>NC_064614.1:209694279-212194279 GCF_023898315.1 Schistocerca nitens
CAACTGGCCTGATAGACCATATGCCTGGACTTTCTTCCCTCTGATTTTCATCTCTGCTCATGTGAACCGATGGCTATGAAGACTACATTTTAGTGCAGAAAATAGTTCAAATGGCTCTGAGCACTATGCGACTCAACTTCTGAGGTCATTAGTCGCCTAGAACTTAGAACTACACTCCTGGAAATGGAAAAAAGAACACATTGACACCGGTGTGTCAGACCCACCATACTTGCTCCGGACACTGCGAGAGGGCTGTACAAGCAATGATCACACGCACGGCACAGCGGACACACCAGGAGCCGCGGTGTTGGCCGTCGAATGGCGTTAGCTGCGCAGCATTTGTGCACCGCCGCCGTCAGTGTCAGCCAGTTTGCCGTGGCATACGGAGCTCCATCGCAGTCTTTAACACTGGTAGCATGCCGCGACAGCGTGGACGTGAACCGTATGTGCAGTTGACGGACTTTGAGCGAGGGCGTATATTGGGCATGCGGGAGGCCGGGTGGACGTACCGCCGAATTGCTCAACACGTGGGGCGTGAGGTCTCCACAGTACATCGATGTTGTCGCCAGTGGTCGGCGGAAGGTGCGCGTGCCCGTCGACCTGGGACCGGACCGCAGCGACGCACGGATGCACGCCAAGACCGTAGGATCCTACGCAGTGCCGTAGGGGACCGCACCGCCACTTCCCAGCAAATTAGGGACACTGTTGCTCCTGGGGTATCGGCGAGGACCATTCGCAAATGTCTACATGAAGCTGGGCTACGGTCCCGCACACCGTTAGGCCGTCTTCCGCTCACGCCCCAACATCGTGCAGCCCGCCTCCAGTGGTGTCGCGACAGGCGTGAATGGAGGGACGAATGGAGACGTGTCGTCTTCAGCGATGAGAGTCGCGTCTGCCTTGGTGCCAATGATGGTCGTATGCGTGTTTGGCGCCGTGCAGGTGAGCGCCACAATCAGGACTGCATACGACCGAGGCACACAGGGCCAACACCCGGCATCATGGTGTGGGGAGCGATCTCCTACACTGGCCGTACACCACTGGTGATCGTCGAGGGGACACTGAATAGTGCACGGTACATCCAAACCGTCATCGAACCCATCGTTCTACCATTCCTAGGTCGGCAAGGGAACTTGCTGTTCCAACAGGACAATGCACGTCCGCATGTATCCCGTGCCACCCAACGTGCTCTAGAAGGTGTAAGTCAACTACCCTGGCCAGCAAGATCTCCGGATCTGTCCCCCATTGAGCATGTTTGGGACTGGATGAAGCGTCGTCTCACGCGGTCTGCACGTCCAGCACGAACGCTGGTCCAACTGAGGCGCCAGGTGGAAATGGCATGGCAAGCCGTTCCACAGGACTACATCCAGCATCTCTACGATCGTCTCCATGGGAGAATAGCAGCCTGCATTGCTGCGAAAGGTGGATATACACTGTACTAGTGCCGACATTGCGCATGCTCTGTTGCCTGTGTCTATGTGCCTGTGGTTCTGTCAGTGTGATCATGTGATGTATCTGACCCCAGGAATGTGTCAATAAAGTTTCCCCTTCCTGGGACAATGAATTCACGGTGTTCTTATTTCAATTTCCAGGAGTGTAATTAAACCTAACGAACCTAAGGACATCACACACATCCATGCCCGAGGCAGGATTCGAACCTGCGACCGTAGCGGTCGCTCGGCTCCAGACTGTAGCGCCCAGAACTGCACGGCCACTCCGGCCGGCTTTAGTGCAGACAATGAACTGCAATCCAGCGAAGAAAACTGTTGGAAAGCACTCTGTGACGAGAGTATTGCAAGTTGGTACAACGCTATCACAGATGTGTGAGTAGGAGCGGCGACTTTGTACACAAGTAGCTGCAAAGTGTAACTAAAACTAAACTCCTCCCGAACGGGCCATGAAGGCCCAACGCTACTGACCGACCGTCGTGTCATCCTCAGCTCATAGGCGTCACTGGATGCGGATACGGAAGGGAATGTAGTCAGCACACCACTCTCCCGGCCATTATCAGTTTCGGAGACCGGAGCCGCTAATTCTCAATCAAGTCGCTCCTCAGTATGCCTCACAAGGGCTGAGTGCACCCTGCTTGCCAACAGCGCTCGGCAGACCGGATGGTCTCCCATCCAAGTGCTAGCCCGGCCCGACAGCGCTTAACATCTGCATTCATCTACTTTATACTCCGCAAGCCACCCAACGGTGTGTGGCGGAGGGCACTTTACGTGCCACTGTCATTACCTCCCTTTCCTGTTCCAGTCAGGTATGGTTCGCGGGAAGAACGACTGCCGGAAATCCTCCGTGCGCGCTCTAATCTCTCTAATTTTACATTCGTGATCTCCTGGGGAGGTATAAGTAGGGGGAAGCAATATATTCGATACCTCATCCAGAAACGCACCCTCTCGAAACCTGGACAGCAAGCTACACCGCGATGCAGAGCGCCTCTCTTGCAGAGTCTGCCACTTGAGTTTGCTGAACATCTCCGTAACGCTATCACGGTTACCAAATAACCCTGTGACGAAACGCGCCGCTCTTCTTTGGATCTTCTCTATCTCCTCCGTCAACCCGATCTGGTACGGATCCCACACTGATGAGCAATACTCAAGTATAAGTCGACAGAGTGTTTTGTAAGCCACCTCCTTTGTTGATGGACTACATTTTCTAAGGACTCTCCCATTGAATCTCAACCTGGCACCCGCCTTAACAACAATTAATTTTGTATGATCATTCCACTTCAAATCGTTCCGCACGCATACTTCCAGATATTTTACAGAAGTAACTGCTACCAGTGTTTGTTCCGCTATCATATAATCATACAATAAAGGATCCTTCTTTCTATGTATTCGCAATACATTACATTTGTCTATGTTAAGGGTCAGTTGCCACTCCCTGCACCAAGTGCCTATCCGCTGCAGACCTTCCTGCATTTCGCTGCAATTTTCTAATGCTGCAACTTCTCTGTATACTACAGCATCATCCGAGTAAAGCCGCATGGAACTTCGATGATCTGACGGGAACCAGTGTTGCCACTGCGGCAACGCCGTTGAAGTGTAACTAATAGTTGCAAATAAAACAAATTAGTTTTAACTGCAGTCTCCATTTCGCGACAGATCGGTCTTTGCTTTGAGAATATCCGTCGTATTAATGGCCAGAATGTGTCGTGGCACAGTCATGACGTCTTGAGTTTCTGCTGGGACAAATGCGCATGAGATATGCAGTCTTCTGCATCGTGAGGCAGTACATTCGTCGCTAGCGGCTGTTGGCAGAAGCAACAACCCGACGAGGCTAAAGCTGATGTAAAACAAACCCTAGCATTTAAACTGTTTTGTAAAAGGAACACCTGCGGGGAAACTGGCGGACATACTTGGTAAGGACGCTCAATGAAGAGCAGTGCGTTTCGCCACAGGGTCGTTTAGTCGCCGCGAAAGCGTCACAGAGGTGCTCAACAGACTAGTGACAGACGCTACAAGAGAGGCGTCGTGCATCGCAGAGTGGTTGAAATTCCGTGAGAGCACGTCCTGGGAAGAGTCGGATAAAACGAGTCATTCTTCCCACGCGGCATGCGGGGTGGGAGAGGGACGATCCAAATAGTGGTACAGGAAGTATCCCTTGCCACACAACGTCAGGTGGCTTGCTGAGTACTGATGTAGACATAGATGTAGAAAATATTCAAGTTATTTAGCTACAAACTTTGCAACAACATTGCTGTTTACATTATAGATGAAGTGAAATACCTCTGCAACCTTGAAATCAAAAGTCCATATGACTGACGAAGCAAGGTGGTTATAAGCAGCTGAACGGCACAGGCAAAGAGGATATTTTGAATCCATTACCCAGTATTTAGCTGTATCACCGTTAGGGAACAAATGGTTGAAATGGCTCTGAGAACTATGGGACTCAACTGCTGTGGTCATAAGTCCCCTAGAACTTAGAACTACTTAAACCTAACTAACCTAAGGACATCACACACATCCATGCCCGAGGCAGGATTCGAACCTGCGACCGTAGCAGCAGCGCGGTTCCGGACTGAGCGCCTAGAACCGCTCGGCCACACTGGCTGGCTTTAGGGAACAAAAACACAATAGTGTGAATGTAAATTAACGGAAAGGTAGTTACCTAGGATAAAAAAAAACTATACGTATAAAAATGGCAGCGTATTGACACTGAATGCTTCCGTAAGTTCAGGCTCACAAATTTAGTTGTTACTGATATTTTGACAGTTAGCTGGTGCATATAAGGCGCGAAAAGTGCAAAGATATAATGTTGAACAAAGAATAGAAATGAGGGCCGTCTAACACTTTAAGACATACAGGGAGGTCAGAAACAAACTGAAGAGCCTGTAAGGGTGTTCCAGGGGAGGTTGTGCTGAGAAATGATTGTTCAGAAAGAAATTCGATTCGTTGTGCCGTTTCCGATTTGTCTAGCATTGAAGTCAGTTAATCAGGTCGCCGAGCGCGCACATTAAGGCACTTACACGCGCGAAAATGCGGTAATGCGCAGACATCTGTAAGTCCGCGAGTTACCACTTGTCCATGCTCACTACCAATTAAAATGTGCGTTTTTCATAAGTGATAAATATAACACAGGAAACCAAAGGAAGAACAAGTTTGGCAACACTGTCCCTGGAAGTCTGCTTAAATTTGCGCGTGCAACGAAATTATTGGCTAACTTCTATGCTAATTAAATCGAAAACGGCGCAATGTATAGAATATTTTTCTTAACAGTTCTTTTTTGTGACAGTCTAACCTGCAACACCTTTACAAACTTTTTAGTGTGTTTCTGACCACCCTGTATATACCCAAAGAAAAAAGAAATAATAAAATAAAATAATGAAAAAGAAACGGTTTACCAAAATGGGAACTCGAAGATTAAAAATTTTTCTTCTGACAATATAATCCTACCTGTCAGCATGGAAGCTACAAAACGAAATGCTACTTTAGTTTTGATTAGACATGTGCAGAACACCAATAAAATTATCGAGATGCCTTCCGGTTTGTAGTTCATTTTGTTCCTTGATAAGTACACTTGGCTGATTTTTAAAGTGACTGAAAATTTCGGTTTCTTCTACAATATAATTTTTCTTCTCTTTCTTTGCACAACTGATCGTTGACGTTTCGGAGCACGTGTTTGTTGCTTATTAGATACATCGCGAAGGCACTTTATTTGCGTTAGATTTCGTGTGTTTTTTCAGTTGAATCCGAAAATTCCTTCTGGCTTGCGCAATGTACATAATGTCACATTACTAACACTGCAATCTTAATATTTCTGATTGACGAAAAGATTATGTTTTATGGGTAGTCTTGTCTTATAGTACCTTTAATACCGTTCTCGGTGCGAAATACAAATTTGATTTTCGAGTTGAGTTTGGCCTATTTTGTTTGCAGTATTGGCGCTATACGAAAGAACTGCGAAATTAGTCTTTTGTTAATTTCTCCTTCTAGGGCGTAGGTGGCTGACTTTTGTGTAGTTAAAATTGCGTCGGAAGACAGAGATTGAAAAGTACGTAATATTGAGGCCGTTTGGTGTAAAAGCTGTCCTGAGATGAAGAAACTGGCTCATGTGGGCAATTGTGGCGGACCCCATGAAGCTAATCACAATACCAAAGACACATCCCGCTCCCAAGCCAGCTACTCATACAGGATGTTAAGAAATTTCCTTATAAACTTCTAGGGCTTGTAGTAGGGAGTGAGTAAATAATATTTTGATTGGGAACCCATGTGCAGAAACTTAGCATTGCCGTACTACAACCATTTGAAAACATGTTGGTAACGTGAACACTTTTACAAGTAATTGATTAAGCGTGAGCCAGTACATCACTTGTCTTACAATTCTACTCATTAATAGTCAAAGGAATTGACGGGTTCTCTTCAAAAAAAAAAAAAAAAAGAAAGGTTCAAATGGCTCTGAGCACTATGGGACGTAACATTTGAGGTCATCAGTCCCCTAGACTTAGAACTGCTTAAACCTAACTAACCTCAGGACATCACACACGTCCATGCCCGAGTCAGGATTCGAACCCGTGACCGCGGCAGCAGCGCGGTTCCGGACTGAAGCGCCTAGAACCGCTCGGCCACAAAGGCCGGCTGGTTTCTCTTCAACATGATGCACTACGGATTCTTCGTTTCTGGTGTGTGGTGTCTCCTTGGAGCACTTTACTCACGCCTGCTCACTATGAAGATACCCTTTCTGGAAGGCGTTGCGTAATTGTGGCGAAAAGGGTAAGCGATGGAGTTGGACGTTGTGGAGGACGATCTTGAGAACGGAAAGGAGCAGCTTTTCCACTACCGTGAGCTTCGGCGTTCAGAAGGATCATAACGCTATATTCTGCAAACGTGTACTCGACCATGTTGTTCTAACACCCGCAATCAATTGAATGAGGTCCGAATCAGGTCAGAGATGTAGCATGGTCGTTGAATGACAGCAGCAGATTCGACATAACCAGTCCCCACCATTACTACCTTGTTTCTTACCTACCTAGCAAACAAGTTTTCAAACGGATGTAGCACGGGTAAGGTGCGTTTTCGGTTAGGGGTTCCTTTTCAAAATATTATGTACTCACTCCCCTTCACAAGTCCTAGAAGTCTGTAACAGGAATTCCCAAACACCCTGTGTATATAGGGTGACGTTGAACTACATGAAGCAAAACGTAAAATACATCTACATCTACATCACTACTCTGCAATTCACATTTAAGTGCTTGGCAGAGGGTTCATCGAACCACAAACATACTATCTCTCCACCATTCCACTCCCGAACAGCGCGCGGGAAAAACGAACACCTATACCTTTCTGTTCGAGCTCTGATTTCTCTTATTTTATTTTGATGATCATTTCTTCCTATGTAGGTTGGGCTCAACGAAATATTTTCGCATTCGGAAGAGAAAGTTGGTGACTGAAATTTCGTAAATAGATCTCGCCGCGACGAAAACCGTGTTTGCTTTAATGACTTCCATCCCAACTCGCGTATCATATCTGCCACACTCTCTCCCATATTACGTGATAATACAAAACGAGCTGCCCTTTTTTGCACCCTTTCGATGTCCTCCGTCAATCCCACCTGGTAAGGATCCCACACCGCGCAGCAATATTCTAACAGAGGTCGAACGAGTGTAGTGTAAGCTGTCTCTATAGTGGACTTGTTGCATCTTCTAAGTGTCCTGCCAATGAAACGCAACCTTTGGCTCGCCTTCCCCACAATATTATCTATGTCGTCTTTCCAACTGAAGTTGTTCGTAATTTTAACACCCAGATACTTAGTTGAATTGACAGCCTTGAGAATTGTACTATTTATCGAGTAATCGAATTCCAACGGATTTCCTTTGGAACTCATGTGGATCATCTCACACTTTTCGTTATATAGCGTCAACTGCCACCTGCCACACCACACAGCAATCTTTTCTAAATCGCTTTGCAACTGATACTGGTCTTCGGATGACCTTACAAGACGGTAAATTACAGCATCATCTGCGAACAACCTAAGAGAACTGCTCAGATTGTCACCCAGGTCATTTATATAGATCAGGAACAGCAGATGTCCCAGGACGCTTCCCTGGGGAACACCTGATATCACTTTAGTTTTACTCGATGATTTGCCGTCTATGACTACGAACTGCGACCTTCCTGACAGGAAACTACGGCGTGCACGTATTTTATTCAACACGGAAACGTCACTACAGATATTGAGATTTAGGTTATGGCATGTACGATATGCCTGCCATCATTGGCGATAACGTGGCGCAGACGAATAGTGAAATTCTGCATGACCCGCTGAAGCGTCGGAACATCGATGCTGTCGAAGACATCGCGAATGTCTATTTTCAGCTCAGCAATGGTTTTGGCGTTATTGCTGTACACGTTGTCTTTAATATGGTGCCTCAGAAGGGAGTCCCATGTTTTCAGATCACGAGAATACAACGGCCAATCGAGGCACATACCAGTGGCCACTGGGTACCACAGAGCCACAATGCGGTCCCCAAAGTGCTTCTCCAGGGCATCGAACACTCTTCTGCTTCGATGGGGTCGAGCTCCGTCTTGCACGAACCACATCTTGTCGAAATGAGGACCACTTTGGATAATGGGGATGACATCATCTTCAAAACCTTCAAATACCGTTCGGTAGTAACCCACTGGATACTGCACACCACACAGTCAGACCTCTACGATGAAGATATTCCTCGGTCGGGAAAGCGGATTCTCAGTCCCCCAGATGCGCCAATTTTGCTTATTGACCAACCCATCCAAATGAAAGTGGGCTTCACCGCTAATCCAGAGCGCATGCACATAGTAATTCCCCTCATGCCGTGCGGCCAATTGTGCAGTTTGGACGTCCTACCGCAAACCGTTCAGAAGCTATGACGATTGTATTTCATACAGTTCAATAATTGTCACCCTGGAAGCTACCTCCGGAGTTGCGGGACGGAGGGTGGGGGCGGGGCGACTTAGAAATGACACACCCAAGTCCGCCTCAGGCGACGAGCAAAATTTCGAATTCATTGTGAGGGCAGTAGAGCAGTGTAAGTGGCACGTCCGGAGAATTAGCGGTGCAGTTCCAGCTCCTTGCGCCTGGACCAGGTTTAGCGGGGCGTTAAGTACGCCGGCGCCTAGCCTCATACCTGCATTTGTGTTTACGGCGGCTCGAGCAAACAGCCGCGTATTAGCACGGGTGACGCAAACTCGCCGATATGGCGCCGTGTGACGTCAGCCGGCATTTAGCTAATGCACGCGGTGCAGCTCTAAGCCCGGGCCACGAATCCCCTCGAGGCGAGGCATCGCTGGCAGGCGCTTCTGCTCGGGGCGGATTGGGTAGCTAATTGGCCGTCACTAATGCACTGGTGCGTCGGGCCTGGTGGTCCTGGGGCGAAGCGCGTGGTGGAGATCGGCAGGACGAGGGTCAAATCCGGCCGGACCACGAAAATTTTCTCTCTGCCTTCAATCTAACCCTCACCTCTCAACGACGAGAGGACTGCTAGGAACGACACGTGGGTCGGAGTCCATGCGAAACTGTAGGTCCCCGTTTTCCTTGTTGGACAACAGAGATAGGCGCGCGACACCAACTCACCGAAGTGGCGTCCAAGACTTGGACATTGAAGCAGACGCAGTTACAATGGCGGAAAGAAATTACCAGGTGTTGTTGTTGTTGTGGTCTTCAGTCCTGAGACCGGTTTGATGCAGCTCTCCATGCTACTCTATCCTGTGCAAGCTTCTTCATCTCCCAGTACCTAATGCAGCCTACATCCTTCTGAATCTGCTTAGTGTATTCATCTCTTGGTCTCCCTCTACAATTTTTACCCTCCACGCTGCCCTACAACACTAAATTGGTGATCCCTCGATGTCTCAGAACATGTCCTACCAACCGATCCCTTCTTCTAGTTAAGTTCTGCCACAAGCTCCTCTTCTCCCCAATTCTATTCAATACCTCCTCATTAGTTATGTAATCAACCCACCTAATCTTCAGCATTCTCCTGTAGCACCACATTTCGAAAGCTTCTATTCTCTTCTTATCTAAGCTATTTATCGTCCACGTTTCACTTCCATACATGGCTACACTCCATACAAATACTTTCAGAAACGACTTCCTGACATTTAAATCTATACTCGATGTTAATAAATTTTTCTTCTAAGATAAGTCGTAGGGTCAGTATTGCCTCACGTGTTCCAACATTTCTACGGAATCCGAACTGATCTTCCCCGAGGTCGGCTTCTATCAGTTTTTCCATTCGTCTATAAAGAATTCGCGTTAGTATTTTGTAACTGTGACTTATTAAACTGAGGGTTCGGTAATTTTTACATCTGTCAACACCTGCTTTCTTTGGGATTGGAATTATTATATTCTTATTGAAGTCTGATGGTATTTCGCCTGTCTCGTACATCTTGCTCAACATATGGTAGAGTTTTGTCAGGACTAGCTCTCCCAAGGTTGTCAGTAGTTCTAATGGAATGTTGTCTACTCCGGGGGCCTTGTTTCGACTCAGGTCTTTCAGCGCTCTGTCAAACTCTTCACGCAATATCATATCTCCTATTTCATCTTCATATACATCCTCTTCCATTTCCATAATATTGTCCTCAAGTACATCGCCCTTGTATAGACCCTCTATATACTCCTTCCACCTTTCTGCTTTCCCTTCTTTGCTTAGAACTGGGTTTCGATCAAAGCTCTTGATATTCATGCAAGTGGTTCTCCTTTCTCCAAAGGCCTCTTTAATTTTCCTGTAGACAGTATCTATCTTACCCCTAGTCAGATAAGCATCTTTACATTTGTCCTCTAGCCATCCCTGCTTAGCCATTTTGCATTTCCTGTCGATATCTTTTTTGAGACGTTTGTATTCCTTTTTGCCTGCTTCATTTACTGCATTTTTGTATTTTCTCCTTTCATCAATTAAATTCAATATTTCTTCTGTTACCCAAGGGTTTCTACTAGCCCTCATCTTTTTACCTATTTGATCCTCTGCTGCCTTCACTATTTCATCCCTCAAAGCTACCCATTCTTCTTCTACCGTATTTCTTTCCCCCATTCCTGTCAATTGTTCCCTTATGCTCTCCCTGAAACTCCGTACTATCTCTGGTTCTTTCAGTTTATCCAAGTCCGATCTCCTTAAATTCCCACCTTTTTGCGGTTTCTTCAGTATGAAATGAGCGTTAAGATACAGATGTGTCGATAGGGAACATTCGTTGTGAACGAGCCTTAATTTTTTTTGTTTGGTTGGTATGATATCTGTCAAACATATTTAGTATACATCAAGTCATGGAACAAACAACATCATATGTTTTCATCGTGTTAACAATGTCGAATTTTGTACCAGAAAGCGATGATTTGCGGAAAGCATTAATTTTTTGTTTTCATTTGAAAAAACAGTGTTGCAGAGTCGCATCGAATGCTTGTTGAGGCATATGGTGATCATGTTCTATCAGAAGCAACATGCAAAAGATGGTTTCAACGGTTCAAAAATAATGATTTTGATGTAAGAAATGAAGAACGTGGAAGACCACCAAAAAAGTTCGAAGACGCCGAATTGCAAGCAATATTGGATGAAGATGATACTTTGAGTCGGAAGCAAATGGCAGCAATGCGTAATGTTGCACAACAAACAATTTATGACCGTTTGAAAGCTATAGGAAAGATCCAAAACTGTGGAAAATGGATGCCACATGAATTGAATGAAAGACAGATGGAAAACCGAAAAACCATTTGTCAAACTTTGCTTCAAAGACATGAAATAAAATCAATTTTGCATCGGATTGTTACTGGCGATGAAAAATGGATTTATTTTAAGAATCCTAAAGGGGTAATATCATGGGTTAATCCGGGAGAACCATCAACATCGACTGCAAAACCAGATCAATTCGGCAAGAAGACAATGCTCTGTGTTTGGTGGGATCATAAAGGTGTGGTGTATCATGAGCTTCTAAAACCCGGTGAAACTGTGAATAGTAATCGCTGCAGACGACAAATGATCAATTTGAACTATCCATTGATCGAAAAAAGACCAGAATGGGCCAGAAGACATGGAAAAGTAATTTTTTTCCACGACAATGCACCTGCACACAAAGAAAACTGGTTCAGGATGCAATCAAAACACTTGGCTGGGAGCTGCTACCCCACCTGCTGTATTCACCAGACTTGGCCCCTTCCGGCTACCATTTGTTTTTATCAATAGGACACGCATTGGCTGAGGAACTCTTCGATTCCTACGAAGAAGTCGAAAATTGGGTGTCTGATTGGTTTGCTCCAAAAGACGAACATTTCTATTGGCGTGGTGTCCACAAATTGCCAGAAAGGTGGTCAAATGTATAGAACGCAATGGTCAGTACTTTGAATAAATTTTTTTTACTTTTCAATTCAAAATTAGTGTTTCATTTTCACAAAAAAAACATCATTTCACACCAGTACACCTGGTAATACACGTGGAAAGACGACGATGATTTTGATCCACCGGAATATGCCACCATGGGGATAGTAGATGTAGTCGTCTGTCGACAGATGCAGTAGTAGACCAGAGCGCCATCTGTGTCTACCCTTTAACAAGCAATGCTCTCGGCCAGAAAGCTCTGTGTGTTGCAAGCAGGCAACCCTGCCACGGAGACGCACTCGTGCCTCCTACGGCCAACTGGGCGAATCTGAAAGGGGTCGAATAGTGGTCTCCCGAGTGGCTGCATGGTCCTTTCGTAGACCTGCCACACAAGTAGGACGTGCTGCGTCACTTGTACAACGATTCTGGTATCAGTGGTCATGTGAATATTCTCAAACGTCACACGAGGTCCAGGACGTCCGTGTAGCACAGACGCCCACCAGGATTGTCGAACTGTAAGGGCAGCAGTGGCAGGTCGTACAACTACAACAGCACAGATAAAAGGGCTTGTGAGTCCAGACGTATCAACACGTAATGTCGCGAACCGGTTATTAGCGGTGGGACAACGGGCACGCACATCTCTTGCCCATTTAGCACCCACGCCACTGCATCGCCGTGCACGGTTCGACTGGTGACGTCAGGGAACCACTCACAAGATGGAATGGCGCGCTGTCGTCTTCAGCGACAGAAGCAGTCCCTGCCTACACGCAAAAGTTGATCGGTTGCGCGTGCGACATCGACCTAGTGAGCGCTGTCTCGTAGAGTGCATTCGTCCGAGACACACTGACCACCTTGTGCTCTGGGGTGCGACAAGGTACAGCTCTCGTTCACCTTTGGTGTTTCTGGTGGGGACGCTAACCAGCACTTGGTACATGCAAGAAGTTGTCAGATCCATTCTTTTGCCGTTCTTGCAACAAGGTGATGTGTTGTTCCAATAGGGTAATGCTCGCTCGCACACTGCCCGTGAAAGTAAACGTGCTCTGCAAGACGTGCAGAAACTACCCTGTCCAGAATGATCGCTGCAATTGCCTCCAACCAAGAACATGTGGGGTATGCTGGGGCGAAAAGTGACTTGTGCGATTCGTCAGGCAACAACTCTTACAGAACTACGTGAACAGGTCGAGCAGCCGTGGCATAACGCATCCCAGAACAGTATTCGCCACCTGTACGGCCGACTGGATGCCAGGGTCAGCGAACGCCTTGCTACCCGTGGAGGCTCCACTACGTATCAATGCGGGTGTTTCAGCACGGGTCGATTTGTAGAACCGCTTGTGCTATTGATCTGTAAATGTCATCATTTCATGTACTCCACATACACTGTTGCAACAATAACTCTTGGGTGAACTGGAAACCTCTAAAAAGGTGTACTATTTTTTTCCCGGCAGTGCATTACAGGGACGTTTAGTTACCAGCGTTATTTCTGCCTAAAGTTGTGTTGTGGGCGACGGGGAGATGGGGTTTTGTTTTAGTAATTCCCTCTTTCACATACCGGTGTCGAGATTTTTTTTTAATGTCGCATAGCAATAAGATAGGAAGACGAAGAATGAAGTGCTCAGGCTAAATAGGGTTGGGTTGGGTTGTTTTGGGGAAGGAGACCAGACAGCGAGGTCATCGGTCTCATCGGATTAAGGAAGGAAGTCGGCCGTACCCTTTCAGAGGAACCATCCCGGCATTTGCCTGGAGTGATTTAGGGAAATCACGGGAAACCTAAATCAGGATGGCCGGACGCGGAATTGAACCGTCGTCCTCCCGAATGCGAGTCCATTGTCTAACCACTGCGCCACCTCGCTCGGTGCTAAATAGGGGGTAAGACAGGGATGCAGTCTTTTGCCGCTACTGTTGAATCTATAAACCGAAGAAACAATGGCGGAAATAAAAGAAAGGTTCGACAGTAAGATTAAAATTCAGGGTGAAAGGATATCAGTCATAAGATTCGCCGATGGCTTTGCTATCCTCAGTGGAAGTGAAGCAAAATTACAGGATCTGTTGAATGGAATGAACAGCCTAATGAGTGCAAACTATGATTAAGAGTAGACTGAAGAAAGACCAATGTAATAAGATGTAGCAGAAATGAGAATAACGAGAAACTTAACATCGAAAGTGGGGATCACGGAGGAGATGACGCTGAGAACCTACATTGGAAGCAAAATTACCCATGATGGACGAAGAAAGGAGGACATAAAAAAACAGACTAGGACATACAAAGAGAACATTGCTGGCCAAGACAAGTCTTCCAACATCAAGCAAAGGCCTTTGTTTGAGGCAGAAACTTCTGAGAATGTATGGATGAGTACAGCATTGTATGGAAGTAAATCATGATTTGTGGGAAAACCGGAAGAGAATCGAAGAGTTTCTGATGTGATGGTACAGAAGAATGCTGAAAATTAGGTGGAGTGATAAGGTAAGGACTGAGGAGCTTCTTCTGTGAATCTGCGCTTCCCGTCGGAGGTTCGAGTCCTCCCTGGGCATGAGTGTGTGTCTTGTCCTTAGCATGTTAGTTTAAGTTAGATTAAGTAGTGTGTAAGCTCAGGGACCGATGACCTCAGCATTTTGGAAGTCTGGTCCCGTAAGATCTTATCACAAATTTCCATTTTCCTGAATCAGCGAAGAAAAGAATATAGGACAAACCTTGACGATAAGAAGCGTCAGGGTGAGGACATTGGTTAACCTCCTTGGTACTAGAGGGAGCCGTAGAGGGTAAAAACTGTAGAGGAAGGCAGAGACTGGAATACGGAGTATATCCACCACGTAACTAAGGACACCAAGTGCAAGTGCTACTCTTCCATGAAGCGGTTGGCACAGCAGGGCAGGCCATGGGACGTATAAAACCAGTCAGAAGAGTGAAGGAAAGAACACACTAGCAGATTTCTGCGGAAGCAGAACGCCAAACTCTGGGGATACTTGAGCCAATAAGGCATCTGATGGTGCGTCGATGTCCGCTTTGCTGCAGTCATGGTTTTCGACACATTGAACTACACGTGCAAAGAAACAGTTTTACAAATGTTACGCTGTGTAACGTAAACCGATAGAACAGTCTGAACACACTGTGATAAAACTGTAAGTGTTGATCCACCATTCTGTATCTTGTAGTGCACGTTTCGGTAGTAGCATATAACCAGCCCTATCGTTGCGAATGTATTTTCACTTAAACAAACATGATTAGGAATAAAACTGAATAAATAATATTTACTGTATTACTCTATAACAAGACACCCGAGAACAAAGTTTGTCAGTTAGTGCCGCAGTGTCTTGTGTTACACCGCAGTCCCCTCAATAAGTTCTCTAAAATGAGACATATGTGACAATGTTGATGATCTTACTGTCGCAAAGTATTTATCTATCTGTTCAATGGAGTCGGTACGCTTGGCTGCCTCTGTGGTTTCTCTGCTGTCTTCCACAGCACTTACAGTCCCAGGCTGCGAAAATGAAACGAGCTTGTCCCATTTTGCAATCTCCGTAAACTTTAACTGGTTGCCGGGATTTTTAATTGATTTCCAGTATACGGCCGTGTAAGGTCTCGGCAACGTTTCTACACAGATGTGGGAGCATATCATACCACTAATAAGAGAGAAATGAGGAGCGACCAAAATCTCATATATATTGTAAATACGGAAGTTTGTGAGTGTAAATGTGTGTGTGTGTGTGTGTGTGTGTGTGTGTGTGTGTGTGTGTTCCTCCTTCGCGCTGAAATCGCAAGACAGATTTGGATGAAATTTGGCATGAAGACAGGTTATAAAATGGCTCTGAGCACTATGGGACTCAACTGCTGAGGTCATTAGTCCCCTAGAACTTAGAACTAGTTAAACCTAACTAACCTAAGGACATCACAAACATCCATGCCCGAGGCAGGATTCGAACCAGCGACCGTAGCGGTCTTGCGGTTCCAGACTGCAGCGCCTTTAACCGCACGGCCACTTGAAGATAGGTTATACCTTGAATTAACATATAGACTGCCTTATATGTAACTACATATCAAAGAGAGGCGGACGGTCGCAGGTTCGAATCCTGCCTCGGGCATGGGTGTGTGTGATGTCCTTAGGTTAGTTAGATTTAAGTAGTTCTACGTTCTAGGGGACTTACGACCTAAGATGTTGAGCCCCATAGTGCTCAGAGCGATTTGAACCATTTGAGATGCGAACGAGGTGAGAAAGAAGTGTACTGCAGGACGCGGGAATACTCAGTCTTTAGTAATGCAGCACTTGAGAATGAGAGCACTTGGAGACTCGCGAAAAACTTTACACTTACACTATTGGCCATTAAAATTGCTACACCAAGAAGAAATGCAGATGATAAACGGGTATTCACTGGACAAATATATTATGTCAGAACTGACATGTGATTACATTTCCACGCAATTTGGGTGCAAAGATCCTGAGAAATCAGTACCCAGAACAACCACCTCTGGCCGGAATAACGGCCTTGTTACGCCTGGGCATTGAGTCAAACAGAGCTTGCATGGCGTGTACACGTACAGCTGCCCATGCAGCTTCAACACGATACCACAGTTCATCAAGAGTAGTGACTGGCTTATTGTGACGAGCCAGATGCTCGGCCACCATTGACCAAACGTTTTGAATTGGTGAGAGATCTGGAGGATGTGCTGGCCACGGCAGCAGTCGAACATTTTCTGTATCCAGAATGGCCTGTACAGGACCTGCAACATGCAGTCGTGCATTATCCTGCTGAAATGTAGGGTTTCGCAGGGATCGAATAAAGGGTAGAGCCACGGGTCATAACACATCTGAAATGTAACGTCCACTGTTCAAAGTGCCGTCAGTGCGAACAAGAGGTGACCGAGACGTGCAACCAATGGCACCCCATACCATCACGCCGGGTGATACGCCAGTATGGCGATGACGAATACACGCTTCCAATGAGCGTTCACCGTGATGTCGCCAAACACGGATGCGACCATCATGATGCTGTAAACAGAATCTGGATTCATCGGAAAAAATGACGTTTTGCCATTCGTGCACAAAGGTCTGTCGTTGAGTACACCATCGCAGGCGCTGCTGTCTGTGATGCAGCGTCAAGGGTAACCGCAGACACGGTCTCCGAGCTGATAGTATATGCTGCTGCAAACGTAGTCGAAATGTTCGTGCAGATGGTTGTTGTCTTGCAAACGTACCCATCTGTTGACTCAGGGATCGAGACGTGGCTGCACGACCCGTTACAGCCATGCGGATAAGATGCCTGTCATCTCGACTGCTAGTGATACGAGGCCGTTGGGATCCAGCACGGCGTTCCGTATTACCTTCCTGAACCCACCGATTCCATATTCTGCTAACAGTCACTGGATATCGACCAACGCGAGCAGCAATGTCGCGATACGATAAACCGTAATCGCGATATGCTACAATCCGACCTTTATCAAAGTCGGAAACGTGATGGTACGCATTTCTCCTCCTTACACGAGACATCACAACAACGTTTAACCAGGCAACGCCGGTCAACTGCTGTTTGTGTACGAGAAATCAATTGCAAAAGTTTCCTCCTGTCAGCACGTTGTAGATGTCGCCACCGGCGCCAACCGTGTCTGAATGCTCTGAAAAGCTAACCATTTGCTTATCACAGCATCTTCTTCCTGTTGGTTGAATTTCACGTCTGTAGCAGGTCAGCTTCGTGGTGTAGCAATTTTAATGGCCAGTAGTGTAGATGAATATACATACCCAGATGAATATACATACCGAGTAACGCCGGGTACTCAGCTGTCTCTATGCACACGGAGAGAACAGGATGTCTTTGAACGCTGTTTAAGGAGACGTATTGCAGCAGATTTCTGTCTCTCCATACACACCGTGACAATTATGGTCTTTCCCGTCCTATGAATGTCGCTATCAGTAGTGCAATTAATTACTCCCATTTCTAGCACATTTTGTAATACGCTATTCGTTCGCGCAAACATGTTTTTCGGTATGTAAACGAATGAGTTGCGAGCGACATGAGACCTGTCAGCTTTCCCGCCGCGTCAAAATTTAATTTTCTTTCTTTTTTTCTTTTTTTTTGTGCTCCCTGCCTAGCTCACTCATTTCTTACATAGTTTAATTCTTAATTTCTTTGCGTGTTTTTGGTACTTGCATTGTTTGATACATAAATTTCGGGCGTATTATAGTATTTGAGAGTTGTAGCATCGCGTTTTAGTACCTGAATAGTGTAAAATCGCGTAGTCTCCTTCCGCTGTCGAGCAGTGTGTCAGCAGTGCGCAAGTAGCAGCATTACTGCATTTACTAGGCAATCTTGTATTTTAATAACCGTTTAAATTATGTCGATTTGTTTGCGCTCTCTGTAGATTAGTTCAGACGTTCTTTGCAAAACAGTTTTTAGCATGGATAGGGACTGCAACTGCTGTGTTCGGATGCAGGCTGAGTTGGCATCCCTTCGCTCCCAGCTTCAGGCAGTGTTGGCTTCGGTCACACAGCTTGAGGCTGTTGCCAATGGGCATCACTGTGGGGGTCCGGATGGGGGTTTGTCGGGGACGGCCAGCTCGTCCCACGCATCCCCCGATCGGACTACGACTGTGGTTGCCCGGGATACTGCCCGCATTGAGGCTGATCCCTCACCTGTGGTAGAGTGCGAGGTCGTCTCAAGGTGTGGCAGGGGGCGAAAGACATTCCGGAGGGCTGAACGGAAGGCCTCTCCAGTTTGTCTGACGAACCGGTTTCAGGCTCTGTCTCAGGCTGATACTGATCTTCGGCCTGACATGGCTGCTTGTCCTGTTCCAGAGGTTGCCCCTCAGTCTGCAAGATCCGGGCGGTCGCAGAGGGTGGGCTTACTGGTAGTTGGGAGCTCCAACGTCAGGCGCGTAATGGGGCCCCTTAGGGAAATGGCAGCAAGAGAGGGGAAGAAAACCAATGTGCACTCCGTGTGCATACCGGGGGGAGTCATTCCAGATGTGGAAAGGGTCCTTCCGGATGCCATGAAGGGTACAGGGTGCACCCATCTGCAGGTGGTCGCTCATGTCGGCACCAATGATGTGTGTCGCTATGGATCGGAGGAAATCCTCTCTGGCTTCCGGCGGCTATCTGATTTGGTGAAGACTGCCAGTCTCGCTAGCGGGATGAAAGCAGAGCTCACCATCTGCAGCATCGTCGACAGGACTGACTGCGGACCTTTGGTACAGAGCCGAGTGGAGGGTCTGAATCAGAGGTTGAGACGGTTCTGCGACCATGTGGGCTGCAGATTCCTCGACTTGCGCCATAGGGTGGTGGGGTTTCGGGTTCCGCTGGATAGGTCAGGAGTCCACTACACGCAACAAGCGGCTACACGGGTAGCAGGGGTTGTGTGGCGTGGGCTGGGCGGTTTTTTAGGTTAGATGGCCTTGGGCAAGTACAGAAAGGGCAACAGCCTCAACGGGTGCGGGGCAAAGTCAGGACATGCGGGGACCAAGCAGCAATCGGTGTTGTAATTGTCAACTGTCGAAGCTGCGTTGGTAAAGTACCGGAACTTCAAGCGCTGATAGAAAGCACCGAAGCTGAAATCGTTATAGGTACAGAAAGCTGGCTTAAGCCAGAGATAAATTCTGCCGATATTTTTACAAAGGTACAGACGGTGTTTAGGAAGGATAGATTGTATGCAACCGGTGGTGGAGTGTTCGTCGCTGTTAGTAGTAGTTTATCCTGTAGTGAAGTAGAAGTGGATAGTTCGTGTGAATTATTATGGGTGGAGGTTACTCTTAACAACCGAGCTAGGTTAATAATTGGCTCCTTTTACCGACCTCCCGACTCAGCAGCGTTAGTGGCAGAACAACTGAGAGAAAATTTGGAATACATTTCACATAAATTTCCTCAGCATGTCATAGTCTTAGGTGGAGATTTCAATTTACCAGATATAGACTGGGACACTCAGATGTTTAGGACGGGTGGTAGGGACAGAGAGAGCATCGAGTGACATTATACGAGTGCACTATCCGAAAATTACCTCGAGCAATTAAACAGAGAACCGACTCGTGGAGATAACATCTTGGACCTACTGATAACAAACAGACCCGAACTTTTCGACTCTGTAAGTGCAGAACAGGGAATCAGTGATCATAAGGCCGTTGCAGCATCCCTGAATATGGAAGTTAATAGGAATATAAAAAAAGGGAGGAAGGTTTACTTGTTAGCAAGAGTAATAGAAGGCAGATTTCAGACTACCTAACAGATCAAAACGAAAATTTCTGTTCAGACACTGACAATGTTGAGTGTTTATGGAAAAAGTTCAAGGCAATCGTAAAATGCGTTTTAGACAGGCACGTGCCGAGTAAAACTGTGAGGGACGGGAAAAACCCACCGTGGTACAACAACGAAGTTAGGAAACTACTGCGAAAGCAAAGAGAGCTTCACTCCAAGTTTAAACGCAGCCAAAACCTCTCAGACAAACAGAAGCTAAGCGATGTCAAAGTTAGCGTAAGGAGGGCTATGCGAGAAGCGTTCAGTGAATGCGAAAGTAAAATTCTATGTACCGACTTGACAGAAAATCCTAGGAAGTTCTGGTCTTACGTTAAATCAGTAAGTGGCTCGAAACAGCATATCCAGACACTCCGGGATGATGATGGCATTGAAACAGAGGATGACACGCGTAAAGCTGAAATACTAAACACCTTTTTCCAAAGCCGTTTCACAGAGGAAGACCGCACTGCAGTTCCTTCTCTAAATCCTCGCACAAACGAAAAAATGGCTGACATCGAAATAAGTGACCAAGGAATAGAAAAGCAACTGGAATCACTCAACAGAGGAAAGTCCACTGGACCTGACGGGATACCAATTCGATTCTACACAGAGTACGCGAAAGAACTTGCCCCCCTTCTAACAGCCGTGTACCGCAAGTCTCTAGAGGAACGGAGGGTTCCAAATGATTGGAAAAGAGCACAGGTAGTCCCAGTCTTCAAGAAGGGTCGTCGAGCAGATGCGCAAAACTATAGACCTATATCTCTGACGTCGATCTGTTGTAGAATTTTAGAACATGTTTTTTGCTCGAGTATCATGTCATTTTTGGAAACCCAGAATCTACTATGTAGGAATCAACATGGATTCCGGAAACAGCGATCGTGTGAGACCCAACTCGCGTTATTTGTTCATGAGACCCAGAAAATATTAGATACAGGCTCCCAGGTAGATGCTATTTTTCTTGACTTCCGGAAGGCGTTCGATACAGTTCCGCACTGTCGCCTGATAAACAAAGTGAGAGCCTACGGAATGTCAGACCAGCTGTGTGGCTGGATTGAACAGAACACAGCATGTTGTTATCAATGGAGAGACGTCTACAGACGTTAAAGTAACCTCTGGCGTGCCACAGGGGAGTGTTATGGGACCATTGCTTTTCACAATATATATAAATGACCTAGTAGATAGTGTCGGAAGTTCCATGCGGCTTTTCGCGGATGATGCTGTAGTATACACAGAAGCTGCAGCATTAGAAAATTGTAGCGAAATGCAGGAAGATCTGCAGCGGATAGGCACTTGGTGCAGGGAGTGGCAACTGTCCCTTAATATAGACAAATGACAAATGTAATGTATTGCGAATACATAGAAAGAAGGATCCTTTATTGTATGATTATATGATAGCGGAACAAACACTGGTAGCAGTTACTTCTGTAAAATATCTGGGAGTATGCGTGCGGAACGATTTGAAGTGGAATATAAAATTAATTGTTGGTAAGGCGGGTACCAGGTTGAGATTCATTGGGAGAGTGCTTAGAAAATGTAGTCCATCAACAAAGGAGGTGGCTTACAAAACACTCGTTCGACCTATACTTGAGTATTGCTCATCAGTGTGGGATCCGTACCAGATCGGGTTGACGGAGGAGATAGAGAAGATCCAAAGAACAGCGGCGCGTTTCATCACAGGGTTATTTGGTAACCGTGATAGCGTTACGGAGATGTTTAATAAACTCAAGTGGCAGACTCTGCAAGAGAGGCGCTCTGCATCGCGGTGTAGCTTGCTGTCCAGGTTTCGAGAGGGTGCGTTTCTGGATGAGGTATCGAATATATTGCTTCCCCCTACTTATACCTCCCGAGGAGATCACGAATGTAAAATTAGAGAGATTAGAGCGCGCACGGAGGCTTTCAGACAGTCGTTCTTCCCGCGAACCATACGCGACTGGAACAGGAAAGGGAGGTAATGACAGTGGCACGTAAAGTGCCCTCCGCCACACACCGTTGGGTGGCTTGCGGAGTATAAATGTAGATGTAGAAGTAGACCGGTATGCTGGGACGTATGTGTCACGCGCCGCAACAAGTGACTCGCGCCACAAGAGTTGCAAGAGATAGCTTTTGTGATGGCGCATACGAGGGAATAGTAAGTTTCGGCATAAATATTTTTATATATAAATTTCTGTTTAACAGCGGGTGACACCAGGGGTGCAGCTCGTACTAATATATTCTGAAATTAGCACGAAGCAAAACACATTATTTAGTCGAGGGCATCCTTCACTGCGTTACGCAACGATAAACAGCACAGAGCAGATGTATTGAAACCGTAGCTAGGTACACAGAAGTACGGTCAAGTCGGAAAGCGAGCAGTGAACCAAGAACGCAGATCGGGAAGACAAAGGAGGAGATGCTGGCGGTCCTAGCGCGAGATACTTACGCTTGTCGGGCGAAGGAAACGGCGTGCACATGCGAGAAACGTTGCTGTGATGGAACAGCTAAACTGCTGTTAACTGCAAGGCAGTAAATGCCGGTAGAGAGACGCGTCCGCGACGGTGACTAAGCAGCAGCTGTTGGTCCATCGCGAAACTCGAAATGACTGGGCAGGACGTGCCGATGGCTACACCTTTCATGACTTAGCTGACGTCACACTCCTGTACGGTTGTGATCTCGAAAAACAGAGCCGTTGCCAGTGGTTACTTTTTCCGGCGTCCCGCAACAGAGTCCGAGATCCGTCTTTGTTGATCTCACTGAGCCACATTAGACTCGCTTCAAAATGAAATTTTCACCCTGTAGCGGAGTGTGAGCTGACATGAAACTACCTGGCAGACTAAAACTGTGTGCCGGACCGAGACTCGGACTTTGTCCCTTTGCCTTTCATGGTCAAGTGCTCTACCTACTGACAAGGGAACCTCCCCATCGCACCCCCCTCAGATTTAGTTATAAGTTGGCACAGTGGATAGGCCTTGAAAAACTGAACACAGATCAATCGAGAAAACAGGAAGAAGTTGTGTGCAACTACAAAAAAATAAGCAAAATATACAAACTGAGTAGTCCAAGCGTAAGACAGGCAATATTAAGGTTAATTTGAGCATAGAAGCGCCGTGGTCCCGTGGTTAGCGTGAGCAGCTGCGGAACGAGAGGTCCTTGGTTCAAGACTTCCCTCGACTGAAAACTTTTTTTCAGTTTATGTGACAAACTCTTATGTTTTATCACTTTTTTGGGAGTGATTATCACATCCACAAGAAAACCGAAATCGGGTAAGGTAGAAGAATCTTTTTACCCATTCGCCAAGTGTACAAGTTATGTGGGTCGACAACTTATTCCTGTCATGTGACGCATATGCCGTCACCAGTGTCGTATAGAATATATCAGACGCGTTTTCCTGTGGAGGAATCGGTTGACCTATGACCTTGCGATCAAATGTTTTCGGTTCCCATATGAGAGGCACGTCCTTTCGTCTACTAATCGCACGGTTTACCGGTGCGGTCGCAAAACACAGACACTAAACTTATTACAGTGAACAGAGACGTCAACGAACGGACAGACCATAACTTTGCGAAAATAAAGAAATTAAACTTTTTACTGGAGGGAAGACTTGAACCAAGGACCTCTCGTTCCACAGCTGCTCACGCTAACCACGGGACCACGGCGCTTCTGGGCCCTGTTAACCTTGATATTGCCTATCTTACGCATGGACTATTCAGTTTGTATATTTTGCTTATTTTTTCATAGTTCCACACAACTTCTTCCTGTTTTCTCGATTGATCTGTGTTCAGTTTTTCAAGGCGTATCCAGTGTGCCAACTTATATCTAAATCTGAGGGGGGTGCGATGGGGAGGTTCCCTTGTGAGTACGCCAGCACGTCTCACGACCCGTCCTCACAGCTTTACTTCTGCCAGTTATTAGACTCGCTTACGGTAAGACCTTGCTTCTAATTCCTGTCCGGTTCAAATTCTGTGATCGGTTAAGGCAATTATCGAGATGGTTCCCCTGGTTGCTCCCCAATCGTTTCCAGTCCGAGTTTCTGTTCCATATGGAACACAAAGTACAGCAGCCACACACGATAAGATGGCTTGCGAAACAAAATTGTACATGCAGATCTCATGGACTTATCGTGAAAGCAACACCGAATCCTAATCTTCTCTCTTTCCTTTTATGTCGAGCTCGCTCTTCACGAGGCATGAACCACTAAGCTTGGCAAGAGACCATGAACATAAATAAATGTGACGTGGTGTGCATAAATAGACCAAAAATTCACTGCTACACAATTATGCTATTGGCGACAAATCACTGGAAACGGTAACTACCGTAAAATATCTAGGAGTTATCATTGGGAGCGACTTCTAGTGGAATGATCACATTAAATGAGTTGCAAGAGACAAGAGAGACCTGACTGGGATTTAGAGAAAGAATATTAATAAACAGTAAATCATCCACGGAAGAAGTGGCTTACAAATTCGTTCGACAGATTTTTGAGTATTTACCAACGGCCTGGGACCACTTCCAAGTAGGTTCAATAGAAGAGATAGAGAAGATCCAACGAAGAGCGCGAAAGCATTACGGGGATGGTCAAGAAACTCCAGTGGCAGATGCTGAAAAATGGGGTGTTGTGCTTCACGACGATGTTTACTAGCCTATTGAAGTTCTGAGAGAGTAAATTCCGGGAAGGGTTGGACAACATGCTATATCTTCCCACATCTCACGAAATGGCCACAACGAGAAATTCTAGAAATTAGAGTTAAGACGGTGGTTGACCAACAGTTATTCTTGCTGACGCCTGACTTTTTCAGAAAGGAGAGAGCGGTCTTCACGTATTTTGTTGGACAAAAAACTCAGTACTGTTAGCCGAATATAATGAATACACTCAGACTCTTAATTTTGACGTGTCTCGCCAGGCTGGTTGGCCTTGTGTCTCTTACATTTAATCTTCAACTTGTGCACGTTTTATAAGAATCACTATTTTGTACGCCGTGATCAATAATTCCCTTGTAAGCCAGGCTAAGGAACAGCTGACAATTTTTGTTACCGTTGTCTACATTTTTCTCACTATGATCTGCTGTACAGTTGCGTACAGCAGGCATTTGACGCAGTTTTTACTTATACAGCTGGCCATTTCCTTCTTAATTACCTGCATCTTGCGAGATTATAGTTGTAAACTGCAGATTACAGTTATAAACTGCAGATTATAGTTGTAAACTGGAGAATATAGCTGTAAACTGGCTCGTTCTCAACCATGCTCTTAACTAAAGACTGTCCTAGTCTTGTTGGACTATAATATGAATGCATGTCGTTGCATGACTATAGCTAATGATGGTGTTTTCCAATACATTAAATTCGTTTTTAAGGTCTGAAGATTCTTAAAGAAAGCGAACGAAACTAGTCACCATGCTCTAATTTTATGATAAAATTGCGGTCTAGTCAGTAACCACTTCCTATATATAAAAAAAAATTTATTCAGTAAATCATTCTTCGCACAGGCAATTCGTGAATGGAACGGGGAAGGTGGGATCAGGCAATGGTTACAGAAGTACACTCCGCCATACACCGTTAGGTGCCTTACGGAGTATAGGTATTGAAACAGATGTAGATGCAGTTACCTACAGGCGTACACTTTGAAACCTCCCCTTAGAAATATTTATGTATTACTGTGCTGATAAACCCCTTACTTATTTGATTTTCAAACAGCTGAGCAAAACTGAACGTACTCAGACATTTCTCTCTTTACTTATTCTGATCATCACTAAACTGACACACAATATTTTTAGCGCAACGCAATCTGACTTTCAATAATCCCTACAAAAGAATGGCCCTGACTAACATTACTCGAACTACTGCAATACAGCGAGCGCCAATACTGCCAGCTAAATAAAATATTCTAACTACTGAAGTCACTAACTACTGATAGGCATAGTTAGCAAATGAAAGATTAAACAATGTATTTACCTTAATAGTGTTCAAAAGTCATTATATATATATATATATATATATATATATATATATATATATATATATATCCGCTCTCAAAACTCCGCCATCTCTCTCCCCACATCCACCACTGCTGGCGGCTCACCTCCAACTGCGCAACGCTACGCGCTGTTCACATCCAACTACCTATTACAATAGAGAATTTTTGAACAATGCCAACCAGCCACCGACTGCACACAGCACAGCCAGTGATTTTCATACAGAGGTTTAAGTGGCGTTAGCCCGCATCTCGTGGTCGTGCGGTAGCGTTCTCGCTTCCCACGCCCGGGTTCCCGGGTTCGATTCCCGGCGAGGTCAGGGATTTTCTCTGCCTCGTGATGGCTGGGTGTTGTGTGCTGTCCTTAGGTTAGTTAGGTTTAAGTAGTTCTAAGTTCTAGCGGACTTATGACCACAGCAGTTGAGTCCCATAATGCTCAGAGCCATTTTTAAGTGGCGTTACCAATACAAAACCCTAAACAACCTACTTACAACTTGACTCACTGCGCTCGAGACATGAGAGCGAATCTATCTCGTTCTCAGAATTGCAGCGTGTCCCACGAAAACGAGACACACGGTGTCACTGGAAATGACTAGGTGTATGCGAAGGATTTCTTCTCTGAATGAAAGTTCCTGAAGTAGGCCTTGTTAGTACTTGCCAGTATTTTACATAAAACGAACTGCAGGTCGAACCTTTATTAGTTCCGTAGGACAACAACGCGATGCAGCCGCACGTTCCGTAACAGTCGAACCGTCGTCCTTAACCCAGAAACTCTTCCGCCGGTCGTAGGTAGCCGAGAGGAGTGAGCACCTCGTCGCGACAGCAGAGCAAACAAAGTGTTTGTTGCGGCGAGGAGCTGTAATTTTCCGCGCGTAAATAAAAGAAGGCGACGGACAAAAGAGAAACGCGCCTAATTACTCGACTGGACTGGGGTATGTAAATGGCAGGGGACGGAACGAGGCGTGCCCGATGGGGCCTGCGCGTCGAGTTTTCCAGCTAAGCCGGAGAAATCGAGGCCGACTCGCAATTATGCTAAGCGGGCGGCTCGCTTTGTTGTGCTATCGCGTCCGTAATTGCCGCCTAGTCGCCGCCGCCAAGCCGCTGCCGCCTCCGCCCCCGCCGCTTGTATCGGCAGCAGCCCCCACCACTCCCTCCTTGTGCTACAGGTGTGACCCCTGCTGCTGATGTTGTTGTTCTATGGTCCGATTAAAATTACTTGATAGTTGACGTTTGTCACTTGCCGCTACAGTGTTCCCACACACTCTGCCTGCTACCGCTCAGTTATAGGCGACACACAAACACGGCGGGTCACTTCACAAGTGCTCTTAATGTGCGGGGCAATGCTAGAAGCGGCCGCCGCGAAGTATGACGGAAACGGGAGATGCCTGTCGACAGCTCATTTTTTAAGTGCCCAGTGAGTGAACTGAATTTAAAATCATGTCCTAACCTAACGGTAAATTGAGTTGACGGTAAATTGAGTTCATGGTTCAGAGTAGTTTCAGGGGTAAGACAAGGCTGCAACCTGTCTCAACTGTTTTTTATGTAGAATCTGATTCTGCAATAAAAAATGGGGGTTCCCATTTTAAATTTTAAAGTTGCCTCCCGCCCCAATCCCAGGGGGCTGGGGTGGCGGGCTAATTTTAGCACCAGCAGATGTCCCCCTCGAAAATAATCAGCTTTGGATTCTACACATTTTTTCGTGTGAAGCTTATTTTTCGAGTTATTCTAGTTTGTCAACTTAAAATTTACACCCTGTATATGACAATGAACAAATTTTCAACTGCCAAGATCGCTAAAATCATTTGTTCATATAGATTACCGGCTTTGACAATTCTCTGTTGCCATCTTCAGATCTATGTTGATATCATTACGCAATCTCCTTCCAAACAGCAAGTGGTCCTACAGAATGCGTGTCAGTATGAACACACATATTATTGCACCATTTTTTTCTCTTTTACAGTGCATATATAGGTCTAAGAGCTGCTGATAAATCTCTATTTGCTATTTTTACTATTAGTTTCATGGGAGAGACGATGATTATCACGCAATATGAAATTGTTATAGCAGCCTATTTTATATCATTCATACTCTGGCTATGAAAGATGATTTTTTTATTATTTTACTTTTTTACTGGCGCCGCAAAAAGGTATGGCAGCGTATATGCTCCTGTAACAACACAATATTGCTTCATTATGATCGGCTGTTTCGAAACTAATATCAAATAAAGATTTATTACTAGCTCTTGGTGATACGAACTACGACTTTCAGTAGAAATATAACTTTATTATGTCGCAGTACGTAAGATGTTCACTTACGGTGTTTGGGTGAGAAGTGTCAATATTGGCAGAACGGAAGGAACCCGTTGCCACGTTAACAACCGCACAGCCTTGCAGCGCAAAACTTATCCATTAGACGCGGAATAAATGATTAACGCGCAGTGCAACTGTATTTGTGGCGGTAAATTACAGTTTGAAATCCCGGTAGCCGGCAGCGACGAAAATTATGTGGATGTTAGTGGGCGCTCGCGTGCGAACGACGGCGTGCGTGCAACGCCGGCTCAGAACCGCCGCATTTCGGTCAGCAGCGATATACAGCGGTCACGGTCGTTACTGTGCACAGTGCCGCGAAATCGACCGAGATGCGGGCGGCGCCAGAGTTCCGCGAAGGCTGCCATAGTGTGGCCGCTCTGAACGGTGTCGTACTGAAGTCACTCCGAAGTTTTCATTTTCCTTCCATTATTCTATCATCGCTGTAATATTCCTACATTATTGTCGGTTGTTTTTCCTCGAAATGAGCTTTCGTATCGAGACAGAGAGGTAATGCTGCAAAACGAACCAACAGCGATGTAGAGCGCGTTGTTCTTTTCTCCTACGCAGTCAAAATTATTCGAACGGTACACTATTCTGAATTGAGTTTTTTGAGATGAGGAAAACTATATTTCAGGCGGTGCGAGGTCTTGAACAGTGGGTGTGGTGTGTTTCAACTACGAGGTTAATCCCAAAAGTAAGGTGTCCTATTTTTTGTAAGTACAGAACTCCGTTTGTATGGCAGTTGGTTACACTGTTATGAATAGTGCTTCACGCGCTGTGTGTAGACATGCGCACGCCGCGCTGCGGCGCTCAGTCTTGGCTTGGCAGCCGTTGAGAATGGAGTTCCCGTTGCATGACAAACTGCCTATTGGCTTCTGTCTCGGGTTCTTCGGCCGACGTTCATCTAATCATTTTTCTGACGTTTCGCCAGCACGAGTGGCTGGCATTGTCAAAGCTTCACCCTCCATTGCCGGTGGTGAACTGGAGGCGAGCTCGCGGCCGCAGACTATATGTACCTGGCGCGCCAACGTCCGAGGGCTTCTCCGCGGTCATTTCCGGTGCGGTTCTCCTCTTGCTACCTGCGACGGTCGTTCGCTGCAGTACGGGAAGCCAGGATCCGTTTACCTTAAGGCTTTCCTCTTTCTTGTTGAAACTGTTCGCGTGTTTTTGGATTTCTACAGCTTCTCTGAACAAGCGCGTGTGATAGTGCTTCTCTACAGCCAGAACTTCCGTGTCGGCGAATTTTATTACGTGGTCGGTCTCATTCAGTGCGTGCTCTGCCACGGCCGATTTCTCCACCTGCCCCAACCTGCAATGTCGCTTATGCTCTTTGATCCTGGTGTTAATGGATCGTCCAGTCATTCCGACATAAACTTTTCCGCATGTGCAAGGTATACGGTATATTCCCGACATTGCAAGTGGGTCTCTTTTCTCCTTCGCCGATCTAAGACACTCTTTGATCTTCCCGTTGCATGTTACCGCGAAGTGCGAACTGCGCGCAGTTACTCGGTTTTTGAACGCAAAGGGCACAGCGCCCATTGAAATCCATCGCCAATTTACGGAAGTGCATGGTGAGTCGTGCATGGATGTCAAAAATGTTTCTTAAGTGGTGGAGAGAGTTTGCAGCTGGTCGGACCCAAATTCACGACGAACAAAGGAGCTGGAGGCCGTCAATTTCTGAGGAGACAGTTTTGAAGGTTGAGCAAAGCATGCGTGAAGATTGGCGGATCACTCTGTATGATCTCTGCGCGTTGGTTCCTGAAGTTTCCCGAAGCACCGCTCACAGAATTTTAGCGGAAACATTGAACTACCGGAAGGTGTGCGCATGCTAAATGAGGACCACATGCGGCAACGAGTTGATGCTTCCCGCACATTTCTTCACCGCCTAGCAGCCGAACAGGACCACTTTCTGGACTCAATTGTCACGAGTGACGAAACTTGGGCACACCACTTTACACCTAAGACCATGCAACACAGGCATACAAAAACTGACACAGTGCCAAAAAAATGCATCGACAGAAAGGGTGATTATGTCGAAAAATAGCTAAATGTTCAAGCTGTAAACTGATGTAAACCATTGTAGAAATAAACAGGTCTACGTACTTATAAAAAAATAGGAGACTTGACTTTCGGGATTACCCTCGTACATCTACATTTGTATTTCGCAAGACATGATGTGTGGCAGAAAGTACTTTTTTAGCTGCTACTATCTTTTCTCCCCATCCCTGTTGTATTTGCGGATGATGCGAGGGACGAACGACTATCCATAAACCTCCCTAATCCCGTCCCCGCGTAACGCGACGGCTTTCTTGCTGTGTCTGCCATTGGTGTTACATGAGGTTTGTATAACGTTGTCTCGTTAATTAAACGATACCGCGACGAAACGCGCTCCTTTTAGTTGGCTCTTCTCTATATCTCTCTCCAAGGCCAACCTTTAGGGCTGGGGGAGCGGTGAGTCAGTAAATTTTGAAAGTTTTATTTAATAACACGATAGAGATTTTACATTTTACAGCGTACCTTAAAAATCTTTTAATAGCAATGCGTTGAAATCCAACAATGTTGTTGTTGTTTTGGTCTTCAGTCCTGAGACTGGTTTGATGCAGCTCTCCATGCTACTCTATCCTGTGCAAGCTTCTTCATCTCCCAGTACCTACTGCAGCCTACATCCTTCTGAATCTGCTTAGTGTATTCATCTCTTGGTCTCCCTCTACGATTTTTACCCTCCACGCTGCCCTCCAATGCTAAATTTGTGATCCCTTGATGCCTCAAAACATGTCCTACCAACCGATCCCTTCTTCTAGTCAAGTTGTGCCACAAACTTCTCTTCTCCCCAATCCTATTCAATACTTCCTCATTAGTTACGTGATGTACCCACCTTATCTTCAGCATTCTTCTGTAGCACCACATTTCGAATGCTTCTATTCTCTTCTTGTCCAAACTGGTTATCGTCCATGTTTCACTTCCATACATGGCTACACTCCATACAAATACTTTCAGAAACGACTTCCTGACACTTAAATCTATACTCGATGTTAACAAATTTCTCTTCTTCATAAACGATTTCCTTGCCATTGCCAGTCTACATTTTATATCCTCTCTACTTCGACCATCATCAGTTATTTTGCTCCCTAAATAGCAAAATTACTTTACTACTTTAAGTGTCTCATTTCCTAATCTAATCCCCTCAGCATCACCCGATTTAATTTGACTACATTCCATTATCCTCGTTTTGCTTTTGTTGATGTTCATCTTATATCCTCCTTTCAAGACACTGTCCATTCCGTTCAACTGCTCTTCCAAGTCCTTTGCTGTCTCTGACAGAATTACAATGTCATCGGCGAACCTCAAAGTTTTTACTTCTTCTCCATGAATTTTAGTACCTACTCCGAATTTTTCTTTTGTTTCCTTTACTGCTTGCTCAATATACAGATTGAATAACATCGGGGAGAGGCTACAACCCTGTCTCACTCCTTTCCCAACCACTGCTTCCCTTTCATGCCCCTCGACTCTTATAACTGCCATCTGGTTTCTGTACAAATTGTAAATAGCCTTTCGCTCCCTGTATTTTACCCCTGCCACCTTCAGAATTTGAAGGAGAGTATTCCAGTTAACGTTGTCAAAAGCTTTCTCTAAGTCTACAAATGCTAGAAACGTAGGTTTTCCAACAATAAGTGGCTGAATAACAACAATTATACCGTAATACACAACTGCCTGCTCAATCAAGTGAAAATGCAAGAACCATTACAACCAGTTAAAATTGAAAAGCAGGTAACAGGCCTGAAGGATACTAGCCAAAATGACAGAATGAAGGCTTCCACGACAGGATGACATTGCTTCTGGTAAAACCTTGCAAGATGTAATGCCGCTTCCTTTGGATGCAAAACTGAAAATATAAAATAGTACCCAAAACCCAATAAAAGCCCGAAAATCCAAGATCCAGATTTCAAGTCTCACTTGAATAGCATCACTTGAACAGTAGCAAGTATATAGAAAAGAAATCCAGTATAAAGTGCCTTAATGTTTTGAAACGGGAAAGAAAAGAAATAGAATCCATTAGTTTCAAATTAAAATAATAGTAGATCGCAAAGTAGTGTACTTATAGATCACGAAATAGAACGAGTGAACTTAAAGAATACTCCTTGTGAGTACCATTTGAGGACACTGCATAATACAGAAGAAAAAATTCATACATTGTTAATTTGCTGCTAGCGCTTGCTGGATCAGGTCGTATCTCAACGTGTTTTCTTGTACGTAGACGCGACGAGATTGTTTTTATGCATTTTTAGATATTTTGCGATCTGCTAGGAACCATTAAACTTGAAATAGGTAGATCAGCAACCTTGAGTATATCATTACGTAAAGCCAAGAGAGGAAAAGATCCGAATTTGTCTTAAATTGATTATCATACAGGGAAGACTGAACTCTGCCCAAAAGTAATAGACTGGTAGAAATTTACCGACATAGGAAGTGAACATTGGTATTGAACCGTGAGAAAGTACTGCAGTTTCGTTAAAGTAGCAAATGGAATCTGGATTTTGTTACAAACACTTTGAGTGAAAGTTACGTAACTAATTCCACGCAGCTTAGGGAAAAGTTACTTCCTTAATACTTTGATAGGACGTGAATAGTATGAAATAAACCAGCGTAAAGTGGATTTATTGTGTGACATTTCTTTCAACCCATTTAATCTTGTGTGTTTATGAAATATTTATTTGTGCGACGACATAGATCAAGTAACAGGGCGCAGCATGCATAAATATTCTTTTCCGCGTTGGACAGTTATTGCACCATTTCGAACTATTAAGCTTACGTAAACTGAAAACTTTAGGGGAGAAACTATTGCCGTACAGGGAATGTAGCCGCAGTTAGTACAAGCCAGCCATTAGTGTTCAACTACGTGTAGCTGTGCTCGTATACGTCGGGGAGCATGTAATTATTTGAACTTGTCGGTATCGTTGATATGTACTCGGTGTGAATACAGTGCTGCATGACAGATTTTTTTGTGTAATGTTCCTCATAAGATAATATATATATATACTTTCTACCGCTAGTACATTTCCAGTATATCTCAAGAGGAGCAGTTACAAGGTGTACCGTCGTGGTCCATGCAACTCCTCTGTTCCTAACGTTTCGTCCAGAACAGCGCTGGACAGCTTTAGAGGCGTTGCTCCTCTTTTGAGTCTTGCCGACTGACGAGCAGGACGTCTGAGAGCGACGTACATACTGCATGCGTCAGGAAGAGAAGAGTTTCGTCGACGACGACATTATACTCTGAAAGATTTAACACCATCGATACTAACCAAAATTTAAAAATAATGACATATTAACAGTACACTGTGCTAGCCAAGGATTGAGAACAATTTAAAAGCGCGTACCAAATTCAAAAATTATCTAACTATACATGGGCCAGAGCACCAAATACAAGCTTACTATAGCAGCTCTAATTTCCCTTATCTTTGAATGGTGATCATTGTGCAATCATTCCATTTGACGGATGTTACCGCTTCTGGGCATTTATTTTTTACTCGTACATTAATGGGGATTTTCGCCTTGTTATACATAGTACAATAATATACAATCTACATCCTCGGTAAAGATCAGATTTCGGAATTTAGTGAGCAGCCCCTTCCGTTTAGTGCGCCGTCTATCTGCAAGTGTGTCCCACTTCAAAATTTCTATGAGATGTGTAACCCTCCTGCGATGGCTAAATGTACCAGTCACGAATCTTGCCGCTCTTCTTTGGACCTTCTCAATCTCTTTAATCAGATCCAACTGGTAAGGGTCCCATACAGACGAACAATACTCTAAGACTGGACGAACTAACATATTGTAAGCTATTTCCTTTGTTGAAGGACTGCATCGCTTGACATTCTACCAATAAACTGCAATCTAGAGTTTGCCCTACCCGTTACTTGTGTAATCTGATCATTCCATTTGAGATCATTTCGAATACTCACACCCAGATACTTGACGGATGTTACCGCTTCAGGGCATTTATATTGTACTCGTACATTAATGGGGATTTTCGCCTTGTTATACATAGTATAATACACTTACTAATATTGAGAGATAACTGCCAGTCATTACACCACGCATTTATTTTCTGCAAATCCTCATTGATTTGTTCACAACTTTCGTGTGATACTACTTTCCTGTAGACTACAGTATCATCGGCAAACAGTCTAATGCCGCTGTCAATACCATCAACCAGATCGTTTATGTAAATCGTAAAAAGCAGTGTCCTGGGACCCACCTGAAGTTACGCTTCTTTCTGTTGAAGTCACCCCGTTTGGGACGACATACTGCTCCCTGTCTGTCAGAAAACTTTATATCCAACCACATATGTCATTGGATAGGCCGTAAGCGCGCACTTTTTGGAGGAAGCAACAGTGCGGAACTGAGTAGAACGCCTTTCGAAAGTCGAGAAATATGGCATCAACCTGCGAACCGGTATCTACAGCCTGTTGTATATCATTCACTCACTGCTCAGAAGAATTTGTGGAACGTGATTTCGGGGTCTGCTATACTTCATTGAGTAATAACTGAGGATTGGGTCGGCTGGCTGGCTCTTAGCACTATGGGACTTAATATCTGAGGTCATCAGTCCCCTAGAACTTAGAACTACTTAAACCTAACTAACCTAAGGATATCACACACATCCATGTCCGAGGCAGGATTCGAACCTGCGACCGCAGCGGTCGCGCGGTTCAAGACTGAAGCGCCTAGAGCCGCTCGGCCACAACGGCCGGCGATGTTTGGGTATTTTACCAAAGTATACCATTATCTTTCAGAAATTAAGTGCACAACAATTCATCATTACTTCCTCGATCGTTTACGTAAAAGGAACTGAAATGTCCGAAAGGTGTGAAAAAAATAATCATTCATTCCCGTCATCCTTGGTACTTTTCACTCGACTTTCAGAACTTCAGTAACGTGCACACCCTCCGCGAACGTTTATCACTGCCTTACACATACGTGTAAGTCTAGGAGGATCACCCTGTGGTATCTGTTCAAATTCTTCAGTGACAGCCCATGAAAAAATGTTCTGAAACTGTCGGCCATCAACCTCAATGCAAGCATGGCATCGGCGAACAAAATTCTGACGCATCCTGACAAATATCCATGGTGTGTTTCAAATCACATCACAGACGGCTATAATTCTGTCAACTATTCCACCTCCGTATCCACTGTGGTCTCATACACAAGTGACTTTGATTGTCCCCACAGGAAATACTCAAGGGGATTTAGGTTAGGTGACCTCGCAAGCCATGGAGTAGAACCCCCCTTTCCAGTCCAGCAACCAGGAAATACAGCGTTAAGATGGCTGCGGACGTCCTCACTGAAGCGAGGCGGTGCACCGTCATGTTATATCACATCCCTCACGAACATGAAAGGGTACCCTGTTTAAAATGTCAGAACTCTTTGCACGAACCTCAATAGCAGGTGGCCATTCAGACGGCCAGGTAGAATATGTGGCCCTATGAGATTGTCGCCTACAGTGCCGGCCCAGATACAGCAAACCGTACTTCATGGTGTGACTCTACCACATCGTGAGGGTTTTACTCATCCCACACACACCTGTTACTGCTGTTCTAAATACCATCACGATCAAATGAGGCCTTGTCAGTAAACAGCATAACTGGTCGATCAATTCATTCTTGGAGCAGCCACGGACACAAAGCGACCCTTGATGCAAAGTCAGTCACAAGTATTGCACAGACTCGGTGTGGGTGACACGGGCGTATTGTTGTTCGTGGAATACTGGCCAAACACTAGTGTGGTTCAAATGGCTCTGAGCACTACGGGACAACATCTGTGGTCATCAGTCCCTTATAACTTAGAACTAATTAAACCTAACTAACCTAAGGACACCACACACATCCATGTCCGAAGCAGGATTCGAACCTGCGACCGTAGCGGTCACGCGGTTCCAGACTGAAGCGCCTAGAACCGCACGGCCACACCGGCCGGCGCTAGTGTGTGTAGCGCCGATTTCACGAGCAGTCGACGAGTGGAGTCCGCTGCAGCACATACCAGCACCTTCGCTTCAAAATCGGGTGTGCGTGTGGTTCTCAAGTTGTCAGGTCCCTCGTTTCTTCTTTCCAGTGAACCAGTCTCTCGCGTTCGTCGATCGAGAGAAATAAACACTCGTTGTGACGGATGCTGCTGCTAGGAAATCGTTCCCTGTACAGCCTTTCAGCAGCGAGAGCACTGCAACGCACTTCCCCATGCACGAGGTGCACGTCAGTGAGTTCTGCGAAACTGTGCCGGTACTGCTCCATCCTATTCTACTGTTCGTCTCTGAATGGCACTGAATAATGAATGGGTCTGTCATACACGTTCTGTCATTGGAAAATGTAAATACAATACAACAGGGCTACCTTATGAACAAGTAAAGTGAACAAAATCTGCATCATGACTTCTTAGTAATTAGGTTCAAAAAATGGTTCAAATGGCTCTGAGCACTATGGGACTTAACATCTGTGGTCATCAGTCCCCTAGAACTTAGAACTACTTAAACCTAACTAACCTAAGGACATCACACACATCCATGCCCGAGGCAGGATTCGAACCTGCGACCGTAGCGTCGCGCGGTTCCCGACTGCGCGCCTAGAACCGCTAGACCACCGCGGCCGGCTCTTAGTAATTAGGTTCGTCCTCCTTGTTTCCTAGCAGGAAATAAAGTACGCGCATGTAAATAAACAACACACTGCGTGTAAACTTGTACGCATGTTAGCTGTAAATAAGCTGGAAAACATCAATGCTAGACAAAGCGGCAGACAAGTTTACTTCCATATACCCGTAGGTTAGCCTCTCTGACCACAGGTTCCCTACCTCAAATTGTTCAGTGGAGCATTCTCTACTGTGCTGTACATTTTTGCACGCAAATACGAAAACACCCTGTATTTGCACTCCAGTAACACTGTCTGCTCTTTGCTATGAGCACTATACCCGTTCGGCTATGGGAGAGTTAACAACAAAACCAGAAATGAGAGAGACACTGAATGATAACACACTCGTGACAGCTGAAGCTGCTGACCCAGTTCGTGCTTTCCAGGAACAGACTGTTCTATAGCAAACAGCACCGGACGTGCCGTATTTGCACTGTTCGTACAACACACTCTCGTCTTATAGGCCGTCGACTGAACCACGCCTACCCAAACGTCCTTTTTGCTCAGCTACTCGGTGGTATACACAAAATGTGTTCGCAGCTGCGAATGTGGAAAATCACCAGCTGTATAATGGAATGCGACAATGAAAATTTGTTCCGGACCAGGGTTTTAACCCGGATTTCCCGGTTGGCTTACCATTAGGCTATCCGAGCACGCTTCACGGCCAGACTCATACTCCGTAAAACATGTGTCTGCAACATGTACTCGCACATCTATTAGGTGTATTCCCGTACAAGGGACACATTTTAATTGAAAGGCGCTTGCCCGGATTCGGAGGATAAGTAAGACACTGTAATACCTATGTGCGCCTGCTCAGCTGAGTGGTGACGTGCTTGCCTACCAAGCAGCGGGCTCGGGTTCGATTCTCGCTGGATTGGAGATTTTCTCCCCTCGTGGACTGGGTGTTGTCATCATCATCTTATCATCACCGCCGCGCAAGTCGCCTAGGTGTCGTAACCTGCAATAAGATTTGCACCCGGCGGCCGAACTTATTGAGGAATGAGTTTGTTCGATTGGCTTAATCTACAGGACAGGTTGCGCTATTTGAAAAAGGAAAAGGTGTAAAATATCTTTAAACGATTGTAATTCACATGTTGCAAAGACTCTGCTAATGGTTAGGAACAGTGATCAAGTAAGAATGACCTTGGGGTTTTACTAAAATGTGGGGATGATGAAACAATGTTTATCCTATATCGAGAACAATTGCAAAATTTGTATCGCACTGTTTGTAATGGAACTTTTATAAGCCTGTGTCCTTACTGGTTGGACATCGTACTTTCCTTTTCGTCTTAAAACATGGATATGGATATTGAAGTTTTTACTTGTGTATATTACATATAGAACAACGTGACTAGCATATGGACAGTGGAGGAAATGTGCGTTTTAATAGAGCTAACGTGGGAATTTTACGCGCCCCCTTTGGTAAACAGTGTGATTTACGAACTAGAAACATCCTGCAACTGCCGCTAGAATGCGTTGTGGTCGCGTATACCACATTGGGGCCCACGTACCCTGTGCACAAGTATCATACACTACTGGCCATTAAAATTGCTACACCACGAAGATGACGTGCTACAACGCGAAATTTAACCGACAGGAAGAAGATGCTGTGATATGCAAACGATTAGCTTTTCAGAGCATTCACACAAGGTTGGCGCCGGTAGCGACACCTACAACGTCCAGACATGAGGAAACTTTCCAACTGATTTCTCATACACAAACAGCAGTTGACCGGCGTTGCCTGGTGAAACGTTGTTGTGATGCCTCGTGTAAGGAGGAGAAATGCGTACCATCACGTTTCCGACTTAGATAAAGGTCGGATTGTAGCCTATCGCGATTGCGGTTTATCGTATCGCGACACTGCTGCTCGCGTTCGTCGAGATCCAATGACTGTTAGCAGAATATGGAATCGGTGGGTTCAGGATGGCAATACGGAACGCCGTGCTGGATCCCAACGGCCTCGTATCACTAGCAGTCGAGATGACAGGCATCTTATCCGCATGGCTGTAACGGATCGTGCAGCCACGTCTCGATCCCTGAGTCAACAGATGGGGACGTTTGCAAGACAACAACCATCTGCACGAACAGTTCGACAACGTTTGCAGCAGCATGGACTATCAGCTCGGAGACCATGGCTGCGGTTACCTTTGACACTGCATCACAGACAGGAGCGCCGGCCTCGGTGGTCTCGCGGTTCTAGGCGCTGAGTCCGGAGCTGCGCGACTGCTACAGTCGCAGGTTCGAATCCTGCCTCGGGCATGGATGTGTGTGATGTCCTTAGGTTAGTTAGGTTTAAGTAGTTCTAAGTTCTAGGGGGCTGATGACCACTGATGTTAAGTCCTATAGTGCTCAGAGGCATTTGAACCATTTTTGAACAGACAGGAGCGCCTGCGATAGTGTACGCAACGACGAACCTGGGTGCACGAATGGCAAAACGTCGTTTTTTTTTATGAATCCAGGTTCTGTTTACAGCATAGTGATTGTCGCATCCGTGTTTGGCAACATAGCGGTGAATGCACATTGGAAGCGTGTATTCGTCATCGCCCTACTGGCGTATCACCGGGCCTGATGGTATGGGGTGCCATTGGTTACACGTCTCGGTCACCTCTTGTTCGCATTGACGGCACTTTGAACAGTGGACGTTACATTTCAGATGTGTTACGACCTGTGGCTCTACCCTTCATTTGATCCCTGCGAAACCCTACCATTTCAGCAGGATAATGCACGACCGCATGTTGCAGATCCTGCACGGGCCTTTCTGGATACAGAAAATGTTCGACTGCTGCCGTGGCCAGCACATTCTCCAGATCTCTCACCAACTGAAAACGTCTGGTCAATGGTGACCGAGCAACTGGCTCGTCACAATACGCCAGTCACTACTCTTGATGATCTGTGGTATCGTGTTGAAGCTGCACGGGCAGCTGTACCTGTACACACCATCCAAGCTCTGATTGACTCAATGCCCAGGCGTATCAAGGCCGTTATTACGGCCAGAGGTGGTTGTTCTGGGTACTGATTTCTCAGGATCTATGCACCCAAATTGCGTGAAAACGTAATCACATGTCAGTTCTAGTGTAATATTTGATATTATGAAAATATAAGTTCACCTTTTATTGAGGAGTGAGTTTGTTCGATTGGCTGAATATACAGGACAGCTTGCGCTATTTGTAAAAGAAAAAGGAGCAAAATATCTTTATACGTTTGTAATTCCAATTTTCCAAGATTCTGCTACTGGTTAGGAACAGTGATCAGGTATGAATGACCTTGGGGTTTTACTAAACTGTGTGAATGATGAAACAGTGTTTATCTTATGTGGAGAACTATTGCAAATTTGTATCGCACTGTTTGTAATGGAACTTTTATAAACCTGTGTCTTCTAGACGCTGCAGTCCGGAACTGCGCGACTGCTACGGTCGCAGGTTCGAATCCTGCCTCGGGCATGGATATGTGTGATGTCCTTAGGTTGGTTAGGTTTATGTAGTTTAAGTTCTAGGGGACTGTTGACCTCAGATGTTAAGGCCCATAGTACTCAGAGCCAGTTGAACCTTTTTTTAAGCCTGTGTCCGTACTGATTGGACATGATACTTTCCTTTTCGTCTTAAAACATGGATATGGATACTGAGTTTTTATTTGTGTATATTACATATAGAACAACGTGACTAGCATATGGACAATGGAGGAAACGTGCGTTTTAATAGAACTAACGCGGGAATTTAACGCGCGCCCGTTTAGTAAACAGTGTGATTTACGAACTAGAAACATCCCGCAACTGCCGCTGGAATTCGTTGTGATCGCGTATTCAGCGTTGGGGACCACGTACCGTGTGTACAAGTATCATAGTTTCTGAGCGTTCAGCGGCACGTTGAACTCAGCAAGCTCAACGTTGACGTTCCACAGCACGGTCCGTGTGCCGACGGCTGTAGGATCATTGTAGGCTGAGCCCTCCAATGAGCTTGGAATTCTCACGGTACAACGCGCCAATTTGACAGAATTTGGCACGAAATCCCTGAGGAGGATACCCGACAATTCTGTCAATCAATGCATAGCTGAATAACTGCTTGCATAATACGCTGTTGACTTGTTCAATTTGCGAAGCTCTTTCTCTTGAATTAATCATCATTTTTTTCTGAAATTGTAATCATTTGTTTGTCCGTACATGTATGTCATATATGTCGATTTCTCTCACATTCGGATAATTTCTTCGTGGTGCGTCGCCTTTCTTTTGCTTTTTTTTCGTGTTACAGTGTATTTCATTCAATATCTGAACGAATGGAATTTTAGCACAGACGTAGGACAAAATACTCGCCTGCTGGCTTTACGCAACGCGCAGTGCGCATGCGTGCACACAAGAGGCTTGGCGTGCTATCTGCTGCGGCCGAGCGTTATCGCGACCACAGTTCGTTACACTTCCTCCGCCTCGCCGGACGGTGTTGGGCTCCGGCCGGAAACACCGCCGCGGCGCCCTAACACGCCAATTCGCGAGCGGCGCAAAAAGCCAGTTCTACAATACTGCTGGAAATAAACAACACCTGGATTCGATATCGGTGGCGGTACGCTCTAAACCGAGTAAATCGTTCGTAGTCCGGACGTAGCCGCTTCGAATTTAGCGGAGAAAGAGTTTCACTCTACTGGCTGCAGACGCGAGTATAGGTGACGACATGTTCTGCGGTTTCATGTCGCGAGAGAGGCCGGATTTTAAATCCAAACCACCCAGATCAAGCGAGTTTTCTCACGTGCAGTAACATGTACGACTAGTAGCATCATTGAAAAGGTTCTCCCGAGGAAGCTTTAGTTTAGGAGCGCTCAAAAAAGGACGGATTTTTTTTTAATTCCGCGGACTTTATACATAAGATTAAAAAAAAGAAAATCTTCTTGATGCACGTGATGGAGCAAAGAACATGCATTAAATTTTGCTTGAAAAATGAAATAAAAGTGCTGCACCGGATTCGAAATGTTGATTGTGGCTTTTGGCAAATCTGCTATGAGTAAGACAAAAGTTTACGAGTAGTATAAGCCGTTCAAAGAGGGTCCAGAAGATGAAGACGACCACCGCCCTGAACGCCATAGCACATCAATTACTGAATACAACGTGGAAGAGCTAAAGAAAATGGTTCTGGAAAATCGAGGAATTTCCATCAGAGAGGTTGTTGATGACGTCGGCATATGCTTTGGCTCATGCCAAGCAATTTTTTCGGCTGATTGGCCATGACACGGTTAGAAGCACAGTTTGTTCCCAAATTGTTGAATTTCGACCAAACATGACGTCACGTACATTGGATTGGATTGGATTGTTTGGGGGAAGAGACTGAACAGCGAGGTCATCGGTCTCATCGGATTAGGGAAGGACGGGGAAGGAAGTCGGCCGTGCCCTTTCAAAGAAACCATCCCGGCATTTGCCTGGAGCGATTTAGGGAAATCACGGGAAACCTAAATCAGGACGGCAGGACACGGGATTGAACCGTCGTCCTCCCGAATGCGAGTCCAGTGTCGTCACGTAGACATCGCTCAGGAATAGCTGAATGAAGTCAACAACAACGCAGAACTTGCAAAGAAAGTTATAACAGATGACGAAACATGGATATACAGGTGTGACGTCGACACCAAAGCCCAATCGTCCCAATGGAAACTGCCTGAAGAGTCAAGACCGGAAAAAAATCTACAAGTTCGATCACATGTGAACGTTCTTCTCACCGTTTTCTTCGATTACAATGGGATAGTACATCATGAGTGGTACGATCAATAAGGAAGCTAGGAGCCGTTTGCTGGCAGCAATCGGATGAAAACTAGCAGAATTGCGACAAAACCCTCGTCGAAATTCCATCACGATAATGCTCTCGCTCACACGTCAGTGCTTGTTCGTGATCTTTTGGCAAAAAATCAAACAGTTACATTGGCTCAGCCAATGTACTAGAAGGACATAGAAACCTGCGACTTCTACCTATTCCCTAGCCTGAAGAGAACCATGAAATGACGTCTTTTTGCCACCATTGTTGAGATAAAAACAGAATCACAGAGGCAGCTGAACACCACAACGAAAAGCGAGCTACTTAGGTCCTTCCAAGATTGGAAAAATCGCTGGCAGAAGTGTATTGTATTGCAACTGAGGAGGATTACGTTCAATGGGACGAATTTCATGTTGATGAATAAACAAAGATTCAATAAGAAAAACAAAAATTTGCATTACTTTTTGATCACAACTCCTACGAAGCGGTGCACTTTGCGCTCGCTTTCTTGTTGTCGTTTGTATGCAGAGAAGAGAAATATAGTTCCGCGGAGTTTTCTTTTTTTAGCGAACGTATCATTTCAATTTATTCGTAAGAACGGGAAGTTGGCTGTCTGACCTCCGTTATGTACCATATTTCATAGACGAGAGCAAACCAAACAATGGTATTGCATTTTAATCAACAAATGACCACAGCCTCGTGGGAAATGGAGGTCTTGCTTTGTGTGGACAAGCCTTTCTCCATTGACCATCTGCGCTTCCTGTCTTTGTCATTCCGTAATTAAACACTAATTCATTTCTGCAGCAGTTCGGGTCAGTACATGTTTGGTTGAATGGTATTTTCGACTGACAGCAGCCTCCTGTTAGCACTTAAGTTTCGTTGGAGCACTCCACTATTACTGAGAATTACAGCATCTGAACGAACACGGTTGCTACAGCCCCGCAGCGTTCACGGAGCAACGCAATACAAGCATAATTTAATACAGCGTACTTCTAAGTCTAGGCTTGATAACAGGCTGGATTCGGTTAGAAGTGTGTCCAGAAGGTTGCGCAGGTACGTCGCATCCTGGTTAGTCCATTCGCTGAGGATCTGATCACGCAGTTCCATCAAATTGCGGGGATGCTGACGGTGATTTGCCCACTGTTTCAACATGCCCCATAGATTTTCTACACTGTTTGAGTTCGGTGATTTTGCAGGCTAATAGAGATGTAATGGGGTTGGGGGTGGGGGAAATGTTCGGAAAACCAGTCGTATGTTCTTCCAAGCCGATGAACTTTGCTGTTGTCTTCTTTAAGTGCCTGTGTGAACAACGGTGTCTTGCGAGGTGACCGAATCCAAACGTTCATTATACACAGTTGCCGTCGCAATGTTGCCTCGCTAACAGATTGGGATGGACCTTCGTTCACTGCCTGGAACTGTTCCTCTGTGGTTTGGGAGCCACTTTGAATAACAAGCCGTGAAACGCGTCTCTGGTCCCTCTCAATCAGGACCTTTTTCCGAACACAGTTCTGACCTCGTGTCTCGTAAATAAATGAAAATGCCGTGTGGCTAGGGCCTCCGTTGGGTAGACCGTTCGCCTGGTGCAAGTCTTTCGAGTTGATGCCACTTCGGCGACTTGCGTGTCGATGTGGATGAAATGATGATGATAAGAACAACACAACATCCAGTCCCTGAGCGGCGAAAAACTCCGACCCAGCCGGGAATCGAACCCGGGGCGTTAGGTATTACATTCCGTCGCGCTGACCACTCAGCTACCAGGGGGGGGGGGGGGGGGGGGGACGTCGTGTCTCGTGGCCATGTTCGTTACATCATCGCTTGTAAACGAGTTGAAGAGACCGTCGCGAAACTCCAACGAATCCAGCAACTTCACACACCGTGTGCCCGTGGACACGACGAAACACGCTAGCCCTTTTTTGCCACGTCCTTACATTCATCCATATTTTCGTACAATGTGCGCTTGAAACATAAACGTCTCACTGACTGCTACTGTCTTACGCTGACGAAGAGGCAACGCGCGCGTGGTTTAGCACGTGACTCGATCTGCACCACCAGTAAACGCTTAATACATCACCTGCGCGTGCGCACTAGTGTGACAAACTTTTTGTCGATTGAGCTTGCCTGGAGCATTCCCCGCTCCTTTCCCATCGAGTGCGATCGTGCAGTGGTAAGATATTGAACTCGCGTTGTGGAGGACGGCGCTTCACGTCCCCGTCCGGTCTTCAGATTTAGCTAGCTCTTTATTCCCTGAAGTAATGAGTGCTGTCGACAAGGGATCTCAGATCGATTCCATATTCCTAGATTTCCAGAAGGCTTTTGATACCGTTCCTCACAAGCGACTATAAATCAAATTGCGTGCATATGGAGTATCGTGTCAGTTATGTCACTGGATTCGTGATTTCCTCTCAGAGAGGTCAGAGTTCGTAGTGATAGACGGTAAATCATCGAGTAGAACAGAAGTATATCTGGGGTTCCGCAAGGTAGTGTCATAGGCCCTCTGCTCTTCCTGATTTATATAAATGATGTAGGTGATAGTCTGAGCAGCCTCCTTAGATTGTTTGCACATGACGCTGTAATTTACTGCCTAGTAAAATCATCAGACGATCAATTCCAATTACAAAATAATCTAAGAGAGAATTTCCGTATGGTGCGAAAAGTGGCAATTAGCACTAAACAAAAGTGCGAGGTCATCCAAATGGATACTAAAAGAAATCCGATAAATTTTGTGTATACGATAAATCGCACAAATCTAAGGGCTGTCAATTCGACTAAATACCTAGGAATTACAGTTACGAGCAACTTAAATTGGAAAGACCACGTAGATAATATTGTGGGGAAGGCGAAACAAAGACTGCGCTTTGTTGGCAGAACACTTGGAAGATGCGACAAACCCACTAAAGAGACAGCCTACATTACACTTGTCCGTCTTCTGCTGGAATATTGCTGCGCGGTATGGGAACCTTACTAGGTAGGACTGACGGAGGACACCGAAAAAGTGCAAAGAAGGGCAGCTCGTTTCGTGTTATCGCGCAATAGGGGTGAGAGTGTCACTGATATGATACGCGAGCTGGGGTGGCAGTAACTGAAACGAAGGCGATTTTCTTTGCGGCGAGATCTATTAACAAATTTTCAATAACCAACTTTCTCATCCGAATGCGTAAATATTTTGTTGACACTCACCTACGTAGGGAGAAATGATCATCATAATAAAATAAGAGAAATCAGAACTCGAACGGAAAGATTTAGGTGTTCCTTTTTCCCTCGCGCAATTCCAGAGTTTAATAGTAGAGTAGTAGTATGAAAATGGTTGGATGAACCCTCTGCCGGACGAATTGGCCGTGCGGTTAAAGGCGCTGCAGTCTGGAACCGCAAGACCGCTACGGCCGCAGGTTCGAATCCTGCCTCGGGCGTGGCTGTTTGTGATGTCCTTAGGTTAGTTAGGTTTAAGTAGTTCTAAGTTCTAGGGGACTAATGACCTCAGCAGTTGAGTCCCATTGTGCTCAGAGCCATTTGAACCATTTGAACCCTCTGCCGGGCACTTAAGTGTGAATTGCAGAGTAACCATGTAGATGTAGATGTAGATTTTCCGAGGATTTCCTGAATCACTTAAGACAAATGCCAGGACTGTTCCTCGGAAAAAAGGATACGACAGTTTCGTTCGCCATAGTTCCCCAGTTCAAACTTAGACTCCTTCTCTAATGACCTCGTCTCCGAAAGAAGGTTGAACAATGATCTTTTTTTTTTTCTTCCTTTCCCCAAACAAGCCCGCAGAACTATAATGACAGGTGTCTATGCATCGGATTCAATGTGGTGGCCCGTCGGTTAGTTAGTTTCGTGTTCCACGGGTCACTTCACAACATATCGTTTCGATCTGAAACGACTCAGTTTGTACATTATGAATAAAAAATAGTGAAAATAAATATAAAACATGTTGCACTGGTGTAATATTCTACAACATGCATAAAATATTCTACGAGGGACCGACCGGTCAGTTAAGCAATTTGTACGTTATCGAATTACTTTTTATTTTAGCATAACTGCAAACGGAGAATTTACAGATTAGTTCACATTGATAAGGGTAAGTATGCCATTATTTTTGCACTATACAGGCTGAGAGAAGAAAAAGGGAAACACGGGAAACGTTAAGATGAATTTTTCTCATATAACTTGTAGCTCATCGGATGGCGAGAGCATACCGTACGTACAAAATATTCTAACAAGAACCAAGGAAACACTCAGTTAACGCATTCTGTACATTGTTAAATTATTTTATATTTTCCATTTCTTAACAGAACTATGTATAGTGACGCAATGTGGCGTTTCAACCAACCTTAAGCCTCAGGTTTTTATTTGGAAACTTGGAACCAATATTAAAGCTGTTTGCTACTGGTTGCAAGTTTCCAAATAAAAGTTCTGTGATTGATCAGAATCAGATTTCAGAAGAATTTCCCCCATTTTTACTTATTTCGAATTTAGCTTTGCTCCTTGTTAGCCGCTTTAGATCATTTTACATAAGTTTAATCAACGATTTTTGGAATCGTTACTGTTCGTTTTAGTTAAGAATACTGAAGTCTCTTTTTTCTTCCAATATTTACAGACTTCATTATTCCTTTTGAATAATTGGTTATTTATAACAAATTCCCTGAATAATTATGCTGCGGTTAAAATACCTGACTTGGAAAATTATCACCAAGAAGATCGAGAGAGAGTACCGCACATTTTTCTTATTACACCCTTTTGTACAATTGAAACTTTCTTAGCTTGAAGATAGTTTGCCCAGAACGAAAATTCTGTATGTGGCTGAATGAAAATAAGTGAGTACATTAATATTATGGCTGCTTTTCAAGATTTGAAATAAATGATGAAAACGTGGCTGAACGGAATTGATTAAGGCGACTTAATAACTACTTTTCTCGTTTTTAACATATATTTGTATACATATGTTGCAGACTCTACCTGAGATTTTAACTCTTTCAGGTCACATTCTACCTTTTCATCCACCATTATTACCGACAACATTCCGTAGCCATCTACAAGCGAGAGAGAGGCACAGAGAGAACGACAGAAAGAACATCTCTCTCTCTCTCTCTCTCTCTCTCTCTCTCTCTCTCTCTCTGTGTGTGTGTGTGTGTGTGTGTGTGTATGTGTGTGTGTGTGTGTGTGTGTGTCTGTGACTTAAACTCTGAAACGGAGAGCCGTGCATGAGCATTCCCCCCATATGAAAGTGACAAACATATTACAGAAATCTCCTTTGTGTTTCCCGAGCTGTAAAGATGTTCAGACATTAAGAGTAATGCGAAAAAACTCCAAACGGTAGATGCTAAATTGATGTACGGGTTTCGAAGAAGTGACCAAGGTGCACAGCACAATGGTAACTCAATGGGTGTAACAAATAATGGAAAGCAAGGAAGAGAGAAAGAACTGGAAAACAAAATACTTAAACGTACGTAAAGGGAATTAGCATTTTCTTAATATAGGGAGGTGGTGTGTGTGCTACAAAGTAATCTGTTCTTATTTTGATTTCAGGCTACACGATACTATGCACTACTACAATGATGCTGAGAGGGTATGGAGAGGAAAGAGAATAGTTGCAGCAGCTATATCGGTTGCTACGTATATTCAAGTACTGCTATTACACTTAGTTTCGCAGACAGGAATTTTTCGCAGAAACTCGATGTTGCGGTACATGATGGTGGCTGGGAACTCGTTCTATCTCTTGCGGCTACTGACTCTGGTTGGGGGACTAATATGGAGCCTGTCTTCGTCATTTCCTGGAGATAGCCAACACATTTATGATTGTGAGTTCCGGCATCCAACTTGAGGCAACAACTCCAGTGTATGCAGTTCCGTTCCAAGAAAAATCTCGAGAAGTCTTATCGTCCTAGGACAAAAAAAAAAAAAAATCTTACAAGTGTTAGAGTGGCTTATAATATATGCAGTCGGCTATCGTTGGCTGTCTTTACCGTCAACTTAGATTCTTAAACAGTAGTACTCCAGCAGTTAGTCAAAAATTTAATATTTGATACTACGTTGTGACACATGGAACTTAGGATTTAGTGCAGTGATACTTAAGACACAAAATTAATTTTGTTCAAACAACAACTCTTCAAGAATTCTCATAATATAAACATAGAAATCCACGACAGAAGCTGATCCAAATACTTTAAGTTTTCATTTCAACGGGGATGAAATTAATGACGATGCAGTGACATGAATGGATGGATGGACAAAAATGGATGGACAAAAATACTGAAACACCACAAGCACAACACATTATCGTACTTAATATGATGTAGGTCCAAAAATGGTTCAAATAGCTCTAAGCACTATGGGACTTAACATCTGAGGTCATCAGTCCTCTAGACTTAGAACTACTTAAACCTAACTAACCTAAGTACATCACACACATCCATGCCAGAGGCAGGACTCGAACCTGCGAGCGTAGCAGCCGCGAAGTTGCGGACTGAAGCGCCTAGAACCGCCCGGCCACCAATACGGTGTAGGAAAACCGTAGGCAGTCATGACAGCTTCCATTTGGAACGGATAAATGCAGGTCCTGTATGGTTCTTAAGGGAATGTTACACTATTCTTCCTGCAAAATAGTAGCAACTTCGCCGGCCTGGGTGGCCGAGCGGTTCTAGGCACTTCAGTCTGGAACCGCGCGACCGCTACGGTCACAGTTTCGAATCCTGCCTCAGGCATGGATGTGTGTGATGTCCTTAGGTTAGTTAGGTTTAAGTGGTTCTAAGCATAGGGGACTGATGATCTCAGATGTTAAGTCCCATAGTGCTCAGAGCCATTTGAGCCATTTGAGTAGCAGGTTCAGGTTACGATTATGGATGTGGATAGCGGTACCCTTCTCTTCAAAGTAGACCACAAAGCCTCAGTGTTATTTGATAACTTTGGTAGCCAGGGAAGATGCGACACTTCGTCCTTGTGTTCACCGGCCCTGCACGATGCGAGCTGTATGAACAGTGGCCCTGTCATCTGGAACAAAGCGTCACCACTGAGGAACAGACATCGTACTTTGGATGGAGCTGATCTTCCAAAATGGCCACATAATCCTTGGCAACAATGTACCCTTGCAGAGTAACAATGGGGCCTATGGAACACAATGATATGGCAACCAAATCATCGCCGAACCCCCGCCATGTTTCTCTTGGTACATAAACTCGACCTGATGTTGGAAATGGGTTGAAACAAGACTCGTCAGGGCAAATGACATTCTTCTGCTACCCCATAGTGCTGATTTAATGCCTTCGGCACCACGTTTTCTTTTGCGGTCAGTTGCACCCCTGCTGCGTGGTTTTGGGATTCCAGCTCGTCCTTCTCATTGCCTGATTATAGCGCTCACAGGGGTAGCGAGTGTGATATTCAGTTCTGCGTTGACTCTTCCAGCTGTCATCCTCTTACATTTTTCGTCATAATCCTAATCAATGATCCCCCGTGATCACTCAACGCACAGTGTCGTCTGGGTTGTGACTCAGGGATGATGTTTATCCACTCTCCCTGTCTGCAGTATAAATCTTCTATAAGGTGCATCTTGAAACATCAAACACTCCGTCTCCCCTGGTTACAGGAATACCCACCATATGAGCACTAACAGTTTAGCCATATTCTACTCCCTGAGTTCAGACATAAGGTACTCACAGCTACACAGAAAGCTGGTATGACCACGACTGCCACTTGGAAAGTACTGAGGACTTTGCACAGGTGGCGTTCATGGTCAAGTACGAGCAACAGCGCAACCTGCTGGCTTGGATAACATATGCGTTTACCCGGCCATCGCGTGATTTTTGAGAATGCCATCAGTGAATTTGTGTTTTAGTTGCGTGTTACGAAAATGGAACAGTGGAATTTAGAGCAACGTTATGCCATCAGGTTTTGTGTTAAATTGGGGAATCAAGGAATGTGACCTTTCAAAAGTTGAAACAGGCCTATGGGGAGCTTTCCTTATCAAGGGCACAAGTTCTTCTCTGGCAGAAATCATTCTGGAAGGTCGAGAACACGAAAATGCATCTCACTTAGGGAGACGTTCAACTTTAACAACTGGCGAAAAGTCGAACGCGTGTGCGCTCTTGTGGTGCGATATGACCGACAATAAGGGTGATGGGAGACCTATTAAACACTTTCACCATACATCAAATTTTGGCCGAAGTTTTGCACGTGCGAAATGTTTGCTCGAATAACCAAATCAAAGATCAAAACAATGCTGATTTGCTTTTCTGACAGTACGAGTATCGTGCATAAAGAATTTATTCCTCCGGGACAAACTGTCAACCAAGTGTCCTTGAAAGGGTCAAGAAAAGGATTAATCGAGGGTGACCAGATAATGCAGATAAGCGGATGCTGCATCGTGACAACGCCCCATGTCACACAGCTACTTCCATCACGGAATTTTTGACCTCTAAAGACATTCCTATTGTTCCACAGCCCCCCCCCCCCCCTATTCACCTTATCTGAGTCCCTGTAACTTTTTTCTTTTTACGAAATTGAAAAATATCAAAAATATCTTAAAAAGACGTCATTGTGGAATTCTGGAAAAAATTCAGAAGAATGTGACTGACATGTTAAAGTCCCTACCAGCTGACGTCTTACAAAGGAACAACAATTTCGCCTGTGTATATCTGCCGAAGGGAAGTGCTTTGATGGGAACAATATTGTTGTTTGAAAAAGATAAAAAAACTTAAGCCGATAAAATATCAATCTCTTGACGTTTCTCGTAGTCCTCGGACGTGTCAGCTCATCGTTTTCGTCGCTTACCCTGCTCACGGTTGGTCGCTAGCGCAAAACGCTTCTGATCTGTCTCTCAGTACAGCCAATCTGGGAAAAAGTGACACTAATCCGGGCTACCTCAGTTCACAAACTTTCAGTATCTGAGACAGCGGGGGCGCTATATGGCGGTTATCGAAGACGTAACTCCGCTGCAGTCTTGTAGGTTGTTTTAACATTTTATGTATTGGGAGAAACTCAGCTTTGAAAGCTGCGCTGTTAGTACAATGCGGCAAGCCAGAATGGGGTTTTCCGAGGTGGTCATGAAAACTGAAAAACTGAATAAGGGAGACTACGTTACGGCGTACGGAAACAAGCAAGAGTCGATGAAATGGAAGTATAAGAGAGACGTCGTGACGGTCAAAAAATTCCATAAGGATAAATTTCAAGAAGTAAATTCAAAGAACATCTTCATGCAAAGGCAGCTGTTGTCAAGGATTACAATGTGGGACGTGGAAGTAGGAGAGATTCCCAGTTACAGAGCTACAAAATCGCCACGAGGAGACTGAAGAAAAGTTATCAGAAGATTATTTGCCGCCGGCCGAAGTGGCCGAGCGGTTCTAGGCTCTACAGTCTGGAACCGTACGACCGCTACGGTCGCAGGTTCGAAACCTGCCTCGGGCATGGATGTGTGCGATGTCCTTAGGTTTCTTTTTTTTTTGGTCATCAGTCTACTGACTGGTTTGATGCGTCCCGCCACGAATTCCTTTCCTGTGCTAACCTCTTCATCTCAGAGTAGCACTTGCAACCTACGTCCTCAATTATTTGCTTGACGTATTCCAATCTCTGTCTTCCTCTACAGTTTTTGCCCTCTACAGCTCCCTCTAGTACCATGGAAGTCATTCCCTCATGTCTTAGCAGATGTCCTATCATCCTGTCCCTTCTCCTTATCAGTGTTTTCCACATATTCCTTTCCTCTCCGATTCTGCGTAGAACCCCCTCATTCCTTACCTTATCAGTCCACCTAATTTTCAAAATTCGTCTATAGCACCACATCTCAAATGCTTCGATTCTCTTCTGTTCCGGTTTTCCCACAGTCCATGTTTCACTACCATACAATGCTGTACCAGACGTTCATCCTCAGAAATTTCTTCCTCAAATTAAGGCCGGTATTTGATATTAGTAGACTTCTCTTGGCCAGAAATGCCTTTTTTGCCATAGCGAGTCTGCTTTTGATGTCCTCCTTGCTCCGTCCGTCATTGGTTATTTTACTGCCTAGGTAGCAGAATTCCTTAACTTCATTGACTTTGTGACCATCAATCCTGATGTTAAGTTTCTCGCTGTTCTCATTTCTACTACTTCTCATTACCTTCGTCTTTCTTCGATTTACTCTCAAACCATACTGTGTACTCATTAGACTGTTCATTCCGTTCAGCAGATCATTTAATTCTTCTTCACTTTCACTCAGGATAGCAATGTCATCAGCGAATCGTATCATTGATATCCTTTCACCTTGTATTTTTATTCCACTCCTGAACCTTTCTTTTATTTCTATCATTGCTTCCTCGATGTACAGATTGAAGAGTAGGGGCGAAAGGCTACAGCCATGTCTTACACCCTTCTTAATACGAGCACTTCGTTCTTGATCGTCCACTCTTATTATTCCCTCTTGGTTGTTGTACATATTGTATATGACCCGTCTCTCCCTATAGCTTACCCCTACTTTTTTCAGAATCTCGAACAGCTTGCACCATTTTATATTGTCGAACGCTTTTTCCAGGTCGACAAATCCTATGAAAGTGTCTTGATTTTTCTTTAGCCTTGCTTCCATTATTAGCCGTAACGTCAGAATTGCCTCTCTCGTCCCTTTACTTTTCCCAAAGCCAAACTGATCGTCACCTAGCGCATTCACAATTTTCTTTTCCATTCTTCTGTATATTATTCTTGTAAGCAGCTTCGATGCGTGAGTTGACTGTGCGATAATTCTCGCACTTGTCAGCTCTTGCCGTCTTCGGAATTGTGTGGATGATGCTTTTCCGAAAGTCAGATGGTATGTCGCCAGACTCATATATTCTCCACACCAACGTGAATAGTCGTTTTGTTGCCACTTCGCCCAATGATTTTAGAATCCTTAGGTTAGTTAGGTTTAAGTAGTTCTAAGTTGCCATTTACAGTATTGGACGGTTCCCGTTTCGAAGCGTACGTTCAGTTACAAAAAACATGGCAGCGAAACAAGTAGCCTGCAATTCATGATTATTCCCAGGGAACAGTTGGTCCTATACTCTCCAAAGCGAGGGGTATCACTTGGACGCCCATCTAAAACACCGATAGAATCTCGCTTTATAGCCAGGCATTTTCAAGAATTTTTGCCCAGCAAAACGAAGAGGAGACCAACTAGGAGATGTGGAGTTTGACCGAGAAAGGGCCTTCAACAGAGACATCTTATTGGTATGTACAGAATACGAAGTTCTCTGTGCAGCACCAAGTTTTAAATTCATAGCGTAAGTATAAGTGCAAATATTTTCATATGTGGTGCCTTAATATGAACACACATCCATGCGCTGGTTGTTTTCTCTCTGCGTCGAGCAGTCGTCCCACAAACAAGTCACAAATTTCAAGACCTGATGTTTTCTGCATGGCTGCACGTGGGACGAACGACTCCTGCCAGTATAGACTACTCTTTTCCCTTCCTCGCGTCCATACTTCAATACCTAACCTGCTGCACAGGGAAAATGAACATTAATGGCTTGCTTCTGCCACACGAACTTGGAAGTAGTACCCTACCTATACACATACAACTTTTATTAGCTAGAATTGTCAGTCTGCAAATGACGTAAATACTGAGGTGATGTTGCTCGGTGCATCGTCCCCAGTCACTGACACAAATGTCTGGATTTATACACGTTACACCCTGCATTCCACACACAAAACAAATTGTAAATGAGTGAAAACAAAATTTCATTAACACAGTCTATTAGACTCTAATTACTTCAGTTTCGGTTTGTAAATTAAAAACAGCAAAGAAATGTTTTAATAAGTGAACAAAGTACGTAGAGCTACCGCGGCAGTATGCGCTAAGGGAAATTACCTTCTGCGGCAGCGGCGCGCGCTTTTTAAGAATACGCAATTAAGGGTTTAATGGCGAGGAAGCCATTCCTCAGGCAGCGTCGTTTTACACCGAAGGGTAAGTTCCGTTTATTTTGGCTTTAGCACGAATTTCTCCGATAAACTATTCGCAAGGATACGAACATCGGGAGAAGATCTTCGTTCAAACCAAAGGGCTATGAGTTTGTGGCGAAGAAGGCAAATTATGCTGAGAACGAGGTGGGGTGTAAAGGGTAGGACAAGGGCCCAAATAAAATATAAGGTTTAATGGTGAAGGCCGTCATGGAATAAATTTATACTGCTGTATATATGATCATCTCTTTGCCTATGCTTCACAAAACGTAGAAATGGGCAGAGATAATACCTTAGCGAATGAAAGAAAAATGAAATGTTCAGGATGTCACTCACCACATGCAACAAGATTTTGTATCTCGACCTTTACTCTGTGTGATCTATGTAATATACTACTATTATGCTGCGTGTGCAGATGACAATACTCTCTTTAATTTATGTAATAAATACGATGACAATGACTGTGCTTCCATTTCTTTTTTCGTTAATTCATCTTGACTCAAAATTAACATCGAGGAGTCATAGCGCATGGTCAAGTATATGTTTACAAAATTAGTTGCCGTGTTAGTGACAAACTATTACTCAATGCATGCCATGCTTTTTTCCACAACTTAACATATCGAGGTCTGTTAAGGGACCATTAATCTGGAGCAAAGAAAATATTATATAGCAAAAAGAGGCACACAAATGAGTTCCTGAAGTCGTAGACCAGATCTGAAAAAACTATAAATATATCTAAGAAAACACTCATAGAACAATTAACTGCAACAGTGTATATCAACATTACTTATTTATTTATGTTTTTATTTCGGTTGGTAAGATTATGGATTTCGCGCCCTCTCATACATCTACTATATATGCTTAATTTTTAACATATCATCCGTATGGTCCCAGTTACACATTACTCCGATCTCCTTGCGTTTGCGTTTCATTTACAGTTAATGCTGTACCCGAATCAAGTTCTTCAGTTTAGGAGAGCCACCTTCCGCTTTTCCGTAACTTCCGTCAGCATGTACAACTCTATCAGAGAAATACACAGCCTGTATTTAGTATTGTGCCTGTATTGGCAGTTGTTTAGTGCTGTCCTTCTCATGACGACTAACGTTCTTGCTGAGATGTTGCACCAGCCCACACTGCGCCGCACTGATACGCAGCAAGAGTCATAAGTTTTCGGTAAATGGTTGAAGATTCCCCAGGCCACGCCTCCTTTAATGACTCGTAAGGAACGAGTTTCACTGACGTTAGTATAACAGTTTCAGACATACTTTGAAACGCTTCCAATGAAATCATGAGTCACACAGTCGCCACTATAAAACACGTCAAGTATAACGGGTAATCTCTGATTACTGGAATATGCACAATGGCAATAGTCAGTTAATTGTCACAAGAAAGCAAAGTCATCATGAAGAGGCGTGGACTGAACTGTTAACGAGTACAGGTTATAAGTTCAGAATATGGATCGAGAATAAGCCGGAAAAAGAGATGTAATGCGAAATAGCAGGGATGAGAGTGGCGAGAAACCTACGTCAACATTCGTGATCATGAAGTAGGCGAAGTTATGGAATTGTGCTACCTCGGAAGCAAAATAACTCATGACGCCGTAAGCAAGGAGAACAGAAAACAGGCTAGCACACACAAAGAGAGTATTCCTGGCCGAGAGAAGTTGACTGGTATCAAATCGAGGAAGAAATTTCAGAAAATTTACTTTTCGTGCACAGCATTGCTCGACAGTGAATTATGGACTGTGATTGGTTGTTTGTTTGATTTGAGGGAGAGGACCAAACATCGAGGTCATCGATCCCATCGGATTAGGGAAGAATGGGAAGAAAGTCGGCCTTGCCCTCTCAAAGGAACCATCCTGGAATTTGCGTGAAGCGACTTAGACAAATCACGGAAAACCTAAATCAGGATGGCCCGATGGGGGTTTGAACCGTCGTCCTCTCGAATGCGAGTCCATTGTGCTGATCAATGCGCCAGCTCGCTCGGTGGACTGTGAAAAAACCGAAACAGAAGAGAATCGATACTTTTGATATGTGGTACTACAGAAGAATTTCTAAATTTTGATGGACTAATACGGTAAGGAATGACGAGATTCTTTGCAGAATCGGCGAAGAAGTAAGTAGCGTTTCAGGTGTTGTGTTAACTGCGCTTAGGCACGAGGGCAGTATTAAATCGGCGCCTTCAGTCACAACACAGAAGAGATGTAAACTCTAGAAGCTACGACGTCTACAAAACACAGTGTTAGTGCAAGGTGAGTGCTCTATGTCAAGTGGATGATGAGGTTACCTACGGTGTCATTACTTTCTGAACTGTTTCCGTAAAGTTCCACCAAACGTACTGAGAAAAAAATTTTCTATGGGTGGCTATTTTTTTTTATACTTATCTTGCGTAATGTAAACATAAACACCCCTCGCGGATAAGTACTTTGGCCCGTTCCGACTGCTGCCTACAAGGTGGTAAGAATAGCGATCTATGATCATGGACTATGTGATTAGCGTCTCGGCAATCGCTCCAGCCGTTATTGCCAGTAGATGAATCCTGATGATGATATTGCCCCTTTATTCAAGCAGCTCCTCATTCTGTTTCACAAGGTCTGAGTTGATCCAGTTCCATACCTAACTACTTCCGAATCGAACACAGGTCCTTCCCTTTCTGCCGGCCAAGGTGGCCGAGCGGTTCTAGGCGCTTCAGTCTGGAACCGCGTGACCGCTACGGTCGCAGGTTCGAATCCTGCCTCGGGCATGGATGTGTGTGATGTCCTTAGGTTAGTTAGGTTTAAGTAGTTCTAGGGGACTGATGACCTCAGATGTTAAGTCCCATAGTGCTCAGAGCCATATGAATCATTTGAACCTCCCCTTTCTGTTTCTCCGTCGTCTGTCTTCTGCAGTTCTGTGCGGATGCAACATAACATCTCTCAAATCCCAACGATGAGACCTTTACTGAGACATATTTATTTATATATTTTAAATTAGTGGGCGTGGCGAGTAGCCTGACCGGACACGCTGAGCTACCGTGCAGTCACCCTACAGCTCCCCAGGAGCCTTCTCTCACATTGACGTTATTTATGTTCCCCGATGTAAGTAAATTTTATGTGTGTGTAATTTTATGCGACTGTATTTTATTTAAGGGGAGGTTTACTATCTTTTGGTTCAAGAATCCTTTTTAAGTGCATTTTTGGATCCATAAAAGTGTTTAGAATCCACCCCTGAATCGGTTTTTCCGAATCCGGAAAGGAAATGTTTGTTATTCGCGGTTGAACAAAAAAATGCACCTGCCTGAAATCGCCCTTTTTCACGCACCAGTATTTTTTCTTTTGGAGGACGAGTTATTGTACCGGTGCTTGGGAGGAAATGAAAGTTTGAACGCGTGTGTTTGGAAGTTAGCCCCCAAGCATTTGCATTCTGGTGGGAAGACTGTGGAGATTGTGACTTTCCTGGCAGTGAGCAGCTTCAAAAAAGGGTATCCAGCAATTCTGAAGACCATGACAACGATGGACGTCACCCTGGGCCTCTATTCGACGCAGTTCGCCAAGCATTCGGACGACCACCGGATTCAAGCTGCCGAAAACCGCTTGTCACCGGCAGTACGAGCGGTTCTGGAGCAGCGCAGGATGGCCCAGATCGAGTAGAACGGCCTCTATGAGGAAGAGGAAGGAGTAGTTTATGGACCCGGAATAGAAGATAGAACGTAAGTTGCATAATATTGCATTTATATGTAGTCAAAACTGCAAACACGTATTCTCGAAATGAGGTTTTTTTTTATCGCGCGGTATGGTAACTTCAAATCTATTGAACCGATTGGCATGATTCTTTGTTTCCGACGAAGCTAACTAAATTGCCTGGAGTTGTACCACTTTTATACCGATCCATCAACTATAAATATTTTTACTTGGCCGCCGAAGTCGAAAAATCGATGAAAAAGCCCTATTTTTTCAAATAACCGCCATTTTGTTTCCTATGGTCCAAATAACTTAAGCGAGGTACAACTCCCAAAGAATTTTATATACTTCGCTAACGTCAACTCAGTTTTGATTTTAGACGAGCCGGCTGAGCTGGACATACCCCGCGTGGAGGTCTACATCGAAATTTTGTTTCGTTCCGACGGCAATTCCACCTTTGCTCTTCGACATTTCCGATCGAAAAAATTGCAGTTTGTAGAGGAAATATCAATAAAATTTTTTACCAAATTTGAAATTGATATCTACAACACATCCCGAGAAAATAATTCTCAAAGAGCATGCTTTTTTTCGGGCCAAAGATAGTAAACGTCCCCTTAATTTGATTGCTATATCTAAAGAGAAAAATTATCTATGGAAATTGAGTGAAGAGAAAAGAGGAAACAACGAGAGTGTTACGGAGTAGTGCTGACAGATAGTATGTGAGGTTTTTTTGTGAGGGGTGATTTGAATGTGTATCAGATCAATCACACTGACTTAGCAAATGTCATGAGATATTGGGGCACAGACCGCGCAGGTGTGCTGTATGTGCACAATAATCCCTTGTAACGCCGGAAATGCATACCCACCTATTTCCATCTATTGTAAGTTTTTTCCTTATTTTGTTACCTGAATATATGACATTTCTGTGCCTTTATATATTGTAATTGTTTTACTATATATATATATATATATATATATATATATATATATGCATTTATGTCGATGTATAATTGGTCTGTTTCGTAAATATTATTTGTATTTTTACGCTGGGTCTTGCCTAGGGAAAACTGCTATCGAACGATTACATCGATAGGTCGTGTGAAGAATCAAAGTGTGTAGGATCTTTGGTAGTGTTAACTCTGCCGCGTGGAGCGCGGGCAGGGCAGTGGGAGTCTGGCTGGAGTAGCGAGTGGAGCAGGTGTGTGGTGTGACGCTCCCGCGAGTTGCCGCGCTTTCGGGGTTAGCAGCATGTAATTGCGCTCGACTTGCGATGATAGTTTCTGACATGGTGTCGCGGACGGGAAGCATTAGCTGGCGCACATCAGGAGCCCGTTTCGCCTGGTGACCGTGTCGAGAAGAAGGCGCGCCAGCATCCAGCTTCTGCAACAGCGACGGCCGACAATGAGTGACTGTCGCCACCTCCTCGATCGACGGCTTCAAACCTTCAATCAACCAACAAGGAAGTCTAAAAGCACGTAAAGTTTCAGAACTGTATGGCAGACCTCAGCTTTTCAAATTGTTCTATTTGCCTCGCAAAATTACAGCAACTTAACATGAACCTTTGTTGCTCATTGTCCCAATTGCATTGCCAAGCAGGGTCCCTTCCTTTTCCGAAATGAACCCGAGTGTCGTTGAAATTCAAACGCCAGCATTAAAATAATATAATTAGATTTCACTGCTTTAATTTCAAAGTTCAGTTATTCATAGCTGGGTACAATATTTAGATTACACGAGCACAAATTAAGAGTGCGAGTTTTGTTAGCATATTTTAGCTTACCTGTGACTGCAGCTCAGCTTGGTACGTACTAAATTTTACTATTGTTAATTATTCAGAATCATTTAATTCAAGTTCAAAGTTAAATCTCTTGTTTCTAAATTGCGTAGAGTCAAGTTGCTTTTGAAATGATTGTTGAGGTAGTCCAAGACTAACCGTATTCTGCTGGATTTCGATGTGCTTCAGAAAGAAAGCTCACTATTAACTTCAGTCACTAAATTAACTTTCGATTTTCCGGTTTTATTAGTTCTTTTGCTAAATTAAGTCAGAGTGTAGCGAAATTTCTTACTTCTGACGAACTTTCAGTTTTCACACTACACGTGTCAACCTTCAGTTGCCACGCTTCTAGTGCTAATTATATGTGTAATAACTTTTCTTTTTCAGTTACTATAGTAATTGTCCTTAGGACTGGCGACCGTGATTTCCCCCAAATCTCAAATATCTAATTACCGCTAGTTAATTGTTAACGTAACGGCCGCACATTTATTTTCTTTATTAACTTTACCCCTTTTCAAAATTAATTTCCACCAGTTTCATTTGCATTTTTCCTTTCATTTAGATGTAACCCTTTCCTCCCTCTTTACCGACAGATTAACTTCGGTGACGATTGCTTTTCCAAAATTCCCATTAGGTACATGCGGTTTCATTTTTCACTGTCATTAAGGTCGATAACTGAGGGGGAGGTTACACCCTCAGTGCCAGCTAAAGTTGTAAAGTAGACCTTCAGAGAAGTGGCTGGTCAAGTGATTTGTTTAACATGGAACGTAGTCGTGAGATGACACCGTTCGAACGGGGTATGGTGGTTGGTGCCCGACGGATGGCAGCTTTGATTTCGGCAGTGGTGCAGGAATTCGGCTTCACATGCTCAAGTTTGTCCACGGTTTATCGTAAATGGATGAATGAGGATGTTACAGTCAACAACAGACGAATTACCGGCCATCCAGCCGACCTCGATAACTATGCCCGGCGACATCTCAAACGGATCTTCAATATTGACAGAAGGGCAACAGTGCAACAAATCACGGCTCAGTTCCACACAGACACGTCTTCCAGTCGATAATGCGTAGAAAGATGCATTGGAGTAGGTAGCCGGCGCCGCACACCCAACGTCATAGGGCACAACGGCTTGCATTTGCCGCTAATCACCAGGGGTGGGACTGGAACAAGGGCGCAACGAGATACGGTCGGATTAACTGCACCATTTCTGTGAGAGACACCTTGTGTGGTGCAGACCACATGAATCGATAGATCCCGCCTGCCGAAAAGGTGTGGTCCAAGGCGGTTGTGCCTCTGTTGTGCGCTGGGTTGCATTTTTTTGATATGTAATGGCGTCATGCATATTCTGGAAGGGACTTTGAATGGTCCGCGGTACGTTGAGCGGACCCATTTTTTGCCTTCCAGCATTCTGACGGTTGTGCGGTGTTTCGAGATGGCGAAGCGCCTCCTCATCAGTTCCACGTCGCCCGGGAATGGTTCCAGGAACATGCAGGAGGAGGTCCAAAGACTGAGATGGCCACCCTTGAACCCACGTTTGAGCCCCATGGAGCATATCTGAGAAGTCATGGAACCCAGGCTCCGTGCCATGGATCCCGCACCCTCGATCAGACCAGAATTGGCTGCCGCTCTGCAAACGATTTGGTGTCCGCTGCTGCTAAAGGAGACGACGTATTTTTAGACTCACTTCCACGGCCTCTCACTGCATTCCGAAGGGCTAGAGGAGGCTCCACGCGATAGGAAATGCCTATTCCATGACTTTTGCTACGTCAGTGCATTTTGTGCGTTAGAGTGAGGTTATATGGTATACAATCAAGTGACACTATTCAGGTGAAAGTTCCGTGGTCACGCCGACGAAATGAGCGAGTTCAGTGGACTTCTTAATTGTGTTTGTCGATCTTGTTGGCTGCCGAGGACATCCAAACCTAATTATCTGTGTAGATGGTGTGCAAAGAGAGCTCGTATTAGCAAGGATTACGAATAACATTTTAAAGGAAAGACACAGAGCTCATTCATCGTGCTGGACGTGTGAATTGCAGGCCTATATCGAGCAGATGTACTTGAGGACCATATTATGGAAATGGAAGAGGAGGTAGATGAAGATGAAATGGGAGATATGATACTGCGTGAAGAGTTGGACAGAGCACTGAAAGACCTCAGTCGAAACAAGGCCCCCGGAGTAGACAACATTCCATTACAACTACTGACGGCCTTGGGAGAGCCAGTCCTGACAAAACTCTACCATCTGGTGAGCAAGATGTACGAGACAGGCGAAATTCCCTCAGACTTCAAGAAGAATATAATAATTCCAATCCCAAAGAAAGCAGGTGTTGACAGACGTGAAAATTACCGAACTATCAGTTTAATAAGTCACAGCTGCAAACTACTAACGCGAATTCTATACAGACAAATGGAAAAACTGATAGAAGCCGACCTCGAGCAAGATCAGTTTGGATTCCGTAGAAATGTTGGAACACGTGAGGCAATACTGACCCTACGACTTATCTTGGAAGAAAGATTAAGGAAAGGCAAACCTACGTTTCTAGCATTTGTAGACTTAGAGAAAGCTTCAAATTCTGAAGGTGGCAGGGGTAAAATACAAGGAGCGAAAGGCTATTTACAATTTGTACAGAAAGCAGATGGCGGTTATAAGAGTCGAGGGTATGAAAAGGGAAGCAGTGGTTGGGAAGGGAGTGAGACAGGGTTGTAGCCTATCCCCGATCTTATACAATCTGTATATTGAGTAAGCAGTAAAGGAAAAAAAAGAAAAATTCGGAGTAGGTATTAAAATCCATGGAGAAGAAATAAAAACTTTGAGGTTCGCCGATGACATTGTAATTCTGTCAGAGACAGCAAAGGACTTGAACGAACAGTTGAATGGAATTGACAGTGTCTTGAAAGGAGGATATAAGATGAACATCAACAAAAGCAAAACGAGGATAATGGAATGGAATCTAATTAAGTCGGATGATGCTGAGGGAATTAGATTAGGAAATGAGAAACTTAATGTAGTGAAGGAGTTTTGCTATTTGGGGAGTAAAATAACTAATGATGGCCGAAGTAGAGAGGATATAAAATGTAGACTGGCAATGGCAAGGAAAGCGTTTCTGAAGAAGAAAAATTTGTTAACATCGAGTATAGATTTAAATGTCAGGAAGTCGTTTCTGAAAGTATTTGTATGGAGTGTAGCCATGTATGGAAGTGAAACGTGGACGATAAATAGTTTAGACAAGAAGAGACTAGAAGCTTTAGAAATGTGGTGCTACAGAAGAATGCTGAAGATTAAATGGGTAGATCACATAACAAATGAGGAGGTATTGAATAGAATTGGGGAGAAGAGGAGCTCGTGGCACAACTTGACTAGAAGAAGGGATTGGTTGGTAGGACTTGTTCTGAGACATCGAGGGATCACCAATTTAGTATTGGAGGGCAGCGTGGAGGGTAAAAATCGTAGAGTGAGACCAAGAGATGAATACACTAAGCAGATTCAGAAGGATGTAGGCTGCAGTAGGTACTGGGAGATGAAGAAGTTTGCACAGGATAGAGTAGCATGGAGAGCTGCATCAAACCAGTCTCAGGACTGAAGACCACAACAACAACAACATCGAGCAGATTCAGAGAAATTTATGTGAACTTTCTTCGTCTAAACATAGATGCACGCAGAATAACAACAACCACTTCGTTGGTGGTCATTCAATAAAAGATCGTGCCGCAGATATAATACACTACGCTATCATTCGTAACTGAAGCGCAAATTTTGTATCAGACCCATGAGTACATTTCATGCCGAGCTTCTTGAAAATAATTGCCTACTGAAAAACTGTGAAATCTCGGCGCACGGAAGTAGCAAATACAGTTTTAACTCCCGATTTTCAAAATTTCAAAACGAGGAGTGGCTGTATTGTATACAGCGGCGCGGAAGCATACACAGCGGGAGAGGGATCAACTAACAGAGGGAGGCGCAAATAAATGATAGCCTGTAGTAGTAAATCAACCAGTTGATTTAAACTTTTGAGTCGATATTAAATCTGAAAGGCTGCTTCCTTTAATTTAACGAGACAAGTTAGCGGCATAGACTCTCTCTTAGGATAAAATAAACAGTGAAAAAATAATACAGAGTATCGATATTAGTTAATTTTGAAGTTTTCCTCCGTTGCTAAGCGAATGCCGGAGATGGGATTCTCCTCCCAACTATTCCCATTTCGGATTCCCTCTGTCCCATTCCCAGTCTACTGGGATGTTGTGCTGAAACACCCCGCCCAGCTCTCAGGAGCAGCGAATGAGAGGTGAAAAGAAAACATGGCGTATCAGTGTACTCCACGAAGTTAAATGTAAAGTACTGGTCGATAAACAACCTGAGGAAAAACGTTCAATTTTAACTACTGAATATATCCCCCCCCAACTTCGCAAATCTCTCCGGTAGAAATCTGGTAAACGAAATTACTGACAGACCTTATGGCTTGTCCATAATTTAACACACTGCGTATTCCAGCTATGAAAATTTGCATTAAGTCATTGGTATGCATTTGAATAAGTATATGCAGTAAGTCCAATGCTAATGAAGTAAAGAAAATACGTGGTGTGTACATTGCTAGCTCAAAGTGTTTTACAACAGGATCGGACATTGGAAGGACGGTTTCATAAGCAGTAAAACAGACTGAAGAGGAGATTAATTTCATCTGGCGATAGAATTGACAGCGTGTCTGCCGGTCATATATATTTCATGCATATAATCTATGCGGCACTACCTACCAACTACAGAAACGTAGGGTTCAAGAGGTATTCGTATGAAATTCACGAATTCTTTTCTGTATTTCTTGAAAAACATGGGAATCATGCTTTTGTTGCTTGCCTCTCACACGGCAGCAGATCTAGACACCCGGTTTGTCGCATATACTGATCGAATACACAGGATAAATTCCAGTAACATCTATTTCTTTTCCTCGCGCAGGACTGACCGAAGACTTGACTATCAGCAGCTTTGTTAGCGTGTTACGGCTAGTTATCTTTCAATTTGTGATTTTCGCGAATTTATAACCGCAACACGAGTGCAGTGGTGTGTTTTACGTACTTGAATATGTTATTATTGGTTGGTTAATTAAGAATATTCTTTACTTATTTATTTTATAAATAAATATTCTTTGTATGTGCTTTTATTTTAATTATACGTTTTAGCTTAGTTCCTTATTTCCTTTTATCTTTACTCTTCTGAAAACCAGGAAAATATATTTCGTTTTAAATGCCGCAGGAGAGCAAGAGATGTATTCCGCAGCGGCGATTTCGCGGAAATTCCTCGTCGTTATCTGGTCCACCTGAAATCTCTAAAACCTTTATTCGCTACGCAGATCGTTCGGCACAACTGTGAGCTTGTTTGATGAGTCCGGATGACAGAGAGAACAATTTAGCAACTTAAAATTTATTAATTCTGAGATAATCTCTCGACGAATTCTGACCGTGGAAAATGCAGGTTCGCACTATCGTTCCAAACTTCACCTCCGAGCGATCTACGTCTCGTAATATCTGTACCGTGATAATTAACTAATTTCGTTATGGAGATATACACACCTTGAATACTTGATGTTAGTTATTGGATTTTATTTTGTGCAAAACTACTATTTGAACATTTACTATATCCCGTAATGGCGTCTCACAACAATACAATCTCTCTCGTCCTTTCACAAGTCCGATCTCTCCATTTCCTTCACAAAGAGTCCCTAAAACAAAATCTTTGGTCCGGTAAGACTTAGAGATGCGTTCGTAGCACGGAACATCAGATTCTCGCAGTCGGTATATGCCGTTCCCCACAATATTAATTCGTCGCACGCTGCAAGCTGGTGGGTTATCTAATTGTTGTTGATAATTATAGTGGTTGTATCCTGAGCTTTATGTAAACGTATGGGAACCACTGCAGAAACAGATGTAATGTTGAAACAAGTTTACTGAGACAACGCTTTAAGCCAGGCGCTGACATATGACCGGCAGAAAAACGTTCAGAAAATTGAGGGATCTGATTCTGCAAGTTTCTAGACAGACCATCCAAGGCCTCCACAATGCATTGAGAATTAATTCGACTTGAGAAGGATAGCGGCGAAGTATGTGCCAAGACAGCTTCAAGACAATCAGAAGGAGCATCGCGTGGAAGTTTGCAGGAAAACTAAACAACTGCTTTACGATGACCAAGCTTTCCACACGAGAGAGATTTTCTTTCGAAGGTTTTGACTGGTGACGAAAGTTGGGTTTCATGGCTGTGGCCCTGAATCCAAGCACCAACCGTCGCAGTGGAAGGGTCTTCACCTCGTTCAAAAAAATGCTCGACGTGTCAATAGCATTTAGTCCATGTAGATCAGCGTTGTCATTTATACTGACGGAATTGTTCATAACAAATTCGACCCTCCTAATCATATTATTAATGAAAAGTTCTATCGTGATATTCCACGGCGTTTTGGGGGAGAACATGTAGAGGGACGGCATGAGGAGAAGTGAAGCATAAACGATCATAGCAACGCAAAGCCGCATTATTTAAGAATTTTTGACTGAAAACAAGATGGCAGTTGTTTTCCACCCGCCGTACTGACGAGGATTTGATACATGGCGGAGATTCAAGCGGAATCGAAGGGGATACTAAGCACCCTAACAAATAAAGCATTCCATGTTGTAATTCAAAAGTGGCAAACATATCACGATCATCGCATTCGCTCCCACAAGGTGAATAACATCTTCTTAAAGCATAATTATTCTGACTGATAATTTCGGGCGACCGTCAATAAACGTGTCATTTCATATTGCCCATCTGCGACGTTTTAACGGCCGCCCGGAACATCCATCACAGACGCCGCGCTGCGCAGAGAGAAAGGATACTGCAGGGCGTGGGTACCGGATTTCATGCCTTCCGTTACAATCGCTCCGGGTTGTGTGTGCCACATGTGTTGTAACATACCTACTGGCCACCGTGATGAAGGCCGGCGATTGCAATGATTGCAAACACACTTACGTCAGGTGAACGGCGCGGCGCTGAGTTAAATCCACAGCGCTGGTGTTTCACACTTACCACCTAGCAGTCAGACAACAGTCCAGACGGGAAGAAATACAGCCAGCTTGGAATCACCGATAAAATTAGTACTCTTTCGTCAGTCATATGACAGCTGGGACTCTCCTCCTTCGAAAGGTTGCAACGGGATATTTGCCATAAGGTCTGTGGCGATTGGTATCCCAACACAAAACCTCAAAACAATGTACGAACACAAACAGGAGGAAGTACGTGGTGGGCTGCGTCAGTTCACAAACAGGTTGAACTGATATTGCACATTTATTTTCCAGGAACATCACAGTAACATAACTGTTATTTTGACACTCACAATGCATTAACAATTCATTCCTAAACCCAAAATTTACTTTGGCCACAGTACTCGTAAAAATACAGTACCCTAGACAAATGAAAACAAAGCAGTTCTTTTGAAAATCATTATTTTCGTCTTTTTAAGAAAAAAATGGTTCAAATGACTCTGAGCACTATGGGACTTAACATCTATGGTCATCAGTCCCCTAGAACTTAGAACTACTTAAACCTAACTAACCTAAGGACAGCACACAACACCCAGTCATCACGAGGCAGAGAAAATCCCTGACCCCGCCGGGAATCGAACCCGGGAACCCGGGTGTGGGAAGCGAGAACGCTACCGCACTAAGAAAAATTTGGGTTTTAATTAAAACGTAAATGTATTAAATCTTAAGGTTCAAAATACTCTAACCAACGATTAACTCTTACAAATTGAAATCGGCACTCATCTGACTAGGTGAACTACTGACAGCTTTGTGAGAGCCAGTCCTGACAAAACTCTACCATCTGGTGAGCAAGATGTATGAGACAGGTGAAATACCCACAGACTTCAAGAAGAATGTAATAATTCCAATCCCGAAGAAAGCAGGTGTTGACATATGTGAAAATTACCGAACTATCAGTTTAATAAGTCACAGCTGCAAAATACTAACGCGAATTCTTTACAGACGAATGGAAAAACTAGTAGAAGCCGACCTCGGGGAAGGTAAGTTTGGATTCCGTAAAATATTGGAACACGTGAGGCAATACTGACCCTACGACTTATCTTAGAAGCTAGATTAAGGAAAGGCAAACCTACGTTTCTAGCATTTGTAGACTTAGAGAAAGCTTTTGACAATGTTGACTGGAATACTCTCTTTCAAATTCTGAAGGTGGCAGGGGTAATATACAGGGAGCGAAAGGCTATTTACAATTTGTACAGAAACCAGATGGCAGTTATAAGAGTCGAGGGACATGAAAGGGAAGCAGTGGTTGGGAAGGGAGTGAGACAGGGTTGTAGCATTCCCCCAATGTTATTCAATCTGTATATTGAGCAAGTAGTGAAGGGAGCATAAGAAAAATTCGGAGTAGGAATTAAAATCCATGGAGAAGAAATAAAAACTTTGAGGTTCGCCGATGACATTGTAATTCTGTCAGAGACAGCAAAGGACTTGGAAGAGCAGTTGAACAGAATGGATAGTGTCTTGAAGGGACGATATAAGATGAACATCAACAAAAGCAAAACGAGGATAATGGAATGTAGTCGAATTAAGTCGGGTGATGCTGAGGGAATTAGATTAGGAAATGAGGCACTTAAAGTAGTAAAGGAGTTTTGCTATTTGGGGAGCAAAATAACTGATGATGGTCAAAGTAGAGAACATATAAAATGTAGACTGGCAATGGCAAGGAAAGCGTTTCTGAAGAAGAGAACTTTGTTAACATCGAGTATAGCTTTAAGTGTCAGGAAGTCATTTCTGAAAGTATTTGTATGGAGTGTAGCCATGTATGGAAGTGAAACATGGACGATAAATAGTTTGGACAAGAAGAGAATAGAAGCTTTCGAAATGTGGTGCTACAGAAGAATGCTGAAGATTAGATGGGTAGATCACATTACTAATGAGGAGGTATTGAATAGAATTGGGGAGAAGAGAAGTTTGTGGCACAACTTGACTAGAAGAAGGGATCGGTTGGTAGGACAGGCTCTGAGGCATCAAGGGATCACCAATTTAGTATTGGAGGGCCAGAGTGGAGGGTAAAAATCGTAGAGGGAGACCAAGAGATGAATACACCAAGCAGATTCAGAAGGATGTAGATTGCAGTAGGTACTGGGAGATGAAGAAGCTTGCACAGGATAGAGTAGCATGGAGAGCTGCATCAAACCAGTCTCAGGACTGAAGACCACAACAACAACAACAGACCAGGTCGCGGTTTTCCAGTCGTCTAGGGTCCAACCGATATGCTCACGAGAATAGGAGCGGCACTGCAGACGACGTCCTGTTGTTAGCAAAGGCACTCGCATCGGTCGTCTGCTCCCATAGCCCATTAACGCCACATTTCACAGCACTGTCCTAACGGGTACGTTCGTCGTACATTGACTTCTGCGGTTATTTTAAGCAGTGTCGCTTATTGTTAGCAACGACACCCTTACGCAAACGCCGCTGCTCTCGATCGTTAAGTGAAAGCCCTCGGCCACTTCGTTGTCCAGTATGAGACGTAATGTCTGAAATTTGGTATTCTCGGCACACTCCTGACACTGTGGATCTCGGAACACTTGAATACGCTAACGATTTCCAAAATGGAATGTCCCGTGCGTTTAGCTCCAACTACTACTCCACTTTCCAGCTCTGTTAATTCCGGTAGCGCGGCATTAATCACGTGGAGACCTTTTCACATGATCTGAATACAAATGACAGCTCCGCCAATTCACTGCCCTTTTATACAACGTGTACGCGATACTACTGTCATCTGTTTGTGAGCATATTGCTATCCCGCGACTTTTGTAATTCACACGACTTTCCCCACATGTCTCTTCGGTTCATTGGTAGAATTTTGAGAAGATGTGGTTCATCTGTAAAAGAGACCGCTTATAAAACACTAATACGACCTATTCTTGAGTACTGCTCGAGCGTTTGGGATCCGTATCAGGTCGGATTGAGGGAGGACATAGAAGCAATTCATAGGCGGGCTGCTAGATTTGTTACTGCTAGGTTTGATCATCACGCGAGTGTTACGGAAATGCTTCAGGAACTCGGGTGGGAGTCTCTAGAGGGAAGAAGGCGTTCTTTTCGTGAATCGCTACTGAGGAAATTGAGAGAACCAGCATTTGAGGCTGACTGCTGTACAATTTTACTGCCGCCAACTTATATTTCGCGGAAAGACCACAAAGATAAGATAAGAGAGATTAGGGCTCGTACAGAGGCATATAGGCAGTCATTTTTCCCTCGTTCTGTTTGGGTGTGGAACATGGAGAGAAGATGCTAGTTGTGGTAAGAGGTACCCTCCACCACGCACCGTATGGTGGATTGCGGAGAATGTATGTAGATGTAGATGTCTCAAACAACCGCCACTGTCCATATTGTCCAATCATGTGCTCTCCACTACAAAATTCATCACAGTCTCAGAGAGTATCAAGCCCCAGCGTGCTACAGTATTGGCTAGCAGTTTCCAAAATCGCTGTCTCTTCTTCGCAAGCCATAACTCCTCTGCTCCAGCACGCCACTAGCGATACCTGCTCGACTCCTCTGTAACTTGTGAGCGCCGCCCCGATACACAGCTCAGTGTATCGACCGTACTCAGTATATGCCGCGGTACGGACCTCCTACACACCATCGACCGAGAGGCAGGTTCACAATATGCGGGCAACCGGCACACGATGAAAGAATTCAACTGATTTATACGATACTCCAACCCAAAAACCAACTGCTGCCACTCAAACAAAAACAAATTGCTTATAGTCAGTTACGCTAAAATACACTATTTCGAGCGTAGCTGTCGTGTTTCTCTAAGCACACTCGACGCTCAAACCACTGCAGGGGTTGCCCTCATAAGACTACCAACAAGCGGTCATCTACATCTACATCTACATCTACGTCTACATCTACATAGATTTACAGCAAGCCACCTTCGGCGCGTGGCGGAGGGTACCCTGTACTATTACTAAAAAGTTGGTTCAAATGGCTCTGAGCACTATGGGACTTAACTTCTGAGGTCATCAGTCCCCTAGAACTTAGAACTACTTAAATCTAACTAACCTAGGGACACCACACACATCCATGCCCGAGGCAGGATTCGAACCTGCGACCGTAGCGGTCGCGCGGTTCCAGACTGAAGCGCCTAGAACCGCTCGGCCACACCGGCCGGCTGTACTATTACTAGGTATTTCTTTTTCTGTACCACTTACAAACAGAGCAAGGGAAAACGACTGTCTATATGCCCCCGTATGAGCCTAATTTTTCGTATCTTCGTGGTCCTTACGTGCAATGTACACTACCGCCCATTAATATTGCTACACCACGAAGATGAGGTGCTACAGACGCGAAATTTAACCGACAGGAAGAAGATGCTGTGATATGCAAATGATTAGCTATTCAGAGCATTCACACAAGGTTGGCGCCGGTGGGTATTAGGAGTGATTTAAAATGGAATGATCATATAAAGTTGATCGTCTGTAAAGCAGATGCCAGACTGAGATTCATGGGAAGAATCTTAAGGAAATGCAATCCGGAAACAAAGGAAGTAGGTTACAGTACACTTGTTCGCCCACTGCTTGAATATCGCTCACCAGTGTGGGATCCGTACCAGATAGGGTTGATAGAAGAGATAGAGAAGATCCAACGGAGAGCAGCGCGCTTCGTTACAGGATCATTTAGTAATCGCGAAAGCGTTACGGAGATGACAGATAAACTCCAGTGGAAGACTCTGCAGGAGAGACGCTCAGTAGCTCGGTAAGGGCTTTTGTTGAAGTTTTGAGAACATACCTGCACCGAGGAGTGAGGCAGTATATTGCTCCCTCCTACTTATATCTCGCGAAGAGACCACCTGGATAATATCAGAGAGATTAAAGCACACAGAGGCATACCGAAAATCTTTCTTTCCAGGAACAATACGAGACTGGAACTGAAGGAAGAACCGATAGAGTTACTCAAAGTACCCTCCGCCACACATCGTCAGGTGGCTTGCGGAGTATGGATGTAGATGTAGATTTGCAATGGATTATCTCGCGCTTATGTCAACCGTGATCTTGCAATGTTGATCACTTAAAATGTTATCTTGACAGTTGTGTTCACTCAATTTGATTACTCTAAATTATTTAATTTTTAGTGTTACGATTTTTTTCCGTCAGTATATGTGGACAATAAGTATGGGAGGTCATTACCGCTATGTGATGGACATCTCCACAAAGAATGGCAATTTGCCCCCCCCCCCCACCATCCCTCCCAGGCCACCACGAGTGAGGGTAAATGTAAACAGCAGCTGAATAAAATAAATCTGACGCAGAATTTTATCTGTTTTATCCATAGTGGATGCTGTCGAACTCCGTGACTGTTCCTTTATAGGGTGTAGAAAAATATCCGCTACCAGTCACAATGAAAGGTTATTTATTTGTCACACGACCGGTTTCGGGCTTGCGCCCATCCTCCGGTGTTTATACATTCATGTACATGTTTATACTGCTGGAGATCACTGTATAAATACAAAAAAAATTATTTGCTGGTTACAAAACACATACAAGTGGGACAATTGTAAGTGGCAAGGCAACATTTGACGAAAATATATCTATACTTACATAAAGATGAAGCACCATTATTATAGTTACGCTGTAGTGACAGTTATGCCATTTAGTTACACACTTATTATCATTTTCACATCCATACTTCAGTTTTTCCAAGTTTAGCTGCATATTTCACTATCACGATGTGCACACGTGAAATACACTATGTTTACATACAAACATGTGGGCTGTGGTCAAAGAACTTAGACGTAGCGGATGTAAAGATGTTGCTCACACAGAAACATGTAGGTATGGTCAAAGAACTTAGCCACAGGAAGTGCAAGGGTGTTGCACATATAGAAACTTAGAAAGCTATTACAGACTGCGAAGTTTTTTGATACATATTATGAAAGTTTTTGATCCACATTTTTGTCGGAGAATTTAGATCTATGGAGTACAATGATGTTATATATATGAAATTACATTTTATTTAGCGTATGGCTAATACAGACATATCATGAAATTAAATTACATGTACATATTGACACACAAGAAACTTAAGTTTGTCTTTACAACTGAATATCCAGTCCTTCAATCCAGCGCACTGCATCTGGAGTTGCTAGCAGGAAGTTCTCTTTGGCGCCGTGATAGGCTCGAATCCTGCATTCACTGATAATGTGGTGAACAGTTTGGTATGGAGCCCCGCAGTCACAAGCTGGATCAGGCAGCTTCTTCCACTTAAAGAGAGCATCACTGCATCGGCCATGGCCGGTAGGATTCTGTTGAGAGTAGTCCAGGTCTTGGGTGGTAGGTCGAATCCACTTGGAAGTTTAGCACCTGAGAAGATGTTATGCAGGTGCACATCTGTCACTGCTTCCCACCGACCATTCCATTCTTCAGGAGCTTTGAAATCCTTAGCAACCCTGTCAGCAGCATGGTACAGAGTTGGACGGCGTGATTTCAGTCTCTTGCGATTTAAAAGTGGCAGGTCGTTATGCACGGGTAGGTTAGAATTCCTGGAGATCTTGTGGAATTCTCTCATAAGGGCAGTACATCTGCGTAGATCAGGAGGCATTATACCGGTTAACAGTGGAAGCCAATAAACTGGAGTAGATCTGATTGCGCCAGATATTGTGCGCATTGTCGTATTCAGCTGGGTATCAACAAGCCTTGTATGATGACTGTTCGTCCAAACAGGTGCACAATACTCAACACTTGAGTACACCAAGCCCAGAGCTGAAGATCGCAGGGTGGTTGCTGAAGATCTCCAGGTAGTTCCGCATAGCTTATGGAGGATGTTGTTTCGAGTCCTCAACTTTTGAGCTAAGTTAAGAAGGTGAGGTTTGAAGCATAGTGTACGATCCAGGATGACACCAAGATATTTTAGGTTCCAATTATGTCGAAGAATTCTGCCTCTGAAACTTACTTCCAGTTTTATGTTCGCCAACCGGTTATTTAGATGGAAGCAGCACACTTCTGTTTTACTCACATTGGGTTGGAGTCTCCAGATTTTGAAGTGATTATCTAATGCAGACAGGTCATTGGCTAGAATCTCTTCTGTTGTCTTCATTTCCTGGTGTTTTACGGCTAGAACCAGGTCATCGGCATAGCAGTATTTTCTGGACGAAGTGTCAGGTAGATGAGATAGATATAGGCTGAACAGTAAGGGTGAGAGAACTGATCCTTGAGGCAAACCGTTGTTCAGCTTCCTCTCATTACGTATGTTGCTTCCAGTGATTACCTGGAACTTCCGATCAGTTAGCATGCTATTAATCAGTCGAGCCATTGTTCTGCAGGGTATGATGCAGAGAAATTTGTAGATAAGGCCTTCCCTCCACACAGTGTTGAAGACGGCAGTTAGATCAACAAATGCCACAGATGTTTTCTGCTCTATTTGGTATCCTGACTCTATGAAGGATGTGAGAGACAATACTTGGTCGCAGCAGCTACACCCTAGTCTGAAGCCTGCCTGATCAACTGGAACGTTCTCTAGGATAGCACTACTTATTCTGTTATATATTAGCCTTTCAAAAAGCTTGTAGCAGCAACTAAGTAGGGCAATGGTGCGATAGTTTTCTACCTTGTTGCTGGGTCTGCCAGGTTTCAGAACAGATAGGGAGGTAACGTTGCTCACGTCCGTAGGTTTAACCTTAAAATACCCTACACGTACCTCCTGGGTGGTGCTAATTGAGCAACAGTGATTACAGGCAGCCAGACTCTCCATAGGATCTCCTGGCAATGACATATCAACTAAATAGCAGAAACAGTTCTTTTCAGAGCTCATTAACAAGAAACATATGAAATTACAGAAAAGCTATTCCAAATTAAAAAATCACAGCTGGAACTGTTTTGAGCCACACTGTCATGGCGGTCTGTTAAAAGCAGGCGGTTCACTCGCGCCGTGCCGTTGGGCGTCGGTTGCGCTGGGCGCCTGGTAGCGGCCCACGGTGCGGCGCACACGCCGGCTGCCGCTGGTGGCGCCTCAACACAGCCGCTCTTGCGGCGGTAGAAACACGGCGCGTGACTCAGGCGGCGGTGACGTCACCGGCGCCCAAACCGCACCGCATCTGGGTCAATGGTAGGTAAGGAGTAGCCAGCGGACAGGTAGGCGGCGGCGGCGCCGGCGCTTATGCAACCGCGCGGGGCATGTCGGGAGGCGGTCTGGCGCCCCACACAATGACCGTGCGCCTGCGCCGGCGGGTGCGGTCCTTTTTGTGTCGCTGCCTTCACTCTTTCCTCTCCGCCACCCCCCTCCCGCAGGGCAACTTTCTCCCAGTTTTTTTACTGCGCCTCTGGTATCTTCCACGTGACGTAAGCAGCGCGCCACTGCCGGAAGGGACGGCGGCCCGGTACCGGCCGGCTGCAATTTTAAGGTTCGGCTCGCCGCGCTACCTGGATTTATGGAGCAAGGACGCGGAGGTACGGCTGTTGCGACGGTTGCTGGAACTCTTGCGCAGTGCCCACCGGTGTCCACATCTTCATACTTTGACAGCTGTGTCATCTGTCGAAAGGTGCTCCCGTGACATCTAACTGCATATGTCACGACGTCGCAGGAAGCATGGGGGATGCGGTTTCTTGTGCGACACAGCGTAAGTAGGCTGTTTGGGTTTTTATGTTGGTAACGCCACGTAGCGCTCTGTATGAAAATCACTGACTGTGCTGTGTGCAGTCTGTGGCTGGTTGGACTAAAAATGGTTCAAATGGCTCTGAGCACTATGGGACTTAACTTCTGAGGTCATCAGTCGCCTAGAACTTAGAACTAATTAAACCTAACTAACCTAAGGACATCACACACATCCATGCCCGAGGCAGGATTCGAACCTGCGACCGTAGCGGTCGCTCAGTTCCAGACTGCAGCGCCTAGAACCGCACAGCCACTCCGGCCGGCTTGGTTGGACTCATTGTTGGAATATTCGCTTGTGTAGTGTTGGGCAGTTGGATGTGAACAGCGCGTAGCGCCGGGCAGTTGGAGGTGAGCCACCAGCAGTGGTCAATGTGCAGAGCGAGAGATGCCAGAGTTTTGGGAGGGCACTATGAGCGGACGATCTGGACGTGCGTCCGTCAGACAAAGGAAATTTGTAAAGATGGATGTCATGAATTGAATATATACAGGGTGAGTCACCTAACGTTACCGCTGGGTATATTTCGTAAACCACATCAAATACTGACGAACCGATTCCACAGACCGAACGTGAGGAGAGGGGCTAGTGTAACTGTTTAATACAAACCATACAAAAATGCACGGAAGTATGTTTTTTAACACAAACCTACGTTTTTTTTTAAATGGAACCACGTTAGTTTTGTTAGCACATCTGAACATATAAACAAATACGTAATCAGTGCCGTTTGTTGCATTGTAAAATGTTAATTACATCCGGAGATATTGTAACCTAAAGTTGACGCTTGAAACCTCCGACGTTCAGTTGCATGTTGTAACAAACACGGGCCACGGTCGGCGAGCAGCATCTGCAGGGACATGTTTACGATGACGACCGTGTTTAGGAGTGTAGCTGTAGTGCACTGTTGTGGTTTGGTCTAGCTGTCGCAGTGTCCGCATGTAGCGCTTGCTGCTATTGTTATTCTGCATTCGTCTCCGCACGCAGATGTACACCGTGTTACCAGACGTCTGTGATAGTGTAGTGTTGTAGGAACTGTGACCATGGTGTATTCGAACTCTGAAAAGGCGGAGATGATACTCATCTATGGCGAGTGTCGACGAAATGCAGCTGAAACCTGCAGGGTGTATGCAGAACGGCACCCGGACAGAGAGCATCCAACGTGCCGCACATAGCAAAACATCTACCGCCAACTGTACACAACAGGTATGGTCGTAGCACGCAAACGGCTCCGTAACAGGCCCGTCACAGGAGAAGCGGGTGCAGTTGGTGTGTTAGCTGCTGTTGCCATGAACCCACACATGAGTACACGGGACATTGCGAGAGCCGGTGGACTGAGTCAAAGTAGTGTCATGCGCATACTGCATCGTCACCGCTTTCACCCGTTTCATGTGTCGCTACATCAGAAATTACATGGTGATGACTTCAATCATCGAGTGCAATTCTGTCAATGGGCATTAACAGAGAATGCGTTGCAGTTCTACCTGTTTACCGATGAAGCGGGTTTCACAAACCACGGGGCAGTGAATCTACAGAACATGCATTACTGGTCCGTGGACAATCCTCGCTGGCTCAGACAGGTAGAGCGACAGCGACCGTGGACTGTAAAGGTATGGTGCGGAATCATTGGCGACCACCTCATTGGTCCTCACTTCATTGCAGGGGACCAAACAGCTGCAACATACATCGCGTTTCTGCAGAATGATCTGCCAACGTTGCTCGAAAATGTCCCACTGGAAACGCATCGACGTATGTGGTATCAGCATGATGGTGCACCTGCACATTCCGCAATTAACACTAGGCTGATCCTTGACAGGATGTTCGACGGGCGTTTCATAGGACGTGGAAGACGCATAAATTGGCCAGCCCGTTCTCCTGATCTTACACCTCTGGACTTCCTTCTGTGGGGTACGTTAAAGGAGAATGTGTACCGTGATGTGCCTACAACCCCAGAGGATATGAAACAACGTATTGTGGCAGCCTGCGGCGACATTACACCAGATGTACGACATTCATTACGCCAGAGATTGCAATTGTGTGCAGCAAATGATGGCCACCACATTGAACATCTATTGGCCTGACATTTTTGAACCTACAACTATTGAAAGTTCCTTCAGGCACTTCATGTTGATATAGACACCACGACTCATTTCCCTTAGAACATAAACAATGAATCGGGCTGGAATCCCAAGAGCATTTGTGATACCTGTTAGTCCACATAGCTAATCTACGAGTAATCCCAAAAGTAAGGTCTATTTTCTTACAAGTACATAGACCTATATATTTCTACAATGGTTTACATCAGTTTACAGCTTGAACATTTAGCTATTTTTCGACGTAATCACGATTTTTGTCGATGCATTTTTGTAGACGCTGTGGTAGTTTTGTATGTCCATGTCATACCAGCTCGCCGCCATGTTGTTCAGAAAGTTATGAACCTCTTCTTTCACTTCGTCGTCGGAGCTGAATCGCTTTCCGGCCAAATGTTCTTTTAACATATGGAACAGGTGATAGTCACTGGGCCCCAAGTCAGGACAATAGGGTGGGTGGGTGATTGTGTTCCACTAAACTGTTGCAGGAGAGCAACGGTTTGCCGAGCGATGTGTGGGCGAGCGTTGTCATAGAGATATGTACGCCCTTGCTCAACATTCCTCTTCTCCGGTTCTGAATTGCCCGTTTGAGTTTTTTTCAGAGTCTCACAGTACCTGTCCGCGTTAATTGTAGTCCCAGCGATTCAGCACTGACGACGAGGTGAAAGAAGAGGTTCATAACTTTCTGAACAGCATGGCGGCGAGCTGGTATGACATAGGCATACAAAAACTGCCAAAACGTCTACAAAAATGTATCGATAGAAGTGGTGATTATGTCGAAAAATAGCTAAATGTAAACCATTATAGAAATAAATGGGTCTATGCACTTAATAAAAAAAATAGGAGACCTTACTTTTGGGATTACCCTCGTATGTTAATAACAGGACTAGAAATTTCTCTAACCGCATTCCAGTAATATGAGGTTATTGTATTTATGGCAGCATCTATCACCACATAGTAAAAATCACAAAAAAATGAAAATTTTGTGAAACACAAAAATAGACTCAAGTAAAATTAAAAGTTACTGCCGGGGCTCGTGGTTCTCGACGGAGCGACCCGAGGGCATTGTTTTACTATTCAATCGATAACTCGAAAACTACTACTGATATTGCATATTTTTTTCACCAAAATGTCCCTAAACAGTTGGAGCATGAGAAAAAAAGGATTTTGAAAAATCACTTTTTGAAGATCACAAGATGTGGCTGTCTCTTCCCCTTAATGTGAAATTAGGAACAGCTCTTCTTCTAAATTATTAATTAGTAACACTGTTCCAAGAATTAAAGAGTAAAGAGCTGTGCTGACGCACACGAATCGGCACTTGAATCCACTTGGCGGGCAACACGCATAAGGCGGATGCGATCTCGTAGCTGTGGCTCCTGTCGCCGCTTCCCAAGGCCGTCCCGTCCGGCTGGGAGAGAAATTTCGGGTGATGCAGCACGCGCCAGCAACTTCCTGTTGCGTAAATCCTTTTAGCGAAAAACCTGTTTAAATATGGCGCGAGCGTGACAGCGTTAGTCGACACAACGATTCTGTCCGCCTCTTGATGACGTCACCGTGGCGTGCAGAGCAGCAGTTACACGCAAAGATTGCTGATCTGTGGGAACCACTAGGCGCTCAGGTGGAGTCTTCGCGGTTCCCCGATGTCGAAAGATGCAGATTTATCTAGAAAATAATTCTCTACACGCTCTCTTTTCGGAAATTCCTTGCCTCTTTCGTGTTTCCGTTTAGACAACATAGATGGGAGAATCAAAAAGTATCTGGCTTTTATTTATAAAGTCAGTCTGTATTCAGATACAATTGTTTGACACTGTTCATCTTCACGGTATTCCCCTTCGGCTTCTACACACCTCCCCCACCTCTGCTGCCACTGCTGAAAGCATCGCTGGAAGACCTCTTTTGGTATGATGCGTAGCTACTCCAATGAAGTCTTCATAATGTCTTCCTTGTTCTGAAATCTGGTCCCTTTTCCGAATGTTTTTCAGTCTAGGGGAAAGCCAGAAGTCACTTGGTGCTAGGTCAGGGAAAGAGGGAAGCTGAAAAATCAAATCCGGGTTGTGTTCGACCAAAAGAAACTCTGTATTAATTGAGAACGACGAACGTTATCGTGCTTCAAAGGCGGCACAGAACGTCTTGTTAATACTCCTTATCTACATTAGTAGCTTCTAGGGCATATTCTTGATGTACTACGCCGCTGGAGTCGGGAAAGATGGTCAGCACAACTTCCACATTGTTGCGGACCTACCTCGAGAATGATGGATGCTTCCATTTCGATGACTGCAGCTTTGTTTCTAGGTCGTATCCGTAACCCCACGATTCATCACCAGTGATCACTGTGTGAAGGAAGTTGGGCTTATTTTTCACAATATCCTGCAACTCCTCTGAAAGAAGTTGCTTCTGCTCAGTTGTTGGCAACTTTGGGGTAAATTTTGCTGAGATCCTCCTGATGTCCCAATGTTCTTTTAAAATGGAATGAATGGATCCAATAGTAATTTTAACCTCGTCTGCAAGTTCTCTGATCATGATTCGTTTATCCTGCATCACCAGTGTCCTTACGCAGTTACTAACAACCTAATTTGCGGATGCTGAGGGCCTACCCGAACGCGCTTGACTATTCGCTGATGAGCAGCCATCTTGCAAAGCGGTTTACTACTTCTTTAACTGTGTGGTACTCATTCGTTCGTCCTCAAACACTTGCTGTATCTTGCGGATTGTTTCAAGTTGAGACGCACCAAGCTTGAAACAAAATTTGATGCAATAACGTTACTCAATTTTTCTGTCATTTTGCCCACTGCGCAAAATCTGTCGCCTAAAACTTACAGGTGTTTACTTGTCAACGGCTAGCCAGCGACTGGTTGTTTTCGCAATCGAGGAAAAAATCAAGCCTGCGCACTACGTATGACTCTAAACAGAGAGAGTTCAAGCGCTCAACACTAAAAAAAAAAATGATCGGATACTTTTTTGAAAGCCCTCGTACATTAGAAAGCTTCACATATCTAAAATATTTCTTAGCACAACATAACCCCCTACGTGGCTGCGGGGCCAGGAGGACCGGGCATGTTGAAACGAACATCCTTGCCAACAGTAAGGTGAGTGGGTGGGTCCAACTCATGGTATGAAAGTCAGTCCCCGGTAGCTAAGTGGTCCTACACACGTAAATTGCATGTAGCCGGCACGGTAACTCAGCGTGTTCGGTCAGAGGGTTAGCTGCCCTCTGTAACAAAAAAACTGAGTTAATGGATCAACGACGAACTGAAACGGGTGCCATGTGACGTCCGTCCCGAGCAGATACAAAGAACGAAGACGAACAAAACGAGATTAAAAAAAAAGTGGTCAGCGCGACAGAATGTCAGTCCTAAGGGCCCGAGTTCGATTCCCGGCTGGGTCGGAGATTTTCTCCGCTCAGAGACTGGGTGTTGTATTGTCCTAATCATCATCATCATTTCATCCCCATCGACGAGCAAGTCGCCGAAGTAGCGTCAAATCGAAAAGACTTCCACCCGGCGAACGGTCTACCCGACAGGAGACCCTAGTCACATGATATTTATTTTATTCATGGTACTAAAAACACCGCTAAAACAACAGAGAACCATCTTCGACCTAAAAACTAGGTCCTCCATCATGTAAAAAGAGGTAGCATCACGATTAATTGGACCACACTGCAGGCCATAGCTTTCGTCCAGCTTCTGTGTTCATTGTCCCATTGAAGACCCACAGCACTGTGTACTGGTGTAAGCAATGACCTTTTGCGAGATAGCCGACTACACACGTAAATTGCATGCAGTTCCCTTCACCCTTCGCTCGGAAACAGGCCGGAATAGACGTGTGCTGATAATAGTATTTTTGTCGGGTTTGAAACCGACTGTTTTTGACAAGGTGTGTCACTACTCATCTACGGCACCTGTTCATTAGGATTTTATTCCGACTACTGTCCTCACACCGCTTGTAAGCGGTACACCATTCCTTGTAGTTGTAGAATTTTTCTGGAGACTAGAAACCTACCCTGTAGGAATCAGCATGTGTTTCGAAAAAGACGATCGTGTGAAACCCAGCTCGCGCTGTTCGTCCTAGAGACTCAGAGGGCCATAGACACGAGTTCCCAGGTGGATGCCGTGTTTCTTGACTTCCGCAAGGCGTTCGATACAGTTCCCCACAGTCGTTTAATGAACAAAGTAAGAGCATATGGACTATCACACCAATTGTGTGATTGGATTGAAGAGTTCCTAGATAACAGAACGCAGCATGTCATTCTCAATGGAGAGAAGTCTTCCGAAGTGAGAGTGATTTCATGTGTGCCGCAGGGGAGTGTCGTAGGACCGTTGCTATTCACAATATACATAAATGACCTTGTGGATAACATCGGAAGTTCACTGAGACTTTTTACGGATGGTGCTGTAGTTTATCGAGAAGTTATAACAATGGGAAATTGTACCGAAATGCAGGAGGATCTGCAACGAATTGATGCGTTGTGCAGGGAATGGCAGTTGAATCACAATGTAGACAAGTGTAATGTGCTGAGAATACATAGAAAGAAATATCCTTTATCATTTAGCTACAATATAGCAGCTCAGCAACTGGAAGCAGTTGATTCCATAAATTATCTGGGAGTAGGCATTAGGAGTGATTTAAAATGGTATGACCGTATAAAGTTAATCGTCGGTAAAGCAGACACCAGACTGAGATTCATTGGAAGAATCCTTAGGAAATGCAGTCCGAAAACAAAGGAAGTAGGTTACAGTACACTTGTTCGCCCATTGCTTCAATACTGCTCACCCGTGTGGGATCCGTACCAGATAGGGTTGATAGAAGAGATAGAGAAGATCCAATGGAGAGCAGCGCGCTTCGTTACAGGATCATTCAGTAATCGCAAAAGCGTTACGGAGATGATAGATAAACTCCAGTGGAAGACTCTGCAAGAAAGACGCTCAGTAGCTCGGTACGGGCTTTCATTGAAGTTTCGAGAACATACCTTCACCGAGGAGTCAAGCAGTATATTGCTCCCACCTACGTATATCTCGCGAAGAGACCAGGAGGATAAAATCAGAGAGATTAGAGCCCACACAGAAGCATACCGACAATCTTTCTTTCTACGAACATTACGAGACTGCAATAGAAGGGAGAACCGATAGAGATACTCAAGGCACCGTCCGCCACACACCGTCAGGTGGCTTGCGGAGTATTGATGTAAATGTAGATGTAGACTTAGTGGACAGCCAGCGCTCATACAGAACAATTGCGGAACTTCATGCAGACGGTGGTCAACATCACGTCAGAACACGGCAGCTTCTTTCCACCGGTCTCCATGTCGAGCCATTTTACTATGCTCGTTCTGTGCAACCTACTGGCACATGCGTTAAATTTAACTGCTATGTCTTAGGTCAGCGGCACAAGGTCACATGACCTCCAGTACCATTGGTTACATGACCTCCAGTACCATTTTAATATCATCTACAGCGCTCTAAAGATACCGTTAGCTCTTTTAAGGGTGTAAACTAATGCAATGAGAGCAAAAAAAAGTAAAGCACCCCGACGGGAAGGAGGAAATGATACTTCAAGTGTCGACAGGGTATGTAATGCTACTGCTGTGACTGGAAACACGAATATCTGGCGTATGAGCCCACTTGTCAGTCCTGCGTTGCAAACCCTTTGGTCTGGGTGCATGCACCGCTGTCATTGGGTTCCAAATGGTTCAAATGGCTCCAAACACTATGGGACTTAACATCGGAGGTCATCAGTCCCCTAGCCTTAGAACTACTTTAACCTAACTAACCTAAGGACATCACACACATCCATGCCCGAGGCAGGATTCGAACCTGCGACCGTAGCAGCAGCGCGGTTCCGGACTGAAGGCGCCTAGAACCGCTCGGCCACAGCAGCCGGCGCTGCCATTGGGAACATTGTTATAAAGCCTTTGTGTCCTCTCCTGAGGCAATGTGACCCACAATTGTTGTAACTGAACCGTAACATGTTGGTTATTGGCTCTGGGACGTATTTAACCTCCGAGATGGTAAAACGCATGTGTTCCAACAGGGACAGATCTGGGGATCCTGCTGGCCATGGGAGTACATACGAATCACGTAGATTGTTCCTAGAGACATGTTCCTTGCGTGGAAGAGCATTGTCCTGCAGAAAAATGGCACAAAAAAACAGTCGCGTGAGGGGTAACAAAGGAGGGTCAGAATGTCCATCAAGTACCGTTCTGCCATCAGATACTACCAACCTCGGCCTGAAGTCACACCCAGCGGCTCTCCACTCCATGACGACAGTAGTAATATTGTTGTGCCCCTCCAAAACACTGAAGAATGGGATCTCGTCTCGGATCGCCGCTATACCCGTAGAGGACGGTGTTACGGGGTAGTGCAGAACAGCGATTCATCGCTAAACAGAAGGCGACGCCATTCATCGGCAGTCCATGTTACTCAGTCGCGGCACACGCAGCCGTTCGTCTAATGGTGTCAGCGGTAGTGATGTCAGCCGCAGCCTACGCACGAGATTACACCACCGCAGATGCTGCTAGCCTCCTACCAATGACCGAGCGAGGTGGCGCAGTGGTTAGGCACTGGACTCGCATTCGGGAGGACGACGGTTCAATCCCGCGTCCGGCCATCCTGATTTAGGTTTTCCGTGATTTCCCTAAATCACCCAGGCAAATGCCGGGATGGTTCCTCTGAAAGGGCACGGCCGACTTCCTTCCCCATCCTTCCCTATTCCGATGAGACCGATGACCACGCTGTCTGGTCTCCTTCCCCAAACCAACCAACCTCCTACCAATGGTGCGGAGTGACAGAGGATGTTGCACGAAGACCGGTACTTGTTCGCGGATGGCAAGGGCGGCTGTGGATGTGTGACGATGTGCATGGTGCACAAAACGGCGAGTCTGCCTTGTGGTTGTCTCTTGACGATGAGTATTCATGATAACATGTCCCCATGCAGTCCAACACTGGGCTATTCTCACATCCGAAGCCCCACAAATTTGGATATTGTGTATTTCCAACAGGAGACTCACGATGAAGCCCCTTTCACAATCTTATAACGCCGCCAGGCACGACTTCGAAGAGTCTCCGCGTGCTTGAGAGACATCGCTCGGCACCTGACGCTGTTGACGCCCCTTCTATACCGAGCGAGTTGGCGCAGTGGTTATCACACTGGACTCGCATTCGGGAGGACGACAGTTCAAATGGTTCAAATGGCTCTAAGCACTATGGGACTTAACATCTGAGGTCATCAGTCCCCTAGACTTAGAACTACCTAAACCTACCTAACCTAAGGACATCACACACATCCATGCCCGAGGCAGGATTCGAACCTGCGACCGTAGCAGCAGCGCGGTTCCAGATTGAAGCGCCTAGAACCGCTCGGCCACACCGGCCGACGACGACAGTTCAAACCCGCGTCCGGCCATCCTGGTTTAGGTTTTCCGTGGTTTCCTTAAATCGCTTAAGGCGAATGCCGTTACGGTTCCTTTGAAAGGGCACGGCCGACTTCCTTCCATATCCTTTCCTAATCCGGTGGGACAGATGACCTCGCTGTTTGATCCATCCCCCCGAATCAATCAACCAACCAACGCCCCTTTTGCAAGCGTCATAACAACGCTAAATACGAACAACACTAGTGAACTCTGATGGCTGTTCAAATGGTTCAAATGGCTCTGAGTACAATGGGACTCAGCTGCTGTGGTTATCAGTCCCCTAGAACTTAGAACTACTTAAACCTAACTAACCTAAGGACATCACACACATCCATGCCCGAGGCAGGATTCGAACCTGCGACCGTAGCAGTCCCACGGTTCCGGACTGCGCGCCTAGAACCGCGAGACCACCGCGGCCGGCTGGTGGCTGTACTACTTGTCAACGGGAATAGCAACTCTAATCATATATATACCCGAAGCTGGCGTATATGTGTTCGAAGTTATACTGACATCCGACCACGTCTTCCGGGTATTTCACTTTGGTTGTCAGGCAGCGTGTTTTGACAGGCGAGCTTATACGAAGACGGTGGAAGGCTGTGCAGTGGTGAAACTAAACCCGGTTACAGTCTGCTTCTTTCACAGGTTAATTAGCGAAACCATATACTACGTGGTACAATAAAAGGTCTAAAACGACTCTTCGTAAACAACGGCAGCGTCGAGGATCAGTACCTTGCAGCATACCAATGAGACAGTCAAGAAAGTTATTTTCGTCCGCTCGGTTCTCATTGTCTTCATTGTAATGCCAGGTGGAGGCGTTACCTGAAACACGTCATCACAGAGATAAAATCGCGCCGCCACTCGCAGAAGGCTGCTTGCGGGTTCGCAGCCGGTCGAGAGCGGCGTCCCGCAGCGTCAGCTAACGAGTTGCCGGCCGGTCCAGACAACTCTCACCCAAGCTGTGGCCAACGGCGCGGACACCTGACACCACCCAGGCCGCAGCAATCCCCTCGCTCTTGCCTTGGGCTTGAAAAACCTATTCCATGCGAAGCATTATACCGGGTGATCAAAAAGTCAGTATAAATTTGAAAACTGAACAAATCATGGAATAATGTAGATAGAGGTACAAATTGACACACGTGCTTGGAACGACATGGGGTTTTATTAGAACCAAATAAATACAAAAGTTCAAAAAATGTCCGACAGATGGCGCTTCATCTGATCAGAACAGCAATAATAAGCATAACAAAGTAAGACAAAGCAAATATGTTGTTCTTTACAGGAAATGCTTAATATGTCCACCATCATTCCTCAAAAATAGCTCTAGTCGAGGAATAATGTTGCGAACAGCACTGTAAAGCATGTCCGGAGTTATGGTGAGTCATTGGCGTCGGATCTTGCCTTTCAGCATCCCTAGGGATGTCGGTCCATCACGATACACTTGCGACTTCAGGTAACCCAAAAGCCAATAATCGCACAGACTGAGGTCTGGGGACCTGGGAGGCCGAGCATGACGAAAGTGGTGGCTGAGCAAACGATCATCAGCAAACGACGCACGCAAGAGATTTTTCACGCGTCTAGCAATATGGAGTGGAGCGCCATCCTGAATAAACATCGTACGTTCCAGCAGGTGTTTATCAGTCAGGCTGGGGATGATGCGATTCTGTAACATATCGGCGTACCTCTCACCCGTCACGGTAGCAGTTACAAAACCAGAATCACGCATTTACTCGAAGAAAAAAGGCCCGGTAACGGTAGATGTAGTAAATCCAACCCATACCGTGACTTTCTCGTCGTGCAATGGAGTTTCCACGACAGTTCTAGAACTTTCGGTAGCCCAAATTATGCAGTTGTGGGCGCTGACAGACCCTCGGAGTGTGAAATGAGCTTCGTCGGTCCACTACATGTTACTTAACCAATCGTCATCTTCCGCCATCTTTTAAAACGCCCACACCGCAAATGCCATCCGCTTCACTAAATCGCCAGGTAACAGTTCATGATGCCGATGGATTTTGTACGGATAGCATCGGAGGGTACGCCTAGGTGCCAACCAAACAGTAGTGTATCGATTGCCGGTGCGACGTGCGACTGCACGAGCGCTGACTTCCCCGTGCATAGACGAACCCGCTACAGTCTCCATTTCTTCCTGAACTGTCTCAGCAGCATTACGCTTTGTGCTCGGTCGGCCACTACGGGGTCTATCATCTAAACAAACCGTGGCTTCGAACTTCGACATCATTCTCGCCACAGCTGCATTTGTCAACGGACCTTTACCCGTTCGAATCCCCTTCCTTTGGCGATAGGATAGTAATTAACTAGCACATTCTCCATTCCGATAATACAGCTTCACTAAAAGCGCCTTTTCAGGTAACGTCAACATGTTGCGACTGCTGGCGCATCTGATTCTCTCTCTCTCTCTCTCTCTCTCTCTTTTTTTCTTTATTGCTATTTTTATACCTGTTACAGGTATGCCATCAGCGGCATAGTACGCCGCTCTCTCTCTCTCTCTCTCTCTCTCTCTCTCTCTCTCTCTTTTACAGCTCCTTTTATACACGATTGTCATGCGTAGTCACTGGCGTTTAGCTGTCCAGCGCCATCTGTCGGACATTTTGTGAACTTTTTTTTTGGTTCTAATAAAACCCCATGTCATTCCAAGCATGTGCGTCAATTTTTACCTCTCTATCTAGATTATTCCGTGGTTTGAGTTCTGTAACAAGTTTCAGCTAGTAATAGCGAATACCCTGTTCAAGAATCACAAGAGGAGGAGGTATACTTGGAAATGTCCGGGAGATACGGGAAGATTTCAGTTAGATTACATCATGGTCAGACAGAGATTCCGAAATCAGATACTGGATTGTAAGGCGTACCCAGGAGCAGATATAGACTCAGATCACAATATAGTAGTGATGAAGAGTAGGCTGAAGTTCAAGACATTAGTCAGGAAGAATCAATACGCAAAGAAGTGGGATACGGAAGTACTAAGGAATGACGAGATACGTTTGAAGTTATCTAACACTATAGATACAGCAATAAGGAATAGCGCAGTAGGCAGTACAGTTGAAGAGGAATGGACATCTCTAAAAAGGGCCATCACAGAAGTTGGGAAGGAAAACATAGGTACAAAGAAGGTAGCTGCGAAGAAACCATGGGTAACACAAGAAATACTTCAGTTGATTGATGAAACGAGGAAGCACAAACATGTTCCGGGAAAATCAGGAATACAGAAATACAAGTCGCTGAGGAGTGAAGTAAATAGGAAATGCAGGGAAGCTAAGACGAAATGGCTGCAGGAAAAATGTGAAGACATCGCAAAAGATGTGATTGTCGGAAGGACAGACTCAGCGTACAGGAAAGTCAAAACAACCTTTGGTGACATTAAAAGCAACGGTGGTAACATTAAGAGTGCAACGGGAATTCCACTGTTAAATGCAGAGGAGAGAGCAGATAGGCGGAAAGAATACATTGAAAGCCTCTATGAGGGTGAAGATTTCGCGGATGTGATAGAAGAAGAAACAGGAGTCGATTTAGAAGAGATAGGGGATCCAGTATTAGAATCGGAATTTAAAAGAGCTTTGGAGGACTTACGGTCAAATAAGGCAGAAGGGATAGATAACATTCCTTCAGAATTTCTAAAATCATTGGGGGAAGTGGCAAAAAAACGACTATTCACGTTGGTGTGTAGAATATATGAGTCTGGCGACATACCATCTGACTTTCGGAAAAGCATCATCCACACAATTCCGAAGATGGCAAAGACTGACAAGTGCGAGAATTATCGCACAGTCAGCTCTTGCATTGAAGCTGCTTACAAGAATAATATACAGAAGAATTGAAAAGAAAACTGAGAATGCGCTAGGTGACGATCAGTTTGGCTTTAGGAAAAGTAAAGGGACGAGAGAGGCAATTCTGACGTTACGGCTAATAATGGAAGCAAGGCTAAAGAAAAATCTAGACACTTTCATAGGATTTGTCGACCTGGAAAAAGCGTTCGACATTATAAAATGGTGCAAGCTGTTCGAGATTCTGAAAAAAGTAGGGGTAAGCTATAGGGAGAGACGGGTCATGTATAATATGTACAACAACCAAGAGGGAATAATAAGAGTGGACGATCAAGAACGAAGTGCTCGTATTAAGAAGGGTGTAAGACGAGGCTGTAGCCTTTCGCCCCTACTCTTCAATCTGTACATCGAGGAAGCAATGATGGAAATAAAAGAAAGGTTCAGGAGTGGAATTAAAATACAAGGTGAAAGGATATCAATGATACGATTCGCTGATGACATTGCTATCCTGAGTGAAAGTGAAGAAGAATTAAATGATCTGCTGAACGGAATGAACAGTCTAATGAGTACACATTATGGTTTGAGAGTGAATCGGAGAAAGACGAAGTAATGAGAAGTAGTAGAAATGAGAACAGCGAGAAATTTAACATCAGGATTGATGGTCACGAAGTCAATGAAGTTAAGGAATTCTGCTACCTAGGCAGTAAAATAACCAATGACGGACGGAGCAAGGAGGACATCAAAAGCAGACTCGCTATGGCAAAAAAGGCATTTCTGGCCAAGAGAAGTCTACTAATATCAAATACCGGCCTTAATTTGAGGAAGAAATTTCTGAGGATGTACGTCTGGAGTACAGCATTGTATGGTAGTGAAACATGGACTGTGGGAAAACCGGAACAGAAGAGAATCGAAGCATTTGAGATGTGGTGCTATAGACGAATGTTGAAAATTAGGTGGACTGATAAGGTAAGGAATGAGGAGGTTCTACACAGAATCGGAGAGGAAAGGAATATGTGGAAAACACTGATAAGGAGAAGGGACAGGATGATAGGACATCTGCTAAGACATGAGGGAATGACTTCCATGGTACTAGAGGGAGCTGTAGAGGGCAAAAACTGTAGAGGAAGACAGAGATTGGAATACGTCAAGCAAATAATTGAGGACGTAGGTTGCAAGTGCTACTCTGAGATGAAGAGGTTAGCACAGGAAAGGAATTCGTAGCGGGCCGCATCAAACCAGTCAGTAGACTTATGACCAAAAAAAAAAAAACTGACTTTTTGATCACCTGGTACATGCACCTCCGTAGCCGCGATCATAGGTGCATGCCAATGTAATGGTCTCACACCCAGATGTAGCAGGTTCGAATCCTAAGAGTGTAATTAGTTTCTGTCACTAGTACTGATACCGCAAACAAAAGCGTATACCTTAGCTTCACTGTATACCTATTTTTTTTTCTGGGTAGCGCTCATAATGAATAAACCGTGGAGGGACATGAAAGGGAAGTAATGGTTGACAAGGGAGTGAGACAGAGTTGTAGCCTATCCCGAGTGTTATTCAATCTGTAAAATGAACAAGCAGTAAAGCAAACCAAAGAAAAATTTGGAGTAGGAATTAAAACCAGGGACTAGAAATAACAATCTTGATGTTTGCCGATGACATTGTAATTCTTTCAGAGACAGCAAAGGACCTGGAACAGCATTTGAACTCAATGGACAGTGTCTTGAAAGGAGGATATAAGATGAATATCAACAAAAGCAAAACGAGGATAATGGAATGTAGCTGAGTTAAATCAGATGATCCTGAGGGAATTAGAAAGTAGTAGATAAATTTTGCTATTTGAGCAGCAAAAAACTGAGGATGGTCGAAGTAGAGAGGATATAAAATATGAGTCGGGATGACAAGCAAAGCGTTTCTGAAGAAAAGAAATTTGTTAACATCAAGTATACATGTATGTGTCCGGAAGTCTTTTCTGAAAATATTTCTAAGGAGCGTAGCCATGTATGGATGTGAAACATGGTCGATGAACACTTTAAACAAGAAAAGAACAGAAGCTTTTGAAATGTTGTGTTACAGAAGAATGCTGAAGATTACGTAACTAACGAGGAGGTACTGAACAGAATTGAGGAGAAGAGGTATTTGTGGCACAACTTGACTGGAAGAAGAGATCGGTTGGTAGGACACATTCTGAGGCATCAAGACATCACCAAATTAGTACTGGAGGGAAGCGTGAGGGGTAAAAATCGTAAAGGGGGACCAAGAGATGAATACATTAATAAGATTCAGAAGGATTTAGGTTGCAGTAGTTACTCGGAGATGAAGAGACTTGCCCAGGGTAATGTAGCACGGAGAGCTGCATCAAACAAGTCTTTCGACCGAAGACCACACCAGTACACCTCTAGGACTTCTCAATGCCGCATTCCGTCGGTTGCTTTTCCTTACTATTGGAATTTGCACACCGAGTTTCACGCACAGACTACAGCACTAACGATCGTGCAAAAGATGGTATGATGGTGAAGTACTTCTAACAATATGCGGAAAAATGAAATGCAATGATTACAAAGAACCACTCGTAGGTGAAGCACGTGGCAGACTTCGGTACATTGATAGGATACTTGGAAATGCAATCCGTCTAGTAAGGAAGTAGTTTACGAAACACTTATGCTAACCAGTCTTAAATACGATCCAAGACAAAAGGAATGCACTACGAAGAAATTATCCGAATGGGATGGAAATCGGTAGATGTACATGTACAGACAAACAAAATGGTTGATGGTGTTGAGACAGCAACCAGCCACAAATTTATTTAAGTTCCTTTATTCAAAAGGTGCCATTACCAGTTTCGAATCATTACAGTTCATCGTCAGACGGCTTTCATGCTTTCATTAGAACATGACAGCATGAAAGCCGTCTGGCGATGAACTGTAATGATTCGAAACTGGTAATCGTACCTTTTGAATAAAGGAATTTAAAATAAATTTGTGGCTGGCTGCTGTCTCAACACCATCAACATTTGTTTCAAAGAACAGCCACAGTCTCCAACCATGTCATCATATGACAAAATGGCGTTAAACAAAATGGTTATGATTGGAGAAAAATTGGATGGCTTATTCAGGACAGAGAATTTCTTAAATTGAGCAGGTCAGTAACGGACTGGTCGACCTCTCCCCTTATGCAAGCATTTTATCGGCTTTGGATTAATTGCTAGAGCTGTTGAATCTCCGTCTGAGGGATGTTGTGCCTAAGTATGTAAAATGGGCGCGCTAGATCATTGAAATATCCAGTTGGTTTGAGGGTCCTGCCCATAATGCTCCAAACGTCCTCAACTGGGGAGAGATCCGGCGACCGTCCTGGCCACGGTAGCATTGCAAGCATGAAGACAACCAACAGAAACCCTCGCCATGTGCGGGAGGGCATTATCTTCGTCTTCGCTAGTTCAAATGGTTCAAATTGCTCTGAGCACTATGGGACTTAACGTTTGATGTCATCAGTCCCCTAGAACTTAGAACTCCCTAAACCTAACCAACCTAAGGACATCACACACACCCATGCCCGAGGCAGGATTCGAACCTGCCACCGAAGCGGTCGCGCGGTTCCAGACTGAAGCGCCTAGAACCGCTCGGCCACCCCGGCCAGCTCTTTGTTAGTCATCAGGTCTCAAATCGAAGCGGGAATCGTCACTGAAGGCAATTCTCATCCAGTCAGTAAGACTCCAGGCCAAAGACGTGACTGGAGAGAGGTGGGATACCAACATAACTGTCGCCCGCCATACGACCCCATTGGGTGCCATTTGTTTTCATAGGAGGAACCTCTTGGTTGTTATCCGCGGCAGCTCTACAGCACAGCGGTATTCAACGCCCCAATTTCTTGCCCTCTTGCCTTCATAGCAAGCCATCCTGGGCTTACATTTCAGCAAGACAATACCCGCCTGTACACCCGAGAGTTTCTACTGCTTGTCTCCGTGCTTTCCAGACCATGTCTTGGACATTAAGGTGCCCGGATCTCCCCACAATTGAAAACCTTCGGAGCATTATGGGGAGGGTCCGCCAACCAGCTCGGGATTTTTCACGATCTAACACGCCAGTTCGACAGAATTTGCATCATATGCCTCGAGTGACATGCACCAACTCTATCAATCGGTGCTAAGCCGAATAAATGCTTGTCTAAGGGTCAGAGCTGGACCAACGTGTTACTGACTTGCTCAGTTTGTGAAGCTCTTTCTCTTGAATAAATCTTCCAATTTCTCTAAAATTGTACTCGTTTGCTTGTCTCTACATAAAAAACTCCTCCAGAACAGTCCATGAAGGCCCAACGGTACCGACCGGCCGCCGTGTCATCCTCAGCCAATAGGCGTCACTGGATGGGGATATGGAGGGGCATGTGGTCAGCACACCGCTCTCCCGGCCGTATGTCAGTTTACGAGACCAGAGCCGCTACTTCTCAATCAAGTAGCTCCTCAGTTTGCCTCGCAAGCGCTGAGTGCACCCCGCTTGCCAACAGCGCTCAGCAGACCGGGTGGTCACCCATCCAAGTGCTAGCCCAGCCCGACAGCGCTTAACTTCGGTGATCTGACGGGAATTGCCTCTACATATACATCCCATATACTGATATCCATCCCGTTCGGGTAACTCCTTCGTGGTGAGTTGGGACCCAAGATTACCGTTTAACTTTAAACGCGAACGTTTTGGGTTAGGCTTTACCGTGAGTGTTATTGAAATGGAATGAAACAAGAAGTTTACTGTTACCAGTCACTGTTTATTTATACCCACAACGTGTTCCGAAGGTTTAAACCCCCATCATCAGGTGGGTACAAGGTGTTGGTGTGATGATATATTAACAAATGCGGCCATTCCATTGTTCATGTGTGGATGTTATGATAACATAACTAATTATTGATGGTACGAAGGGGCGAGAGAGAGAGAGAGAGAGAGAGAGAGAGAGAGAGAGAGTGTATGCATCGCAAATTTAATAATTCAGGCTGTTGCTGAGAACAGAGATGATATTATTGTTAATATTGTCATTTTTCTCACTTAAGATGAATTCAGTTATTTGGTGTTTGTATATTTGGAGTGTTTTAAGGACGCCTAGTTTTTTACGTTTAGGCTGCATGTGTAGGATTGTGATGTTCAAATGTGTGTGAAATCTTATGGGACTTAACTGCTAAGGTCATCAGTCCCTAAGCTTACACACTACTTAATTTAAATTATCCTAAGAACAAACACACACACACACACACACACACACACACACACACACACACACACACACACACACATGCCCGAGGGAGGACTCGAACCTCCGCCGGGACCAGCCGCATAGTCCATGACTGCAGCGCCTAAGACCGCTCGGCTAATCCCGCGCGGCTAGGACTGTGATACTTATGTTGTTGGCATGGTGTTTTGTTTCATTACTGATGTGTGTATTCTTTGTTTTTTTTTGTTTTTTCGTGTTCTTTGAATCTAATGTCAAATGATCAATCTGTCTGGCCTATGCAAAATAGTCACAGTCTAAACATTCAATTTTCTACACACCTATATGATGCAGTGGATTCCGTGTGTTGCTGTTGTAACTTCTGCCAGGTTAAAAAAAATGGCTCTGAACACTAGGCGACTTAACTTCTGAGGCCATCAGTCGCCTAGCTGGATAGTTGCCATTTGTAGTCTGTGGCGTGACAGGAGGAGCTGTGTGTGGCTGTATGTTTTGCTGCACGCTTCAGATTAATTTCAGACCAGCGTGTTTTGTTCTTTATTCCAATAGTAAGGTCTAAAAAAATTATGCTGTCACCAACTTGGTGATCAACTGTGAATGATAAATTTGGCGTGGGAACTGTTGAATAATTGGTTCAACTCATTTATATCTTTTGTGACATTGATTAAAATGATGGTATCACCTACGTATCCGTAGAAGTATATCATTTGAGGAGGTTGTGATTGGAATTCACGGCTTTGTCTTCTAAATTTAGAAAATCTGCCGAATCCTTTTCAAAGCAACCACCCCGACGTTTGCTTTTCACATTTAGGACACAAACGGTAAACCTAAATCACTAAGACCAGGAGGGGCTATTGAACCGCAATACTACAAAAAAGAGAGCCTTCCTCTCTGGGTACGTGAAAGCGATGCTTTGTGTTGGAAAGAGGAGTTGCACTGCACGAGGGCATTAGTATGCGAAGTTCCGTGAAATGCAAAGGTCTGGATGACTGCTTATTCGAAAGAAAACTACAGAATATTTATAGCGATATGATGAAATAACCACAGCTAATGACGCTTCTAAAAGTTACTACTTATGTAGTAAGGGTGCAGGCTGTTTCATGGTCGGCAGCATATTTTCAAGCATTTTGTTGCTAGAATGGTGATTAAACATGTCATCAATTTAGAAAGAAATTAAAATTAATTAGAAATTACAGACTATAAGTAACAGTTTTTTTTACAAACACAGTCCACATCGCAGAAGTATGTGCATTTAGACGCTTTAGTAAATCATTGTGAAATTTACTGTGACACACAGACGGCCTTGTATCCGCCATCTGTTTTTGGCTCATCTGCATGATGTAAGTGGCAAGCGGAAAATGTTGTATGCGAAACAGCCAGCTCCATCTGGAGGAGATAAGGCTTTATGTAATGGATTCACAGTGCAAAATGTATGTATGGGCATGATACGTTAACATAGTAACAGCACAAAACATCTGTTTTTTTTTTTGCTTTTTTTTCGAACTGGTCTACGTATGTAATAGACTGAAAATTGCTGAAACCATTGTTGTCTAAACTCCATTAAAACTCTGTTACAGTTCCGAGTATTTTTCTTAGAGAAGTTCAAGGGTGTCGATGCGACAAAAATCATTTCCTCTGCCTGAAATACATATTCCTACACGCTGACCATTACAATAAAATGGGAAGTCGCAGTCGGGTACCGGTATGCTGGAATCCGAAAAGTAAAGGCCTTCCAGCTCTCGCCTGCGCCCATCGCACCTACTCTGTAGAACAAGACCTGGTATGAACTACAGCACTATCACTGAAGCCACTGTTTTTCCTTACCATCTACATCATCTAAATAATTACTATGCGAGTCACACCTGTGTTTGGCAGAGTGTTCATACAGCTACTTCCTGACTACAGCATTTATCGACCGTTTTCAACTATCGAACAGCACCTGGCAAAAATCTAAATCTTTCTATGACAGCTCTGACTGTTGTTATTCTAATGGGACGGTCATTTCTCCACATGTAGGTGAGAGTCAAGAAAATATTTTCACATTCGGTGGGGATAGATGGTGACTGATATTTCGTGGAAGTACCTCGCCGCAAGGAAAATGCCTTTTTTAATTATTGCTACCTGAAATCGCTTGTCATATCCGTGACACACATTCTCTCATTTCGCGATACTAAAAAGAGAGCTGCCTTCCTTTACACATTTTCGTTGTCCTCCATCATTTATGTAGGGTAAGGATCGCATGCCCGAAGCACTTCTCCAAATGAGAACGGACAAGTGTAGTGCAGGCAGTCTCTTTAGTACATTTGTTGCATCTTTTAAGTGTTGTGCAATAAAACTCAGCCTGTGGTTTCCTTAGTGACTGCTCCAATTTAAGTTGTTCGTAATTATAATCCCTAGGTATATAGGTGAAGGGCAATACTGAAATCTGTGTGATTTACCATATAACATAACGCTTTTTATTGTTTAAGGTCAATTGCCACTTTCCGCACAATGCAGGTATCTTGTCGAAATCATTTTGCAAATCATTCTGATGATTCGAAGATTTTACTAGACGGTAAACGACATCATCTGCAAATAATTGAAGAGTGCTGTATCTTAAAGTATTTCTATAGATTAAGAATAGGAGAGTCCCTATAGTACTTCCCTGGGGAAAGGGGGGGGGGAGGGGGCAGATACCACTTCGCTTTCACTGGACGACTTTCCGTCAGTAACTGCGAAATGTGAATGCCGACGATTCATAATTTTACATCTTTTCAGATGACGCTGCGCAGTGTGTGGAAGTTATAATTCTTGCCTGAAATAATTATGTTTCGAGGTAGTTGTTCTTTCTACCAGTGACTTGGGGGGGGGGGGGCAGGAGACGGTGAACGTGATTAAAATACTGTAGCTGGTCATTTCTAATTGCATTTGACATAAAACAGAAATAAAATATATGCGCTTCATACTAGTGTTGGACGGCATATGGCGATCGAAGTACCTACGGCATGCATTATCATACTAAGCCCAGGGAACTATACAGTCGAACCTAGTGGTGCCTCAGTTCTTTTTTTAGTTTTCCTACACAGTTTCCCGATTTTAGTTCTCTGGAATGGTACGGCCAACCGCGCCGCAGGCACTATGTTCGGCATATGCCATCCAACACTCATGGGTACGAACTGCATATGTTTTATCTTAATTTTACGTCAGATGCAGTTAGAAATGGCACGCGCGGATCTATAGAGGAGAGGATGATCGAAACGAGGATCATCCTCCCTCTCCCCCAAAGACTATATTGACAGTTATCGAGTACCATGCCAACTATAAACATTGTGCGGCAGCAACTTGGATGTTGAGTGCGATGATGCATTAAATGTACAGGGTGATTCAAAAAGAATACCACAACTTTAAAAATGTGTATTTAATGAAAGAAACATAATATAACCTTCTGTTATACATCATTACAAAGAGTATTTAAAAAGGTTTTTTTTCACTCAAAAACAAGTTCAGAGATGTTCAATATGGCCCCCTCCAGACACACGAGCAATATCAACCCGATACTCCAACTCGTTCCACACTCTCTGTAGCATATCAGGCGTAACAATTTGGATAGCTGCTGTTATTTCAAATCATCAATGGTGGCTGGGAGAGGTGGCCGAAACACCATATCCTTAACATAACCCCATAAGAAAAAATCGTAGGGGGTAAGATCAGGGCTTCTTGGAGGCCAGTGATGAAGTGCTCTGTCACGGGCTGCCTGGCGGCGGATCCATCGCCTCGGGTAGTTGACGTTCAGGTAGTTACGGACAGATAAGTGCCAATGTGGTGGCGCTCCATCCTGCTGAAATATGAATTGTTGTGCTTCTTGTTCGAGCTGAGGGAACAGCCAATTCTCTAACATCTCCAGATACTGTAGTCCAGTTACAGTAGCACCTTCGAAGAAAAAGGGACCAAAAACTTTATTGGCTGAAATGGCACAGAAAACGTTCACCTTAGGCGAGTCACGTTCATACTGAGTTGTTTCCCGCGGATTCTCAGTGCCCCATATACAGACATTGTGACGGTTGACTTTCTGTTGAGCGGTCGCCATCTTAGCATCAACTGACGCTGACGCCTAGTCAACAGCGCCTCAAGCGAACAAATGTACAACTAAATGAAACTTTATAGCTCCCTTAATTCGCCGACAGATAGTGCTTAGCTCAGCCTTTTGTCGTTGCAGAGTTTTAAATTCCTAAAGTTGTGGTATTCTTTTTGAATCACCCTGTATTTTTTAAAAGTTCTGACGCACGATGCCAGTGATTTTAACTTTTGACGTCTACGTCACCCGTACTCATTAACACACTGACGATAGTCACTATTTACACTGAAGAGCCAATGAAACTGATGCCTAATATAGTGTGGGTCCTCCATGAGCACGCAGAAGTGGCGCAACACGACGTGGTATGGACTCGACTAATGTCTGAAGTAGTGCTGGAGGGAACTGACGCCATGAATCCTGCAGGGCTGTCCATAAATCCGTGAGAATACGAGGGGGTGGAGATCTCTTCTGAACAGCACGTTGCAGGCCACCCTAGATATTCTCAGTAATGTACATGTCTGGGGAGCCTAGTGGCCAGCGGAAGTGTTTAAACTCAGAAAAGTGTCCCCGGAACCACCCTGTGGCAATTATGGACGTATAGGGTGTCGCATTGTCCTGCTAGAGTTGCTCAAGTCAGTCGGAATCCACAATGGTCGTGAATGGATGCAGGTGACCGGACAGGATGCTTACGAACGTGTCACCTTCCGAGTCGTATCTAGATATATCAGGGTCTCATATCACTCCAGCAGCACGTGCCCCGCACCATTATAGGGCCTCCACTAGGTTGAACAGTCCCCTGCTGACATGCAGGGTTCATGGATTCATGAGGTTGTCTCCATACCCGTACACGTCCGTCCGCTCGATACAATTTGAAACAATACTCGTCCGACCAGGCAACACGTTTCCAGTCAACGTTGGTGTTGACAGGCCCACGACAAGGCGTAAAGCTTTCTGTCGTGTAGTCATCAAGGGTACACGTGTGGGCCTTCGGCACCGAACCATATCGATGATGTTGAATGGTCCACACGCTAACACTTGTTGATAGCCCAGCAGTGAAATCTGCAGAAATTTGCGGAAGGGTTGCACTTCTGTCACACTGAACGATTCTCTTCAGTTGTCGTTGGTCCTGCTCTTGCACTACCTTTTTCCGGCCGCAGCGATGTCGGAGATTTGATATTTCACCGGATTCCTGATATTCTCGAAATGGTCGTACGGGAAAATTCCCACCTCATCGCCACCTCGGAGGTGCTATGTCCCATCGCTCGTACGTGGACTATAGCACAACGTTCAGACTCATTTAAATCTTGATAACCTGCCACTGTAGCAGCAATAACCGATCTAACAAATGCACCAGACACTAGTTGTCTTATATATGCGTTGCCGACCGCAGTGCTGTGTTCTGCCTGTTTACATATCTCTGTATTTCCATATTCATACGTTTACGCGTTTATTTGGCGCTTCAGTGTAAATACAAGGTGTTCGGAAATTCCTGTTACAAACCCCTAGGACTTGCAGAGGGGAAGGAGTACATAATATTCTGAATAGGAACCAATGTCCGGAAACATGCCGTTTCCGTTCTACGACTGTTTCAGTAAAGATGTTTAACGTGTCTAAACTGCTGATGAAAAAAGAATACTCTCAGAGTTGCCTGTCCCAGTATGCAAGAGGGTGGACAGGATGACATGTACTACGTTAGACGGTCACCTGATATCAATGTCTGCCTAGCGATACTTATTCAACACCTGTGCGTCTCCGATACAGTAAACGTGGTTCGGTACACGTTTTCGGAATATGCAGATATGCTCCTTTTGTACGGCGAAGCTCGATGTAACGGATGAGCTGCTAGTCGGCTGTATCACGAACGTTCTCCGCAACGTAGCACGTCACCGTTCTAACCTTTTGACCAAGTTACGCAGCGGCTCCGAGAAACCTGGATCTTCACGCTGAGGAGGCAGAACTGTGGTGCCCTGCGGCAAGCCGCACATCCGAATTTGAAGATGATGTACTCCCTCGCGTTGAAGAGAACCTATCAACGAGTACTCGAACACCTGTGCGTGCAACGGGTATTAGTGACATATCGTCTGGGACGATCTGTATAAGCAAGAATTATTCCCCTACCACTTCCCATGGGTGCATGGTATGGGTACAACCGATTTTCCATAACGCGTTGCCTACTGCACGTGGCTCCTGCACCATTGGATGGACACCTCCTTGTTTCCATGTCGAGTTCTGTTCACAGGTGTTCTGAATTCGCGAAACAGCAGTGTCTAGGCAGGCGGAAGCCCTGGCGTCACGCATGTTCAAGGACTTCAGCACAGGTTTGGTATTAACGTTTGGGCAGGCATTCTGGACCATACCTCCTGCCACTCAAGTTAACTGGTCTTGCTTACTTCATCTTCCTACAAAATGTATTAGACCTGTTCTTGAAAGCTGTGCCACTGAATGTCCGTCAGAAAATATGGTTTCAGCGTGATGGGGCACCACCTCACTTCCCACGTGCGGGTCGGAGGCATCTCAACAGACGATATGCTGAAAGATCGATAGGCCAAGGTGGTGCGACCGCGGAGGCTCTTACGAACTACTTCTTGTGGCGTCATTTGCAAAGCTTGCTTTACGAGACGATAGAGACAGAGGAAGATTTGCTGTACGAGATCTCGCCGCTGCAGTAAAAATTGAAGAGACGCTGCGTGGGATGGACAGTGTGTATCATAACATGCTTAGTAGCGACAACGTTGATGGTCGCTACGTCGAGCCGCTGTTGTAATACATCAGTAATGGTCTGTACGTAAACTATGCCGGGTCCTTTTTTGTTTTGGAATAATGTAAGTACGTAACCCTTAGGATTTAATACAAACAAAAGTGTTTAAGTGATAAATGGATGTTTCGTTATGTTTCCTTTCGAACTACTACCAAGTAATTGTACTGTGCCATGCCTAATTCAATTCCCAAGCAGAAGTGGATGAGATAAAGATCTAAATTGAAACCGTCGTAGAAAAGAAAATGTACTTTTCCGGTCATGGGTTCCTACTCAAAATATCATGTACTCACTCCCCTCTAGAAGTCGTAGAAGTCTGCCGGCCGCGGTGGTCTCGCGGTTCTAGGCGCGCAGTCCGGAACCGTGCGACTGCTACGGTCGCAGGTTCGAATCCTGCCTCGGGCATGGATGTTTGTGATATCCTTAGGTTAGTTAGGTTTAAGTAGTTCTAAGTTCTAGGGGACTTATGACCACAGCAGTTGAGTCCCATAGTGCTCAGAGCCATTTTTTCGTAGAAGTCTGTAACAGAAATTTCCGGTCACCCTGTATAGTATACAGGCGCAGACGCTTTTGTGGAACATTGTGCAGGCGATGATATTTTGGAGTAATACTTGATAATGGTGTAAAGATCACATTGTGCAACCGTATAACGAATAAAGAAAAAAATGACAGTTGCAGATGGCATGAAGTCGTTTACACGCTTCATCACAACCGTGGGTCAAGTCTCAATAAAGATGATTTTTACGTATATCAGTTCACAAGTTTCTTAGATACTTTCCAGACTATAAAGTAGCATAAAAAGAGCGTAAAAATGTAAGAAATATTAGGAAATAAGCTATTTTTAACGCGGGGCTTTTTTCAGTTGATCCCTTTAGGACCGATCCACATACGGATGGACTTCTGGCCCGACTGTCTGCATACAGCATCCCAGACGGGAAAGGGCGTCTTCTGTTCACAGGCTGGCAGTATTTGCTGTCAACAACAAGGCAGTCACGGTTCCTGAGACCACAGGTAGGACCGGCAACCCACAAGAGCTAAGTACAGCGAAAAAGGGATAGCCATGGAGGGAGAAAAAAATTGCAAAATAATCTACTTCGCCGTAGGTGGAAACGACTGCGAGAAACAGCATTCCCACCATTCGCACGCTCGGACAGCGACAGTCTCACAAGTTGCGACATAGTCGCGGATTATAACAGCAATTCAGGAAGAGCAGAACGAACTCTTTTATTTTCGCAATGATCACAAAACTTTTCGCCCTTAGACTACTGGTTTAAGTCAGCAATGACTATTTTCAGATCTGCAACAGAACACGGGAACTGAAGTGCAACTGTTGAACAGATTATGCCTTAGAACAATAAAACATGCAATACCGGAAAATTATTAAATTCACGTATATGAAAACATGCGCTTAAAATATGGCATACTTGTTTTATAGGACATCCTAATACACTGAAACACCAAAGATACTGGTATAGGCATGCGTTTTCAAAAACAGAGATATAGTTATGTAAACAGGCAGAATGCGGCGCTGCAATCGCCAACACCTATATAAGACAACAGGTGTCTCGCGCAGTTGTTAGATCGGTTACCGCTGCTACAATGGCAGGTTATCAAGACTCAAGTGAGTTTGAACGTGGTGTTATAGTCGGCGCATAAGCGTTGAGACACAGCATCTCCAAGGAAGCGGGAATGGGGATTTTCCCGAATGACTATTTCACGAGTGTACCTAGAATATCAGGAGTCCGGTAAAACATCAAACCTCCGACATCGGTGCGGCCGGAAGAAGATCTTGCAAGAACGGGAATCGTTCAACGTGACAGAAGTGCAACTCTTCCGCAAATTTCTGCAGATTTCAATGCTGGACCATCAACAAATGATAGCGTGTGAACCATTCAACGAAACATCATCGATATGGGCTTTCGGAGCAGAGGGCCCACTCGTGTACCCTTGATGACTGTACGACACAAAGGTTTGCGCGTCGCCTGGGCCTGTCAACATTGACAATGGACTGTTGGTGACTGGGAAAATGCCTGGTCCGACGAGTCTCGTTTCATATTGTAGCCAGCTGATGGACGTCTACGGGTATGGAGACAACCTAATGAATCCATGGATTCCGCTTGTCAGCAGGGGACTGTTCAAGCTGTTGGAGGCTCTTTAATGGTATGGGATATATCTAGAAACGATTCTGACAGGTGACACGTCCTGCCTGATCACCTGCATCCTTTCTTGTCCACTGTGCGTTCCGACGGATTTGGGCAATTCCAGCAGGACAATGCGACACCCCACACGTCAAGAATTGCTACAGAATGGCTCCAGCAACACTATTGTGAGTTTAAACACTTCCGCTGGCAACCAAACTCCCCAGACGTGAACGTTATTGAGCATATCTGGCATGCCTTGCAACGTGCTGTTCACAAGAGATCTCGACCCCCACGTACTCTTACAGCCCTGCAAGATTCATGGTGTGAATTCCCTCCAGCAGTACTTCAGACATTAGTCGAGTCCATGGCACGTCGTGTTGCGGCAATTCTGCATGCTCGCGGAGGCCCTACACGATATTAGGTAGGTGCACCGGTTTCTTTGGCTCTTCGATTGAAATGGAAATGTCGTGTGGCTACGGCCTCCCGTCGGGTAGATCGTCGAGTAGATCGCCTGGAGCAAGTCTTTCAAGTTGACGCCACTTCGGCGACTTGCGTGTCGATGGTGATGAAATGATGACGATAAGAACAACACACCACCCAGTCCCTGAGCGGAGAAAATCTCTGACCCAGCCAGGAATCGAACCCGGACTGTTAGGTAAGGCATTCCGTCGCGCTAACCACTCAGCTACCAGGGGGCGGACGAAATGAAATTCGTTCACTATGATTGTATCTGGAAGGAGTATGACAGGAAGTGCAGTATATTTCAAACGCTTTTATCCGTAAACAGAGGGACGGCTCTTCCAAAAGCCGTGGTTCATGCAGGCAGGTTTACTCGTGACACTGCTGCCTGCGACTCGGCACAGATGGCGAGGACACTCCTGGCTATTCACAGGACCGTGGCGAGAGCTGCAGAGCCCGCTATACAGAGAACGGCAGCCAGGTCGTGTGCGCCCACCTCTCGGTTGTGCTGTGGTGTGCTCTGTTGTGCGGCTGTCGGCGGCAGCTGGCGTATTAGCCGGCCTTCTGAGGTTTCCTGGTCCGCTGCTTCCGAGGCCGCGCCGCGCGCTACCGGCGCAGAACGCTGCTCTCGGCTCTGCCACCCAGCCCTCCCGCACTTCATCTCCAGTACCGCACTTCTAAGGGCGTAACTTGGTTTATTTTAGATCAGTTTCTTTTATTAGTTTCGCGGATTAGATTTGATCATATATGCCAATGTTTAATGCATATGTACATGTGTCAAAACATTAGTCACCCATAAGGTGATGTCAATAATTCCAATCCCAAAGAAAGCAGGTGTTAACAGACGTGAAAATTATCGAACTATCAGTTTAATAAGTCACAGCTTTACAGACGAATGGAAAAACTGGTAGAAGCCGACCTCGTGGATGATCAGTTTGGATTCCGTAGAAATATTGGAACACATGAGGCAATACTGACCTTAAGACTTATCTCAGAAGAAACATTAAGGAAAGGCAAACCTACGTTTCTAGCATTTGTAGACTTAGAGAAAGCTTTTGACAATGTTGACCGGAATACTCTCTTTCAAATTCTAAAGTTGGCAGGGGTAAAACACAGGGAGCGAAAGGCTATTTACCATTTTTTTACAGAAACCAGATGGCAGTTATAAGAGTCGAGGGGCATGAAAGGGAAGCACTGGTTGGGAAGGGAGTGGGACAGGGTTGTAGCCTCTCCCCGATGTTATTCAATTTGTATATTGAGCAAGCAGTAAAGGAAACAAAAGAATGGATGTAGAAGAAATAAAAACTTTGAGGTTCTCCGATGGCATTGTAACTCTGTCAGAGACAGCAAAGGACTTGGAAGAGCAGTTGAACGGAATGGACAGTGTCTTGAAAGGAGGATATAAGATGAACATCACCAAAAGCAAAACGAGGATAATGGAATGTAGTCGTAATAAGTCGGGTGATGCTGGGGAAATTAGATTAGGAAATGAGACACTTAGAGGAGTTTTGCTATTTGGGGAGCAAAATAACTGATGATGGTCGAAGTAGAGAAGATATAAAATGTAGACTGGCAATGGAAAGGAAAGCGTTTCTGAAGAAGAGAAATTTGTTAACATTGAGTTTAGATTTACGTGTCAGGAAGTCGTTTCTGAAAGTACTTGTATGAAGTGTAGCCATGTACGGAAATGAAACTTGGACAATAAATAGGGGAACTTAAATGGGGAACTTAAACAGACTATCTGGAAAAAGAGAAAATGATGATGTAGGGCCAAAGGGAGGGTCTGTAGACAATGATAATGGTACGAATTTGATTTACTTCAGCAAAGTTCAGTGTATTATCATGAATGTTCAATTCGAACACAAAAAAATTCATAACTACACCTAGGCTAATCCGTCAAGGAAACTTATTTTAATTGTAGACTATGTAATAGTGCTAAGACAACAGGTGATTACAAGATTTAAGAGTAAAACGAGGGATAGGTTGTGGCTCCGATATTTATATAGTTACCCCAAAAACTGCTTTTCCGGTTAAGACTCAAATAAACAGGAGGAGAAATAGGTGGATGTTGGAACTACAACTACAGAGCATCGAAAATACAGATCTGCTACAAGAAGAAAGTACGAAAAGTTTATATTAGCTAAGATTAAATCTACGAGTGGATGCTGTGGAGGAGGATTGGAGTGTCAATAAACTACACCGTTTCCTTAATCAGTCGATTAAGAATGCAGTGGAGGAGACTTTAGGGAAGGAAAGGGAGAGAAGAGTAAGAACTGAATGGATAACCACAGAGTTGTTGCAGGTGATTGAGGGAAAGAAGAAATTATATCATATATAGTTAAGCTCTGAGAGTGAAGATGACTGAAAGAGGTCAAAGATAGGGCTAAGAAATTAGCAACAAAGGAAGAGGAATGGGAAAGAGTGTACGGGGAAATAGAGCATTCGCTTGGATATGGAAGATCGGCAGAGATGTGGAGGATGGTAAGGAAGACGAGAATTTGCTAGCAACACCACATCCACATTACAACCTTTATACGGGGTGTTACAAAAAGGTACGGCCAAACTTTCAGGAAACATTCCTCACACACAAAGAAAGAAAATATGTTATGTGGACATGCGTCCGGAAACGCTTACTTTCCATATTAGAGCTCATTTTATTACTTCTCTTCAAATCACATTAATCATGGAATGGAAACACACAGCAACAGAACGTACCAGCGTGACTTCAAACACTTTGTTACAGGAAATGTCCAAAATGTCCTCCGTTAACGAGGATACATGCATCCATCCTCCGTCGCATGGATGCGCTGATGCAGCCCTGGAGAATGGCGTATTGTATCACAGCCGTCCACAATACGAGCACGAAGAGTCTCTACATTTGGTACCGGGGTTGCGTAGACAAGAGCTTTCAAATGCCCCCATAAATGAAAGTCAAGAGGGTTGAGGTCAGGAGAGCGTGGAGGCCATGGAACTGGTCCGCCTCTACCAATCCATCGGTCACCGAATCTGTTGTTGAGAAGCGTACGAACACTTCGACTGAAATGTGCAGGAGCTCCATCGCGCATGAAGCACGTGTTGTGTCGTATTTGTAAAGGCACATGTTCTAGCAGCACAGGTAGAGTATCCCGTATGAAATCATGATAACGTGCTCCATTGAGCGTAGGTGGACGAAACTAAAATGAGCTCTAACATGGAAATTAACCGTTTCCGGACACATGTCCACATAACATCTTTTCTTCATTTGTGTGTGAGGAATGTTGCCTGAAAGTTTGGCCGTATCTTTTTGTAACACCCTGTATAGTGGACAGCGGAAATGGCACTTTGAAGAACTTCTGGAAGAAAAAAAGGAAGAGATGTGATAGAAGCCGACAACGAAAGCAGTACACTATGTAATACAGAACCTATACTCGGGGAAGAAGTAAAAAGAGATGCTGAAAAAGGTAAGAAATGGAAAGGAAAGCGGACCGGTAGGAGCTGTATTAGAATTGTGAAATATTTAGCCCCCTCAAATGATGATAATTATTTGTAAGTTTTCCATCAGCTTGTGGGAGGAGAGGGAATACCAAGAAAGTATTGTGTATCGTGCATATCCGCTATCTGTAAAAAGAGGGACCAACAAGCACCCAAGCGATTGTAGAGGGATTAGTCTTACGGGATCTAACAGCAGACCTTTTAGCTCCGTACTGAGAAACAGGATGGAGAATGAGACCGAGGGAGAGATGTGAGAGGACTAGGCAAGTTTGACAATTGGATCGTGTGTGGATCACATTTTTAGTCTTAAATAAATGAGAAGGCGTATTCCGGGGGTCAAGAAGTACACATAATATTTGTGGACAGAAAAAAGCGTCTGATTTTGTACCGATCGACGAACTATGGGAAGCGATGGAATACAGGATGCATCACCTAAAATTTGCACCGCAAATACTGCGGAAAAGGGAAGTGCTTTTGATGTACGGTTTTCACAGAATAGATAGTTAGTCAGAGGCTCGGATTGTTAGCCCATAAACTGACTGTAATTTTTGTGGCGGCGTTCGTAGCGACAAACAATTCGCTGTAGAAACGGCTTACGAAGTCACCGCCACACTTATAATAGCGGGCCGACCGGTCCGCTGGAACAGTGAACAGAAAGATGAAAACCCAAACACTCTGATTAAATAAAAGTCGGTACTTATCTTTATTAACGAAGATACAGAAACACAGTAGTGAACTCCGTGTCTACAGAGATCTGTCTAGTTCGAGTCGGAGCGGCTAGGTCAGCGTCGGCTGACGACAAACAACAACTCTGCTGCGATGAACACACAACTGACTAGCAAGTACACAATTCGGTGGCGAGTATACAACTGAGCGGCGAGTACAGAACTGTCCTAGCGCTCGCGACTCCAGCGCTTAAGAAGCCAGAAGCCAGCGGTGGCGCGCGCAGACTTGCGGCGATTTCCTGTCTCGCTGGCGCTGCTTATGCGGACGGCGTCCGGACTTCGATGCTGCCAACCTTTTGGCAGCGGGCTCGGGTGGCATTACTGGCTAGGATATAACAGTAATAATACCTAAAAAGCGTATTTTTGTGCAAACATACACTTTTTTAAATGGAACAATGCCTATTGAGATTAATAACCTATCAGTAAGGTAAATTAGAGTGTCAGTGGTGTTCGTTGCAGGAATCCAGTGCGAGTCGTTTACGAGACCTAGCAGTTTGAAAAGATTCCACACCGACACTTGTTTGTGCCATTCAGCCTGCGCTACGATGTCGTTACGTTTGCTCACAGTGTGTTTGCGTGTTCCTTAAGTACATCGCGACTTGCTAGTCAGTTAGTGTCCGACAGTCTAAGCAGTAGGTCGTGAGTGGACGGTGGGATTTACCGACGCAGGAAAAGCCGGCGTGCTCAAAGTGTATGGAGAGTGTAGGAAGAATCCAGTTCGTTCTCGTTCGGTGTATGCGGCAACACATCCTAATAGCTATCAACCATCTCAGCAATTATTAATCAGCCTCTTCAACCAGTTAAGTGGAAGTGGTAGTGTAGCACCTAGACAACGTAACAGAACGAAACTAGTGACGACAGAAGAGTGGGAAACTAATGTTCTTAGTGTTGTTGCAGTTGATCCGCAGGTTAGCTCCCGCCCAATCGTACGAGGAAGAAGCATGATTCAGGTAAGCGCCCTACGCATTCTCCATTGACAGAGGTTCCGTCTATCACTTCTCTCTCCATCAAGAGCTGCACGGAAATGATTTGAGAATCGCTTTAATATCTGTACATGGGCATTAAGGTAGGACACTTGAAAGGTCTCTGTTGGATTCCTTTCATGTTTAATTTCTCAAATTTGTTGTCTTTTAAGGAATAAATTCCTCTTCTAAATTTACTGTGGCGTTTCTGACTATCTGGGAGGAGACTGAGTAGTGGAACGTGTTACTTTTACACGTAAACAAGAACGATCTCTCACACTACTACACTTTAAAGCACAATTTATATGTAATTCTTATATGTAATTCATGTCACACAGTCTCATACGGAACCTACATCCGCTTTCTTTTATATACTGTGTATGATAAGATACTGTCATCCCCCTTCCCTTCTGTGTGAGAGGATGAATGATCAAATGTGTTTGTAGCTGCATGCTTGAGGGTAGCAGACAAGGCTGTCTGCTAGAGAACAGTAGGACCAACGTTGAAACAGGTAGCTACGGTTCCTAAAAGCAGAGAGGTTTCCATTCTTAGTATGGTCCGGTCCGTCCCCTGTCATGTTGGTATAGGAAGCTGCCCCTCTGGCGCTTTCCGTTGGTCTTTGTGAGCGACTCTCGGGAGCACGCTGGGTAGTTCAGTGGGAGTCTGGCAGTTGGAGAGTTGCAGCCGGGTAGTCGGCAGTTGGAGTCCAGTAGTAGCGCAGGGCAGTCCAGCAGTAGCAGTCTGGCGGTAGCGAGCGTCTGAAGTGGTAAGATCTCCGGCCAAGCGCGTGTCTGTTAAATCCATAGGACAATGGATTTGTTAAGTTGAGGTTAACTGAGAATTTAACCATTTTATTTCGGGTTAGCTTTAAAATAGCTAAGGTTATCTTTAATTGCAGCGGAGTGTAATTCTCGTGTCCAGTTCAGATTAATTTGCGGTAGTTGCTTTGTTACTACTTTGTGAGTAAAGTGGAACCACGTGTTGGTCAGTAACTCTAAGTAAGATCAATTTTAAATGCAAATGCTTGTGTGATTATAACGTATCGTCTTGAAAAGATTTTGAATATACCAACTTTTCTTTATGTTCAACCCACGTGGCGTGTACTTTGTGAGACCAGTACCACGTGCTTATATAACTGTTTGACCCATCAGGTTAATAGTAAGACGTTAGTAACCAGTTCGAGGTTTTTGTTTTGTAATTTGCTTTTTGATCTAATTTATTTTTATTATCTAAATGATTGCGGAGTTATACGCTTTCTGTAAACCAAGTTGACCACGTGAAGGGTAATTACAAGACGGACAGGATTGTGCTACGAAAGTAATTTCTTTAACTGAAAATTTGAATCTATTGGTTGTGGTTAACTTTCTGTTGCATGTGTTTCAATGTTCTTTGTGTGTTGTTTTATGAATGCAGTGTTGTACCCAGTCTCCCAATCTTGGCTCCATATTTTATGTGTTCCGTAATATTCCAATCTCACAGTCTCACAATCGTAAATAAGGCACCAGCTCAGTTATAACTCACGTATAATATGCTGAAATTTCAATGAACAATCTTTAAAATAAATTTGCAAATATAAACTGATTTCTTTCTTTTTATTTAAATTCTCCTTTTATATAGATATATTACCGGTTGTTGTATGACTGTAAAAGATTATAATCAATGTTAGTCTGATTGGTAAGGTGGTAAACCTAGACTAGTTACCCAGTCGTGAAACAGTGGCCCAGTAAACGCACGGTTAACCTCCCAAGATAGCTCACAGTTTAAACCGCTTTCATGGTCTAATTAGCACCCGATTTCAGCATACCAAATTCAAGTCACAATCTTACGCTATTCAGCAAAGCAAATTAGAGTTACAATCTTTCACACTTCAGACGTGTGTCTTGTTTAGTGATAAAGCCGCAATTACCAATCATGACCAGGTAAACCGCTGTAACATGCACTATTAGTCTGTTGACAGTCCCCTTTCGTTGCGTCAGGTGTAACGTCAGCGTCCCACCTGAGGCGTCGGATCGTGAACCATCACCTCATAATCCCGTATTTTATAAATGGAACACTGATGGCGCAGAGGTGTCGCAGCCTCCTAACACACTATCTTCCATGGATGTTAGCAGACGTTCCTCTGCAGACTATGAGGAACTTGTGGTACGAACATGATGGCTGTCTGGCCAATAGTCCACGAACTACTGCAACATGTCTTCACGAATTGTTTCCAAATTGCTGGATTGGCCTGCCTCTTCCCGGGATTTGACGCCTGTATTTTTTTTTTTTTTCCTGCGGGAAAGCTGAAAAACTTTGTCACAAGGGCATACCAACTACACCAGACGATATGCAACAACGTATTGCTGTAGTCCGTGGTCGGACATTCCCGCCGAAATGCTAGCCCGTGTACAGCAGTCGTCCCATACCAGACTAGAAGCGTATTTTGCCGCTGCCAGTGGTCATTTTGAACATAACCTGTGATGATCAACTGGCTCGTTACTCGAATGAAATTTTCACTCTCCAGCGGAGTGTGCGCTGATATGAAATTTCCAGGCAGATTAAAACTGTGTGCCGGACCGAGACTCGAACTCGGGACCTTTGCCTTTCGCGGGCAAGTGCTCTACCAACTGAGCTACCCAAGCACGACTCACGCCCCGTCCTCACAGCTTTAATTCCGCCACTTCCTCGTCTCCTACCCACCGGAGGCAAAGGCCGCGAGTTCGAGTCTCCGTCCGGCACACAGTTTTAATCTGCCAGGAAGTTTCATATCAGCGCACACTCCGCTGCAGAGGGAAATTCTCATTCTGGAAACATCCCCCAGGCTGTGGCTAAGCCATATCTCCGCAATATCCTTTCTTTCAGGAGTGCTAGTTCTGCAAGGTTCGCAGGAGAGCTTCTGTAAAGTTTGGAAGGTAGGAGACGAGGTACTGGCAGAAGTAAAGCTGTGATGACGGGGCGTGAGCGTGCTTGGGTAGCTGAGTTGGTAGAGCACTTGCCCGCGAAAGGCAAAGGTCCCGAGTTCGAGTCTCGGTCCGACACACAGTTTCAATCTGCCAGGATGTCTCGTTACTGGTTAGAATCCACATTACTAGTGTATACACTTGTGTTGTTCTTAAGTGTGTGCTACCAGAGGGTCCGCAGCTCGTGGTCGTGCGGTAGCGTTCTCGCTTCCCATGCCCGGGTTCCCGGGTTCGATTCCCCGCGGGGTCAGTGATTTTCTCTGCCTCGTGATGACTGGGTGTTGTGTGCTGTCCTTAGGTTTAAGTAGTTCTAAGTTCTAGGGACTGATGACCATAGATGTTAAGTCCCATAGTGCTCAGAGCCATTTGAATCATTTTTTTTTTTTTTTTTTTTTTTTTTTGCTACCAGAGGTATTAAGCAAATGTGGCTATGTCCGGTCCCCCTCATGTCGGCCGGCCGCAGAGAGCTGTGACTCCTGCAGTGTTGGAACCAGCGGACACTGCGTTCTAGGATCACAATCAAACACCTCGCTGCTCAACTGGACATCTCTGTCGGTAGTGCTGATACAATCGCCTACCAGTTGCGGTTCTCAAAGATGTGTGCCCCCCTGGGTACCTCACCGCCTAAAGAGAGGACCATAAAGAGCAACGACGGATCATCTGTGCGGAATTATTTGCACGTCACGACGCTGTCGAACATCGTCATATGAGATAGACTTCGAACCGGAAACAAAACAGCAGTCCATGGAGTGGCGCCACACCATCTCTCCTCCGAAGAAAAAGTTCAGAGCCGCACGCTCATCCAGTGTCGTCATGGGGACGTTCTTCTGGAATTCTAATGAGGCTGATGCCCTGCGTCATGGTGCAACGAGCGACTCTGAATACTGTGTTATCCTCAGGAAACTGAAGAAACGATACCGCGTGTTCGTCATCACAAAAATGCAAACGAACTTCTCCTTGACAACGCAAGGCCGCACACAAGTCTGCGCACCCGATGATCATGTTTGGTTTGTGGGGCACTCAACTGCGTGGTTATCAGCGCCCGTACAAATTCCCAACCATTGCTCAGTCCAGTCTCGCCACTTTCATGAATGATGATGAAATGATGAAGACAACACAAACGTCCAGCCATCTTGAGGCAGGTGAAAATCCCTGACCCCGACGGGAATCGAACCCGGTATCCTGTGCTCGGGAGGCGGGAACGCGACCGCTAGACCACGAGCTGCGGACTGCGCACCCCCCCCCCCCCCCCCCCCCCCCCCCCCCCGAGGAGCTCACAAAACACCATTGGACTGTTCTTCCTCAGCCACCTCCCAGCGCGGATCTCGCACCTTCCGACTTCCATCTGTTTGCCACAATGAAACATGCACGCCGCGAGATGCAGCATGCGGATGTTTGGGGTGTTATTGATGCAGCGAGGCGTTGGATTCATCGTCGACAAGTAGAGTGCTACCATGACGGCATAGAGTCCCACTCAGTAAGATGGCGTACGGCCGTCGCATTGAACGGAGATTAAATTAAAAATATGATCTGGTAGCCAGAAGATTTGGGAATAATATGGTGTATTGCAGTCCTGAATAAAACCAACGTGGTTTGAGAAAAAAAGTGTTACATAGTTATTGAACGCCCTTCGTACATAACTGGACATTAATATTGCTACACCACGAAGATGACGTGCTACAGACGTGAAATTTAACCGACAGGAATAAGATGCTGTGATATGCAAATGATTAGCGTGCTGACATGAGGAAACTTTCCAACCAATTTCTCATACACAAACAGCAGTTGACCGGCGTTGCCCGGTGAAACGTTGTTGTGATGCCTCGTGTAAGGAGGAGAAATGCTTACCATCGCGTTTCCGACTTTGATAAAGGTCGGATTGTAGCTATCGCGCTTGCGGTGTATCGTATCGAGACATTGCCGCTCGCGTTGGTCGAGATCCAATGACTGTTAGTAGAATATGGAATCGGTGGGTTCAGGGAGGTAACACGGAACGCCGTGCTGGATCCCAACGTCCTCGTATCACTAGCAGTCGAGATGACAGGCATCTTATACGCATGGCTGTAACGGCTCGTGCAGCCACGTCTCGATCCCTGAGTCATCAGATGGAGACGTTTGCAAGACAACAACCATCTGCACGAATAGTTTGACGAAGTTTGCAGCAGCATGGACTATCAGCTCGGAGACCATGGCTGCGGTTACCCTTGACGCTGCGTCACAGACAGGAGCGCCTGCGTTGGTGTACTCAACGACGAACCTGGGTGCACGAATGGCAAAACGTCATATTTTCGGATGAATCCAGGTTCTGTTTACAGCATCATGATGGTCCGTGTTTGGCGACATCGCGGCGAACGCATATTGGAAGCGTGTATTCGTCACCGCCCTACTGGCGTATCACCGGGCGTGATGGTATGGGGTGCCATTGGTTACACGTCTCGGTCACCTCTTGTTCGCATTGACGGCACTTTGAACAGTGGACGTTACATTTCAGATGTGTTACGACCCGTGGCTCTACCCCTCGCTCGATCCCTGCGAAACCCTACATTTCAGCAGGATAATGCGCGACCGCATGTTGCAGGTCCTGTACGGGCCTTTCTGGATACAGAAAATGTTCGACTGCTGCCCTGGCCAGCACATTCTCCAGATCCCTCACCAATTGAAAACGTCTGGTCAATGGTGGCCGAGCAACTGGCTCGTCACAATACGCCAGTCACTACTCTTGATGAACTGTGGTATCGTGTTGAAGCTGCACGGGAAGCTGTACCTGTACACGCCATCCAAGCTCTGTTTGACTCAATGCCCAGGCGTGTCAAGGCCGTTATTACGGCCAGAGGTGATTGTTCTGGGTACTGATTTCTCAGGATCTATTCACCCAAATTGGGTGAAAATGTAATCACAAGTCAGTTCCAGTATAATATATTTGTCCAATGAATACCCGTTTATCATATGCATTTCTTCTTGGTGTAGCAATTTTAATGGCCAGTAGTGTATTTTGCACACCCTGCGCATCTCTTTCAACGTAGATCCCGTAGTGCGGGATGCGATTACCATGTTTCACCTGCTGTTCTAAATAGTCACAGGCATTTTCTATGGGATTAAGATAAGGTGATTCAGCAAGCTAGTTGATGTGCGACTGGGTGCGTCAGTGTGTCTCAAAGCAACAACGTATGCGTGAAGCCCTGTGAATACGGCTGTTGTCTTGATTGAAGACAGGACTGTCGACAGCGTGCTTATGAAGATGTAGATGAAACGGCTATACTTGGCCACCGAGACTGTTTAAAAAAACGCTTTGTTTCATGTTCATAGTAATGTGTATGAATGGGTCAAAGCTGTGTTACGAAAAACACATCAAAAGTATCACAATACTCGTACAACCATCGGGCCAAACTGCACCCTCCAAATACTACGGCCGTCGATTCACTCGACGTCTTACGTTATTCGAAACGAAATAAAATCGTAATGGTCGGACCATCGCATAGCTACTGTTCATTATCTGCGTTGTTTGGCCCACAGAAGACGTGCAGCAGTAACAGGCGGTATGAGGAATGACATTTTGGAAGTTACCTGACTCCAAAATTTCCATTGCATGCGTTTCACTTTGCACAGTGCACTCTGAAACTGAATGAGATGGCTCTGCGTTCGCTAATAGCAGTAATTCATGCCTGGTTTGAAATCAGTAATCACAGACAGTGCGTGACACCGGTCTCTGGAGTCTGACAGGACCTTTTTGCCTTCACGCTACTTGGGGAAACGGAGGGGGTAAAGGATCGTGAGAAATGTGGCAACTACACGACGTGCGCTTTCATTGAATGTTAAAGGTCAGACTAAATACTGATTCTTTCGCATGCAAATATTTACGACAGCTTTCGTCAGCTGGTAAGACTAACAGCTATATCTACGTTACAACATAAAGGCAAGCAGTTGTTGAGCATTGTCAAAAATCTCGAAAATTACTTGACCGATTTACATCAAATTTTTACACGATGTTCAGATAAACATTTGGTCGGACATAGGCTACATAGTTTTAACTATAGATGATACGTAAATATAAAGAAAATCCGAGGAAAGTGGTTGACCCATTTACTCAAAATTTTTAGGATACAGTTACAAACATTCACTTGAACATAGGCTATGTATCTTTTTAATGACAATGAACACGTTTTCTGTTAAAGCCGACTGCGAAAGCGAAAATGCTGCGGTGTGAAAATGTGCCTCTTCGTTTTCTTCCTCGCCGTCAGTTTTACGGAAAACAGGAAAATTGTATTTACGGGTTATCGGTTTGTGATTGGTAGACTACTACGGAATCGGAATCGTCCAGACTTTGCAATCCCATACATTCATAGATTAAAACTGGCGAATTTATTCCCAATCAAGGTTTCGTTTCCAATAACAATAAAAAGACCCAAGGTCAGAGAGAGAGAGGAGAAGACGACATGGACAAAGAGGGCGGAAGGACTTAAGGATGCGCATCCAATTTGAAAACATATTTAGCGACTGAGAAGCAATGGCGGGTTCTGTAGTAATAAATAACAACCACATATCCGAAACTGAAAAATTCATTTAAAATTTTCAAATAATAACCAATTCTCTAATTTAAGCTGCAATTTATTTACGAGATTTCACTTGTATCAACGGGGTACTGTGCGAATTTCAATTCGAACTGCAAAGAAAAGAAGAAAAGAAAATTCAAGAAGAAGGAACAACAGAGGAGAAAAATTTTTTTCTCGTGTCCTGGCCTTTCCCTGTGTGTATTGCTTTGTTTTCCTGATTAATGTTTGCTATCTATCACGGTATAATATATTGTCAGTCACACCAGGATGCTTTAGTTAAGGTCAAAAAAAGCTTTTTTTATGGCTTCAAAGGTTGTTCAGATTGACGCTGCACACTTTCAGACATCAAAAATGTATATAATCTCTCTACAATTAATGAGTTAGGGGCAATCTGTGGCTAAAGAAACTAGAGAAAAAAAGGTTTGATATTCATGCAGACCGAAAAAAAACCTTAACATAAGGCAGTTCAACTGTCCGACTGTTCGTAACATGACCGAGGAATGACTAATACCCTTACTTCTCCTTAACCCAGATACCTATTAAAACGTAATCACGAATGAAATACGACTATGACCTTAAAGCGGCTTATTAATTGCGTTTCCAGGAGAACAGGTTATTACTCGGTTAATGCGGGCCGCGCTTTCTTTGCGTAACGCCATTGTTACGTGTGGCCCGATGTGCGCGGAGACGGTAATTACAGCCGCTGGCCGTGACGGGACGTCAAACGCTGACGTGACTGGTGAGGCGTCTCGCGCGTCGGCCCGTTGCCGTGGCAACGCGCCGCCCACCGCTGGGGCGTCAAACTGTCGGCTCTCTGCGCCTGCTTTAATCTCTGTATAATTTCCGAAGAGAGAACGCTAGAACTACAATGTCCAGTGAACAGCAGCGTCATTAGCCCCCTATAGCACCAAACACGAGCAGGCTGCAGGCGACAAGATCTCGTTGCTGGGTACAATGCCTGCAGGTGTCAAAACCGTCTGTGATAAGGGACGGGACCTATTGCCACCAACGATGTTGCTGCGAGGCCTACGAGAAAGACAGGCCGCGGCGCGTACATCACGAAGGTAAGCGTGCGTTCGCTCGCTCAAATCAGCAGACAAACTATGTTTCTACACCTGTTAACTCGTAACTAGGTGCGTACATTCAAACGGGAATTGCATTTGCTATTGGAATCTGCTATTACAGAGTCCTACATTGATCGGAAGTCCATAGACCGACTTATAATTTTTTTTTACTTATATGGTATCTGTTCGTTCGGACATGTCCGAAAGAACAGATACTATCGGTGACCATGCAGCTCGTTAGAATGAAATTACAATGAATTGAACACCCTTAGCTGCTTACAGGCGTTGACATACAACGGGGACAGATGAAAATGTGTGCCCCGACCGGGACTCGAACCCGGGATCTCCTGCTTACATGGCACACGCTCTATTCATCTGAGCCACCGAGGACATATCCGAAAGAACAGACACCAACTTAGTAAATATATATTTAAGGCTCACCGGCCACTTGACCATCTTCTTCTTCTGTGCGAATGCACAAACAGCGCCCGAACTCTCACGGGAATCGGCAACGCGCCGCGAGTAATGAGTATAATGGGCGGGGGCACTACGAATGTAGTGCGGGACAATACGTTGAGAATGTGGGTTTCGCGGGAGGCGTGCCAGAGATAAATCCCTGCAGTCGCGCTATCCTCTGTGTCCTCGGTGGCTGAGATGCCGGCACGGTAGCTCAGCGTGTTCGGTCAGAGGGTTAGCTGCCCTCTGTAATAAAAAAAAAAACTGAGTTAATGGATCAACGACGAACTGAAACCGGTGTCTTGCGACGTCCGCCCCGAGCAGATACAACCAACGAAAATGAACAAAATGAGATTAAAAAAAAAGTTGGATAGAGCGTCTGTCATGTAAGCCGGAGATCCCGGGTTCGAGTCCCAGTCGGGGCACACATTTTCATCTGTCCCCGTTGACGTATGTCAACGCCTGTAACCTGCTAAGGGTGTTCATTTCATTGTAACTACTTATAATTTGCTACGGTTGTACTGGGGCACAATAAAATTAAAATCATGCCAAAATGATTATGAGTTGCATAAGGGGCCACTTCTTGTATGAAATGAGGACTGTTAAGCAGAAGAGACTAAATCCTATAAACAAGCCGTTATACCATTTATATCGAGTATTGATCTTAAATTAAATTCTGTTGTAGTACTGTTAATCAGTAAGACTTGATAATAGCGGATTCCAATAGAAGATGCAATTTTTGTTAAGAGTGTACTCGCCCAACTGCGAATTAACGGGTTTAAAAACGCATTTTGTCTGCTGAGCTGAGCGAGAGAGCGAGCGAGCTCAGGTCTGCCTTCGTGACGTACACGCCGCGGCCTTTCTCGTGCGCCTCGGTTGCTCTCAAATTGCTCTCATATGACCTCACCATTTTCGGCTGCCAAATGCGATACCATGCGATAGTCGACTTACTAAAGCGTTTAATGGTTCGCGGACAGTAACTTCCCACCAGAATAAAGACACTATAGAATGATGTGTCACTATGTCACCATAAACTCATTATGTCACCATAAACTCATCTGATCAAAATTTTCCGGACACCTATCAGTGGACATTCATATGGGATGTGTCCACGTTTCGCATTTAAGACAGCTTAAACTCTGCTGGGAACATTAGACGAAACCAGAAAACTTGCCCGCATCTCGTGGTCGTGCGGTAGCGTTCTCGCTTCCCACGCCCGGGTTCCCGGGTTCGATTCCCGGCGGGGTCAGGGATTTTCTCTGCCTCGTGATGGCTGGGTGTTGTGTGCTGTCCTTCGGTTAGTTAGGTTTAAGTAGTTCTAAGTTCTAGGGGACTCATGACCATAGATGTTAAGTCCCATAATGCTCAGAGCCATTTGAACCATTTTTTTTTTTTGAACCAGAAAACTTAGTTGTAATATAGGCCGCCACAGCCATTATATTTCATAATGAATGGAAGTAAAATGAACCGCAAAACAGTTGTAATTGGTGATTTTGTAAGTAGGCTGTTTACGTTTTTATGTTGGTAACGCCATGCAGCGCTCCATATGAAAATCACTGACTGTGCTGTGTGCAGTCTGTGGCTGGTTTGCATTGTTGTAATTTGCTATTGTAGTGTTGGGCAGTTGCCTCTTAACAGCGCGTAGCGTTGCGCAGTTGGAAGTGAGCCGCCAGCAGTGGTGGATGTGGGGAGAGAGATGGAGGAGTTTTGAGATCGGATGATCTGGACGTGAGCCTATTAGAGAGAGTAAATTTGTAAGACTGGATGTGATGAACTGAAATATATATTATGACTTTTGAACACTATTAAGGTAAATACATTGTTTGTTTTCTATCAAAATCTTTCATTTGCTAACTATGCCTATCAGTAGTTAGTGACTTCAGTAGTTAGAATCTTTTATTTAGCTGGCAGTATTGGCGCTCACTGTATTCCAGTAGTTCGAGTAACGAAGATTTTTGTGAGGTAAGTGATTCATGAAAGGTATAGGTTATTGTTAGTCAGGGCCATTCTTTTGTAGGGATTTTTGAAAGATTGCGTTGCGGTAAAAATATTGTGTGTCAGTTTAGTGTTGATCAGAATAAGTAAAGAGCGAAATGTCTGAGTAAGTTCAGTTCTGCTCAGCTGTTTGAAAATGAAATAATGTAAGAGGTTTATCAGCACAGTCATTCATTAATTTTTCTAAGGGGACGTTTCAATTTGTAACCCTTCGCTACTGCGTACGATACTTATTATAAGGAAGGATTTTGGGGTAGATATTGACCGCGTGTACCCGAATGGAGGCAAAATCAGACTTTCACCCACTCAGTAACAACAATGATGCGTCAAGCAAGTCTGAAGTGCAACTACACGTTAGGACGGACAAGAAACGACACAGCAGATGCTACCAAATTGTTAATAATACGGTCGCCAGCCTAATTAGGCATTAACTGAGTTTCTTCCCAGTACAAGTTGATGTACGTTCATACAAAACAACACGTAATAGCACTGCATAATGTGGTAAATTTTAGAACCAGAAAATCTACTGAACTAATAATTTCACTTTCTGTACTAATATGGACAAGCCAAAAATACACAACAATACACTATAATGTTTACTACAAACTTCGTACTGTCTACTGATCTGATTAAAATCGGGCATAGATTACCCTAGAAATAGTACTTTCGAAAGATACATACAATGTCAATTTTGAAAAAGGTAAAATACTAATAAATTTTGGTTTTATATTGACTTTAACTTTGCTAGTCAAATCAGTTCAGTACACTTCAGAATTTAAATGAATAGAAAAGAAAAAGGGGGGGGGGGCTGAAACTGTTATGATCACTGTACTGAGATTTTAGTTTATCGAAATCGTTAAGCACTCAAGATTTCCAATACATGAGTTACTACTCTTTTTGTCTTATTTCTTGCTTATTTAACTATCATTATTTTTGTCTCAAATTAATTAAACTTCATTACTAAACCAATTTCAACATTATCTTCCAACTTAGTCAGAACTATATTATTTGGCTATATATTCATTAACAACAAAGTTCTTTAAACATCATTCTAACATAGATAGGTCTGCAGGTAATTATTATTAACAAAACTTTAACCCTTCATTTCGGGACACTCGGATTGCACAACATGTGGAAAGGACCCTGTCTAGGTTAGTGATGAGGATAATTAAATGCTAGGACAGTTCTGGTAAAAGTTAAGTTGTTATTGAACAGTCAGGAACAAAAGTAACACTGGTCCACACGAATACAGTCCTAAAAGTTTCAACCTGTTCGTGTCGATGCGGCGGTTGGCGGACGGCGAGATGCACAGCATACATACAATCTATGGCTCTTGATGTATCGGCACTTTGCTTCTTCTTAGCGTCGCAATACTTTTCCATTTAGTGCCTATGGAATATAGCCATGCTGTATAGTCGTCGGAAACGGCACATCCGAGGCTCAATGAAATCACGTTTTCCAGGAGAGCCTCCTCGATCCAGAGTGTGTTTCCCGGACCGATGCCCAACTCCGACTACTACTGCTGAGCCCGTTATGCCGTGCCGCGCCCGTGTGCATTTTCCCGCGCTCGCCTGCCATCCACCTTTTACCGCTCCCCTACAGACAGGGTATTCACCAGAGGTTTTGCATTCTACATATCCTAATACATTGCCTACGTATGGACCAGACGCAAAATTACAACTTCGACATCTTACAATAGTTTCAACATTTCTTACATTTCCATTTTGTTATAATATTGCTTGCAATTTGACATAAATATTAATATTCGCATCGAAAATTGTTTATAGTTTCCTCAACACAATGACATGAAAAGAAAGGAAATGAAAACAGAATATCGATTACACTAATTTACCAAATTCAGAAGAAAAAAATTATTATATGTACAGGTGTTGTTGTTACAAATTTTTTGTTGTCACGACCAGTTTCGCTGCATTAGAACAGCATTCAAGTGAAAACAGTACCACATAAGCGCGCCGAAACGCCCCCAACGATCGTAGTCAAAGATCAAACCCCGGAAGTGGGGAAGTCGTCTAAATAAAACAGGACAATGGGGGAGGTCGTGCTGGAGTTTCTTTCTTTTGTGAGGTCAGCACTATTTACCACCACAGTGAGTAATTCGTCTCTTGTGTTTCTTTTTTTCTTTGTGGGCTTCGCCTTTCAATAATGCAAAAAGGTAAGAATCTAAAGGGTTAAGTTCCTGGGACATTGGTGGCACCGGCCACTGTGGCCCAGTGGTTCTAGGCGCTTCAGTCCGGAACCACGTGGCTGCTACGGTCGCACGTTCGAATCCTGCCTCGGGCATGCATGTGTGTGATGTCCTTAGGTTAGTTAGGTTTACGTAGTTCAACGTCTAGGGGACTGATGACCTCCGATGTAAAGTCCCATAGCGCTCAGAGCCATTAGCCAATACGCAATGCAACACATTATTTTCTCGGCCAATTTCGGTTGAAGAAATGCGGAGTTTGTTGTAGGACATTGGGAATATTCCCGCTTCAGTCCCTATACTTCACGTAGCGATAGGTGGCGACGCTGTATGTATCCTTCAAAATGTCCTGTGTAAAAGAGGTGCGTTGGTTGCAAGGTGAGAGCTGTCGCTGAGTTCCTTCTGGCGGTAAACCAGAGCGACGCAAATATTCATAGGCGCTTGCAGAACGTCTACGGAGATCTGGCAGTGAACAAAAGCACGATGAGTCGTTGGGCGAGGTGTATGTCGTCATCATAGCAACAAGATCGCGCAAACCTGTCCGAATTCTGGCCGATGTCGGTAAGTGATGATTGAAGGGATCGCTGAGTCAAAAAATCTACGGATACGTCACTGAATGATGGTCCCTATTTTGACTGGACAGGAGGTGAGACTTCAGAAACGCCGATCAGGGTGAAACGTCCCCTTAGAAAAATTTATGAATGACTGTGCTGATAAACCTCTTACATTATTTGATTTTCAAACAGCTGAGCAGAACTGAACTTACTCAGACATTTCGCTCTTTACCTATTCTGATCAACATTAAACTGACACACAATATTTTTAGCGCAACGCAATCTGACTTTCAATAACCCCCACAAAAGAATGGCCCTGACTAACATTAACCTATACCTTTCACTATCCTTTACCTCATAAAAATCTTCGTTACTCGAACTACTGGAATACAGTGAGCGCCAATACTGCCAGCTAAATAAAAGATTCTAACTACTGAAGGCACTAACTACTGATAGGCATAGTTAGCAAATGAAAGATTTTGATAGAGAACAAACAATGTATTTACCTTAATAGTGTTCAAAAGTCATAATATATATAGCAGTTCATGGCATCCAGTCTTACAAATTTACTGTCTCTGATGGATACACGTCCAGATCATCCGCTCTCAAAACTCCTCCATTTCTCTCCCCACATCCACCACCGCTGGCGGCTCACCTCCAACTGCGCAACGCTACGCGCTGTTAACAGCCAACAGCCCAACACTACAATAGCGAATATTACAACAATGCCACCCAGCCACAGACTGGACACAGCACAGCCAGTGATTTTCATACAGAGCGCTACGTGGCGCTGGCGTTACCAATATAAGAACCTGAAGAGCCTACTTACAAGGGGCCTGGTGTAATGTAGCGCTGGAATTGGTTGCTCAGAAAAATAACAACAGGAAATTTCAACTGATGAAGGTGTTTTGATTCGACAGCTAATACTGGACAGCCGATGTCCCGCAACCATGTGTATAAAGTAGGACTTACAGAGATAAGGGAGTCTTTTCGATGGTCAGACGACGGTATGTCTGTACGAGTATCCTGCGTAAACCATTTCTTAAACGTGAAATTTAAAACTTCAACTTTCCTTTTACAACGACCATGAGATGTGAATTTAGACCAGAAAGTGGCTCGCGTAGAACGGGCTTTACAGCCAGCGGAGAGGCGAACAGGAGCACCTGTGCAGAACTGGCCAACACCTGGCCCGCAGAGACCTGGACAGCTCCCAGCGAGTGCGACGCCGGCGGTCGTCGCAGCTCTCCGCAGCCAGCCGGCCGGTCCCCAGGGATTCGCTATTTGCATAAGGCGGAGGCTGCCCGGCTGCCCGAGCCAGCCAGCCCTGCGCTCACGTGTGGAGTCGCCGTCCTCCAAAACCGGACTCTCCTATAAATAGACCCAATGCAACATCGTGATGTGTAATTTGTTAGAGTGGGAGCTGGCCGTCTCCTGTGTTTTCATTTTTGTTTCTCCTCCTCGCATTTCCCCTCCTGCCCGTCCTCTTCCACTGCCTCATTCTCTCCTTTAATTCCTCTCTCGCTACCACTGCTCACTACCGCACTACTTCTTATCTGCTACTGGATCCAACGGGCCCTCCCACCTCTCCACCTAGTGCTCCGAGGCCGCTGTAAGAAGGCGGGCGTTATCAATTTCCCCGCGTGGGACCTGCTGCTCTCGGCTCGTAAAGAACTCATCCGACGAGTCATTCAGAGGGGCCGGACCGGGCGTCTATTTTTAGCGATGCGCCTCCGTGCCCAGGTGCGTATCCTCCGACCAGGTGCGTGCTGGGCCGCACTAATTACGGAGGCTCGGCTGGCCACGCAATTACTCAGGCGCCTCCCAGGGAGAACGCGCCGCCCACCTCGCTACCTGCGCTGATTCCCTGCCACAAAAAAATCCCGGCCAATTAGTTACAGGTCCCCGAGTCCCCGCCGTGGGTACTAGTGGTGCGCGAGTGGACTGACCGTCTTCCTCTGAAAGCTCTCGCTATTAAAGAAGGGAACTTAAAATTTTATTCTCTGTCTTAACTGCATATGCAATGAGGTGACAAAGTCGTGGGACACCTCTTAATATCGTGTCGGAGCTGCTTTCGCTCAGCGTAATGCAGCAAGTGAACAAGTCGTTGGAGGTCCCCTGCAGAAATATTGAGACGTGCTACCTCCTCAGTCGTCCGCAATTGCGGAAGTGTTGACCGTGCAGGATTTTGTGCGCTAACTGATATCTCGTTTACGTCTTACAAATGTTCGATGGAATTCATGTCGGCCGATATGGGTGTCAAATGATTCGCTAAAACTATCCAGAATGTTCTTCAAATCAATAGCGAACAATTTTGGCCCGGTGACACTGTAAGACGTGTAATTTCTACTGTCTACTGTCAAACCACAATTTATGAAAGATGTTTATATTTTATTAATAGGATTAAGTAGCAATAATTAATATTTGTCATGCTGGAAATAATTGTGGTAGCAGGGAATGTCTTCACCAAAGTATTGTTGGCAGGAGAGACCGCACATTGATATAATTTTAAAAAGGGCGGGAGAGACCGCGTATGGATACATTTTAAGAAAAGAGCGGGAAAGACCGCGCATTGATACATTTTGTAATGGTGGCAGGGATTGTCTGCACCAGAAAGCGTTGTTGGTGGGACAGACCGCACTTTAGCATTCGTAGGAAGTCAGTACTAAGCGAGAAGTGAAGCGAGTCGGTAGCAGGTCTGAAGCGAGATGTTGAGAGAAGCGGTGTGTCTGCCAGCCACCAGCTACGATATACAAGAGGTTATAAACGGATGTACAGAGACATCAGCTACCTATTATCATAAGAGGAACTAATATTATTGAACTATTTTTTTGAGAAACTCAAGACTGCTGAAGGTATGTTTCCGCAATGCTAGTTGTAAGATTATTCTAAAAAAGTAAGTCCCATTTGAACGTTTGTAAAATCATTTCATTCAGAATATAATTAATTTTTGCCACCAATATTGGATTACTGATTATAATCCATCCCAAAAATTATCAACGTAAAACTTTGCAAAATTTTATTGTTGTCAAGAAAAAGTTTAACTAAGAATTACGTAACTTCAGTCAAATTAATTAAAGAATAACGTCACCTTTGCTATTAAAGAATATCGTCAGCTTTGGTAATAATTACAGCCACCTATGACAGCCCACCAGCAGCTAATAGAGTATAGTAAAGCAGAGTAAGTATATTCATGTCGCAGTTCGATGTAGCAGTCAGATAACGATCCAGTAACCGTAAAAAAGGTAAGGAACAGTTTTGGGTTATTGCAGATAACAACTGAGGGCCACGACGACGACACATTCTATTTCGTCGAAATCATCAGAAAATCACTTTTAATAAGCAGCATTTAAACTTGTATCCGAAGATTGCACTTATTATTATTGAGAAAGAGAATTAATTTCAAAGAGAAGATTGCTTTTGTTATTATTAAGTAAGACATAGAAATCCTAAGGGAAGGTTTCATGGGTTATTGTAGAAGGGAAGGTTGCGTAACAAAAGAGATATAGAGGAGACGGGAAGGTTTCACTTGAAGGTTTCAACACGATGCATTGTCATCCATAAAATTCCATCGTTGTTTCGGAACATGACATCAATACTGGCTGCAAATGGTCTCCAAGTAACCGAACCATTTTAAGGCAATTTAGTTACACCAGAGGACCCAGTGTATTCCATGTTAACAGAACCCACACCATTATGGAGCCACCAGGAGCTAGCACAGTGGCTTGCTGACAACTTGGCTTCGTGGGGGTCTGCAGCACACTCGAACCCTATCATTACCTCTTACCAACCGAAATCTAGACTCTTCTGGTCAGGCCACGGTTCTCCAGTCGTCTAGAACACAACTGATACGGTCGCCAGCCGAGGAGAGGTGCTGAAGCCGATGTAGTACTGCTAGGAAAGGCACTCGCCTCGGTCGTCGTCTTCCATTGTCCATTAACGCAAAGTTTCGCAGTACTGCCGTAGCGGAAACGTCCGTCGTAGTCCCACATTGATTTTTGCCGTTATCGGTTATTTCACGCATTACTGCTTGCCTGTTAGCACTGACAACAGTACCGGTCGCAGGTTCGAATCCTGCCTCGGGCATGGATGTTTGTGATGTCCTTAGGTTAGTTAGGTTTAACTAGTTCTAAGTTCTAGGGGACTAATGACCTCAGCAGTTGAGTCCCATAGTGCTCAGAGCTATTTGAACCATTTTGACAACAGTACGCAAACGCCGCTGCTCTCGGTCGTTAAGTGAAGGCCGTCGACCAATGCGTTGTCCGTTGTGAGTTCTAATGCATGAAATATGGTATTGCTTGCACACTCTCGACACTGTGGATCTCGGAGTACTGACTTGTCTAACAATTGCCGGCCGCTGTGGCCGAGCGCTTCTAGGCGCTTCAGTCCAGAATCGCGCTGCTGCTACGGTCGCAGGTTGGAATCCTGCCTCAGGCATGGATATATGTCCTTAGGGTAGTTAGGTTTAAGTAGTTCTACATTGTTCTAAGATGAAGTCCCATAGTGCTTAGAGCATGTCTAACGATTTACGAAATTAAATGTAGCATGTGTCTAGCTGCAACGACAATTCCGCATTTAAAGATTGTTAATTTCCGTCACTCAGCCAGACATCAGAAATCTTTCCACTACAAATGACAGCTTCGCCAATGCACTGCCCTCTTATACCTTGTGTACGCTTTAACAGCACCATCTGCTTCTGTGCATATCGGTATCCCATGCCACGACTTGTCACCTCAGTTTACAGGGTCATTCAGGAAAAATAGTAAATACGCTTCAAAACAAAACAAGAAAAGAAGACGCACCACGAAGGAGCTATGGAAATAGGTTGGAAACTGATACTTATACTAGTATCGACGGAAAATGGAAAAGTATGAGTATAAACTTTGGTGGTCGATGGATCAACGTGTGACACTTAGCGCAATTTCACGTCGCAGCTGGCAAGCATAGTAAACAAGGGACATGTAAGTATGTAACGCCGGAAATGCATATCCTCCTATTTCCATCTACTGCACTGCAAATTTTTTTCCGTATTTTGTTACCTGAAGATATAACATTTCTGGGTCTTTGTATATCTTAATTGTTTTACTATTCGTATATATATATTTATGCATTTATGTCGATGTATAATTGGTTTGTTTTGTAAATATTATTTGTATTTTACGCTGGGTCTTGCCTAGGGAAAATTATGCTATCGAACGAATACATCGATAGGTCGTGTGAAGAACCTAAGTGGTTAGGATCTTTGGTGGTGTTAACTTTGCCGCGTGGAGCGCGGGCTGAGCAGAGCGGAGTCTGGCTGGGGTAGTGCAGTGGAGCAGGTGTGTTGTGTGACGCTCCCGCGAGTTGCCGCGCTTTCGGGGTTGGGCAGCATGTAATTGCGCTCGACTTGCTATGATAGTTTCTGACACGGTGTCGCGGACGGGAAGCATTAGCTGGCGCACATCAAGAGCCCGTTTCGCCTGGTGACCGTGTCGAGAAGGAGGCGCGCCAACATCCAGCTTCTGCAACAGCGACGGCCGACAATGAGTGACCTCCTCGATCGACGGCTTCAAACCTTCAATCATCCAACAAGGAAGACTAAAAGCACGTAAAGTTTCAGAACTGTATGGCAGACCTCAGCTTTTAAAACTGTTCAAATCACAAAATTACAGCAACGTAGCATGAACCTTTGTTGCTCATTGTCCCAATTGCATTTCCAAGCAGGGTCCCTTCCTTTTCCGGAATGAACCCGAGTGTCGTTGAAATTCAAACGCCAGCATTGAAGCAATATTATTCTATTTCACTGCTTCAATTTCAAAGTTCAGTTAAGGTATTCATAGCTGGCTACAATATTTAGATTACACAAGCACAAATTAAGAGTGCGAGTTTTGTTACCGTATTTTAGCTTACCTGTGACTGCAGCTCAGCTTGGTACGTACTAAATTTTACTATTGTTAATTGTTTAGAATCATTTAATTCAAGTTCAAAGTTAACTCTCTTATTTCTAAATTGCGTAGATTCAAGTAGCTTTTGAATTGATTGTTGAGGTAGTCCAAGACCAACCGTATTTTACTGAATTTCGATGTGCTTCAGAAAGAAAGCTCACTATTAACTTCAGTCACTAAATTAACTTTCGATTTTCCGGTTTTATTAATTCTTTTGCTAAATTAAGTCAGAGTGTAGCGAAATTTATTGCTTCTGACAAACTTTCAGTTTTCACACTACACATGTCAACCTTCAGTTGCCACGCTTCTAGTGCTAATTATATGTGTAACAACCTTTCTTTTTCAGTTACTATAGTAATTGTCCTTAGGACTGGCGACCGTAATTTCCCCAAATCTCAAATATCTAATTACCGCTAGTTAATTGTTAACGTAACGGCCGCACATTTACTTTCTTTATTAACTTTACCACTTTTCAAAATTAATTTCCACCAGTTTCATTTGCATTTTTCCTGTCATTTAGATGTAACCCTTTCCTCCCTCTTTACCGACAAATTAACTTCGGTGACGATTGCTTTTCCGAAATTTCGATTAGGTACACGCGGTTTAATTTTTCACTATCATTAAGGTCGATAAGTGAGGGGGAGGTTACAAGTACCGGAACATTTCTTTAAGGGGTTCATTGAGGTAGGCTCTGCTTATTTGGACAGTAACTAAGCATCACAGACAGGCGCGTCAACAATATACTTAGAGGCATAAAACGTTCTCCGTTCACTTCCCGCGTCAAATTCGGATTCCGGCAAGTGAAATTTATGCCAGGACTCTGTCGCAAAAAACTTCGTAGTAATATGCGCAGATGTCAGCATTTCAGTGAGGACGTGTACTTGGGCTCAAAAAAGCCGGTTGGAGTAATCGGCGGACGCTCGACATTTGAATAGCGATGTTTTTGGTAGGAATGAGTGAACCAAGGTCGAACACGGCGTCAAGAAGGGTGCGGTCGACGTAGAGAGACGACAAAAAGTGAGGACCGAGCAATCGTCGGAGAAGCATTCAGAGTCATCATCATCATCGATCCGACGTGCAGCTGGTGCTTCGTAACCACAGGCACCATTAATAGGGGGCTCACAGAAAGGGGGTTGACCTCACGGCGCTCCTTCCGCCGACTAGCATTGAACTCTGTAAACCATCGAGCACTTTTACAGTGAGGTCGGGCACATTCGGCCTGATCGGAGTACAACTGCCTTCACTGTTGAATCTCGCTTCTAAATGAGCCGAGATGAGCAGCAAAGAAGTTTCTGAAGACGCATCGGACAGCTGTGGGTTACCAACCTGACTGTTGCACTCCATACTTCGTGTGTGATGGAGAGATGCCCTTTCTTTCCGTGGCAGCACTCCTTTGGTTGTCATTTGAGGCACCCTCACAGCACAGCCTACGATATTCTACGAGCCGTTTCGTTGCTATTCATGGCAAACCGGGGACTAGGTGTCTGTGTTGTTCTCATCATTTCATCATCATCAGTGACTGTATTGGACTGTGTAAAAATTGGACTGTCAAAACTGGGACTTTGTACGGGTGCCGATGACCACTCAATTGAGCGCCCCACAAACCAAAAGATCATCATCACCACCCATGGAAAACCATCATGGGCTTACATTTCAGAAAGATAATGCCCGCTCGCACTCGGCGAGAATTTGTACTGGCTCTGTTCTTGTCTTCACGCTCTCCAAACCCTACCATGGCCAGCATGGTCGCTGTATCCCTTCCCAGTTGAGAACGTTTGAAGCATTATGGGGAGGGCTCTCCAACCATTTCAGAATTTTGACGACCTGACGCGCCAATTGAAAAGAATTGGCTTTGGCACGATATTACAAAAATGGTTCGAATGGCTCCGAGCACTATGCGACTTTAAACTTCCGAGGTCATCAGTCGCCTAGAGCTCAGAACTAATTAAACCTAACTAACCTAAGGACATCACACACATCCATACCCGAGGCAGGATTCGAACCTGCGACCGTAGCGGTCGCTCGGATCCAGACAGTAGCGCCTAGAACCGCACGGCCACTCCGGCCAGCACGATATTACACAGGACATCCAACAACCCTGCCAATCAACTCCAAACCGAATAACTGCACGCATAAGGGCAGAGGCGGATCAACACTTTACCGACCTGCTGTATCTGTGTAGCCCCTTCTCTTGAATAAAGCATACAATTTTTCTGAAATTGTAATAATTCAGTTAATTCCTTCGTGGTGCGTCGTCTTAAAGTGCATTTTACAAGGCGACAGGTTATACTGATACTCATAAAACACTCCATACAATACGATCCAATTTTTGTTGATTACAGAGATGCATATGGCGGCAGAGATCAATTTACAAATCACGTGTTCGTACTTCGGTCGCCATGGGTTTATTTATAGGCTGTAGTCTTAGTTCGTAACTGCGAGTTGTGATTGAGTTGAAAGTTTCGTTTTAAACGGCACGTTTTGTTTCTTTGATTTACGAGCTGGTCTTTGCAACCTTTTGCAAAGATGTTCAGTAAACAGTATCGATAAGACTGAGTTGTGTCTCTCTGAGGCACTGCCGGATAGCGTGTTAATCTTTGGTTAGTTCCACACGTCTCCAATGAGACAGCCTGGCGGTTAAACTGACCCATGCTCTCGAGCAGCTTGAAATCACATTTGATTCAGGGTGGTCAAGCGAGGAAGTGTGGTAGTTCAGATGTGGCACAAGCAGATGGGAGATCTGGAGAGATCATTTAATTTATTTGCAGCGACTGCTAATAATCAATCAGGGTTCTGAATCACTAAATGTGGTGCAAGTCCATAAATCACATTGTGATTTATGGAGTTGCACCACATTTAGGCGCGAAATACTAGACGTATACAGTCGATATGTTTTTCGTAAGCTGGAATCTGCTTACTGAATAGTATTATTGTCATTCAATTCGACTTACTATAAGCTAAATTTTGTCATTTCCTCGGGCACTTTATTGCGATTTATTAGCAGAAATCTTAGAAAATACTGCAGGTCTACGAAGGACACTACTTACACCATGCTTGTCAGCCCTTTTCTGGAGTACTGCTGTGTGGTGTGGGATCCGCATCAGTTGGCATTGACGGAAGACATGGAAAGGGTTTAAACAAGGGCATCTCTTTTTTTACCATCGCGAAGCAGGGGAGAGACTCCAATGTACATGTGACGTGAACTGGGGTGGCTATTATTAAACAAAGGCTTTTTTCGTTGCGGCTCGATCTTCTCGTGAAATTTCCATCACCAACTTTCTACTTCGATTGCAAAAATATTCTGTTGGCGCCCACCTACAAAGGAAGAAATGGTCATAGTGATAAAGTAAGAGAAATCAGAGCTCGCACAGAAAGATTTAAGTGCTCGTTTTTTCCCGCGCACCGTTCGAGAGTAGAACGGTAGAAAAATACCGTGAAGATGGTTCGATTAAGCGTCTGGCAAGCACTTAATTGTGAATTTCAAAGTAATGTAGACGTAGACGCACTTTAGGCTGTTGTTTGTTTCAGTGGAAATCACATACTGGTACAGCTCGATGTCCAGATTCCTTAATTATTTGTGATAATTTCATGAGACTGAGATGTGCTTTTTACACACTACCAGGTAGTGTATAAATACAATGTACTCCACGAAGAGAAAGCAGTTTTCTGCAGCTGCAGCGTGGAAAAATGCTGTGATTTATTTCGACACGTTAAAACTGTCTTTTAATATTTAAAATGATTTAATATACCACATTTTAGCAGTGTTAAATGTAATTATTATTGCGCAGACGTGTGCTACAAAAGAATTTTGTACGAAAATACCATTCAAAACATTCAGTCTGAGGAAATTGGTGTCGTTTTGTTTTAAATGTGGAGACCGAAGACATGCATGGTTGCATGTACTGCTGTTTCAGGCATGTTCTGAGGCCAAACAACGCTTTCTGCTTGTTACAGGTTTGAAAACAGGGACTCTAAGATGAATAATTTGCCTTTCCCATGTTGAACTCCACCACGTCATTTTTGGTAGCAATATTATTCGACGTCAGAGCTAACCGTATGCGGCTGTAACTGGGGACCATTCTCAAACCTGATGACAAGTTTCCTTTCAGGCGTGTAGCATATATTTAAATGTACATCCGTACAACACATGAATTGCGTACACGTAGGTACTGAAGCTCAGAAGCGGATAGAGTACGTGTCTAGCGTGTCGGTTGCATAATCCACAAATCAAGGCGTCGCTGTTACATGAATGCTATCCGGCTTCCTACGTTACCGCTGTACTTCCGCAGTATGACGAGTCTGAGAACTATGGCGCTACCATCGCTTGGTACTCTTCGACTCGTTCTGGGTTAGTTGGTTATTTCGGGGAGGGGACTAATCCATGAGATCATTGGTCCATCGGATTAGGGAAGGATGGGGAAGGAAGTCGACCGTGCCCTCCCAAAGGAGCCATCCCGGCATTTGCCTGAAGCGATTTAGGGAAATCACGGAAAACCTAAATCAGGATGGCCGGACGCGGATTCGAAACGTCGTCCTTCAGAATGCGAGTCCAGTGTGCTAACCACTGCGCCACCTCACTCGATCGACACGTTCTCTCGTGACTTATTGCTAGTACAGAAGATGGGTAGACGAGTTGCTATTGTAAAGCAGCACTAACAAGACGAAATGACTCATTTTCGGGGTCAGATGGCCTTTAACGAAGCTGTGTTTTGTGACGCTGTGGAGGGTATAACACGCAAATTAATTGATACAAAGTACACAATTGCAAATGTGTTTCATTAGAAGAGCAATAATGTCTGCAGTAAGTTTCACGCTGCACTGCACCCTTCAGTAGAAAAACTATACATTTCGTCCAGTGCAAGCAAAATAATTGTATTCTTGTTCATTCCACCTGCAACATGGGAAAATATACGTGCTGCGTCAAACGAAAACTGGACACAGAGCAACGTCACTGTTATATCCGTTCGACAAAAAAAGTGCGCTACTTCTGTATTCATTTTGTCATGGCAAATTGCTTTTACGGGCTAACAGCGAGTTGTGTAGGTTATCATTCATTTCTGCAATTTATTTTAATAAAATGGCTGTAAGCACTATTGGACTTAACATCTGAGGTCATCAGTCCCTTAGACTTAGAGCTACTTAAACCTAAATAACCAAAGAACATCACACACATCCACACCCGAGGCAGGATTCGAAACTGCGACCGTAGCAGCAGCGCGGTTCGGGACTGAAGCGCCTAGAACCGCTCGGCCACAGCGGCCGGCTTTTTAATAATTAATCACCATTTAGAGATTGCACTTGATCCTAATGTCATGTTTTCTGATACTGTCTTTGTACACTCGGTACCGCGCCGAAAGTAGGATATGTCAACGTAATTGTTAGACATTCTCTGAATAAATGTGGATTATTAAAATAAATTTACAGCCGTCTTCGAAAAAGTTCCGACTATATAAATGCGTGTATAAACACAACAATATTCACAGTTAACCAATCACTCATTATATTGTCCGCCCCCTTAACTGAGCGGTCAGTGCGTGTGACTCATGCAGCGGGCTAGGATTCTATTCCCAGCCTGATCGGAGATTTTCCCCGCTCGGGTACTGGCTCTTGTGTAGTTCTCATCATCATTTCATGACTTGAGTCCGCGGTTATACTTGCGAACTCGTGTACTTGCTACCCCTTTTGGGCGTGTCGAGTCCACGTGTAAGCGACAACGGTCGCAAGTGGCGAATGGGCTGTGGCGGAGACTCACAAGTCGGTCTAAGGGCACACAGAAAAATGGCTCTGAGCACTATGGGACTTAACATTTATGGTCATCAGTCCCCTAGAACTTAGAACTACTTAAACCGAACTAACCTAAGGACATCATACAACACCCAGTCATCACGAGGCAGAGAAAATCCCTGACCCCGCCGGGAATCGAACCCGGGAACCCGGGCGCGGGAAGCGAGAACGCTACGGCACGACCACGAGCTGCGGACAGGGCACACAGAGACGACGACATTGGAGATGACGTCACCGGACTTGCTGGTGGGTTTAAGGGGCTCCGGAAAGGCTCAAAATCATGAAAAGTTCAATTTTAACTTTTTTGCGTTTTCTGAATCTGCAGACTATTACCTTTTAATAGATATATAATTTATTCAATTCCGAAGACTACAACTATTTTTAAATTTTTTTTGAAATGTGTTCTACATGGGCGTGACCCACTGTGGCGCTGTTAAACTGCTGTCAAATGGTGTTATTATTAACGTCCGTGTTCATCAGGTACATTTTAGTGATGTGAGATAAAGTATGTGTTGTGGCTAACCTGTGATGGTTCAATATATATCGCTGGTGTGATTGTCGATTGTTTCATGTTTATTTACTCAGTCGTTATCTCGAAAATATTCGTAATTAATTCTGTTTCTTGAGTCTCTGTTTTGTTGAAGTATAATAATGAGTAAAAGTAAAGTTATTAGAAATCCTCTGAAGGCTTTTAAGAAAAGGAGAAATGTTGGAAAGCCAAAGGTATGTGTTATTACTGTAAACAATAAAGACGATAACCAAGTGAGTGAACCTAACCTCTCAAGTACACCTGCCCATAGCAGTCAAAGTGGGAAAGAAAATACTTGCTAACTGGTGAAGTGTACACTCATAAGCATAGTCTGCCTCATGCAATAATGGAGGTGATAAAACCTATTTTCAGAGACTTAGCAGCACCTGAACTGTTGAAAAAGTGTATTCACGGAAAAACTCAAAACCCCAATGAAAGTGTAAATAGTGTTATATGGTCGAGAATCCCCAAGACTGTATTTGTTGGAATAGAAACACTTCACTTTGGTGTGTATGATGCTGTTGCGACTTTCAATGATGGCAACATTGTAAGGTGCAAGGTATTTAGAAATATGGGAATGAAGATAGGTTCTAACATGGTACGAGCGATGCTTGCTTTAGACAAGGAACGCCTTCGGGCTGCAGACAGGGCTGTAAAGAGTCTAGAAATACAAGCAAGAGTAAACAGGAGGAGGAACAAGAGGAAGCTGGAGGAGGAGTTTGCAGAGGATGAAGATAATCCATCCTACGGACCTGGAATGCACTAAAAAGTTAATCCAATCTTTGTCGCTCGATTCCCAAAACTTTTATTTTCTCATACTAATTACATGTTTTCTAAGGATCTTCCAAACATATTTGTTTCAAACTTTCAGTAAATGTTACACAGTACCTTCTGCATAATTTAACACAGCCTTTTTCCAAAAAACTGTATAGTTTTGAATGTATAAATAAAAAATTGCAAAAAAATATTGTGAATTTTCATTACAATTGAAAAAAATCATCTTTAATAACTGAACTAAAATTTTGTAAAATCCCTGTGTTAAGTTGTAGCCCATATTCCAATAAATAATCTGTAAAAAGTTCAACTTCCTACCTCAAATACTTTGTGAGGAAAGAAGTAATTTATAAGCGTTATTTTAACATTGCAAGTATAGGGCGTTCCGGAGCCCCTTAAAGCAGCATACGGAGCTCATGTCTGATCTCTAGTAGGTATCACAATTAATTACGATGGAGCGAGTTCACAAGTCACTGCTGTGTGTACTTTAAATAACAGTACTTGCAACCGCGACGCGCTGCACATTGTTACGTAACGTTAGGTGTCCGCAAATCTCCACATGTCTCCCTGTCTGGACACCGTTCTGGTTCACCATGTGTAGGAGGCAGTCGTGTCGTTGACTCCGAGGAAGACGAGCAAGTTGCTTGCCTAAACGTTACCTGTTGTGCGAGAAGGAAAAGCGCTAACGTCTACAACAAGCTGAAGATACGTGAGGTGGATGTGGCGGCGTTCCAGGAATAGAGCGAAACGAAACTCTTGGGCTGTTTGCTGCATAGCAATGTGTGCCCGACGAGCGTGGTACACTTGAGACAAACAAGCTATAATTAAAGTCGTGACTAATTACTCGACGGCGGCGTCGGCAGTGTCGGCGGTGATGCGGGCATGCGGCGGTCGGCCTTGGGAAATGTCGGCGTGATACGGCGAGGACATACCTGTCACGTATGACGCCTGGCCACATTCTAAAGGGCGAACTCTCCTGCCGCCGTCAACACTCACCTGGAACAAAGAAAGGCGCGGCTCACTCATGCGCACAGTCCGTCGGAAGCTGTTTAGAACAAGAGTCTTCCCGGAATGAGGAGGCACGATGTGTCAAACATTTGGACTCAAAAACAGAAACTTTGATAATAATACCTTAGACTGCGTTACATATATATTTAGGCTCTTAATAATGCCCTAAGAAGAGTAGCATTTTAAAGCTATAGCTTTATGCATTATATGCAGTACAAAAACAATTTCAACAAAAAGAAGAAGAACTGAAATTGGACACGTTGTGGGCTTTATTATTAAATGAAACAGTCAGTGCCAACTATCCTGCAGTACAAGCTACATGTCACACGTCGGCGCGACTCTGCGATTTTTGACAGCGGTCTGATGACATCATGACCCGAACGTTGATTCGTTACGTATAAACATTACGGGTTGCTTTTAAGGAACTCTCTGTCGTTAGGAAACGAACCACTAGACGCTAAAATATGACTTAGTCCACGACTTCAAAAAATGGTTCGAATGGCTCTAAGCGCAAGGGGACTTAACAACTGAGGTCATCAGTTCCCTAGACTTAGAACTACTTAAACCTAACTAACCTAAGGAAGTCACACACATCCATGCCCGAAGCAGGAGTCGAACCTGCGACCGCAGCAGCAGCGCGGTTCCGGCCTGAAGCGCCTAGAACCGCTAGGCCACAGCGGCCGGCACCTAAGTTCATAAAACAGAAATCACCAGTTTGTTTTCATGAGATGGATGAGAAACGCAGATGTTGTTGTTGTTGTTGAAATGTGTGGACGGCTGATGTGACCTGGTGTACGTGTGTGTGAGTCGGGGTAGCAATAGGACGACGGATAAGCGAGTAGGCATTAAATGTAGCTGCAAAGCTCCAGAAATAAAACGTTACAATTCTGAATGGGTAGGTGATACATTCCCAAGGCCGAAAAAAAAAACAATCTACGCTTTTAGCAAGAAGGGCGAAGAAGATACCGATCGAAAACACTGGCGTTGCTCACAAGGAATTCGTGGTTCTGGGTAAAAAACTAAGTAAGTAATTCTATCGCGAAATATTAAAATACCTGGTAGCTCAATTTTAAGTCTGTTCCGTGATTTTACATCTCACCTATACTTTCAGCTGAAGCCAACTGCCAGTTCGACAATACACCGCGGTCGCTCGGTTCCAGGCTGTAGCTCCTACAACCGCACGGCCACTACGGCCGGCGAACCCACATGTTTTTATTTCAACAACAGGAACAATTCTGTACGTGATCTACTTTTTGGTTAATTTGTGAATTTGAAAAAGCCAAATACATAATAAAAAATATGAAAGAAATATTATGGCTTACGCAAAATTATACTACAACGCACTATAGTGGCCACAAGTGTCCTGTTGTGTCTGGCCTCTTACTCGGAAGCGAGGTCCAAATCACTATTCCGCTACGATCCTTTATGTCTTCCGTGCTTCCCCAAACAAATTTTAGGGCGGTCGATGAGGGATCCGCTGAGGCAAATCACGTCCAATTTTGCATCCAGTTTGTGCTCCGTGTACAATGATTTCGTCTTCGAGAGTATAGCAAACTCGAACCTTGCTTCTTAACTTTGTTGTTTCAGCGTTTGGTATGCTTGAAACATCTTCATGCAGTTGACGACCCAGAAAAAGCATTCGACAAAGTGAAATGGTGAAAGATTTTTGAAATTTGCTGAAAGAGAGTTGTAGACTGTAGGGAAAGATGGGTAACCAAGAGGGAACAATAAGAACGGAAGACGGAGACAGAAGTGCTCGGATTTTAAGGGTGTAAGGCAAGGATGCAGACTTTCTCCCCTTCTGCTCGATCTATGCAACAAAGAAGCGATGGCGGTAACAGAAGAAACGTTTAGGAGTGGGATTAAAATTCAGGGCGAAAGCTATAGCTGATGTGAAAGCGAAGAAGAGTTATATGACATTATGAATGGAATGAACAGTCTAATAGTCTAATCAATCGAAGAAAAGTGAAAGTGATGAGGAGTACCAGGGTTAAAAATTAGCTGTAAACTTGGCAAAATTGGGGACCACGAAGTAAACAACGTAAAGGAATGCTGCTACATTGGAAGCAAAGTTAAGCATGACGGGCGGTGCAAGGAGAGTGTAAGACGCAGATTAACACAGCAAAGAGGGAATTCCTGACGAAAAGAAGTCTGCCAGTGTCAAACAACGACATTAGTTTTAACGTGGATATTTCTGAGAATGTACCTGCAGATGTGTTCAAAAAATTACACGAAAATTCTGTTGCTTGGAAAGAAATTTATTTATCCGTATACATAAAGTTATTCTCGCTAATATAGTCTCCACTGCATATATGTCAGTGGTTTTTCAAATTCTGGAGAACGTCTGGAACTTTATCTTCGGGGTAGCTTTAGCAATCTTATCTATGCTTGTAAGCCGAAGATTCTTTGAGGTTTACTTTATTTTTGGGGACAGTAGAAGCTGCATGGGGCCATGGCTTACTAATATGTGCTAATATGGAGGCCGCAGCATCATTAGCACTACTGTTTTTCGCCAAAAATTCACTAACAGTCAACGATTTGTCAACTGGTGTATTATCGTGATGCAAAAGCAAAGAATTATTTCGCCACAAAACTGGGCACTTTTTTTGGACTGATTCGCGCAGACGGTACTGAACTTATAAGCAGTACTTACAAAAGATTGTTGGACCTTGTGGTACGACCTCATGCTGTTAAAATTGAACACCGAGACATAAATTTAACATTTGATCTCATTTGTCGATGTTTTTTCGGTCTTGGTGGTCCAAAATGCTGCTTCTGAGACTACTGACCCTTAGAATATACGCCATATCCATAAATCCTTGTCTCATCATCTGCTACGGCACGTTTCACTGTTTGTGTATCGTTGGTGAAGTGAAATAGCGACTCCTAAGCAACTTGCCTTCGCTGCTGTTTTTGCTCAAAGTTCAACCATCTTTGAACAAATTTTGCTCTCACACTTTAAGTTTCCGAAATGTCCGAAAAAATCTGATAGTGATTCGGCTATCATTCATAATAATTTCTTCGAGTTTTTCCGAGATTTCATTGGCTGATGTGCTGGCGTGTCCAGGGCGCTCGTCAGTAACGTCATCTTCACGGCCAACTTTAAAATTTTTGTACCTCCTTTCACCCTTGTTTACATAAAATGGTTCAAATGGCTCTGTGAACTATGGGACTTAACATTTGAGGTCATCAGTCCCCTAGAACTTAGAACTACTTAAACCTAACTAACGTAAGGACATCACACACATCCATGCCCGAGGCAGGATTCGAACCTTCGTCAGTAGCGGTCGCGCGGTTCCACACTGAAGCGCCTAGAACCGCTCGGCCACAACGGCCGGCTCTTGTATACATATAGTAGGCTTCCCAGAAGCGATATTTAGCATTTCTTAAACTTGCTGCACTTTATTCCTTTCCTATAGCGATATTTAATAATAATTCTCTTATCCATTTTGATACTAAATAAGTAATCGCTGATGCTACCGAAACACATGTAACCCTTTGACAGCTAACAATGGACAACATAGAATAAACGGACCGGAGAGCACTTGCCCGCGAAAGGCAAAGGTCCCGAGTTCGAGTCTCGGTCCGGCACACAGTTTTAATCTGCCAGGAAGTTTCAACGGACGACATATTCGATATAGCTAACACTGTACATATACTTCTCAGATATGATTACCAACAAAGCTACGAAGAAATCGGGCAATTCAAACTAATACAACACGTTAAATTATGAAATCCCCATGACTTTTTGGAAACACCTTGTCTGGAAGTGGCCACGCACCGTGCTAATAGCGAGGGCCGAAAAGGGCAAAAACTGTGGAGAAGGACAGAAAACTGCACTATAGCTAAGAGATAATCGTGACCGCTAGGCTTCTTGAGTGAAGAGGTTAGCACAGGACTGGAACTCGTGGCGGGTCGCATGAAACCGCCACTCAGATGACTGCTGAGTCCCCCTCCACCCTCCCGCCCAAAAAAAAAGAAAAAAAAAAGAATGAAATATTACCCAGACGCCGGGTGGCCTTTGTCCTGAACTCAGCCGCGCTACGGTCAAGCGAAGCGTAGTTGCGCCGCGACCACGTGTGAGCGCGGTGTGTGTACGGACAGAGCCCTGACAGAGCGCGCTTGTCTCGTTTTGTTTCTCCGTTTGGAAGCTAAAAATAGCCGCAAGTAAACAGGCGCACCAGGAGTGAGGTCCTCGGAAGCATATCTATGGTGGGGGGAAAGCGCGGTGAGGTAGGGGTGGGAGTGGTGAGAAAGGGCGGCAGAGAGGGGAGGGGTTCGGGAGGGGGGAGGAGTTGTTGTCGCCCCAGCAAAGCTACAGGCTCCTTGGTTGTCACACAAGTGTTAACACCAGTGATCTCTTTCTAAACCGGGTGTCTGCGACCGCCGGATAAATACCGTAAAACTGTGCATCTTTCCCAGCTACAAGATGGTGACTATCGCGCACATAAGAAAATATTTTTCGGTTCTGCCTCTACAAGTGCATTTCCTAGATTTCTGGGGAAGAACAACATGGACCGCTTCAAGACTATTGCAAACAAACGGTGTTGTATCGTTTAATAATCTCGTGTAACTCCGTCATCGAATGTCTGATCAGAATATTTACGCTTCACTCGTACGTTCCACGCGTCGTACACTTGAATGTCATGACATACAGCAGAAATCAGTAAACCAGGCACTATATTAGTTAAACTTCTAACTAGGTTTGATTCGTAAAATCCCGTGTTCTAAATAATGGAGGCGCCTCTTAAATAAATTTGACTTTGTTTGCGCAGATATCCCACGAAGGATAAATACTACTTACGAACAAAACGTGAAAGGATGGACTCGCAGGTAGGGTTGCAATTCGTCCCGATACATCGGGACAAGACCCTGTTTTGTTGGGGGTGAGTTGGGGGAAGAGACCAAACTGCGAGGTAATCGGTCTCATCGGATTAGGGAAGGATGGGGGAAGGAAGTCGGCCGTGCCATTTCAAAGGAACCATACCGGCATTTGCCTGAAGCAATTTAAGGAAATCAAGGAAAATCTAAATCAGGAGGGTCAGATGCGGGATTGAACCGTCGTCCTCCCTGTTTTGTCCCGATTTTTCAATACAAGTAATAATTAATTTGATTTCGAAATCTGAGAAAGAGACAATGGCTTTCTAAACCATGGAATTTGATTACTTAGAGAAATTCACTACTTCTTTTAATAAATATCAAATATTTAATTGGATGACGCTATCTGAAACCCTAGATTGGGTGATGATTGAAATATTACATACTTCAATAAAAATTGTGTGCAAATTTCAGGTGACAATTGTTTTCAGGAATATATGTGCCTGAAGAGCTTTATAGAAATTAAGCGTGACTCGGAAGAATGAAAGTCTGAACACTCCGCGGAAGAAAGGTGGATTTACTTTCTTACGAAAACCGGAAATCCTGAACTTCCAGGGCAGTTCTGGACAAAACGTCAAGAACAGAGAAGTTTCATGGATCATAACCATACAACATGGTCGATTCACAAGCAGCTAAGATAGCTTCATTGTCTAATCAATTGATCATCTTTACATTACAAAAGAACTTGTCTACATTTATTTCACCGCTACCTTGGAAAGGTTTTTCGAGCGTAAAAAGCGATTATTATCGGATTTTGGAACCGAGAAGAGATATAAATTAGAGACCACATAAAATCAATTTTAGGAAAGGGGAAGTAAGTAAGATTTGTCGGAAAGCTTCTAAGAAAGTTTCCGATAAAGGAAACAACATACAAGACGCTACAGCGACCAATTGTATTGTTCGACCGTTTGGACTTCTTATCAAGTATGCTTGACAGCAAAGGTGGAACGTCTTTAGAGACGCACTGCTAGGATTGTAAATGATACGAATAGCCCAACGAAAGTTTGACAGAAATGTTCGGTAAACTTAAAACTGGCAATCCTTCAAAGAAAGACGCAAAGTTCTCGCGAAACTTTGCTGTGTAAATTCAGAGGACCTTTACTCGAATAAGGCTGCATTATTGTTATGTTGCCACCATCGCGTATCACGATAAAAAGATAAGAGAGATGAGCGCACGTTCAGAGGCATTTTAACCTCTCTCAGTACGTGAATGGAATAGGTCAGAAAATCGCTAATATCGATGCGAAGAACCATGTCGAACACAGTGGTTTGCCGTTCATATACGAGGGCCATATTGAAAGTCGTTAGCAACCTACTGTTGAAATTCCAACTCCAACAACATAACAAAACGAATTCAGGATTGTAATCTAAAGACTTCACACCACATGCTGCCATATCGTGGCGTCATTAGCGTCTAACACGTGACCAAAATGGCAGACATAAATATTTCGTTTCGACAGTGCGCTGTCATTGAATTCCTTGTTAAGGGGAAATGTGCTGATGAAATTCAGTTCAGACTTAGTGTTTATTCAGATGTCTCCTTGGGCGTCAGTAATATTGGGATATGGGCGAAACACGTTCCTCCGAAGCGGTCGCCTGTAAACTGTCTCCACGGAACACAACAGGAAAAGAGGTGCATCCTGGTTGATTTTCTTGAACCTGTACGAACCATAAACGCTGCCTGCTATATTCAGATACTTGCACAGAGCGATAAACGCTCTGCGAAGAAGATGACCCTGCAATAGCATAATGCGTGTCCTCACACTGCTCATGCCACTGTGGACACATTAAGGTGTTTCGTGTGGGAAGATCTTCCGCACCCTCCCTACATTCCCCACGCGGCACCCTCCGACTACAGTTTTGTTAAGGAACAGATGCGAAGCTAACTCTACTAGATGGTGTAGGATGTTCGGTAAGCAGTGCGTCGGTGTCTTCGGGAAACTGGAGTGGAGTTTTGTTATAAGAGTACTTTCAAAATATCCGAACGATGGGAAAAATGTGGCAAAATACCTAAATGTTTAAAGGTGACACAGTATGTAGATTAAGATGATGTACTTAGATTCTCTATAAAAAAAATTAACAATTTTAATTTGAATATGGTCCTTGAATGTACTTGCAGCGACAGAAGAGAGACAGTATCCCTGAGACAGTGAAATTTGTGAATTATTCGCCGTAGCGAGCATTTACCACGAGATGGTTATCGACACCAGTTTCACAGAAATTACGAAGCTGAACTGAAACTGAACTGCGGCGCATTTGAATTAGAAATGTTTGTTGCGGGAAGTATTTGGAACTGAATGAGACACACAACAAATAAGTTACAGAATTCCCATGTGACAGTTGCGATTCCAGTAATTCGGCCCGCGCTACAAACGTCTGAAGACGTTGCATGCAGGTGTGGACGAATCGTCTGCAAGTGGTCTGTATCTTCCAAATGAAATGACTGTCCAGGGTACATTTATATCATGAATGAAATTTCCTGAGATAACGTTCGAAATTAATTTAAGAAACATAATACTTCCTGCCACATACACTAAGGACAAAATTAAAGAAATTCTGGCGTTTCCGAAGCAGCATCGACAATCATATTCTCGCGCGCCACCCGTAAAGAGAGTAGGAACACTGTATGGCAGATCGTATTCAGAGGCTGCATAAAAATAGTCGGCCTGTGTGGCCGAGCGGTTCTAGGCGCTTCAGTCTGGAACCGCGCGACCACTACGGTCGCAGGTTCGAATCCTGCCTCGGGTATGGATGTGTGTGATGTCCTTAGGTTAGTTAGGTTTAAGTAGATGTAAGTTCTAGGGGACCTGATGACCTCAGAAGTTAAGTCCCATAGTGCTCATTTAAAACAGTTTCGTTACAGGTCCTGAATGGTTTTCAGGAGAATCATATACCATCCTTGCTTCAAAATAGTGGCAAGTTTAGATAACGATGATGGAGGTGGATAGGGATGACGCACCCTTCTCTCCATGGTAGGTCACAAATAACATTGAGATTTAGTGATGATGGTGGCGAGGAGAGACGCGACAATTCATCCTCGTACTCATAAAACCAGTTCTGGATGATGAGACCAGTGAGAACAGGGGTCCTGCCATCTTGGAACACAGTTTCACGATTGGGAAACAAACCTTGTTCCATGGGATGAACCTTACCAGCCGAAATGATACTCAGCAGTAATGATGCCTTGCAGAGCAACCATGGGGCCCATGGAATACAACGCCGGCCGATGTGGCCGAGCGGTTCTAGGCGCTTGAGTTCGGAACCGCGCTGCTGCTACGGTCGCAGGTTCGAATCCTGCCTCGGGCATGGTTGTGTGTGATGTCCTTAGGTTAGTTAGGTTTAAGTAGTTCTAAGTTCTAGGGGACCTGATGACCTCAGATGTTAAGTCCCATAGTGCTCAAAGCCATTTGAACAATTTGAAATACAACGATATGACTGCCCAAATCATCAACAAACCCCGTGTCATATTTATCTTTTGGGACGTAAAATCAGCCAGAAGTTGTAAATAGTGTAAAACAAGACTCGTGCTACCAAATGCCTTTCCGTAATCCAGATTTTAAGTCCTCGGCACGACATTTTCCTGTTACGTGCGTTTGCATCACTGATTAGTGGTTCAGGAATTACACCTCACCCTGCTGTTCCCTGTTTATGGAGCTGCCTTCGTGTTGTCTTGGTGCTGACTGGGTTCGCGAGTAAGACATCCAGTTTTCCGGTGAGTTTTGTTGTTGTCGTCCTCTTAATGACCAACTGTCACAATCACTAAACACATGCTTACGTCCGCGTTGTGACTTGCCGGATGATGTTTCTCCACTGTCCCCGTATGCGGTAAAATCTTCGCTACGTTGCCTCTTGAAACAGGAAATACTTCGACTACTGAAGCACCCACCGTACGAGCGCCAAGAATTTGCCCACGTTTGAAGTGACTTAGCTCGGATGTAATACCCTCACAATGACACTGAATACTATTCTGACAGCAACTGACACTTCCAACGTATTGAGGACAGTGCACAGGTGCCATTCGTGGTCAAATAGAACGGTGCAACCTGCAGGCTCGGCTTGCATCTGGATCCATGTTCACGCATTCCTCGCGGTGTTTTTATATTTTCATCCAACTCCTGCGTCTTCCGCACGTACCGTATGGCGGTTAGCGGAGTACAGCTTTAGTTGTATTTAGGCTGGTTTGGGATACAGGCATGCGTCTTCAAATACAGAGACATGTAAACAGGCAGAATACGGTCCAGCGACGCCTACACATGACAAGTGTCTGGTGTAGTTGTGAGATCGGTTACTGCTTATACAATGCCAGGTTATCAAGATTTAAGTGACTCTGAAAGTGGTGTTATAATCTGCGCACAAGGGATGGGACACAGCCTCTCCGAGGTAGCGATGAAGTGGGGATTTTGCCGTACGATCATTTCACGAGCGGACCGTGACTATCAGGAGTACGGGAAAACATCAAATCTCCGACATCGCTGCGTCCGTAAAAAGATCCTGCACGAAAGGGACCAACGACGACTGAAGAGAATCGTTCAACGTGACAGATGTGCAACCCTTCCGCAAATTGCTGCAGATTTCAATGCTGGGTCATCAACACGTATCAGCGTGCGAACCATTCAACGAAAGGTCAACGATGTGTTCTTTCGGAAGGCTCACTCGTGTACCGTTGATGACGGCACGACACAAAGCTTTACCCCTCGCCTGAGCCTGTCAACACCAACATTGGACTGTTGATGACTGGAAACATGTTGCCTGTTCGGACGAGTCTCGTTTCAAATTGTATCGAGCTGACGGACGTGTACGAGTATGGAGACAACCTCATGAATCCATGAATCCAGCATGTCAGCAGTGGATTGTTCAAGCTGGTGGAGGCTTTGTAATGGTGTGTGACGTGTGCAGCTGGAGTGATATGGTACGCCTGATACGTCTAGATACGACTCTGACAGCTGACACGCACGTAAGCTTCCTGTCTGATCACCTGCATCCATTCGTGTCCTTTGTGCATTCAGACAGACGTGGACTATTCCAGCAGGACAATGCAACATCCTCCCTCCTCCTCCCCCTCCCCCCCCCCCCCCCACAGACACCTCCAGAATTGCTACAGAGTGGCTCCAAGAACACCCTTCTGAGCTTAGACACTTCTGCTGGCCACCAAACTCCCCAGCATATGTGGGATGCCTTGCAACGTGCTGTTCAGAAGAGATCTCCAACCCCTCGTACTCTTACGGATTGATGGACAGCCCTGCAGGATTCATGGTGTCAATTTCGTCCAGCACTACTTCAGACATTAGTCGACTCGATGCCTCGTGCCACGACGTATTGCGGCACTTCTGCGTGCTTGTTAGGGTCCTACACAATAGTAGGCAGGTGTACCAATTTCTTGGCTCTTCAGTAATAAGCGTCAGGCGAAATACCCTCAGACTTCAAGAAGAATATAATAATTCCAATCCCAAAGAAAGCAGGTGTTGACAGATGTGAAAATTACCGAACTATCAGTTTAATAAGTCACTGCTGCAAAATACTAAGGCGAATTCTTTACAGATGAATGGAAAAACTGGTGGAAGCCGACCTCGGGGAAGATCAGTTCGGACCTGACCTTACGACTTATCTTAGAAGGAAGATTAAGGAAAGGCAAACCTACGTTTCTAGCATTTGTAGACTTAGAGAAAGATTTTTACAATGTTGATTGGAATACACTCTTTCAAATTCTGAAGGTGGCAGGGATAAAATACAGGGAGCGAAAGGTTATTTACAGTTTCTATAGAAACCAGATGGCAGTTATAGGAGTCGAGGGGCATGAAAGGGAAGCAGTGGTTGGGAAGTGAGTGAGACAGGGTTGAAGCCTCTCCCCGATGTTATTCAATCTGTATATGGAGCAAGCAGTGAAAGAAACAAAAGAAAAATTCGTATTAGGTATTAAAATCCATGGAGAGGAAATAAAAACTCTGAGGTTCGCCGATGACATTGTAATTCTGTCAGAGACAGCAAAGGACTTGGAAGGGCAGCTGAACGGAATGGACAGTGTCTAGAAAGGAGGATATTAGATAAACATCAAAAGCAAAACGAGGATAATGGAATGTAGTCGAATTAAATCGGATGATGCTGAGGGAATTTTATTAGGAAATGAGACGCTTAAAGTAGTAAATGAGTTTTGTTATTTGGGGAGCAAAGTAACTGATGATGGTCGAAGTAGAGAGGATATAAAATGTAGACGCAATGGCAAGGAAAGCGTTTCTGAAGAAGAGAAATTTGTTAACATCGAGTATAGATTTAAGATTCAGGAAGTCGTTTCTGAAAGTATTTGTATGGAGTGTAGCGTGGAGGGCTGCGTGGAGTGTAAAAATCGCAGAGGGAGACCAAGAGATGATACACTAAGCAGATTCAGAAGGATGTAGGTTGCAGTAAGTACTGGGAGATGAAGAAACTTGCACAGGATAGGGTAGCGTCGAGAGCTGCATCAAACCAGTCTCAAGACTGAAGGCTACAACATCAACATATAAGCGACAAAGACGGGAAGAACTTCAGATTTCATTGTAGATTATGTCATTACAGTCTCACGTAAGATCCTTCAGTTGAATAGGCGATTTTTCGTCTTTAAGTGCTAGAGTTATTGAAGTTAATGGAACTACCTGGCGGATTAAAACTGTGTGCCAAACTGAGACTCGAACTCGAAACTTTTTGCCCTTCGCTGCTAAATGCTCTTCAGACAGATCTATCCAGGCACGATTGACGACCCGCCCACACAGACTTCCAAAATAATTTTTGGTCGATGTCTGTTTCTAGCGTAAGGTATTTTTTTTAAGTCACCAATTTTTTACGAACATGTAGTGAAAGATAAGGACGAAATATCGTATAAAGCACAATGAGATAGTGTCGTAAAAGGATAAACCTATAATATGTAAGCAGTATTGGACACAGAGTCGGGGAAATAAAAATTAATAAACTGCTTCAGCTAGTTATGACCGTGCTCCACGGAGAAATTAGTTGATAGCCTTGAGTCTGTGAGATAACATTATTACACAAGGATAATCAGCAGATTAATGTCTGCGGCTCGTCTATCTTGCTTCGCTTGTAAGTACTAGAATTGTGGGATGAGGAGCTTACGAGCAATGTCTTACAAGGGGGCCCCTGTGATGCTTATCACGACGTAAATCCATAAGATAGTCGTGTAAACATCCAGATACCGGCTGTGCGATGGATGTAAACATGACATCATCATGGACCACTGCGCATATACACAAGCGTCAAGGCGGCGGCGAATCTCGTTGCAGATTTTCAAACAGCTAAGTACACATGTTTCAGATCACTGTCTAAACAGATTCTAGTTAACCAAGCAGCTTATTTATTTGCCTTGTTGCTCCGGTATCTGACCTGTCGCAGCAACGAGAGATGAAGGTACAGTTAGGTTCTTAGTTACGTGTTCCGAACATCATTTGAATGATTCTTTAATCGAAATCATTTGGAACGAGTCAGTTTACACGATATAAACCGGGTTTATGTCGTAAGAGATGCTAATCGCTTTTTCTCTGGTGTTTTAGGAGATGTCTGCGATTTCGCTTTTGCGGTGTGTAGCTGTAGGCATCTCAAACAAATGTTGCACATCACGTCTTTTATGCGACGGCCGTTGTCAACGTACAGCGTTGGTTTGTTTCCCGATACAGTCAAAATTATTTTTAAAGCAGAATTACACGTTCCCATTCGTTAGAACGGCTCCCATATTAATCTGGTGCGACATATTTAAATGTTAAAAGGGTCAGTAAAACACGAATAATTATCAGTATTCCAGCAGCAACGTCACGGCTCTCCCATATTGACTGCTACCGTCTTGAAGTAGCGCTGCTCGAGTACTGGTAATTATTCGTGTTACACTGTCCCCGTAAATGTTGTTGTTGTTGTGGTCTTCAGTCCTGCTGGTTTGATGCAGCTCTCCATGCTACTCTACCCTGTGCAAGCTTCTTCATCTCCCAGTACCTACTGCAACCTACATCCTTCTGAATGTGCTTGGTGTATTCATCACTTGGTCTCCCTCTACGATTTTTATCCTCCACGCTGACCTCCAATACTAAATTGCTCATCCCTTGATGCCTCAGAATATGTCCTACCAACCGATCCCTTCTTCTAGTCAAGTTGTGCCACAAATTTTTCTTCTCCCCAATTATAGTCAATACCTCCTGATTAGTTACGTGATCTACACAGCTAATCTTCAGCATTCTTCTGTAGCACCATATTTCGAAAGTTTCTATTCTCTTCTTGTCTAAACTATTTATCGTCCACGTTTCACTTCCATACATGGCCACACTCCATACAAATACTTTCAGAAACGACTTCCTGACACTTAAATCTATACTCGATGTTAACAAATTTCTCTTCTTCAGAAACGCTTTCCTTGCCATTGCCAGTCTACATTTTATATCCTCTCTACTTCGACCATCATCAGTTATTTTGCTCCCCAAAAAACAAAACTCATTTACTACTTTAAGCGTCTCATTTCCTAATCAAATTCCCTCAGCATCATCCGATTTAATTCGACTACATTCCTTTATCATCGTTTTGCTTTTGATGTTTATCTAATATCCTCCTTTCTAGACACTGTCCATTCCGCTCAGCTGCCCTTCCAAGTCCTTTGCTGTCTCTGACAGAATTACAATGTCATCGGCGAACCTCAGAGTTTTTATTTCTTCTCCATGGATTTTAATACCTAATCCGAATTTTTCTTTTGTTTCTTTCACTGCTTGCTCAATATACAGATTGAATAACATCGGGGATGGGCTGCAACCCTGTCTCACTCCCTCCCCAACCACTGCTTCCCTTTCATGCCCCTTGACTCTTGTAACTGCCATCTGGTTTCTGTACAAATTATAAATAGCCTTTCGCTCCCTGTATTTTATCCCTGCCACCTTCAGAATTTGAAAGAGAATATTCCAATCAACATTGTAAAAATCTTTCTCTAAGTCTACAAATGCGAGAAACGTAGGTTTGCCTTTCCTTCTAAGATAAGTCGTAAGGTCAGTATTGCCTCACGTGTTCCAGTATTTCTACGGAATCCAAACTGATCTTCCGCGAGGTCGGCTTCCACCAGTTTTTCCATTCGTCTGTAAAGAATTCGTGTCAGTATTTTGCAGCCGTGGCTTATTAAACTGATAGTTCGGTAATTTTCACATCTGTCAACACCTGCTTTCTTTGGCATTGGAATTATTATATTCTTCTTGAAGTCTTCCATTAATGCGAATTGATAAAACAAATAAAACACGAGACTAATTTGGGCCGCTCTGTGGAATGCGGAAGTAAAATTCCGCTTTAAAAGTCTTTTTGTTTGCAATGGGAAACAAACCTACGCTTTTCGTCAACGCTAGAATTCTTATGAAATATGTGATTAATTTTGTTTATTTGCGCTGACTCCAGGTTCACTTTGAAAACAGGAAATTGCAGATATTCGCCGAAGTAACGCACTAATAGCTGCTCGTGTTGTAATTGACGAATCAGACTTTCATTTCACGAAGCATGGAGGAGATAGGCATGGTAATCTTATCTATCTGAGTGGTTTGACACCTTCTTCGTCCTCTCTCATCCTTTCTTTTTCATTGTTAATGGTGCCTAGGAACACAAAATACGACGCATATCGTTCACCCCGTCGTGAGGAAGGCGAGGCACACAGCAGTCAGTCGCAATCACATTAGGTTTTATTATGCTTCCAAATCTAAATGTCGGCTGTAAATAGCCATCGTCAGTGCATTTCCGTTACAACTCAACAGACTCGCGGCAGTTCACGTCACCATATGTTCTTGCTGGAGTACATGTAGAAGGACACTATGTACAGCAGCGAAGGAAGGCAGCTGGGAGCTGGCATTTTGTGGAGCTGGGCTACTTGAGTAAACAATGGTCGACAAGGGGTTAGGACCACAGACCAGGAGGGCGGTCGGTGTCTGTGCTTGGTGGCGTGAAAGGATGGCAACCTCAGCAAGATCTAAGGCGGTAGAGGCAGAGCGCTAGGAATACGCTTTAGTGACCTGCAGTGAGTCGCTGTTATTTTTTAGATTCAGAGACACGTATGCCTAAGGTACAGGGTACAGTGAATGGAGAGGGTATACATGCTTTGTGTGCGACAGTTCATTACACCCATACTGAACGGCGGGGCCATGAGCACACGATATTGTGTTTGAGTGTTGTTTTCTTAGCTGGCATGTATTACTGAGAATCTCCTAATCATTTTTGTTGCTGCACTGAGAAAATCATTCAGTATTGCTTGTACAGGATAGTTCTGTGATGATGATACAAACTTTTCGGAAACGATGGACAGGGGTAAATGTTTTAATATGCCGTAAGACACCCTTGTCCACAAACGATCGAGTCTAAAGTTGTAACCGAAAATCGTTCTGATACCTATGATAGTGGAATAAACGCCGCGGTACTGTTATTGCTAACTTTCAGGCAACTTTGTCAGGCAACTTTCAGAGGTGGAAGTAAGGACGAAAACAAGATAAAGATGTATAGCAAACATAGGCTCTAAAATGTATACTTAAGAACTTTTAGCACTTGTTCATCATCGATATTGTGAAATACATGTTTTCTACCGCAAGTGCTTTGGTTTCTGTATTTCTTGAGAAGGTAGTACGAACCAAAACAAGAGACAATGTCCAGTAAGCAAGAGCTCTAAAGTAGGTACATTAAGAGCTATACCATTTGTCCACCTTAGCTACTATAAAAAACAGTGCTCATAGCTCATAAGGTATGGACTTTAGAGACAATGTTTACTAGACATTTTTGTCTTGTTTTCGATCATACTACCACCTCCGAAAGTTGCCTACCCTACAAATGTAGCAACAACAGTACCAGTACACGTTTTTCACTGTCGGATTCTGTCGATTCTCCCTTACAACTTCCGATTCGGTCGTTTCTGGATCAGGTCCCGTTATTTCAAATTGATCCATTTACCCTTCTACATCATCCATGAATATAACATCATTTCGCAATCAAACTGTGTATTTAAATGCAGAAATTTGTGTGATTACTGTTGTTCGTAGCGAAGGTAGATGTGTAGCACTTCTGACCATAGTAGTAGTAGTAGTAGTAGTAGTAGTAGTCACTAGGCTAGTTGGTGGAGGTACTGGCTAGTAGGGTAGGTACTACTTAAAGTAGGTACAATATGAAGTTGATGTCCGACTGTAAAATCTATGGGCCGAAAGAGTGATTGTACTATTTGTATTTATTGTTCTTGTTTAGAGGTGACTCTGACGTTATGCATTTGTTCTGTATTGGGTTGTAATGTCAAGAGTATGAATATTTTGGTCTGTAATTTTGTTCTTGTTGGTGGTCCCTTATGTGTCACTGGTACTGTATCTAACATTATGTTGTTTTTATGATCTTGCATAAGGAGCCTCCAATTTATTTGCCATATTCTGGTGCCCAATTTGTTCAGTTGTTGTGTACATAGTTCCGCGTAGTCAGCGCGTGCACAACTTTCCCACTAAAGCGCGCCCCGCTAAGCACAACAGCGCAGGCGCAGCGCTCGTCCGTCTCCGCACTACGAGATGGCGCTGCCACAGAGACGGACCACATTCTGCTTCCGCCGATCCGCGTATTAATATGTAACGCAGCCAATGAGACTGCTGCTAAAGTAGAACGTTTTCTCCTCGCGGATCACACTCGCGCAGTGATACACGAACGCGCGAGGTATTGTAACGAGTGTACAGACCTCCGATTAGTCAGTCTGCATTAGTCTGCCTTTGTCTGCACCAGTCTGTACCAGTCTGCATTAGTCTTTACCAGTCTATAGTCAATTTTCTGTCTGCGCCTAATAAGATTATCATATTCCTGTACATAGCCATGAAGAGAAATGTATAGACACCTTGACAAGTATCAGAGATATGTGAGAATAAGATTAACGTACCAAGACCAGAATTACACTCTAATACAAGAACACAAGCCAGATGCTTTGTTGACTGAACCTGTAATGACGCATTATTAAGGACATTGAAATAATGAGAAAGAAAAGAAAAGTAGTTTGTTACCTTAATTTATATTGATGAAAAGCACTCTAGACATTACAATCTCTCCACACTGACTCGCTACTATCACATCTCAACAAGAACTTTTCAGTATCACATCTCAGCAAGCACTGCCTACTAGCTCATCTCAACAAACACTCCTCACTACGACATCTCAGCACTGACTACCACGAGTTCTCCCAAAGCACTGCCCACTACGAGTTCTCAATAATCACTGCCAGTGGAGGCGGCGGAACAATGCTCTCTAGCGCGATCTCTGGCGCTGTGGCTCAGTGTAGCCACCTTTCAACGTGTTATCGTGGAATGGACATATAGCGAGACTGAACTGGGTCAGTCGTCACGCTGGCGCACGCGTCTCGTGGAAGGTGGCTGAGTGGGCGTGGCTTGCCCTCCACTCAGGAACTTCAAAGGCCGGCTACGCCCCCAAGTGGCCGCACCGAGTCGAGAGATTTCAGCGCTCTAAAGGACTCGATTCTGCAGATATGCTATGCTGTAGGTCCCAGGGGCGCGCTCGACAAGCGCAGTCGCGTACGTAGACCGAGATATAAAACAAGCCGTGCCTTTTTTTTCTCTCCCAAGTTACGGAGCCAGATGCGAAGCTCATAATACGCTCCCTACTTTGCGGTAGAGATATGCTTTTACGATTTCCCAAGCTCGTTCCTCAGTTACAACGGCACAAGACCTCAATTTCTCAGCTTGGCTCGGAGACGGTTTTAAAATTTCGCTTCCGCTTTGGTGGCATATGTTACGTAATAACGTGAGTGAAGTGTCAGTCTACGCTTTTTTAATTTATACAGAGCGTAAACGAGAATTTTTTACAAAGTACCGAAGTGGCGTAGAAGGAGACTAACAACTTGATATATAGGACGCTTGTGCTCCCACCAGAAACTGTCCTACAGAAACCACATTAGCTATAGAGGACGCGCGGTGCGCGAGATTTTCAGTAATAAAATGGCTCTGAGCACTATGGGACTTAACATCTATGGTCATCAGTCCCCTAGAACTTAGAACTACTTAAACCTAACTAACCTAAGGACATCACACAACACCCAGTCATCACGAGGCAGAGAAAATCCCTGACCCCGCCGGGAATCGAACACGGGAACCCGGGCGCGGGAAGCGAGAACGCTACCATTTTCAGTAATCCATCGCCGTCTGTGCGCGAACTATTGGTCCAACAGAATATATGAAGAGGACTTCTTCATATAAAATTTAACGTAGTTCTATTTTTTACTGAGATACGTTTTCACTAGAGGCCGCGGTTTTCGATTTATTCAAGAAAACGTACAAAAGTGACCTTGAAACACACATCCCATTCCCACATTCATCCCCAACCGGTCACGATTTTTGTATGTAGATCGTGACAATGCTTCGTACGTTCCGAGTAAGCGAATTAGTTCCCATGTTCGACCTCTTCCGGTCTTCTTTGGTTGGGCTGTTATGCCACCGTCTTAGTCGGCTATTTCGTCAACATTATTCATTTATGCATTCCCGTGAGGGTATTGAAAGAAAAAAAAGACTTCTTCTAAATGTTATGCGTCGACTACTCTACAAGCACAGTAGTTTCGTAGCAAGAATTTCAGACAAACAAAACGATTTAATTCTTAATTACATTATGTGAAAATTCGCAAAACGTGAGATAAAATTTGCGCAAACGTCACTTTTACAATTTGTAGGAGCATAAATGCTGTTGGCGAATAGTAACACAGGCAATGAAGACCGAAAAAGGCCAAATATGGAAAGTAATTCCTGAGCTCGCATCCTTTTGTACATTGGTAGGAAGAGTGCCATGAACAACGTACTAAACATCCTGACCGGTGGGTGGTGAGTGTACGGATTGGGAGTGCATCTGGATGTCACTATTGTACGTCTTTCTGGAACCACTCGAAAACCGAGGCCACTAGCAAAAACGTGTCCCAGGGTAAGATTAAACTACAATACATTTTATACAAAAAAGTCCAGTTCATTTTTTTCTATAGGACCAATAGTTTGCTCGCAGAGAGCTAGATTATTGAAAATCTCGCGCGCCGCTCATGTGCTGTAGCTTAGGTGGTTTTTGTAGTCCAGTTAGTGGTATTTTCCCAACATGATAGATCACGAGTGTTCTGTATCAAATTGTTCGTCTCTAGTTCCTCTACAGCAGGGCTTCACAACATACGTGCTCGCGGAGCAAGCTGTGAGCAGCAAGGCGCGAGCACGGAGCAGCGCGAGCACGCTACCCCCACTATCGGACCAGAGCGGAGAGTGGGGAGAGTCACGTGGGGTACACAACAGCTGCCGCCAGTCGATGTAAATCCGCGGCCACCTGCAGGGATATCACTCACGAATTATTACTGCGACAAATGAAACAAATAAAGGAGAATGTACACGTGTCTCATAATTTTATTAGCTTAGTGTATGTCTCTACCATCTGTAGACACTGAAACTAAAGAATTCCACGACAATCCTATATTTTCAACACTTTCTTCAACACTACTTAAAATATCACCTCCGGTTGTAGTGTTTTTCATCGCTACTACATCGAGGAGCTCCTCCCTGACCTGAAGATCTGTATTAACACCTCTAATAAATATGGCAAGCTGCGCTGTTCCAGTGATATCAACACTTTCGTCTAGAGCTAGAGAATACGCCATAAAATCTTTACAGATATTTGCAAACTGGCTCTGGACGTCGTCTGCCATGTCCTGTATGCGACGCATAATGGTCATGTCAGATAATGGCACAATCCGAAACTGTTCAGCTTGAGATGGACACAAATGTTCCGCTGCAACTACAAAACCATCTTTTATTAAATCGCCATCAGTGAAGGGACGCAGGGATTTTGCTAAAAATAAAGCAATTTTGTAACTCACTCTGAGAGCTGCCTCAGTTGATTTTTCTTCGTCGTCCAGATCTTCTTTGGATAGCTTCCTTTTAAGTTTAATAACTTCCTGTGCACGATCTGGTCAATCACATTTTCCACGTCCGTAGTCTTTCGCGTGGTACGACATATAATGTCGCTGCAAATTAAATTTCATAAAAGAATTCAGCGTTTTGTGACATACTAATCATTTTGCAACACCATCTTTTTCAGTAAACAGATACAATTCCTCCCAATGGGGGTTGAACTGCGAAAGCATGGTTGGGGGGTTACACAACGGCGACTTCACATGATTCTTAACCAGCGAAGTGACTGTTACGAGCTGATCGTAGTACTTTAAACGTTACACAGTCGGCGCGAATTCAATAGGCACGCTGCGGCCCTATTCAAACGTGGGCGCGCATTTCCCCTCCCTCCCCTCCCCCACCACTCCGCGACCTTGCAGCTGCTCGCGAGCACGTGCCTGAGCAGACGCGAGTACTCGTGCTCAAAACCGGCCAGTTGTTAAGCCCTGCTCTACAGCACTGTGGTACGTTGTAAACAGTTATCCTTTACATCCTGTAGTTCTTAAAGAGTCCTGTTGTGTGATTCAAAGAGAGGGAATATTGAGGCATCATAAAATTCCTTCCGACAGGTTACCAACAACGAAAATTCATCATAAATGAATTTATACAAGCAGCCCGCTCCTGCGTTTTCAACACTCAAGAAACGGGACAGACACCAACGTAAATTTCGCGTAAAAATCATGAAGATAATACAAATAAGGGATCGTACTAAGGCAGATAGATAACAGTTTTTCCCTCGCTGTATTTGCGAGTTGAACAAGAGAGGGAAAGACTAGTAATGGTACAATGTACCTTCCGCCATGCACCATAGTGATTTGCGGAGTATAACTTTAGATGTACGAGTACAACCCGGAACCGGCATATAGTTTAATGTCGATTATTTTAGAACAGAGATATCGATAGCCTAATGTCGATGATTTTAGAACGGAGATATCGATTTATTCCAAATGTAGATTCCGTTGGTTACAATGCAATACCTCTATTTATCTGAACTGAATATATTTCTCTTTGGCGGAGTGTTTGTAGGCGCCGGCCCATGTATCACGTAAGTGCGGTTTGCCACACAGGGACTTAAAACGCGGACAGAAAGCACAGGTGTATTTAAGCTCTGAGTCTAATTGTGGTGTGTGTTCGAATGGCTCGGTTGGTATAGCGCTTTCCGGTTCAAAATGGTTCAAATGGCTCTCAGCACTATGGGACTTAACATCTTAGGTCATCAGTCCCCTAGAACTTAGAATTACTTAAACCTAACTAACCTAAGGACATCACACACATCCATGCCCGAGGCAGGATTCGAACCTGCGACCGCAGCAGTCCCACGGTTCCGGACTGAAGCGCCTAGAACCGCACGGCCACCGCGGCCGGCGCGCTTTCCGGGAAAGGACAGACTGTGATATGTTCCACAACCAATCCTGACCACCACAAGTCTTACTGGGGACAACAGATGTTCGGATCACTTGTAGCGTGATGTACTCAGTAGATCGTAACAGACTCTGCAGAACATTTTCGGGAAGTTGTAGGTGCGCTTAGTGACATTTGATGCCTTGGCAAATGAAAACCTGATAACTGTTAGAGATGGTATTTAACATAACGGGCGTGGGTGGGCTTGTTCCACCGCGGCGCTCTGGGCATGGCTGGAACTAACGTGACAACAATGGTACCATGCCGACCTCTCCCAACGTGCTGACGGAAGCGCGCCACGCCACTTTAAATAGCCGCACGCACATAAAGTACGCATTCGACACAGGCAGTTGAGACAAGAGTGCGAATTACCTTGCCTGTTTCACTGTCGTCCTTGCCATTCTCGGCTGGAATCGGCGTGACCGTTTTCTCGTATTAAATTTACATACTAGACTGTAACGTAATGGATTCGCCATAATATAGAGAATATGCTGCCGCGGAACGAATTGTGTATTAATTGTTCCACCAGTTCGTGAGCAGTAGACCTGTGCTGTACTGATGTATGCACATTACTCTGTATGACCTGCAACAGAACTGTTATTGCTACATTCACCGACTAGTCACCATTTCGCTCTCGTATAAATACATTAACAGAAATAGACGTAAAGAAACGGAGAGAGTACATAGTCCAGAGCGTTTCATCTCGCTGTAGTTAAGAGCGTTTCTGGAGTTTCTGGAAGAAGACCAAAGGCAAACCGAAAAGAATTACTGTTGACTAACAAAAAATAAAATGCTGAAATACGTTCAACAGTTTAGGTCGAAAAAAATATTCCTTTATTTAAAAAAAAATCGGTTTCGGCAGGCTTTGCTGTCATCTTCAGGTCTTAAAAATCTTTTTTGTTGTGAAACGTGTTCATTTTACGTTGAACTTCATGCCAAGTTGACTTGTGCATAAAAAAATGGTTCAAATGGTTCTGAGCACCATGGGACTTAACATCTTAGGTCGTCAGTCCCCTAGAACTTAGAACTACTTAAACCTAACTAACCTAAGGACATCACACACATCCATGCCCGAGGCAGGATTCGAACCTGCGACTGTAGCATTCGCGCGGTTCCGGACTGAGCGCCTAGAACCGCGAGACCACCGCGGCCGGCTGTGCATAAAAATCAGCACATTATAAAAGATCTGACATAATGTGTTGATTTTTATCCACGCAACTTCGCGTGAGGTTCAACGTAAAACGAACACGTTTAACAACAAAAGGACATTTTAAGACTTGGAAATGACAGCAAAATCTGTCGAAACCGGTTATCTTAAGAAATATTTTATGCTATCTAGGTGTTGAATGTTTTTAGCAAGTAAAACAGATGGCTCCTTCAGTTCTCTCAAAATGAAACATTTCAAAAAATAATATGTCCTCAGGGTGCGGTTAATGTGTTTCATCTTGTATTAGATTATAGATTTCGAGGCTTCACGTCCTCAACTGCACCATAGTACACACCTGATCGACAGTTACGCGTTAATTTCCCAGATCTGGGAAATTAGCCCGTGACTGCCAATGAAATGTCTGTTAATGTGCATCTGAAGTGTAGCGCGAGTCCTCGATGTCGATCATGCAATAACATATCTAATGCCGTAACTGCGACCGGAGGCTATTTTATTTGTTGTTACTCTATGAGGCTGCGTTTCCACCAACCACGACGATGGATAATGAAGATAATTACTATTAAACCTTCTAATATATTAAAACTGTATACAGCACAAAGACTCGAACCCTATAAATTTCTTTCAGCCTGACAATATCCACTTCCCAAATATTTTTACATGTCTTGTTGAAGTGACCCTAGAAGAAGATGTGAAAAAGAAAACACACTAGTTCTGGCTTGACGAGCTGAGTTAGGTATTCGATGTGTCACCTGCCACTCATATCCAGCGGGCCCTAATAAACAAACTTTGAATGTGATCCCTCACAGGTGCATTCTTTTGTCGGTAATACTGGTGAAAGTGTAATCCATCAAAGAAGTGATGCAGCTCGACAAGAGGTCCGTCGAAATATGATCCCTAAAGGAGTGTAATGCAATTGTGATTGAAGAGAACTGGAAACCGAAAGCATTGCCATTCTGTACAGGACAGACAGGTGGTGCCCGGAAAACAAGGTCCCTGTGGATCTGGGCAAGACAGTCTACATATCACTGAAAGGAAAACTACAGAGGCCTGAGCATAAATCTGCACAATCGAAATATTCACAGAAAACAGGTGACCAGTTACTTAGGCTTACAGTTCGATGATCGATTCACGCTGAACGTACATGTAAAACAAGCAACCGGTAAAGCAGAAAAATTTGTACCGAAACTCGCAAGCATTAATACAATCATTTACCGATTTCCACTACGAGCTATACGAACACGTCATTGTGTCTTATTTGAATCAATGGTATGTTTCGCCGCAAGCACGTGGGCGCACAGGCTCTGCCTCACAACGATCAGAAACCGCTGGTAGGCGAGGTCAAAAAAAAAAAGTGTTCTGCTGAGATTATCAGGGGCTTTCAGCAACACGCTAGCATGAGCACTGTGTGTGGTGCTCGGAACGTACCCGATTGGTCTAACAATCTACGACACATTGGCTGAAGAGGGGCAGAGCAGAGAAAGTAATGTAAATTACGGTGGAAGACTTAAGGGACAAGCGCCAACTAAAGAAGCGGCGAATGAATGAGTGGCAGCGTGAGTGGGCAACCAGTTAACCGATATTAATGACTTATTTCAATAAAATAATAAACAAATTACAAGACTGACTTTAGACCTTTACCGTAGACCCTTAAGATTATATAATGTATTTTATTAAGTATAAAATTTGCACCGAGAGGACACGACAGGACATCCACGAAAGGCTTTCGCGGAGTGCGAGGGCGGTTGTTGGGAGCTCTGAATGCCACAATTTTCAAACGTCGTTAAAAACATGCAGAATCGAAGTTAAAATATATCGCAGAAATCCTACGTACTACAGTAGAGAAAATCTCAATTCACACGTTACAAAAAAGTGTAATGTAATTGCATGTATGTTGTGTGAATTATAGCTCCCGTAAACTTGAAAAATGTTATTTTGAAGAACGAAACAAGTGTCTAATATCCCAGCTGGTGTTTTTTAAAACTGAAATTGAAAAAAAATCTTTAATCGTCAATGCCAGCCAGCACTGCACAGTTTGCCTTTTTCTCGCCAATGTCAAAACACTCTCATTTTTACGAAATTATATCGATTCTGGCTTCCGTTTACTAATCGAAGCATTTTTTCCACAACTGGGATTACTTTTTGACTTTTTCTATCCGTATAAATACATTTGTTTGTCATTTTCAAGCACTCACGTATTACTTCGCAAATAAAACAAGCGAAATGAAAAGTTAAGCAGACGCGAGACAATCACCTGCTTTCACACTGTTTATCACAAACGAAACAAGTTACGAAGAGAAATTTTGTTGATACTCTTTGTTAATATCCGAAACTAACAGGACCCCTTTTTCATCTGTAGTATTATGGTATCACATCGGTTGCACTGAGCGCTCGGACGCGCCAGAACCACATGCGGTAAATCGCGATTTTAACTTTTTTTTAAATTCATGGCACACTTTATATGAATGAATCTCAAAAATAGACTCTCTAAGGAACAAGCTAATAAAAAAATTAGGTCCCTACCCAGTGCACCTTCATCGAAAACACCTCGATCAGCAAATAGTGTGTCCAATGGGGAAGCAGGAATCTCTGAGCATGTACGAGGTGCATTCAAGATCTAAGGCCTCCGATTTTTTTTCTAATTAACTAATCACACGAAATCGATGAAACTGGCGTTACTTCTCGACGTAATCGCCCTGCAGACGTACACATTTTTCACAACGCTGACGCCATGATTCCATGGCAGCGGCGAAGGCTTCTTTAGGAGTGTGTTTTGACCACTGGAAAATCGCTGAGGCAATAGCAGCACGGCTGGTGAATGTGCGGCCACGGAAAGTGTCTTTCATTGTTGGAAAAAGCCAAAAGTCACTAGGAGCCAGGTCAGGTGAGCATGACCATGAGGAATCACTTCAAAGTTGTTATCACGAAGAAACTGTTGCGTAACGTTAGCTCGATGTGCGGGTGCGTTGTCTTGGTGAAACAGCACACGCGCAGCCCTTCCCGGATGTTTTTGTTGCAGTACAGGAAGGAATTTGTTCTTCAAAACATTTTCGTAGGATGCACCTGTTACCGTAGTGCCCTTTGGAACGCAATGGGTAAAGATTACGCCCTCGCTGTCCCAGAACATGGACACCATCATTTTTTCAGCACTGGCGGTTACCCGAAATTTTTTTGTTGGCGGTGAATCTGTGTGCTTCCATTGAGCTGACTGGCGGTTTGTTTCTGGATTGAAAAATGGCATCCACGTCTCATCCATTGTCACAACCGACGAAAAGAAAGTCCCATTCATGCTGTCGTTGCGCGTCAACATTGCTGGGCAACATGCCACACGGGCAGCCGTGTGGTCGTCCGTCAGCATTCGTGGCACCCACCTGGATGACACTTTTCGCATTTTCAGGTCGTCATGCAGGATTGTGTGCACAAAACCCACAGAAATGCCAACTGTGGAGGCAATCTGTTCAACAGTCATTCGGCGAACCCCAAAACAATTCTCTCCACTTTCTCGATCATGTCGTCAGACCGGCTTGTGCGAGCCCGAGGTTGTTTCGGTTTGTTGTCACACGATATTCTGCCTTCATTAAACTGTCGCACCCACGAACGCACTTTCGACACATCCATAACTCCATCACCACATGTCTCCTTCAACTGTCGATGAATTTCAATTGGTTTCACACCACGCAAATTCAGAAAACGAATGATTGCACGTTGTTCAAGTAAGGAAAACGTCGCCATTTTAAGTATTTAAAACAGTTCTCATTCTCGCCGCTGGCGGTAAAATTCCATCTTTCGTACGGTGCTGCCATCTCTGGGACGTATTGACGATGAACACGGCCTCATTTTAAAACAATGCGCATGTTTCTATCTCTTTCCAGTCCGGAGAAAAAAAAATCGGAGGCCTTAGAACTTGAATGCACCTCGTACTTCTACACTGCACACCACATATGCAGTCCTAAAAAAAAATTTCAAACATGACTACATCTAAGAATCCAAAAGAGACCCAACAAATGGCAAGACCTGAACAGAGGCGCTGACATTACATCACATATACTGCATGCCAAATACATAGACACAAGACTGTACAACCAGCGAGAGAGGCAAACCCGAGATGAACCTGCTCCATGGGAATTATCCGACACAGAATGAGAACAATGAGACGAACGATGAAAAATGATAATTAATGAGCGATGCAGTCGAAACAAAATGAGGCACAGAACACTGACAGATTGACACCAAGAAGTAACAGCTGTGGGCTATAAGTAGCTATAACCGCGCCAGGGTGTGCCCTAAATAGGCACGTTGAAGCTGTAATAGCCCCAATATAGAACTAATATCACTGGGTCATATACATGAAAAACACTAATCTCACACACAGAACAATGAAGATACTTAGATTAAATTAGAATAGAATAGTGATTAGAATAAAACAGTATAGAAGATAGGCTTAAGGTAGTGACTCCTTATTCATTCGGAGATATGTCCCTATAGTCAGTCAATCATAAGTATTATGAATCAATATTATGAGTCCTCACATTTGGAATGGCACTAACTTATCTTCTTTTTTTCCTTCCTAAACAAACAACCTTAAGTTAAATGCTAACGTTACATTTTTAATTTTTTAATGATTTCATTTAATTGTAAAATTAGGATACAACAAACATGTATTCTGCACAATGAATAAAAAAATGTAATGCAAAATATGGCACGCTTAGTTAATTAAATGACGTATTATCAATAAAGATAAATGTACATGTAAACGATCGTGATGGTTATTTGCCATACTATGAGCCACAGATTTCATGTCGTGCGGTGAGAATTAGCACAAAAGGTGACACAAGTCTATGAAATTTGCAGTGTTGCCCTATCCTCTTCTCATTCGTGTAGTAGAAATTGGGAACATACCATCGCACCATCCAAATCTTTATGAATAACGGCGTTATCATTGTCGTAGCTAAACCCTATTTAACTCACGTTCATCTCAGAGATAGTCGCCAAATTTGGGTCTACGTCTCTTGCACATCGCCGAAGTTGCCTATCGACATGCTTGTTAGTTGTCGACTCGACGTGGCTCATCAACACTTTCATCGAAAATTGTTCAATGTTTAGTCTTTTAAACAACCAATACTGCCGTTGCCGACTGGCTGTCTCTTGTTTCAGTATTGTACCTGCCAGTGATGTCCTTCCCTCTTCTGCTAACGGCACTCCTCAGCTTGTAGATGACTACCCGCAGGAACTTACGTTACAACTTTCCATGTGTTAACACTCAGAAAATTTTCCGCTGACGTGGAAGGAAACTTTGTGAGAGTATACTAATCTAGGAGCTCTAGTCCGGGTGCTGTTAAGTGTTACGCCATTATCGAAAACTAAAATATGCAACTAGACTCGATGCAACTTTCTCCATGAGCAGTATTCTCACTTACCAGAAGCACACTTCTTCGAAGACAATGCATGACTATTCTCGGGAATACCTGGACGATTCTACATATCAACTTGAATAGTCATCTGATTGCCACTTCCCCCGATGATTTTAGAAATTTGGGGGGATTGTTATTTATCCCACCCGCCTTATTTGATCGCAAATCTCCCAAAGCTGTTCGAAATTCTGAGTTTAATATTGGATCACCTATCGATTACGGTTTCTTCTTCTATCAGACAAGTCCTTTCCTCGTAGAGACCTTCAATGTACCCTTTTGACCTATCCGATATTTCCTCTTGCTTAACAGTGGAATTCTCACTGCACTTTTAATATCTACGCCCTTGCTGTTAAGTTCACCGAAGGTTGTTTTAACTTTTCTATATGCTGAATCAGTTCTTCAGATAGGCGTCTCTTTTTCAATATCTTCACATTTTATCTGCAGCGATTTCGCCTTGGCTTCCCTATACTTCTTATGTATTTCACTCGTAAGTGATATTTATGTATTTCTGTTTTTCCCTGAACATTTTCGTACTTCCTTCATATGTCACCAAATGAAGGATATTTTCTGTACCCCAGTTTCTCCGCAGTTACCTTCCTTATACGTCTCTCATTCTCTCCGGTAACTCTGTCTTCTGTTCCTTCCTCTGCACGTTCCAACCTCCGATTATTGTTAGATTTTCATCTCGCTTTACTTACTAAATTACATGTTCAGAATACTCAGATACTTTCAGTATGTTTTCATCTACCACTTGTGATATCAGCATATATCTGAACAGTTGCTGGCGTTGGTTTGTTGCCGATCCTGATGAGGACAACCATATCACTGAAGTGTTCACCGTAACTCATTCTCTGCCATCCTTTCGTTTTCGTAACTAATCCTATTCCCATTATATCATTTCTGTTGGTGTTGATATTACCCTGAATTCATCTGTCCACAAAACTTTTTGTTCTTTACATTTCTCTTCACTGTCCCCCATTATATCCAGACCAAGCCTTTGCAGTTTCCCCTTCAGATTTTCTAGTTTTCCTACCATATTCAAGCTTCCGGCATTCCACACTCCTATACGTAGACGTTTCCACTTTCGTTGGTTGTTCAGTTATTTTCTCGTGCCCCCCCCACCTCCATTGGCAGGCCCGTTTATTTGAATGCGGGATTAATCGGAGTCTTTTGCCATTGGATAGAGAGAGAGAGAGAGAGAGAGAGAGAGACAGACAGACAGACAGAGAAAGAGAGAGAGATCATAATGACACTTTTTCCAACTACAGGCCACATGTCATCTGGACACATATTGTGTGTCTTTAATTTAATTTAATTTTCCATTGCCTTTTTCATTCTCGTCCCGTTCATCAGCACCAATTCCAGCACCGGCACCGACCCTCAACAGCTGAAGGTCTGCTGATGTTGAGGATCACCGGCCTGAGTGGCCGAGCGGTTCTAGGCGTTACAGTCTGGAACCGCGCGAACGCTGCGGTCGCAGGTTCGAATCCTGCCTCGGACATGGGTGTTTGTGATGTCCTTAGGTTAGTTAGGTTTAAGTAGTTCTAAGTTCTAGGGGACTGATGACCACAGCAGTTAAGTCCCATAGTGCTCAGAGCCATTTGAACCATTTTTTTGTTGAGGATCTTCAGGAATCGTCGCCATTACTACATCTGCTATTGCGTGATCACTTTCTTCACCTTCTCATGTTGTAAGTTGTACACACTGGTACTCAACTCTCCACACCGCTTTCCAACAAAGAGAACAATTTCACCTGCCGCTTTACTGGCCGATTCCTCCAGCTGCCACTAGTGCAACGTCGGCAACTACGTTTGCTGCTTATGTTGGCTTCTTGTCTTTTTAGAAACACTCTGCAGGCGGTTGAAAGTGTTGATTCGCATACATACGTTTATACCGACGTTTAACATGTTTTCAATTTCTGCCTCAATCTCTCTGTTAGCTAGGAAACGAGCACTTGCTCCACGTATGTTACTTACAAGGGAACCTCCCCATCGCAGCCCCCTCAGATTTAGTTATAAGTTGGCACAGTGGATAGGGTTGAAAAACTGAACACAGATCAATCGAGAAAACAGGAAGAAGTTGTGTGGAACCGTGAAAAAAATTAGTAAAATATACAAACTGAGTAGTCCATGCGCAACATAGGCAACATCAAGGAGAATGTAAGCTCAGGAGCGCCGTTGGTCCCGTGGTTAGCGTGAGTAGCTGAAAATTTTACTTTCTTTATTTTCGCAAAGTTATGATCTGTCCGTTCGTTCATTGACGTCTCTGTTCACTGCAATAAGTTTAGTGTCTGTGTTTTGCGACCGCACCACAAAACCGTGCGATTAGTAGACGAAAGGACGTGCCTCTCCAATGGGAACCTAAAACATTTGATCGCAAGGTCATAGGTCAACCGGCCGGCCGCTGGTGGCCGAGCGGTTCTGGCGCTACAGTCTGGAACCGCGCGACCGCTACGGTCGCAGATTCGAATCCTGCCTCGGGCATGGATGTGTGTGTTGTCCTTAGGTTAGTTAGGTTTAAGTAGTTCTAAGTTCTGGGGGACTTATGACCTCAGCAGTTGAGTCCCATAGTGCTCAGAGCCATTTGAACCATTTTTAATCATAGGTCAACCGATTCCTCCACGGGAAAACACGTCTGATATATTCTATACGACACTGGTCACTTCCAAAAAAGTGATGAAAACATAAGAGTTTGTCACATAAACTGAAAATAAAAAATTAAACTTTTCACTCGAGGGAAGACATGAACCCACGACCTCTCATTCCGTAGCTGCTCTCGCTAACCACGGGACCACGGCGCTCCTTGACTGCCAGTGTCCTTGATGTTGCTTATCTTGCGCATGCACTACTCAGTTTGTATATTTTACTAATTTTTTTCATAGTTCCACACAACTTCTTGCTGTTTTCTCGATTGATCTGTGTTCAGTTTTTCAAGGCCTATCCACTGTGTCAATTTATAACTAAATCTGAGGGGGATGCGATGGGGAGGTTCCCTTGTTAGAGGAGCCGGCTGACGACTCCCTGCACGTGCCGAGCTTTCCCTGTCCACCTTACAGTCGTACTGACTACAGGACAGTATCTCCTGGAGAACTCACAATGGTAACTTACTAGGGCAGTTTGCTTGGCGGATAGTGGCAGCCTTGTGCAGCAGCGCCAGCCGCTGCTGCTGCGGTTTCAGCATGTTATCAGCGGGGTTTCCGCGGTAGATATGAAATTGAACACAGTGCATGGTAGTAAGAAAAGACAGATTAGTGGTCTGGGCGTGTAGTTAGGCTTGCGAATGTAACACTGAACTTCACACATTATACGAACAGGTGAGAAGCATTCTCCAGGAAGTTCATCACTGAGTGGAATGTGGCTACCGCTCAAACTTGAATGTACCAGCTGTACGTCGTTTACCGTTTTCGAGTGAAACTCTGGTTTTTCATCCCAATGACACGACGCGACAAATACCATATATGGGCCTGCCTTGTATTAGTAGACTGGGAGGAACTTTGAAACTAGGTTCAGGGAGCACACCTACTCTCAAAACAAAACGGCGTTTGGGGCGCATACGGCTGCCTTAAAGCACTCAGTCACGAACATTGAACAAAATTTAGACATTCTACATAGAGCTCATAAGGGACGGTTTCTTAACATTTTAGAAAAAAATTGAAATATACACCCACCAAAAGAAAGACCCGGATTAACTCCTTAACGAGCAATGCGAGTTCAATCATAATACCTATTTTAGTATTTATGACGACTTACTGAAATTACCACTGTTGCGTATAGAAGTCCAAGCCGAAGGGTGAGACATGGTGCACGGTGAAACAGGTAGAAGATGCGTGCAGCGCCTAACTGCGTTGACGGGGCCTTCTTGCACTGCCATCTTACCCACGGCGATGGACATCAGACAACTGAGCGGCTCGCGGCACAACACCTAAATAGCGGGAACCACGGAAGCAGACCATGGAGGAAAACAAGTCTATACCAGCGCCATAGCTATAGAAATCGCCCTTTGTTTTCGATTGTACAAAAATGATAATTTTATTGTGTATTTTAATTTTGACAAGTACACATATTAACCTTGACAACTACAGATTTTAACTAAGTATTTTTAGAGATAAAAGCAAATTACAAAAATCTACTTAATACAGTATGTGCATATGTAATGTAACAAATGTACCAGACGCCATCTGTCGGTAAGAGTTTAATAATTAATATAAATGACGTGCATTCTGCCAACCAGTTTAATGGGAAGCAGCATGTGCCGGTTGCTGTGTGTGGACGAGCTACTCCTGTAACCGAAATTGCAGGTACGTTCTTGTACATTTGATGTTGATCGGATAGGAGGAAAGACGGCCGGTGCGGCCGAGCGGTTCTAGGCGCTCAGTCCGGAACCGCGCGGCTGCTACGGTCGCAGGTTCGAATCCTGCCTCGGGCATGGATGTGTGTGATATCCTTAGGTTAGTTAGGTTTAAGTAGTTCTAAGCCCTAGGTGACTGATGACCTCAGAAGTTAAGTCCCATAGTGCTCAGAGCCATTTGAACCATTTGGATAGGAGGAAATAGGTTTCTATTTGTGAAATAGTACATTAGTATCTTTTTCATTTCAGATCTGAAGATGGTTCTAGAGGAACCGAAACCGGCCATGTGGATAAACATTTTCGCAATCAAGACGGATTATAAGTAACATTGTATAACAGGTTATTGCGGTATCCCTACAGATATTATTTTTGCAAAATACTTTAAGAACTATTAGCCCTTATTCATATTCGCTACTGTGAAACACATCTCTTCTACCGAACAAGTGCTCAAAGCCCTTAAGGTATGCATTTTAGAGCTAATCTTTTCGGGATATTTTTTTCTTGTGTTCGCCCGTACTACCACCCCTGAAAGGTTGTCGGTGGAATTCTGTCTGGTACACACTGTATATTTAATATGTGAGGTGATGTACTGAGGACAGGAGAAGGAGAAGGAGGAAGAGTTTAGTGTTTAACGTCCCGTCGACAATGATGTCGTTAGAGACGGAGCGCTGGCCGCTGTGGCGCTTCAGTCCGGAACCACGCGGCTGCTACGGTCGCAGGTTAGAATCCTGCCTCGGGCACAGATGTGTGTTATGTCCTTAGGTTGGTCGTCAGGTTTACTTAGTTCTAAGTCTGGGGGACGTATGACCTCAGTGCTTGGAGCCATTTGAACCATTTTTTGAGAGACGGAGCACAAGCACGTATTGGGGGGGGGGGGGGGGGAAGGAAAGCTGCCATGTCCGTTCGAAGGAATCATCCTGGCGTTTGCCTTAAGTGATTTATGGATATCACAGGGGGGGCGGGGGGGGGGGGGGGAAGGAAAGCTGCCGTGTCCGTTCGAAGGAATCATCCTGGCGTTTGCCTTAAGTGATTTATGGATATCACAGAAAACGTAATCAGGATGGCCGGACGCGGGTTTGAACCGTCGTCCTCCCGAATAGGAGTCCAGTGTGCAACCACTGCGCTACCCTAGTGAGGATAGATGTTAGAGGTGTGTTCAAGGTGGTATATTCACGCTTCAGCAGCTATAGTCCCATGGCGTTCCGATAGGTGGCTACGCTATACGTGGCAGTCAAAATGGGGTCTGTAACGGAGTTGAGTTCAGGCACAGAGTTGTCATTGGGTTTATTTTGGCGGAAAACCAGAGCATTGCAGATATTCATAGGTACTTGCAGAATGTCTACGGAGACCTGGCAGTGAGCGTGGTGAGTCGTTGGGTGATGCGTCTGTCATCGCCGCAATCAGGTGGCGCAAATCTGCCCGATCTTCTGTGTGCCGGCCGGCAATGATGGAACGCGTGGATACCCTGCATGGGGGCTTAATTAAAATGTAATGCAAATAATTTTAATTTCTGCTTTAGTAGCTGTTTGTCCGATTACGAAGTCTCGTAAACGGTTGGCCCTGACTAGTTTTATTACGCTATCTGACTGCATAGAACAATAACAAAGAATGAAATGGAAATTTTCATTAACACAATTAATTAATTAAGTCCCCAGCAACTATAAAACCTACGAAACCAAAGCACAAGTGTAACTGTTCTGTGTGTGGAAGTATGACTCAACGTACGCATCTGGCACGGTTCTTCTTCAATAACACAAGAAATTTTAAATATCATTTATAGTGAATTAATTAAAGAAAATAGAAATACCATAATTACTCAAGAAAACCAGAATTACACTCTAATACAAGAACACAAGCCACATGCTTTGTTGACTGAACCTGTAATGACGCATTATTCAGGACATTGAAATAATGAGAACGAAAAGAAAAGTAGTTTGTTACCTTAATTTATATTGATGAAAGGCACTCTAGACATTACAATCTCTCCACACCGACTCGCTACTATCACATCTCAACAAGAACTTTTCAGTATCACATCTCAGCAAGCACTGCCTACTAGCTCATCTCAACAAACACTACTCACTACGACATCTCAGCACTGACTACCACGAGTTCTCCCAAGGCACTGCCCACTACGACATCTCAATAATCACTGCCAGTGGAGGCGGCGGAACAATGCTCTCTAGCGATCTCTGGCGCTGTGGCTCAGTGTAGCCACCTTTCAACCCTCATTCGAGGTGATCGACGGATCGTCTGCCCCTGGTAGCTGCGTGGTCAGAGCGACTGAATGTCAATCCTAGGAGCCCGGATTCGATTCCCGGCTGGGTAGGAGATTTTCTCCGCTCAGGGACTGGGTGTTGTGTTGTCCTAATCATCATCATTTCATCCCCGTAAAGGCGCAAGTCGCCGAAGTGGCGTCATATCGAAAGACTTGCACCCGGCGAACGGTTACCCGACGGGAGGCTCTAGTCACACGACATTTATTTATTTATCGACGGATCACAGTCAAACACCTCGCTGCTCAACTGGACGTCTCTGTTGGTAGTGCTGACACACTCGTCCACCAGTTGGGGTTACAAAAGGAGTGCGTCCGCTGGGTTCCTTGCCGACTAACAGAAGACGATCTGTACCGAGTTGCTTGCGCGTTACGATGTTGTTCGTGACTTTTTTTGTCGAACGTCGTCACAGGCGATGAAACATGGGTTCACCACTTCGATCCGGAAACAAAATGGCAATGCACGGAGTGGCGCTAAACCACCTCTCCTGCGAAGAAGAAGCTCAAAGCCGCAGCCTCAGCTGCAGAAGTCATGACGACGGTATTGTGGGGTCTGCTTTGTGTCCCCTCTCTGAAGCGTATTGTGCTACTCTAAGGAAACTGAAGGCTCGACTTCAGCGTGTTATCGCCTCAAAAATGAAAATAAACTTCTCCTTCCCCATGATAATTGGCTCTGAGCACTATGGGACTCAACATCTTAGGTCATAAGTCCCCTAGAACGTAGAACTACTTAAACCTAACTAACCTAAGGACATAACACACACCCATGCCCAAGGCAGGATTCGAACCTGCGACCGTAGCAGTCCCGCGGTTCCGGACTGCAGCGCCAGAACCGCTAGACCACCGCGGCCGGCCCCATGATAATTCAAGGCCTCACAGCAGCCTACGCACCCGAGGGGACCTCGCAAAACTTCATCGGATTGTTTTTCTCCATCCACCCTACAGCCCTGATTTGCACCTTCCGACTTCCATCTCCTTAGCCCAATAGGGATACACTCTGCGGGAATCGGTACCTGAAAGATGGGGAGGTTATTAACGCAGCAAGACTTCGGATCCGGCGTCGACCAGTAGAGTGGTACCATACCAGCATACAGACTCTCCCAGTAAGCTGGCGAAAGGCCCTCACATGCTGAAATAAAGTGCTTTCTATCCAAAAGAGCGGGAATAATATGGTTTATTAGAATACCGAATAAAACCGACCTGCTATCGGAAAAAAACGTGTTGCAGTACTTCTTGAACGCCCCTCGTCACAATGAGGTAAAGCGCGTGTTGAAGCTGACTGCAAGACCAACACACGTGTCGGGAGATCCCAGCTCGGCGCGGCGAGGTGAGGCTCACGATCCGCGGCCGCGCCTCTGCGTCGACCACCGCCTCCGCCTCCGACAGGTACCGCCCCCGCGGAGGCGGTCGCTGATAAATCGCCGAGCGGTGACGGCATCGCGTATAAATACGGTCGCTCTGGGCAGGCGGCCAGCGCGCGCCTTCCTTACATTGCTTTACATGCAAATCCCACACGCTATATTTGAGCCCAGTCCCCGCCGCCTGTTCGCCAGGCAGCCAGGTAGGTAGCGGCTCACCTATGCCCTATCACAACTTGTGACGTCTCAATGGGACACACTTTAGACGCGATTTGCAGCAATATCGCCACAGTCCTCTCATCTCCGTCCTTGGCCCCAGCGACTCTTTCAAGGAACGATTCAATGGAGATCGGAATTTAGCCTGATGCTGATATTGAGCTCAGACTGAAGAACTGTCACAGAGTGGGTGCGGCGCAGATGATTGCAAGCCACGAGAGGTACGTTGAACCAGCTAATTCAAATGGCACTTAAAAACACCTTCTTTCCAAAACGGGTGCGGGGACCAGCTGTCATCCTCTATTTAAAAACATGTAGCATAACTACAAAAGTTAAGAGGGTATTGCCAACTGAACGGATGATATACAACAAATCCAATCATTGGACATGATTAATTAAAAACCGTTTACCGTTATCGCGAAAGCTAAGGCTGGGAGTTCATCCAATGACGCCAGTGGCACAGGTTGACAAGGCAGGGGGTAGGCCCCAATTGGCCTGTTAGTTCCAGAACGTGGAACTGTCGTTGTACACTCTAACACAGAAAAAGGCGCACCATCAAGGAATCATCCGAATGGGACGGAAATCAGAAGATGTGATGAATATGTACAGAGAAACAAATGATGGGTTTGTATCCCACCCATGTCCGGGGCACCCCCAGATGCGTCTTCGCTGGACATCGGGACTCAGTCCGAAGCGGGACTCATCACTGAAGACAATTATACTCCACTCAATGAGATTAAAGACCGAAGACGTCCCCTACAGCAGTGGGTTACCAGTCTGACTGTCACCCGCCATACGGCCCAACAGCAGGGAGAGGTGGTCTAGGATGTCATTTCTTTTCATAGCAGGACCCCTTTGGTTGTCATTCGTGGCAGCCTCACAGCACAGCAGCATGACGATGATATTCCACGTCCCATTTTGGTGCCTTCATGGCAAGCCACCCTGAGCTTTCATTTCAGAAAGATGTCCTCGTGCCTGCCAGACCCTACCTCGTCCTGCAAGGTCGCCGGGTCTCTCCCCAATGGAGAACGTTTGGAGCATTATTGGCAGGGCCCTACAACCGTCTCGGAATTTTGCCATGCGTTACTGACTTGCACGATTCTTCTCTTCAATAAATCATACAGTTTTTTCTGAAACTGTTATATATATATATATATATATATATATATATATATATATATATATATATTTTTTTTTTTTTTTTTTTTTTTTGGACGAGTATATCACATCTTCACTTAACTCTTCCGGGCTGACATGCTGTGCGGCCGGCCGCGGTTCTAGGCGCTTCAGTCCGGAACCGCGGGGCTGCTACGGTCGCAGGTTTGAATCCTGCGTCGGGCATGGATGTGTGTGATGTCCTTAGGTTAGTTAGGTTTAAGTAGTTCTAAGTTCTAGGGGACTGATGAACTAAGATGTTAAGTCCCATAATGATCAGAGCCATTTGAACCATGCTGTGAGACTGACAACTATGACGGACGATGATCGACACCAACCCAAGGGGAAAGTGTTCTTACCATTTATCAATAAGGACACTGATCGCTTTGGAAACATTTTAAGCAAGTACGATGTGGAAACTGTTTTCAGGCCCACCACGAAAATAAAAGAATGTTTAAGTTCCGTAAAAGATAAACGACATCCTCTAGCTACACCAGGTGTCTATAAAATTCCGTGCAATAGTGGAAAGGTCTATATAGGCACAACAAAAAGAAGCGTCAACACCCGTCTGGGTGAACATAAAAGGAACTGCCGCCTCGGACATATTGATAAATCGGCTGTAGCGGAACATGTGTGTCAGGAAGGTGATCATGAAATAAAGTTTAGTGAGACGACCGTCATAGCAAAGATGTGGCATTACTACTCACGAATGCAATAATTTTAACAGAAAAGATGAAGGCATTAAGATGGATAAGATATGGATGTCAACATTGCAGCAACAGTGTGACAATCGAATAATTTCAATTGAGAACGTTGGCAATATCAGAGATCATAGCACAGCCGACGTCACGTGACTGACAGCGGCGCCCTCTGGATGGCTTATATATACGCCGCTAACTCGCGCTCTCGTTGCAGTTCGCCGATTGTCCTCGGAGGATGCCTCCCTCAGTCGAAGGCGAAACGTCAGGGGAGAGTCTTATTTATGGACCACGGCATCTCAGCCAGGAAGTGTTAAGTGATGACAACACCTGCCGTGAAAGCCTTCATTCTGGTATATCACATCTACTGATTTTCGTCCGTAGTGCACCTTTCTTTCTTTTTCCATTGGAGTATAGCACCAATCTTCAATCAGCCAAGTTAACGTAATTATTGTAAACTACCACAACGGTTAATTACCTCACTGAACTGCCTACTACTTGTACTTTCATCGGATGAATTGCGACATTGGTAGCACATTTATTTAAATTAACAGTAATGTTGCAGATAAGGGCGGGAAAGCTGCCTAAAAAGTCTTGGAGAGGTAAAAAGAGCGCCAATTTTGTCCTTTAGCAGAAGTAGTGGTGGACGTCCTGTCGGTTGGCGCGAGCAGTACAGAACACAATGCATGTCTGCCGCTTTCGGTACTACATGGTCGCACCTTGCCAACTTTGCCGGAGGTGCCTGCCCTTGGCTTGTGCAAGGTAAGAATCAGCGGTGATCCCTTTCGCGTCACCATTGCTTGGACTGGTATACGGAGTCAGACAGTGGGGGACTCAACGGAAAGACCTGAACGGGGAAGCTACAAAGCCGCCTGCGACTCGTTAGGAGCAGTTTCGCAGTCGAAGGAAGTACAAAAATGTTAAGGGAAAAACAGGAATTTAGCCATTTAAGTCCATTAGGGATGAAATAAACGCAGGTTCGAATCCTGCCTCGGGCACGGATGTGTGTGATGTCCTTAGGTTAGTTAGGTTTAAGTAGTTCTAAGTTCTAGGGGACTGATGACCCCAGATGTTAAGTCCCATAGTGCTCAGAGCCATTTGAACCGTTTTTGATGAAATAAATACAGGGCTATTACAAATGATTGAAGCGATTTCATAAATTCACTGTAGCTCCATTCATTGACATATGGTCACGACACACTACAGATACGTAGAAAAACTCATAAAGTTTTGTTCGGCTGAAGCCGCACTTCAGGTTTCTGCCGCCAAAGCGCTCGAGAGCACAGTGAGACAAAATGGCGACAGGAGCCGAGAAAGCGTATGTCGTGCTTGAAATGCACTCACATCAGTCAGTCATAACAGTGCAACGACACTTCAGGACGAAGTTCAACAAAGATCCACCAACTGCTAACTCCATTCGGCGATGGTATGCGCAGTTTAAAGCTTCTGGATGCCTCTGTAAGGGGCAATCAACGGGTCGGCCTGCAGTGAGCGAAGAAACGGTTGAACGCGTGCGGGTAAGTTTCACGCGTAGCCGGCGGAAGTCGACGAATAAAGCAAGCAGGGAGCTAAACGTACCACAGCCGACGGTTTGGAAAATCTTACGGAAAAGGCTAAAGCAGAAGCCTTACCGTTTACAATTGCTACAAGCCCTGACACCCGATGACAAAGTCAAACGCTTTGAATTTTCGGCGCGGTTGCAACAGCTCATGGAAGAGGATGCGTTCAGTGCGAAACTTGTTTTCAGTGATGAAGCAACATTTTTTCTTAATGGTGAAGTGAACAGACACAATGTGCGAATCTGGGCGGTAGAGAATCGTCACGCATTCGTGCAGCAAATTCGCAATTCACCAAAAGTTAACGTGTTTTGTGCAATCTCACGGTTTAAAGTGTACGGCCACTTTTTCTTCTGCGAAAAAAACGTTACAGGACACGTGTATCTGGACATGCTGGAAAACTGGCTCATGCCACAACTGGAGACCGACAGCGCCGACTTCATCCTTCAACAGGATGGTGCTCCACCAAACTTCCATCATGATGTTCGGCATTTCTTAAACAGGAGATTGGAAAACCGAAGGATCGGTCGTGGTGGATATCATGATCAGCAATTCATGTCATGGCCTCCACGCTCTCCCGACTTAACCCCATGCGATTTCTTTCTGTGGGGTTATGTGAAAGATTCAGTGTTTAAACCTCCTCTACCAAAAACGTGCCAGAACTGCGAGCTCGCATCAACGATGCTTTCGAACTCATTGATGGGGACATGCTGCGCCGAGTGTGGGAGGAACTTGATTATCGGCTTGATGTCTGCCGAATCAATAAAGGGGCACATATCGAACATTTGTGAATGCCTAAAAAAACTTTTTGAGTTTTTGTATGTGTGTGCAAAGCATTGTGAAAATATCTCAAATAATAAAGTTATTGTAGAGCTGTGAAATCGCTTATTTGTAATAACCCTGTAGCACATCCAGGGCGACCAAAGTGAAATGGCTGCAGGGAAGATATGAAGAAATCGAAAAATGAATGATTATCGGGAGGACTGTTACAGCATTTACAGTCAAAATGACCCTCAGTGACACTAAAAGCGAGGATGGTAACATAAAGAGTGGAACGTAAATTCCACTGTTAAATGCAGAAGAGAGAGGAGACAGGTGGAAAGAGCACATTGAAGGCTTGTATGGGGAGGACGATTTATCTAATGACGTCTTAGCAGAAGAAATTGGAGTCGACAGGGATGACATAGGGAATCCAATATTATAGTCAGAATTTATAAGAGCTGTGGAAAATTTGAGAACAAATAAGGCAGAAGGGATAGATAACATTCTATAGGAACTTATAATATGATTCGTGGAGGTGTCAAGCAAACGACTCTTCAAGACGGTGTGTAGAATCTACGAGATTGGCTACGTAAATCAGACTTTCATAAAAATATCATCAACACAATTCCGAAGGTAACAATGGCAGATAAGTGCGAGAACGGTAGCAAAATCAGTTTAACAGCTCATGCATCCAACAAACTGTCAAGAATAATATACAGAAGAATGGAAAAGAAATCGAAAATCAGTTACATGACGATTACCTCGGCTTTAGGAAAGTTGAAGGCACCAGAGAGCCAGTTCTGACTCTTAGTCTGATAATGGAAACAAGACTGAAGGAAAGTCAAGATACGCTCGTAGGATCTGTCGATCTCGAAAAAGCGTTCGACAGTGGGAAATAGAGTAAGATTTTCCCAATTCAGGGAAAAATAGGAGCACGCTACATAGAAAGACGGGTGATGTACAATCCGTACAAGAACCAAGAAGGAAGAATAAGAGTGCATGACCAAGAACGAAGCTCTCGGATTAATTCTTCTAGACCTGAATTTTTTCCGGAGAAAGGAAAGTTTTTCTTTATGCTCTAATGCTCTTAGGCGATATTTTTAACGATTTTATATGCATGATTTATTCAAATACGTGTACGCCTGTTCAGAACTTAATTTGAACATTTGGTTTCTTTTTATGGACTAAGACAAATAATTTTTAAAAAATCACTGTTGTAATAAATAAAGTGATAATGCAATAATTACCATGCAAAATAACAATAATAACATTCAGTCATACAGTGGAGCGTAACTAACCAACGACTTGCGTGTATAATCTAGGTCACGCGTTGCTGCGCACTGCTACATTCACTTGTTGATATTTCTACACCGATGCCCAACAAGTGGGAGCACTTGTGCATGACGAAATGATTGAACATTCACAGATGTGTACATGAGGTTTCAATTGAGGAAAAATACAGGTTTACACTTCTTCTGAAGTGTTATTTGTTCCTGCTTAATTCATTCTCGTATTCTTTAACTATTATTCTAATTGTCTTTTGTCCTGAGATTCAGCGCCGACGGGATTGCAGCAGTGGTGACTCGTGACGTGTCTGCCGCTTCCCTAACATAAGAAAACGACCAAGTATGAAAGATGTTAACCATAGCAGTAGCACGAATCATTTCCTTTCAGGCCATAGTCCGTATCCGCTAAAACTACTCCGTAGTCAGGCTCGGCACTGAGGCATACAGAAACGCTACATCACATTCTGCTCACTTGTCCAGCGTACGAATTCATGAAGTAGCCGTTGCAAGTGGTCGCCCATCCCACTTCAGAACCTTCTTCTCGCTTCGAAGTTCGAAACGATTGCACATCCCTCGTGCTCTCGGTATGAAAAGTCGTCTTGTGGTACGGAACAGTGTAAGAATACACTCGTTGGCTCACATTACCTGTTTCCACTCGTCTGCAGCCAAGGAGCGAGTCAGCATGGAGGTAAGACACTGGAGTCGTATTCGAGACGACGCTGGTTTAAGTTTCCGCCTGGCCATCCAGATTTAGGTTTTCCATGATTTCTCTAAATTTTTAAAGTAAATGTCGAGATGTTCCTTTGAAAAAGAACGAATTGTTCCCTCCCTCCACCTGAGCCTATAGGACTAGTCAGTTACTGCAGTGCAGCTATTCGCATCGTGTGACCGCATCATACGAGTATCTGTTGTGTCCGAGACGGTCAATAGCTTCCGTGTTTACTACAAACTACTTTGTTTTCACTCGCCTCTCGCCTTCCCCCACCACGCCACAGGCAGCAGCTCGCTTGCGTCTCGGACGTCGACTTGAACGGTATTACTACATGACAGTAGTTCATAAGCTCGGGACCACGCCCTGCACTCTTCATTGCTGCATGTGTTTTTGTGTTTCGAAGAGCAGTTAAAATAAAAAAAAGACGGATAGGTGGACATCTGAACACAATATACAGTTTGTGACGTTATATAAGGATCAAACCAACCTATGGATTTGTTTGGCTCCTAATTATAACAGCACAAATTTGCGTAAAACCTCGCTTGAACACATTCGCGTGGAACTGGATTTACAAGAAACGAATGAAGTAACAAAAAAGATCAAAAAATTGCGTCCACGTCTAACCAGGAATTATTAAAAATTGAGAAAAGTAAACAAAGTGTATACGGCACTGATGAAATCTGTAAACTATCCATCAAAGGTTCGATGTTGTGGATTATATTATGAAAATAATTAATTTAAAATTTATTTTATTTCTCGTTCAGCTACAGGCAAAGCGAGATAGACTTACAAACATCAACATAAAAATTTAAATTAACATTAACAATGATTTACAATAAAATTTTCAGGGTTTCCAGCCACAAAAGTGCTTGGTCACTTATCACATGTATGTCCATCAGATTTCCTCCCTTAAGTCCGTGTACGTCGCACTCAACTATATGCTGCATGGTTTGACTCTCTCCGCACTCACAATTGGGGTCCTGGGAGAAACCCCACTTTTTCAACAAATATCCGCACCGACCAAAACCTGTCCGCAGACGATTTAGAGTTACCCACACTCTACGTTGGAGTTGGAAGCCTGGAACTCGTTGAGATGGGTCCTCAATAAGGAAACTGTTATTCACTTTGCTTTCCTGCCATTGCTGTTTCCACAGGTTATCGATATCAATCTGTTGTTTGAGTTCTTTCCAGAAGGGATTTCTTGACATCAATCTGTCAGGGGGAGGAGGTAGGTCCCTGAACTTTTCTTTGTACCTCTGGATTGCTCTTTCACGTCTAATCGAGGGTGGTTCGATATTGGCAAGGACGGGCAGCCAAGGTTTCGGGGTGGGTCTTACTGTTCCTGTTATGAGCCTCATTGTCTCGTTAAGTTGCACATCAATATATCTGACATGCCTACTGCGGGCATTAATTTAAAAGAAAAACATACAAGACGTAATCTGTAATTTTATTATTATAAAGTACTTTAATTATAATATCATGTGTAATATTATTAAAAATCACAAAATCACATTTATAATATCTATAATCACACAATCTTGTTAGATTGTCAAGCGACTGCTCCGTCACCATTTACGTAATTTTTTAAATATTTATCTCGCTTATTCTCTGCTGTTGCTTTCTATCTATTATTGATCCGCGAGCGATGCATGCTTTGTAATTCATCAATTTTCTATATTCCCTGCCCCAAATTGATCTGAATGTTGCTTACGTCTTCATAATCAGTTGTTTCTGGTTGTGTATAGGTTCTTGATGCAATGGTACGTAACCTGTTGTGTAACGAACATGCGCATAAGACGACCATCATCACAGTGTCCTCTTTAACTCGAGTTGGTTTTCCTAAAACACGAAACCTAGATGCTAGTTTGCCAAACCTATTCACAACAATTCTTTTTGCTCTGCTCAATCTATAATTAAGGTCTTTTCTCTTTTAGCTGGCGTGTGTTTGTAGTTCATGAGTAAGTACTGCTTTAAAGGGAAGCCATCATCCCAAACTAGAGCATCATTAGTTGTTTCCTAGAGAGACACACCGAGCATATGAGCCTGTATCTACATATCTGAAACAATAATCGTGATTCACGACGGCCAGAAGCGCAATACTATTCGTTGTTTTGTAATTATAGTAATCACTACCACAATTTGGTGGTGCTTAAATTGTTATGTTTCCCGTCAAAAGCACCACAGCAGTTTGGGAAATTCCAACTCGAATGAAACCCTATTTGTCTATTTGTATATCCTGCATTCTTCCATATTCGGTATCTGCAAATAAAATACTGTTGTTGATTGTGATTTGACTTAAAATAGTATTGTTAAATTTTAAAATAAAATAGTACTGTTAATTTCAGGAACCACATACTGAAACAAAATCAGGGAAAGGTTTTACTGAAGAATTTTCAAAAACTAATAAAAAGGGTCTTGATAGCAATAGCATAAACACCGCGAAAATACAACCAATGAAACCACCACAAAGGCCAGGATCAGAGAAGAAACTGTCACCAGAAAACTCTCAAATTCAAGCAGCCATGAATGAACTCAAGGAACTAAATAACAGTTAAACAATCTCTGCCCCGAGTCCACAAGAATCAGAAGATGAATGTGATGTAATTGGAAGACACATGGCACTGCAGCTCAGACAGTTGCCACCAACTGAAAGAATTGATGCGACAGATGAAACACAATGCAGTACCCTCTTGATCCTGTAAGAAATCCCCCTGTGTTACAACTGTATATACACCTTCCAATTAAAGTTCCGACTCTGCTCCACCACCACGGCCAATTGTAGGGTTCCCACCAAGATCATCACTATAATCTCTACACCAACAACAGCTGCTTTCTACCAGCTTGATGAACCTTTTAGTGTCTGCACACCCCAAGCAAGTGGAACTATCCTCGCAATCGATACCCGGAGATGATGTACTTCATGCAATAACAACGTTCTCTAATATAATGAACTAAGCTATGTAGTACTGTATTAATAGGTCAGGTTCATTTTTATAACATGCAAAAAGGTTAGCAAATAAGATTATGAATAATAGAGATTACAGAATTTCAGTTACAGCATCCCACACTTCTGGTATTATTTTAATTGCGGATCGCTTCGAAATTCTGAAAAATACCGACGGCACTCTATATGATATTCCAGAAGAACGTATACCAAGACTATTTTCAACTTCGCTCTCCCAGGAATAGCAGCCCCCATGTGTGTATCTCCACGTTGAATTTGTGGAGCAATTAAACGCAAGAGTATTTCCACTTGTATAGGTGTCACTCTCATTACTGCTTTATATTCTCGGGGATCTTCATTATATAGCTCTTTAAATACTGCATGCGTTGCTCCTTTCCTTTGTATCCAATTCCTGACTCAAGTCGTTCTTTTCTCTTCTTATTTTGTACAGCACTTTCAGCTCAAAGTATTTCAGGGCAACGTATTTTTGTAACCGATTTTATTACGGCAAGGCGCTGCAGCCATGGACTGTGCGGCTGATCCCGGCGGAGGTTCGAGTCCTCCCTCGGGCATGGGTGTGTGTGTTTGTCCTTAGGATAATTTAGGTTCAGTAATGTGTAAGCTTAGGGACTGATGACCTTAGCAGTTAAGTCCCATAAGGTTTCACACACATTTGAACATTTATTACGGCAAGAGCTGTAATCAGCCGTGTATTTTGCGAAAACATTTCACGAGACACTGCTACTGAAAAGACGTAAGTACACTCGTGCAGTAGCTGTCTGTCAGGTCAAGAGATTGTACTTTGTAACCAGGCCTTAAGCCTCGTTGCTAATGACAACGTAGTCGACGGAACGTTAAACCCTAATCTTCTATCCTCTTCGAAGTTCTTACCCTATGTTCTAGTCACCAACTAAATCCCTTTGTTTAATAAAAAATGGTTCAAATGGCTCTGAGCACTATGGGACTTAACATCTATAGTCATCAGTCCCCTAGAACTTAGAACTACTTAAACCTAACTAACCTAAGGACATCATACAACACCCAGTCATCACGAGGCAGAGAAAATCCCTGACCCCACCGGGAATCGAACCCGGGAACCCGGGCTTTGTTTAATATGACTTGGTTTATATGCAGGGCCAGCACGAATGTTATGCATACGCAGTTCATGTTCTACTGCTTTCCTTGACACTTTGCTCTCTATGAGCGTAGCTTTCATGCAGCGGTCTCTTCAACAGAGGTGAGGTTGAAAGGGGATTGTTTTATTTGCCATGACAATTTTTAGGTAGTTTCGGCCATAAATGTGGATGAAATTGTGAATTTGATAACTGTACTCCGTCTCCGTAGTATCGACATAGCACTCCGTCTTCAGGCCACAAGTGGCCCATCGGGACCATCCGACCGCCGTGTCATCCTCAGGTGAGGATGCGGATAGGAGGGGCATGTGGTCAGCACACCGCTCTCCCAGTCGTTATGATGGTTTTCTTTGGCCGGAGCCGCTACTATTCGGTCGAGTAGCTCCTCAATTGGCATCACGAGGCTGAGTGCACCCCGAAAAATGGCAACAGCGCATGGCGGCTGGATGGTTACCCATCCAAGCGCCGGCCACGCCCGACAGTGCTTAACTTCGGTGATCTCACGGGAACCGGTGTATCCACTGTGGCATGTTGTTGCCGTAGTATCGATATAACCACATTTTTTTTGTAAGTCTGTATCTGAGACCAAACTTGCTGCTCAGAGAAGTTACGTCTTTTGAAGAGACTAGCAAGGAACGTGTGTTTGACAGTCTGGCTATAAGCTCGGTTTGAAAAAGATGGAAGCTGGTCTGCAGCTTAGTGGAGGCAGCATTATTTTAGAAGGATTTTGTACTAATATATTTTAAGTAAAGAAAACGAGATTATATCGGTAGATGAATGCTAAAGGGAGAAATTTAAAGGTAATTTAGTTTCTTTTTAAAATGAGATATTCACTCTGCAGCGGAGTGTGCGCTGATATGAAACTTCCTGGCACATTAAAACTGTGTGCCGGACCGAGACTAGAACTCGGGACCTTTGCCTTTCGCGGGCACGTGTGCTCTCATTTTGTTCGTTATAGTTCGTCGCAAATGTTCGTGGCAGACGTCCCATGACGCCCGTTGAAGCTCGTTATTGATCCATTCAAACCGTTTTAATATTACAGGTGGCAGCTAACCCTCTTTTTTTTTTTGTAATCTCATTTTGTTCGTTTTCGTTCGTTGCATCTGCTCGTGGCGGACGTCGCAAGACACCCGTTTCAGTTCGTCGTCGATTCATTCACTCAGTTTTTTTATCACAGAGGGCAGCTAACCCTCTGACCGAACACGCTGAGCTACCGTGCCGGCTACCCTCTGACCGAACACGCTGAGCTACCGTGCCGGCACTATCTGAGCTACCGAAGCACGACTCACGCCCCGTCCTCACAGCTTTACTTCTGCCAGTACCTCGTCTCCTACTTTCCAAACTTTACAGAAGCTCTCCTGCGAACCTTACAGAACTAGCACTCCTGAAAGAAAGGGTATTGCGGAGACATGGCTTAGCCACAGCCTGGGCGATGTTTCCAGAATGAGATTTTCACTCTGCAGCGGTGTGTGCTCAGACGGTAGAGCACTTGCCCGCGAGAGGCAAAGGCCCCGAGTTCGAGTCTCAGTCCGGCACATAGTTTTTTTGTTTTTTTACATACATGTGTAACTGTGTTATTTGTTGCTATTGTAACATTGCTTATGGTTAAAGTTTGCTGTAGAAATTTTATAGTGAAACACATGGACTTGTCTGATAATTGAAATAAGCATCAAGGAACGCAATTATACACAAGAAAATTATTACGAAATATTTTACTTATTTGTCTAGTTGTGAGAACTTTAAGGGTGTATTTCTGTTATGTCTTAATGAATCATAGTTTAACTTGGAGCTTCTGTTTCATTTATCAGTCGTTAAGTTTAGTTCCTTATTTCTCGTTCATTATCTTTATGAATATGTTTGTATACTCGTACTGCACATCACGAGTTGTGTGCTGCAGAAGCATTTTTTATGAAAAGTGATAAGATACCATCTTGCGTTGCACACAGCAAGTACGGCAAATGAAATTTGGTTTTGGACAGCTAGGCCAGTATTCCTAATAACAGACGAGCGGTCCGTGGGCACAAGTAGGCACTATAAGATAGTGATTATCGGAATGTATTTGTGAATGTATCATGGCCTTTCACAGGTTTCAAATCAGTAAAAGATTTCAGAAAAGTGCTATCTTGTAGGTTTTCAAGCAGTTTATCAGAAAGACAGATGCGGTAATTTATATGTTCATTTGCTCTGTAAGTACAGTGACAGTTCTGGTAGAGTCATTGTTTGAGAGACGAAACTTAGCTGTATCCAGTGTCAACATTTTAATCCGTATCATTTTGTTTTGCAGTCAGATAGAAAATGTAAATTTGATTCAAAACGGATTGCTCTCTCGCAAGCGAATCGTTTGATGTATTGGCCAGCCTGGATTTCGCAATGTGTAGCGTGTGTTTCACATAACTTCCGTTCAAAAATTTTGAAACAGTTCTGTTGCCCTGCTCAGAGACTTACGCATTCCGATATAAAAATTTTTTTTTTTTACATTTTTCAGATACCAACCAGACATTTACAAACACAAGTTTAGAAGTTTTAACGTTAAACTTTCAAGGTGAGAGTCCCCTTCAGCGCACTCAGTACGATAAGTTTCCTTTCACGTGTTAGCAGCCGAAGTGTCCCCATGTGATGTGTATGCTGCGATAGGTACATTTGATACAACTGTGAACACTCTCGCTCTTGCATCAAGTAAGAAGTTTTTCGCTGGAAGCGTAAGGCCAGAGCTGTTCGTAGATCATCACAGAGTCCTGGAGTCAGAGCATCTGCACACGTTATGACATTATGTCCCAAGAGAGAAATAAAAGGCAACGTCATTGCGTTATAGACTACTCTGGAAACAAGCGCCGGAAGAGCACAATTTGTGCTGGGTTGTTCAGACATTTTCTTCGCCTTTACATGTCGTCTATTTCATCTTCCAACCCTTCAGCACAGGTCACATCCTTCCATTATCGCACCAACTGAACGTACATAAAGTACTGTGTTCCTAAGTTTGGGGCAACTACATTGTTGGTGCACTTATTTCTTTGACGCGAGAGTGCTTCACGATGGCAAGGTTATCTTTCGCTGATGCTTCGCCTTATGCTCTAAGACAACGCATGAGAATTAGCACCCCATTTCCGGAGTTCGGCGATATGGTACAGTAGCAAACTGATACTATGACTCAGCAATTATCATGCTTGAAGAGGGTTCACTTAGATCATTTTGTTGTTTCCAGCTGGTCCCTTATAATCCAATTTTCAGCCAGTCGCATTTTCTAATTTTTGTAATAACTTTCGACAAGGCGATACGTGCATGTTAGCTTGGGAATGATCTGGGCCTAAATGTGGGAAAAAATCTGTGTGTACCGATACATTTTGGGTTTAAGGGCGTCCAGGTTTTCGGTCTGAGTTTGAGTCAGCTCATGATCTTCTTATAAGATTTATAAAACGTATTTTCTGCGTTTTAAAGATCATAGGGGCTCTTTCTTAGAAGTAATTTTTCTTGACTTTGTAGTTCTTTGTGTAGCGAAAACTTGTAATTGTTGTAATAAACGTATTATTAGCCAATAACTAAGTTTGTTGTGTCCTCCGGATACCGTTTATAATCAAGACAATGCCAGCCTTTCTCATATGAGATAAAGCAAGGGCAGCACAGACAAGTACACGGTTCAAGGCAATACAGCAAAAAAGACCGATAATAGCATCTACATCTACGTGATTACTCTGCTATTCACAATAAAGTGCCTGGCAGAGGGTTCAATGAACCACCTTCAAGCTGTCTCTCTACCGTTCCACTCTCGAACGGCACGCGGGAAAAACGTGCACTTAAATTTTTCTGTGCGAGCCCTGATTTCTCTTATTTTATCGTGATGGTCATTTCTCCCTATGTAGGTGGGTGCCAACAGAATGTTTTCGCAATCGGAGGAGAAAACTGATGATTCAAATTTCATGAGAAGATCCCGTCGCAACGAAAAACGCCTTTGTTTTAATGATTGCCACTCCACGTATCATGTCTGTGACACTATCTTACCTATTTCGCGATAATACAAAACGAGATGCCCTTCTTTGTACTTTTTCGATGTAATCCGTCAGTCCCACCTGATGCGGATCCCACACCGCACAGCAGTACTCCAGAATAGGGCGGACAAGCGTGGTGTAAGCAGTCTCTTTAGTAGACCTGTTGCACCTTCTAAGTGTTCTGCCAATGAATCGCAGTCTTTGGTTTGCTCTATCCACAATATTATCTACGTGATCGTTCCAATTTAGGTTATTTGTAGTTGTAATCCCTAAGTATTTAGTTGAATTTACAGCATTCAGATTTGTGTGACTTATCGTTTAATCGAAATATTTAGCTGATTTCTTTTGGTACTCATGTGAATAACTTCACACTTTTCCTTATTCAGGGTCAATTGCCACTTATCGCACCATACAGATATCTTATCTAAATCATTTTGCAAGTCGTTTTGATCATCTGATGACTTTACAAGACGGTAAATGACAGCATCACCTGCAAACAATCTAAGACGGCTACTCAGATTGTCTCCAATGTCGTTAATATAAATCAGGAATAGTAGAGGGCCTATAACACTTCCTTGGGAAACGCCGGATATTACTTCTGTTTTACTCGATGACTTTCCGTCTATTACTACGAACTGTGGCCTTTCTGACAGGAAATCACGAATCCAGTCGCACAAATGAGACGATACTCCGTAGCACAAGATGGAATGACAAAATAACAGCGAATTACCTGCTGCTGTCAGCATTTCCAATGGATAAGAATACGTTAAGCCACTAACAGCACAGTGCGCTGTGAAAACAGAAATAGCGACGAACTGTGTACAGATGAAAGGGCGCGTGACCAGGGAGACTGAAAGCAAGGACTGGAGCGCAACAAACTGAGTCGATGATTCACCTTTACGGTCTCCATGGACGGGAAACCTAACAGTCACGCCATCCACGTAGACAGCATTTAGCTCACCACTGAACGTTCTCATATTCAGATATAAGTGTCACAAGCAGTTCCTTTAGGGTTAACTACCAAAGCGTTCGAATATCTCACTGATGACTTATTAATACCTATGTGCGAACAAAATTCCGATGGTTTTGTAAAGTTGGAAGCTTCGCTGGAAAATTATACAAACAAACATGTGTTAACGTGGTTGCAAAAGGCAAATCAGAGGAAGATAAATGTTCATTTCTCATCAACGAAAAATTTAATCAAAACTGCATTTGTTTCTGCTGCAAATTTAAATTGGCTTGATTTTACCGTGACTCTCGTACTACGTAGCTTTGTGCTGTTGCCTTACTTTTGTTTTCTTTGTGAGGATATCTCCAGAAGTTGCAAGAAATTAGCTGAAAGCAGCGTATTGACTGTGAGCGGCGTAAGTTTTCCTGTCTAGTCGTCGGGCTTCGAAACATTTTGAGCGGGCTTCGAAATCTTTTGAGCACAGTTAGATTTCTGCTGGCTGTAGTAGCGACTATTTTAACACTGTATCAGGGGTTACGGCGAGGCTGGCGATGTTCATTGACTCTTTTAGAAGTGTAGCAGTGCCGATCTAGGCCCAAAGATGTACGTTCTGTTGCTGCTGAGTTGTGCAGTACTTCGCATAATTTGACTCGTTCACCGCTGATCCCTAGGAGCATATGGACGAGCTCCCTGTTCAAAAAATTGCGGACCATTCAGAATCTCGCGCCAATTTTGCGCCGGACCGAAATGCAGTTGGCAGCCCTGCACACATCAATCACATTGTACGTGCCAGTCGAAGACAGACTGTCCGAGAGATTTCAGAAAAATGTAACATTTCAGTTGGATCATGTCAAGAAATCCTGACACAGCATCCTGAAATGCTGCCGTCCAGTCCATCCCGCTGTTCATGAGTCAAGACTAGCAAGACCTTCGCCTACCGGCACGGTAGCTCAGCGTGTTCGGTCAGAGGGCTGCGTGCTCTCTGTAATAAAAAAAACTGAGTCAACGAGTCAACCATCAACTTGAACGGCTGTCTTGTGACGTCCGCCCAGACCAAACGGAACGAACTATATCGAAAAAATGAAAAAAAAGAGATGGATACAGCGTCTGCCATGTAAGCAGGAGATCCCGAGTTCTAGTCCCGGTCGGGGCACATATTTTCAACTGTCCCGTTGACTCATATCAACGCCTGTATCCAGCTAGGGGTATTCATTTCATTGTAACTCCTTAAGAGAACCACAACTGGTGATGAGACGTGGGTCTACGGTTGTGATGTTGAGTGCAAGATTTAGTCTTCAACTGCGTCGGAAAAGTTTCTCCAAGACCAAAAAAAGCTCGTCAGATTAGGTCAAAGTCATGCTGATAGTTTTCTTTGACTTTGAAGGATTAGTTCATCGTGAACTCGTGCCAGAGGGACAAATTGTTAATCGCTGGTACTATCGCGCTTCCGAGAAAATGTGAGAAGGAAACGGCCTCAAATGTGGCGAGGCAATTCATGGCTCTTGCGTCACAATAACGCACCAGCACATTCATTCCTGTTGGTGCGTGACTGTTTGACAAAAAACGAAATCACTGTGCTGCCTCATCCTCCGTTCTTTCCAGACCTGGCCTCTGCGGACTTAACTCATTTCCAAAGTCGAAAACCCCGTTGGAAGGACGAAGATCTGCAACAATGGACGAGATAACAGAAAATTCGCAGGCGGCGCTTCGCGCGATCGAGTAACAAGCGTACCAATACTGCCTCCGGAAGTGGGAATGGCTTTGGGAGCAGTGTACGGCGTATCAATTGTGTAGGGGAGCATTTCGAAGAGGACATTGCACAGTAAGTAAAAAGTAAACGAAGAAAAAATTTGTGGACAAAGTTCCAGAATCTTTTTAACAGAATTCGTATGCCGGCCGCAGATGCGAATGAAAATTTGGTGCAATGGAAGCACATATGACTGTGACGTCACGCCGTATAGTTGTGTTGGTAACGCCGTAGCGATGACGTACACATTGCAAAAAATTGGTTCTGAGCACTATGGGACTTAACATCTGTGGTCATCAGTCCCCTAGAACTTAGAACTACTTAAACCTAACTAACCTAAGGACATCACACACATCCATGCCCGAGGCAGGATTCGAACCTGCGACCGTACACATTGCACACGCAATCTCATGTTATTACTTTTGTGTGAACGCGACCGAATGTATGTTACAACATGTTTCACTGGAGTTATTCGTAAATACATCACGATAAGCAAACAGTATTCAATTAAAACAATATCGGCCGGTAGTTTTTTGTTTCATCCTTGTCGCTGTCGACGAGAGCTAATGGCAAGTTAAGTAAGCGTATCACATAAAAAGGAGGGCTGCACTCTTGGCGTGTTTTAATTATTCTATTTAAAATGTGAGCAAACCTTGTAAATTATAGTAGTTGAAGTAGAATAGTAGTAGGGCCTTAAAATCAACTGTGTTGTCAGGTATTGCCGCAGCAGAAAAGAATTCCGTTGGGCTTTTATACTTAGGGATATAATAACAGTGTACTTGGTTCAGACATATCGATAGTAATGAAAGACACTATTAAACTGCGACTCGAGGTAAACGTACACGTGCACCATTTCTACCATAAACGTTCTATTATCACTTCACGAACATGAGAATATTAATCTAGTCACGGAAGTCAACGACGTCTTGTGAGCCTGTTGTGGAGTGGTTGGTACAAATATGGACCTCCTGGCATGTTGCGAATGATTGACATGGCCTCAAAAACTCCTGTCAGCTGCCCTTCACCGACGGCTTTCACGAGCTCACCCCCTGATTGGCTGACGTACGTAATCCGCTACCCTACGCTAACACTATGAGGTCGTGTTGCGCTTCACTCTGTATTATACTGTGACTGTCGTCAGCTATAATACGCAGTTAGTGATCACTATAGGTATCGAGGGCTACATGTAGCGCTGGCTACCACAACAACAGCAACACCAGCCTGTAGTGTAGGAGACAGTAACGGTGTAACTTATCAATCGTTTCGCTTTTAACCAGAGGTAACCACTCTAGAAAGTAATGTTACTGCGGTAGACCCTCCTCACCCTTTCACCTAGTCGGTTACACTCTTTTCATCTAAACACTCGCAAATTTTGTTTTCACATGGGACCCACCTTGAGCAAAACACATTTTTTCTTATCTTGTAATACCCAGATATACACTCCTGGAAATGGAAAAAAGAATACATTGACACCGGTGTGTCAGACCCACCATACTTGCTCCGGACACTGCGAGAGGGCTGTACAAGCAATGATCACACGCACGGCACAGCGGACACACCAGGAACCGCGGTGTTGGCCGTCGAATGGCGCTAGCTGCGCAGCATTTGTGCACCGCCGCCGTCAGTGTCAGCCAGTTTGCCGTGGCATACGGAGCTCCATCGCAGTCTTTAACACTGGTAGCATGCCGCGACAGCGTGGACGTGAACCGTATGTGCAGTTGACGGACTTTGAGCGAGGGCGTATAGTGGGCATGCGGGAGGCCGGGTGGACGTACCGCCGAATTGCTCAACACGTGGGGCGTGAGGTCTCCACAGTACATCGATGTGGTCGGCGGAAGGTGCACGTGCCCGTCGACCTGGGACCGGACCGTAGCGACGCACGGATGCACGCCAAGACCGTAGGATCCTACGCAGTGCCGTAGGGGACCGCACCGCCACTTCCCAGCAAATTAGGGACACTGTTGCTCCTGGGGTATCGGCGAGGACAATTCGCAACCGTCTCCATGAAGCTGGGCTACGGTCCCGCACACCGTTAGGCCGTCTTCCGCTCACGCCCCAACATCGTGCAGCCCGCCTCCAGTGGTGTCGCGACAGGCGTGAATGGAGGGACGAATGGAGACGTGTCGTCTTCAGCGATGAGAGTCGCTTCTGCCTTGGTGCCAATGATGGTCGTATGCGTGTTTGGCGCCGTGCAGGTGAGCGCCACAATCAGGACTGCATACGACCGAGGCACACAGGGCCAACACCCGGCATCATGGTGTGGGGAGCGATCTCCTACACTGGCCGTACACCACTGGTGATCGTCGAGGGGACACTGAATAGTGCACGGTACATCCAAACCGTCATCGAACCCATCGTTCTACCATTCCTAGACCGGCAAGGGAACTTGCTGTTCCAACAGGACAATGCACGTCCGCATGTATCCCGTGCCACCCAACGTGCTCTAGAAGGTGTAAGTCAACTACCCTGGCCAGCAAGATCTCCGGATCTGTCCCCCATTGAGCATGTTTGGGACTGGATGAAGCGTCGTCTCACGCGGTCTGCACGTCCAGCACGAACGCTGGTCCAACTGAGGCGCCAGGTGGAAATGGCATGGCAAGCCGTTCCACAGGACTACATCCAGCATCTCTATGATCGTCTCCATGGGAGAATAGCAGCCTGCATTGCTGCGAAAGGTGGATATACACTGTACTAGTGCCGACATTGTGCATGCTCTGTTGCCTGTGTCTATGTGCCTGTGGTTCTGTCAGTGTGATCATGTCATGTATCTGACCCCAGGAATGTGTCAATAAAGTTTCCCCTTCCTGGGACAATGAATTCACGGTGTTCTTATTTCAATTTCCAGGAGTGTATTTCGCTGAAGTTTCTGCATCATCAATGGGCTTTTATTTTTTCCCTTCAACAACAGGAAAAATGCTATTTACTATATGTACACATATAACCATATTCTAAAAACAAGGATTAAAATAGTCTATATAAGAGATAAAGCAAAGAAAACCAAGGAAAAATAACACAAACGCAAACGCAGCACATGTGGTACGTACGAGCTAAATATGCCAGGACTTCCAATCAATTTATACGGGACAGACAAGCAGAAACGTCAATACTAGATACATACAACACAGAAGATTAAAAGTTAACAGCTGACATTCTACAATTGCTCAACATCTTACCGACATGGAACACAGCCCAATAGTCAACACCGACTTAACATCTCGCGCAGGAAGCAAACGCCACCGCCCCCCAAAAAAGCTAACAATTCAGGAAAACTATCAAATACAAAGAACCATAGTTGACAGCAAAGTTAAACTAATACACAGCTCTCTGCAACGGAACTTTGTTCTCTGCCCTGCCATAAACACAAGCACACGCACGCACACACACACACACACACACACACACACAGTATTCCACGTAAAATCAGTTAATGTTAGACCTAACCATACCATCCCCAGTCGTAAAATTTCGATGTAAATAACGTCTCTACATTAAGTTCTGTATGGCTGTAAACGATAGACCGTCAAAGGAAAGCAACCCAAAGTAAAACATATGAAACTAGGAAAACCACAGCATGTGGTTAACAAGGTACGCACAGAGAAAACCTTGTCTGTAAATACTTTCTTAAAGACTTGAATTTATATGTGCACAAGTAGTAAATAACATTTTTCTTATTGTTGAATAGAAATAAAGTGAAAGCCCACTGATGATGCTAAAACTCCAGCGAAATATGTCTGGGTAATTGAAGAAAAGAAAAGATTGTGTTCTGCTCAATGTGGATCCCATCGAAAAACAAATTTATCTGTAAGCAAACACGGACATAAGGGCTTCTGCCTCAAGAAGAACATACACGGTTTGCCGTCTAGTGCAGTCTGAATCAGTTTTATCATTTAACAACTGCGACGTCTTCTGAAGTTCCCACCAGCGTTGTGAAGAAAGTCTAATGCGATACTAGGGAGATATCCCCAATAGAAACTACTTGTCGCAAATCATAGGTACTGCGCGGCAGAGAGCACCTCCCATCGAGCCAAATATAAGGGTTTCTGGCCTTTCTATTCATGTAAGTACAACAGGGTTATTGCTTTTCAAAAATTTATAAGTAACCTTTGCGAATAGTTGGTGTCTGTAGTAAGGCATCTGTCAATTTAAATTTCCAGCCCCTTCATCACGCTCTCAGGTAACTATGTCAAATAAATCTGAGACCATTTGTACTGCCGGCCGGTGTGGCCGAGCGGTTCTAGGCGCTTCAGTCTGGAACCGCGCGACCGCTACGGTCGCAGGTTCGAATCCTGCCTCGGGAATGGGTGTGTGCGATGTCCTCAGGTTAATTAGGTTTAAGTAGTTCTAAGTTCTAGGGGACTGATGACCTCAGAAGTTACGTCCCATAGTGCTCAGAGCCATTTGAGCCATTTTTGAACCATTTGTATCCCTTTTCTTTTTTGCAGAGGCTGAACATACCCAGTCATTCCTGTCTGATATTGATTTCTCACACTTAATCAATTTTCTAGTATGGACCACAAGCTCCTTAATAGACTTACTGCATTTTCCCAGTATATCACCAATAAACTCATCTACAACTTACTTTGCCTACGACTGAACCTACGTGTTCATTTCATCCACATTGCCACAAAATGCACCTGGTGACTGGTTCCAGTTTAACTCATTGATATTATAGTCATAGGATACCACGGCCTTTCGTTTATCAGGGAGTACACGGAAAATACAGTTCTTTCGACAACAAGCGCCTCTAAGGCAAAATCGAGTATTCTCGATGCAGCAGGAGTCGTGTAGAAGTGGAATAACTTGCGAGGAAGAAACAGCGCTCTGCTAGCGCTGTCTTAAAGGTCACTCTAATTGGACAGCATTCATTCATAATCGGCTCCCGTCATAAATCGTCTGACCAGTTCCCCTTCATCTGTCATTCCTAGAAGGCTGGAATTCGCCCTGTAGCACGTCTGATGTACCACATCCACCGCCTAGACTCACAAGTGATGTGTGAACGCACTGTCACAAAAATTACTGCTATCATTCAGACAAGTTGAAGGAAGCCACTTGTTCAGTGTCTCAGAATACGTATCTCCAAAACAGTAGTAACCAATAATTTCAGCAGTGATGTTATGATTTGTGTTGTAAATTGTAGAGTCTTGCTTCTTCGGTGTATCCATCACTAATCCTTGGCGAACTGCCATTCTGTATTGTCTCCGCCCTTCGACGGATACAAAACCTTTCATCGCCTGAGATAAACAGTCGAGAAACAATTCATCGGTTCTACGGTTTTACGACTTCCACTCAATTTCTTATTCAACGATTGTAGCAACACCCTGTACTAACCGCTGATGCAGTAGTCAACAGAATGAGGACAGTCAGTGGAAGAAGAAGCACCCAGTGTGTAATGTCGTGTGTCAATACTGAAGCTTTAATTTTTAACCACCTCTGTTCAGTATTTATGTTGAGAAATTAACAAGAAAACATTACATAAAAAATTCAGAAGCTATTAGTAGGAGGAGAAAGGAAAATGGTGATTGAGTATGCAGATGATAAAGCAGAGTTATCAGTATAACAGGACGAACTAAAAGAGTTCAACTACATTTGCAATATGCATGATTACATTTCAGGGCCAAGACAAATAAAGAATGAAGTTTGGCTTATGTATTTTAATAATGAGATATGGAATCATTATTCGGGAAACTCAACTGACGGAGGCAATATTTTCAGAATACATAATCGTGTTATTAAAAATTAAATCTCGTAGAAACCTTTCCCATTTTTTTTGTTTATCTCTATAATTTACATAATCAACAATCTGCAATCTGTCTGCTGTGGCATATTAAATGTGTTGTGCTAATGCGGTGGCGTTGAAGACCTTTCTTTTATTTTTGAAAAAAAAAAACTACTTCTACTGTATCGAACAGTAACCTCACAGATTTAAGTCTGAATAGCCGGCCGATGTGGCCGAGCGGTTCTACGCGCTTCAATCTGGAACCGCGCTACCGCTACGGTCGCAGGTTCGAATCCTGCCTCGGGCATAGCTGTGTGTGTTGTCCTTAGGTTAGCTAGGTTTAAGTAGTTCTAAGTTCTAGGGGATTGATGACGTCAGATGTTAAGTCCCATAGTGCTCAGAGCCATTTGAACCATTTAAGACTGAATAACTATTAATATTAGCAGTATAATACCACAGTCTTTCTGAAACGCGGTTTCATTGTACCATATAAATAAACCATACATCCTTGACTTCTTTCTTTGTACTACGAATTCCCATGCGCCGGATTCATGGAATTGATTCATGTAAAGCAAAGAAAACTTTAGATCAAAACAGGAAAGTGACAGATGTGAGCAAATGGTTTCACAAAGGGTGTGAAAACAAAATAAAAAAAAAATCTCTTCATAGAAAAACATCACTTTCCCTAGTATATGAGACAGTGGATTGATCCTCAATATTCAGATGTAATTTACGTAGTTTACCCTCTAAAAGTACGATATTCACTTCCCCCAATTTTTTCATGGGCTCTCCCTTGATCAGATTCTAGTTGCCACAGCACCATTTGCGGTAAGATGAAAGGATTTACGTATACGCTGTCTGTCTCTGAGTTGCATAAATACCGTTTCCCATTTCCGAGTTGGAAATGGGAAATCAGCCCAGAATTTGTGCAGACGGATCTACGAAATAGTTTACAATCAACACCTGTGATGAACGATGTAAAAGACGAACTACATTAAATGCTGGCACGATTAGCACGTGGTTCACCTCTCTGACTCGCACGCTGGAGATCAAGAGCCGGGTTCACAAGTGCCACGAACGCGGACGTGAATGCATAACATGACGCACTTGTGACATAGTAATTTGGAATTTCAGAGTAAGATTAGGCAACTCAGATTTTCTGAACGTTCAGGACAGTCTGAAACAATGTGATGCAAAGTAATTTTCTACTGAGGAAGACGGACATCTACTGAGGAAGGCGGACGACTTACGGGATTACGTCGCTTTGAAGTCCGGTGTGCGGTACTTTACGGCTATGTATTTTCGCTTGTGGACTAGACAAACGTGATGTTTCAAGACACAGGCGCGTTGAAGATTTGTCAAAAACAATTCATTCTCATCTCATTTACTATCATAAAACGTTGGAAATGGCTGTCAATGATTAAAAGCGTCTTTATACCATTATTTGAAAGGATATGGGTAGGGATATAGTTTACAGTTCATATGTAGTTTTATATAATGACTCAGCTTAACAGCAAAAAGTTTTCTCTCTTAACCAGAATAGGTCGAGGACAGCTAAGCACTTAGATTCTTAAAACGTTCTTAGTTGTCAATGTTTTTCTCCAACAGAATTTGGCGTCTTTTTGGATATCACTTTTTAGCATAGTGGGCGACCTTATCTACATCAACATTCCGCATACCGCCATTCGATGTGTCACGGAGGGTACTTCTGGTGTCATTATTGTTTATTTACTCTCTTTCACGAACAATTGTCGGTTATCCTACATATGAGCCAGATTTTCTACGGCCTTAATAGTATGTACGTGGAAAGAAATGCTGAAGATTAGATTGTTACATCCCGTAATAAATGTGGAGGTACTGGTTGGAACTGGGGTGAAAACAAATTTGCGGTGCAACCTAGATATAATCGGTTGATAGGACACATTCTGACACATCAAGGGGTTCTTGGAACGTGTTGTTGTGATCTTCAGTCCGAAGACTGAACTGATGCAGCTCTCCATGCCAATCTATCCTGTGCAAGCTTCTTCATCTCCCAGTACTTACTGCAACCTACATCCTTCTGAATCTGTTTGGTGTATTCATCTCTTGGTGTCCCTCTAAGATTTTTATCCTCCACACTGCCCTCCAATACTAAATTGGTGATCCCTAGATGCCTCAGAATATCCCCTACCAACCGATCCCATCTTCTAGTCAAGATGCGCCACAGATTTCTCTTCTCTCCAATTCTATTCAATACCTCCTCATTAGTAATGTGATCTACCCATCTAATCTTCAGCATCACCACATTTCGAAAGCTTCTATTCTCTTCTTGTCTAAACTGTTTATGGTCCACGTTTCACCTCCATACACGGCTACACTCCATACAAATACTTTCAGAAACGACTTCCTGACTCTTAAATCTGTACTCGATGTTAACAAATTTCTCTTCTTCAGAAACGCTTTCCTTGCCATTTCCAGTCTACATTTTATATCCTCTCTACTTCGACTATCATTATTCACTTTCATCTCTGACTAACCACCACAATCCACATCCGTCTGCATCTGCATACTGTATTCATCTTTCGGTCTCCCTCTACAATTCCCCCCCCCCCTCTCCCGCCCACCACTTACCCCCAATACTAAACTGGCGACCCCTTGATGTCTCAGGAATGTGTACTATCCATCGGTTATAGCTTGGTTACGCCACATATTTATTTACTCCCCAATTCCATTCAGTACCCCTTGATGTCTGGTATACCACCTGGTTGAATTAACGTGCCCTGTAGGGAAGCAGCATACTTATGCCTTACAAAATTCACATCAGTCTTTCCATTGTGTGCCAGCCTAGTCCGCTGTAACTAGCTCTGATGTCATAAATATTGCGCAATACTTTAAAATGAAGTAAATAACCTGAAACGTTTCTAGCATGTCAGGAGTAATACAAAATCAATATGTGTTGGATATCAGTTCAATAACTTTAACCATTTTCGAAATTTGGATGTTTTTCTGTAAAAATCATTGGCGCAACAGAAAAGAGCTAGAAACTTAAAAATTTATATTTAGATTCCTTTTGCATAGTAATTTAGTAGAACCAGTATTCTGGATCTCACAAATTAAAATTTTAGTTGAAATTCATGATTTTCTGGTTTTTGTCTTAGAAATTAAGGAAGCAAGATAGATTAAGTAGGTGAATAAATAAAGCTAGGATGTTTAAATTTAAGTAGAGGGGAGATCCGCTATAATCATAAAGATGTGAGAAGTTTCAACTGAATAACTATAAAACTATAGCGATAGCGTATCTCCAAAGGGCAAATTCAGAGCTCGTCTACTGCGTGTAGTGTAATTAAATTAATTCTCTCGCCCAAAATATTTGACTTAGCCACGTCAGACTTCTATTATGATTACTTACTTGTGTGCTGATTGTACAATTAAATTGAAAGCTTCATCGGCCATCAGCAAAGGAAGCAATGATTTATTCGATAACTTAAAGTGGTGCATTACTAGCCCAGCGGCTAGTCGGGAGGACACATTTGATCAGGCGTTCCCAATTAGCCGTCCGCACTGCGGCTTTATATGGAAGAACGCTGAGCGAGAAAGGAAGGCCCCAGTTCTCTCCAGACGCTGATTAGCGCACCACCTGTGCCGGGAGTCGCGTCGCGTCGGTATCCTTGATATAAACAGCCTCGGATGCAGTAATAAGTTACTCGGGATACGCGTAACCATGAAATCGTTTTCGAGTGAAGTGTTAATTTTGGGATGACGTTAATGATCTATCTTTAGTTTGTGTATATCGTATTTTCACGTGCCGCCGCAGGACAGACATTCTACCATTATTTAGCGTGGCGTTTGATGAACATTATCATCAAATTATGGCGAGCATTCACTTAAACATTTAATTTGAACAGTTATAGTGGCATCAGCGCATTAGACTCTGAACTGCTCTGGTAGTTGGATTGTGTGGAATTCTTTTTGGTCTGTGACTTCCAGAATATAGTGAACATTTTAGAGAGAATGGTTTTTGATTATGAATCCCAGACAATCTCCTAATTCCTCAGAGCTATAAGCTGTAGCTATAAATGTATTTCTCAGATGAAGTGGGCACTAGGAATTCTAATTACAGGCTTCACGTTTTGCTAATCACTTTCTGGTTGCCAATATTGTAGTTAGAGAGAGTGTTGAGAACGGCAAACAACAGCATTAAGTAAATAATAGGAACATTAACAATTATTCCACCCGCCGCCCCACAGCCCCGTGTGAAGAAACCTTAATCGGTCCACTCTACCAGCAAGTCGAAATTAACTTTCATTTCTGAGAGTAAAAAAAAAAAAAAAAAAAAAAAATGTGACCCCAAATATAGAGTTGAAACCACGGAGCGTAGGCCAGCAATTTTGCACAGAAAGATTCTTGATACGTTCCTCATTAGCGGAGTCTTATACTCATTTGGATGGAGATTGTACTGAAATAAAGAAAGCAAAGAAGGGGATGAAAAGTCCCCAGGAGCTCTATTAATTAAAGAGAAGAACAAGCGCGTGCGTGTGAAATGAGTTGGTGTAATCGCGAGCGCGCGCGAGCCGCTGACCGCCGCTCCGACCCCCGCCAGCTTCAAGAACAATGAAATTGCTTTCTGCGGCGCGCTCTTGAATAGCGGACCGCGACCGCTAATGGTCTGTCCGTAACATAAGCAGGACGTCGTAATGGTGATAATTACGACGCAGCTAATGGCGGCGTATCAGATGCGCGAGCCGGCCGCCTCCCGGCCAGGCCAGTGGGCGTATCAGATGATCCTGCGACGTGGCGGAGGAGGGCCATTGTCTGTGCGACCCAACCTCAGACACCTGTCCAGTACACCTCCGCGCCCCGGTTCGACGAGAGATCAAATGGCACAGGCGCTCGTCACGCTGTCTACGACCAGCCGATGAATTCTTCTAGGGTTATCGGTCGGATGAGAGCGTCATCTTGATGAAAAGTTTCGACAAGTTTCATTCGGGTCATCTCCAGCTGAAGTTCCGTTGCTTAACTGCAGTCGACCCGCAGCACCTAGACAGATCACGAACAGTGCACGTCAAAATGTGCCATCGAGACGATATTCTTCCTCGGCTGATAATCTACACTACTGGCCATTAAAATTGCTACACCAAGAAGAAATTGCAGATGATAAACGGGTATTCATTGGTCAAATACACTAGAACTGACATGTGATTACATTTTCACGCAATTTGGCTGCATAGATCCTGAGAAATCAGTACCCACAACAACCACCTCTGGCCGTAATAACGGCCTTGATACGCCTGGGCATTGAGTCAAACATAGCTTGCATGGCGTGTACAGGTACAGCTGCCCGTGCAGCTTCAACACGATACCACAGTTCATCAAGGGTAGTGACTGGCGTATTGTCACGAGCCAGTTGCTCGGCCACCATTGACCAGACGTTTCCAATTGGTGAGAGATTTGGAGAATGTGCTGGCCAGGGCAGCAGTCTAACATTTTCTGTATCCAGAAAGGCCCGTACAGGACCTGCAACATGCAGTCGTGCATTATACTGCTGAAATGTAGGGTTTCGCAGGGATCGAATGAAGGGTAGAGCCACGGGTCGTAACACATCTGAAATGTAACGTCCACTGTTCGAAATGCCGTCAATGCCAACAAGAGGGACCGAGACGTGTAACCAATGGCACCCCATACCATCACGCCGGGTGATACTCCAGTATGGCGATGACGAATACACGCTTCCAATGTGCGTTCACCGCGATGTCGCCAAACACGGTTGCGACCATCATGATGCTGTAAACACAACCTCGATTCATCCGAAAAAATGATGTTTTGCCATTCGTGCACCCAGGTTCGTCGTTGACTACACCATCGCAGGCGCTCCTGTCTGTGATGCAGCGTCAAAGGTAACCGCAGCCATGGTCTCCGAGCTGATAGCCCATGCTGCTGCAAACGTCGTCCAACTGTTCGTACAGATTGTTGTTGTCTTGCAAACGTTCCCATCTGTTGACTCAGGGATCGAGACGTGGTTGCACGATCCGTTACAGTCATGCGGATAAGATGCCTGTCATCTCGACTGCTAGTGATACGAGGCCGTTGGGATCCATCACGGCGTTCCGTATTACCCTCCTGAACCCACCGATTCCATATTCTGCTAACAGTCATTGGATCTCGACCAACGCTAGTAGCAATGTCGTGATGCGATAAACCACAATCACGATAGGCTACAATCCGACCTTTATCAAAGTCGGAAACGTGATGGTACGTATTTCTCTTCCTTACACGAGGCATCACAAGAACGTTTCACCAGGCAACGCAGGTCAACTCCTGTTTGTGTATGCGAAATCGGTTGGAAACTTTCCTCATGTCAGCACGTTGTAAGTTTCACCACCGGCGCCAGCCTCGTGTGAATGCTCTGAAAAGCTAATCATTTGCATATCACAGTATCTTCTTCCTGTCGGTTAAATTTCGCGTCTGTAGCAAGTCATCTTCGTGGTGTAGCAGTTTTAATGGCCAGTAGTGTAAGAAGATTTCATCAGAGAGATTCGCCAACAAAATGAGCATTCACGAGCACAGTTAACAATATCTTGTTTGGTTAAGATTTGTTGCCTTATTTAATCAGAGCTTTATCACATAGATAGGAAAAAATCCGTCTTTTACAACTGAATGTATTATGTGTGTGTACAAAACACGTTTCGTCTATTCGTGCAAAGCATCTTCAGTGGTCTGTAACACTGGCGGGCAACAGGCGACCCACGAGCCTGATGCGGCCCGCGATTGGTTTCAATCCGGACCGTGGAAGAAAATCGTCTGGATCGAGAGCGATTTAAGGTCAATACGCCAATACAATGACCGCCTGAGGGCGAGTATGATCTACTGTTAGTACCAGAAATATTGACGAACAGTATAGATGCCGAGCAAAATATCTTCAGCATTACCAGTAGGTACTGAGCGAGTGAGGCTGAGTATTGTAGGTTTAACAATTCGACATTCTGTTGTCTGCAAATCTTTCAAACTGGGTTATGTACAATGCAGCCCCTTTATGCCACGTTCAAGCGTCAAGCGATTTATATTTCCAAACTTTCAAAACGAACAAAGAAATTATCGCTTCATTTATTTAGTGTTACAACCTATGCCTATGCGATCGCTCATCAAAAGTATTTTTGGGAAAACATTTAAAAATATCTTGCTAGCAGTGTTTGTGTGTTAACCCACCAAACGTCAAACTCTCGAATGACCTGCTTGTAGCCAAAAATCACCAAGTTACTCACAATTATTTGTCGACTGGAATTGCTTATATCACTGACACATTTTGTTTTTCTGTCCTGTTAACATAAGTAAATAAGCCTTATCCATTCTGGACGTGTTAGAAAATTGCAACTGTTGAAACTGAAGGTGATGTAATGGTTTATCTCCAACTAGTTGCTTTTACTATTGATATTTAAATATGCTTAACACCCCAGCTTCAAATGTTTACATTTGTTTAGGTGTCGCGAAGATTCTTTCTTTACTAACAGCGTTACAGAATGCTGCATCGGAACTTTTGAAGACAGCTATTGTAAAACGCCGTAAGTCATGAAACAATGGCGACAACGCGTAAATAAATGTAAACATCTGAAGATGTGGTGAACATAAAATGAATATACTCTCAGCAACGCAGCACAGTTGGTTGACATGGCATGTCGAGAAAGTGGTGCCATTCACATCGATGCGTTACCCTATAAACATCGACGTCAAGGACACTATAGTTTCGACTTCATGCGCCAGGAGCGTTGCTGTCGCGTCACCTGACGAGGCAGCCAGGCAACTTAGGTAAGTAGGTGGATCAGGTCCGCGGATTACCAAAGGTCGTCCATGCCTAGTCTATAGTATAAAGAAAATTTAATTACACATATTTCGATAGGAAAATTGTAATAATTCTTGGCAGCTCATTTAAATTATCTATTTACACGTACACAGTTCCGCTTTCTTTACTTATATTCATTGTTATGTCCTTTTCAAGCAGTCATGTGTTCTTCTGTATGTACTAGATGCACAAAGTGCATGTTCCTTCCAAAACATGGGTCACGTAACGTATACCGTAGCATAAACTGTAGGAATGACCAAAACAGCAATAACAACAACATTCAAACCATTTCACTGTTTATCATATAAAAAATCTCTCTCTCTCTCTCTGTCACACACACACACACACACACACACACACACACAGACACACACACACAGTGCCTCACCACCCAGCCTCCCTCCCTCCACTCCCATCCCAACCCACCTCTGCTCTTACCATGTACAGCTCCTACGATTCCTCAACATGTTGAGTTTGCTACACTATAGGTTAGGTGTACTGAAATGTCTTCTGGGTCCTACAATTTTTTCGTCAGGTAGGGTATAATCTCCGGCCGCTGGCTCGGCTACACTCCGTCACCAGCAATGGAGGGTGAAACGTTGACAGTGACAGCCATTCGTTCTGGTGGAACATCTGAACAGCCGGCCGGTATGGCCGAGCGATTCTAGGCGCTTCAGTCTGGAACCGCGCGACCGCTACGATCACAGGTTCGAATCCTGCCTCGGGCATGGATGTGTGTGATGTCCTTATGTTAGTTAGATTTAAGTAGTTCTAAGTCTATGGGACTGGTGACCTCAGCAGTTAAGCTCCACAGTGCTCAGAGACATTTGAACCATTTTGGAAAACAAATTTAATGTTCACAACTGAGTGTCCAGTGTGTCTGAAAAGGAAAGCTTGCAAACATTTTGTACTAGTTTTGGTACGCAAGCTAGGCGCGCACCGTGAACTTTAACTCCGTCCACGGGTCCTGGCAGTCCCATCGGTGTCGTCCTTCGCCAGGGAGGTTATTTGATGCGGTATGGTAGGGCGTGGTGCCAGCACTCCGCTGCCGCGGCCGTTGTGAGTTTTGTGGAGCTGCTACCTAATCGGTCAGATAGCTCCTCAATTGACAGCCCGAGGCTGAGTCCAGTCCTCTCCTCATGGAAAAATGTCTAGCGGTACCGGGAATCGAGCCGGGTCCTCCGCATGGCAATGAGCCGCGATGAACACTCAGCTACGGAAACGCACTTTTTTTTAAAAAAAGAAACAACGAATAACATTAGAAAACTGGGCGCTGCAATGTGATGTATGCACAGTTGTATGCAGGTGATGATGATAATGATGATGATGATGACGATGATATTTGTTTTCTGGGGCGCTCAACTGCGCGGTCATCAACGCCCGTACAAACTTCCAATTTTTTCACAGTCCAGTCTAGCCACATTCGCAAGTAATGACGATGATAATGAAATGACAACACAAACACCCATCCCCGTGCAGAGAAAAATCCCCAACACGGTCGGGAATCGAACCCGGGACCCCGTGATCCAGAGATAGCAACGCTAGCTTGCATGCAGGGTATTACCAGGAGACACAGGAAAGCAAATTGATCTGTGAACAGACTGCAGAGTAAGACGTGTACGGGCCGTAATGAAAACGAAATGGAGATGGGTGGTACATGTATCCAGGCATATGGATGGTATGGACCAAGGAAGGGCTTTTCTAGCTAAAAGTGCACTTACGGTGTCCACCGCTGATGCATTACGTGCCGACGTTGGCGGCAACTTGCTTGATCAACGATCGGAACTGCATAAAGCGAATCGTGGAACGGTTGTCGGTAGCCAGTCAGAAAGTTCGTTCCTAATTCCCTGTGGTTCGTAAATAAAGTTAGCTGGTGCTTTCTTCTATTAGGCTGCACTTTAACCATATCGTTGGAATTTTCGGTAAAGTCGGCAATATGATATAGAAGTATCTTATTCCAATGACGAACGTATATCTCGGGCTATGTACACATAAGTCTATTACGACATTAGCATTTACATGTTGAGATTCGTTGGCTTCGCCAACTCACATGTAAAATGTTCAAATGTGTGTGAAATCTTATGGGACTTAACTGCTAAGGTCATCAGTCCCTAAGCTTACACACTACTTAATCTGAATTATCCTAAGGACAAACACACACACCCATGCCCGAGGGAGGACTCGAACCTCCGCCGGGATCAGCCGCACAGTCCACGACTGCAGCGCCTTAGACCAACTCACATGCAGATTGTCACATTGCAACCTAGCCGTGGCCTCGGACTACGCTGAAAGTCAGTCTGCCAGCACATTTAGTTTTCTTAATGCTCTCCATACCGAAAACAAATGAAATCAATTCCTATGATGCGCAGCCTGAGTGATTCTTAATGGCAACCACATACAGTCTCCCGATTGGCTACTACCTAAGTCCACATAGTGCCCAGATATCAAGCAATGTAGATCTTCGGACACTGTAAGCGCGCGTTAGACCTTCTTGGATTCCAAGTGACAAAAAAATGACCGCGACGACGAGGTGATGGAAGGACATTAGGTTACATCAAGTAACAGACTAGGAGAACATGAATGCTGATATCTGTCTGGCAGTGAACGTAGATTGGTTGATGTTTATGATTTATTATTTAGGAGATATGATTTAACTGTCCTTTTATTCGTCAGATGCTAATTTGTTTTCCAGACGGTGGACTGTCTGTTTCACACTGTCAAATGTGAACTGCGTCGCGCGTAGTGTGTGAGAATAGTTTTAAGTCTCTGCGAGGAGGCAGCGGGCGCGACGCTGAGTGACGCTGATATTGGCTGGCGTTATCAGCGTGGACTTCAGTCCGACCTCCGACCTTCACCAGCTTGTTCTCGATACAGCCGAGGTCCCCGTGATCAGAAGCGTCCAGCCCGCTTTGCACACAGCGTTAAGTGCAGGTTCAACACCGCCGGCCGTCCGGTGCACCGCACAGCAAGGTCTCTGCACATAGTCAATTAGCTCTGCTCACTTGAGACTGGCCACAGAACCCCAACTTTCACAAAGGTCGACACGACCCAGTTTGAACTCCTATGACATTGACGAGAAGAAGGTCACATGTAAACCGAAGAACATGTATAAGACAGTAAAGCCCGCTCCGGTCTCAGGTTCGAATCCTGCCTCGGGCATGGATTTGTGTGATGCCCTTAGGTTAGTTAGGATTAATTAGTTCTAAGTTCTAGGCCACTGATGACCTCAGAAGTTAAGTCGCATAGTGCCCAGAGCCCATTTGAACCATTTTGAACAATAAAGCCAGCGGACACAATATTGCCATTAGGTTATTTTATGATGCGGCACTCTTGATTGCTACTGTTCATCTTAAGTCTGCATCCTCTTGTAAGAAACGGAGTCACAATCACAGTGATCAATATTACTTTAAAGACTTTGTGTCTAAATATGTCCGCTCCGATAGCTGAATGGTGCCGGAGCTGCGCCCCGAACAAATTCAACGAACAATATAGAATAAAATGAGAGAAACAAAAAACAATGGTCAGCGTGACGCATTGCCGTCCTATGGGCCCGAGTTCGAATACCGGGTGGGTCGAGGATTTTCTCCGCTCAGGGACTGGGTTTTGTATTGTCTTCATCATCATTTCATCCCCATCCGGTACGCAGGTCGACCAATGCGGCGTCGAATGTAGTTAAGACTTGCACCAAGGCGGCCGGACCTGCCCCGTAGGGGGCTTCCGGCCAATGACGCCCAACGCTGATTTCAATTTTCCATGTCTAAAAACGCACTATTTTTTTAAAAAAAAAGATCAAATAAGTTATACGAAAGGATATCCAACTCATGTGGTGGCAGAGTTCTTGTAATACCGTGTTCTGCCGCTATTAGCGTATGGACCTAACATTTTTGAGGCAGTAAGCCAAGTGCCATCGGCTTGTAAATTTTTTTGTGACAGTTGTTTTGCACGCTTGTAGTTTTTGAGATGGCTGATTCCACCAACAGAGAGACGACGTCACAGTTACAGATAGTCTGCGTAAACCAGTTATATTGGCCACTGATGCATCGTATCTTTGGATCATGATAACCCCTCCAGCATGAACTGAGGCCTGAAGATGGTGCATTGAAACGCCTAAACTGGTAGCTACACATTAAATGATCTCGCAAGGACGGCTATAGGCGTTACATTTTCTTACAATGGTCGACGGACGTGGTCTCCCAGACCTCCAGTCAAAAAGATGGACGTACAGAAACAATCACTATGACTGAATTTACCAAACTGAAATTGTTTTGAATATATCCTTCATATTAAACACACCACTTTAGCACATTTTAGGTAAACTACGGTGGTGGAATATTTCTTTACTCTCAACGGGCATCTTCAAATACACAGAATCGATGAAAGATGACCTATATCTGTAGCAAATGTGCCGGCCGGAGTGGCCGAGCGGTTCTACGCGCTACAAGTCTCGAACCACGCGACCGCTACGGTCGCAGGTTCGAATCCTGCATCGGGCATCGATAAGTCTGGTGTCCTTCGGTTAGTTAGGTTTAAGTAGTTCTAAGTTCTCGGGGACGCATTACCTCAGAAGTTAAGTCCCATAGTGCTCAGAGCCATTTGAACCATTTTTTTGTAGCAAATGTGCACGCTAATGACGTGTAATAGTTGCGAATACCACAAAATTTGGGAGACACAAGCTGAGCCCTAAATACACTTGCAATATACAAAAACGACTGATGTCATTTCTCAAGAAAGTACTACTATTACGTTCACTGGCGGCCGCGGTGGCCGAGCGTTTCTAGGCGCTTCAGAGTCCGGAACCGCGCGACTGCTATGGTCGTAGATTCGAATCCTGCCTCGGGCATGGATGTGTGTGATGCCCTTAGGTTGGTTAGGTTTAAGTAGTTCTACGTTCTAGGGAACTGGTGACCTCAGATGTTAAATCCCATAGTGCTCAGAGCCATTTGAGCCATTACGTTCACTGCAACGAAAATACGGATGGCAAGCAGACGAGCTACAGGGACAACGAAGTGCATACTAGCTTGCGTCATTAGTCTCGATGAAGGAATAACGAAACAATGTGAACACTACACGGTCCATTGAGAAACATTAATGGCGAGTCGTTACCGTGTAATCCGGATGATGGTGGGTGTACTGAACTGGCTAATCGGCTATAATCTTAGAAATAATAAAGTACTCCCTTATAACCCAATGTGACAAAATGGAGAAAAGGGAGAGATATATTTATTTACAGTACGGTATTACATTGGTGATGGTACTAATACACTACTGGTCATTAAAATTGCTACACCAAGAAGAAATGCAGATGATAAACGGGTATTCATTCGACAAATACATTATGCTAGAACTGATATGTGATTACTTTTTCACGCAATTTGGGTGCATAGATCCTGAGAAATCAGTACCCAGAACAACCACCTCTAGCCGTAATAACGGCCTTGATACGCCTGGGCATTGAGTCAAACAGAGCTTGGATGGCGTGTAAAGGTACAGATGCCCATGTAGCTTCAACACAATATCATACATAAAGAGTAGTGACTGGCGTATTGTGACGAGCCAGTTGCTCGGCCACCATTGACCAGACGTTTTCAATTGGTGAGTAATCTACAGAATGTGTTGGCCTGGGTAGCAGTCGAATATTTTCTGTATCCAGAAAGGCCCGTACAGGACCTGCAACATGCCGTCGTGCATTATGCTGCTGAAATGTAGGGTTTCGCAGGGATCGAATGAAGGGTAGAGCCCAGGGTCGTAACACATTTGAAATGTGACGTCCACTGTTCAAAGTGCCGTCAATGCGAACAAGAGGTGACAGAGACGTGTATAATGGCACACCATAACTCACGCCGGGTGATACGCCAGTATGGCGATGACGAATACACGCTTCCAATGTGCGTTCACTGCGATGTCGCCAAACACAGATGCGACCATCATGATGCTGTAAACAGAACCTGAATTCATCCGAAAAAATGACCTTTTGCCATTCGTGCACCCAGGTTCGTCGTTGAGTACACCATCGCAGGCGCTCCTATCTGTGATGCAGCGTCAAGGGTAACCGCAGCCACGGTCTCCGAGCTGATAGTCCATCCTGCTGCAAACTTCGTCGAACTGTTCGTGCAGATGGTTGTTGTCTTGCAAACGTCCCCATCTGTTGACTCAGGGATCGAGACGTGGCTGCACGATCCATTAGAGCCATGTGGATAAGATGCCTGTAATCTCGATTGCGAGTCATACGAGGCTGTTGGAATCCAGCACGGCGTTCCGTATTACCCTCCTGAACCCACCGATTGCATATTCTGCTAACAGTCATTGGATCTCGACAAACGCGAGCAGCAATGTCGCGATAGGATAAACCGCAATCGCGATAGGCTACAATCCGACCTTTATCAAAGTCGGAAACGTGATGGTACTCATTTCGCCTCCTTACACGAGGCATCACAACAACGTTTCACCAGGCAACGCCGGTCAACTGCTGTTTGTGTATGAGAAATCGGTTGGAAACTTTGCTCATGTCAGCACGTTGTAGGTGTCGCCACCGGCGCCAGCCTTGTATGAATGCTCTGAAAAGCTAACCATTTGCATATCACAGCATCTTCTTCCTGTCGGTTAAATTTCGCGTCTGTAGCATATCATCTTCGTGGTGTAGCAATTTTAATGGCCAGTAGTGTAAATTACTGTTATCAGCCATCACAGTAGTGCTCATAGCAGGCAGTGACAGTCGGTTATCAGTCGACGATGTGGGTCGTAAATCGAAGCACACAGAAACTACTTATCCACTGCGCCAGGTATTCGCAAGAAGTCGTGTGTGACAAATGTGAGGTATGTTCCACACGAGTGGTGTTCCTTAAGCCGTGCTGTTTCTTTTGAGAGAAACTTATTTTCCTCCTGGTGGTTCAATTCCGATGCCGCCTTACGCAGTATACAGTAACAGCCGTCGCCCTGCTGAAGTCAGCCTTTTCTAAACCTGCCGTTAGAGAGGAATGTGGAGCGGGGACGAGAAGACACTTATTGGATCTGTAGCGAAGTAGCGCACACACAGCAGCAGGTACCGCCCCTGTCAAATAAAGAACTCCTGCAGCCGGGTAGCTCTGCAGGTACGTCGTAGCTTCGAGCGGCCTCCCACTCTCATCAGTTTGCCGGGCTCTGCAGACGTCTGTTTTCTCTGGAGAGGTATCCGAGACGGAGGAAACGTGCTCCGCTGCAGCAGAGTCTAGACTGGGAAGGTTGTCATTCTCCACAGTAGTTTCCGATTCCGAGACAGTGCAGCGATCGTAGTGCCAACTTGATTCTGAAACCACACATTGTTACTCATTCGGCAATGCCACTGTAATAAAGTCGCACATTTCAAACCAAATCATTAATGAGTGATCATGTTGACATGAACACTACTGGTAAGAACATACAAATGAAACTGTCAAACGCAAGGCCCTGATTGGTATCCTATTAGATTTCGCATCGAAGTCACTGTGAAATTACCTCGTTCTCCTATTTATAGCTAATCCCTTCCATATTTAATGTTTCGCTACTACATGAGTAGGGTAGAACACAATTGAGTAGAATTAGGGATCAGATTTCCTTACGTTAGGCAGAGAACCACAGAGCATATTGTTAGCTAGGACAATGACATTTCTCGATGGAAAGCAGGTTCGTTCGAAAAATCTGCATAGGTTCAGGAAATAACACCCGTGCTTTATTCACACATGATATTCTACGAACAGTAGATACACTGAACAGGTCGTTTCTGTGTTCTCACATTTTCAGAAGGCGTCCTACATCGCAGCACAATTCTGCTTACGCTGATCCAGTCATAAGGAGTATTTCTTATATATGTGGTAGACGCAAAGAACTGCTGATCTGTAGGACCAAGTACGTAATGGCAATAGCCTGTGCTTCATCTACATTTTGTGCTGTCTTTTCAGTCCTCAGTCGAAGTGCTTCTCCAGAGCGCGATCTGCAATCCGTACAAACTTTGCACATAAGTACTGCGTGCCGATCGTACTGGATATAAATGATATCCATTTATGTTCTAAGTAGGATGCTAACCACTGCTTACCTGCTCTTTCCAACATAAATACTGTGCTAGCCTTCTTGATGGCTTTATTAACTTTGTATTGTATTAAACCCGATTGTCAGGATCAGTAAATAATGCCCTTGAATATCTGAAACTAGCCTTTACAAATAGCTTCAGCTACATGAATATGTCACTCACTTCACCAAAAGAAATAACTTCCATAATAAAATCTTTGAAAACAAAGCATTCTAGTGGTTACGATGAAATATCAACAAAGTTAACTAAGGCATGTTCTTGTGAGTTTAGTACAATTCTAAGTTACTTGTGTAACCAGTCAATTATAACTGGGACATTTCCTGATTGGCTAAAATATGCAGATGTTAAGCCTCTATTCAAGAAAGGGGATAAAGAGATACCATCAAACTACAGACCGATTTCACTTTTGCCAGCATTCTCAAAAATTTTAGAAAAAGTAATGTACAGGCAGCTTCTCAACCATCTGACCACAAATAACATATTATCAAGAACACAGTTTGGATTTCTGAAGGGTTCTGATATCGAGAAGGCTATTTACACCTACAGTGAAAATGTACTTAATTCATTAAATGGCCGGCCGAAGTGGCCGTGCGGTTAAAGGCGCTGCAGTCTGGAACCGCAAGACCGCTACGGTCGCAGGTTCGAATCCTGCCTCGGGCATGGATGTTTGTGATGTCCTTAGGTTAGTTAGGTTTAACTAGTTCTAAGTTCTAGGGGACTAATGACCTCAGCAGTTGAGTCCCATAGTGCTCAGAGCCATTTGAACCATTTTTTTGAATTCATTAAATAACAAATTACAAGCAGCAGGTATTTTCTGTGATTTGTCAAAGGCATTTGATTGTGTGAACCACAACATCCTTTTAAATAAATCCATGGTTAGGAACGGGTTTGGCGAGGGGCGGCCAGATGCCCTTCCTGCCACCACCCCGAACCCCCCGGTATGGAATTAGTGTACCCCAGATGTCTGTGTCTAGTGTAATCCATGGAATAGTGCGAGCGTGTTCAGATGTCTGCGAGTCATGTAACTGAGGCGGAACGTGGGGACCAGCCCGGTATTCACCTAGCGGGATGTGGAAAACCGCCTAAAAACCACATCCAGGCTGGTCGGCACACCGACCTACGTCGGAAATCCGCCGGGAGGATTCGATCCGGGGCCAGCGCGCCTACCCGAGTCCAGGAAGCAGCGCGTTAGCGTTCTCGGTTAACCTGCCAGGTAAGAACTTAATAGATATTCAGCACAAACAAAAGTAATTTTGACTGTACTGCAAAGAAGCGTGATAGGACCGCTGATATCGCAAATAAACAAACGTATTGTTAGACAAGTTCAGCAGTACCTCTGCTGCATTTCTGTAAGAAAATCCTGTAAGACTTGCATAGTAATCCCGCCTGCAATCCTATACCATCTGAACACCATTAGTGGTAAACTTCTTGAGTCAATCACATCATATACAGCCATAAGGGGTATTAATATAAGGAATGTTCAGTTGGAGAGGTAATCGTAACAACCAGATCGGTTGAAATTTGCATTTGCTGCTTTGGGATAACGTAGTGAAATAACTACCGACACGAATGTAGCGTCATCTCACCCTAAAAAATTCAAAGCTGTGTTCTCGCAAGCAAAATCATGCTCACCATCTTTTAAGACGTCCGAGGTCCGATACTCTTCGGACGTCCGAGGTCCTATACTCTTCGACTTCCTCGAGCACAGAAAAACCATTATCTATGACGTGTGCCGTGAGACACTTCAAAGCCTATGCTAGTCCATCAAGAGGAAACGGCCTTTGCTCACGGAGAGAGCGATTTTGCTACACGATAACGCGCGTCCGTACGTCTACAAGGGCACACAAAGTGTAACGGCCAAGTTCAAGGTCCAGCAGTTTGAGTATCCGCGCCGGCCGGTGTGACCGAGCGGTTCTAGGCGCTTCAGTCTGGAACCGCGCGACCGCTACGGTCGCAGGTTTCGAATCTTGCCTCGGGCATGGGTGTGTGTGATGTCCTTAGGTTAGTTAGGTTTAAGTAGTTCTAAGTTCTAGGGGACTGATGACCTCAGATGTTAAGTCCCATAGTGCTCGTAGCCATTTGGATCATTTTTTGAGTATCCGCCCTGCAACCCTCATATGTTGTCCTGCGACTCCCATGTGTTTGGTCCGCTGAAAAAGTATCTAAAACGACGAAATGAAGAACACAGTGGAGAACTGGCTCCTGTGGCAGCCACAGGAGTTCTGGGAACAGAGAGTCCTTCGGCTCGTGAAACAGCGGGATAGTTGTGCTCAGCCCCTGGTGATTACTTCTGAATAAAGACTTCATGGAATACGTGGATATGTTAGTATGGTTCTGGAGACGTGCAGTGCACCTGTTAAGACCACATACAAGACGCCAGAGCGTCCTAATCTATTCTCTTCCACTGTTTGAAATCTTTATTAAGTAAAGTTGACAACAGACGTCGAAATGTGAAGTTTAGGAAGTGGGAGGAATGTACTAGAATTACTAAAGTAGACGAGGTGCGAGTTGCGCCTGGATACATCATTCGGTAAGACGATTTCTCAATGAAGGTAAGATTGCTGGGTTCGAGTCCCGGTCTGGCAAACAGTTATAAACTTCCAGTAAATTTTTAGTACATTGTTGGAAGCCATACTTCACTTGGAAATAGGATAATCGTAATATCTGCGCCGTTTCCATCGAGTGACGAATTGATGGCAGCCCTGATGGAAAATATTAGTTTGCATTGCCTCGATTGATCGATGTTCCAATTTTCTGCAAACCGTAATTACAGGGAACGACACATCGTGCTACCAACTCGAGTGTAACAGGATAGGCAATAACAGTAGTCAGCATTAATAACGAGAATAAAAACGACATGACCGTCTATGGCTCCACATCAAACCGCATTCGTGCAGCGTTCGTTGCTGTACGCACGAATTCAGTTTCTTGTGTGTTTGTTCTATCCGAGACATATTGATACTGTATGTGACACAGGCTGACACAGCAATAGACGTTCATTTCGCTTTCATTATTTTTATTAATGCTGTCTACTGCTGTGTTTTCAGCAAGTGTAACCACTTCAAAAATGATCAAAAGAACGAAACTACAGTAGTGGATATTAGTAATTTCAACATTGCAGCCCAGTCAGCAATCCTGATAATCTAATATATAAGAAATTGTAAGCCTCGACTGCGGTAATGAAACCAACATTTACCTAGGTTTCAGCCCAAGTAATTGAGCCTTCTTCAGAAGATATACCTGATTCTATAATATGTCTACGAGGGCATGGTCTAGAAATAAAACTAAAAGAGCCTGAATAGGAGTAGTCACATTTTAAAAATGCAGCGTGAGGGTAAAAATCGTAGAGGGAGGCCAAGAGATGAATACACTAAGCAGATTCAGAAGGATGTAGGTTGCAGTAGGTACTGGCGGAGGAAGAAGCTTGCAGAGGATAGAGTAGCATGGAGAGCTGCAGCAAACCAGTCTCAGGACTGAAGACCACAACATCAACAACAACACTAAGCTACTAAGTCACCACCAAGACTTAAGTCCCGGCGAGCGCCTCGTCTCCATGGACGCCGTGCGGTGTGCCTACGTACCGCATTTTTAAATTGTGACTACGCCTATTCAGGCTGTTTTAGTTCTATTTCTAGACCATGCCCTTGTAGACATTATAGAATCAGGTATATCTTCTCAAGAAGGCTACTTGTGCTGAAACCTAGGTAAAGGTTGGTTTCATTACCGGAGTCGAGGCTGATAATTTCTTATATAATAGTGGATGTGGTAGCAAATGTATAGTGATGGTTAACACGTTACCTTGCGGGATACAGTTACGAATCAAAGCCGAACTGAGGTTACTTACATATTGCGTCGTAAAACGGTCAGTCATAGCATGGATTTTGGAACCGTCTGTGCGTATGCTTGTCTAATCCTCTTCTCGACCTTACTAACACACCAAAAACACGAAACCATATGTAACAAATATTTTGCTATTCTCGGAATCTATCTCGGGATAAATTATGGCTCCAAATGGCTCTGAGCAATCGAAGAAAGACGAAAATAATGAGAATTAGCAGCGAGAAACTTAACATCAGGATTGATGGTCACGAAGTAGATGAAGTTAAAGAATTCTGCTACCTAGGCAGCAAAATAACCAATGACGGACAGAGCAATGAAGACATCAAAATCAGAATAGCACTGGCAAAAGGGGCTTTCCTGGCCAAGAGAAGTCTACTAATACGAAACATAGAACTTAATTTGAGGAAGAAATTTCTGAGAACGTACGTTTGGAACATATCGTTTTATGGCTGTGGAACATGGAGTGTGGGGGAAACCGGAACATAAGAGAATCGGAGCATTTGAGATGTAGTTCTACAGAAGAATGTTGAAAATTAGGTGGACTGGTGAGGTAAGTTCAAAAAATGGGTTCAAATGGCTCTGAGCACTATGGGACTTAACATCTGTGGTCATCAGTGCCCTAGAACTTAGAACTACTTAAACCTAACGAACCTAAGGACATCACACACATCCATGACCGAAGCACGATTCGAACCTGCGATCGTACCGGTCACGCGGTTCCAGACTGAAGCGCCTAGAACCGCACGGCCACACCGGACGGCGATAAATTATGACCTGGTAAGATGCACAGGGAGAGCAAAATAAATGGCTCACAAAATATTGATGAGAAAATATTGGTAACACTGACGATGAAAAAAAAACATCACAGACAATACTAGAAACAGTGATTTCCCATGTACTTCGCTGTGTCGTTACGTTTGAGTGAGATGAGCAGACGTGTTTAGTGAACAGCTTAATTCAATAAAAAAGGGTCTTAAAGATAAAACAGCGAGTATTTATTGACAAGTAGTATGTGAAGCACGCTTCATGGAAACGTGTTCGGAACTGTTTCTGCAAGACTGTAAACCTGGAAGTCTTTTGGCGTAGGTTCATAAACAGATAACTGTGCTGCATCTGCGTCAACGGTTTCCATTTCCAGTATCTTCCGTGATGTTCATCGACAAAGATCAATCCCGCGACGGTCTTACTGTAAATACACTACTGGCCATTAAAACTGCTACACCACGAAGATTACGTACTACAGACGCGAAATTTAACCGACAGGAAGGAGATGCTGTGCTATGCAAATGATTAGCTTTTCAGAGCATTCACACAAGGCTGGCGCCGGTGGCGACACCTACAACGTGCTGACATGAGCAAAGTTTCCAACCGATTTCTCATAAACAGCAGTTGACCGGCGTTGCCTGGTGAAACGTTGTTGTGATGTCTCGTGTAAGGAGGAGAAATTCGTACCATCACGTTTCCGACTTTGATAAAGGTCGGATTGTAGCCTATCGCGATTGCGGCAAAACGTCATTTTTTCGGATGAATCCTGGTTCTGTTTACAGCATCATGATGGTCGCATCCGTGTTTGGCGACATCGCGGTGAACGCACATTGGAAGCGTGTATTCGTCATCGCCGTACTGGCGTATCACCCGGCGTGATGGTACTGGGTGCCAATGGTTACACGTCTCGGTCACCTCTTGTTCGCATTGACGGTACTTTGAGCAGTGGACGTTACGTTTCAGATGTGTTACGACCCGTGGCTCTACCCTTTATTCGATCCCTGCGAAACCCTGTATTTCAGCAGGATAATGCACGACCGCATGTTGCAGGTCCTGTACGAGCCTTTCTGGATACAGTAAATGTTCGACTGCTGCCCTGGCCAGCACATTCTCCAGATCTCTCACCAATTGAAAACGTCTGGTCAATGGTGGCCGAGCAACTGGCTCGTCACAATACGCCAGTCACTACTCTTGATGAACTGTGGTATCGTGTTGAAGCTGCATGAACAGCTGTACCTGTACACGTCATCCAAGCTCTGTTTGACTCAATGCCCAGGCGTATCAAGGCCGTTATTACGGCCAGAGGTGGTTTTTCTGGGTACTGATTTCTCAGGATCTATGCACCCAAATCGCATGAAAATGTAATCACATGTCAGTTCTAGTATATTTGTCCAATGAATACTCGTTTATCAAATGGTTCAAATGGCTCTGAGCACTATGGGACTCAACTGCTGAGGTCATTAGTCCCCTAGAACTCAGAACTAGTTAAACCTAACTAACCTAAGGACACCACAAACATCCATGCCCGAGGCAGGATTCGAACCTGCGACCGTAGCGGTCTTGCGGTTCCAGGCTGCAGCGCCTTTAACTGCACGGCCACTTCGGCCGGCTACTCGTTTATGATCTGCATTTCTTCTTGGTGAAGCAATTTTAATGGCCAGTAGTGTATTTTCCGGGCCAGCTTTATTTTACGCTGTATAACAACTACAAACAGAGAAGAATGACTGCCAGCTCCAGAATCGATCAGTGTGAATTGTGCAGGAGCAGAGAAAACCAGGATTGTATGAATTCATTGATTGTGAACTTGGCACTGTCTCTTTTCAAAGCAGCCGGGAGTATTTATATGAGTGGCTGCCATATGTATCGAGAGAGCGGAGTTCGCAGGAAGCGATTATTAATTATTGAGGTACGCTTTTGTAACGTGGAAACTAATCTTTTCGGTGTTGTGGATTAATTCTTCACTGTTTGTAGCAGCATCCACAAACAACACAAAACAGTGCGATATATGAAAACTATTGCATGCGTATTTCGATTCTTGCTATGGGCTAGGTGTGCCTCGCCAGCGTAAGCGAAGCCTGATTCACGCAATGGGAACTTTAAATTTGAATCTGCTTTGAACTTGTGTAGTGTTGCTTCTGTAAATGACGTATTTCCAGCGCACGCATTTCCCGCATAATGCTGTATAAATTTGAACAACGGGAAAACAGCAAAGAGTTTGAAAAACTCATCTTTTGCATAAACTAAATCACTGATGAGATGAAACCCTCACTTGGAGAACTATTATGAAGTAGTTAATGTTATCTTGCTTTCCTAGTAAAATTATTAGTGCGAGTACTTTCTAGGTTAGCGATCGAAATTACCCTTTCCATTGAAACCAGGGAGGGCTAGCAGAAAGGTAAAGTGCAGTTTGTAGCAAACAAAAAAGAAGCAGGCATGTACGATATATAAGGATATAACAAACTACGAGTCAAAAATCTAGTGAAGAAATCTGCTGTCGAGGAAGCAAGAGGCCGGAAGGCTTCGGATGCAGAGAAGGTAGCAGTAGTAGTAGAAGTAGTAGCTTTATTCACCCGTAGACCTCTTTTTACACGGATATAGGACATATCAAAGTATTTACAAATTTAGATCAATTTAAAATAAGCTAATTCGTTTACACACACACACACACACACACACATATATATATATATATATATATATATATATATATATATATATTCTAGTTACACATAATCATTAGATTTCCTCCCGGAATACAATACTTTTTTCACAAATAACTTACTAAAATAATGTAATGCCACACCGTTCACTCGTATCTCAGTATCAGTCACTGCACACACTACACACACATTGTTTCATAACACTTCACTCACTACACACACACACACACACACACACACACACACACACACACACACACATTAAACTGTAGAATCCCGAGACCACGAAAACTTTTTTTTATAGAAGTAACCTACTGGTTCGTAAGGCTGAATCGTTACAATGGACACAGTTCCATGTCCAAATATTGCTGCACATTGATATGCCACGAGAAATATTTTTTTAGTAATGTGAAATCTCTTGCCATTTTGAGGCGGAACGATGCCACACAGTATAAGATCATTCCTGGCACGGTATATTGGATTCGACACGTTGTTAGTTCTGTACCACTTCAGCAGTAAATACTCCATTTTTGCTAAGACTATTAATAAACAGCCGTTACTCTTAAGGGAGGAAGATTTGGTTTAACGTCCCATCGACATCGGGGTCATAAAGGACGGAGCACAAGCTCGGATTGTGTCAAGGACGAGGAAGGAAATCGTTCGAACCCCTTCAAAGGAACCATCCCGGCATTTGCCTAAAGCGATATAGGGAAATTGCAGAAAACCTGATTTGGGTGGCCGGACGCGGGTTTGAATCGTCGTCCTTTCGAATGTAAGTCCAGTGTGCTAACCACTGCGGCACCTCACTCGCTGTGTTTCTCTTTATTATTGCGTTATTATTGCAAACCTTACCGCATTAGCTGTCGTTCCGGGATTCTTCATCAGCTTTGATTGGTTGGTTGGTTGGTTTGGGGAAGGAGACCAGACAGCGTGGTCATCGGTCGCATCGGATTAGGGAAGGATTGGGAAGGAAGTCGGCCGTGCCCTTTCAGAGGAACCATCCCGGCATTTGCCTGGAGTGATTTAGGGAAATCACGGAAAACCTAAATCAGGATGGCCGGACGCGTGATTGAACCATCGTCCTCCCGAATGCGAGTCCAGTGTCTAACCACTGCGCCACCCCGCTTGGTTTCATCAGCTTTCAACCACGCCGACGTTACAGGTTGCCAAAACGGGATGAATATAAATACACACAAGACGGTCTTCATTCACTCCATACATAAACGGAACAGGAGAGGCTGCGACTGCTGTTAACACCTTCCACGTCAAATACTGTACACAATATTGACGTTCTCTGGATGGGCACCACAGCCTCGATAAATTTAAAGAACGACGTCGTTTCCACCAGACTGCCAGTCTAAAAGAGTACGCTGCTTAGCACTGCTGGTCAGTTCCGAGTGCGTACACATCCTCAAGTGCACAATGGCCGTCGATGCATCATAATATTATAACAAAAAATTGCATTACAATGAAATGAATACCCTTGCTGCATTCAGGCGTTGATACAAATCAACGGGGACAGTTGAAAATGTGTGCCCTGACCGGGACTCGAGCCCAGGATCTCTTGCTTACATGGCAGACGTTCTATCCACCTTTTTTTCATTTGGTTCATTATTGTTCGCTGCATTTGATCATAGCGGACGGCACACGACATCCTTTGAAGTTCGTTATTGCTCCCTTCACTGAGCTTTTTATTACAGAGACCAGCCAACACTCTGACCGAACACGCTGAGCTACCGTGCCGGCCCCAGCTGAGCCACCGAGGACACAGAGGATAGTGCGACTGCAGGGATTTATCTCTGGCACGCCTCCCGTGAGACCCACATTCCCAACTTATTCTCCCGCACTATAATCATAGTACCCTGCCCATTATACTCATTACTCGCGGTGTGTTGCTGGTTCAAATGGTTCAAATGGCTCTGAGCACTATGGGACTCAACATCTTAGGTCACAAGTCCCCTAGAACTTAGAACTACTTAAACCTAACTGACCTAAGGACATCAGACACACCCATGCCCGAGGCAGGATTCGAACCTGCGACCGTAGCAGTCCCGCGGTTCCGGACTGCAGCGCCAGAACCGCACGGCCACCGCGGCCGGCGGTGTGTTGCTGATTCCTGTAAGAGTTCGGGCACTGTTTGTGCATCTGCATCTGCCTTATTTCATCTTAAGTTCTCCAAAGCTGTTTTAAATTCTCATTCTAATACCGCGTCCCCTATCTCTTTTAAATCGACTCCTGTTTCTTCTTCTATCACATCAGAGAAATCTTTCCCCTCTTAGCCGGCCGAAGTGGCCGTGCGGTTAAAGGCGCTGCAGTCTGGAACCGCAAGACCGCTACGGTCGCAGGTGCGAATCCTGCCTCGGGCATGGATGTTTGTGATGTCCTTAGGTTAGTTAGGTTTGTTCTAAGTTCTAGGGGACTAATGACCTCAGCAGTTGAGTCCCATAGTGCTCAGAGCCATTTGAACCATTTTTCCCCTCTTAGAGGCTTTCAATGTAATCTTTCCACCTACCGGCTCTCTCGTCTGCATTTAACAGTGGAACTCCGGTTGCACTCTTAATGTTATCACCCTTGATTTTAATTTCACCGAAGGTTGTTTTGACTTTCCTATATGCTGAATCTGCCCTACCGACAATCATTTCTTTTTCGATTTCTTCACATTTCGTCTTAGCTTCTCTGCACTTCCTATTTATTTCATTATTCTGCGACTTGTATTTCTGTATTCCTGAGTCTCCCAGAACATTTTTGTACTTCCTCCTTTCATCGAACAATTGAAGTATTTCTTCTGTTACCAATGGTTTCTTCACAGTTACCTTCTTTGTACCTATGTTTTCCTTCCTAACTTCTGTTATCGCCCATTCCTTTTCAACTGTACTGCCTACTGAACTATTCCTTAGTGCTTCATCTATAGCCTTAGAGAACTTCAAGCTATCTCGTCATTCCTTAGTACTTCCGTATCCCACTTCTTTGCATATTGATTCTTCCCGACTAATGTCTTGAACTTCAGCCTACTCTTCATCACTACTACGTTGTGACCTGAGTCTGTATCTGCTCCTGGGTACGCCTTACAATCCAGTATCTGATTTCTGAATCTCAGTTTGTCCATGATGTAATTTAACTGAAGTCATCCCGTATCACCCGGCCTTTTCCAAGTATACTTCCTCCTTTTGTGATTCCTGAACCGAGTATTCAATAACTAGCTGAAGTTTATTACAGAACTTAAATAATCTTCCTCCTCTCTCATTCCTTGTCCCAAGCCCATATTCTCTTGTAACTTTCTCTTGTACTCCTTTCAACATTATTCATTCAGAAAGATTAAACTCAGTTTTTTTTTCAAGGGGGTGTTTCACCCCCTTAACGGTAGTACGGGGTGTATATCTCTTATTTTGCGGCCGGCCCGAGTGGCCGTGTGGTTCTAGGCGCTACAGTCTGGAGTCGCGTGACCACTACGGTCGCAGGTTCGAATCCTGCCTCGGGCATGGATGTGTGTGATGTCCTTAGGTTAGTTAGGTTTAAGTAGTTCTAAGTTCTAGTGTAAGTAGGCTGTTTAGGTTTTTACGTTGGTAACGCTCTGTGTGAAAATCACTGTCTGTGCTGTGTGCAGTCTGTGGCTGGTTTGCATTGTTGTTTGCTATTGTAGTGTTGGGCAGCTGGATGTGAAAAGCGCGTAGCGTTGCGCCGTTGGAGGTGAGCCGCCAGCAGTGGTGGATGTGGGGAGAGAGATGGCGGAGTTTTGAGAGCGGATGATATGGACGTGTGTCCATCAGAGACTAAATTTGTAAAACTGGATGTCATGAACTGATATATATATATATATATATATATATATATATATATATATATATATATATATATATATAATGACTTTTGAACACTATTAAAGTAAATACATTGTTTGTTCTTTATCAAAATCTTTCATTTGCTAACTATGCCTATCAGTAGTTAGTGACTTGAGTAGTTAGAATCTTTTATTTAGCTGGCAGTATTGGCGCTCGCTGTATTGCAGTAGTTTGAGTAACGAAGATTTTTGTGAGGTAAGTGATTTATGAAAAGTATAGGTTATTGTTAATCAGGGCCATTCTTTTGTAGGGATTACTGAAAGTCAGATTGCGTTGCGCTAAAAATATTGTGTGTCAGTTTATTGTTGATCAGAAAAAGTAAAGAGAGTAATGTCTGAGTACATTCAGTTTTGCTCAGCTGTTTGAAAAGCAAATAATGTAAGAGGTTTATCAGCACAGTCATTCATAATTTTTTCTAAGGGGACGTTTCACTAGGGGACTGATGACCACAGCAGTTAAGTCCCATAGTGCTCAGAGCCATTTGAACCACTTTTTTCTTATTTTGCTCTACACTACAACATGTTCAAAGCTGATCGTAAGCTAAGTATATTTACTTATAAGACGTCTACCAGAGTGCTTCTGCTTCAAAGGCCAGTGGCGATTGACGCTGGTTTCAGTAGCACTGTGGACACGGACACACAGAGGCGGAATCGGCGGAATGGCTGAGCAGACTCTCGGCCCAGCGAACGTGGCCGTTCTAATTACGCTAAGTGCCGGCGGCGACGTCTGGCGGAGACCCTGCTGCTCGCCGACATGAGCCGAGCGCTGCGGCGGCACGTGCGTCGTGTCCTCTTTGAGAGCGCGCCGCATACATTTACAAGAGACTGAGCACCGAGAAAGATGTGCGCCAACGCACTCGGGTTCCCCGTTTCCAACTGAGCCCGTACTCCTGCCTTTTAGCTCCGCCCGGGTAAGGCTATTCCACTACGCTCTCGCGACCACTTTTCTCTCATGCTGCGTCCGCTCGTAATTTATGACCGAACCATCGAGCCAACTAACACACTGAAATACGTCGGACCGGCATTTAAAGTCGAAACCCCGCCAACTAACCATCCTGCAGAAAACCCACAATAGACTAAAACTGCTAACTGGCCGAACCTTCCACTGTCCTTCACACGCACAAATCCCTAATCCACCCCATCCTTTGGTGTGCAAACGCTGTATAGATATCCGCACCTCCCAAGTTCTGTGAGTCCCTCCAGATCCTCGAACGCCATGCACTCCACCTCGCTTCCCAGATCCGTTTACCTTCCTCCACACGGATCCTCTACCAGGTCATCACATTCCTGTTCTAACAATACCACCACTTGCTAAGTAGGTTAGAAATCAGATTAATGATGTTGCTCACGCAGCATATGTTCGCTTCATCGGGCAACAACAAAGTTATTGACTGTGGATGGTATCGTCAGAATGGAAATAATGAAGTCACTGTAAAAAAAGTCATTAATTTTGGCACTTACCTTGAATGGATTCCCACATAGATTTCGTCGAAGTTGTTATGGCTCATCTTGTTGACTCTAGGGTGATTCCACTTTGACTGCTAGAAGGTCCACATCTGTATTTTAGCAATATTTGAAGACCTAACAAATGCGTTTTTCAGGAAATTCTTAATGATCAAACAATCCCAGATCAGAACGATGGTATGGTACAAATAATTTTTGACTTGGTGTTCACGATCCACATTTTTATTAGACTTCTTGAAAATTTACATACATTTCTTCTTAATTGTGACATCATCAAGAAAACAGTTTTGTATCATCTTCATATATTTAACTTCCACTTTAACCAAACACAAGACTTGACTGTTCTTTTGCGAAGAAATAATGAAGTCACTGTAAAAAAAGTCATTAATTTTGGCACTTACCTTGAATGGATTCCCACATAGATTTCGTCGAAGTTGTTATGGCTGCAAAGTTTTGCAAAGTTTTGTATCATCTTCATATATTTAACTTCCACTTTAACCAAACACAAGACTTGACTGTTCTTTTGCGAAGAAATAATGAAGTCACTGTAAAAAAAGTCATTAATTTTGGCACTTCTGCAAAGTGAAACAAAGACTGCTTTGTGCGCATTTGCGCCAGAACGGTTACAAGTAAGTCAAAGAATATGACAGTCTCACAGAAATGAATACACACAAGAACCATATCACTGTAATATATCGATACATCGGAGTACCTATACATTTATGAAACGTCCCCTTTTTGAACAATTATTCACGACTGTCCTTAAACTGACACACAATATTTTTTTTTAGCGCAACGCAATCTGACTTTCAATAATCTCTACAAGAGAATGGCCCTCACTAACATTAACCTGTACTTTTCACAAATCACTTACCTCACAAAAATCTTGGTTACTCCCACTACTGCAATACAGCAAGCGCCACTACTGCCAGCTAAATAAAAGATTCAAACTATGGAAGGCACTAACTCCTGATAGAGATAGTTAGCAAATGAAAGATATTAATAGAGAACAAAGAATGTATTTACCTTGATATCATCATATATATAGCAGTTCATGACAAATTACAAAACTCCGCCATCTCTCTCCCCACATCCACCACAGCTGGCGGCTCACCTCCAACTGCCCAACGCTACGCGCTGTTCACAGCCAGCTGCCTAACACTACAATGGCGAGTATTACAACAAAGAAAAGCAGCCACAGACTGCACACAGCACAGCCAGTGATTTTCATACAGAGGTGGCGTTACCAATAAAAAAACCTAAACAGCCTACTTACACATTAATAAAACCAAATGTGAATATTGTCACAAAAATATGTCTGTTACTTCGCAGAAAAGTAGTACGGTATTACTGGTATCGAGAACTGGGGTTGGAGTGCCATAATGATCACGTAAATAAAGAACCATTACACTGTCCCTCCTCATACACTCTGAACACCTCCGAACAACCTACATCATCCCCGAACACCAATAATGTTATCCTTTCCTCTATAGTCTAATCCTCATATGCTGCCGCACCTTTACCAACACGTTACACCAACCCTCCACTTACATACCCTACACATGCTCTCCCAAAGAAACTTCAGCCATCTCCCTCTCCCAGATCATGAACTATTCGCCTTCCAGCTACAGGTCCACCCCACCCAGTCAACCTTATCAGGGCTTCCTCTCCCTTCCCTTCCCACATTTCCTTAACCCCCCCCTCCCCCCGATCGATCGTGGTGGCGCAGTGGTTAGCACATTGGACTCGAATGTGGGAGGCCGACGGTTGAAACCCGCGTCCGGCCATCCTGACTTAGGTTTTCCGTTATTTCCTCTGAAGGGGCACGGCCGACTTCCTTTCCCATTCTTATCTAATCCGATGGGACCGATGACCTCACTGCCTCCTCCACCCCCTCCCCCAAAAAAAATCAACCAACCACCCTTACCCCCTTTTCTTCCCTTCTGGTTTTCTTTCCCTGACCCCTTTTTCTCTACAACTATCAGTGTAACCGATTCTCCCTTCCACTCCACCCCCTCTTCTGTCCCAACAGCTACTCCCACCCCATTAGCGCAGTGGACCAGTTCTTTATCCTCGTGTCACCACATTCCCAACGTCTTCACCGGCCAACCTTTCCGCCTTCAGCAACTCGCACCCTATCCCGTCACAGGTCCTCCCAGTTTCTAGTGACACGGAAGTGTTTCTTTTCCATGTCACTGTTTTTTACTTTTAAGAAATCATAAATTCAGTGTATATATCTTCGCTACCTATTTCTTGTTTTTTCATATACTTCACTGATTGTCCACTGGCTGAAGTGTGGGTTGCCTATACCGCTGACAGCGCCCCATCCGTCGCCCATATGGGGTGCGGCGGGACGAAATAACAATAAAGATAAAAAAATCTCTCGTAATTGCAGAAAGAAACAGAATAACGACCACGGTTCAAGAGGCAGACACAGAGGGCAAAGTTGTTGGAGAAGACATAGACTGGGAACATGGGGGGTGGTCATTAGGTTTTAATTATCCCTGCGACAATATCAAGTTATGTAATTAATTAGGAATAACAGTGTTCCCAAAAGCCGAATACCTGCAGGAAGGTGCTTTTATTATCAACTACCGGTTTCCCGTCAGTATAGACGCATGCTCAGGTTTATAAACGTTATATTTGCATAATGTAGATGGACAATTATGGAGTTCCAACTTTCGGGAAGCTATCCACACTAAGAGTCAAACCACAATGGTGAGTTGTCACAACAAAATTGAGTACACCCAAAAGATGCTTGTCAAAATGTACAAACCAAGACTGCTAAATGAGCCAGGCCGGATAACACCTCGTATTGTATATAATAATATTCAACAGACACGAGCTGTAGAAAAGCAATGACGTAAAACTTAAAATCCCGTGTAATGTGCGTACTTCCGCCGTGCTAACAGGCCGATGTTGTTTAAGTAGTCCGTACTGGCTAGCAGAACACTCAAATTGAATGTTGCGTGTTGAGTGTTGTTACTGTTATTTATAATGTCTCTCGCTGCGGTTGCCTTCCCCAGAATGTTGCTTGTACGTACGTAAATCTTTATTTGTTCACAGTTACTTGCCTGCAGTATTGGTACACATTAAAATTCCAGCGTCACATTGGCGTAGTACGACTGCAGACCAGCCCATTTATAAAATGGGAGTATCGTGCGGTTAATTCCTTTTCTGAATATGAAGAAGCAGAATCCCCGCTGAGTTGGAGGAAATGTATGTCAACAAAACTCCACCATATATAAGAGAAAATAACAGAAACCAGAATAGCGCTAAACCTTACATCGAAATTGGTGATCACGAACTAGATGAAATCAAGGAATTCTGCTACCTTTGAAGCAAAATAACCAATGTCGGACGAAGCAATGTGATCCTAAAAAGCAGACTAGCCCAGGCAAAGACGGAATTCTCGCCCAAGAGAAGTCTACTGGTATCAAACATAAAACCTAATTTAAGGAAAAAATTTCTGAAAATGTTTTGGAACACAGTACCACATAGTAGTAGTGAAAAACCGGAAAAGAAGAGAATCGAAGCATTTGAGATGTGGCGTTACAGAAGAATGTTGAAAATGAGATGGAACGAAAACGTACCCGAATGAGGAGGTTCTCCGTAGAGTCAGCCACGAATGGAACATGTGGAAAACACTAAGAAGTAGAAGGGACAGGATGTTCGGATACTTTTATAGACACCAGGGAACCGCTTTCACGGTGGAGGGTAAAGTCTGCACGGGAAGACAGAGACTAGATACATACACCAAATAACTGAGGAGATGAAGACGTCACCACAGGTGTGAAACTCGTAGCGGACCGCATCAAACCGGCCAGATGACTGACGACTCGAAAAAAATTTCACATTCGTTAACTGCACAGACATTTCCAGTGTCGTCAAACAAGTCTCAATGACGAAGAACAATTCAACAAAACATCATCGATATGGGCTTTCGGAACCGAAGGACAACTCGTGTACCCTTGATGACTGCATGACACAAAGCGTTACTCCTCGCCTGGGCCCGTCAACGCCGACACTGGACTGTTGATGATTGGAAACATGTTGCCTGGTCGGAGGGGTCTCGTTTCAAAATGTATCGAGCGGATGGACGTAAACAGGTATGAAGACAACCTCAAGAATCCATGGACCCTGCGTGTCAGCAGGGGACTCTTCAAGCTGGTGGCGGCTCTGTAATGGTGTGGGGCGTGTGGAGTAGGAGTGATACGGGGCCCTCATACGTCTACACACGACTGACAGGTGACACGTACGTCAGCATCCTGTCGGATCACATGCCTCCAATCATGCCCATTGTGCTTTCCTACGGACTTGGTTAATTCCAGCAGAACAATGCGACACCCCACACGTCCAAAATTGCTACAGAGTAGCTCCAGGAAAACTTGTGAGTTAAAACACTTCCGCTGGCCAACAAACTCCCCTGCCACGAACATTATTGAGCACATCTGGGATGCCTTGTAACGTGCTGTTCAGGAGAGATTTCCGCCCTCTCGTACTCTTACTGATTTATGGTGTCAGTTCCCTCCAGCACTACTTTAGACATTAGTCGAGTCCGTGCTACGACGTTTTGCGGCTCTTCTGCATGCTCGCGGGTGCCCTACACGGTATTAGGCAGGTGTACTCGTTTCTTTAGCTCTTCAGTATATATGAAGGAGGTGGTTCCTACCCCTACAGCGATTGCTCCCTGACAGTAAAGGCCAGGTGCACAATGTTTGGTTAAAATCGGTCCTGAGGTCTAGGAGGAGTGGTGGAAAGCACACACACACACACACGCAAAACCACACACTGGTAACAGTTACTTCCATAAAATATCTAGGAGTAAGCGGACGACGCGATTTGAAGTGGAACGGGGCATAAAATTAATCGCGAGTAAGGCAGTAGCTAACAAAACTCTCACTCGACCCGTAACTCGAATATTGCTCATTAGTATGAGATATGTATCAGATAGAATTGATAGAAGGAATAGATAAAACCCAAAGAAGAGCAGCACGTTTCGTTACAGGTTCATCCAGTAAGCGCGAAAGCGAAACGGAGATGCTCGGCCATCTCCAGAGACAGATTCTGCAAGAGAGGCGGTCTGTCTGACGGTATGGCCTACTGATTCGAGAGCGTATGTTCCTAGAAAAGTCAGACATTGCTTCCTCCTATCCTCGCGAGAAGACCATCGAGATAAAATTACGGAGATTTGAGCCCGCACGGAGGTTTACGAGCAGTCTTTCTTCCCGCGAATCGTACGCGAATGCGACAGAAAAAGGGGGAAGCGACGCTGGTACTCTAAGTACCCTCCACTACACGCCATAAGGTGGCTTGCGAAGTGCGGATGTAGATGAACAACCATCCTTCCAAATGCGGTGGACCTATGCATCTCGTTCAAAAACATACGGAATTTCTTTAAAAAAGGGTACACTACAAATCGTTAGGCTTGTAGCGTGAAGAATTACTATTGAGAGAAACGATACATGTTAACAATTATTCATCGGTCTCTTGTAATTAAGATATTTATAAATGCAGCTTCCAAATACTCAATAAAAGACATTCATAAACGTGAAACGAAGTTGTCATATGTTCGTGTATCGATACAAGGACATAGGGTAAGATTAAATAAATGATCATTATCTTGTTCAGTTTACTACTGATACCTAGAAGTATATACGGGGTGTTCAAAAAGTCTCTCCGAAGTGCCGTATGATAGCCGCGCGTGCCGCACGCTTGTTCGCTTGCCTGGGTTACTTCCCTTGCAGTGGATTCTCCCAACATTCCACTATTTCGTTTATCTCAGCCAGCATCAGTAGTATCGTTGGCGTGTTGACCTGAACGTTTAAGTTTAGTTCCTTTGTTCAAAAAAATGGCTCTGGGCACAATGGGACTTAACTTCTGGGCTCATCAGTCCCCTAGAACTTAGAACTACCTAAACCTAACTAACCTAAGGACATCACATACATCCATGCCCGAGGCAGGATTCGAACCTGCGACCGTAGCGGTCGCCCGGTTCCAGACTGTAGCGCCTAGAACCGCTCGGTTGTGTATTCAACAACAGGGGGGACTATTTCAACATTATAGTGAAAATTTGTAAGTAAGTATGATTATTCAATAAATTAATAACTTGTATTTCACTGAGTTTCATTTCGGCATATCCACTGCAGCATACGGCACGTGCGGCTAACAATCATACGGCACCGCGGAAAGACTTTTTGAACACCCCGTATATTCGATGCACTCAGTCAGAACTCTACGTTCTCAATATTAGGCTGCCATGCGAAAAAAAGGGTCTGTCCGAAATTGTCTCAACCATGACTATCGCATTCCTACGACAAGAGATGTTTACGGCTGCATAAAAATAATGAAGCTGCATGTTTTGTGCAGAAAATTCTACCTTAGAACCACACGAAAAAACTTATCGCCAACTCAAAGGACCTTTACTGATGTTCCCGCTGAAGTTGAAATTAAATAAGCAGAAAAAGAAACGAAAAAATTTCCATCTGTGCTGGTCGTCGTCCTCTTTGTCTGCCATCCTATGTATTTTCTACTACCTTTTCTCTAGCCGAGTGGCCAGTGAAATGGTGTGTGTGTGTGTGTGTGTGTGTGTGTGTGTGTGTGTGTGTGTGTGCTGGATTGTAGCCAGAACGAACATAGAGGACAGTTCTCGACGCTCGCTGAGAGACGTGTGGGACAGAAAATACCTGAGACGACAGAAAATAAGCTTCCCAAAAGGAAGTCCTGACACGTGTACCGACGATAGCAGATGTCCCCGGACTGCTCTGTTTACACAGGTATTCTCGCCTTTTTTGTATTTCACAGAGACATCGACTCACTAGGTTTTGCGCGCTTATACTTCTGTGCCCGCTTAAACAAATGTAATTTTTGTAACGAACTTTTCCTGTATCTTTGCCACAGGAAAATAACTAGCCATTAATCTCTTACAGAACTTTCCCATTTCTTATTTCCCTTGTTATAATCAATCGAAAAGGCCGTGCGTGCGTTAGTTTGGGGAGTAATGCCGCTCAGTAACTGTGTACTGAATTGATGATTAATTGTTCCAGTTGCTGGAAAGTTTCTTCTTTTACAGTACGACCTGTTTCGGCTTTTACATTGAACTCATTTTCTAGTGGAATAGGAAATTGACATTGTGGATGCAACCGAGCGCTGTAAATAATGATAGACTGAATATTTCAGTAATTTATATAACAGAAACGTATGAGTTTCGACTTTTTATGTTGACGCAAGTATGTTACGGTATATATATCACAAAAATGCTACAAACACCAGCTCGCTGTTGCAAGCTGCCTGTGTAACAGCTTCCAGGGCTACAAGAATTTGATTTTCTGCGTTTCATACAATTATTACAATTATTAATGAACTCAGAAATTTAAAATTCTCTCGTAGCCTGCTCATACGAGGTGTGATCTTAAGTTAAATCTTTATCACAATAAGTCAAATGTTAAAGTTATAAAATGCGTATGCGTATTGAGGCTTTGTAATAACCCGAACTATATTCATTTTTAATATGGAATCAGTACCTAAAATTTACAAACAAATTCAATTTTTTTCGGAAGTTTTTTCGCTTATAACCCTAAAAAATAACGAAAGGAAAAACTTCATCGTTTACTGTATCTTCACTGTTCATTCAGGAAAACTTTAGTATGAGGCAAAACGTTTTAATTCATTACTTTTTCGTTACTAAATCTATTCGCAATATATTTTGCAGATAGTGTACATATACTACTGAATGTACCTGACGATTGTCAGGAGACAGGATGTCGTTAACACTGAGATGCATGATACAAAAGCTTTTCTTTGAAACGAAGCACAAACTTCGTAAAACGGTGATTTTTCCCATAAAAAATAGCGGAAGTTTTTATCTCATGTTTGCTGACTTGTAGGCGGTCGTCTTCACAACAAAAAATGCAAAAAACATCAAATTCTCGCGTTCTTTTCAGTTTTTCCCTTACGCCTCGAAAACTGTGTTTTTCACAGATGACCACTCGATACAGAATTAAAGTAGACAAATTTTCCTACAAAAGGTAGTAGTCAGGTAAGCCGTATCAGCACTAGAGCACGCTGAAAAGCAGCGAATTTGGTCCCTTCTGTGAAAACGTAAAAAACACATACTTCCACCCTCTACAACTCTAAAAATACTCATGTTATCAGCATATCCCCTACACCACGTGAAAATACATTAGATTCCTACAACAAATGTCTGTAACAACATTTAGTTTTCCCTTTTTGGGCGGAGGGAGGGGGGAGGGGTAGTGAGCACAGAAAAAATTACATAAAATATCATCTACGCCTTGCAGGCAAATGACTTCTCTCACATGTCTAACCTCTCATAGACGCTACACTTTCGAAGTATTACGCTTCAAAGAGTTTGCTTTGCATGCATGACATTAGCAGAGGTACTCGTATTTCTTCATACATCGACAGTTCACTATATAAGTTACCTCTCTTTTGTATCCATATTCTATCACACAATACCTTGTTTCTTTTCCAGATCGAGAATCTACTCGAAGTGATGATCCAAACCTCTGCTCTAAATTCAGTCATTTGATAACACATGTAAACTACTACATACAGAATTCATATCCATCTTTAAATTCAGTGTCATGCACCTAAAATGTTGTAAAAATAATTCGTGAATCTTTTCATTAAACATAGTTTCCCATCATTTCATTTAAAACAACCTCTTTTAAGCGTAATGCATAGACAATATAGCGTCTATGAGAAATAGACAGATGTGGCAGGTCCTTTGGCTGCAGAGCGCAGAAGGCATTTTTCGTAATTTTCGCTTTGCTCCCTCCCTCTCACCCCTTCCCTTACGAGAAAATGAAACGTTACAGACGTTTCTTTCAGGTAATTTAATGTACTTTCAGGTGATGTAAGAGATTTCACTGATAACTTGAATATTCTAAAAGTTTTATAGGTTAGGAGTGGGTTTTTGACGTCTTCGCAGAAGGGCCAAAGAATCGCTGCTTCTCAGCACGCTCTAGTGCCGATACCACTTTTCAGAAAATCGAACCTGAATAGCGCGTTTTGTAGGAAATTTTTTCTATTTTAATTTTACATTGATTGGCCATTTAAAAAAAAAACACGTATCTTTTGAGTTACAAGCGAAAAGCTGAAAAAAATGGGAAAGTTAGAAGCTTTTTGCGTTTTTCGTTCTGAAACCGACTTCTTACAAGGCCGCAAACTTGAAACTGGGATTCAACAACCCAAAAGACACACAGAACCGCTGAGAAAAAACATCCGCAATTTTGTTATCAAAAACGCCTGTTTTCTTAACACCAACTGATGGCCTTACTATACGCAGCCAGTGTTTGATAACGAGATCATTTAGCGACTTAAAGAAACTTTATACATTCGAGTTTGATTCTTTGAGGGATCGGCAGCAATGGTCTGCTGGGAAGTACCAAAAAAAAGGTTTCATTGTGCTGAAGAGTAGCGCAGTGATAAATAAAATAACATCGTAGGAAAAACGGGCGTATCATGATTATAAAAGCTGTACATTTTGATTAATTAAAAAATATTGCTTTATAATTAAAGGAATTATATTTTGACAAGTTAAAAATTTTAAATTTCATGCTTTGCCAACGAAAACCTAGACATAGTTCTTTAGATTTGTGCATAGAGGCAGCCAGTCAAGGAATATTTTAGGGAATTGGTTGAAAAAAAAATATTTCAAAGGCTCAATCAAATCTTTACAAGTCTACTCCCAGAGCAACTTCCGCCGTGCCTACGTGGCACGAGTCGCTTCCCTTTCAAAACCGAGGCAGTTCTGTCCAGTTAAAGCTGCTGACAAGAGACGCCTTGAGCCCTCTGCTGAAACTGCTAGCAAATTCACGCCATTGGTTTTAGCCAATAGCATGCGTGGGATACCGATAAAAAAAATGGTTCAAATGGCCCTGAGCACTATCGGACTTAACTTCTGAGGTCATCAGTCCCCTAGAACTAAGAACTACTTAAACCCAACTAACCTAAAGACATCACACACATCCATGCCCGAGGCAGGATTCGAACCTGCGACCGTAGCGGTCGCGCGTTTCCAGACTGTAGCGCCTAGAACCGCTCGGCCATCTCGGCCGGCGATACCGATCACGTGTGTGGACGCTGGAGTGATCCGCGGAGTGGAACACAGTTGCCTCTCTCTCTTGTAATCCAGACCTCGAACACAACAGACGTCTTCTCGGAAGGCAGAGCCTCTGGCTCTGCTTTTCACGACCGGCCACCAACGTAAGTTAACATGAACCGCTTCCACTTCCGTTGTCCATTTCAGTTAATTGTTTGACCTCCTAGACTGGCCTAAACTTGGTAACTTCCGACCCTAGGCACGCCCCTTGTACACCGTATTGGAATACATCCTCTTTATTGTACCTAATTTCCTGTTTTGTAATTTAACGGCAGCCCTGGATGCCCACACTCTAATCCTGACCGCTCGACCTTCTGCACCCTGTCGTCCCGAGGCCTATGCAACAAACGCCTCCCCCCTTTCCCAAACGCTGTACACGTTAACAGATTTAAAGAAACTAAAAAATAGCTACTAGGGACTTCGTGTGCAGGTAACAAAGTTACGTCCCGTAGTGCGAGCGGGAAAAAGTTAGAACACAAGGAACTGTAAAGCCATTGGCATGTCATAGACGTAAGGTGGACTTTTTACAATGTAAGGTCGTAAGGTCGCGTTTGTTAACACCTGCACATTGCTACCAAACTGGGGAAGGAAGTTATCAATATCGAGGAAACTGATTTCAGAGGCCATAAAACCAAGAAGATGGCATGTAAACTGATGGGCGGCCGTTGTGGCCGAATGGTTCTAGAAGCTTCAGTCTGGAATCGCGCGACCGCTACGGTCGCAGGTTCGAATCCTGCCTTGGGCATGGATGTGTGTGATGTCTTTAGGTTAGTTAGGTTTAAGTAGTTCTGAGGTCTAGGGGACTGATGACCTCAGATGTCAAGTCCCATAGTGCTCAGAGCCATTTGAAGCATTTATACATCGTACGAAGAATCACCAGGTTGTTTTCGATAGTGTGCATGGTGTGACTACCTTGTACTAGATGAGCTACGAAGATGGGATTACTTGCTATGGTTTTTTCTGTTAATACCATGTATTTCTAGTATCTTGTTTTAAAACTCATTCCCGTTGTTCCGATGTAGGCAGTAATATCTTTAAAATTTATATAGGGTGTAACAAAAACGTACGGCGCAAATTGCAGGACATATTCCTCGCACGTTGACGAAATTGTTATATGAACATGGGTCTGAAAACACTTTGTTCCCAAGTTAAAATTCATTCTCTCCAGCTCATTAATCATGGGAAACACACACGAATCAGCGTACCACACGCATCTCTTTTTCTGAGAGAAGATGTTCAATATACCCTCCGTCGACATTGATACTTGAATCACGTGCCCGCATCTCGTGGTCGTGCGGTAGCGTTCTCGCTTCCCACGCCCGGGTTCCCGGGTTCGATTCCCGGCGGGGTCAGGGATTTTCTCTGCCTCGTGATGGTTGGGTGTTGTGTGCTGTCCTTAGGTTAGTTAGGTTTAAGTAGTTCTAAGTTCTAGGGGACTGATGACCATAGATGTTAAGTCCCATAGTGCTCAGAGCCATTTGAACCATTTTTTTTTGAATCATGCCGCCAGGCAGTCATGTGGTCAACACTCAGTGTTAGAGCTACATGTCTTGTACTGACACTAGGGTTGTCGTCAACTGCATGGAGAATTGCCGCCTCTCGTTGAGGTATTCTCGCCCTCCTAGGCCTCCTCCGGTGCGAGTGTCAGGCTTACATGCGCCTTCTTCCCTAAGACGACAATCAATGGCTTCAAACATCGTGCGACCTTCGTCATGGAAATCTCTCCCGGTACAAATATCGAGCGCGAGCGCCATTGCCGTTAGCTAATCCTTCAAATGGACATCTGCAGTTGTGTACGCTGCCATTGCACGATCCAAGTCTGTGGTTAACTCTGTCTAGTAACCCGTGTGCTTGCAACGGTCGCACTGATCGCTGGAACAGTTTTCTGGTAACGTGTGGTAAGTTTCTATGAGACCAAACTGCTGACGTCATCGATCCCTAGGCTTACACACTAATTAATCTAACTTAAACTAACTAACGCTAGGGACAACACACACACCCATGGCCGAGACAGGACAGAGGACTCGAACCGTCGACCGGTAGGGGGGGGGTGGGGGGGAGCCACGTGGTACGTGGCAAGGCGCCTCATCATCAGACCGTGCGGCTACCCCGCACGACGCTGGAACAGTTGTTGTAACGTGTAAACAAGCAGTGAAGTACGTCGCATGGCAACAGAGACATGTAAAACGAAACACTGGCGATGCACAACATAACCACACGTCACCAAGTGTGCACGAAGCATTTCCAAACCATCTTCATATAACATAAATTCTTCATCTACGTGTGAGGAAACTCTCCTGCAATTTGTGCCGTATACCTTTGCTACACCCTGTATACGTCAACGTTTTGATATGTGTTGGAGTAAAATAAGGAACTTTTAGCAACTGCAGTGATTATTCAATAAGTGTCCGCCCCTTGTAGCTGAGTGGTGCCGGCACGGTAGCTCAGCGTGTTCGGTCAGAGGGTTAGCTGCCCTCTGTAATAAAAAAAACTGGGTTAATGGATCAACAACGAACTTAAAGGGGTGTCTTACGACGTCCGCCCCGAGCAGATACAACGAACCAAAGCGAACAAAATGAGATAAAAAAAAAAACGTGGTCAGCGCGACAGCATATCAATCCTAAGTGCCCGGGTTCGATTCCCGGCTGGGTAGGAGATTTTCTCCGCTGAGGGACTCGGTGTTGTGCTGTCCCGATCATCATGAAGTCATCCCCATCGACGTGCAAGTCGCCAAAGTGGCGTCAAATCGAAAGAGTTCCACCTGGCGAACGGTCTACCCGACGGGAGGCCCTAGCCACACGACATTCACATTCAATAAGTTTCCGACCTATTCAATTGTCTTTTAGCTCCTCAGAGTGAAACTAAATCTGTCGCCTTAATCCCCAAAAAGAAAGTAAATAGATATAAAAGCGCCATTTAGTTAAGTAGTTTTCACACATGGTTCACATGGCTCTGAGCACTATGGGACTTAACATCTGAGGTCATCAGTCTCCTAGAACTTAGAACTAAATAACCTAAGGACATCACACACATCCATGCCCGAGTCAGGAGTCGAACCTGCGACCGTAGCGGTCGCGCGGTACCAGACTGAAGCGCCTAGAACCGCGCCGCCACAAAGGCCGGCAAATCGTTTTCGAGGCTACGTTTACAATGTGTCTAAAGCAAGCAGTGTTTACCGTCGTTTTCGACTTAACACAGAAGACAAGGATTTTTAATGCGAAGACCATTATGAAACTGAGGACTGTTCAATGAGAAATAGAGAGATACATGTTGGGAATTACTACGAGAGGCAGGGGAACAGGCAATCGGATCAGGGACTGCGCTGCAATAATTAAAAAAAATGCACAACTGACACTAAGATGGGGCCTTTTAATTTCATTTAATCCACTAGAAGTAGGCGGTGGAAACATGTGACTATAAAAACAGCGGTTTAGTTTCTTATAAAATAGTTTTTGCTGCTGTCACTATTTTAATGGCGCAGAAAATAAGTACAGTAATGTTGTGACTGTCAGTGCAAAAAGTTATTTTATCACAAAGAAAACGATTTTAATGTCACCTTCTCGGATAGCTGCACGCGTTAGCACGGAACTTCCGGGATTCGGGGAGGCGCGCCGGCCCCGGATCGACGAGGACTGTTGTGGTTTCCCTCATCCGACTATGTCAGCATCACTCTGGTAATGACGAGACACCTCAGTTCCACGTTTCGCAAACATTTCAGAAAACTTTCGTACACGTTCATATGGATAACATTAGACGCAGGGAGTTGGGGTATACAGTTTTCGTCCCAATGGAAAGGAGGGGCTGCCATCCGTCTGACACAGCCAAATCCAGATTAACATGCCGACGCCGTATAGGATGAAGTCCAGGAAAAAGAAAAAGAATAGGATTATGACTTCCTCTGATAAATTCATAAATTAACTAACTGACAGCCAGTTTGTATTGTCTCAGAAAGTAACTATTTAATTTAATCTGGATGCTGGCATTAAGCAAATGTTGAAAGAAATTTGCGCATACAACTAAATTATTGTGTGTTGACCGGTTGCTGTACTGTATTTCAGCGTTGTTTCAACAGTTGGTATTACATAATGACTTTCAGTAGTTTGAAAGGTTTGAAATGAAAAGAGAAAGAAGGTTAAGTGGGACAAGAGACAACATTTGCTTGACTGTTTGATACTGACCGTGGAAGTCAACTTTTGGGGAACGTTATGAGAGTGTAAGGAGAAAATGCTTCAGCTTAATTTTGTGCTGAACGCAAGGTAGCTTATTCCAGAGACAGGCGATAGCAACACAGGAGTTTTCGAATCTTTTTGTTTTATCGCTGAACAGAGCTAGGATACCAGATACGTGGTGCCTTGTGTCTCGACAATAACGGGTTGGTACAGAGGTGCAAGCTCACTGAACTAGACATAACGAATGGCAGTGCGTAACTTCTCTGGTCGCAGCCAACCTAACAGGAAACGCGAAGGGTCATATAGGTGAGTGTTGCAGTAGTAACGTCCACCAGCATTCACGGTTATTGGCATCTCGTGGTCGTGGGGTAGCGTTCTCGCTTCCCCCGCCCGGGTTCCCGGGTTCGATTCCCGGCGGGGTCAGGGATTTTCTCTGCCTCGTGATGGCTGGGTGTTGTGTGCTGTCCTTAGGTTAGTTAGGTTTAAGTAGTTCTAGGTTCTAGGGGACTTATGACCACAGCAGTTGAGTCCCATAGTGCTCAGAGCCATTTGAACCATTTGAACCACGGTTATTGGTAATCGTGTAGTGTTTTCACTACTCGTGCCCTCTTGGATCATACCGGAGGTGTGATAGAACAAGTTTACGTTTCACATCCTGTGGAAATACGTTCCGAAACTTTCTGAGGGCTTACAGGCAAGCGGAAGTCTTCCTTCATGTGACGACAGTATTTTCCGCCCAGCTGAGAAGCTCACCCACAGACCTGGAACACCGCCGAGAAGAATAAGAGATAACTGGTCGCCGATTTCTCCACTTATTTCTAAGGGATACTGCTTTCCTGTAGACTACAGCATCATTGGCAAACAGTCTAATGTCGCTTTCAATACCATCAACAAGATCGTTGATGCAAATCGTAAAAAGCGGCGGATCTATTACGCTGCTCTGGGGCACAGCTGATGTTACGCTTGTTTCTGTTGAAGTCTCGCCATTCGGGACAACACACTGCTATCTGTCTGTTAGAAAACTTTCTATCCAACCATATATGTCATCGGATAGACTGTAACAGCGCTGCAGAGCACTACCAACGACTGGCTGAGTCGATGCCACGTCGAGTTGCCACACTACGCCTGGCAAAAGGAGGTTCGACACGATATTAGCAGGTATCCCATGACCTTTGTCACGTGACTGTATAACGCATTTCCTGCGAAAAAAGCAATGCAATACTGGCCATTAAAATTGCTACACCAAGAAGAAATGCAGATGATAAACGGGTATTCATCGACAAATATATTATACTATAACTGACATGTCATTACATTTTCACGCAATTTGGGTGCATAGATCCTGAGAAATCAGTACCCAGAACATCCACCTCTGGCCGTAATAACGGCCTTGATACGCCTGGGCATTGAGTCAAACAGAGCTTGGATGGCATGTACAGGTACAGCTGCCCGTGCAGCTTCAACACGATACCACAGTTCATCAAGAGCAGTGACTGGCGTATTGTGACGAGCCAGTTGCTCCGCCACCATTGACCAGACGTTTTCAATTGGCGAGAGATCTGGAGAATGTGCTGGCCACGGCAGCAGTCGAACATTTTCTGTATCCACGAAGGACCGTACAGGACATGCAACATGCGGTCGTGCATTATCCTGTTGAAATGTAGGGTTTCGCAGGGATCGAATGAAGGGTAGAGCCCAGGGTGTCGTAACACATCTGAAATGTAATGTCCACTGTTCAAAGTGCCGTCAATGCGAACTAGAGGTGACCGAGACGTGTAACCAATGGCACCCGATAACATCACACCGGGAGATACGCCAGTATGGCGATGACGAATACACGCTTCCAATATGCGTTCACCGCGATGTCCCCAAACACGGATGCGTCCATCATGATGCTGTAAACAGAACCTGGATTCATCCGAAAAAATGAAGTTTTGCAATTCGTGCACCAGGTTCGTCGTTGGGTACACCATCGCAGGCGCTCCTGTCTGTGATGCAGCGTCAAGGGTAACCGCAGCCACGGTCTCCCAGCTGATAGTCCATACTGCTGTAAGCGTCGTCGAACTGTTCGTACAGAAGGTTGTTGTCATGCTAACGTCCCCATCTGTTGACTCAGGGATCGAGACGTGGCTGCACGATACGTTACAGCCTTGCGGATAAGATGCCTGTCACCTCGACTGCTAGTGATAGGAGGCCGTTGGGATCCAGCACGGCGTTCCGTATTACCCTCCTCAACCCACCGATACCGTATTCTCCTAACAATAATTGGATCTCGACCAACGCGAGCAGCAATGTCGCGATACGATAAACCGCAATCGCGATAGACTACAATTCGACCTTTATCAGAGTCGGAAACGTGATGGTACGCATTTCTCCTCCTTACACGAGCCATCACAACAACGTTTCACCAGGCAACGCCGGTCAACTGCTGTTTGTGTATGAGAATCGGTTGGAAACTTTCCTCGTGTCAGCACGTTGTAGGTGTCGCCACCGGCGCCAGACTTGTGTGAATGCTCTGAAAAGCTAATCATTTGCATATCACAGCATCATCTTCCTGTTGGTTAAGTTTCGCGTCTGTAGCACATCTTCGTTGTGTAGCAATTTTAATGTGCAGTAGTGTAGCTTGGGGTAGTGTGGCTGTAGACAGCTGTTTACAATAACGGCCGGCGAGCGGACGGCACACAGATTCCCGTCCGACCGCCTGTTCGCCGTGTGCAAACATGACAAGTAAACTGGGAGATGAGCCGCTGGAAGAGTGGCCGGCGGCAGCGCGGCGTTGTTTTTGTGAGTCATTCTGGTTAACTAACAGAGAATGGCACCCAGCGGACCCGAAAGCGGCGTAAGAAGAGGCGCGCGGCCCAGCGCGGCGCGGGCGCAGGTGGCCGCAGCAAGTGGCGCGTGCTTCCGGCCGGCAGCCCACCTGTGACAGACCAGCGGCCGAGGCCGAGCCGGCGCCCAGCAGCCCACCTCACTCCCCAAGACTTAGACGGGGAGCCGCAAAAGTTTAAACTGTCCAAAAGAAAGCTTTGCACCACCTGCAATCGTGCGAGGGCTAAGTTAAAATGGTAAGACTGCAAGATGCATCCCATTCTGGAGCATAAGTGAAATGCACGTTATGAAACATACACTACTGGCCATTAAAACTACTACACCACGAAGATGACGTGTTACAGACGCGAAATTTAACCGACAGGAAGAAGATGCTGTGATATGCAAATGATTAGCTTTACAGAGCATTCACACAAGGCTGGCGCCGGTGGCGACACCTACAACGTGCTGAAATGAGGAAAGTTTCCAACCGATTTCTCATACACAAACTACAGTTGACCGGCGTTGCCTGGTGAAACGTTGTTGTGATGCCTCGTGTAAGGAGGAGAAATGCGTACCATCACTTATCCGACTTTGATAAAGGTCGGATTGTAGCCTATCGCGATTGCGGTTTATTGTATCGCGACATTGCTGCTCGCGTTGGTCGAGATCCAATGACTGTTAGCAGAATATGGAATCGGTGATACGGAACGCCGTGCTGGATCCCAACGGCCTTGTATCACTAGCAGTCGAGATGACAGGCATCTTATCGGCATGGCTGTAACGGATCGTGCAGCCACGTCTCGATCCCTGAGTCAACAGATGGGGACGTTTGCAAGACAACAACCATCTGCACGAACAGTTCGACGACCTTTGCAGCAACATGGACTATCAGCTCGGAGACCATGGTTGCGGTTACCCTTGACGCTGCGTCAGAGACAGGAGCGCCTGCGATGGTGTACTCAACGACGAACCTGGGTGCACGAATGGCAAAATGTCATTTTTTCGGATGAATCCAGGATCTGTTTACAGCATCATGATGGTCGCATCCGTATTTGGCGACATCGGTCTGAACGCACATTGGAAGCGTGTATTCGTCATCGCCACAGTTGCGTATCACCCGGCGTGATGGTATGGGGAGCCATTGGTTACACGTCTCGGTCACCTCTTGTTCGCATTGACAGCACTTTGAACAGTGGACGTTACATTTCAGATGAGTTACAACCCGTGGCTCTATCCTTCATTCGATCCCTGCGAAACCCTACATTTCAGCAGGATAATGCATGATCGCACGTTGCAGGTCCTGTACGGGCGTTCTGGATACAGAAAATGTTCGACTGCTGTCCTGGCCAGCACATTCTCCAGATCTCTCACCAATTGAAAACGTCTGGTCCATGGTCAATTCCCAGGCGTATCAAATCCGTAATTAAGGCCAGAGGTGGTTCTTTTGGGTACTGATTTCTCAGGATCTATGCATCCAAATTGCGTGCAAATGTGATCACATATAAGTTCTAGTGTAATATATTTGTCCAATGAATACCCGTTTATCATCTGCATTTCTTCTTGGTGTAGCTATTGTAATGGCCAGTAGTGTATCTTTGACCGTCCAAGAAGAGTAAGTGCAATAGTTGTCGTTTTCTGAATTCTTAATGTAACTGATCGCTGAGTTTAGCCACTGTGTACAAGATAATGCCGACACAGTGAGAACAATAAGCTTCTGTTTGCACCCCTTTATACTCCAAAGAGTCAAAGAAACTGGTTTACTTGCCTAATAGGAGCTCCGCGAGCACGCAGAATTTCCTCAACACGACGTGGCATGGACTCGACTAATGTCTGAAGTTGATCCGAAGGGATCTGACACCATGAATCCTGCAGGGCTGACATATAGCTCTAAGATCGTGACGGGGTGGAGATGTCTTCTGAACAGCACGTTGCAAGGCATCCCAGAAATGCTCAACAATGCTCATGTCTGGGGAGATTGGTGGGTAGTGTAAGTGTCTAAACTGAAAAGAGTGTTCCTGGAGCCACTCTGTAGCAATTATGAACGTGTGGGGTGTCGCATTGTCCTGCTGGAATTGCCCAAGTCCGTCGGAATACACAGTGGACATGAATGGATGCAGGTGATCAAACAGGATGCTTACATACGTGTCACCTGTCAGAGTCGTATCTAGACGTGTCATAGGTCCCATTTCACTCCAACTGCACACGCCCCACACCGTTACAGATTTAACAGTCCCCAGCTGACATGCAGGGCCCATTGATTCATGAGGTTGTCTCCATTCCCCTACACGTCCATTCGCTCGACACCATTTGAAATGAGACTCGTGCGACCAGGCAACATGTTTCCAGTCATCAACAGTCCAATGTCGGTGTTGAAGGACCTAGGCGTAAAGCTTTGTGTCGTGCAGGGGAGGAGGGGGGGATAGTGTATGGCTAGAAGTCGAAATCAGTGATGTCTTCTGCTGATTTTCTTCCTTGTGGTTGACTATGTATGATATCACAGCCTGTATAGGACGCAGATAGATTTGAATCAGTTACGTGTTACGAAAATAGTGTGTAAGGCTTTTATGACAGTTGATCACTTACGATTTCATCATCTTGCTGCTTCACTTGCATCACTGGTGTCATGGTGGAGCTGTTGATTGACATCACACCATTGTATTTTGTCGCTAGTGACATAACAGCTTTTGATTTCTAGCCATACACTGTCCCCCTCCTCCCCCCCCCCCCCCAAATGCCACACCAACCGCTACAGTAAGAAACAGTGGACAAAGAGTTCTAGATTAATCTAGTTTAAGACTGTTAATTTTTAAGTACCATTTCTGTGTATGTATGTATAAACGCCTGAAGATGAACAGAACATATTCGAAACGCGTTGCATTAGGTTAGATTAAACATAAAATAAAAAAGTGACTGGTAGCAGAAACTAGAAATAAATAATTAGAAAAATGTAAGTTAATGCAGATAATTAGGTAAAACAAACCCGTAGTATTCCAATACAGTGTGAATAGCGTCCTGCTTAACACAGTCACATCGGTTAAATATCGAGGCATAACGATGCAAAGCGATATGAAATGGAACGAGCATGTAAGCATGTAGGGAAGGTGGAATGGTCGACTTTGGGTCAGTGGAAGAATTGTAGGAAAGTGTGGTTCATCCGCAAGAGAGACCTCATATGGAACATTGGTGCGACCATTCTTGAGTACTGCTGCAGGGTTTAGGATCCGCTATTAATGGAAGACATCGACCAACACAGAGATGCTTCGTGCATTCAAGAGGGAATTCCTGGAAGGAAGACGGTGGCTTGTGAAGTACCTATGTATAATATATGGATGTAGATGTATGTCTGTGAACTGAAAATCTGCTGTCGGTGTAAGTTTTCTTTCTTCCAGCTCCACGCACCATTGGCAGTGTGCGGCGCGCCAGCCAAATCACGCGACGTGCTGTTCATGTATTTAATTAGAAACGTTCATTGGCAGATCGGCTTAATACAGTGCACTGCTACGCATGGAAAGTGTCTCGGTAAGTGTGGCCAGCCTCATTCCGTCCCGCAAGAGTGCGTTGACCTTCTTTTTACCCCAATATCAATAATCACATACCTGAAACAATTCAGCTCCTACCACTGGACGGAATATGTACACCGTTAACAGTTCAATACGACTGGCTCCATCTGATGCCCATAATCTCCATCTCTGTTGGATCCGTCCATAAATAATCAGCACCGATTCAGATAATGTCATTAGTGTGCGATACAATCAGCTCTTTATTCTGACGAGCCGTGCGGTTGTAGGCGCCATGTCACGGATTGCGCTGCCCCTCCCGCCGGAGGTTCGATTCCTCCCTAGGGCATGAGTATGTGTATTGTTCTTAGCATAAGTTAGTTTAAGTAGTGTGTAAGTCTAGGGACCGATGACCTCAGCATTTTGGTCCGTTAGGATTTCACAAACATTTGAACATTCTGACGAAGAAATGAGTGCTGTCGATAACGGAATCTCAAACTGATATCATATTTCTAGATTTCCGGAGGGCCTTTGATACCATTCCTGACAAGCGGCTTCACATTGCATACCTATGGAGCATCGTCTCACTTGTGCGACTAGATTTGTGGTTTCGTGTCAGAAAGATCACAGTTCGTAGTAATTGACGAAAACTCATCCAGTAAAATGGAAGTGCTTTCTGGCTTTCCCCAGGGAAGTGTTATAGTCCGTCTGTTGTTCCAGATCTGTATAAATGATTTAGGAGACAATTCGAGCAGACCTCTTACACTGTTTACAGATGATGCTGTCATTTACCCTCCAGTAAAGTCATAAGAAGATCAAAACCAACTGCAAAATGTTTTCTACTACCGCGAAGTCGGGAGAGAGTGTCACGGATCCGATACACGAGTTGATCTGGCAGTCATTAAAACAAAAGCGTGTCTTCTTTCGGCGAGAACTTTTTACGAAATTTCTATCTCCGACTTTCACCTCAGAATGCGAAAATATTTTGTGGGCACCCACCTACGTAGGGAGAAATTATCATCATAACAAAATGAGAAAAATGAAAGCTCGCACGGAGAGATTTAAGTGTTTGTTGTCACCACGCGGTTCCGGAATGGAAAGATACAGAGATATCGTGAAATTGGTTCCGTGAACCTTCTGACAGGCACATAAGCGTGAATTGCAGACTAGTTGCGTAGATGTAGAGGTAGATGTACATGGGTACAAGTCAAAGTCAATAGTAAGATAGTAACACAGAAACGCCCCGGAAACAAACGTAATTTATTGGCTCCAATTAAATTTCTCCATCACTAATTCAAATAACACTTCCTGCTAGCTACTTGGTCCAGGATATGAGATTAAGATTCTGTCTAGTGAGCAAGATCACATTCATTAAACAAGAACAATGAATATTAGGATTTCAATTTGGAGATGCTATTATGTTTTGTAAAAATTTCACAGGAGTTGACGTTGTATATTTGAATATTTGTATGTGTGTTGTGAATGCAATTTTCCACACAAATAAAGACAAGTAGCAGGAGAGTATTAGTAACCAAATTGAAAAAAATTTATAAGTATCGATGCATTATACGAGGTGCGGCTAGAAAAAAACCGGACTGATGCTGGAAAAAACATTTATTTACAATTATTTACAATTTCATGTTATCTCCTTCAATGTACTCTCCTCCTCGGTCTCTAGACCGCTCCATACGAATTTTCCACTGTTCACAGCAATGCTGCAGATCATTTTCGGTAAGTCCATACATTACTTCCGTCGCTTTTTCTTTTACTGCTTCAACAGTCTCAAATCTAGTTCCTTTCAAAGCTGACTTGACTTTAGGGAAAAGAAAAAAGTCACAGGGGGCCAAATCAGGTGAGTAGGGTGGATGATCTAAGATGGGAATGTTGTGTTTTGCCAAAAACGTCTTCACTGACAACGCACTGTGAGCTGGGGCATTGTCTTGGTGAAGGATTCATGACTTTTTCTCCACAAATCGTTCCGTTTTCTCCGTACTCGCTCACGTAGGGTAGCCAGGACGCTAATGTAGTAATGCTGATTCACTGTTTGTCCCTCTGGTACCCAATCAATGTGCACAATCCCTTTGATGTCAAAAAAAACAATCATCATTGCCTTGAATTTCGATTTTGACATTCGTGCTTTTTTTTGTCGTGGAGAACCAGGAGTTTTCCAATGAATCGATTGGCGTTTAGTTTCGGGATCGTAAGTAAAAAACCACGATTCATCGCAAGTAATAACATTTTGTAAGAAGGTGGGATCACTTTCAATGTTTTCCAGGATGTCAGAACAAATCATTCTTCGGCGTTCCTTCTGTTCAATTGTGACACTTTGGAACCATTTTTGAACACACTTTGTTCATGTTGAAACTTTCATGAAGAATCTCCTTAACACTTTCCTTGTCAACTCCTGTTAACTCAGACACTTCCTTTGATTGTTAAACGGCGATCTTGTCGAACAAGTTCACCGATTTTTTCAATGTTTGCATCAGTTTTTGCTGACAATGGTCTGCCAGTGCGAGTGTCATCACTGGTGTCTTCGCGGCCATCTTTAAATCGTTTAAACCACTCAAACACTTGTGTTCGCGATAAACAATCATCGCCGTACACTTGTTGTAACATTACAAACGTTTCACTTGCAGATTTTCCTAGTTTGAAACAAAATTTGATGTTAACACGCTGTTCTTTCTGTACACTCAACATTTTCCGACGCACAGACAAAACGTCAACTACCTAAAACAGACGCCACGGGCAGACTGAGTGCAGGAGGCAGATGAAACTCGAGCAGTAGGCGGAGCGAGAGTCACGTGACAGGCCACGCGACTTTCAGCCTTATTGCATTCGTTTTATTGTTTCACCAGTACTAGTCCGGTTTTTTTCTAGCCACACCTCGTACAGCGATTCGAGGCCTTTGACCCCGACCAAATCGTACGTGCCCGGGGCACATGAAACTTCACTGCCGCAGGTAGCAGGCTTTTCACGCGCCACTGCGTCAAATGTTCACTGTGAGTATCTCGATCCGGGTATAACTGTCAGCCGCGAAAGCCCTGCCAGAGGCGACAACGCGTTGATGACGTAACTCCTCGCCGGTTATCGCTCGGACAGGCGGGTCACTGTGGAGCAAATCACACGTCAGTACACCGCTGTATAACAACAGACGCTGAGCAGCTATTCCAGCAATAACCACCTCCTGCCCCTGGGGTAGGCCTACAGCAGCCACGGCGCCACCACGCGTGTAACTCAATGCAAGTTGCATCCTCTCTGGCCTGTATGTAGCACAGATTCGGTTGGGAAGAGTGTCTAGGATAAAGCTGGCGTCCAAACTGATTCTACACGTCAGGGGACACATTTGAGGATCTTCCTGGCCACTGAAGTAACCTCAAAATCAAGCGGAAAGTTCACAGTGCATTTTGTGGATTGTACACTACTGGCCATTAAAATTGCTACATCACGAAGATGACGTGCTACAGTCGCGAAATTTAACAGACAAGAAGAAGAGGCTGTGATATGCAAATGATTAGCTTTTCAGAGCATTCACACAAGGTTGGCACCGGTGGCGACACCTACAACGTGCTGACATGAGGAAAGTTTCCAACCGATTTCTCATACACAAACAGCAGTTGACCGGCGTTGCCTGGTGAAACGTTGTTGTGATGCCTCGTGTAAGGAGGAGAAATGCGTACCATCACGTTTCCGACTTTGATAAAGGTCGGATTGTAGCCTATCGCGATTGCGGTTTATCCTATCGCGACATTGCTGCTCGCGTTGGCCGACATCCAATGACTGTTAGTAAAATGTGGAATCGGTGGGTTCAGGAGGGTAATACGGAACGCCGTGCTGGATCAAAACGGCCTCGTACCACTAGCAATAGAGATGACAGGCATCTTATCTGCATGGCTGTAACGGATCGTGCAGCCACCTCTCGATCCCTGAGTCAACAGATGGGGACGTTAGCAAGACAACAACCATCTGCACGAACAGTTCTATGACGATTGCAGCAACATAGACTATCAGCTCGGAGACCGTGGCTGCGGTTACCCTTGACGCTGCATCGCAGACACGAGCGCCTGCGATGGTGTACTCAACGACGAACCGGGATGCACGAATGGCAAAACGCCATTTTTTCGGATGAATCCAGGTTCTGTTTACAGCATCATGATGGTCGCATCCGTGTTTGGTGACATCGCGGTGAACGCACATTGGAAGCGTGTATTCGTCATTGCCATACTGGCGTATCACCCGGCGTGATGGTATGGGGGGCAATTGGTTACACGTCTCGGTCACATCTTGTTCACATTGACGGCACTTTGAACAGTGGACGTTCCATTTTCGATGTGTTACGACCCGTGGCTCTACCCTTATTTCGATCCCTCCGAAACCCTACATTTCAGCAGGATAATGCACGACTGCATGTTGCAGGTCCTGTACGGGCCTTTCTGGATAGAGGAAATGTTCGACTGCTGCCCTGGCCAGCACATTCTCCAGGCCTCTCACCAACTGAAAACGTGTGGTCAATGGTGGCCGAGCAACTGGCTCGTCACAATATACCAGTCCCTACTCTTGATGAACTGTGGTATCGTGTTGAAGCTGCATGGGCAGCTGCACCTGTACATGCCATCCAAGCTCTCTTTGACTCAATGCCCAGGCGTATCAAGGCCGTTATTACGGCCATAGGTGGTTGTTCTGGGTACTGATTTCTCAGGATCTATGGACCCAAATTGCGTGACAATGTAATCACATGTCAGTTCTAGTATAATATATTTGTCCAATAAATACCCGTTTATCATCTGCATTTCTTCTTGGTGTAGCTATTTTAATGACCAGTAGTGTATTATCTTTTGGAAATATCACTGCACGACACAGTCACATCAGAGGTTACACATCAGGACCTAGCATTTCCTTGAGGTAATGCTGTGCCTTCCGAGTTCCCTCAGTCATTACCAGCCCCGACCTAAACTCAAACCAGATGCCCTCTCCTTCAATACCACGACGCTGACGATGATCATCCGGCATAATGCAGAACAGTGATTCATCACCGAATACAACGCGATGTCATTCATCAGTAGTCCGTGCTTCACAGTCACAGCACCTCTCCAAACGCAGGCCTTTCTGTTGGGGTGTTAACAGTGGCCTACGTATGGGACGGGAATTTTCTAGTCCGTCTGCTATTCTCCGGTGGCAGGCGCAAGTATGAATGGGTTACGATGTGCATGGTGCACAATACGTCGCCGGCCGCGGTGGCCGAGTGGTCCTAGGCGCTTCAGTCCGGAACTACGCGACTGCTACGGTCGCAGGTTCGAATCCTGCCTCGGGAATGGATGTGTGTGATGTCCTTAGGTTAGTTAGGTTTAAGTAGTTCTAAGTTCTAGGGGACTGATGACCTCCGATGTTAAGTCTCATAGTGCTCAGGGCCATTTGAACCACAATACGTCGATCCTCCGTTGTGATGGTCAGATATGGTCGACTGGAACCTTCTCGAGTATGCGCGCCCTCATGTTCCCATGCAGTCCAACCTCGGACCACTGTCACATTTTTATGTCCAACAAATATGGATATTACACCGTTCGACAAGCCGCCCAAATGGAGAACTACAACGCGGTTCCTTTTTAAAACCTGTTACGCACTGATAACGCTGTCTCACACGTGTGTACGGCAACCTTGTTTCCTTCACAGTGACCACTCAACATATGAATCTGTTCACGCCCCTTATGTATCATATCAGGCCTGATAATACCGGTAAATGCTCTCGAGGCACCATTATACCTACTACAGAGAACTGCAACACGAATTATTTGCATATCCGCCGGTGGTGTGTACGTGTTCGAAGTTTCGTTGACATCAGATCAAGTGTTACGCATGCTTCACTTTTTTTGTCAAGCAGTGTCGTTTTCTTGAGTTCCATTCTGATATTCTAGAAGTTGGCAAATAGTTCCCATTTATAGCAGTGGTAGCTGACCGTGTATCTGTGTTGTATGAAGTAGGGCCAAGAGGAGGAGCGTTTAAGCATTAGCCATATTGCAGATTAGTTTTCTGTGTCTGCTTTTCGTAGTAGCGTAGGCCTGTTGTCTTGGATTTAACGATGGAGCCTGGTATGAGCACTGTTAGGTGGACGCCTTGCTTCAGTGTATTCCTTCAAGTTTAAAGAAGTTTCCACACCAACATTATCAAGCGTTGTATCACTGAAATTTCTCTTCAAGAGCTTTACAACGCTGTTAACAAAATTGTAACGATACATAAAAAACAATACTTGCTTTAATATCTCGACTGCTTCATGAGTTAAGAGCACTATAATACAACGTAATTACTTACTTTATGGATTACCAACATGCTGAGTTAATAACGGGATAGCAAATTTTTGTTAACCTGTTTGAGATAGAAAACAATCAAAGTTGCAAAATTCATATATTTGATTACGGTTACAGTTTACATGTTATTAAGGAATACACCATTTAGTCTGAGTAATTTGAAAATGGGTTCTGGTGACGCGATACTTGTTATCAATTAAAGAAATAAAAGAACTTAATTTTGCAACTTTTGCAGTTTTCTACATTAGACTGGTAATTAAGTGCCTTGGCACGTACTACCTTTTGGTGAAAACAACGTTTCGATATGTTAAATCGTTCACGAAATAAAAGGTGCTACGTCTTACGTGACTACTAAAGTACGCGGAACACATTAAGTGATTTGCACGAAATTTATGCTACCGTCTTAAAATGAATTCTGGTACTACACAGCTAACAGAAAATTAAAATATAGTTTTTTTTTCTTATTTTATAAAACCTGCTTTTACGAAAGCGTGTTAATGAAACACTTGTTCTACGACACGGGCTAAGTGACACCGACAACTTGCAGAAAAACTGCCATGTTCATTAATTTGCACCGAACGTGCGGAGTTTGGCAATTAGCGCATGGCAGCGTTTTGTGAAAAACGGCGACGGGACAGTCGGGCTTTTGTTCTCTGGCGGTGCAGCGGTGCAGACTTGCTTCTCATTATCTGCAGCTCTGCTGGCGCGTGGCGAGTTCTACTTGACGAGACGGCTGCAGCCCGCGGACAATCGCTGCATTGTGCACGCTACTGTTAATCCGGACGGCGGGACGGCACGAAATTAGTGGCCAATAGCCACAGCTCGGAACTTAACACCCCTGTACTACTGTAGTTTACGCAAGTAACAGAAAGCACGAACACTCGCTTTGCAACAAAATTTACTTGGCCCATTAATTGCGTGTAGCTGCTGTAATTCCCACAGTAACTCGTTGGACAGCAGGGTACAGTACGGAGGTGTTTTCAATCTAACAGGAGGTAGTTTGAAAGGCTGTATGGCGATGTCCAAGTGCTAAAATAATACAGGATGTTTTAGCAACCCTTACCTATGGGTTTTATGCAACCCGCAACGCCTTTTCAAATACCAGTTTTATGCAACCCGCAACGCCTTCAAATACCACTCACGAATTTTCATATTGTATCTCTCGCTATGCACAAATTATTAGTCCTACAGAAAAAATGAACAAGATCTTTTTGTAGGAAATTTAATTTAAGTAAGTAGTTAAATTTTGTTCTGGGATATGTTTTTGCTAGATGCTGTAAGTTTCGGATTATTCAAGAAAAAACGTACAAAAGTGACTTTCAAACGTGTTGTTCTTGAGTAATGCGAAAACTATGTCCTTCAGCGAAAACGTATTCCACTACAAAATTTAACTACATTAAATGTCCTACAAGAATGGCCTGTTCTTTTTTTTTCCAGACTAATAGCTTGCCTGTAGTGAGGGAGAGAATATGAAAATCTAACAGCGTGCTTTTTGAAGACATTACAGGTTCCATAAATCATGCACATGCAGCTGAATCACCCTATACATAAAAATGATTATTTGTTTATTTATTTGTCTTCTACACCTTCCTATACCATTCATCTGATTATTATAAAATTGTGGTCAAATTGTTGGCACCCGCCTGTGAAGGTTTCTGTGGGGTTAAGAACCACCTGTCATTCACAGAAGTGAGGAAAGGGAATGACCTAGAAACTTACATCATGAACGTCTGGAACATTTTCAGTCAAATTTTGTATACACATGAGTCATTATTTTCATAATTATTTCTGTGAATGTATTGTTGGGATTCTATACCCCAACCACCTCTAGAGGTGGTGGTAGGGGCGAGAAGATATGATGTATAAAAGTATTCAATAATGACCAGTATTAACATCAAACCCATACGTTTAGAAGTCGCCAGTCTCACTGGTGGTAGTCACAACTTCTCACCCCTAGAGTTAGGGGGAGGAGTGGGGAAGGGGGGGGGGGGAAGGCGGACAGAGTGGGAATGCATAAAAGTTGTGTACTATAGTATCTCTGTAATGCCTGAAGGAGTTTCTGCCAAAACTGGCACACTGTCACATGCTGTCTAGAAAAAAATTACTCTCACATTACGACACGCCTGTGGCTGTGGGTTTGGAGTGAAAAGCGGTGACATAAAAGCATAACTTAGAATCGAGTGTAGCAATTTTTGACCGAATATGGTGTATACATGACGGATTATTATACTGTGGGAGTTATACGACTAGTTTTTGGTTACGATATGCATGCTATTACGAAATACACCTTTTAGTCTGAATCATTAAAAAATAGGTTTGGGTAACCCGAAACTACTCATCAATTAAATAAATAAAAAACTGAATTTTGCAACATTTGCTGTTTTCTACGTCAAACTGGCAATTACGTGCCTTTGCGCGTACCATCGCTTCATGTGTGACTGGGGTCGAGAGGGGATGACATACAGAAACGTCCAAAAACGATCTGTGGGCATTTCTTTTTCACAGATGGCTCTAATACTTCAAAAGCATAAAGCACGATCTGTCTCTTATTTGCGTTGTTCAGTACATCAACAGCAGTGCGAGAATGAGCACTGCAGCGAACCAGTAATTTTGCCAGCATTCCGGAGCCAAAGATCATTCCACACAGCTCAATACGACTGAAGCGTCTTAAGGACCTCTCTGGAATCGCATGGTGTCAAACAGCGGAGATTCTGACAGTTGCCAGTGACTGTCCTTTTTCTCGAAACGACGCTCAGTTATTAGCTGAATTACAAATTACCCCAGAATTCAAATGAAACTTCAGGGCGAAATTCACTGGAGATCTGCAGTTTACTTTTCTCCTGTATACGGTAAAACATTGGAGATTTTAGAGGTTTCTAGGAGAAAAATAAACTGTGGATTGAAACTTATGTCTGGGACCGTCATACTCTGAGGCAAAAGAGCGTCACATTCCTAGAGAAAACAAGGGCTGTGTACGCAGCAGCTGATTCCATCTACTCCACTTGCGGTCGTGGCAATCAGTCGCGATCACTGAATAACAAACAACATTGTGAGGCGTTCCTCCACAGTCCGTCGGCGTACGTCACGTTAGCAGACAAAGGAGTGCCCTAGTAGCAGACGCCGGCGGCTACGACTTCGAGACCCTGTAGCGTCATTTGATGACATTTCCGGAGACCGGTTCTTGTCTTCGATTTGTTCCTCACGACTCCCTCTACAGTTCCTCGATGTTGTAGCAGTACTTATGCGGCACCCCATATATAATTATAACTATACTCTGCGGAACAATGTGAAGTACGTGGTATAAGGTACTTTTTATTCTTCCACATATTGAGGTTTCTTTCCTTGCCATTCAAAGACGGCCAATTGTAAGCGTCTTTTTGGTCTTTGCCTAATTTTATATGCACGATCTTTACTGAAAAGGGGATAAGGAATCACTGTAATTGCTCTGGAAGGAAAAGATTCTCGCGAAATGTACAAACTGTTCGAAACAGCCTTCATTTGATGCAACTGAAGCAAAGCTAGCGCCGACATTACCTATCAGAGACTGCTTTAGTGAGTTTTTCATCCTGTCAGCGAACAGCGTAACAAACATCGACAAGTGTTAGTCTCTCGATTATTTCCACGTGCCTGGACGTACATGAATCCATGTTAACTTGTTCCTTTTGTAAACACCGGCTCAGCATATAATTACATCAGACTATGTTCGCCACAAGTCGAATCTACAACAGCGATTATTGTTGTTATAGGAAACCTGATATATTATGCTCTTCGGAAAAATGAACATTTTGAGCACAACTGGTCGTGAACTTTTTTTGTTCTTTATCGTTATCAGCCTCTTGAATGTGTTTGTGAAAATGGTTCAAATGGCTCTGAGCACTATGGGACTTAACTTCTGAGGTCATCAGTCCCCTAAAACTTAGAACTACTTAAACGTAACTAGCCTAAGGACATCACACACATCTATGCTCGAGGCAGGATTCGAACCTGCGACCGTAGCGGTCGCGCGGTTCCAGACTCTAGCGCCTAGAACCGCTCGGCCACTCCGGCCGGCACCGCCTCAGTATCTAATTACATGAGACTATGTTTGCCACATGTCGAATCTACAACAGCGATTATTGTTGTTATGGGGAACCAGAAATGTTATTCTCTTCGTAAAAAATAGCATTTTCAGCACAACTGGTCGTGAAATTTTTTTGTTCTTTATCGTTATCAAGCCTCTTGAATTACGTACCTATGATTTCTACGGACTGTAAACACTCACCAAAACAAACTAAAGACAGTGACAGGCATGTGTGAAACCAAGAATACAATTGTATTCGTACGCAAAGGTTTCATAAAGAAATCAATGAAATTAAAGGAATTAAGGGGCTCCGGAACGCCCTATACTTGCAATGTTAAAATAACGCTCATAAATTACATCTTTCCTCACAAAGTATTTGAGGTAGGAAGTTGAACTTTTTACAGATTATTTATTGGAATATGGGCTACAACTTAACACAGGGATTTTACAAAATTTTAGTTCAGTTATTAAAGATGATTTTTTTTCAATTGTAATGAAAATTCATAACATTGTTTTGCAATTTTTTATTTATATATTCAAAAATATACAGTTTTTTGGAAAAAGGCTGTGTTAAATTATGCAGAAGGTACTGTGTAACATTTACTGAAAGTTTGAAACAAATATGTTTGGAAGATCCTTAGAAAACATGTAATTAGTATGAGAAAATAAAAGTTTTGGGAATCGAGCGACAAAGATTGGATTAACTTTTTAGTGCATTCCAGGTCCATAGGATGGATTATCTTCATCCTCTGCAAACTCCTCCTCCAGCTTCCTCTTGTTCCTCCTCCTGTTTACTCTTGCTTGTATTTCTAGACTCTTTACAGCCCTGTCTGCAGCCCGAAGGCGTTCCTTGTCTAAAGCAAGCATCGCTCGTACCATGTTAGAACCTATCTTCATTCCCATATTTCTAAATACCTTGCACCTTACAATGTTGCCATCATTGAAAGTCGCAACAGCATCATACACACCAAAGTGAAGTGTTTCTATTCCAACAAATACAGTCTTGGGGATTCTCGACCGTATAACACTATTTACACTTTCATTGGGGTTTTGAGTTTTTCCGTGGATACACTTTTTCAACAGTTCAGGTGCTGCTAAGTCTCTGAAAATAGGTTTTATCACCTCCATTATTGCATGAGGCAGACTATGCTTATGAGTGTACACTTCACCAGTTAGCAATCCTTCTTTGGGACACAAGCTATGTTGGGGATTTTCATCGTCTTTATTGTTTACAGTAATAACACATACCTTTGGCTTTCCAACATTTCTCCTTTTCTTAAAAGCCTTCAGAGGATTTCTAATAACTTTACTTTTACTCATTATTATACTTCAACAAAACAGAGACTCAAGAAACAGAATTAATTACGAATATTTTCGAGATAACGACAGAGTAAATAAACATGAAACAATCGACAATCGCACCAGCGATATATATTGAACCATCACAGGTTAGCCACAACACATACCTTATCTCACATCACTAAAATGTACCTGATGAACACGGGCGTTAATAATAACACCATTTGACAGCAGTTTAACAGCGCCACAGTGGGTCACGCCCATGTAGCACACATTTCAAAAAAAATTTAAAAATAGGTGTAGTCTTCGGAACTGAATAAATTATATATCTATTAAAAGGTAATAGTCTGCAGATTCAGAAAACGCAAAAAAGTAAAAATTGAACTTTTCATGATTTTGAGCCTTTTCGGAGCCCCTTAAAAGGAAGGTCAGCATCAGCCGTAATATTGATGTTTTATTGACAGTAGAATCGATTTTCGATCACATAGTGATCATCTTCAGTGCTGTGGTGTACAAATTAAACTCAGACACTGGTATCAAGTTATCGATAACCAAAACTCAACTTATTGTGACCGCTTCTCAGTTTTGGTTATTGATAACTTGATACCAGTGTCTGAGTTTAATTTGTACACCACAGCACTGAAGATGATCACTATGTGATCGAAAATCGATTCTGCTGTCAATAAAACATCAATATTACGGCCAATGCTGACCTTCATTTTAATTTAACATATATGGTCGTTGTGCATACAGCACTCCTTGGAGTCGCCAGTCAATGAAATTAAAGGAAATTCGAAAGTGCACAAGAACTCATCGAGATCGTAGTAAATATAGATGATTGTTGACAGAATAATATTCTCACTAATCCCTCCGCTGGGTTCAAATTGAGAACCAAACTAGAATTCCAACTTATGATAGCTATGTTTTACCAGCTGAACAACTTGAACGTGCCAGTGAAACTTGGGAATTACGAGAGCTATAGATGCTGCAACAGGCATTTAAGAAATGGGTGAAATACAGATCGGGTGATTAGTTACTGTGTGCGAAACTTGGACATCTGAGTTCCAGTGCTGTCCTATTACTCTAGTTTTGTCTGCCATAAAGGATGACTGTAACGCACACGCACAGCAGAGCGGCAGACAAATTCCAGAGCTGTTGTGGCTACTGACAGCCACGGGTTAGAGTACGTCACGTGGTAGTGACAGCTTCGCGTAGAAGGTGACTCCTAGAGAGCTGTCGTAACTTCCTCACTGCGCCACGCCACGCAATGTATGCCGGCTTATCTCTGCTACAGAAATAGCTCGCCGCCATCGTACACTGAGGCGAGCCTTTCTTTCAGTATTAACTCCTGTCCAGTACTAAGGAGCCGCAGGGGGCAATGTAAGTAATGCGAACAGCTGCTGTTACTGTTCCGGTGCACAACACTCACAATTGTCCAGTGGGATGCAGTTCTTACTTAAGATCGGCGGTATATACTAGGGCGTTCAATAACTAATGCAACACGTTTATTTTTCTGAAAGCAGGTTGGTTTCAGGACTCCAGTATACATATTATTCCCCACTCTTTTGCTACAAAACACTATTTTTCAAAAAAGTCTCTGCTCAGTGTGCCGGCCTTACGTCCCTGACTGGGAGGGCCCATTTGACCGCATAGCGCCATTCTACTGGTCGACATCGGAGCTCCTGTCGGGTGCGCAGACTTGGGTGAGACCTTGTCATGGAGAAGAAGTTTGTTTGCAGTTTTGTGGCGGCGAACACACTGAAGTCGTTTCTTCATTTCCCTGAGAATATGTTCGGCCTGCCGGCACGCGGGAGATGGGACATGTTTGCGCGAGCTTAATGATGACACGGGGCCTCTCCCAACGACTCACCGTGCTTTTGTTCACTGCCAGGTCTCCGTAGACATTCTGCAAGCGCCTAAGGATATCTGCGATGCTCTGGTGTTCCGAAAAAAGAAACTCAATCACAGATCTCTGCTTGGAACGCACCTCCGTTTACAGACACCTTTTTGAAGGCTATGTACAGCGCCGTATCTATCGGAACTTCATGAAACTACAGGGGCTGACATGGGAGTATTTTACGACGTCCCACAAAAAATGCAGCATCTTTGCAACGGAAACTGGCTGAGAAAAGAAAATCTGTTACATTAATTATTGAAAGTTCCTCATAAATACAGTATTGTCCATTAAAAATGCTACACCACGAAGAAATGCAGATGATAAACGGGTATTCATTGGACAAATATATTATACTAGAACTGACATGTGATTAATTGTCAGGCAATTTGGGTGCATAGATCCTGAGAAATCAGTACCCAGAACAATCACCTCTGGCCGTAATAACGGCCTTGATACGCCTGGGCATTGAGTCAAACAGAGATTGGATGGCGTGTACAGGTACAGCTGCCCATGCAGCTTCAACACGATACCACAGTTCATCGAGAGTAGTGATTGGCGTATTGTGACGAGCCAGTCGCTCAGCCACCACCGCTGGAACCGCTAGAACCGCTCGGCCACCACGGCCAACAATGGCAGAAGTAACAGAAAGTTTCCAAAGGGATTAAAATTCAGGGTGAAAGCATATCAGTGATAATATACGTTGATAACATTGAAAATGAAGAAAAATCACGGGACGTATGGAATGGAACAAAAAGTCTAAAGAGTACAGAATATGGATTGAGAGTAAACTGAAGAAAAGCGAAGGTAATGAGGAGTTGCAGAAATGAGAATAAAATTATTTAAAAAACAGTCTTGATCGCAATAAAGATCGTTGTTCTCCAATAATGTTATATAAAATAAGAAATGAGAATAGCGAGGAATGTATCATCAAAATTGGTGGTCACTAAGTAGATGAAGTTAAGGGTTTCTCCTACCTTGGAAGCAAAACAACCATCGACATGGATGGAGCAAGGAGGACATAAAAAGTGGGCTAGCACAGGGAGGGAGGGCGTTCTTGGACAAGACAATTCTACTGGTATCAAACATAGTTCTTAAATTGAGTAAGTAACTCCTGAGAATGTACGTTTCGAGTACAGCATTGTATGGTAGTGGATGTTGGGCTGTGAGAAAACTGGAGGAGATGAGAATCGAAGCGTCTGAAACGGGATGCAACACAAGAATGATGAAAATTAGGCGGACCGATAAGAAAGGGAATGAGGAGGCTCTCTGCATAACCGGCGAAGAAAGGAACGCACGGGAAACTCTGGCAAGAAGAAGGGACTGGATGACAGGACATGTGTTAAGATATCAGGAAATAACTTTGTAAGTAGGCTGTTTAGCTCTGTATGAAAATCACTGACTGTGCTGAGTGCACTCTGTGTCTGGTTTGCACTGTTGGAATATTCGCTATTGTAGTGTTGGGCAGCTGGATGTGAACAGCGCGTTTTGTTGCGCAGTTGGAGGTGAGCCGCCAGCAGTGGTGGACGTGGGGAGAGAGATGGCAGTGTTTTGAGAGCGGACGATCTGGGCGTGTGTCCGTCAGGAAAACGAAATTTGTAAGACTCGATGTCATGAACTGATATATACACTCCTGGAAATTGAAATAAGAACACCGTGAATTCATTGTCCCAGGAAGGGGAAACTTTATTGACACATTCCTGGGGTCAGATACATCACATGATCACACTGACAGAACCACAGGCACATAGACACAGGCAACAGAGCATGCACAATGTCGGCACTAGTACAGTGTATATCCACCTTTCGCAGCAATGCAGGCTGCTATTCTCCCATGGAGACGATCGTAGAGATGCTGGATGTAGTCCTGTGGTACGGCTTGCCATGCCATTTCCACCTGGCGCCTCAGTTGGACCAGCGTTCGTGCTGGACGTGCAGACCGCGTGAGACGACGCTTCATCCAGTCCCAAACATGCTCAATGGGGGACAGATCCGGAGATCTTGCTGGCCAGGGTAGTTGACTTACACCTTCTAGAGCACGCTGGGTGGCACGGGATACATGCGGACGTGCATTGTCCTGTTGGAACAGCAAGTTCCCTTGCCGGTCTAGGAATGGTAGAACGATGGGTCCGATGACGGTTTGGATGTGCCGTGCACTATTCAGTGTCCCCTCGAAGATCACCAGTGGTGTACGGCCAGTGTAGGAGATCGCTCCCCACACCATGATGCCGGGTGTTGGCCCTGTGTGCCTCGGTCGTATGCAGTCCTGATTGTGGCGCTCACCTGCACGGCGCCAAACACGCATACGACCATCATTGGCACCAAGGCAGAAGCGACTCTCATCGCTGAAGACGACACGTCTCCATTCGTCCCTCCATTCACGCCTGTCGCGACACCACTGGAGGCGGGCTGCACGATGTTGGGGCCTGAGCGGAAGACGGCCTAACGGTGTGCGGGACCGTAGCCCAGCTTCATGGAGACGGTTGCGAATGGTCCTCGCCGATACCCCAGGAGCAACAGTGTCCCTAATTTACTGGGAAGTGGCGGTGCGGTCCCCTACGGCACTGCGTAGGATCCTACGGTCTTGGCGTGCATCCGTGCGTCGCTGCGGTCCGGTCCCAGGTCGACGGGCACGTGCACCTTCCGCCGACCGCTGGCGACAACATCGATGTACTGTGGAGACCTCACGCCCCACATGTTGAGCAATTCGGCGGTACGTCCACCCGGCCTCCCGCATGCCCACTATACGCCCTCGCTCAAAGTCCGTCAACTGCACGTACGGTTCACGTCCACGCTGTCGCGGCATGCTACCAGTGTTAAAGACTGCGATGGAGCTCCGTATGCCACGGCAAACTGGCTGACACTGACGGCGGCGGTGCACAAATGCTGCGCAGCTAGCGCCATTCGACGGCCAACACCGCGGTTCCTGGTGTGTCCGCTGTGCCGTGCGTGTGATCATTGCTTGTACAGCCCTCTCGCAGTGTCCGGAGCAAGTATGGTGGGTCTGACACACCGGTGTCAATGTGTTCTTTTTTCCATTTCCAGGAATATATATATATATATATATATATATATATATATATATATATATATATATATATATATATAATTACTTTTGAACACTATTGAGGTAAATACATTGTTTGTTCTCTATGAAAATCTTTTATTTTCTAACTATGCCTATCAGTAGATAGTGCCTTCAGTAGTCATAATCTTTTATTTAGCTGGCAGTATTGGCGCTCGCTGTATTGCAGTAACGAAGATTTTTGTGAGGTAAGTGATTCATGAAAGGTATGGGTTATTGTTAGTCACGGCCATTCTTTTGTAGGGATTATTGAAAGTCAGATATTGTGTGTCAGTTTAGTAATGATCAGAATAAGTAAAGAGAGAAATGTCTGAGTACGTTCATTATTGCTCAGCTGTTTTAAAATCAAATAACGTAAGAGGTTTACCAGCACAGTAATTCATAAATTTTTCTAAGGGGATGTTTCAACTTCCATGGTACTATAGGGGCCTGTAGGGGGTAAAAACTGTACCGGAACATTGAGACTGGAATACATCCAACAAATAAGTAAGGACTTGGCGTGCAAGTGCTGATGTCTGGGTTGCAAATGGCACAAGATAAAATAGGTATTCGCTACGGGTCCCATCGAACCAGTCAGAAGACTGATGATTAAAAATAAAAAACTGCAGTGAGTATAGTGCTTTTTGATATCCTCTCAGTATCTTTCTGTGCTTACTTTGGTAGAGCAGGTGATGTGACGTGCCGTACACAGGTCATGCTGCAGATATGGCATCTGGGAGATGTTAACAGTAAATGACTTGACAGTGAATGTGGAGAGCTCAGGGCGAGCGTTAACTGCCAGGGGCGGCCGGTCGCTTAGCCGACTCCGGAGCTGGTTAAAAACTGCCCGTGGCGGAGATAATGGAGGCAGGGCCGGGAGATGTCGCCTAGATGGCGACTCTACTCCACAGGGAAGCCGCAGCAGTCAGAAGGTACGACAAGGTAGCGGACACATTCACCGTCTACTTCCCGACGACAGTAGCTGCGACAGCAACGGACACTGCTGGTGGCGGTCGTTGATTGTAGATTACAACGTAGCAGATTACTCTCAGCCGCAGCCACATTGAAATGGATATCTCATATATCTACAGAGTGTTGTAAGACAACCAGTGTCTGGCGCAGTTGTTAGATCGGTTACTGCTGCTACAATGGCAAGTTATCAAGATTTAAGTGAGTTTGAACATGTTGTTTCTAATCGACGCACGAGCCATGGGACATAGCATCTCCTAGACAGTGATGAAGTGGAGATTTTCCCGTGCGACCATTTCACGAGCGTACCGTGAATATCAGGAATCCGGTAGAACATCAAATCTCCCACATCGCTGTGGCCGGAAAAAGATCCTGCATGAACGGGACCAACGACCACTGAAGATAATCGTTCAACGTGACAGAAGTGTAGCCCTTCCGCAAACTGCTGCAGATTTCAATGCTGGGTCATCAGCAAGTGTCAACGTGCGAAACATTCAACGAAACATCATCGATACGGGAGCCCAAGATCCACTCGTGTACCCTTGATGACTGCACGACACAAAGCTTTACGCCTCGCCTGGGCCCTTTCAGCACCAGACAGTGGTCTGTTGATGACTGGAAACATGTTGCCTGATCGAGCAAGTCTCGTTTCGAATTGTATCGAGCGGGTGGACGTGAACGGGTATGGAGACAACCTCATGAATTCATGGACCCTGAATGTCAGTAGGGGAGAGTTCAAGATGGTGGTGGAGTGTGCTGTTGGAGTGATATGAGAGCCCTGATACGCCTCTGACAGGTGACACGTACGTAAGCATCCTGTCTGATCACCTACATCCATTCATGTCCATTGTGCATTCCGAAGGACTTGGGCAACTTCAGGTAGGCAATGCGACACCTCACGCATCAAGAATTGTTACAGAGTGGCTACAGAACACTTTCGCTGGCCATCAAACTCCCCAGATATTAACGTTATTGAGCATACCTGGGATGCATTGTAACGTGCTGTTCAGAAGAGGTCTCCACCCCCTTATACTCTTACAGATTTATGGACAGCCCTGCAGTTTTCATGGTGTCAGTTCTCGCCAGCTCTACGTCAGACATTAGTCGAGGGCATGCCACGTCGTGTTACGGCACTTCCGCGTGCTTGTGGGGTCCTATACGATATTTGGCAGGTGTATCTTTGGTATCTTTATCTCCTCAGTGTGTTTTTCGTTTTATGAAGTGCACAGTTTTACATTTCTCAACATTTGTAGCAAATGGCCAGTCTCTGCACCAATTTGAAATCTTATCGAGTTCTTTGAGAATACACTACTGTCCATTAAAATTGCTACACCAAGAAGAAATGCAGATGATAAACGGGTATTCATTGGGCAAATATACACTCCTGGAAATTGAAATAAGAACACCGTGAATTCATTGTCCCAGGAAGGGGAAACTTTATTGACACATTCCTGGGGTCAGATACATCACATGATCACACTGACAGAACCACAGGCACATAGACACAGGCAACAGAGCATGCACAATGTCGGCACTAGTACAGTGTATATCCACCTTTCGCAGCAATGCAGGCTGCTATTCTCCCATGGAGACGATCGTAGAGATGCTGGATGTAGTCCTGTGGAATGGCTTGCCATGCCATTTCCACCTGGCGCCTCAGTTGGACCAGCGTTCGTGCTGGACGTGCAGACCGCGTGAGATGACGCTTCATCCAGTCCCAAACATGCTCAATGGGGGACAGATCCGGAGATCTTGCTGGCCAGGGTAGTTGACTTACACCTTCTAGAGCACGTTGGGTGGCACGGGATACATGCGGACGTGCATTGTCCTGTTGGAACAGCAAGTTCCCTTGCCGGTCTAGGAATGGTAGAACGATGGGTTCGATGACGGTTTGGATGTACCGTGCACTATTCAGTGTCCCCTCGACGATCACCAGTGGTGTACGGCCAGTGTAGGAGATCGCTCCCCACACCATGATGCCGGGTGTTGGCCCTGTGTGCCTCGGTCGTATGCAGTCCTGATTGTGGCGCTCACCTGCACGGCGCCAAACACGCATACGACCATCATTGGCACCAAGGCAGAAGCGACTCTCATCGCTGAAGACGACACGTCTCCATTAGTCCCTCCATTCACGCCTGTCGCGACACCACTGGAGGCGGGCTGCACGATGTTGGGGCGTGAGCGGAAGACGGCCTAACGGTGTGCGGGACCGTAGCCCAGCTTCATGGAGACGGTTGCGAATGGTCCTGGCCGATACCCCAGGAGCAACAGTGTCCTTAATTTGCTGGGAAGTGGCGGTGCGGTCCCCTACGGCACTGCGTAGGATCCTACGGTCTTGGCGTGCATCCGTGCGTCGCTGCGGTCCGGTCCCAGGTCGACGGGCACGTGCACCTTCCGCCGACCACTGGCGACAACATCGATGTACTGTGGATACCTCACGCCCCACGTGTTGAGCAATTCGGCGGTACGTCCACTCGGCCTCCCGCATGCCCACTATACGCCCTCGCTCAAAGTCCGTCAACTGCACATATGGTTCACGTCCACGCTGTCGCGGCATGCTACCAGTGTTAAAGACTGCGATGGAGCTTCGTATGCCACAGCAAACTGGCTGACACTGACGGCGGCGGTGCACAAATGCTGCGCAGCTAGCGCCATTCGACGGCCAACACCGCGGTTCCTGGTGTGTCCGCTGTGCCGTGCGTGTGATCATTGCTTGTACAGCCCTCTCGCAGTGTCCGGAGCAAGTATGGTGGGTCAGACACACCGGTGTCAATGTGTTCTTTTTTCCATTTCCAGGAGTGTATTATACTAGAACTGACATGTCATTACATTTTCACGCAATTTGGGTCCATAGATCCTGAGACATCAGTACCCAGAACAACCACCTCTGGCCGGAATAACGGCCTTGATACGCCTGGGCATTGAGTCAAACAGAGCTTGGATGGCGTGTACAGGTACAGCTGCCCATACAGCTTCAACACGATACCACAGTTCATCGAGAGTAGTGACTGGAGTATTGTGACGAGCCAGTTGCTCGGCTACCACTGACCAGACGTTTTCAATTGGTGAGATATCTGGAGAATGGGCTGGCCAGAGCAGCAGTCGAACATTTTCTGTATCCAGAAAGGCCCGCACAGGACCTGCAACATGCGGTCGTGCATTATCCTGCTGAAATGTAGGGTTTCACAGGGATCGAATGAAGGGTAGAGCCACGGGTCATAACACATCGGAAATGTAACGTCCACTGATCAAAGTGCCGTCAATGGGAACAAGAGGTGACCGAAACGTGTAACCAATGGCACCTCATATCATCACGCCGGGTGATACGCCAGTATGGCGATTACGAATACACGCTTCCAATGTGCGTTCACCGCGATGTCACCAAACACGGATGCGACCATCATGATACTGTAAACAGAACTTGGATTCATCTGAAAAAATGACATTTTGCCATTCTTGCACCGAGGTTCGTCGGTGAGTACACCATCGCAGGCGCTCCTGTCTATGATGCAGCGTCAAGGGTAACCGCACCCATGGTGTCTGAGCTGATGGTCAATGCTACTGCAAAATGGTTCAAATGGCTCTGAGCACTATGGTTGGTTCAAAAATGGCTCTGAGCACTATGGGACTCAACTTCTGAGGTCATTAGTCCCCTAGAACTTAGAACTAGTTAAACCTAACTAACCTAAGGACATCACAAACATCCATGCCCGAGGCAGGATTCGAACCTGCGACGGTAGTGGTCTTGCGGTTCCAAGCTGCAGCGCCTTTAACCGCACGGTCACTGCGGCCGGCGAGCACTATGAGACTTAACAACTATGGTCATCAGTCCCCTAGAACGTAGAACTACTTAAACCTAAGTAACCTAAGGACATCACACAACACCCAGTCATCACGAGGCAGAGAAAATCCCTGACCCCGCCGGGAATGAACCCGGGAACCCGGGCGCGTGAAGCGAGAACGCTACCGCACGACCACGAGCTGCGGACAATGCTACTGCAAGCGTCGTCGAACTGTTCGTGCAGATGGTTGTTGTCTTGCAAACGTCCCCATCTGTTGACTCATGGATCGAGACGTGGCTGCACGATCCGTTACAGCCATGCAGATAAGATGCCTGTCATCTCGACTGCTAGTGATACGAGGCCGTTGGGATCCAGCACGGCGTTCCGTATTACCCACCGATTCCATATTCTGCTAACAGTCATTGGATCTCGACCAACGCGAGCAGCAGTGTCGTGATACGATAAACCGCAATCGCGATAGGCTAGAATCTGACCTTTCTGAAAGTCGGAAACGTGATGGTACTCATTTCTCCTCCTTACACGAGGCATCGGAACAACGTTTCACCAGGCAACGCCGGTCAACTGCTGTTTGTGTATGAGAAATCGGTTGGAAACTTTCCTCATGTCAGCACGTTGTAGGTGTCGCCACGGGCGCCAACCTTGTGTGAATGCTCTGAAAAGCTAATCATTTGCATATCACAGTATCTTCTTCCTGTCGGTTAAATTTCGCGTCTGTAGCCCGTCATCTTCGTGGTGTAGCAATTTTAATGGCCAGAAGTGTATTTCCGTTGCTACGTCGTCCATGCGGAAGTCTGCGTGGTAATCAAAGTATGGTATGCTTCTACGATCCTCTCGAGAAGTTAATTTCTTAAAATTTCAGCTTTCCTTTCTCTGTCATCTGCTGCTGCCACATGCTGGCCGACGAGTGGCTGGATAAGAACCCTTCGACCGACCTGTTTCGCACCTTTTCTGTATAACGTGCGCAATAGCTCTTACAAGGGAACCTCCCCATCGCAGCCCCCTCAGATTTAGTTATAAGTTGGCACAGTGGATAGGCCTTGATAAACTGAACACAGATCAATTGAGAAAACAGGAAGAAGTTGTGTGGTACTATGAAAAAAATAAGCAAAATATACAAACTGAGTAGTCCACGGGTCGCATAGGCAACATCATGGACAAACTGAGCTCAGGAGCGTCGTGGTCCCGTGGTAGCGTGAGCAGCTACTGAACGAGAGGTCCTTGGTTCAAGTCTTCCCTCGAGTGAAAATTTTATTTTTTTTATTTTTGCATAGTTATTATCTGTCCGTTCGTTCATTGACGTCTTTGTTCACTGTAATGAGTTTAGTTTCTGTGTTTTGCGACCGCATCGCAAAACCGTGCGATTAGTAGACGAAAGGACGTGCCTCTCCAATGGGAACCGAAAACATTTGATCGCAAGGTCATAGGTCAACCGATTCCTCCACAGGAAAACACATCTGATATATTCTATATGACACTGGTGACAGCATGTGCGTCACATGACAGGAATATGTTGTCGATCCACTTAACTTGTACACTTGGCGAAGGGGTAAAAAGATTCTTCTACCTTGCCCGATTTAGGTTTTCTTGTGGATGTGATAATCACTCCCAAAAAAGTGATGAAAACATAAGAGTTTGTCACATAAACTGAAAATAAAAATTAAACTTTTCGCTCGATGGAAGATTTGAACCAAGGACCTTTCGTTCCGCAGCTGCTCACGTTACCACGAGACCACGGCGCTCCTGCGTTCCCATCGTCCTTAATGTTGCCTATCTTCGCATGAACTACTCAGTTTGTATATTTTGCTTATTTTTTCACAGTTCCACACAACTTCTTCTTGTTTTCTCGATTGATCTGTTTTCAATTTTTCAAGGCCTATCCACTGTGCCAACTTATAACTAAATCTGAGGGGGGTGCGATGGGGAGGTTCGCTTGTTAGGAAGATTGACGTCTTCCAGCAACAGGTGGGCGTTTTTGCGCCTTTACTTCAACGCGAGCGGAATCGCTGATATCCGGTGTGGGTGCAGATGTCTTTTTGCAGGACGGCGGGCTTCGGCACCTCTTCATAGCTCGTCACCCGCGGCGCAGCCCCACAGCTGGTGGGAGGCGGCGCGAGCGCGCACTGGCTGCGGTGCGCCCCGCCGCCACCTCTTGTTTATTCTGCACGCGCAAGGTCGCTGAACAGTGTTCTCTGGCAGCCACTTAGAGCGCCGCCTGCTGGTTGCGCAACTCATTCTCAGAATAGAACACCGCATTCCAGCGCTCCGCCACTCGTGGAATTACAATATATCTATCGCACTAATCCAGGAAAGATTGCTGCGTGCGGCACTGCAAAGGCGCAATGAGAAACCTGTTAGATTAACCACGGTACCACGCCTCGCCTGAGATTTTAAAATGGTAATAGCTATAGAATAGCTTTCACACACTGTAGTAAACACAGTGCTAGAAATAATAACCCCTATAAATCACAGCGACATGCACAACATGCCTCTGCACTTCACTTGAGAATAAGCCAAAAGATAGTATTATACTTCCAGTGCTTTTCGATACTTACTAGTACTACAGAGCTTTAGTTTGAATCGTAATTTTATAAGATAATATCTACCTCTACGTCTATACTCTGCAAGCAACCTCGTGGTGTGTGGCGGAATAAACTTTGTGCACCATTGACACACTACACCTTTTCCTGTTACTGTTCCCATTGCCTTCAGAGATCCAGTGAAAAGTCTGTTGGTACGCCTCCGTGTGAGGGTGAATCTAATTTCACCTCCACGGCGTTGTGGCGAGATATATAAAGAAGGAAGCAACATAATGACTGACTCTTCCAGGAATGTACGCTCTCAGAATTTCAACAGTGAAACAAAGCTTGATGCGCACCGCATCATTTCATCACCCTACCGTGCTCGCAAATTGTCGGTGAACTGAAATGGCAAAAGAAGTTCGTGTCTAGAAAGACCACAACAAGAAAACTCAGTCTGCTTTCCCATTTTTTCAGTCATCTGTTGGTCTGATGCGGTCCGCCACGAATTCCTCCTCTCTTCTGCAAAAAAAAAAAAAAAAAAAAAAAAAAAAAAATCCAAATGGCTCTACTATGGGACTTAACATCGGAGGTCATCAGAAAAGTGTCAACGACAACCGTCAGGAATTTTCGTTGTTGAATAGGGAACCATCTAGAAAACACGATCTACTGCGTTACTAGGTGTATGTAAACGTAGAATAACAAGTACTACGTGCTTTTAGATCACAGATGGATGAGGTGAAACTACGCTCTGGTACTTGGCTTGCCTACAAATGGTTCAGTCATGCAGAACGACGCAGTTACAAACAACAGCAGTGCTGAGGTTGCGCTTTCTCACCTCCACGTGCCTTTCAAGGTGATCGTAAACAAACACCCTAGTGATTCCGAGTTATCTGGTGACGTTGTGAGTATTGTAGAAAAAAAAATGGTTAAAATGGCTCTGAGCACTATGGGGCTTAACCGCTGAGGTCATCAGTCCCTTAGAACTACTTAAACCTAACTAACCTAATATTATCACACACATCCATGCCCGAGGCTGAATTCGAACCTGCGACCGTAGCAACAGCCCGGTTCCGGACTGAGGCGACTAGAACGCCCGGCCACCCCGGCCGGCTCAGAGTAGCACTGTTGGATTATTGCAGTGCGTGACTTCCCCTCAGTTTTTATCCTCTAGTACCACGGAAGTTATCCCCTTCCCTGATGTCCTAACACATTTCCTGTCATCCTGTCCATTGTTCCTATCCTTGTTTACCATATGTTCTCTTTCTGGTAGACTATGCGGAGAACCTCCTCATTCCTAATGTTATCAGTACACCTAACTTTCACAACTTCGGTTCTCATCTTTTCGGGATTTCACATAGTCCATGATTCAGTATCGTACAATGCTGTGCTCCAAACGTACATTCTCGGAAATTTGTTCCTCAGATGAAGGCCGACGTTTGATACTAACCAACTTCTCTTGGCCAGTAACGTCCGCTTTGCCGGCGCTGATCTCCTTTGAACATCCTCCTTATTTTGCTTCCAAGGTAGCAGAATCCCGTAATTTGGCCTACTTAGAGGTAACCAAGTCTGTCAGTCTACGGCTAATCTCATTCCTGCTACTCTCAATTACTTTCGTCTCTCTTTGGTTTACTCTCACGTCATATTCTATACCCTTGAACTTTTATTTCATTCAGCACGTTCTGTGAGTCTTTTCCGCTTTCGCTACGGATAGCAGTGTCATGAGCGAAATCCTTCCACGAAACGTTTGCCCTGGCATTCCTTGTGCTCCTTCGCCCTCTTTGATAAGTCGTTAGCAGAATGGGGGTTATTCTTTATACAGCGAGTCTTTGTCCGCTCCGTTAATTTCTGCGTAAAATGATTACCTATTCTGGTTGATTGATGAAAATTATCAAAAATGGTTCAAATGGCTCTGAGCACTATGGGACTCAACTGCTGAGGTCATTAGTCCCCTAGAACTTAGAACTAGTTAAACCTAACTAACCTAAGGACATCACAAACATCCATGCCCTAGGCAGGATTCGAACCTGCGACCGTAGCGGTCTTGCGGTTCCAGACTGCAGCGCCTTTAACCGCACGGCCACTTCGGCCGGCCTGAAAATTATCCGGACCGATCATGCAGAAGAAGGTGAACCACTGGTGTGTGATCTATATGCCGGATTAACGTTCGTTAGTCAGCCTCTTCATTTAGTGTTCTAAACAAAGGACCCGCTCTACACTTCCCTGTAAAGAAGAAATCTCTTTCCACCGTGACCGTAGAGACATTCGACGGTCCATCCTGAAAACTAATTTTTGATTGCACTAGATAAAAAGAAACTGTTTCCCCATATGCACTATGTTTCTGAGCAACTGACTTAGAGACCCCGACCTAGCAGTGCACGGACGAGGTAACCAAAAGCTGTGATGTGCCATCCTGATTTGTGATCGCTAAACTACAGCCCAAAAACGAATGGAGTAAGATTTGGGCCTCTCTCAGCGTATCAAATGTTCGAATAGCTTTCGGGAATGCAGCCACGTGAATATTCGACTACCTCCCAGTGGAGATTCGACGGACTCAAGGTTGGTGTCCCGAGTCCCGTATGTACTCAGTACGGATGGAGTTAATACAGTATGGCGTGAGAGGAGGAGTAAGGTAGCACCCCCATGTGCATGGAGTGTTTCTCAAATTACTCTGAGACAATACACGATGTGAGAGGAAGATCGTTGGGCTTTATTGTCTGTCAACGACGAGGTCGCCGGCCGGGGTGGCCGAGCGGTTCTAGGCGCTACAGTCTGGAACCGCGCGACCGCTACGGTCGCAGGTTCGAATCCTGCCTCGGGCATGGATGTTTGTAGGTTAGTTAGGTTTAAGCAGTTCTTAGTTCTAGGGGACTGATGACCGCAGAAGTTAAAGTCCATAGTGCTCAGAGCCATTTGAACCATTTTTGAATGACGAGGTCATTGCAGACAGCGTGAAGCTTGCAGTGAGATAAAAGCCTGGCATTTGCCATAAGAGACATAAGGAAATCGCACAAAAGCTACAAGCTCATGGCTGTACGGCACTGTCCAGTCTCTTACGAATGCGAAAGAATGACTTGATTGGGGGAAGTTGGGGCGATGCACTGTCAGGCTAAATGTATGTCACTCGCAGGTTGCTGTAGGCAGACAGATAATGTACATTATGGAACAGACATCCCTGTATCTTTCGCCGTGAGAGCCAATGACACATATTTAGGACACCATTTTAACCCATGCAAACATTATGTGAGTAAATCGCAGAAAGACGGAAGTAATGAGGAGGAGCACAAATGAGATCAGCGACAGAGTTAACGTGAAAACTGGTGATCATGAGGCAGACAAAGTTAAGGAGTTCTGCTAGGGTGGAAGCAAACTAACTTGTGACGGACGAAGCAAGTACATAGAAAGCAGACTACCATAGGCAAAGAGAGCTTTTCTGTTTAAAAGAAATCTACTGGTATCAAGAAAAAGAAATTTCTGAAAATGTACGTTTGGGGCACAGTGTTTTATGGTAGAGAATCATGGACAGCGAAAACCTGTAAGGAAACCGAAGCGTTTGAGATGTGGTGCTACAGAAGATTTCTGAAAATTAGGTGGACTCTCAAGTTAAGGAATGAGGAGGTTCCACGCAGAATCGGCGAAGAAAGGAACATGTGGAAAATGGTCCTAGTACTATAGAGGTTATTCTTTATATCTCGGGGTAATGATTCCCTGCCGGCCGCGGTGGTCTAGCGATTCTGGCGCTGCAGTCCGGAACCGCGGGACTGCTACGGTCGCAGGTTCGAATCCTGCCTCGGGCATGTGTGTGAGTGGTGTCCTTAGGTTAGTTAGGTTTAAGTAGTTCTAAGTTCTAGGGGACTTATGACCTAAGATGTTGAGTCCCATAGTACTCAGAGCCATTTGAACCATTTTTTTAATGATTCCCTGGTGTATTAACACTTATCATGTCATCCTATCCCTTCTTTTTATCAGCAACTTACATCGTGAGTAACCGGAACTGTTAAAATTGTGGTGCTGGAAAGGAGTGTTTAAAAAAATGACAAAAAAGTAAGAAATAAATTACCGAAAAGAACGTTGTGGTAGAAGTCTGTGAGCAGAACACGAGCAACACCGTCTAAAAATAGCACCTGAGGCTGGAACCAGCAGTAGAGGGGAAAATTATGCAACAGAGAAAGAGCTGAACAAAAAATGTGTGACATTGGGAGAATATAAAGGTGAAAAGATAGAAAGAAAGATACGATAGAGTGAATCATAGTAACACAGAAACTGTAGCCTATACAAAGTATGTTTTAATCAGACTTTTATGGTCGAGGTCATTGTAAGAGCTTTTTTAAAAGCGATCTGTGTACGCTGGCTTCCTGTAAACTGTGTATCAAGGTCGCTGCCAATCCCCGGAACAAGGCTAATCGAGTAGGCTAATCAGAAATTAAATTGTTTGCGGTTAGTTGGCAGCACTTCAAGGCTCCACGAATCATCCTGGCGTGCTGCCCTCTCTCTAGACAGGCGTTCGCTTCACCGCGTAAAATTTTACGGCCTTAGAATTAACTGTACCAACCACTAACTCTGATACATGCCTGTGAAGGCATACCAATTCTATGCGTATTCGTAGTTTACTGGTAACACGCCGCGACCTTCACGACGATGCAAGGAAACCAGAGCACACAAATGACTTTTTAAAAAGCGCTCAGAATCTAATTAATTCCACCCGAACAGGCCACGGAAGGCTCAACGATACTGACCGACCGCCGTGTCATCCTCAGACGAGATTGAATGCGGTTATGGAGGGGCCTGTGGTCAGCACACCGCTCCCCCGGCCGTTGTCAGTTTTCGTGACCAGAGCCTCAACTTCTCAAACAATGAATTCCGGCATGAATTCCGGCATGAATTCCTGTCTCGGGCCAACTTCTTCGTCTTAAAGTACCACTTCTGTCCTACATTCTCAAGTATTTGTTTGATTCGCCTCAATTCTGGAGTTTTCACCCTTGCAGTTCCTTCTAGTACGTGTTAGGAAACTACTTCCTCGACTGGTTACTGACGTGAGTAGGATTCTTTCACTGAAGAAAGTTCTTACCGTCTGCCATTCATGTCTGCGGTATTGTGTAATCAGAATTAATACTCAAGAGAAATCTTTTGCTCGTTCTACAGCATACTTCTCAGTTTCCATGATTACAAAAACTGTTATTCTCTTAACAACAGCATAACTGTTTTCTCGGCACTGTTTACAATCAACGGACGTTCTGTGCTATGTAATCCGTCTATTCTAATTAAGAGTTTTTGTCACACTTGCTTACGTTTGACCAGATGAACGATTGTTGTTGTTGTGGTCTTCAGTCCTGAGACTGGTTTGATGCAGCTCTCCATGCTACTCTATCCTGTGCAAGCTTCTTCATCACCCAGTACCTACCGCAACCCACATCCTTCTGAATCTGCTTAGTGTATTCGTCTCTTCAGAACGATATGTGTGAACAATAGCGTCGGTATGTCTTCTTACGCTTTGATTTCTTTTCCAAAATATTCTTTCGGTTTCTTCATTGCTTCACCGAAAATGGTTCAAATGGCTCTAAGCACTGTGGGACTTAACATCTGAGGTCATCAGTCCCCTAGACTTAGAACTACTTAAACCTAACTAACCTAAGGACATCACACAAATCCATGCCCGAGGCAGGATTCGAACCTGCGACCGCAGCAGCAGCACGGTTCCGGACTAAAGCGCCTAGAACTACTCGGCCACAGCGGCCGGCTGCTACACCGACACTCAACTTAAACAATAATGTGCGACAGTCCAGGGCTGCTTGTTAAACACTTATCGACACGAAAGTATATCCTTTGTTTGTTGGTTTACTGGTCTGTCTTCTATTTTCAGTCAATGAGAAAAGTATCTAGGTAAGTAACGGAGGAGAAATTTATCAAGGAAAGGTGCTTTTCTACTCCGACAGATATCGTACAACGAGTGAAATAACTGACCAGGTGCGAGGAGGATTCGCGTTCTGAGGGTTCCGTACAAACTTAATATTTGTATATATAGACATTCTATCCATTCCAGGAATGAGATTATTGACGTTTTTTGCCTGTTTCGACATTGATACTCGCAAGATCGATCCCGAAGATTCCAAGACTTTCGAGAATGTTTATTTTTAAGTTTGAAGCCGGAGAACAAAATACAAAAAATATATTTTCTCTTGTGCTGTTATTACAAGTTAATTATTTCGGATTTTTTCCTTTGCTTGTACTGTGAAACTTAGCTTCTTGCCAAATTTCATGATTGCAGGCCTACTGGAAATACCGTACAGGTTTTGATGAGCTGGTTTTCGAGTATCAAAATACGTGACATACATGGCCGTATCTTTTAATTGGACTGACTTAAAGGCTTAAACCTATTACACCGCCTAAGGACAATCGACTTTAGTATGTGACATAAATTTGAACTTGATGCATCAAAGTGTTCCAGAGAAAAAGGGTCTAAACAGACGGGCAGAGACAGACAGACAAACGAATTAAAAATCACAAAAAATATTTTTAGTGTTTAATAATTACAAATTAACAATTATCGGATTTTTGTTTTTACTTTTAACTATGAAACCGTACTTCTTGCCTTATTTCATGATACTAGGTCAACGTGAAGTAATCTATAGGTTAAAGATGAGTGAGTTTTCCAGTATAAAAATAAGTGACATAAATGGCCGTAAAAATATAACAGGGAACAATGGTAAATCACCTGGAACAAGCAATATCAATTTGGAGCTCTTAAAATATGGTGGTGAAAAATTGGGAAACTAATAACACGGTTATTCAATAAAATGTTACATGGATGTGCCCAAGGAAATGAGGCTGGGTTATATTAATACTATATTTAAGAAAGGGGATCACAAAAGCTGATCAAACTACTGAGGACTTTGTATTATACACACAATAATATAATGTTTGGGAAAATAATTAAAAATAAGCTGGAAATAAATTTTAAAACCCAGGAAGAACAATGTGGCTTCACCGCTGGTAGATCATGCGTAGACCATGTTTTCACATTACGATAGGTCTTAATAAAACATAGGGAAAAATAAACAATCATAGGATTAAATTTCACACAGTTAAAAAACTACTCTGGAGAGCATTACATTTGGGAAACATAAAAGGTCCTACAAGAAATGTGTAAGGATAATATGTCGTGTGAAAATTGTTAGTACACTTTCACAGAATCTTAGAACAAGCAAGAGTCTGTTACAAGGCTGCCCCATGTCACCAACATTATTTAAATTCTGTATAGATGTCAGTCTTAAGACATGCAACGAGATGGGGCTAGAAATTAAAGATGGAGTTTATTTACATCACCTGCTATTTGCCGATGATTAAGTAGTTATAGCACAAGACGGTGAGGATGCAAATTATATGTGTAACCAGTTAACAATGGAATACAAAAAAATGGTTCAAATGGCTCTGAGCACTATGGGACTCAACTGCTGTGGTTATCAGTCCCCTAGAACTTAGAACTACTTAAACCTAACTAACCTAAGGACATCACACACATCCATGCCCGAGGCAGGATTCGAACCTGCGACCGTAGCAGTCGCACGGTTCCGGACTGCGCGCCTAGAACCGCGAGACCACCGCGGCCGGCAATGGAATACATAAACTAGGGATTGAAGATCAGTTAATTACCAGAAAACAGAACACCTCACTAATGGTCCCGATGACTTATACATAGAGGGAAAGAAAATTAAGAAGGTCAATGCTTTCTGTTATTTGGGATCCATTGTAGACTTGCAGGGAACATCAGAGGTAGAAATTAATAAAGGAATCAGCAGTGGAAGGAAGGTAATTGGGATGCTCAACTCAGTCTTATAGAGCAGAAATCTAATAAACTGAACCAAAAAAAATCATAAATAAATCGATACTAGAGAGCGTGGTTATGTATGGAGTGGAGACTTGGACTACAAATCACAAACACCTACAAGAACTGTAAGCAGTAGAAATGGACTTCTGGAGAAGATCAGCTAGAATTTCTAGAAAAGAGAAAGTAAGGAACGAAGTAATAAAGAGAATGGAAGTAAGAGAAAGAATATATGATGTGATGGATAGGAGGAAGTTACAATGGTATGGGCATGTAAGAAGAATGGAGGAAGCCAGAAGTCCGAAAATGGGAATCCTGGAATGGGAACCACAGGGAAAGAAGAGAAGATGGCGCCCCATGACCAAATGGCTCCAAAATGTACGATTAACAATGAGAAGACTTGACACCGGAGAAGAAGATATACAAGATCGAAACACCTGGAGGAACATCCTGAGGAGATAAATTGAGATTTTATGTATAAGATGTAATAATTTCAGGGTATTTGTTATGTTGGAGAACAACATTTATGTAGAGGAAAAGCTCAATAAATAAAATAAAATTAAAAATATCTTTTGATTGAAGTGACTTAGAAGCTTAAAATTTTTACACCGCCAAGGACGTAAATTCGAGCTTGATACGTCAGCTCGTTCCTGAGGAAAGGGCTCCTAACAGTCGGATAGACAGACAGAGAGACAGACCATAATAGAATCCTGTAAGAGATTCATGCACGAAACCCTACAAAAGAAATATTGACTCCTGACATCACTTCGACGTCTAAGTCATTAGGGAACAGGCTCGGGCTGCGAATGGATAGGGGAGGAAACTGGCTACGTTTTTCAAACGGAACCAACCTCGCAGTTGTCTTATGTGATTTAGGGAAACCATGAAAAACCTAAATCTAGATGCCTGGACGGTAATTTGAACCGCCGTTCCCCACGAATACGAGTCCAGCATCTTACCACAGTGGCATATTGCTCGGGAGGTTGCCTCGATGGAGCACTTTCTTGCCCTTACATACGAGGGGCGTTTGAAAAGTCCGTGCAAAGCCCGAGAGATGGCAGCATCGGCGCGTATCGACGTTATGTTTAGTTAGTAGCATCTTTGGAAAGAACGCACACCAAGTTTCAGCCATACTGGATTATTTTTTTGTGTTTGGCACTCGTGTGAATCAAGGAAGTCGAGTGATTGTCAAAAAATGGACGAAGAAGAATTTTGTGTGGTGATAAAACATTACTTTATTAAAGGCAAAACGCCTCAGGAGACTAAAAAGAAGCTTTATGGACATTACGGTGACTCTGCTCCTTCGATTAGCACAGTTTACAATGGTTTCAAAATTTTCGGAGTGGCCATATGGGCACAAGTGATGCTGAACGTTCTGGACGCCCTGTGGAGGTTACGACTTCAGAAATCATTGATAAAATCCATGATATGGTTATGGATGACAGAAGAGTTAAAGTGCGTGAGATTGCTAGTGCTGTGGGCATCTCGAATGAACGGGTACATAATATGTTGCATAAACATTTGGACATGAGGAAGGTATCCGCGATTGCTTACGCTTGACCAAAAACGGAATCGTTTGAAGCGTTGCAAAGATAGTTTTCAGTTGTTCAGGAAGAATACACAGGACTTTAAGCGTCGTTTCGTCACTGTGGATGAAACATGGATACATTACTGTACTCCTGAGACCAAACAACAATCTAAGCAAGGGGTTACCCAGTGAGAATCGGCACCAAAAGAGGCGAAGACCATTCCTTCGGCCGGAAAGTTTATGGCCACTGTCTTTTGGGATTCGCAAGGTATAATCCTCATCGACTATCTGGAAAAGGGTAAAACTATTACAGGTGTATATTATTCATTGTTATCGGACCATTTGAAAACCGAACTGCAAGAAAAACGCCGGCGATTGGACCATAAAAATGTCCTTTTCCATCACGACAATGCACCAGCACACACCTCAGCAGTTGTGCTCGGAAAATTAATGGAAATAGGATTCCAACTCATTTCACATCCCCCCTATTCTCCAGACTTGGCTCCCTCAGACTACTATTTGTTCCCCAGTTTGAAGAAATGGATGACGGGACAAAGATTTTATTCAAACGATGTGGTGATTGCAGCAACTAATAGCTATTTAGCAGACTTGACAATTTCTATTATTCGGAAGGGATCAATAAATTACAACAGCGTTGGACGAAGTGTATAAGTCTAAAAGGAGACTATGTCGAAAGATAAAAAAGGTTTACCCCAAAGACGGAAGTAGTTTTTATTTTTGCGCGGACTTTTCAAATTCCCCTCGTACAGAATGTAGATGTGTGGTTGTGCCGAAATCCTAATCATTTCCACATCCAAGCATGTAACACATTTTCACGCCAATCTGATGATTGTTGCATGTCACTTCCATGTCGTTGCAGTGTACGTATAGAAAACTACATAGTTAGAATACTGGGTAGCAGTTTCCCAATCCCTCCACGCAACCAATTAAAGCTGCCTCCCTCCACATCTCTCTCCGCGTTCCTCCTCACCTTTTCTCCACACGCGCTCACGTGTTTGTGTGTTAAGGCTTTCCACAACAGCGTGCGATAGTGGCGCACACCGTCGACACCTCGTCGCGCATCGGCTACTTTGAAGCAATGTATGCCTCTTCCTGGTATTGACCTTGCGCCAGACGCACGCCACGCGCTACGGAATAACGACACTGTGTGCACGGAGAAGCGGCGTGGCTGCGTCTATTCTGGGAACACACTAATTACCGCACAAGTGGCCCGCACATGTTCCGCTGATCGCGCCGTATCACGTCGCAGCATCGACCCGACAAACATCCCCCCCCCCCCCCCCCCCCAACACACACACACACACAGTTTGGAGCGTCGAGATTCGCGCCGCTCCTAACGTCGTTCGTGCTGATTTAATTGTCAGTGCCACAAATTTATTTCACGCCAGGGTTTTCAACCACGCAATTGCCTACAGTCCACTGAGGCACCACTTGTTTGGCGGACGACTGAAAAAATGAAATTGTACGTAACGCCAGAGAAGCGGAAATAGACAACGTGCTGTAACACACCCGCCCATTTTGGAAATAGCAGACAGCACTCGGTGGAAACTAATATTTCGCGTATTCTATCGTGGATAAAAATCACACAACATGTTTTTAATGAAATATTAAGTTGTAATTCAATGCGCAGCCTCGATCTGAGATTAAGTAAAGTGACAGATAATAGTCACATGTGCATCTCTGCCTGCCTTCTTTCGCTTTTCCTTCCATTTCTTAGAATGTTCCATACTGCTGTATTGCTATTAGACAGGTGTTTGCAAATGGTCTATTGTCGTCATTGTGTCGAGCTGCACAATTTATCTGATCTATTTGAAATTCAGTAAGACTGATTAAATCAATTACGAGAAAATCTGTAAAATAAGAAAGATGCATTTAAGTAACTAGATGTTACATATTCAGACGTTGTTGTTCCGGATCTTGGAGAAGAATACAAACTGAAAAGGTATATAAAACTTTTAAATTATTAAATTTGTTTTCGTGTAGTTTCTCCTTTGGGTAAACAAATTTTTTACCCAGACACGTTTCGATGAACTTACAGCGTTTTCCGCGGGTTTTATTTGCTTTCTATAAAATAGTAGGAAAGATTAATTTTCACTGCCTCTACAGTCAAAAGTTAACTTTTTAAATAAAGTACTCAAAATTAAAAACAGAACATATTTTATATCTTGTTAATACATGCTGTGGTTTCTTTGCTACTTTCTATACTTTGCAGTACAGCCGTCATTCTTTTATAGTCCCTCATCTCCGACCATAGAGAATTTAACATGTAAAACTTATTTATAATAAAAATTACGCGTGGAATGTTAGATTGTTGTGTCTTGTTTGTGCGTTGCCATGTAAATAATTTACCGGTATTAAGATCTCTATAGCTGCACACGTCAAACTGTAAAAGACAGACAGCTGCACTGTAAAGTACAGAAAGCTGCAGAAACCGCAGCATGTGTTAACACGGAGTTAAGAAAATTCTGTTTCATACTTATGAATTATTTACTTAAAAACTTAAAGTCTATTTGTACAGACAGTGAAAAGCGATCTTTCCTTTTGTCTGATAAGAATCAAACATAAAAAACCCACGAAGGAGGCAATTAGTGCAGCGAAACACACCTGGGCAAAAATAAGAATTGGTACTAAATTCAATTAAGGTTGTGTTCCCCAAATCTGACTCCATTCCATGGTCCGAATTACTTTTATACGAATTGCCCCACACATAACACACAGACAGTAAATTAAAATATTTGATATTAACAGGGGTGGATCTCATAAAACCCATTACAGTGACTTGAATGGTAATCCCCTTCGTCATAGAATAAATGTACAGCTATCTATTTAAAAGTATTCCGACGTTTTGCAATATGCTCTGTATTTTCATCTCTTTATCTTGCTGGCGCGCTAAAAATTCAAGATACACGCAGTAAAACGCTGCTGTTGTTGCACGCTTGCAAATGATTTTTTAAAAAGTAACGAAACTACACTTCGCACGCAGTTCGAGACCTCTCTGTAATTGGATTAACTGTGCATACGCGATTCTGACAAATCTTGGTATTTTCGATCTTTAAACTACATTAAACAATGGATGCTACAGGATAATTTCGTCTGCAAAATATATTTTTTTCCTGTGCTGTTTTAAATTTTCGCCACGTGTCACGACAATCCACGTAGCACAAGAAACCGCTTTTCTTCCTTTCTCACATATTCCAGTTCTGTTCCTTGTCTTGCGTCAGTACTATTTACTTTGAAAAACTTGTAACAAGCACTGGCATTACAGACTCATGAACTATATACACTCTTGGAAATGGAAAAAAGAACACACTGACACCGGTGTGTCAGACCCACCATACTTGCTCCGGACACTGCGAGAGGGCTGTACAAGCAATGATCCCACGCACGGCACAGCGGACACACCAGGAACCGCGGTGTTGGCCGTCGAATGGCGCTAGCTGCGCAGCATTTGTGCACCGCCGCCGTCAGTGTCAGCCAGTTTGCCGTGGCATACGGAGCTCCATCGCAGTCTTTAACACTGGTAGCATGCCGCGACAGCGTGGACGTGAACCGTATGTGCAGTTGACGGACTTTGAGCGAGGGCGTGTAGTGGGCATGCGGGAGGCCGGGTGGACGTACCGCCGAATTGCTCAACACGTGGGGCGTGAGGTCTCCACAGTACATCGATGTTGTCGCCAGTGGTCGGCGGAAGGTGCACGTGCCCGTCGACCTGGGACCGGACCGCAGCGACGCACGGATGCACGCCAAGACCGTAGGATCCTACGCAGTGCCGTAGGGGACCGCACCGCCACTTCCCAGCAAATTAGGGACACTGTTGCTCCTGGGGTATCAGCGAGGACCATTCGCAACCGTCTCCATGAAGCTGGGCTACGGTCCCGCACACCGTTAGGCCGTCTTCCGCTCACGCCCCAACATCGTGCAGCCCGCCTCCAGTGGTGTCGCGACAGGCGTGAATGGAGGGACGAATGGAGACGTGTCGTCTTCAGCGATGAGAGTCGCTTCTGCCTTGGTGCCAATGATGGTCGTATGCGTGTTTGGCGCCGTGCAGGTGAGCGCCACAATCAGGACTGCATACGACCGAGGCACACAGGGCCAACACCCGGCATCATGGTGTGGGGAGCGATCTCTTACACTGGCCGTACACCACTGGTGATCGTCGAGGGGACACTGAATAGTGCACGGTACATCCAAACCCTCATCGAACCCGTCGTTCTACCATTCCTAGACCGGCAAGGGAACTTGCTGTTCCAACAGGACAATGCACGTCCGCATGTATCCCGTGCCACCCAACGTGCTCTAGAAGGTGTAAGTCAACTACCCTGGCCAGCAAGATCTCCGGATCTGTCCCCCATTGAGCATGTTTGGGACTGGATGAAGCGTCGTCTCACGCGGTCTGCACGTCCAGCACGAACGCTGGTCCAACTGAGGCGCCAGGTGGAAATGGCATGGCAAGCCGTTCCACAGGACTACATCCAGCATCTCTACGATCGTCTCCATGGGAGAATAGCAGCCTGCATTGCTGCGAAAGGTGGATATACACTGTACTAGTGCCGACATTGTGCATGTTCTGTTGCCTGTGTCTATGTGCCTGTGGTTCTGTCAGTGTGATCATGTCATGTATCTGACCCCAGGAATGTGTCAATAAAGTTTCCCCTTCCTGGGACAATGAATTCACGGTGTTCTTATTTCAATTTCCAGGAGTGTAGTTAGCCGCGCGGGATAGCCGTGCGTTCTGAGGCGGTTTGTGGGATTGAAGGAACCAGACTGGTAGGGCCATCGGTCGTTCTGAGGCGCCTTTCCACTGTTCGCGCGGCTCAATCCCGTCGCAGGTTCGAGTCCTCCCTCGGGCATGAGTGAGTGTGAGTGTGAGTGTGTGTGTGTGTGTGCGTGTGTGTTGCCCTTAGCGTAAGTTAGTTTAATTTAGATTAAGTAGTGTGTAAGCCTAGCGACCGATGACCTTAGCAGTTTGTTCTCATAGGAACTTACCACAAAACTGTATACTTATAGTGATATGTTCAGACCTTTTACTTAGTATGATGTGAAACAAACGTTCTAGTATCGGATCTCGTACAGATGTGCAACAGATGATCTAGTATCGTATCTCGTTCAACAGAACAGCCAATTATGTATAACAGCAATTACATTTCAGAAAAGTAACGTCTTACTTCGTGCAACCGTAAACATTTCCCCAAACATCAAAAGTGTCTCAGACCTGCCTCAACCGTTACACAATGTAGTTGAAGGTGAAGATACTGCAAATATAGTCATGTAATTTTAACATAACTGACTCAATTAACGACTCCTCTAAATTACAATTTAAACTGATTTCGGTAGAGAGGTAGAGAAACAGGAGTTTTGCATGAACACAAACGATCTTTACGAAATTTGAAATTTATGATTATACAAAAAAGAAACAACTAAAGCAGGTAAGTGGAGGCCACACTACATTTAAGAACAACAACAACAAAAATACATGATTATGATCTACAACGTAACGAGTTCCTACAAAATCGAAAGATGCTTTCGTAAAGCAGTGTAAAAAAAGGCTATCATACAAATAACACACTAAAAGTCAGACTGCGCAATAAAATCTGTAATGGTAGCAATAAGTCTCGGGACTGTAGTGCGTGTAGAATCAGATGCAATGACTGCAGCAGAGAGTACAAAAAGGACAAACTGGGAGGAACTTGGAAACCAAATTCAGGGAGCACAAGTACTCTCAAAACAAAACAGCATCTGGGGCATACATGGCAAATTTAAGGCACACTTATGGGCATTAATCAAAATCTCGACATTCAACATAGAGTTCAAAAGGACCGATTCCTTAACATCCAGGTAGAACTCGAAATTTATACACAAAAAGCAAGATCCGAATCTAATTTTTAAATAAGCAGAGAGAATTAAATCACAATGCCGATTTTAACATTTATGATGACTTATTACAGTGAAGCGCCAGAGAAACTGGTATAGGCATGCGTATTCAAATACAGCGATATGTAAACAGATAGAGTACGGCGCTGTCGTCAGCAAGGCCTATATAAGACAAGTGTCTGGAGCAGTTGTTAGATCGGCTACTGCTGGCAGGTTATCAAGATTTAAGTGAGTTTGAACTTGGTGTTATAGTGGGCACAATATCTCCGAGACAGCGATGAAGTGGCTATTTTCCCGTGCGACCATTTCACTAGTGCACCATGAATATCAGGAATCGGGTAAAACATCAAATCTCCGACATCGCTGCGGCCGGGAAAAGATCTGCAAGAAAAGACCAACGACGACTGAAGAGAATTGTTCAACGTGACAGAAGTGCAGTCCTTCCGCAAATTACTGCAGATTTAAATGCTGGGCTATCAAAATGTCTCAGCGTGCGAACCATTCAACGAAACATCATCGATATGGGCTTTCGGAGGCGAAGGCCCACTCCTGTACTCTTGATGACTGCACGATACAAAGCTTTACGCCTCGCCTGGGCTCGTCAACACCGACACTGGACTGTTAATGACTGGAAACATGTTGCCTGGTCGGACGAATCTCGTTACAAATTGCATCGAGCGGATGGACGTGTACGGGTATGGAGACAACCTCATGAATCCATGGACCCTGAATGTCAACAGGGGACTCTTCAAGCTGGTGGAGGCTCTATAATGGTGTGGGTCTTGTGCTGTTGGAGTGATATGAGACCCCTGATACGTCTAGATACGACTCTGACATGTAACACGTACGTAAGCATCCTGTCTGATCGCCTGCAACAATTCATGCCCACTGCGCATTCCGACGGACTTCGGCAATTCCAGCAGGACAATGCGACACCCCACACGTTCAGAATTGCTCCAAGAGCACTCTTCAGAGTTTAAACACTTTCGCTGGCCACAAAACTCCCCAGACATAAACATCATTGAGCATATCTGGGATGCCTTGCAACGTGCTATTCAGAAGAGATCTACACCCCCTCGTACTCTTACGGATTTATGAACAGTCCTGCAGGATTCATGGTGTCGGTTCCCACCAGCACTACTTCAGACATTAGTCGAGTACATGCCACGTTGTGTTGTGTCACTACTGCATGGTCGTGGTGGCTCTAGACGATATTAGCCAGGTGTACCAGTTTCTTTGGCTCTTCAAGGTAAGATGATGATTGTTGCATATTGATGTCCAAGGCGGTAAGGGAGAGAAAGTGTACTGTGGGAGGTAAAAAGAAAGAAAAAGATATTTAGTCTTTTTTTTTTTTAACTTCGCCGATTTTATTTTGGGACATGTATACAGGGCTTGAAATCGGTGAAAGGGCTTTCCTGCGCGGCTGTCTACCCGTGGCGGCGGTTAGCTGACTACTGGTCGGCTCGCGGAACAACATCAGAGCAGTGACGACCACAATAGGGAGCACATGGCGTAGTAACACCAGGGTTACAGACGCCGTCCGCCTTTGATTTATCGATTTTTATGACATTATATAATTTTTTTACCTCTGTCAAACCACAACCTTGACTTAAGAGATTCCAAGAATAGTATTCTCAACAAAGAAATACAAAATATCATTAATTCTATGTGGCTGCACATGTTTCATTCAAATGTGACAAGTGTACCTGTCACCACTCGTTTGCAGTAGCCTTGTGGTCTACAAGAAAAATGTGGATTGTGACAAATGTAATATAACATTTGAAGTTCGACGGGCTACTCTTGTAAACGATATAATCAGGTACGTTCTGGTGCATTTGATATTTGATGGTGTGGTATAACAACGACGCTGTATTTCGTAGAGCATTTGTTGATTAATTACTTTATTGTTATGTTCAGGCCTGAGAATTGTTCATCTTGAACCGAAACCGATCATTGTAAAACAGTTAACTCAATCAGGATGGACAGTAAAAATTTGTTTAGTAAAACAATCGGAACAAGCTGCACAATGGCGCTTTGTGTGAACCACATACTGGTTATCGTAGAAGCACATACCCTCAGCCGTTCAGCCGCTATTTTTGAAAACATTTAGGCTACTAACTTCAACGCCTCAGGAGCGTCTTTTTCAGGCCCCAATACACCGAACGTCCGATGTATTCCAGTCGTATACGTACATTATACAGGAAAGACTGTAGTAACTGGATTCCGCACAAGTCTTAGGAACAGTGGTGCTCTCCACAAATGTAAACGTTACACGTGCGGAGAGCACACACATTTCAAACGACTTCTGCCACACAGTGGTCCCTGTATTATATACGTATGCGACTGGAATACACCGGTCGTTCGATGTATTGGGGATTGAGAAAGACGCTACAGAGGCATTGAAACTAGTACCCTACATACAATTTTCAAAAATAACGGCTGATAGTAAACATGTCTACAAGAGTTGAACCGGCCGCTGTTCCTCACTCCATACTTTTATGATGGATGTACGAAACAGTGACGACGTTGAGAGAATGTCTAGGAACATTTCTCTTTAAGGTTAATAGCTGACACAGATTAATGTCAGTAGCATGCCTTACTTGCAGATATTGCGAAAGCTGTTAAAACTTTTCTCTCGTTTATAGCTCGGAAAAAGAGGATTGGATCTGACGGCCAACTTACATTACTTCGGGTTTATGATCAAGCCAGCAAATGGAGCCGTGAAGTCCAACCTGGCGAAAGGAACCCAGCACGGAAGCAGTTGTAAAACGATGGTGCTTCTGAATGTATGGCCATGAAACATGGCGCTTCAGTTCGAACCGGAGGTACAAATGGGAGAAAAGTATACACGAAAAGCTCACGTCAATAAACCACTGAGCGTTAATGAGACTCTCCGTGGAGAATGACGCAAATCATTTCTCGTGACGTTGATAGAGTGTTTCTTGTCGATTTTAGATGCTGCCGTGAATACAGTTGCGCGTCACGAAACATTACGCTGACGAGATTAAAAAAAAGAGGCGATAGCAGCGCTCAAATAAGCGAAGTGACGACAGCATTGCGTGAAAGGTGTATAAATAGCGGGAGACTTCAGTTCCTTCAGAAAGCTGTTGCATTGCGTGACTAATGAAATGTTTTTCCCCCTCGGTTTTATAGCGATGGGACGATAAGCATCATAGCTGAACGCATAACAGTAAGCGCAGTTGTTCTCACAAGGGGAGGCCGCCAATTCTGAAATTCAGACTGAATTCATACTGCGCATAATAAAAGCTCATGGCCAGAGGTGTAATGTGGCAAAGCACCAAGATGCACTTCTCAGCCGTTGTCACTCTCTACGACTAACAATTTCCTACAGCGTCGTGGCGCAGCGGTAAGCGCTAGGGTTCGTAATCTGAAGGTCGCCGGATCGAATCTCGCGCCATGCAACCTTTTTTTTAGTATTTTTTTTGTAATTCAAAATTGTATACACAGACACACACACACACACACACATATATATATATATATATATATATATATATATATATATATATATATATATATATATATATATATATAATTCCCGGCAATCAGTTGCAATAATTATGCATATAATAAGTTGTTGAAAGTCGTTTGTCGTGGAAAAACTGGCGACTTCGAAGATCATTATGTTTTCCGCAAACAAAGTTGTATTTCACAAATGTTATTAATTGTCTTCATAATGTTAACCATGTATAGTTAACGGAAGACGTAGAAACGATATTGCGAAACGAATACGTATAGCGTAAGTCAAACGTTCGAATTAGAATAGAGACCCCACGAACACAAATTCGCTGTGGCAGGTATGAAATATAAACTCCGTTACTCGCTCGTTACACTTGAAGGACAGACGTTGAATGGGCCGAAACGAGCCGCCGCATAACAGCGTAGTTGCCTGCTAACTTCGAAAGAAGGTAGATGCGGTCCCTAGCGCAACTTATAACATCGTCGAAAGTCAGTGCGGACTGGAGAGCTTTGGTACACCTTGTTGAAAAAACGGAAAAATGGAGGCGGTACAATTGGAGAGCGATCCGCCTTCACCAACATGCATAAGCAATTCATTAATAGTATATATATATATATATATATATATATATATATATATATATATATTTGAATTACAATAAACTAATAATTAAAAAAAATGTTGCATGGCGCAAGATTCCATCCGGCGACCTTCGGATTACGAACCCGAGCGCGTACCGCTGCGCCACGACGCTGTAGAAAATTATTGATCGTAGAGAGTATTTCACGGCAACGGTTTATTTAACTGTCGATTTTCTCGACAACGGCTGAGAAGTGCATCTTGGTGCTCTGCACATTACACCTCTGGCCATGAGCTTTTATTATGCGCACTATGAATCGAATCTGAATTTCACAATTGGCGGCCCCCCCTTGTCAGTCCGAAAACTGATTTGAACACTGCAATGCTTTACTAGGTACGTTCTTACTGTGTTGTGGTATACACCTTACCTTCTACCGAAGTGTTTTATACGCCAGTCGTAGAGGACCTACAGTCAAAGCTGGACTTCAAATCACAGTAAAAATCAGTATTTTTTTCACTTTTACAAAGCATTAGCAGAAGTTAGAAAACGAGAAGTGAACCTGCTTCTCTTAAACTGTGTTGGCATTATGTCCCTTTTTCATAACGTTCTGGCAAGCAACATACAAAAAGCAATAAAAATTAACGGCTCAGCGAAATGAAAAACAATTTTATTACAACCAACATTTACAAATTTCGATAGTCTGCAAGTAAGCGACAGCGATAACTTTGCAGACGGCAAATTCAATGGCTACACCGAAATGTAGAAGGATTTGCACAGAATCGGTGCTTGGTGCAGGGGCTGACAGACCCTCAACATAAACAAATGTAACATACTGGTATAAATTAGCAGAAAAAAATCCACTGTTCTATTATTATACAAGCAAGATGCGTATGTAAATTTGTGTGAATGGTCACACAAAGATAATACGTTTACTGGACAACAAAAGTATTCATCACTAGCTACAACAAACTTTTGACATCGGTTGCAAAGCTGTTGGAAACTTCCAGCAAACGCTTCTTGCGGACTTCCTCGAAGCACCCTGGTCGTGAGCAACGTATGCTAACAAGGGAACCTCCCCATCGCACCCCCCTCAGATTTAATTATAAGTTGGCACAGTGGATAGGCCTTGAAAAACTGAACACAGATCATTCGAGAAAACAGGAAGAAGTTGTGTGGAACTATGAAAAAAATATGCAAAATATACAAACTGAGTAGTACATTCGTAAGATAAGTAACATCAAGGAGAGTAAGATTTCAGGGGCGCCTGGTCCCGTGGTTAGCGTGAGCAGCTGCGGGACCAGAGGTCTTGGGTTCAAGTCTTCCCTCGAGTGAAAAATTTAACTTTTTATTTTCAGACAATTATTATCTGTCCGTCACTTTTTGGGAGTGATTATCACATCCGCAAGAAAACCTAAATCGGGCAAGGTAGAAGAATCTTTTTACCCATTCGCCAAGTGTACAAGTTAGGTGGGTCGACAACATATTCCTGCCATGTGACGCACATGCCGTCACCAGTGTCGTATAGAATATATCAGACGTGTTTTCCTGTGGAGGAATCGGTTGACCTATGACCTTGCGATCAAATGTTTTCGGTTCCCATTGGAGAGGCACGTCCTTTCGTCTACTAACGGCACAGTTTTGCGGTGCGTTCACAAAACAGACACTAAACTTATTACAGTGAACAGAGACGTCAATGAACGAACGGACAGATCATAACTTTGCGAAAATAAAGAAAGTAAATTATTCACATGAGAGAAGAATTGAACCAAGGATCTCTCGTTCCGCAGCTACTCACGCTAACCACGGGGCTCCTGAACACAAATTGTCCTTGATGTTGCGTATCTTGTGCATGGACTACTCAGTTTGTATATTTTGCTTATTTTTTTCATAGTTCTTTACAACTTCTTCCTGTTTTCTCGATTAATCTGTGTTCAGTTTTTCAAGGCCTGTCCACTGTGCCAACTTATAACTAAATCTGAGGGGGGTGCGATGGGGAGGTTCCCTTGTAAGTGTAATGAAAGACGTCTGCGGGAGGCAAATCTGGGGAGTAAAGAAGGCGTTGACGAACAATCACCCTACATTGTGATTATTCAAAAACGCTTGACCATGAGGCTTCGAGCGATTCCACAAGAAGCGTATGCCCACTATTTCCAACAGCTTATCAACCGATGTAAGAAGTGTGTTGTAGCTAATCGTGATTTCTCTGAAGGCCAGCAAAGGTATTTTGTTTATAACTTGTGTTTCCTTTATTTTCTGAGACCATTCACCAATTATTCATAGACAAGTTTTACGATTGCAGTACAATCACGTGCAGCAACCACTTCCATTAAGTATTTGTAAGCAAGTGTACGGAACGATTTAAAATGAAACGAGCACATAAAACTAATGCAGGTAAGGCAGATGCTGGACTGATTCACTCAAAGTATCCTCAGGAAGTGTATTTCAAATGGATCAAATAACTCTCAGTACTATGGGACTTAATATCTGAGGTCATCAGTCCCCTAGACTTAGAACTACTTAAAGTTAACTAACCTACGAACATCACACATATCCATGCCCGAGGCAGGATTCGAACCTGCGACCATAGCAGCAGCGCGGTTCCATACTGAAGCGCCTACAACCGCTCGGTCACAGCAGCCGGCAAAGTGTAGTTCAGCCACAAAAAGGACAGCTTACAAAAGCCTGATTCGATCACTGCTTGAATACTGAATCCGCACTATACTACTGGCCATTAAAATTGCTACACGACGAAGATGACGTGCTACAGATGCGAAATTTAACGGACAGGAAGAAGATGCTGTGATATGCTAACGATTAGGTTTTCTGAGCATTCACACAAGGTTGGCGACGGTGGCGACACCTACAACGTGCTGACATGAGGAAATTTTCCAACCGATTTCTCATACACAAACAGCAGGTAACCGGCGTTGTCTAGTCAAACTTTGTTGTGATGCCTCGTTTAAGGAGGAGAAATGCATACCATCACGTTTCCGACTTTGATAAAGGTCGGATTGTAGCCTATCGCGATTGCGGTTTATCGTATCGCGAAATTGCTGCTCGCGTTGGTCGAGATCCAGTGACTGTTAGCAGAATATGGAATCGATGGGTTCAGAAGGGTAATACGGAAGGCCGTGCTGGATCCCAACGGCCTCGTATCACTAGCAGTCGAGATGACAGGCATCTTATCCGCATGGCTGTAACGGAACGTGCAACCACGTCTCGATCCCCTAGTCAACAGATAGGGACGTTTGCAAGACAACACCCATCAGCACGAACAGTTCGACGACGTTTGCAGCAGCATGGACTAACAGCAACATGGACTATCAGCTCGACGCTGAATCACAGACAGGAGCGCCTACGATTTTGCACTAAACGACGAACCTGGGTGCACGAATTACAAAATGTCATTTTTTCGGATGAATCCAGGTTCTGTTTACAGCATCATGATGGTCGCATAAGTGTTTAGCGACATCGCGGTGAACGCACATTGGAAGCGTGTATTTGTCATCGCCATACTGGCGTATCACCCAGCGTGATGGTATGGAGTGCCATTGGTTACACGTCTCGGTCACCTCTTATTCGCATTGACGACACTTTGATCAGTGGACGGTCCATTTCAGATGTGTTATGACCCGTGGCTCTACCCTTCATTCGATCCCTGCGAAACCCTACATTTCAGCAGGATAATGCACGACCGCATGTTGCAGGTCCTGTACGGGCCTTTCTCGACACAGAAAATGTTCGACTGCTGCCCTGGCCAGCACATTCTCCGGATCTCTTACCACTTGAAAACGTCTGGTCAATAGTGGCCGAGCAACTGGCTCGTCACAATACGCCAGTCACTATTGTTGATGAACTGTGGTATCGTGTTGCAGCTGCATGGGCAGCTGTACCTGTACACGCCATCCACGCCCTGTTTGACTCAATGCCCAGGCGTATCAAGGCCGTTATTACGGCCAGAGGTGGTTGTTGTGGGTACTGATTTCTCAGGATCTATGCACCCAAATTGCGTGAAAGTGTAATGACATATCAGTTCTAGTATAATATATTTGTCCAATGAATACCCGTTTATCGTCTGCATTTCTTCTTGGTGTAGCAATTTTAATGGTCAGTAGTGTAAATATGATTGACAGAGGAAATGAAGAAGATCTAACGAAGAGCTGCACGTTCTCCTACTGGTTCAACTTAGTAAGAGCGAAAGAATCAAGATGTTCATCCACCTACAGTGCCAAATGCTACAACAGAGGCGTTCTACATCATGGTGGTTTACTTTTAAAATTCTGAGAGCGTTCGCTCATAACCTAACCCCCTTAACCATGGACCTTGCCGTTGGTGGGGAAGCTTGCGTGCCTCAGCGAAATGACGGCCGTACCGTAGGTGCAACCACAACGGAGGGGTATCTGTTGAGAGGCCAGACAAACGTGTGATTCCTGAAGAGGGGCAGCAGCCTTTTCAGTAGTTGCAGGGGCAACAGTCTGGATGATTGACTGATCCGGCCTTGTAACACTAACCGAAACGGCCTTGCTGTGCTGGTACTGCGAACGGCTGAAAGCAAGGGGAAACTACAGCCGTAATTTTTCCCGAGGGCATGCAGCTTTACTGTATGGTTAAATGATGATGGCGTCCTCTTGGGTAAAACATTCCGGAGGTAAAATAGTCCTCCATTCGGATCTCCGGGCGGGGACTACTCAAGAGAACGTCGTTATCAGGAGAAAGAAAACTGGCGTTCTACGGATCGGAGCGTGGAATGTCAGATCCCTTAATCGGGCAGGTAGGTTAGAAAATTTAAAAAGGGAAATGGATAGGTTAAAGTTTGATATAGCGGGAATTAGTGAAGTTCGGTGGCTGGAGGAACAAGACTTTTGGTCAGGTGAATACAGGGTTATAAATACAAAAACAAAAAGGGGTAATGCTGGAGTAGGTTTAATAATGAATAAAAAAATAGGAGTGCGGGTAAGCTACTACAAACAGCATAGTGAACGCATTATTGTGGCCAAGATAGACACGAAGCCCATGCCTACTACAGTAATACAAGTTTATATGCCAACTGGGTCTGAAGATGATGAAGAAATTGATGAAATGTATAATGAGATAAAAGAAATTATTCAGGTAGTGAAGGGAGACGAAAATTTAATAGTCATGGGCGACTGGAATTCGAGAGTAGGAAAAGGGAAAGAAGGAAACATAGTAGGTGAATATGGATTGGGGGAGAGAAATGAAAGAGGAAGCCGTCTGGCAGAATTTTGCACAGAGCATAACTTAATCATAGCTAACACTTGGTTCAAGAATCATAAAAGACGGTTGTATACATGGAAGAATCCTGGAGATACTAGAAGGTATCAGATAGCATATATAATGGTAAGACAGAGACTTAGGAACCAGGTTTTAAACTATAAGACATTTCCAGGGGCAGATGTGGACTCTGACCACAATCTGTTGGTTATGAACTGTAGATTAAAATTGAAGAAACTGCAAAAAGGTGGGAATTTAAAGAGATGGGACCTGGATAAACTGACTAAACCAGAGGATGTACAGAGTTTCAGGGAGAGCATAAGGGAATAATTGACAGGAATGGGGGAAATAAATACAGTAGAAGAAGAATGGGTAGCTCTGAGGGATGAAGTAGTGAAGGCGGCAGAGGATCAAGTAGGTAAAAAGACGGGGGGTAGTAGAAATCCTTGGGTAACAGAAGAAATATTGAATTTAATTGATGAAAAGAGAAAATATAAAAACGCAGTAAATGAAGCAGGCAAAAAGGAATACAAATGTCTGAAACATGAGATCGACAGGAAGTGCGAAATGGCTAAGCAGGGATGGCTAGGGGACAAATGTAAGGATGTAGAGGCTTGTCTCACTAGGGGTAAGATAGATACTGCCTACAGGAAAATTAAAGAGACCTTTGGAGAAAAGAGAGCCACTTGTATGAATATCAAGAGCTCAGATGGAAACCCAATTTCTAAGCAAAGAAGGGAAAGCAGAAAGGTGGAAGGAGTATATAGAGGGTCTATACAAGGGCGATGTACTTGAGGACAATATTATGGAAACTGAAGAATATGTAGATGAAGATGAAATGGGAGACACGATACTGCGTGAAGAGTTTGACAGAGCACTGAAAGACCTGAGTCGAAACAAGGCCCCGGGAGTAGACAACATTCCATTGGAACTACTGACGGCCTTGGGAGAGCCAGGCTTGACAAAACTCTACCATCCGGTGAGCAAGATGTATGAGACAGGTGAAATACCCTCAGACTTCAAGAAGAATATAATAATTCCAATCCCAAAGAAAGCAGGTGTTGACAGATGTGAAAATTACCGAACTATCAGTTTAATAAGTCACAGCTGCAAAATACTAAGGCGAATTCTTTACAGACGAATGGAAAAACTGGTAGAAGCCGACCTCGGGGAAGATCAGTTTGGATTCCGCAGAAATGTTGGAACACGTGAGGCAATACAGACCCTACGACTTATCTTAGAAGGTAGATTAAGGAAAGGCAAACCTACGTTTCTAGCATTTGTAGACTTAGAGAAAGCTTTCGACAATGTTGACTGGAATAGTCTCTTTCAAATTCTAAAGATGACAGGGGTAAAATACAGAGAGCGAAAGGCTATTTACAATTTGTACAGAAACCAGATGGCAGTTATAAGAGTCGAGGGGCATGAAAGGGAAGCAGTAAAGGAAACAAAAGAAAAATTCGGAGTAGGTATTAAAATCCATGGAGAAGAAATAAAAATGTTGATGTTCGCCGATGACATTGCAATTCTGTCAGACAGAGGAAAGGACTTGGAAGAGCAGTTGAACGGAATTGACAGTGTCTTGAAAGGAGGATAAAAGATGAACATCATCAAAAGCAAAACGGGGATAACGGAATGTAGTCGAATTAAATCGGGTGATGCTGAGGGAATTAGATTAGGAAATGAGACACTTAGAGTAGTAAAGGTGTTTTGCTATTTGGGTAGCAAAATAACTGATGATGGTCGAAGTAGAGAGGATATAAAGTGTAGACTGGCAATGGCAAGGAAAGCGTTTCTGAAGAAGAGAAATTTGTTAACATCGAGTATAGGTTTAAGTGTCAGGAAGTCGTTTCTGAAAGTATTTGTATGGAGTGTAGCCATGTATGGAAGTGAAACATGGACGATAAATAGTTTGGACAAGAAGAGAATAGAAGCTTTTGAAGTGTGGTGCTACAGAAGAATGCTGAAAATTAGAAGGGTAGATCACGTAACTAATGAGGTGGTACTGAATAGAATTGGGGAGAAGAGGAGTTTTTTGGCACAACTTGACAAGAAGAAGGGATCGGTTGGTAGGACATGTTCTGAGGGATCAAGGGATCACAAGTTTAGCATTTGAGGGCAGTGGGGAGGGTAAAAATCGTAGAGGGAGACCAAGAGATGTATACACCAAGCAGATTCAGAAGGATGTAGGCTGCCGTAGGTACTGGGTGATGAAGCAGCTTGCACAGGATAGAGTAGCATGGAGAGCTGCATCAAACCAGTCTCAGGACTGAAGACAACAACAACAACAACGCTCATAAAAGTCGATGTATTGCTTCCTGCTACATATATCTCGCGAAAAGCCTCACACTGAGGTTCACCAACAGTACCTCTTCCCGCTGACCATTAGCGACTGCAGCAGGGAAGGGGCGGAAGGGGCAACTGTACACTAAGTACCCTCCGATATACACTAGAAGGTGGCACATAGGGAAAAGAAGTAGATGTTGAGGGAACGACTGCACGGGGGGTAACTGTAGCAGGCCATTCAGAGGCCCCGCTGATTCCCGTGGCACAGTGCACCCACATCCAGAGCAGTACGTTCAGTTTGTCGTCTGTCATCAAAAAAGTGAGCACACGATTCTACGAAGACTATGGTTTTGTTATTTTAACCAACGCTAACGTAATCAATAAAGTACCTGGCACCTCTTTTAATTTTTCACTACGCCGTTCAAGACTCTGTCTATCCCTGAACCTCCTTGTCACGTGTAGTAGCAATCCATTTAACGCAACAGCGATTGATCAGGATCCCGCGGTGCCTTTCTCATCATTGGGACACCTAACTGAAGAGAGATGTCGGAGTCAGTACAATTTACAGAGGTTCGCAATCTTTTCTGAATCTTAGAATCCAGCAGCCCCATCCTTACCGTCACGGGCCGCTGTTTCAGTACAAATAAGGCTAGAACGGTGAAATGCTTAGTGGGGAGATTGCACCGAACCACAATGCCCGACAAAAAAATTGGTCACCTACAAAGGGAGGAGAAAACGAAATGGACCTTCGAGCACTGAGGAGATATTTGATGTTATTTAGTGACGTCACCAATCAGACATTGGCGCTAGGAGCCCACTTATCAGTATTATGATGCACCCCTTTTGACATTGGTGCATTCACTGAGTCAGCTGGAAAGAGTGTTATAAAGCCGTTGTTTCCTATCCTGAAGCTAGATGACCGACAACTGTCGAAAGTGATCCTTGATACAATGGATACTGGAACAAATGGAGCTGACGTCCGAGCAGGTCGCACAAATGTTCTGTCAGGGACAGATATGGGGAACTTGCTGGCGACGTGAGTGTCTCAGCATCACGCAGACTAGAGACAAGTGCCATGCGTGGACGAGCACTGCCATTTTCAAAAGTAGCACCATGACGTTGTCACATAACAAGTCACACATGAGTACGGAGGATGTCCATAGCGCTGTCAGACATCCCTTAATTGCTACCAGCAGCGACCTGAACTCATGTCCAATGTTCCTCATACTGAAACGCCAGGAGAAGAGCATCGTGCCCCTGCAAAACGTCGGAAGAATGGGACCTCTCCCCAGATCACTGCCATAATCCCTTATGGTGGTCAGACTAGGTCTACAGGCACCTTGACGAGGATCATTACCTCACAGTCATAGGGTCTATCTGAATGGCCAACAAATCTGGATATTGCACGGTTCGCCTAGCTGGTTAAACGGAGTCCCACAGTCGGTCCTCTTTCAAGGTGCTGGTAACACTGTCTCACATGTGTAAGCGACATCTTCGTATCCTTTGCCGTGAACGTCTGACAGTGTTCACACACCTTATATACCCTACCAAGCCTGGTAAGAACACTAAATACGAGCGACACTGAAGCACTTCTGTGATAGTTCTACCTGTCACACAGAACTGCAATACTAATCATGCATGGTGTGTACGTGTAGGAAGTCATATTGGCATCCTTCCACGTCTTCTTGACGCTTCACTTTTTTTGTCGGGTAGTGTAAGAATAAAACGATTGTAATACGTTCGGGAACGAGTCGGCAAGTGTACCGGGTGGTTATCATTAAACGTTCCCTATTTAAACGTTATAACACGGAAACTAACTACCGTACGAGGACCAAACTTGGTAGCATTAATGTCAAGGACATCGGGAAGAGAAATAATACAGAATCAGTTCAGCTGAAACACTTTGAATGTGCTCCTACAGGACACATACCACTACAACTGGTACCATTGCTGCTACAAAAGGCGCTCAATATGGAGTCTGAAAGCGCAGGACTGCATTCTGCACAGCAGAACGAAGCATGTCCGTAGGTATGCTGGCTAACTCTCTTGATATGCTGCGCTTCAGATCAGCACATGTGTGAATGTTCCCCTGGTAAGCCCCGTTTTTTAGGTAGCCCCACAGCCAGAAATCACAGGGAGTGAGATCAGGTGGTCGTCCTGGCCAAGTATTTGGAAACGATCGGCTGATAATTCGATCGTTTCCAAATGTATTTCGGAGAAGCAGCGATGTGCGGTGGAGCTCCGTTTTGTATGAAGAGTTCAACTCGTCTCTCTCTTGTAGGGCGGGTATGACAGGCTGGCCAGTCACACTGCACGACTTTGGTCCTTGATCGCCAACCAGTTCAAACAAGAATGAGTCAATGATGAACGTAGCCGTGCAGCCATACCATACGGTGACACGTCCACCATACAGAGAAGCTTCATGCACAGTGACTCGAGGTGAAGATCCACACACTCGGCAATTCTGTGTGTCCACCTTACCCGTCAGAGAAAAGTGAGCTTCGTCTGTCCATAGGACGGTCCGGGACCAGCCCTCGTCACTTCAATCCTTGCGAAAAAGTGGAGAGCGAAATCAACACGTCATTTTGCGACCTGTAATGCAAGCTGCTGCACGATATGGATCTTGTACGGGTACCATTTGAGAATGGTTGGAAGCACATTCCGTACAGTGGACCACGGGGTGTTCAACTGTCGTGACACAGCAAGCGCACTGACTGACGATTGGAAATTGCGGCCGGCTGGAGTGGCCGTGCGGTTCTAAGCGCTGCAGTCTGGAACCGAGCGACCCCTGCGGTCGCAGGTTCGAATCCTGCCTCGGGCATGGAGTGTGTGATGTCTTTAGGTTAGTTAGGTTTCAGTAGTTCTGAGTTCTAGGCGACTGATGACCTCAGAAGTTAAGTCGCATAGTGCTCAGAGCCATTTGAACCATTTTTGGAAATTGCGCGCAGCGTTGTGTGCCAAAGCAACAGCGATTTCATCAACCACCTGTGGTGCAACCGGTCATAGGTCTCTTCCCGGAGCGACGCCCCGTTCGCCACTTAAATTCTTCATCATGCTCCGCACAGCATATGGAGAAAGAGGACTCTTCCGCAATCCTTTCAATCGGCGATTTTCTCGAACTACAGCTGCAGCATTACTGTTGTTTTAATAATACGGCTTCACTAATAATGCCCCGCTCCTTTTGTCCAAGCGCATGTTGACACGTCAACAAGTGCACTGCCACTGGTTAGGTGTATGAGACTATGATTCACGATGACTGATGACGGCACCTGGTGGCCATATTTGGAACAGGGCGGTGGTGCTGTGACGCATGAAAGTCAAGCACCCAATACTCTGGACATCAATGCTACCAAGTTTGGTACTCGTGCGGTAATTAGCTTCCCTGGTTCAAATGGTTGAAATGGCTCTAAGCATTATGGGACTTAACATCTGAGGTCATCAGTCCCCTAGACGTAGAACTGCTTAGGGCGGCCGCTGTGGCCGAGCTGTTCTAGGCGCTTAAGTCTGGAACCGCGCTGCTGCTGCGGTCGCAGGTTCGAATCCTGCCTCGGGCAGGGAGTGTGTGATGTCCTTAGGTTAGTTAGGTTTCAGTAGTTCTAAGTCTAGGGGACTGATGACCTCAGATGTTAAGTCCCATAGTGCTCAGAGCCATTTGAACCATTAGAACTACTGAAACCTAACTAACTTAAGGACATCACACACATCCATGCCCGAGGCGGGATTCGAACCTGCGACCGTAGCAGCAGCGGGGTTCAGGACTGAAGCCTAGAAACGCTCGGCCACAGCGGCCAGCAGCTTCCCTGTTATAACGTGTTAAATGAGGAAAGTTTAATTATAACCACCCGGTACTACCGCTTTAACTCCAACCTCGGATGTAGAGAATCTACTCCTGCATGTCATCCGTGAGTGGAATTAGCAAGGGTAGAAGACACACTCAACGGTGGCTTTCTGTGGACAGTGAGACAGTAAACAACTGAATTAAAGGAGTTTGTTTCATAATTAGTAATAAAAGGGATTATGGCTGTAAAAGCTACTATGCTTTTTGTACCGCCTGCCAGAGACACGGAAATGTGGCGAGCCTGGCAGAAGTGGTGGCTGGAAGTGAAACTGAATGGCGAGTGGAGAGGCGGTTGTAAGGACGACCTCGGCACTGAGGGACGGGCGGGTGAAGCGGAGCGGAGTCTTGCGGTCGGACGGTGCACGGCCCGCTGGCTGCCCACGCGGCTCATTCAACGGAGTGACGTCCCGCTCTGCCGGCCACGTGCGACCCACGTGTAGCCTACCTCCGCCGGGCGCAATAAGCGCGGCCTCCCAGGTGACGACGGCGCCCATCCACTCGTCGAGCACCAGCTTCTGTGTCTCTGACAAGAAATTTGCACGAAATTAACTTCCCACGTCTCAGTGGTGTGGTATGTAGATCATCAGCGGATAAGTTACATTCCGTTTATGAAATGTTCGATACCGGTTTTCATGTATATTTTACAATACGTATTTATGTTGGAATTACGTGATACATTCGGGCCGATAACATGAAAACTTCATTTGAAATTGGCAGCATTTAACGTGAGGATTTCTTTTACTTTTTGTTTGGTCTATTATGTAAGTATACTATACTCCACAAAATGTTCATAATCTAATTATTACCTCATTTTGAAACAGAGAACAATAAATAATGATATAATCTAGAACGTAATTTTGAATTATTTAAAATTTTAAAGTTATAATAAATGGCATGCGAAATTAAAAAAATATTTATTTAAATCGATTAAGAGTGAAATTTGTTATTCAGTAAGTAAACTGGCTATGAAAACGTATTTTTTTAAATGATTTGTAGAAAAATAACAAAAATCATTGTCTTCCACAATTTCCGATAGTATTTTTGAAATTGATTTAAAGAAAAGAACCATCGATATATACAGCACTAAAATTGTGAATTCCAAAAATATACGATCTTGTGAAAAATAATGTTTCAATTAGTAAAGCATTGTAATTTGAAAACTATTTCCTATAACTGTTTGGCGCCACACCCTAACCGATATGAAGAAGTGAAAACCACTTCACGGGCAGTCCTTCAATGTTTAAGTACATATCTTTGTTGAAATTAAACGGGTAAACAATGTGGTAAACTGTCAAATATAAATAAGAATGATTACAAAAACAGCGTTCCTGTATGCTTTAATAAAAAAGGGCTCCTGCAAGGAAAAGAAGTTTATCATGTGGGTTCAACACACAAGCTAACTGAAGACGCTACTTTTAATAGTGCCTGCCAAAATTAACTTACAAAGTGCAATAATAGTAATATTATGACTACATCATTTGTGGGCAATATTTTCTATGAGAAAAACACTAAAACATAAATAGGTGAATTTGCATCATTTACGAATGTGGTGCTCATCATAGGAGACATATCTCAGTAATAATGTTGATTTGGAACGGAATTTTACAGGTGGAATTTGAGTAGTATTCCCCGTCGTAAAGTATAATGTGGAACTTGTGAGTCTTCCTGCATACCAACCCTTTCCTTGTTACTGGCCGGCCCGTGTGGCCGAACGGTTCTAGGCGCTTCAGTCCGGCACCGCTCTGCTGCTACGGTCGCAGGTTCAAATCCTGCCTCCGGCATGGATGTGTGTGATGTCCTTGGGTTAGTTAAGTTTAAGCAGTTCTACGTCTAGGGGACTGATGATATCAGATGTTAAGTCCCATAGTGCTTAGAGCCATTTTAACCATTTGAACTTTGTTATTGTTGTGGTCTTCAGTCCGAAGACAAGTTCGATGAAGCTCTCCGCATCAACCTGCACTGTGAAAGCCTATCTATCTCTTCTTAACTACTGCAGCCTACTGTACATCCATTTAAACCTGCTTGCGAAGTCTTTGTCTCCTTCTACTATTTTTAGCCCCCCCCCCCCTTCCACAAACACACACACACACACAGACACACTTCTCTTCATCGCCGAACAGACAATTCCTTCGTGTCCCCGGACCTGATATATCAATCAATCCCTTCTTTTAGTCGAGTTGGGCCATACATTTCTTTTTACCCCAGTTCGATTTAGTATCTCTTCATCAGTTATCCTAAATGCCCATCTAGTCTCCAGCATTCCTCTGTATTATGACATTTTAGAAGCTTCTATTCTGTAGTTGTCTGATTTTATATTCGAATACTATCCTTGCTGAATGAGATTTTCAATCTGCAGCGGGGTGTGCGTTGATATGAAACTTCCTGGCAGATTAAAACTGTGTGCTAGACCGAGACTCGAACTCGGGACATTTACCTTTCGCGGGCAAGTGCTCTACCCTGAGCTACCCAAGCACGACTCACGCCCCGTCCTCACAGCTTTACTTCCGCCAGTACCTCATCTCCTGCTTTCCAAAGGCTAAGATCAGTCGTAGGCTCAGATTTTGTTTTTATTCTACCGAACCCCTAATATTAACGATAACTCGTTTTGATCGGCTTTATTTTTACTTTTAAGTTTAATATGCAGAAAGTGGGGTTTGGTACGTAGTGGACAAAGTTAATTTTGAATGCTGTTTTTTTATTACTTTTAGGACTATACACAGTACAAAACATTTCATGTCAATACTTCGCTGACCTGTTGTGGTTTCGTGACATGGCGTACCTGCAACAACAGATCCTGGTTCAAATGGCTGAAGCACTTTGGGACTTAACATCTGAGGTCATCAGTCCCCTACACTTAGAACTACGTAAACCTAACTAACCTAAGGAGATCACACACATCCATGCCCGAGGCAGGATTCGAACCTGCGACCGTAGCACCAGCGCGGTTCCAGACTGAAGCGCCTAGAACCGTTCGGCCACAGCGGCTGGCTAACAGATCCTGTTGTGAATGAAATTTCTAGATCTCACAGAACAGTGCGCGATCTCTATTTACAGAAGCAGTGTTAATATTTGTAGAAGAGACTTCCGGCCTAGTGCACCTTGGACGAACAGAAAACGTGTTCCACAATTTTCGAGACAAAACGTTGTGTCGAACAAGCTGTAGCATTTTATCGAAAGACCGCCATCAGGACGAAATATATATGACACATTTCCCTCCTTAATCTGAGGCCGTGACTCAGCACGGAGAAAGGTAGTTCTCGTGTATCTGGGCGATCGCTCCACAGCTGTGCAACGGCGGACCCTGCGGAACGGGATCAGTCGAACGAAGCTTGCTTCTGCAGTGAAGACTGCCAGCCGATAACATGACACAGAGAGAGACATGTGCGTGTGTCTCTGGAAAACGGGAGCGGCACAAGTAAAGTGCGGGCGCGCTATTAATAGAGAGTACACACGGCTGTATCAGAATTAACCTTCGGCGAGCGGCTGGTGCGACATATATGGGTGAGCGGTTCTTGGCAGCGGTCGGCCGCAAGAACTGGCGGTCGGGAGCGGTCAACATCTGTCGCACAGTGGTTGTGCCAACGCCTGGTCGCTCGCTCGTACATACCGCGGCTGCAAACACGGACGGCAAAACAGACCTTGGAACGGCAGCCAGCGGGGAAAATACGACTGTATATTTTATGGACGTGGCGCCGTTCAGAAATACCCCCGTGTTATGTCTGTACCATACGTATCCAATTCCTGGGCAACAGATCGTGCCCAGCAGGCAATATATTACTTGTACGTGTAGAGGAATGTTGTTTACCCGGCGCTCATTCGCCCGTGATCTAGGTACAGCGTCTTTCAATACTAATCAAAACGTCAAAAGTCGCCCTCATTCTGCCGACTACGGAAGAGCAGACAGACGTTCGGGACATTCTCTTGTCCTTGGGATGGGAAACTGCCTCTAAAGGGGGAACAGTCAGCAATGAAGGCAATGGAAACCACTGCATTAAAGACACATAATTTGTATTCACAGGACATTCGGGACATTCTCATGCACTTGGGATGGGTAACTGCCTCTAAAGGGGGAACAGTCAGCAATGAAGGCAATGGAAACCACTGCATTAAAGACACATAATTTGTATTCACAGGACGTTCGGGACATTCTCATGCACTTGGGATGGGTGCCTCTAAAGGGGGAACAGTGAGCAATGAAGGCAATGGAAACCACAGCATTAAAGACGCATAATGTGTATCCACAGCACATGTGGCCTGTAACTGAAAAAGTATCATGATTATCTCTCTATTGGCAAAAGATTACGGAATAGTCCCCCATTTAGATCCCCGGGAGGGGACTGCCAAAGAGGAGGTGACCAAGAGAAAAATATTGAATAACCAACCAAAGGGTAATGCTCTACGAATCGGGGCGTGGAATGTCATAAGTTTGAACGTGGTAGGAAAGCTAGAAAATCTGAAAAGTGGAATGCAAAGGTTTAGTCTACATATAGTTGAGGTCAGTGAAGTGAAATGGAAGGAAGACAAGGCTCTTTTGGTCAGATGAATGTAGGGTAATATCAGCAGCAGCAGAAAATGGTACAAAGGGATTAGGATTTGTTGAAGGGCAGAGAGTGAGCTGCAGTGTACAGTTCAGTGACAGTGTTGTTCTCATCAGAATCGACAGCAAACCAACACCGGCATCGACAGTTCACTTATATATGCCGAAGTCGCAAGCCGAACATGAAGAAAAAGACAAAGTACTTGAGGATATTGAACGGGTAATTCAGTACGTAAATGGAGATGAAAAATCTAATAGTCAAAGTGGATTGGGATGCGGAAGAAGGGAAAGGAGTGAAAGAAAGGGTTACAGGAGAATGTGGGCTCGGTACTAGCAATGAAAGAGGAGGAAGAGTAATGGAGTTCTGTAATAAATTTCAGCTAGTAGCAGCGAATACTCTGTTCAAGCACCATAGGAGGAGGAGGTATATTTGGAAAAAGCAAGAAGATAAAGGAAAATTTCGGTTAGATACATCATGGTTAGGCAGAGATTCCGTAATCGGATACTGGATTGTAAGGCTTACCGAGGAGCAGATATAGATTCAGCTCACGATTAAATAGTGATAAAGCGTAGGCTGAATTGAGATTAGTCAGGAAAAATGAATGTGCAAAGAAGTGGTATGCGCAAGTACTTAGGAATGAGAAGACACGCTTGAAGTTCTCTGAGGCTATAGATACTGTGATAAGGAATAGCTCAGTAGGGAGTTCAGTTGAAGAGGAACAGACATCTCTAAAAAGAATGAATTTTCACTCTGCAGCTGAGTGTGCGCTGATATGAAACTTCCTGGCAGATTAAAACTGTGTGCCCGACCGAGACTCGAACTCGGGACCTTTGCCCTTCGCGGGCAAGTGCTCTACCATCTGAGCTACCGAAGCACGACTCACGCCCGGTACTCACAGCTTTACTTCTGCCAGTATCTCGTCTCCTACCTTCCAAACTTTACAGAAGCTCTCCTGCGAACCTTGCAGAACTAGCACTCCTGAAAGAAAGGAAAGTTTGGAAGGTAGGAGACGAGATACTGGCAGAAGTAAAGCTGTGAGTACCGGGCGTGAGTCGTGCTTCGGTAGCTCACATGGTAGAGCACTTGCCCGCGAAAGGCAAAGGTCCCGAGTTCGATTCTCGGTCGGGCACACAGTTTCAATCTGCCAGGAAGTTTCATCTCTAAAAAGAGCAATCACAGAAGTTGGAGAAGGTACAAAGAAGATAACTGAGAAGAAACCATGGATAACAAAAGAAGCACAAAGAAGATAACTGAGAAGAAACCATGGATAACACAAGAAATACTTCAGTTCATCGATGAAAGAAGGAAGTACAAAAATGTTCAGGGAAATTCAGGAACACAGAAATACTAGTCACTTAGAAATGAAATAAACAGAAGTGCAGAGAAGCTGAGGCAAAATTCCTGGGGGCAAAACGTGAAGAAATCGAAAGGGAAGTGACTGTCGGAAGGCCTGACTCATAGAAAAGTCAAAAGAACCTTCTGTGAAGTTAAAAGGAAGGTTGATAACAATAAGATTGCAATGGGCACTCCAGTGTTAAATGCGGAAGGAGAACACTGAAGGCATCTATGAGTGACAGACTTGTCCGATGACGTGATGGGAGAAGAAACAGGAGTCGGTATGGAAGAATAGGAGATTCAGTATTAGAATCAGAATTTAAATGAATTGAGGCAGAAAGGGTAGACAACAGTCCATCAGAATTTCTAAAATCACTGGGGGAAGTGGCAACAAAACGATTATTCACGTTGATATGTAGAATGTACGATTCTGGCGATATCCCATCTGACTTTCGAAAAAATCATCCACACAATTGCGAAGATTACAAGTGACGACAAGTGTGAGTATTATCGCACAATTAGCTTAACAATTCATGCATCCCAGTTGCTGAAAAGACTAATATACAAAAGAATGGAAAAGGAAATTGAGGATATGTTAGATGACGATCAGTTCGACTTTAGGAAAGATAAGTGCACCAGAGAGGCAATTCTGACGTTGCGTTTGATAATGGTTGCAAGACTGCAGAAAAGTTAAGACACTTTCATAGGATCTGTCGGCCTGGAAAAAGCGTTCGACAATGTAAAATGGCGCATGATGTTCGAAATCTCGGGAAAATAGGGGCACGCTCTAGGGAAAGGCGAATAATATACAATACGTACAAGAAACACGAGGGAATACTAAGAGTGAGAGACGAAGTGCTCGGATTTAAAAAGATGTAAGATATGGATGTAGTGTTTTGCCACTACCGTTGTACCATACATCGAAGAAGCAATTACGGAAATAAAAGAAAGGTTCAAGAGTTGAATTAAAATTCAAGATGAAAGGATATCAATAATAAGATTCGCTAATGATATCGCTATCTTCAGTGGAAGTGAAGAAGAATTGCAGGACCTGCTGAATGGAACGAACAGTCTATTGAGTCCAGAATATGGACGGAGAGTAAATCGAAGAAAGACGAAAATAATGAGAATTAGCAGAAATGAGAAGAGCGAGAAACTTAACATCAGGATTAATGGTCACGAAGTAGATGAAGTTAAAGAATTCTGCTACCTAGGCAGCAAAATAACCAATGACGGACAGAGCAAGGAAGACATCAAAATCAGAATAGCACTGGCAAAAGGCGCTTTCCTGGCCAGGAGAAGTCTACCAATACGAAACATAGACCTTAATTTGAGGAAGAAATTTCTGAGAACGTACGTTTGGAACACATCGTTTTATGGCTGTGGAACATGGAGTGTGGGGGAAACCGGAACATAAGAGAATCGGAGCATTTGAGATGTAGTTCTACAGAAGAATGTTGAAAATTAGGTGGACTGGTGAGGTAAGTTCAAAAAATGGGTTCAAATGGCTCTGAGCACTATGGGACTTAACATCTCAGGTCATCAGTCCCCTAGAACTTAGAACTACTTAAACCTAGCTAACCTAAGGACATCACACACATCCATGCCCGAGGCAGGATTCGAACCTGCGACCGTAGTGGTCGCGAGGTTCCAGACTGTAGCGCCTAGAACCGCTCGACCACCACACCGGCCGGCGTGAGGTAAGTAATGACTAGGTTGTCCGGAGAATCGCCGAGACAAGAAGAAAGGATGGGATGGTAGGATGCCAATGAATAACTGTCATGGTACTAGAGGGAGCCGCAGAGGGTCAAAACCGTAGAGGAAAACAGAGATTGGGATACATCCAACAAATAACTGAGGGCGTAGATTTTTGATGACGTCCTCTGGCAGACCGGAATTTTTCAGGAGCTTCACTGTTTTTCTGCTGTGTCCCGTTTTAGGCATTTATAAGTACTATCTTAGAATAACGATGTCACTTTGCTGTCGTACTCACAGGTATTAGAAACAGCCGTGGTATCTTCCATGTTAGCCGGAAGTACCACATGAATTTCATCTTTCTGCAATGCTATGGTGAATTCTTTGACGAGCTGCCATCCACATATCGGACCATTCCCAGTCGAGAGAACTGCAGATCAAAAGAGATGGCAGTTACATAAACTGCGTGCGTTGTCATCCAGTTCGTACCTTGTATGCGGTATCCTTTCTTTGACGATGGCCAACCTGGTGTTAGGTAAAATATTATTCAGTCCTACCGACCAAAAGTGATTTAAAAATTTATCATTTAAGTTTGCTGTTAAAGACATTGATGCTTCGGGGTCGATTATTATCAGCCATTGATGTTCAGACGTTGATGTAGAAATCTAAATGAATATCGATGTATGGCGGTTGGCTACATTTAAAGACTGTCGTCGTCGATTATTGTTATTATTGCTTCTGGATTATCGAATAATGTACTTTTTTTTTAATACTCTGACGGGTTTGATGAGTGGTTGGATGCGGCCCCCAAGAATTCCTCTCCTATGCCAACCGCTTCAACTCGGAGTAGCAATAGCAAATTACGCCCTCAATGATTTTATGGCTCTATTCCAATCTCTGTTTTCCTCTACGGTTTTAAGTTCTATAGCTCCCTTCCATACCATGGAGAAGCTATTCTTTGATGTCTTGAAAATCTTCTACCATGTGAGCCGTGCCGCCTCATTTCGTCTAGTAAAGGATCACTTTACGAAGGGATTGTAACCGTCACCTTTTAACGAGTACACCTCTAAAAATATAGGACAGCTTTTTTTCCAATTTCTAAACCCTGTGTATTTCGTGAACATAAACTGCCCTGTCTCAATTCCATGATCGTCAATAGTCACTATTTTCCTCCTAATGCTGTCTATCAGCTTATGAACGACGCACTTGAATCGGTTAGGTACGGAATCTTGAGCCGACTCGCCTAGCTTTTATTTAGTTCATTAGATGACAGCGCTTAACTGAATAGGAAACTTTACGCCAGTATAAAATCCTAAGGGCTTAGTGCTCTGTTGCATAGAAACGTTCACACCATATTCGTAGCACATGAAAATGTGTTTTTCATGGATCTGCCTGTCTGCAGACTTATTGTGTGCCGGGCATGCCTATCTCATGATTGTGCTTTAACTGGTCAATAATTATTTCTCAGCGGTAGGTCATAACGGAACGTGAACATGATCTGAAACAGCCTGACAAGCAATTCTTTAGAAATATTTGAACTAATGATAGCTTCACGAAGTATTGTTTTAATGACACTTATTTGGTCAAATTTCTCTCACACTGAAGTCAATTGTCACAACGTCATTAGTCATACGTGGGATCACTCTGAAATTCCTGGATGGTGCTGAATATTTTTTGACCAGTGATTCATCTCGTCTGGATGCAAACTATTCCTGCAGGGCTCAATAGCTTTGTTCGATGTTGTATTTCGTGTGGGGGATGGAATATATCATTAGATTTTCTGTCGCATTCTGATATGTCCCCCTTATTGAAACCATCCATTGAACAATATGAGCTGCACATTTTACATTAGCTCTTTCTGCTTTTAAAATTTGTACGGTTGTTTCACAATGACTGCATTCGGTTTTACAGGCTTGATCTTTACGCCAACCTTGATTTTCTACGTCTCTCGAGAATTAAATGCGCAGTATGTGTTTAGTATATCTTTGCGTGTGGGCGAAGCTCGCAGTGTTTGAAGGCCATGCTAGGATGATCCTAAATGCATTCCAGTGTGAAAATAAATATACTGCATTCGGTTTACATAATCGCGCATTACAAGCTAAGTGCATGCAGCTTGGGCACACAGTTCATCCATTACCCTACTTTTTATTCCAGTTATTTTCTTCTGCCCCTGCTTAACTTTGTTTAATTCTTCTTCTTTACTTAATCGTTACATCTTGTACGAAAATATTTCGAGGAAATAACTTTTCTTCTTAACTAACGGTAGATACTACAGTAGTGAGATGAGCATTGCCTGTAACTGACTTTGCGTGTTATTATTTATACCTAAGTAACTGATTCCACGCCAGGCGGTCAATCTGGAATGTCGATATTCCCACGTTAACACTGTGTAAGTCCATCACGTGTCTAGCCGTGTAACTTAAAAATTAACAAAATTCAAATATATAGTTGGTTCAGCAATTAAATATTTTGACCTGCTTCAACTTTTCTCGCAAAGAACTCAATGATCATTGACGTCGTTAACATTTTCACTAACAAAGTGAGAGAAGCTGGAGTTGGCCCTGTCAAAACTGAGCTAACCTGTCTTTGAGAAAATGCCTGTTGGCTTCTGTCTCGGGTTCTTCGCCCACTAGTAGTGAAGGGTGAAGCTCCGACAATGCCAGTCATTCGTGCTGGTGAAACGTTAGAAACATCGCCACATAAACATCGGCTGGAGAACCCCAGACATATGCCAACAGGCAGTTTGTCAACAAGTGACCACTAAAGCCTTAAAAAATTTATATCTTTTCTTTTATACTGTAACGATAAAAAAAGACTGAAAATCTTACTCTTTCTGAAGGCTCGCCTATTTCACAAACACTGTAACAGGTACTGCATTTACTACGTTCCATGTGGTTCCCGAACCAGCAGCTCTAACTTTTGAGAGTAAAGGGCGACGAGATATAAAGGTATGGGTTGCAGTGCCGACACCCACTACATATTTTTTTTTAATTTGTTAGGAAATTGCAGAGGGAAATACATAATGCTTATCATAACATTATAGTTAATAACTAGCTTTCTGGGCGCGCCTTTGCCTGCTTAGTCATACGTCACATACACTTCACGATGTTACAAACATTCAGAGATAATGGAGGAGCGTAAATGTGTCAGTCTGAGGTAAGGGGCCCTGGTCCGGAAACGATAACTACGAGCACCTCCTGAGAAGAAGAAATGTGTTTCGCAGTAGCAGAGGTGAACAAGTGCCCATACCTCTCAAGGTATGCACTTCAGAGCCTATGTTTACTGGGCTTTTTTTGTTTTGGTCCATAACATCTCCTCCCAAAACGTTGTAAGCAAAGCGCCTGCAGCAGAAGAGGTGCACTCTCGGAGGTACCACAACGATTTTCGCGTACATCTTTCGACTCGGTAGTTTCCGGACCCAGGTCCCTTACTTCAAATGGTTACCTTTAGCACTGTCCATCACCCTGGATATACAGGGTGTATCAAAATGAATCATCCGATTTGGCACGTCTATATTTTTGAAAATAATAAATATATACAACGAATTTTGTTTTTTGATGAACGGGAAACTCAAAAAATTTTTTTTCATTCCTTTTCATAGGTGTTCAATACGCCCCCCTTTAGATGCACGGCATATGTCAGTGCGGTATTTAAACTGTTCCCATACTGCAGCGAGCATGCATTGTGTTACAAGTTCCACAGCTGTTGTTATGCGATTTCTCAGTTCGTTCATTGTTGTCGGTAAGGGAGGCACATAAACAGAGTCTTTTATAAACTCTCACAAGAAATAATCACAACCAGTCAGTTCCGGTGACCTTGGAGACCAGTAATGTAAGGCTGAATCGTTTGGTCCAGTGCGACCGATCCATCGTTCAGTAATCCTTTGATTTAAAAATTCTCGTACTTCCCTATGCCATTGCGGCGGTGCCCCACCCTGTTGGTAGACGAAGTCGTTCGAATCAGTCTCCAACTGTGGGAAAATAAAGTTCTCAAGCATATCGAGATATGCTTCCTGTGACAATGTTCTCTCGCAGTGCTTCTTTCCAGATAGTACGTGATGCCTGTACTATGGACCATACACATTTTCCCGTCAAACTGCACAAAACACATTAAATTTTGGAGATATGTTGTATACCTTCATGTGTTGTTCCATGCACCATATTCTCACATTGTGACGGTTCACCTTCCCATTTAAATGGAATCTGCCTCGTCACTAAACACTAAGCTTAGAAGAAAACTGTCATCCTCCATCTTGCTAAGAACGAAATTGCTGAACTCCACACGTTGTTGTTTGTCAGCATCACGGAGAGACTGCAATAACAGAAATTCGTATGGTTTCATGTGTAAACGTCGACGCAACACACGCCAGACGGGCATCGGTGGCATGTTGAGCTGTCGAGCTGCACGGCGAACGGTTTTCTACGGACACCTTGTGAAACTATGGCGGATGCGTTCGACTTCTGTCTCAGACACTCGGGGACGGCCCGGCGATTTGCCTTTACACAAACAACCTGTTTATCAGAATTGTTCATGCCATCGTCTAATGCTCTGTGCTGTAGGAGGATCCACACCATTCCTAGTACGAAAGTCGAGCTGAACAGTTACTACTGACCTGACACCATCTTTACACACACACTGCTGCTACCTGGCGAGAACCATGTAAAACTCGAGAGTTTGTTCATTCCATCAGTACGTTGTTCAAGCACATATCTCAAATAACATAATAGTTACAATTTTTTTTTTTTAAATCGAATGATTCTTTTTGATACACCCTGTATTTTGAATGTATTTGACATACTTCATACACATATATACACGTATTTCATCTCTAACTGTAGAGTGTTTCGCCCTGCAGTGTCATCTGAATCATGAAACTTTCAGTTATTCCTAGTCAAAAAATACACAAAAAGTAGTGGACAGCATTTCAACGTCTTTAGTGCGAAAACCGAAAAAACAATTTTTACGTTTGTAATAGGGTAGGTATTCCACACCTTTTCTTCAGATTTACATACGTTCCTTTTCTCTCTCTCTCTCTCTCTCTTTTTACCCGACAGACTGGGCGTAAATGAAAAAGCTAGGAGTTTTGACAGTAATCTTTATTTCGACTTAGTAACAGTTGCGACCTCGTTGATGCATTGAACAACACAGATAAGAGACATATTGGATTTCGTACTTTCAAAGTATTCCAGTTAGCTAAACACAGGAACGAAATACTAACAGATCGTTTTCGAACATATTCACAACCAACCCCTTTTTAAGCACACCGCATCCCAACGGGTAACATGTTATCTTATTCCCATAGCGTTTTTTATACAAGAAATGAGTCATGTATATAGCAAATGTGGTTTAAATTGCTCCAGGCGTTCCTATTACGTCTTTATGTCACCACTTTTCATCCCCACACTCAGTCGAAGGGGTCTTGCACTCAACTTTTTCTAGCCAACAGTCGACAGGTCTGCCAACTACGGTAAAAATTGCTTCAGGCATTAAAGAGATATGCTCGGGTATCACTGTCTTTGTTACCCTTCCTCCTCCAACCCCCCCGTCCCCAGGAGTGAAATGTCGCAACTCCGAAAATTATGAATTCGATACAAATGACGGTAGCTGTCGTCGTCCAATATTTTTACATGTCATGGCTTCTTATCTCCATCCCCACTTCTTGGGGAAATAATACAAATAATGAGTCATGTATATACACAGTTTCGTTGAAAATGCTCAAGATGGTCCTCAGTTACACCTCTATGTTATCACCTTTTCACCGCTCTGGTAGGTGGGAGACTCTTACCCTCACGGTGCTTCTTTCAAGATAGTGCGTAATGTCCGTATTATGTCTGAAATCGATCCTGTGGTTATAATGATATTTATATACATACGTACATAAATACAATGAAATTTATAAATGTAGGCACATCAAAAAAAGTTTTGCATCACGTCGGTTTCGAGAGTTCCGGAACCTGTGCAGAGAATTGGAATAGAGATCAACATAAACATCATTTCCGCCCTTTTTATTTCTCATGAAAACCACACACTGCATGTTGTACCACCACACAGAGAGATCTTCAGAGGTGGTGGTCCAGATTGCTGTACACATCGGTACCTCTAATACCCAGTAGCACGTCCTCTTGCATTGATGCATGCCTGTAGTCGTCGTGGGAAGCTATCCACAAGTTCATCAAGGCACTGTTGGTCCAGATTGTCCCATTCCTCGACGGCAATCTGGCGTAGATCCCTCTTGCCTCTTCAGTCTATCCCAGGTATGTTCGATAGGGTTCATGTCTGGAGAACACTATAGTCGAGCGATGTCGTCATCCTGAAGGAAGTGATTCACCAGATGTGCACGATGGGGGCGGGAATATTCAACCATGAAGACAAATGCCTCGTCAATATGCTGTCGATATGGTTGCACTATCGGTCGGAGGATTGCATTCACGTATCGTACAGCCGTTACGGCGCCTTCCATGACCACCAGCGCGTACGTCGGACCCATATAATGCCACCTCGAAACATCAGGGAACCTCCACCTTGCTGTACTCGCTGGACAGTGCGTCTAAGGCGTTCATACTGACCAGTTTGCCTCCAAACCCGTCTCCGACGATTCTCTGGTTGAAGGCATATGCAACACTCATCGGTGAAGATTACGTCATGCCAATCCTGAGCGGTCCAATCGGCATGTCGTTGGGTCCATCTGTACCGCGCTGCATGGTGTCGTGGTTGCAAAGATGGACCTCGCCATGGACGTCAGGAGTGAAGATGGGCATCACGCAGCCTACTGCACACAGTTTGAATAGTAACACGACGTCCTGTGGCTGCACGAAAAGCATTATTCAACATGGTGGCATTGCTGTCAGGGTTCCTCCGAGCCATAATCCGTAGGTAGCGGTCATCCACTGCAGTAGTAGCCCTTGGGCGGCCTGAGCGAGGTGTGTCAGCGATAGTTTCTGTCTCTCTGTATCTCCTCCATGTCCGAACAACATCACTTTGGTTCACTCCGAGGCGCCTAGCTGAGAGTCCTACCTGGCACAAAGTAACAATGCGGACGCGATCGAACCGCGGTATTGACCGTCTAGGCATGGCTGAACTACAGACAACGCGAGCCGTGTATCTCCTTCCTGGTGGAATGATTGGAACTGATCGGCTATCGGACCCACTCCATCTAACAGGCGTTGCTAATGCATGGTTGTTTACATCTCTGAAAAGTCAAAGGGACTGTGTCTCTGATACAGTATCCACAGTCAACGTCTATCTTCAGGAGTTCTCGGAACCGGGGTGATGTAAAACTGTTTTTGGTGTGTGTGTGTTACAACGAAATGGGAGAAAGCAAGCTGAAACAATTAAAGCAAGTGTTTTACTGGATTAGTGCCCCTGGTAGCTGAGTGGTCAGCGCGACGGAATGTCATACCTAACGACCCTGGTTCGATTCCCGGCTGAGTCGGAGATTTTCTCCGCTCAGGGACTGGGTGTTGTGTTGTCCTTATCATCATCATTTCATCCCCGTCGACACGCAAGTCGCCGAAGTGGCGTCAACTTGAAAGACTTGCACCAGCGGAACGGCCTACCCGACGGGAGGCCCTAGCCATACGGCATTTACATTTACTGGTTTAGTTTTGTAAATATATCTTTGGGAAGGTTGTAAATAATAGATCAATTGTAAATTATTCTTTCCTCCAAGTGAGCCTAAAAACTTCCAAAAATGCACTATTGTAGTGCACACAGCAGAAAGTAATATGAACGGTGGAGGAATTGATCTGATTTTAAAACTTAACGATCTTATTATATAAGTTTGCTTTTAAATACGATGTAGTGCAGCAATAAGATACTTCACTGCAGATAAGCGTACTGAAGTGGAACAATATGCAGTAAATAATATGCAGTAACGGCCACAGAATCTTTCTGACCTGGAAATGTTCGTCTCTCTCTGTATGGAAAAACTCTTTTATTACTGAAGTTTCTTAAATGGCGGCTTTACGATGAATGGCGCCTAAGTTTCGAGTTTATGTCTGCGCTGTTAAACATAATTTCAGATGCAAGATGTGGAAATTATGACGACAGAAGTGACAGAGGCCACTTCATTTTAATCTGTCGTCTCTGTGAAGTTTGGCAAAAAACCTACCGCGCATAGTCAGTGGTAGGGACAGGAAAAAAAAGTTTTGTTTTATGGTTAATTTCGGTGTTATTTTGCCAATTACGTCGTTGTTTTGCTAATTCAGTCGTTGTTCTCTAAACTCTCATTTTTCAAGTATTATCAAAAATTAGTTTTACGGTAGTAATGAAGCGACATTTAAACTCTTTTAACGTGGAAATGAAGCCATATTTAAACCCTTTTAACGTGGAGTAGAGGCAGCAGCTATATCTGCCATCATCATATTTCACGATACTTTTGCACTATAAATCGTACCAAAAGCAACGCTTTATGAGAAAGCTGTCAGGCAGTGCATCAAATAAACTGTATATTTTCTTAGTAATCATGTGTAAATAAGAAAACCATCAAATATGGGCCTTTAGTTTCACAATCACGAGCGCTGGTTCGGTATCCTATGCTAAATTTGGTGGATATATGCAGACCGACCATGCGCTGTGTTTATGTACGCGTTTGTGAAGCTAATGTGCGTGATTTGATATGTTATTGTGTTCATACTAAGGTACTTATAAAATATTTAGTTTAATTCATTCATCGGAGTAACCCTTTCATAGCTAAATTTATTTAGCATATATTTGAAAAATAAAAGCTCAAAACCTGTCTTCCTTTGTGATAAACAATACAAATTCACTACCGAAAAATTTTAAGCTGATCGCTCTTGAAAATCGGTGAAGTGGGTCAGATGTCACCCCTGAATCTAACTAGATCCACTTTTCCATGTTCACCTTGGAACTTCAGAGTTAAATATTTATTTTTAGAATTATTTTATCAGAGTGGCGATTGAGGAAAAAAATATAACAAGTCAGTGACGAAACATATTTATTCTCGGGACAATGGGAAATACGATATATCTCACACAAGTTTTCAACATAACGTTTGAAGATGGCTTTGATATATTACACACCAATGTTTTCTATATTTTATGAAGTTTTCTGAGGCATATGCATCCCAATAAACACATATTACGTAGAGATCTGTAAAATTATGGAGATGTGTAGTGACGTTTCAAAACAATGTATATGATGTATAAGAAAACATAGTTACTTCAGAATTTTTGGATTGGAGACAATGGTGTTTTGATCCAATTTTCGTGAAACATACTATAAACACACACCGCCCCATTTAATCTCTCACAGCCATCTGTATATCCATCCCATAGTCCGTGGTATTTTTCTCCAAGTTCCGAAATCATCCCGCTACATGCTAGAATTAGGCAGATATCAGACATAGACGCTCCAACACCAAAAACGTATTATTACTTTAGTGGGACATATGTGACCCATCAACCACGAAAAGGTTAAAGATCTGCCAACAGTCAGTAATTTTGGTACGAATTATTGTGCAATAAGTGCCCAGAAATATAATAGCATAGATTTAGAAAGAGTTAGACTACTGTTATGTAAATATATTTGAGTTCAATTAAAAAAGGAACGCTATTTTATTCTTAACTCATGTACATTTTAATCAACATTATGGCAGTTCTTTTAAACTTACCAGAACAGTATCCAAAATTTCTGTGAAGATTATCTGCATAGCACTTCTAACAGCTGACAAGAAAAAGATTCCAGTGCCTTGAGAAACAACACACAACCATGTTCCCCGATAACAGCAGAACAACCAACTTCTGCCTTCTATCATGCATATACAGGGTGTTTCAAAAATGACCGGTATATTTGAAACGGCAATAAAAACTAAACTAGCAGCGATAGAAATACACCGTTTGTTGCAATATGCTTGGGACAACAGTACATTTTCAGGCGGACAAACTTTCGAAATTACAGTAGTTACAATTTTCAACAACAGATGGCGCTGCAAGTGATGTGAAAGATGTAGAAGACAACGCAGTCTGTGGGTGCGCCATTCTGTACGTCGTCTTTCTGCTGTAAGCGTGTGCTGTTCACAACGTGCAAGTGTGCTGTAGACAACATGGTTTATTCCTTAGAACAGAGGATTTTTTCTGGTGTTGGAATTCCACCGCCTAGAACACAGTGTTGTTGCAACAAGACGAAGTTTTCAACGGAGGTTTAATGTAACCAAAGGACCGAAAAGCGATACAATAAAGGATCTGTTTGAAAAATTTCAACGGACTGGGAACGTGACGGATGAACGTGCTGGAAAGGTAGGGCGACCGCGTACGGCAACCACAGAGGGCAACGCGCAGCTAGTGCAGCAGGTGATCCAACAGCGGCCTCGGGTTTCCGTTCGCCGTGTTGCAGCTGCGGTCCAAATGACGCCAACGTCCACGTATCGTCTCACGCGCCAGAGTTTACACCTCTATCCATACAAAATTCAAACGCGGCAACTCCTCAGCGCCGCTACCATTGCTGCACGAGAGACATTCGCTAACGATATAGTGCACAGGATTGATGACGGCGATATGCATATGGGCAGCATTTGGTTTACTGACGAAGCTTATTTTTACCTGGACGGCTTCGTCAATAAACAGAACCGGCGCATATGGGGAACCGAAAAGCCCCATGTTGCAGTCCCATCGTCCCTGCATCCTCAAAAAGTACTGGTCTGGGCCGCCATTTCTTCCAAAGGAATCATTGGCCCATTTTTCAGATCCGAAACGATTACTGCATCACGCTATCTGGACATTCTTCGTGAATTTGTGGCGGTACAAACTGCCTTAGACGACACTGAGAACACCTCGTGGTTTATGCAAGATGGTGCCCGGCCACATCGCACGGCCGACGTCTTTAATTTCCTGAATGAATATTTCGATGATCGTGTGATTGCTTTGGGCTATCCGAAACATACAGGAGGCAGCGTGGATTGGCCTCCCTATTCGCCAGACATGAACCCCTGTGACTTCTTTCTGTGGGGACACTTGAAAGACCAGGTGTACCGCCAGAATCCAGAAACAATTGAACAGCTGAAGCAGTACATCTCATCTGCATGTGAAGCCATTCCGCCAGACACGTTGTCAAAGGTTTCGGGTAATTTCATTCAGAGACTACGCCATATTATTGCTACGCATGGTGGATATGTGGAAAATATCGTACTATAGAGTTTCCCAGACCGCAGCGCCATCTGTTGTTGACAATTGTAACTACTGTAATTTCGAAAGTTTGTCTGCCTGAAAATGTACTGTTGTCCCAAGCATATTGCAACAAACGGTGTATTTCTATCGCTGCTCGTTTAGTTTGTATTGCCGTTTCAAATATACCGGTCATTTTTGAAACACCCTGTAGGTACATCGAACCCGTCTAGCGATGGGGCCTGTCTGTAACTGGAGGAAGCTCCTTAACTCCTTAAATTAAAATTCAACCCAGGCTTCTATTTTTATTCGTTTGGAAGTATGGACTTCTAAGCACCTGATGAATCTTTTTTGAAATTCCCTCTACGTTTATATGCACAACACGGATCTACTCGTATATTTCCGGAAGTTCATGTAAACGTTAGAGCACGAATTTCAGCGTTCAGTGTCTAATTTTTAATATTCTTGTGGGAGTAATTGTAGCTAACTCTACAATACTCACAACGTCACCAGATAACTCGGAATCACTAGAGTGTTTGTTTACAATCACCTTGAAAGGCACGTGGAGGTGAGAAAGCGCAACCTCAGCACTGCTGTTGTTTGTAACTGCGTCGTTCTGCATGACTGAACCATTTGTAGGCAAGCCAAGTACCAGAGCGTCGTTTCACCTCATCCATCTGTGATCTAAGAGCACGTAGTACTTGTTATTCTACGTTTACATAAACCTAGTAACGCAGTAGATCGTGTTTACTAGATGGTTCCCTATTCAACAACGAAAATTCCTAAAGATTGTCGTTGACAATTATCTGAAGGCATGTGGCTACGAAAATGGTTTTTGCAATCGGAAAATAACACGAAACCTGTGCTTATTGCCATACACATCAGTAACAAAAATAATGCGTTGTGTGCTCTATCTTCATCTTGTTATCGGATTCATTGTAATCACGTTACGAACGCCAAGATTTCGAAGAAGGTGTAATTTGCTTCAGACGGAACTTACAACGACATCAATAATTTAAGACTATACCGTAAATCCCCTTCGCAGGTTGTCTAACGCCAAATAAGGACTTCTGATCTTGGTCTTTAGGACCTTGTAAGCAGCAAGCGAAGAACGAGCAGCCGATAGGGTTACTGCCTTATGGGAAGCCATAGCTGGTAGCATAAGAGGAAAAAACGGTTAGGATTTATTGTTGAGACTACTACTGCAAAGAAGTATGGCAAACTATCGAAAATCATTACTGGAATGTTTGCAAGGGGATTTGAACATCTCTCCAATATATTAAACCCTCTCAGTAAATGTTAGCGGACGTCTATGTTCCCTTTCTTCCTCTGTTACGCTAAAAAAATCAGTATATCGAAAATGTTCTACATTTTCCATTAGACGCAGAGTTCTATTTAGCTCACAAATTTGGCCTACCGCTGTGGCCGAGCGGTTTTAGGCACTTCAGTCCGGAACCACGCGGCTGCTACGGTCGCAGGTTCGAATCCTTCCTCGGGCATGGATGTGTGTGATGTCCTTAGGTTAGTTAGGTTTAAGTAGTTCTAAGTCTCGTCGGACTGATGACCTCAGATGTTATGTCCCATAGTGTTCAGAGGCATTTGAATCATTTGAACTAACAAATTTCCAATTGGTCCTTCAAAATTTTAAGTGTTTCATAATACTCCAAATACATTTATGGGCAACAAAGCTGGAGATAGCTGTCGTGTCTCTGAGTTAGACACATAGATACATAGACTGGAAAATTGCTCAAGTCACACCAATACCCAAAAAGGGAAGTAGGAGTAATCCGCTGAATTACAGGCCTATATGACTAAAGTCGATTTGCAGTAGGGTTTTGGAACATATACTGTATTCGAACATTATGAAGTACCTCGAAAAGAACGCTTTATTGACACGTAGTCAGCACAGTCTCAGAAAACATCGTTCTTGTGAAACACAACTGGCTCTTTATACTCATGAAGTAATGAGTGCTATCGACAGCGGATGTCAAATTGATTCCATATTTTTAGATTTCCAGAAGGCTTTCGACACCGTTCCTCACAAGCGTCTTCTAACCAAACTGCATGCCTACGGAGTATCGCCTCAGTTGTGCGACTGGATTCGTGATTTCCTGTCAGAAAGGTCATAGTTCGTAGTTAAGGACGGAAAGTCATCGAGTAAAACAAAAGTAATATCCGGCGTTCCCCAAGGAAGTGTTATAGGCCCTCTATTGTTCCTGATCTATATTAACGACATAGGATATAATCTGAGGAGCCGTCTTAGATTGTTTGCAGATTATGCTCTCATTTATCGTCTTTTAATGTCATCAGATGATCAAAACGACTTGCAAAATGATTTAGATAAGATATCTGTATGGTGCGAAAAGTGGCAATTGACCTTGAATAAAGAAAAGTGTGAGTACTAAAAGAAATCAGCTAAATTTCGATTACGCGATAAGTAATACAAATCTGAAGGCTGTAAATTCAGCTAAATACTTAGGGATTACAACTACAAATAACCTAAATTGGAACGATCACATAGAGAATATGGTGGGTAGAGCAAACCAAAGACTGCGATTCATTGGCAGAACACTTAGAAGGTGCAACAGGTCTACTAAGGAGACTGCTTACACCACGCTTGTCCGCCCTATTCTGGAGTACTGCTGTGCGGTGTGGGATCCGCATCTGGTGGGACTGACGGATGACATCGAAAAAGTACAAAGAAGGGCAGTTCGTTTTGTATTATCGCGAAATGGGGGAGATAGTGTCACATACATGATACGTGAATTGGAGTGGCAATCATTGAAACAAAGGTGTTTTTCGTTGCGACGGGGTCTTCTCATGAAATTTAAATCACCAGTTTTCTCCTCCAATTGCGAAAACATTCTGTTGGCACCGACCTACATAGGGAGAAATGAACATCACGATAAAACAAGAGAAATCAGGGCTCGCACAGAAAAATTTAAGTGCTCGTCTTTCCCGCGTGCCGTCCGAGAGTGGAACGGTAGAGAAACAGCTTGAAGGTGGTTCATTGAACCCTGTGCCAGGCACTTTATTGCGAATAGCAGAGTAATCACGTAGATGTAGATGTAGATACATTGAGAGAGACACACAGAACAGGGACAGAAACCCTGTCTCCAATACTGAAGTGTTTCTAATAGTTGGACGTATCGCCAAGTTCTATGCGTTAAAGCTGTGTGCGTAGTGGAAAGAGGATAGAGGTGCTATTTTAGCGTAGGACCTTGCGCGTGTGTCAACTACTCGGTCAAACACGTTACAAGCGGTGTCATCAAGCAGCCATCAGCTCGAGCGCGGAAGCGGCTAACAAGATGATGACGCGGTCGAACGCCGAAGAGAGGCGATGGTGGGTGCCGTAATTGCCAGCAGTAATTACTGCGTTAATTTGCACCGTAAGCAAGAAGGTAAAGCTGCCCGCACACGCGGCACTCTGAGCAACTGCGCATGCGCGATCACTCTCGACACACGCCATTCATGCCACCCTTAGGTTCAAATGGTTCAAATGGCTCTGAGCACTTAACATCTTAGGTCATCAGTCCCCTAGAACTTAGAACTACTTAAACCTAATTAACCTAAGGACATCACACACATCCATGCCCGAGGCAGGATTCGAACCTTCATCATAACCAACATGGATTCCGCAAACAGAGATCATGTGAAACTCAGCTCGCCCTATTTGCCCAAGAAATTCACAGTGCCGTAGACACTGGCGAGCAGATTGATGCCGTATTCCTGGACTTCAGGAAGGCATTTGATACGGTTCCGCACTTACGTTTAGTGAAAAAAATACGAGCTTACGGAATATCGGACCAGGTTTGTGATTGGATTCAGGATTTCCTAGAAGAAAGAACACAACATGTCATTCTTAACGGTTCAAAATCTGCAGATGTAGAGGTAATTTCGGGAGTACCGCAGGGAAGCGTGATAGGACCTTTATTGTTTACAATTTACATAAATGACTTAGTTGACAACATCGGTAGCTCCGTGAGGCTATTTGCAGATGACACGGTTGTCTACAAGAAAGTAGCAACATCAGAAGACTCGTACGTACTCCAGGAGGACCTGCAGAGGATTAATGCATGGTGCGACAGCTGGCAGCTTTCCCTAAACGTAGATAAATGTAATATAATGCGCATACATAGGGGCAGAAATCCATTCCAGTACGATTATGCCATAGGTGGTAAATCATTGGAAGCGGTAACGACCGTAAAATACTTAGGAGTTACTATCCGGAGCGATCTGAAGTGGAATGATCACATAAAACAAATAGTGGGAAAAGCAGGCGCCAGGTTGAGATTCATAGGAAGAATTCTAAGAAAATGTGACTCATCGACGAAAGAAGTAGCTTACAAAACACTTGTTCGTCCGATTCTTGAGTATTGCTCATCAGTATGGGACCCTTACCAGGTTGGATTAATAGAAGAGATAGACATGATCCAGCGAAAAGCAGCGCGATTCGTCATGGGGACATTTAGTCAGCGCGAGAGCGTTACGGAGATGCTGAACAAGCTCCAGTGGCGGACACTTCAAGAAAGGCGTTACGCAATACGGAGAGGTTTATTATCGAAATTACGAGAGAGCACATTCCGGGAAGAGATGGGCAACATATTACTACCGCCCACATATATCTCGCGTAATGATCACAACGAAAAGATCCGAGAAATTAGAGCAAATACGGAGACTTACAAGCAGTCGTTCTTCCCACGCACAATTCGTGAATGGAACAGGGAAGGGGGGATCAGATAGTGGTACAATAAGTACCCTCCGCCACACACCGTAAGGTGGCTCGCGGAGTATAGATGTAGATATAGATGTAGACAGCAGCAGTCCCGCGGTTCCGGACTGCAGCGCCTAGAACCGCAAGACCACCGCGGCCGGCCCACCCTTAGGGACCGCAGCGCATTACATTGTGGCAGGCATTAACAATTGAACGCTGACTGTTGCGAGCGATACCGTACTGCAAGTGGGAGGTAACGCCAGGGTCGTTATATCAAGTACCATTTTGGGGCCAGTATTTGCCTGCTTGCAGTTTACAAAGAAAATTTGTTCCACACATTTAAAATTACAAGCGAATGTTGGGCTAAACTGTCTGTTTAAGATACGAAAATCAGTACGTAACCAGTGAGTAAACATTAAGGTTTTTTATAAAATTTACGACACGTTTCGAAGGCTGTGCTGCATCATCAGGTGGCAGTTGCGGTGTTCAGTTCAGTTTCATTGCTTCCAGAAAAAACAGCGATGTCAAAAATTGTAGAATGTTTTATCAGTTTGATTTCCAGGATGTTATCAGTAGATTAATGACAAGAAATATTTTTCAAGTAGCGTGACGTACCTGCAACAGAGTACATTTTTTAATACTTTCCTCAAGAGCTCGACATTTGAGCATTACACACTCACTGTTTCCTAACTTTACCACAGATGTTACAGGTGTTCACCGACTCCCGACTTACAGAGATATTTCAGGTTTTTTCGTCTTATTCTACGCAAAGTTTAAAGCAAAGTTAGACATCAGTGAATTTTTTTACACATTTTCGCAAAATTTCTACGCTTTTCTATATATGTGAGACCTGTGTTAACTCCACTTTGTAAATATTATACTGTATGGTACTATACCAGGTGATCAAAAAGTCAGTATAAATTTGAAAACTGAATAAATCACGGAATAATGTAGATAGAGAGGTACAAACTGACACACATGTTTGGAATGACATGGAGTTTTATTAGAACCAAAAAAATACAAAAGTTCAAAAAATGTCCCACAGATGGCGCTTCATCTGATCAGAATAGCAATAATTAGCATAAAAGCAAAGATGATGTTCTTTACAGGAAATGCTCAATATGTCTACCAGCATTCCTCAACAACAGCTGTAATCGAGGAATAATGTTGTGAACAGCACTGTAAAGCATGTCAGGAGTTATGGTGAGGCATTGGCGTCGGATGTTGTCTTTCAGCATCCCTAGAGGTGTCGGTCTATCACGATACACTTGCGACTTCAGGTAACCCCACAGCCAATAATCGCACGGACTGGGGTCTGGGGACCTGGGAGGCCAAACATGCCGATTGTCATGCGCAATCACTGACATTTTGCTGTCCAGCGCCATCTGTCGGACATTTTGTGAACTTTTTTTGTTCTAATAAAACCCCATGTCATTCCAAGCATGTGTGTCAATTTTTACCTCTCTATCTACATTATTCCGTTGTTTATTAAGTTTTCAAATTTATACTGACTTTTTGATCATCCAGTATGTACAACAAGAAGATCTATTATAAATGCAGTGGAACAGGGTCAAATGCGAATGAGGTAGCCTAAGAGACAAGGCATATCAAACTAGGGGGGGGGGGGGGGGTTCCTTATAACTTCTGCATGTCCATTGTCAGTCGTCTCAATTACACTTACACAGTACTGTAATTGAGATGACTGAGAATGGACATGCAAAGGTTATAAGGAATCTTAGTGCGGCATGCCTTTTCTCTTAGGCCACCTCATATGCAGCTAACCCTACTCCGCTGCATTTATTATAGTAGGAAGGGATGGAAGAGAGGAAGAGAGTGAGAGACTGGAGAGCAGAGGATGAGATAAATGTAGTAAGAAGGTTGGATGGAAGGGAAAGAGGAGAAATAGAGAAGTGGAGTAATACGTGTGAAATGACCAATGGAAAGACAGAGAAAGGGAAGGTTAGAGGGAGAAAGAAGAAGAAGAAGAAGAAGAAGATGGAGTGAGAGAGGAAGCGAATGGAGTGAGAGAACAAGGGGATGAAGTAGCAGACAGTGGTAGAAAGGAGAGAGGAAGAGGGAGGAATGAAGGAGAGGGTGAAAGGTAAGGGCGAAGAGTGATGGAAGTGAGGGAGGAGGGGAGGAAGAGGATAGGGAGGGGGCAGGCAGGGACGGGAAGAGAGGCAGGGGGAGAGGGTGGGAGGGGAGACAGACACAGGGAGGAAGGAAAGAGAGTGAGGTATCACTCCCTCATTCAAACAGTTTATTATGCAAGTAATTAGGAGTAGTAAAATTGAGGCACTGATGGTAATACTGATGCCAAGGCTGAGGAATATAATTTATGGAGAATTAAAAATAGATATATCTGACTGGTACACCGGTCAGAGCAGAGGGGAGGTCTTCTGGGGACCATCTGCGACAGAGAAACTCCGCTTGCAAAGGAAATTGTGAGGTGAAAGAATCGAGAGGGAGAGGATGTAAGTGAGACTGACGGTGAAAGTGAGTGTGAGTCACTGCAATTGAGTAAGAATGAGTGTAAGAGAAGAAAGAGGAGAAGAAAGGCAAAATAAGAGGAGGAGGAGTAAATGAATAAAAAGATAAAGTAGGCTAAGTAGAAATAGTAATTGGAATCTCTATTTCGTGACGTACACCATTAAAAACGGCGACTGCAGTACGTCAATAGAGTGTGGAGACCGCTTGCAGCGCGGTGCCGTACATCGCTCCACAACACACCGTGGACCACGAGAAATACGGGTCCACAACAAACTTGTCACGTCACACTAGTCGGCTTGTTCGCCACACTTCGCGAACGCTCTGCTCCCCGCAGGGCCCACGGGAAATCAATACGTAATTGAAAAAGTACCCTCTAAAGTACTTAACTTTGTCGTCTTCTGTCACTTAAGTCATGTGAAACCATTTTAATTAAAAACCGTAAATATTCCATTTTGAACTACTGAATCGGCGATAGTCGACACTTATGTATCACTAGTGCCCTATACTGGTTACAGCTCATGTTGCTTAGGTAAACGATGCCCTCCGGCCATTGTTAGCACTTATTCATGTACCTACGTGTGCAAAGCATTTGACGCTGATACTTACATCAGAATGCTCATATTGTTATAGTTGTCAGACTTATTATAGTTTATTACGTTCTTTTTTGTTTACAGTGGCCTTCAACCAACTGAGCCTATTACTGATGATGACAGTAAGCCAAATCTGGTCATACCGGGAATTATATAACAATACACGTTCAAGATGGACGGTTTCGAATAATGTATAGTTGTGAATACACTCTAATGATTGTACATTGTTTGTTAGACGAGAATGAGGCAAAGTGCGTCAATATGTCAACTGTACGTAATTTTCGACAAGCCTTGTTACCAATCCTTGTTGTCTGATACCCCTTTTTGCAGAAATGGATTGGTTTTAAAGCACATGGCTTACTTTGGCCGCACGCCGCCGTAACGCCACACGTCTGTATCTAACAAAGCGTCTGACACGCAAGGACGCAATAAGCCGTAACCCAGATACATACTCGGCGGCGTTCTGTGGGGCGCTGGGAGTTGCATCAGACGTCCGCCTGGCCTTCTATAACCGCTACCTTCCCGGTGCGGAGTTTTGGAACTGCCCCACAGCCTTGCGAAAGATGAAATTATGGCAGAAGGTGAAATCACATAAACCAGTAAGCAGTCAGTCTGTAGCCATGCTGATAAATTGAGGAATCTTTGAAACGAATTTCGTCATGGCAACACTGTACAGATTAAGCTGAACCGGAACCAGCTACGGAAATATATGACGTATATGTCACGCTGACAGGGCACTGGTTTATTTCTCTCCAACTGTTCTTGTGTCCAGAAGCACTGAGTATAAACTATCTACTGAAAACTACACACCTGTTAGAAGACACTAATGTGGGGTGTGTCACTCTTCATCTTTATGAGGACTTAAACTTTTCTGGAGACATTTTCAATGAGGTATCTGAATGTCTGTGGAGCCTTCATCAAAGGGCGAAATCAGAAAGGACTGGACACTGTGGTCTGGAGGGAAGAAGACGTTTTAACACGTCCCAGAGGTTTTACACTGGTTCAGGTCGGGACTCTCGTCAGGAACGTTATTGTCAACAAACCATTGCCTCATGGGTGCTACTGTGTGACAGGTCCCTTCAGCGTTTAGCGTTTTCTCAAGCGCAATAAGACCAGGATGTATATGCGGACAAGGAAAAAAAAATCCCGGATTTCCCGGTTAAAAATACACTTTCTCCCGGACGAAATACTGTGTGACAGGTCCCTTCAGCGTTTAGCATTTTCTCAAGCGCAATAAGACCAGGGTGTATATGCGGACAAGGAAAAAAAATCCCGGATTTCCCGGTTAAAAGTACACTTTCTCCCGGACGAAAATACACTTTTTCCGTGTTAAATAACAGGATACGTTCCCTCAGTGCTGCAAAACTTATCAATCATTTGAAGGGTTAAGGTTTCATACACCGGCCTGAAATTCCCGGCACATTAGTAAACGACCTCGATCTGGTTAAAAAAAATTATATGCAGCCACAAGTACGCTGCATATTTTCACATTACAAAAGTATATATTCGAATTTCCACCAAACTCGGCAAGTTAGTTACCGAAGCATTGAAATCGAGATTGCGATGCGCTTTTGTAAGTCAATCATAGCTCATGCAACGTGATCTCGCCAGCCAATGAAAGCAGGTATTCAGAGCATAGAACACGCGATATAGTCAGTCAACAGCAACATCGCTGTTAAATAGTGCGAACACACGACAAGAAAAAGTTAATGGTTTAAATTGATATACAAGTGTGGCTGCAAGGGAAGGTACGATTTCACTGGTATAATACTGGTCTCGAAGATCAATTAGCCACCAGAAAATCTAAGGTTTCAATTGTTCTTTTTTTACGTGTGTTACACTTTAACATACATCACACAAATTCGCCAGTAAAATTTTAAGTTTTAAACGACAGTCAAACGATCTATGATTTAAGAAATTCATCGCACATTCTCATACGCAACATAATTCATCTTGCGTAAAAGGATATTTACATAGACGCTTTTCAAACAACCATTCGTAATATTTTCCCGCGAGCTATTAGAAACAGGTTCGTTTCTTCAGCTGCCATTGGCCCCCAGGTAACAGTTGTTACTGTCCGTGCGCAGCCTGTATGTTCATACGTTTAAAGCATTAAGAGAACTTGCATGACGTAGTACACTACTGGCCATTAAAATTGCTACACCACGAACAACACGTGCTACAGACGCGAAATTTAACCTACAGGAACAAGATGCTGTGATATGCAAATGATTAGCTTTTCAGAGCATTCACACAAGGTTGGCGCCGGTGGCGACACCTACATCGTGCTAACATGAGGAAAGTCTCCAACCGATTTCTCATACACAAACAGCAGTTGACCGGCGTTGCCTGGTGAAACGTTGTTGTGATGCCTCGTGTAAGGAGGAGAAATGCGTACCATCACGTTTCCGACTTTGATAAAGGTCGGATTGTAGCCTATCACGATTGCCGTTTATCGTATCGCGACATTGCTGCTCGCGTTGGTCGAGATCCAATGACTGTTCGCAGAATTTGGAATCGGTGAGTTCAGGAGGGTAATACGAAACGCCGAGCTAGATCATAACGGCCTAGTAACACTAGCAATCGAGATGACAGGCATCTTATCCGCATGACTGTAACGGATCGTGCAACCATGTCTCGATCCCTGAGTCAACAGATGGGGACGTTTGCAAGACAACAACCATCTGCACGAACAGTTCGACGACGTTTGCAGCAGCATGGACTATCAGCTCGGAGACCATGGCTGCGGTTACTTTGACGCTGCATCACAGACATGAGCGCCTGCGATGGTGTACTGAACGACCAAGCTGGGTGCACGAATGGCAAAACGTCATTTTTTCGGATGAAACCAAGTTCTGTTTACAGCATCATGATGGTCGCATCCGTGTTTGGCACATTGGAAGCCACCTCTTGTTCGCATTGACGGCACTTTGAACAGTGGACGTTACATTTCAGATGTATTACGACCCCTGGCACTACCCTTCATCCGATCCCTGCGAAACCCTACATTTCAGCAGGATAATGCACGACGGCATGTTGCATGTCCTGTACGGGCTTTTACGGATACAGCAAATGTTCGACTGCTGCCCTGGCCAGCACGTTCTCCAGATCTCCACCAATTGAAAACGTCTGCCGGCCGAAGTGGCCGTGCGGTTAAAGGCGCTGCAGTCTGGAACCGCAAGACCGCTACGGTCGCAGGTTCGAATCCTGCCTCGGGCATGGATGTTTGTGATGTCCTTAGGTTAGTTAGGTTTAAGTAGTTCTAAGTTCTAGGGGACTAATAACCTCAGCAGTTGAGTCCCATAGTGCTCAGAACCATTTGAACCATTTTTGAAAACGTCTGGTCAATGGTGGCCGAGCAAGTGGCTCGTCACAATACGCCAGTCACTACTCTTGATGAACTGTGGTATCGTGTTGAAGCTGCATGGGCAGCTGTACCTGTACACGCCATCCAAGCTCTGTTTGACTCAATGCCCAGGGGTATCAAGGCCGTTATTACGGCCAGAGGTGGTTGTTATGGCTTCTGATTTCTCACGATCTATGCACCCAAATTGTTTGAAAATTTAATCACATGTCAGTTCTAGTATAATATATTTGTACAATGAATACCCGTTTATCATCTACATTTCTTCTTGATGTAGCGATTTTAATGGCCAGTAGTGTAAAAGAAACAGAACATCACATGATAATCCAAGAGCATCTGAATTTCTTAAACCATACTAAAATACCCAATTCCGCTTAAAGCGTACATTCGTATGTTCAGATTCACAATGAAGTATGTCACAACCTGATATTAAGCTTTTCAGTGTGGTTTTCTGGATATAAATTTTCTTGGAGTACCAATACTACATCATCTAGTGTTTGGTTCTTTATTATCGTGGCGTCGAGTGAAATAAAGACTTGCATCTGGCGGCAGAACTTCCCCGAATAGGGACCTCCCGGCCAACGATGCGATACTCACATTTCATTTTATCGATAATTCCATACGTGCCAGAAGATGAAAACGTACACTTGAAGTCCAGCAAACAGTTGACACTAGCCAACAGTATGGAACGAAACACTTCGTTTCCAATAAATTGACTGCCTCAGCGAAAAATATTAAGAACAGCCAAATTTCTTTAGCAACCACACGAAAATAACTTAACTGTTCTGCAAGGCGATTAGTGCTGACTCTTAAAAACCTGGAAAGAAAACAAAACCAAAAAACTGAAACGAATTACGTATTTTAGTCTTCCATAATCATGTGAATCTATTTTATCTATGAAATCTATGAATTGATGGATGGCTCCCGGCCACAGGAGTCCGTTTTGTTTTCATGACGTGAGATCTGTAAACGAAGAGGAAACAAACAGCAAAATAACTAAAAGTAAACACAGTGTGCCAGAAAAAATTTTCCTGGTAGCACCTGGCTGCTTGCTACAGCCACACTTCCAAGTAGCCCGAAGCGGGAGAATGTACTGTTCATGCGCCACTGGCATCTTCCCTAGCGAAGTTAACGTAAACAATTGTGACATCACGCTCATCGCAAGCAGTTTGCTGTTATGAAGTACTGCATAGTCTTTCGTCCTAATGCCTTTAACACGTTTTGTTGTTGGCAGACGTTTGCGTCTGCAGCTTGTTTTGTTGTAAATGGTGCGTTTCCTTTGCAATTTTTCTCTTGTTTAGGTTTTATGGCTGCAATATAATTCTGCAGCAGCGAGGTCTAATATTCTTTCTTAGATTATCAGTTGTTAGCAATCAAAATTGCCCACTAAAGCCAGCCGGCGTGGCCGAGCGGTTCCAGGCGCTTCAGTTTGGAACCGCGCGACCGCTACGGTCGCAGGTTCGAATCCTGCCTCGGGCATGGATGTGTGTGATGTCCTTAGGTCAGTTAGGTTTAAGTAGTTCTAAGTTCTAGGGGACTAATGACCTCAGCTGTTGAGTCCCATAGTGCTCAGAACCATTTGAACCATTTTTTTCTAGGCGCTTCAGTCTGGAACCGCGCGACCGCTACGGTCGCAGGTTCGAATCCTTCCTCGGGAATGGATGTGTGTGATGTCCTTAGTTAGGTTTACGTAGTTCTAGGTTCTATGGGACTGATGACCTCAGATGTTAAGTCCCATAGTGCATGTGAACCATTTTTTTTTTTTTTTTTGCCCACTAAAAACTCCCACATACCGTAAAACTTCTTTTTCCGTACCTGACTGTTGCCACCACAACCAATGGCAAGTAACGCTCTCCAGGAATTCGCGAAACCGAGACCTTTCCATCGGATTGACACAGGCTATGGTGTGACTCATTATTCCGAATCATTCGTTTCCAATGATCAACTATCCACCGGTGTCGCTTTTTACACCACTTGTTGTGCGTAACGAGCTAAAAAAGAATGAGTTACAGTGGTCAAGAAGCGCCTCGTAACCCACAGATTTCTGTCAATGGTGAGGGAGGCTTATGAGTCGTAACTATCGACGACACAATAGTGGGTACCAAGCATAGCGTTCGTGCATTAGTGGTGAGTTCCTACGTAGGTCTCGTCGGCGTCAATCGTTGCTATTTTCTACTAATGAGGAGAGGGATTCACGAAATATTTTAAAAAATGTCCTTAGTGCAACCACTTCCGTCATGGGGTACACCCATCATGACCTACACCACCATTCCCTGTTGCCATACTGCGGCAGCCAGTGTTGGCTGTGGGAAAGGAGGTGCTGGATTCGTGAGAGGCATTTGGAGCAATTTGGTTGAACAAAGCGAATCGCCAAGCTTGCGACAACGTGCTAACCAGTACGTTCCAAAACGCCGCCCATAAAGGGATTTTCCGGTACTCATACCTCGAGTTCTGTTGGCGACAGAAAGATAAGGTGAAGTGTTTTGTATAGCCAGTGGGCTAGGTTCAAAAATGGCTCTGAGCACTATAGGACTTAACAGCTATGGTCATCAGTCCCCTAGAACGTAGAACTACTTAAACCTAACTAACCTAAGGACAGCACAAAACACCCAGAGTGGGCTAGGGACCATTTGTATACCCAACAGAAGGATCGTCTTAGTGTCACTATCCTATAGTAAAAAGCGGAAGTTCGAGTACTACACACTTTGTCCTGCTTAAGCAAATGAAGCATATCGGTTGGTTCATTCTGAATTTGAGTAGTCTACCGTGTGGCGTAAGGAGCATATAGAGGCACCATTAAATCATGGGCGATTCCTTAGAAAAACCCCAAAAACAATTTTTACCATCTTTTCGTATCAAAACCGAAACGCGAAGACGGTTATGCACAGCAAATGGCTGAAATGTTTACGATGTATTCTTAAGGTCCCGGTATTGAACCACCTTTAAAAGTTTCTACATATCTTTATCAGTTTCTGAGATACAGAGATTCAAACTTACCCTACTTGTACGCGTAAAAAATGTACGTAAAAGTTTGAGGTGAAACGTGTATGAAACGTCCGCTTAGAAAAAATTATGAATGACAGTGCTGGAAAACTTCTTACGTTATTTGGTTTTCAAACAGGTGAGCAAAACTGAACGTACTCAGACATTTATCTCTTTACTTATTTTGATCATCACTAAACTGACACACAATATTTTTAGCGCAACGCAATCTGATTTTCAATAATCCCTACGAAAGAATGGCCCTGTCTAACAATAACCTACACCTTTCAAGAATCACTTACCTTACAACAATCTTCGTTACTCTAACTACTGCAATACAGCCAACGCCAATACTGCCAGCTAAATAAAAGATTCTAACTACTGTATGCGCTAACTATTGATAGGCATAGTTAGCAAATGAGAGATTTTGGTAGAGAACAAACAATGTATTTACCTTAATAGTGTTCAGAAGTCATCATTTTCAGACGGAGACACTTCCAGATCGTCCGCTTATAGTAACCTCTCAAAACTCTGGCATCTCTCTCTCCACATCCACCACTACTGGCGCCTCACCTCCAACTGCCCAGGGCTACGTGCTGTTCACATCCAACTTCCCAACACTACACAAGAGAATGAGTCCAACCAGCCACAGACTGCACACAGCACAGTCAGTGATTTTCATACAGAGCGCTACGTGGCGTTACCAACATAAAAACCTAAACTGCCTACTTACACGTGGTTTGTGAAGCGACGTAGCTCGGAGAAATATACTGTGCAGTGTCTCCTATATCATCAGAAGGGTTCTGAAAAGTCCGTGTTGTAGCACCGAAGCACATGCAAAATTTTTCTGCGGGGAAGATCCGGTCTCAGACGTAAAATGAGTTTCTCGTTGTTCCCATTGCACATAAGTAAACAACCAAAATTTTACTGACATATCACGTTTTTTTCATATGAGTGACATGCAATGTTGTGGCAGGGAAAAGAAGGGAACTAGCGGAAGAATGCTCCTATCGGAGCACAAAAAGTACTGTGGGAGAAACAGGCAGTGGCAGTTAGGAAGAGACGGAAAAGTAATAGACACCGGAAGCTGCTAGACAATGATTGTGGTACAGAGAGAGTGACAGAGACAAGCACAGTGTCAGACAAGCTGAGAGACACAGTGGCAGTGGTATATTGTTGACAGTACAGTACTAGAAAAGAGGGAAGGAGACAGTGTCAGAGGGAGAGGAATAAAGAGAAAGAAAAAGTGGAAGTGGTTGAGAGCGACTCATATTGACAGACAATGAGGAAGGGATAGTGACAGTGGAAAGAGGCAGCAGCAGTGGGAAGCGACGTAGTAGCAGTAAGAGAGAACACGTGAGATACAGTGGCAGTGGTAATAGGACAGAACGAAGGGGACTGTGGCAGTGACAGCTAGACAGACACAAAAAGATAATGACAATAAGATGGGCTGCATGAGTGAGTGAGAATGGACAAGTGGGAGTGGATGGGAATGAGCGTCTTCAAGAGACAGACTAGTGAGTGTGAGCGAGCTACAGTTAGGTGAGCTTATGGGAGTGAGGCGTGAGTTGCCTGTCAAAAAAAGAGCACGAATACGTTTGCGTGCCAAAATTTTTGGGAAAATGAATGAACCAGCTGGTAACCCACTTTCCAGTCAGAGTCTTCTGAACTGGAACATATTCGCCTCCTCTGTGGATTTTTCCACTGGCTTCAGGGTGACCAGCAGAGAAGGCTGTGGCCAGCGCAAGCGCATCCAGAAGCGAGCCCGGTGCGCGGCACCAAGGCCGCTGCCTCAGCCGCTGCCAATGTCCTGGCCCGCGACGCGACGCGTGACCGGTTTCGAACGGGCGACCCGCTGGGCGCGCCGCGCGGCCCGCTCGTCTGACCTTTACCCAAATTTACATACGAGGGCCGCAACCGGAGCCGGCGGCCCACGCCACGCGGGTCGGGGTCGTTTCCCGGTCGCTGCCGCCGGCAGCCGACCGCCTCGCCGATCCAATTGTGTGCACAGCGCAGCGGCGCGCGCTTCTCCCTCTGTTGTCGAGGCCCACGACAAAGACAGGCCGTGGCAAGTACGTCACTGCACGTGACCCTGCAGGACTTCCGAGGGCCAGCAGTCGTCTTCGGCGGGGAGCGAGTAACTATTCCTGACGAGTTTAATTATTCCTGATTGCGCATATAAATGCATGCAAGCTCTCGACAGAACACGACAAATTCTATCTATCTATCTGTCTGTCTATCTGTCGCTTGCGCCTGTGTCCCGCATTTTGCGCGTGGTTGGCGTGGTTAAATCGGAATTGGCATGTTAATGTGAAGGGGTGGCCGGATGCCCTTCCTGCCGCCACCCTGTACCCCCCGGGACGGAATCAGAGTACCCCATCTGTCAGCGTCTAGTGCAAATCATGGAAAAGTGCGGATGTGTTTCAAATGTCTGTGAGTCGTGTAACTCAGGAGGGACGTGGGGACCGGCCCGGTATTCACCTAGAGGAATGTGGAAAATCGCCTAAAAACCACATCCAGGCTGGCCGGCACACCGGTCCTCGTCGTTAATCCGGTGGGGGGATTCGATCCGGGGCCGGCGCGCCTACCCGAGTCCAGGAAGCAGCGCATTAGCGCTCTCGGCTAACCTGGAGGGTCGACAGCACACGACAAAGTGACACATATTTTAAATTACTGAATCTGTTACGCTAGATACTTTTGTTACCTCGTAACTAGCCCCTTCTACCGGCTACAGATCGTGTTGTGGAAGTATACAATGCCCTTTGTGGAAGTATACAATGCCCTCAGGCCATTCGTTCCGCACTCATCCGTAACACTGCTACTAAAACACTACACTACCAATTTTCGTTTAGTGAGTATTCTTATAAGAAAAATTGTTCTCTGATCTATATTGAGGTAAGCCTTAGAACTTCAGGTTAAGATTGAGAATTTGAACTAGTGACGATGTTCTCTTCGAGAACGTGGGTATAGTCAGGATAGTTTTCCATGGTAGTGGTTGTTGCCGTGGTAATGGAAATGAGCGTTTGGCGTCATTGGCCGGGAGGCGTGTTTCGGCGCAGGTCCGGCCGCCTTGGTGCAGGTCATTCGACGCCACATTGGGCGACCTGTGCGCCGGATGGGGATGAAGTGATGATGAAGACAACACAACATCCAGTCCCTGAGCGGAGAAAATCCCCGACCCAGCCGGGAATCGAACCCGGGCCCGTAGGACGGCAATCCGTCATGCTGACCATTCAGATTTTTTTTTTTATTTTTTTTTTTAAGGAACCGCTGCAGGAGCAGGACGACGGGTAGGGCAGGGTTCGACACCCGAAGCCTGGCCATCCCGCCGCCATGCCCAAGCAACGTGTTCGAGGATCGAAGTATTAGGAAGAGGATGTAGCGGGCTTGTCTGTTTTGCTTTATTTATTTATTTCTTTAATTTTTATAACATTTCTAATTTTGTTTAAATTTTTATTTTGTATTCTATTGATGGATTTATTTTTGTTTCATTACAAAAAGGATCCAACAACTGCCGCAGCCAAGCGTCCGAGGCGTCTTCTCGTCTGTTGGGAGCGGTTTCCCCCTATTCCGTCCGTAGAGGATCAATATGCTCGAGGATTCTTCTTCATTTTCAGCGTCTCATACCCGGAACGCCCTAGTGAGCAGGAGGATCCGCAAATAATGAACCTAAATAATTTGCGAAACGAGTTCTGTACTTCGGATGACGGCTGAAAGCTGCATGTGTCGTCAGCTATCGGGACGGACGTTGCCGTGGCAAAGGGTAAGAAGTGACTACCTTGTCTGCAAATAGTAACTGAATTTCCGTTTCTGCTTGATGATGGATAAATACATATAAGGGAGAACAAATTAGACAAGTTTCAGTTCCAATGGCAATGCTATCTCCAAGAAAATGTGAAACTCGTTGCCAACAGCATAGATATACACTGAAGCGCCATAGAAAGTGGTACAGGATTACGTATTCAAATACACACGTATGTAAACAGGCAAATACGGCGCCTCGGCAGGCAACGCCTATATAAGAAAACAAGTGTCTCGCGCAGTTGTTAGATCGCTTACTGCTGCTACAAAGGTAGGTTATCCAGATTTACGTGAGTTTGAACGTGGTGTTATAGTCGGTGCACGAGGTAGAGATGAAGTGGGGATTTTCCCGTACGACCATTTTACGAGTGTACCGTGAATACCAGAAATCCGGTAAAACTTCAAATCGCCGACATCGTTGCGGCCCGAAAAAATTACAGCAAGAACAGGCTCTGAGCACTATGGGACTTAACTTCTGAGGTCATCAGTCCTCTAGAACTTAGAACTACGTACATCTAACAAACCTAAGGACATCACCCACATCAATGCCCGAGGCAGGGTTCGAACCTGCGACTGTAGCGGTCGCGCGGTTCCAGACTGTAGCTCCTAGAACTGCTGACCAGCCCGGCCAACGCAAGAACAGGATCAACGACGACTGAAGAGAAGTGCAGCCCTTCCGCAAATTGCTGCAGATTTCAATGCCGGGCCGTCCACAAGTGTCAGAGTCCGAACCATTCACGGAAGCATCATCAGTATGAGAACTAGTGGTCGAAAGAGCACTCTTGTGCCCTTGATGACTAAACGACACAAAGCTTTACGCCTCGCCTGAGCCCGTCAACACCAACATTGGACTGTTGATGACTGCAGACATGCTGCCTGGTCGGACGAAAAATGGTTCAAATGGCTCTGAGCACTATGGGACTCAACATCTTAGGTCATAAGTCCCCTAGAACTTAGAACTACTTAAACCTAACTAACCTAAGGACATCACACACACCCATGCCCGAGGCAGGATTCGAACCTGCGACCGTAGCAGTCCCGCGGTTCCGGACTGCAGCGCCAGAACCGCTAGACCACCGCGGCCGGCGCCTGGTCGGACGAATCTCGTTTCAAATTGTATCGAGCGGTTGGATCTGTACGGGTATGAGGACAGCCTCACGAATCCATGGCACCCCCATGTCAGCAAGGGTGTGTTCAGGCTGGTGGAGGCTCTGTAATGGTGTGAGGCGTGTACAGTTGGAGCGATATGGGGTCCCTGATACGTTTACATACGACCGACAGGTGACAAATGCTTAAGCATCCTGTCTGATCACTTGCGTCCATTCATGTCCATTGTGCATTCCGACGGACTTAGGGAATTCCAGCAGAACAATGCGACACCCTACACGTTCACAATTGCTACACAGTAGCTCCAGGAACACTTCTGAGTTTCAACACTTCCGCTAGCCACCAAAGTCTCGAGACAGGAACATTATTGAGAATATCTGGGATGACTTGTAACTTGCTGTTCAGAAGAGATCTCCACCCGCTCGTACTCTTGTGGATTTATGGACAGTCCTGCAGGATTCATGGTGTCAGTTCCCACCAGCACCAATTCAGACATGCCGTGTTGTATTGCGGCACTTCTGCGTGATTGCGGGGGCCCAACACATTATTAGGCACGTGCACCAGTTTCTTTGGCACTTCAGTGTAGCTGCTTGTCTGTAAGTCGTCAGACGTTTTGTCCTTACCAGTAACGTATTTACGTCGTGACGTCGTGTTCTGAAGGCCGTTTCATCAGCAGCAAACTTACCTGAAAAAGAAAAAAGAATGCATGAGATGCAGGCTTTGCAGTAATTTTAAGCCTTCTTAAAATTAATTACCTGTTTCCGAATGCTCCAGCACGTAGATATAATCTAAGAACGCAGATGACGGAATCATTTTTCTTTGTCGGAACATAGCTGCTAAGATGAGGCGGGTGAGCCAACGTCGTGGGTTAAGTGTCAATCCTTTCACAGTATCTTATGGAGTGATGGAGCTTGGCAAATGCGATCGTGATCAGTACGCCGAGCTCCTTTCTGATGTTCGCAAGGCAAAAGTTGTGTGAGCCTCGTTAGACGAAATAAGAAAAAACATACCCTGGCAACACATTATCTGACGTTTATCTGAGTGCCAGGAGCCAGCAACCTAAGACGAACGAAAAAACACAACAGTTCTGCTTCAAATCACCAGTGCATACATTATTATACTGTAATGTGGTGATGTCCAGTGTACTGCAAAGTTACAGAAACTGTGGTTAGCAATGGAGATTAGTACAATAATATGAAGTGTGTCTTCTGCAGTTTGGAGGAATGTTCCGTGGGCGATGAGGTCGTTAGAGCAAACCTGAAGCTAGGGTTGGAAGGACGGCGAAGACTGTCGACTGAAATAATCGAATATGTCGCCTCGAAGGATGTAGGTTAACCACGGAACACCTAATTCTGGATCAGCCGGACTTGGATATGAACCACTATCCTTTCGAATACGGGTCCAGTGACTAAGGACTGTACCACCTCGTTGGTCGTACCATCAACGTCAAGTGCTGCAGTGAGAAACCATTTGGAGGAAGAGACTGTCACAAATCTGAAAGTGATCAAAGGTCACCATGACAATGAGAGAACGCACACCTGTTCGTCAACAAATCACATGATCGTCCAGCTGGTCTGGTTTGTGGTCCCCATTCACCGCACAACCAGGATTTGGTGCCGTCAAATTTATGTCTGTTTACACCAATGTAGAAAAAGATTTCGAGGACAACCGTATTGAGGACAAGGTGAAGCGGGTATGAATATAAGGATAAGCACTGTGTTCACCTGATATTTTTACTTTGTGCTTGGTGAAGATCCGATCTATTTTTGACGCTTTATTTTAAAAAAAAACTCGCACAGACTTCGCTACGATGCAGCTCATAATGATACATCCATATCCCAGCAGGGATCAGCCACGGAGCTACAGAGTCAATTTATGCGCACTTCTTTGCCGCCGATCAACGTCTTTGGCACTTGTGTGTGTGTTTGGCCGCAACGCAGTGGCACGGTCCGTGGGTTTAAAAAGATGGAACTTCAGTCACTCAGAAGCTGGCGGAAAGCGGCCGAAATATTAGAAAAATAATTGTGAGCAACCCGGCGCCTCGGCCGATATTTAAAGGACCTGCTAAAACATTACGAGTCCTATTAGCGACCGGCCGCTGTGGACGAGCGGTTGTAGGCGCTTCAGTCCGGAACCGTGCTGCTGCTACGGTCGCAGGTTCGAATCCTGCCTCGGGCATGGAAGTGTGTGATGTCCTTAGGTTAGTTAGGTTTAAGTAGTTCTAAGTCTAGGGCACTGATGACCTCAGATGTTAAGTCCCATAGTTCTTAGAGCCATTTGAACCATCCTATTAGCGTTGATGACAGAAATACCAACAGTGTGTTGAGCACCAAGTTTGAGCAGAGTAGCAATCAACTGAAAAATTTTCAGTAAGGGGTATAGAATAAGATACTCTACCAGTTACACATTCATTTAGTGTTTCCACTTTCATTGTTGGAGTTCACTCTTTAAGTAAAAGGCAAATTAGGTGGTGTTGGCTCAAAAGGTCAAGCGGCGGGGTGACATGTGATGAAGTGTACTAGGAAGAGAATAGAAGCTTTCTAAATGTGGTGCTACAGAAGAATGCTGAAGATTAGATATGTAGATCACATAATGAGGAGGTATTGAACAGAATTGGGGCGAGGAGGAGTTTGTGAAACAATTTGACGAGAAGAAGGGACCGGTTGGTAGGACATGTTCTGAGGCATCAAGGGATCACAAATTTAGCATTGGAGGGCAGCGTGGAGGGTAAAAATCGTAGAGGGAGACCAAGAGATGAATACACTAAGCAGATTCAGAAGGATGTAGGTTGCAGTAGGTACTGGGAGATGAAGAAAGTTGCACAGGATAGGGTAGCATGGAGAGCTGCATCAAACCAGTCTCAGGACTGAAGACCACAACAACAACATATAGCTGGAATATTCAAATCGTTATTGCACATTTTCCACATTTTTTGTAAACAAATCTACAATGTGTTTGTCAAAAATGTGACAAATGTGCAAAAAGGATTTGAATATTGGTTCAAATGGCTCTGAGCACTATGGGACTCAACTGCTGAGGTTATTAGTCCCCTAGAACTTAGAACTAGTTAAACCTACCTAACCTAAGGACATCACAAACATCCATGCCCGAGGCAGGATTCGAACCTGCGACCGTAGCGGTCTCGCGGTTCCAGACTGCAGCGCCTTTAACCGCACGGCCACTTCGGCCGGCGATTTGAATATTCCAGCTATATGTAAGTACACTAATGTTTTCATCACATATCACGCCGCCGCTTCCAGTTCTTTCACTCACACCATGTAATTTGCTTTTTACTTAAACAGTGAGCCCCAACGAAGAATGAGTAAATGTTAAATGAATCACCTGAATATAGGCACAAGCCCGATACCGGTCCTGTCTTAAACAAATCACCTTCAATTGCGACTGGTAGCGGATCTTATCTAACACCCTATAAAGGAACAGTCACGGAGTTCAATAGCATCCATTATGGATGCCGTGTCGTGTGGCTAGGGCCTCCCGTCGGGTAGACCGTTCGCCTGGTGCAAGTTTTTCGGGCTGACCCCACTTCGGTGACTTGCGTGTCGATGGTGATGAAATGATGATGATAAGGACATCACAACACCCAGTCCCTGAGCGGAGAAAATCTTCGACCTAGCCGGGAATCGAACCCGGGCGGTTATGTATGACATTCCGTCGCGCTGACCACTCAGCTACCAGGGGCGGACGTCCATTATGGATAAAATTCACTTATTTTTATTATGTTCCGTGCAAATTTTGTTATTCACCCCTTTCACATGTCTCTGCTTCTCAAGCTACTGCCTAAGATGTGTAAGAAGATTCCATTCACAAAAAAAGCAAACCTACATAGGTGTAAGATTCGGCACAATATTACAAATGTTCCACTACTTTATTGCCTGAGACAGTGCGGTGCCCCTTTTTCAACTACAATGGCGAAGCAATATGAGTACAGATGGCGCCTGCGATGAAAAGTCGGAACAATGGCCAAAGAGTATTAATGAGCCCCCGCTGAACGACGGCATTTGTTCCGTGAAACAAGCAGACCCTTCAAACTCGGGCTCGGTGGGGTGAGAGCCATTCAGGGCTGTATACATCGTAGCCTAAAGCTCGAGTATTACAACCGACGTGAAAAGTGGCGTAATTTTTTCCCCTGTACTGGTATTTTGACATCACCGCACGGTCGTTCATTAGTCTTACGCAGTACGATACCATTCTTAACACCAATTGTACTGTACATTACACTGAATTACATATTCACATATATTACAAAGAACAAATGGTTCCTACATATCATTAAGAAAGGTGATAATACACTCCTGGAAATGGAAAAAAGAACACATTGACACCGGTGTGTCAGACCCACCATACTTGCTCCTGACACTGCGAGAGGGCTGTACAAGCAATGATCACACGCACGGCACAGCGGACACACCAGGAACCGCGGTGTTGGCCGTCGAATGGCGCTAGCTGCGCAGCATTTGTGCACCGCCGCCGTCAGTGTCAGCCAGTTTGCCGTGGCATACGGAGCTCCATCGCAGTCTTTAACACTGGTAGCATGCCGCGACAGCGTGGACGTGAACCGTACGTGCAGCTGACGGACTTTGAGCGAGGGCGTATAGTGGGCATGCGGGGAGGTCGGGTGGACGTACCGCCGAATTGCCCAACACGTGGGGCGTGAGGTCTCCACAGTACATCGATGTTGTCGCCAGTGGTCGGCGGAAGGTGCACGTGCCCGTCGACCTGGGACCGGACCGCAGCGACGCACGGATGCACGCCAAGACCGTAGGATCCTACGCAGTGCCGTAGGGGACCGCACCGCCACTTCCCAGCAAATTAGGGACACTGTTGCTCCTGGGGTATCGGCGAGGACCATTCGCAACCGTCTCCATGAAGCTGGGCTACGCACACCGTTAGGCCGTCTTCCGCTCACGCCCCAACATCGTGCAGCCCGCCTCCAGTGGTGTCGCGACAGGCGTGAATGGAGGGACGAATGGAGACGTGTCGTCTTCAGCGATGAGAGTCGCTTCTGCCTTGGTGCCAATGATGGTGGTATGCGTGTTTGTCGCCGTGCAGGTGAGCGCCACAATCAGGACTGCATACGACCGAGGCACACAGGGCCAACACCCGGCATCATGGTGTGGGGAGCGATCTCCTACACTGGCCGTACACCACTGGTGATCGTCGAGGGGACACTGAATAGTGCACGGTACATCCAAACCGTCATCGAACCCATCGTTCTACCATTCCTAGACCGGCAAGGGAACTTGCTGTTCCAACAGGACAATGCACGTCCGCATGTATCCCGTGCCACCCAACGTGCTCTAGAAGGTGTAAGTCAACTACCCTGGCCAGCAAGATCTCCGGATCTGTCCCCCATTGAGCGTGTTTGGGACTGGATGAAGCGTCGTCTCACGCGGTCTGCACGTCCAGCACGAACGCTGGTCCAGGTGAGGCGCCAGGTGGAAATTGCATGGCAAGCCGTTCCACAGGACTACATCCAGCATCTCTACGATCGTCTCCATGGGAGAATAGCAGCCTGCATTGCTGCGAAAGGTGGATATACACTGTACTAGTGCCGACATTGTGCATGCTCTGTTGCCTGTGTCTATGTGCCTGTGGTTCTGTCAGTGTGATCATGTGATGTATCTGACCCCAGGAATGTGTCAATAAAGTTTCCCCTTCCTGGGACAATGAATTCACGGTGTTCTTATTTCAATTTCCAGGAGTGTATACTAACCAAACCGCCGGACCAATTTCGATCAAATATGACATGGAGCTAGATCGAACCCAGAGGAAGAACATAGGCTACTTTAGAAAATGTGAAGTATAAGATTATCGATCTGAAGAATATTACGCGAGTTAATGAAAAAAAAATAACTCTTTAAAAGATTTTTACTCATCGACTTCTGAAAATACGTAAAAATGCTTTTATTGGTTGATATTATGTTCTACGTAATACGATTGAACGTTATTAATACAATGTTCATACAGTCCGGAAGTTTTAATCCATACTTCCATATGAATATTATGAAAGGCCAAACTAACTCTGTCCGTTACGTTTTCGTGACTAGACCGCTGAAGTGAATTCATGAAATTTGGTGTGGTGGTGATTTCAACACTAAGGAAGAACATAGACTACTTCAGAAAGTGAAAAAAAAGTGCAGGGCGAAGTAGAGAACAAAACTTATCATTTACATCAGTGACCATAAACCACGGCAAAGAATTATTAAATTTGTTGGACAATATTAAATGAGGAATAAAAAGCTCCGTCTGAACAGGCCTTGGAAGGCCCAACGGTACCGACCGGCCGCCTCCTCATCCTCAGTCCACCGGTATCACTGGATGCGGATATGGAGGGGCACGTGATCAGCACACCGTTCTCCCGGCCGTATGGCAGTTTACGAGACCGGAGCCGCTACTTCTCAATCAAGCAGCTCCTCAGTTTGCCTCACGAGGGCTGAGTGCACCCCGCTTGCCAACAGTGCTCGGCACACCGAATGGTAACCCATCCAGGAGCTAGCGTAGCCCGACAGCGCTTAACTTCGGCGATCTGACGGGAACCGGTGTTACCAGGCCGTTGGCGCAAACCATGTGTAATGTATAATTACTTCAATAGCACGTTGTACAGATGTACACTCCTGCCCATACCGCTCCGCATGCATTGCTCGGCTGTGACTGCACATGCGACTGCGTCGTGGGGCAGTTCAGGGGGGAGGGGGGTAGGTCGACGACACACGTCATTAGATTCAACTGTTACTGAGTTACTGGAATTGCGGGCAGTTCTTGTAGGAGTTACGCAGTTGCATATGACACACAAATTCTGTTGTCTAATTTTAATCTTATTTGCGAATGTTCTGTTACAGATTTAATCCAGTTATCCCACGGATTTTTAATGTAGGTTGAAAGGTAACTCAGTTCTGATGTCTGAATTATAGGTAGTGGCTTTTCTCTTTTACAATTTTTCTGTATTCATTGTAAATTCATAAATAAGTGTCTTAATTAAGTTTTTAATGGTTACTGTGCTCATTTCAATAGACTATTTGTTTGAGCTTGGAACCGAATCCAGTGAGTTGTTAAATACGGTGTATTCTACTAAAATATGCATGCATCCACACATCCATATACTCATGTACATCTACATAATTACTCTGCAATTCACATTTAAGTGCTTGGCAGAGGGTTCATCGAACCACAATCATACTATCTCCCTACCATTCCACTCCCGAACAGCGCGCGGGAAAAACGAACACCTAAACCTTTCTGTTCGAGCTCTGATTTCTCTTATTTTATTTTGATGATCATTCCTACCTATGTAGGTTGGGCTCAACAAAATATTTTCGCATTCGGAAGAGAAAGTTGGTGACTGAAATTTCGTAAATAGATCTCGCCGCGACGAAAAACGTCTTTGATTTAATGACTTCCATCCGAACTCGCGTATCATATCTGCTACACTCTCTCCCCTATTACGTGATAATACAAAACGAGCTGCCCTTTTTTGCACCCTTTCGATGTCCTCCGTCAATCCCACCTGGTAAGGATCCCACACCGCGCAGCAATATTTTAACAGAGGACGTACGAGTGTAGTGTAAGCAGTCTCTTTAGTGGATTTGCATCTTCTAAGTGCCCTGCCAATGAAACGCAACCTTTGGCTCGCCTTCCCCACAATATTATGTATTTGGTCTTTCCAACTGAAGTTGTTCATAATTTTCACACCCAGGTACTTAGTTGAATTGACAGACTTGAGAATTGTACTATTTATCGAGTAATCGAATTCCAACGGATTTCTTTTGGAACTCATGTGGTACTACGAACTGCGACCTTCCTGACAGGAAATCACGATTCCAGTCGCACAACTGAGACGATACCCCATAGGCCCGCAGCTTGATTAGAAGTCGCTTGTGAGGAACGGTGTCAAAAGCTTTCCGGAAATCTAGAAATACGGAATCAACTAGAGATGCCCTGTCGACAGCGGCCATTACTTCCTGCGAATAAAGAGCTAGCTGCGTTGCACAAAAACGTTGATTTCTGAAACCATGCTGATTACGTATCAATAGATCGTTCCCTTCGAGGTGATTCATAATGTTTGAATACAGTATATGCTCCAAAACCCTACTGCAAACCGACGTCAATGATATAGGTCTGTAGCTCGATGGATTACTCCTACTACCCTTCTTAAACACTGGTGCGACCTGCGCAGTGCGACCACTCCACACCTCATGTTGCTGTTACATCAAAGTAACACTACAGAGATCTCAGATTCGATCTCCAGTCAGTTCAAGGATTTCATCTATCACTTTTCAGCTCTGGAAATGTTAACATGAAAAATGATGAGCTGCAGGCTGGTTTGCAATCCACGTTAAACTGTAGGCTACCCTGTAATAAATGACCGGCTAGCTAGTTCAAAGATCGGAAGAAGGCATCGTCGTTCTACCTACAATAGGACTATGCCTCGTGGTACTGTACATTGGTGTTCAAACCATTCCTCTGGTCGACAGCTTTACATTCTTATTTTCCCGCATCTCTAGGTTAGCGCCCTCTTAAGTGGTACAGATGTTCGTGTGGTCCACGAGGAGGTGCCATGAATTACGGAACATTTGTTTGCGGTATGTGGTCACTGCATGTCCAGCATGATTTGTCGGTGGATTGCACGAAGTTCGCTTGCACTACAGCACGTGACCGAGAGCGCCAACACGACAAAGCTATGAGTAGTCTCAGTTGAGCAGTGTGGCGGTACAAACCCCGTTACTAGATGAATAGGTCTAGATTGCTTTGTGGAGACCGAGCGCGCTACATGGTGCGTGATTTGCGGAAGCGCGTGGCGCGCCCATGCGAGATATTGCAACGGTCGGTGGGATGGTCTCCGTCGGCACGTGGCCCGCAGCTTGGGGCATTGTTTGGTTTTTCGCGCAATACGCGAAAACTATGTAACTTACGGTGAAGAGCGATGCGGCAGTGGATTGTGGTCAGTAATATGCACCTTCTGAAAGATCGATCTTTATTTCAAGTCACGAGACGCAAAAGTTATAGTAACCTCAAAATCGGTTAATATCACGAATACAGAAAGATTAATAAAAATAGTGAATAACCACTTACAGGGAAGAGCGAGCACTCATTAAAAAAATTCATCATAGCGGAGCGAGTGCCGTAGTCATATGTTAAGATTCATAAATAATTAAGCCCGTACAGAGCAATAAACAAAGTTTGAGGGAAAATTGTGTATAAAATTCAATAGAAAATTCACGACGTAAAGAACGGCACTATACAATATTTTGGGTGGCATCTCACGTATTTTAAGTTATAATACACACTTAACTTGCAATAGTTTTCATTGTTTGCAAATTATTATTAACACTTATCGCCCATAATTAATTAATTATTATAGATATGAAAATTTTGAGCAGCGCAATGTGTAGATCGCTATATATTACGTCTAAAAACAGTGCTATATGCAGTTCCATGTTAGAACTTTGCATCACAGATGCAAACAAACAAATTTGCGCTAAGTGGCGAAATTTTGCAAAAACTAAATATTGATTTACGGGCGATATAATAATCCTAGAAATTAATGTAAAGTAGTAAATGGGATGTACTTTTTAGCGCGGTTCCGATGGTGTACTTATTTCTGTCGAGGGATGTGTGTATCAAAATGTGTAACATTAACTGGTGTGGAAGTGTACTAACGCACCAAGTGTGGAAATCGTCCCCTGAGACTTACGTGAGAACCAAAATTTGCAATAACATTTTTAACCAACATTTGTATATGAACATTCGTGTGAACTCTGCAACCGCATTTCTCCTTTATTTATAGCGCCCCGTCGCAACAGTGACAGCAGGAAGTCGTATACTAAAGTAAAGTCGTATGGCATGAATGGATGGGAGACCACAGGATTAGCCACCTGAATTGAAAGATGTTTTGCATCGTTCACACTCAAGATACCTTTCGTTCGTGAGGCGTGAGCGTTGTGTGTTGCTTAAATGTAACTGACAAGTGTAGGTGACTGTAAGTTAATGCAGACGATCGGCCGCTGTGGCCGAGCGGTTCTAGGCGCTTCAGTCCGGAACCGCGCTGCTACTACGGTCGCAGGTTCGAATGCTGCCTTGGACATGGATGTGTGTGCTGTCCTTAGGTTTGTTAGGTGTAAGTAGTTCTAAGCCTAGGGGACTGGTAACCTCAGATGTTAAGTCCCATAGTGCTCAGAGCCATATGAACCATTTTTTTAAATGCAGACGTGTAGGAAAAACAATTCAGTAATGTTCGAATACAGCATTACTTTCGTGCTAATTGGCACATGCAGATCGATTAAATATCTAAACGTAACGTTGCAGAGCAATATGAAATGGAACAAGCACGCATGGACTTTAGTAGGGAAGGTGAATGATCGACTTGGATTTATTGGCAGGATGTTAGGAGAGCAAATGTAGAACACTAGTGCGACTCGTTCTTTAGTACTGCTCGAGTGTTTGGGATCCCCACCAGATTGGATTGAAGGACGACATCGAAGCAATTCAGAGGCGAGCTGCTCGATTTGTTACCAGCGGGTTTGATCAACATTCAAGTACTACGGAGGTGCCACGGTAACTCAAGTGGGAAGCCCAGGAGGGAAGGCGGTGTTTTTTTTTCGAAGAAGAGTGCTAAGAAAATTAGAGAACCGGCGTTTGCAACTGACGACAGGACGATCCTATTGCCGCGAATGTAAATATCAAGTAAGGACTACGACGATAAAATACAAGAGATTAGGGCACGTACAGAGATTCATAGACAGTTGTTTGCTCCCTCCTTTGTTTGCTCAGGAAAGGAAATGACTAGTAGTGGTGCAACGTACCCTCTGCCACTCACCCTACGATACGGAGTAGGTATGTAGATGTACACTCACGCTCATAAATTATCGATAATACTGATACGTAGTGAAACACCGCTCTGGTGCTCGGTTTTCGGGTTTAAATCACCTCGGGGTATGACCATGCGGTGCATTTGACCTACGGTCGTCGCACGGTGGCGCTGGCAGCAGTCCACATACGCAGTAGTGTGTTGGTGAATGTCAGAGTACGGTGCAGCGAGTAAGTGTGCAGACATTTTCAGACGTGCTAATGGTGACTGTGTGTTGAAAATGGCTCAAAGAACACATATTGATGATGTTATGAAGGGTAGAATTACTAGGGCGACTGGAGGCTGGTCAAACACAGTAGGTCGTAGCACGGGTCCTCCGTGTGCCACAAAGTGTGATCTTAAGGTTATGAAAACGATGCAAGCAGACAGGAAACGTGTCCAGGTGCTGCAGTGCGGGACGTCCACAATGTACATCATCACAAGAAGACCGATATCTCACCATCAGTGTCCGCAGACGGCTCGGAAACCTTACAGCAACCACTGGAACAATTGTCTCCAGACAGTCCACAGACGATTGAACAGACATGGTTTATTCGTCTGGAGACCTGCAAGGTGCATTCCACTGACCCCTGGTCACAGGAGAGCCCGTAAAGACTGGTGTCAAGATCAGAGTACATGGTCAGCGGTCCCAGGTTATGTTCAAGGACGAATCCAGGTATAGTCTGAACAGTGATTTTCACCGGATTTTCATCTGGCGTAAACCAGGAACCAGATACCAACCCCTTAATGTCCTTGAAAGGGAACTGTATGGAGGTCGTGGTTTGATGGTGCGGGGTGGGATTATGAAAGGTGTACGTACACCTGCATGTCTTTTACAGAGGAACTGCAACAGGTCAGTTCTATCGGGACGTCATTTTGCACCAGTATGTCCGCCTTTTCTGATGGATGATAATGCACGACCCCACCGAGCTGCCATCTTGGAGGAGTACCTCGAAATAGAAGATATCAGGCGATTGGGTGGCCTCCCTGTTCTCCAGGCCTAAACCCCAACGAGCACGTCTGCGATGCTCTCGGTCGACGAATCGCTGCATGTCTTAAAACCCCTACGACACTTCAGGAGCTTCGACAGGCACTGGTGCAAGAATGGGAGGCTATACCCCAGCAGCTGCTCGACCACCTGACCCAGAGTATGCCAACCCGTTGTGCGGCCTCTGTACGTGTGCATGGTGATCATATCCCATATTTATGTCTGGGCACATGCGCAGAAAAACAGTGGCGTTTTGTGGCTTATGTGTTCCGGGACGGTATTCTCAACTTATCACCAATACTGTGGGCTTACAGATCAATGTAGCGTGTGTTCCCTATGTGCCTATGCCATTAGCGCCAGTTTTATGTAGTGCCACGTTGTATGGTACCACATTCTGCAATTATCCTTAATTTATGAGCATGAGTGTAGACGTAATGGGTTTGTGTGTAGTGTGGTGTGCTGTGTACGATGGATGATGAGATGAGAGATGGAAGTGAGTGAATCTCAATGCTGACATACACTGATGAGCTTAAACAATACGATCACTGCCCACCGAAAGGCTGTATGCTGTCTCGTGGCACTGAGGGCACATGATGCGGTAAGAGAAGCATACGAAAGCAGCAGAGAGAAATGAGGAATCATTCTAGCGACGATCAGCGGTGCAAATGCGGAAATCCGCCGACTTAAGCGTCTTTGACAAAAACGAGACTGTTATGGCCCAGTGGCTGGGAGCGGGCATCTCGGAAACGGCGAAGCTAGTCAGCTGTGCTACTGTCTTGAGCATCTACGGAAAGTAGTTGTAGAATGCTGAAACCAGGAGTAGACGACAAAAGTTGGACGCCCATACCTCATTACACAACACAGGGATCAGAAGCTTGCCCACTCTCTAAAGCAGGATAGGCGGCGATGTGTGGTCGATCTGACGACAGAGTCCAGTGCTGGCGCAGGCACAGGTGTTTCGGAGCTCGCCGTTCAGTGCAAAATGTTGAATATGGTGTTCCGCAGCAGAGGACCCCTACGTGTTCCCAATTTGACCCAACAACATCGTCAGTTATGATTAAATGGCCACGGAATCATTGAGATTGGACCGCGGATCAATGGAAGCGTGTCACCTGGTCGGATAAATCCCGTTTATTGTTAAACCAGGTCGATGGTTGTGTCCAGATACGCTGTCATTCAGGAGAACGGCTGCTCGAAACATACAGCACGCCCCATGGACGCAGGCCGGCGGAAGCTCTTTTATGTCATGGGGGACATTCACCTGGGCCTTCATGGGACTTGCGATAGTAATGGTAGGCACCTTGACAGCTGTGGGCTACGTGAACATTATTAGGGACGACATGTAACTCCTTATACTAGATGTCTCCCGAACAGCGATGGCATCTTCCAGCAGGATAATTGTCTGTGTCACAAGACCAGAATTGTGCTGTAGTGGTTTGAGGAGCATGATATTGAACTCACGTTGGTGTCTTGACCGTCGCCGGCCGGAGTGGCCGTGCGGTTCTAGGCGCTGCAGTCTGGAACCGAGCGACCGCTACGGTCGCAGGTCCGAATCCTGCCTCGGGCATGGATGTATGTGATGTCCTTAGGTTAGTTAGGTTTACTTAGTTCTAAGTTCTAGACGACTGATGACCTCAGAAATTAAGTCGCATAGTGCTCAGAGCCATTTGAACCATTTTTTCTTGACCATCACAACAAACCAGCCGCCCATATAGTACGGGAAATGTGTGGCCTGTGCGTAGGCATCTGATGCCACAGACCTCCAGAAAGCTCTCAAGTACTTGTCGAATCAATGAAACGCAGTATCACTGCTGAAATGCTTTCCAGAGGTGGACCACCACACTTTTAAGTGGGTGGTCATATCGTTTTGGCTCATCAATTCATCTACATCTACATACATACTCCGCAATCCACCATACGGTGCGTGGCGAAGGGTACCTCGTACCACAAGTAGCATCTTCTCTCCCTGTTCCAGTCCCAGACAGAACGAGGGAAACATGACTGCCTATATGCCTCTGTACGAGCCCTAATCTCTCTTATCTTATATTTGTGGTCTTTCCGCGAAATGTACGTTGGCGGCAGTAAAATTGTACTGCAGCCAGCCTCAAATGCTGGTTCTCTAAATTTCCTCAGTAGCGATTCACGAAAAGAACGCCTCCTTTCCTCTAGAGACTCCCACCCGAGTTCGTAAAGCATTTCCGTAACACTCGCGTGATGATCAAACCTACCAGTAACAAATCTAGCAGCCCGCCTCTGAATTGCTTCTATGACCTCCCTCAATCCGACCTGATAGGGATCCCAAAAGCTCGAGCAGTACTCAAGAATAGGTCGTATTAGTGTCTTATATGCGGTTTCCTTTACAGATGAACCACATCTTCCCAAAATTCTACCAATGAACCGAAGACGACTATCCGCCTTCCCCACAACTGCCATTACATGCTTGTCCCACTTCATATCGCTCTGCAATGTTACGCCCAAATATTTAATCGACGTGACTGTGTCAAGCGCTACACTACTAATGGAGTATTCAAACATTACGGGATTCTTTTTCCTATTCATCTGCATTAATTTACATTTATCTATATTTAGAGTTAGCTGCCATTCTTTACACCAATCACAAATCCTGTCCAAGTCATTTTGTATCCCCCTACACTCACTCAACGACGATACCTTCCCGTACACCACAGCACCATCAGCAAACAGCCGCACATTGCTATCCACCCTATCCAAAAGATCAATTACGTAGATAGAAAACAACAGCGGACCTACCTCGCTTCCCTGGGGCACTCCGGATGATACCCTCACCTCCGATGAACACTCACCATCGAAGACAACGTACTGGTTTCTATTACTTAAGAAGTCTTCGAGTCACTCACATAGTTACTCCTCTCGAATAGCACTAGAGTAGAGCAGCAAAATTGACTGCCTGAATTGCAATTGGACAGGGCGGTGGTTTTCTGTAGAGATGAGGTATCGTGCTGGTCTGAAGCAGCGTACATTACTGTGTTCGTGGATCTATAGAACACAGTGCGGCCAAGAGTCTTACATTGTATAGCTGTGGTGTGTTCTTGGCTACAACGGTTAAAGGAAACCGTGTGAGATGTGATCAATGCTGTCTTGTAGTGCAGACAAGTGTGGCTGGATTCGCCAAATTAAGTTAACAAGAGATCACAATTTTTATCCACAGCGTAGCCAGTTAGGGGCTCAGTGTATTAAAGTTGGAAAAAATTGTTTTATTATTGTTGTCTTCAGAAGAGTTTAAATCCCTCTGTCTTGTTCAATGTTTGTTCTCATATATTGTGCCCAGTAGAGGCTAACTTGGTCTGCTGTATCCATCTGCTGATTTTCGTGTAGTGTATTGGCCACTCGCCCCGTAGATCCACAACGCCATCACACCTGTGGTGTGCGTGCGGCCTAAGCCCGAAGGCGCTACACTATCAGTAAAACAGAACTTCATACACGCAGACTACGCCCGCACGCGGCAACGCAAGCACCTCTGAAGGTCGCCGGTAAAGCAGACCTGATCACAAATAGTTTCTCTAGTATCCTTATGCGCCCTGGGTATTTAGGACGGTGCAAAGTTGCTTCAAGCCAGTCTTCTGTCGAGCTCTGAGCCAAGCGCCGCCTGCATCCACAGTTATACAGTCAGAGACTCTTCCAGAATCTTGGCTACCTACGACATTGTTCCTCCTACGTAGGGATCCATCAATGTGTTCCACCACTACAATCACAAGGATTCGTCACCTGCATCGGGATCGGAAAACAGAAGGACTTGGGTATCAGCCGTCTATCTTATGTAACCTCACAACAGAAAAATTCCGTAATCTCTCGACAATAAAATGTGACTAATCTCTCAATAAAAATTGTGGCTTACTTACACTCTTTCAATAATTGACTGTGAATTTAAACTGGTAAATCCTGGACGTCAGCAGTGCTGCGTCATGGCCCTGAAAGATCATACCGAATAAATTGAAAATTCTTACCTCAATCAAGTCGCAGGATAACGCATATATATCTGCTCCTACAAGTAATTTTTCTAGCACAGCCCAGTGCAATGCTGGCCGATAGATTTGTCATGTATAAAAGTAAACAATTGATTTTTCTTTACAATAATCGGGATGACCATGGATTGGAGAAATTAGAAAATTCTTTAAATTGAGATGAATGATTGTCAAAAGTTAATTTTTATAAGAAAGATTATTATTAACAGATTTTTTGAAAAACATTTACATGGGACTTGATGTTACAATAGTACATATGCGCGAGGCTGCTTTTACCTTATACTACAAAGCTCAGGCACCGCCATCGCTCCACACGACCGGCTCAGCCAACATGATACACCAGACTAGCTACTACTTACTCCTACTGCCACACAGTTCCTACTGCATACAACACTGCTCTCTGGTCTGAGATTCTCTTATAGCTTACATATCGCAGGCAGCGCGTGAGCAATCCATCGAAGTTACATCTGATCGAGTTCACTAGCAATAAATTCCTTAATCATGGACCTCTTACACTTAGCTTTGTATATCGTTCTGCTACCAAGTGAACCTAAGGCTGTATTTTGTTCCACTTCCGAGTGAATAGCAATCATTGACTGTTTCATCAGGTTCGGACTGGCGTAAATTCAAAGCTGCTCACGAACTTCCGCAAAACTACTGTGGTGATTAACTTTTCTCCATAGGAGAAGCAGTCAGCTATAACTATTTTAAACAAAAAGCTGTTCTACACTGAAGAGCCAAAGAAAATGGTACACCACCTAATATGGAGTAGGGTCCCCGCGGAGACGTACAAGTGCCGCAACACGACATGACAAGGACCCGACTAATGTCGGAAGTAGTGCCGGAAGGAACTGACACCAAGAACCCTCCAGGGCTGTCCATAAATCCACAAGAGTACGAGGGGGTGGAGATCTCTTCTGAATAGCGCGTTGGAAGGCATACGAGATATGCTCAGTAAAGTTCATGCCTGTGGGCTTTGGTGGCCAGCTGAAGTGTTTAAACTCAGAAAAGTGTTCCTGTAGCCACTCTATAGTAATTCTGGATGTGTGAGGTGTCGCATTGTCCTGCTGGAATTGCCCAAGTCCGTGGCAAAGCAGAATGGACGTGAATGGATGCAGGTGACCAGACAGGATGCTTACGTACATTTCACCTGTCAGAATCGTATCTAGACACATTAGGAGTCCCAATTTACTCCAACTGCACACGGCCCACCCCATTACAGAGCCTCCACCAGCTTGAACAGTCCTCTCCTGACATGCAGGGTCCATGTATTCGTCAGGTTGTCTCCATACCCGTAGACGTTCATCCGTTCGATATAATTTGAAACGACACTCGTCCGACCAGGTAACATGTTTCGAGTCATCAACAGTCCAATGTCGGTGTTGACGGGCCCAGGCGACGCGTAAAGCTTCGTGTCACTTAGTCATCAAGGGTACACGAGTGGGCCTTCGGATCCGAAACCCCATATCAATGATGTTTTGTTGAATGGTTCACACGCTGACACTTGTTGACGACCCAGCGTTGAGATCTGCAGCAATTTGCGGAAGGGTAGCGCTTCTGTCACGATGACCGATTCTCTTCAGTCGTCGTTGGTCCCGTTCTTGCAGAAGCTTTTTCCGGCCGCAGCAATGTCGGAGATCTGATGTTTTACCGGTTTTCTGATATTCCCGGTACAGTCGTGAAATGGTCGTACGGGAAAATTCCCACTGCATCGCTACCTCGGAGATGCTGTGTCCCATCGCTCGTGCACCTGCGCCTGACACTTGTTGTCTTGCATAAGCGTTGCCGACCGGAGCGCCTTATTCCGCCTGTTTACATAACTCTGTATCTGAATACGCACGCCTATACTACTTTCTTTTGCTCTTCAGTCTTTCTTCCTTTCTTTGGCTTGTGCCTTTTTCCCACAATGACGCAGGGTCGGCATGGCTAATCGGATTTGGCAACGTTAATTGAAGGGGTGGCTGGATACCCTTCCTGCCGCCACCCCATACCCCCCAGGACGCAATTAGTGTACCCCAACTGTCTGTGTCTAGTGTAATCCATGGAATAGTGCGAATGTGTTCAGATGTCTGCGAGCCGTGTAACTGAGGCGGGACGTGGGGACCAGCCTGGTATTCATCTAGTGGAATGTGGAAAACCGCCTAAAAACCACATCCATGCTGGCCGGCACACCTGCCTCCGTCTTTAAGCCGCCGGGCGGCTTCGATCCGGGGCCGGGGCGCCTACCCGAGTCCAGGAAGCAGCGCATTAGCGCTCTCAGCTAACCTGGCGGGTCTCTTTTATTCTTCAGTATATATTGCTTATTTGGTAATGTTCTTCTTGAGCCTCAACCGGCTTGATTACTGCTTGTGTAATGTAACTTAGGATGTAAGCTTTTGGTTTGGTTTATCTTTGCCTGTTGTATTCTGGGCTGATCGTTCATTATGTGCTTTCTTGGTCTACTGTTCTACGGGAAGCTGTCGTCGTTGAGAGAGTGCAGGAGGATACAAGATGACTTGGACGGGTTTTGTGATTGGTGTAAGGAATGGCAGCTAACTCTAAAAATAGATAAATGTAAATTAATGCAGATGAATAGGAAAAAGAATCCCGTAATTTTTGAATACTCCATTAGTAGTGTAGCGCTTGACACAGTCACGTCGATTAAATATTTGGGCGTAACATTGCAGAGCGATATGAAGTGGGACAAGCATGCAATGGCAATTGTGGGGAAGGCGGATAGTCTTCTTCGGTTCATTGGTAGAATTTTGGGAAGATGTGGTTCATCTGTAAAGGTGACCGCTTATAAAACAGTAAAACGACCTATTCCTGAGCACTGCTCGAGCGTTTGGGATCCCTATGAGGTCGGATTGAGGGAGGACATAGAAGCAATTCAGAGGCGGGCTGCTAGATTTGTTACTGGTAGGTTTGATCATCACGCGAGTGTTACGGAAATGCTTCAGGAACTCGGGTGGGAGTCTCTAGAGGAAAGCAGGCGTTCTTTTCGTGAATCGCTACTGAGGAAATTTAGAGAACCAGCTGACTGCAGTACAATTTTACTGCCGCCAATTTACATTTCGCGGAAAGACCACAAAGATAAGATAAGATAGATTAGGGTTACTACTCAGGCATATACGCAGTCATTTGTCCCTCGTTCTGTTTGGGAGCGGAACAGGGAGAGAAGATGCCAGCTGTAGTACGAGGTACCCTTCGCCACGCACCGTATGGTGGATTGCGGAGTGTGTACGTAGATGTAGATGTACTGAGAATACTTCTAATTACACTGCTAGATGGTACGCTTGCAATGAACCGACGCTTGCAATGAACCGGTCACTTGTTCCAAAAAAAATTATATGAAGACGTTTCAGGGGCATAAAGTCGAACAAAATGTTTTCATACAAAGTATGGCATCACACGCGTATGTTGGGCATTGGGTTGTTTGGGGAAGCAGACCAGACAGCGAGGTCATCGGTCTCACCTGGTTAACGACGGGGAAGGAAGTCGGCCGTGCCCTTTCAAAGGAGCCATTCCGGCATTTGCCTGGAGGGATTTAGGGAAATCACGGAAAACCTAAATCAGGATGGCCGGACGCGGGATTGAACCGTCGTCCTCCGGAATCACGCGTCTGTTCTCACCACCAGTGGTCAACCGAGTCCGGAAAAAGACGCATTATCGGGACCACCCACACAGGGCACCTGCGTGAGGCGAGCGTTCCGCAGGCGGACGGACGGGTCCCGCAGTTCGTGACCGCCGCGAGGCGCTGGTGTGGGGGACCGCGGAAGGCGGAGGCGGAGGAGCAGCCGCGGCCTGGCGGGCTGGGGCAGCGCAACCGGCGGCCGCGTGTGCGGGGCGCCCGCGGCGGTGCCCGGCCGTGCTGTGAGCTGCGCTGCGGTGCGGGGCTACTCCCCCCCCCCCCCTTCCAGACCATTCCTGTTTTTGTTGCCGTTTCGCTGACTGCGTTACGTCAGCAGCGGCCGGCCGAGCTGTCAGACAGGACGGCACCTGTGCCAGGGGTGCCAACCTGTTGCCGCAGCTGTGCCGCTACTTGTGCTCTGCGCCGGCTGGCGTCCCGATGGGTGGGTCGCTGTTCAGAGGACAGCAACTATGGCGCGGCGTAGTTCAAGTGCGTCTGTGCTGTGTGTGTGTGTGTATGTGTGTGTGTGTGAGTGTGTGTGTGACATGTAAATGTTTCTCCAGTTAAGTTGCAAAATGTGTCCCATAAAGGAAGCAACTTATCAAATGCCCACCATTCCTGTTCTACACGGTGACGACAGAAGACATGAGATACCTCCTAATATCGTGTCGGGCCATTCTGCCTCCACAGCCGTCCATAATTGCGCATGTGTTGCCGGTGCAGGATTTTGTGTACTAACTGATATCGCGAACATGACTCATAACTGTTCGATGGGATACATGTCGGGCGATCTGGGTGGTCATATCGTTAAATCGAACTACACTACTGGCCATTAACATTGCTACAACAAGAAGAAATGCAGATGATAAACGGGTATTCATTGGACAAATATATTATACTACATGTGATTACACTTTCACGCAGTTTGGGTGCGTAGATCGTGAGAAATCAGTACAGAGAACAACCACCTCTGACCATAATAACGGCCTTGATACGCCTGGGCGCGGAGTCAAACAGAGCTTGGATGGCGTGTACAGGTACAGCTGCCCATGCAGCTTCAACACGATACCACAGTTCATCAAGAGTAGTGACTGGCGTATTGTGTTGAGCCAGTTGCTCGGCCACCATTGACCAGACGTTTTCAATTGGTGAGAGATCTAGGGAATGTGCTGGCCAGGGCAGGAGTCGAACATTTTCTGTATCAAGAAAGGCCCGTACAGGACCTGCAACATGCGGTCGTGCATTATCCTGCTGAAATTTAGGGTTTCGCAGGGATCGAATAGAAGGTAGAGCGACAGGTGGTCCACTGTTCAAAGTGCCGTCAATGCGAACAAGAGGTGACAGAGACGTGTAACCAAAGGCACCCCCTACCATCACGCCGGGTGATACGTCAGTATGGCGATGACGAATACACGCTTTCAATGTGCGTTCACCACGATGTCACCATACACGGATTCGACCATCATGATGCCGTAAACAGAACCTGGGTTCATCCGAACAAATGACGTTTTGGTCCATCATATTTCGGGCTTGCAGCCGGATCACGTTGACATCTTGGCACGATATTTCGGCTGACAATCATTTTATTAGTAGACTGAAGTAGCTCCAACTCCACAATTCTGACTTATTAGTGAGTTTTGATGTCGTCTCTTTATTTACTAAGGTTCCACTGATGGATTCACTGGCACTCATTAGCAGAAGGTTCAAAGCCGACATAACAGCATTATTTCATCATTGCCTGTCCTCAACTTATTTCTTATTCAATAATGAATATTTTGAACAAGTTGACGGTGTTGCCATGGGCAGTCCTTTGTCCCCTCTGGTAGCAAACCTTTTTATGGAGGACTTTGAGGAGAAGGCACTCGAGTCGGCTGAATTTAAACCGAAAGTCTTCTGGCGTTACGTGGATGACACATTTGTAGTTTGGCCCCATGGAGAAGAAAAACTGGCAGGATTCTTAAAACATCTGAATTCCATTCACAAGAATATTCAGTTTACCATGGAGGTCGAAAAAGATAGATGTCTGCCGTTTCTCGATGTCCTTGTCAATCGTAGAATCGATGGATCTTTGGGGCACTCTGTCTACCGGAAGCCCACACACACAGATCTGTATTTGCAGGCGACAAGCTGCCACCACCCTGCACAAACCATGGGTTTGCTGCGTACTCTGGTGCACCGGGCACATGTGGTATCTGATAAGGACAGCCTTCCTAAAGAATTAGAACATTTGCAATCCGTCTTTAGGGAGAATGGATATTCTACACGCCAAATCCGCACAGCTGTAACAAAGAAGAAATGTAAAGAGAAACAAGAAGAAGAAGACAAAGAGGTGGTCAGGTTCAGGGCGTTCCTTCCGTATGTGGGTAACCTCTCCTCTAAAATAGGAAGGATTTTAAAGAAGCATTGTGTACGAAAATATCGGCTTTGCTTGGCTCTGTGAAGGACGATCTGGGTCTGAGGAAGGAGGGTATTTATAAGATCCTTTGTCAATGTGGCAAATCCTACATTGGCCAAACTACTCGCACAGTACGGGAAAGATGCGTGGAGCATGAGCGCCACACACGTCTACTACAGCCCAACAAATCAGCCATAGCAGAACACTGTATTTCGACGGGACACTCCATGGATTATTGTGGAACAAAAATTTTAGCAACAACTACATCTTTTTGGGAATCCATTATCAAGGAGTCCGTGGAGATACGATTGGCAGAAGATCTTATTAATCGAGACGGCGGCTTTCAGATGGATAAAGCATGGGATCCTGTAATTTCTTTAATCACTTCACAGAGACATTGGTCTGCATCTAGTGCGACGGCTGACGAAAATTGATTTCATACTTTCGACTACCGCGCCTCAGCTGCGCGAAGGCGCTTTACTACAGATAGCGCAAATGTAGGTACACCACTACGCATGCGCGGCCCGCTTCTGCTGCAGAGAGCGCCAAATTAGATAGGGGGCGCGGTATTAGCCTTCTCCACTGCGCAGGCGCCGCCGCGCCAATTTTCGGTATATATAGAACGACGCGCACCAGTAATCTTCAGTCTCGTACTCACCTGAAGATGGCTGCATGTTTGTTAGCCGAAATATCGTGCCAAGATGTCAACGTGATCCGGCTGCAAGCCCGAAATATGGTGGACCAATCAATACGCCGGGAAAACTTCAAGGTACACAAATGACGTTTTGCCATTTGTGCACCCAGGTACGTCGTTGAGTACACCATCGTCGGCGCTCCTATCTGTGGTGCTGCGTCAAGGGTAACCGCAGTCATGGTCTCCGAGCTGATAGCCCATGCTGCTGCAAACGTCGTCGAACTGTTCGTGCAAATGGTTGTTGTCTTGTAAACGTCCCCATCTGCTGACTCAGGGATCGACACGTGGCTGCACGATCCGGAACAGCCATGCGGATAAGATGCCTGTCATCTCGACTGCTAGTGATACGAGGCCGTTGGGATCCAGCACGGCGTTCCGTATTACCCTCCTGAACCCACCGATTCCATATTCTGCTAACAGTCATTGGAGCTCGGCCAACGCGAGCAAGGCATCCCAAATATGCTCAACAATGTTCATGTCTGGGGAGTTTGGTGGCCAGCGGAAGTGTTTACACTCAGAAGAGTGTTCCTGGAGCCACTATGTAGCAATTCTTGACATGTGGGGTGTCGCATAGTCCTGTTGGACTTGCCCAATTCCGTCGGAATATACAATGGGCGTGAATGGATGCAGGTGACAAGACAGTATGTTTACGTAAATGTCACCTGTCAGGTCCGTATCTAGACGTATCACGCCTCCCTTATCAATCCCAATGACGCGTGTTACACCATTACAGAGCCCCCACCAGCTTGAATAGTACCCTGCTGTTATGCAGAGTCCACGGATTCATGAGGTTGTCTCCTTACTCGTACACGTCCATCCGCTCGATACAATTTGAAACGAGACTCGTTAGACCAGGCAACATGTTTCCAGTCATCAACAGTCCAATGTCTGCGTTGACGGGCCCAGGCGAGGCGTAAAGCTTTGTGTCGTGCAGTCATCAACGGTACCGGTACTCGAGTTGGCCTTCGACTCCGGAAGCCCATATCCATGATGTTTCGTTGAATGGTTCGCACACTGGCACTTGCTGATGGCCCAATGTTGAAATCTGCAGCAATCTGGGGAAGGGTTGTACTTTCGTCACGTTTAACGATTCTCACCATTCGTCGTTTGGCCGTTTCTTGCAGGATCTTTTTCCGGCCGTAGCAATGTCAGAGATTTGGAGTTTTACCTGATTCCCCATATTCACAGTAAACTCGTGAACTGATCGTACGGGAAGATCGTCACTTCATCGCTACCTTGGAGATGCTGTGTCCCATAGCTCGTGCGCCGACTGTAACTCCACTTTCAAACTCACTTAAATCTTGATCACCTGCCATTGAAGCAGCAGTAATCTATCTAACAACTGCGCCAGACACTTTTTGTCTTATACATGCGTTGCCGACCGCAGCGCCGTCATTCTGCCTGTTTATATATCTCTGTATTTGAATAAGTATGCCTATACCAGTTTCTTTGGCGCTTCAGTGTACGTCGGTGCGTGTTGTAACCGAGTTCCGAAGTCGAAAAGTTCGCCCACTCATGGAGTATCCTCTTCTTCAGCGTGACAGTGCCAGATCACACACGATTGCTTTGCCATCTACAGCAATCTGACGCCTTTGGTTCACTGTCATCGATTACATTACTGACTTGGCCCCATCCGATTTTCGTCTGTTTCCAAATATATATTAAAGAAGACCTTCGAGAAATTCAGTTTCATACTGAGGGAGAGGTGCTGGAGTCAACATCTTAACTTGTGGTAAGATCTTATGGGACCAAACTGTAAGAACAGGACCAACGACGACTGAAGAGAATCGTTCAATCACAGAGGTGTAACCCTTCCGCAAATTGCTGTAGATGTCAATGCTGGGCCATCAAGTGTCAGCGTGTGAACCATGGAACGGAACATCATTGATATGGGCATTCAGAGCCGAAGGCCCAATCGTATATCCTTAATGACTGCATGACACAAACCTTTACGCCTTGCCTGCACCCGTCAACACCGACATTGGACTGTTGATGACTGGAAACATGTTGCCTGGTCGGACGTGTCTCGTTTCAAATTGTATCGAGCGGACGGACGTGCACGAGTATGGGGACAACCTCATGGATCCTGCGTGTCAGCAGGGGACTGTTCAAACTAGTGGAGCCTCTATAATGTTGTGGGGCGTGTGCAGTTGGAGTGATATGGGACCATTGATATGTCTAGATACGATTCTGACAGGTGACACGCACGTAAAGCATCCATTCATATCCATTTTGCATTCCATCGAACGTGGACAATTTCAGCAGTATAAGACGACACCCCACACTTCCAGAATTGCTACAGAGTGGCTTCAGAAACACTCTTCTGAGTTTAAACACTTCCGCTGGCCACCAAAATCCCCACACATGAACATTATTGAGCATATCTCGGATGTCTTGCAACGTACTGTTCAGAAGATATATCCACTGCCTCGTACTCTTACGTATTTATGGACAGCCTTGCAGGTTCCAAGGTATCACTTCCCTCTCGCACTATTTCAGATATTAGTCGATTCCATGCCGTGCCGTGTTGCGGCACTTCTGCGTGCTCGCGGAGGCCCTAAACGATATTAGGCAGGCGTACCAGTTTGTTTGGCTTTTCAATGTACGAGGGTGAGTCAAATGAAATCCTTAAATTTGTAATAACAACTCGAAATTTCACGCCGTTATCCTGTAAGTAGGTAAGCGTGCTACAAACAGCGCCCAGAATGGCCTGTAGGTGGCAGCATAGTTCAGATGCACACATACCGTCGCAGTATCTGTATAAAGACGGGCGCCCCACTTGCGACTTGCACCAGAGAAGAACAGCGTACTGTTATTCGGTTTTTGCGTTGTGAAGGTGTGAAACCTATTGAAATTCATCGACGAATGAAGGTTCAGTACGGTGATGCATATTTGTCACAGCAGCAAGTCTACGAATGGACTTCACAAATGGTGTGACTTCAGCGGAAGATGCTCCTCATCCAGATCAGGTACAACGAGTTGTGACTCCACAGAACATTGCAGCAGTTGAAGCCATAGTGAAGGAAAACCGCCGAGTGACACTGAATGACATTGTAGCATGTTTACAGATTAGTCATGGGTCAGCACATCGCCTTGTGCACGATGTGCTCCAGTTTCACAAAGTGACAGCAAGATGGGTGCCACGGCAGATGACTCTTGAAACGAGAGAACGACTTGTTGATGCTTGTGAAGAACAACTTCGGCGCTTTGAACGAGAAGGTGATGGCTTCCTTGCAAGAATCGTTACTGGGGACGAAACCTGGGTTCACTTCCACCAACCAGAAACGAAGAGAGAGAGCAAGGAATGGCGTCATTAGTGATCACCAAGTGATTTCCATATGTTTGGACCACTGAAAGACGCAATGGGAGGAAAGAAGTTCCGTTCTGATGAAGAGGTACGGCACGCGGTGCATGAGTGGTTGCGAGGACTAACAAAAGAATTTTTTTCTAAAGGAATTTATGCACTTTGTAAGCGCTGGAGGACTTGCCTTGAGCGTGGTGGAGATTATGTTGAAAAGTGATAAGAGCTTTGTACCACTTCTGCACAATAAATAATATTTAAAAAATATTTAAGGTTTTCATTCGTGTAGCGCTCCATTTTTAATAAACCTGTACTGTCAGCTGTCCTTTTTGTCGTTGGCAACATTTTACAACACAAATGGGGTAAATCATCTTGCATGTATTTGTGACCCCCCCCCCCCCTTATAATAACAAGTGCGCCATGACAGCTATTATCTTCTTGGCTGAGCCTAAACAATCAGCACTATCTGACACAGCTGCCGAAGGAGGAATAGTGAAAGGTGGCTACACTGAGCCACAGCGCCAGAGATCGCGCTAGAGAGTATTGTTCCGCCGCCTCCACTGGCAGTGATTATTGAGAACTCGTAGTGGGCAGTGCTTGGGGAGAGCTCGTGGTAGTCAGTGCTGAGATGTCGTAGTGAGGAGTGTTTGTTGAGATGAGCTAGTAGGCAGTGCTTGCTGAGATGTGATACTGAAAAGTTCTTGTTGAGATGTGATAGTAGCGAGTCGGTGTGGAGAGATTGTAATGTCTAGAGTGCTTTACATCAATATAAATTAAGGTAACAAACTACTTTTCTTTTCTTTCTCATTATTTCAATGTCCTGAATAATGCGTCATTACAGGTTCAGTCAACAAAGCATCTGGCTTGTGTTCTTGTATTAGAGTGTAATTCTGGTTTTCTTGAGTAATTATGGTATTTCTATTTAATTAATTCAGTATAAATGATATTTAAAATTTCTTGTGTTGTTGAAGAACCGTGCCAGATGCGTACGTTGAGTCATACTTCCACACACAGAACAGTTACACTTGTGCTTTGGTTTCGTAGGTTTTATAGTTGCTGGGGACTTAATTAATTAATTGTGTTAATGAAAATTTCCATTTCATTCTTTGTTGTTGTTCTATGCAGTCAGATTGCGTAATAATACTAGTCAGGGCCAACCGTTTACGAGACTTCGTAATCGGACAGACAGCTACAAAAAATTAAAATTATTTGCATTTTATTTTAATTAAGCCCGCATGCAATAGAAGCGGCAAAAGTTCACCTTACAAATGATATGGTGAAATTTTGGTAGAGTGGTGTTTCAAACCAAGCGACTACCCCTGCTGCATGAGGCCCATGCTGCGACGTAATGCGCCTGAGTGGTCCTGACGGCCGCTGCACGTAAAGGCAAGTTGGCCCCGCGGCTGAGTCCCGCATTTCGTATACAGCAGAAAGGACCGCACTCTAGCCTTGAGGAGCTGCCTCCGCCGGAAGCGAGGAAGACGCAACTGTCGCCGGGCTGTGCCCGCTCGGCTGGAAGTGAGGCTGACGTAGGGAAACTCTCGTTTTCCGAGGGGAAGGGATGAAAGATCGGAAAACAGAACGGAGGAATGCGGATGAGGAGTATGGCCGTGTCCTTCCGCTCCTTGAAGGAAACGCCGTGTCGTCTCGCCTCTTCCATATTTCATAGCTGCCAAAGCGGACGCTACTACACGAGCTGCAGGCGTCAATACCTTCTCGCGAGCGCTATAAACAGCGACAAGAACTGGATTAACCGGCAAACAAAGAAAGTAACCAGCAAAAAGAAACTGTAGCTACTCACTGGCTCTTAATCTTGTCCGAGCACGTACTTACAGTGCGTGAACCAGTTTCGCCACAGCTACATTTTGTATGCAGGGGGTGCCCTGTATCCACGTTGCCGGTCGACGAAGCTCAGTGGTTATGAAACTAGGAATACTATTGCCGAACGGCAGCCCCAGTTGCACGACGGCTAATACAGGGAGCTGGCACAGGACAAAGAAGTCGTACTGTCTGTTAGGTCCAAATAAATTCTCAAATGTTCACAACTGGACGACGGAGCCTTTTTCTCGGTTGTAGTTCTCAGGACACCCTGGCCCAATATAAGGAACAGGCGCTGTTATAAGGACGGAAGGGCGTAAGAAAGTGACCTGCGCAAAGGCGAGAAAGCTGGGCTAAACAGCACTCCAGCACAAATTATACCAGCCAGTTGTCATCGCTGACTTGTTGCCGTGCTGGATACTTTTTCGTTGTTGTACTGTCGTTTACTGGTCATTACAATAAATTTGGATATGTACAACTTCAGCGTGTAGGGCCACTACTTCCGTCGTATGTTATTTTCAAACTCTGAACCTATTTATCTACGAGGGCTACTCGAAAACTAAGGTCCCATGACGCGCAGATGTGTTGGGCAGTGTTTCTAGTTAAAATGGCTCTGAGCACTATGGGACTTAACATCTGAGGTCATCAGTCCCCTAGAACTTAGAACTACTTAAACCTAACTAACCTGAGGACATGACACACATCCATGCCCGCGGCAGAATTTCAACCCGCACCCAAATTGCGTTAAAATGTAATCACATGTCAGTTCTAGTATAATATATTTGTCCAATGAATACCCGTTTATCATCTGCATTTCTTCTTTCTTCTTCATGTAACAATTTTAATGGTCAGTAGTATATATATATATATATATGAAGAGAAGATAGTATCTGTTCCAGTACTTGGCTGGCGTTGCTTGGCTGTCTCGTAGTCTGATAGTTGGAGGTCCGTTTTGAGTGACATAACGGAAACAAAATTACATAGATTAATAAATACAAGAATTTATGATAGAATACACACCGCAGCGTACTTTAACGTTCAATTTTAGATTCAACGTGAAAAACAAGTGAAACAGTGCAATAACTGAATAAAGAAAAATTAAATTAGTGTGTGAAATTATCTTGCTCAGTCCTACATGCGAAGTGCGAAACAGGTCGTAAATAAATAACGAAATAAAATAAATGAGGAAATAAAATTTTTGTTTACATTAGTAATAATAGAAATAAAATGGTACGTCTATACAAAGTTTACTGCTGGAAATGACCTCTGTCGCCTTCTGGATTATCATCTTCGTCTCCTGGGACATTCTATGGACATAAGCTATAGCCACTTCAAACACATGACACCTTGATGCGCTAACATTCGGGAGCCACGCCTTTAATCATATTATTCAGGCATTTACCTGTGGGACACACCGGCAATTTCCATTACAGTAATTAACGTGAAAGTATTTTCGTTCACTATTTTCACGCTACAGTGGTTCCCATGGGAAGATCTTATCGTATCTCCGCGAACAGCTACCATAAGAGTTTCTATGTACTTTGCAGGGTCCTAATTGCCTTGTTAACAACGGAAGCGTCTACTGGACGTTATCGAGCAAGGTGGCGCTGTGGCAAGACGCTGGAGTCACATGTGGGGGGACGGGGGAATATATCCCGTCCGTTCTGAACGTCGGCGGGACTTTACACTGCGATCTTATTGTCTGTTTTACTGGATACGAGGGATGATCGCAAATTAACGCACCTTAACTTTTAGACTGGAATTTTTACTTTGCAGCGGAGTGTGCGCTGATATGAAACTTCCTGGCAGATTGAAACTGTGTGCCGAACCGAGACTCGAACTCGGGACCTTTGCCTTTCGCGGGCAAGTGCTCTAGCGAGCTCCACCATTTTTTTTTTTTTTCTGTCTTGATGTTGCAGCTGGATTGTTAAATTTCACGACAGTATAGTTTTAAATATGCACTGCAGAGAGTATTTTGTTTTTATAAGCTGCTCTAGCAAGAGAAGCCAGAACTAACAAGGGAACCTCCCCATCGCACCCCCCTCAGATTTAGTTATAAGTTGGCAAAGTGGATAGGCCTTGAAAAACTGAACACAGATCAATCGAGAAAACAGGAAGAAGTTATGTGGAACTATGAAAAAAATAAGCAAAATATACAAACTGAGTAGTCAATGTGCAAGATAAGCAACATCAAGGAGTGTGTGGGCTCAGGAGCGCCGTGGTGCCGTGGTCAGGGTGAGTAATTGCGGAACGAACGGTCGTTGGTTCAAATCTTCCCTCGAGTGAAAATTTTAATTTTTTAATTTTCAGACAATTATGTGACGCACATGCCGTCACTAGTGTCGTATAGAATATATCAGACGTGTTTTCCTGTGGAGGAATCGGTTGACCTATGACCTTGCGATCAAATGTTATCGGTTCCCATTGGAGAGGCACGTCCTTTCGTCTACTAATCGCACGGTTTTGCGGTGCGGTCGCAAAACACAGACACCAAACTTATTACAGTGAACAGAGACGTCAATGAACGAACAGACAGATCATAACTTTGCGAAAAAAATAAGTAAATTTTTCACTAGAAGGAAGACTTGAACCAAGGACCTCTCGTTCCGCAGCTGCTCACGCTGACCACGGGACCACGGCGCTCGTGAGCCCAACCCTCCTTGAAGTTGCTTATCTTGCACATTGGCTACTCAGTTTGTATATTTTGCTTATTTTTTTCATAGTTCACACAACTTCTCCCTGTTTTCTCGATTGATTTGTGTTCAGTTTTTCAAGGCCTATCCACTGTTCCAACTTGTAACTAAATCTGAGGGGGGTGCGATGGGGAGGTTCCCTTGTAAGAAACAAAAATGGCGCGCATATTACTGTCGTCAACTGGTAAAAAGCAGCGAAGTGTAGTTAGATATTTGTGGGCCATAGGCCATAAACCGAGTGAAATACACACTGACGTGCGTGCCGTGTTAACAACGGGAACGACTGTATGGGCCGTAGCAATGTCTGGGGGTGGTGTGCATTCTTCCAGGAGGGCCGTGTGAAGAACTTCAGTGATTCGCCGGGCTCTGTGCGATCGTTAGCAGCAGCAACCCCGCAGAACGTCGAGCCATTGAGGCAGCAGTTTGTGAACTACCATTGTCTGCAACTTCTAATCTTATCAGAGCAGTTCACCAGCTTAGTGGTGTGCTGTACGATACTGTCATGAAACGTTGAAATTTCGTAAAATTAGGGCCAACGAATGATAACAAGCGTGGACCACTTACGTCCCAGAAGTGCATGACTTTCTGAAAGGAGTCGTCTCTAGTGATGACTAGTGGGCGTACCAATACACGCCCGAAACCAAGCAGCCCTCTGTGAAATGGAGTGGAAACATGCTGTCTTCCCACTGCGCAAAAAACTCAGTGACTCAATCTGCTTGAGAGAATGTTATGGGATACGCTTGGTGTGTTACTGGTGTACTTTTCTGAACACGGGGCCACTGTGCATGCTGCAGCTTCCATTAAAACTTTGGTAAAGTAGCGTCGTGCCCTTCGCGACAAAAGCCACAACATTAATGCTGACGACGTCAAACGTCTTTTGGGCAATGCTCACCCCCATGTTGCTGCTCCTGTTTGTGAGAAAATCGTCAGATTTGGGTGGAAAGTACTCCAGCGTCCACCATACAGTCCAAATCTTGTACCGCCGGACTTTCATCTATTTTGTCCCACGAAGAAATTACTGGCCGGCCAACGCTTTGCGACAGATGCGGAAGTGAAATCAGCGGTCCGCAGATGGCTACACTCCAACCACACGGGCTTCTACGAACGGGGCATATTGAAACCGGTACCACGATGGGTGAAATATGTACAGAACGTTGGTGACTGTACAGGGTGTTACAAAAAGGTACGGCCGAACTTTCAGAAAACATTCCTAAATGGCTCTGAGCACTATGCGACTTAACTTCTGTGGTCATCAGTCGCCTAGAACTTAGAACTAATTAAACCTACCTAACCTAAGGACATCACACACATCCATGCCCGAGGCAGGATTCGAACCTGCGACCGTAGCGGTCTCTCGGTTCCAGACTGTAGCGCTTAGAACCGCACGACCACTCCGGCCTGCGAAACATTCCTTACACACAAAGAAAGAAAAGATGTTATGTGGACATGTGTCCGGAAATGCTTAATTTCCATTTTAGAGCTCATTTTAGTTTCGTCAGTATGTACTGTACTTCCTCGATTCACCGCCAGTTGGCCCAATTGAAGGAAGGTAATGTTGACTTCGGTGCTTGTGTTGACATGCGACTCATTGCTCTACAGTACTAGCATCAAGCACGTCAGTACGTAGCATCAACAGGTTAGTGTTCATCACGAACGTGGATTTGCAGTCAGTGCAATGTTTACAAATGCGGAGTTGGCAGATGCCCATTTGATGTATGGATTAGCACGGGGCAATAGCAGTGGCGCGGTACGCTTGTATCGAGACAGATTTCCAGAACGAAGGTGTCCCGACAGGAAGACGTTCGAAGAAACTGATCGGCGTCTTAGGGAGCACGGAACATTCCAGCCTATGACTCGCGACTGGGGAAGACCTAGTACGACGAGGACACCTGAAATGGACGAGGCAATTCTTCGTGCAGTTGATGATAACCCTAATGTCAGCGTCAGAGAAGTTGCTGCTGTACAAGGTAACGTTGACCACGTCACTGTATGGAGAGTGCTACGGGAGAACCAGTTGTTTCCGTACCATGTACAGCGTGTGCAGGCACTATCAGCAGCTGATTGGCCTCCACGGGTACACTTCTGCGAATGGTTCATCCAACAATGTGTCAATCCACATTTCAGTGCAAATGTTCTCTTTACGGATGAGGCTTCATTCCAACGTGATCAAATTGTAAATTTTCACAATCAACATCTGTCGGCTGACGGGAATCCGCACGCAGTTGTGCAATCACATCAACACAGATTTTCTGTGAACGTTTGGGCAGGCATTGTTGGTGATGTCTTGATTGGGCCCCATGTTCTTTCACCTACGCTAAATGGAGCACGTTATCATGATTTCATACGGGATACTCTACCTGTGCTGCTAGAACATGTGCCTTTACAAGTACGACATAACATGTGGTTCATGCACGATGGAGCTCCTGCACATTTTAGTCGAAGTGTTCGTACCCTTCTCAACAACAGATGCGGTTACCGATGGATTGCTAGAGGCAGACCAATTCCATGGCCTCCACGCTCTCCTGACCTCAACCCTCTTGACTTTCATTTATGGGGGCATTTGAAAGCTCTTGTCTACGCAACCCCGGTACCAAATGTAGAGACTCTTCGTGCTCGTATTGTGGACGGCTGTGATACAATACGCCATTCTCCAGGGCTGCATCAGGCGCATCAGGGATTGCATGCGACGGAGGGTGGATGCATGTATCCTCGCAAACGGAGGACCTTTTGAACATTTCCTGTAACAAAGTGTTTGAAGTCACGCTGGTACGTTCTGTTGCCGTGTGTTTCCATTCCATGATTAATGTGATTTGAAGAGAAGTAATAAAATGAGCTCTAACATGGAAAGTAAGCGTTTCCGGACACATGTCCACATAACATATTTTCTTTCTTTGTGTGTGAGGAATGTTTCCTGAAAGTTTGGACGTACCTTTTTGTAACACCCTGTATAGAAAACGAGTTAAAGGATGTAAGCTTATTTGTGATTTCTTCCTTTTGTTACCTATTAAACTTGCTAGTAACAAAATTATTATGCGTTACTTTCTAATCTTACATTCAGTGCTTGTAGCCTTTTCAAATTACGCTCTCACAACTGTGTTTACTGTGTAATCTTCATGGGGTAAATTCAGAGCTGCAATCTTATTAAAGAAAGCAGTAACAAAGCTAAACGTCGGACAACCGCACTGTCCTAGATTGAGTCCTGTTTCAAGGAAAGGGAATGTATTGGCGTTTTGCTAAAGAAACCAGCACCACCCGCCAGGAGTGATTTTGGAATTACTACCTGATAGATTCTGACACGCCATCTTTAATTTCATTCTCTTATATTCCGTGTAGATTGATTTTCTTTTTCACTATTCATTAGATCATACAGAGTTTCTTCTATTAAAGTGACTCAGTTCATTAATTGGTAACGAATATAAAAATGGTCGTGACAAATACTTATGGGGCGCTATATACAGTCTGTCAGCTTCTATCTGTTTAAACTTCAATTCGATACATTCCAGCATCTAATTAACAGAGTTAACAGTTCTTATCAGAAATTATCACTAATTAAACTTCCGCCTCCCACACAGTTCAAATCTAGAGTGCAAATTTTAATAATCTTTGGGTTTAACATGACATTAACCCCCACTTACATAATAATGCAGCTTATAGAATTGCCGTTGCACAGCCTCCATGTCACCCTCACTTAGCCAGTAACTCTGCGGAACCACTTCCAATCTCAAATCCATTATCAAAATGTCCGACAATCTAAAATCTCCACACAGCTTACCTGCAAGACTCATGCGCCTTCTCCCGACACGGGAACTAACATTCTCTTGTTTCAGTAACAATATCTGAATCTTGATAACATTTTACGTATATAAAATATATCTTCAATTGGGCAATCGCATTACCTTGCATAAAGAACAATAATTTCAGTTATTATAATTACGACCTAGAAAATATTTATTAATATAAAAAACAATATAATTCTATAGTTTGTCACAGGACGTACATTAATAATATACGTGATATTTTGTATAATAAAATTTGACAACGAAGAAATGATTGGACAGACAGATCGCTGCATACATGTTAATAATAAAAAAAAGTCTGTGTCGTACTTCTCTGGCGAACACCCAGTGTTAAATGTACACTCCTGGAAATTGAAATAAGAACACCATGAATTCATTGTCCCAGGAAGGGGAAACTTTATTGACACATTCCTGGGGTCAGATACATCACATGATCACACTGACAGAACCACAGGCACATAGACACAGGCAACAGAGCATGCACAATGTCGGCACTAGTACAGTGTATATCCACCTTTCGCAGCAATGCAGGCTGCTATTCTCCCATGGAGACGATCGTAGAGATGCTGGATGTAGTCCTGTGGAACGGCTTGCCATGCCATTTCCACCTGGCGCCTCAGTTGGACCAGCGTTCGTGCCGGACGTGCAGACCGCGTGAGACGACGCTTCATCCAGTCCCAAACATGCTCAATGGGGGACAGATCCGGAGATCTTGCTGGCCAGGGTAGTTGACTTACACCTTCTAGAGCACGTTGGGTGGCACGGGATACATGCGGACGTGCATTGTCCTGTTGGAACAGCAAGTTCCCTTGCCGGTCTAGGAATGGTAGAAGGATGGGTTCGATGACGGTTTGGATGTACCGTGCACTATTCAGTGTCCCCTCGACGATCACCAGTGGTGTACGGCCAGTGTAGGAGATCGCTCCCCACACCATGATGCCGGGTGTTGGCCCTGTGTGCCTCGGTCGTATGCAGTCCTGATTGTGGCGCTCACCTGCACGGCGCCAAACACGCATACGACCATCATTGGCACCAAGGCAGAAGCGACTCTCATCGCTGAAGACGACACGTCTCCATTCGTCCCTCCATTCACGCCTGTCGCGACACCACTGGAGGCGGGCTGCACGATGTTGGGGCGTGAGCGGAAGACGGCCTAACGGTGTGCGGGACCGTAGCCCAGCTTCACGGAGACGGTTGCGAATGGTCCTCGCCGATACCCCAGGAGCAACAGTGTCCCTAATTTGCTGGGAAGTGACGGTGCGGTCCCCTACGGCACTGCGTAGGATCCTACGGTCTTGGCGTGCATCCGTGCGTCGCTGCGGTCCGGTCCCAGGTCGACGGGCACGTGCACCTTCCGCCGACCACTGGCGACAACATCGATGTACTGTGGAGACCTCACGCCCCACGTGTTGAGCAATTCGGCGGTACGTCCACCCGGCCTCCCGCATGCCCACTATACGCCCTCGCTCAAAGTCCGTCAACTGCACATACGGTTCACGTCCACGCTGCCGCGGCATGCTACCAGTGTTAAAGACTGCGTTGGAGCTCCGTATGCCACGGCAAACTGGCTGACACTGACGGCGGCGGTGCACAAATGCTGCGCAGCTAGCGCCATTCGACGGCCAACACCGCGGTTCCTGGTGTGTCCGCTGTGCCGTGCGTGTGATCATTGCTTGTACAGCCCTCTCGCAGTGTCCGGAGCAAGTATGGTGGGTCTGACACACCGGTGTCAATGTGTTCTTTTTTCCATTTCCAGGAGTGTATATCAGAGGGCAAGGTGGTCACACAGAACAGCCTAAAACAATAGCGTCTCCCGCCAAGTATGTTGATCTCGTGAGAGATTTTGGCTGAAGCTACGCAGCCCACGTAACATAATACTTGAGTATTGCTCATCAGTGTGGGATCCGTTCCAGGTGGGTTGATAGAGGAGATCCAAAGGAGAACGGCGCGTTCCGTCACAGGGTTATTTCGTAGGCGTAATAGCGTTACGGAGATGTTTAGCAAACTCAAGTGGCAGACTCTGCAAGAGAGGCACTCTGCATCGCGGTGTAGATTGCTGTCCAGGTTTCGAGAGGGTGCGTTTCTGGATGAGGTATCGAATATATTGCCACCCCCTACTTATACCTCCCGAGGAGATTACGAATGTAAAATTAGAGAGATTCGAGCGCGCACGGAGGCTTTCAGACAGTCGTTCTTCCCGCGAACCATACGCGATTGGAACAGAAAAGGGAGGTAATGACAGTGGCACGTAAAGTGCCCTCCGCCACACACCGTTGGGTGGCTTGCGGAGTGTAGATGTAGATAAATGTCATACGTTTCTTTCTTCAAAGAAATACTCAGCCACGTTCTGGAAGGGGAATGAAGACGCTCCTGAAGCGTTTCCTATGGGAGGTGTTCGATCACCCACAATACAGCCCTTCATTAGCTCCCTCCGATGTTCATCTCTGCTCGCATGAATCGCTGGCTTCGAAGACAACATTTTGGCACAAACAACGAAAGGCAGACCAGAGTAGAGAATTGGCGGAAAGCAAAGGCGGCTACTTTCTGTGTCGAGGATACTGGGAAGTTTGTACAACGCCACGACAAACGTCTTAATCGGAGCTGCGACTGTTTAGAGAGGTAGAGGGAAGGTGTGGCTAACAGTTGCGAATAAAAAAATTTTGATTTTCACTGTGGTTTCCATTTCGGGACCGTTCGGACCTTACTATCCGAACACCCTTCGTACATCTAGAACTGTTGTCAGAATGACGGGCGGCAGTTACAGCTCGAAACGGCGAGGTGTGTCGCGTTTGCTGGCGGGTGTCTGGTCCGGCCCCAGCGCGACGAGCAGCTGTCGTTACCTGGCGTGTGGCGCGGCGCGGTGTGATTATGGCGGTCGCGGTCGCGCCCGCTCTATTCTTAGCCCATTGTCTCGCTGGCGGAGGCGATTCGAGTGTCACGCGGCAGCAGCGGGGACGCGCCGGCTCGCGGCAAGCAGCACCTGTTGCCTGGCAACACGTGGCCCGCTGCCGGCAAAGCGCAACACGCCCGGGTACCACTACTGGTACTGTCATACTCCTTTGTCTAAATTAATTGCACAACCGTCCGCTCCACACTTCGAACGACGCAACACAAAACATTGATGTAAAAACAATCCATTACTCTACAAATCTGAATTAATCCCTGTTGAGACAAATGACTGTAGCTTCTCTGGCGAGGGATCTTGTCTCCTCCGTCGTTGCTTCCGATGTATATGCCCAGTTTGAAAGGAGTGTAAATGTAAGACGAGGGAACGTCGAAGTCTTGATAACGTGGTACAATTACACTACTGGCCATTAAAATTGCTACACCAAGAAGAAATGCAGATGATAAACAGGTATTCATTGGACAATTATATTATACTAGAACTGACATGTGATTACATTTTCACGCGATTTGGGTGCATAGATCCTGAGAAATCAGTACCCAGAATAACCACCTCTGACCGTAATAACGGCCTTAATACTCCTGGGCATTGACTCAAACAGAGCTTGGATGGCGTGTACAGGTACAGCTGCCCATCCAGCTTCAATACGATGCCACAGTTCATCAAGAGTAGTGACTGGCGTATTGTGACGAGCCTGTTGGCTCAAACGGCTCTGAGCACTATGGGACTCAACTGCTGCGGTCATCAGTCCCCTAGAACTTAGAACTACTTAAACCTAACTAACCTAAGGACATCACACACACCCATGCCCGAGGCAGGATTCGAACCTGCGACCGTAGCAGCAGCGCAGCTCCGGACTGGACTTCCTAGAACCGCACGGCCACCGCGGCCGGCCGAGCCTGTTGCTCGGCCACCATTGACCAGATGTTTTCAGTTGGTGAGAGATCTGGAGAATGTGCTGGCCAGGGCAGCAGTCGAACATTTTCTGTATCCACAAAGGCCCGTACAGGACCTACAACATGCGATCGTGCAATATGCCGCTGAAATGTAGGGTTTCGCAGGGATCGAATGAAGGGTAGAGCCACGGGTCGTAACACATCTGAAATGTAACGTCTCCTGTTCAAAGTGCCGTCAATGCGAACAAGAGGTGACGAGACGTGTAACCAATGGCACCCCATACCATCACGCCGGGTGCTACGCCAGTATGGCGGTGACGAATACACGCTTCCAATGTGTGTTCACCGCGATGTCACCAAACACGGATGCGACCATCACGATGCTGTAAACAGAACTTCAATTCTTCCGAACTAATGACGTTTTGCCATTCGTGCACCCAGGTTCGTCGTTGAGTACACCATCGCAGGCGCTCCTGTCGGTGATGCAGCGTCAAGGGTAGCCGCAGCCATGGTCTCCGAGCTGATAGCCCATGCTGCTGTAAACGTCGTCGAATTGATACTGCAGGTGGTTGTTGTCTTGCAAACGTCCCCATCTGTTGACTCAGGGATCGAGACGTGGCTGCACGATCCGTTAGAGCCATGGGGATTAGATGCCTGTCATCTCGACTGCTAATGATACGAGGCCGTTGGGATCGAGCACGGCGTTCCGTATTACCCTCCTGAACTCACCGACTTCATATTCTGCTAACAGTCATTGGATCTCGACCAATATGAACAGCAATGTCGCGATACGATAAACCGCAATCGCGATAGGCTACAATCTAACCTTTATCAAAGTCGGAAACGTGATGGTACGCATTTCTCCTCCTTTCACGAGGCATAACAACAACGTTTCACCAGGCAACGCCGGTCAACTGCTGTTTGTGTATGTGAAATCGGTTGGAAACTTTGCTCATGTCAGGACGTTGTACGTGTCGCCACCGGCGCCAACCTTGTGTGAATGCTGTGAAAAGCTAATCATTTGCATATCACAGCATCTTCTTCCATTCGGTTCAATTTCACGTCTGTAGCTCGTCTTCTTCGTGTTGTAGCAATTTTAATGGCCAGTAGTGTAATCGGCCGCCATTGTAGCAGCCTATGTGCAAATTTAGATGATGAGTCACAGAACCTGTCTTCATTATCTTTACACGATTTACGAAGTCAGATTACAATTTGTTGTACACGTTTTTATGCACGCCAGCATTGGCGAGTCAAACCTTCATTACCGATACACGGTTTAGCATCACCCTATTGATGACTGACCACGAAAGCAACTACGCTGTTTATGATAGTTTTTGATTCATTTCGTTTTCACTATCGGAACGTCTCGGCTCCCTTATAAAATTGCTGCTTTCATCAATTCCCTTAGTGCACATTTCTTTAACTGAGTAGCTCTGTCCCGGAGCAGAACTATTGTAGTTGATTGGTTGATTTGGGCGAAGGGGACCAAACAGCGAGGTCATTGGTCCCATCGGATCTGAGAAGGTTGGTGAGGGAAGTCGGTCGTGCCCATTCAGAGGAACCATCCGGGCATATGCCTGAAGCGATTTAGGGAAATACCCGTCCAAATACAGCAACTTTCACATGCTGCGCCATGAAAGTTGCTGTATTTGGACGGGTTACCCCTGTAACCGAAATATCAGATCTGAAGATGGTTCTAGAGGAACCGAAACCGGTCACATGAATAAACATTTTGCAATCAAGACGGATTAAAAGTTACATGGTAAAATCACTGATTGCGGCTATCCTATCAGACATTATGTCTGTTTTTGCAAATGCCTGGTTGGTTCCAGTAAATAGGGCAGCTTTTGAAATGTGATGATACAGGACAAAGTTTAAGATCAGACGGCAAGATCTGGTAACTAAAGAGGAGGTACTGAATGGTATTACGGAAAGAAGTCATTTATGGCGCAACTGGAATAAAAGAAGCGTTCGGTTGAAAGGACGTATCAAGGCATCTCCTATTTATTTAGTAATGAAACGAAGTTTGGGGGATGAACATTGTAGAGCGTGACTACGGGTTGGCTGCACAAACAAGTTGAAATGGGTAGATTGCAGTAATTGTGCAGAGATGGAGCTTGTACAGGGTAGACTAGCGTGGAAAATTGCATCAAACCATTCTTCAGGTGACAACAACAACAACAACAACAACAAAACAACAACCGCAAGTTTGTTGTGAAATTGTTTCATTAGATAGGTTCTTGTTGATTTGAGCAGTAACGAGACAATTCTTACGGATGAATAATATATCTCTGATTGACACCACTGCTTTTAAATTACACGTATTCTAAAAGACGACGGGGCTAATTAAGAATCGTGATGGTATAGACACCACTACGAAAGAAGGCTTCGGTTGGTGTGTTAGACCGCTCGGAAAGTAACAGAACTCTTTTTAAAAGACAAGTATGCGTCTTATCTCTGCCGTTTTTACTTTTTGTAAATTTATCTTTATCTTATAACTCTGCCAACTCATTCAAAAATCATATCACCTCAGTCAATCAAAAAGACATAGAACGGTATCTCAATGAAAAGCCTTATTTCAATGGAGAACAAGGCCACTCCAATCGCTTTTTAATTTACTACCGCAGCGAGGAAAGCTCTGTGTTTCTAATCCGATAGATATTCAGGACATGTTAGGGACCATCCGTCGGTGAGCAATTAGAAGGAATCCAGTAATCTGAAATTTAATGTCTAACAACTAAATTCTTGTCGTCGTCTTGTTAACAGTTGAATTGTAGCATCGCTGCTGCCTGCAGAATCATTCGGCGTCGCGTCGCAGGCGGAGGAGTTCTGTACTGGAAGCACTCTCTGAAATTGCGTCTGCTGCATAGTCGTCTTCTCTGTTTGGATGCAAGTCATTTGTGTTAGAATGAAATACATCGTTGTTTGCTCACATTAAAAGGCAACGTAAACAGGCGCGTCGCATTCACGTATGCTCCAAGTAGCTCCGCGAGTTGCGAGCGAAAATTTTCCAGTTATTAAATGCAAAATTTCGTGGTAGCAATTCATGAGTGCCCTAGAGACATGACGTTCAGCTTCATACGGTCAGGATGGGTGTGTTTCAAATGTATTTCAGAGCGCGTCTGATTCATTCGTCCTCATTTGCTATTTGAATACGACGCCGGATATTAAAAAAAAAGTAATATCCAGGCAGAGTATGAAAAATTCTACATGGATTAACTCATCTCATTTTGGGCAGCAAATAAGAATTTTGTAATAAAAAAACCAGTAGCGAGTGAAATTTTACCGATAGCAGCAAAATCTCTACATTATAATACTGATTGTATTTGATTTCTATTCCAAGTTTATCAGCATCATATTCCCCCTTATATTGTTGAAGGCGTTCTTTACATCAAAAATGCCACAACTGCTTCCTTGCTACCTGTAATCTCTTAGCTCTTCCTTTCCAGTCATCAATATTTTCCATGTAGTGAACAGTTTACATGGATTAAATGTAAGATTCGTCGTCTCATAGTTGTAGCACTAATCCATTCGAAGTATACATTAGAAGAGAATGTCTTCCTGTTAGTCGTATCGCTGGAAGACCCCGTAATACACAAACGACTACGACCATCAATGAGCTAAATAGATTGGATCAGCAGCACTGTCGGAATGTTTGCTGGCGATGCTATAGTCCAGTGCTGCCACCTATTCAGGACTATTTCTCTCCGGAGTAGCAACACAAGCGTGCCGTCTCCGAGGTGATAAAACTGGGATACGCACACTTCTGATCCCACCCAGAAGCAGTTCCAGTGCAGCGGAAGATAGGCATGTAGCAGCCATCTTAGTCACAGCATGACCTGGACTTCATGAATTTGAACCTGGACATGTCCAGTAACTAAGCGGTTGGAATCCGACTGCATTGCTAGATATGCACGCTTAGGACTGTTTCAGCGTGAAATATGAACACGGGACATTTGCTTATGGACTTTGCTACACTATGTATATCTAGGTACCACCTTATCCTAAACACATTTGTGAGCCGGCCGGGGTGGCCGAGCGGTTCTAGGCGCTACAGTCTGGAACCGCGCGACCGCTACTGTCGCAGGTTCGAATCCTGCCTCGGGCATGGATGTGTGTGATGTCCTTGGGTTAGTTAGGCTTAAGTAGTTCTAAGTTCTAGAGGACTGATGACCACAAAAGTTAAGTCCTATAGTGCTCAGAGCCTTTTTTTGAAGAAACGCGCTCGTTTAGGAACCCACGGGCGGTCCACCCACTACTCTGCAATGTACGAGGGAACTTCAAGAAAGTAAGTTCTGTCACTCTTTTGTCACGAAACCTTTGTTAGCAAAACAAATATACTATGGGATCATGAACTACACGCACCCCGTTTTGTATCCCGCCTGGAAGGCGGCGCGCGGATTTGCTCCTGTAAACTGAAGGGTAGGACGAATCTAGGAAGTGAGTAGGATCAGGAAAAGGTGAAATGCTTCGTACTGCAATTAGGTTATAACTCTTTTACTTAACTTTTCGTACAGATGAGCACGTAGGTGCGAAGTCGTTCATCCATCAAATCTAACAGCTACTAGTAGTTGGACAAACTATCATTGAAGTAATTGAAGTAACACAGCCGGTAATGGCTGGCCCCTTATGAAGTAGAAACAATGTTGCTAGGTCGTCCCCTCGGATCTGCATCGGAGCTCCTAGATCTGCACAGCGCCAGCTAGAGGGCGCTGTCGTCGGTGTCCGTGTCGTAGTGCCAACCTAAGAACTTGCACCTACGCCGTGGCATCCTAGCCATCGATACCGCACCCTGCACTATTTTTTGAGATCGTCGCCACCGACTTTGAGATATTTGTCGCAGCGTACAATCAGTTTCAAGAAACCACTCCGGTACAGCTCGGTGCCCCACGATGCAAGGAATTATCGCGCAGGCCGCTCCAACACAGCAAAAGTTTTGAAGTGACGTCTCGAGAGTGCGGATTTCAATGTAGGAAACATGTGGAAGAGCGATGGGGCAATACCGTGGCGGTAGGCCGGGTGATCCACTCCCTCCCATCCGGAATGACGAATCTGATACTGCGTGAGCCTTGCTATGTGTGGTTTTGCGTTGTCGTCACTTAGGAGGCCTGATCTCTTTCATCGAATGATACTAAAATGTAGACTTCCACGGCCGGAAATGTCATGTCCTTTATAATTATCCGGGCTGTTATACCGTGGTCGGTTGATGAATTCTGTGTCAATTCCCAACGTTTCGTCCCCGTCGTGTTTTTAGAAACGAAAATGGTAGTTTGGGTCACTCAGTATACCGCAAACCCACGCACACGGACCGTTATTTGCATCGGGATTCGAACCACCACCCACAACAGAAGCGGGGTGTTATCAAGACGATAGCGGACAGAACTAGAAATATTTGTGAACCTGAGTTGCTCGACGCTGAGATGGAACATCTCCACAATGCACTAATAAAGAACGGATATTCGTCCGCCGAAATAAAACGTGCGTTACTGCAAAATTTAAGGTTTTCCTGCCGTTTGTTAAAAATGTAACAGAAAGAATAGGGAGGATGTTGACGAAGCGGAATATTACCGTAATTTACAAGCCCACCAGGAAGATACAGGAACACCTTAAGCCTGCCAAGGACACTCGCAAACCATTGGAAAAAGCTGGAGTGTATAGGATCCAATGCAGCTGTGGAGATGTTTATGTGGGTACCACTAAAAGAACTGTTTCAAAACGTTTGGAAGAGCAGAAGGGCAATTGCAGAAGATGAGAAACGGAACGATCAGCTGTTGCGGAGCATGCTTTCCAACCAGGTAGCCACCATATTCGGTTTGAGGAGACGCGAGTACCAGCGGCCACAAGCGGATATTACGAAAGGCTCTACAGGGAGGCAATCGAAATCGCCAAACACCCTAATAATTTTAATCGAAAGGACGAGGGCGTGAAATTAAACGGTATACGGATGCCGGTGTTGAAGAAGATGTGTACCACCCGTCCACCACTGGATGATGGCAAAGGCGATCGACGGCAGCGGACAGCGGCCAATTGCACTGACGTTTCCAAAACACGTGACGTCACGCCTCAGCGCGGGAGCGCGCGGACACGGAATTTAGCGGCAGTCAGTAGCGAACCAGTGGGTGTGTTGGACCTTCCATCGAGCTACAAACCCCCTTGAAGATGTCCTCCGCAGACGGGGACGAAACGTTGGGAATTGACACAGAATTCATCAACCGACCACGGCATAACAGCCCCGACCACGGCATAACAGCCCGGGTAATTATAATAGACATTTCATTGAATGTTGAGGGTGTCGAAGTAACGTGTAGTAACGTGTCGGACAGGTGGTCCCTTGCAGGAGAAAATCGAGGTGAATCACTTCCTTCGCATCCCAGAATACTGTGCCCATAATGTATCATGTGGAGGATGACGTTCTGAATTTTTTCCTCACTGATGAACTGGGATGCTTCCACGTCACTGAGGCGGCCTTAGGTTCTACTGTCTCGTCGCCTGTAATGATTATGCGTCTCGCGCATACCGCATCAAGTGATCCAGGCTAATTTGCGTTCCTGCACTCTTGTAACCCGACGTCGGGTTTCCATTATGCAGATACTTTTCGGTAACCCAACACACCACGGAACATGTGATGAGACTGAGTACGGCCAATAGGCGGGCGGTGTGGACGTTACGTCTGACACCGTTTTGCTCCTGTGTGCTAACCACCATGTCCTGTACTCTACATCTACTTCTGCATCTACATGGATATTCTGCAAATCATATTTAAGTGCCTGGCAGAGGGTTCATCTAACCACCTTCACAATTCTCTATCATTCCAGTCTCATATAGCGCGCGGAAAGAATGAACACCTATATCTTTCCTTACGAGCTCTGATTTCCCTTATTTTATGGTGGTGATCGTTGCTCCCTATGTAAGTCGGTGTTAACAAAATATTTTCGCATTCGGAGGAGAAAGTTGATAATTGGAATTTCGTGAGAAGATTCCGTTGCAACAAAAAAACGCCTTTCTTTTAATGATGTCCAGCCCAAATCTTGTATCATTTCTGTGACACTCTCTCCCATATTTCGCGATAATACAAAACGTGCTGCCTTTCTTTGAACTTTTTCGATGTACTCCGTCAGTTCTATCTGGTAAGGATCCCACACCGCGCAGCAGTATTCTAAAAGAGGACGGACAAGCGTAGTGTACGCAGTCTCCTTAGTAGGTCTGTTACATTTTCTAAGTGTCCTGCCAATAAAACGCAGTATTTGGTCAGCCTTCCCCACAACATTTTCTATGTGTTCTTTCCAATTTAAGTTGTTCCCAATTATAATACCTAGGTATTTAGTTTAATTTACGATTAGTCTGATTTATCGTGTAATCGAAGTGTAACGAGTTACTTTTACCACTTATGTGGATGGCCTCACACTTTTCGTTATTTAGAGTCAACTGCCACATTTCGCACCATTGAGATATTTTCTAAATCGTTTTGCAGTTTGTTTTGATCTTCTGATCACTTTATTAGTCGATAAATGACAGCGTCATTTGCAAACAACCGAAGACGGCTGCTCAGATTGTCTCCAAAATCGTTTATATAAATAAGGAACAGCAAACGCCCTATAACACTACCTTGGGGAACGCTAGAAAATTGCTCTGAGCACTATGGGACTTAAAACATCTGAGGTCATCAGTCCCCTAGAACATAGAACTACTTAAACCTAACCAACCTAAGGACATCACACGCATCCATGCCCGAGGCAGAATTCGAACCTGCGACCGTAGCAGTCGCGCGGATCCAGACTGAAGCGCCTAGAACCGCTCGGCCACTCCGGCCGGCACCTATCTGACAATATTGTTTTTATTCGTGGAATTGGACCTTCATTCTCCACACTCTGCCTTCCCTCTCTGAACAGGCAATACCAGCGATCAACCATTTGACAAAGCGTGACCTCTCCACCATGGACAGCCTGTGGACATTCGTGGATGAAGGAGACCCTACCCCATGTGCCCATTCATATCGGGTAATAGCACGAACTTCGCCTGGCGAACTCGAATAACCTCTATGACATACCGGTCTGCTGTTACTCTCTCTTATTCGGGGCACTGCGCATGCGTCATTTCCCCTTCGTTTACGCCCCTTCCGTCGTTGAACAGGCAACGGGTATGGATTCACACGGCGTTTGTTTGTGTCACTTGTACCGTCTTCTCTTTCAATAATAACAGTGAAGTATCAATCATTTTCATTTGCAGCTCCTTGTATTGGCCGTGTTTGCAATTAAAATTGTTGGATGTGAGGTCCGCCAGTTATGCAAAACACCGTTTTTCTCAGTATCCAAACATGTTTCGGCACCACTGTGCCATCATCCGTAAATACCTTTACATTTGGTGTGCTTGAATTTTCGGGATCACTTGTGTGTTAATTACTACAGGTAGCTTGTCATCTGCAACCAAACGATGTTGATGAGATTTTTTTTATTTTTATTTATTTATTTATTTATTTTGTTTTTTGTTGGGAGTTAACCTATCTTCTAGAATGTAATTCAGTTTTTCGCGATGTTTTTGCGCCTACATTCGTTTTTACTTACGTTTTCGTGTGGCAAGTACTTCCATTCTCCGCGTAACGCTGAGATGTTGTGATGCACACGTAACTATAACAAGTATTTTTCACAAATAACATAGTAAAACACTTTTCACTTCACCAGAACACAGTGTGATTGTGGTTTGTTGTGTGTCTCAGCCCAGTCAGTGTTCATTTGTTCACAAGAGAGTTCGGTAACACACACACACACACACACACACACAAAGATAAAATGCAAACAAAATTCAATTTTGGCGCCGAACTCTCTGGTGAACAAATGGACACTGACTGGGCTGGGACACATAACAAAGCACAATCACACTGTGTTCTGGTGAAGTGAGAAGTGTTTCACTACGTTATTTGCCGGCCACGGTGGCCGAGCGGTTCTAGGCGCTTCAGTCCGGAACCGCGCCGCTGCTACGGTCGCAGGTTCGAATCCTGCCTCGGGCGTGGTTGTGTGTGATGTCCTTGGGTTGGTTAGATTTAATTAGTTCTAAGTCTAGGGGACTGATGACCTCAGATGTTAAATCCCATACTGCTTGGAGCCATTTTTGAACTACGTTATTTGTGAAAAATACTTGTTATAATTACGTGTGTATCACAACATCTCAGCATTATGCGGAGAATGGAAGTACTTGCCACACGAAAACGTAAGTAAAAACGAATATAGGTGGGGAAACATCGCGAAAAACTGAATTACATTCTGGAACATAGGTTAACTCCCAGCAAAAAAAATAAAAAAAAATAAATAAATAAATAAATAAAAATAAAATAAAATTCCCATCAACATCGTTTGGTTGCAGTTGACAAGATACCTACAGTAATTAACACACAAGTGATCCACAAAATTCATACACACTAAATGTAAAGGTATTTACAAAAAGAAACGCTCTGTTGTTTGAACTAAAGATGCACATAATTTTATTATCATTAAACAAAAATGTTCACATTGCAGAATAAATAAAAACGAAAACCTACTGATGGTGCACAGTAGCGCCGAAACATGTTTAGATACTGAGAAAAACGGTGTTTTGCATAACTGGCGGACCTCACATCCAACAATAATAACAACAGTGAAGCTTACCTTTGGAATGTCCTTCGTACTTACGGTAAGCAATGCGGTGACGCGCTCGTCCCCTCGTTTCCTCGTCTAAATCTCTCTCGTGGCTCACTGATTATGTGCGTATATCTTCCCTGGTTTTGTTCTCTTAATACTGTGAGTAATTTTTCGGTAAGGCTGAACGAATGGTTCAAAAATGGCTCTGAGCACTATGGGACTCTACATCTTAGGTCATAAGTCCCCTAGAACTTGGAACTACTTAAACCTAACTAACCTAAGGACATCACACACACCCATGCCCGAGGCAGGATTCGAACCTGCGACCGTAGCAGTCCCGCGGTTCCGGACTGCAGCGCCAGAACCGCACGGCCACCGCGGCCGGCTCCAAGGCTGAACGAACTCACACTATTATTCCCTTGTATAATTCGCTTATCAGTTTTCCGTGGATAGCTTACTGGAGCCATTTGTAGTCGGAAATTGCCAATACTTGGCTTTTCCCATATTGTGAAGCATGCCTCGCTTTTTACATTGTTCTTGTGGGCAATAGACGAACTTCGGTTAATTCTGTAGTCCTTCTCCCTTTCTGTGAATAACCGTAAGCACGCCGCAACTGAAAACTGAATAACTGTAATCAGTCTGCAACTGAGAAACCTCTTTTCGTTTGCGAGGTCTGATGCTAACGGTTAATGTGACAGGCAGTTTTACGGATCTGGTCTGATTTATCTGTGAAATTACACTAAGGATTAAACAAGCTGCAAGTACATTTTTGATCGGTCTTACTACATCGTTTCTCTTAGTTAAGCTCGCCACGGAGCGTGACATCTCGACGAGATAATCCCCTCCAAGGCATCACAGGCCTGGAGATTCTCAAGCAATTACCAGGGTGGTTTGATAAAGTCTGGTAAATTTCCATGAAAGACTGACACAGTTTCGTTGCGTCTTCATCGTTGATAAGCTTGATTATTCCAAAGATTGTAGAAATAATTTGAGCAATGTAGCGTACAGTTCATTGTTGACAGCTGTCTGAATTGGTCTGTGTGTCGAATGCGATTGAAGGAGGAGAAGAGCGAGTTTCATGTTGTGATTAAACATTTTCATTTGAGAGATTGGACTGATGCACAAATCAAAACAGAATTGGATGACGTTCACGCGGTCTCCCGCGCCATCATTGAGGTCCATTTTCTTTTGGATTCATGAAATTAAAAATGGTCGGACAAGCACCGCAGACTAAGCGTACTCCGGTCACGTAACTGAGGAAACCAGAAAGGAAACCACTGACAAAATTCTCGATACGGTAACGCAAGACCGCCGAATAAAAATTCGTGAGAGTGCTTTGACTGAAAGCATCTCAACTGGGCGAGTGAATAATATTCTGTACGGAGAATTGCCTATCAAGAAGCTGCCTGAGAGGTGGGTGCCGCGATTACTTACAAGGAGAGGCCACGACGTTTGGAGCGCGGATTTACTGTAAACTTCGTACCCGTGGTCTAGGGGTAGCGTCTTTAATTCATAATCAAAAAACGTCTTCGGTCCCGGGTTCGATCCCCGCCACTGCCTAAATTTTGATAAATAATCAGCATTGCCGGCCGAAGACTTCCGGCATAAGAAGTCAGCCTCATTCTGCCAACGGCCTTGTCAAAGAGGGCGGAGGAGCGGATAGAGGTTCAGGGCACTCTCTTGTCCTAGAGGTGGGAAATTGCCCCTAAAAGGCGGAAGAATCAGCAATGATCAACGACATGAGGATGCAGAAGGCAATGGAAACCACTGCATTAAAGACACGTATCGTGTATCCACAGGACATGTGGCCTGTAATTGAAGAAGTGTCATGATGCTCTCTCCATTGGCAAAAGATTCCGGAATAGTCCCCCATTCGGATCTCCGGGACGGGACTGCCAAGGGGGAGGTTACCATGAGAAAAAGATTGAATAATCAACGAAAGGATAACGTTCTACGAGTCGGGGCGTGGAATGTCAGAAGCTTGAAGATGGTAGGGACACTAGAAAATCTGAAAAGGGAAATGCAAAGGCTCAATCTAGATATAGTAGGGGTCAGTGAAGTGAAGTGGAAGGAAGACAAGGATTTCTGGTCAGATGAGTATCGGGTAATATCAACAGCAGCAGAAAATGGTATAACAGGTGTAGGATTCGTTATGAATAGGAAGGTAGGGCAGAGGGTGTGTTTCTGTGAACAGTTCAGTGACTGGGTTGTTCTAATCAGAATCGACAGCAGACCAACACCGACAACGATAGTTCAGGTATACATGCCGACGTCGCAAGCTGAAGATGAACAGATAGAGGATATTGAAAGGGTAATGCAGTATGTAAAAGGGGACGAAAATCTAATAGTCATGGGCGACTGGAATGCAGTTGTAGGGGAAGGAGTAGAAGAAAAGGTTACAGGAGAATATGGGCTTGGGACAAGGAATGAAAGAGGAGAAAGACTAATTGAGTTCTGTAAAAAGTTTCAGCTAGTAATAGCGAATACCCTGTTCAAGAATCACAAGAGGAGGAGGTATACTTGGAAAAGGCCGGGAGATACGGGAAGATTTCAATTAGATTACATCAGGGTCAGACAGAGATTCCAAAATCAGATACTGGATTGTAAGGCGTACCCAGGAGCAGATATAGACTCAGATCACAATATACACTCCTGGAAATGGAAAAAAGAACACATTGACACCGGTGTGTCAGACCCACCATACTTGCTCCGGACACTGCGAGAGGGCTGTACAAGCAATGATCACACGCACGGCACAGCGGACACACCAGGAACCGCGGTGTTGACCGTCGAATGGCGCTAGCTGCGCAGCATTTGTGCACCGCCGCCGTCAGTGTCAGCCAGTTTGCCGTGGCATACGGAGCTCCATCGCAGTCTTTAACACTGGTAGCATGCCGCGACAGCGTGGACGTGAACCGTATGTGCAGTTGACGGACTTTGAGCGAGGGCGTATAGTGGGCATGCGGGAGGCCGGGTGGACGTACCGCCGAATTGCTCAACACGTGGGGCGTGAGGTCTCCACAGTACATCGATGTTGTCGCCAGTGGTCGGCGGAAGGTGCACGTGCCCGTCGACCTGGGACCGGACCGCAGCGACGCACGGATGCACGCCAAGACCGTAGGATCCTACGCAGTGCCGTAGGGGACCGCACCGCCACTTCCCAGCAAATTAGGGACACTGTTGCTCCTGGGGTATCGGCGAGGACCATTCGCAACCGTCTCCATGAAGCTGGGCTACGGTCCCGCACACCGTTAGGCCGTCTTCCGCTCACGCCCCAACATCGTGCAGTGGTGTCGCGACAGGCGTGAATGGAGGGACGAATGGAGACGTGTCGTCTTCAGCGATGAGAGTCGCTTCTGCCTTGGTGCCAATGATGGTCGTATGCGTGTTTGGCGCCGTGCAGGTGAGCGCCACAATCAGGACTGCATACGACCGAGGCACACAGGGCCAACACCCGGCATCATGGTGTGGGGAGCAATCTCCTACACTGGCCGTACACCACTGGTGATCGTCGAGGGGACACTGAATAGTGCACGGTACATCCAAACCGTCATCGAACCCATCGTTCTACCATTACTAGACCGGCAAGGGAATTTGCTGTTCCAACAGGACAATGCACGTCCGCATGTATCCCGTGCCACCCAACGTGCTCTAGAAGGTGTAAGTCAACTACCCTGGCCAGCAAGATCTCCGGATCTGTCCCCCATTGAGCATGTTTGGGACTGGATGAAGCGTCGTCTCACGCGGTCTGCACGTCCAGCACGAACGCTGGTCCAACTGAGGCGCCAGGTGGAAATGGCATGGCAAGCCGTTCCACAGGACTACATCCAGCATCTCTACGATCGTCTCCATGGGAGAATAGCAGCCTGCATTGCTACGAAAGGTGGATATACACTGTACTAGTGCCCACATTGTGCATGCTCTGTTGCCTGTGTCTATGTGCCTGTGGTTCTGTCAGTGTGATCATGTGATGTATCTGACCCCAGGACTGTGTCAATAAAGTTTCCCCTTCCTGGGACAATGAATTCACGGTGTTCTTATTTCAATTTCCAGGAGTGTAGTAGTGATGAAGGGTAGGCTGAAGTTCAAGACATTAGTCAGGAAGAATCAATACGCAAAGAAGTGGGATACAGAAGTACTAAGGAATGACGAGATACGTTTGAAGTTCTCTAACGCTATACATACAGCAATAAGAAATAGCGCAGTAGGCAGTACAGTTGAAGAGGAATGGACATCTCTAAAAAGGGCCATCACAGAAGTTGGGAAGGAAAACATAGGTACAAAGAAGGTAGCTGCGAAGAAACCATGGGTAACAGAAGAAATACTTCAGTTGATTGATGAAAGGAGGAAGTACAAACATGTTCCGGGAAAATCAGGAATACAGAAATACAAGTCGCTGAGGAATGAAATAAATAGGAAGTGCAGGGAAGCTAAGACGAAACGGCTGCAGGAAAAATCTGAAGACATCGAAAAAGATATGATTGTCGGAAGGACAGAATCAGCATACAGGAAAGTCAAAACAACCTTTGGTGACATTAAAAGCAACGGTGGCAACATTAAGAGTGCAACGGGAATTCCACTGTTAAATGCAGAGGAGAGAGCAGATAGGTGGAAAGAATACATTGAAAGCCTCTATAAGGGTGAAAACTTGTCTGATGTGATAGAAGAAGAAACAGGAGTCGATTTAGAAGAGATAGGTGATCCAGTATTAGAATCGGAATTTAAAAGAGCTTTGGAGGACTTACGGTCAAATAAGGCAGAAGGGATAGATAAAATTCCATCAGAATTTCTAAAATCATTGGGGGAAGTGGCAACAAAACGACTATTCACGTTGGTGTGTAGAATATATGAGTCTGGCGACATACCAGCATCATCCACACAATTCCGAAGACGGCAAGAGCTGACAAGTGCGAGAATTATCGCACAATCAGCTTAACAGCTCAAGCATCGAAGCTGCTTACAAGAATAATATACAGAAGAATGGAAAAGAAAATTGAGAATGCGCTAGGTGACGATCAGTTTGGCTTTAGGAAAAGTAAAGGGACGAGAGAGGCAATTCTGACGTTACGGCTAATAATGGAAGCAAGGCTAAAGGAAAATCAAGACACGTTCATAGGATTTGTCGACCTGGAAAAAGCGTTCGACAATATAAAATGGTGCAAGCTGTTCGAGATTCTGAAAAAAGTAGGGGTAAGCTATAGGGAGAGACGGGTCATATACAATGGTTTGAGAGTAAATCGGAGAAAGACGAAGGTAATGAGAAGTAGTAGAAATGAGAACAGCGAGAAACTTAACATCAGGATTGATGGTCACGAAGTCAATGAAGTTAAGGAATTCTGCTACCTAGGCAGTAAAATAACCAATGACGGACGGAGCAAGGAGGACATCAAAAGCAGACTCGCTATGGCAAAAAAGGCATTTCTGGCCAAGAGAAGTAGGGATATCAAATACCGGCCTTAATTTGAGGAAGAAATTTCTGAGGATGTACGTCTGGAGTACAGCATTGTATGGTAGTGAAACATGGACTGTGGGAAAACCGGAACAGAAGAGAATCGAAGCATTTGAGATGTGGTGCTATAGACGAATGTTGAAAATTAGGTGGACTGGTAAGGTAAGGAATGAGGAGGTTCCACGCAGAATCGGAGAGGAAAGGAATATGTGGAAAACACTGATAACGAGAAGGGACAGGATGATAGGACATCTGCTAAGACATGAGGGAGTGACTTCCATGGTACTAGAGGGAGCTGTAGAGGGCAAAAACTGTAGAGGAAGACAGAGATTGGAATACGTCAAGCAAATAATTGAGGACGTAGGTTGCAAGTGCTACTCTGAGATGAAGAGGTTAGCACAGGAAAGGAATTCGTGGCGGGCCGCATCAAACCAGTCAGTAGACTGATGACCAAAAAAAGAAAAAAAATAGTACACTCGTAGTACTCCATGAGGACAACAAAATGTGTAAGCAGTAGCGCGTACTTCCCAAGCGTTACTGAGAAAATCGCAAGATAATTTCTGTCGTCGAATATATATCTGTGCGTGGCCATTTTAACCATGAAGCGACTACAGGCGAATGGTGACGGCACGGTAGCTCAGCGTGTTTGGTCAGAGGGTTAGCTGCCTTCTGTAATAAAAAAAACTCAGTTAATCGATCAACAATGAACAAAAACGGGTGTCTTACGAGGTCCGCACGGAGCAGATACAACGAACGAACGTGAACAAAATTAGATTAAAAAATAAAAAAAAGCGTGTTCCGTCAGAGTGTTAGCTTCCCTTTCTAATAAAATAAACTGAGCGGACAGATTAACGAACAAACTGAACGGGTGTCATCGGACGTCCACCCTGAACAAATTTAGCGAACAATATAGAACAAAATGTTTTTTTAAGACGCTATTAAAATACACTCGATACTGCATAACCAATTATGAGCACCGATTTTTAAGGAAATACTGCGTTATGCATGGTTTGCTTCCAAACTATCGTCTGAAAGAGAGGTTTTTGAAAATGTTAACAAGGTTTGTTTTTCCACGGAAAATGTCAAAAGAACTTGCGTATGCTGAAACATAGCATTTATTCAACGGCGCTGGTGCCGTTTAACTTTATGTTTTCCATGTTTTTACGAAAAATACCATCCTGCAACTTGTACTCGTAATGTCGAAAGCGACGATTAATTGTACATCTTTGGAAAGCCGTCTGTGCCAGTCAAAACTTGGAGGTAACAAGTCGTTTCGGGCTCCTTCCAGGTATAAATGATTTCTCAAATCACGGACAAGCATACATTTTCAGTATGACTTTATGCATTTGGTCGTTTACTAGTCGATAGTTATGAATCTTACATTATTTGTGATAATAAAAATTAGTAGACTGGCAAATAACATTGTAAATTTAATAAAATTTCATCCGATTACACGTACTTTCCCCATTATATCAGTTGTAATATAAATAATAAAGAAAATGACTGTTTAAAAAAAAAACGGACGAAAGCAACTCGATCCATCGGCCTGAACGCCAAACACTTAAAAAAGAAAACATTTTTTCTATATTGTTCATTGAATTTCCAGAATGAGATTTTCACTCTGCAGCGGAGTGTGCGCTGATATGAAACTTCCTGGCAGATTAAAACTGTGTGCCGGACCGAGACTCGAACTCGGGACCTTTGCCTTTCGCGGGCAAGTGCTCCATCAACTGAGCTACCCAAGCCCGATTCACGCCCCGTCCTCACAGCTGTAGTTATGCCAGTACCTCGTCTCCTACCTTCCAAACTTTACAGAAGCTCTCCTGGGAACCTTGCAGAACCAACACTCCTGAAAGAAAGGATATTGCGGAGACATGGCTTAGCCACAGCCTGCGGGATGTTTCCAGAATGTGATTTTCACTCTGCAGCGGAGTGTACGCTGATATGAAACCTCCTGGCAGATTAAAACTGTGTGCCGGACCGAGACTCGAACTCGGGACCTTTGCCTTTCGCGAGCAAGTGCACTTGCCCGCGAAAGGCAAAGGTCCCGAGTTCGAGTCTCGGTCCGGCACACAGTTTTAATCTGCCAGGAAGTTTCATTGAATTTGTTCATGGCGGACGTCCAATGACAAAAAAGGTTCAAATTTGTTCTGAGCACTATGGGATTTAACATCTGTGGTCATCAGTCCCTGGCAGGATTCGAACCTGCGACCGTAGCAGTCGCGCTGTTCCGGACTGCGCGTCTAGAACCACCGCGGCCGGCCGACGTCCAATGACACCCATTCAGTTTGTCGAAGATCCGTTCGCTCAGTTTTTTTTTATTATTATTATAAAGGGATGCTAACGCTCTGACCGAACACGCTTTTTTTTCTAAAAAAATCTCATTTTGTCCGTTATAGTTCGTTGCAATTGTTCGTGGCGCACGTTGAAGTTCGCTATCGATCCATTGGTTGAAAAAAGACAAAGGTTGGCGTGCAAAAATGTGCTCTTTCACCGAGATAATTCACCATCCACTCATCAGCGATAACACTGGCGAAAGCGCATGAAATAGGCTTTGAATTGGTTCCTCATCCATCCTATTCACCAGACTTAGCCCCTTGTGAATCTTCCTGCTATCTAACTTGAAAGTTTGGCTCGCTGGGAAGAATGTTTCGTCAAATGAGGAAGTGATGGTTGCAGTCAACGAGTATTTTGCAGAGTTTGACAGAACCCATTTTTCCGCTGGGATCAAAACGCTTGGAAGATCGCTGGACTGAGTGTGTATACATCAAAGGAGAGTCTCTCGAGAAGTAACGTGAGTTGTTTACGAAACAAACGTTTTTTTCAAAAATGGCTCTGAGCACTATGGGACTCAACATCTGTGGTCATAAGTCCCCTAGAACTTAGAACTACTTAAACCGAACTAACCTAAGGACATCACACACATCCATGCCCGAGGCAGGATTCGAACCTGCGACCGTAGCAGTCGTGCGGTTCCTGACTGAGCGCCTAGAACCGCTAGACCACCGCGGCCGGCAAACGTTTTTTCTTGCTTTAGTACCAGACATAAAACCACCCTCATACTAAAACTGCACAGACGGCATCACATCGTACATTTATTGACAGCGTCCTTGGAAAGTGTAATGCATACTAAGCGAAACGCATCCAAAAAAAAGTGTGACAGTTTCTATTGTTCCAGCGTTTGAAATCCTTATCAAGTAGACACAACAACAGATTTCAGATAAGTACTGCTAGGATCATAACAGATTAGTACAGCCCATACAAATGTGTAACAAAAAAGAAAAAAAAAAGGTCGAGCTCGCCGGCCGCGGTGGTCTCGCGGTTCTAGGCGCGCAGTCCGGAACCGTGCGACTGCTACGGTCGCAGGTTCGAATCCTGCCTCGGGCATGGATGTGTGTGATGTCCTTAGGTTAGTTAGGTTTAAGTAGTTCTAAGTTCCAGGGGACTGATGACCACAGCAGTTGAGTCCCATAGTGCTCAGAGCCATTTGAACCATTTTTGAAAAAAGCTCGGGACCTTAAAACGGAATCCTTGTAAGAAAAAAGACGTAGGTTTCGCGAACCCTGTTGGCTTAATTTAGAGCCTTTATACGCTGCTGCCGTCGTGTATCTCACGTAGGATCATGAAGATAAGCCTAAACTACAGAGTGCATGCAACGCGGGTTCAACGACTCGTTTGGCTGTCGATGCGCTCGGCAAATTGTTTCATCTCCAAGGAGGAAAATACGTGACTCGTCGGCCTACATTACAGTCACGCCTACTCAGTTTTCTCTGTTCTTTCACAGATATTTTTACGACCACTTCCTTAGGCCGTGTTCACGGCTGCAGGCGGTACGCCATACCCCATGCACACGTTAAACCGTCCACTTTGATATACCAACAAATCAGACAGCTTAATTCGAGGTCTTGTAGGGTGTACGTCCAAACACGACAATCCATTTCTGACATACGTTCACGTCTCAACGTCGATCCATCTGACAACGTATATGCCGTACAACTGACTGGCAGTGATGCACCATCAAACTCTCATGACGTGTGTCAGCGCTGTCGGGTCATATGACAGCGCAGCACCACATTGTAAATCATCAACAGCGTCCATAAAGCGAACAGCGTGCTCTATTAAAGGGGTGACTAATACATCGTCATTTACTTCCCAGCGGAAAAATCCTCCTGTCAGAGCACAAAAAAGGCGAATACGTTCCTCTTTAAAAGACTCTCACAGAAATGTGGGAACCAGCTGGTTCAGTCTTCATTCTGCCTTCTAAATCCCTTTACCCAGTCTCTCTTTGTAGTTAAGTCCGCATTCTCAGCATCTCCTTCTTACTGCCATTGTCTATGTATTGTTCTCTCCCACTGTCTTCTTTTCTTCCTATTGATTTACAGTATCTCTCCTCTCACTTACACTGTCTCCTTTTTTCTTTCTTTCCTACTGCCACTGTCTCCACCATACCTCGGCAGCTCAAACATTCTGGAGATCTAACCTACTTGTTCTCCTACGCTCACGTGTTTAAAAATACGGCTCAAAACGTACCTCACTCACACCTACGTGTTAACGTTCGCAGGTTTGGGAGGCTCCAGACTTTCCGAAGCCTATGTATTGTCTCCACTAATCTTTATATTTCATTTCCACTGCTTCCACTCTTTTGTTTCCACTGGTTCTATCTCCATCCATCTCTCTCTTTTACTGCCACTATGTGTCACTGACCATCAATATCTCCTCTCTCCTTTGCTCGCACAGCTATTATCCCCACCCATCTGTCTCTCTCTATTACTGTCACTGTCTCTCACAGATCATCAGTACCCTCTCTCTTTGGCACTCACTGCTGTTTTCTTTGTCTCTCTTTTTCTGTCACTGATACTTTTTCACCATCACTGCCTCCTCTCTATTTCTCTCTCACTGGTACTATCTCCTGCTTTTTCACCATAAAAAATTGCAAATATTTTCGCACGTCAAAGTTTTGACGAGGTAGGCGGAATGGGCATTGAGGCAGCTGGTTCCCCATTTTTATGTCAGTCTTTTAAAGAGGAACAGATTAACTTTATTTTATTTTTGCTTCCGATAGCAGTATTTTTCCAATAGTCCCCTTCTTTCCCTGCTACAGCAGGATCCGCTGCTTCTGTAAAACGAATTCTATAGATCAGTAAAGTTCTGAAAGTTTATTTATATACCTCGACACATATAAACAACAAATAAATGCGCATAATATGAGGTTAAAACAAAATCGTATGTTTTGAAATTTGTGATAAGTACCTATGGGACGAAACTGCTGAGGTCATCGGTCCCTAGGTTTACATACGACTTCATCTAACTTAAACTAATTTACGCTAAGGACAACACACGCACCCATGCCCGAGGGAAGACTCGTACCTCCGACGTGGGAAGTCTCGCGAACCGGGGCAAGGCGCCCTAGATCACGTGGCTACCCCGCGCGGCAAAATCGTTTGTTTTGCGTTTTTTCTGAATATTTCGTTCGTTGATAGCAGTTCATGGAAAATGCCCATCTTATAATTTGTACCTTAAAAGTGTAAAAATGTTGTTATAAATATTTTGCTGAGTTTGCAGCCTTTGCAGTTTCACATAATTTTTGGAAGTCATTTGCAGTTCTGTTCAGGCTGGACGTGTTAAGACCATTTTCAGCCCATATTTGTCACTGCAGTAGGACTTCAGGCATATTTGTATCAGCGTGAAGTGCCCATTATACAGAGACAGCGCGTCATTAAATTTTATAGATGAACACATGAGGAAGAGCAACAGGTTTGGCGACCTGGGAACTTTTGCGATGATCCTGGAACTCTTTCCATGTGATGATTACGCCAGTTAATACCATATTTACGCACCATGATCGGGTATTATGTGTCTGCCTTACTGGACAAGTACATTAAATCTGAAGCTCTGGATATCGGTAACGGATAATGATATCGAAAAGAATTTCGAGGTTCCCCGAGAACATCATCGTAAGAACATACGGTAAAAATTTCGACGATTCACCACGGGTAGCTGTTAGAGAAGTGTTTATCCCCGTAATTGGTACTTTTCGCACCCAAAAATCATGGTTTTTGGAGTTTCATTAGGAACTGCCCATGGAAAAATGGTTCATTTTTAAGTCGCCTAAGGCTCGCCCTAGACCACACCTAACGCTTGAGAAACAACCGATTTGCCTGTGGCGGAGGAAATGTGTAATGCTTAAATTTTGACCCTGTACCGATAGGTATAAAAATGGTCCCTAGGCCAAGGGCTATTCAAAACATTTGACCCCTTGTCTCTGTGGTCAACAGTACCTGAGATACGACCCCTGAAAAATCACGTTTCCCGTGCGGCTGTTGGGAACATACTGGTACCGTGCACTGTCGTGCAGGGATCGATAAGATTCTGTAGAAATTTCTCAGACAGCCGCTCTATTAGACGTATCCTAAAGCCTTGAGGCTTCGAAGTACACTCCTGGAAATGGAAAAAAGAACACATTGACACCGGTGTGTCAGACCCACCATACTTGCTCCGGACACTGCGAGAGGGCTGTACAAGCAATGATCACACGCACGGCACAGCGGACACACCAGGAACCGCGGTGTTGGCCGTCGAATGACGCTAGCTGCGCAGCATTTGTGCACCGCCGCCGTCAGTGTCAGCCAGTTTGCCGTGGCATACGGAGCTCCAACGCAGTCTTTAACACTGGTAGATGCCGCGACAGCGTGGACGTGAACCGTATGTGCAGTTGATGGACTTTGAGCGAGGGCGTATAGTGGGCATGCGGGAGGCCGGGTGGACGTACCGCCGAATTACTCAACACGTGGGGCGTGAGGTCTCCACAGTACATCGATGTTGTCGCCAGTGGTCGGCGGAAGGTGCACGTGCCCGTCGACCTGGGACCGGACCGCAGCGACGCACGGATGCACGCCAAGACCGTAGGATCCTACGCAGTGCCGTAGGGGACCGCACCGCCACTTCCCAGCAAATTAGGGACACTGTTGCTCCTGGGGTATCGGCGAGGACCATTCGCAACCGTCTCCATGAAGCTGGGCTACGGTCCCGCACACCGTTAGGCCGTCTTCCGCTCACGCCCCAACATCGTGCAGCCCGCCTCCAGTGGTGTCGCGACAGGCGTGAATGGAGGGACGAATGGAGACGTGTCGTCTTCAGCGATGAGAGTCGCTTCTGCCTTGGTGCCAATGATGGTCGTATGCGTGTTTGGCGCCGTGCAGGTGAGCGCCACAATCAGGACTGCATACGACCGAGGCACACAGGGCCAACACCCGGCATCATGGTGTGGGGAGCGATCTCCTACACAGGCCGTACACCACTGGTGATCGTCGAGGGGACACTGAATAGTGCACGGTACATCCAAACCGTCATCGAACCCATCGTTCTACCATTCCTAGACCGGCAAGGGAACTTGCTGTTCCAACAGGACAATGCACGTCCGCATGTATCCCGTGCCACCCAACGTGCTCTAGAAGGTGTAAGTCAACTACCCTGGCCAGCGAGATCTCCGGATCTGTCCCCCATTGAGCATGTTTGGGACTGGATGAAGCGTCGTCTCACGCGGTCTGCACGTCAAGCACGAACGCTGGTCCAACTGAGGCGCCAGGTGGAAATGGCATGGCAAGCCGTTCCACAGGACTACATCCAGCATCTCTACGATCGTCTCCATGGGAGAATAGCAGCCTGCATTGCTGCGAAAGGTGGATATACACTGTACTAGTGCCGACATTGTGCATGCTCTGTTGCCTGTGTCTATGTGCCTGTGGTTCTGTCAGTGTGATCATGTGATGTATCTGACCCCAGGAATGTGTCAATAAAGTTTCCCCTTCCTGGGACAATGAATTCACGGTGTTCTTATTTCCATTTCCAGGAGTGTATGATGAGATATGATCGACTACGGAGACATGTGCGCTTAACTTCAACAAACGCCAGGTACAAAATGCCGCCCTCATCCACAACGTAATGCCCCTGCATTTTGACCCTCCTTCTTCCTAGCCAGACACTGTCACTTTATCCCACGACTGGATTTGTATTCCCGTCACCCCTTTACACAAAGGCAAAAAAACTCCCCTCTTTGGCGGTGTCACAGCTTGCATCCTCATGAGGTTCCAAGCGAGCGTTACACGGCTGTTTTTCCTCCCTTGCGGTAAAATACGATTGGCAGCCATATTGCATGTAACACGCGTACGGCAACGAGGCTGGTAAGACTGAGAAGAGAGAAAACAGGTCACCCAAGCTGACGAAGATGCAGCATTCTCAATGTCGACCGTACTTTACTGCAACCTACTGTTTGTCATTTCCGGTTTTAAAATTTCAGTGGCTGGATATGAAGTCAAGGTGAAAAGTTGCCTTGACAGTGAAATTCAGTGCTTTTAGACCACAAATTCACTTATTTTTCAAAGTACATGAGCTCGGCCAGAAATTGTAAACAGTGTAAAACAGACTCATCCGACCAAACGACATTCCTCCATTGCTCCACAGTCTAGGTTTTATGGCTTCGGCACCACGTTTGCCTGTTATCGACTTCACTGATGAGTTGTTTTGTAATTCCAGCTCCCCTGCAGTTCCCTGTTTATGGGTCTCCCTTCATGACGTTTTGGTGCTGACGGGATTCGCGAGTACGACATTCATTTCTGCAGTGACTTTTTCGTCATACTCCTCATCAATGACTGTCTGGCGCGATCACTCAACACACATTTTCTTCCGTCTTGTGACCAAGCGGATATTGTTTTTGCGCTTTTCCTCTTTGAGGTATAAATCTTCGGGATGGTGCTTCCTGAAACACCAAGCACTACGAGAAAGAGCACATAATCATATGAATGAGATAAGTGAAAATAGGCCAAGACCATACACACAATTATACTAGAGTAATTAATGACGACCTTCGTAATATTCAGCAGCTATTGCTTTACCTTTAGAAACATTACCAATAAGAATATTTCTGCATCCAATAAAATGCTTGTCATAATCTACAATTTCACATTTCTTTATACAGAGCTTCTGGCTTCCACCAGTGATGTTGACAATTGGTTTCTGGCGTGAAGTCTCGTTCTATGCTAATGGATCTTGCAATTGTATCTGTTGGAGTCTTTTCAAAAAGGTCCAAACGTCTCTGAGAAACTGTTCTCAAATTTGCTTTTGCTCAGCATCCAACAAATAAGGCACCAGTTTTGAAAAAATGCTTTCCGGTTGACCCACCTTGTAAGCCGTGCTAACCTCTCGTCTTAAATGTTACTGCATACATCAGCGATTTTCACATACCATATTGTACATTTTGTTTACATTTGTGGCTGTTGTTTTCGTAAGGTTTCTCCCATGTATTCAATACTAGCTGTCACTTGTGGCTGGAATCACATATCGGTAGTTACGCTACAATGAATAATCTGTTGTGCATGCAATAACGTCAGCTGCCCTCCCATGGCTGCGTATTCAAATAAACACAGCTCGTGACGTAGGTAGCACACCTGTCCCACCCGCAACCCCGCAGCAGTCCCAGCGCACAATTAGGTGCAATGTGCGGCGTCGCTGCAGAGTGATGTGTGCGGAGGGGCGTGGATAGGAGCGCGCATGTGTGCATTGTGCTGTTGAACTAGCTGTATGCTATACTACATGTACGTTACTTGACAAATTTAATATTTTTTTTACAATTTAATTTATGTTCAGATGTAAAACAAATACACTCCTGGAAATTGAAATAAGAACACCGTGAATTCATTGTCCCAGGAAGGGGAAACTTTATTGACACATTCCTGGGGTCAGATACATCACATGATCACACTAACAGAACCACAGGCACATAGACACAAGCAACAGAGCATGCACAATGTCGGTACTAGTACAGTGTATATCCACCTTTCGCAGCAATGCAGGCTGCTATTCTCCCATGGAGACGATCGTAGAGATGCTGGATGTAGTCCTGTGGAACGGCTTGCCATGCCATTTCCACCTGGCGCCTCAGTTGGACCAGCGTTCGTGCTGGACGTGCAGACCGCGTGAGACGACGCTTCATCCAGTCCCAAACATGCTCAATGGGGGACAGATCCGGAGATCTTGCTGGCCAGGGTAGTTGACTTACACCTTCTAGAGCACGTTGGGTGGCACGGGATACATGCGGACGTGCATTGTCCTGTTGGAACAGCAAGTTCCCTTGCCGGTCTAGGAATGGTAGAACGATGGGTTCGATGACGGTCTGGATGTACCGTGCACTATTCAGTGTCCCCTCGACGATCACCAGTGGTGTACGGCCAGTGTAGGAGATCGCTCCCCACACCATGATGCCGGCTGTTGGCCCTGTGTGCCTCGGTCGTATGCAGTCCTGATTGTGGCGCTCACCTGCACGGCGCCAAACACGCATACGACCATCATTGGCACCGAGGCAGAAGCGACTCTCATCGCTGAAGACGACACGTCTCCATTCGTCCCTCCATTCACGCCTGCCGCGACACCACTGGAGGCGGGCTGCACGATGTTGGGGCGTGAGCGGAAGACGGCCTAACGGTGTGCGGGACCGTAGCCCAGCTTCATGGAGACGGTTGCGAATGGTCCTCGCCGATACCCCAGGAGCAACAGTGTCCCTAATTTGCTGGGAAGTGCCCGCAGCTCGTGGTCGTGCGGTAGCGTTCTCGCTTCCCACGCCCGGGTTCCCGGGTTCGATTCCCGGCGGGGTCAGGGATTTTCTCTGCCTCGTGATGGCTGGGTGTTGTGTGCTGTTCTTAGGTTAGTTAGGTTTAAGTAGTTCTAAGTTCTAGGGGACTGATGACCATAGATGTTGAGTCCCATAGTGCTCAGAGCCATTTGAACCATTTTTTTGCTGGGAAGTGGCGGTGCGGTCCCCTACGGCACTGCGTAGGATGCTACGGTCTTGGCGTGCATCCGTGCGTCGCTGCGGTCCGGTCCCAGGTCGACGGGCACGTGCACCTTCCGCCGACCACTGGCGACAACATCGATGTACTGTGGAGACCTCACGCCCCACGTGTTGGGCAATTCGGCGGCACATCCACCCGGCCTCCCGCATGCCCACTATACGCCCTCGCTCAAAGTCCGTCAACTGCACATACGGTTCACGTCCACGCTGTCGCGGCATGCTACCAGTGTTAAAGACTGCGATGGAGCTCCGTATGCCACGGCAAACTGGCTGACACTGACGGCGGCGGTGCACAAATGCTGCGCAGCTAGCGCCATTCGACGGCCAACACCGCGGTTCCTGGTGTGTCCGCTGTGCCGTGCGTGTGATCATTGCTTGTACAGCCCTCTCGCAGTGTCCGGAGCAAGTATGGTGGGTCTGACACACCGGTGTCAATGTGTTCTTTTTTCCATTTCCAGGAGTGTATGTCCCACCCCCTACTTCACCCTCTTAGGGCTCCTTTTTTATACATAGAAAAAAATAGCAGTACCAAACAGTAATTAATGTAGAACAATGAAATTTCGGGAATATATTTGTCCAGTTACGCGATTAACATGGCTTGAGCACAGGTTAATGTAAGTACGAGATAAGCCACTGCAACCGGCCGCTATGACTTAGCGGTTCTAGGCGCTTCAGTCCGGAACCACGCGCCTGCTACGGTCGCAGGTTCGAACCCTGCCTCGACCATGGATGTGTCTGATGTCCTTACGTTAGTTAGGTTTAAGTAGTTCTAAGTTCTAGGGGACTGATGACCTCAGAAGTTCAGTCCCATAGTGCTCAGAGCCATTTGAACCATTTTGAACCATTCCTTCGGCCGGAACGGTTAATGCGACTGTCTTTTGGGATTCGCAAGCGATAATCCTCATCGAGTATCAGAAAAACGTTAAAACTATTACAGGTGCATATTATTCATCGTCATTGGACCGTTTGAAAACCGAGCTGCAAGAAAAACGCCGGCGATTGGACCACAAAAAAGTCCTTTTCTATCACGACAATGCACCAGCACACACCTCAGCAGTTGTGGTCACAAAATTAATGGAAACAGGATTCCAACTCGTTTCACATCCCCCCCCCCCCCTAATCTCAAGATTTGGCTCCCTCAGACTACTATTTGTTCCCCAATTTGAAGAAATGGCTGGCGGGACAAAGATTTTATTCAAATGAGGAGGTGGCTGAAGCAACTGATAGCTATTTTGCAGACTTGGACAGTTCCTATTATTCGGAAGGGATCAACAAATTAGAACAGCGTTCGACGAAGTGTATATGTCTAAAAACAGACTATGTCGAAAAATATAAAAAGGTTTACTCCAAACATGTAAGTAGTTTTTATTTTTGCGCGGACTTTTCAAACGCCCCTCGTAGTGCTAAGTCTAGGGGACAGATGACCTCAGATGTTACGTCCCATAGTGCTCAGAGCCATTTGAACCATTTTTAAGCCACTGCAAATGTGAAATGCCAGTACATTAATAACCTGTGTAACCGCCAGAATGCTGAATCAAGCAAAAGTGCATAGATCGTGTTATGAAGATGCGATACGTCAGTTTGTGCGATGGAGTTCCATACGTGTTGCACTTGGCTGGTCAGCAGAGGAACGGTAAATGCTATTTGTTAATGATGCTGGAGTTGTCGTCTGATGATGTCACACATGTGCTCGATTGGAGACAGATCTGGTCGCATCTCGACACTTTGTAGAGCATGTAGGGTTACAACAGTACGTGGACGAGCGTTATGTTGTTGGAAAACACCTCCTGGAACGTTGTTCATGGGTCGCAGCAGGACAGGTCGAATCACCAGACTGAAGTGGGATAACCACGAGAGTGCTCCTGCAGCCACACGACACCATTAACTCCAGGTATGGTTCCATTGCGTCCAGCACGCTGACAGATTGGCTTCAGGCCCTCTAAATGGTTCAAATGGCTCTGAGCACTATGGGACTTAACTTCTGAGGTCATCAGTCCCCTAGAACTTAGAACTACTTAAACCTAACTAACCTAAGGACATCACACACGTCCATGCCCGAGGCAGGATTCGAACCTGCGACCGTAGTGGTCGCGCGGTTCCAGACTGCAGCGCCTAGAACCGCTCGGCCACACTGGCCGGCTGCAGGCCCTCAACTGGCCTCTTCTGTACAACCAAACGGCCATCACTGGCACCGAGGGAGGACCAGTTGATCATCAAAACACAACCCTTCACCCTGCTCTCCAATCAGCTCTCGCTTGACACCAATGACGCAACTGACGGTCGTTCGGGGTCAGTGGAATACACACTACAGTGCGTCTGGCTCGGAGCCGTCCTTGAAGTAACTGATTTGTAACAGTTTGTTGTGTCACTGTGGTGCCAGCTGCTGCTCAAATTGCTGCTGCAGATGAAGTACGACGCGCCAGAACCATACGCCGAACCCGATGGCCTTCCGTCTCGACAGCGTCACATGGCCACCCACAGCCCGGTCTTCTTGTGACCACGCAATCTCGTGACCACCGCTGCCAGCAATCAAGTACAGTGGCTCTATTCCTCTCAAGTCTTCCTACATTACCGCAGAAGGAACATCCAGTTTCTCGTAGCCCTATTGCACGACCTCGTTCAAGCTCACTGAGGTGTAAATAATGGCGTCGTTGTCGCCCTTAAGGCGTTCTTGACCAATATCAGTTCACGACGTCCAGTCTCAAAGGTAACTAACGCTCATGACTGTTACACCGTGTATCTAAAGCAAAACATGGTTTGCATCCTCTTAGTGGCGCTACTTGCGCCAGCCTTGTGCAACTGGCATGAAATTTGGATAGATATCACCTTTGACATGTAGAAACACGCCAACCAGCTCTCGTTTATACCGCACAACTTGTTCTTATTGTGATATTTTTCAGTCAGTGTTTATATATTTCCCAAAGCAGCATAGGCTCTTCCTCAGCGTTCAAGCTGTTTCATCAAAAGCCGTTCAGTGATTCAGTCACGAAAACTTAAGACAGTTACTTTCGCGTTTATAATACTAATATGGATTAGAACAAACAGGTTTGCCGGCCGCGGTGGTCTAGCGGTTCTAGGCGCGCAGTCCGGAACCGCGCGACTGCTACGGTCGCAGGTTCGAATCCTGCCTCGGGCATGGATGTGTGTGATGTCCTTAGGTTAGTTAGGTTTAAGTAGTTCTAAGTTCTACGGGACTGATGACCTCAGAAGTTAAGTCCCATAGTGCTCAGAGCCAAACAGGTTTGAAACCCACTGCGTCTTTTTAAATGTTGTAAATGAAGGAACTGAGCATGTACTTATATACATTGCAGGAATTTCCGTTTTCAATAAATGGCAGAAAAAAACTATGATGGTACTGTGTTTCAGTTTTTTATAATATTTCAGTTTGTCCATTTAAACGAAACTTAGCAACGTTACTGATGTCAGAAACGGTATTAAAAAAAATAAAAAATAAAAAAAATAAAAAAAAAATTCGCAGGTCAGGCCTGACTTACCTTATTCTGCAAAACATACCACGATAACACAAAATGCGGTTGGTCCCGGCGGAGGTTCGAGTCCTCCCTCGGGCATGGGTATGTGTGTTTGCCCTTAGGATAATTTAGGTTAAGTAGTGCGTAAGCTTAGGGACTGATGACCTTAGCAGGTAAGTCCCATAAGATTTCACACACATTTGAACATTTTAACACAAAAGACCTCTGATTCACGTCACCATCACCTCTATAGCAGCCCAGGAACTTTTTATGTTTCCCCAACAAAAAAATTAGCCACTTAATAATGCCCATATTTGCAATCTGATAAAGTGTTTGAGGAGTTAACGAAGAATTCTTTCTTTCGCTGATGCCATGTCCCGCGCTGACGCAGGGTCGGCATTGTTAGGAACGGATTTGGCAAGGTTAGTGGAAAGGGATGGCCGGATGCCCTTCCTGCCGCCATCCCGCACCCCCCAGGACGGAATTAGTGTACCCATGATGTCTGCGTCGAGTGTAATGAACGGAATAGTGCGAGCGTGCTCAGATGTCTGCGAGGCGTGTAACTGAGGCGGAACGTTGGGACCAGTCCGGTATTCACCGAGCGGGATGTGGAAAACCGCCTAAAAACCACATCCAGGCTGGCCGGCACACCGACCGACGACGGTAATCCGCCGGGCGGATCCGATCCTGCGCCGTTGCGCCTCCCGAGCCCAGGAAGCAGCGCATTAGCGCTCCCGGCTGACCTGGCAGGTCAGAAGTTAACGAAGAATTATTTCAATTAAATCGTAGTGAAACCGGTACCTAATCACTGAACCTCGCTGACAGTTGAGCTATCAATGAAATTTCGGACGTTTAGCAGAATATACTTATTTTTATCTACCGATCTATGGGGTACGTACCTTCCATCTTGTTTAATCGGGCGCTATTCGAGTAGCAGATGCGTTGGCATTTAATAACTGCGAACAACGAGACACAATCACCGGCCAAAACTATAAAAACAAACAAATCGTAATAAGGGGTTTATATTTCGCTGTTCTCACTTGAAATACTTTTCTCTCATGTGGTTGATTTACTTGGTTATTCGACAGTCAGGTTCAGGCAACATCCTTGATAAGACCTAAGAATGTGAGGTGAAAGCCAAACTTTTAACATTATGATAGTCCATAAAATGAGCTTTAATATTGCTATAATACACGGAATCTGTTGTCAAGGATACTAAAGCGGATCTTGTTACGATAGGGAAGAATTAAATTCCAATTATCCCGTACTGTTATTACATAGACTACAATGAGTATTAATTGGGAAAAAATTAGTACTTTTAGCTCTTTAGCTAAATCAACACTGCTCTACTAGGAATTGTGATAAAATAATTACATTACTCCTCAGTTAAACTCTAAATTAAGGAAATTTCCTTATAAAGGCAACCAAAAAGTTTCATTTAGCAGTGCCACCAGTATTTTGCTAGAGAGCATCGTTACATTTCATCACAGCATGGCTGCAAACATGAGTACTAAATAGTGAACGATGTATCACAAATGTGGTTCAAATGGTTCTGAGTACTAAGGGACTTAACATGTGAGGTCATCAGTCCCCTAGAACTTAGAATTACTTAAACCTAATTAACCTAAGGACATCACACACATCCATGACCGAGGCAGGATTCAAACCTGCGACCGTAGCGGTCGCGCGGTTCTGGACTGAAGCGCTTTGAACCGCTCGGCCACAGCGGCCGGCTCACAAATGTGTTTCGGATAGGGTGGTACCTAGATATACAAAGTGAAGGAAAAGTGCATAAGCAATGGTCGGATTTACATTTATCAAGCTGAGACAAGAAATGCTGTAAAGAAATGTCTATGGTTGCTTCGTTTTTGATTTGTTACTAAGAAATCATTTTATCTGATTTTAACTGTAGGAGTCCATTTGACGAACTCACCTAGACCTCCTACAGAATATGTCTCCGACTATATGATTATCACGTGGTTTATGCAAGGTGAAGCCGGCCGGGGTGGCCGAGCGGATCTGGGCACTACAGTCTGGAACCGCGCGACCGCTACGGTCGCAGGTTCGAATCCTGCCTCGGGCATGGATGTGTGTGATGTCCTTAGGTTCGTTAGGTTTAAGTAGTTCTAAGTTCTAGGGGACTGATGACCTCAGAAGTTAAGTCCCATAGTGCTCAGAGCCATTTGAACCATGCAAGGTGAAGTTCCAGTACATAACACATAAATTGTTCGAATTTATCTTACTGAAGTTCTCCACGAGAAATGGCTGGGTACACGACGATAGCTCTAAGTTCTGCTCGTTAGTCTGACCTCATTACTACAGATTTTTTTACCCCTGGAGATTCCTAAAAAGAATGGTATATGCTGCGTACATTCCAAGTCTCGAGACAGTGTATCACAGCGCAATGCAAACGTGCTTCTATAGAAACAAGTAGCATTCTGAAAATATGCTACGAGTTTCAGTTAATGTTCTAAACACTTCACATGAGCCACTTTCGAACAGATCCCCCTGCCAGTATACTTTCAACAGCAACTTTAATGTTTACGTAAATTTACGTTTATTTTGTCATGACAAACCTGCCCGTCAAATTAGTCAAAGTATTTCCGATACACCCCTCTAGTGAATGGTTGAATCACGCTAAGCAGCTTTCTATATCGAGCAGAAGAATTTCATACTCCAGTACTGATATTCAGAACAAACATATCTAAAGCAAGCATTATAGTTCATCGTTTACATGCTCAGGGAAGACTTAGTTTTAAGTCGCAGTTTAGCGCCTGACATGTTTCTTACACAGGTACAAGCGACGGAGCAACAGTTTCTGATTGCACGTTAACGTTTAACTTGCTTGAAACTCACTGCTTTGTTGTCATTCTCGATGTATAGCAGACATCCCGTAAAAGGAGCTTCGCTTTTTGTTTTTAAAAGACGAGGGACTCTTGAAACTTGTTAAGAGTTTCCTCGGGCACAATTTCCTTCGCTTACAGAACTTGTAAGAACCAGTATCATCCCCCTACGTGCCCAGCTATTTTCTTCTAAAAATATTGGTCGTGCTGTGCACACAGAGCCTGTCAACGCTCTTGCCTGCAGCAGGTACGACCTTAGGTAGCAGTAAAAAACTTCACATCAGCTACTTCTCGTACACTATGAAGCATCTTACATCTTAGTTATCTATAATAACAGACACTCGCGTCAAGGGATGATTTTTCTTAGTTTCATTACGATCATTCAGGTGCGCAACAGCAGCTCAGCTGGAAAAGGACAGGGAAAAGGGACAGCTTATTACCTCGGGAAAAAGGTGCAAAGGTTTTTGCACGAAATTGCTTGAGAAACCGGGGAAAAGATGGATCACAACAATCAATTTGGAAGTGGTTACAGCAGAATGAGAGGTTATCGTGTAGAATTTAAATGGAAGCCAATCAATCGTCAACATTTCGTTTGATTTGATGTTGTTCTTCAATCTTTCCGGCGCCGTGTTATTCATTTCCATATTTCTTCTCCAAAGACACTTCAGTATTTGCCGCATGATACACTCTTACTCTTTATCAACAGTTCATCCCCTCTAGATTAACTCATCTACAGCTCCATATTCAAACACTGCCATTTTTGAATGATGACTAACTGAAACCCTCGGCTGCCGACAGGTGTTGTTGATATACCTCGATGTGGACAGTTGAAAATGTGTGCCCTGACCGGGACTCGAACCCGGGATCTCCTGCTTACATGGCAGACTCTCTATCCATCTGAGCCACCGAGAACACAGATGAACAGCGCGACTGCAGGGACTTATCCCTTGCACGCTTCCCGTGAGACTCACATTCCAAACTGTCCATAATTCTACATATGTAATGTACTTTATAGACATTTGCCCATCCACTCATTACTCGCGCACGCTTTGGCGATTCCCATAAGAGTTTGGGCACCCTGTGCGCATTCGCACAGACGAAGGTCAATGGCTGGGTTAGCCTTTAACTATATATGTGAAGACAGTAACTGTTCTCGAAAGAACAGAATACTGTTGATGACCGTGCAGCTTTTCCCTGGAATGATGACTAACTGAAACCCGCGGCTGCCGACAGGTGTTGTTGATATACCTCGATCCCGGAGCAGGAGATCCCGGGTTCGAGTCCCGGCCGTGGCACACATTTTCAACTGTCCACATCGAGGTATATCAACAACACCTGTCGGCAGCCGAGGGTTTCAGTTAGTCATCATTCCAGGGAAAAGCTGCACGGTCATCAACAGTATTCTGTTCTTTCGAGAACAGTTACTGTCTTCACATATACTGCCATTTTTGGTTTTCCATCTGTCACAAATTAATGCTCGTACATTACCATATTACAAAAGCGCAGATTCAAAAATTTTGCTCTTTTTAAAAACGTGACCTACTTTCGAACGATATATCGGTTTATTATCAGCCCTCATGCTAACAAGTTCCTGCAGATATACAGGGTGAAGCGAAATTTACGCGCTCGGGCTTGGCAGCGCGACGCCTCATATGACAGCGATAAAAAAAATGTCTTTCACAAAATTTCGTCTGGCGAGTATATCCGGCAGAAAAAGGACGTGAAAGAGTGGCAATCTGGCAGCACTGTAACAACACGTAGGGTAACTTATTCTGACAGCACATCTCAATCGTTCTGCTCCGGGTCATATTGCAGGAGGGCGAGAGTTCAATCCTGGGTTGGGGTGCAATTTTTTTTATTTGCTAATTTTATTCTGACATTTCATACTTTAATATACACCGTTTCTTATGTCACATGTACCCTAAATTTACAACATTTTGTAACCATGAACACAAAAAATACGTGGTTAGACAAATATGAAATAGACAGTTGAAACAATTAATGGGACCATGGTGATAACCGAGTTTGGAGATTGTTCGCAAAGCACGTTGCTAGTCCTGCTTGTAACATAAGGTCCTAACAAAGAAAACAGGTTTCGCTTCTAGTTGTGGAAGTGCTGCGAAAAATTTCGAGCCCACGACGTGGAAAGGGCATCTTTCAAAGCTCAATGTTCCATTTCTACGAGTACAATTGTCGTATGTAAGAGCAAATGTTTTCCAGAGGACCCGCTGCAATCGCTGTTGACGATTAAGATGCCAGATACCGTAACACTTTGACTACATTTACCAAATAAAAAACATTCTTGAACCCAGGATCGAACCCTCGACCTCCAGCATGCTAACCCAAAACTCTATCCTTTGCACCAACCGTACAGCACAACCTGAAGTGTTGACAGCGCTAGTTATTATACATGTGGTTACAGTGTTGCTAGATTGCCACTCTTTAACGTCCTTTTTCTGGCGGATGTACTCGCCTGACGAAATTTTGTGACAGACATTTTTTTATCGCAGCGAAGCCCGAGTGCGCGAATTGCGATTCACCCTGTCCATGCTTCAGCGCATCACTTTGCGACAGAGTCAAAAATGTCCGAGTCTGGAGGGATGAAGACTCGAAAGACGTCCTATCAGATTTGCATTACAAATGGGACGGTGATTTTTACTTTCATTTCAACCTGGTTCGGTAAGTGTAACCGTAGCTGTCGCTCAGGCCAGAGTAATAGCATCCAGCAGTTTCCTCTTCCTCAGGTGTTAGGAGCTGATTTGTTAGTATCCACAAATCCACATAAAGTCTGTCCTACGACACTTTCTCGATGTACACGTAAGCTGAATTTTGTTGTTAGAGCCTAAGAGACGTCAGGCGTTCTCCAGAGAGCCTCTAAAAGAAAATACTAACGCAAGAAGTCGTGCGAGAACAATGCGCTTACCAGAGAATTGTGAATGTCGGGAGAAAGGTTATTATCAACGATAATGTTTGCGTTTTGAATGAATAGCCAATCATTAATGAGAGACCTAAATGTTGAAACAATTTTAGGAATTTTTGGAGCTGTTGAAATTTGTGAATCGATCGCAGAGCTCTTTTGTGTCCAGGAGACGTGTCTCAGGCCCTCTGTTGCTGAGGTGATACTTGAAGGCGCTACGATCATCTGAAGTCGGCAACAAGTGATCCCCAGCGATTGAGAAGATTGTCAAAACCTTATAAGAATTTGCAAGTGCATCCCTTGTGGCAGCATGTAATTCACTTTGTCTGAGTCGAAAAAACTATATCGCAGCTTACGTGTTTCCGAATTCCTTTACCAAACCTGAATGTTCACCTCCGTAACCGAGGCTGCTAACGAACAGATGTGCAGTCTCGGCTCGGGTGTAGCCGGTGCGAATACTGGTGACGAAAGAAATGTCCATCGCCAGTATTTGGTCAGACGGGAAAGGTAGATGGAGGCGTGTAGTTACAGGTCACCAGACTTACTGCGAATGTCTTGGATTACAGTCCAGTCTTCTCTTCAGTGTCTCATGGTGACGCTATTGATGGTGATTCATCGTGTCACTAAGGTCTGCGGCCCCTTTGCTGTTATTCGAAGGATTAAGATATATGCCGACATCAATTTTCACTGCCTCCCTCCTTTTTCATCATTAGCATTTCCACCATCACAAATACTACAGCCCCCCCCCCCCCCGCCCCCCAAACACACACACATACACACGCGAGCACCTACGAGAGGTTTGGAATTATACTTTAGACATAACTCTCTCGCTTTGTGGAGGAAATGTGCCGTTCCACGCAAAAAAAGAAAACAATAGCTATTGTATGCCTAAAGGTAGTCTCTGGGTCTCCTAGCCAGCAACATAGCTTTCATTTAGGCGTACATTTTAAAAAAGTGACATGTATATCAGCGTCCTTAGCAGTATGGTCACTAAGTTTTGCTGTCACACGTTACTGCCACTGATTTTTCATTGGTGAGAGGACTGGAATGAGATACCATGAGCTTCTGATACCAATTGCAAAGTTACTTGAACGAAAAGTAGCGCCTCCTAGATTTAGGAAACTAAGACTGGGAGAGCGGTGTGCTGACTTCATGTCCCACCATACCACAAGCGGGATGAGCAGTGAATGGTCCGTCAGAGCCGGAACATAGATGTGGTACATGTTACGCATCGAAGTCATCTGGCAAAAGCCCCCATCCCCCATTGGTCGTTTTGGATCGCTGGTACCAAATGGTCATGAGACCGTACTCCTCCGATGTAAGTGAAGGTAGTCAAGTGGAATGTACACTCACGCTCATAAATTAAGGATAATGCTGATACATGGTGAAACAACTCTCTAGTGGGCGGTTTGTGGGTTTAAATCACCTCGGGATATGACCATGCGGTGCATGTGACCTGCGGTCGTCGCACTGTGGCGCTGTCAGCAGTCCAGATACGCAGAGGTGTGTTGGTGCATGTCAGAGTACGGTGCAGCGACTAAGTGTGCAGATGTTTTCAGACGTGCTAATGGTGACTGTGTATTGAAAATGGTTCAAAATACACTCCTGGAAATTGAAATAAGAACACCGTGAATTCATTGTCCCAGGAAGGGGAAACTTTATTGACACATTCCTGGGGTCAGATACATCACATGATCACACTGACAGAACCACAGGCACATAGACACAGGCAACAGAGCATGCACAATGTCGACACTAGTACAGTGTATATCCACCTTTCGCAGCAATGCAGGCTGCTATTCTCCCATGGAGACGATCGTAGAGATGCTGGATGTAGTCCTGTGGAACGGCTTGCCATGCCATTTCCACCTGGCGCCTCAGTTGGACCAGCGTTCGTGCTGGACGTGCAGACCGCGTGAGACGACGCTTCATCCAGTCTCAAACATGCTCAATGGGGGACAGATCCGGAGATCTTGCTGGCCAGGGTAGTTGACTTACACCTTCTAGAGCACGTTGGGTGGCACGGGATACATGCGGACGTGCATTGTCCTGTTGGAACAGCAAGTTCCCTTGCCGGTCTAGGAATGGTAGAACGATGGGTTCGATGACGGTTTGGATGTACCGTGCACTATTCAGTGTCCCCTCGACGATCACCAGTGGTGTACGGCCAGTGTAGGAGATCGCTCCCCACACCATGATGCCGGGTGTTGGTCCTGTGTGCCTCGGTCGTATGCAGTCCTGATTGTGGCGCTCACCTGCACGGCGCCAAACACGCATACGACCATCATTGGCACCAAGGCAGAAGCGACTCTCATTGCTGAAGACGACACGTCTCCATTCGTCCCTCCATTCACGCCTGTCGCGACACCACTGGAGGCGGGCTGCACGATGTTGGGGCGTGAGCGGAAGACGGCCTAACGGTGTGCGGGACCGTAGCCCAGCTTCATGGAGACGGTTGCGAATGGTCCTCGCCGATACCCCAGGAGCAACAGTGTCCCTAATTTGCTGGGAAGTGGCGGTGCGGTCCCCTACGGCACTGCGTAGGATCCTACGGTCTTGCCGTGCATCCGTGCGTCGCTGCGGTCCGGTCCCAGGTCGACGGGCACGTGCACCTTCCGCCGACCACTGGCGACAACATCGGTGTACTGTGGAGACCTCACGCCCCACGTGTTGAGCAATTCGGCGGTACGTCCACCCGGCCTCCCGCATGCCCACTGTACGCCCTCGCTCAAAGTCCGTCAACTGCACATACGGTTCACGTCCACGCTGTCGCGGCATGCTACCAGTGTTAAAGACTGCGATGGAGCTCCGTATGCCACGGCAAACTGGCTGACACTGACGGCGGCGGTGCACAAATGCTGCGCAGCTAGCGCCATTCGACGGCCAACACCGCGGTTCCTGGTGTGTCCGCTGTGCCGTGCGTGTGATCATTGCTTGTACAGCCCTCTCGCAGTGTCCGGAGCAAGTATGGTGGGTCTGACACACCGGTGTCAATGTGTTCTTTTTTCCATTTCCAGGAGTGTACATATATTGATGACGTTATGAGGGGTAGAACACTAGGGCCCTCCGTGTGCCACAAAGTGTGATCTCAAGATTATGGCAACGATTCCAGCAGACAGGAAACGTGTTTAGGCGCTACAGTACGGGAGTTACACAGTGTACAATACCACAAGAAGACCTATAACTTACCATCAGTGCCCGCAGACGGCCACGGAGTACTGCAGGTAACCTTACTCGGGAACTTACTGCAGCCACTGTAACAGTTGTCTCCAGACACACAGTCTACAGACGACTGAACAGGCATGATTTATTCGCCCGAAGACCTGCAAGGTGCATTCCACTGACACCTGGTCACAAGAGAGCCCGTAAAGCCTGGTGTCAAGAACAGAGTACATGTTCATTGGAACAGTGGTCCCAGGTTATGTTCACGGACGAATCCAGGTATAGTCTGAAGAGTGATTCCCGCCGGGTTTTCATTTGGCGTGAACCAGGAACCAGATACCAACCCCTTAATGTCCTTGAAAGGGACCTATATGGAGGTCGTGGTTTCATGATGTGGGGTGGGATTATGACTGGTGCACGTACAGTCCTGCATGTCTTTGACAGATGAACTGTAACAGGTGTATCGGGACGTCATTTTGCACCAGTAAGTGCGCCTTTTCCGGGGTACAGTAGGTCCCACCTTCCTCGTGACGGATGATAACATACGGCCCCACCGAGCTGCCAACGTGGAGGAGTACCTTGAAACAGAAGATATCGGGCGAATGGAGTGGCCTGCCTGTTCTCCAGACCTAAACCCCGTCGATCACGTCTGGGATGCTCTCGATCGACTTATCGCTGCACGTCTTCAAACCCCTACGACACTTCAGGAGCTCCGACTGGCACTAGTGCAAAAATGGGAGGCTATACCCCAGCAGCTGGACGACCACCTGGTCCAGAGTATGCGAACCCGTTGTGCGGCCTGTGTACGTGTGCATGGTGATCATACCCCATATTGATGTCGGGGTACATGCGCAGGAAACAGTGGTGTTTTGTAGCACACGTGCTTCGGGAGTTTTTCTCAACTTATTACCAATACGGTGGACTTACAGATCTGTGTCGTGTGTGTTCCCTATGTGCCTATGCTATTAGCGCCAGTTTTGTGTAGTGCCACGTTGTGTGGCACCACATTCTACAGTTATCCTTAATTTATGAGCATGAGTGTGTGTGCCAGTAGGTTGTATGGAATTAACACACACAAAGCAATAAGGTGACAAGAGTACATCTGTACCATACTGGTGAGTACTGATGATGATGAGCCGGCCGAAGTGGCCGCGCGGTTCTGGCGCTGCAGTCTGGAACCGCGAGGCCGCTACGGTCGCAGGTTCGAATCCTGCCTCGGGCATGGATGTGTGTGATGTCCTTAGGTTAGCTAGGTTTAACTAGTTCTAAGTTCTAGGGGACTAATGACCTCAGCAGTTGAGTCCCATAGTGCTCAGAGCCATTTTTTGATGATGATGGCTCTAAGGACTAAGGAACTTAAGGGGCTCCGGAAAGGCTCAAAATCATGAAAAGTTCAATTTTTACTTTTTTGCGTTTTCTGAATCTGCAGACTATTACCTTTTAATAGATATATAATTTATTCAATTCCGAAGACTACAACTATTTTTAAATTTTTTTTGAAATGTGTTCTACATGGGCGTGACCCACTGTGGCGCTGTTAAACTGCTGTCAAATGGTGTTATTATTAACGTCCGTGTTCATCAGGTACATTTTAGTGGTGTGAGATAAAGTATGTGTTGTGGCTAACCTGTGATGGTTCAATATATATCGCTGGTGTGATTGTCGATTGTTTCATGTTTATTTACTCTGTCGTTATCTCGAAAATATTCGTAATTAATTCTGTTTCTTGAGTCTCTGTTTTGTTGAAGTATAATAATGAGTAAAAGTAAAGTTATTAGAAATCCTCTGAAGGCTTTTAAGAAAAGGAGAAATGTTGGAAAGCCAAAGGTATGTGTTATTACTGTAAACAATAAAGACGATAACCAAGTGAGTGAACCTAACCTCTCAAGTACACCTGCCCATAGCAGTCAAAGTGGGAAAGAAAATACTTCACAGAAGAAGCTTGGTTCAATGAGGTGATAAAACCTATTTTCAGAGACTTAGCAGCAACTGAACTGTTGAAAAAGTGTATTCACGGAAAAACTGAAAACCCCAATGAAAGTGTAAGAAGTGTTATATGGTCGAGAATCCCCAAGACTGTATTTGTTTGAATAGCAACATTTCAATTTGGTGTGTATGATGCTGTTGCGACTTTCAATGATGGCAACATTGTAAGGTGCAAGGTATTTAGAAATATGGGAATGAAGATAGGTTCTAACATGGTACGAGCGATGCTTGTTTTAGACAAGGAACGCCTTCGGGCTGCAGACTGGGCTGTAAAGAGTCTAGAAATACAAGCAAGAGTAAACAGGAGGAGGAACAAGAGGAAGCTGGAGGAGGAGTTTGCAGAGGATGAAGATAATCCATCCTATGGACCTGGAATGCACTAAAAAGTTAATCCAATCTTTGTCGCTCGATTCCCAAAACTTTTATTTTCTCATACTAATTACATGTTTTCTAAGGATCTTCCAAACATATTTGTTCCAAACTTTCAGTAAATGTTACACAGTACCTTCTGCATAATTTAACACAGCCTTTTTCCAAAAAACTGTATATTTTTGAATATATAAATAAAAAATTGCAAAAAAATGTTGTGAATTTTCATTACAATTAGAAAAATCATCTTTAATAACTGAACTTAAAATTTGGTAAAATCCCTGTGTTAAGTTGTAGCCAATAAATAATCTGTAAAAAGTTCAACTTCCTACCTCAAATACTTTGTGAGGAAAGATGTAACTTATAAGCGTTATTTTAACACTGCAAGTATAGGGCGTTCCGGAGCCCCTTAACATCTGAGGTCATCAGTCCCCTAGACTTAGAAATACTTAAACCTGACTAAACCAAAAGACATCACACACATCCATGCCCGAGGCAGGACTCGAACCTGCGACCGTAGCAGTCGCGCGGTTCTGTACCGAGCGAACATTGCTAATGCAACTGAGTACAAGAGCATTCTCAGTCTGGTACCTTGCAGCAGGCCATTACTCGCTGTAGTTCCACGAATCGCAATAAAGCCTCTTTGCAAATGACAGATCGTGTCGAGTGCACCCACGGCTCTAAGAGGTACTTAACCTGCAATGTATGGATGGTGTAGACAGCGCCAGAGATGTTCTGTGTTTAGTTTGTTATGTTTCTCGTACCATGACCTGTGTCCACTCCATCAGGCTACTGTGAACAAGAACGGGAATGTTAATTTCAACATTCTCGGCGATCAAGCGATGCACATTCTTCCACATCTTCATGGTGGATGACATCATCGTTGGCAGCGTTCCGACCTTGCAGAGTAACAATGGTGCCCATTACTACCCAAAGAATTACTGAACCCCCCGTCATGTTTCACTCTCGGGAGTCGGCCAGAAATTGGAAACTGTGTGAAACAAGACTCGTCCGATCAAATGACATTATTCTATTGTTTTAGTCCAGGTTTTATGGCTTCGGCGCCAAATTTGTGAGTTACGGGTGTTTGCAGCACTGATCAGTGGCCTTGGAATTCCATCTCACGCTGCAATTCCCTGCCTATGAGGCTTCTTCCGTGTTGTTTTCGTGCTGACAGGATTCGCGAACGCGACATTCACTTCTGCAGTGACTTTTTCAGTTATCGTCCTCGTATTTTTCGTCACAGTCCGTTTCAACGGCCGTCTCTCACGACCACTCAGCACACATTTCGTCCGCGCTATGACTTAGCGGACGACTTTTTTGCGCATTCCCTGTCCGCGCTATGACTTAGCGGACGACGTTTTTGCGCATTCCCTGTAAGTGGTAAATATTCTATACGTTGCCTCTTTAAACAGCATACACTTCTGCTAGCTTGGTTGCGGAAGCATCCACTGTAAGAGCACGAACAATTTGCCCACGTGCGAATTCTCGTGGCTACGATGTAATGCACTCACACCTCCACAGAACAGTGTTCTGAACACGACTGACACAACGTACCGAGGACAATGCACAGGTGCCGTTGGTGGTAAAATGTTACAAGGCAACCTGCAATCTTGATGTAATGGGACATCCTCCACTTGCATTACCTTTCCTCAACAGTAGTTGTCGATACAAGTATTATTTTTCGAATTTTGGACGGGTCAGTAATGTCTCAGTTGCTTTTCTGAAAACCTCCATATAATTTTATACACACTATGTTATATTTCAAGCTAAAATTTATCAAAAGGAATTACTTTATAAAATATTTTAGTTCCGATGTTATAATCGATAAGTACTAGTTCTGAATGTACAGTTAAATTTTTTTTGTTAGAAACATTTGAAATTACGAATTATGTGCACGCTTAAAATTTTTATCATTAATTACGCGATCCTGTACTGTTTACAATGTTTATTTCTGGATTCATTTATGAAATACTAGTCGAAATTAATAACGTAACGAAACCTAGTAGGAATTCATTTGTTAAGAAAAATTGTAAACCCTTTGGAATATTGTTATTTCCGCAGTTCGTGAAAGTCGTAAGCTTGCCTCTGTTGTGATGGGAAGTATTTTTGCATAATATGTGCGAACAATGTAATTTCGAAACTTCCTGGCAGATTAAAACTGTGTGCCGGACCGAGACTCGAACTCGGGGCCTTTACCTTTCGCGGGTAAGTGCTCTACCATCTGAGCTACCCATGCACGACTCACGACCCGTCCTCACAGCTTCAATTCTGCCAGTACCTCGGGTCCTACCTTCCACACTTCACAGAAGCTCTTCTGCGAACCTTGCTGAACTATCGCTCCTGAAACAAAGGATATTGCGGGTCGTGAGTCGAGCTTGGGTAGCTCAGATGGTAGAGCACTTGCCCGCGAATGGCAAAGGTCCCGAGTTCGAGTCTCGGTCCGGCACACAGTTTTAATCTGCCAGGAATTTTCATATCAGCGCACACTCCGCTTCAGAGTCAAAATCTGATTCTGGAAACATCCCCCAGGCTGTGGCTAAACCATGTCTCCCCAATATCCTTTCTTTCAGGAGTGCTAGTTCTGAAAGGTTCGCAGGAGAGCTTCTGTAAAGTCTGGAAGGTACGAGACGTGGTCCTGGCAGAAGTGAAGATGTGAGGGCAGGGCGTGAGTCGTGCATGGGTAGCTCAGTTGGTAGATAACTTGCCCGCGAAAGGCAAAGGTCCCGAGTTCGAGTCTCGATCCGACACACAGTTTTAATCTGTCAGGAAATTTCATATCAGCGTACTCTCCGCTGCAGAGTAAAAATCTCATTCTGGAATGTAATTTCGGATTTGTTAATCTGAAAAATCAAAATACTGTACGATATACTAAGATGTGAGAAAATTAGTGGAAAAGATATTTACGTAAAAAGCTCTGCAAGAACAGCCAAGTTCTTCATTTCAAACCAACCGTGAGGACCTGATGTTAGATTTTCAGCTTCCAGAATCCTAGACAGGAAGAACTGGAGCTATCTCAATATGACAAGCTAAGTAAAAATGGCTCTGAGCACTATGGGACTCAACTACTGTGATTATCAGTCCCCTAGAACTTAGAACTACTTAAACCTAACTAACCTAAGGACATCACACACATCCATGCCCGAGGCAGGATTCGAACCTGCGACCGTAGCAGTCCCACGGTTCCGGACTGCGCGCCTAGAACCGCGAGACCACCGCGGCCGGCCAAGCTAAGTAAACTTGGAAGTTTATTGTAATATTCGCCCGTCTCAAACCTTCGTAAAAGACTTTGCTTATCAATTACTGGGACTGGGCATTGGTTGATGTGGGCAATAGATGGACGAAGGTTCAAATGGCTCTGAGCACTATGCGACTTAACTTCTGAGGTCATCAGGCGCCTAGAACTTAGAACTAATTAAACCAAACTAACCTAAGGACATCACACACATACATGTCCGAGGCAGGATTCGAACCTGCGACCATAGCGGTCGCTCGGTTCCAGATTGTAGCGCCTAGAACCGCACGGCCACTCCGGCCGGCATGGAAGAAGGAAAAGGGGGGGGGGGGGGAGATTATGTTGCCTAGCATCTGAATTAATGTTCAAGCAAGTATTTCTAGCTGCGTCTCCACATTTTTGTCCACCGCATGTGTACAGAGACTGTGGACCCGCGTAGATGTACGACTGTCTTTATTACACGTTTACTCTGCGTTCTCCTTTCTTTGTGTCGGCGTGCATTAGGTCGGACTGTGTATCGCTCTCGTAAGAAGAATCGCTTCGAGCGCAGAGCGAGGTGGAGGCTGGAAGCCAAACACCTGCGAGCGTGCGCCGTGCATAACCGGTGGGTCCGGTGCGGGCATGCGGCGCTCGCTCCCGCGAGACGGCCAGATCCCAGCGGCGAGTAATAAGAGGGACCGGGAGGGAAGGCGCGCGGCGCGCGGCGCGGCCTTCGCCAGCGGCTGGACACCTGGTGCTCCACTGGCTCCCGCATACCTGCTGAGAGCACCAGGGTCTCGACGCAGGACTACCCCGTGAGTTTTGAGCCTGATACATCCCAGACTGTCGTACAATGCTGGCCATCAAAATTGCAGTACCAGGAAATTGCAAATCACGAAATTTTGCTTATTGTGCGTATACGGTATAGAAGGAAGAATACGTAATCATATCTCTGTGCTTTAGGGGCACACAGGGTCCGAAATTCGGTACACAGAACTCCCACCTCCGACAGCAAAAACTGCTCTGACCCAGCAGCGCATTGAGTGGAACCAAGAATCAATGACAGATACGTGATTTCTCACTGGCGACTTCTAACTAAATTGCGTCCCTTTGTACACAGTGTCGTCTCAGGTGTGTGACTAGATGATCGCCGGCCGCTGTGGCCGAGCGGTTCTAGGCGTTTCAGTCCGGAACCGCGCTGCTACTACGGTCGCAGGCTCGAATCCTGCCTCGGGCATGGATGTGTGTCATGTCCTTATGATAGTTAGATTTAAGTAGTTCTAAGTTCTAGGGGACTGATGACCTCAGATGTTAAGTCCCATAATGCTTAGAGCCATTTGAACCATTTGACTGACGTAGAAACTGTTTCAGTTGTATTTATCAACAGTTGCAGGTGAACAGCTGCCGGCCTCATAATGCCGTCCCTTGTGGACGAAATATCCGTTCACTTACGTAACCTAAGCACATTTCAACGTTACTAACTCTTTTCTTCACAATTTTTATGTTTTTTTCGCTACCTGTTGTGGAGCACTACTGTCACCTGTTGTAGATATCTTATTGGAAACTGTGATTTAATGTCGTAATTACTGTGTATTCACTTTATTCCTTCTACTTGGTTTGTTTACGTACATTTTGCCAACTGCACACATTATGTGATGAAAACTAAGTTCTGTTCAATTCTGCTCTCTTGATATCTGTGTGTGTGTGTGTGTGTGTGTGTGTGTGTGTGTGTGTGTGTGTGTGTGTGTATGTGTGTGTGCTGTGTCTGCTCTCTCTCTCTCTGTGTGTGTGTGTGTGTATGTGTGTTAGAGAGAGAGGGGGGGGGAGGTAATGTATATGTATGAATGATTAATCAGGGGGAGTTGTGGAAACCCGAATGTGATTATATCAGTTATCAGAGAGTAGTTGAAAGTTTTGATGTTCAGCTGATCTGAGTTTTGGTTTACATGTTTTGTGGAAGGGTGGTTGTCTTCGAAGTGTATCTTCTTTAGTAGTAAGGTGGCTGCGAGATAGATTTTATGCTGTGCAGCGGCTTTTAATATATACTCTGCAACATACTGTGCATAATTAATCCAGTACCACTGCTCCAGTACCGCTCCGTATGTTCTTGGAGAATTCACAAAGTAGACAGGTGGAATGGAACGGCAACGGAAGCAGGATTTTAAAGGAAAAACAAACTGAGCCATAGAGCTTTGCCACTGTAAGTGCAATGATATATTTGTTGTGTATTATGTTGGAAATGAGAAGTTTTAGAGAGACATCCGAAGGTAAGCTGACCTTAGTATTACAAACCTGGCAGAGTCTAACTCGAAAACATCTGAACGCTGGAGGTTATTTAAAGGAAAAGACATAGTAGTGACTCTACGAACAGCACCAGATTACAGTAATCAAAGAGAGCATCATTCTCTCAAAATATACTAATACAGCAGATACAACCCACCTTCACAGTCTTCTGCTCACGAACGGATTACTGAATCTTTGAATACGAAACAAGTTAAATGCATGTATTGGATAACACTGGATGACAACGAAATTGTTTTTAGCAACAGCCTAGATGGCAATAATATTTTATTAATGTTAAAAAACTTTCTGGTCACAACCGAATTACTGAACCTGTGAAGACGAAACAAGTTAAATTCATGTACTGGATAACACTGGATGAATACGAAATTTTTTTTAACAACGGCCTAAATCGCAATAATATTTTATTAATGATACATTTCGACTTCATGTACAAGTTAACTTAGAGAATGAGCACTGAAAGAACAGGAATAACAGAGCTACAGAAAGTGGCATTTCATCATCTCTCAAGCTATAGGCTCACTTATTTCAACAAAAAAGACTACTTGTCTGGTAATCTGTACCGATTTACATACACTCCTGGAAGTGGAAAAAAGAACACATTGACACCGGTGTGTCAGACCCACCATACTTGCTCCGGACACTGCGAGAGGGCTGTACAAGCAATGATCACACGCACGGCACAGCGGACACACCAGGACCCGCGGTGTTGGCCGTCGAATGGCGCTAGCTGCGCAGCATTTGTGCACCGCCGCCGTCAGTGTCAGCCAGTTTGCCGTGGCATACGGAGCTCCATCGCAGTCTTTAACACTGGTAGCATGCCGCGACAGCGTGGACGTGAACCGTATGTGCAGTTGACGGACTTTGAGCGAGGGCGTATAGTGGGCATGCGGGAGGCCGGGTGGACGTACCGCCGAATTGCTCAACACGTGGGGCGTGAGGTCTCCACAGTACATCGATGTTGTCGCCAGTGGTCGGCGGAAGGTGCACGTGCCCGTCGACCTGGGACCGGACCGCAGCGACGCACGGATGCACGCCAAGACCGTAGGATCCTACGCAGTGCCGTAGGGGACCGCACCGCCACTTCCCAGCAAATTAGGGACACTGTTGCTCCTGGGGTATCGGCGAGGACCATTCGCAACCGTCTCCATGAAGCTGGGCTACGGTCCCGCACACCGTTAGGCCGTCTTCCACTCACGTCCCAACATCGTGCAGCCCGCCTCCAGTGGTGTCGCGACAGGCGTGAATGGAGGGACGAATGGAGACGTGTCGTCTTCAGCGATGAGAGTCGCTTCTGCCTTGGTGCCAATGATGGTCGTATGCGTGTTTGGCGCCGTGCAGGTGAGCGCCACAATCAGGACTGCATACGACCGAGGCACACAGGGCCAACACCCGGCATCATGGTGTGGGGAGCGATCTCCTACACTGGCCGTACACCACTGGTGATCGTCGAGGGGACACTGAATAGTGCACGGTACATCCAAACCGTCATCGAACCCATCGTTCTACCATTCCTAGACCGGCAAGGGAACTTGCTGTTCCAACAGGACAATGCACGTCCGCATGTATCCCGTGCCACCCAACGTGCTCTAGAAGGTGTAAGTCAACTACCCTGGCCAGCAAGATCTCCGGATCTGTCCCCCATTGAGCATGTTTGGGACTGGATGAAGCGTCGTCTCACGCGGTCTGCACGTCCAGCACGAACGCTGGTCCAACTGAGGCGCCAGGTGGAAATGGCATGGCAAGCCGTTCCACAGGACTACATCCAGCATCTCTACGATCGTCTCCATGGGAGAATAGCAGCCTGTATTGCTGCGAAAGGTGGATATACACTGTACTAGTGCCGACATTGTGCATGCTCTGTTGCCTGTGTCTATGTGCCTGTGGTTCTGTCGGTGTGATCATGTGATGTATCTGACCCCAGGAATGTCAATAAAGTTTCCCCTTCCTGGGACAATGAATTCACGGTGTTCTTATTTCAATTTCCAGGAGTGTATTTATATATTCGTATTTGTCTTATGACAACTTATTTGGTAAATTCTACATTTTGTGAAGGGTTTGCCATTGGCTAGGGCTGACGTAATCTGTTTTCGCAGTGAAATTTGTATACTACTTAACCCGTGGCTCTGCAGCTATCAGTCGGCAGCTTACGATCGTGTTGCCGCGGGAGCATGCGAGTAGCAGCCAGCAGCTGCCAGATGGGTAAATGCTACATCGCTACTTCATTATACTTTTCTCTGACGTACTCGTCAGACTTGCTGTAGCTCTGCTATTCTGGATCCTACAGTGCTCATTTTGAGAAGAGAACTTCTACCGAATTCGAAATCGGTAAAAATTGCGAGCTAGACTGTTGTTTTAACTTCGCTGTATTACGAGATCGATGCCACTCCTATGGACCATGTTGTCCAAATTCATGGCACCTTTGGATACTGATTTCAGGTAAAGTACTTACAATGGTCAGTCACATTTATGTTGTTGTTGTTGTGGTCATCAGTCCTGAGACTGATTTGATGCAGCTCTCAACGCTATTCTATCCTGTGCAAGCTTCTTCATCTCCCAGTACCTATTGCAGCAACCTACATCCTTCAGAATCTGCTTAGTGTATGCATCTCTTGGTCTCCCCCTACGATTTTTACCCTCCACGCTGCCCTCCAATACTAAATTGTAGATACGTTGATGCCTCAGAACGTGTCCTACGAACCGATCCCTTCTTCTACTCTAGTTGTGCCACAAATTTCTCTTCTCTCCATTTCTATTCAATACCTCCTCATTAGTTATGTGATCTACCCATCTAATCTTCAGCATTCTTCTGTAGCACCACATTTCGAAAGCTTCTGTTCTCTTCTTGTCCAAACTATCTATCGTCCATGTTTCACTTCCATACATGGCTACACTCCATACAAATACTTTGAGAAAAGACTTCCTGACACTTAAATCTATACTCGATGTTAACAAATTTCTCTTCTTCAGAAACGATTTCCTTGCCATTGCCAGTCTACATTTTATATCCTCTCTACATCGACCATCATCAGTTATTTTGCTCCCCAAATAGTAAAACTCATTTACTACTTTAAATGTCTCATTTTCTAATTTAATTCCTTCAGCATCACCTGATTTAATTTGACTACATTCCATTATCCTGGTTTTGCTTTTGTTGATGTTCACCTTATATCCTCCTTTGAGGACACTGTCCATTCCGTTCAACTGCTCTTCCAAGTCCTTCGCTGTCTCTGACAGAATTACAATGTCATCGGCAAACCTCAAACTTTTTACTTCTTCTCCATGAATTTTAATACCTACTCCGAATTTTTCTTTTGTTTCCTTCACTGCTTGTTCAATATACAGATTGAATAACATCGGGGAGAGGCTACAACCCTGTCTCACTCCTTTCCCAACCACTGCTTCCCTTTCATGCCCCTCGACTGTTATAACTGCCATCTGGTTTCTCTACAAATGGTAAATAGCCTTTCGCTCCCTGTATTTTACCCCTACCACCTTCAGCATTTGAAAGAGAGTATTCCAGTCAAAATTGTCAAAAGCTTTCTCTAAGTCTACAAATGCTAGAAACGTAGGTTTGCCTTTCCTTAATCTATCTTCTAAGATAAGTCACATTCATTGTTGGCTCATACTGAGCTGCAGAGGAATGCCACATGTAGCTATTTAATCGTTCTAATAACGTCAGCATAGTTCTGTGGAAGTTTTCTATGTATCCTGCCACAAAAAATACGTTTAATTTTACAGTCTATAACACAGCTACCTAGGTATTTCGGTGATGATATAATGTTGAGGCCTGTATGTTTATTTTACATATCGTTTTTTACGCAAACGTCACCCATGGGTGATAAATCGACTGGTGCCTGCCTTTGCGAATTTCACGGCTTGAAGAAGTTACACTAATTCTTTTGGGCACTTCTGATATATCTGCGACAAACGTGTAGTGAAAAACCAGCAGCGGACAATCTCAGAATTTGTCAAAGAAGTGTGTCTGGCGTACTATGGTGTAAGACTGGAGATCAGGACAAGTCACGGGCCCCTCAAAGAGTGTGTTCAATTTGTGGGGAATGGACCCTGCATGGAATGCAAATGGGACAGTCGTGCAAAAGCTAAGTACTTGTTTCAAAAAATCTGACCAATTAAAATGCCAAAAGTTGGAAACAAAAACGTACTGTTCAATTCAAAGGTGGATCCAAGAAAAAGCTTCTGCGTCCTCTTCACATGAAAATTAGCGTTATGAAGCAATTTATTAAAGCCCTGCTTTCAAGTATGCGGCAAGTAAGTTACCGTACCTGCCAGAAGCTAAAACGAAAGAAGGGGTTTTAGTCCGTTCTGATGCCCTGAAATTAATGAAAGACGAAACATTTGAAGACAAAATGAATGAAATAAAAAGATATTCTGGATGTTCTTCAAACAAATTTCTTGGCAGCTGCGAAGACCTTGTTTGCGAGAATAAGTGAGAAACCCGCTGCATAACTTCAAAGTATCGGCTGCCTCAATAAGCCTGAAGCGACAGTTTTTGCACTTCCGCGTCAGCTATGTTTTAGAAAATGTAGGCGCTGTAAGAAGGTTCTCTGCAAGACATTACACAAATGGACCAGGATCGATGGGATGTTAGCACGACAGCCTCAATCAATGCACAGAAGAAACGCAATGCAGATTTGACGCTGAAAAGAAGACATTTGAGGATTTATGCATTTTTATTAGTCCTGGAAAACACAATAATCCATTACAATGTTAGGAGAGTCTTATTTTATCATGTTTTTAAATATATTTCTTTTTAGCTTTTGTGTTTTGTATGAATTTTCTTAATCTTCATCATTTCTTTGTGAAAAAACTAATGTGACAGTGGTAAAACCTTAGCATTTCAAAACACATTTGAATCAGCTAAAATATTTAAGAAAGAAATTACGAATTATAGATTTGTGGATCATTGTAATAGCCGGTACGTAGATTTCGTTTTCTTTTTTTGTAGCCAGTGAACCAAACAATAATAAGCAAGATTATGACCTTCATAGTTACCTTAAATGGTTCTCATGCTAATCTTGGTTAACTACTACCGTTAATTTATTAAGTTTCTAGGCACTGGCCGTATACTATCCAAGAATGGGAGGATTCCGTGTCTGTAACTTGCTGAAGACATAACAAACACTCCTGGAAATTGAAATAAGAACACCGTGAATTCATTGTCCCAGGAAGGGGAAGCTTTATTGACACATTCCTGGGGTCAGATACATCAGATGATCACACCGACAGAACCACAGGCACATAGACACAGGCAACAGAGCATGCACAATGTAGGCACTAGTACAGTGTATATCCACCTTTCGCAGCAATGCAGGCTGCTATTCTCCCATGGAGACGATCGTAGAGATGCTGGATGTTGTCCTGTGGAACGGCTTGCCATGCGATTTCCACCTGGCGCCTCAGTTGGACCAGCGTTCGTGCTGGACGTGCAGACCGCGTGAGACGACGCTTCATCCAGTGCCAAACATGCTCAATGGGGGACAGATCCGGAGATCTTGCTGGCCAGGGTAGCTGACTTACACCTTCTAGAGCACGTTGGGTGGCACGGGATACATGCGGACGTGCATTGTCCTGTTGGAACAGCAAGTTCCCTTGCCGGTCTAGGAATGGTAGAACGATGGGTTCGATGACGGTTTGGATGTACCGTGCACTATTCAGTGTCCCCTCGACGATCACCAGTGGTGTACGGCCAGTGTAGGAGATCGCTCCCCACACCATGATGCCGGGTGTTGGCCCTGTGTGCCTCGGTCGTATGCAGTCCTGATTGTGGCGCTCACATGCACGGCGCCAAACACGCATACGACCATCATTGGCACCAAGGCAGAAGCGACTCTCATCGCTGAAGACGACACGTCTCCATTCGTCCCTCCATTCACGCCTGTCGCGACACCACTGGAGGCGGGCTGCACGATGTTGGGGCGTGAGCGGAAGACGGCCTAACGGTGTGCGGGACCGTAGCCCAGCTTCATGGAGACGGTTGCGAATGGTCCTCGCCGATACCCCAGGAGCAACACTGTCCCTAATTTGCTGGGAAGTGGCGGTGCGGTCCCCTACGGCACTGCGTAGGATCCTACGGTCTTGGCGTGCATCCGTGCGTCGCTGCGGTCCGGTCCCAGGTCGACGGGCACGTGCACCTTCCGCCGACCACTGGCGACAACATCGATGTACTGTGGAGACCTCACGCCCCACGTGTTGAGCAATTCGGCGGTACGTCCACCCGGCCTCCCGCATGCCCACTGTACGCCCTCGCTCAAAGTCCGTCAACTGCACATACGGTTCACGTCCACGCTGTCGCGGCATGCTACCAGTGTTAAAGACTGCGATGGAGCTCCGTATGCCACGGCAAACTGGCTGACACTGACGGCGGCGGTGCACAAATGCTGCGCAGCTAGCGCCATTCGACGGCCAACACCGCGGTTCCTGGTGTGTCCCCTGTGCCGTGCGTGTGATCATTGCTTGTACAGCCCTCTCGCAGTGTCCGGAGCAAGTATGGTGGGTCTGACAGACCGGTGTCAATGTGTTCTTTTTTCCATTTCCAGGAGTGTATTTATCTGTGACGAACGCTCCCAGAAAGAAACAGAAGAGGTATCGGAAAATTAATTTGTCTAACATTCCCTCCCAATCTGTAGCAACTGGAACGACTTCTACATAGTAGGATGAAATTTCAGGGAACTGCAGTTCCTTAGTAGCTAATTTTAAATATCTATCTTGAAATTTTTTTCTGTTGGACGTGCTGTTCCAGTGCATCGTTTTGAGATATGATTTACTCTATTCTTTGTTCTGAGAAACACATTCTTTAGCCCCCGATGGCAATGAATGCGTCTTAAATTAGCCCAGCGGATACGGTGATGGCAGTAACCCTGCCACTTGGTTTTTGCCCGGAAAGCACGTATTTATACTTATTTTCTGCCTGTTAGCGACCAACGAGCAACAACTTGAGAAACCTCATTTTGAGCGCTCTGTAATCTTCGCGAGGCTGCTTTATTCTGAGCAGTACTTAGGGCACTTCATGACAGGTTTGCACTAGCGGGCTGTAATGATCGCAAGTGGTGTTTCCTCTCTGCTGGAGCTACACGCCGGCACTAACGATGCCCCGGCGTGTGTGCTAAACTGGAATACGCTGCTGCGTGTGACCCTTCAGACTTTCCCGGCGAAATTAGTGGCTTACAAGTTTCGGGTTTGCTGCGGATCATTCGACAACTTCCCCAGCTGTCTTTGTCCGGCGTCGATCGCAGATTTTGTTGCTTGCTGGAGTCTAACGGAAATATGAACGGTACAGCCTGAGCCCAGCCTTCAGTAGAATACTTCGAAAATATGGTTTCCAAAGCAGTAGCAACATGGACAACTACGGGGAAGGTAGATGCCGGCTAGAGGATAATTAAAAAGACCTTTGGAGAAAAGAGAAGCAACTAGCAGCTGTGTGAACATCGAGAGCTCAGATGGATGCTGCCCGGAAAGAAGGGAAAGCTGTAAGGTGGAAGGAATATATAGAGCGTCTACATAACGGAAACAAACTTGACGACAGTAGTACAGAAAGAAAAGAGGAAGTAGATGAAGATGAGATAGGAGACACAGTACTGCGAAAAGAATTTGACACAGCATTGAAAACTTAGTCAAAACGAGGGCCCGTCTGGAGCAGACAACATTCTATCGGAATTTTTGAGACTCTTGGGGGAGCCGGCCACGGCAAAATTATTTGATGTGGTGTGTAAGATATATGAGACAGGTGAAATACCCTCAGACTTCAGAAAAGGCTGATGCTGACAGGTTGCAAAATATTGACACGAAATATTTACGGAATAATGGAAAAACTGGTACAAACCGACCTCGGGAAAAATCATTGCCTGCCGCGGTGGTCTCGCGGTTCTAGGCGCGCAGTCCGGAACCGTGCGACTGCTACGATCGCAGGTTCGAATCCTGCCTCGGGCATGGATGTGTGTGATGTCCTTAGGTTAGTTAGGTTTAAGTAGTTCTAAGTTCTAGGGGACTGATGACCACAGCAGTTGAGTCCCATAGTGCTCAGAGCCATTTGAACCATTTTTTGAAAAATCATTTGTGGTAACAAGATAGGTTGAAGAAATGAAAACCAACGTTTATAGCTTTTGTAGACATACAGAAATGTTTTGACAATCTTGACTGGACCACAATCTGGGAAGTTTTGAAGGTGGCAGTGGTAAAATACAGAGAGCAAAAGGTTACCTACAACTTGTACAAAAACAAGACTGCAGTTACCTATATAAACGTGGAAGGACATGAAAGGGAAGCAGTGGTTGAGATGAGAGCGAGATAGGGTTGCAACCTGTCCTCGATGTTATTCGATCTATAAACTGAGCAAGCTGTGAAGAAAATCAAGGTGAAAATTCGAAAGGGAATTAATGTTCACGAAGAAGAAATAAGATATACCGATGGCACGCTAATTCTGTTACAGACGGCAAAGAACATGGAAGGACAGCTGAACGGAAACGGACAGCGTCTTGAAAAGAGATTATAATATGACCTTCAACAAAAGTTAAACATGAGTAACTGAGTGTAGTCGAATTAAGCGATACTGAGGGAACTGAGATGGTGAATGAGACAGTAAAAGTAGTAGATGAATTTTCCCATTTGGGGATCAAAATAACTGATGACGCTCGAAGTATAGAGGATATAAAACGTAGAATGGCGATACGAAGGAAATAATTTCAGAAAAAGAGGAATATGTTAACATCCAATGTAAATTTAAGTTTTAGGAAATCCTTTCTGACGGTACTTGTCTGGCGTGTAGCCTTGTATCCAGAAAAATAGAAGTTTTTGAAATTTAGTTTTACAATATAATGCTGAAGAGTGGATGGGTACATCGAGTAATTAACGGGCAGGTACTGAATGGAAGAAATTTACGGTATAATTTGAGTAAAAGGCGGGATCGAGTAATAGGAATTGTTATTTTGGTAATGGAAGGAAGTGTGAGAGCAAAAAAATTGTAGCTGGAATACAGTAAGAAGCCTGCTCAGGACGGACTAGCATGGCGCCGAGTTCAAACCAGTTTTCCGACTGGAGACCATAACAACAACATCAACAACAACATGGTTTCCACTGCATATCGACCTTTCTAACGAGAGAAAAAGGTCTCCTACGTTGATGAAAGATATTCCAGCACTCCAAAATTAGGTGCATATTACATACAGTGGGAATGTGGTACGTCCTATCTTGGAGAAACCATAAGAAATACCGAACAAAGATATCAAGAACACAAGTATTAGACATGACTACAGCAGCCAAATAAATCAGCTGTCGTCGAAGACTGCCTTACCTAAGAGCCTGAAATGAAATACGAGGTACCAGCATCGTGTTGTAGGTCACGAACAGTGTAATAAGAGGGGAAGGGCCATTGAGATTACAGTGTTGGTAATTTAAATGACAGGAACTGAGGCTTTGGCTTACGTAAAGCGTAGGATCCAGCACTAAGTTTGCTTAAAATATGTCAGAAAGCATCTCTATACTCTCTCCCTCTGCTCAGAATGGAAGGAAGGAAGAGTGGGGTTAACGTCCCGTCAACATCGAAGTCATTAGAGTCGGAACACAAACTCGGATTGTGTCAAGGATGGGGAAGAAAATCGGCCGTTCCCTTTCAAAGGAACCATCCCGGCATTTGCCTTGAGCGATTTAGGGAAATTACGGAACAACTAAATCTGGATAGCTGGACGGGGATTTGAACCGTCGTCCTCCCGAATTCCTCCGCTCATAGTTAACCGTCTATTACGACATTTTTTGGTAAAGGGTATTTTCTTACGGCGTTCTCGTTACTTGTAAGTTTTTTTTTTGTTTTCTCCATAATCTTTCAAATTTCTTTTAACTGTTTCATCGTTTAACAGCGCCAGGAACGAATCGCGAGACTGGCACCAAGCGAGTACCCTGTATGGAGTAGGGATGGGAAAGCCCACCGGTTAAAATCGATACCGCCATTTTAGTTCTGAATAACCGGTTTTTTCGGTAATTGCTTGATCTCGTTTATAACAGGTGGTTTTTATTTTTTACTCATAACAGAGCAAAAAAAGCGAAATATCGACTAGCCATACCAGAAGTTCTAAAATGTTTCGTTTTTAAGTAAAGCGTTTTTTTTTTAAAAAAAAAGGAGTAATTTTTGTTTGTGATGTTTGCATTGATTTGAAATATTGAAATGTTATTAAAAAAAAAGGTGAGGAAAGCGATCGCGCTATTTTAATAGCAGTATCAACAGAAACGAACAACAAACATATTGCATGAGAACTGGCACAGCATTGCTGAGACAGTAATGCCCCTACTGCCGTGTGTCGTGGCTTAAGGTATGCGCCTACGTGCAGTGTGCAAGACTTGAGCCCCGCGTAGTCTACATAGTAGTTATCGCTGCCGTCGCTTGAGATCCGTTTTATAGCGCAATGGCACCAACCCTATGCTCGAAATATTTTTACGAAGTGACAAAGCAATGAAGCACAGTGCTTCATCTGATTTAAAAAATTAAGGATTTGTCTGCTATTTATACGAAATAATAAGAGAGGAAGGAAAAATGGTAACAGCCATAAATTAAAAACTTAACAAAGATTCATTAATAGCATATAATAAAAGTAGAAAGTATCTGATGTGCTGTCTGTGTCAACATAATATGACCTTACCTGCTTGTAGTCCTTAAAAACGGGCAAATTAACACGAAAATCAGAGTTCTTCAACCTCAGTTTTAACTTTTTCGTACTGTCTATTCGTAATGCCCAACAGTGGTACGACCCGTGATTGCAACATGGTTTTTAAGTAGAATTTCAAGAAATTGGAGTCAACTGGAGCAATATTTTTCTAGTATTCACCCACTTACCTATTTCTTTTTCGGCGGACAGGCTACGTTTTCTTTTATTTACATATTTAATCTAATATTTTTATTCTATGCCACTTGAAACTGAGAGAGACAAAATTTTTCAATCTTTGTTCGGTTTCTACTATATTACAGGAAATAATATGAATACACAACCGAAAATCAGTTATTTCATAAACCAGTTATTTTGAGTGGTTTTGACAGTCGGGTTAAACTGTCTTGGAAGAAAACTAAAATAACCGAATACCGGTTATTTTAGCGATAACCGCTATCCTTATTGTGGAGTCCAAACAGGGATCAACAAAATCTATGCTCGACACCATACAAAGACAACTAGAGAATCTGTCGTAATGTAGGGTAAGGAGAAAACAACTCGACAGCAAATCCAAAACCTTGTAAACCAAGTTCTTGAATGTTTCAGCTGCTCCATCTATAAGACAGAACACTTAAACATATACATTGATACATCATTGAGTAAAAAGAGTGTTCATTGCACAAAAGCGTGTAATCACAATAATTGCTGGAGCTCATCCAAGATCATCCTGCAGACACTTATTTAAAGAGCTACGGATCTTCACTGTAGCCTCACAATATATATGTTCACTTATGAAATTTGTTATTAACAATCCGAAAGAATTCAAAAGTAATAGCAGTGTACATGGCTACAACACTAGGAGAAAGGACGATCTTCACTACGCAAGGTTAAATCAAACTTTGGCTCAGAAGGGGGTAAATTATGCTGCCACAAAAGTCTTTGGTCACCTGCCTAATAGCGTCAAAAGTTTGACAGATAGCCATATAGCATTTAAAAGGAAATTAAAAGAATTTGTGAACGGTGACTCCTTCAACTGATTACATGAATCTTTGGATATAGTAAATGGGTAATTTCCCCACAGCCACCCCAAAAAAATTTAAAATATTAAGTTTCATGTAATATTTTGTGTGATGTACTACATTGTATAGACACCTTTTATTAACCTGACACGTTCCACATCATTACGAAGTGTCGTATTCATGATCTATGGAACAAGTACTAATCTAATCTAATCTAATTTAATCTAATCTGATCTAACCATCCGGAGCAAATATCGTGTTCAACTATCTTCCACCTAACTGCTAATGTAACTGTATCTGAAAATACACTCCTGGAAATGGAAAAAAGAACACATTGACACCGGTGTGTCAGACCCACCATACTTGCTCCGGACACTGCGAGAGGGCTGCACAAGCAATGATCACACGCACGGCACAGCGGACACACCAGGAACCGCGGTGTTGGCCGTCGAATGGCGCTAGCTGCGCAGCATTTGTGCACCGCCGCCGTCAGTGTCAGCCAGTTTGCCGTGGCATACGGAGCTCCATCGCAGTCTTTAACACTGGTAGCATGCCGCGACAGCGTGGACGTGAACCGTATGTGCAGTTGACGGACTTTGAGCGAGGGCGTATAGTGGGCATGCGGGAGGCCGGGTGGCCGTACCGCCGAATTGCTCAACACGTGGGGCGTGAGGTCTCCACAGTACATCGATGTTGTCGCCAGTGGTCGGTGGAAGGTGCACGTGCCCGTCGACCTGGGACCGGACCGCAGCGACGCACGGATGCACGCCAAGACCGTAGGATCCTACGCAGTGCCGTAGGGGACCGCACCGCCACTTCCCAGCAAATTAGGGACACTGTTGCTCCTGGGGTATCGGCGAGGACCATTCGCAACCGTCTTCATGAAGCTGGGCTACGGTCCCGCACACCGTTAGGCCGTCTTCCGCTCACGCCCCAACATCGTGCAGCCCGCCTTCAGTGGTGTCGCGACAGGATTGAATGGAGGGACGAATGGAGACGTGTCGTCTTCAGCGATGAGAGTCGCTTCTGCCTTGGTGCCAATGATGGTCGTATGCGTGTTTGGCGCCGTGCAGGTGAGCGCCACAATCAGGACTGCATACGACCGAGGCACACAGGGCCAACACCCGGCATCATGGTGTGGGGAGCGATCTCCTACACTGGCCGTACACCACTGGTGATCGTCGAGGGGACACTGAATAGTGCACGGTACATCCAAACCGTCATCGAACCCATCGTTCTACCATTCCTAGACCGGCAAGGGAACTTGCTGTTCCAACAGGACAATGCACGTCCGCATGTATCCCGTGCCACCCAACGTGCTCTAGAAGGTGTACGTCAACTACCCTGGCCAGCAAGATCTCCGGATCTGTCCCCCATTGAGCATGTTTGGGACTGGATGAAGCGTCGTCTCACGCGGTCTGCACGTCCAGCACGAACGCTGGTCCAACTGAGGCGCCAGGTGGAAATGGCATGGCAAGCCGTTCCACAGGACTACATCCAGCATCTCTACGATCGTCTCCATGGAAGAATAGCAGCCTGCATTGCTGCGAAAGGTGGATATACACTGTACTAGTGCCGACATTGTGCATGCTCTGTTGCCTGTGTCTATGTGCCTGTGGTTCTGTCAGTGTGATCATGTGATGTATCTGACCCCAGGAATGTGTCAATAAAGTTTCCCCTTCCTGGGACAATGAATTCACGGTGTTCTTATTTCAATTTCCAGGAGTGTAGAAAGACGAACATTGAATTTTCTCATGTTGAAACATTAGAAGGAGCGATCTATGTTACACTTAGTAACAAAACATTCAGAAGCCATGATCGCATACATTCGTCTTTATTTTTGACAATCAGTTTCGACAGACATAACTGCCATCTTCTGGTCTTGAAAATAATTTTGTTACAAGACGTGTTCAGAGTGAGTTACAACGTCTGGCTTGTTGTCACTGTGGCGGATAAACTATGGCACATTATACGCATGTTTGTCACAAATAAAACATTTACCGTTAAAAAGCAGCTTGTGCACATGGCGATGTCCGCATACGTAGCGCTCACAGATGAGTAATTCTTAAAAATCACAATGTACACAGTATTAAGAATTGACAATCGTCGGTGACTGCTACGTATACGGACATAGGCATGTGCATAAGGTGCTTTTTTTACTGTGAATGTTATATGTCTGGCAACCTTTGTATAATGTTCTATGTTTTATCCACCAGAATAACAACATAGCACGTGGCTCTAACTCACAATGAACACGTTTTGCAACAAAAAATTTTTGAATACCAGAAGAATACAGTTATATCTTTCAACACCGGTTGTCAGAAATAAAGACAAATTTTGCGATCTTAGCTGCTGAAAGTTTTTTAGAAAGAGGAAGATTACGATGACTATGATCATTATGGCGCCATCAGTAATGACAAAAATCTTGTCGTCGATGATGTTTGAGGTGGTGCGACATTAATTGTGATCATTTATTTCAGTGACAATTTACGCTTTTGCTCAAACGTACCATCTGTAAATCTGCTAATAAACCACACTTTTTAGCCTTACTTGAATAAGCCTCCAATGATTCGATTGCGGAAGAAAAATCTCGTTAGTTGCTTGGTCGACGATCAGCGTGAACTGTTATACTAACATCAAAGCAAGACACTATTCAACTGATGTTGGTGTCTACTCTGGGCTACAAATACAGGATCTTATAAACACTTAGCGATCCTATCCCAAGTGTCCACTCAATTTGTTGACAGGTGTAGCGGGAATTTTCAGTCACGGTCTCCACTCGATTGTCAGCTGAACGCATTAAACCAGAGGCAGATTTTTGCTTTGAAAGCTGAAGACTCGCTACAAGTCAGTCGTTAACATTCTATACAACGATCTACACAAAATAAAAATTCCATAAAATTATGAAACGTATCAAATAGCCGCTCTTGTGCAAATTATCTGAGGATTTTACGTTACCAGGTTATGCAGGTCACGGTGAAAAGGCAGCGCCATAAGCGTGGAACTCACCTGAAAAGGAAAAAAATAAACACGTGAGATCCAGTACACTGAACTACGTGAGCAAACAAGTTCAAATTTCCTTAATTTTACTGAGATAACATGTAATAACCTGTTCCACTCCATAGTTTATCATAACTACAGTACAAAAGCAACGACCATCATCGTCTTCACGATAAGATACATGCACAGTTCCTCATTAAATGAGCACATCACATATCTCCACCACTGTGACTTTTTAAAAGGTGAGCAATGCGTATTTCCAACCATGTTACCAAAGTTTTGGCAATGACTGTTTTGAAAGTGTTTTACGCCAATCCAACGAGAAAATAATCGGAAATGAAATGATAATGTGAAACATCTAAACGAAGCTTACCGCCGTATTGCGTTCTGCTCTAGAATGAGTAGTACAGTTATGCAAGTAAAAATGACAGCAAAAGAAGAATTGAGGAACAAAAATTCCAGAGGAACACAAAATATCTTTAAACGACACACTTCATAAAATGACAATAAGAGCTGTTTTTTATCTACAGACGGATATCAGGTTTACAAATTGCATACAATATACTGTCACAAAATTCTACTGGCACGGAACAGCTTTAAACATACAATAGCGGTGTGACTTCGGAAAGGGAACATTCTGTCTGTAGTAGATTTCTTAAGTTAAAATCAAATTTTCCTCACAGAATCCTAAACAGCAAAATAAAAGTAGTTCTATCTAATCAGTTTAAGAATTCTGATTCAGCAGACAGCACAGCTGTTATATGATTTGGAATTACAGCAAAAATTATCAAATATCATCCGTCAGATCGGAACAAAAATATCTTCAACAGATTTGTACGAAAAACATCTCGAATATGTGGAAAACAATTGCATTAGGCCCAAGTGTGGATTTTAACCTTTGTTCAACTGTGTAGGAGAGAAAATCGTAAGCATCTGCAACTAAAAAGCAGTAAAATACGAAACAATATCTCTTAGAAGAAAATTAAACACACAAGTCTTTTAAGAAATGATGTTCGTTGCTCTCAGCAAGCCAGAAAAAAAAAAACAGGAAGAACATAAAGTGTAACAACTTCCAAATAACATATGCATCCAGAGGAGCATCAAAGTAAAACATTATAACACAGCGATTAGAACAGAGTGATCGCAAGCATGAGTGTGCTTGGCAATGAATTAAAAGCTAGACAGATAGGATGACTAGGAAGAATAATTATAAGAATAACGACCGCTTAATTTCTTGCCAAGCATATGGAGCATCTTGGTTCAGGTTCCACACACGTAGTTTGAAGAAAATTCCAGCACCAGTTGGAGTATTCTTTTTATTTTAAAACAAAAATAAAATTGTGACTGGTGCTGGAATTTTACTAAAAAATAACCGATGTTACCGAGAAACGATGAAAAATTACAAGTAAGAAAGTAATCTGTCAGAATATCCTTAAAATATCAGAAGTAACGCCAAAGCGAAGGATGGTCTTCTTTGGATATATTAACGTAAAAAGTACAGATTAACCAAATAAATATTTAAAATTACAGAAGCATGGATCGTAGACGTCAATTACGATCTGGAAATCAATAATTTTCAAGCCCTAGCGATTACAAAAAGGAGAAAAGGAGAAAAAAAATTGAAGTATTCCAATGCAGGGCAACGAAGAAAACATGAGAATATCCACAGGAAGCGGAAAGAAACTGGCAGAGAAGAGAAGAGAAGAGAAGATGAGCTGGAGGTCTTATAGCAACATTAGGAAAATGTGAATCACTTTCCATTCAGCCACGTCATTCGCTCGTCTCTCTTTCATTAAACCTTTCACGGCTAAAATGTGTTTTGCACATATAAAACCACAGAAACTGTCTTCCTTTCGATAAATAATACACTTTCATTAACAAAAACATTTTAAGTTCGCTGATTTTGAAAATTGGTGAATGGGACACATGTGTCCCACGAACCTAACTAGAATCACGTTTTGATGTGAACCTAGGATTTTCAGGGTTATATGTTTCATTTTAGAATGATTTAATCAGGTTGGCAATTATGGAAAAATTATAACAAAACAGCACCTAACCCATTCAGTCTGCTTGTAATGAAAAACATGAAATATCGCACAGAAGGTTTCAACATAACATCTGATAAAGGCTTTGACGTAACACATACCAATATTTTCTACATTCTATGAAGTTTTCCGGGGCATATACGCCCCACTACATACAAATTATGTACAAACCAGCAGAATTACTCAGCTGTGTAGTAATGTTTCAAAATAATATCTGTGATATATGAGAAAACACAGTTACGTCAGATATTCTCGTGAAACAAACCCACTATAAACACGCGCCGCCTATTTGATCGCTCTCAGCCGTCTATATATCCACCCCATGGTCCGTTATATTTTTACTGCCTTTTCCCAAAAGCAAGTCACAACATACAAGCACTAGAGAGATATGAAGTATAGACGGTCAAACGCTCAAAACCCCATCTATGGCGGATACATATGGGGAGGGCGCGGGCCGCGCCCCCTCCCCCCCCCCCCCACCCTCTTTGCTGGGCCTCCCGCATTGCCACCCGCACCGCCCCCACCAGTCAGCCCGCACACTATTCGTTCGTTTCTTTCGTCAGTCGACTCGACTGAATCGAGTAGTTGTACTTTCCTATGTACCACGCGCGTCCACTTCAAATGGTTCAAATGGCTCTGAGCACTATGGAACTCAACGTCTGAGGCCATCAGTCCCCTAGAACTTAGAACTACTTAAACCTAACTAACCTAAGGACATCACCCACATCCATGCCCGAGGCAGGATTCGAACCTGCGACCGTAGCGGTCGCGCGGTTCCAGACTGAAGCGCCTAGAACCGCTACGGCCACACCGGCCGGCGCATCCCCTTCGTCGTATTTCATACGTTTCTGTCTGGGACATGGATAGCTAACACATACCTACGAGAAAAGTCGCGGCCATTCTATTGATCTCGATACGTTATTCTGTCTGGCATATGTTCGAGAAAAGTCGCGAATATTCTACTGTTTTCTTGTAAAGATACGTAGCGTTAAAAATACTGACTATGCGCCGAATAGGAAGCTAGCTTACATTCGGAAGTAGAAATATTAAGACTTTGCATGTGACTTGATTATTTTTTATTACGGCAAAAGTAATGGTAGCTCAAGATATCTTTAGCGCTCGTTCCTCGACGTTTTTCTTTATCCGCCACTGCTTTAGTGGGACATACGTATCCCATCAACCACGAAAGGGATTGAGCCGTGGTAAAAATTGCTGTTTTGAAGGGCGCGCCGCAGCGCGTAGTGTAAAGCAGTCGCTTTCCGTTTCTGGCGGTGGCGCCGCTGTGGCAAACGCAGCTCTGGTGTCTCCATCTGGTGGGAAAGGGGAAAAGTTGCCTGTTCACGTGCATTTAAGGGGCGCTATGAGCTCTGCAGGCCATCTACCCCTCCAGGATGATGAGCTTCGCCCTGACATCTACCCTTCCTACCAACTCTAACCCCATCTTCCTGCCTCCTCCTCAGGGCTCCCTCTCCTCCCCCTCCCCCCTCCTGAGCGGCTTCCCCCTCCTACTCCCCCTCCATCTCTTGTGCCTCCTTTCAGTGTCTCTGCACTCCCTCCTGCCCTGTCTTCCCTCTTCCCACGTGTCTCCCGCCTCTTCGTGTACCCACTGATGTCCCTCCTCTCTTCATCCCGCCGCTTCCCCTGCTGCCCCTTGCTCTCCTCTTCTTTTCCATCCTCACTGCCTTTTCCCTCGGCAGGTCCTGCCTGGCAGTTTTATTCTTCGTCGTGTGTGCTCCAAGTGGGTTTTAAGTGGGTTGTTCCAGAGTGCTTTTACTACTGTGGCCGACTTTTAATCTATGCATGTCCATTCACTGCCTTCTCTGAATTTTGCAGAATCGCCAACTGTGTTTTTCAACTTTCTGGTGACTTTTTTTTAACTGTCCTCCGTGAACGTCTCCATGTTTATTTTTTACCTCCATTTTCTCCCATTATTCTGTTTTAAGTTCCCCTTTATCGCCTTATGTATGTGACATTTTATTCTTATTTTAAGTTGTCATGTCACTCGGCTGAAGAGCGGCGGATTGTGCCGCTGACAGCCCTCCCCTGCCCATATGGGGCAGGGGAATGAAATCACAATAAATAAAAAAAAAGAAAGAAACAACTCCGCAGTTTGTCAGTCTGAGATGGTCACTCTGAGTCTGTCAGTCGGCGGCAGTTGGTCAACCAGGGCAGTCTGTCAGTCTGAGCGAGTCTGGTCAGTTGGTCAGCCAAGTTAGTCTGGGTCTGTCTCTCGTCCGCATGGGTGAGGCGGTTAGCGTCGGTCGGTCGTCCTGAGTGCTACTATGTGTTATGCCGCCAGTCTGCTCGAGTTTGCTCAGGCAATGGGCACTGGCGGTTGGATCGATCGGTTGGTCGGCCGCGCACTGGGACACAAGATGACTGGTCCGCCTGGAGCGTCGGCGCATGTGAGGTCGCCACGTGAGTCCAGTGGCCGCGCCATCTAGTGAGGCTTAGTGGCTTCGCGGCCGACACGAGAGCAACAGGAGTCAACCCGCGACATCGGTCTGACCGGGGCGAGCTGCGACGCCGTGAGACGGGAGATCGGCGCGCCTTCCTGCGCCCGTTGAAGCGGCTGGCAGCGGACGGTTCGGGAGAGCGTTTTGGGGTGCTGCGCAAGGTCTTTACCAGAAATCGCAGTTATTAGAAGTTAAGTGATTAGTGATATGTTGTTTCAGTTACTTGTTAAATTCTACTTGTGTTCTTGGTCAGTCTCTCATCCCCAGCTTGCTCGTCTGTCTCTCGTCCGCATTTGTTAGGCGGTTAGTGTCTATCTGTCGGTCTGCCGTATGTTAATAGCTGCCTCTGTCATGTTTGTAGGATTCGGTGTTAACGAATTTATTGCTTAAAGGCGCAATTCTTGAAATATGTTTCTATCTTGAGTAAAAATCTCTCGGTGTACATGCCGCGTCAAATCAGGATAAAACTCCAAGCTTTCGACCACTACCTCCATGGTCGTCGTCAGGGCTAAAACTGACTGTCGTGAACTAGCGAGGTTCCCACTTTTATATGCAAAGGACGGCTTCTGATTGGCTGGAATACGTCAGCGATATGGCGCGTAGTGAAGTAGTGCCCTCTACTTCCATAGATGTAGTTGCTATCCCGCGTTGCTTGCAGCGCCATCCCTTGAATCAGGAGGTAAAGTGCGAGAAGTTGTTCCGGCATACCTTGACGACCACTTATTTTTTATACAGTGGAAATTATTATGAAATGACGGATGGAACAGCCATGGGTTCGCCACTGTCACCAGCAATAGCGAATTTTTTCATGGAGGACTTCGAAGAACGAGCCCTGAGCAGTGCTCACCTCCGCCCATCATGCTTCTACAGATACGTCGACGATACTTTTTTAATCTGGCCACACGGCAGCGACACGCTGCAGCAGTTCGTCGAACATCTGAATGGTGTACATCCAAACATAAAATTTACATTGGAGGCAGAGAAGGAAGGGAAGTTACCTTTTTTAGATGAGTTGGTAGAGCGAAAGCCGGATGGACGACTGGGCCATTCTGTGTACAGGAAGCCAACCCATACAGACTTATATCTGCATAGCCATAGCTTCCATCATCCGTCTCAGAAGAGAGCTATGCCGAATACTTTAGTACACAGAGCCAGGACTATTTCCGACAAGGACCACCTCGGTCCCGAGATTAACCATTTGACGACTGTTTTCAAGAGGAATAGTTATTCTGCCGGTGAAATTAAATCAGTATTGTCCAAGAAAGTAAGACACGCTGCCGGCCACATACAAGAAGAGGACCAACACATAGCGCGGCTTCCTTTTTGCGGTGCTACAACGAGCAAGATAGCCAGAGTCCTGAAGAGGCAAGGAATAAAACCAGTTTTCCGACCACCTAGGAAAATTAAGGAAATGTTGAGACCAGTCAAAGATAGTCTCGACTTAAGAGTGCCGGGAATTTATACTATTCCTTGCGAATGCGGCAAGAATGACGTGGGCCAGTCTGTAAGAACCGTTGCCGACCGCTGCATCGAGCACCAACGCCACCTGAAATACAGGTATTTGGAAAAATCAGCGGTGGCTGAACATAGCCTGCTTAACAAGCATAAGATTTTATTTGAAGAAACCAGAGTAATAGCCCACACATCGAATTACTGGGACTCTGTGATCCGGGAAGCAGTCGAAATTAGACTTAGCGGTAATAACTTTAATAGAGACAATGGCTATGCACTTAGCAACACTTGGAAGAGTGCACTGGATAAAGAAAAATCGCAGAGAAAAACTTCTCGCACTTTACCTCCTGATTCAAGGGATGGCGCCGCAAGCAACGCGGGATAGCAACTACATCTATGGATGTAGAGGGCACCACTTCACTACGCGCCATATCGCTGACGTATTCCAGCCAATCAGAAGCCGTCCTTTGCATATAAAAGTGGGAACCTCGCTAGTTCACGACAGTCAGTTTTAGTCCTGACGACGACCATGGAGGTAGTGGTCGAAAGCTTGGAGTTTTATCCTGATTTGACGCGGCATGTACACCGAGAGATTTTTACTCAAGAAATACGTCGCGAAAGACTTCGTAGCCATGTTTCTATCTTGCTTATCTTGCGAGGTGCTATATATGTGTAGTGTAGAGCATGTTGTACATTTTATGGGTTTTATTTAAATAGTGATTTCGGGTTATAAGCTTGCCACCCTTCCACCGTAAGAGTACTTAAAAAACCTGCACTTTCTGTTGCAAATAAATTGAGGGTTGTACCATTTCCATTCCTCTTACGGGGTGCATAGTTTACATGTTTGTGTGAGTTGTTTAAAATTTTTGTTCAAAGTAATCTGGTGTGTTGCAGATTTGCACCAGTGTACTCTTTCAGAGGTTGTTGTGAGTGGTCATGAGTACGGCCGTGTTGAAAGGGAGCAGGCAAGCTTCTCAGCCCGAACGCTCCTACTGTTAATATTGTTCTTTGCCTCTAAATAAAACTGTAACTTGATATTTCGAGTGCGCTTTTCCGCTTATAATTTTAAAACTGTTTTGAAAAGGCTTTTAGGAATAAAATTCACATTTGTTAAATTGTGACTTGATATTTCGAGTGTGCTTTTCTGGTTATGATTTTAAATCTGTTTTGAAAAAGCTTTTAGGAATAAATTCACATTTGTTAAAAGTAATTTTCCATCAGTTACTGCCCGCAGCTCGTGGTCGTGCGGTAGCGTTCTCGCTTCCCACGCCCGGGTTCCCGGGTTCGATTCCCGGCGGGGTCAGGGATCTTCTCTGCCTCGTGATGGCTGGGTGTTGTGTGATGTCCTTAGGTTAGTTAGGTTTAAGTAGTTCTAAGTTCTAGGGGACTGATGGCCATAGATGTTAAGTCCCATAGTGCTCAGAGCCATCAGTTACTTCCTGGCAACTACTTCCACGCTCAGCTAGTGTGATTAAATGTGTCAATGTTCTTGATGAATCGCCAGTAAATAAAGTAAATTATTTAAAAAGTATATTTTTTGAAAGTAAATTCACGGTTAACAGAAAATTCGAAATAAGAAATAGGATTTGTAGAGAAAAACGTCCGTTTTTGTAAAAAGAATTAGTTCACCAGATACAGTGTCACCTCATTTACACTGAGCTAAACTTCCAAAAAATCGTCTATGTATACATGCTTATGGAAATAAAAGGACAATCTTATACAAGGTGACGTGCTTTCCGCAACTTCCACGGCTTTCTGGTTGGTCACACATCGAATTACAGGGATGCACTCCAGGAAAGATGTAAAGCAGAATACGGAGCGACGTCAGCGCACACTGGATTTCGTGCTTACACCCCGCGCCCGACAGAACCACTTCCGCCACCGTGGCCCCACTTCCCGCTTTCACCGCTAACGCCTTCACCATGGCGGCATTATTACTAAGAAGCAATTCAGCGGTGCTGCCTCCACTTTGCGAGGTATTTAATTTAACAGCCACTGGTGGGTCCGCAACGCCATAAGGCGAATTAGAGAGGGCGTAATAAGACGGGCAGAGCTGCCCGCGCCGCGACTCTCTAGGCAGACAGGCGACTAGGGCGCACACAGCCCACCTCTCCGCTTCCTAATTGGATTCTCTGCGTAGCTCTGTCCGGCGGACGCACGGTAGCGCACGACAACCACAGCACGCCAGGCGCATGCGCAGTGGCTCATCCAGCGCCGGGCAAAAAAAGTTCCCGCCTCTCGCGCATGCGCCGCACGAAGTGCGTCATTCCGCCATTTCAAACAAGCGTTAAACGTGCTTCTGCTTTCTTCCTCAACTTTCGCACGGACCAGTGGTGTTCACCTCCTGCACCTCTCTACCGCAATGGATAATCTACATCTACGTACACACTCCGCAAATCTTCACAGAATATCACGGAGCTTACTTTGCATGACGGCCTCTGCAAGAGCCGTAATCTCCCTGTTTTAATAAAAGTATTTAAAATCCGTCTGTGCAGCTACTAGAAAATCCGTATTTATATGACCACGCGGATTTAGTTCATAAAAGAACGTCAGTGGTCTCCAACGAAATATATTTACATTTCTGGTTTGCTGTCTAGATTAAAAAAACAGTTCGTTACGTCGGCCGGGGTGGCCGAGCGGTTCTAGGCGCTACAGTCTGGAACGGCGCGACCGCTACGTCGCAGGTTCGAATCCTGCCTCGGGCATGGATGTGTGTGATGTCCTTAGGCTAGTTATGTTTAAAGTAGTTCTAAGTTCTAGGGGACTGATGACCTCAGAAGTTAAGTCCCATAGTGCTCAGAGCCATTTGAACCATTTTTTGAACGGTACCATATCTTGTAAACGTCAACAAAGTGAACGATTATTGAAATGTCAAAGAAACAGAACTGCGGAGTGGTACACCTCCATGCAAACAGAATTTTTGTGATATTAGATTCTCAGTGTATTAGTTTCACTGTAGTTTACACATCTTCTCACATTGAAATCTTACCTATGATGTGCCATTCAGTGTGTGACCAACAAAAGCAATTTACAGATTAAAAAAACAATATAATTTTTTAAACATGTTCCAACATTGTATAATACTGTAAATATGATTAATGGAATGGCTTCAAACGTTTAGACCCCGTACAATGGATAATTTAGTTATACATGTGCGTAAGTCATTTTTTTTTTAGTAATGATTGCCTAACCTGTCTAAGAAGCACGCTTACCTTTCCAACAGTAGCCTACCTGTATTGGCTTCTTTTCCCGGAATAGTTCTCGCCAGTAACTATGGTTTTTTTTTTTCTTTTTTTCCAGGAATAACCAAACATATGGCAATTGGAATGTGCGGCTACTTTGATCATCTGCTTCCCTTTACAGTTGAATTTCATTTTGAGGCTTTCAAAGTATGTAAGTCTATACCACGTTTTGTGATAGATCAATAATTAATTAGTTTTGTGTTCCATGTATCGTTTGCGCGATAGATTGAAATGATGTGTAACATCAGATTTTTTGTAAGTACGCCTCAGTGCTGATCATTTATTAATTTTTTGTTTAGTCAAAGATTGACAGTCTTTAGTAACTAATTCCTATTCATCAGCATTTACACATTACAATAATAGTCTTCTGTGTAACAGGAGGAAATATCAAAGAGAACCGCTTTCAGTTTAGTTTCGAATTTTACTTTGCTGTCTGTTGGGCATTTTCTACCACTAGGTCAGTGATCAAAGCTTTTGCGTGCAGCATTGTGAACACCTGTTTGTGTTACAGACAACCTTCATTTGGCCTAATGGATGTCATTTCTTTTTTTCTGCTATTGTTATTATGTACATCATTCTTCTTGCTGAAGCGCAGTGGATTATTTACAACAGACTTCATGAGGAAATAACTGGACTGCGAAATGGAGTAACTGCCACTCAGACGCCGAGCAGAGCGCAGGCACGACGAAAAGAGTGTTCACGTATGTTTTTGTTCGAAGCTTTCTTCACAAAGGAAACAAAGCTCACGCTTTCTCTCTCTCTCTCACTCACACACACACACACACACACACACACACACACACACACACACATTCGTAGAAACACACACAAAAACCTCACACGCACATGACTGGCTGTTCTAGACAGATCTATTTAAAGAAGTAGGACAGCTTAACAATGAATAATTACTGGCGGGAGGGATTTAGGGCATGAGAAGTTGCACCGACAATCGGCGCGGTTTCGCATCGGTGTATTGTGCGGAGGCAGGACCGTTGTTACAGTGTGGCTCGGATGTCAGCACGTTTGCGGTTTGGAAGGCAATGAAAAACACAGAAAAGAATAAAAGTAAATAGCACAACTAGAATTCGTGTATGCAAAAGAAAATAGTGCTTGAACTGCTCCACATACGAATGAAACTTTAGATACGATCGGATGTATTAGTACATTCGTAAACGACGCAAGCTGGCATTTTTAACGAAACAGCTACGTCTTCACACATCAAAGGAACAGATACTATTTAGGATACGACCACTAAAGTCGATAGATGTCCCCAAGGTCGAAACTGAGCACGGAAGCGTCATAATGACATCACGGGGAAGAACCGCCGTGGTGAATCATTGAGGTACAAATGCGGTAAACCTACTGTTTTGGTCTACATAAGATGACGAATGTCAGTTTCAAGTTTGTGACGCAATGGCAATTCCTTCTTTTTTTACCTCCGAGAAGTTCACCGCACATGTGAAAATGCGTTCGTTGTTTCATTCGACCGACATAATAGGATGCTTGTGTAGTTTTGTCATTTACCTTTAATAGTGACGTGTAATATCAAATAGACCAGTTTTTAATCTCTCAGCGCGTTTTCGTCAGCTAGACTTTACCGACGACAAACAGAGACACAAAAAAAAAAAAAAAAAAATCCAAATAGACTCAAAGATAAAAATAATCATAACTAACAAATGAATAATCGAACGGTAACTACAGTGATTTCAAGTATACATTTAACAAAGCCTAATGAAACAAAGTAACTTTCATTACTTTCACGTTTCATTTAAATACTGTTATGTTAAGATAATATTACTAAACAAGCAGTGGCCCCGTGGTGCTACCCGTGGTTAAATACACTCCTGGAAATTGAAATAAGAACACCGTGAATTCATTGTCCCAGGAAGAGGAAACTTTATTGACACATTCCTGGGGTCAGATACATCACATGATCACACTGACAGAACCACAGGCACATAGACACAGGCAACAGAGCATGCACAATGTCGGCACTAGTACAGTGTATATCCACCTTTCGCAGCAATGCAGGCTGCTATTCTCCCATGGAGACGATCGTAGAGATGCTGGATGTAGTCCTGTGGAACGGCTTGCCATGCCATTTCCACCTGGCGCCTCAGTTGGACCAGCGTTCGTGCTGGACGTGCAGACCGCGTGAGACGACGCTTCATCCAGTCCCAAACATGCTCAATGGGGGACAGATCCGGAGATCTTGCTGGCCAGGGTAGTTGACTTACACCTTCTAGAGCACGTTGGGTGGCACGGGATACATGCGGACGTGCATTGTCCTGTTGGAACAGCAAGTTCCCTTGCCGGTCTAGGAATGGTAGAACGATGGGTTCGATGACGGTTTGGATGTACCGTGCACTATTCAGTGTCCCCTCGACGATCACCAGTGGTGTACGGCCGGTGTAGGAGATCGCTCCCCACACCATGATGCCGGGTGTTGGCCCTGTGTGCCTCGGTCGTATGCAGTCCTGATTGTGGCGCTCACCTGCACGGCGCCAAACACGCATACGACCATCATTGGCACCAAGGCAGAAGCGACTCTCATCGCTGAAGACGACACGTCTCCATTCGTCCCTCCATTCACGCCTGTCGCGACACCACTGCACGATGTTGGGGCGTGAGCGGAAGACGGCCTAACGGTGTGCGGGACCGTAGCCCAGCTTCATGGAGACGGTTGCGAATGGTCCTCGCCGATACCCCAGGAGCAACAGTGTCCCTAATTTGCTGGGAAGTGGCGGTGCGGTCCCCTACGGCACTGCGTAGGATCCTACGGTCTTGGCGTGCATCCGTGCGTCGCTGCGGTCCGGTCCCAGGTCGACGGGCACGTGCACCTTCCGCCGACCACTGGCGACAACATCGATGTACTGTGGAGACCTCACGCCCCACGTGTTGAGCAATTCGGCGGTACGTCCACCCGGCCTCCCGCATGCCCACTATACGCCCTCGCTCAAAGTCCGTCAACTGCACATACGGTTCACGTCCACGCTGTCGCGGCATGCTACCAGTGTTAAAGACTGCGATGGAGCTCCGTATGCCACGGCAAACTGGCTGACACTGACGGCGGCGGTGCACAAATGCTGCGCAGCTAGCGCCATTCGACGGCCAACACCGCGGTTCCTGGTGTGTCCGCTGTGCCATGCGTGTGTTCATTGCTTGTACAGCCCTCTCGCAGTGTCCGGAGCAAGTATGGTGGGTCTGACACACCGGTGTCAATGTGTTCTTTTTTCCATTTCCAGGAGTGTATGTCTGCGTAACGTAATGTTGATGGAACAGGTGAGGACGCTGTAAGAGAGTGTATTCAAGGGTATATTCACTAATACGGTGAGGTGTAAATGTCATAGAGAAAACATTTTCTAAGAAAACTAAATCTGGAAGAATCACGTTGAGGACTCTGTCACACCTACATTGCATCGTGAGTGAATCAATAAAAATATTTTCACGTATAAGTTCATGACATATTATTTAGCTTCACCCAAGAGTATTTATTGCTCCACAGTTCGTGGAATTTTGCTCTCCTCACTCATCCAATACCCCGCACCGCGATCAAAACATCTTATTAACAGGATAACTGCAGTCAAAATAAACTCAATGCGATATACGTGTGTATGCATCTCATTTATAGTTCAATGGCTCTGAGCACTATGCGACTTAACTTCTGAGGTCATCAGTCGCCTAGAACTTAGAACTAATTGAAGCTAACTAACCTAAGGACAACACACACATCCATGCCCGAGGCAGGATTCGAACCTGCGACCGTAGCGGTCGCTCGGCTCCAGACTGTAGCGCCCAGAACCGCACGGCCACTCCGGCCGGCTTCTCATTTATAGAATGGTACTCTTACCTACTCGCATGCCCGGACAACGCTAGGTTTCACAGCTAGTACAGTATAGCACCACTAGTGTTCGTTTGACTACTATCGGCTGAATGTGTCTCTGTGTGTTTTTGTGTGTGCAGTGTTGCCAACGTGACCGCTGGTTTTGATTTTCATTTGACCTAAGAATGTTCAACGTACTTGTTGTTAGCCGTATGTGTTCATGTCACTTTAGTTATGTTAATTTGTATTTATTTAATATGTAAGTGAAAAGAAGGAGTAGCGGGTGGGGGGCGGCAGGGGGGGGGGGGGGCGGGCAACATCGAGTAAAGATGAACAGTGGATGTAAAGTAAGGGAAGGAAGAGAGACGAAGTATTTTTCTATGTGATGTAATCTATGATTTTGTATAGTGTCTGGTTTCCAATATTTGTCTAGTCATTAAGCAGATTTTTATTTTATGTTGGTGCTTTGTGTATGTGGCAGTTTTTTTTTTTTTTTAAGCGAGGAGATGCCTGTTTATACTGGTTTTTATAATGCTCATATCTCTTCCTGTTGTCTGGTGTTCTGCCAATATTGAGTGGTATGTGCTTCGTGAAGTAAACGAAAATCAGACATAAAATTCCGCAAGCAGAAATCACACCCCAATATCTTTTGTAAGAAACCGTTTTAAGACACAGAAACCAAACCAAATTATAAATTTGTTTCATTGAAGACCACTGACAAATTTTGTATCAATAAGGTGGAATGCCTGATAGAAATACGGATTTTCTAATAACTGTACAGATGGATTTTGAAAATCGTTCTATCTACTGACTTTATGGCCACACTAATGAACGACCTTCTTCCCTCATAATCCTTACGCGAGGTCGGCGTTAGAAGCGAACTTCTTAATTTGCCACAGGTGCTGGTATACCTCAACACAACATGTGACACGTGCCACAATAGAACAACAAGTGTTACACTGCATGTTCCAGAATGCAAATTTTCTCCGTTACTGTCTCAGAAAAGGTGTCAGTTCTTTCTGTTACGATTCTTCACTGTCGGTTTATCAGATTTGTGTGTCACGCTTCAATCTGCAGTATTTTACCATGGACCTTGCCGTTGGTGGGGAGGCTTGCGTGCCTCATCGATACAGATAGCCGTACCGTAGGTACAACCACAACGGAGGGGTATCTGTTGAGAGGCCAGACAAACGCGTGGTTCCTGAAGAGGGGCAGCAGCCTTTTCAGTAGTTGCAAGGGCAACAGTCTGGATGATTGACTGATCTGGCCTTGTAACAATAACCCAAACGGCCTTGCTGTGCTGGTACTGCGAACGGCTGAAAGCAAGGGGAAACTACGGCCGTAATTTTTCCCGAGGGCATGCAGCTTTACTGTATGATTAAATGATGATGGCGTCCTCTTGGGTAAAATATTCCGGAGGTAAAATAGTCCCCCATTCGGATCTCCGGGCGGGGACTACTCAAGAGGATGTCGTTATCAGGAGAAAGAAAACTGGCGTTCTACGGATCGGAGCGTGGAATGTCAGGTCCCTTAATCGGGCAGGTAGGTTAGAAAATTTGAAAAGGGAAATGGATAGGTTAAAGTTAGATATAGTGGGAATTAGTGAAGTTCGGTGGCAGGAGGAACAAGACTTCTGGTCAGGTGACTACAGGGTTATAAACACAAAGTCAAATAGGGGTAATGCAGGAGTAGGTTTAATAATGAATAGGAAAATAGGAACGCGGGTAAGCTACTACAAACAGCTTAGTGAACGCATTATTGTGGCCAAGATAGATACGAAGCCCACACCTACTACAGTAGTACAAGTTTATATGCCAACTACCTCTGCAGATGACGAAGAAGTTGAAGAAATGTATGATGAAATAAAAGAAATTATTCAGGTAGTAAAGGGAGACGAAAATTTAATAGTTATGGGTGACTGGAATTCGAGTGTAGGAAAAGGGAGAGAAGGAAACGTAGTAGGTGAATATGGATTGGGGCTAAGAAATGAAAGAGGAAGCCGCCTGGTAGAATTTTGCACAGAGCACAATTTAATCATAGCTAACACTTGGTTTAAGAATCATGATAGAAGGTTGTATACATGGAAGAACCCTGGAGATACTAAAAGGTATCAGATAGATTATATAATGGTAAGACAGAGATTTAGGAACCAGGTTTTAAATTGTAAGACATTTCCAGGGGCAGATGTGGACTCTGACCACAATCTATTGGTTATGACCTGTAGATTAAAACTGAAGAAACTGCAAAAAGGTGGGAATTTAAGGAGATGGGACCTGGATAAACTGAAAGAACCAGAGGTTGTACAGAGTTTCAGGGAGAGCATAAGGGAACAATTGACAGGAATGGGGGAAAGAAATACAGTAGAAGAAGAATGGGTAGCTTTGAGGGATGAAGTAGTGAAGGCAGCAGAGGATCAAGTAGGTAAAAAGACGAGGGCTAGTAGAAATCCTTGGGTAACAGAAGAAATATTGAATTTAATTGATGAAAGGAGAAAATATAAAAATGCAGTAAATGAAGCAGGCAAAAAGGAATACAAACGTCTCAAAAATGAGATCGACAGGAAGTGCAAAATGGCTAAGCAGGGATGGCGAGAGGACAAATGTAAGGATGTAGAGGCTTATCTTACTATGGGTAAGATAGATACTGCCTACAGGAAAATTAAAGAGACCTTTGGAGATAAGAGAACCACTTGTATGAACATCAAGAGCTCAGATGGAAACCCAGTTCTAAGCAAAGAAGGGAAAGCAGAAAGGTGGAAGGAGTATATAGAGGGTCTATACAAGGGCGAAGTACTTGAGGACAATATTATGGAAATGGAAGAGGATGTAGATGAAGATGAAATGGGAGATACGATACTGCGTGAAGAGTTTGACAGAGCACTGAAAGACCTGAGTCGAAACAAGGGCCCCGGAGTAGACAACATTCCATTGGAACTACTGACGGCCTTGGGAGAGCCAGTCCTGACAAAACTCTACCATCTGGTGAGCAAGATGTATGAAACAGGCGAAATACCCTCAGACTTCAAGAAGAATATAATAATTCCAATCCCAAAGAAAGCAGGTGTTGACAGATGTGAAAATTACCGAACAATCAGTTTAATAAGCCACAGCTGCAAAATACTAACACGAATTCTTTACAGACGAATGGAAAAACTAGTAGAAGCCGACCTCGGGGAAGATCAGTTTGGATTCCGTAGAAATACTGGGACACGTGAGGCAATACTGACCTTACGACTTATCTTAGAAGAAAGATTAAGGAAAGGCAAACCTACGTTTCTAGCATTTGTAGACTTAGAGAAAGCTTTTGACAATGTTGACTGGAATACTCTCTTTCAAATTCTAAAGGTGGCACGGGTAAAATACAGGGAGCGAAAGGCTATTTACAATTTGTACAGAAACCAGATGGCAGTTATAAGAGTCGAGGGACATGAAAGGGAAGCAGTGGTTGGGAAGGGAGTAAGACAGGGTTGTAGCCTCTCCCCGATGTTATTCAATCTGTATATTGAGCAAGCAGTAAAGGAAACAAAAGAAAAATTCGGAGTAGGTATTAAAATCCATGGAGAAGAAATAAAAACTTTGAGGTTCGCCGATGACATTGTAATTCTGTCAGAGACAGCAAAGGACTTGGAAGAGCAGTTGAATGGAATGGATGGTGTCTTGAAGGGAGGATATAAGATGAACATCAACAAAAGCAAAACGAGGATAATGGAATGTAGTCGAATTAAGTCGGGTGATGTTGAGGGTATTAGATTAGGAAATGAGACACTTAAAGTAGTAAAGGAGTTTTGCTATTTGGGGAGCAAAATAACTGATGATGGTCGAAGTAGAGAGGATATAAAATGTAGACTGGCAATGGCAAGGAAAGCGTTTCTCAAGAAGAGAAATTTGTTAACATCGAGTATAGATTTAAGTGTCAGGAAGTCTTTTCTGAAAGTATTTGTATGGAGTGTAGCCATGTATGGAAGTGAAACATGGACGATAAATAGTTTGTACAAGAAGAGAATAGAAGCTTTCGAAATGTGGTGCTACAGAAGAATGCTGAAGATTAGATGGGTAGATCACATAACTAATGAGGAGGTACTGAACAGGATTGGGGAGAAGAGGAGTTTGTGGCACAACTTGACCAGAAGAAGGGTTGGTAGGACATGTTCTGAGGCATCAAGGGATTACCAATTTAGTATTGGAGGGCTGCGTGGAGGGTAAAAATCGTAGGGGGAGACCAAGAGATGCATACACTAAGCAGATTCAGAAGGATGTAGGTTGCAGTAGGTACTGGGAGATGAAGAAGCTTGCACAGGATAGAGTAGCATGGAGAGCTGCATCAAACCAGTCTCAGGACTGAAGACCACAACAACAACAACAACTGATAATTATGTTTTACATAATTTACTTACACATTCCGTGGATCTTTGTTCGAGAAACTTCAATGTTGCGAGACAAACCACGCACAGGCTTTTCAGTGTAATATGCATTACGTACGTCTGTATGCTGGAAATTTTCGTATAATTTCGCGGAAGAAACTACGTATTTTAACTAGAGAGGTTTTATTGTACACAACTTCACCAAATGAATAATGAGCCACCCTTCTCCAAGAGCCTGGTCCTCTCACGGGACTCGGAAAGGTACGTTTATGAGGAGCTGGTGACGTCACAGCGTGATATTGCGGTTCCACTACAGTGTGAAGCGTGAAGTGAAGAATCTGACATTTCAAATTTTGCCTCTTGAAGAGGTCCGTGACCAATGAGACGCAGCATCGGTTTTACGTCACAATCAGAAAGCCATACTGTACGGACTTTAAACTCAATATCTGGTGGCTTTTTCTTCTTTTTTTTTATTACACAGTATGTGGTATGAATATAAGCTGTTTCGGAGTATCAGTACATTGAGAATCTATCGAAAACGCGACGTTTCAGGTACGATTTTTTGTAATAAAATGACAGGAAACTACACGCCAGTAACTAAAAAAATCGCTTTAACACTGCATGGAGAGTGTGATAAAAATAAATAATCAGTTGTAACTTATGGACAGTTCGTCTCTCTCTCAAAGACAGCTCGTCTGCTGTCACTGATTGTTACGATCTATTCAGAAAATCCATACAGTTTATAAAAACTGATGTATGTATGTACCACATCTCCTCCTCAATCACTGGGCTGATTTCAACCAAACTTATTCCACATACTGTTTGTTAAGAATCACTGCGGGGGAAGAACCACCCACCTACCAAAATGATTGGGACGTCTGTGAAAGGCAGTGTAGCCCACTACACGAGAATACCCATACTTCAGTTATACAGTACTTCAGAATGATAACATTTAACTTACAGACTTGCAACGAACTTCACACATAGTTTCAAACCTTAACGAAACTTTTTCTCGCTGACGACTTCAACAAAATGATGGAAATCAAACAACTTTAACAATTACTACATTTTACGCTGTTCATGCAGTAAAATTGACGCATGAAGCATGACGTTTTAATTTATTACTTCTTTACTAGAAACTGTATTAACGACAAATTTTACAGACAGTATTCACATATACCACTGAATACACCAGTAAAATTACATCATTGCACGACATGTATTTCAAGAGGTATGACGTCACATACTGAGAAGCGAGGAAAAATGCTGCATCATGCACGACGTTTTGATTTATTACTTCTTTGCTACTAACTCTATTCGCAACACGTTTAGCATACAGTTTAAAACATGCTGCTGAATGTACCTAGAAAAATACATCATAATACGACACATAATTCAGTTAATATAACGTCATAAACACTGAGATGCCTGTGAAACTGCCGCATCATGCATGACTTTTTAATTTATTACTTCTTAATTACTAACTCTATTCGCAGTTCATTTCGAAGACAGCATCCACATATGCAACGGAATGTACCTAGAAAACTATATCATTGTACGACACACAGTTCAAGATCTATGGCGTCATGAAATAACATGCATGAAAAACTGCCTCGTCGTTTATGACGTTTTAATTTATTATTTATTTACTACTGGCTTTATTCACAACAAATTTCGCACAGTGTAGGCACATATACCACTGGATGTACCTGCAAAATTATATTGTTGTACAGCACATAGTTCAGATGATGCAGTGTCATAAACATTGAGCTGCGTGAAATTGAAACTGCAGATCGAAATTTCCAAGACATGCATGTGATCCATGAGTACAAATACGCGTGAAACATGTTAAAACTGTGGGAAATATATTTGACATGTGCTTATGCGAGCAAAAGCACTGGCAAAAACCTACTCCTAAATCGCTGGAATGATTTCAATCAAATTTGGTACACAGATTAGTTAGAATGTGGAAAGAAATACTGTAGGGGTAAGCATCACCAGCTTCCTATTGGGGTGAGTGCGATAACATGGAGAGAGAATGGGGGATGAGGAGGTGTATAGACAGTGAGGGGGAAGGAGGAGATAGACAGAGATAGAAGGAGGAAGAGGAGATGGGGAAAATAGAGAGAAGGAGGGGATAAGATGACATGGACAGGAAAAGGGAAGAGGGGGAGATTAACAAAGAGAGGGGGCGACGAGAGGATGGACAGGAAAAGAGAGGAACAGGAAGAGGGGATGAAAACAAAGAGGGGCAGGAGAGGAGGAAGAGGAGACTGACAAAGAGAGGTGGTGGAGGAGGCTGACAAAGAGAGAGGAGGGAGATTGACAAAGAGAGAGGCAAGAGAAAATGGAGAGAGAGAGAGAGGAGCAGCAGATTGACAAAGAGAGGGAGAGAGGCGGGAGTAGACGGCCAGAGAGTGGGAAGGGGGGCGAAGGAGACCTACATCTACATACATACTCCGCAATCCACCATACGGTGCGTGGTGGAGAGTACCTCGTACCACAACTAGCACCTTCTCTCCCTGTTCCACTCCCAAACAGAACGAGGGAAAAATGACTGTCTATATGCCTCTGTACGAGCCCTAATCTCTCTCATCTTTGTGGTCTTTCCGCGAAATGTAAGTTGTCGGCAGTAAAATTGTACTCCATCATCCTCAAATGCTGGTTCTCTAAATGTCCTCAGTAGCGATTCACGAAAAGAGCGCCTCCTTTCCTCTAGAGACTCCGACCCGACTTCCTGAAGCATTTCCGTAACACTCGTGTGATGATCAAACCTACCAGTAACAAATCTAGCAGCTTCAATTTCTTCTATGTCCTCCCTCATTCCGACCTGATAGGAATCCCAAACGCTCGAGCAGAACTCAAGAATAGGTCTTATTAGTGTTTTATAAGCGGTCTCCTTTACAGATGAACCACATCTTCCCAAAATTATACCAATGAACCAAAGACGACTATCCGCCTTCCCCACAACTGCCATTACATGCTTGTCCCACTTCATATCGCTCTGCAATGTTACGCCCAAATATTTAATCTACGTGACTGTGTCAAGCGCTACACTACTAATGGGGTATTCAAACATTACGGAATTCTTTTTCCTATTCATCTGCATTAATTTACATTTATCTATATTTAGAGTTAGCTGCCGTTCTTTACACCAATTACAAATCCTGTCCAAGTCATCTTGTATCCTCCTACAGTCACTCAACGACGACACCTCCCGTACACCACAGCATCATCAGCAAACAGCCGCACATTGGTATCCACCCTATCCAAAAGATCATTTATGTAGATAGAAAACAACAGCGGACCTACCACACTTCCCTGGGGCTCTCCAGATGATACCCTCACCTCCGATGAACACTCACTATCGAGGACAACGTACTGGGTTCTATTACTTAAGAAGTCTTCGAGCGACTCACATATTTGGGAACCAATCCCATATGCTCGTACCTTAGTTAGGAGTCTGCAGTGGGGCACCGAGTCAAACGCCTTCCGGAAGTCAAGGAATATGGCATCCGTCTGATACCCTTCATCCATGGTTAGCAAGATATCATGTGAAAAAAGGGCGAGTTGCGTTTCGCAGGAGCGATGCTTTCTAAAGCCGTGCTGATGCATGGACAACAACTTCTCTGTCTCAAGGAAATTCATTATATTCGAACTGAGAATATGTTCGAGAATCCTGCAACAAACCGATGTTGAGGATATTGGTCTGTAATTTTGAGGATCCGTCCTTCTACGCTTCTTATATACAGGCGTCACCTGCGCTTTTTTCCAGTCTCTCGGGACTTTACGTTGGGCAAGAGATTGGCGATAAATGCAAGCTAAGTAAGGAGCCAATGCAGTAGAGTACTCTCTGTAAAACCGAATTGGAATCCCATCAGGACCTGGCGATTTATTTATTTTCAACTCATTCACCTGTTTCACAACCCCGGGGATGTCTATCACTAGGTCCTCCACACGGGAATCTGTACGAGACTCGAACGGCGATATGTTTGTACGATTCTCCTGCGTGAAACTCAAATGCTAAATTTAAAATTTCAGCTTTCGTTTTGCTGTCTTCCGTTGCCAGGCCAGACTGATCAGTGAGTGACTGGAGATAAACAGAGAGAGGAGGTGGCGGGGGTGGGCAGACAGAAGAGGAAGTGGGACATAGGATAACAGAACATTGGAATAAATACATATCGGGACAACTCTGGATACTCAGCTACATAAGGGAGGGAAATGTGCAACATATACTGTGAGTGAGTAGCGTATTGCAGAAGCATATTACATCTCGTTAGTGCTGTATTGTGAGTCGTGTAAACCGCTTAGCTAAAGACTTTCACTGATTGTGACGAGAGTGTTTTCTCTTGAAGTCAAAACCTTGAAATACGCTGATCACAACAGCTCGATACGGAAAGGGCCCAAGAGCAAGAGGAGTTGGTGGCGCGCAGCGATTGTGGGTAGGGGCCCGGCCTAATGGCGGCTTGTCTGCTGATGAGGTTGGCGAACAATGCGCCTGTTTAATTACTCTGCGCTTCCTTTGTGAGGTCGGGCGCGCATGCGCGCTGGATGCCGGCGCCTTCTTTCTTATGAAATTCCTGGCGGCGTCGCCAAGATGCCGGGGTGCGCACCGCATAGGTCTCGACTCCGCGATTTGGTCGCGAGAAGACACTCACCCAGCGATGAATTTTGACGATACTCATCCAGCGCGGTCAAGGTGACGCTTGTAGTGCCGTAGAAATTCAGCGGCTGTCTAGCACTTGCTGCCAAAACTTATAGACAAAGGAAAGTTCTGCTGATGCTTAAACATTTTTTAAAGAAGTTACCGCACGTCTGCAAATCCCGGAAGCTCAAATATTGTTGAAGACTCGTTTGGACTGATAACGTCTGTACACGTCAAAAGAGGTGGTGTATACAGAGTGAAAAGTATTTAAACCGACAAACTCTGGAAGGTTGTAGGGGACATCAAAACAAATATATTTCCCTAATGTCATTTTTCCCTATGAGGAGTATTTAAACCAGTAGAGGAAGATTTCTCTGGCGGCAAATGCATTAAACCAAAACACACTTTTCCATATTTTTATGACCAAGAGACAACAGGTTAACACAACCCAGTTTCAATTACAGCAGATTTTCAAAAATGCCTCCATTGACAAGTAAACAAAGGTTACACGGTCGGATCATGTTCTTTCTGACACGGGCAAAAACCCCAGGAGTATCCTGAATTGTTCCTGCTGCTGCTGCTGCTACTATCCGGGGAACCAGATCCTGTTGTGGTGAAACAGGAGTTGCAGAAACAAGGTTGCGCATCTCTCCCCACACAAAAAAGGCCAGAGGGGACATGTCTGGGGATCTAGCAGGCCATGGTACAGGTCTACCTCTGCCAATCCACGATTCTGGGAACTGTCGGTCCAGCAATCGACGCACACGACGGCTGAAATGTGTCTGCGCCCCGTCATGTTGGAACCACATGCGCTGTCTTGTAGGGATCGGGACGTCTTCCAAAAATTCTGGCAATGCTCTGGCGAGAAAATTGTAATAATGCCTGCCACTTACTGGCCTGGGTAGCAGATACGGCCCAATTAAACAGTCCCCAGCAACACCGACCCATTAACGAAGAACCGCACTTGACGAGCGCTAGTAACTGTGGCATGTGGGTTATCCTCACTCCAAAAATACGAATTGTGAATGCTGAAGATTCCATCACGCCCGAACCTCGCTTCATCGGTAAACAACACAGAGGATGGAAATGTAGGATGCATTTCACACTGTTAGAGGTACCACTGCGAAACTGTGCTCTGGGTGGATAATCAGCTGGTTCCAGGTTGTGGGCACGCTATAAGTGAAATGGACGTAACAATTGCTCTCGAAAGACTGTTCTTACATTCGTCTGATTCGTCCCAATATTACCTGCAATTTTACGAATGCTGATTGAAGGATCCCGCTCCACATGCTACAAGACAGCTTCCTCAAATTGCAGCGTTCTTACCGTGTGACGGTGTTCCTGTCCAGGTAATCTGCTAAATGACCCGGTATCACGCAGATGTTGGCTTACAGCAGCAAAGGTCGTATGATGCGGGATACGGCGATTAGGGTTTTGTTGCTGATAAACCCGCTGCCCAGCTCGTCCGTTGTGGTGCGCTACGTAGTAAATAATACTCATAAGAAATAATGACATTAGGGAAAAATATTTGTTTTGATGTCCCCTACAACCTCCTAGAGTTTGTCGGTTTAAATACTTTTCACCCTGTACGTCTTGTCAACGTGTCACATTTGTGTTGCTCCCATTCCAGAAAGGTTAAAATAAACAATTGTTAAGCCAGTTCATAAGAAAGATGACAAGACAGACTTTCCTTACCGACATCTTTTTCCAATATATTCGAAAAAGTAATGCTCTCAAAGTGGCACACACAAGTGGAAATAATTTACTTAGCATACCACACTTTGGATTCCATAAGGGTTACTTGACTGAGAATGCTTTTTGGACATTCACTCATCAAATAGTACAAGCCTTAAGTAATAACATACGGCCAGCATGTATTTTTCTTATCTTTCCAAGGCGTTTAATTGCGCAGGTCATGTTACTTCATCAGGAAAACTCAAGTTTCATGGAACTGATGGCTTTAGGCACAGTAGTTTTGAATTACTTGACAAACTGCAGAGAAAATATTCTGCTGAATAACTCACACTGCGCAATGGGGCAGAAACTCTTAGTGACTGGTGAGGAAGCACAAAGGGCCTTTTAGTGACTGGTGATGAAGCACAAAGGGCGTCCCTTAGGGTTCAGTTTTGGGCCCACTCCTATTCCTCATCTACGCGATTGACCATCCACAAGCACAATTGGTCAATTTTTGCAGATGATGCTAATGTTATAATAAATCCTATTACAGAGAAAGCAAAAAAAAAAAGAGCTGGTGAATGATATTTTCCAAAGACTTATCAAGTGCTTCTCTGAAAAGGGACTCTTCTTAATTGTGAAAAAAGCACACTACATCCAGTTTTGTATAACAAATAGTCGTATCAACAACTGACGTAGTACATGAGGATGAGTTTGCAAACAGGGTAGAGTTCTCCAATTTTGTGTGTGTACATATAGACGAGAGCTGGAACTGGAAGAAGCACATAGCTGAGCTTGTAACCTCCCCACAGAAATTTTAAAAAGACTATAATTATTAGTAATGATGCCACAGCTAAGTGTAAACTCCCCACAAGAATATTAATGGCAAAGACAATTAAATGAAAGCTCGCTATCTGACTCAAGTACAAGTTCCCATTAAATAATGAACGCTAATCCCATGATAATGAAACTGTAATGATAACCTAAACTCAATTCAACCGAAAAGTCGGTGTTTGCCCTGTGCGAAACGAGAATAAATTTCTTACCTTAGTGAAACTGCATGTCAAAATTCTGCTCTTATTGTTCTCTGGCGCTTGCAAGAAAAGCATTGGAAGTACCTTTTGAAAATCTTTGTTAAAAGGAAATGGAAGGAAATTTGAATGATTGTCTCTAAAATTGCTTTTAAATCAAAATTATTATTGGGGGCGATTTTTGAAAGTTAAATTACAATGAGTGTTCGTTACATTATCTGATGAGCGCAAAGCTGCATGATTATTTATTTAAATAAATTATACCTCGTCCTGAATCTCGACCATTGCGATGCCGACGCCCGCCGACTGCTCTCCGCTACTGCTAGCAACCGACTACCATTCGCAACTGCTCGCGACCGACTACTGTACTGCACTGCGCTTTGAGCGCAACTGCTCTGGTCAGAGATTCTACAATGCCTCAGCATCGCTGCCGCACAACATACGTGTTTCATAACCCTCCACTTGGGGGGCAAAAATTTGGCAGCGATGGTGAGTCATTTGGACTTGCCATCGTAACAAATTTTTCATTTAATTAATTAACATTTACAAAATATTTAGATGTATCACATGAATTAAATGTTGTGCGCATGCACCGATTACAAAACATTACAGACAAGACAAAATATAAGTACAAAACAAATCAGGAAAAATGTATATACAAATTATTTGACAGATAACAAAGTGTACACACACTGAAAAATTCTTTAGCAGTTTCATAACAGGCAAAAAAAATCATGTTGACAAGTGTCATGAGTGCACATGCACTGCAGTGGAGAACATATCAGTAAAAGACGAAATGTATATACAAGAGTAACAAATGACATAAATCATAAAAGGTATACAGAATGAACACAAATCATATCGAAAATTGAGAAGAGTGCACAGGCACTGTAGTTCAGTTGAAAACATATTCACATAAGTGCACATGCACTGAAAACTTTTGAACATTTTTATAACAAATAAACGCAAGAGTAGAAAAAATCATCAAATCACAAAAAGTATATACAATATAGATGACAAGAGTGCACACATACTGCACTTCAGAGCAAATCGAAAAATGTCTTTAGTATTTTCACAATAAATAAACATAATGGCAAAAAATCATGTCGATAAGTGACACAAGTGTACTCGCACTGGAGTTCAATAAATCGAAAAAATGTATAGGCCATGAACATAAATGATGCTAGCTAAAATGATTTTCATTATTAGGATAGGAAAGGAAGGATTGCATCATGGTTGTAGCACTTTAGTTTGCACACAGCTGCACTGAAAGTCCATTTCTTTCCACAGAATCACAATACTAAGTGATACAATCTGCAGTTCCGTTCTCAGAAGTATTTATCAGCGTATCACGACACTGAAACGTCGTAGTATTATTCCATGCTATCATTTGGCAGTTTACCAGGTACACCAAACAGTGGGACCATTATAACGTCTTCATCGCTTACAGTGGTGGACAGCATGTCGTGTCAACACCACGCTCTTAAGAGGCGGCACACCAACGTAGAAGTAGTGCAAAACCCAAATATAGTGCTCCATGATTAGGAGGATGTATAGGACAAATGGATATTACAGTAATTCAGGGTAGTCAGCTCAGAAGTTAAAGGACATTAACTAACAGACAAGCCTTAATAGGTGATTACATAAGTAGTTTGCGGCGTACATAGCTCAGTTATTGAACATTTCTGTACCATGAATGTAGTATTACAGAAAAATGTTCATTAATTAATTTACAGACAAGAGTGGCAATCAATGGCCATCAAGTATTGAGTATTACAAAACATTTTTCCTCATTCAAATGACATATTTACAAGTAACTATTAACACTCAGTGGCCTAGCAACTTTCGATTAGTACAAAATATTTATCATCATTCAGTATTAATATGGGAAGTCATCATTGAAAACACTAACAAAACGTTAAGTTACATTAATTATTGGCACTCAGTGGCCAGCAAGCATTGAATAGTACAAAACATTATTCATCATTCAGTATTATTCATATCATTAAGAAATCATTATTAAAAATCAGTTAATTACAGTCATAGCCTTAATAATCATGGGCATAATAAGTAATTACATTAATTATGGGCACTCAGTGGCCAGCAAGTATTGAATAGTACAAAACATTATTCATCATTCAGTATTATTCATATCATTAAGAAATCATTATTAGAAAAATCAGTTAACTACAGTCATAGCATTAATAAGCATGGGCATTATAAGTTACATTAATTATGGGCACTCAGTGGCCAGCAAGTATTGAATAGTACAAAACATTATTCATCATTCAGTATTCTTCATATCATTAAGAAATCATTATTAAAAATCAGTTAATTACAGTCATAGCCTTAATAATCATGGGCATAATCAGTTAATTACAGTCATAGCATTAATAAGCATGGGCATTATAAGTTACATTAATTATGGGCACTCAGTGGCCAGCAAGTATTGAATAGTACAAAACATTAGTAGCATTAATAAGCATGGGCATAATAAGTACTCTCATTACAATAGATAGTGGCAATTATGTTTTGGTATCATTAAGAAGTCATTATTCAAGTGACATACTATTCAGAGCTGATCAGTATTATTCAGAATTATCATAAACTAGTGACATTATCTGGGACTGTTAATACATTTTGTTTTTTCTGCTAGCAATGCATTGCTTTGGGTAATTATAAGGGAAAGCAAGAAGAAATAAGAGAAAAAATTGCTTCTAGGTTGTTCCTATAAATGAAAAGATTGTGTAACGTCATCCGTCATGAGTCAGCTGTAGCAAGGTTATCACATTTATAAATGATAGACACAAGTGGGTAAGAAAAATGCAAGTACTAGAACAGGTATAATAAGTAACAAGTTTAGTAAGTATCATAAAAAGCTTCTCCTGAAAGAAAAATACAAAATGGATTATTGAGCTGAAAGAAGAAACGCAGACTATGCTGAAAAGTAGTGAACTTCGAATTAACAGGTAGTGAAATGTGTATAAAAAATGTGTTCCATAGCTGTCCTTTCCAAAACCTTCAGTCATCCTACTACGCAATATAACACCTGCCGTCAAAGTAAACTGCAACAAATACTTAAATAACTACATAGCATAAATACATAACTTCAACATTATCCTCATCTGTAAAGAAAAACTTCATTATTCATATCATCATAACTCCATCATTATCATCACCTGTAAACAAAAACTTCATTATTCATAGTACCATATTCTTCATCATTGTTCATTATCAGCATTCATTATCATCTGCAAAAATCATTTCATTATTCATCACACAACTATTCCTAATCCCTAGCATATTTCATCACTTAAAACTAAAATGTGTAGTTCTGTCTGACAGCTTGCATCAATCGCTTTGTATTCTGAAAGAAAAAATTAGTTAAGACTGCTATTCTGCGATGTGTATAATATATTCTGGTTAATGCTTGTTAATTCTGATCCATTTACTCGTCCTCATTAGCTTATTGCATCTTCTTTCGTTTATTCCATAGGTGAAATTCCCACTTCTGTTTAATTCATTTCCTGTACGCATCATTTATTTCTGAAATTGATGAACAAAGATTAATGTCTTGCATTTAAATCATATACCCATTAAATAGTGACTGGTTAATGGTGACTCAATTAAGCATACAACATAACATGACAGAAAACGTAATATCTCAAAGCACAGACAGTGTTTAAAGGCTAAAAGTGTACAGAGAATATCGTAATGCAGCAGCAAAAAAGGAAAATGTAAAACAGTCACGATGTTGAGATATCACAAGGCAAAATGTCAAAGTCAAATGGTGTGTGTTATTCCTTAACTAGTTCACAGTGCATACAAACAAAACATGAAAACAATCGTACATACATAAGAAAGACAAATTGTGATATTCGTTGTGCTCAGCTTGTTAATTGAAGACTTCAATGGAGAGAGAATTTGATAAAATTAATGCGTCATTACAGAGGATTACATAATTATTCATAAAATGCGTAAGTTCATCTGAAAAAATGCACGGTCTAGTGCGTAACGACAAGAAGAGCGACCTGCTAACCTTACCTTGCCGGGCACTTGCCAAGAAAAAATACGATAATCATCAATAATTGTTCACATAAATATCTGAAAATGTATTACAGTGTGATAAATCATAAAGTATGTTCATGTAATAAACGGTTTAACATTGGAGATATGGTGATTGCCTTTCGATTTTCTGGTTCTCAAAGTTTCGACGTGTACAACATTGGGGTGAGGAATGCTGCGAATCCGATACGGACCTGCGTATAGAAGTTCAAATTTACTGCACTTACCTTTTAATTTGCTGGATAAATAGTGTGTACGTACTAATATCTTCTGTCCAACGTGAAAGTCTCGGCGTCTACAAACCTGTTTTTGCTGTCTTCTCCGGCGCTCTGCGGCACGTTTGATGTTGTTCAGCGCCATGTCAATTATTTCGTGGTGTCGTAATCGACGAGATGTAGGAAATGTTACTAATTCTTTGATTTTGTTTGGTGGTTCAACGTTTTTCAGTATTACAGACGGAGATAGCATAGTGGATTCATTTGGAATGGAATTAATTACATCTTGGAATGAGTGTATGTGTGTGTCCCAATTAACATGTCTTTTGTGGCAGTATATTCTACACAGTTTACCAATTTCTTTCATTAGTCGTTCACAAGGGTTCGAAGAGGCGTGGTACTTGGATATATAAATCGGAGAAATGTTTCTAGCTCGTAACATGCGTGTCCATATGACAGAACGAAATTGTGATCCATTGTCAGAAATTACTTTCATCACATGCCCTACATGAAATAGAAAATGTTTTACAAATGCTTTCGAAACAGTTTTAGCAGTAGCTTTGCGTAACGGAGTGAAGGTAACAAATTTTGAAGTGAGTTCAACAGCGACAAAGATGTAGCAAAAACCTCTATTAGTTCTCGGAATTGGACCAAAAATGTCTACTGCGGCCATATGTCTTAATTTAACAGGTATAATGGGATATAATGGAGGAATGTGTGAAGTTGTGTCAGACTTAGCTTTCTGGCAAATTTTGCATGACGCTAAAACTCGTCGTATACGTTTTTCCATATTTGTAAAATAACAGTTCTGTCTCAGTATAAGAAAACATTTTCTGGCTCCGTAATGTGCATAACTTAAATGAGTGTACCATATTAATTTGTTAACCAGTTCGTCAGGAATGCATAGTAACCAATTGTTGCTGTCTGGATGAGAGCGGCGAAACAGAATGTCATTGCGTACAGTGTAGTGGTTCCTAATCGTAACATTATTCTTATCTTCCCAAAGGTGTTTAATTTCTTTCCACACATTGTCTTTGCTTTGCTCTCGTGCTATGTCCTGTAATGACGATGAAATAAAATTTTCAAATGCAACTTGCTGAATGTACATGACGCTGAAATTTGCTTTGCAAAAGTTGGTTGCTACGTCTTGCTGATTGTTGCTGAGAGAACGCGAAAGTGCGTCTGCTATAACGTTTTGTGTGCCGGGAATGTGAACTATCGTAAAATTAAATTCCTGTAAATATAGCTTCCATCTGCTTAGTCTGTCGTGAGTGAATTTAGCTGAAAGTAAAAATTGAATAGCTCTGTGATCTGTGTAAACAGTCGTGTGTCTGCCATAAAGAAAGTGCCGAAATCTCGTAAAAGCCCATACAACACATAACGTTTCTAATTCAGTAACGGAATAATTTCGTTCAGCAGGTGACAAAATGCGGCTTGCAAATGCGATGTTTTTAATTACTGTAGAGCCATCTTCTTCAATTTCCTGAAAAATGTGTACGCCTAAAGCTGTGTTGGAACTGTCGGTGGCAATATAAAAATTTCGAGTAAGATCTGGGTGCGATAAAAGTGGAGCATTCAACAAAGCATGTTTCAGGTTCACGAATTCAGAATGTGCTTGCTTATCCCAAGACCAAATAGTGTTTTTACCTGTTAATTGGCATAATCTAGGCGTGTCTAAAGCAGAATGATGAATAAATTTGCGAAAAAAGTTAATTAACCCCAAAAAGCTGCGTAATTGTTTCTTCGTTGTGGGAACAGTAATGTCACGTAGAGCTTGAAGTTTTTCTGGATCAGGCGCAATGCCTTCTGCTGAAATTACGTGTCCAAGAAATTTTATAGAAGTTTTACCAAAATGTGATTTACTGAGATTCACTGTAAGTCCTTGTGCATGAAAAGTTTGCAACAGTTGTTCAAGAATCAGATTGTGTTCAGACCAGTTAGCTTCTGCGATAAGAATGTCGTCTACGTACGTCGTAATTCTGTCTTTCAGTTCTGTCGGAAGTATTGTGTTCAAACCGCGAATAAAAGCAGCAGAAGAAATAGTTAAGCCGAACGGTAATTTACAAAATTGATAACAGTCGCCAAAACAGAGAAAAGCTGTGTATTTTCTGCAATTTGGATGAAGTTGAATTTGCCAAAATCCCGATTTCAAATCTAATGTAGAATAAATAGCTGTACCATGAAATTTCTGTAGTAGTTCTTCCAGTGTCTGTGGTCGATCGGTTTCATTAATAATAATGTCATTAATGTGACGTGAATCAAGTACAAGGCGAAGTGAGCCATCTTTCTTCTTAACAATATGCAGCGGGTTTATGTACGGACTAACTGCTGGTTCAATAATTCCTTGATCGAGCATATCCTGCAATTCTTTTTTAACCTGTTCTCTGTGAATATATGGAATGGGATAATGCTTTGCTTTAAATGTGTCGTGCTGTTTCACCTGAAATTCATACATAAAACCGGACATAGTACCAGGAATGTTGTCGAAAACTGGAGCTTGCTGTAAAAGAATTTTATGTAATTGCGTTCGTTCGTCATCTGTATTTGCACTGCTTTGTTTAACTTTATCTGAAATCATCTGCATTACGTCGTAGTCAGCTTCGTCTGGAGTATGATAGTTGTGTACGTACGTGTCTGTGAACAATGCGGAATTACAGTCTATGTTACGTGTTGCGGAAATGACCTCTGTGCGGTTAATTGTTTGTTCTTCCGCAGATAAAGAATGCTGAAACTCTAAAGCTAATTGTACATTGTCGTCCTTCAACATTAAATAAGAATTTTGAAAATCGACCACTGCGTCGTGTTGTACCAGAAAGTTCATGCCTAAAATAACGTCTGTTGTCAACAAGGGAACAATCCAAAAATTTGAATGAAAAGTATGACCTCCAATACAAAATGATAAATGCGTCTGTAATTTAACATCCACTCCTTTACTCGATACCGCTCCTTTCACTTTTGTTTTGCCTAATGGTAATGTGGGATAAGTGTTCTCTTTGTTACATTCGTTAAAAGTTTCCTCATTTATTACTGACATAGGTGATCCGGAATCAATTACTGCTGAAAATTTTGATGAACCTATTTTAATTTCGATGACAGGATGTGAAATGATTTTTTGAACAACTGGTTTTTCCTGCAAAAGAGTGTCTCTGATGTCGTCAAACGTAATTACATTCTCGTGAACAACACTTTGTGTGTCAAAACTAGTGCTTGTGTTATTGGAAGATGCGTCCTGTACGGTATCTAGTCAGATTCTATCTGACGTGTTATTATTTTCTGGATGATGTTGTGGCATTTCTACAATTTGAACAGTTCTATTACTTCTTCCAGACGCATTACGCTCTGGATGATACCTACTATCGGGTTCATTTACTAGAATATGTTGTTGCTGATCATTTTGTTGCTGGTAGGACCGGCTGTTATTATATGTACGCTGATAATTGTGCTCATCGTTTTTACGTCTGTCGTGATACTCATTCCTATACGGTGCATTGCGATAGGAATTGAAATACTGTCTTCTCTGTACGTAGTTATTTCCTTGCTGCCGTGCGTTACTATTTGTTGTATCAGGGACTACACGTGCACGCGGCGAAACATTAAAGCCTGGTTGACCTTGTGCATTCCATTGTTGGTTAGGTACGCTAACCGGCTGACTTTCATGTTGTTGTGGCGGAAAACGTCTATTGTTACCAAAATGTGATTCCTGTTGCCCATAATTTTGGCGATATTGATAATCAGAATTTTGCCTGCTGTTAAAGTTCTGGTAGTTGTCGTTCCTAAAGCCTCTGTTATTTTTCCTATTGAAATTACGTCCCTGATCATAATTACTGTACGTCTGTTGGCCTTGGTTGTTATACGAAAAATTTTTGTTTACAAAAGAATAATCAGATTGCTGCACTTCTAGAAGCTGCAATAGATCCCTGAATGCCGAAATGTTTTCTTTTTGCTGACCGGTTAAAAGTGACACTCTTAATGAGCGTGGTAATTTAGAGATACATAGTTGAATGAGTGCGGATTCACTATAGGGTTCACTTAAATACTGGTTTTGTTGCACCATGTGCTCAAAGAATTGCGTCACACTCGGAAAATTTGAGTTCTCATAGTTCGGTAGACTAATTAACTGATCTTTAATTCCGCGCTGTGTCGTCTTCGACCAATATGCTGATAGAAAAGCATTCTGAAATTCTTCTACTGAGTAACACTGCCTCGCGATCGGCCTCATACGAGTTGCCGGTTCGCCTTCCAAAAAGCTGCAAATAAATTCCAGTTTGTGCGTTACAGGCCAAGTCGGTGGAAAAGCAAAGCTAAATTGTTGGATCCAATCTAGCGGGTGAATCTGTGTTCTGTCGTTTTTAAACACTTTAAACTTTCTCACTGACAGAAAATGTTTGTAATCGAAATTATCGTCTCTGTGTGACGGAACAGGTTCATGGTTGTAAGAGAACCTGTTGAACTGTGATTGTTCGGAATCGTAGTCGTGCCCTCTTTGTAGATTACCCAAATTACATGCGTTGCGCGAATCTGATAAATGTTCGCAAAGTGGCGTCTGCTGTGATGCGTTATTAACCGAAATATTTTTCATCTCTGTTACTTCCTGTTGTAAACTAGACAATTTTCTACGTAAAGTGTTGTTAGATGAATCGATCTCATTAATCGTCTGCTGTAAATTTTGAAATTCCGGTGTTTGATTAAATGAAACCGGTGTAGTATCGTCTGATTTACTGTCATTAGTATTTTCAATGATGTCAATACGACTGGCCAATTCATCACATTTTTCAGTCAGTATTTTAACCTGATCATCGGTTTTAGTGTCAGTGGCCTTAATCTGTTTTTGCAATTTACGTGTAGTTTCGTTCAGTTTTGTAACATCGGAATCCTGTGTTAGTTCTAATTGTTCGAGTCTGTCAGTCACTGTTTGAAAATCTGTTATGTATGTGTCTGTTTTCGATTTCAGATCAGAAATTTCGTCACGTAATTCTGTGTTTGACTGTTCGATGGTATTAATTTTGTCGGACACTGGAGCAATATTGTTGTCTACATACGTTTTTGCCTTCGCAAACATTTTACGCTTGTCTTCCTGTCTCTGAGCAGTGATTGTTTCCATTACCTGACGTTTTACTTGATTTTGATCCTCAATAAATTTGCGGAAACGCGTATCACTGTTTTCTATATGAAGACTAAGACGGTCGTTAATCTGAGTGTTCTGTTGTTCGAATTTTGCGTCTATTTTTTCATCCATTGTGCGCGAAAGTTCTACCGTCATTGCTTTAAACTCGTCGCGTAATTGTGTAGCTTTTTCAGAGCATTGTTTAGCGACTCCGCTAATTTCGTCTCTGAGTGTTTCTGTTGTGGCTGTTTGCATTTCCCTTAATTCTTGAGCAACAGACCTAATTTCTTCGCTACTTTTTCGTGAACAAGCCTCAATTTCTTCGCGTAACTGTTCCTTAGTGTCATGGCACTGCGCGGCAACGGCTCTAATTTGTTCACTTAACTGTCTGGAATTGTTATCTAATTTTTCATTTAACTGTCTGGAATTGTTATCTAATTTTTCATTTAACTGTCTGGAATTGTTATCTAATTTTTCATTTAAGTGTTGTTTAAGATTTTCACTCTGTTGTTTGGACTCTTCTTTATAGTGTTGTATAAGATTTTGACTGTGTTGTTGTAGCAATCTTGCCATAAATTGTTCCAATCCATTATTACCTACCCTATTCTCCGTGCTGTTTAATGGTGGACCTGGAATTGTCCCGCTTTCTGTAACCATTTGGTTATTCTGAGATGTACAAAAAGGTTTGTCAGTCGGATGTACACTGTCAGACACTATTTCGGAATTAAATAAATCCGGCGTACTTTGTGTATCCTGCTCATTTTCATTAGAGAAATTTGTCTGTACGTTATTTGAATTTTCCAAACCGGGTGTGTTAAGCTGGGCAGCGCTCATTACAACAGAGCGTCCCTCGTCATCGATTGTCGTCAAATTAACAGAGGACATAACCGAGTTCGTTTGTTCATCATTTAGACAAAAGTCATCATTAGTGGTTGGAACGCATTGATTGTCAGTGAACGCAGGATTGTCATCATTACACTGCGTGTCACTAGTACTATCGGTCACGTTGTTTAAGTCGGTAAATTCGTTCACTACACCTCGCGACGTACTATTAATAGTCTTTCGCGGCATTTTTACAATAGTCACAATAAATCACAAAGCAAATAAACACAATGCAAAAATCAACACACAAATACAACAGAGCAACGAATTGCCGTTGACCTGTAGAAAGAAAGTCACAAGATTAGTAAAAGCGTTGCGCCAAATCCTAATTATATCTAAGAAATAAGAGCAGATATCTGACTGTTTTTCAAAAGACTCTCAACGAAATACGATCCTGGACCGGGTGTCGCCAAGTGTAACCTCCCCACAGAAATTTTAAAAAGACTATAATTATTAGTAATGATGCCACAGCTAAGTGTAAACTCCCCACAAGAATATTAATGGCAAAGACAATTAAATGAAAGCTCGCTATCTGACTCAAGTACAAGTTCCCATTAAATAATGAACGCTAATCCCATGATAATGAAACTGTAATGATAACCTAAACTCAATTCAACCGAAAAGTCGGTGTTTGCCCTGTGCGAAACGAGAATAAATTTCTTACCTTAGTGAAACTGCATGTCAAAATTCTGCTCTTATTGTTCTCTGGCGCTTGCAAGAAAAGCATTGGAAGTACCTTTTGAAAATCTTTGTTAAAAGGAAATGGAAGGAAATTTGAATGATTGTCTCTAAAATTGCTTTTAAATCAAAATTATTATTGGGGGCGATTTTTGAAAGTTAAATTACAATGAGTGTTCGTTACATTATCTGATGAGCGCAAAGCTGCATGATTATTTATTTAAATAAATTATACCTCGTCCTGAATCTCGACCATTGCGATGCCGACGCCCGCCGACTGCTCTCCGCTACTGCTAGCAACCGACTACCATTCGCAACTGCTCGCGACCGACTACTGTACTGCACTGCGCTTTGAGCGCAACTGCTCTGGTCAGAGATTCTACAATGCCTCAGCATCGCTGCCGCACAACATACGTGTTTCAAGCTTCTCAAACATTTAAGTTCAGCTACTTTTGCTCGTCGTATAATTGCTAATTTTGGAAACAAACGAATTAAGGCATTTTAATCGCCGTCAAAATACATACATCCGTCATAATACGTATATTCAATAATGAACTTTGCCATAAATAACCCAACAGAATTTCAGAAGAACAGTGATGTCCATACCTACATCACTACAGGGAAAAATGACCATTATTACCCATTGTTAAAGCCGTCAGTGGCTCAGTAAAGATATATTTAGATTAAAGTTCAGTCTTGATCACGTTATGTCTGTTTTAATGAGTAACCGGTTTCGGTTTTTTCTATAAAACCATCATCAGACCCATTGGCTCCCTTGGGTTGGTAGGTGGAGCTCTCCTTACCGCTGTGCACAGCAGCAAGGAGAGCTCCACCTACCAACCCAAGGGAGCCAATGGGTCTGATGATGGTTTTATAGAAAAAACCGAAACCGGTTACTCATTAAAACAGACATAACGTGATCAAGACTGAACTTTAATCTAAATATAACAATTAATTGATCACTGTATTCCAAAAATGTTTATCAAAATTGTGCTCAGTAAAGAGTTGGAGTATGGAGTAGTACTAAAAATGTGTTCGTTACTGTTAACACAAACCATGTACACATATCCTGTAAACTGACTCTCCCCAGATTATTTCGATAAAAGAATCGTTCATATGATTCATGGGATATGTAAGTAACTAACTGACAAACTAAAATACTACGGAGAATACAGAGTTGTTCGAGATTTCAAGAATTCGTCTCTCACAGACAACAAAAGATTTTTTTTTTAAAAAAAAGCACTGTTACAACATTCCTGAACTGAGCGAGTTGAAAGTCAGCGTAGAAGTTAAATTCACAGCAGCAGTGGTTCCGTTACTCGTTTGTAGGATAATGACGATCGTCTTCCGTGCTGCAGTTAGAAAAACTGGAGTCCGCTATAAATGAGCAACGTAAAGTCCACGAAGGGCCGCTTCATCATAAGCAAATTTATGAGCGGTATTGAAAATTTGTAGAAGACGGCCGCATCTGCAAAACGGAGGAGTACGGGTCACATACGAACATCGGATGGGAACGTCTGACATAGCTGAGCAACCTGCAAAAGGAGGCCTAGGAAACCCGTAACACGAGTAGGTAACGAACTTAGAATCGTTCAACCGACGGTATAGCGAGTTCTAAAGCACAGTCTGCATCAGAAGTCATAAAAACTGCAGTTACTGCAACCACTGCAAATTGACGATCAGACCAAAAGGCACAAGTCTAAAGGAGATGGATAATTTCATCAAACGATTGATAAAAGGATGAATCCGCTTTTCATCTTTCTGGTACAGCTAATCGCCTTAAGGGTAGACTTTGGCCAAGTGAAAATCCTATGGCACTCATTCAGTACGAAAAATGCTGGTCGAAGGTTAACAGCTTCTGTGCCACTTCCTTAAACATAGTTTATGACCATTTATTTTTAATGTGATTAGTGTCACAGAAATATTGTATCTACACATGACACAAAACTGGCTGCTTCGCTAACTTCAAAGCAATACACTTCATATACAAGTAAGATAGCGCCCTACATCACGTCTGGCGTTTCGCGAACGGCACCAGGAAGAGGAGGAGCGAAAGATCGATTTCATCATCGGTTGGCCTCCCAGGCCTCAGTGATTGTGTCTGCGAGGGGGGGGGGGGGGGGGGGGGGAGGGAGGGAAGGGAGGGGAATGGAAATAAAGATCTTGTTTTGTCTTTTGTCTCAGCTGCGCCTACTACTCTCGGAGATCTGCACATCGAGTTGTTGAAGCTTTGAATTCCATTACTAGACACAGGTTAATTCGTGTGCGGCAAGAAATTGAGCTACGGTTATGATGTTTGTCGTGTAAGATATGGCGCTTACAATGAGTGCACGACCGTGTCATTATTTAACACTGAATATTCCTCTCTGCAACAAAATTAGAACTGTGCTTCCACCGTTTGGAGTTTGTCAGAAATAAATTTTCGAAACATATTCCTTCTTTTTGAATAACGCTGTACTTATCACTACAAAAACACAGCATTCTAATACAGGCGTGTTATATACATACAGGGTGAGTCACCTAACGTTACCGCTGGATATATTTCGTAAAACACATCAAATACTGACCTACGTTTTTTTAAATGGAGCCCCGTTAGTTTTGTTAGCACATCTGAACATATAAACAAATACGTAATCAGTGCCGTTTGTTGCATTGTAAAATGTTAATTACATCCGGAGATATTGTAACCTAAAGTTGAGCTTGAGTACCACTCCTCCGCTGTTCGATCGTGTGTATCGGAGAGCACCGAATTACGTAGGGATCCAAAGGGAACGGTGATGGACCTTAGGTACAGATGAGACTGGAACAGCACATTACGTCCACATGCTAACACCTTTTTATTGGTCTTTTTCACTGACGCACATGTACATTACCATGAAGGGTGAGGTACACGTACACACGTGGTTTCCGTTTTCAATTACGGAGTGGAATAGTGTGTCCCGACATGTCATGCCAATAGATGTTCAATGTGGTGGCTATCATTTGCTTCACACAATTGCAATCTCTGGCGTAATGAATGTCGTACACGCCGCAGTACATCTGGTGTAATGTCGCCGCAGGCTGCCACAATACGTCGTTTCATATCCTCTGGGGTTGTAGGCACATCACGGTACACATTCTCCTTTAACGTACCCCACAGAAAGAAGTCCACAGGTGTAAGATCAGGAGAAAGGGCTGGCCAATTTATGCGTCCTCCACGTCCTATGAAACGCCCGTCGAACATCCTGTCAAGGGTCAGTCTAGTGTTAATTGCGGAATGTGCAGGTGCACCATCATGCTGATACCACATACGTCGACGTGTTTCCAGTGGGACATTTTCGAGCAACGTTGGCACATCATTCTGTAGAAACGCGATGTATGTTGCAGCTGTTTGTGCCCCTGCAATGAAATGAGGACCAATGAGGTGGTCGCCAATGATTCCGGACCATACATTTACAGTCCACGGTCGCTGTCGCTCTAGCTGTCTGAGCCAGCGAGAATTGTCCACGGACCAGTAATGCATGTTTCGTAGATTCACTGCCCCGTGGTTTGTGAAACCCGCTTCATCGGTAAACAGGTAGAACTGCAACGCATTCTCTGTTAATGCCCATTAACAGAATTGCACTCGATGATTAAAGTCATCACCATGTAATTGCTGATGTAGTGGCACATGAACGGCTGAAAGCAAGGGGAAACTACAGCCGTAATTTTTCCCGAGGACATGCAGCTTTACTGTATGATTAAATGATGATGGCGTCCTCTTGGGTAAAATATTCCGGAGGTAAAATAGTCCCCCATTCGGATCTCCGGGCGGGGACTACTCAAGAGGATGTCGTTATCAGGAGAATGAAAACTGGCATTCTACGGGTCGGAGCGTGGAATGTCAGATCCCTTAATCGGGCAGGTAGGTTAGACAATTTAAAAAGGGAAATAGATAGGTTAAAGTTAGATATAGTGGGAATTAGTGAAGTTCGGTGGCAGGAGGAACAAGACTTCTGGTCAGGTGACTACAGGGTTATAAACACAAAATCAAATAGGGGTAATGCAGGAGTAGGTTTAATAATGAATAGGAAAATAGGAATGCGGGTAAGCTACTACAAACAGCATAGTGAACGCATTATTGTGGCCAAGATAGATACGAAGCCCACATCTACTACAGTAGTACAAGTTTATATGCCAACTAGCTCTGCAGATGATGGAAGAAATGTATGATGAAATAAAAGAAATTATTCAGATAGTGAAGGGAGACGAAAATTTAATAGTCATGGGTGACTGGAATTCGAGTGTAGGAAAGGGGAGAGAAGGAAACATAGTAGGTGAATATGGATTGGGGCTAAGAAATGAAAGAGGAAGCCGCCTGGTAGAATTTTGCACAGAGCATAACTTAATCATAGCTAACACTTGGTTTAAGAATAATGAAAGAAGGTTGTATACATGGAAGAACCCTGGAGATACTAAAAGGTATCAGATAGATTATATAATGGTAAGACAGAGATTTAGGAACCAGGTTTTAAATTGTAAGACATTTCCAGGGGCAGATGTGGACTCTGACCACAATCTATTGGTTATGACCTGTAGATTAAAACTGAAGAAACTGCAAAAAGGTGGGAATTTAAGGAGATGGGACCTGGATAAACTGAAAGAACCAGAGGTTGTACAGAGTTTCAGGGAGAGCATAAGGGAACAATTGACAGGAATGGGGGAAAGAAATACAGTAGAAGAAGAATGGGTAGCTTTGAGGGATGAAGTAGTGAAGGCAGCAGAGGATCAAGTAGGTAAAGAGACGAGGTCTAGTAGAAATCCTTGGGTAACAAGAGAAATATTGAATTTAATTGATGAAAGGAGAAAATATAAAAATGCAGTAAATGAAGCAGGCAAAAAGGAATACAAACGTCTCAAAAATGAGATCGACAGGAAGTGCAAAATGGCTAAGCAGGGATGGCTAGAGGACAAATGTAAGGATGTAGAGACTTATCTCACTAGGGGTAAGATAGATACTGCCTACAGGAAAATTAAAGAGACCTTTGGAGATACGAGAACGACTTGTATGAATATCAAGAGCTCAGATGGAAACCCAGTTCTAAGCAAGGAAGGGAAAGCAGAAAAGTGGAAGGAGTATATAGAGGGTCTATACAAGGGCGATGGACTTGAGGACAATATTATGGAAATGGAAGAGAATGTAGATGAAGATGAAATGGGAGATACGATACTGCGTGAAGAGTTTGATAGAGCACTGAAAGACCTGCGTCGAAACAAGGCACCCGGAGTAGACAACATTCCATTGGAACTACTAACGGCCTTGGGAGAGCCAGTCCTGACAAAACTCTACCATATGGTGAGCAAGATGTATGAAACAGGCGAAATACCCTCAGACTTCAAGAATAATATAATAATTCCAATCCCAAAGGAAGCAGGTGTTGACAGATGTGGAAAATTACTGAACCATCAGTTTAATAAGTCACAGCTGCAAAATACTAACACGAATTCTTTACAGACGAATGGAAAAACTAATAGAAGCCAACCTCGGGGAAGATCAGTTTGGATTCCGTAGAAACACTGGAACACGTGAGGCAATACTGACCTTACGACTTATCTTAGAAGAAAGATTAAGGAAAGGCAAACCTACGTTTCTAGCATTTGTAGACTTAGAGAAAGCTTTTGACAATGTTGACTGGAATACTCTCTTTCAAATTCTAAAGGTGGCAGGGGTAAAATACAGGGAGCGAAAGGCTATTTACAATTTGTACAGAAACCAGAGGGCAGTTATAAGAGTCGAGGGACATGAAAGGGAAGCAGTGGTTGGGAAAGGAGTGAGACAGGGATGTAGCCTCTCCCCGGTGTTATTCAATCTGTATATTGAGCAAGCAGTAAATGAGACAAAAGAAAAATTCGGAGTAGGTATTAAAATCCATGGAGAAGAAATAAAAACTTTGAGGTTCGCTGATGACATTGTAATTCTGTCAGAGACAGCAAAGGACTTGGAAGAGCAGTTGAACGGAATGGACAGTGTCTTGAAAGGTGGATATGAGATGAACATCAACAAAAGCAAAACGAGGATAATGGAATGTAATGGAATTAAGTCGGGTGATGCTGCGGGAATTAGATTAGGAAATGAGACACTTAAAGTAGTAAAGGAGTTTCTCTATTTGGGGAGCAAAATAACTGATGATGGTCGAAGTAGAGAGGATATAAAATGTAGACTGGCAATGGCAAGGAAAGCGTTTCTGAAGAAGAGAAATTTGTTAACATCTAGTATAGATTTAAGTGTCAGGAAGTCATTTCTGAAAGTATTTGTATGGAGTGTAGCCATGTATGGAAGTGAAACATGGACGATAAATAGTTTGGACAAGAACAGAATAGAAGCTTTCGAAATGTGGTGCTACAGAAGAATGCTGAAGATTAGATGGGTAGATCACATAATTAATGAGGAAGTACTGAATAGGATTGGGGAGAAGAGGAGTTTGTGGCACAACTTGACCAGAAGACGGGATCGGTTGGTAGGACATGTTCTGAGGCATCAAGTGAATTTAGTATTGGAGGGCAGCGAGGGTAAAAATCGTAGAGGGAGACCAAGAGATGAAGGATGTAGTTTGCAGTAGGTACTGGGAGATGAAGAAGCTTGCACAGGATAGAGTAGCATGGAGAGCTGCATCAAACCAGTCTCAGGACTGAAGACCACAACAACAGTGGCACATGAAACGGGTGAAAGCGGTGACGATGCAGTATGCGCATGGCACTACTTTGACTCAGTCCACCGGCTCTCGCAATGTCCCGTGTACTCATGTGTGGGTTCATGGCAACAGCAGCTAACACACCAACTGCACCCGCTTCTCCTGTGACGGGCCCGTTTGCGTGCTACGACCATACCTGTTGCATACAATTGGCGGTAGATGTTTTGCAATGTGCGGCACGTTGGATGCTCTCTGTTCGGGTGCCGTTCTGCATACACCCTGCAGGCTTCAGCTGCATTTCGTCGACACTCGCCATAGATGAGTATCATCTCCGCCTTTTCAGAGTTCGAATACACCATGGTCACAGTTCCTACAACACTACACTATCACAGACGTCTGGTAACACGGTGTACTACTGTTGGTCTGCGTGCGGAGACGAATGCAGGATAACAATAGCAGCAAGCGCTACATGCGGACACTGCGACAGCTAGACCTAACCACAACAGTGCACTGCAGCCACACTCGTAAACACGGTCGTCATCGTAAAAATGTCCCTGCAGATGCTGCTCGCCAACCGTGGCCCGTGTTTTTTACAACACGCAACTGAACGTCGGAGGTTTCAAGCGTCAACTTTAGGTTACAATATCTCCGGATGTAATTAACATTTTACAATGCAACAAACGGCACTGATTACGTATTTGTTTATATGTTCAGATGTGCTTACAAAACTAACGTGGTTCCATTAAAAAAACGTAGGTTTGTGTTAAAAAACATACTTCCGTGCATTTTTGTATGGTTTGTGTTAAACAATTACACTAGCCCCTCTCCTCACGTTCGGTCTGTGGAATCGGTTCGTCAGTATTTGATGTGGTTTACGGAATATATCCAGCGGTAACGTTAGGTGACTCACCCTGTATATATATTGTAAAAACGTTTAAATTAAATTTTTATCAATTATATATTATATATATTTAAAAATAGGTATATAAAAGACACAAGCGTATCCAAATGCAACGTTTTATCAAAATTTCAAAGCATTCAGTCACAAACTTCCGGAGATTTTCGATTAGGAACATTAACAGTTTCTATGTAAGTACAAACGAAGATGTTTGTTTCTTAAAAATCTCAAGTCACCGAAAGTTCTTCACAGACAGCTTTGAAATTTTGATACAAAATTGCCATCGAGTACTTACGTGTGTCTATATACCTACTGAAACGCTATGTTTGTGTGTAATACAAAGGGAAACGTTATGAAAATGTAAATGTTGGTTTGTCGAGAATCGCTAATCTCCGAAAGCTCTTGACTGATTGCTTTGAAATATTGATACAATGTTGAATTCTAATACGGGCGTGTTCTTGAAAGCATTGTCTCCATAAAGCTCAAAACGTACCTTTCCGATTTGCTTCAAATGTTTACACGTTACTGTAACAAACGTTTAGACACAATACATAAAGTATGCAATACTGAAATGTTGTTAGAAAACAGGGAAGTTGTATTAATAATGGCTTACTTGTTTACGAGTAGACTCACAATACTACTACAGTAGTACTACGTGACAGTGGACAATTGCGCTTGATTAAGCTGCTCTTCCTGCAGATATTGCATGGATAATGTATTCTGGAAATCTGTTTAAATGTTTTGAACCAAATATTTCCTGGGAATTAGCGCTATGGATTTGTTTATATGAGTCTTCTGGTATTGAAATGCATGTGTCTGATACTTCTCTTGATTTAATTCCGAGACCTTTTATCTTTGCTGAGTTACAGATTTTGTGTGTGTGTGTGTGTGTGTGTGTGTGTGTGAAATCTTATGGCACTTAACTGCTAAGGTCATCATTCCCTAAGCTTACACACTACTTAACCTAAATTATCCTAAGGACAAACATACACACGCGCGCGCGCGCGCACACACACACACACACACACACACACACACACACACACACACACACACGCCCGAGGGAGGACTCGAACCTCCGCCAGGATCAGCCGCACAGTCCATGACTGCAGCACCTTTTACCGCTCGGCTAATCCCCCGCTGCAGTTACAGATTTTCTGCTATTAATTAACGCCAGCGATTTTCCAGGTGAAGTAATCTTCTAGGTACGATCTATTACAAAAAGAGAAATATGTAATGTAATGTCGACGTTTGTCGTATTTTATGATGGAGGAAGGGCGGAAGATCAGGATTTATTGTCCCGTCGACGACGAGGTCGGGACGGAATACAAGTTCGAATTGGGAAAGGGCGGGGAAAGAAATGCCCTTTCAAAGGAACCATCCCAGAATTTGCATTAAGCAATTTACGAAAATCAACGGAACCATACCGGAATTTGCGTAAGGGAGGTAGGACGTCAAAAGGGCCGACTTGGAGCAGGAGAGGCACCACGGGACATTTTAAATTCCACTGTCTATACTTTTACAAATAAATTCATAAAACTTTGTCATAATCATCCGGAAGGGTTCAGGATTCACACTCGTAGCATTGGAAGCTCAAAAATATAACCAAATAAAATTTTTATATGTGAAATTTCATAATTTTTTTCACTTCTGTTGGCTGTATTTGTTGCTATAGGTACACTTTTCTTCATAAGTAAGAGAAATTCTTCGATGAATTTTCCACATCATACAAACCCTACTTACAGGTGTATGAAGCTCTAGAATTTTCCAAATCTATTAAAAACCGTGGTAATAAATTGAGATAATTAACTACAAAATTTGAGTTATTTCTAAACATGAAGTTTATAATGTAACAGCTCATTCATTTTTTCATAAATTAAATAAATTCTAGAGTTTCATAAACTTGTAAGTATGGTTTGTAGGCTGTGCAAAATTCATTGAAGAGTCTTTAATTACTTATGAAGAAAAGTGTATCTACAGCAACAAATGCAGTCTGTAGTAAGTGAAAAAATGGTGAAACTTCACACGTAAAAAAAATTAATTATTTTGTTATGTTTTTGAATTTCCACTCCTACCAGTGTGAATCCTGAATCCTTCCTGGTAGCCGTCCGGGGTGGCAGAGAAGTTCTAGGCGCTACAGTCTGGAACCGCGCGACCGCTACGGTCGCTGGTTCGAATCCTGCCTCGGGCATGGGTGTGTGTGATGTCCTTAGGTTCGTTAGGTTTACGTAGTTCTACGTTCTAGGGGACTGATCACCTCAGCAGTTAAGTCCCATAGTCCTCAGAGCCATTTGAACCTTCCTGGTCACGCTCTCACAGTCTTATGAATTTATTTGTAAAAGTGTAGACAGTAGAAATTAAAATGTCCTGTGGTGCCTCTCCTGCTCCAAGTTGGCCCGTTTGACGTCCCCACGCTCTCTAGGTTACAGATTTTCTGCTATTAGTTAACGCTAGCGATTTCGCAGGTGAATCTTCTAGGTACGACCTATTAAAAAAGAGAAATACATGGTGTAATATCGCTGTCGTATTGTATGATGGAGGAAGGGAGGGAGATTAGGGTTTAGCGTTCCGTTGGCGTCGTGGTCGGGACGTAGTACTAGTTCGAAACGGGAAAGGACGGCGAAGGAAATGCCCTTTCAACGGAACCATCCCGGAATTTGAGTTAAGCGATTTACGAAAATCATACAAAACCTAATTGTGAGTGGACGGAAGGGGAGTCGAGTTGTCGTCCTACCGAATACGTGTCGAGTGTCTTACCACCTCTCCACCTCAAGCGGCGAACGACGAAATACTGTGGTCAGTGTGCTTTGAGACGGATCAAACCTCGAATCCTCGGTAAGTTATGTGAGCGAAACGGCGGCTGATGACAATTATCTGACGCCGAACCGTGGCCTGGGGACCGGACGGCCGTGGAGCGCTGTGCTGGCCGGCGTGTCCTTGGGGCTCTCAGGAAGAGGTTCGCTGACCTTGGGCTATTAATACTGCGCCGGTTACTCATTACCGCCAAGTTCATTATGCCACCCATTGGTCCTTGGCACAAACGCGCGAGGGGAACTCCAAAAAGATGGTCACAGGTAAACAACAGAGTACGGTACATTGATATGCACACAGAGACGGTTTTATCGTCATCATCTAGCAGAAGAAGAATGGGTAGCTCTGAGGGATAAAGTAGCGAAGGCAGCAGAGGATCAAGTAGGTAAAAAGACGAGGGCTAGTAGAAATCCTTGGGAAAAGGAAGAAATATTGAATTTAATTAATGAAAGGAGAAAATATAAAAATGCAGTAAATGAAGCAGGCAAAAAGGAATACATACGTCTCAAAAATGAGATCGACAGGAAGTGCAAAATGGCTAAGCAGGGATGGCGAGAGGACAAATGTAAGGACGTAGAGGCTTATCTCACTAGGGGTAAGATAGATACTGCCTACAGGAAAATTAAAGAGACCTTTGGAGAAAAGAGGGCCACTTGTATGAATATCAAGAGCTCAGATAGAAACCCATTTCTAAGCAAACAAGGGAAAGCAGAAAGGTGGAAGGAGTATATAGAGGGTCTATACAAGGGCGAAGTACTTGAGGACAATATTATGGAAATGGAAGAGGATATAGATGAAGATGAAATGGGAGATACGATACTGCGTGAAGAGTTTGACAGAGCACTGAAAGACCTGAGTCGAAACAAGGCTTCGGGAGTGGACAACATTCCATTAGAGCTACTGACGCCCTTAGGACAGCCAGTCCTGACAAAACTCTACCATCTGGTGAGCAAGATGTATGAGACAGGCGAAATACCCTCAGACTTCACGAAGAATATAATAATTCCAATCCCAAAGAAAGCAGGTGTTGACAGATGTGAAAATTACCGAACTATCGGTTTAATAAGTCACAGCTGCAAAATACTAACACGAATTCTTTACAGACAAATGGACAAACTGGTAGAAGCCGACCTTGGGGAAAATCAGTTTGGATTCCGTAGAAGTATTGGAACACGTGAGGCAATACTAACATTTCCACTTATCTTAGAAGAAACATTAAGGAAAGACAAACCTACGTTTGTAGCATTTGTAGATTTAGAGAAAGCTTTTGACAATGTTGACTGGAATACTCTCTTTCAAATTCTAAATGTGGCACGGGTAAAATACAGGGAGCGAAAGGCTATTTACTATTTGTACAGGAACCAGATGGCAGTTATAAGAGTCGAGGGGCATGAAAGGGAAGCAGTGGTTGGGAAAGGAGTGAGACAGGGTTGTAGCCTCTCCCCGATGTCATTCAATCTGTATATTGAGCAAGCAGTAAAGGAAACAAAAGAAAAATTCGGAGTAGGTATTAAAATCCATGGAGAAGAAATAAAAATTTTGAGGTTCGCCGATGACATTGTAATTCTGTCAGAGACAGCAAAGGACTTGGAAGAGCAGTTGAACGGAATGGACAGTGTCTTGAAAGGAGCATATAAGATGAACATCAACAAAAGAAAAACGAGGGCAATGGAATGTAGTCGAATTAATTCGGGTGATGCTGAGGGAACTAGATTAGGAAATGAGACACTTAAAGTGGTAAAGGAGTTTTGCTATTTGGGGAGCAAAATAAATGATGATGGTAGAAGTAGAGAGGATATAAAATGTAGACTGGCAATGGCAAGGAAAGCGTTTCTGAAGAAGAGAAATTTGTTAACATCTTGTATCGATTTAAGTGCAGGAAGTCGTTTCTGAAACTATTTGTATGGAGTGTATCGATGTATGGAAGTGAAACATGGACGATAAATAGTTTGGACAAGAAGAGGATAGAAGCATTCGAAATGTGGTGTTACAGAAGAATGCTGAAGATTAGATGAGTAGATCACATAACTAATGAGGAGGTATTGAATAGAATTGGAGAGAAGAGAAATTTGTGGCACAACTTGACTAGAAGAAAGGATCGGTTAGTAGGACATGTTCTGAGGCATCAAGGGATCGCCAATTTAGTATTGGAGGACAGCGTGGATGGTAAAAATCGTAGAGGTAGACCAAGAGATGAATACCCTAAGCAGATTCATAAGGATGTAGCCTGCAGTATGTACTGGGAGATGAAGCTGCATGCACAGAAGAGAATGGCATGGAGAGCTCCATCAAACCAGTCTCAGGACCGAAGACCACAACAACAACAACAACAACAACAACATCATCATCATCATCATCATCATCATCATCATCATCATCACCACCACCACCACCACCACCACCACCATCGACGTCAAGGATCAAACGAAGTGGCGTATTCCACCCCAGAACTACTCACGTCATCTTTTTGAAGGACTGAGAATGTTTTGTTTCTCTCTGGCATTATCCTGCAAAGCAGTTTTAGTTATTCTGTTGCCTCGTATGCATTGAATGTGTTCCCTCAATTTTACTAACCTTTTTATCTTACTCCACGTCCAGGTCCCACCTGATGTCAATACTCATTTCATGTTGTAGGAGCGAGTTTCCAGCTGCATGGCGGATAAACCTCATTTCAGACAATTCAATTTGTGTTATTCGGTCAGAAGTCAAAGTCCACTTCTCGCAACCGTAAAACTATAAACTAAGAACTGTAACTATGAACAGCTTGGGTATGTTTCTTTTCGAAAATGTTGTTCTTGTTGTGGTGTTCAGTCCGAAGACTGGTTTGATGGAGCTCTCCTTGCTACTCTGTCCTGTGCAAGCCTCTTCATCTCCGAGTAAGAACTGCAACCTACATCCTTCTGAATCAGTAGCAAACAGGTGATCTCCTGATGTCTCAGAAAGTGTCCCACCCGCCGATCCTTTCTTCTAGTCAGAAATTGCAAAAATTTCTTTCCTCCCCAACTATATTCAGTATCTTCTCATTAGTTACGTTATCTACCGATCTAATCTAATTGTTCTGTAACACCACATTTCAGAAACTGTTATTCTGCTCTTGTCTAAACTGTTTATCGTCTATGTTTCACTTCCATACATGGCTACACTCCACAAGAATACTTCCAGAAAAGACTTTGTCTCTTAAATCTATATTATAAATTCCTCTTCCTCAGGAACACTTTTATTGCATTCTCCAAATTTTTCTTTCATTTCCTTTACTGCTTTCTCATTGTAGAATAACATTGGGGATAGGCTAGAACCCTCTCTCTTATGCCCCTCGACTCTTCCAACTGCCGTCTGTTTTCTGTACAAGTTGTAAATAGCCTTTCGTTCCCTAGATTTTCCCTCTGCTACTGTGAGAAGTTAAAAAGAGAGTATTTCAGCCATCATTGTCAAACGCTTTCTCTAAGTCTACAAATATTACAAACGCAGGCTGTTCTTTCTTTAACCTATCTTTCGAAAGAGGTCGTGGGGCCAGTATTGCCTCGCGTGCGCCCACATTCTCCGTAATCCAGAACGATCTTCCACGAGGTCGTCTTCTATCAGTTTTTCCATTATTATATACAGTATTCGTGTTAGTATTTTGCAACCACTATTTATTAAACCGGCAGTTCAGTAATTTATACTCCTGACACGATATTAAAAGAGTTATGTTCTAATTTTCCTAGTAATAAGCCACAGAAGTTCCTAAACTTTTAAGCTTCATTTCAACATCGTCTGATTATGTTTGATTACGATTATACGTCTGATATTTAAATTAACTTACTATATGGTTTTATACAGGATACTTTAAAGCAGAAAGTAATTTCTAGGGATTTATCACCAACATAGTTGAACAAATCATCGTTGTACACTGTAGGTATAACAGCAGTCGTTTACTATCAGACCGAATATTTCGCTTCCTATCCTAATCAGTATAGGCAACTAACTCGTGAATGATGTTTCCAGCTGAATTTTATGGCCAAGACTGATAGCTTCATGGTCAATAATAATTGTCTGGACGTCTCGATTTTTTGTGGGACTACCTCACGAAATTTCGGTACTGCATCATGAAGGAGAAACGTCTGTCGCAAGTTATCCGTCGTCTTTTATTTCCCATGAAAGGAGACGTAACACCGGGAAAAAGAACCAGTCCGACGTTTATCTTAAGTGAAATACAGAAACTCCAATAAACCTAAATCTGGATGACTGGACGGAAATCTGAACCTCTGTCCTGCCGAAAGCGAGTCCAGTATAACCACTGCACGACGTCGCTCGGTTTTGTGGGGTAAGATACAGCAGACACGGGAGTCTATACAAAGCAGCAGCTGCACCACTGTGTCTGGCATTACGGGACTAATAATGATACAGCTACTGTATTTGATTGGGTGACACTTTTTCTCCGTGTAAAACTAGCTCTGTGGCATATGGGTGTCATATTAAATGGCCCACTCAGGTATCGAGAGGAGACATTCTCAAAGACGACAAGTTCAGAAGTGTGGAGTAGCTAATGAGGAAACCCTGCCCCTCACTCATCGCGTAGGCTAGCTGCCTTCCCTTTCAAGCCTTAATACTGACGTGCAGATGTGGGAAGGCTGTGTGGCCTTGTCCTCGTTTCCAAGGGCCCCCTTGCAAGACAATGTATGCAGAATCCCACTTCTCCCACCCACCCAAAAACTTTCATCTTCTTTGCGATTGTTGCACTGTTACAATCTCCTGCAAGGAGGGCTTATTTTCAGTAATATATTTCTGGATATGCTTAACTAAGGGGGGCATGAAGTTTATCGTGATCTCTGAATTACGAAGTATCTCGGTATTTTTCACTGGCGAAAGAAGTGATACACAAAACAGCTAGGATTGTCCAGAAATCGAACCCATGACTTTTGGTTCTGTATTCTGGCTGCAGTTACTTAGTTACAGTTCAATAGATCATTTGATCGATACTTTTATCGAAATGGTGTGGAACGAGTCAGTTTGCGGGATATGTATACATGATTAGTGTTGATATTAATAAAGACATTATTATTTTTAATCCTACTCATGGTGCTACATTACATTACACCAAGACCGATGACCGTTGCAGTCTGGTCCCTTTAATCCCACAAACCACATTACACCAAAGAGCCACCGAGACACACAAGTACACAAGGAAGTTGTGTAATACTTCATATTATCATAACCTTGAAAACGTTGTAAGAATGCACTATTGAATTTTCGTATTTTTAATTAGACAGTGCCATGTGGTAGACCGCATCTAATGCTGTGAAACAATTTTACTCTATTTAACTGAGCAGCTATAAAAATTAGTAAAGCATTTTAATAAATATTACTAAATTTTCAAGCAACTGAAAATAATGGGTCTCAAATCTTTGTGACAAACGTCTAGAGATGATAGATCACTTCATGGGGAACAACTCCTGTTAGAGACAAAATGTTCACTGACACATCCCTGTGAAGCTATGCGTCCTTTATAATTGGTTATGCCCATAGAGGTTGCAGAGTGTAGGCACTCTGTGGCGTTTGTATGCAATGTGTGTTGCCTATCATTCGGTCATCTGTTCCGCATCAAAGGCGGAGCACAACTTAAGTTCCTGATCCGCTTCAAAAAATACCTTTCTCCGCTCAGAGACACTCATTCTTATGGTTTTCTTGTTGAGAGTCACTCCATCAGTTTACTAGGGTCGTTAGTACGCTGCACACCAGGTTAGTAGACCCTGCTAGTTCGGTGAATCTCGTGCTCCCATGGCTGGCGAACACTAGAGGGCACCTAGCGTCGGTAGGAAGTGACAGTGAACATTCCATGTTCAACAAAAGTTGTTTCCCGTGATGTGATCTATCACCTCTAAAAGGTCTGTTGCAGAGGTTTTGAAATAAACTATGCAGGTTCCTATTTAAGATTTCAAAGTTAACACCGCCCTCCCACCCCCTCGGGGTGGGGAGGGGGGGGCGACTTTGGTGTCGTATGTTGCTCTTTGCGAAGAACAACTTTCATTAAAACATTTTTAATTCGATTTGTTGTCATCCACGTAGTTCCAAAAACAGTTTTAAATTTCTCAACCTGTGTACAGGGTGACCGTAAAATGTTAGGATCAACTTCGAGGGGTTGTAGGTGTGTCTCGAGGAACAAACTGAGGATAGGAACCTGTATCGGGAAATCTCATCCAACAACGTTACAGAGCGTTGAAATTATAGCCGCTGCGCCTACCACTAGGCTACACCTTCAGCAGCAAAGGTGACTTTAGACGCTTACAGACGACAATGTGTTCGATATTCAGTGATCGCGACTGATTGCCACGATTGCCGGTGGAGAAGGTGGAGCTGGCTGCTGCGTAGACCGGACTTGGTTCCTATGAATGTGATGCTCTGTAGCCTTGGTGGATGGCGGTTTCGGACACGGGTTTCCATCTGCAGACCTTTCCAGCAGCAGCTAGCCCCATCTTTTCCACTGGATTTCCAGTCGGGTCGGAGATTTTCGCCGCTCTGGGACTGTGTTTTGGTTTGTTCTTGCATTCATATCCTCACATATGACAGTCCAGGACTGCATGGGCACGTCCCAAACGGCAAAAAAAAATAAAAAAAAAGAATGTCTTCTTCACTGGCTACGTGGCAATTACTTGCAGTCACTGAACTGAAAAGTCACATTTACTATCGAAAGGGTGGCCTAGTGCCGCCTATAACATCGCCGCTCTGTAGCGTCGTTGAATGACGTTACCAGAGGCGGGTTCCTGTCCTCGACTTGTTCCTCAAGACACCCTCTACAACCCCTCGAATTTTTTCACAACGTTTTTGGGACGCCCTGTATATTGCAAAGAGTAACAGCCCTTAAGAGTGCTCCAGAAATTTCCTTCACATCTGTCCGTTCCGTCCCATTCAGAACCACGTGTTAACTTCTGTAAGTCAGGAAATCGAGAATCCACTCACGTGTCCGGTCCGATGCTCACAAGGGGAGGCCACGACGTTTGGAACGCGGATTTACCGCAAACTTCGTACAATCGTAGTGCTCCATGACGACAACAAAATGTGTAAGCAGTAGCGCGTACTTCTCAAGAGTTATTGAGAAAATCGCAAGATAATTTCGGCCGTCGAATATATTTATCTGTGCGTGGCCATTTTAACCATGAAGCGGCTACAGCCGAGTGGTGCCGGCAGGGTAGATCAGCGTGTTCGGTCACAGGGTTAGCTGCCCTCTGTAATAAAGGAACTGCGTTAATGCAGCAACAACGAACTGAAACGGGTGTCTTTCGACGTCCGCGCCGAGCAGATACAACGAACGAAAACGAACAAAATGAGATTAAAAAAAAAAGCTGTGTTCGTTCAGAGCGTCAGTTACCCTTTATAATAAAAGAACTGAGCGAACGGATCATCGACAAACTGAATGGGTGTCATTGGACGTCCGCCCTGAACAAATTCAACGAACAAGATAGAAAAAAAATGTTTTTTTTTTTTTTTTTTTTTTTTAAGTGTTTGGCGTTCTAGCCGCTGGATCGCTGGATCGAGTTGCGTTCGTCAGTTTTTTTATTTTCAACACTGTCATTTTCTTTGTTATTTATAGCCGGCCGCGGTGGTCTCGCGGTTCTAGACGCGCAGTCCGGAACCGTGCGACTGCTACGGTCGCAGGTTCGAATCCTGCCTCGGGCATGGCTGTGTGTGATGTCCTTAGGTTAGTTAGGTTTAAGTAGTTCTAAGTTCTAGGGGACTGATGACCACAGCAGTTGAGTCCCATAGTGCTCAGAGCCATTTGAACCATTTTTTTGTTATTTATATTACAACTGATATAATGGGGAAAGTATGTGTAATACGATGAAATTTTATTAAATTTGCAATGTTATTTGGCAGCCTACTAATTTTTATCATCACAAATATTGTAATATTCATAACTATCGACTAGTAAACGACCAAATGCATAAAGTTATACTGAAAATGTATGCTTGTCCGTGATTTGAGAAATCCTTATCCTTGGAAGGAGCCCGAAACAACTAGTTACCTCCAAGTTTTGACCGGCACAGACGGCTTTCGAAAGATGTACAATTAATCGTCGCTTTCGACATTTCGAGTACAAGTTGCAGGATGGTATTTTTCGTAAAAACATGGAAAACATGAAGTTAAACGGCACCAGCTCCGGTGAATAAATGCTGTTTCAGCATACGCAAGGTATTTTGATGTTTTCTGTGTAAAAACAAACCTTGTTAACATTTTCAAAAACCTCTCTTTCAGACGATAGTTTGGAAGCAAACCATGCATAACGCAGTATTTCCTTAAAAATCGGCGCTGATAATTGGTTATGCAGTATCGAGTGTATTTTAATAGCGTCTTTAAAAAAAATTTGTTTTACATTGTTCGCTGAATTTGTTCAGGGCGGACGTCCGATGACACCCGTTCAGTATGTTCCTTCATCTGTTCGCACAGAAAGGGAAGCTAACGCTCTGACTAAACACGCTTTTTTTTAATCTCATTTTGTTCGTTTTTGTTCGTTGTATTTGCTCGAGGCGGACGTCGCAAGACACCTGTTTCAGTTCGTCGTTGATCCATTAACTCAGTTTTTTTTTATTACAGAGGGCAGCTAACCCTCAGACTGAACACGCTGAGTTACCATGCCGTCACCACTGGGCTGCAGTCGCTTCATGGTTAAAATGGCTACGCACAGATATATATTCGACGACCGAAATTATCTTGCGATTTTCTCAGTAACGCTTGAGAAGTTCGCGCTACTGCTTACACATTTTGTTGTCCTCATGGAGTACTACGAGTGTACGAAGTTTACAGTAAATCCGCTTTCCAAACGTCGTGGCCTCCCCTTGTCAGTCAGCTCGTAAACTGTAAACGACAGCTCGGAACTGTGCCTAAAGCCCTGTGGAATTAAAGGAGCCTCGGCACCTCTACCTGCGGCGCTCTGAATTTCATAGACGAACAGAGCGAGCTTTGTTTCGGAAAATTCTGCTTACGCAATCCATGCTGATTTTTGTACAGAAGATTTTCGATCTCCAAAAACTTGGTAATGAATGGGCATCAGAGATGTTCTATAATTTTACTGCAGCTTGAAGCCGGCTGTGTAGGTCCTTAAAGAAGTACATCGTCCTGAATACGAGCATGACTTGCGCTTTTATCCAGTCGTTTGGCACCCTTAGTCCATCCAGCCGTATGCGGCAAACGTCTTATTTCGTAATTTCTTTGGAGAGAAAAAAAAATGTCGCGAAGTGATGTAAAGAGCTATTTGAGTGAATGTCGCCACTTTCATCTGGATTTCGAACAGGTTTGAATTACAGTCACGACCTCTGGGATCGCGAGTGTGAATTACGGCAGATGGAGACTTCATCCATGGGAACGACCCACGGGGCGCCTGAGTGGACGTTGATTGATGGCGTAATGGCGAGATTAAGGCAATATCGCTCCACACGCGTAGCGCCACGCTATAATTAGCAGAGTGGAAACATTTTACCTACAACCTGGGACGCCATCAGTTTATTGGACCTTGAGGGACGATATTTTAGCTTGTATGAATATTGTGTGCTACCTAATTGTTAAGGTGATCACTTAAAAAAAAAGGCCGATATAAAAAAATCACTGAAACCCTATTTTGTTTCGAAGTTATACAAAGTTTGTTTCAAAAAAGTTTGGCTAATGTGGCGCTGAAAAGTCATCTCGTTTTAAATTATTAATTATGCAGCACAGTGTAATGTAAACAAAAAGGACTTGTAGTATACAAGTCCTATATTGTAGTATTGAGCATTCGGATTCTCGGGGAAAAATACGTAACTTTTGTATCTAACACTTTTTTCGTTGAGTGATAGTTGGCGCTGTAATCGACAAAAACGAAAGTGCATTAAAACCCGTCGAAAAATGATAATTTCTCGAGGAATATACAACGGATTAGGATCCTAAGAGGTTATAAAGGCAACTATATAGTTCAAATGGCTCTAAGCACTATGGGACTTAACATCTGAGGTCATCAGTCCCCTATACTTAGGTTAGTTAGGTTTAAGTAGTTCTAAGGACATCACACACATCCATGCCCGGGGCAGGATTCGAGCCTGCGACCGCAGCAGCAGCGCGGTTCCGGACTGAAGCGCCTAGAACCCACTCGACCGCAGCGGCCGGCAAAGGCAATTATACAAAATATTTATGAGAAATCTTTTACTATAGCAAAAAATAGATTAGCTCTCGGCAAATTGCTAGAAGTTCAGGAATGTCGCAAAAAAGTGTTCTGCACGTACTGCATGAACACAAATACCATCCACATCACTTATCGTTGAATCAAGAGCTGCGTGGGATGACTTTCAAAGCCTGGACCCTAATCTGATGTGTATTTCTTCACAGCGAAAACAATGGTAAATACAAAAGGTACGAATTTTTTTCCAGAGCATCCGAACACCGAATAAAAAAGTGGGGTTTACTACTTAATATTTCAAACATGGCTCACCGCTTTCCGCCCCGCACTTTAGTGTCATTGGATTTCCCACTTCGAGACGAACAACCTCTGTCACAACTGTTTTCAATGTGATTCGTAGTTTTCCAGGTACTTCCAAACACAGTTTAAATGCCTCGCCCTGTATGACTGACCTAGATTCCAGTCAATAGCGCCGCAAGCTCCACTGGGCTCTTTGCAGACGGCGCTGTTGTCTGTGAGAAGGTTGTGACCCAAGGAGGCTGTAGGGATACGCAGAAAGAGCTGCGAAGCATCGATGACTTATTCAATGAATAACAGTAAATACACAACGTACACACTTGAAAAATAAATAAATAATAAAAAACGTACCACGAACGAATTATCGGAATGGGTAGGAAATCGGTAGATGTTATGTACATGTACAGACAGGTCTTCCCTGGTCATCGCGGCTCAGTTCGAAGTAGGACTCATCACTGAAGACAATGCTACTCCAGTCAAAGAGATTCCAGGCCCAAGACGTGTCTAGAGACTCCCTGGACAGCAGTGGGATACCAACCTGGTTGTTGCCCGCCATACGGCTCGGCAACCAAGAGTGATGATCTGGGTTGCCTTTTTTTTTCATAGCAGAACGCCTTGGTCGTCATCCGCAGCACCTTCACAGCACAGCGGTACATCGAAGATATTCTTGTTCTTCATGACAAGTCATCCTGGGCGTACGTTTCAGGAAGACAATGCCCGATCGCACACGGCGAGACTTTCTACTGCCGGCCATAGTGACCGAGCGGTTCTAGGCGCTACAGTCTGGAACCGCGCTGCCGCTACGGTCGCAGGTTCGAATCCTGCCTCGGGTACGGATGTGTGTGACGTCCTTAGGTTAGTTAGGTTTAAGTAGTTCTAAGTTCTAGGGGACTGATAGCCTTAGCAGTTAACTCCCATAGTGCTCGGAGGCATTTGAACCATTTTTTGAAACTTTCTACTGCTTGTCGTCGTGCCTGTCAAACCCTACCTTCGCCAGGAAAGTCAGCCGATCTCACACCAATTGAGAATGTTTGGAGCGTCAAGGGCAGGGCGATCCAACCATTCCGGGTTTTTGACGATCTAACGCGCCAGTTGGACAGAATTTGGCACCATATCGCTCAGGAGGACATACAACTATATCAATTAACGCCAAGCCGAATAACGGCTTGCATAAAGGCCAAAGGTGGGCCAATGCGCTATCGGCTTTCTTAATTCGTGAAGCTGTTTCTCTTGAATAAATCATCCAATTTCTCTGAAACCGTAATCATTTTTTTTTTTTCGTACATCACGTCTACCGACTTTAGTCCCATTGGGACAATTCCTTCTTGTTGTGTCCTTTTTTTGGCTTAAGAGTGTACATGCAAAGTGTGGGCCATAAACAGACGACGAGACCAATTACTGATCGGTTACCCAACTGGCAATAAACCACTGGACACAGTAAGAACCGTAAAACACCTAGGACTAACCGTCTGGAGCGACCTAAAATTGAATGGCCGCACAAAACAAATTGTTGGAGAAGGAGATTACGTATCAAACGGGCTACAAAACACTTGCTCGAGCGATTCTTGAGTATTGCTCTTCAGTCAAGGAACATTTGCAGGCTAGGTTAACACAAAAGATAAGAGATCTAATGAAGAGCAGTACTTGATAAATTAGCCCTTTGCCTTGCGAATTGTTTCTGCCTGTAACCACCATTTTATTATTATTATTATTATTATCATTATTATTATTATTTGAAGTACCAGCGCCATTAGAATTAAACCATCTAGTAGCCCACTGAGATGCTTCTACGAATGTAGTGCATTGTCGAAGTCAGTTAACAGCGTTCACAACAACAGTCGGCGCGGAGGTTGTGCTACGTGACTGTAGGTGCTTGAGACATGCGGTTTGTTGTTATAGCGATCATTGAAAGTGAAAGTAAGTATATCTAAAGCTATTGTCACGTCAGTTTGAGTTGATACTACTGCTTTTATGAGTGGTTTCAAAACGAAACTACTGGGGCAGTCCGTAGTTTTGCTAAATCTCTAAGGCCCGTTTTTGCTGATTATTTAAGACTATGATTTGCTTTGAGGTATTATGAGTTCATGGACGTTTCGAAATGTGGGACTGTGTCTAGGAAAATACGAATTTGATTTTAAATATTTATCACACGAAATGAGGAATGGTTGATCCCAGCGGTTCGAAACCTCCTTACAACAATCGATTTTTTCTTTTCTCGATTTCTCTTGCGGAAATTGAGGGTTCACTTTCTGCCAATTTCTTCTTGTACTGGTTGGTTAGTGTGACAAGGAAAATTACTTTCGTGAGAAATTCCAAAATTATATTGGTTTTCATATTGTTGGGATTCAAAAGGGCTAATAAACGCGAGATTGGTACGGAGATGGTCAACAAACTCCACTGGCAGAAGCTAGAGCAGAGGTGTTGTGAATCACGGAGAGGGTTACGGTTGAAAATTCTAGAGTATAAATTCCAAGAAGAGTAGAGCAATATTTTATTTCCATATATGTCGACAGTCGTTAGCCCCACGAACCTTTCGCGAATGGGACAGGAGAGAGCTGGGGGAGGCCGGGCGAGGAAATAATATGGGGCCAGATACTATCCGCTACAAAACGATACGGTAGTCTGAGGAATACAGGAGTAGATGTAGATCTAAAGCGAAAATTCAACACACATTACCTTAAAGAGAGGCAAAGAACAAACGCGCACATTTACTGTCAGCACTTGAATTTCTGTCTTTTATAAATACAGATAGTGAACTAGTGGTCATCTACGCGATCACATCCTTCAAGGTCTGTATACAATGGAACATGAGTGTGCAAAAATGTCACGACAATGGATGAGTTATTCTCGGATACCACTCTGAATACAAAAGAATTATCGTGGGAGATAGAAAATGAGGGGTGTACAGATTCCACCGAGTCGAAAGCAAGCATAGGGAACAATACAATTCGCGCAGTTGCTAGTCTCACACAAGTCTGATGACGAATTCTGTGTTGTCGTTTGTAGTTGGCGACGATGATTTTTTTTTATTAGTGACTAGAAAGGTGAACACGGGTGCTGTCAGGCTGCTGCAGTATGAGCGAGCAAATTGTACTAGGACAGAAATAACACAAGGACACGACTGTGAAAATGTCAAACCGCACAGTGCATACCAAGCTGTCAAATAAATGCCATAGACCGAGCACAGTGCGAGTGACATTTCCTTTCGAAAGGTAGACGCTATTAATTCAACGAATGATCTGCAATGCATATGGATTTCCGTAGCACGAACGTGAAGACGTAATTTTCTTTGGTACACTTTCAGATGCTTATCGAACTAATGGCATTACGTCAACCAAGATGATTAATACAGCATGAGATCAAGTTTATCACCCCATATAGTTATCCTACCGAGCGGAATGGATACAGGAACAATTTTGAGCCTGCCGCTGTGGCCGAGCGGTTCTACGTCCTTCAGTCCGGAACCAAGCGGCTGCTACGGTCGCAGGTTCGAATCCTGCCTCGGACATGGATGTGTGTGATGTCCTTAGGTTAGTTAGGTTTTAGTAGTTCTAAGTCTAGGGGCTGATGACCTCAGATGTTAAGTCCCATAGTGCTTAGAGCCATTTGAACCATTTTTAAGCTACGTCCAATACGGCTCAGCCCCCTCCCCCACCTCCCTCTTAAGAAGGGCGTGATACGCCGAACCAGTCTCGTCTCGAATATATACATAGTGAACATTAACAAAACCGGTGAACTGGAGGGGCGGATTCCTGACAGGAAATTAAGGAAAAATCTGTCTGGAAACGGACGGTGTACGTGCGACAACAACAAATCGTCTCGGAGCATAGTACAGTGCCGCACCACATCCACGTCACAACAGACGTTCAAAGTGGCCTCGTTGCAGGTGATAGGGATAGCAGCGGTTGTCACACAAAGATACACATAATCGTTCTTTGGCTTGCACTATGTTGGCGAGCCACTAACCTGGAACTTGTACTAGAGTTCGTCTCAATATTCTGTGGAGCTCGGCCCTTAAATCTGGTGTAAGCAGAGTCCACCGCCTCCCTGCCCGTTCATCTGTCTGAAAGGACCCATGATCACACAAACGCCAAAAAAGGGTTTGAAATGTTGTGTGATATGGTTGGTGTCTGTGATGGTAGTTCTCATGGTACAGCCGAGCTACGTTTCGACCGTTTCCGTCTACTTGGCCGTACACAAACACCATCTCGGCCTATCCCCAATATGAATATGGCTCTGAGCACTATGGGACTCAACTGCTCAGGTCACCAGTCCCCTAGAACTTAGAACTAGTTAAACCTAACTAACCTAAGGACATCACAAACATCCATGCCCGAGGCAGGATTCGAACCTGCGACCGTAGCGGTCTTGCGGTTCCAGACTGCAGCGCCTTTAACCGCACAGCCACTTCGGCCGGCCCAAATATGAATACCGGACCATTCAGCTGCAGAGTACGCTGCGTCAATCACACAGCCTGCAACACACAGGAACGTTAATTTGTCAGCGCCAAGTACCGTAGCAACGATGCATTTCGGTACACAATGTTCAAAGGGCCTGTTTCCCTCTATACAGGGCGTTACAAAAAGGTACGTCCAAACTTTCAGGAAACATTCCTTACACACAAAGAAAAAAAAATGGCTCTGAGCACTATGGGACTTAACATCTAAGGTCATCAGTCCCCTAGAACTTAGAACTTAGAACTACTTGAACCTGACTAACCTAAGGACATCAGACACATCCATGCCCGAGGCAGGATTCGAACCTGCGACCGTAGCACACACAAAGAAAGAAAATATGTTATGTGGACACGTGTCCGGAAAGGCTTACTTTCCATGTTAGAGCTCATTTTATTACTTCTCTCCAAATCACATTAATCATGGAATGGAAACACACAGCAACAGAACGTACCAGCGTGACTTCAAACACTTTGTTACAGGAAATGTTCAACATGTCCTCCGTTAGCGAGGATACATGCATCCACCCTCCGTCGCATGGAATCCGTGATGCGCTGATGCAGCCCTGGAGAATGGCGTATTGTATCACAGCCGTCCACAATACGAGCACTAAGAGTCTCTACATTTGGTACCGGGGGTTGCGTAGACAAGAGCTTTCAAATGCCCCCATAAATGAAAGTCAAGAGGGTTGAGGTCAGGAGAGCGAGGAGGCCATGGAACTGGTCCGCCTACACCAATCCATCGGTCACCGAATCTGTTGTTGAGAAGCGTACGAACACTTCGACTGAAATGTGCAGGAGCTCCATCGTGCATGAACCAAATGTTGTGTCGCACTTGTAAAGGCACATGTTCTATCAGCACAGGTAGAGTATCCCGTATGAAATTATGATAACTTGCTCCATTGAGCGTAGGTGGACGAAAGTAAAATGAGCTCTAACATAGAAATTAAGCGTTTCCGGACACATGTCCACATAACATCTTTTCTTTATTTGTGTGTGAGGAACGTTTCCTGAAAGTTTAGCCGTACCTTTTTGTAACACCCTGTATACATTCAGGAATCCGTCCCTGCAGTTTGTCGGTTTCATTGATGTTTACCCTGCGTATTTAAAAAAAATGTACTATAGAATAAATAAAAGAGGAATCCATTATTGTCAGTTACCTTGATACAATCCTTTTGCCGCCACATCCGTCGTAGTCGGGGGAGGGGGGCGGGGGGTCGGACGTCGCAGGTAAAAAAAAGTGCATAAGCGCGCTCACTGCAATTTAATCGGTTCGGTTTGATTCCTGCTGCTGCCATTTTATTTTAATCCACGCAACGCTAGGGATTAATATCATAAAGTCTACATATAGTTAAACAGTTCAATTTATATACATAAACTTTAGTTGCCATTACTGCCATTTTAAGTTAAAAGGCTATAGGCTATCACATTGTAGCACAACTGTAAAATGTTGCACGAGCCACCACTGGTCCCTATCATTTTTTCCTGCAGATTATTCCAGCGCTTGGATCCTGTCACACATACCCCATTAAGGGGAGACGGAAGGCCAGTGGACTTGAAAAATTCGATATCTAGATTTTAGCATATCTGAAATGCCTGGTCGTTCCTGCGTGAAACAGTTTTTGTTTAATTTAAACAAGACAATTTTTTCGTGAGATATGATGGTTTTCCTGACGCTCTGTGCAATCTGGCATTTAAATGCCACACTTCCTTTTTTGCGCCATGCAGAGATAATGCAAAGCATTTAATTAAATGAAATGAAATTAAACTCATATTTAGAGACCTTTGTAAAGATACAGCGTTGAAGAAATGTCTTCATGGGAAAACCCAAAATTTAAATGAATGTGCGAATTCTGTCGTTTGGAGCCGGTTACCGAAAACTGTATTTGTTCAGCTTACAATCCTCAAATTTGGTGTTTATGATGCTATTTTATGTTTCAATGATGGTGTACTTAGAAAACTGGAAGTTTTGGAATTATTGGACATAAAATCTAATGGAAATACTGCAAAATCCTTGGTGCAAATAGATAAAGAGAGAATCCGCAAAGCAGATATTACTAATTTAAATTGCACAAAAGAAGCCAGACAGAAAAGAAGAGGGACCAAGAGAAGAAAAGAAGATCGGTATGATTCAGATGATGCTCGGTATCGTGCAGGAAAATATTAGTGGTAAGTAATTCTCATCAATAACTATACTAGAATTGCAATACTAAACTTTAAATGGATTTTTCTCAAAACTACATTTTCTTACTTTCAGGACGTAATGGGGTTAGAAACATGAAATTTGGTTAGTTCGTACTGCAGATGGTAATAAGTTATTACAAGTAAATTGAGAACCACCAAACAATCAGAAACTGTTTTATAATAATAAATGCACAAAATAAAGTTAATTTTTACTAGTGAAAGATTAATTTTTTTTCTTCAAAACCATAAGAGGTATTATGATTATTTTACTTATAAATTGGGGCATATATATATATATATATATATATATATATATATATATATATATATATATATATTGTTTTATCACTCATAGTGTAACTATTCAAAGGGTAAAATAGCACTGGCAGAATAGGGATAAAAATTGCCTTCCGTCTCCCCTTAATGTGTCCCTTCCTCTGTTAAGATCGTTTCTTAAATTTATCTTCTTCCCTATTCTATGTTTTAGCAATTCTTCATGGTGTATTTCATCTGTCCACATAAAATTTAACGTTTTTCTATATTACAGAGTGTAAAAAGAATCATTCGATTTAAAAAAAATCATAACTATTATGTTATTTGAGATATGTGAGAGAAACTCTCGAGTTTTACATGGTTCCCGATAGGTAGCAGCAGTGTGCGCGCACTTCACTTCTAGTTGTCGGAACAACAGAAAGCGTTTGGTGTTGAACGTTTTGCGCAGTGCGGGTCGGTAACAACTGTTCAGCGTGACTTTCGTTCTAGTTACGGTGTGGATCCTCCTACAGCACAGAGCATTAGACGATGGTATGAACAATTCCGAGATACAGGTTGTTTGTGTAAAGGCAAATCTCCGGGACGTCCCCGAGTGTCTGATACAGAGGTCGAACGCATCCGCCATAGTTTCAGCCGTACATTACTGACCGGACGCAATGTGATTATTTTTTTGTGGCGGTTTATGTGCCTCCGATACCAACAACAATGAATGAACTGAGGCATCGCATAAAGGGAGGTCTGGAAGCTGTAACTCAAGACATGCTCCCTGCAGAGTGGGAACAATCTGAATACCGCATTGATGTATGCCGTACATCTCAAGGGGAGCATATTGAACACGTATGAAAAGGTACGAAAAAAGCTTTTTGAGTTTCCCATTCATCAAAAAACAAGTTCATTGTATATGTTTAGTTTCAGAAATATGGATGTGCCAAATCAGATGATTCTTTTTGTTACACCCCGTACTACTTTTCAAATGCTTCTAGCTTGTTCTTCTTCGCATTTCAGCTATTATGAAAAATGAAATGTCAGCGCGGCTGTAATCCCTTGGTAGCTGGTTTACCGGGTGTTGTCAATGAAACTTCCGCTTGGCCCAATTTCCGTAGTCGCACGGGTGCAGGATGAACGTCGCGCCGTGCGGCCGGCAGGCGTCGCCGAGCTCGAAGCGGTGAATGAAACGGGGGCCGAAGTTTCGCGGCTGTGGGCTGAGGAGAGAGAGAGAAACTGGCCGGCTAAACACAGCGGACTGCCGTGGCGCTGCGCGGCGGGGCGCGCGCGGCCCGCTTTCGCTTTCACCTTAAGGCGCGCTCGATTGGCGAGTCCGGCGCGCCGCGGAGGAATGTAATTCGAAATATTAGCAACCGGCGAGCTGGTGCGCCCACGGCGGCCGGCCGGCGAACCGGGGAGGCGGTTGCGACAGGCGCGGCCGCTCTGCGGGGGCGGCACCGCGGCAGGTGTCTCCGACAACCACCCACGTGGCCTCCACACCGACACTCGAGGCCTGCTCTGGTCACGGTACCAGAGAAGCAGTTCTCATCTTGAGTCTACATCCGCACTATCTGATCAAAGGCAGCGGACGATCCCTGTGTAATGCGTAGGTCTCAGGAGAGGCGGAGCCGGCAGTGTAAACCTAGGAGGGTTGTGTCGTCAGCAGGGAAGAAGTAACAGCAGGATCGGTCCATCGGGAGAGCTCACAAGGGGAACCCGCCAATTGTGAAATTCAGATTCGATTCATACTGCGCATAATAAAAGCTCATGGCCAGAGGTGTAACGTGGCAAAGCACCAAGATGCACTTCTCAGCCGTTGTCGAGAAAATCGACAGTTAAAAGAAACCGTTGCGGTGAAATACTCTCTACGATTAATAATTTTCTACAGCGTCGTGGCGCAGCGGTAAGCGCTCGGGTTCGTAATCCGAAGGTCGCCAGATCGATTCTCGCGCCATGCAACCTTTTTTTTTAGTATTTGCTTTTTGTAATTCAAATATATATATATATACAATTCCCGGCAATCAGTTGCAACAATTATGCATATAATAAGTTGTTGAAAGTCGTTTGTCGTGGAAAAACTGGCGACTTCGAACATCATTATGTTTTCCGCATACAAAGTTGTATTTCACAAATGTTATTAATTGTCTTCATAACGTTAACCACGTATAGTTCACGGAAGACGTAGAAACGATATTCCGAAACGAATACGTATAGCGTAAGTCAAACGTTCGAATTAGAATAGAGACCCCACGAACACAAATTTGCTGTGGCAGGTATGAAATATAAACTCTGTTACTCGCTCGTTACACTTGAAGGACAGACGTTGAATGGGCCGAAACGAGCCGCCGCATAACAGCGTAGTTGCCTGCTAACTTCGAAAGAAGGTAGATGCGGTCCCTAGCGCAACTTATAACATCGTCGAAAATCAGTGCGGACGGGAGAGCTTTGGTACACCCTGTTAAAAAAACGGAAAAATGGAGGCGGTACAATTGGAGAGCGATCCGCCTTCACCAACATGCATAAGAAATTCACTAATAGTATATATATAGTTGAATTACAAAAAAAAATAATAAAAAAATTGCATGGCGCGAGATTCGATCCGGCGACCTTCGGATTACGAAGCCGAGCGCGCTTACCGCTGCGCCACGACGCTGTAGAAAATTATTAATCGTAGAGAGTATTTCACCGCAACGGTTTCTTTTAACTGTCGATTTTCTCGACAACGGCTGAGAAGTGCATCTTGGTGCTATGCCACATTACACCTCTGGCCATGAGCTTTTATTATGCGCAGTATGAATCGAATCTGAATTGCACAATTGGTGGCCTCCCCTTGTCAGTGGATTCACATCACTGGAAGTCACTTGAGTAAAAAACATAAAATCTGTCAAGGACATTCCAACCCTTCCATTGTTACATTTTCTGAAGGTAGTGTCTACAGCTCGTAAATACACTGACAGGAAAAACCTTCTCAGCAACAAAAAATAATTAATGTAGAGTAACGAAATTTCGGGAATACATTTGTCTAGTTAACACATTTAAAAATGTGAAATGCTGCTACATTAATAACCGGTGTGACTGCCAGGATATTGAAAGCAAGCATTCAAACGTGTATTCAGAGTGTCGTATAGGTGTCAGATGTCAGTTTGTGGGATGGAGTTCCATGCCTCTTGCAGTTGCCGGCCGTTGTGGCCGTGCGGTTCTAGGCGCTACAGTACGGAACCGCGCGACACCTACGGTCGCAGGTTCGAATCCTGCCTCCTGCATTGATGTGTGTGGTGTCCTTAGGTTAGTTAGGTTTAAGTAGTTCTAAGGGAATGATGACCACAGCAGTTAAGTCCCATAGTGCTCAGAGCCATTTGAACCTCTTGCACTTGGTCGGTCAACACAGGGACGGTTAATGCTGGTTGTGGATGATGCTGGAGCTGACGTCCGATGATGGTCCGTATGTGCTAAATTGGAGATAGATCTGATGATCGAGCAAAAATGGTTCAAATGGCTCTGAGCACTATGGGACTCAACTGCTGAGGTCATTAGTCCCCTAGAACTTAGAACTAGTTAAACCTAACTAACCTAAGGACATGACAAACATCCATGCCCGAGGCAGGATTCGAACCTGCGACCGTAACGGTCCTGCGGTTCCAGACTGCAGCGCCTTTAACCGCACGGCCACTTCGGCCGGCGATGATCGAGCAGGAGAAGGCAATATTCGAGGCTTTGTACAGCAAGTTGGGTTACAACAGCGGTATGTGAGCAAGCGTTATCCTGTTAGAAAACACCCCCTAGATTGCTGCTCATGAATGGCAGCACAACAGGTTGAATCATCAGAGTGACGTACAAATTTGCAGTCAGAGTCCGCGGGAGAACCACAAGAGTCTCCTGCTGCAGTGCGAAGTCGCATCCCAGACCATAATTCCAGGTCCGTGTGTGGTTCTAGCACGTAGACAGGTTGGGCTCAGGTCCTCAGCTGGCTTCCTTCTAGCCACCACACAGCCATCACCGGCACCGAGGTAGGGACAGCTTTCATCAGAAAACGCAACAGACCTCCATCCACCCTGCCCTCCCGTGGGCCACCACTGAACTCGCAAATGGTGATGGTTATGGTTCAGTGAATTGCACAATGAACATTCGCCAAGCGCAGGATGCGCTGTCTGTCCAGTGACGGAGAAAGACATTGCGAGAGTTGATACAGGAAAACAGGCGCATGACGATGAGTGATATTGCAGCAACGATGAACATTAGTGTCGGATAGATCCACCATATTGTTCATGAAGTTCAAGTGGTGGTTCCTATACATTTGACATCAGAAATGAAAGAAAGGCGCATGGACGTGTCCAGGAAGACCTGAGGTTCGTGTGCTTGCCCAACCCCATGTACTCCCCGGATCTTGCACCTTCAGATTAGCACATTTTTAAGCCATTACAAGAAGATTTTAGTGTTTGAAGGTTCGCTCATGATGAGGAAGTACTGCCATCAGAGCATAACTGTTTATATACATGCCCTCAAGAACTCTTTGCACGTGGAATTGAGGAACTTCTCCAGCGCTAACCTAAGTGCATAGAACTTAGGGATGGCTGTTATTGCTGAAACAACCGATTTTCGATTATATTGAAGTTCCCGTTTTTTATTCCTATTATTTCCTCTAATAAGCGTAAAAATCTAGCAGAGATTGAAACATTTTGATTCTCTCACTTTCAAGATACACAAAATCAAAACATTAAATTAAACAGGCAGATAAAACTTAGTCCGTCCATCCTTCGCTGTTTTTCTCGAAAAGCGCTTCTTGGTTGAATACTACAAAATAATCACCAATAATCTTCTATTGATTTTAATTTTTTGAAACTCTGCACAGACATCATATTATAATAGGGGATTATACCACTATTTGGGCATTAGAAACAATCAGTGCTAAAGCGTGAAAACAGATGTTGAAGAACTCTGGTTTTCGTATTAACTTTTCGTTTTCAGTGGCTAAAAGCAGATGAGGACATATTACGTAGACGAAGGCAGCAAGTCATATACTTTCCATTTTTTTGTAAAATATATAAGAATTGTTAAGATTTTAATTTATTTATTAATTGTCTCTGTAATTTAATAGGGGCAGACGCGCTGAAAAAAGGAATTTCCTTCCTCTTTTGTTATTTCATAGAAATGGCCGACAAATGTTTAATCTCTTAAAGCAAATGAAGCATTCTACTTCACTGCTTCGCAGAATCTTTCCAAAGTAGGGTTGGTACTAAACTGCAATACAACGAATGTCCGCCGACGCCAGCGAGAAACAACCATATAAACCAGAAGGGTGAAGTTTTGCACACTGTATGCCGAGCGGTCTAAGGCGCTGCAGTCACGGACTGCGCGGCTCGTCCTGGCGGAGATTAGATTCCTCCCTCGGGCATGAGTGTGTGTGTTTGTCCTTAGGATAATTTAGGTTAAGTAGTGTGTAAGCTTAGGGACTGATGGCCTTAGCAGTTAAGTACCATAAGATTTCACACACATTTGAACATTTGAACACTGTATGTGAGCGCGTACCATGTAATAGGCTACATGGCCATGGGAACATTACTGTCTCAGTAGTGCAGACCAAATCTTACACCATTTGTTTATTGCTCGTTTCTGTCAGCATTGTTGCTGAAACAGCACTGAACGCTTTTCCCATTTTCTATAAAAACGGCATATTTCAAAGCAATGCAAATTTTAGGAGTCAAAATTACTCGTTTTTTAAAATAGGTTTATTAAAAAACGAAAAATTTTAGCACTGCTGCTAATCGATATTTAAGTTTTTGTAACCGATTAAAAGCGAAAAACCAAAAAGACCTCTTGTAACCGAGACTAGCCAAATACCGAAAAATTCCGGTTATTCAATACTAAAATACGGAAAAGGTTTTAACTGGTCGATTTCCCTTTCTTATTACAAAGTAGCTGCGTGGTCAGCGCGATAGACTGTCAATCCTAAGGGCCCGGGTTCGATTCCCGGCTGGGTCGGAGATTTTCTCCGCTCAGGGACTGGGTGTTGTGTTGTCCTAATCATCATCATTTCATACCCATCGATGCGCAATTCGCCGAAGTGGCGTCGAATCGGAAGACTTGCACCCGGCGAGCGGTCTACCCGACGGGAGGCCCTCGTCACACGACACTCACACTCATTAGAACTTGAGGCATTTATTTTGAAAAATAAGTAAGTATTCCATTCTCGTAATAAATTCCGGTTTTTCCCGAATGACACTAAAATGTAGATGTCTATCTTCCTTGTCTTGCACACAGCATGGGAAAGTGTAGGTGAGTTGTGTGCACAGAAAAAATGTTTTCAAAAACCCCACTGGTTTGTAGACAGAAGCTAAATACGGTTTTGCAGGAGGCGTGTGGGGCAGGATCTGCCTAGCTGGAGGCGGTGCCACAGCTCAGCTCGCGCTGGCAGCCTCCGACGCGTGAGGTGTGCGTAATGGAGGCCGGTGTTCTATTAGCGGTGATACCGGATGCTGCCCCGGCGGCAGAAAGTGGCAGTTTGGCCGACGCGGAACGCTGGCAACTCCGGCGTAATGGCGGATAATGCCCGGCCCGTGTTGCGCGGAGGACGGATCTCCCCAAACCAAAGTAGCCATTCCAGCACCGCCAGGGTGTGTGTATGTTCTGCGAGGCCTGCCGAAGCGGCGCTGCACACGCGTGCCGATGTGCTCGCCGGAGGGAAAGTAAATAATGCTCTCCGCGGCAATTCACTTGCAATTACACGCCCAGCTGCCGCTGTACTTCCCCTTAAAATAAAGCGCGCTTTCACGCGAAACAGCAGTGTCAGCGTCTGCGTGAAACTAACCACACGTCACTGTTTCTCAGCATTAAATAACTCAAACTGGTGTTAAATATGGAGTAATCAATTTCTTACTTTCAGATAAAAAATTTATATACAAATAGCAAAGTAAATAAAATGTAACGTATGCTGAGTGTTTAACGGTGATTATGATATATAAGCGTTAATTAGAATCTAGTTTTTAGATGTTGTTGTTGTGGTCTTCAGTCCTGAGACTGGTTTGATGCAGCTCTCCATGCTACTCTATCCTGTGCAAGCTTCTTCATCTCCCAGTACTTACTGCAACCTACATCTTTCTGAATCTGATTAGTGTATTCATCTCTTGGTCTCCCTCTACTATTTTTATCCTCCACGCTGCCCTCCAATGCTAAATTTGTGATCCCTTGTTGCCTCAGAACATGTCCTACCAACCGGTCCCTTCTTCTTGTCAAGTTATGCCAAACCTCCTCCCCAATTCTATTCAATACCACCTCATTAGTTATGTGATCTACCCATCTAATCTTCAGCATTCTTCTGTAGCACCACAGTTCGAAAGCTTCTATTCTCTTCTTGTCCAAACTATTTATCGTCCATGTTTCACTTCCATACATGGCTACACTCCATACAAATACTTTCAGAAACGACTTCCTGACACTTAAATCTATACTCGATGTTAACAAATTTCTCTTCTTCAGAAACGCTTTCCTTGCCACTGCCAGTCTACATTTTATATCCTATTTACTTCGACCATCATGAGTTATTTTGCTCCCCAAATAGCAAAACTCCTTTACTACTTTAAGTGTCTCATTTCCTAATCTAATTCCCTCAGCATCACCGGAGTTAACTCTACTATATTCCATTATCCTCGTTTTGCTTTTGTTGATGTTCATCTTATACCCTGCTTTCAAGACACTGTCCATTCCGTTCAACTGCTCTTCCAAGTCCTTTCCTGTCTCTGACAGAATTACAATGTCATCGGCGAACCTCAAAATTATTATTTCTTCTCCATGGATTTTAATACCTACTCCGAATTCTTCTTTCGTTTCCTTTACTGCTTGCTCAATATACAGATTGAATAACATCGGGGAGAGGCTGCAATCCTGTCTCACTCCCTTCCCAACCACTGCTTCCCTTTCATGCCCCTCCACTGTTATAACTGCCATCTGGTTTCTGTACAAATTGTAAATAGCCTTTCGCTCCCTGTATTTTACCCCTGCCACCTTTAGAATTTGAAAGAGAGTATTCCAGTCAACATTGTCAAAAGCTTTCTCTAAATCTACAAATGCTAGAAACGTAGGTTTGCCTTTCCTTAATCTTTCTTCTAAGATTAGTCGTAAGGTCAGTATTGCCTCACGTGTTCCAACATTTCTACGGAATCCAAACTGATCTTCCCCGAGGTCGGCTTCTACCAGTTTGTCCATTCGTCTGTAAAGACTTCTTGTTAGTATTTTGCAGCTGTGACTTATTAAACTGATAGTTCGCTAATTTCCACATCTGTCAACACCTGCTTTCTTTGGGATTGGAATTATTATATGCTTCTTGAAGTCTGAGGGTGTTTCGTCTGTGTCATACATCTTGCTCACCAGGACTGGCTCTCCCAAGGTAGTTTTTAGATAGCAAATCATTTTTCAGTATGTCTGCTTCTGTGTGATGTCCATTGAGTTTCAGTCGCTTCAGCCGTAGGCGCTAGCAGATCGTCCCACGTACCTTGGGATTTTCCGTATGGGCACTACATCACTAAGTGCTGTACTGTTTCTTCTGGAGCTTCATAGTCGGATCTGCATCTACATCTACATGACTACTCTGCAATTCACATTTAAGTGCTTGGCAGAGGGTTCGTCGAACGACAATCATACTATCTCTCTACCATTCCACTCCCGAACAGCGCGCGGGAAAAACGAACACCTAAACCTTTCTGTTCGAGCTCTCATTTCTCTTATTTTATTTTGATGATCATTCCTACCTATGTAGTTTGGGCTCAACAAAATATTTTCGCATTCGGAAGAGAAAGTTGGTGACTGAAATTTCGTAAATAGATCACGCCGCGACGAAAACCGTGTTTGCTTTAATGACTTCCATCCCAACTCGCGTATCATATCTGCCACACTCTCTCCCCTGTTACGTGATAATACAAAACGAGCTGCCCTTTTTTGCACCCTTTCGATGTCCTCCGTCAATCCCACCTGGTAAGGATCCCACACGGCGCAGCAATATTCTAACAGAGGACGAACGAGTGTAGTGTAAGCTGTCTCTTTAGTGGACTTGTTGCATCTTCTAAGTGCCTTGCCAATGAAACGCAACCTTTGGCTCGCCTTCCCCACAATATTATCTATGTGGTCTTTCCAACTGAAGTTGTTCGTAATTTTAACACCCAGGTACTTAGTTGAATTGACAGCCTTGAGAATTGTACTATATATCGATTTCTTTTGGAACTCATGTGGATCACCTCACACTTTTCGTTACTTAGCGTCAACTGCCACCTGCCACACCACACAGCAATCTTTTCTAAATCGCTTTGCAACTGATACTGGTCTTCGGATGACCTTACTAGACGGTAAATTACAGCATCATCTGCGAACAACCTAAGAGAACTGCTCAGATTGTCACCCAGGTTATTTATATAGATCAGGAACAGCAGAGGTCCCAGGACGCTTCCCTGGGGAACACCTGATATCACTTCAGTTTTACCCGAGCGAGGTGGCGCAGTGGTTAGCACACTGGACTCGCATTCGGGAGGACGACGGTTCAATCCCGTCTCCGGACATCCTGATTTAGGTTTTCCGTGATTTCCCTAAATCGCTTCAGGCAAATGCCGGGATGGTTCCTTTGAAAGGGCACGGCCGATTTCCTTCCCCATCCTTCCCTCACCCGAGCTTGCGCTCCGTCTCTAATGACCTCGTTGTCGACGGGACGTTAAACACTAATATCCTCCTCCTCCTCGATGATTTGCCGTCTATTACTACGAACTGCGACCTTCCTGACAGGAAATAACGATTCCAGTCGCACAACTGAGACGATACCCCATTGGCCAGCAGCTTGATTAGAAGTCGCTTGTGAGGAACGGTGTGAAAAGCTTTCCGGAAATCTAGAAATACGGAATCAAATTGAGATCCCCTGTCGATAGCGGCCATTACTTCGTGCGAATAAAGAGCTAGCTGCGTTGCACAAGAACGATGTTTTCTGAAACCATGCTGATTACGTATCAATATATCGTTCCCTTCGAGGTGATTGGGGGTTTTCAGTCATTGTCTACCTAAAGAGCATAGCTTTCGTTGTATCGTATCCTGTTCTGATTCTGTTCAGGCGGTCCCGTCGTTTCCGAGCCAGATGCGTGGAAGTGGTCTTACTGGATCTGTGTACATCGCGTAGTTGTGGTTCTGAAAGGACGCCCATTCTGATCTCCATTGCTCTTTGAAGTCATGGGTGGGTGGAATGGAACATAGTTCCAGATAAATAAATAAAAAATAAAAAAAAAACGCACCACGAAGGAATTATCTGGATTAGAATGGAATGGAGAGATATGATATACATCTACAGACAGACAAATGACTTGAATTTCAGAAAAATTCAAGAGAAAGTTATTCACGAATTGAGCAAGTCATCTGCAGGATGTCTGGTCAATTGAGCCTGGCTATTTTATTATTAGGCCTCTCTCTGGACCTCCTTCTAACAATGTATTGCTTTGTGTGTTATCTTCCTGTAACTGTATGACCTAATTTTAGTTTTGGTTTTTCGTACATTTCGGTGTTGCTGTGTCTCGTCCGTAAGGTTGTTAACTTGTCTTGCAGCGCGGACCCAGCCGTTGTTTTCGGGCAGCTATGTTGGCCTCCCACGTGACTGCAAAGTCGGCGTGGTTTCGTACGGACCCTTGGCCAGCTAACAAATTTCCTTAAACGCTCTATCACTGTTGTATCCTCTGTAATGTTGTTAACTTTAATCGCGGATATATTTATTAAGCCACTTCATTCAGTTATTTTTTACAAGTTAAACTTATTATTTGTTGATGCAACCGATTCTGAATTTTGTTGTTGTTACATTTGTTAAATTAACAGCTGTAAATAATTTTCAATTTCAAGTAAAAGCTTCTACCATTTATAAGAAGTAATTCGAAGAATTTTGGTAAGATTTTCCTACAATAATTCGTCACTGTCACCTCACTGACTCAATAAGTTGAAGTTATTTAATGTCTTGTCACATTCTGCTACATGTTTGAGCTGTAAATGATGATGTCATCCAACCCCACAGCCTAGTTTGCTAAATACTAATGCAGTTTGTTAAAGGAACACAGTGCGTTCTCACTTATGATTTCATTCCAAATTCTGGAGTGCACACCCATTATTTTCCATGCCTTGTATTCTACTTTTTTTGTTCTTAGCAAGAACCGAGCACTTCCTTCCATATGTGAACTTCGTTTCATACATTTCCGTCGATGGAAATTAAAAATGTAGAAACAATGATGTTGATTTCGACCACGACTCAGTTGATCACAAAAATGGCAACAATTGCATATGTCAAGGTGAAAAGCTAAAATTACAGTTTTTCTCCTTTTCCGTGCAGCTGAACTGCTCCGGGGCAGTTACATGTAATTAAAAAGTAGAAATCCAGTACGAAAATGATCATACGACGCTCACTTCGTCAACAGTTTCCTTCCGGAATAAAGAAAAGTTGCTAATACGACTCTCAGCGAAGTTCGTAATTGAACAAATTTCAATTCTTCGTAGATCATTACTACGTAAAGCCCAGAACTTCTTTACGTTTTCAGTGTCATTTCTGTTAACTGTGTATGTTATCCGTTTCCACATTACATTCGTGGAACATGTTGCATTACGTCTACCCGGCAATTATACTGGAATGAAATGATATACACCAGCGAGAGCGCAGGCTGCAGACGTAAGAGCTTAAAATAGCGCCGTGTGTATCGATGCCGGCAATCAGGATTGTGTGTAAATGCACGTCAAACGGCAAGTACAATCGTGATTAGCTGAATATAAGTGGAAGACGCTCATAAATTACATTCTGAGGGTCTGTGCATAGTGCGACGGACACAGTCGCAATGGCTTGACTACTCGACCTTGATGTCACCAAGGATAACACGCTGTTCATTTCGCGGTAGTTACCGATGTCGCCATTAATAATTCACTGCTTTTACAGCCAATCGATGATAAATTATGCCGCCTCTGTTCAGATTGCATGATAAATAAAGCAAATGACAGACTCTCTCGTTTCTTCCTGTGGTCTTGACTTCGTATTTTCTGCTAGGGTCATCGAGAAATAACATCCGTTGTGGCGAGAGAAAAAAAAAAACCACGAAGACATAAATAGCTGTAACGATGGTATTTGTTACACGTACAAGTACCACCTCCCACTACTGTTCAACATAACTGTTTGCTTTACTGAGAGTCGTATCGTAATATGGGAAGAGGTTTAGATAAAGCAATCGCTCATTTTTGTCTTCTGTGGTGATAACCGACTAATTGAAGTTTGTCTCACTTTGTTGCCATCGCCAAGGAAGCGCAAGCGCCGTTGTTATGGAAAGTCTGTTCGTCTTCATCGTCCTCCGCACCCATTAATTTCCCAGTCGTTTTTACGATCGATTTATTCCCTCTTAATGTCTTAGTGCCCAGTCATCTAAGAGAGATTCAAATGTTTGAAAATGAGTATATGATGTACTATGACGTATTTCGCATACAAAAACACAGTATTTGCCCACTCGTACAGGTTGCGGACGTAACAGTATTGTTCATATACCTATCACCATGAGTGACAACCACGTGTACAATTCCTACATAAAACTGAAAACCCTTGAGAATATCCAGGAGAAAACGCCCATAGAGCGCGACGGGGAATGATATGTTGCAGGGCTCACGGTGATTACAACGGCCTAGAAAACCATCCTTCTTACGTCGAATTACAGGATGATCGACAACTCACGCACATCAACCCGAAGAAGCGAAATAAACCACTTACTGATGTCTTGTTACACAACACGGTTCAGCGTCCACTATTCAACGGCGAGGTACGGCCTACCGCACTCCAGTTGCGTGACCGAGCGAGGTGGCGCAGTGGTTAGCATACTGGACTCGCATTCGGGAGGACGACGGTTCAATCCCGTCTCCGGCCATCCTGATTTAGGTTTTCCGTGATTTCCCTAAATCGTGTCAGGCAAATGCCGGGATGGTTCCTTTGAAAGGGCACGGCCGATTTCCTTCCCAATCCTTCCCTCACCCGAGCTTGCGCTCCGTCTCTAATGACCTCGTTGTCGACGGGACGTTAAACACTAACCACCACCACCACCAGTTGCGTGATAGTGCAACCTGTTTTCATGAAATACGTGTGGATTTTCAATTGACCCAATTCTTGTGTTCTGAGTATTCTCGTATCCACTAAGGTGGAACCACACCCTGTCAGTGATGAAAACACGAATCAGTTCTGCGATTCCATGTGAACATAGGATAGAAACCACGTACGGTACGCTACACACTTTTCCTTATCCGACACCTTTAATCCCTGCACTCTACGAACACGAATTGCATGAAATTTCAGCTTCTGCATTCCTTTCTCGTCATTACTATACGAGATCTGAGACTTGACAGATAGTCTCCTCAATTTTTCTGAAGGCGAACGAAGCATCACATTGATCACCTCAGCCCATTTAGCGTTCGTCAAAGTGACCGTTCGTCAAAGTGGCCGCTGTCCTGTTTCCCTTCTTGCCCGCTACAACTGATCCACATTTCTGGAAACGGCCGATTAATCCTGTTCTTGTTGAACTGGTCGGCACTGCCGTATCTCGATATTTCTCAGTAACAGCGTCTACAAAACGTGTAGATGAAAAATTAGCATAATACTGTTGAATAGTGAAAAGTCGTTGCTCTTGGGATAACGACACGTTTACCAAGCAATGAACTTCCCAATACCATAGACATTACGTGACCTCTGGCTGATACATCGGCGTGCTCGTTTGTTGTCGATAATAACTGCAGTGGTATCTTATGATTGCTGATCAAATCAATGCAGCAACTTCTATTCATGCACACATTTATTTTCATGTGAAAAAACTTTCTGATCATGCTGTAGAAATCTAAAAACGGTAAACAGCCACTCTTCCACTCGGTGGTAAGATAACCAAAAAATGACAAATAATACAAACAACAAAGACCGAAAATCTCTGCAGAAGTCAAAACGTGGGTTCTGAAGACGACGACTGAATGAGACCCAGCTTACTCTATTCATGCCAAGACTGAGATGGCGGTAGATATTGGTGCTCGGATAGGTGTCGTGTCCCTTGACATCCGTAAGGAATTAGATAACTGCCTCCAAATGAATAAAATAAGAGTGCTGTATCGGGAGTTTATGACTACTTTGGCAGCAACACACAATACATCCGAGTTACGTGGACAGCCGACTTCCTAACAGACGACCTACAAAGACTGCAACGCTCAAAATGGCCACCAGATGGTAGCCAACAAGCCGTCAGAGGCCCTACAGACCTTTTTCTTACGCTGGCCACGTGCCAGGATGTAGAACACGCTGTATCCCTGCCCCAAGCGCTGTACTTAGGACCAGTACTAGAGCCCTGAGCAAGCAGTTCACTCCGAGTGGGTTTCCTGGGCCAGGTGTCGATTTGCAGTGGCATTCCATCCATCAGGAGCTCACTTCAGAATCATCGTTATGCCATCACCCTGATCATGCTAGTCTTAGACCACCGGAACCTCCGACATGGCCGTTCGAGAAGAAGATGTGGCCCCAATATGGTGATTGACCAGTGGCCTTGTAATAATTCTGTGTTTGTCCTTATAATCATACACTCATGCTCATAAATTGAGGATAATGCTGATACAGGGTGAAACAATGCACTGGTGGGCGGTTTGCGGATTTAAATCACCTCGGGGTGTGACCATGCGATGCATTTGACCTGCGGTCCTCGCACGGTGGCGCTGGCAGCAGTCCACATACGTAGAGATGTGTTGGTGAATGTCAGAGTATTGTGCAGCGAGTAAGTGTGCACACGTTATCATACGTGTCAATGGTGAATATGCGTTAAAAATGGCTCAAAGAACACATACTGATGACGTTATGAGGGGTAGAATACTAGGGCGACTGGAGGCTGCTCAAACACAGCAGGTCGTAGCACGGGCCCTCCGTGTGCCACAAAGCGTGATCTCAAGATTATGGCAACAATTCCAGCAGACAGGAAACGTGTCCAGGCGCTACAGTACTGGACGTCCACAGTGTACAACACCACAAGAAGATGTCACCATCAGTGCCACAGATGGCCAGGGAGTACTGCAGGTAGCCTTGCTCGAGACCTTACCGCAGCCAATGGAACAGTTGTCTCCAGACACACAGTCTACAGACAAGTGAACAGACATGGTTTATTCGCCCGGAGACCTGCAAGGTGCATTCCACTGACTCCTGGTCACAGGAGAGCCCGTAAAGACTGGTGTCAATAGCACAGTACATGGTCATTGGAACACTGGTCCCAGGTTATGTTCACGGACGGGTCCAGGTATAGTCTGAACAGTGATTCTCGCCGGGTTTTCATCTAGGGTGGGGTGGGATTATGAGTGGTGCACGTACACCCCTGCATGTCTTTGGCAGAGGAACTGTAACAGGTCAGGTGTATCGGGACGTCATTTTGCACCAGTATTTCCGCCTTTTCAGTGGTTGACTGGGTCCCACCTCCTTCCCGATAGATGACAACGCAGCGTCACGCCTAGCTGTCATAGTGGAGGAGTTCCTTGAAACAGAAGATCTCAGGTGAATGGAGTGGCCTGCCTGTTCTCCAGACCTAAATCCCATCGAGCACGTCTGGGATGCTCTCGGTCGACGTATCGCTGCACGTCTTCAAACGCCTACGACACTTCAGGAGCTCCAACAGGCACCATTGCAAGAATGGGAGGCTATACCCCAGCAACTGCTCGACCACCTGATCCAGAGTATGCCAACCCGTTGTGCGGCCTGTGTACATGTGCAAGGTGATCATATCCCGTACCGATGTCTGGGTACATGCGCAGGAAACAGTGGCGTTTTGTAGCACATGTGTTTCGGGATGGTTTTCTCAACTTATCACCAAGACCGCGGATGTACAGATCTATGTCGTGTGTTTTTACTATGTGCCTACGCTATTACCGACAGTTCTGTGTAGTGCCACGTCGTCTGCAATTATCCTTAATTTATGAGCATGAGTGTATTTGCCGAACTTAGAAATTTGTCGTTGAACTCTGACTTTGACAGGTCCCTTCAGGACTTTGTTTAGCAATCTGACATGCAAAGACATCAGGCCTAGTTACTGTCTGTGTTAAAACAAGAAGGTTTATTTTGTTTGTCGCTGTTTCCAAACTGACTTCAACGAAGGAAGGCTGTCTCATCTCGACTAAAATAAACTTGGAAATCATTGTAATTCTGGGTCGTCTTTTCTAACTGCTTGTGGCACATGCTTTAACGTGTGTACGGAATATCAGACCAACTGTGAGATTGGGTTGAAGAGTTTATAACAAACAGAACACCGCTTGTCATTCTCAATAGAGAGAAGTGTTCAGACTTCGGGCGTACCCCAAGAGAGTATTACAAGGGCATTACTTTTCATAATAGATGTAAATGCCATAGACATCATCAGAAGTTCGATGAAACTTTTCGTAGATGATGCTGTTGTATATAGAGATGCTGCAACGCTAGAAAATTGTAGTGAAGTGCAGGAAGACCTGCCAGATGATCGACTATTTGAATATGGAGTGGCAGTTGACACCATAACAAACATGACATGTTGCATGTACACAGGCAGAAAGACCTATTATTGCATAATTACTCCATTATAGAAGAATCACTGGAAGCAGTCGCTTCCATAAAATATCCAGGATTTACAGAAGACCCTCCACGAGAAACTAATCGCAGGTATGTCAGATGCCAGACTGAGATTCATTGGAAGAATCATCAGGATGTGTAAACCACCAAGAAAACCACAAAACTCTCATTCGACCATTACTTGAACTGGGTATTGCTCGTCAGTCTGTGACCCGTAACACAGTGAAATGAAAAAAAAATTAGATAAATCCAAAGAGGAGCGGCATATTTCGTAACAGATTCATTTTGTAAGGGCGAAATTGTCACAGATATGGTCAACCAGCTCCATGGAGAGAGGCATTCTCCATCACGGTGCGTACATGGATACTCTGAAAATCAAACTTAAGTGCCTGCCAGAGGGTTCATTGAGCAACCTTCACAATAATTCTCTATTATTCCAGTCTCGAACAGTGTGCGGAGATAACGAACTCCTATACCTTTCCATTATTATGGTGATTGTTTCTCCCCATCTAGGTCAGCGCCAACAAAATATTTTCGCGTCTGGAGGTTCGCTGGTGATTGAAATTTCGTCAGACGATTCCGCCGAAACTAGAAACGCCTTAATGGTGTCCACCCCAAATCCTGTATCATTTCAGTGACACTCTCTCTCCTATTTCGCGATAATACAAAAATTGCTGCTGTTCGTTGAACTTAATCGATGTACTCGGTTAATCCTACACTACATGATCGAAAGTATCCGGACACCTGGCTAAAAATGACTTAAAAGTTCGTGGCGCTCTACATCGGTAATGCTGGAATTCAATATGGTATTCGCCCACCCTTAGCCTTGATGACAGCTTACACTCTCGCAGGCATACGTTCAATCAGGTGCTGGAAGGTTTCTTGGGGAATAGCAGCCCATTCTCCTGCACTGAGGAGAGGTATCAGTTTCGGTCGGTGAGGCCTGGCACGAAGTCGGCGCTCCAAAACATCCCAAAACTGTTCTATAGGATTCAGGTCAGGACTCCGTGCAGGCCAGTTCATTACAGGGATGTTGTTGTCGTGTAACCACTCCGCCACAGCCCGTGCATTATGAACAGGTGCTCGATCGTATTGAAAGATGCAATTGCCATCCCCGAATTCTCTTCAACAGTGGGAAGCAATAAGATGCTTAAAACATCAATGTAGGCCTGTGCTGTGATAGAGCCATGCAAAACAATAAGGGGTGCAAGTCCCTTCCATGAAAAACATGACCACACCATACCACCACCACCTCCGAATTTTACTGTTGGCACTACACACGCTGGCAGATGACGTTCACCAGGCATTCGCCACACCCACACCCTGCCATCGGATCGCGACATTGTATACCATGATTCGTCACTCCACACAAAGTTTTTCCACAGTTCAATCGTCAAATGTTTATGCTCCTTACACCAAGCGAAGCGTCGTTTTGCATTTACCGGCGTCGTATGTGGCTTATGAGCAGCTGCTCGACCATGAAATTCAAGTTTTCTCACCTCCCACCTGACTGTCATAGTACTTGCAGTGGATCCTGTTGCAGTTTGGAATTCCTGTGTGATGGTCGATGGATGTTTGCCTATTACACATTACGACCCTCTTCAACTATCGGCAAGCCGGTCGAAGTGGCCGTGCGGTTAAAGGCGCTGCAGTCTGGAACCGCAAGACCGCTACGGTCGCAGGTTCGAATCCTGCCTCGGGCATGGATGTTTGTGATGTCCTTAGGTTAGTTAGGTTTAACTAGTTCTAAGTTCTAGGGGACTAATGACCTCAGCAGTTGAGTCCCATAGTGCTCAGAGCCAGCCAACTATCGGCAGTCTCTATCAGTCAACAGACGAGGTCGGCCTGTACGCTTTTGTGCTGTACGTGTCCCTTTACGTTTCCACTTCACTATCACATCGGAAACAGTGGACCTAGGAATGTTTAGGAGTGTAGAAATCTCGCGTATCGACGTATGACCGAAGTGACACCCAATCACCTGACGACGTTCCAAGTCCGTGAGCACCCATTCTGCTCTCTCACGGTGTGTAATGAGGTCGCTGATATGGAGTACCTGGCAGCAGATGGCAGCACAATCCAACTTATAATGAAAACGTATGTTTATGGGGGTGTCCGGATATTTTTGATGACATAGCGTATCTGTAAAAGATGCCAGTTGTAATCCAAAAGAGGACGGACAAGCGTAGGGTAGGCAGACTCTCTAGCAGATCTGTTACATACTGTAAGCATTCAACCAATAGAATACAGTCTTTGGTTTGCCTTCCCCACAACGTTTTCCATGTGTTCTTTCCAGTTAACGTTGTTCCTAACTATAATACCTAGGTATTTAATTGAATTTACGGCCTTTAGACTTGACTAATTTGCTGTGTAACCGAAATTTAAAGGATTCCTTTCGGCACTCATGCGGATCACCTTCCACTTTTCGTTATTTGGGGTCAACTGCCAATTTTCGCACCATACAGGTTGAAAGGTCTCTGTTGGATTCCTTTCATGTTTAATTTCTCAAATTTGTTGTCTCTTATGGAATAAATTCCTCTTCTAAATTTACTGTGGCGTTTCTGACTATCTGGGAGGAGACTGAGTAGTGGAACGTGTTACTTTTACACGTAAACAAGAACGATCTGTCACACTACTACACTTTAAAACACAGTTTATATGTAATTCATGTCACACAGTCTCATACGGAACATACATCCGCTTTCTTTTATATACTGTATATGATAAGATACTGTCATCCCTCTTCCCTTCTGTGTGAGAGGATGAATGATCAAATGTGTTTGTAGTTGCATGCTTGAGGGTAGCAGACAAGGCTGTCTGCTAGAGAACAGTAGGACCAACGTCGGAACAGGTAGCTACGGTTCCTAAAAGCAGAGAGGTTTCTATTCTTAGTATGGTCCGGTCCGTCCCTTGTCATGTTGGTATAGGAAGCTGCCCCTCTGGCCCCTTCCGTTTGTCTTTCTGATCCACTCTCAGGAAGCACGCTGGGTGGTAGGCAGTTGCAGTCCAGTAGTAGGCAGTTGCAGTCTGGCGGTGGCGAGCGTCTGTAGTGGTAAGATCTCCGGCTAAGCGCGTGTCTGCTAAGTCCATAGGACAATGGATTTCTTAACTTCAGCCTAACTGAAAATTTAATCACCTTTATTTCGGGTTAGCTCTAAAATATCTAAGGTTATCTTAAATTGCAGCGTAGTGTAATTCTCGTGTGAAGTTCATATTATTTTCCGGTAGTTGCTTTGTCACTACTTTATGAGTAAAGTGGAACCACGTGTTGGTCAGTAACTCTAACTAAGATCAATCTTAAATGCGAATGCTTGTGTTATTATAATGTCTCGTCTTGAGAATATTTTTCAATATAGCAATTTTTCTTTATGCTTTTCTTTATGTTCAACCCACGTGGGGTGTACTTTGCGAGACCAGTACCACGTGCTTATATAACTGTTTGACCCGTCAGGTTAATAGTAAGACGTTAGTAACCAGTTCAAGGTTTTTCTTTTGTCAATTGCTTTTCGATCGAATTTATTTTATTATCAAAATTACTGTGGAGTTATATGCTTTCTGTAAACCAAGTTGACCACGTGAAGCATGTGGTGGAATCATCAAAGTACCCCTCAGCTATTCTTCTTGGGAAGATTTCACAAAGAGTTAATATGAATTTAGTATACCAGTGTGTGGTAATTACATGACGGACAGGATTGTGCTACGAACGTAATTTCTTTGACTGAAAATTTGAATCTGTTGGTTGTGGTTAACTTTCTCTTGCATGTGTTTCAATGTTCTTTGTGTGTTGTTTTATGAATGCAGTGTTGTATCCAGTCTCCCAATCTTGGCTCCATATTTTATGTGTTCCGTAAGATTCCAATCTCTCATTTTCACAATCGTAAATAAGGCACCAGTTCAGTATAACTCACGTATAATATGCTGAAATTTCAATGATCAATCTTAAAATAAATTTGCAAATATAAACTGATTTCTTTCTTTTTATTTAAATTCTCCTTTTTTTATATATAGATATATTACCGGTTGTTGTATGACTGTAAAAGATTATAATCAATGTTAGTCTGATTGGTAATGTGGTAAACCTAGACTAGTTACCAGCAGAAACAGTTACTTAGTAACTTAGTTACTTAGATTAACTTCCCCAGACAGCTCACGGCTTTCAACCCGGTTTCATTGTCCATCAGTACCGCTTTCTTCATAGCAAAATTAAAGTAACAATATTACAAGGTATCTTTTCTAAATCTTTTGCAGTTTGTTTTGATCTTCTGATGACTTTACCAGACGAGAAACGACAAAATCACCTGCAAAGAACCTAAGACGGCTGCTCATATTGTCTCCTACATCGTTAGTACACGTAAATAAGGAACAGCAATGGGCCTATAACACTATCTTGGGGAACGCCAGAAACGAATTCTGTTTAACTCGATGACTTTCCGTCATTTGCTACGAACTGTGACCTCTCTGACAGGAAATCACGAATCCAGTCACATAACTGAGACAATATTCCATAACGACGCAATTTGACTACTAGTGGCTTGTGTGATGCAGTATTCTAAACCTCCGAGAGCCTACGTTTCTAGAACAGGTAACAAATATAATCACGAAAAGACCACGATGGTACAATTAAGAGTGATTTGAGCCCACACGGAGAATTCTTCAGGCGTCGTCCTTCGCGGGAACTATTCGCCACTGGACCACGAAATGGGGGAAGCGACAGTGGTAAACAAAGTACCCTCTGCCATTCATCGCAACGTGGAATGTAGGTGTAGTGGTAGAGAGCGACCACTGGGGGAGACTGACTGGTAAGCAGACGATTTATGCGAAGGCGAGGAGACGGGCAGTATATCACCATCCTGTCTGACACACCCCCTTTCTCTTAAATAAATAAAAAAAAGACGGAAGTGAGTGGGAGCTGTAGCAGCACAGCCAGCTGTTCGCCTGTCGTGTGAGCTGTAGGCAGCCGGGGCCAGACTGCGTGGCTCCAGCGCCGAGCAGCCTGGGGCGCGACGGGTCCGGCAGCTCGGGTTCTGCTGTGCTCTGCAGCTGCTGCCTTACGTAAAGCCGTCTCACACGGAGCAAGGTTCGCCGCAAGTTTGCGAGATGGCGTGCATGCTCGCCGGCTTGCAGGGAAGGGAGCCGGCTATCTTCCATGTCGAAGCTCTCCCACGGTGCAAGATCGGCAGCTAGTTGTGTTGTGATCGGCTGCATGTTGTATCGAACGAAGATGGCTGCTTCAGGCACAGATGTTCAGAGCAAACTGCCGTTATTAGCTGTTTTGGTGCTAAACGATGCAGAAATGCATGCTAATGAGAGAAGAAGAAAGAAAGAATTGACGAAAAACTGTATTAAGTGGAGAAACGCTGGAAAAGGTGTGCTCTCCATGCTTCATAAAAAGTTGTTTTCATGACGTACGGACACTGCTCTTCCCTAAAAGTACGAGGGCAGTTCAATAAGTAATGCAACACATTTTTTTTCTCGGCCAATTTTGGTTGAAAAACCGGAAATTTCTTGTGGAATATTTTCAAACATTCCCACTTCGTCTCGTATAGTTTCATTGCCTTCCGACAGGTGGCAGCGCTGTACGGAGCTGTTAAAATGGCGTCTGTAACGGATGTGCGTTGCAAACAACGGGCAGTGATCGAGTTTCTTTTGGCGGAAAACCAGGGCATCTCAGATATTCATAGGCGCTTGCAGAATGTCTACGGTGATCTGGCAGTGGAAAAAAGCACGGTGAGTCGTTGGGCAAAGCGTGTGTCATCATCGCCGCAAGGTCAAGCAAGACTGTCTGATCTCCCGCGTGCGGGCCGGCCGTGCACAGCTGTGACTCCTGCAATGGCGGAGCGTGCGAACACACTCGTTCGAGATGATCGACGGACCACCATCAAACAACTCAGTGCTCAACTTGACATCTCTGTTGGTAGTGCTGTCACAATTGTTCACCAGTTGGGATATTCAAAGCTTTGTTCCCGCTGGGTCCCTCGTTGTCTAACCGAACACCATAAAGAGCAAAGGAGAATCATCTGTGCGGAATTGCTTGCTCGTCATGTGGCTGAGGGTGACAATTTCTTGTCAAAGATTGTTACAGGCGATGAAACATGGGTTCATCACTTCGAACCTGAAACAAAACGGCAATCAATGGAGTGGCGCCACACCCACTCCCCTACCAAGAAAAAGTTTAAAGCCATACCCTCAGCCGGTAAAGTCATGGTTACAGTCTTCTGGGACGCTGAAGGGGTTATTCTGTTCGATGTCCTTCCCCAAGGTCAAACGATCAACTCTGAAGTGTATTGTGCTACTCTTCAGAAATTGAAGAAACGACTTCAGCGTGTTCGTAGGCACAAAAATCAGAACGAACTTCTCCTTCTTCATGACAACGCAAGACCTCACACAAGTCTTCGCACCCGAGAGGAGCTCACAAAACTTCAGTGGACTGTTCTTCCTCATGCACCCTACAGCCCCGATCTCGCACCGTCGGATTTCCATATGTTTGGCCCAATGAAGGACGCAATCCTTGGGAGGCACTACGCGGATGAAGAAGAAGTTATTGATGCAGTACGACGGTGGCTCCGACATCGACCAGTGGAATGGTACCGTGCAGGCATACAGGCCCTCATTTCAAGGTGGCGTAAGGCCGTAGCATTGAATGGAGATTACGTTGAAAAATAGTGTTGTGTAGCTAAAAGATTGGGGAATAACCTGGTGTATTTCAATGCTGAATAAAACAACCCCTGTTTCAGAAAAAAAATGTGTTGCATTACTTATTGAACTGCCCTCGTGCATATCAATGCTTCAATCGCATCCTTGGACCACTGCGGTGCCATTATTTAATAATTATACGAACTTGCTACCGCACCTCACAACAGCAGAAAAGCGACTATCAACAAAGGCTTCCCGCCCAAGCTTTCCGCGACTGACGTCACAAACGAAACGTCTCATGATTGGCCAACGCAGGTGGCACGCAGGGAACCTTACAAGAAAAATAGCACCGGACCTATCCTGGAAATCTTACAAGGTTCCCAGCAACGTAGCCCGTTAGCAGACGACGGAGCCCGCAAGGTAGCCGTCGCGCGAGCCAGCAAGGAAACTTGCAGCGAATCTTGCTCCGTGTGAGGCGGACTTAAGCCCAGGTGAGCCAGCCCGCTATCCAGCGCTCTCCGGCGACTGCGCTGGCTGCCGTAGTCGCGCCGCTGTCACGACTAGCTTCATAATCACAGTATCATATACTGTATAATGTAGTTCATGAAATAAGTTCGTGGCTTGAGGAAAATAATTTCATGCTAAATCACAGTAAGACTCAGGTTTCACAGTTTATCACTCACAATTCAACAAGAACTGATATTTTGACAGAATGGGCATATTATAAGCGAGACGGAACAGTTCAAGTTCCTAGGCGTTCGGATAGATAGTGAGCTGTTGTGGAAAGCCCATGTCCAGGATCTTGTCCAGAAACGAAATGCTGTTTTATTTGCCATTAGAACAGTATCTGAAATAAGTGACAGTTCAACACAAAAAGTAGTCTACTTCGCATATTTTCATACGCTTATGTCACATGGTATTATTTTTTGGGATAATTCTTCTGATTCAAAAAGGGTATTTTTGGCTCAAAAACGGGCTGTTCGAGCTATGTGTGGTGTAAGTTCGAGAACCTCATGTCGACCCCTATTCAATAGTCTGGGAATTCTGAAATTGCCCTCACAGTATATATTTTCTTTAATGTCGTTTGTTGTTAGCAATATTAGCTTATTCCCAAGAGTTAGCAGCTGTCACTCAGTTAATACTAGGCAGAAATCAAATCTGCATGTGGAATGCACTCCCTTGACTCTTGTGCGGAAAGGAGTGCACTATTCTGCTGCATCCATTTTCAATAAGCTACCACAAGAACTCAAAACGCTTCCAAGTCTAAACTGAAGAGTTTCCCCATGGCTCACTCCTTCTATTCTGTCGAGGAGCTCCTGGAAGAGCTGAAAAATTAAGCAATTTCCAGTGTTACATTGTTGATTTCCTTTGTTTAACCTTACGAATTGTCGCCTGAATACCTTTCTTGTATATCATTTCATCTGTTTCTACTATCGTGTTATAATTTCATGTATTGACTCGTTCCACGACCATGGAGACTTCTCCTTAATTTGGTTCCACGGAACAATAAATAAATAAATAAATAAATTTCTCAAAGTTGATACGTCAATTATTTACGTCAAAGAAATTTGATAGTGTAATACGGAAATAACACTTGGTTCAAGAATCATGAAAGAAGGTCGTATACATGGAAGAAGCCTGGAGATACTAGAAGGTATCAGATAGATTATATAATGGTAAGACAGAGATTCAGGAACCAGGTTTTAAATTGTAAGACATTTCCAGGGGCAGATCTGGACTCTGACCACAATCTATTGGTTATGAACTGTACATTAAAACTGAAGAAACTGCAAAAAGGTGGAAATTTAAGGAGATGGGACCTGGATAAACTGACTAAACCAGAGGTTGTCCGGAGTTTCGCCGGCCGGAGTGGCCGTGCGGTTCTAGGCGCTACAGTCTGGAACCGAGCGACCGCTACGGTCGTAGGTTCGAATCCTGCCTCGGGCATGGATGTGTGTGATGTCCTTAGGTTAGTTAGGTTTAATTAGTTCTAAGTTCTAGGCGACTGATGACCTCAGAAGTTAAGTCGCATAGTGCTCAGAGCCATTTGAACCATTTGTACGGAGTTTCAGGGAGAGCGTAAGGTAACAATTGACAGGAATGGGGGAAAGAAATACAGTAGAAGAATAATGGGTAGCTTTGAGGAATGAAAAAGGGAAGGCAGCACAGGATCAAGTAGGTAAAAAGACGAGGGCCAGTAGAAATCCTTGGGTAACAGAAGAAATATTGAATTTAATTGACGAAAGGAGAATATATAAAAATGCAGTAAATGGAGCAGGCAAAAAGGAATACAAACGTCTCAAAAATGAGATCGACAGGAAGTGCAAAATGGCTAAGCAGGCGTGGCTAGAGGACAAATGTAAGGATGTAGAGGCTTATCTCACTAGGGGTAAAATAGATACTGCCTACAGGGAAATTAAAGACCTTTGGAGAAAAGAGAACCACTTGTATGAATATCAAGAGCTCAGATGTAAACCCAGTTCTAAGCAAAGAAGGGAAAGCAGAAAGGTGAAAGAGTATATAGAGGGTCTATAAAAGAGCAATGTACTTGAGGACAATATTATGGAAATGGAGGAGGATGTAGATGAAGATGAAATGGGAGATACGACACTGCGTGAAGAGTTTGATAGGGCACTGAAGGACCTAAGTCGAAACAAGGCCCCGGGAGTAGACAACATTTCATTAGAACTACTGACGGCCTTGGGAGAGTCAGTCCTGACAAAACTCTACCATCTGGTGAGCAAGATGTATGGGACAGGCGAAATACCCTCAGACTTCAAGAAGAATATAATAATTGCAATCCCAAAGAAAGCAGGTGTTGACAGATGTGTAAATTACCGAACTATCAGTTTAATAAGTCAAAGCTGCAAAATACCAACGCGAATTCTTTACGGACGAATGGAAAAACTGGCAGACGCCGACCTCGGGGAAGATCAGTTTGAATTCCGTAGAAATATTGAAACACGTGAGGTAATACTGACTCTACGACTCACATTGGAAGAAATATTAAGGAAAGGCAAACGTACGTTTCTAGCATTTGTAGACTTAGAAAAAGTTTTTGACAATGTTGACTGGCATACTCTTTTCCAAATTCTAAAGGTGGCAGGGGTAAAATACAGGGAGCGAAAAGCTATTTACAATTTGTATAGAAAGCAGATGGCAGTTATAACAGTCGAGGGACATGAAAGGGAAGCAGTGGTTGGGAAGGGAGTGAGACAGGCTTGTAGCCTATCCTAGATGTTATTCAATCTGTATATTGAGCAAGCAGTAAAGGAAACAAAAGAAAAATTCGGAGTAGGAATTAAAATCCATGGAGCAGAAATAAAAACTTTGAGGTTCGCCGATGACATTGTAATTCTGTCAGAGACAGCAAAGGACCTGGACGAGCAGCTGAACGGAATGGACAGTGTCTTGAAAGGAGGATGTAAGATGAACATCAACAAAAGCAAAACAAGGATAATGGAATGTAGTCGAATTAAATGGGGTGATGCTGCGGGAATTAGATTAGGAAATTAGACGCTTACAGTAGTAAATGAGTATTGCTATTTGGGAAGCAAAATAACTGATGCTGGTCGAAGTAGAGAGGATATAAAATGTAGACTGGCAATGGCAAGGAAAGTGTTTCTGAAGAAGAGAAATTTGTTAACATCGAGTATAGATTTAGGTGTCAGGAAGTCGTTTCTGAAAGTATTTGTATGGAGTGTAGGCATGTATGGAAGTGAAACGTGGACGATAAATAGTTTAGACAAGAAGAGAATAGAAGCTTTCGAAATGTGGTGCCTGCGAAGAATGCTGAAGATTAGATGGGTAGATCACATAAGTAACGAGGAGGTATTGAGTAGAATTGGTGAGAAGAGAAATCTATGGCACAACTTGACTAGAAGAAGGGATCGGTTGGTTGGGCATATTCTGAGACATCAAGGGATCACCAGTTTAGTACTGGAGGGAAGCGTGGAGGGTAAAAATTGTAGAGGGAGACCAAGATATGAATACACTAAGCAGATTCGGAAGGATGCGGGTTGGAGGAGGTAATGGGGGATGAAGAAGCTTACACAGAATAGAGTAGCATGGTGAGCTGCATGAAACCAGTCTCAGGACTGAAGACCACAACAAGAACAAAATTCGGAACTTTGTCAAATCTTGCCTTTAGTCAAAGAAATGTGATCAAATCTAGGCCCTCAATGTAGATTTGACCATAAAAGTCGTTCGTTCAAAATGGTTTAAATGGCTCTGAGCACTATGGGACTCAACTGCTGAGGTCATTAGTCCCCTAGAACTTAGAACTAGTTAAACCTAACTAACCTAAGGACATCACAAACATCCATGCCCGAGGCAGGATTCGAACCTGCGACCGTAGCGGTCTTGCGGTTCCAGACTGCAGCGCCTTTAACCGCACGGCCACTTCGGCCGGCAGTCGTTCGTCTCCTGTTCATACAATGCGAAATGCAACCGCTTGGAGAGCTGTCATCCCTACAGCTATTTGACGTTTGTAGTGTGAAAAGTTTAGTTTGTATTTTCCTTCGACTCTTTTTAATAGCCTTGCTTCGACTGTGATGGAGGGTTATCAAGGGGCACAGTGCATACTACACTGAAGACCCAAAGAAACTGGTACACCTGCCTAATGGCGTGTAGGGCCTCCGCGAGCACGCAGAAGTGCCGCATCACGACATGACATGGACTCGACTAATGTCTGAAGTAGAGCTGGAAGGAACTGACACCACGAATCCTGCAGGGCTGTCAATACATTAGTAAGGTTACGACGGGGTGCAAATCTCTCCTGAACACCACTTCGTAATCGATCGCAGATATGCTCAATGATGTTCATGTCTGGGGAGTTTGGTGGCCAGCGGAAGTGTTTAAACTCAGAAGAGTGTTCCCTGAGACACTCTGTACCAGTTGTAAACGTGTGGATGCTTACGCACGTGCCACCAGTTAGAGTCGTATCTAGACATATCAGGGTCCCGCATCACTCCAACTGCACACGCCCCACATCATTACGGAACATCCACCAGCTTAAACAGTCCCCAGCTGACATGCAAGGTTCGTGGATTCGTGAGGTTGTCTTCATACCCGTAAACGTGCATCCACACGATAAAATCTGAAACGAGACTCGTCCGATCGGGCAACACGTTTCCAAAAAATGTTCAAATGTGTGTGAAATCTTACGGGACTTAACTGCTAAGATCATCAGTCCCTAACCTTACACACTACTTAACCTAAACTATCCTAAGGAGAAACACACACACACCCATGCCCGAGGGAGGACTCGAACCTCCGCCGGGACCAGTCGCACAGCCCATGACTTAAGCGCCCAAGACCGCTCGGCTAATCCCGCGCGGCAACACGTTTCCGGTCATCAACAGTCCAATGTCGGTGTTGACGGGCTAGGCGATGCGCAAGGATTTGTGTCGTGCAGTCATCAAGCACACACCAGTGGACATTCGGTTCCGAAAGCCAATATCGATGATGTTTCGTTGAATGGTTCGCACGCTGACACTTTTTGGTGGCCCAGCACTGAAATCTGCAGCAGTTTTCGGAAGGGTTGCACTTCTGTCGCGTTGAACGATTCTCTTCAGCCGTCTTTAGTCCCGTTCTTGAAGGATGTTTTTCCGGCCGCAGCTATGTCGGAGATTTCATGTTTTTCCGGATTCCTCATATATACGGTACACTCGTGAAATAGTCGCACGTGAAAATCCACCATTCATTGCTACCTCGGAGATGCTGTGTCCCATAGCTCGTGCGCCGACTATAATATCACGTTCAAACTCACATAAATGTTTATAACCTGCCATTTAGCGGCAGTAATTGATCTAACAACAGCACCAGACACTTGTTGTCTTATATAGCGTTGCCGACAGCAGCGCCGTATTCTGCCTGTTTACATACCTCTGTATCTGAATTCGCATGCTTATACCTGTTTCTCTGGCGCTTCAGTGTAGTTCGTGTAGCTATTGGAAAATTCAGAACTGAAAGAGCAGTCAAGCAAGCAAGACACCATACCATCAAAACTATCTTCATCAGTCCTAGAGAACTGCCTACTGAAGTACTAGTTTCCACGCAACACAGGATACAGTATATGCGCCGTACGTCGAGTACCCTGTATTAGTCTCATAGTTAAAAAAAATATGGGTCTGAGCACTATGGGACTTAACATCTGAGGTCATCAGTCCCCTAGAACTTAGAACTACTTAAACCTAACTAACCTAAGGACACATCCATGCCCGAGGCAGGATTCGAACGTGCGACCGTAGAGGTCGCGCGGTTTCAGACTGTAGCACCTACAACCGCTCGGCCACCCCGGCCGGCTACACTGCAGGGGCAACGGGGGCGTTCCTGCAGTTTTGGCCGAGCGGTTCTGGGCGCTTCAAAATGGTTCAAATGGCTCTGAGCACTATGGGACTTAATATCTGCGGTCATCAGTTCCCTAGAACTACTTAAATCCTAACTAACCTAAGGACATCACACATATCCACGCCCGAGGCAGGATTCGAACCTGCGGCCGTAGCGGCCGCGCGGCTCCGGACTGAGCGCCTAGAACCGCTCAGCCACAGCGGCCGGCATCTAGGCGCTTCAGTCCGGAACTGCGCGACCGCTATAGTCCCGGCTTCGAATCCTACCTCGGGCATATATGTCTGTGATGTCCTTAGGTTAGTTAGGATTTAAGCAGTTCTAAGTTCTAGGGAACTGATGACCGCAGATACTAAGTCCCATAGTGCTCAGAGCCATTTGAACCATTTTGAACGAGGGATGAGATCGTGAGGTTTTTCACAAAGAAGTACACGATCCCTTCTCGATCATTTTCCGAAGATTTATTTATTTATTTATTATAAGTCATCTGTCTTGTGACTGGTTTCATGCGGCCCGCCACGAACTCCACTCGTGTGCTACCGTTTAATCTCTGAGTAGCACTCACCCTACTCTACTACTTGTTGGATATATCCCAATCTGTGTCTTGCCCTTTGCTACGGTGTTTACTCTCTACAGCTCCCAAAACTACCATGGAAGTTATTTCTTGCTGTCTAACACAGTCCTATCATCCTGTCCTTCTTCTTGTCCATGTTTTCCACATGAACACCTTCTCATCGATTTTGCGGAGAATCCCCTCATTTCTCATCAGTGCACCAAGTTTTCAAAATCCTTCTATAGTACCACATCATCGTACATTACGATTCTTTCCCGGTTTTCCGTAGGTCATGATCCATTTCCTTTAATGCTGTGCTCCAAACGTACATTTTCAGAAATTTATCCCTCAAATTAAGGCCCGCGTTTGACACTAGTAGCCTTCTTTGGTACGAATACCCTCTTTGTCTGTTCTAATCTGCTTTTTCAGTCCTTCTTGCATCGTCCGTCACGAGTTGGTAGTAGTAGAATTCCTTCACTTCGTCTACTCCGTTGTCCAAAATTTTAATGGTAGGTTTATGGGTAATCTATTTTTGCTACTCCTGATTACTTTATTCCATAAAACTACAAGTATTAGTATAACATGTGATGCTCCGTGTAGAATTCCTGGTTTGAAAACATGCTGTGAAAATGTGGACCGGTGACGTCCGTCCGGCCACAATATCTCTAATAGTCAGTCTTCGGCACTGAATAACAATTCAGTTTTCCAAAAAATCTCTCGAGATACAAGCGTTTTTAAGAAAGTCTAAGATGAACGAGAAGTTTACGGCCGTTTTCAGAATGTTCGAAAGAAGCCAGGCAAAGGAGGATACCGCGAAAGCAGGATGCAGTAATTCAGCAAGCGCAAATAAACTTTCTGCAGTAAGATGTGGACTTCTCGCGGAAGCGTCCTGTTCCTCAAATAGACCTTGCGGATTCTCCCCCGACATTTGGTATAACGTGGCGGTGAATGTCCGAAGTGCAGTAAACGCTAAATTGGCAGTCAGTGACTACCCTTGTAAAGAAACCTAAAATAGGTTGAACACGTCCAGTCTTCCAGGTCTGGTGAAAAAACTGTTAGTAGTGCAAGATTGGTACTTTTATGGCTATAAGTTGACATCACTGAGATGTGCCCCTGATCAGCTGATGTATCAACATTGCTTTGTTTATAATCTCAAAAATACATTTCAAGATGGCGAGTCCGCTTGAAACGTTCACATTAGTTGAACAACGTTCTGTCGAAGGCGAGAAACCAGTGAATATATACTGTAGAATGTCTAAAGTCTATGGTGAATGTTGTATCAATCGTGAACATTTTTACAAGTGGGTAGAGCAGTTCAAAAATGGTCGCTACTCAGTGAGTGACAAACACCGTTCTAGCCGACCGGTTGCAATTTCAACTCCCTCACTTGAAAGTCGAATTGATGACATTATTCGTGCCGACCGCCGTGTTACTGTGGAAATGATAGTTGATAAGGTTCAAGTTAGTACTGGTACAGTTCATAACAGTATCTGTAACAAGTTGAGGTACCGCAAAACATGTGCAAGATGGGTTCCAAAGAAGTTGACGCGGCTTCACAAGGAAACAAGGTTGAGAGTGTGCACAGAGGTAAAGGAACGTTATGAAAGAGAAGGTGAGCACTTCCTCGACAAGATTTTAACTTGAGCCAGAATCAAAAAGATTGGAGTGGAACCACACCAACTCACCTGTCAAGAAAAAATTCAAAACCCAAGCATCAGCAGGAAAAGTCATGTTAACAGTGTTTCGGGATGCTAAAGCTCCAGTCTTTTGTGATTATCTCAATGAGCAAAGTGCAATGAACAGCCAATACTATCGGGATTTACTTTTAAACAAGGCGAGAGACGTCGTGGATCTCAGAGGAGAGGTGCGATTCTCCAGCAAGACAACGCACGTCCTCATATTTCTCACCTAACCCATGAAACCATCGAGAAAATGGGCTGGGAAGTACTGTCTCATCACCCTTACAGTCCTGATTTAGCACCTAGTGATTTCCGTTTGTCTGGTGCACTGAAGGAGGCATTACGTGGAAAGAGGTTCCTGAACAACGAGGACGTGAAAAAGTTTGTGGGAAATTGGTTAAAACATCAAGATTAAGAGTTCTTTGCAGCCGAAGTAAAAAAGCTTGTAGCTCCTTGGAATAAGTGCATAAATGTTCGAGGGGATTATGTTGAAAAGTAGTAAGAATGGTTCAAATGGCTTTGAGCACTATGGGACTTAACTTCTGAGGTCAACAGTCCCTTGGAACTACTTAAACCTAACTAACCTAAGGACATCACATACATCCATGCCCGAGGCAGGATTCGAAACTGCGACCGTAGCGGTCGCGCGGTTCCAGACTGTAACGCCTAGAACCGCTCGGCCACCCCGGGCAGAAGTAGTAAAAAAACTATTGTTTTGTAAAAATAAACGCTTTTTTCTCCATACCAATTTGTCTCTTTAATTATTGAATGACTCTCGTATATTTGCAAACGAAATAACTATGCTGAGGCATGTTTTCAATAGTCAAATACATTCGCGGCAAAAAGATAACTGGTCAGTCGTGTCGTGTGGCTGTGCTATAAAATTGCTCTGCTGAGAAGAATTATGTGACTCATCCTTTCGTCACGGCAGTTCTTTTCCTGTACTGCTATGTTTTGCTTCACAGCCACCTCACTGCTAAATATAGAACAGTCGTCTATAAAATTCTCCATTTCTGAGCCGGATTCAGCCTCTTAATTCTCACCGTATGTTTGTAGAGACAAGTACATTGATAAGAGTTAATTTATCGATAGCACACGAATATTTGGAAGAAGGATTATTCATTTTATAAAAGATTTTTATGATACATACCAAAATTAATTCACTTTATAACGCTGCTAGTGCTGCATTGGTACACTTCATTACGTGCAGATGTTCACATAAATAACAAATTAAGTGTTACCTGGTGTCTGGTGACAATTTGTTTGATGCCGTACTGCGAGGTTAGTAACTTCACTTGTAAGATGCACACAAGCATGAAATTAGTGGCAGAGGATCAGACAAGCAATCACGAAGTGATTGGTAGATGCAGTTTGTTACAGATCTGAGTAGTTCCTTTGAAGTTTTTATTCCAGAGGATTTCGTAGAATACCGAGTAATAGTGATGAAACTTGTTGTAGGCCATCTACACTGAATATGAATGCATGCACTCAGTGAAGGAAGAGGCATTTTCTTGCATATATTATTAATGTCGTGTTAAAATTGGGAAGTTACTATCACAGAAACTTAATGTTAGCAAAGGACTAAGACAAGGACGCTGCTTGGTGCCTGCCCTCTTTAAAATGGCACCACATTCTGCAGTTATCCTTAATTTATGAGCATGAGTGTAGACTACGGGGATTTGTATTCTGAACACCTTCTCCAAAGCAGAATAATCCTGCCATTTTTCAGTATTTTGTACACATTATATTTTAAGGTATCTGACATGCACGAAACAACACTATACAGGGTGATTCCATGATGATGTTACAAACTTTCACAGACGATGGAGAAGGGTGAATATATCAGTTTGATGTGAGGGACCCTCATTGGAAAATTATCGGGTCGAAAGTTATAAGCAAAAATCATTTTGATACCGTTGACAGTGGAATACTCGTACCGTACTGTTGTTGCAAAAACTGCAGGGTAATCACTTTCAGAGGTGGCTGTATAGATCAAAGTAACAAAAAAAAGTTTACTAAAAATGGACTCTGAAATGCGTACCTCAAGAGCTAGGAGTACGTGTTCAGTAGAAGAGATGTGTTTCTCACTAGCAAACATGAACAAGTGCTCACAGGGTCGATATTTACAGAACAATTTTTTTCTTGATTTGGTCCATCCTACCTTGTCCCAAAATATGGAAAGCAAAGAACTTGCAGTGGAAGAGGTCCCGTCTCAGGCGTATCAGAACGATTTCCAGTCCCTTACCTCAAACTGATACATTTACTCTTCGCCAACATCCCTGAAAGTTTGTAACTTGCTCATGGACCACCCGACCACCATGTATAGTTTATTGCATCGTCACCACATTACAATCAAAAACCGAAGAGTATAAGCTCCTTACACGAAAAGTAGAACAACTACTTCAAATTTGTGAGTAGATTTTTCATTAATCCACTATACATCTACATCTACATTTATACTCCGCAAGCCACCCAACGGTGTGTGGCGGAGGGCACTTTACGTGCCACTGTCATTACCTCCCTTTCCTGTTCCAGTCGCGTATGGTTCGCGGGAAGAACGACTGTCTGAAAGCCTCCGTGCGCGCTCTAATCACTCTAATTTTACATTCGTGATCTCCTCGGGAGGTATAAGTAGGGGGAAGCAATATATTCGATACCTCATCCAGAAACGCACCCTCTCGAAACCTGGCGAGCAAGCTACACTGCGATGTAGAGCGCCTCTCTTGCAGAGTCTGCCACTTGAGTTTATTAAACATCTCCGTAACGCTATCACGGTTACCAAATAACCCTGTGACGAAACGCGCCGCTCTTCTTTGGATCTTCTCTATCTCCTCCGTCAACCCGATCTGGTACGGATCCCACACTGATGAGCAATACTCAAGTATAGGTCGAACGAGTGTTTTGTAAGCCACCTCCTTTGTTGATGGACTTCATTTTCGAAGCACTCTCCCAATGAATCTCAACCTGGTACCCGCCTTACCAACAATTAATTTTATATGATCATTCCACTTCAAATCGTTCCGCACGCATACTCCCAGATATTTTACAGAAGTAACTGCTACCAGTGTTTGTTCCGCTATCATATAATCATACAATAAAGGATCCTTCTTTCTATGTATTCGCACGACATTACATTTGTCTATGTTAAAGGACAGTTGCCACTCCCTGCTCCAAGTGCCTATCCGCTGCAGATCTTCCTGCATTTCGCTACAATTTTCTAATGCTGCAACTTCTCTGTATACTACAGCATCATCCGCGAAAAGCCGCATGGAACTTCCGACACTATCTACTAGGTCATTTATGTATATTGTGAAAAGCAATGGTCCCATAACACTCCCCTGTGGCACGCCAGAGGTTACCTTAACGTCTGTAGACGTCTCTCCATTGATAACAACATGCTGTGTTCTGTTTGCTAAAAACTCTTCAATCCAGCCACACAGCTGGTCTGATATTCCGTAGGCTCTTACTTTATGAGGCGACAGTGCGGAACTGTATCGAACGCCTTCCGGAAGTCAAGAAAAATAGCATCTATCTGGGAGCCTGTATCTAATATTTTCTGGGTCTCATGAACAAATAAAGCGAGTTGGGTCTCACACGATCGCTGTTTCCGGAATCCATGTTGATTCCTACATAGTAGATTCTGGGTTTCCAAAAACGACATGATACTCGAGCAAAAAACATGTTCTAAAATTCTACAACAGATCGACGTCAGAGACATAGGTCTATAGTTTTGCGCATCTGCTCGACGACCCTTCTTGAAGACTGGGACTACCTGTGCTCTTTTCCAATCATTTGGAACCCTCCGTTCCTCTAGAGACTTGCGGTACACGGCTGTTAGAAGGGGGGCAAGTTCTTTCGCGTACTCTGTGTAGAATCGAATTGGTATCCCGTCAGGTCCAGTGGACTTTCCTCTGTTGAGTGATTCCAGTTGCTTTTCTATTCCTTGGACACTTATTTCGATGTCAGCCAGTCATTACGTCAAAATGCACGTTTCAGCAGGCAATAATTAAGAAAAGCACCCCGTATCAATCAACTGTGGGAAAGCTTTTGTGAAAAACCGACAGATGAACTGGGTGCAGTCTAGGCAGAGAGTACACATAACAGCATGTCTCGCAGTATCTGAAGAACACGAGAAGGCTGGTCGTCAAATGAAAATATCAACTCGGATGAATATCCGGGTGTACACCATCAGCCAGGTTCCTGATTTGAGCCCCGAGCCGATACACAGTTTCAATTTTCCAGGAAGTTTCAAGAGATGACAAATTTTGTCACTTGAACGAAATAATTATGCAATCAGGATGTTGTGATATTCATGTGTCCCCATCTGAATTCTCGAACTGTGTGAAATGACATAGTGGCTCACCCAATGAACTTGCATTCGAAAAACCAGGGTTCACACTGCAATCCGGTCATCCAAGTTCAGGTATCCCGTGGTTTTCTAATATACGAGGGTTGGAACTTAAAATAGTGGCAACTATTTATTCACAACCGATGCAAAAGGGCTACGTGTTTGCACCTGTTACTGTTCTTCAGTCACCAGCATTGTGTAGAACCCATTGCCAGCGATGTGGAAGGCTTAGTATACCGTTAGCAGAGCCTGTTCTGTTGATGGTCGAATCTATGAACAGTTCTGAAGCGAATGCCACGAAGCCGTTCCTTCATCTTCGGAAGCAAATCAAAGTCACAAGGAATTATGTCCGGGGAGTATGGTGGATGGTACAGAACTTCCCAGTACCATCGATCGAACAGAGCAGCCACAGCTTGCGCTGTATGCGCCCGGGCATTGACGTGCAAAATGATGGGTGGGTTGCGCAGAAAGTGTCGCCGCTTCTTTCGCAAAGCTGGTCGCAGGTGATGCTCCAAAAACGGTCACAGTGTGCATTGACTGTCTGCCATGGAGGAACGTAGCGCGTTAGGATAACACCATCACAGTCGAACACGAGAATCACCATAACTTTCACCATAGTGGGGCTCTGACGCACTTTCGACTTTCGCGGCGACCCGTAATGACGCAATTCGTTGGATTGGTGTTTCAGTTTCGGCTCTTACGATGTGGCCCATGTCTCATCCAGTGTTACGATACGGCGTACGAAAGCCTCTCCTTCACGCTCGTAGCTCTCCAAGTGCTTCTGAGCAGGGTCGTAACGCGTCCGTTTCTGCATTTCCGTCAAGTCATGCGAAACTCATGCTGGTGCAATTTTGCGCATGCCCAGGCGTTCCTTCACGATGCGAAGCACAGTCGTATGCGCTAATCCCGTTTCGTCGACCGATGTGACCGAGCGGTTCTAGGGACTTCAGTCCGGAACAGCGCTGCTGCGGGCATGGATGTGTGTGATGTCCTTAGGTTAGTTAGGTTTAAGTAGTTCTAAGTCTAGGGAACTGATTACCTCGGATGCTAAGTCCCATAGTGCTTAGAGCCATTTGAACCATTTGAATACGGTTTCGTGGGCGAGGTCACGAATCGTATGGCGTCGATCACTGTCAACTAACGCGGCAACAGCAAGCACTTCTTCTTCAGAGACGCTAGGGCTACCTGGCCGATGCATGTCTGCCACACTTTGCCAACCTTCGTGGAAGCTTTTAACCAACGTGCCACTGTTCTGTACAGCAATGCCGATACCCGCACGCTTCTTGGAGACCTTGATGACACTGTCGTGCTGTACTGCCTCTGGCGCATTCAATCTTAATCCAACACCGTTGTTCCTGTTTCGAAAACATAGTGACCGTTACGTTAGACCGCTCGCTAACAAGTGACTGTGTACTGCGTACGCCGGAACGGGCAAGTCGGTGTGCTCGGAAAAAGGAGTTTTGCTATTTGGGGAGCAAAATAGCGGATGATAGTCGAAGTAGAGAAGATATAAAATATAGACTGGCAATGGCAAGGAAAGCGTTTCTGAAGAAGAGAAATTTGTTAACATCGAGTATAGATTTAAGTGTCAGGAAGTCGTTTCTGAAAGTATTTGTATGGAGTGAAGCCATGTATGGAAGTGAAACATGGACGATAAATAGTTTGGACAACAAGAGAACAGAAGGTTTCGAAATGTGGTGCTACAGAATAATGCTGAAGATTAGATGGGTAGACCACATAACTAATGAGGAGGTATTGAGTAGAATTGGGGAGAAGAGGATTTTGTGGCACAACTTGACTAGAAGAAGGGATCCGTTGGTAGGACATGTTCTAAAGCATCAACGAATCACCAATTTAGTATTGGAGGGTACCGTGGAGGGTAAAAATCGTAGAGGGAGACCAAGAAATGAATACACTAAACAGATTCAGAAGGATGTAGGTTGCAGTAGGTACTGGGGGATGAAGAAGGTTGCACAGGATAGAGTAGCATGGAGAGCTGCATGAAACCAGTCTCAGGACTGAAGACCACAACAACAACAAAGGTGCCGGCCGAGCGGTTCTATGCGCTACAGTCTGGAACCGCGCGACCGCTACGGTCGCAGGTTCGGATCCTGCCTAGGGCATGGGTGTGTGTGATGGCTTTAGGTTAGTTAGTTTTAAGTAGTTCTAAGTTCTAGGGGACTGATGACCTCAGAAGTTACGTCCCATAGTGCTCAGAGCCATTTGAACAACGAAGGTAGGTATGTCAACAACGTGTGCTATCAGCCACAATAGTAGATTCCATTGCATAGTGTCTCTACAGCAGTGTTGCCACTATTTCAGTTCGAACTTATGTAGCTTAAAGCGACGGCCAATATGGTTATTTTTCCTTTAAAAAAAAACCGAAGCTGACTTCCCTGTCCGTCCGTATCCTTTCCTAAATGAGTGCTTCGCCTCTAATGACCTCGTCTTAAATCTTTTTTCGAGCTCTCGTATGAAAGACGAGTCATCACACATGTTCAGCGTAAATACGTTTATACCAAAAATGCTACCGACTATCCATTGCGGCAAATTGAGCCACGAGTAGAGTTTTGTGGTCACATGGCCCACATTCTCTTCGGAAACAGGCCACCTTCATTACGAAAGCGGAACAGGGCACCAACAGTCAAATTATTCGCTGCCCTTTGGCCTCCCTTTATTCTTTTTTGTCCGTCAACGGCTGTCAAAGAACGCGCTAAGGACAGAAATATATGGCTTTCGTCCGTGGGCTGAGTATGGGTGGAGCGTTTTAGTCGCCCACGTGTTCGCACAGGTGTCGGACGCAGGTTTCTGAGCTCAAGCGCTGCTAGTCGGTAAAGTTCCACTGCGAGTCCATTAACCTCCTGTGCTTCGCACGTCGCTGTCACAGGTACAGCTGCATAAACAGACCGGCAGCTGGTCACATACAGCTGCGGACTCGAGTGAAAGACTTCATTAAGCGCTCATCTGTCGCATTACGTCGCTGCTTAACGATGGTAATATTTGCTCCCTCATTAAAGACTATATCGTTCATGGAGATGCTGAAAACAGGTGTACGTCATATCATTCAGATTATACAGCGCGTCTACGACGAGGGACACAGAACCTGCTACAGTCATTCAGTTACATAAATTTTGTTTCAAAGTATTGCATCATCTCAAAGTAGAGTCTATCTAATGCACAAGTCATTAATTGAAACAGTTCTAATCGCTGAAGAAGGACATGGTTCCTTTTATTTGAGTCACCAAAATGAGCCATGGCAGTGCCTCCGGTGATTTTGATTTCGCCTCTTCGGTTCGCTATACATTGAGGTTGGTTGGTTGGTTGGTCATCGGTCTCATCGGATTACGGAAGGACGGGGAAGGAAGTCGGCCGTGCCCTTTGAAAGGAACCCATCCCGGCATTTGCCTGGAGCGATTTAGGGAAATCACGGAAAACCTAAATCAGGATGGCCGGACGCGGGATTGAACCGTCGTCCTCCCGAATGCGAGTCCAGTGTCTAACCACTGCGCCACCTCGCTCGGTCTACACTGAGGTGATAAGTCATATGACACCTCGAAATATCGTGTCGGACTAACTTTCGCACGGCGTAGTGCTGCGAGTCAACGTGGCATGGACTCATCAAGTCACTGAATGTCCCCTGCAGAAATATTGATCTATGCTGCCTCTATAGCCGAGCATAATTCTGAAAGTGTTGCCGGTTCCGGATTTTGTCCACAAACTGATCTCTCGACTGTTTGTTGTTGTGGTCTTCAGTCCAGAGACTGGTTTGATGCAGCTCTCCATGCTACTCTATCCTGTGCAAGCTTCTTCATCTCCCAGTACCTACTCGATTATGTCCCATAAATGTGCGATGGAATTCATGCCTGGCCATGGGGTGGCCAAATCATTCGCTCGAATTGTACAGAAAGTTATTCAAACCAACCGCATTCTTGTTCAGAAATATGCAATCGTTGTGTGGGAACATGACGTCCATGAAAGGCTGCAGATGGTCTCCAGATAGCCGAACATCTACAGCACCTAGTCCTTTCCATGCAAACACGGCCCATACAGTTATGGAGCCACCATCAGCTAGCAAAGTGCCTTATTTACAAATTTAGTCCATGGCTTCGTAGTGTCCGTGCCTTACTCGAACCCTACCATCCGCTCTTACGTACCATATGCACGAGTCGCATCATTTCTGAGCGTTCAGCAGCACGTTGAACTCGCCTCTCCTCATCGTTGACGTTCGAAAGCATGCTCCGTGCGCCTACGGCTGTATGCGCTTTCGTGTTTTTCTAGGCGAGTGTTGCGGATTAGCCAAAGTAGATCTGTTCGTTAAAGAGAGTTGCTAGTAACCAGTTACAGGCGGTGCATTTAACTGTTAATAATGTACATTTTGCAATTGTACAGAAAGTTCTTCTCTCCATTATGTCCCATAAATGTTCGATGGGCTTTATGTCTGGCCATGGGGGTGGCCAAATAATTCGCTCCAATTGTACTGAAAGTTCTTCCCCGCATTCTTGTTCAGAAATATGCAATCGTTGTGTGGGAACATGACGTCCATGAAAGGCTGCAGATGGTCTCCAGATAGCCGAACATCTACAGCACCTAGTCCTTTCCATGCAAACACGGCCCATACAGTTACGGAGCCACCATCAGCTAGAAAAGTGCCTTATTTACAAATTCAGTCCATGGCTTCGTAGTGTGCGTGCCTTACTCGAACCCTACCATCCGCTCTTACGTACCATATGCACGAGTCGCATCATTTCTGAGCGTTCAGCAGCACGTTGAACTCGCCTCTCCTCATCGTTGACGTTCGAAAGCATGCTCCGTGCGCCTACGGCTGTATGCGCTTTCGTGTTTTTCTAGGCGAGTGTTGCGGATTAGCCAAAGTAGATCTGTTCGTTAAAGAGAGTTGCTAGTAACCAGTTACAGGCGGTGCATTTAACTGTTAATAATGTACATTTTGCAATTGTACAGAAAGTTCTTCTCTCCATTATGTCCCATAAATGTTCGATGGGCTTTATGTCTGGCCATGGGGGTGGCCAAATAATTCGCTCCAATTGTACTGAAAGTTCTTCCCCGCATTCTTGTTCAGAAATATGCAATCGTTGTGTGGGAACATGACGTCCATGAAAGGCTGCAGATGGTCTCCAGATAGCCGAACATCTACAGCACCTAGTCCTTTCCATGCAAACACGGCCCATACAGTTACGGAGCCACCATCAGCTAGAAAAGTGCCTTATTTACAAATTCAGTCCATGGCTTCGTAGTGTGCGTGCCTTACTCGAACCCTACCATCCGCTCTTACGTACCATATGCACGAGTCGCATCATTTCTGAGCGTTCAGCAGCACGTTGAACTCGCCTCTCCTCATCGTTGACGTTCGAAAGCATGCTCCGTGCGCCTACGGCTGTATGCGCTTTCGTGTTTTTCTAGGCGAGTGTTGCGGATTAGCCAAAGTAGATCTGTTCGTTAAAGAGAGTTGCTAGTAACCAGTTACAGGCGGTGCATTTAACTGTTAATAATGTACATTTTGCAATTGTACAGAAAGTTCTTCTCTCCATTATGTCCCATAAATGTTCGATGGGCTTTATGTCTGGCCATGGGGGTGGCCAAATAATTCGCTCCAATTGTACTGAAAGTTCTTCCCCGCATTCTTGTTCAGAAATATGCAATCGTTGTGTGGGAACATGACGTCCATGAAAGGCTGCAGATGGTCTCCAGATAGCCGAACATCTACAGCACCTAGTCCTTTCCATGCAAACACGGCCCATACAGTTACGGAGCCACCATCAGCTAGAAAAGTGCCTTATTTACAAATTCAGTCCATGGCTTCGTAGTGTGCGTGCCTTACTCGAACCCTACCATCCGCTCTTACGTACCATATGCACGAGTCGCATCATTTCTGAGCGTTCAGCAGCACGTTGAACTCGCCTCTCCTCATCGTTGACGTTCGAAAGCATGCTCCGTGCGCCTACGGCTGTATGCGCTTTCGTGTTTTTCTAGGCGAGTGTTGCGGATTAGCCAAAGTAGATCTGTTCGTTAAAGAGAGTTGCTAGTAACCAGTTACAGGCGGTGCATTTAACTGTTAATAATGTACATTTTGCAATTGTACAGAAAGTTCTTCTCTCCATTATGTCCCATAAATGTTCGATGGGCTTTATGTCTGGCCATGGGGGTGGCCAAATAATTCGCTCCAATTGTACTGAAAGTTCTTCCCCGCATTCTTGTTCAGAAATATGCAATCGTTGTGTGGGAACATGACGTCCATGAAAGGCTGCAGATGGTCTCCAGATAGCCGAACATCTACAGCACCTAGTCCTTTCCATGCAAACACGGCCCATACAGTTATGGAGCCACCATCAGCTAGCAAAGTGCCTTATTGACAAATTCGGTCCATGGCTTCGTAGTGTCTGTGCCTTACTCGAACCCTACCATCCGCTCTTACGTACCAAAAGCACAAGTCATTTCTGAGCGTTCAGCAGCACGTTGAACTCGCCTCTCCTCATCGTTGACGTTCGAAAGCATGCTCCGTGCTCTAACGGCTGTAGGCGCTTTCACTTTTTTCTAGGCGAGTATTGCGGATTAGCCAAAGTCGACCTGTTCGTTAAAGAGAGTTGCTAGTAACCAGTTACAGCTACTCACAGAGGTCCACCGTGGGGTATAATTATCGCATAGCGGCGAAACTTGGTAGATATGCTAATGCTTTAATGCGAAACGATTTACGCTGGAAAAAAAAAATCCCAATTGCGGTCAGCGGGAGCAAATCTGGCGTCGTGAAAGCAAGAAAGACGTGTAGAAATGTTTCCATTTGTAATGGATTATGAACGGTACGTGGACACAAGGTCAAACAAGTGAGAAAGGTATAATGTTTATTTTATTATTAACCGCCGCTTACATAATTTGTTAAATATGAGCACGGGAGACGTCGAGGAAATGCGGCATCCGTACAACGACGTCATCAACAACTGCTCGCAGCAGTTCCGGTGGAATCTTAACAACGTGTTCCCGTATACTGGCCTTCAGGTGAAGTAGAGCCTGAAAGTGTACCTGACAAGCATGTTGTTTTAGATATCCAGAGAGCCGAAAGTCATATGGACTCAGGTGATCTTGTAGCTCACATACGGCGAGTGCAATGGCTCTTCGTGCACAACACACGGTTTAACTGTACCACAAATTGGGCAGTTAAGTGTATTTACTGCACCATGTAGCGTAAAATGTCTCGTCGCTCCCTAGAATATTGCCGGCCAATATTTCATCAACTTCGATCCGTGCCAGAAACCGAGGAGCAAATTCAGAACGTTGCTGCGGATCATGAGGTTTCGATTGCAGCACCGTGTTCAGATGGTTCAAACCTAACTAACCTAAGGACATCACACACATCCATGCCCGAGGCAGGATTCGAACCAGCGACCGTAGTGGTCGCGCGGCTCCGGACTTAAGCGCCTAGAACCGCTAGGCCACAACGGCCGACCAGCACCGTGTGGATCTTGGACATTTACCAGTATAAAATAGACCGAAAAATTTCCGTACTTTTTTTGACCATGGGATGGACAATTCTCGTGACACTGGACGAGCGCCAGCACTACACAGAGCACGTACTGCTTGGACAGCAACAGCAACCCGTCAATAACTTCCATCGAGATATTACACCTTCCTCATCCAGACCACACTCCAAGCTCTCCCTATTTTCGAATTTCATAATAATCTTCTTTAAACTATTAAATAACATCGTGCCTCTTCTCAGACCTTCCAGTCAGCTATACTCTGTCAACGTAGAACTGTAGTAACTGCCGTTCACAGAAAACACTTTCACTAACAGCGATGGGACCGATGACCTGCTGTTTGGTCCCTTTCTCCAGATCAACCAACTAACAGTCCACGGTCTCTCTTCTCGATAGCCACAATGTTCACTCACGTATTAGATTGTCAGATGGCAGCGTAGGTGTCATACTGTCGTCATATGTACCTAGTAGCGAAAACTACCAAGTTTCGCTGCCACACGATAATCAGAGCTCACACTGGACCTCCGTGAGTAGTTCCAATTTAATTGCTCTGGCACGACAAAAGTCATGAGATACCTCCTAACATCGTGTCGGACCTCCTTTAGCCCGCCGCAGTACAGCAGCTCGATATGGCGTGGGGTCAACAAATCATTGGAAGTGCCCCGCTGAAATATTGAACCATGTTGCTCTAGCCGGCCGCGGTGGTCTCGCGGTTCTAGGCGCGCAGTCCGGAACCGTGCGACTGCTACGGTCGCAGATTCGAATCCTGCCTCGGGCATGGATGTGTGTGATGTCCTTAGGTTAGTTAGGTTTAAGTAGTTCTAAGTTCTAGGGGACTGATGACCATAGCAGTTGAGTCCCATAGTGCTCAGAGCCATTTGAACCAACCATGTTGCTCTATAGCCGTTCATAACTCCGAAAGTGTTGTCGGTGCAGGATGTTGTGCACGAACCGACCCCTCAATCATGTACCACAAATTTTCGATGATTAATTCGGATGATGGCGGCCAAAATATTCGCTCGAAATGACTAGAATATTCTTCAAACCAATCAGGAACGACTGTGATTCGGTGACATGGCTCATGTCAACCATAAAAATTTCCATCCTTGTCTGAGTACATGAACTCCATGAATGGGGGTAGATGGTCTCCAAGTAGCCGAACATAATCATTTCCAGACAATGATCAGTTCAGCTGGACCAGAGGACCCAGTTCAAATGGGTCAAATGGCTCTGAGCACCTTGGGACTCAACATCTGAGGTCATCAGTCCCCTAGAACTTAGAACTACTCAAACCTAACTAAACCAAAGGACATCACACACATCCATGCCCGAGGCAGGATTCGAACCTGCGACCGTAGCAGCAGCGCGGTTCCGGACTGAAGCACCTAGAACCGCTCGGCCACAGCGGCCGCCTCTGGTGAGTACTTGTGCGGTAGAATCTGCTTGTAGCTAGCCGACAAGGAAGACAACAATACAATAAATTCTGTATCAGCATATAATCAACTTCCCACCAATAGCACCAAGGGCAGTCCTTCTTAATGTCACTACCCGACGGTCAGATCAGCAACAAGAGATAAATTGGACGTTGCGTGCTGGTTACAAATTTTACTCCACTTGCTAGTTTCCGTTTGGCGGCCAGAGAGTGACGAGGAAAATTTCTTCCGCAATCGGTGCATGGGGGCTTAATTATATTGAATGCAAATAATTTTAATTTTTAGTAGCTGACTGTCCGGTTACGCAGTCTCGTAAACGGTTGGCCCTGATTAGTATTTGTACGCAATCTGACTGCATAGAACAACAACAAAGAATGAAACGAAATTTCCCTTAACACGATTAATTAATTAATTCCCCAGCAACTATGAAATCTACGAAACAACAAGGCACAAGTGTCGCTGTTCTGTGTGTGGAAGTGTTATTCAACGTACACATCTGGCACGGTTCTTCCTGAATACGACAAGATATTTTAAATACCATTTATACTGAAGTAATTAAAAAAAACAGAAATACTATAATTGCACATAGAAACCAGAAATACAGTCTAATACAAGAACACGAGCCAGATGCTTTGTTGACTGAACCTGTGACCAAGAGGCATTATTGTTTGACATTGAAATAATTAAAAAAAAGGAATTTTTTACCTTCGTATATATTGACGAAAAGCACACTCTGATCATTACAGCATCCCCAATCCAACAACATCTGGTGTCTAGCCCATCAAAACAATACTACAACATCTGAACAAGCACTCTCCATGGGAACTTCTCAACAACGACTCACCACTGCTACATCTCAACATGCACTGCCTACTGATACTTCTTAATAAGCACTGGCTACTGCTACTTCTCAACAAGCACTGCCAGTGGAAGCGGCGGAATAATACTCTTTGGCGCAATCTCTGGCGCTGTGGCTCAGTGTAGCCACCTTTCATCGGGAATCAGAATTGTTTCTTCCGGCTTGAGTGTCCCGAAATAGCATACATTAGAGACCAAAACTGCAGGGGAGGTACAGAAGCATAAACCATGGAAATATCTCCTGGTGCACGATGTTTCTATCGAGTTGCCTACAGCGCACCAGACTGTGGCAGCAGTAAAGACTGTGGCGCGGGAACCACCTGTTGCAGTGTATCCATCTTCTGGCACACCCCACTCGACGCCACCACCAGTACAACAAGACACTAGACATCCACTGTGTCTCGAGAATGAATGGGTCGCATTCCGGCTGCTATGCGAAATTAGGAACTGGGTCGGCCGATTCGGCGCCACGCATTTGCGTGCCACTACGACCGCCTTTAGGCCAGCTGTCGTGTCTCGTTGCTGCAGATTGAGGGCTTGCGGACTCCGCCTTCTGGTCGCCGATGCCAAGGCTAAAGGAATCGGGCCACTGACGAAAACTGCGTCGCGGCAAAAAGTGTGTCTGCGCCGAATTTACTACCGCTACTACCGCGTAGCTAAATCCTCCCGCGTGAAAATAACCTTGTCCTTCCTGGAACACCAGACAGAAATTATCAAGAAAAGGTGCCAAGGGAAAAAGAACAGGAAGGGCGAGAAGAAGACTAACGTCGCAGAATCCAGACTCGAATTAATGACGTAGTAAGACGCGTCGTACAAATACGTATGTTGTTTGTGTAAAGCGCTAGAAAGCGCAGTGTTTTACAAGACAGAATTTCGTTCCTGTGATAAACGCAGTACATTCAGCCATCAAGAATTTAATACGCCGCATTGCAGAATTGTTTAGAGTACTTACAATGTTTGACAGCGATCTTAGAACGGTTTCGGAATGGATCTAACGGGATCGCAACGAAGTGTAAAAATAGATGTTCAGCGAACCTAAAGGGTAATTTCTGGAGGAAAGGCGATAATGTTCATGCGACAACCAGTAGCTAGAATTCTGAGAGGCAGAACTCGAGAAAAACTGTGTAACAGTTTGACTGCGTCCTCTGTTTACCCCGGGCAGTGCTACACCAGAGATTTTAATATAGTATTTCAGCATGTAGACATTCTTACCGCACATGGAAGAGGCCAGGAAGTCGCAAATAAACAATACAATATTTTGAGTATGTGTGTAGATGTTCTGCTGAAATGAATGTTTGTATGTATTCTTTCTCCAAATGTCGCTTTTAAACATACATTGCAAAACAGAATTGAGCTCATATGCAATATTGTTTCAAACATATTTGTAATATCTTTACACCTAATTTCCGTTGTCTGAAACGCATAATGATCTTGACTTGGAGAATAAGTTGCATAGATATAAGGTCTGCTGCCAACATATGCATGTACATTAGTTAATTCTTTAAGTGCTTCATTATCTTTCTTATTAACAATTTCATTAATATAACATTCAGGACATAATGCTGATAATAATTGTGGTTTATAAACATTACTCTTATGTAAATTACAAAAAACATGTAATTTTCCAATATTACACACACGGTATATACAATTGACCAAAATAATTTCTTTAGTTATGATCAAGGCCGGTTTAAGGCCCAAGTGACACAAGCTGAAACTTGCGTTGCCAAGTTGAGAGGGGTGTCAAAGGTGCCACAACTGTACGATTTCTATACATAATCAATAGCGGCCGCTTGGGGGGCCAAGCTGAGAGACTTCTGAACAGTGTGCATCACAGTTAGTACCGCAAACTGACATTGGTGAAAGTGTTTGAGGAAGAAAGAGTTGGAGGAAGAGCGCCAAATGGTAAATCGCTTGTATGGGACAATGCACTCCAACCCACCCTGTCTATGATTCACCATGTTTGAAAATGGTTCAGAAATATGGGACTTAACATCTGAGGTCATCAGTCCCCTAGAACTTAGAACTACGTAAACCTAACCTAAGGACATCACACATATCCATGCCCGAGGCAGGATTCGAATCTCCGGCCGTAGCGGTCGCGCGGTTCCAGACTGAAGCGCCTAGAACCGCTCGACCACACCGGCCGGCCACCATGTTTGACCATTACACTCTGTTCACCAGTATTTTACTTTTAGTCACTTCGTTATACCATTGTACTGAGTCTTGATTCTTGGGTAAGCGACGACCTTAGGGTTTACTTCATTATATTTGAACTGGACAAGACTAAAGACAATTGATCTAAGCTGAGCAGCTTATTTGAGGCAGTCCAAATGAAGGCGACACAGTTACTGCTTTAGGTCTCACTCACGTCGATTATAAAATGTGGGCAAACCGGAAAAGGAGAGAATCGAAGCTACAGAAGGATGTTGAAAATTAGGCGGGCTAATAAGAAAGAACGAGGTTCTCTGGAGAATCGGCGAACCAAGGAATATGCGAAAAACACTGGCTAGGAGAAGGAACAGAATGATAGGAAATGTATTAAGACATCAAGAAATAATTTACATGGTCCTGGAGGGAGCAACAGAAGACAAAAACTGTAGGGGAAGACAGCAAATTGAATGTGTTGTATACGACTTCATTCTTTTACTTCACTTGTATTCTCCGAGCGAACGAAGACGTAAATAATGCAGTAATAAATAGAGTCCAGCTACATCAATTTCAACAATGATGGAGTATCTCCAAGCGACTGGAACAGGAAAGGGAGGTAATGACAGTGTCACGTAAAGTGCCTTCCGCCACACAGCGTTTGGTGGCTTGCGGAGTATATAAGTAGATGTAGAACGAAGACGTAAATAATGCAGTAATAAATAGAGTCGAGCTACATCAATTTCAACAGTGATGGAGTTGTAGCACTGACTAGGTGGCTTCTGTGTAGTGTCCCGAAACGAAATGGCTCCAATTGTGGGTGGTCTGAGTGGCTGCCACTGGCCATTCTGTATTGCGGTGGCAGAGGGCCTCGAATTACAGAACTGCTTGGGGTGTGGCTCAGCATACACGCACCATTGGCTCCACCAGATCCCCCGTGACAGCTATTGGCATTCAACGAAAACCTGCAATTCTGTTTCCTACAGAACAACGCCCATGGCGTGGTATCAGTACATAATACCGCAGAATGTAACCAATAAATAACCTAGGATACCCGGAACTTGGCACAGTAGAGGAAGTAGTGGTGGGCTGCACCAAAACAGTCAGAAGACTAACAGAAAAAATTGAATCTTGACTTGGTTTGTACCATGTTTGCCTTACTGATGAATCGTTCCAGTATTCGCCTAAGACATGGTGACCAGACTGGAGGTCAAGTGCATTGTCCTGAGTGCGATTCCAGTGTATCAAACCACCGCTACGTACTACTAGTCTACTGGGTATGCGTCAAGCACTCATATTCAGCAACAGTCCCACCTGCTTACAGCTTCGACCTAATCCAGCAAAGACGCAGACTTGTTTATTTCATCTAAACAACAAGGAACAGGGAATTACAATTGGAATGGAACTCAGTTAAACTTCAACACTGCCCAAACCCAGTTTATCTTGGAGTCACGTTAGATCGAACATTGTCTTACAAGAAACACGTAGAGAAAACTAGAGCGAAAGTCAACACACGGAACGGCATAATCCGTAAACTTACCAACTCACACTGGGGAGCAAACCCTGAAATTCTGCGTGCATCATCCCTGGCATTGTGCTTTGCTCCAGCTGAATATGCATGCCCCGTCTGGAGAAGATCGACACATGCTCAGAAGCTAGACGCAGCACTGAATGCCTCACGTTGATTAATCACGAGATGCCTGAAGCCTACAAACAGTGATCTCCTTTATATGTGTTCTGGAAAAGCCCCCCCACAGATCAGACGGCAAACGTTGGCGATGGCCGAACGAAGCAGGCAGTGCGAAGATAGAAGACATCCCCTGTACGCACATCAGCCAGCGGAGGCATGACTTAAATCTAGGAAAGACTTCATAAAAGCTGAACGTCCAGTAACCGAAAGTCAGTCTACAACTAGAGAATCAATGTGGAAACAGAAATTGGATAAAGGCAGTCTGAAAAGTTGGAACATTAAAGAAAAACTTCCTGCTGGATCACAATTGGAATGGAGAGTCTGGAAGAGCCTAAGTAGACTTAGATGTCAAATGGGAAGATCACAGGATAACCTGATCAAGTGGGGATACGCCGAAGAAGAGCCCTGCCAATGTGGAGGAAAACAAACCGTGACACACCTGCTGACCTGTCCATCTTTGCTGGCCCCCTGCACTTTCCAAGACCTGTGGTTGGCCAACGACGCTGCAGTGAAGTGTGCCGAACATTGGACAGAGATATGAGCCTTGCTTTAGACAATAATGACGACTTACAATATGTGAAGATCATGAATTTATATATGAATGAATAACTATCATTTACTTGTATTTGTAATCTAGCATATATTGCGTATTAAGGGGCTCCGGAACGCCCTATACTTGCAATGTTAAAATAACGCTTATAAATTACATCTTTCCTCACAAAGTATTTGAGGTAGGAAGTTGAACTTTTTACAGATTATTTATTGGAATATGGGCTACAACTTAACACAGGGATTTTACAAAATTTTAGTTCAGTTATTAAAGATAATTTTTTTCAATTGTAATGAAAATTCACAACATTTTTTTGCAATTTTTTATTTATATATTCAAAAATATACAGTTTTTTGGAAAAAGGCTGTGTTAAATTATGCAGAAGGTACTGTGTAACATTTACTGAAAGTTTGAAACAAATATGTTTGGAAGATCCTTAGAAAACATGTAATTAGTATGAGAAAATAAAAGTTTTGGGAATCGAGCGACAGAGATTGGATTAACTTTTTAGTGGATTCCAGGTCCATAGGATGGATTATCTTCATCCTCTGCAAACTCCTCCTCCAGCTTCCTCTTGTTCCTCCTCCTGTTTACTCTTGCTTGTATTTCTAGACTCTTTACAGCCCTGTCTGCAGCCCGAAGGCGTTCCTTGTCTAAAGCAAGCATCGCTCGTACCATGTTAGAACCTATCTTCATTCCCATATTTCTAAATACCTTTGGCTTTCCAACATTTCTCCTTTTCTTAAAAGCCTTCAGAGGATTTCTAATAACTTTACTTTTACTCATTATTATACTTCAACAAAACAGAGACTCAAGAAACAGAATTAATTACGAATATTTTCGAGATAACGACAGAGTAAACAAACATGAAACAATCGACAATCACACCAGCGATATATATTGAACCATCACAGGTTAGCCACAACACATACTTTATCTCACATCACTAAAATGTACCTGATGAACACGGACGTTAATAATAACACCATTTGACAGCAGTTTAACAGCGCCACAATGGGTCACGCCCATGTAGAACACATTTCAAAAAAAAATTAAAAATAGTTGTAGTCTTCGGAATTGAATAAATTATATATCTATTAAAAGGTAATAGTCTGCAGATTCAGAAAACGCAAAAAAGTAAAAATTGAACTTTTCATGATTTTGAGCCTTTCCGGAGCCCCTTAATTAATTACAGATGTAGCTCAGACACGATTAACTAAATAAATAAACAGCTTGAAGGAAACACTGCCCGGCCGAAGTACCCACAGGTGACTACCGCCACGCCACGCCACGCTTCGCTTTAGCTAGTCCGCGCGGTGGCTCGCAGGGTGATGGAATTTTCAATGAGTAGGTCAGCTCCGAGTGCTGGGTGCCCGCTGCCGGTTCCCGTTCTGGGGTACGGCTCGGCCTGCCGGCGTCTCGCTATCTGATGGCGCGCTGCGGCTATCCGGGCAACGATCGGCACTTGTTTCGCGCGGACCGTAAAGCAAGAGCGCAGGCGCAGGTATACGGCACGGGGCCAGAGACAACAGCCTTCCATCACACTGGGTGGCCGCGCCGGGCGCACCTTTGTCGTGAGCGCTCGGCCGTGACCTTTTTTCGAACATAGTCGACATTTCCTGGGCTGTTAGGGGCCTTGGCATGCAAGCACGCACCCGAAGACAGGTAAACACATTATTATTTTTTAATTTTTTTTTCATCGGGCTGCTTCGTAGTTTCTCATATCTTGCCACTCGTCTCGAGAAAGGTTTTCTACAATTTCTCACGTCTAACCACCAACTTGTTCGTGTCCATTCTTTCGCCAGATCAAATTCAATAAATTACTAATCTTTGTTTCCACAGTGCTAAATACTGGGGATTTGCCTGTGAAATACACTCCTGGAAATTGAAATAAGAACACCGTGAATTCATTGTCCCAGGAAGGGGAAACTTTATTGACACATTCCTGGGGTCAGATACATCACATGATCACACTGACAGAACCACAGGCACATAGACACAGGCAACAGAGCATGCACAATGTCGGCACTAGTACAGAGTATATCCACCTTTCGCAGCAATGCAGGCTGCTATTCTCCCATGGAGACGATCGTAGAGATGCTGGATGTAGTCCTGTGGAACGGCTTGCCATGCCATTTCCACCTGGCGCCTCAGTTGGACCAGCGTTCGTGCTGGACGTGCAGACCGCGTAAGACGACGCTTCATCCAGTCCCAAACATGCTCAATGGGGGACAGATCCGGAGATCTTGCTGGCCAGGGTAGTTGACTTACACCTTCTAGAGCACGTTGGGTGGCACGGGATACATGCGGACGTGCATTGTCCTGTTGGAACAGCAAGTTCCCTTGCCGGTCTAGGAATGGTAGAACGATGGGTTCGATGACGGTTTGGATGTACCGTGCACTATTCAGCGTCCCCTCGACGATCACCAGTGGTGTACGGCCAGTGTAGGAGATCGCTCCCCACACCATGATGCCGGGTGTTGGCCCTGTGTGCCTCGGTCGTATGCAGTCCTGATTGTGGCGCTCACCTGCACGGAGCCAAACACGCATACGACCATCATTGGCACCAAGGCAGAAGCGACTCTCATCGTCCCTCCATTCACGCCTGTCGCGACACCACTGGAGGCGGGCTGCACGATGTTGGGGCGTGAGCGGAAGACGGCCTAACGGTGTGCGGGACCGTAGCCCAGCTTCATGGAGACGGTTGCGAATGGTCCTCGCCGATACCCCAGGAGCAACAGTGTCCGGAGCAAGTATGGTGGGTCTGACACACCGGTGTCAATGTGTTCTTTTTTCCATTTCCAGGAGTGTATTTTATTGTGCAGAATAGCGACTATTCTGTTACCACACACCTCAACACAAGTATGGAGTATCACAGAGTTTACCACAATGACTTCTTATCTACATCTATACTCCGCTAGCCACCAAGTGGTGTGTGGCGGAGGGTACAATTCGCGCCAAAGTCATATTCCCCCCCCCCCTCTGTTCCATTCGCGGATCGCGCGAGAGGGAAAAACGACTGTCTGAACGCCTCAGTAGGTTACACTTACTAATATTGAGAGATAACTGCCGGTCATTACACCACGCATTTATTTTCTGCAAATCCTCATGGATTTGTTCACAACTTTCGTGTGATACTACTTTCCTATACACTACAGCATCATCGGCAAACAGTCTAAGGCTGCTGTGAATACCATCAACCAGATCGTTTACGTAAATCGTAAAAAGCAGAGGACCTATTACGCTGCCCTAGAGCACACCTGATGTTACGCTTGTTTCTGTTGAAGTCTCGCCATTCAGGACGATAAACTGCTATATCTCTGTTAGAAAACTTTGTCCAACCGGATATGTCACTGGATCGACCGGAAACGCGCATTTTTTTGTAGCAAGCGACAGTGCGGAACTGAGTCGAACGCCTTTCGAAAGTCGAGAAATGTGGCATCAACCTGAGAGCCGGTATCTAGAGCCTGTTGTATATCATGCACAAAGAGGGCCAGCTGTGTCTCGCATGACCGCTGTTTCCTAAAACAGTGTTGGTTTCTGCAGATGAGCTTCTCAGAGTCTAGAAAGGTCATTATGTCTGAACACAAAATATGTTCCATGATTCTACAACAAATATATGTCAGTGAAATTGGCCGGTAATTATGTGCATCCGATTTTCTACCCTTTTTATAGATTGCTATGACCTGGCCCTTTTTCCAGTCCCGTGGAACTATCCGCCGTTCCAATGATCTCTGGTAGATGACCGATAAGAATAGTACATCCATTGAGGTTTGTATAGTACTTTATTAATAAAATAAACATAATTTCTTCTGAAAACAAGAACGATTTTGGTTGGTTACAGAAAATCATTACAAAACAAACCAGGCTTCCTCCTAAATGTACACCGTGGAAAGATGATTATCAGTCTTTAGTAATGAGTTCTTCCACTCACGAGGCGTGCACTGGATAAGGCCATGAAGTTAATCTTGGGGTATGAGGCCCCACGTCTCAATGGCAGCTTCAGCGAAATCCTGAAAATAGTCAGGTGGATTCGGACGCTGTGGAATGACCACCTTCAACAGGTGTCATGCTTGCTCATTTGCATTCGTGTCTGTGGACTGTGTTGGCCCACGCATTCGGTTGATGCTGCGTCTTTGAAGATAACGAGGCACTGCTTACGTTGTCATCGACTAGGATGAAATTTTCACCGACTTCACGTCTGTAGGGCCTTACAATAGTTTGTAGGACCTCATGGAGGTTTCGAGAACCAGTCAAATTGCCTTTGATGGGAATTGAAGGGGTCCGCCTCCCCATCGATATTGCCGCCATGGAACATCACACTCCCACCTGCAAACGGATGGAATTCCTGAACGTATCGGCGATCCTGGTGTCGTCTTGCGCATCTCCAAACCTCAACACGTCTAGTGACCGGTCGCAAACCAATCCTGGTCCCGTCAGGAAATATGACATTACTCCATTCTGCATTGGTCCAATGTCCAACAGCCCAGGTCCTTCGATTGCTTCGGTTCCGTTGGTTCAGTGTCGTCTGGAATGAAGACCATCCTGATACAATCTTCTACGCACTGTTTCGTCTGACAAGGGGAGGCCGCCAATTGTGAAATTCAGATTCGATTCATACTGCGCATAATAAAAGCTCATGGCCAGAGGTGTAATGTGGCAAGGCACCAAGACGCACTTCTCAGCCGTTGTCGAGAAAATCGACAGTTAAAAGAAACCGCTGCGGTGAAATACTCTCTACGATTAATAATATTCTACAGCGTCGTGGCGCAGCGGTAAGCGCTAGGGTTCGTAATCCAAAGGTCGCCGGATCGAATCTCGCGCCATGCATTTTTTTTAGTATTTGTTTTTTGTAATTCAAATGTGTGTACACACACACACACACACACACACACACACACACACACACACACACATATATATATATATATATATATATATATATATATATATATATATATATATATATATAAAATTCCCGGCAATCTGTTGCAACAATTATGCATATAATAAGTTGTTGAAAGTCGTTTGTCGTGGAAAAACTGGCTACTTCGAACATCATTATGTTTTCCGCAAACAAAGTTGTATATCATAAATGTTATTAATTGTTCTCATAATGTTAACCACGTATAGTTAACGGAAGACGTAGAAACGATATTCCGAAACGAATACGTATAGCATGAGTCAAACGTTCGAATTAGAATAGAGACCCCACGAACACAATTTTGCTGTGACAGGTATGAAATATAAACTCCGTTACTCGCTCGTTACACTTGAAGGACAGATGCTGAATGGGCCGAAACGAGCCGCCGCATAACAGCGTAGTTGCCTACTAACTTCGAAAGAAGGTAGATGCGGTCCATAGCGCAACTTATAACATAGTCGAAAATCGGTGCGGACGTGAGAGCTTAAGTACACCCTGTTAAACAAACGGAAAAATGGAGGCGGTACAATTGGAGAGCGACCCGCCTTCACCAACATGCATAAGCAATTCATTAATAGTATATATATATATATATATATATATATATATATATATATATATATATATATATATATTTGAATTACAAAAAACTAATAATAAAAAAAATTGCATGGCGCGAGATTCGATCCGGCGACCTGCGGATTACGAACCCCAGCGCTTACCGCTGTGCCACGACGCTGTAGAGAATTATTAATCGTAGAGAGTATTTCACCGCAGCGGTTTCTTTTAACTGTCGGTTTTCTCGACATCGGCTGAGAAGTGCATCTTGGTGCTTTGCCACATTACACCTCTGGCCATGAGCTTTTATTATGCGCAGTATTAATCGAATCTGAATTTCACAATTGGGTGCCTCCCCTTGTGAGATACGAAACCCTGTTGCCCGGAAGAAGTCATTTCCAATGTTTCTGGCAGCTGATGTTGGGTGCCTGCGAGCCGACAGTTGAAGGAAACGAAATAGTTCAAATGGCTCTGAGCACTATGGGACTTAACATCTGAGGTAATCAGTCCCCTAGAACTTAGAACTACTTAAACCTAACTAACCTAAGGACATCACAGATATCCATGCCCGAGGCAGGATTCGAGCCTGCGACCGGAGCGGTCGTGCGGTTCCAGACTGAAGTGCCTAGAACCGCTCGGCCACACGGGCCGGCGAAGGAAACGATCCTGCACTGGTGTGGTCATACGAGGATCACCACTGCGAGGTCTAGCGTTCACATTTTCTGTCTCTCTGTACTTTTTCCACACCTTTGACACACCACTTTGAGTGACAAGTGATTTATCGGCAACATATTGCAGTGTATGTCCAGATGAAAGTAAAGCCATTATTCTGACTCCACGAAAGTTTTGTATGCCTCTACGTAGCATTTGACAGTAGTGCTGAACACGAACTGAATGAAGCTCTTGTTGAGACTGGACTCCTCGCAGTGTGCCGCTGCGGCAGCGGTATGTTTACAAGACTGGGAAACGGCCACAAACCATGGAAGATGTAAACACTGTACAGTATATGACTGTATGGGCTCAAACTATGTCAGTCAGACCTCTAATGTCGTGGACTACATTTTACGACAGTGTTCCAAACCTTTTTTTGAGCAGTGTATTTAGTCCTCATTTAGCTCTGTTATTTGTTATGTGTTCTTTATTTTTCTTTATTCGTTACAGGTTCCAGGCAATTACCCCACTAAATTTTTGCCCTCCATGTATTGTACCACTGCAAGCATAACCGGATAATGTACTCCACCGTTCACTGGCGCTACACTGGTACTCAGAATTTAAGGACGAAAGTAACTTCACGTGATGTAACTGAAGCGCCTAGAACCGCTCGGCCATAGCGGCCGGCTACCTTCGCCATTATGGTCCTTCCAATGCTTGTTAACCACTGTTCATGAACTTGCAAAGCACACTTAAAACAGGACATCACAATGAACTATACTGTGCAGTAGAAACAAGATGGTGGTCAAATCGAAGCTTGTTTAGAACGGAAAAAGCTTTGATTTGACCACAGTATTGTTTCCACTGCACAGTATTGTTTGATTGTGATGTGTTTTCAGAGTGCTTTTCAAGTTCATGAACAGTGGCTAACAGGATCTGAGCAACCATGGCCGTGGAGACAACTGAACGCACCACGAGAACACAGCCATCACAGGTGAATGGAGTGAGTGATTATTTAAAAAAAAAGTTTTTATGTGACCAGCAGACAACAAAATTAGGACATGGTGTAATAAAGATCTGTGGATGGTCATTACGGACTGAAACCGGTCATCGTCTAAAGAATTCATATTGTGATCAAAGACTGGAATAAAAAACAATTAACAAAATTGTTTTCCTTCTGTTTCTCCGCAGGACAACCAAAGCACATGTCAATACTGTGCCGCGCGGGATTAGCAGAGCGGTCTCAGGCGCTGCAGTCATGGACTGTGCGGCTGGTCCTGACGGAGGTTCGAGTCCTCCCTCGCGAATGGGTGTGTGTGTTTGTCCTTAGGATAATTTAGGCTAAGTAGTGTGTAAGCTTAGGGACTGATGACCTTAGCAGTTAAGTCCCATAAGATTTCACACACATTTGAACTCAGATGTCTTCATCCATATGAAATATCATTCTTCCCAAAATTACATCTGGAAGAAGTAGTTGCCAATGCAAATATGAAATGATTTACACAGTATGAAAGTATTTAATTCGACGAGTATAAAAATCTGATTTACATTTTAAAAAAGAACCGCATAGAGCTGTAACCTAATTTCAGTCCGACTACGGCCTGCAATACTGTCTGTTCGTTCAAGTATTGCGAAATGCAATACCAGTCTCTGCGAACAATGAGGAATCGGTGATGTAGGCGAGTGGTTGATAAAAAGCTTGAAAAGCGAGAGGCCCACTGCTTCGAAACACAGAGCCTGCCACTTGGCACGCGGACAGCGGGTAGCGTTCACAGACGCGGCCGGACTGTGAGAAACCAGAAGACTGTCTCCCGGCGGGCTCTCAGGCTCGAGTCACGTAATTAAACAGCAGCTACGGTTCCGCTCTTCCGAGAACCAAGTGTCGGGCTGCGTATCCGGTTTCCGTGACGAGCTTCCCGGCAGTCAGGACTGCGATAAATCTGCCCGACCCACAAATTACGGGCAGTTGCCGTCTCCAGCCGCTAGACAACGACACCTTAACGAGACTCTGCCACGAGTCGCGCGGCTTCGCTGCCACCAAACTATTAGCCAACGGCAGCCGAGACACGCCTTCTGTAAATGACGGCACGCCTCGACACAAGTCAGTTTTCCGCGGCAGTCTCTTGTTCATTACACCACTACACGTTTCGCTGTTCCACACCACTATCTTCATGGGAGAATTACGCAGTTACATTCTCGGTATTAACGCGGAACACAGACGCCTTTTCACAGCAGCGTCGAGTGTGGTGGTTACTGGCGAAGAGCGCGCCTGGAAAGCGAAAGGTAGCGGGGTCGAATTCCCGTTGGACCACGAAATGTATCTTTCACCTCTCGATGATGTGGTCATTGGTCAGGAACGACAAGTGTTTCGGATTCCACGCTAAACTGTGACTCTGTTTTCCGCAATGGGTTAACTGGAGTAGGATAGGGACGCGCAAATCGCCACAATGCAGTGGCGTTCAATTGAAACAGCAGGTCGTTGAAGCACACGCAGTTATTATTATTTCACAGCAGTAGGCTAAGTGAAGTACAGGTAATGTTTTTTCAGAAACAGCACTACAAAGTAAACACCGCCCGAACAAGCTATGAACGCCCAACAGTGCCGACCGGCCGCCGTATCAAACTCAGCCCACAGGCGTCACTGGATGCGGATATGTAGGGGCACGTGGTCAGCACACCGCTCTCCCAATTCTATGTCAGTTTACGAGACCGAAGCCGCAGTTAAGTAGCTCCTCAGTTTGCCTCACGAGGGCTGAATGGAGCCCGCTTGCCAACAGCGCTCGGCAGACCGGTTGGTCACCCATTATAGTGCTAGCTCAGCCCAAAAGCGCTTAAGTTCGGTGTTACCACTGCGGCAAGGCTTCATAAACAGCACGGCTCAAAATAAAAACATAAGTTATATAAGAGGAAAATTACACTGCGCAAGAAGTATCACTTTTTCCAAACCCCATAATTGTCTACCACTGCGAGACGTAAGTTAGAAATTTAGCTCAAAAGTGCCTACAACCTTCCTCTGTAATGATGCAAATGCGCGGCATTCCGTGACGTCACACTGGCTCGGCAACGCTCCAAATGACAAGGTGTCGACGTTTGCAAAAGACAAGCCACAGTTCCGAATTTCATGGATGTGTGAGGTGTGTTAATGATGTCACATTAGAACCAAATTTCACTGCAATTCTGTCCAACGCCATCGTAGGCGTTTCTCACAATAGGAAGGCCATACCCCATCTTACCAACATTTCGTCTCTCCTTTTAAGCCCTCTGCGATGGAGGTCAGAACCGTGGCACGGAGCATTGAAATTACGCGGTTTTCTAATGGGTGGCTGAAGGAAACATTTCATACACGCTGCCGTTCAGAATCTATACGAAATGCCCTCACAAGGCGGCATGAAGCGCGGCAATGAAACCACCCCTTCCCTTGGGGCATTAAATTCCACACACTTCCCAGTCTAAAACAAGTTCGCAGTGTATTGACCAACAGGACGACTTTCGTGACAACCTTTCCAATGCTGACACCCTCCTGAACAACTACATTCTTCTCTATGGGCACCGTGGAGCTGCAACTCCATTCCACGTTTGCGATGCCTTTGGAGTGTAGTGCGACCGTAATTTTTGCTCTGGTTGAGAGGCACCCACATGCCTTGCTCATACTGTGGCATCAAGCAGTCAGGCCTGCAAGATGAGTGGTCTGCCAAGCGAGTGGATTCATTCTTATTTATCGAGTAACATGAACTCTCGTACTCACAATTAAGTTACAAATTATCCTCCTGTATGAATAATACGCAACGGAAACGCACTTCTGACTATCAGTGATTTACAGAACTCTGACTGTTCACTACGCACTGGCAATACCACATTTTCTTTTTGTCTTTTATTTAACGGCTTTTATCAACACGTGGCCACCGCACTGAATATGAATGGCGCACACATTATCAATTCGGGACATCATGACAACATACAATTCGAAGGAAAAGTCCACCAATCTTTTTCTTTTCACTATCTTATTTATTCCGATAAATTCTATAACCTAAACACACAAATTCTATAACCTACAACAATAACACATGAGAAATTCCGCACAGTGGGCATGGCTTTACATTGGTGATTCTCTACCTTATGGTCTCGTAATTATTTAACGCTACAGTGCACTTTCTGGATAGGATGGTGGATCTTTTATTATATCTCACACTTCGACTCTCACAATCATCATCACGAAACTTTCCTCCAGATCGAGCGGTACAGAAGGAACAAGCATAACCCACTAATCTTTTGAAACTACCTTGCTACTCTCCCATGCAAACCACACATACCCAAATTACATGACATACACCACACTACAACATGGAATACCATACAATAGTCACAACACTATCACTTTCAGCTTTCCCACTTCAATTAGTATTTCTCCCAGTTTCACACGACACTGCCCTACTTTGTTACTTTCCTACTATGAACTCTGGAGATATATGCACGTCTTCCTGTGCAATGCAAGCCAAGTGGCGTTGCTGGATAGACGGCCGACTCACCTTGCTTCTCTCTCAGAGTTTGAATCTAGCGTCACACGGAATCATATCACGCAAAGTAATATTAAGAACATATTCATCACACACGCGAGTCCTCAACTGATACCATGGACGAGTACTTCTCTTTATCCTTTGTCTCATACACAGATTGAGACTCACACAGTACTCACCACTTGGAAGTACTCGTCTCTAATTTCAAGTCCTGCACACGCCATTTCTTAAATATTTCAACTTATGGAACACACGCTACTTCTTAAATATTTCAACTTATTGTACACACGCTAATAATTCAGCTTAACTTAAGCACACGGAAGTATTTCAACTTATTGCTACACGTGGTTTCATTGTGACCGTTGGTCACTTCCGAAGATTACTACAATCCCATTAATATTACCTGCCTGACATTTAATTCTCCCCACAAAAATTCCTGAAATAGAGAAATTATTATTTCAAACTACTCTTAAATATTCCACATGCACACCATGTCTCCACTCTTTTGTCTTTACGGAGCACAACTAAAACAGGTCTTAACAGCACAAGATCCAGCGGCAGAGTGCTGAAACATGGCTGTTCTCTAGGTCATCTCGCACCTCTGTCGAGGTGGGGGAAGACCATGCTACCGTATTGGTCAGCCACATTTCAGGCGCTCAAAGCTCAGGTAAATTTCATCTCTTTGGTCCCACCACTGGTATCCGGCTTCGCTGTATTAATTGAAATTGAGTTATTTTACAAAAAAAATTAGTTGTTCTGACAAAAATAATGAAGTATGTTGTACCTACGAGGGCAGTTCAATAAGTAATGCAACACATTGTTTTTCTCGGCCAATTTTGATTGAAAAAACCGGAAATTTCTTGTGGAATATTTTCAAACATTCCCGCTTCGTCTCTTATAGTTTCATTGACTTCCGACAGGTGGCAGCGCTGTACAGAGCTGTTAAAATGGCGTCTGTAACGGATGTGCGTTGCAAACAACGGGCAGTGATCGAGTTTCTTTTGGCGGAAAACCAGGGCATCTCAGATATTCATAGGCGCTTGCAGAATGTCTACGGTGATCTGGCAGTGGACAAACGCACGGTGAGTCGTTGGGCAAAGCGTGTGTCATCATCGCCGGAAGGTCAAGCAAGACTGTCTGATCTCCCGCGTGCGGGCCGGCCGTGCACAGCTGTGACTCCTGCAATGGCGGAGCGTGCGAACACACTCGTTCGAGATGATCGACGGATCACCATCAAACAACTCAGTGCTCAACTTGACATCTCTGTTGGTAGTGCTGTCACAATTGTTCACCAGTTGGGATATTCAAAGGTTTGTTCCCGCTGGGTCCCTCGTTGTCTAACCGAACACCATAAAGAGCAAAGGAGAACCATCTGTGCGGAATTGCTTGCTCGTCATGTGGCTGAGGGTGACAATTTCTTGTCAAAGATTGTTACAGGCGATGAAACATGGGTTCATCACTTCGAACCTGAAACAAAACGGCAATCAATGGAGTGGCGCCACACCCACTCCCCTACCAAGAAAAAGTTTAAAGCCATACCCTCAGCCGGTAAAGTCATGGTTACAGTCTTCTGGGACGCTGAAGGGGTTATTCTGTTCGATGTCCTTCCCCATGGTCAAACGATCAACTCTGAAGTGTATTGTGGTACTCTTCAGAAATTGAAGAAACGACTTCAGCGTGTTCGTAGGCACAAAAATCTGAACGAACTTCTCCTTCTTCATGACAACGCAAGACCTCACACAAGTCTTCGCACCCGAGAGCAGCTCACAAAACTTCAGTGGACTGTTCTTCCTCACGCACCCTACAGCCCCGATCTCGCACCGTCGGATTTCCATATGTTTGGCCCAATGAAGGACGCAATCCGTGGGAGGCACTACGCGGATGATGAAGAAGTTATTGATGCAGTACGACGTTGGCTCCGACATCGACCAGTGGAATGGTACCGTGCAGGCATATAGGCCCTCATTTCAAGGTGGCGTAAGGCCGTAGCATTGAATGGAGATTACGTTGAAAAATAGTGTTGTGTAGCTAAAAGATTGGGGAATAACCTGGTGTATTTCAATGCTGAATAAAACAACCCCTGTTTCAGAAAAAAAGTGTTGCATTACTTATTGAACTGCCCTCGTATTTTCAATGTCGGGCGGTACTGTACCCTTACATGGTGTATAGTGTGGAACCACTAGACACCATTCAAAACCATTCGATGAAATTTGAACGTGATCTCAAGGAGATTTGCATGCATTTTCAGCCCTCCTGTTTCACGCCTTCTTTGTGGCGTGATCACATAGTGCTGCAACTGTGTGAATAAAACGGAAAAGGATCCTTCTAACACGTCTCCTGCCCCCCAGTTTGGCAACACTCTCGCTGCCATCCACGCACCTTTGCCGTGTAATGTAACTGTCAGAGTCATAGACACCCATCTAGCTGAATAATGCCTCGTGCCTGCTCTAGCGCCTGAAGGTAGGCAACCCCTTCAACACCCCTTAGGTGGGGTTGCCTGAACATTCATTGTGCAAAAGAGGTAGAGAGGAAATTCCTAACACCATAAAAAAACGCGTGTAGTTTGTCCCTGAGTGTTTACACATATCGAATTACAGTTCATTTACATGTGAAGTTTTGATTCTCTAGTAATATGTTACCTAATGCATAAGAAAATAAATACTAAAGTTTGCGGCGGGGTCAGGGATTTTCTCTGCCTCGTGATGACTGGGTGTTCTGTGCTGTCCTTAGGTTAGTTAGGTTTAAGTAGTTCTAAGTTCTAGGGGACTGATGACCATAGATGTTAGGTCCCATAGTGCTCAGAACCATTTGAACTAAAGTTTGGAAACACCTAACATATTAACTCACCCTCTTCAGAAAAAGTGCTATTGTCACTTCATGTGTGTTAGTGTAGTAGTTATTTCCTTATGTGTAGCGCCTGTGAAATACAACTCTGTTTTGTAGGGAGAACATTGTGCTTACGTGGGAGCGATATAGATGCTTGTGAAAGAATCAACTGGTAGCCAAGGTCGCAGGAATTCTTTTTATTCCATGATTACCGGTTTCGGCGAAACTAAAGCCGCCATCATCGGATCTAGGGAGGACAGAAAACACTATAAAAGTAGACTTGGATTCCACTTATATAACGTGTATACATATAAATTTAGTTACATACCTTTGGGCACATACAGGTTACAACATCAAGGCAAACAATGGTGATATTAATAGTTGCCTATAACACGCAGGCCTTACAAAATTGTCGTAAGTAGCACATAGGCGTCCAAGAGAGATGACATTATAAATGTTAAATGGTACCTGGCTTGCGCTTGTATGTGATGCAGACACTTAACATTTATAATGTCACCTCTCTTGGACGCCTATGTGCTACTTACGACAATTTTGTAAGGTCTGCGTGTTATAGGCAACTATTAATATCACCATTGTTAGCCTTGATGTTGCAACCTGTATTTGTCCTAAGGTATGTAACTAAATTTATATGTATACATGTTATATAAATGGAATCCAAGCCCACTTTTATAGTGTTTTCTGTCCTCCCTAGATCCGATGATGGCGGCTTCAGTTTCGCCGAAACCGGTAATCATGGAATAAAAAGAATTCCGGCGATCTTGGCTACCAGTTTATTGTTTCACATACTACTGTGATGTAAGATAGGCTTGTGAGAGTCACATATGTGGTCTCAAAACTTCGCTAGGTACTTTTGGATGAAAGACGGTGGTAACCCACAATAACAATATTGCAAGGTAACCATTTTCTACGACTTATTAACTTTCTTTACCTATATGACAGATTAAATAACAAAAAAAAGTGACAATTTGTATAAAAAGTTACAAAAAACTCCATTTTGATTTACGGTTACAGATTTAACCAAACACATAACACACAATAAATCAAAACTATATTCTCGTAGGTTATTACTTCTTTCCGCCAACCCCTTCACATGTAATCAAAGTTCATAATTTCCAGTGTTGAGCCATAACTACGTATCGTTACAAGACAATTAGACTTTCTATGAGGAGCTAACAAAATCCTATCATCCATTGGTAACAGGCACCAAGCAACAGACAGCAAAGATGGGTCTATAGTTCGACGATAGTAGGACTGAATAAACATTCAGCTGAGGTGATGCTGAGGTAGGGTATACAAGTGAAAGGAAGTTCAAATCAGGGGAGACGTCTAGATGGCTGGTAGTATGTTTCAGCACGCGTTGTAGGTTAGACCTTCGTTCAAAGAATAAAATACAACCAGGAGAGAAATGTTTTTTCTGTCTGCGCACAGCTTTCAAAAAGAACTGAAATAAAAATAGTGTTCTACTTCTCTTCATAAATTAGGCAAACTTGCTTGTCATGGTACCAGGGTCTTCCGCTGTCTCTTCTTCCTTCGCACTTACAATTTCTAGTTTCGAGGGGAGTCTGTTAATCACGTTTCTTTCTAGGTGTTGGTTCCACTTTCTCTTACAATCTACAACTTTATGAAAATTTTTTATTTTCCTAATATCTTGATTCCTTAGCCTGACTTTTATTGTGCAAGTTTTCACTCAATAATTTTTTATTTCTTCTTAATATATCGATTCCTTAGTCTGTCGTCTATTGTGTAAGCTTTAACTCTATTCTCGGTAATTTCATTTCTCGAGCCTTAATAAGGCTTTCTTGCTTTCTAGCAATCAGTCAGGTGTAAGCTTCCGTGGAGCAGTGTAGGGACTGCAACAGTTTTTTTAGAATTAAATTTGATATATTTCCTAGTTTTGTTTTTAAGGTTTCTGTTAATTGTTCCACATTGCCTGCTAAAATTACTAAGCTTAATTTCTGTATCTTTCCTGTAGCCATATGTCACTTTAGTTGACGTAAGATAAATATATAGAACTCCGTAATTCGTCCAACGGTAGTTTGCGGTTGAGAAACGTGGCAGCTAGGAACCTGAACACAAAGTTTTTGACGAAGGGCAGTCTGCGGTTGGAATGGTTGCTGTAAGCAGTGACGTCACGGAAGCCATTCCCCGAAGAGTCACACAAGTATAGTTTACATTTTACAGTGTTCATAATGATAATGCGTTATCAGCGCCATGACTGACTTTAAAGCTGCACGTAAATCAGAGTGGCCGTGCTGTACGAATAGCAGAGCTAATTAGCGAGCCGAGAGAAGTTTGCGGTACTTTGGCTATCTTGACGGCTCCATCAGATTAACTGCGCCTATGTGGAGCAGTACGGTACAAGTCACTGCAAGAGCAACGCGTCTGGCTGCCCGCCCGGCTGGAGCGGTGTCACGGTGTGACGCGCCAGGCCGTTAAAGAGATTCATGTGCTTCACTTGCCGATGGCTGCACAACCTGTACACTTCAGGTTACCGTTCCCCAAGGCCGACCGAGTATTACATTGCTGTTTACAACCGATTCGCAGTGTCTGTAAGTGGAACGATGTTGCTTTACATTTACGAGACGTTGAATTAGACAGAAATAGAATGTCAAACCAAATACCTTTCAGCAGTCAGATTTCCGAACTGTTATTTTGTTTGGCTACAAGTTTCGGTGAAGTGCTTGACCGAAGTGCAGGAAGCTGAAATACTAAACACCTGTTTCCAAAGCTGTTTCACAGAGGAAGACCGCACTGCAGTTCCTTCTCTAAATCCTCGCACAAACGAAAAAACGGCTGACATCGAAATAAGTGTCCAAGGAATAGAAAAGCAACTGAAATCACTCAACAGAGGAAATTCCACCGGACCTGACGGGGTACCAATTCGATTCTCCACAGAGTACGCGAAAGAACTTGCCCCCCTTCTAACAGCCGTGTACCGCAAGTCTCTAGAGAAACGGAAGGTTCCAAATGATTGGAAAAAAGCACAGGTAGTTCCAGTTTTCAAGAAGGGTCGTCGAGCAGATCCACAAAACTACAGGCCTATATATCTGACATCTATCTGTTGCAGAATTTTAGAACATGGTTTTTGCTCGCGTATCATGTCATTTCTGGAAACCCAGAATCTACTCTGTAGGAATCAACATGGATTCCGGAAACAGCGATCGTGTGAGACCCAACTCGCTTTATTTGTTTATGAGACCCAGAAAATATTAGATACTGGCTCCCAGGTAGATGCCATTTTCCTTGACTTCCGGAAGGCGTTCGATACAGTTCCGCACTGTCGCCTGATAAACAAAGTAAGAGCCTACGGAATATCAGACCAGCTGTGTGGCTGGATTGAAGAGTTTTTAGCAAACAGAACACAGCATGTTGTTCTCAATGGAGAGACGTCTACAGACTTTAAAGTAACCTCTGGCGTGCCACAGGGGAGTGTTATGGGACCATTGCTTTTCACAATATATATAAATGACCTAGTAGATAGTGTCGGATGTTCCATGCGGCTTTTCGCGGATGATGCTGTAGTATACAGAGAAGTTGCAGCATTAGAAAATTGCAGCGAAATGCAGGAAGATCTGCAGCGGATAGGCACATAGTGCATGGAGTGGCAACTGGCTCTTAACATAGACAAATGTAATGTACTGCGAATACATAGAAAGAAGGATCCTTTATTGTATGATTATATGATAGCGGAACAAACACAGGTAGCAGTTGCTTCTGTAACATATCTGGGAGTATGCGTACGGAACGATTTGAAGTGGAATGATCATATAAAATTAACTGTCGCTAAGGCGGGTGCCAGGTTGAGATTCATTGGAAGAGTCCTTAGAAAATGTAGTCCATCAACAAAGGAGGTGGCTTACAAAACACTCGTTCGACCTATACTTGAGTGTTGCTCAGCAGTGTGGGACCCGTACCAGGTCGGGTTGACAGAGAAGATCCAAAGAAGAGCGGCGCGTTTCGTCACAGGGTTATTTCGTAAGCGTTATAGCGTTACGGAGATGTTTAGCAAACTCAAGTGGCAGACTCTGCAAGAGAGGCGCTCTGCATCGCGGTGTAGCTTGCTGTCCAAGTTTCGAGAGGGTGCGTTTCTGGATGAGGTATAGAATATATTGCTTCCCCCTACTTACACCTCCCGCGGAGATCACGAATGTAAAATTAAAGAGATTCGAGCGCACACGGAGGCTTTCCGGCAGTCGTTCTTCCCGTGAACCATACGCGACTGGAACAGGAAAGGGAGGTAATGACAGTGGCACATAAAGTGCCCTCCGCCACACACCGTTGGGTGGCTTGCGGAGTATAAATATAGATGTGGATGTAGAAGATTCCAACCTTGGTCTCAGTCAAAATAGGGTTCTCATCGTTGACTAGTTTGGTTTGAATGTTTATGTAACAGTCGGTAGATGATGGTGATCGCTGTATCAAGCAGAACTCTGCAGATACCAGTCTTTGAATGTGCCCCTATTTTGGGCGGAACCATCGGTCAGGGGGGGCTAATGGGGTACCAATCTGTCATTGTGACAGTGTGAACCCACTCTCGCACCTTCAATGAAAGGAAAAACATCGTAATTTTGGTAAAATTTATTTCCGACACTGCTCAGTACACCCATACAGGGATATATTCATTTACAATGGATGTTCAGAAAGTAGGTGTACTACATTATTATATTTTTGATTTTAGAAAAATTTTATGTGATAAAAATTACAGGCTATTGTTGATACCCTTGCTGACTATTTTTTCTACATAGTCGCCACCCCGTTCAGTGCATGTGCTGAACCTTGGTACAAGCTTCTTTATGCCCTCCGCGAAGAACTCTCCGCCGGCCTCTGTGGCCGAACGGTTCTAGGCGCTTCAGTCCGGAACCGCGCTGCTGCTACTTTTTCAGGTTCGAATTCTGCCTCGGGGCCGGCCGATGTGGCCGAGCGGTTCTCGGCAATTCAGTCTGGAACCGCGCTGCTGCTACGGTCGCAGATTCGAATCCTGCCTCGGGCATGGATGTGTGTGATGTCCTTAGGCTTAAGTAGTTCTAAGTCTAGGGGACTGATGACCTCAGATGTTAAGTCCCATAGTGCTCAGAGCCATTTGAACCATTTTTTTGAAGAACTTTTCCGCCAGCTCCTCCCCCAGTTCAGAACCTCTTTCTGCATCTGCCTGTCGATTGAAAATTTACTTCCATTCATGAGTGCTTTGAGGGAGATGGACAGATGATAATCTGAAGGCGCAAAGTCAGGGAAATAACCGAGGTGGCGCAGTGGTTAGCATAATGGACTGGCATTTGGAAAGACGACGGTTTAAACCCGCGTCCGGCCGTCCTGATTTAGCTTTTCCGTGATTTCCCCAAATACCTTCAGGCAAATACTTGGATGGCTCCTTTGGAAGGACAAGGCCGACTTCCTTCCCCATCCTTCACTAATCCGATGGGACCGATGACCTTGTTGTTTGGTCCCCCCCCCCCCCCCCCAAATCAACCAACCAATCAATCAGGGCAATACGCGAGGTGCTTCAAAAAATCCCAACGAAATGAGTCCAAGAGCGCCTTGGTGGCTGGGGCTGTGAGAGTACGGGCGTTGTTGTGCAAAAATGACACTCCGCTCTTCAGTATTCCCCTCCTTTGGTTTTGAATGCTTCTGTTGAGATTTTAGGCTCTCACAATATCTTTGTGCATTGATGGTCTCCCCTCAGGAAGATATTCGACCAAAATGATGCCTTTACGGTGATTTTTCTTTTTGCCCGAAATAGTGGTTTTGAACATTTTGGCAGGCGGAGAATTGGTGTGACGCCACTGTGACGACTGTCTTTCTGTCTCAGGGGTGTAATGAGCCACCCAAGTTTCATCTCGTCACTATGAAAGCACTCCGTCTGCAGGCCACGAGTGGCCTACCGGGGCCGTCCGACCGCCGTGTCATCCTCAAGGAGGATGCGGATAGGAGGGGCGTGGGGTCAGCACACCGCTCTCCCGCTCGTTACGATGGTATTCTTGACCTAAGCCGGTACTATTCGGTCGAATAGTTCCTCAATTGGCATCACGAGGCTGAGTGAACCCCAAAAACGGCAACAGCGCATGGCGGCCTGGATGGTCACCCATCCAAGTGCCGACCACGCCCGACAGCGCTTAACTTCGGTGATCTCACGGGAACCGGTGTATCCACTGCGGCAAGGCCGTTGCGTTTTACAGAGTGAAGGTATCAAAAATGAAAATACTTCATTGAATAGTTTTCTTAAAATAGGATGACAAGTCTTTTATAGTGACGAGAATGCTGTCTCTCAGCCCAGGTAACAGCATTTGGCAAGCAGTACAGTGGCAACAAAGCCATGCTCAGCGCGGAACTGCAGAGAGAGTATCTGTAGCAACTACAGGGTTAATTATGTCCAAAAGACGATTTGAGTAAATTGTTGAATTTTCTTTGTGAAACAAAGATGTAGATTGTGATGTGCTCAAATCACTGGTGTTAAACAATCAAGAAGTGATGTTCAAAAATGTTCAGGTGTGTGTGAAATCTTATGGGACATAACTGCTAAGGTCATCAGTCCCTAAGCTTACACACTACTTAACCTAAATTATCCTAAAGACAAAAACACACACACCCATGCGCGAGGAATGACTCGAACCTCCGCCGGGATCACCCGCACAGTCCATGACTGCAGCGCCTTAGACCGCTCGGCTAATCATGCGCGGCGAGAATGATGGAGGAAAAGAATTTAATAACAACGAAGTCAAGGGAATTCTCGTGGATAAGGGAACTATAGAGCTCAGAATATCCTCACTTTCAGATTCAACTCGCTCAGGAAACTCGTGGGGGCTAATGACCCGATTTTTATTGTGTTGCTGTCAGCTGTTTTGGGAACCATCTTGCGCATTATTTCCGATATCCCAGCGCCTCTGTGAGTGTCTCGTATAAGACAATTCTGTAGCGTTGTAGAAACATCGCAGAAATTTCGTCGACTGTTAATCGGCGTCTCTACGAACAATTTCCTCCTCGATTGTTGAAATGGAAGGTATTCCGCTCCTCTGTTCGTCACGAACATTTGATCTGCCTCCACTAAACTCCCTACACCACTTAAAACATATTCGTCCTGTTCATAACGTTTCGCCGTAAACGCGTTTTGATTGGCCAAAAACGTTTTGTGAGTGTTATTCCTTCCGAGAGTAGAAAGCGGATAACAGCTGGCCGCTGTGGCGGAGCGGTTCTAGCCGATTCAGTCCGGAACCGCTCTGCTGCTACGGTCGCAGGTTCGAATCCTGCCGCGGGCATGGATGTGTGTGATGTCCTTAGGTTGTTCGGTTTAAGTCTAGGGGACTGATGACCTCAGATGTTAAGCCCCATAGTGCTTAGAGCGATTTGAACCATTTGAAAGCGAATAACAGCACGTGGTTCGCACTTGGCGAGATTTCTTATCGACATCTTTCACGCAATTGGACACTGTAGGGCGAATTTACGTAATACATTGTTCCTCCTCCCCCCCCCCCCCCCTCTCTTACACTCAGTGCTGCTAACCCTCAAATAAAAAAATTATAAAAAAGGCTCGTTATGTTCAAGAACAAAAGCTCGTTATGTTCAAGAACACTTACTTGCTGAACATCCCTCGTATAAATACGTAGAATAGCCTCAATATGAAATGTCCAGCCAGGGTAGGGACGTTACACACTGACTGGACGGTGTGGAGGAGAGACGTAAAAGCGTGCCTAAGGTCAAGTAGGAGATACCAGCGTGAGAGAGTTCTGCGCCTCGGCCCGTCCGCGCAGCCGAGCAGCAGAAATAGCCGCCGGGCGGGTCGGGAGACAAAGGCTTGGCGCCACTTCCGGAAGTGCTGCTTATCACGCGTTGCTGCCACCAGAAGGACGCAGTGCGCGTGCGCAGTGCCAAGGTGACACTCGGCTGCGCCGGGCGCCGGGTTCCTGACTCCAATGCCGGCCCAGCGCCTTGTTGGCTTTCGCCGCGGCCGTACCGCGCTGGTGGATGTGACTGTAGGGCATCGAGTCGCTTGTTTAAGCTTCTAAAGCGGCCGAGGCGTGTCGTAAACGCCGGGGCCTGGATGCAACTGCGGTTGCAACGCGATACGAACAGCGCTGGCGAAATTACTAATGCGGGACAAGTAAAATACGAGAGCTACCTTTTTTTACTTTAGGTCCCATCGGCCGCGGAATTAAAACCACAGTGAAAATCCGACGAAGCTTTGCGCAGATGTGTTGCGCACTGTCTCTAGTATGCCCGTCAATCGTTTCACGTCGCGCTTGTCAGTTCTAAGTGCGCAGTGAACTCGTAAATATGCCTATGAGTCCAGTGCTATTTTTCTGGGGGAACGCTGGGGGATGCCTACCCCTAAACGTTTTCGTCGACAAAGTAATTTTCTTTACGATGTTGAGAACTTGGAAGAGTGCGAAAGATTTATTTCACGGACGTAAATTTTTTATTTCATTTTTTCGTGTTGGTAATTGCCATACGAACGATACCAGTTCAGTTTTTGGTGGTAAAAGCGCTGTCATTGACTGTTTCAAGCATTTCGAAGCTGCGGCAACCGTTCTCGACAACTGAATCGCTGGCAGCCAGTTCGTCAAGCATGTAGTACCCTCGCCCGATAATAGTGGGTGACGGTAGTGCTAAACGGATATGCGTACGCTCAAACGCCGAGTTACCGATAGATGTCTCTACGGTCCCGCTACCATGATCCTTCGCGATTCATTGCCATCTTTGTTTTATTCGTTTGCGTTTGCTGTTCCGTTATTGTCAGTTGTGCGAAGTTTTAGAGTGTGTCCTGTCTTTCGTTGAAGCTTATCATTTTGCTCTTCCAGAGAGAGAAATATGTAGAGGATTTCGGGAGTATTTGATGGAGAAGAAAATTCCAACATCCCTCCTTCCTCTTCAGAATGCACTGAAATGTGTTCCTATACCAACGAGTGAATGTGAACGTGGGTTTTTCCAAATGAATCTGATCGTCTCGCCAACAAGAGTTTCATTTCATCTTTCCACAGTCAGCAATCTGATATTCATAAAGTTGGTTGGTCCTCTTCTGATGTTGTTCCAGCTCATGGACTGTGTACGCTCTTGGTTCATAAAAGGCAGACATCTTGCTACTGATAGCAAGAGTAAAGTAAGAAGGTCTGAAGACTGCAGCAGCCATGAACTAAAGTCAGTTTGGAAACTGTTGTAATGCTATTAATGCAAGTTACACTGTAGTTTTATAGTTAAACAAATTTTCAGCTGTATTAAAAATTGGGTCAGTTGAAGCACGGGAGACTACCCAGCACAAATGAAGCAGGCGATATCGAGAAACACCCAAACATACAAGAGAATGTGGTACGGAACACTTCAGTTTACATCACCTCAAATGAAGCATGCGATTCCTATCAACCCCTGAACAATAAAAAAAATGGTATCGTACACTTCAATTGACCAATAATACACCTCAAATGAAACAAGTGAGTCCAATCAACCCTCCGACGTACAAAACAATACAAGGAAATATCACCGAACACATATTTTAACCTACAAAACACCACTAAAAGACACAATACAATAAAAACCATCCACACCTATCATGAACAACAATAGAAACTACACTCAAAAATCTTTAGTAACCTTGTTTGGCTCCCGAAATGGCATACATGATGGGTGGTAAGGTCAACTGAAGAGTCCGATACCATTTTTTTTTAGTTCGACATGTTGATGACGTCATGGCTAAAAGCAGATTGGTGGTATCCCACGCTTCAGTTATAAGTAATTTTCGCTGAATTAAATTATATCCAATGTCGGAGTACCCTCAAACTTTGTTTTAGAAAAAAGCATTGCCTATGACAATAGAGTCTCCCGCTGAATGTGAGGTGCGTGCTGTATTCGATTTCTTCATACTGAGGGATGCAACGCAGCCGAAATTCATCGACGGAAGAGTAATGTGTACGGTGAAACTTTCACGAGTGAAAGCAAAATGCGGCGATGGCGCAGGAACTTTGAAGCTGGACGTACTGACCGTTCCTGAAGCAGGTGATCAGGGAAGGAACGAGTGCCAACCGATGATCTTGTACAGTGGGTGGATCAGGCAATTCGAAAAAATTGTCAATTCAATTTTTTTTTTCGGAAATTTCAAGTTCAGCTCTCTATACCATCGTGAGTGAGAGACTTCAGCAACGCGAACTCTCAGCGAGATGAGATCCCAAGATGTTTCACGATCATCACAAAACACAGCGAATGGGCCGCCTTGACCTTTCTCCTACGCTACCACGGTAAAAGAGAAGGTTTTTTTTTAACAAAATTGTTTGGTATCATTAAAGAAGCTTTGCTTAGCACCAGCTTCTATGGCAGCGAAGAGGTAAAGAAAATGGTACAGAACTGGCTTCGAGATCAAGATAAAGAGTTATTCAAATGGTTCAAATGGCTCTGAGCACTATGGGACTCAACTTCTGAGGTCATCAGTCCCCTAGAACTTAGACCTACTTAAACCTAACTAACCTAAGGACATCACACACATCCATGCCCGAGGCAGGATTAGAACCTGCGACCGTAGCCGTCGGGCGCTTCCAGACTGTAGCACCTAGAACCGCTCGGCCACTCTGGCCGGCAAGAATTATTCGCTGAGTGGGTTAAGGAGTCTTGTAAGAACAAGCGATGTGTGCGCAGAAGTTGGTTGCCATTACATGGAAAAACGGACAAATAACTGTCTTGATTTTATCACCTAGCCGGGCGTTGTGGCCGAGCGGTTCTAGGCGCTTCAGTCCAGAACCGCGCTGTTGCGGTCGCAGGTTCGAATCCTGCCTCGGGCATGGATGTGTGTGATGTCCTTTGGTTACTTAGGGGGTTGGGTTGTTTGGGGGAGGAGACCAGACAGCGATGTCATCGGTCTCATCGGATTAGGGAAGGAAATCGGCAGCGCCCTTTCAAAGGAACCATCCCGTCATTTGCCTGGAGCGATTTAAGGAAATCACGGAAAACCTAAATCAGCATGGCCGGACGCGGGTTAGTTATGTTTAAGTAGTTCTACGTTTAGGGCCATTTGAGCCACTTTTTTATCAACTGTTATTGCTGTACATGTGTTTGACTTTTTAATTGTTCAATTACCCTCGTATATGCAGGTATTCAGAGGTGTAGGGTACGATTCTAGAGAATCTGGAAACGTATCGTTAGACGAGAATAGATGATCAAAGAATTTTGATGCGGAGTAAGCAAAGTGCATATTACGGCGAGAAGAACGATTAGATGCTGTCGAGGAAGTTGGATAAAAAGTTCGTCAAGTTTGTCATTACATATACACTGATCAGCCAAAACATTTTGACCACTGCCCAACGCGTCCTTGGTTGTCGCCTGGTGGCGTTCCGGGCAGGTGACACGGTAACAACATCACGTGAGTGGAGCAGACGCGGAAGGAGGATCACCATAGCGAATATGGGGAAATCCATTGAGACAGCGACTTTGACGAAGAGAGGATTATCATTACGCGGATCCTGTGAAGGAGTATCTCGAAAACGGCGAAGCCGGTCGAATGTTCTCGTGCTACTGTCGCAGGCACCTACGCAAAGAGGTACGTCATTGAAATTACTACTAGGCTCTAAATGGTTGGACATCCTCGACTCTTTACAGAACATATGGTTCAAATGGCTCTGAGCACTATGGGACTCAACTTCTGAGGGCATTAGTCCCCTAGAACTTAGAACTAGTTAAACCTAACTAACCTAAGGACATCACAAACATCCATGCCCGAGGCAGGATTCGAACCTGCGACCGTAGCGGTCTTGCGGTTCCAGACTGCAGCGCCTTTAACCGCACGGCCACTTCGGCCGGCACAGAACATATGGTTCAGAGGCTTGTCTGCTCAGTAAAGTAGGATGGACGGTGATCTGTGGCATCAGTGCCGAAAGAGGACAATGCTGGTGCACGCGCAAGTGATTCTGAGCATGCGGTTCGTCGTACGTTGTTTGGCCATTACCAGTTCGATTTTACACAGAGTACGCGAAGGAACTTGGCCCCTTTCTGGCAGCGGTGTACCATAGGTCTCTACAAGAGCGTGGCGTTCCAAAAGATTGGAAAAGGGCATACGTCATCCCTGTTTTCAAGAAGGGACGTCGAACCGATGTGCAGAACAATAGACCTAAAACTCTTAACGTCGATCAGTTGTGAAATTTTGGAACACGTGTTATGTTCGAGCATAATGACTTTTCTGGATACTAGAAATCTACTCTGTAGGAATCAGCATGGGTTTCGAAAAAGACAATCGTGTGAAACCCAGCTCGCGCTATTCGTCCACGAGACTCAGACGGCCATAGACACGGGTTTCCAGGTAGATGCCGTGTTTCTTGACATCCGCAAGGCGTTTTATACAGCTCCGCGCAGTCGTTTAATGGACAAAGTAAGAGCGTATGGACTACCAGACTAATTGTGTGACTGGATTGAAGAGTTCCTAGATAACAGAACGCAGCATGATATTCTCAATGGAGAGAAGTCTTCCGAAGATGTGCCGCAGGAGAGTGTCGTAGGTTAAATGGTTCAAATGGTTCTGAGCATTATGGGACATAACTTCTGAAGTCATCAGTCCCCTAGAACTTAGAACTACTTAAACCTAACTAACCTAAGGACATCACACACATCCATGCCCGAGGCAGGATTCGAACCTGCGACCGTAGCGGTCGCGCGGTTCGAACCTGCGACCGTAGCGGTCGCGCGGTTCCAGACTGTAGCGCTAGAACCGCTCGGCCATCACGGCCGGCAGAGTGTGGTAGGACCGTTGCTATTCACTATATATCTAAATGACCTTGTGGATAACATCGGAAGTTCACTGAGGCCGTTTGCGGATGGTGCTGTCGTATATCGAGAGGTTGTAACAATGGAAAATTGTATTGAAATGCACAAGCATCTGCAACGAATTGACGCATGGTGCAGGGAATGGCATTTGAATCTCAATGTAGACAAGTGTAATGTGTTTCGAATACATAGAAAGAAAGATCCTTTATCATTTAGCTACAATATAGCAGGTCAGCAACTGGAAGCAGTTAATTCCATAAATTATCTGGAAGTAGGCATTAGGAGTGATTTAAAATGAAATGATCATATAAAGTTGATCGTCGGTAAAGCAGATGCCAGACTGAGGTTCATTGGAAGAATCCTAAGGAAATGCAATCCGAAAACAAAGGAAGTAGGTTACAGTACACTTGTTCGCCCACTGCTTGAATACTGCTCACCGGTGTGGGATCCGTACCAGATAGGGTTGATAGAAGAGATAGAGAAGATCCAACGGAGAGCAGCGCGCTTCGTTACAGGATCATTTAGTAATCGCGAAAGCGTTACGGAGATGATAGATAAACTCCAGTGGAAGAATCTACAAGAGAGACGCTCAGTAGCTCGGTACGGGGTTTTGTTGAAGTTTCGAGAACATACCTTCACCGAGGAGTCAAGCAGTATATTGCTCCCTCCTACGTATATCTCCCGAAGAGACCATGAAGATAAAATCAGAGAGATTAGAGCCCACACAGAGGCATACCGACAATCCTTCTTTCCACGAACAATACGAGACTGGAATAGAAGGGAGAACCGATAGAGGTACTCAACGTACCCTCCGCCACACACCGTCAGGTGGCTAGCCAAGTATGGAAGTAGACGGATATAGATGTACGAGGGCAGTTCAATAAGTAACGCAACACATTTTTTTCTCGGCCAATTTTGGTTGAAAAAACCCGAAATTTCTTGTGGAATATTTTCAAACATTCCCGCTTCGTCTCGTATAGTTTCATTGAGTTCCGACAGGTGGCAGCGCTGTACGGAGCTGTTAAAATGGCGTCTGTAACGGATGTGCGTTGCAAACAACGGGCAGTGATCGAGTTTCTTTTGGCGGAAATCCAGGGCATCTCAGATATTCATAGGCGCTTGCAGAATGTCTACGGTGATCTGGCAGTGGACAAAAGCACGGTGAGTCGTTGGGCAAAGCGTGTGTCATCATCGCCGCAAGGTCAAGCAAGACTGTCTGATCTCCCGCGTGCGGGCCGGCCGTGCACAGCTGTGACTCCTGCAATGGCGGAGTGTGCGAACACACTCGTTCGAGATGATCGACGGATCACCATCAAACAACTCAGTGCTCAACTTGACATCTCTGTTGGTAGTGCTGTCACAATTGTTCACCAGTTGGGATATTCAAAGGTTTGTTCCCGCTGGGTCCCTCGTTGTCTAACCGAACACCATAAAGAGCAAAGGAGAACCATCTGTGCGGAACTGCTTGCTCGTCATGTGGCTGAGGGTGACAATTTCTTGTCAAAGATTGTTACAGGCGATGAAACATGGGTTCATCACTTCGAACCTGAAACAAAACGGCAATCAATGGAGTGGCGCCACACCCACTCCCCTACCAAGAAAAAGTTTAAAGCCATACCCTCAGCCGGTAAAGTCTTGGTTACAGTCTTCTGGGACGCTGAAGGGGTTATTCTGTTCGATGTCCTTCCCCGTGGTCAAACGATCAACTCTGAAGTGTACTGTGCTACTCTTCAGAAATTGAAGAAACGACTTGAGCGTGTTCGTAGGCACAAAAATCAGAACGAACTTCTCCTTCTTCATGACAACGCAAGACCTCACACAAGTCTTCGCACCCGAGAGGAGCTCACAAAACTTCAGTGGACTGTTCTTCCTCATGCACCCTACAGCCCCGATCTCGCACCGTCGGATTTCCATATGTTTGGCCCAATGAAGGACGCAATCCGTGGGAGGCACTACGCGGATGATGAAGAAGTACGACGTTGGCTCCGACATCGATCAGTGGAATGGTACCGTGCAGGCATACAGGCCCTCATTTCAAGGTGGCGTAAGGCCGTAGCATTGAATGGAGAACGTTGAAAAATAGTGTTGTGTAGCTAAAAGATTGGGGAATAACCTGGTGTATTTCAATGCTGGATAAAACAACCACTGCTTCAGAAAAAAAAAGTGTTGCATTACTTATTGAACTGCCCTCGTATAATATAGAAGACCACCGCTACGTGTTCACATGTTGACCCAACGACATCTTCAGTTACGACTGCAGTGGGCTCGGGACCATCGGAATCCCACCGTCGATCAATGGGAGCGTGTCAACTCTTCGAGTGAACCACATTTTTGCTACACTGGGTCGCTGGTCGTCTCCATAAAGCATGTCATCGAGGTGAACGGCGGCTTGAAACGTGCACCCCGTCACGGACGCAGGCTGGTGTGAGCAGTTACGCTATGGCAGATATTTTCCTGTGCTTGCATGGGACCTGCAGTAGTAATCGGAAACACGCTGATGGCTGCGAATCACCTGCATCCATTCATGCTTGGCGTTTTCTGCTACGGTGATGCCATCTTTGAGCAGTATAATTGTCCCTGTCTAGGAATCAGAATAGACTTAGAGAAAGCTTTTGACAACGTTAACTGGAATACTCTCTTTCAAGTTCTGAAGGTGGCAGGGGTAAAATACAGGGAGCGAAAGGCTATTTACAATTTGTACAGAAACCAGATGGTAGTTATAAGAGTCGAGGGACATGAAAGGGAAGCAGTGGTTGGGAAGGGAGTGAGACAGGGTTGTAGCCTCTCCCCGATGTTCTTCAATCTGTATATTGAGCAAGCAGTCAAGGAAACAAAAGAAAAATTCGGAGTAGGTATTAAAATTCATGGAGAAGAAGTAAAAATTTTGAGGTTCGCTGATGACATTGTAATTCTGTCAGAGACAGCAAAGGACTTGGAAGAGCAGTTGAACGGAATGGACAGTGTCATGAAAGGAGGGTATAAGATGAACATCAGAAACAGCAAAACGAGGATAATGGAATGTAGTCAAATTAAATCGGGTGTTGCTGAGGGGATTAGATTAGGAAATGAGACACTTAAAGTAGTAAAGGAGGTTTGCTATTTAGGGAGTAAAATAACTGATGATGGTCGAAGTAGAGAGGATATAAAATGTAGACTGGCAATGGCAAGGAAATCGTTTCTGAAGAAGAGAAATTTGTTAACATCGAGTATAGATTTAAGTGTAAGGAAGTCGTTTCTGAAAGTATTTGTATGGAGTGTAGCCATGTATGGAAGTGAAACATGGACAATAACCAGTTTGGACAAGAAGAGAATAGAAGCTTTTGAAATGTGGTGCTACAGAAGAATGCTGAAGATAAGGTGGGTAGATCACGTAACTAATGAGGAGGTATTGAATAGGATTGGGGAGAAGAGAAGTTTGTGGCACAACTTGACTAGAAGAAGGGATCGGTTGGTAGGACATGTTTTGAGGCATCAAGGGATCACAAATTTAGCATTGGAGGGCAGCGTGGAGGGTAAAAATCGTAGAGGGAGACCAAGAAATCAATGCACTAAGCAGATTCAGAAGGATGTAGGTTGCAGTAGGTACTGGGAGATGAAGAAGCTTGCACAGGATAGAGTAGCATGGAGAGCTGCATCAAACCAGTCTCAGGACTGAAGACCACAACAACAACAACAACAACAACAACAACAACAGGAATCAGAACTGTGCTACATTGGTTTGAGGCTCATTATAGTGAACGTGCGTTGTTGTCTCGGCCTGATGTAAATCCTACGGAACCCATCTGAGTCGTTATCGGGCACCATCACCGCGTACGCAAATCAACGGCCCGCCATTTTCACGACTTACATGATCTGTGCGTAGACATCTAATGCCACATACCTTCAAAAACCCACCAAAAAGCTGTCGGATCCCTGACACGCAGAATCAGTGGTGTATTTCGTTCCAAAGACGGACAAACAAGGTAATAGCACGTGGTCATAATCTTTTGGCTCATCGGTGTATATTGCCATGAACGCGAATCTCCACTCCTTAAATAGAGACTGTATAATGGGTCTGTGCTATATTTAGGAAGCATGTACAGAAAATAGTTCAACAACGCTTGGTAAATAAAAAAACAATATCTGTGAGCTTTATAAGAGTTTCGCATGCTTCTTCATAAATATGTAAAACAGCAGTTAAGAAATGATACTACAAAAAAGCTGTTCACAAATAAGGTTAAACTGCCCGTGTGACAGTAACAATTTGCATATGCAAATTGAAACACTGTGGAAACAAACTGCCGTCTTTTAATTGTGTGTAAAGCTCCAAAAAGTTGTGAAACACTCCGGCAGTACAGTTATAAAATCTACTACAGAATTAAGTTAGTCATTCAAAGTAAAAAAAAAAAGCAAGAATAAATGTACAAAGCACAAATTAAAATAATTTTCGTCAATCTCAGCAAAATGTATTCCTCTGTTTTAATACAATAACCTTAGTGGAACAATCGGCATCGAAATACTAAGTGCAGTTCGGCACATGTTTAGTAAATAAGAAAGACTGAGGTTTCTGGTCCTGTCAGCAACTAGGTCATTAGAGGCAAGGCGATAGTCCATTTGGGGAAGCATGGAAAAAGAAATTGTCCTTGTCCTTTCAAAGGAGCCATCCCGGCATTTGCTTAAGCGCTTGAGGGAAACCACGGAAAACCTAGATCACTGCACTACCGCGCCCGGTGGTAGATGTTACGCAAGTTATTTCAACCATATTCGAGACTGCAATATTTTTGACTGGGACATTACATCGCGTTTATCTAATCTGAAATATGCTATTTGTCAGTCTCTTACCTTTACAGGTATGTTGGTATAGGAAATATGTTACATGTTACATTATTATATAGTTCGTGACCACACTTTTATTCAAATACAGCAGAGTATAGAAATACTTTCGAAGAAAGCGATAGACGCTAAATGTCTGTGATGCAACTGAAATATGGGAAATACCTTGTAAAACTCAGTGAGTGGCGTGGAACAATGAATCCTTCTAGTCGTCCTGATTTTCTGATGAAAATCTCTCGAGTTTCTAGCAGGCTGGAAACCACAGAGCTTTAGATCTGCAGTAGACGCCGGGAAGGTCTGCATTCACATATCCTGATTTACGTTTGTGTGGTATACCCAAATTGCGTCCTTGTTTGTTTAAATGTGCTAAACGACCGACTCAAGCGGTGGATGGATGACTTATGCGACACAGACCAAGCTCTAACTTAAAAAATTGTAATATTCCCGAAGAGGTTGGATTCGGCTTCCGGAAAGGGTAGCCAAAAACAGCAACCATATAATGGTTCAAATGGCTCTGAGCACTATGGGACTCAACTGCTGAGGTCATTAGTCCCCTAGAACTTAGAACTAGTTAAACCTAACTATCCTAAGGACATCACAAACATCCATGCCCGAGGCAGGATTCGAACCTGCGACCGTAGCGGTCTTGCGGTTCCAGACTGCAGCGCCTTTAACCGCACGGCCACTTCGGCCGGCCCAACCATATAATGTTTTGACAGGATTTTTTAAGTTTTATTTGAGGCTCAGTTTGTGAAAAATATGGGCTTTGTAAGCTTAAGATGGTAATGAACTTTTTTTATGTATTTTGAATATTTTAACATTAAAATTATTGGTTTAATCGAATGTCAACTATGGGTTAATGTTACTGTATGTTAATAATATACAGTGACAACAATAAAATGGAATTTTATTTATTAATTACTAGTCACATACAAGTTACATATATTCATACAATACTGAAACTAATGTTTTGTCTCCAAAGTTATTGTGCTGAAATGACAATCAACAAAACACGTTTTATATGTAGACAGTACCACAACACATTATGCAAACAGTTTCATGATACATCACCTACTTTCTCGATACTGCCAACTCTTTTCTCCAATTACTCATTTCAGTTTTTTCCCAGTAACTGTCACTGACTGCGTATTCGTCATTTTCATCTCCTTTCTGCTCTGATGTGTCGTGATCGCCGGCCGGGGTGGCCGAGCGGTTCTAGGCGCTGCAGGCTGGAACCGCGCGACCGCTACGGTCGCAGGTTCGAATCCTGCCTCGGGCATGGATGTGTGTGATGTTCTTAGGTTAGTTAGGTTTAAGTAGTTCTAAGTTCTAGGGGACTGATGACCTCAGAAGTTAAGTCCCATAGTGCTCAGAGCCATTTGGACCATTTTTTTTTTGTCGTGATCACTGACAACTGATACCCGGTTTAGAATCAATCGGCGCCTCATCAAGTACGTCAACACATGAACATCTGTGCCACATTAGCTCGTGTAAATATCTACAGGCTCAGAGGAATAGCAGCCCCTACGTTCACCAGGAGAGGATTCCTGGATGTTGTCAGATCCACTTACAGGTCTTCAGCCGATCTCGGACTTTTAGGAAAACTGTGTTCGTGGCAAAACACAGAACCGATGTAAGTCTCTGAATTCACTCATATGGAAACGATGCCCTAAAGCCAAATTTTTCATCTGTTACAATTGTTAGAAGTGCAACTTGTGATTTTGTATTTAATGATGGGAACGTAGAAAGGATTAAAGTATTAGAGAGAATGGACTTTAAGATAGGGAATTTCACTCAACACATTTTGAGGAAGAAAGATTTACAGGGCCTCTCTGCAGCTGAAAAGTCAGTTGAAGACCTGGTAAAGGAAAGAAGGCGGAAAACCAAGAGCTAGAAAATAAGAGTTGACAGAAAAGTGGACTCTGAGCACAAATGTGGGACCCTCGAAGGGGGTGACATAAGAAAAAACTTTAGGTTGAACTTTAAATTGCATTTCAGTTTTTTCAAAGTTTATGGATCTTTTTCTCGGAATATATGAAGGCTAGTATTATGAAATTTTGTACACTTATAAACCCAACAAATGTTGTCTAAAGAGTAAAGTTTGAAATTCTGATTGTAAGCTGCGATATGGGGCAAAGTGTTCGGAATTTTGCATGAATTTTATTTTATACTTACAAAATTATAATTAAAAATTATTAAAATTCTCCTTTTGTAACAAGGGAACCTCCCCATCGCACCCCCCTCAGATTTAGTTATAAGTTGGCACAGTGGATAGGCCTTGAGAAACTGAACACAGATCAATCGAGAAAACAGGAAGAAGTTGTGTGGAACTATGAAAAAAAAAAAGCAAAATATACAAACTGAGTAGTCCATGTGCAAGATATGCAACATCAAAGAGCAGAGGAGCTCAGGAGCGCCGTGGTCCCGTGGTTAGCGTGAGATACTGCGGAATGAGCGGTCCTCGGTTCAAATCTTCCCTCGGCTGAAAATTTTACTTTCTTTATTTTCGCAAAGATATGATCTGTCCGTTCGTTCATTGACGTCTGTGTTCACTGTAATAAGTTTAGTGTCTGTGTTTTGCGACCGCACCGCAAAACCGTGCGATTAGTAGACGAAAGGACGTGCCTCTCCAATGGGAACCGAAAATATTTGATCGCAAGGTCATAGGTCAACCGATTCCTCCACAGGAAAACACGTCTGATATATTCTATACGACACTGGTGACGGCATGTGCGTCACATGACAGGAATATGTTGTCGGCCCACCTAACTTGTGCACGTAGCGAATGGGTAAAAAGATTCTTCTACCTTGCCCGATTTATTTTTTCTTGTGGATGTGATAATCACTCCCAAAAAAGTGATGAAAACATAAGAGTTTGTCATATAAACTGAAAATAAAAAATTAAACTTTTCACTCGAGGGAAGACTTGAACCTTGGACCTCTCGTTCCGTAGCTGCTCTCGCTAACCACGGGACCAAGGCGCTCCTCTACTCCCATTGTCCTTGATGTTGCGCATCTTGCGCATGGACTACTCAGTTTGTATATTGTACTAATTTTTTTCATAGTTCCACACAACTTCTTCCTGTTTTCTCGATTGATCTGTGTTCAGTTTTTCAAGGCCTATCCACTGTGCCAACTTATGACTAAATCTGAGGGGGGTGCGATGGGAAGGTTCCCTTGTAAGTATTCACAAAGTATCATGAGAGGAGCTTACTTTGTGCAAAGAAATTAAACAGAGAAAATATAGTAGAGTAGTTCCTGGGAGAAAGGTACATATATTTTGAAAATAAAATTTTTAAATTCTATAAAAGAAAATAAACATATATAATCCAAGGAATATAACAGTAACTGTGTTAATGTCATGTAAATCACGGTATAAAATTTCATTGCTGTATCTTCAAAATTGTGGATTTCCATTGTACTGACAAAGCAGGCTGCTGGCGAAACTAGGACGAAATCAAACTTCTGCCCAGGTCCAGGCATCGCAGCATTTGGCAGCAGCAGTAAACGCGGTGTTAGCAATTTAACTGCGCTTCTGGCCATTAGCAAATTACGCAGAGGCAGAGAGTTCTGTGGCGCTGGAAACTCCGGCATTTGCATTTGTACGTGGGTCCACATTATTTGGCACTGGAGTCTATAGCTGCCTGGAATTAACAATGAGCAGAAACTTGATACGAATCAGTGCAATCTGGTCGTGGCGTCAGTATTATTACGCACTGCATTTATAGTCTACAGGCACCTGGAATTACCTGTACACTGAAATATCAAATGGAGCAGTCGTAAGCCTCATTGTTTGACCACTGAATGGTTGATGTTCGTCTGCGACAATAAGGTGTTTCTGAGACAGTTATTATTGGTGAGAGGATCTTGCAATATTTGTCTAATGTGTGGGATCCGCGTCATTTTGAGAAAACAGAGAACAAGCTTATCTCAGAATAGAGTTCCTACAATGATCAAGGCACATGACTTCTTACCACACACATCAAGCCGCATAATGACCATCACCATAAAATTAGATAAATACTTGCTTATACGGGGATATTTCTTCACGAAGACCATCTAGGAATGGCATAGGGAGGAGAAAGATTCTGGTACACATCTGATCAGTAGTGTCTGGATACCTATTGAACTGAACTGAACTAATTCCTCCCGAACAGGCCATGAAGGCCCAACGGTACCGACCGGCCGCCGTGTCGTCCTCAGTCCACAGGCGTCACTGGATGCGGATATGGAGGGGCATGTGGTCAGTTCACCAATCTCCCGACCGTATGTCAGTTTCTGAGACCGGAGCCGCTACTTCCCAATCAAGTAGCTCGCCAGTTTGCCACACAAGGGCTGAGTGCACCCCGCTTACCAACAACGCTCGGCAGACCGTATGATCATCCATCCAAGTTCTAGCCCAGTCCAGCCGGCCGCTGTGGCCGAGCGGTTCTAGGCGCTTCAGTCCGGAACCGCGCGACTGCTACGGTCGCAGGTTCGAATCCTGCCTGGAGCATGGATGTATGTGATGTCCTTAGGTTTGTTAGGTTTAAGTAGTTGTAAGTTCTAGGGGACTGATGACCTCAGATGTTAAGTCCCATAGTCCTCAGAGCCATTTGAACCATTCTAGCCCAGCCCGACAGTGCTTAACTTCGGTGATCTGATGGGAACCGGTGTTACTACTGCGACAAGGCCGTTGGCGGATACCTATTAGCGCACGTTAATATCACGTGTGTTCTCCCTTCGCATTTATGACGGCTTAAATTCTCTGGGGGACAGTTTCAGTAAGGTGTATGAATGACTGTGAAGGAATGGCAACCAATTCTTTCTCAAGAGCCAAAACCAGAGAAGGTAATGTTGTTAGAAGCTGAGATCTGCAGTGAAGCAGGCGTTCGAACTCATCCCAAAAGTGTTCCATTGGGTTCATGTCGGGATTCCAGGCAGGCCAGTCTATTTCTAGAATGTTAATGTTCCTAAACCATTCCTTGCTGTTGTTGCTTCACGACAGGGTGCACTGACATGCTGATACAACCATCGTTCGAGCTGTTCCTCTACTGTACGCATTACAAAAGCTATAAAATGTGGTCACACCATTCCGCATTTAGTGTTTTATTAAGCGCAATAGGGGGACGGCACCCTAACCACAAAACCACCCCTGTACTGTAGCTCCACCTGTTATGACTCTTGGCGCTATAGATGATACTAGGTAACATTCTCCAGCCATTAGCGAAACCTCAACCCTTCAATCGGTCTGCCTCAGGGTATAGGGTGATTCATCACACCAAATCACTGTCTCCCATTCATCCAGTGTCCACTGGCGTCTTCTCTTTACACCACCTCAAGCGTCGATCAACACTGACAACAGAAATGTGTGCCTTATGATGAACTACTCCACCATTATACCCCATTCTTTTTAGCTTCCCACGCACAGTCAGTGTGCTAGCTGGCCTCCTGGCAGCAATTTGGAACTCACGAGTGATTCCTTCCGTTGACTTCACGCGATCTTTTACAGCCAACCTCCGCAATGCTTGACGGTCCCTGTCCAACAGTACATGGAACCTGGCTCGCCTGGGATAAGCTGTGGTTGTTCCTTCGCGCTTCCACTTCATAATCACATCACGAATAGTCGACTTGAGCAGCTTTAGAAGGATTCCTCATGGATTTGTCATTTAGGTGATATCTAACGACTAGACACATTCCAAGTCACTGAGCTCTCCGCCGGCCGCTGTGGTCGAGCGGTTCTAGGCGCTTCAGTCTGGAACCGCGCGACCACTACGGTCGCAGGTTCGAATCCTGCCTCGGGCATGGATGTGAGTAATGTCCTTAGGTTAGTTGGGTTTAAGTAGTTCTAAGTTCTAGGGGACTGATGACCTCAGATGTTAAGTCCCATAGTGCTCAGAGGCATTTGAACCATTTGAGCTCTCCTGACCGATAGAATCGAGCCAGATTAAATGTTATGCGGACTTTTTTAAACACTAAAGTCGAATTCAGGACTGGTTCCGTTGACGAAGGCATGGCCCATTTCCACTGTTAGGTTTTTTTTTTTTTTTTTGTCCATTCGAATCTTCGTACTAGCTACCACATTCAAACCGGTGTCAGCGGAATCTCGTGATCACACATTCGCAATTACCTGGCAAACGGTACATTTGCAGACTCTCATTGGAAAGTTTTTGCTTCTACTAGCACATACTTTAACTCGTGTCAGGTTTCGCCATTAACTGCGATGTACAGTGCTCAGTGAACTGACAAAATATCTAGAATAGCTCTTAATAGTCGGACGTCCTTTTTCCTGGTGAAGTGCAGCAACTCGACGTGGAATGGACTCCACAACTCGTTGGAAATCCCCTGCAGAAATATTGATCCCTGCTGCCTCTATAGTCCTCCATAACTGCGAATTTGTTGTCGATATAGGATTCTGCGGACGAACTGACCTCTCGATTGCGTCCCATAAATGATCGATGGGATTCATGTCGCGTGATCTGGGTGGCCAAACCATCGCCTCAAATTGTCCAGAACGTTCTCCAAACCAATCGCGAACAGTTATGGCCCGGTGACATGGCGCACTGCCATCCATTAAAATTCCATCTGTGTTTCGATATATAACGTCTATGAAAGGCTGCAAATTATCTCCAAGTATGTGAACGTCCAGAGCGACCAGTCCATTCCATGTAAACAAAGCTCCCACCATTTTGGAGCCAGCGCCAGCTTGAACAGTGCCTTGTTGACAACTTGGGTCCATGGCTTCATGGATTCTGCGCCACTCTCCGATCCTGCTACCGGGGCTCATTTGACCAGGTTGGGTCCATGGCTTCGGGGGTTCTGCGCCACTCTCAGATCCTGCTACCACGGCTCATTTGACCAGGTTGGGTCCATGGCTTCGGGAGTTCTGCGCCACTCTTAGACCCTGCTACCGGGGCTCATTTGACCAGGTTGGGTCCATGGCTTCGGGGGTTCTGCGCCCACTGTCAGATCTCGCTACCGGGGCTCATTTGACCAGGTTGGGTCCATGGCTTCGCGGGTTCTGCGCCCTCTCTCAGATCCCACTACCAGGGCTCATTTGACTAGGTTGGGTCCATGGTTTCGGGGGTTCTGCGCCACTCTCGGATCCTGCTACCGGGGCTCATTTTACCAGGCCACGATTTTCCAGTCGTCTAGGGTCCAACCAGTACGGTCAAGAGCCTAGCAGAGGCGCTGCAGGCGATGTCGTGTTGCAAGCAAAGGCACTCGCGTCGGTCGTCTGCTGCCATAGCCCATTAAAGCCGCATTTCGCCGCACTGGCCTAAGAGATACGTTCGCCGTACGTCCCACGTTGATTTCTGCTGTCATTCGAGGCAATGTTGCTTGTCTGTTAGCACTGACAACTTTACGCAAACGCCCCTGCTCTCGGTCGTTAAGTGAAGGCCGTCTGTGGTGAGAGGTACTGCGTGAAATGAGGCATTCCCGGCACACTCTTGACACTGTCGATTTCTGAATATTGAATTGGCTAACGATTTACGAAATGGTGTGTCCCATGTGTCTAGCTCGAACAACTATGCGGCGTACAAAGTCTGTGAATTCCCGTCGTGCGGCCATAATCACGTCGGGACCTTTGTACGTGAATCACCTGAGTACAAATGACAGCTCCGCCAGTGCATTGCCTTCTTATACGTTGACCGCCATGTATACATGCATATCGCTGTCCCATGACTTTCCTCAGTGTAAAACGCCTCTTTGGGATACGAAATGTACGGCATTGTACCTCATTTCCCAGTCTTCGGACTATTCAGACAATTTCTTTGTTTGGCGTAGGACACACTGGGGACGTGCGGCGGCGAGAGAATTTGGCGCCAGCCGGAGCTCCGCCCTTGAGGAGTCCCCTCTGCCCCTCCTCCCCCCCCCACCCCTCCCCCAGCCACAACTCTTTTCTAATTTAAGGCCACCACAGCGCGCCTCGCCTCGCCCGCCCTCCGCATAATAATCCGACTTAGCACTGCGACACCGAGCCATTAAAGTCACTGCCCACGAATTAAGTCCTCAGCCGGCGCGCTGACGGAGCTGCCGTCTCGTAATTGCTTAAAGAAATGCCGCGCGACAAAGATGAGTACTTACAAAGGAAACGGCGGAGTTAAAGTGCCTGCGCTGCTCCTCAGCGGTCCTTGTAACCGCGTCTCCACTCTGCGGAAGAGCTGTGGCTTCCACGGCAGCCAGTTAAATCGATGACGAGTCGTCGCTGAAATATCTCTGGCAGTAAACTTTCTTCATTATATCCGAGTCATACCTGATATCTAAACATGATGGCTGTCAGGAACGGAAAGAGGGTAACTTTGAGGTGTAGTACTCTGTTTGAAGGCTGGAAATGTTTTTGGCCGCGTCATCAGTGCTTCTCAGGCGCCACTGTGTCACAAAAATTTGTAGTGCACTTCTACAACTGTATCACGAAAGTGAACGTTAAGTAAACTACTCAATTAAACGGCTTGTTTAATGGGTTCATTCTGCTTCCAAATGTTACAATTTAATTTCACGGTTTCAATTTCGGCATTAAGGCATTTTGAAGCGTCTTCAAAACAACGAAAACGTAATGAGTACAATTTATTTACACTGGGTTTAATAGTAGGTACGACGAGTTTTTTGATATTCGTATATCGTACTTTCAAGATTTTCACTTATAGGCACAGATAACCTAATATACACAATTTGAAACATCCCCTTAGAAAAATTAATGAATTGCTGTGCTTATAAACCTCTTATTTGATTTTCAAACAGCTGAGCAGAACTGAACGTACTCAGACTTTTCTCTCTTTACTTATTCTGATCAAAACTAAACTGACACACAATATTTTTAGCGCAACTCAATCTGACTTTCAATAATCCCTACAAAAGAATGGCCCTGACTAACCATAACCTATACCTTTCATGAATCACTTACCTCACAAAAATCTTCGTTACTCGAATTACTGCAATACAGCGAGCGCTAATACTGCCAGCTAAAGAAAAGATTCAAACTACGGAAGGCAGTAACTACTGATAGGTATAGTTAGCAAATGAAAGATTTTGATAGAGAACAAACAATGTATTTACCTTAATAATGTTCAAAAGTCATCATACACTCCTGGAAATGGAAAAAAGAACACATTGACACCGGTGTGTCAGACCCACCATACTTGCTCCGGACACTGCGAGAGGGCTGTACAAGCAATGATCACACGCACGGCACAGCGGACACACCAGGAACCGCGGTGTTGGCCGTCGAATGGCGCTAGCTGCGCAGCATTTGTGCACCGCCGCCGCCAGTGTCAGCCAGTTTGCCGTGGCATACGGAGCTCCATCGCAGTCTTTAACACTGGTAGCATGCCGCGACAGCGTGGACGTGAACCGTATGTGCAGTTGACGGACTTTGAGCGAGGGCGTATAGTGGGCATGCGGGAGGCCAGGTGGACGTACCGCCGAATTGCTCAACACGTGGGGCGTGAGGTCTCCACAGTACATCGATGTTGTCGCCAGTGGTCGGCGGAAGGTGCACGTGCCCGTCGACCTGGGACCGGACCGCAGCGACGCACGGATGCACGCCAAGACCGTAGGATCCTACGCAGTGCCGTAGGGGACCGCACCGCCACTTCCCAGCAAATTAGGGACACTGTTGCTCCTGGGGTATCGGCGAGGACCATTCGCAATCGTCTCCGTGAAGCTGGGCTACGGTCCCGCACACCGTTAGGCCGTCTTCCGCTCACGCCCCAACATCGTGCAGCCCGCCTCCAGTGGTGTCGCGACAGGCGTGAATGGAGGGACGAATGGAGACGTGTCGTCTTCAGCGATGAGAGTCGCTTCTGCCTTGGTGCCAATGACGGTCGTATGCGTGTTTGGCGCCGTGCAGGTGAGCGCCACAATCAGGACTGCATACGACCGAGGCACACAGGGCCAATACCCGGCATCATGGTGTGGGGAGCGATCTCCTACACTGGCCGTACACCACTGGTGATCGTCGAGGGGACACTGAATAGTGCACGGTACATCCAAACCGTCATCGAACCCATCGTTCTACCATTCCTAGACCGGCAAGGGAACTTGCTGTTCCAACAGGACAATGCACGTCCGCATGTATCCCGTGCCACCCAACGTGCTCTAGAAGGTGTAAGTCAACTACCCTGGCCAACAAGATCTCCGGATCTGTCCCCCATTGAGCATGTTTGGGACTGGATGAAGCGTCGTCTCACGCGGTCTGCACGTCCAGCACGAACGCTGGTCCAACTGAGGCGCCAGGTGGAAATGGCATGGCAAGCCGTTCCACAGGACTACATCCAGCATCTCTACGATCGTCTCCATGGGAGAATAGCAGCCTGCATTGCTGCGAAAGGTGGATATACACTGTACTAGTGCCGACATTGTGCATGCTGTGTTGCCTGTGTCTATGTGCCTGTGGTTCTGTCAGTGTGATCATGTGATGTATCTGACCCCAGGAATGTGTCAATAAAGTTTCCCCTTCCTGGGACAATGAATTCACGGTGTTCTTATTTCAATTTCCAGGAGTGTATATATATCAGTTCATGATATCCAGTATTACAATTTTGCTCTTTCTGATGGACACACGTCCAGATCGTCCGCTCTCAAAATTCTACCATCTCTCTCTCCACACCCACAACTGCTGGCGGCTCAGCTCCAACTGCGCAACGCTACGCGTTGTTCACATCCAACTGCCTAACACTACAATAGCGAATATTCCAACAATGTCAACCAGCCACAAACTGCACACAGCACAGCCAGTGATTTTCATACAGAGCGCTGCGTGGCGTTACCAACATAAAAACCTAAACAGCCTACTTACAAATTGCGTATCAAACAACGACTATTCAGCAATACCAGTCAATATTCTATATTACGTGCTGTGATTTTCACTGCATTGTACATAACATAACATTAGAAGTGTTTTACCTTAGAGAAAATGTCTAAACCAGTTGAGAAAATTTGTATTTGTGAGGTCTGTTTGTTCATTGAGTATGTACTGTGGTTTTTCTTCCAAGCCACTATAAATTTCAATTTCTTCTCACAAACACGTCACAAATTTGCTACCCGATGTTTTCGGCATGGCTGTAACTTCACCACAATTAGACTACGCCTGTCAGTGTAGACTAACCGTTTTGCGTCACGGGTCCGCACTTCAGCATACGAGTGACTTGCTGCCCAGAGGAAAATACACATCAATGGCTTGCTCGCTTGCCATATGTACTCGAAGATACTAACCAATCTAAAAACATTCCACTTGTAGCAAATGTAAATACTGATGTAAAGTTGTTCAGTCCACCGTCCTCAGTCACCAGTGGAAATAACTTCACTTACAGCTGTTACACCCTGTAATACGTGTAACTGGGTTAAATGTGTTTTTGTACTGCCATGCAGCCTGGTTATGAGGTCTTCTACATATGTTGCTGGTTAAATAATTTAAACAGTCAAGTAATTTTGTGACTGGAAGCGGTATTTGTAAAGCGTTTCCATAAGGAAGCAGAAGATGAGAGAATAGGCACAGAGGACAAACTGCAAGTGTATTTCCAGACCAGGACATAAGAGAACCTTTCGCTGCTACTGTGATACCAATAAAAGCTGGCTCATGAAGGTGTGGGAACGAAAGAGAACCAGAGGAGAAACCTCCTGCGATGTACTCTGAATCTATTGCAGGAACTGGAGGTCTGTCCAAAAAATTCCGGGACTATGTCTACATAATTTTTCTACGCTTACCTTTTACTTATTCTGCATGGTCTCCTTCGAAATACTCTTCTCCACAATTAATACACCGCTCCCAATACCGTTTCCACTTCCAGAAACAATCTTGGTACGTCTCTTGCCGCATAGCGTGGAGCGCCTTCCACGAATTTTCTTTTATTTCGTCTATAGTTGCATTTCTTCGTCGTTTTAAGGCGGTTTTCAAATTTGAGAACAAAACATATTCCGAAGGGGCCTAGTCTGGAGAGTGAGAACAATGAGGCAGCACACTGATTTCGTTTCTTGTGCAATAGCCACGCACCGACAGTGACGGATGTGCGGGGTCGTCATAGTGATGTAAGAGTGATGAATTGTCTAGTCACATTTCAGGCCCGTTTCCTTCTCACATTTCCTCGCAGGCGTCGCAACACGTCCCCGTAGTACCATCGTTTAACTGTTTGTCCCTAGGTACGAATTCATGATGAATTAAACCTTCAAAGTCAGAGAAAACTATCAGAATGGCTTCGACATTCGACCTGACCTAGCGAGCTTTTTCTGGTGTTGGAGAACCTTTCCCTACCCATTGTGAAGACTGAACGTTGCTCTCAACATCATAACCCTAGACCAACATCTCATCATCAGTTATGATTCTCTTTAAGGAACACCTCGTTCTTATTAGCACGATCCAGTTCACAGACTGCGAGGCAAAGCTCAAAATCTTGATTCATGAGCCGTGAGACGAACGTGGCGGCAACACGATGCATTCCAAGATGCTGTGTCAGGATTTCATGATGTGATACAACTGAAATATTACATTCTTCTGCAATCTCTCGTGCAGTCAGTCTTCGATTGGGACGCACATTTTCGTTGACATGCCTGACGTGCGCGTCGTCTGTAGATGTCGAAGGCCCTCCTGAAAAAGGGTCATCTTTAACTTCGTCCGGGCATTTTTAAACCATATGAACCATTCGTCGCCGGCCGCTGTGGCCAAGCGGTTCTGGGCGCTTCAGTCCGGAACAGCGCTGCTGCTACGGTCGCAGGTTCGAATCCTGCCTCGGGCATGGATGTATGTGATGTCCTTATGTTAGTTAGGTTTAAGTAGTTCTAAGCCTAGGGGACTGATGACCTCAGATGTTAACTCCCATAGTGCTTAGAACCATTTGCTTTTATAGCTCTGCCATCTCGAAATTCGCAAACTGTGCGACACAACGTTCTACTCAATACAGCGCTGAACAATAACTAGCAGACGTACAAAAATGAAACATCCGGCAGTTACAAATTAAGCAAAGACGCGTGGAGGGATGCTAACCACAGTTCGCTCCAACACATCATTGGCGCGAAATTAAGAATGTTCGGGAATATTTTGAACAGACCTCGTATATCAAGGCCTTCGCTTGGTAGCTTGTAGCCCTCAGGCGCGGACCGTGGCACCTCTGCTACAGATTGAGTGGCCAGAGCTGAACAGGCAGAGAATCCGCTTACTGTCATGGGTAGCGGTGGCTGGGGGGGGGGGGGGAGTGGGTGGAGGAGCAGGGGTGGTCCACTGTGTGCTCCTCGTGCGCCACTCAAGGATGCCATTCGGATGCCGGTGGCTCTGCATCGTGTAAGGGAGGAGATCCAATAGCGCTGCCCTTCGCCTGAAAGGGCAGGGTGTTCGCATATGGCGACCCTGAAAGCACTCACGCGACAAGAGCTGAGCTCCATAGCGAGAGAATTCAGCTGCTGGTGCAGTAAAGCTTACGAGTCACACTTCTACACCCACATCCATACTTTGCAAGCGTGTGTGGCAGACGGAACTTCCTCCTACCGTGTTCCTTCCGCCAACGGTGAGTGGGAAGAGCGACTTCAATAAACATACGCATGAGTTAAATATGCTCTGTTTTTCTCGTCATGGTCATTTCACGATGCACATGTGACAGGAAGTAAAACGTCGCCCGACTTTTCTTGGAATGTACGCTCTCGAAATTCAACAGTAAGGCTCTCTGCTATACGTACACAACGCCTCTCTTGCAGAGCCTGCCATTCTGCTGAGCATCTCCGTAATGCTCCCGCGTCTAGTACATGATCCCGTGACGAAATGTACTGCTCTTCGTTGGATCTTGCCTATATCTTATACCAGAATGAAAAATGCTCCTCTCGCAGCACGAAAAAGGCGAATATGTCCTGAGCAGGGTTAGGGATGCAAAAGAAGGGAACTAGCTTTTCGACTTATCTGGCAGCTTCGAAGACATTTGAATCAAAAAAACATCCTGACATAGTCGCGGTTTTTTGGTTGTTAGTAATAGTTCAAAATGTTCAAATGTGTGTGAAATCTTATGGGACTTAACTGCTAAGGTCGTCAGTCCCTAAGCTTACACACTACTTAACCTAAATCATTCTAAGGACAAACACACACACCCATGACCGAGGGAGGACGCGAACCTCCGCCGGGACCAGCCGGTTAGCAATAGTGCCCATGTAATCCAGTATAATGCATCCTATCAAATACATTAACATGGTACATGCTATCACGTCGTATAATGTTATACATGGCATCATGTCACCCAATATGGCATTTATCATGTCGTGCAGTATGACACAACGTGTTATTAAAGTTTAGGAAGCACGCATCCCTACTAAGGGGTACTTCATTTTATAGAGACATCCCACTCTCTAGAAGGATATAAATTTGTGTCTGTTCTTCTTACACAGGGGGTCAGCCTAAGAGAGCGCGCTCGGGTTAACTCTTAAATAACCGCGAATATATCAAGCTGTTATCATTTAAATGTCTTTGAAGCTGCCAGATAAGTCGAAAAGGTTGCTCCCTTCTTTTGAATCCCCAACTATGCCCACGACATACTCGCCCTTTTTGGGCTACGATAGGAGCATTTTTCATTCTGGTTCACAACAAGTGTCATAACTTGGGAACCGATGTAGATTTTTGTTCACTCTGGCGCCGACTGATGTGATATCGTTTTTTTTTTTTTCAGTTGTCTTTCGAAGCATATTGTATACATTGCGGCAACGGATTAAGCTTTCGCAAAACGATAGTACAAGCATTAAATACATATATCTTTGTACTTTCTTACAAAATTTGAACCGATTAGCACAAGTCTGAAACATAATAGTGGTGCGCATAAAAAATCTCATAAAAACGGTTTTTTACGTAAAAACCGAATGAACCTAGATTTTTTATTGTGAGTTTTCAATTTTATCGTATGAATGTATTTTTTAGTTATCTTACTCACCTTAAACTGTTTCCGAGTATTCAGTTCATATAAGAACGAATTTTACGCGTTACATTTAGTTCGACTTTAAACCATCATATCCCAACAACCGTCAAGATTATTGGATAATTCGTTTTGACTTTATCCATTTATCTACCTTTATGCAAAGTTTGAATCCATTCCTACAAGTTTAAAGAACAGAAGTGGTGTGCTTCAAAATCCTCCCAGAAAAACGTGTTTCTTTTTCAAGGAAAATCCAAAGAAAGTAAGGTTTTTTCAAATGCCTAAACATTGTCTCGGAACTAAGTCCGATGCTCCAGTCAACCGAGTTTGAGTCATCCATCTCGCTCCAGTCCGGAGTTATTTAAGGGTGACTGTTTTTGGAAGCGAACGATGACGATGACTGGTTTTGCACGTTTAAAATGCGAACGGTGCACATTCAAATGGTGCTATTAGCTGAGCATTAATTTCGGCCCAATTAAAATCTTTTGCAAAAGGAATTAATCGATTTGCACAATTTGCCTGGACGCTAGGTTTCTAGTTCAAACCTTACGTAGTATAGTACAACGTAGCTACACTAACATAGATGTTCGAATGGCTGTACAAATGGCCACTAGTCCGATAGGAACCGAGCACCAAGACACTGCTCCCCCCCCCCCCCCACACACACACACCCCCAGCCCCGCCGGCCACGGTGGTCTAGCTGTTCTAGGTGCTTCAGTCTGGTGCCGCGCGACTGCAACGGTCGCAGGTTCGAATCCTGCCTCGGGCATGGATGTGTGTGATGTCCTTAGGTTAGTTAGGTTTAAGTAGTTCTAAGTTCTAGGGGACTGATGACTTCAGATGTTAAGTCCCATAGTGCTCAGAGCCATTTTAGCCATTAGGGTTCACATTATATTGATAAAGCAGTGCGGGGCTGAGCCATTCAGTTCTAGGCCCTCTATCGACGTGTTACGCTACTGTGACGCGGAGGTATAAATTTGTATTGCAACTGCCGACATATTCCTGCAAACAAACAAAAAATAATTACGTAATTTTATGTCTCCGAGGTGATAATTAAAACTGTACGGCTACATATCGTAATTTTTTTTGTTTCGCACACTGATTAAAACATTTCAATAAAATCATGTTTCATTTATAAAGTGTATTAAACAGTGTTTTTAAAATATGATTAAAATTTCTGCTTTAAACTTGCTAATCCTGAGTAGTATTAAGACGGAAAGGCGGGCAGAGACAGACAGCAAAAAGACTTCTCGAAAATAGTATTAATCGTTTTGAGGGATCATATGTTGACAACGCTCACAACGGCTGAGCAAGCAAGACAATAAAACAAGAACGAATAAGGAGTGGCCAGTATTTTTTTCGGCGAGCAGTAGTCTAGGTCGCAGGTAGAAAATTTCTAAAAGTGCACAGCAAAAGCAAGGAAAGCAGAAAGACAGCACGAAACGCACGGCTGCAGCAGGGCGTCAGACGTTAAGAGCGGAAGCACGGCTTGACGGCCCCGTCCCTGATCCCAGCTGATCTCATTGCAAGCACTTTGTGGCGTGAATATTTCAGCGACCGGCGATGTCGGAAGCTCGAAGCCAACGATTGTCAGGCGCCGGTAAAGTCGCTGAATACTGCGAGTTTCACGGAACAGGGCAGCAGAAGGACGAGTAGCGCTCTTCATCCCACGGCGGACGACGGAATCTATATTCTGGCGAGTGCGAAGTGCATCCGATACTCGGGGAGAAAAGCTTTTTGCCTCTTCGTCATCTTCCATAAAATTACAGCACTACTAGGAACGTCTGGCGTGGAAAACCTACGAGTTTGAACCTCGGTAGCTGAAGTTACGAATGAATGGTAGTCCTATGGCGGTATTTCATTTCTCAGTCTGCCATGCCCCTTTCTCCCTCTGTATTCAAAAATTCACCCTCTTCCATCCCTCCTCCCATGTTCATAGCAACTAGGCTCACATTTTAAATCCAACAGCCTCTAATTTATACGAGGGTCACTCCAAAAGAAATCCACACTATTTTTTTTAAATCCATCTTTTATTCTACATGTTTGAAAGTTTTACAGTGTGTAGATACAGCCTTTAGGAACAAGTTTTTGATTTCTCCACATAATTTCCATCCCTCTCAACTGCCTTACGCCATCTTGGAACCAGCGCCTGTATACCCGCACGCTAAAATTTTGGACCAACCTGTTGGAGCCACTGTTTGGCAGCGTGCACAAGGGAGTCATCATCTTCAAACGTTGTTCCACGAAGAGAGTCTTTCAGTTTTCCAAAGAGATGATAGTCACATGGAGCAAGGTTAGGACTGTAAGGCGGATGTTTCAGTGTTGTCCATCCGAGTTTTGTGATCGCTTCCATGGTTTTTTGACTGACATGTGGCCGTGCATTGTCGTGCAACAGCAAAACATCCTGCTTTTGCCGATGTGGTCGAACACGACTCAATAGAGCTTGAAGTTTCTTCAGTGACGTCACATATGCATCAGAATTTATGGTGGTTCCACTTGGCATTATGTCCACAAGCAAGAGTCCTTCGGAATCGAAAAACACCGGAGCCATAACTTTTCCAGCAGAAGGTGTGGTTTTGAATTTTTTTTCTTGGGTGAATTTGCATGATGCCACGCCACTGAATGCCTCTTCGTCTCTGGTGAAAAATGATGGAGTCATGTTTCATCACCTGTCACAATTCTTCCAAGAAATTCATCTCCGCCATTCTCGTACTGTTCCAAAAGTTCGCTGCATACCGTTTTCCTTCTTTCTTTGTGAGCCACTGTCAACATCCTGGGAACCCACCTGGCACAAACCTTTTTCAACGCCAACACTTTCACTATTCTGCCAACACTTCCTTCCCCTATCCCAACGTAGCGTGACAATTCGTTCACTGTGATGCGTCTGTCAGCAGTCACCAATTCGTTATCTCTCTGCACATTGTCTGCAGTGTGTGCAGTACGAGGCCTGCCGCTGCGAGGACAATCCTCAGTATTGCAGTGCCCGCTCTCATCACGTAACCTGCTTGCCCACCGACTAACTGTACTGCGATCGACAGCAGCATCTCCATACACCTTTTTCAACCTCTTGTGGATGTTTCCCACTGTCTCGTTTTCACAGCACAGGAATTCTATGATAGCACGTTGCTTCTGACGAACGTCAAGTATAGCAGGCATCTTGAAGACATGTGACGGCGCCACTCACGGGAACAGGTTGAACTAAGTTTGAAAACAAGCGGGAAGGATATATCTACACACTGTAAAACTTTCACACATGCAGAATGAAAACTGTATTTTTACAAAAATAGTGTGCATTTCTTTTGGAGTGACCCTCGTATTTATTGTTATTGTTGTACTTCTCATGAACGACTACAAACTGTGTTTTTATCTGCACAATTTGTGTACTATCTAAATGTAGACTGGCGATCCGCTCTGGCTTCGCACGGCTATAGTATTAGGTTGGTGCATAAATTCGCAGCTTTTTTTCCATACGTTTAATCAACGCAACGGGTACACTTAGACTTTAGTCATCAATAACATATGCTCCTTCACTATTTACAACAGTCTGCCAACGCTGGGGTAACGTTTCAATTCCCTGACTGTAGAAATCACGTGGTTTTCAAGCGAAGAACTCGTCGAGGCATGATCGGAGCGTATTTTCATCCAGAAAGGAAGTTCCTCGAAGGCTGTTCGACAGAGAGTGAAGAACTTCTTGATGCAATAATTTACCAACATCCGTATGATTTGTAGAAGTTTATTTTATGAACTTCTATGTGCTACCAGTTTCGGCATTACATTGGATGCCATCTTCAGGCCCCACTCGTCATAGTTGTAAAATCGCTATACATGGAAGGAGCCATATAACGGGATCCGTGAATCAATCGTCCTGCAATGCTGCTTTGTTTGGGCTCAATCATTCCTTTATTTTCCTTATGTAAACATAAAGACACCATTGCAGGACGATTGATTCACGGATCCAGTTATATGGCTCCTCCCGTGTATAGCGATTTTACGACTATGACGAGTGGGGCCTGAAGATGGTATCAATGTAATGCCGAAACTGGTAGCACATAGAAGTTCATAAAATAAAATAAACTTCTACAAATCATACGGCTGTTGGTAAATTGTTGAATCAAGAAGTTCATGCCAGCCGTCGTCCCACGATCCATAATGGATCAACAAAGAGAGTGGAGAAGGTGAAGTACTGAGGGCACAAAATCAGGTGAACAAGGTGGGTGCGGAATGACTTCCCAACCCAACTCCCGTATACTGTTCTTTCGTCAGTTTAGCAGGGGGCGGGCGAGCGTAACGGTGGAGTAGTATCAGTTCACGCTTTCGTCCTGGCCGTTGTTCTTGTTTTGTGTCTGCAAGACGTCTCAGTTGTTGACAATAAACGTCAAGAGTGATGGTTACATCTTGCGGAAGCAGTTCGCAGGACACCAGACTGTCGCTGTTCCACCAGATGCATAGCATCATCTTTTGTGAATGCGCGTCCGGTCTCAGGCGTAGGCGTGTTGTCACGGTTCGCGCGGCTCCCCCCGTCGGAGGTTCGAGTCCTCCATCGGGCATGGGTGTGTGTGTTGTCCTTAGCGTAAGTTAGTTTAAGTTAGATTGAGTAGTGTGTAAGCCTAGGGACCGAAGACCTCCGCAGTTTGGTCCCATAGTCCTTACCACAAATTTCAAATTTTTTCTTTTTCCTTTTTTTTTTGTGAACGCGCGCAGGTCTTTGTACCAAGGGTTGCTGCTTTGTTTGGGCTCAACCATTCCTTTCTTTTCCTTATGTAAACATAAAGACACCATTTCTTGTACCAGGATAGGAATGGTGTTTTCACAAGATAACTAATGACGAGCATGTAGAGATGCAAATGTGACCACCAACAGTTTTTTGTGACTTTGGCTTAGAGCATGCGGTATCAACACACCCCTTCTTGAACTTCCCCCATTGCTTGCAAACGTCGCAGGAAGGTGGAATAATCGCAATTCAACACATTTGCCCGTTCCCCAGTACACTGGCATGTATCACTGTGGATTAATCGTTTAAATGATCTTCATCAAATTCCGAAGGTTTTCATGACGTGAAGAGACATTAATGTCAAAACGATCCTTCGTAAAACGAGAAAACCATTTTCTTGCCATGATCTGTCCAACGGCATAATCCCCATACACGGTAACAATCTTTCCGACTGCCTCCGCTGCTGTCACCCCTCTACTGGACTCAAAACAGAGGAATATGTTGGTAATGTTCCTATTTATCCATTTATTCTCATTTAAAAGAACGCAAAATCCCCAAAATTGGCAAAGTTTTACATAAGTTCTAAATATGGCGCATACTTCAACGCGAGATGCTTTTAATAATTTCCACAACGAAATTCTGTCTCGAAATCTGGCAGAAAATCCAAAGAAATTCTGGTCATACATAAAGCAAAACGCAATCAGTACCTTCACTGCGCGATAACAACGGTGAAGTCACTGATGCCAGTGTCACTAAAGCAGAGTTATTAAACACGGTTTTCCGAAACTCCTTCACCAAAGAAGACGAAGTAAATATTCCTGAATTCCAATAAAGAACAACTGCCAAGATGAGAAACATAGAAGTAGATATCCTCGGAGTAGCGAAGCAGCTTAAATCACTTAATAAAGGCATGGCCTCTGGTCCAGATTGTATACCAGTTAGGTTCCTCTCAGAGTATGCTGATAAAATAGCTGCATATGTAGCAGTTACATACAACCACTCACTGACATAGATTTCGGTTTAACTTCGTTGTTCTCTGGAGCTGTGGCTGCTGTTAACTGCTTTTCCCGTCAGATACCGCCTCCCCTGTTGCTGACTAGCTTGTAGCTCCCACCATTGTCAAAAATGGTTCAAATGGCTCTGAGCACTATGGGACTTAACATCCGAGGTCATCAGTCCCTTAGAACTTAGAACTACTTAAACCTAACTAACCTAAGGGCATCACACACATCCATGCCCGAGGCAGGATTCGAACCTGCGACCGTAGCAGTCGCGCGGTTCCGGACTGAAGCGCCCACCACTGTCACGCCAGTTAAATATTTTGGAACAGGTAACATAACAGATGTGTTGCATACTCATATTTACTTAGGGGTAATAAATTACGAAGGCTATCCAGAAAGTAACAGATATTTAGGTCTATCGAGACGGTGGGCAGGGCTGCGGCCGCTATCTTGGTGTCACAATGTTCCTACACTCGGTGGGCATCCAGCCGTGATAGCGTGTAATCTGTTTCTCCGCTACTTTGCTTTCTGTAACGTGTTCAGATGTGTGCTGCAACAAAAAAATCCCGCCACTAATAAGGTGCGTTCTGTGGTTTGGTTTCTATCGGCAAAAAACTGCAAACTAACTGAAATCTATCATCACCTTTGTGGTGGGTACGGAAAAGGAATAATGAGTGAAAGCCGTGTGAAGCATTGGTTTTAGAAAAGGTCGCACCAATGTGCACGAGGAGGACAGCAATGCCCTAGCATTGTGACTAACGAACTGTTGATGAAAGATCATGAAAATCGTCGTTTCACAATTACGGAACTTTCGCAGCATTATCCACAAATTTCACGGAGTTTGGTGCAAGAAATTGTGGGGGAGAAGCTTGGTAACCACAAATTATGTGCTGGGTGGGTTCCCAAAATCCAAATGGAAGACCACAAAAAACCCACTGACCTTCCTCGAAAATTACGAGAAAAATGGTAACAAAGTTCTCGATCGTATCGTAACTGAGGATGAGACTTGGGCGAAACACGTCAACTGCGAAACAAAAGGGCTTTCGATGGAATGGGGATATACACAAATTCTTCCAACAAATCGAGGAAGTGTTTGCAAACACTGTCAGCAAGAAAGATCATGGCTACTGTGTTTTGGGACTCTAAGGAAGTGATTATCATTGATTTCCTTGAACGTGGTACAACAATTAACTCCGAGAGGTATTGTCAGTTACTGACAAAGCGACGGCGAGCGATACAAAACAGTCGAGTGGGAAAACTTTTACCGCAGAACATTTTTTTTCCGACAATGCACGTCCACGCACGGTCAGTCGTACCCGAGAGCTTCTGCGGGGTTTTGGAGGGAGGTGTCTGATCATCGACCATGCAGCCCGGATTTGGTGCTGACCGACAACCACCTCTTCCCAGCAATGAAGACATTCTTCGCTGCACTGACGCCAAAGGAGGAAGAGATTAGTATTTAACGTCTCGTCGACAACGAGGTCATTAGAGACGGAGCACTAGCTCGGATTAGGGAATGATGGGGAAGGAAACCGGCCGTGCCCTTTCAAATGAACCATCCGGCATTTGCCTGAAGTAATCTAGGGAAACCACGGACAACCTTAACCAGGATGGGCGGACGTGGGATTGAACCGTCGTCTCCCGAATGCGAATCCAGTGTACTAACCAATGCGCCACCTCGCTCGGTGTGACGCCAAACTTCATGTCGATATAAACAAGTAGTTGCAATCCCAAGCATACAGAGACTTTATTGGAAAACTTGTGCCATTGTATGATAAGTGCCTCAATTTGAATGGCAGTTATGTAGAAAGATGGCTTAAAAGTGTACCTTTAAATGTATATAATAGAATTTGGTTCTCCCATATTGTTAATTTTTTTATTTCAAAACGTCTGTTTTTTTCCGGATAGCCCTCGTATTACACAAACCTTCCTCGTGAATCTATCTACCTGTTAGTAGAACCATATCAAAATTCGTACAGTCATTCCTGAGTTAGCCTCCACAGACAGAAAACGCAGTTAGGGAACAGAGAGAGAGAGAGAGAGAGAGAGAGATACGTAACATGCTTGTTCTGATGAAAGTAATATAAAGTAATGTTAGATGTAAGACGAGGCATTACGGCGTTAACTTGGCGTGCTAAATAAATAAGTAAATTGTATTGCGATATTGTGACCACGATGTGATATGTTGGGATGGCAGTTGACTTTAAATAACGAAAAGTGTGAGATCATCCACATGAGTGCTAAAAGGAACTAGTTAAACTTCGGTTACAGGATAAATCAGTCTAATCTGAGAGCCGTAAATTCAACTAAATACCTAGGTATTTCAATTACGAACAACTTACGTTGGAGGGAAAACATAGAAAATGTTGTGGGGAAGGCTAACCAAAGACTGCGTTTTATTGGCAGGACACTTAGAAAATGTAACGGACCTACTAAGGAGACTGCCTACACTAGGCTTGTCCGTCTTCTTTTAGAATACTGCTGCGCCGTGTGGGATCCTTACCAGATAGGACCGATGGAGTACATCGAAAAAGTTCAAAGAAAGGCAGGATTTGGGCTGGACATCATTAAAAGAAAGGCGTTTTTCGTTGCGACGGGAGCTTCTCACGAAATTCCAATTACCAACCGAATGCGAAAATATATTATTGACACCGACCTACATAGGGAGGAAAGATCACCACGATAAAATAAGGGAAATCAGAGTTATTACGGAAAGATATAGGTGTTCATTCTTTCCGCGCGCTACACGAGATTGGAATAATAGAGAATTGTGAAGGTGGTTCGATGAACCCTCTGCCAGGCACTTAAATGATTTGGAGAGTATCCATGAAGATGTAGATGTATACCGTTCCTGATCGTCAGACTGTGCGGCGAACATCAGATTAAAACACCAAATCTCTCCGCTGTGTCTCGTGGAGGACTCGAGCACCGTTTAACATGATTTCTCTGTCGAATGGGGATGTTACGCTCGGTAAGCGCTTTGGTGTTGCTGAAAGGGATTAGACTTAGGTTGTGACCAAGACGTTTCAGCTTTGCTGTTGCTGAAAGGTTCACATGCCTCTGAGCACTATGGGACTTAACATCTGTGGTCATCATTCCCCTAGAACTTAGAACTACTTAAACCTAACTAACCTAACGACATCACACACATCCATGCCCGAGGCAGGATTCGAACCTGCGACCGTAGCGGTCACACGGTTCCAGACTGAAGCGCCTAGAACCGCACGGCCACACCGGCCGGCTTGCTGAAAGGGATTAGACTTAGGCTGTTTCGCCTTCTTCCTCCTTTCCTTTCTATAGTGACGTGGGTAGATACTCATCCCCACAATCCAGATAAAATTCACTGAGAAGAGAATGAAAGGCATGAGCAAAACTCCACCACTTTGTTCACCTGATTTTGTGCCCTCAGTACTTCACCTTCTCCACTCTCTTTGTTGATCCATTATGGATCGTGGGACGACGGCTGGCATGAACTTCTTGATTCAACAATTTACCAACAGCCGTATGATTTGTAGAAGTTTATTTTATTTTATGAACTTCTATGTGCTACCAGTTTCGGCATTACATTGATGCCATCTTCAGGCCCCACTCGTCATAGTCGTAAAATCGCTATACACGGGAGGAGCCATATAACTGGATCCGTGAATCAATCGTCCTGCAATGTTGTCTTTATGTTTACATAAGGAAAATAAAGGAATGGTTGAGCCCAAACAAAGCAGCATTGCAGGACGATTGATTCACGGATCCCGTTATATGGCTCCTTCCATGTATAGCGATTTTACAACTATGACGAGTGGGGCCTGAAGATGGCATCCAATGTAATGCCGAAACTGGTAGCACATAGAAGTTCATAAAATAATATTGGAGTCATTCATTTCCACAATCGCCCCCACAAAATTGGGCGAAGTATGTATACACTGCGATGAACAGCTTACTACAAACTACCGAGTTCTCTACTTAACGTAGTTGATAAACTAAAAAACTTTGGAATGACAGACAGCACAGGAAGTTCACCGCTGATGATAGTTATCAGAGCGGGCGCACGAATCACGCAGTTGCCATAGCAACTCTTTAACTACAACAGACAAACTGCTGCACTGTTCTATTGATTGTGGCGTTCCAGCATAGGACGAAACAGGCACAGTTGCGGTGCGTCAGGTTTCCTGTGTCAGCACACACCGCGGATGTGGACTGGCTCACCAGCGTCATTTCCGCCTGGCAGATGGGCTGACGTGTGATCCACCTTCTGTCACTCAAAAATTCATGTGGCTGTAAGATCTTAAAGAGGTAGTGCATACAGATCAGTTTGGCTACGCAAATGCCAAAATACCAGAGGTGCATTTCTTCGCAGGAACAAATTAACTAGTAAAAACCTGCGCGCTAGTAATTTCCCCACGTATTACAATCGCTCAAAAGAGCAAAGGCCGCTGGACCTTGGGATAGCAGTTTGATTTTACACAGAGTACGCGAAGGAACTTGCCCCCCTTCTTGCAGCGGTGTATCGTAGGTCTCTAGAAGAGCGTAGCGTTCCAAATGATTGGAAAAGGGCACAGGTCATCCTCGTTTTCAAGAAGGGACGTCGAACAGAAGTGCAGAACTATAGATCTATAACGTCTATCAGTTGTAGAATTTTGGAACACGTATCATGTTCCAGTATAATGACTTTTCTGGAGACTAGAAATCTACTCTGTAGGAATCAGCATGGGTTTCGAAAAAGACGATCGTGTGAAACCTAGCTCGTGCTATTCGTCCACGAGACTCAGAGGGCCATAGACACGGGTTCCCAGGTAGATGCCGTGTTTCTTGACTTCCGCAAGGCGTTCGATACAGTTCCCCACAGTCGTTTAATGAACAAAGTAAGAGCATATTTTTCCCGAGGGCATGTACCTTTATTGTATGGATAAATGTTGATGGCGTCCTCTTGGGTAAAATATTCCGGAGGTAAAATAGTCCCCCATTCGGATCTCCGAGCGGGGACTACTCAGGAGGCCGTCGTTATCAGGAGAAAGAAAACTGGCGTCCAACGGATCGGAGCGTGGAATGTCAGATACCTTAATCGGGCAGGTAGGTTAGAAAATTTAAAAAGGGAAATGGATAGGTTAAAGTTAGATATAGTGGGAATTAGTGAATTTCGGTGGCAGCAGGAACAAGACTTCTGGTCAGGTGAATACGGGGTTATAAATACAAAATCAAATAGGGGTAATGCAGGAGTAGGTTTAATAATGAATAGGAAAACAGGAATGCGGGGAAGCTATTATAAACAGCATAGTGAACGCATTATTGTGGCCAAGATAGACACGAAGCCCAAACCTACCACAGTAGTACAAGTTTATATGCCAACTAGCTGTGCAGATGACGAAGCAATTGAAGAAATGTATGATGAGCTAAAAGAAATTATTCAGATAGTGAAGGGAGACGAAAATTTAATAGTCAAGGAAACGTAGTAGGTGAATATGGATTGGGGGTAAGAAATGAAAGAGAAAGCTGCCTGGTGGAATTTTGCACAGAGCAAAACTTCCTCATAGCTAACAATTGATTCAGGAATCATAAAATAAGGTTGTATACATGGAAGAACCCTGGAGATACTGACAGAGATTTAGGAACCAGGTTTTAAATTGTAAGACATTTCCAGGGGCAGATGTGGACTCTGACCACAATCTATTGGTTATGAACTGTAGATTAAAACTCAAGAAACTGCAAAAAGGTGGGAATTTAAGGAGGTGGAACCTGGATAAACTGACTAAACCAGAGGCTGTACAGAGTTTCAGGGAGAGCATAAGGGAACAATTAACAGGAATGGGGGAAAGAAATACAGTAGAAGAAGAATGGGTAGCTTTGAGGGATGAAGTAGTGAAGGCAGCAAAGGATCAAGTAGGTAGAAAGACAAGGGCTAGTAGAAATCCTTGGGTGACAGAAGAAATATTGAATTTCATTGACGAAAGGAGAAAATATAAAAATGCAATTAATGAAGCAGGAAAAAGGAATACAAACTTCTCAAAAATGAGATCGACAGGAAGTGCAAAATGGCTAAGCAGGCGTGGCTAGAGGACAAATGTAAGGATGTAGAGGCTTATCTCACTAGGGGTAAGATAGATACAGCCTACAGGAAAATTAAAGAGACCTTTGGAGAAAAGAGAACCACTTGCATGAATATAAAGAGCTCAGATGGAAACCAAGTTCTAAGCAAAGAAGGGAAAGCAGAAAGGTGGAAGGAGTATATAGAGGGTCTATACAAGGGCGATGTACTTGAGGACAATGTTATAGAAAAGGATGAGGATGTAGATGAAGATGAAATGGGAGATATGATACTGCGTGAAGAGTCTGATAGGGCACCGAAAGAACTAAGTCAAAAGAAGGCCCCGGGAGTAGACAACATTCCATTAGAACTACTGACGGCCTTGGGAGAGCCAGTCCTGACAAAACTCTAGCATCCGGTGAGCAAAATATATGAGACAGGCGAAATACCCTCAGACTTCAAGAAGAATATAATAATCCCAATCCCAAAGAAAGCAGGCGTTGACAGATGTGGAAATTACCGAACTATCAGTTTAATAAGTCAAGGCTGCAAAATACTAACGCGAATTCTTTACAGATGAATGGAAAAACTGGTAGAAGCTGACCTCGGGGAAGATCGTTTTGGATTCCGTAGAAATATGGGAACACGTGATGCAATACTGACCCTACGACTTATTTTAGAAGCTAGATTAAGAAAAGGCAAACCTACATTTCTAGCATATGTAGACTTAGAGAAAGCTTTTGACAATGTTGACTGGAATACTCTCTTTAAAATTTTGAAGGTGTTAGGGGTAAAATACAGGGAGCGAAAGGCTATTTACAATTTGTACAGAAACCAGATGGCAGTTATAAGGGTCGAGGGACATGAAAGGGAAGCAGTGGTTGGGAAGGGAGTGAGACAGGGTTGTAGCCTCTCCCCGATGTTGTTCAATCTGTATATTGAGCAAGCAGTAAAGGAAACAAAAGTAAAATTCGGAGTAGATACTAAAATCCACGGAGAAGAAATAAAAACTTTAAGGTTCGCCGATGACACTGTAACTCTGTCAGAGACAGCAAAGGACTTGGAAGAGCAGTTGAACGGAATGGACAGTGTCTTGAAAGGAGGATATAAGATGAACATCAACAAAAGCAAAACGAGGACAATGGAATGTAGTCGAATTAAGTCGGATGATGCTGAGGGAATTAGATAAGGAAATGAGACACTTAAAGTAGTAAAGGACTTTTGCTATTTGGGGAACAAAATAACTGATGATCGTCGAAGTAGAGAGGATATAAAATGTAGACTGGCAAAGAAGAGAAATTTGTTAACATCGAGTATAGATTTAAGTGTCAGGAAGTCGTTTCTGAAAGTATTTGTATGGAGTGTAGCCATGTATGGAAGTGAAACATGGACGATAAATAGTTTAGACAAGAAGAGAATAGAAGCTTTCGAAATGTGGTGCTACAGAAGAATTCTGAAGATTAGATGGGTAAGCACATAACTAATGACGAGGTACTGAATAGGGTTGGGGAGAAGAGGAGTTTGTGGCGCAACTTGACTAGAAGAAGGGATCGGTTGGTAGGACATGTTCTGAGGCATCAGGGGATCACAAATTTAGCATTGGAGGGCAGCGTGGAGGGTAAAAATCGTAGAGGGAGACCAAGAGATGAATACACTAAGCAGATTCAGAAGTATGTAGGCTGCAGTAGCTACTGGGAGATGAAGAAGGTTGCACAGGATAGAGTAGCATGGAGAGCTGCATCAAACCAGTCTCAGGACTGAAGACCACAACAACAACAACAACAACAACAACAACAAGAGCATATGGAATATCAGACCAATTGTGTGATTGGATTGAAGAGTTACTAGATAACAGAACGCAGCATGTCATTCTCAATGGAGAGAAGTCTTCCGAAGTAAGAGTGATTTCAGGTGTGCCGCAGGGTTGTGTCGTAGGACCGTTGCTATTCATGATATACATAAATGACCTTGTGGATAACATCGGAAGTTCACTGAGGCTTTTTGCGGATGATGCTGTAGTATATCGAGAGGTTGTAAGAATGGAAAATTGTACTGAAATGCAGGAGGATCTGCAACGAATTGACGCATGGTGGAGGGAATGGCAATTGAATCTCAATGAAGAGAAGTGTAATGTGCTGCGAATACAAAGAAAGAAAGATCCTTTATCATTTAGCAACAATATACAGGCCAGCGACTGGAAGCAGTTAATTCCATAAATTATCTGGGAGTAGCCATTAGGAGTGATTTAAAATGGAATGATCATATAAAATTGATCGTCGGTAAAGCAGATGCCAGACTGAGATTCATTGGAAGAATCATAAGGAAATGCAATCCGAAAACAAAGCAAGTAGGTTACAGCATGCTTGTTCGCCCACTGCTTGAATATTACTCACCAGTGTGGGATCTGTACCAGATAGGGTTGATAGAAGAGATAAAGAAGATCCAACGGAGAGCATCGCGCTTCGTTACAGGATCATTTAGAAATCGCGAAAGCATTACGGAGATGATAGATAAACTCCGGTGTGTGACTCTGCAGGAGAGACGCTCAGTAGCTCGGTACGGGCTTTTGTTAAAGTTTCGAGAACATACCTTCAGCGAGGAGTCAAGCAGTATATTGCTCCCACCTACGTATATCTCTCGAAGAGACCATGAGGATAAAATCGGAGAGATTAGAGCCCACACAGAGGCATACCGACAATCTTTCTTTCCACGAACAATACCAGACTGGAATAGAAGGGAGAACCGATAGAGGTACTTGAAGTACCCTCCGCCACACACCGTCAGGTGGCTTGCGGAGTATGGAATTAGATATAATATTCTGACGGCTCGAAACCAACAGGCAGTTGCAGAGTGGGCAGTCCGTTCCTGAGTCCAAGGACAGGAGACAAGGAATTGGTGTCGCTTCCCAGTGAGACTTCCACTTTTTGTGCAGAAACCACAGCCATACTTGCAGCTTTACGTTACTTACAGAACTTCACAGTAAACGAAAAACATTTTAACGGATTGTAGAAGCTTGTTCGAAGATATTCACACACCACACTAGCCATTCTCAAGGAAACTAATCCAGTGGTAACGGAGTGTATGAAAGCCACCATAGCAAACGATAATCTGGGGAAGAAGTTACAAAGTGTATGTCGAGAAAGCGACATGCTGACATGAAACGTAATGAAATAGTCGATGACGCAGCGAAGAGCGCCGCTCAAACGACATATTTAAAAATACCTTATTACCGCCATCAGACTTGAAGACTTGGCCCCGCATAATTATGGAAAATAAAAAGTTTGTACATTACATAATTAGCATTCTACACTCCTGGAAATGGAAAAAAGAACACATTGACACCGGTTTGTCAGACCCACCATACTTGCTCCGGACACTGCGAGAGGGCTGTACAAGCAATGATCACACGCACGGCACAGCGGACACACCAGGAACCGCGGTGTTGGCCGTCGAATGGCGCTAGCTGCGCAGCATTTGTGCACCGCCGCCGTCAGTGTCAGCCAGTTTGCCGTGGCATACGGAGCTCCATCGCAGTCTTTAACACTGGTAGCATGCCGCGACAGCGTGGACGTGAACCGTATGTGCAGTTGACGGACTTCGAGCGAGGGCGTATAGTGGGCATGCGGGAGGCCGGGTGGACGTACCGCCGAATTGCTCAACACGTGGGGCGTGAGGTCTCCACAGTACATCGATGTTGTCGCCAGTGGTCGGCGGAAGGTGCACGTGCCCGTCGACCTGGGACCGGACCGCAGCGACGCACGGATGCACGCCAAGACCGTAGGATCCTACGCAGTGCCGTAGGGGACCGCACCGCCACTTCCCAGCAAATTAGGGACACTGTTGCTCCTGGGGTATCGGCGAGGACCATTCGCAACCGTCTCCATGAAGCTGGGCTACGGTCCCGCACACCGTTAGGCCGTCTTCCGCTCACGCCCCAACATCGTGCAGCCCGCCTCCAGTGGTGTCGCGACAGGCGTGAATGGAGGGACGAATGGAGACGTGTCGTCTTCAGCGATGAGAGTCGCTTCTGCCTTGGTGCCAATGATGGTCGTATGCGTGTTTGGCGCCGTGCAGGTGAGCGCCACAATCAGGACTGCATACGACCGAGGCACACAGGGCCAACACCCGGCATCATGGTGTGGGGAGCGATCTCCTACACTGGCCGTACACCACTGGTGATCGTCGAGGGGACACTGAATAGTGCACGGTACATCCAAACCGTCATCGAACCCATCGTTCTACCATTCCTAGACCGGCAAGGGAACTTGCTGTTCCAACAGGACAATGCACGTCCGCATGTATCCCGTGCCACCCAACGTGCTCTAGAAGGTGTAAGTCAACTACCCTGGCCAGCAAGATCTCCGGATCTGTCCCCCATTGAGCATGTTTGGGACTGGATGAAGCGTCGTCTCACGCGGTCTGCACGTCCAGCACGAACGCTGGTCCAACTGAGGCGCCAGGTGGAAATGGCATGGCAAGCCGTTCCACAGGACTACATCCAGCATCTCTACGATCGTCTCCATGGGAGAATAGCAGCCTGCATTGCTGCGAAAGGTGGATATACACTGTACTAGTGCCGACATTATGCATGCTCTGTTGCCTGTGTCTATGTGCCTGTGGTTCTGTCAGTGTGATCATGTGATGTATCTGACCCCAGGAATGTGTCAATAAAGTTTCCCCTTCCTGGGACAATGAATTCACGGTGTTCTTATTTCAATTTCCAGGAGTGTATTTAATTATGGGTCATTCCCCAGCCATCTTCACCGAATAACCGTTCAAGATAATCTTTTCTGTGATTGAAAGGCAGTGATAGTAGAAGATATCCACCACAATTCTTTTTCTAATGTAAACTTTGTGGAAGCCACAAAAATAATTTCATACAACTGTTACTCAGATATCATCAACCATTTCCACCTAATACAGAAGCTCTCCGTCATCAAAAAGTATTAATTTCGAAATTAAGTATGAAATTTTTCAATATATGTAACCTTAGACTGAGAGTTGGCTGTATGGCCTTCAGGCAAATTAAAGTGTGGTACTGATGTCGTACGTGTTAATGGAAGGAAGTAAAAGGTAACATCTGGACACTTTCATAGCATTTATGGACCAAGGCAAAGGATTAGACTATGAAAAGTTGGCTGTGAATGTTGGAAATGTGAGTTAAATGTCAACAAATTAGAGAGACAAAGAAAGTCACCTCAGGAATAAAAACCATGGAGGAATAACAAATACACACAGAAAATTGTTGCTCATTAAGGAAGAGTACAAGATGCCCTACTAGGTCAAGCCGATCAACAGTTCATCGACCTGCAAGTTAAGAGTAAAGCATTAACTTCATTTTTTCTACCTGCGCTTACTCATGTTCGTATGCATTTATAATATAAAAATATGCAAGTGAAGTTTTGTGAATTTTGTAAAATTTCGTATACTACGAGTATTGCAGCGAACAATGCAAGGAGGTGGATTAGAGCTTAAAATAGGAGCAGCACAATCACTTCGCTACGTAGTTTTTATTCACATCTAATATTCTGTCCCAGGCCGAACTCCGTTAAAAGCGCCTCACGACCCTTTGCGCTTCAATTAATTTTCATACAATTTCGCAAAAATGCTGCTGCTCAGCAGACGGACCCGCGCACTGTAAACCCCCTCGCGGGCATGTGAACAGCGGGGCTCGGTAGCCCACAAAGGGGTAAGGTACGAGGGCAGGGGAAGCCCGCTCCACGCACCACGTCGTTTGCAAGTCTGCGTTGTTTTTCCGCAATGAAAACAAACGGACTCCTCTCCCTCTCTCTCGGCAGAGAGAAAATATTTACAGGGTGGCTGGGAAGCAAAAGTCGCAAAACAAACCGCATTTGTCTCCGTAACTTAGAATTCTGCCGACGTATCATCGCTGCCGTGCCAAGAGGACGTCGCGAGTTCAAAAAAATGGTTCAAACGGCTACGAGTACTTAACATCTGACTTAACATTTCACTTAACATCTGAGGTTAACTTAGAACTTAGGACTACTTAAACCTAACTAACTTAAGGACATCACACACATCCATGCCTAAGGCAGGATACGAACATGCGACCGTAGCAGTCGCGCGAATCCGGACTGAAGCCCCTAGAACCGCTCGGCCACCGCGGCCGTCCTTCGCGAGTTCAGTCCCAGTCCATGTAATGTTGTAGGTTTAATGTTTGACGTTATCGTGTGTGTAAAAAAAATTGCAGCAAACGCGAGTTTCTAATTTTTATGCTTTGTACTATTTAATTTCGTTGTGCGCTTATCTGTAGAAAAAAACCCAATAAGGTGCCAAAAGGATGCCATACAAACGGAAAAAAACTGAAAATTGTCTTCAAAATGCGTTGCAGAGAATCAAAATTCTTATCTTAATTAATACTGTTACGACACCATTTAGTGAAGACTCACTTGCACTTCGTTTACACGAAAACAATTAGGATAGGAGAAACTGTCACGGTAATGTTTGAGGTTAATAGCGTACGTTTCCCTGATTCTGATTCTCGTGCGCCGTGCGATAACAAGCTCCCCTTTGTCGAAGTTGCTTATGTTACTGGATTTCTCCATCTGCGGCCCGTATTCTCGATAGAATGATTCTCTATTCGTCTTAACACGGCTTGTATGCTTATCTTTCCCCGTCGGTGCACTTTCGTTCCTGAGGACGTCCTATACGCGTCAACGGCCTTTGCGTATTACTTAGATTGACGGTGAAAGGGGGGGGGGGGGGGGGGTAAGAAAGCAAGGAAAGGGAAGGGAAGGAATTAATGACATTAGCTGCATCGGGACTTTACGCGGAATCAGCGGAGAGGAGTTAAATTATGTGCCGGAACGGGACTCGAACCCAGGTTCTCCTGCTCACGAGACAGTTGCGTTAAGCACTGCGCCACCCAGACACAGTGTTTATTGCAAATGCGCGGACTACCTTGGCATGCTCCCAGACTGGCTCTCACTCCTACCTACCGCCATCTATCTACAGTCCCCGTTCATGTCGTCTACGCTCGCGAAATTTAGATTCCCGTAGGCCGGAGTGGCCGAGCGGTTCCAGGCGCTTCAGTCTGGAACCGCGCGACCGCTACAGTCGCACTGAAACGTCCCCTTTGAACAATTATACACGACTGTGCTTAAACTGACACACAATATTTTTTTTAGCGCAACGCAATCTGACTTTAAATAATCTCTACAAGAGAATGGCCCTGACTAACATTAACCTGTACTTTTCACAAATCACTTACCTCACAAAAATCTTGGTTACTCCCACTACTGAAATACAGCTAGCGCCACTAGTGCCAGCTAAATAAAAGATTCAAACTATGGAATGCACTAACTACTGATAGGGATAGTTAGCAAATGAAAGATATTAATACAGAACAAACGTTGTATTTACCAGCAGTTCATGACAAATTTCAAAACTCCGCCATCTCTCTCCCCACATCCACCACTGCTGGCGGCTCACCTCCAACTGCCAACGCTACGCGCTGTTCACAGCCAGCTGCCTAACACTACAATGGCGAGTATTACAACAATGAAAAGCAGCCACAGACTGCACACCGCACAGCCAGTGATTTTCATACAGAGGTGGCATTACCAAAAAAAACCTAAACAGCCTACTTACATAGCCCCCATGCTCCCCACAAAAAATTTTACAAATTGGTTCATTACAACAATGAAAAGCAGCCACAGACTGCACACCGCACAGCCAGTGATTTTCATACAGAGGTGGCGTTACCAAAAAAAACCTAAACAGCCTACTTACAGCACGTTCGAATCCTGCCTCGGGCATGGGTTTGTGTGATGTCCTTAGGTTAGTTAGGTTTAAGCAGTTCTAAGTTCTAGGGGACTGAAGACCTCAGCAGTTTAGTCCCATAGTGCTCAGAGCCATTTGAGCCATTTTATTTTTAAGATACCCACTGGACGTAGAACGTAAACATTCATCCGCACTGAAAGCTGTGGATTCATTGCCCATCGAGGCGAATCAATTACATGAATGCGTAGTGTCTGTTATTTCGGACGTGTCACGTTCACATAATTTACATACTCGTATTGTATGTCGTATACGTCCGCTTCCAAAGACGAGTTGTCACCACGACAGACCCCGCATGCGACAGACCTGGTCGCAATTCCTGGGACTGCCAACGATTTTTCCTTGGTGGATAGAAACGTCGACAATGGCCAGGAGTACGATGTGCTGACTCCATGCCCCTCTATACCTAATCCGGTGATGAATGACTGTGGATAACACGGTGGCCGGCCGGCCGCTGTGACCGAACGGTTCTAGGCGCTTCAGTCCGGAACCGCGCGACTGCTACGGTCGCAGGTTTGGATCCTGCCTCGGGCATGGATGTATGTGATGTCATTGGGTTAGTTAGGGGACTGATGACCTCAGACGTTAAGTCCCACAGTGCTCAGAGCCGTTTGAACACGGTGGTCGCTCGACACTTGCGTTGTCTTCACGGCCTGATCGCTGGGTATCCTTTTCCTTATGTAGCATGCGTGGTAAACGGGATACCTCGTCATCTAAGCACTATACGTAATGATTCTAATCGAATTCGTGCCAATAATGAACACTGATAAATGGGAGAGTTATACTGTCATGAACTGGATAATAGCTAAGTACTTTTGCACAGATTACGAGGAATCCTGTTTTACATTCTAATAAATAAAAAAAAAAGACAACGACGCAATTATCGATATGGGATGGAAATCGGTACGTGTTGAAATGTTGCTTTCTGAATAATTAACAGAATATGCCCCAAACGTTTAATTAATACTCAAAGATCTTAAGAATAAATGTTATCTGTGTAAACAAATCTGTAAAGTAAGGAGAAAACATGATATAACGTAGGGAATGTACTTTTGTGCTGTTCCGATAAAGAATGTTCCAGAGAAATGTTTATATATACTCTGCAAAGCAGGTTGAAGGCAGTCGCCGTAATTTGTTTTTCGATTATATAAAAGCAGGAGCTGTGAGCTCTCGCTCTCGCTCTCTGTCGTTTGTTTTCGATGGCTCTTATATAAAATCTAAGTGTCGCTCTCGTGGCTGTAACTTTTAGTTAAATAATTACGTTAATTTTATTTGAAAGCCGTGTTTGAATTAAGAACCTACTTTCCTGTTCAATTAATGCCACATCTCAATTTATCATGTTGCATTTTATAACTGTTTCAGGCTGCAGGGAAGGAGAGTTGCCGACGAATCATTTGGTGGCCACAACTGAACGCTACTAGTGTTCAGTTGGCATCCGAATTTTACTTCAGCGTACCTGAAACCACTTTCACCGTTCTTTTCTATCAGTATATGTGCAATGTAATTATGCCAACTGCATAATTTTGGTCATCCGGCCGCTGTGGCCGAGCCGTTCAACGTGTTTCAGTTCGGAACCGCGCGCCTGCTACGGTCGCAGGTTCGAATTCTGCCTCGGGCATGGGTTGGGTTGGGTTGCTTGGGGAAGGAGACCAGACAGCGAGGTCATCGGTCTCATCGGATTGGGGAAGGATGGGGAAGGAAGTCGGCCGTGTCCTTTCAAAGGAACCATCCCGGTATTTGCCTGGAGCGATTTAGGGAAATCACGGCACACCTAAATCAGGATGGCCGGGCGCGGGATTGAACCGTCGTCCTCCCGAATGCGAGTCCAGTGTCTAACCACTGCGCCACCTCGCGCGGTACCTCAGGCATGGATGTGTGTGGTGTCCTTAGGTTAGTTAGGTTTAAGTAGTTTCTAAGTCTAGGGGACTGATGACCTCAGATGTTGAGTCCCATAGTGCTTAGAGTCATTTGAATCATTCTGAGATCGGTCACTGGTCTCTAAACAGTGCTATCGGTCAACGTTCTCGTCTGTCTAATGGGAATCTGATGCTGGATGGCGGAATCTAACTTCATTACTAACTAAAAATATTTTCTATGCAACATTCTACCATTTCAGTGGCTTAGCCACCAGCAGAATTGATTATGAAGCCTTTTATAATACTGTAAGAATAGTACTTTTTAAAAATATCAGTAATATTATTGTATGATGAACGGCTCGCGCAGCTCCACCCGTAGGAGGTTCGAGTATTCCCTCGGCCCTGGGTGTGTGTTGTATTAGCGTAGGTTAATTTAAGTAGTGTTCCTTAGGAATTCAAACACACTTGAACATTCTGAACAAACAAACGATCACAGTTTCAAAAAACTGAATGAGTTATTCAAGAGAACGAGTTTCACAAATTGAGCACGTCAATAAGTGTTGTTCCATCTCTGGCCTTTATGCAAGCAGATATTCGGTTTGGAATTGATACTGTTATTGGAAGTCCTCCTGAGGGGTATCGTGGCAACTTCTGTCTAACTGATGCGTCAGATTGTCAAAATTCCGAGCTGGTAGAAGGATCCTGTCCATAATGCTCGAAAAGTTCTTAATTTGAGAGAGATCCGGCGACCTTACTGGCCAAGGTAGGATTTGGCAAGCATGGAAACAAGCAGCAGACACACTCGCCGCTGTGTGGGCGGGCATTGGGGGGAGGGGGGGTTGTTTTGGGAAAGGAGACCAGACAGAGAGGTCATCGGTCTCAACGGATTTGGGAAGGATGGGGAAGGAAGTCGGCCGTGCCCTTTCAGAGGAACCATCCCGGCATTTGCCTGGAGAATTTAGGGAAATCACGGAAAACCTAAATCAGGATGGCCAGACGCGGGATTGAACCGTCGTCCTCCCGAATGCGAGTCCAGTGTCTGACCACTGCGCCACCTCGCTCGGTGGGCGGGCATTATCTTGCTGATATGTAAGCCCAGGATGGCTTGCCGCGAAGGGCAATAAAAAGGGGCGTAGAATATCGTCGGGTACTGCTATGCTGGAAAGGTGCCGCAGGCATCATGCAATGAAACCAGACTATATGGCTCGTGGTTGTCACGTTGTATGGCAGGTGACAGTCGGGTTGGTATCCCACCGCTATCCGGGTGTCTCCAGACACTTCTTCGGCCTGGAATCTCACTGACTAATTTAACTATCTTCCCGCTTCGAACAGAGCCCCGATGACCAGCGAAAAGGCGTCTGGAGGTGCATAAAAATGGTTGACATGGGGCTTACGCCTTAAAAGAAATTGATGTACTGAAATGCAGGAGAATCTGCAACGAATTGACGCATGGTGCAGGGAATGGCAATTGAAACTCAATGTAGACAAGTGTAATGTTCTGCAAATACATAGCTACAATATAGCAGGTCAACAACTGGCGGCAGTTAATTCCATAAATTATCTGGGAATAGGTTCAAAATGGTTCAAATGGCTCTGAGCACTACGGGACTTAACTGCTGAGGTCATCAGTCCCCTAACTAACCTAAGGACATCACACACATCCATGCCCGACGCAGGATTCGAACCTGCGACCGTAGCGATCGCAGACTGTAGCGCCTAGCACCGCGCGGCCACTCCGGCAGGCTCCGGGAGTAGGCATTAGGAGTGACTTAAAATGGAATGACCAGAGAAAATTAATTGTCGGTAAAGTAGATGCCAGACTGAGATTCATTGGGAGAATCCTAAGGAAATGCAGTCCGAAAACAAAGAAAGTAGGTTACAGTACATTTGTTCGCCCGCTGCTTGAATACTGCTTACCGGTGTGGGATCTGTACCAGATAGGGTTGATAGAAGAGAGAGAGAACATCCAGCGGAGAGCAACGCGCTTCGTTACAGGATCATTTAGTAATCGCGAAGGCATTACGGAGATGATAGATAAACTCTAGTGGAAGTCTCTGCAAGAGAGACGCTCAGTAGCTCGGTACGGGCTTTTGTTGAAATTTCGAGAACGTACCTTCACCGAGGAGTCAAGCAGTATTTTGCTCCCTCCTACGTATATCTCGCGGAGAGACCATGAGGATAAACTCAGAAAGATTAGAGCCCAAACAGAGGCATACCGACAATCCTTCTTTCCACGAACAATACGAGACTGGAGTAGAAGGGAGAACTGATAAAGGTACTCAAGGTACCCTCCGCCGCACACAGTCAGGTGGCTTGCGGATGCACTTGATAGTAAGCTATTGCTTGAAATGTCACAACAGCTGCGATTGTGATCGTAAATAAATAAATTAAATAACAGACCCATAGGAAAACGTCATTTTAAGGCGATTGTTCACTATAAGCCAGAATTCATGTTTCGAAACACAGTGTGGCACAAATCTTGCTTTGTACCGGCACATACGTTTATTGGTTCAAAAATGGCTCTGAGCACTATGGGACTTAACTCCTGAGGTCATCAGTCCCCTAGACTTAGAACTACTTAAACCTAGCTAACCTAACGACATCACACACATCCATGCCCGAGGCAGGATTCGAACCTGCGACCGTAGCGGTCGCGCGGTTCCAGACTGTAGCGCCTAAAACCGCTCGGCCACCAGGGCCGGCCACACGTCTATTTTATGGATCAATCAATACATTAGTGATCAACTCTTTTATTACGTTGTCCTCGACCTTGGAACTTCTTACGAGATGACGCGAATCTTCCATGCAAAAGTTTTCAAATTTGAAAAAGGTGGAGGGTGCCAGCCATTTCTTGCAGGCTTTCCTCTTTGCATGTTTAGTAATATAATAAACCTGTACTTCTTCAGCTGACCTTGTTCTGCTGCGCCAGATTCGGCGAATGAAAAATGGCTGCGGGGGGAGACAACGGGTATGGCTTCCTGCTGCGATAGGCCATTCGTCCGCAAGAGTGCGCTCCGCCGCCTGAGAATAACGCCCGCACATCCTCGTTTCCTCGCATGACTGCGCGCGAATGCGGCATTCAGACCGAGTACAAAGGCCAGAATGGGGTACTCGGCGTGCAAGTCAACCGAGTAACTGCGTTTATTACTCCACAAAAAGAGGTACGCTGTTGCGGGCGGCGCAGGTGTCGCGCCTGCTCGGTGCAACGTGACAACATGACTTCCTGGTCCAGACCGATCTGAGTTGTGTCTCATAATCAGTTGCACATGCTAACCAAGTTGATGTGGCTCCTCGTGAGACACTCTGTAAACTTAGTGTGCATGAGACCAATCCCACTCAGCATGATATTTCCACTCACGGGAGTAGCACCTTCAGATGTAAGAAGATAGGTTCGAATCCTGCCTCGGGCATGGATGTGTGTGATGTCCTTAGGTTAGTTAGGTTTAAGTAGTTCTAAGTTCTAGGGGACTGATGTTAAGTCCAAGTCCTCAGAGCAATTTGAACCATTTGTAAGACAGCAGCAGCAGGGAATGAAAAGAAGAAGCAAAAAGCAGATTCAAGGCGTCCATTGTTCGCACCTATCCATCGCGACTGAAATCCGGAAGAAGCTTCCTACTTAGTGCGTCACCAACTTCAGCAGAAGCTCACAAAACTGAGCTGTGAGGAACAACGTCTCTTGGAGGATTATGTAAAGCAAAAGAGGAGCTACTGTCAGACTGCCATCTCCAGTATGGAACCTGCCAAACCTTTAAAGGGATTGAGAACAGGGTAACAAGGTGCAAGTGCAATTTGAAGAAGTGTGTTACCAGTGATGATGAAGGTTGTCTACGTGGGGCGGCACAGGACTCTGAGCACTTGTTGGTCTGCAGTACCTTGAGCGACCCCTGTGACATGGAAGACTTGGTTGCTGACAATTGGACTCATACAGTGTGAAATTCTCTGTGATTAATATTAGATTGTAGCTTTTGTTATATCTTACTGGTCCAAATGGCTCTGAGCACTATGGGACTCAACATCTGAGGTCATCAGTCCCCTAGAACTTAGAACTACTTAAACTTAACTAACCTAAGGACATCACACACACCCATGCCCGAGGCAGGATTCGAACCTGCGACCGTAGCGGTCGCGCGGTTGCAGACTGTAGCGACCTAGAACCGCATATCTTATTCTAGTGCTCTTTGGACTCGGATAAATGAATAACACAAATATCTTGATTTAACCAAAAACAATCATTCTAGATCGCAAATGGTGTTTATTTTTCTGGTTAACAATATTAGTTATAGACAGACTATCTCCAGACCAATATGAATATCCAGAAGACGCGCGGAGTCGATTCGCAGAGCTGTTGTACCTGCTAAGAGGCGCCTGTAGTCAACTGACTACTTGATACACACAGCCCATGACAGAATAGACTAGGTGGATAGACAAGTCATTAACCTTTAGAATATGTATGTTTCATCTAACGCTTGTACTTTTCGTTTGAAAACTTCTCAATGTCGGCTATCTTTCTCCGTGTTATAGACGGATTTCAAAAACAAAGATAAAGGCATTGAAGCTGATATTTTAAATCTTTTATTAAAGCAACGTATCCGTACCTCAGGGTTTCAATATTATTTCGATATTATTCTGAACACGAAACATTTCTTAAGATACACGCATGTGTAAAACGTCAGTACCTAACGTTCGATATCAAGTCCTTATGTACGGTTACGAAACATGGACAGTGGGTACGACAGAATATTCGTAAATTGTGTGTTGAAATGTGGTTTTAGCAATGAGAGGAAAAAAATTCCTGAAAATTGAACAAAATGATTGGATGGTGCAACACATATTACGGCATGAATAGTTGCTAAGAAGTGTAATTGACGAGATAGTGGAAGGAAAGCGTCGTAGATGTTAGTATACGGATGATCTCGGATGCAGCAGTTCAGCTGAAACGAAGGGGAAGAGAGAGAGAACTGCATTAAATCAATCTTAGGGTTAGTGACCCAAACGAAAACAACAATAAAAACTGCTGTCGCTGCTCTGATGCTATGATAAATACAAACATTCCGTTATAGCCGACGGACTGCTTCGTTTACGGTCATTGTGTAACTCTACAGTTCTCATTTCTGGACATCTACCTCGTCAGTACAAACTGTTTGACACTGGACTGCTGAAATATAGAGACACGTTAAAATTGCGGGTTTAAATCTTCTCGTGTTCTATATAGCCTCCGCCCCTTCAGAACAATACAAAGACCGTTCATATGACCACGTGAAATTGTCGGAGAACTCCTTCTTTGGTATTATGTTCAACTTGCATGTCACATTGCCTTGGATATTGATCACGTCGTCAAAGTGTTGACCCTTCGTGTGAATTTCTTTCTCGTGTTGTGGTACATTCGTATTGATACAGCAAGTTTTGTCGTCTGTGATGGAAGAAATGTCCGCGTTTTGCACTTCAGTCAAGTCGCAGCAGGCGTTCATGCATCGTAAATTTTGTTCGGATGTCAAGGTGTGAGAAACAAACTTTGCACACACTTTTTTCTTCTTCAAAATATCATGGAGAAAGTTTAGACCGCTTGATGTAGAGATGTTGGTCCCTAACGGTTTGTGACACAACAGAGCTGACAAACTACGGACGCGCATCTGCTACTTAACACTGCCTGCTCACGGTTGACTAGTCGAATGCTCATCTATTGTTTACAATTGTTAGTTCACGTTGCCACCGTAGTTACTGCGCTGACGTCGCCTATGCGCCAGGAATAAAATCATTCACACGTCGTTTTGGATGGTCAGTGTCTGTTTACAGAAAAATTCTCTTTTCATTTTGCAGTCTGTTTCTGTTGTAAGAAGAAATTATTGCGGTAATTTGCAAATAAGGCAGAGTTATATTTGATAGGCGTAAAATGGCAACAATAACTTCGTAGACCAAAGATTATGCTGGCAGTCACGAATAAGGGTAGTAAGAGAGACCCGCTGGACAGCGGTGTGTGAGAACAGAAGTCGCGATGTGGCTCACACGAAGAGTAAATGATAGAGTTTTTGCTGAGGACCAAACATTCAGTGGGCAGATGTATCTGGAATCAATTTGAAACCATAGCAGGCAAAGGACGGCGCGACGACGGAATATGGTAGGTGATTCGCGAACTGGTTTAATGGTAGTACAAAATGGCCTCAGTAAGAATTAAATATAACTTTTAGAGTCACACATTGCTTGAATACGCTGACTTTGTAAAATTAACTTCTGTTGGGGTATATTAATATCCCTTTTGTCCAGTACCTATTCCTATTTGTTGCTGCTCGTAAATTTCTTTTCTTTCAGTTATTTGTATAAACAATGTGTTTCGCAGTTAAAGAATAACATAAATTTTTGCTCTATGCTAGTTTTTTTCCGTCACTGTTCAGACATGTCATGTAAGTAAAACAGTTATAACACTTATTTAAAATTCCATCGGTACTTGTAGGAACAATGACATATTAAAAACTCAGACACACCGTATTAATGTAACACAGTTGTCTAATGATTGACTAGAGATCGGAAAGGCGGGTTACAAGTAAATATAAAATTACTGTTATTGGGAACATCAATCATGGCAATACCAACGTACTTTCAGTAACGTATACTACCAATAGGACAGTACTTTATGACCACAAAAAATATTTACAAAAAACAAATTTCGTTAATTGTTGTTGCCGTTTGTTGAGAACATACTTTTTAAAGTGATGTTGTCGCGAAGGTTGAATCAATAACTTAAAAACATCCATCATTTTATGTTATTATTTAGTGAATAAGACATTTGTTGTGAAACGCCAATCGGACTTAAACTTTTGGCTTTAGTTTAACCAAAAACTTTAAAACAGTTATAGAATATGATAGAAAAATTAATTAAATACAATAATTATTATACTTTAAAATACGAAGTACACAACTAGATTACAGTATTAACGAAGATGAAGTACTCCTCGTCCCGTTAGTACTAGCTAGCGTGCATTTCAGTTTTTAATAAAACAGTTACAAGTGGAAAGCAAGAGGAGGCAACCTTGGAGAGTTGTATAATGCTTTAGTTTTTGCTACCCTCTGCGGGATCGCGAGACAGCCACGTACACTGTTCCACAACAATGGAATCTGTTGCGTTTTTCCCTTGGACTTTGTAACGTACCAAGAATGCTGGCGCCGCATTCGCTTGATTTTTCCCGTCATTGTGTCAGCATTTTCGGCAAGTAATGTGTGATCTCTCAGGTTTTCTCGGTCTTACTGACTAATGATGTGCTTCCGGGTTTTCTGCCGAGTTGTTGCCAACTTGACGGATTTCCCGTCAAATTTGACGGAATTTCATGTTGTGTGATGAGTAAAATTTAGTTTTGACAATTAATTGACGGATATTAAAAACTGCCCTTTTTTGACGAATTTTTCTGGTTTAATTTTATTTTGAAAAAAAATTCTTTGATAAAACTATTACGAATGCAAATCTTTGTGCACCTGCAAGACAGTGTCACGGATGTATTGCACTAAACTCCATGTTTCAGTCAGTGCGTTGCAAAAACGGGCTGTATTTCTGATTTGTTCATTAATATTAAATACATGTAGGATAAAACCGAAAACTGAACTGAAACTAACTCCTTATACTTCCTTCAAAATGGTTCAAATGGCTCTGAGCACTATGGGACTTAACATCTTAGGTCATCAGTCCCCTAGACCTTAGAACTACTTAAACCTAACTAACCTAAGGACATCACAAACATCCATGCCCGAGGCAGGATTCGAACCTGCGACCGTAGCAGTTACGCGGTTCCGGACTGCAGCGCCTAGAACCGCACGGCCACCGCGGCCGGCCTACACTTCCTTCCTATTGAGAAGTGTACATGGCTATTTTTTAGCTAACAGTATCAAACATCTATGATGACTGGCAAACTCAGCAAAGCAAACATAATGCGGTGGCAAAGGGCTTTAATTTCTGTTGTAAGCAAAGATACAATAATAAGTAAGAGTCCCATACGTATGAACTGAGCGCAGGGAGCGGAAGCAGGAACCCTGAAACGCCATCGTGGGAAGAGTCCTAGTGGAGGTGGTTTGCCATTGCCTTCCTCCGACCTGTTACGAAGTGTCGACCGTGTTTTTGTACATAGCAGATGACTGTGATGAGTGCTGGAACTGTGTGGCGTCGTGTTCGTGTTTTTATGGATGAGGAGGGAGAGGTTGGCACCTAGCGTATTTCTCTCGAAAAGCATCAAGGTGGCCTTTGAACTTTACATCCCCATCCGACGGACGAATCACCATCAACAGTGTCAAATGTCCTCTCTTCATAAGAGATAGTGGAGAGGTTTGGAATTTAATCCAGGACATTGACGCAAAAACTGGCGATCAGGAAGTTAAAACTACCATCTCTCCTCCCCTGGCCGGTCAAATACTGGTAGCGAAAGTATCATTCACCACCAGGATTCGAACTGGCTTTAAATATACGATACGTGACTCTAGCACCAGCAGCACACTAAGAAAAATAGGCTTTGTTCTATGAGTGTTCTGAATAGTGAGCGCAACACATTAGTGTACGGTACTTCTCGCGAATTGTAACTTGACATCGAAAAAACATTGTCTTCCAGCACTTTAAATCGTAACTACAGAACGATGATGGTAAAGGACATTTCAGTCATCTTATAGAGTAATCTACAGACATTTGTCACCAAATTGTTACCTGTGTACATTGTATATTTTTCAAAACAACTAAGCGGAGATAGTTACACCTGTTTAGGAATTGTTGAACTAGAACAGGGGAATGTTGAATGTATTGTTACTGCAGTAAAGTCATTATTTCAGAATATGGTCTAGACATTAAACAAATGAGAGGAATTGGTACGGATAATGCCTAAGTAATTCTGGGTATTTACAGTGGGGTTTACCAGAAACTGAAATGTGCGGTCCCTAATCTAGTATTGATCCCCTGTGTTCGCCATTCTGTTCAGTTAGCAGTGTCCTCTACCAATGAATCTTGATTTTGTTAAACTTATTCTTGTTTCTCTAAATCTTCTTCTCGACGAACCATGTATAGGGAGTTGTTTAAAGCAATAAATGATGGAGCCGAACCCCTTGTAATTATACACTGATCAGACACAAAGTGGCTATCGATCGACGTTGCTTTTAATCGCATTTTAAGTCAGGGGCTCGAACTAGAGACACATTTTGAAACATCCAGACAACAGACGAAGTGCTACACAGCTGAACTATTATATAGCATGTACTCTGATGTCGTCAATAAGTTTTATCTTCTGTTTCTTAAACCAGCTCTAGAAGAATGTCAAAAGGTCAATAAATCATTCCAATCGAGTACAGCAGACAGTTCAAACCTACTGCAAGACTTAGTCCTTCTTATTGTAGGTCTTACGAGGCGGATTGTTGTCCGCGGTTATAGGGGGGATTTGCTAACGATGGACGTTAGAAAATACAAATCCCCTAATATTTATGTTGGTCATGAATTAGAGGTTTAATTGGTAAATATAATGAAAGAACATGAAATTAACGCAGAAAGCGAAAACGTTTTTCGCAGCGGATGCGAAAATTTTCTGCTTTGCTTAGCAGAGGAGCTCCAGAGGCGACTGCCGTATAATCGCAAGGTCTTGCAAAAAGTGTGCCTAATTGCTCCAGAACAGTGTATGACGGTAATGAAAGAAAGTATAAGCCCGCTAGCTCAGGTATTTCAATTACCTGACACAGAAATAACAAAACTGACTTACAGTGGTCGAAATTAACTACTGTTCAATGGAAAAATGTCACCAATACAGAACTTCGGCAAGAAATCGCATCATATAAAGGCGCTGGTTCCTAAAATCCATTTCAGCAGCTCTCAAATTTTTCAATGATGCTTTTGGTGTTACCTTGGTCAAATACTGAGCTCGAAAGAGCATTTACAATGCTCAACAATGCGGAAACCTCCCTCAGGAACAGACTTAAAACCAATATGGTAAACGCAGTTCTCGCTGTGGAGGCCAGACTTAGGCGTGTGAACAAGTGTTGTCATAATTACGTCTTTCCAGAGCATATTTTGAAGCAAATTGGCACAATGGCTGCGTATCGAAGAGACCAACCATCCAGCACCTCAACCGAAGAAGACGCAGAGGACGATGTAAATGAACTGTTATTATTTTAATCAACAGGGGTGCATCTTTACGTTTTCGTGGCACAACGACTGCGCCATTAAATTTTGGGCGTGCTGCGCAAAATTTCGTCTTCTTCTAACATTTCGGCTGTATACTGGCCATCCATATGTCTGACGGCTCATTCTGAAGATGACAGACGTTATACAGCCGAAACATTAAAAGTAGAAGCTGAATATTTGTGACTGCACCCCGGAAATTTAATGGAGCGTATTTAAATTTGCTTGTTACTGTTCCACTAAAATGTGATGCAGTTATATTATAATATATATTTTAAATTTGTCCGGGTTCGGTGGATTTTTATATGTTTATCCTTCTCGTAAACTAGGTATGAGTGTAATGTTTAAAACAAATTTTAATTTTTTTTTTTTTTTTTTGGAAGGAAATACAGAGATACCTGATTTCTTGACGGATATTGGCGGCTTTTTAAATGTTTGCTCGATGCATAAACGAAGCAGTGCGTGTAAACTTTTAAAATAAGTTTTATTTTTCCTTCATTTTTGCAAGAAAATATGGATATATTTCATACTGACGGATTTTTGGGTGTTGATTTGACGGAAAAAAATAATCACGTGTTCGCAACACTGGTTGTTGCAGTTTTATGGACAATGGAAACAAAAAACGGCAGAAAACTTGGAAGCACACCATTAATGCAGCAAACTGTTCCATCAATATCCATTCTCTGAACCACAATTTAGATCTTTATTGAATGAAGATCATTCTGTACGTTGCCTGCTGGAACTCGATAATTTGAATATTTATTTAAAGTCATGATGAACTAGTATCGTCCAGTTCGCCCATCTTCAGCGGAATGGTCAAAAATAACAATACTATATTAGAAGCATTACCCATATTGTGAAGAGGCAGGAGCAATGCCCGATTATAGGCCAAGAATAGTATAAATCTTCAAATTGCGCAGGTTAATTCGAGATTATTGAATAAAAAATTACCTTATTCCAGTAAAGAAACAGTGCATCAGTATCTTAAAGTTCTTGACCTTCTTGGTTAGTATTTGCAAAGTATATTCATGACACGAGACGAAATTAAAAAAAATACTTATTTGATGCAGATTTCACCCTGCGACCAATCTAGCGTTGCCCACCACAACCATCTAGTGATAACGATGTTTGTGTACGGGTTGGGCCTTATTACCTCAGTACTGCTAGCGACTTACACAGTCGTGGTCACCCCTTCTTCCACTGTTCCACAAGCAATGGTAATTCTTAATACCACTGTTCCACAAGCAATGGTAATTCTTAATACCTAAGTCCCTTAGCACATGACCTCACTGGCCAATTACTGACGATTATCGATAAATTTCTTTTATTGCCCGTATAGCTAACCGTCTCATCCTTTCGTAACTAATTTCTAAACTTCAACTGTACGACCAGTTTTTGAGTGCAGTAACTTTTATGTCCGTTCAATGCTGTGTTCCGGTATAGAGTTTCTGAAACTTTTCTCATTAGTAAGTCAATGTTTGACACCAGAAAATTTGCGCTCGGCCTATACCACCTAACCCTCGCGTCTGCCTTCCTTCGGCCAACTTACTTCTCAGAAAAAGAATCATTTCACTCTTTCCGTAGGCCGTTGGTATTCTCATTACTGTTATTCCCCATTATGTCATACCAGTTGTGTACATAATTTCCATACGGTACGTCATACATCAGGATTGGGGATGTTTCTCAACACAGATGTTAAACGAGGAACTTATAGAATGACGTAAAAAGCAACAACCAAATACAGATAAATTCTTATTTATTAATCAAATGGCTCTGAGCACTATGGGACTCAACTGCCGAGGTCATTAGTCCCCTAGAACTTAGAACTAGTTAAACCTAACTAACCTAAGGACATCACAAACATCCATGCCCGAGGCAGGATTCGAACCTGCGACCGTAGCGATTTATTAATCAATAAATACTGCAATATTAACCGTACACAACCCACAACTTTTTGACTACAGATTGTAAAAAATAACATTTTAGAGAGAAGTTTCCCTTTCAGTCTACCGTGTTGCTGTCAGAAGGCATTTCCTGCTATTAGGAACCACATTTCAGAAGCTGGTGGTGTGCTTATACAGCTCAAACACATAAATGTTGTTTTTTGTAGCTCTTAGTAGGTAGTACCAATGATATGATTCCACACTTCTAATGAATCTCGTTTAAGCTTTAGAAGACGATCTTTCAGATAATAAATGAACTGTGGTTGCAGATTCGTTACTGTTCCAGTTTGACAAATTATTCTTTTCTATTGCACTTACATAAAGTTTACTCCATAAATCACATTCGATATACCCGTTTTCGTGTAACGTACTGACGTGTTGACTGTCTTCACTGACAGAAGTTTCAGTGGCTGCAAGGAAAACCTTGATGGTTTCGACTGCCTTGGAACATGCTGAAGCATGATGTAATTGTATGTACTTGAATCTACCATCGAGTAACGTTGATTTGGCAAATATATTAACAATATTAGTGGATAGAAACAGATTTTTGATTTCTGTTGATTGCATCTCAGGTATTATTCAACGTGCTAGTTATTAGCATTACTTCATTGCTTGCAACATACTTTTCTAAGCAAATTTCATGAGTATCCATTTCTATAGGCCGCAGAATGCCATAACCTTCTCCCAGATCTTAAATATCTGCTGCTGTTAGCGCGGCTTGTGCGCTAGAATGGCAATTAATGATACTGTTAATCGCTGGACGCAGCTGTAAAAATCCTTTAGTTGTGTAGAACGTTGATTTCCGTCTAGTGGATACTTCTTGAATTAGTTTGCTGTCTGATTCTTTTCTTAACTAATCATTTGCTAATACACATTATTTAAAGTAAATTACAATCCTTTTCCAAGCAGCAGCCAACCCAGGCAGTTTGTCAGTCTTCTCAATAGAATTTGTTGCTGCCAAATTGGGCGTATGGAAACAAACGCTATAACTAAAGACTTTTTCTTCCAAATGCTATCTGTACTCCTTTAACCACTGCAGTGATGTCGATATGAGACATATTTGAAATGACAGCTGGATATGCCCATATTTGAGCATTGTGGGAAAATCGATTAAAAAGTGTAATACACTCCAGATTTATACAAATAGGCCATTAATCGATATAGACAGCATAATTAGAATATGAACGTCTTATCAATAAAATAATAGATTAATGGCTGTTGACGTAATGTACCGCATAGTTTTTAGGCCGTTTTCCACGCTTGTCTAGGATAAAGCGGAGCAGGTTCCTTACATCCGGATTAAAAAAAAAAAAAACAGTACTGATGTTGGTGGTGACAGGTAAAGCATCTGGCCAGATATCAAGAATTTAAATTACTCTGTGGGCTGGAAATCAGAAATTAGCTGTGTATACTCGCTTTAAACCAACACCGACTGTATGTAGTGTTGGTTTAATACCAGCTGCTTTATGGTCAAAATGGACTCCCCGTGCGTGCTTGTAAGTAAACCGCCAAAGACGTCGCGAGAGTGTCAGTGACGTCAAAGAGTGACTAACTGGACCGAGTGTAGCGTTCTGAAATCTGAGTACTCTGAACACATGTTACCATCGCAAGTTAAACAGTTCACTCATGTTACAGTAATGGGTTTTTTGTGTTGTTTATTTTGTTGTTTACCTAGTCTTCGTGAAACACTGAGGCTGTGAGAGGACTTGACATTTTTCGTAATTTTGCCCACAACAGACACAAAATATATGAAGAAAAGGTTTTACAATACTTCGACAAAGAAAAGGCGTGTACCATCCGCAACTAAGACCGCAAATGGGTAATATATTTTAATGAAAATTGTTCCAACAGTGAAAAAGTCAAGTGATGGAGAAAAATAGTTTTTTTGGCACTCAGAAGACAAGACATAAAGGATAACGTGAAAAAGCGCATTTTAATGCCATCTAAATATTGTTTAACGTGTTTGCATCTATTTATTTTCTTGAGCAGATAAATGACCATGTCTTGTAATATACAGACGAAACTTTTCCTATTCTTGCAATTTCACTAGCGTGGAAGGATTTACCATATGTTTTTTTCAAGAATATTCGTTATGAAGTAGGCTTTGGTTAGTAATAAACTCTCATTATCATCATTATCAAGGATTATGAATTGTTCACGCAATGTCTTTAAGTGACGTCCAACGTTTTTCTTTCCTACTGGGAAAGCTTTCGTAATTTCAGTTATCCTTTTACTGGACATAGGTGGCAAATGGTCTTTCCAGCCCAGTCTGTGTTTTTCTAATGTACTTTTAATGCCTTCAACATTTAGTTCTTGTCTAATATCGGTCTTTTACGATGCAGTAATGATCTTCCCACTGCGAAGAGGATGATTTAATTAGTCGTAATTGATCAAACGTTAGGGTCCTGCATTCGCATATATATTCCATGCATCCCGGGAATCGAGACTCTCAACGATTTTTGCCTGTTATCGATATCGATACTGCCAAGATATTGGTCCAGGGAATTCCAAGAACGTGTCGAAATCTCTACAGTAGTTCCTCAAACTACCCCGGAAATAAGAAAAGGAGCGAGGAGAAGACTTCAGTTTGTAGCGAGCGAAGGTTTAATAAAACGTTTTCTATGTACTTCCTATAACACAACAACAACAACTTACATCTTACGTTTGCATGCAGTAATGTTCGTCTGTTACGGTTTTGACGGTTCATGAACGCTATGTATGTTCAGAAGGAAAAAGATATTTTTATGTGACATAATTACAACTGAAAAAGTTTCAGATTTTTTGCTTTGCTGATACCGTGAAACCTGGCTGAATTTCATGATTCTAGTTCAAGGGAAAGTACCCAGTTGGTTTTGATGAGTGAATTTGCGAGTATCAAAATACGTGGCACAAATTGCCGTATCTTTTTATTGCACTGACTTACAGGATTAAATTTTTTTATACCATTATATAAAGTATGTGAAATAAATCTGAACTTGATATGCCAACCTGTTCGCCAGAAAAAGGGGTCTTAAAACATGGACAGACAGACGGATAAAAAAGCAAATAAACATAAGTTTCATGTGATATAATCAGAAATATTAGGACTTTTTCCTTTACATTTACTGTGAAATCTTACTTCTTTATAAATTTTATGATTCTAGGTTAACGGGATCCACCCTATAGGTTTTAATGAGTGGGTTTCCGAGTAACAAAATATGTGACACAAATGGCCGTTCTTTTGATGCTAATGGCTTAGACGCCTAAATTTTTACATCTCCAAGGGAGCATAAACCCGAATATATGACATAAATTTGAACTTGATTCGTCTACCCATTCCTGACAAAAAAGGATTCTTAAAAGTTGGACAAACAGACAGACAAGCAAGAAACCCTAAAAAGACTGCTAGCGACAAGAAAGTCACATGAATAATACGCCACGGGCACTATAGTATCTTCACTTATCCCGTGTAGTCGACTGAAACAAAACAGTCGCTCGTGTACAAGCGCCTTTAAGAACAAAGTAATTGCGCGGCACACAATGGACGAAATTGAAAGTAAGAAACAAGGAAATTAATAAAGTAATTATATAACTGGCCGGAAAGCCTGACAGAAAATTGAACGAGGCAACCATATTAGACGTCCATATGGTTCAAGGAAAGAATGAAAGCATGGCCTGTCCGGGTTGAGACAGAGTGCGTAACTACTGGCTGGCGGTGTCTGTTCGTTGATAAGGATTTGGCGCGTGACGTGATACGCCATTCTGGAACTCGTTGCAGCCGGAGCCGCGCGCTGGCTGCGACGCGATTCGCTTGCCCGTGTCCGCGTGGCGGCGCGCGCAGCCGGCAAAGCAACAAGTAGGGCATTCGCCGCGCACCTCTATCGCGGGGCGGCAGAGATAGCCACAGCTGCGGGACGGTACAACCGACACGCGCTGTCTCCACTTGTCGCCAACATTTTCTCTACATGGCGAAACGTGAAACCTGTTACAGATTACCGTCTCCTGCTGGAAATATCCTAGAATTTGTCCTGTGTGCTTAGAACCCAATCAATGCCTTGTCATGGACCGAGAAAGGTTATGTCAGGAGAGCCCCCCGAGTCGTGTCTTAGGACCACTCCTGCTCCCCTGGTATACAGGCTGGTCCACTGATCGTGACCGGGCCAAATATCTCGCGAAATAAGAGTCAAACGAAAAAACTACAAAGAACGAAACTTGTCTCGCTTGAAGGGGGAAACCAGATAGTGCTATGGTTAGCCCGCTAGATGGCGCTGCCATAGGTCAAACGGATATCAACTGCGCTTTTTTAAATAGGAACCCCCATTTTTATTACATATTCGTGTAGTACGTAAAGAAATATGAATGTTTTAGTTGGACCACTTTGTGATAGATAGTCACAAACATATGGCACACAATTTTATACGAACAGTTGGTAACAGGTAGGTTTTTTAAATTAAAATACAGAACGTAGGTATGTTTGAACATTTTATTTCGGTTGTTCCAATGTGATACATGTACCTTTGTGAAAATATGATTTCTGAGAACGCATGCTGTTACAGCGTGATTACCTTAAATAATACATTAATGCAATAAGTGCTCAAAATGATGTCCGTCAACCTCAATGCATTTGGCAATACGTGTAACGACATTCCTCTCAACAGCGAGTAGTTCGCCTTCCGTAATGTTCGCACATGCATTGACAATGCGCTGACGCATGTTGTCAGGCGTTGTCGATGGATCACAATAGCAAATATCCTTCAACTTTCCCCACAGAAAGAAATCCGGGGACGTCAGATCCGGTGAACGTGCGGGCCATGGTATGGAGCTTCGACGACCAATCCACCTGTGATGAAATATGCTATTCAGTACCGGTTGAACCGCACGCGAGTTATGTGCCGGACATCCATCATGTTGGAAGTACATCGCCATTCTGTCATGCAGTGAAACATCTTGTAGTAACATCGGTAGAACATTACGTAGGAAATCAGCATACATTGCACCATTTAGATTGCCATCGATAAAATGGGGGCCAATTATCCTTCCTCCCATAATGCCGCACCATACATTAACCCGCCAAGGTCGCTGATGCTCCACTTGTCGCAGCCATCGTGGATTTTCCGTTGCCCAGTAGTGCATATTATGCCGGTTTACGTTACCGCTGTTGGTGAATGACGCTTCGTCGCTAAATAGAACGTCTGTAAAAAATCTGCCATCGTCCCGTAATTTCTCTTGTGCCCAGTGGCAGAACTGTACACGACGTTCAAAGTCGTCGCCATGCAATTCCTGGTGCTTAGAAATATGGTACGGGTGCAATCGATATTGATGTAGCATTCTCAACACCGACGTTTTGAGATTCCCGATTCTCGCGCAATTTGTCTGCTACTGATGTGCAGATTAGCCGCGACAGCAGCTAAAACACCTATTTGGGCATCATCAGTTGTTGCAGGTCGTGGTTGCCGTTTCACATGTGGCTGAACACTTCCTGTTTCCTTAATTAACATAACTATCCGGCGAACGGTCCGGATACTTGGATGATGTCGTCCAGGATACCGAGCAGCATACATAGCACACGCCCGTCGGGCATTTTGATCACAAGAGCCATACATCAACACGATATCCGGAATTGGTAAACGGTCTATTTTAACACGGGCAATGTATCACTAAGCAAATACCGCCCGCACTGGCGGAATGTTACGTGATGCCACGTACTTATACGTTTGTGAGTATTACAGCGCCATCTATCACAAAGCGAAAAAAGTGGTCGAACTTAAACATTCATATTTCTTTACGTACTATACGAGTATGTAATAAAAATGGGAGTGCCTATTTAAAAAAAGCTGTTGATATCCATTTGACCTATGGCAGCGAAATCTAGCGGGCCGACAATAGCGCCATCTGGTTTCCCCCTTCAAGCTAGAGAAGTTTCGTTCTTTGTAGTTTTTTTGTTTGATGCTTATTTCATGAGATATTTGGCCCGGTCACTATCAATGGACCACCCTTTATAAACGGTCTACTGAGAAGAGCGGGCAGCAATCTGCGACTGTCTGCGTACGGGAAAGTGTCGTCGTTAAGTGACTACGGCAATTCAGGTTGGCTTGGACGGAATTTCTACTTTGTTCCGTTTAGTGGTAGTTTGTTTTACCTTGGATAAGTATGAGTTAAAGCAGATCGGTAGGAAACACTCTCCTTTAATGTATACAGGTTGTTCGGAAATTATCTTTACAATCTTCTAGAACTTGCAGATGGGAGTGAATACATAATATTTTGAATATGAACCCATAGTCGGAAACGTCGGTTTCAATTCGGATATGTAACGCCTCCAAGTCTGCTGAGGGAAAGAGAAAAGTCTCAAAGTTGCTTGTCTTGGTATGCACTAGGGTAGACGAGATGACGTGTACTACGTCAGACCGTCAGCTGACGTCATTCGACGTCTGCATTGCAATGTTTAATTTACGAGACTACTGTAGAGACAGAACAATATCTTTTGGCACGAGTTCTGGTCGCTGCACTAGAAACTGAATAGACATCATTTCAGCTGGAGGGGTGGAGTTTGTGTACCACAACATCGTTCGTGGGTACAATGAGTGTAACAACGTTGGTGGTCGCCACATCGAGCCGCTGTTGTAACGTATCAGTGCTGTTCTGTACGTAAGGTATGCTGGGTTCTTTTTTATTTCGGAATAATGTAAACAATTAATGTTTAAGTGTTAAAACAAACTAATGTGCTTAAGTGGTAAACGGATGTTTCGTTATGTTTCCTTTCGAATTGTTGCCTAATAATTCCATTGCGCCACGCCTAATTCAGTTCCTTAAACAGAAGTGGATGAGTTACATACCTGAATTGAAACTGTCATAGAACGGAAACAGTACGTTTCCGGACATGGGTTCGTATTCAAAATATCATGTACTCACTCCCCTCTACAAGTCCTAGAAGTTTGTAACGGAATTTCCTAACACTGTATATATTACGAAATGAATATGCATTTTGCGAATCCGCACTGACGTCAGGTATTTGCGATACATCAAACGTACGTCTCCAGGACCGATCCAATCTTTCGTAAGTCACCGAGTCCACAACTGCACAGGCGGTTCTAGGCGAAACAGTCTGGAAACGCGCGACCGCTACGGTCGCAGATTCGAACCCTGCCTCGGGCATGGATGTATGTGATGTCCTTAGGTTAGTTAGGTTTAAGTAGTTCTATGTTCTAGGAGACTGATAACCAGAGATGTTAAGTACTATAGTGCTCAGAGCCATTTGAACCACAACTGGAGTGGTTAGATGAGCGCTCGCGATAACCGGGAAATCCGACGGGTTCCGGTCCCAGACCGGCATGAAGCAAACGTCAGTCAAGATTCGTAAATTGCGAATTAATTTCGTAATATTTATCACAGTTGTAATCGTCACAACAGTGTCAGACGTTCTAACCATCAATGACGTGTTCCTTGGCGCGTCCTATACAGTGTTAATGACACGCTGCTTGACTTGCGAAACGGCATGAAATGGAACGAGCCTCTAAGGTCAGCTGTAGGGAAAACGCATATCCAACGGTTTAGTGAGAAGCTCCTTGGAGAACATCTATAAAGGATATTGCGAGAAGAACGCTTGTGCGACCCATTCTTGATTACTATTCCAGTATCTGGGATCTCCAACAAGTCAGTTGGAAATGAAAAGACCGAAACAATTCAGAAATGTGCCGTCGCTACATTTTTTGTTACCGGTCGCTTCGATCAGTACGAGAATATTACAGAAATTCTTCGTGAGTTTAGATGGGATCCGCTGGGAGGAAGAATCGTTTTTCGAAACGCAATAGATGAAGTTCAGAGAATCATAATTGGGGCCACGCTGCAGAACATTCTGCTGTATCATACATTCATCTTGCATAAGGACAAGAGCAGGGAGACTAGGACCCGTTAAGCTACATTTTTTCCTTCGCTTCTTTTACGAGAGGAGCAGGAAATAGAATGAATAGCAATGGTGCAACGTACCGTTCCCTGTGCACTGTACAGTGGCTCGCGGAATATGCTGGTTCACCATAAATACTCCGCCCCTCATAGCTGAAAGTTGGTAACCCATCACACGACCCTCTTAACAGTCTGTCTCCATTGTTACCGGTCATTTTGCCTTGGGTGACCATCTTCTCCAAGTTACTCTTCGCTGGAAACAAATTCTGGACAACCTCTTCCATAACCTGAGTTCTTGAAGGATTGATTTCTTGGTTCGTTTCTCCATCTATGATACTCTCAGCAACCTCCTGTATGTCCGTATCTCAGAAGTATCAATTGTTTAGCGGTCCCTTCAGTTACTATCCAAGTTTCAGACCCGTAAAATGTGTAGTATATGTATTTGCAAATGTTCATGCACATCACACCCGTATCCTAATAGATCTTCCGTAGGACAGGAGTTTTCTGATTGGAATCCAACCATAAAGGACGTTGGAACTGTCGAAAAATTATCTGAAGCCCTAGATATCCTTACTGTCTATTGTAGGATGAACCGTACGCCACCAAACTCACCCTAAGCGCTGACGTGAATTTTCCCCGTGAGCAGGCATGCACCCGGAACTTTGGTCATCTACGAAGGAACGCTGAAACAACTTTCGAGCGCGCTCAAACCTAAAGCAATAAGTGGCTTCTCGAACAACATAATGCGAAAGTGGACTGGTAGAAGCCACGTCTGTCAATGAGTCACAGTGAAGACGCATGGCCAATATGAACTGCATCTGACTATACCAAACCACTCGATTTGGTTCTACACAAGACATGTAAGGATGCCTATGCTCAGTACCACTGTTTAAACTTTCCTGTTTAACCGTCATAGAGTTGAGAAACAGCAGCCAGTTGGAAAAGGAATAAAGCACTGATACCTTCGAGTCGTTCTTTAGTTGGAAATCAACCAGTGCACCAACGTATAATGTCAAGGAATAGTTCCCACAGATCACCAGACAAACTTTCACAGCGTTGTATGGTTCATAACCTTAATCAGTGAGCGTTAACGGACGGGACATGTCCTCCTGGACCCATAAACTGGATTGATTGTCTTGGAAGACCAGCAGTAAGCAAGTGTAGAGTCCATTTTGAGAAATGGAGCTTCAGTGTGCATTCCACATTGTGTGATTGACAGACCTCGGTTTCCTTTTTGCGCTGTGGTTCATATGCAAGGAAAAAGAAAATCAGAGACTTACGCCCCACCTGCGACGAGGTCAAAAATGGCTCTGAGCACTATGGGACTCAACTGCTGTGGTCATCAGTCCCCTAGAACTTAGAACTACTTAAACCTAACTAACCTAAGGACATCACACACATCCATGCCCGAGGCAGGATTCGAACCTGCGACCGTAGCAGTCGCACGGTTCCGGACTGCGCGCCTAGAACCGCGAGACCACCGCGGCCGGCTTGCGACGAGGTCATTACGAACAGAGTACACACGGCGTGAGGGCCCTGATGGGAAAGAAAATTGCATTATTATTTTTAGGAAAAAATTAGCAGAAAACCGTATTCTAGATGGACAGGCGTGGATGCGAGTTCAGTGGCTAAAACCCTGCGCCACCTCCTTCGGTAGAATAGTGACCCTCACCAGAAAAAAAAATAATTATAATATTGCATTAATTTCTTGGGGTTGTAGCTGATTCTGCATATCTTCGCCAATATTTTTAATTTGCTTCCGATGTGATTAATGAAAATGACCTTACTGTCATATTAACTTGTACATAGAGGATATAATGGTCGATTCGATCCACGCTGGCAGCGAGCAAAGTTTTATCAGCAGCTCTTTATAACACACGAAGTATGACTCTCTTTGCATCATTTTAGTTGTTGCTGTAACTACACGTTATTGAAAAAAAATGTAACAAGAGAAATGTGCAGTAGGAAGGCTGCTCAGTGGACTACGTACTTTGAAACCCGCTACAACTGATCATTACTTAGTGATAGACGTTCTATGCATCACTTTTGAGACTATTGTAAGTTTTTGTACCGAGGTTTTTTTTAATGCTTCACGGTCACTACCCTTGAAGGTTGAACTGACTGTTCGTGTAGTGATCCACTAAAGAAAGAGGGACTTTTCAGCCAAATACCATGCGAACTGGTAGTCTTCTTTGCGTGTCGATAACCACTTGGATGACATTTTGATGAAGTGAAGCACCTCAGCAAGGTGCACTGCTGATGGGCTTGCCAATGCCAGGTCCTCTTGGGTTGTAATGCCCAAGGAGATGGCGTACACGTGGCAGTGAAGGAAATGGCTCAGCATCTGTTTAGAACCACACGCACATGATACGTCTTTGTTATCTTAGAGTCCCCACTTTAACATTACAGGTTTACTTCGGCCAGTTCCCGCACCAAGACGGTTAAGTGATCTCCATTTCTGCCAAGGCATGTTATTTCCTGGGGGTAGATCCTATTTTGGTGGTATACAATCACATTTATCTCTTACTCTTGAATACATTGTGGGAGTGAACAGGGATCAATGTGTTACAAATATTTACTGTCAAAAACAGTCTTGATCACAATTTATTTATTGCGGTGACCGGTTTCGACCACTATTGTGATCATCGTCAGACCAATGAGTAAGACCCTCCCTCTGGTGGTAAATCGCCAGAAGGAGGTTCTTATTCATTGGTCTGAAGATGACCATAGTAGTGGTCGCTACTTAGCGATTTACCACCAGGAGGAGGTTCTTACTCATTGGTCTGAAGATGACCACAGTAGTGGTCGCTACTTAGCGATGTACCACCAGAAGGAGGTTCTTACTCATTGGTCTGAAGATGACCATAGTAGTGGTCGCTACTTAGCGATGTACCACCAGAAGGAGGTTTTTATCATTGGTCTGAAGATGACCACAGTATTGGTCGCTACTTAGCGATTTACCACCAGAAGGAGGTTCTTACTCATTGGTCTGAAGATGACCATAGTAGTGGTCGCTACTTAGCGATTTACCACCAGAAGGAGGTTCTTACTCATTCGTCTGAACATGACCACAGTAGTGGTCGAAACCGGTCACCGTAATAAATAAATTGTGATCAAGACTGTTTTTGATAGTGAACATTTATCTCTGTCCGGCGAGCTTAGAAGTCTCTCTTCCGCCTTTGACTTTACTAGGAGAGCGGTAGTTGCCATAAAGGTGTTCCTACTGCGAACACATTGAGAAACAAGTTCATCCCCGTGAAGTGCATGTATCCATTTCTGAACGACTTCGCATAAAAAAAAAAACTTTTAGTTTCAAGTACCGCTCCCATAGTGAAGTCAAAGGCAGAAAGGAGGCTGGGACACTGGGAATCCTAATTAGGACTATTTGGAAGGGTATTTATAGTTCGATCATTTGCCTAATATCCAAGGTAAACCTTCAGAAAAACTTGGTCAGCAATTCGTAGACTCCTTAATACTCATTGAAATAGGGCTGCAAACTATTTACAGATGGTTATAAATACAGTAAAATGATTAGTTTAGTAACGAAAGTATGTGATTCTCTTCCATAGGATAAACTACATGGTACTACATAAAAACTAATAATACTGAGTAAAAAGTGTTCAAGTAGACATGTGACGTATTCAGTGTATTTCGCTTTGGAAAAGACATGTAAATTTTAAACAGTTGCGATTGAGTACTTGATGTTTGACTCAAAATGAGTTCCCGCCTCAAAACATGGATGCATGTGCGATGGAACATTATATCGTACATATAAATAACACAGGCACTTCTATTTCGCATTTATTCGCCAATAGCATGCCCTCGATCCTCAATAAATATGTTCTTCCTGGACGGGAATGTACGTAACGTACGAGTGCATGTTGTGACACACGGACGACTACATATGGCAGGCTGGGTCTGGCTGTGATTCGTGTTCGGGTGGCCAAGGCGGTTAAGTCAACCGCTCGCGTAACACGGGAAATCCGGGTTCGTGTCCCGGGCCGGCTCAAATTTTCGTTGTCGTCATTCCAATACACAGTTCATATTTGCAACTGCCGATACATTTCCAGTAAGAAATTTGACGCCGGTTTATCAGTTAACGGAGTTAGGGGGCCAGAGACAACAAGCCTCCATTAGCACGATAAAACATGCATTTGTGGTAGCTGACATACTGGCAGCAAGATCTGATTGGTCGCTCGGTCCAAACGCAGTAACACTTAACATAGCGGTAACTGTTATTGCATTTGGTTGATTGCGTTAGAGGTCTCACAGATTGCTGTATTATGCAACGTAATGTGTCGAGTTAAAAGCAATTTCGAATTTCATTACCACAGTTCGTTGTCAATCGATTTGCAAAGCGCAAAACAGCCACTAAATCAGTATGTCATTTGGTACGGGTCACGATGAGTTTCATTTAGCAAGGCACCGGTAACTTCCTGGAATCCAGAAAACTATTAAGAGCATCAGTGGGGCGAAAACGAGAGAAAAGTAGCGAAGAGCAAGCTAGATGAGCGAGCATGGAACTGTCTCTGCTAGCGGACAAGATAAGGGGTTGGGTTGTTTTGGGGGAGAAGACCAGACAGCGAGGTCATCGGTCTCATCGGATTAGGGAAGGACGGGGAAGGAAGTCGGCCGTGCCCTTTCAAAGGAACCATCCCGGCATTTGCGTGGAGCGATTTAGGGAAATCACGGAAAACCTAAATCAGGTTAGCTGGACGCGGGATTGAACCGTCGTTCTCCCGAATGCGAGTCCAGTGTGCTAACCACTGCGCCACCTCACTCGGTGACAAGATAAGGCTTCTCTCCCCCCCCCCCCCCCCCGCCCCACCCCAGAGACACCACATTATCACGGCGTCCGTCCAATTCCAAAGGGCAAGAAAAGCAACGTAAATCAGTTACGATCTAGTAGATTTGTTTTAACGGAATTGGAGTTGGTTTGATGCAGTTCTTCATTTCTCTCCCTCCAGTGCAACTATCTTTACCTCTGCAGGCGTACTCTTAAACATATTCCGATTGTTGTCTTCTTCAAAAATGTTTGTGCTTTGCGCATCGCTCGTCGTTCCTAATCTGCTATTCCTACAAGTTTCAGAAATCAGGCACTTTTTTTGTTTGAGAATTTTTCATTCACTTCTTTCCATACTTTTTTCTTTCTTATAGCTGTCTCTTCCACTTCTTTCTGTAACGTCGAAATCCAGAAGCTTACAGTTTCTCTTTTGCACTACTCTCATTGTCTTTATTTTGCGTCTGCACGAATTAACTACTGTGCTCGAAATATACTCATTTTTTTTTAAAAAAAAAGCTTCATTTCGGCAGCTATTAACAGATGTCTGGTTTCGTGATTTTACTTCTAAAAACCATATGATTCACAGTAAATGGATCTGTCCTATCTACCGATGGAAGATAATTGACAACTGGACGTAAACTATTTTTCAAGTGATTGAACAGCTACGTACTACGATGAAAAATTTGGCTGAGACGATGCGGCAGAGCAATCGAAAATACTTTGTTATTCCCATGGGCGAACACGTAAAGCCGTCCTTGCACTTATCAGGAGACTAATTCTGGAACACTATTCACCTCCTACCTGTTAAAATCAGTTTGTGACTGACTGCAGAATAAGCTAAACAATGGAATCAACCTGGCATCAAGCGGGCATTGGTTACAAGATTCTACACATATAAAGAGGCAACTGTGGCATATTTATCACACCTGACAACATCGTATTATCGCAACTATCAATCACATGATTATTTCAGTCACACATGCAACGAGAACCTTGAAATCTGTCGGCATCACTCTCAAGGGCACTACGAGAAATTTTGATACGAAATGGCGTAAAATGCAGAGGTTTTCAGAACGTTACGCAACCTTAGTCCAAAAAGACCATATCTAAGTGTATTAGAGGTGTTGACACGAATAACGTTTCCATTACTTAACTACAGCTGCTTATGAATAATCCCTTAGTTGCTCACAACTAAGCTGACTGGGGCGCTACGATTGATCATATTCCGTAATAAAGTAAATAATTTTTCTATTTACATACAAAATAACAGCCGGCCGGGTTGGCCGAGCGGTTCTAGGCGCTACAGTCTGGAACCGCGCGACCGCTGCGGTCGCAGGTTCGAATCGTGCCTCGGACGTGGATGTGAATGATGTCCTTAGGTTAGTTAGGTTTAAGTAGTTCTAAGTTCTACGGGACTGATGGCCCCCAGAAGTTAAGTCCCATAGTGCTCAGAGCCATTTGAACCATTTTTGAACAAAATAACAAATCCTTGATAATAATTTAAGTTCGTGTTTACCAAATGCTCATTCCTTCCGAAATCCCATTTTTTTTTATACATGATGAATCCACTTTTTCTCATACATATGGTTTCTAATTCACTAGGCCTAATCCAAAAGACTGATACAGTATACTGAATCTATCAGTCGCTTGTCATGTGTCATAACAAACACTTGCGTAGGAAGGTCTTTGTAACATTTCACTTTTTAAAGTTTTTTAATGTTTCAACTGTGTGTTGCGACTCTTTCACTAGATACACCTAAAAATTCTAGGCTACATTTCTGTAGTTGTTGACTACGGGAGAGCAGTACAGCTTGATGGCTACGTCTGTGACATCACATCATCATCTGCCCTCCCGCAGTGAAGTACCAGTCATCCTTAAGGCGGCCATGGAACGCGTTACTTAGTTTATATTTTACACTAATTTCTCCTATTCTCCGCTGGACTCGCATTCGGGAGGACGAAGGTTTAATCCCGTCTGACCGTTCAGATTTAGGTTTTCTGTTCAAAAATGTTCAAATGTGTGTGAATTCCTAAGGGACCAAACTGCCGAGGTCATCACTTACACATTACTTTGAAACGTTCCCTTTTTTAACAATTTATATATAAGACTGAGCTTTTACTGACACACAATATTTTTAGCGCAACGCAATCTGACTTTCAATAATCCCTACAAAAGAATGGGCCCTGACTAAAATTAAACTATACCTTTCACAAATCACTTACCTCACAAAAATCTTCGCTACTCAAGCTACTGCAATACAGCGAGCGCCACTACTGGCAGCTAAATAAAAGATTCAAACTACTGAAGGCACTAACTACTGATAGGCATAGTTAGCAAATCAAAGATTTTGATAGAGAACAAACAATGTATTTACCTCAATAGTCATAATATATATAGCATTTCATGACAAATTTCAAAACTCCGCCATCACTCTCCCCACATCCACCACTGCTGGCGGCTCACCTCCAACTGCGCAACGCTACGCGCTGTTCACAGCCAGCTGCCTAACACTACAATGGCGAGTATTACAACAATGCAAAGCAGCCACAGACTGCACACAGCACAGCCAGTGATTTTTATACAGAGGTGGCGTTACCAATAAAAAAACCTAAACAGCCTACTTACAACTTAAACTAACGTAACGCTAAGGACAACACTCACACCCATGCCCGAGGGAGGACTCGAACCTCTGGCGGGAGGGGCCGCACGATTAGTGACATGGCGCCTCTAATCGTTCTTTGAATCGTAATTGTAACCTCTCTTTCTTGTATCCATAGAGTAATACTATTATAACACACTGCCTCTGTTGTAAATATGACAACATGTTGACAACTTTTTTTCCGACGTTCACTGATTTAACTTAAGGAGTTAGTTCTCTTGGAAAATTTTAAAAAAATCTTTTTTTTTTCTTGAAATAATCTCTAGGATATGGACTTTATTGTAGTGTACTTCCCAAGTTCTCCGGAACTCCGAAGTTAGAAGAAGATTTGCAGAAATGTTTCTCCAAAAATCATTCACAATGGGAAAAAAGTCGACATCGTGGTCAGTGTGGCAGCATGTACTTTCATAGGCATTATGACCGTGCTCGAACTAGAGATCGGTCCGACCTAGTACAGTTTCTGCACAAAATCGACCGAAAAGCATATCGAGCGAGCAGAGCAGAGGAAGTCAGAAGCTGCCAAAGAGGCCTGCAAGACCACCGTGATCTCGAAGAAGATGGAGGAGGACCTCCTTTTGGATCTGGAGGGATTGTTGTATGGTACAAGGATCGCTAACTAGAGGTGTGTTTAACTTAACTACAAGAAATGTAACCCAAAACTTTAAACGCGTTTTTCTCGAAACCATATTTTTTCAAACTGGCGGGAAACATACTTTTAGAATGTTACATACTATTTTGGTCGGAAATGATTCCAGAATGTTAAACTGTGTTCTCTATCAGCATACGTAGCCGTTTGGCGATGTCTTCAAGAGTCTCTTTCCGGTGCACGCTTTTATCTCGATTTTTTGGGCAAAATAAATGACGTTGTTTTCAACAGGTCACTATTTTGTGACGCTTTGTATGCTCATAGAAAATATATTCAGAATGACTCATAAAAATTATTTTGTTATAGGTCCAATAGGAGGACTTCGGGAATTCCCGCCAATACCCAACGTTTCGGCTGCAAGGGGTTTTTCTATCTGTTGCAGCAGTTACAGGGAACGTCCAAAGTGGACAAAAACATTTCTAAAGCCAAAAGTATAACGAATAAACTGTATCATCAGATTTAGCACTACTTTTTCTTTTGAATGACAAAAATCACGAAAGCTATCTATTTCTCATGCGTTCGAAGAGGAAGTCAATTTTGTAATGTAATAAATGCTTCACACCGCTGAGTAGATGGTCAAGAACTTTTTGTTGCTGAATCCTCGTTCTTTTCTACCATACTAAGGTTTCTCCTTCTAATATTATATTTATGAATGTTACTGTTGGTTTCGAACTGCAGTTATTTGTTGACAACATATTTCGTAATGGAGTATATGTACTATTATGAATTCTGTATTTTAAGCTGTAGACGTTTCAATATTTATTTTATTCGTATAAAATGTTTTCAGACTTGTTCTCGTGTCAAGTTAGAATGAATGAACAATTACCTCCGCCGTCTGACTGAGGAATACCTGACTGTCTTAAAATCTACTATTAAAATCCCCACGTAAACACATTTTTTGTATGCTTTTGCTATTACAACAGTTGTCGTCAGCAGCTCCTGTGGAAGACGATGGAGATAATAGTCGAAAGGTTGCTGCTGTTGCTGCTGCTGCTGGTGGTATGGGCGCACGTCAGCAACATCTTTAGCGTCCGACGAAAGATGAAGTTTTCAATCTAATTTGACATGGCAGGAAGACAGAGAACATTTTACTGAAGAACACCGTCGCAAGGAAATTAGTTTCCATTTATTTGCTATTTCTTTAATGATCATGTCAACCAAAGGTTCGTTATTTCAAAGCTTCCTACGACAGAGGGCAAGAACCAAATCGACTACAACTTGTGGTCTACGTCTGGCACTGTCAGTAATGAAGGCTCATTGAACAGGGACTTCACAAGGATTCATTGAATTCATAGCAAATGTTGAACAAAATCACTTTACACATTGTGACGAATCTATATCCTAAGTAAGTTGTAAGAAGTTTTTTCTTTCCTCCTCCTCGGTTTTGCCGCAGTGGCGAAAACTGACGGCCTCTCTCACAGCGCCGAGGTCGAACTCGTTAGCTTTCGTTAACAGCGCCGCAGAAATAAATTTGTGCACAAATGTTTGAGCTCCCGTTTCGCGCCGGCGCGGCCAATGAACAAGTTGTCGCCTTTCCCTCTGGCCCTCGTGTGACGTTGCTGCACTTCTGAAATGAAGTCCCTGTTAGTGACGTCTCACACTCAGTACTGTGACAAGAACGGAAAGCCGGAGTACATCGGAATAAAATTCCATTAAGACTCTTCTTGGTGTGTTTACTAAAGTAATAACTATTTACAGTTGTGTTTTGTTATGTGAAGGTATGTGATGGTCTGATGTTACTTCTAGCATGTGACAGTATTTTTCCTAGACAAGGATGAACTTATGAGGTTCGTCTGTGGTTCTTACGTAACCATTAGCAGTTTACAATAAATACCTTCACATTTGCCGCTGCAAGCAATGCGTTCTGGTTTTCCAGTATCGTGGCTGTTTCCACGCCAATGTCACAGATTGCACCCAATGTGTGACGGTTATCGCAATAGACAGAAACACATTATTTGGTAGGAAGGCAAGCCAGCGCATAGAAGTGTAAGAACTATCGTGGTTCTAAGTGTTATTAATTCCTGTGATGGAATCTTTCTCTCTAGCAACTGAATCAGAATTTTGGTACGATATCTGGTATGTTTGCTGCTAACCTCATTCGCTGATTTAGCCACACCACTTGTTGCTTCTGTCGCGGAATTTCTTGCGTAGTGAGGGTACACTTTAATTGCAACTAGTTCGTATGTGCTAAATCTACGCACTCCTTTCCCCTTTTCCAGTGATGGCTCATGAAAAATTATACCAGTGTGCTGGAATGTAGTGGCCCATAGTCTTTTGACTTACAACAGTAGTAATTGCAACTACATTGAATATGCAATTTGTCATATATAAAGTGAAATGTTTAAAAATATTTAAAATTTACAATTAATAGTTTAACATTGTGCAGAATAAAAAAGACGAAAAACGTTAGTATGTGCAGAAATCGAACCTGGTTCCATGAACTAGCAGTCCAAGTTTTACGGCACTCGCCCACAGTGCCATCACAATAACAATTCTTTAAACGAGACGTCCTCATACTGTACACTAGCACAATATGTTACACGCAATTTCAAAGAAAGATGCGTGTCTGGTGATGTGATCAACGTAGCACTCGTGTTGCTGGAAGGAATGGTTTCACAACAGAGCATGTGCAGTAGCCTGTCTCGCTTCTCTGGGTTGATCATAGCACGACTGACCCGTCATTTCAGCTCTCGACACTGGGTTCCAGTTATCACGGAGAGAGCGCTCAAAACATGTTTTCGTCCGTTTCATTTGCACTCCAGCATGCATTTGAAGAGAAAGGGCGTAATTTTAGTGCAATTTACGGATCGCACTGGAACAGAAAAGACATAATTTTAGCGCAATTTCTAGCTCACATTCAAAGTGAAATGAAATAATTTTAGTGTGATGTCTACAGTGTGCTGTGGCTCATAAGTACATGATAACTAGCCACCACTGCCCTTTTCGCTTAACAGATTCCCCAAAACCAAATTCCTCGGAGCTTGGGCACAATAGAGCAAGGGTGGTCAAATGTTAATGGGCGTCAACAGCGAGATCATCAGGGACAGAGCAGTACTTCGCTTAGCCAGGCAATGATAGGTCTCTGCCTTCTCAGGAGAACTATCAAATGAAATGATCAACAGAAAGCCACTTAAAATCTGTAATCGAGTGGCCCGACGGACGGAATCTGCACACCACTCTTTGCGAATTTGAGTTTATTCTTTTTCCTACAATATCCTGGTTTTCCTTGACAAATACCTTTTTAGGCGTAGCTAGGCATTGGTGCAAGAGCTGGACTTGCAGCACAATAACATCACCACAACACAGAGCAGGGACGAAGAACGTACAAGCCAAAAATCTGATTTACACTATGTGATCAAAAGTATCGGGACACACACAAAAACATACATTTTTCATATTAGGTGCATTGTGCTGCCACCTATTGCCAGGTACTCCATATCAGAGATCTCAGTACTCATTAAACATCGTGAGAGAGCAGAATGGGTGCGCCGCGGAACTCACGGACTTCGAACGTGGTGAGGTGATTGGGTGTCACTTGTGTCATACGTCTGAGCGCGAGATTTCCACACTCCTAAACATATCTAAGTGCACTGTTTGCGATGTGATAGTGAAGTGGAAAAGTGAAGGGACACGTACAGCACAAAAGCGTACAGGCAGACATCGTCTCTTGACTGACAGAGACCGCCGGCAGTTGAAGAGGGTCGTAATGTATAATAGGCAGACATCTATCCCGACCATCACGCAGCGATTCCAAACTGCATCAGGATCCACTGCAAGTACTGTGACAGTAAGGTGGGAGGTGAGAAAACTTGATGGTCGAGCTGCTGCTCATAAGCCACACATTAAGCCGGTAAATGCCAAGCGATGCCTCGCGTAGTGTAAGGAGCGTAAACATTGGACGACTGAACAGTGGAAAAACGTCATGTGGGGTGTCGAATCACGGTACACAATGTGGCGATCCTATGGCGGGCTGTGGGTATGGCGAATGCCCGGTGAACGTCATCGGCCAGCGTGTGTAGTGCCAACAGTAAAATTCGGAGGTGGTGGTGTTACGGTGTCGTCATGTTTTCCAAGGAGGGGGCTTGCACCCCTCGTTGTTTAGCACGGTTCTGTCAGAGTACAGGCCTACAATGATGTTTTACGCACCTTCTTGCTTCCCACTGTTGAAGAGCAATTCGGGGACGGCGATTGCATCTTTCAACACAATCGAGTACCTGTTCATAATTCACGGCCTGTGGCGGAGCGGTTACACAATAACATCCCTGCAATGGACTGGCCTGCACAGAATCCTGACCTAAATCCTATAGACCATCTTTGGGATGTTTGGAACGCCGACTTCGTGCCAGGCCTCACCGACCGACATTTCTCATCCTCAGCGCAGCACTCCGCGAACAATGGGCTGCCATTCCCCAAGAAACTTTCTAGCACCTGATGGAAAGTATGCTTGCGAGAGGGAAGCTGTCATCAAGGCTACGGGCGGGCCAACACCATACTGAATTCCAGCATTATCGATGGAGGGTGCCACGAACTTTTAAGTCATTTTCAGCCACCGGTGCGAATACTTTTGATCACATAGTGTATCTAGAGCGGATCTCAATTCTGCCACCAACTTGTTACTGTTGTGGTCAATCTAGTATGTTCATTGACTCGCAAGTCGCCGAAGAGGTGTCAACTAAAAAGGACTTGCAATACGGCGGCCGAACTCGAACTCCCCCGAATGGGGCCTCCCGGTCAACAATGCCATACGACCATTTCACATTCGGTTGAAAAGCTCAGTGGCTGAACTTCAGAGCATGAAACTTGTTTTTTGCCTTTTTTGTTAGTGGTTAGCCACGACTCTATTGATGATGTCACCCATAGTTTCCTATTTCGTGACCGTCTTCTCATCTCCATATAACCGTCACAGCCAACATTCTTACAATATTTAGAAAATTCTAGTCTTCGTTTCCTTTTACTGTTTTTTCCCTTTTCTTCGCCCCTCAGTGCTGAGTTACCATTCCTGAATTATAACATTCGAGCGTTTCATTATGAAATATAGCGGACACGCAACTAAGACTGAAGCGTAGTACATAAAAAGTTCTCGATCTTGTACTACTTTTTTTCTTGTATATCTGCCCCGAGCAGGCTGGAGTTAGTCCAAGATAACAGCAGCATGTTCTTGGTTGAGGAATCAGCGGCGGGTGTCCTTAGTGTGTGCAGCGACGAAGAGCAAAACTGTGCCTTATACAATAATTTATCTGGAGCAAATTGCGTGTAGCTCAAAGAACATTGTACAATAGGGACCAACCGAATGAGACAGTGCAGTTTTTAAGGCACTGGCACATCCGGGAGGATGGAGTTTGCTCTGTCCGGTCATACTGATTCCCTTGTTTTTCATGCAAATGCCGGGATGGTTTCTTCATCAAGGCCAAAGCCGGCCACCTCTCCTATCCACTTAAAGGCATTCTTATATATCCTATGTATATGTATATTTTTTCTATTTATTTTCGTTGTATACAGTAACAAATCTTTTATGGATGCAAGATGATCCTGGATTGAATAAACAAATAAATAATAAATAGTATACCTGGATGATTGGCATATTCTGCCGTTCCGTATTGTTCGCTGGAACGAGTAACTTTGGCAACATAATAAATTCCCATTCACACCCATATTCTTCCCTAAAATCGATTAATACTGAACAGGCAATGAATCTTCCGGTAGCACCATCTGTTAACACCCTAACAATCTCTGTGTGGTTTTTACAAGTACTGCGCTTCAACGACGTTCTTTGAGAGTAAAATTATCTTTTTTTCTGTACAGGCCCAATTTTTTCTTGTCTAAACACACCTTACATTGAAAAAACTCTTCAGTACTATGTATATTTTCAGAAATTCTACAGTGTTTGACATTCGATTAAGAAATTCGCTAAACAAAATTAAATCCTGTGTGTTTCTATTGTCTTTCCAGAACAATCTTAACTGCTTAAGAGACTTATATTCGTCTTCCACAATTCTGGTTTTCTGGAAGTTTCTGCTCATGATGAAGGCATCTTCTAACTGGTGATACTTTTAGTCGTCGCTAAAGCTGGATGGTTTCCACTCGGCATATATTCTTGCCTCATCCAATTCTGAATTGCGGTCCATACAATTACCAGTTTTCGAGTGAAAATTTAAGATACGATAATAGAAAGAATTTACTTCAACTAATTATAATAAAAGCATACAAAGTATAATACTCACGTGGTCCGAAACAGTAAAAATGACACTACGGCGTAATTGGAACAAGTTAGTGGCTCGCAGTGCGTAATTGTTTAGTGTTGAATGAAGTAAGGATCCCTGGTAGTGCGAATGGTTTATTAAGGCGCCATTACAGACAAAACTTGATAACTGTCTTCCAACAAGAAATTACAACTGCAGAAGGACTTCCAAGTCATATGAGCTGGCACTACTAGAGATGGTGGAACTGTGGAAAGGCCAGACAGACATCGACTAAAATCTAAACTTCAAAATTAAAGAATGATTAACGTCGACAATATGTAGTTTCCCTTGCAGATGCAAGTGGGAACTCCTGGTATCTACATAATAACTCGACTGAAACGATTTGAAATAATTTTAAATTTTTTTTTCAGAGAAATAGAACTACAATATGGAAAGCTGCCGTGATTGTTCATTTAATGCACTGAAGTAAAAAAATGAATACAAGAAAAGCTAGTTAGTTTGATGTCACGTAGATCGTTCTGCTCGATAAATCATAATGATGTGGAACGAGTCATTTTACAATCATACAGCAAACTAATTTGTAAATATGGCTACATGCTGACATTTATCACGAATTTATCTTTTTTTATTCACCTTTACCAAAAAAAAAATTAGTTGTAGCATTGTTCAGCTCTTTTTGTAACAAAAGACAATCTTAATATTGCGTAATGAATGAGATTTTGTCCTTCTGGCATGGTAATTATGTACTTCATTGTTCCTTTTGAACTGTAGTGGATTCTTTACAACAAACTTCATGTAGGAATAAAGTATACTGTAAACAGTAGTCAGAATGCCCAACTTATTAAACACACGTATACAAGACGACTGTGGGTGAGCACAGCACATATTCTAACAGCACGTTTTTGAGCAATGAAGTTTTGCCGGCCGCGGTGGTCTCGCGGTTCTAGGCGCGCAGTCCGGAACCGCGCGACTGCTAGGGTCGCAGGTTCGAATCCTGCCTCGGGCATGGATGTGTGTGATGTCCTTAGGTTAGTTCGGTTTAACTGGTTCTAAGTTCTAGGGGACTGATGGCCTAAGATGTTAAGTCCCATAGTGCTCAGAGCCATTTGAACCATTTTTTTGGAGCAATGAAGACTTTCTTTCTTAAAGATGATCTACCCCACACCATTGTTACATTGACAATTTTGAATGAAAATATGCAAAATATGTCAACTTACTGATTTATCTCTCCCCAAGACTTGAAATGATTCTGAGAGCAAATATGACTGAACTAAGTTGTTTTAGGAGTTCCAAAATGTGCTTTTTTTTTTAGTTCATATTCTCATCGATATGGATACTTAAGAATTTTGAAGTTTTTGTTCTATTTATTATTTCCTCACCTTGTATTATCATCGGTATAGTACCAATAAACGTGCAGAACTGAATGTGTTGTGCCTTTCTAAAACAGAGGACGAGACCATTGTCAGAAAAACCAGTCAATGATAGTTTTAAGAACCTTGTTTACCATTTCTTCTCTTGTTGTGTGTATGATTGAACTGATTACAATACTAGTGCCATTGCAAAAAGAACTAACTCTGCTTGTTGTGTACTAGACGGAAGATTTTTTACATTTAGAGGAACAACAGTGGACCTAAGATTGAGCCTTGGGGAACAAACCCCTTATATGATTTCCCCCAGACAGAATTACATTCCCAGACTATATTTTTGCAGAATTGCTAAGCACAACTTCCTGCATTATTTTGTTTAGGTATGACATTATCCACTGGTTGGCTATGCCATCAGTGCCACAAAACGTGAGTTTATCTTGGAGCTTACTATGATTCCTACAGTCAAATGCCTTAGATAGGTAGCAGAAAATAACAGCCAGCGCTATTTTATTATTTAATGCTTGTAATATTTGGCGGATGAATATGTAAATGGGATTCTCAATGGATCAACTCTTCCGAAACCCAAACTATGATTGATTTGCTGAGGATAATATTGTTTCTAAGGTGAGATACTAGTTAGGAATACATCACCTTTTCAAAAATTTTGGAAGATGATGTCAGAGTGAAACAGGTCGGTAGTTATTGACACCTCTCATATCTCCTTTCTTAAATAGGGGTTTAAAACATTTCAGTCTCTCTGAAAAAATACCTTTTGCTAGTGATACATGACATATTTGGGGTACGACTGGGCTTACTGTATGGGAACAGATCTTAGAAACACCATCGAAACCAGTGAGCTTTTATTTTTGAGAGAATGTGTAATTTTCTAAATTTCAGAAGGAGAAGTTGGTGATACATTCATGTTATTGAATATTATGAGATTTATTTTTTCAACATATCAATTTTTTAAATGCTTTAAAATGTAAGCATATTTGACAACAGTGAAGACTTTTACGCTATGGTACTTTCAACTATAATAAAGAATAAGTCAGGTCTATTGTTGCAGATGAAATGTAATCAATAAATAAACTATCAACGAAACAAAGACCCTATATTGTTCATGCTGCCAGGTTATTCGACTGTAATCTGTTTTGGAAGTATTGTCTGGACACAGCTGTTGTGTAAATAACCGTTTTTGTGGGAGAGATCTGTCTTACATCATCAACATCTTCGTCTAAAATTCTGTGGACTTATAAACTGATCTGGAATAAGTGATGCCGACGAAGAGGAATTGCAAACAAACAGTGTAGGTGCCGTATTCTATGAGCGTTCAAAATATATGGTGGAGCCTAGTGCTAACAGTTACCGTAATAGCATAAAACTGTCCAGGGTAATGGACGTGTCATCGATTACACCTTCAGCAACGATTTTTATATGGCTCTTTTCTTCTTTAAAATTTTATTATATGTTGAGTAATGTTTTTAATGGATATTCGGTACTTCATTTGTGGTTGTAATTATAATTTTGTACATGCAGAGTCTTGTCAGATACTGATTTGTGGTAAAAATTTTAGTTTTCATAACAAAGCGTGTCTGGCAAAAACGGAACGAAGTGGTACAATAATTAAGACACAAATTCGTCCTCAGAACCATCTCAACATCGCGCCAGAATCAGCTGAGAATTGCGTGGGATTAATGCTGTGTTTTCCACCCAACAACGCCAAGGTCGGATTTTTTTCTTAAATGGCTTTTTTCTGAGTCTCTGATGCACAGTATGTACACAACACACTAAACTGTAATGTCCTCTTTCTGTTTCCAGTGACGGACACCGTCTCTCGTATTAGGCAAAGGTCACACGCTGATTGCAAAAGCTACTGGCGCTAGCCACCTGTCGCGACAATAAGGCACCCAGCGGCGCGCGAATGCGCCAAGGTTGTATGGGGGGTTGCGTGCATAACTGTCGGCTAAACTCACCATGTGTAGCTGGCAGCGTGGCGGCGAGGGCGCAGTTGTTGTGCGACGATCCTGGATCCCGGGTCACTCCACCATTCAATGAGGGTCGCTCGTGTTATTAATAAGACAACTGGCGGCGAGCGCTCGTCGCCGCTTGCAAACTTCTCACAAAAAAATTTGATGACAATGCTCTCCTATTATGCAGACACTTTTAATTCACCACAATCACTCGCAAAAAGACAGGCAAAACAAAAACAAAAACCAACAATCACTTCTTCGGCCGGGCCCGTACGGCGGGAAAAATTCACTGAGAGCAGAATCCGCCACGTGCGAAACCGCAGGCACCGGCGCAATTAATTAAAAAAAAATGTGAAGACTGGACACGGGCACGGGGAAGAACTCGTTTGGCTCCCACTGCTAAGAAAGCTTCCTCAACCTCGTGCGCTGCTTCGGCGAATTGTTACGCGCGAACTGCGCGGACAGCGGCGGAGGAGAAAGAGATGACTGGGCGACCGGTTGCGACTGCCCCGCGACGCGCCTCTGCGTGGCTCTCCCCACTAACTGTTGCTCGCGACTCAAGTTACAGACGTAAACATACACACACACACTCGCACAGCCGCCTGCCTGACACGGACAGACTTTTCCGTGCCCGCTTCGGCAAACTTCGGGTCATGCTCTAACCAGCTGTGTCTTGATGCCAGCGCCCGAGCGGGGAATGTAGAAACCACGTGGTGGCCGTCGCGGTGGCCGTTGCGAGAGTCATCTAGCGGTGGCTGCTCCAAGCATCTCAACGTTTACGCGCCTCTTCATTCTATCGTGCTCTTCCCTGTCTTGTTAAGTCGAGGTGGTGTAACAGCAACAGAGCAGGAAACCCGCTTCGCTTTATGGGACCTCTCTAGTAAGTTTTAGTGGTCAAAACAATGTAGCATTTGACTCGTTCCCTTCTTTTTTTTCAAACCCCTTTCTTGAGGATGCTTACTGAAGTTCTTAGAGTCTCATGACGTTTAAAAATCACACCCGTCGTTCCGATAAAAGTAACTAGCTGCACTGTATGGCTTTGTCGGAGATGTTTAATATTTGCTGCACAAGCTGAGCGACACTGTGACTCGTTAATACATACTGCGAATGCAAGCTGCATGGGAACCTGCAATCACATATTTAAAGCACTGGATCAACGCTATGAGGGGTATGAATACGTCTTCATCTGCGGCATATCGTGAGATGATGATGGCCTGTATTACATTTGGTGCGATCATCTTTCTGTCAAATTCTCGAGGTTTCGCTCATCCCGCAATCTATTGACGCTCGATGGTACTATCTTCAAGACACATATAGCCACTGTAGTTTATTCTCGCGACAAGATTTCCAGCATAAGAAGTAATCCCCTTCTGCCAACGGCCTTGTCAAAGGAGGAGAGTGGACAGAGGTTCAGGGCAATCTCGTGTCCTTGGGGTGTGAAACTGCCGCTAAAGATGAAAGAATCAGCAGTTATCAACGGCATGAGAGTGCAGAAGGCAATGGAAAGCACTGCATTACAGACAATAGAAAAAGTGTCATGATGATCTCTCCAATCGCAAAAGATTCCGGATTATTCCTCCTTCCAGATCTCCGGGAGGGGACTGCCAAGGGGGAAGTGGGCATGAGGAGACGATCGAATAGCCAACGAAACGATAACGTTCTACGAGTCGGGGCGCGGAATGTCAGAAGTTTGAACGTGATAGAGAAGGTAGAAACTCTGTTAAGGGAAACGCTAAGGCATCATCTAGATATAGTGGGAGTCAGTAAAATAAAAGGGAAAGAAGACAACGATTTCTGGTCGAATGAGTGTAGAGTAATATAAACGGCAGTAGAAAATATTATAACGAGAGAAGGATTCGTGATGAATGGGAAGATAGGGCAGAGAGTGAGTTACTCCGAACAGTACAGTGATACAGCGATAGGGCTATTCTCATCAGAATCGGCAGCAAACCAAGACCGACAACGATAGTCCAACTATACATGTTGACGTCACAGGCGGAAGATGAAGAGACAGATGAAGTATATGAGGATAATGAACGGGTATTTCGGTACGTAAATGGAGATGAAAACCTGTATACATGGGGGACTGGAATGCTGTTGTAGGCGAAGGACTACAAGAATGGGTTACGCGAGAATATGGGTTTGCTGATGGCAAAGAGTACTTAAGTTCTGCAATAAATATTAGTCTGTAAAAGTGAATACTCTGTTTAAGAGTCACAGAATCACAAGAGGAGGAGGTATACTGAGAAAAGGCCGGAAGACACGAGAAAAGTTTGATTACATCACATTATGGTCAGTCAGACAATCCGAAATCAGATACTGGATTGTAAGGCATACCCACGACCAGATATAGATTCAGAATACAGTTTAATAGTGATGAAGAGTAGGCTGAAATTTAAGTGGTTAGTCAGAAAGAAACAATGCGCAAAGAAGTGGGAATCGGAATTGTTATGGAATGAAGAGATATGTTTTAAATTCTTCAAAGTTATAGATACAGCGATAAGAAATAGCTCAATAGGCAGTTCAGCTGAAGAGCAATGGACATCTCTAAAGAGGGCAGTTTCAGAAGTTGGATAGAAAAACGTAGGAACAAAGACGAAAACTGCGAAGAAGCCATGGGTAACAGAAGAAATACTTCAGTTGATCGACGAAAGAAGGAAGAACAAAAATGTTCAGGCAACTTTAGGAACATAGAAATACTAGTCACTTAGGAATGAAATAAGTAGGAAGTGGCGGGAAGCTAAGCCGAACAGACAGCATGAAAAACGTGAAGAAATCGAAAAAGATTTTTCGGAAGGACTGACTTAGCGTATAGAAAAGTCAAAAGAACCGTCGGTGAAATTAAAAGCAAGGCTGGTTAACAGTAAGAGCACAATGGGAATTCCTCTGTTAAATGCAGAGGGAAGAGCTGATATGCTGGAACAGTACATTGAAGGTCTCTATGAGGGGGAAGAATTGTCTGATGAGGTGATAGAAGAAGAAACACGAGAGTAGATACAGAAGAGACAGGAGATCCAGTATTAAAATCAGAATTTAAAAGAGCTTTGGACAATGTAAGATCAAATAAAGCGGAGTGGATGGATAACATTCCATCAGAATTTCTAAAATCATTGGTGGAAGGAACAACAAAACGACTGTTCACGCTGATGTGTAGAATATATGAGTCTAGCGATATAGCATCAGACTTTCGGAAAAACATCATACACACAATTCTGAAGACTGCAAGTGCTGACAGTTGCGAGAGTTCATGCATCCAAGTTGCTGACAGGAATAAAATACCGAACAATGGAAAAGAAAATTGAAGATGTGTTAGATGACGATCAGCTTCACATTAGGGAAGGTAAAGACACCAGAGAGGCAGTTCTGACGTTGCGTTTGATAACAGAAGCAAACTAAAGAAAAATCAGGACACGTTCCTAGGATTTGTCGACCTTGAAAAAGCGTTCGACAGTGTCGAATGGCGCAAGATGTTCGAAATTCTGAGGAAAAAAGTGGGTAGCTACAGGGAAAGGCGGGTAATATACAATATGTGCGAGAACGAAGAGGGAACGGTAAAAGTGGAAGATCAAGAACAAAGATCTCAGACTAAAAAGGGTGTAAGGAAGAGATGTAGTCTTTCGTCCCATCTGTACAATCTATACACCGAAGAAGCAATGATGGGAATAAAAGAATGGTTCAAGAGTGGAATTAAAGTTTAAGGTGAAAGGATATCAATGTTAAGACTCGCTGATGACATTGCTATCTCAGTGAAATTGAAGAAGTATTACAGGTTCTGCTGAATGGAATGAACTGTCTAATAAGTACAGAATATGGATTGAATTAAATCTAAGAAAGACGAAAGTAATGAGAAGTAGCAGAAATGATAACGGAGAGAAACTTATCAGGACTGAAGGTCACGAAGCAGATGAAGTTAAAAAATTGTGCTACTTAGGCTGCAAAATAACCAACAAGTGACGGACGAAGCAAACAGGACTAGTACTGGAGAAAAGGGCATTTCTGGCCAAGAGAAGTTTTATTTTATGAAACATAGCCCTTGATTAGAGGAAGAAAGTTCTGAGGAAGTACGTTTGGAGCACTGCATTGTGTTGTAGTCAAACATGGACGGCGGAAAAAAAGAAAGAAACCAACAATCACCGTCCGAATAAGCCTTGGAGGCTCAACGGAACCGACCGGCCGCCATGTCATCCTCAGCCCTTAGGCGTCACCGGATGAGGACACGGAGGGACATGTAATGAGCACACCGCTCTCAGCCGCAGTCAGTTTTCGTCACCGGTGCCACTACTTCGAGGTCAAGCATCTCCTCAGTTGGCCTCAAAAGCGCCGAGTACAACCCTCTTGCCAACAGCACTCGGCAGACATGGTCGGTGACCCATCCAAGTGTAAACCAAGCCCGACAGCGCTTAACTTCGGTGATTTGACGGGAACCGGTATTACTGCTTGGATAAGGCTATTGACAGACGGTGGCAAAACCGGAACGGAAGAGAATCGAAGCATTTGAGATGTAGGGCTACAGAAGAATGTTGAAAGTTAAGTGGACTGATAACGTAAGGACTGAGGAGGTTCTCCGCAGAACTGGAGAGGGAAGGTGTACATGGAAAACACTGACACGATGGAGGATGGGATGGCAGGGCATCTGTTAAATGACGGATTATCTTCTATGGTTGGCTCTGAGCACTATGGGACTTAACTTCTGAGGTCATCAGTCGGCTAGAACTTAGAACTAATTAAACCTAACTAACCTAAGGACATCACACACGTCCATGCCCGAGGCAGGATTCGAACCTGCGACCGGAGCGGTCGCTCGGCTCCAGACTGTAGCGCCTAGAACCGCACGGCCACTCCGGCCGGCTATCTTCTATGGTATTAGAGGTGTGAGGTGGCAATAATTTCGCACTTTACAAGTACTCATCCACATACTTTGCCGTGATCTACAAACACAGTTAGTTATTTTTGTGTTTTCAACATTGCAGCACGGTCAGCAATCGTGATAATCTAATATATAAGAGACTATCAGCCTCGATTGCGGTAATTAAACCAACCTTTACCTAGGTTTCAGCCCAAGTAATTGAGCCTTCTTCAGAAGATATACCTGAATCTATACATGTCTAAAAAGGCATGGTTTAGAAATAAAACTGAAACAGCCGGAATAGGAGTAGTCACATTTTAAAAATGCTGTACATAAGTACTAAGTCAATACCAAGACTTAACTTCAGCTCTGGCGTGCGCCTCGTCTCCATGGACGCAGTGCGGTGGGCCTCGGGAGCTCACGTACCGCATTTTTAAAATGTGACTACGCCTATTCCGGCTGTTTCAGTTTTATTTCTAAACCATGCCTTTTTAGACATTTATAGATTCAGGTATATCTTCTGAAGAAGGCTCAATTACTTGGGCTGAAACCTAGGTATAGATTGGTTTCATTACCGCAAACGAGGCTGATAGTTTCTTATATACGAATAGTTATCATGTGATAGGTTCTACATCGTATACAGGGTGGTCCATTGATAGCGACCGGGCCAAATACCTCACGAAATAAGCGTCAAACGAAAAAAACTGCAAAGAACGAAACTTTTCTCGCTTGAAGGGGGAAACCAGATGGCGCTATGGTTGGCCCGCTAGATGGCGCTGCCATAGGTCAAACGGATATCAACTGCGTTTTTTAAATAGGAACCCCCATTTTTATTACATATTTGTGTAGTACGTAAAGAAACATGAATGTTTTAGTTGGACCACTTCTTTCGCTTTGTGATAGATGGCGCTGTAATAGTCACAAACATATGGCTCACAATTTTAGACGAGCAGTTGGTAACACGTAGCTTTTTTAAATTAAAATACAGGAAGTAGGTACGTTTGAACATTTTATTTCGGTTGTTCCAATGTTATACATGTACCTTTGTGAAAATATGATTTCTGAGAACGCATGCTGTTACAGCGTGATTACCTTAAATAACACATTAATGCAATAAGTGCTCAAAATGATGTCCGTCAACCTCAATGCATTTGGCAATACGTGTAACGAAATTCCTCTCAACAGCGAGTAGTTCGCCTCCGTAATGTTCGCACATGCATTGGCAATGCGCTGAGCATGTTGTCGGGCGTTGTCGCTGGATCACGATAGGAAATATCCTTCAATTTTCCCCACAGAAAGAAATCCGGGGGCGTCAGATCCGGTGAACGTGCGCGCCATGGTATGGAGCTTCGACGACCAATCCATCTGTCATGAAATATGCTATTCAGTACCGCTTCAACCGCACGCGAGCTATGTGCCGGACATCCATCATGTTGGAAGTACATCGCCATTCTGTCATGCAGTGAAACGTAGTAACATCGGTAGAACATTACGTAGGAAATCAGCATACATTGCACCATTGAGATTGCCATCGATAAAATGTGGGCCAATTATCCTTCCTCCCATAATGCCGCATCATACATTAACCCGCCAAGGTCGCTGATGTTCCACTTCTCGCAGCCATCGTGGATTTTCCGTTGCCGGTTTACGTTACCGCTGTTGGTGAATGACGCTTCGTCGCTAAATAGAACGCGTGCTAAAAATCTATCATCATCCCATAATTTCTCTCGTGCCCAGTGCCAGAACTGTACACGACGTTCAAAGTCGTCGCCATGCAATTCCTGGTGCATAGAAATATGGTACGGGTGCAATCGATGTTGATGTAGCATTCTCAACAGCGAGGTTTTTGAGATTCCCGATTCTCGCGCGATTTGTCTGCTGCTGATGTGCGGATTAGCCGCGACAGCAGCTAAAATACCTACTTGGGCATCATCATTTGTTGTAGCTGGTGGTAGACGTTTCACATGTGGCTGAACACTTCCTGTTTCCTTAAATAACGCAACTATCCGGCGAACAGACCGGACACTTGAATGATGTCGTCCAGGATACCGAACAGCATACATAGCACACGCCCGTCGGGCATTTTGATCACAATAGCCATACATCAACACGATATCGACCTTTCCCGCAATTGGTAAACGGTCCATTTTAACACGGGTAATGTATCTCGAAGCAAATACCGTCCGCACTGGCTGAATGTTACGTGATACCACGTACGTTTGTGAGTATTGCAACGCCATCTATCACAAAACGAAAAAAGTGGTCTAACTAAAACATTCATATTTCTTTACGTATTACACGAATAAAAATGGGGGTTCCTATTTTTAAAAAACGCAGTTGATATCCATTTGACCTATGGCAGCGCCATCTAGCGGGCCAACCATAGCGCCATCTGGTTTCCCCCTTCGGGCTAGACAAGTTTCGTTCTCTGTAGTTTTTTCGTTTGATGCTTATTTCGCGAGATATTTGGCCCGGTCACTATCAATGGACCACCCTGTATACGATGTAGAACCTATCACATGATACTTAATTGTATATAAGAAACTATCAGCCTCGACTGCGATAATGAAACCAACCTATACCTAGGTTTCAGCCCAAGTAATTGAGTAACTGAGCGAGGTGGCGGTTCAGATCCACGTCCGGCCATTCAGATGTAGGTTTTCCGTCATATCCCTAAATCGCTCGAGGAAAATGCCGTGATGGTTCCTATCAAACGGGCACGGCCGATTTTCTTCCCCCGATACTTGAATCATTCCGAGCTTGTGCTCCGTCTGTAATACACTCCTGGAAATTGAAATAAGAACACCGTGAATTCATTGTCCCAGGAAGGGGAAACTTTATTGACACATTCCTGGGGTCAGATACATCACATGATCACACTGACAGAACCACAGGCACATAGACACAGGCAACAGAGCATGCACAATGTCGGCACTAGTACAGTGTATATCCACCTTTCGCAGCAATGCAGGCTGCTATTCTCCCATGGAGACGATCGTAGAGATGCTGGATGTAGTCCTGTGGAACGGCTTGCCATGCCATTTCCACCTGGCGCCTCAGTTGGACCAGCGTTCGTGCTGGACGTGCAGACCGCGTGAGACGACGCTTCATCCAGTCCCAAACATGCTCAATGGGGGACAGATCCGGAGATCTTGCTCGCCAGGGTAGTTGACTTACACCTTCTAGAGCACGTTGGGTGGCACGGGATACATGCGGACGTGCATTGTCCTGTTGGAACAGCAAGTTCCCTTGCCGGTCTAGGAATGGTAGAACGATGGGTTCGGTGACGGTTTGGATGTACCGTGCACTATTCAGTGTCCCCTCGACGATCACCAGTGGTGTACGGCCAGTGTAGGAGATCGCTCCCCACACCATGATGCCGGGTGTTGGCCCTGTGTGCCTCGGTCGTATGCAGTCCTGATTGTGGCGCTCACCTGCACGGCGCCAAACACGCATACGACCATCATTGGCACCAAGGCAGAAGCGACTCTCATCGCTGAAGACGACACGTCTCCATTCGTCCCTCCATTCACGCCTGTCGCGACACCACTGGAGGCGGGCTGCACGATGTTGGGGCGTGAGCGGAAGACGGCCTAACGGTGTGCGGGACCGTAGCCCAGCTTCATGGAGACGGTTGCGAATGGTCCTCGCCGATACCCCAGGAGCAACAGTGTCCCTAATTTGCTGGGAAGTGGCGGTGCGGTCCCCTACGGCACTGCGTAGGATCCTACGGTCTTGGCGTGCATCCGTGCGTCGCTGCGGTCCGGTCCCAGGTCGACGGGCACGTGCACCTTCCGCCGACTACTGGCGACAACATCGATGTACTGTGGAGACCTCACGCCCCACGTGTTGAGCAATTCGGCGGTACGTCCACCCGGCCTCCCGCATGCCCACTATACGCCCTCGCTCAAAGTCCGTCAACTGCACATACGGTTCACGTCCACGCTGTCGCGGCATGCTACCAGTGTTAAAGACTGCGATGGAGCTCCGTGCCACGGCAAACTGGCTGACACTGACGGCGGCGGTGCACAAATGCTGCGCAGCTAGCGCCATTCGACGGCCAACACCGCGGTTCCTGGTGTGTCCGCTGTGCCGTGCGTGTGATCATTGCTTGTACAGCCCTCTCGCAGTGTCCGGAGCAAGTATGGTGGGTCTGACACACCGGTGTCAATGTGTTCTTTTTTCCATTTCCAGGAGTGTATATAAATGACCTAGTAGATAGTGTCGAAAGGTCCATGCGGCTTTTCGCGCATGATGCTGTAGTATACAGAGAAGTTGCAGCATTAGAAAATTGCAGCGAAATGCAAGAAGATCTGCAGCGGATAGGTACTTGGTGCAGGGAGTGGCAATTAACCCTTAACATAGACAAATGTAATGTATTGCGAATAAAGAAGGATCCTCTATTGTATGATTATATGATAGCGGAACAAACACTGGTAACAGTTACTTCTGTAAAATATGTGGGATTATGCGTACGGAACGATTTGAAGTGGAATGATCGTATAAAATTAATTGTTGGTAATGCGGGTGCAAGGTTGAGATTCATTGGTAGAGTCCTTAGAAAATGTAGTCCATCAACAAAGGAGGTGGCTTACAAAACACTCGTTCGACCTATACTTGAGTGTTTCTCAGCAGTGTGGGACCCGTAGCAGGTCGGGTTGACAGAGGAGATAGAGAAGATCCAAAGAAGAGCGGCGCGTTTCGTCACAGAGTTATTTGGTAACCGTGATAGCATTACGGAGATGTTTAGCAAACTCAAGTGGCAGACTCTGCAAGAGAGGCGCTGTGCATCGCAGTGTAGCTTGCTGTCCAGGTTTCGAGAGGGTGCATTTCTGGATGATGTATCGAATATATTGCTTCCCCCTTCTTATACCTCTCGAGGAGATCACGAATGTAAAATTAGAGAGATTCGAGCGCGCACGGAGGCTTTCCGGCAGTCGTTGTTCCCGCGAACCATACGCGCCTGGAACAGGAAAGGGAGGTAATGACAGTGGCACGTAAAGTGCCCTCCGCCACACACCGTTGGGTGGCTTGCGGAGTATAAATGTAGATGTAGATGTAAAAATCAGCTCTAGTACAAGAAATAACCCAAGCTGAAGACCTATTCACAATATAAAACCGACAGGCACAGATCTGGACTCATCTGGCATTTGCAAAATTACCTGTAGCCAATTTAACAAATATTATATCGTCCACGATTTGAAAGTCACATGAAGTGCTACAGACTGGAAAAAGTAACAGATCAACATTGGCAAAAATCGAAGACACTCTGGAAAGTTTGCGCAATACCCGAAGACCGGTACTAAAAGAATAGATATTATGGAAGAAATGGAAATATTCGTTCTTAATACAAAAAATGTAAATAATATTCTAAGTGAGATAAATGGGTTTAAAAACTCATAAAATCGTTAATAGACTGAAGCCACTTTTATTGCAATAGATTTAAGATGCACCAGTTTGGAACAAATGACGACCGAACTGTTAGTATTGTTCTGAATAAAGAGATAGTCGATTCCCAGCCACACACTGAAAGGCCATCGATTTTTTATAACTATCTAATGTTTAGATCCATTTAATAACTTATTTTGCTATGAAACACATCGAAGGCAACGTCGGTGCTAGAGAGTAATGTTATCCAACACTGCCGCTAGTGTACCAAAACTAAATACAATGCAATTGAAGCTATAGAACGCCTAAATTGGAAGTGCAAAACTGACATGTTGAAAGTGTATCACATCAAAATCCCACTATAACAATTAACGCAAAACTGCATTCTTCCCACACATGCTACGTTCCCCAACTCAACACACAATATCAGATATCTTGTTGGGCTCCAAACCAAAACAATGCAGCAGATATCACTGGACGTCAGGTTTCAGCACACTCTTTTACCTGCCCCGTCCTACGTACTCCAATAGCCACTACATTAGCAGAAAAGTGTAAAAATAAGATCAGTTTGGATTCCGTAGAAATATTGGAACACGTGAGGCAGTACTGACCCTACGACTTATCTTAGAAGCTAGATTAAGAAAAGGCAAACCTACGTTTCTAGCATTTGCAGACTTACAGAAAGCTTTCGATAATGTTGACTGGAATACTCTCTTTCAAATTCTGAAGGTGGCAGGGGTAAAATACAGGGAGCGAAAGGCTATTTACAATTTGTACAGAAACTAGATGGGAGTTATAAGAGTCGAGGGACATGAAAGGGAAGCAGTGGTTGGGAAGGGAGTGAGACAGGGTTGTAACATCTCCCCGATGTTATTCAATCGGTATATTGAGCAAGCAGTAAAGGAAACAAAAGAAAAATTCGGAGTAGGTATTAAAATGCATGGAGAAGAAATTAAAAAGTCTGAGGTTCGCCGATGACGTTGTAATTCTGTCAGAGACAGCAAAGAACTTGAAAGAGCAGATGAACGGAATGGACAGTGTCTTGAAAGAAGGATATAAGATGAACATCAACAAAAGCAAAACGAGGATAATAGAATGTAGTCGAATTAAGTCGGGTGATGCTGAGGGAATTAGGTTAGGAAATGAACACTTAAAGTAGTAAAGGAGTTTCGCTATTTGGGGAGCAAAATAACTGATGATGATCGAAGTAGAAAGGATGTAGAATGTAGACTGGCAATGGCAAGGAAAGCGTTTCTGAAGAAGAGAAATTTGTTAACATTGAGTATAGATTTAAGTGTCAGGAAGTCGTTTCTGAAAGTATGTGAATGGAATGGAGCCATGTATGGAAGTGAAACATGGACGATAAATAGTTTAGACAAGAAGAGAATAGAAGCTTTCGAAATGTGGTGCTACAGAAGAAATGCTGAAGATTAGATGGATAAATCACATAACTAATGAGGAGATAGTGAACAGAATTGAGGAGAAGAGGAGTGTGTGGCACAACTTGACTAGAAGAAGGGTTTCGGTTGGTAGGACATGTTCTGAGGCATCAAGGGATCACCAATTTAGTACTGGAGGGCAGCATGGAGGGTAAAAATCGTAGAGGGAGACCAAGAGATGAATACACTAAGCAGATTCAGTAGGATGTAGGCTTAGGTACGGGGAGATGAAGAAGCTTGCACAGGATAGAGTAGCATGGAGAGCTGCATCAAACCAGTCTCAGGACTGAAGACCACAATAACAACATATGGGTGTTAATTAAGGGCTGCGACCGTGTAGTAAGGTTTTTATGAAATAACATATACTGCAATAGTCACTTATTGCTAATATTTTGTTAACACAGGGCATTTAGATAGAAGGTGCATTTATAGTTTACTTTTACATTGTAATAATATGCCGTGAGAATAGCTTCCTTTACTTTGTGTGCCAGTGAGATCGTGCGTCGAAAAAGACGCCTGTTCAGGAAGACAAATATGTTATAGTGTGTACATTATGGAATAGGCATGATTAATCATTTTGTTAATGCATTTACGTACATTTTTGTTAGCAATTTCGGTGTCTGGCACATAGAGCACAATAAAGTATATCGCAACTTAATGCTTTCACAATCACTTGTTTACATCAATCCATTGAGTCTTAAAAGCTAAGTTAAAAAAGCATCTGTTGCTGCACCTGTAGTATACAGTGAAGATGAAAGATTTACATCTAGATATGTTTATGTCATGGCACATATTAGGTGATTAGTTGGTTAAGACATTGTTTTTTCAATGATATCGGCATTCAACATTGGAGAAGTTTTGTAAATAAATTAATATTATTACTTTCAGGTTTATCGTTTAGTAACATGTCTCCACGTACCGAGCCATGAATGAATATTTCCAATTCTTCATGTAAGTTCATTTGTTTTCCCTTGTCCATTTTATTTAATATATGATGATCACGTGCAATACCATGGAATGGGTGGCCTGTGTCTTTTATATGGGTGGCTGTTTTGGTTAACTGTACTTATTAGTATGGTAGGCATTTATATGTTCGTTATATCTTTTTTGGAAGTTTCGCCCGGTTTGGCCTACAAAGAGGACTTTGCATCTGCATCTATATCTACATGGGTACCCTGCACATCACGTTTAGATGCCTGGCAGAGGGTTCATCGATCCACCTTCACAATAATTCTCTATTGTTCCAATCTCGTACAGATCGCGGAGAAAACGAACACCCTCGCATATCTTTCCATGCCAGCTTGCAGGAACCACATACTGTTTAATAAATGTCTAATCGTGTGTGTTTATGTGTTTTAATATTGTATCTCGGTGTTTGCTGCAATTTGTTATGTGTTGTGAAGGCAATTTTAATGTTATGTAGTCTGAAAATGTTTTGTGTTTTGTAGGAGAGTTTTCCTGTGAAAGGAATGCAAGCAGTGAGTTGTAACTTTATTATTTCTTTGTTAATTTAGGGTACTTGTGACGTTATATAATTTAATTTAATAACATATGCCTGTATATATACACGCCTGAAGAGGAGTAGAATATGCTCGAAACTCATAGCTTTATGTTAAACATAATATATATATATATATATATATATATATATATATATATATATATATATATATATATATGTGACTGGTGCAGTTATTTGTGTTAAACAGTCATGTCTCTACAGCTCGGAGCATTTGCCTGAGATGCAAAGGGTCTAGACTTGAAACCGTGTATAGCACAGTGTTATAAAGTGTCAGAAAGTTTCTTTGAATGCAAATTTTGTCATTTCATATAAACGTATGTTTGAAGGAGGCCAGTATGAGGAGTTTGGTGGGGTGTAAGGGTGCAACAATTTTTAGAACTGAAAAACTTTCACAGACATTTTGTTTGTTCTTTGTCGTACAAACGCAACAGAAATCGTGCACATTCGATACTCGTAAACCGGTTATTTGTTTCGAACGATATTGCCCTGAAGCTCTTCGTTTTGTGGACTGTTAACCCTGCATGATCGATTTAAAAAGAACCCGTCTCTCAGTGCATCTCGTTTTCTCTGCTGTAACGTAAAATCTATTTCTTTGACATCCATTGTCTGGTTTCCAATAACAGAGCTGTAATCGTTGATGCGTATCAACGAACATCGTTTCTCGCACACAGAGGAATTCAGTAACATACCCTGCTGCCACGAAATTTGGGAAAAAGCATGTTAAACAGCTCTTTCATTTTATTCGTAGTTTTGTGTTTTTCGCAGAGATATCCTCGATACTGGTTAGTCACGCAAGGTCTATGAGCTGTCTATTCGTGCAGCACTGCATGTTGCGTCTTTGGCGAGCCCCATTCGATTCCAACTTAGGCGCTATGGCGGTTGAGAGGCCATGCAGCCGACTGAATTTAAATCATACTTGTGTTCTGGACGTGGCGTCTGTGAATTGTAAGTTGGTCGGAGGCGGCGTTTGCAGTTGGAGATTTGGTGAGACTATTACAATTATTTGCAGTGGTTATTAATAGGCAACATGAAAAATACACTGCCAGAAAAGAATTAGTTCACGTGGAAACAGGACGTCGATTCTGATCCAATGACGGCATGTCTTCTTTAACAAATATTTTACTTAAACTGCTGAGTGAAATTGAATGGAAGTGAACCTACTTTTTCTTTACTTATTCTTATCATGTCAACACTGACTCACAATATTCTAGCGCAACGCAATCTGACTCCTCAAAAAAAGGGATAACCTGACTTCAAATAATTAATTTAAAAGAATGGCCCCGACTACAAAGAAATCTTAACAATAACCTATACATATCATTAAGCACTTACCTCACAAAACTCTTCATTACGCGAACTACTACAATAGAGCGAGCGTCAATACTGCCAGCTACATAAAAGATTGGAACTACTAAAGCCACTAACTACTAATTAGCATGTGGTTAGCAAAGGAAAGATTTTGTTGCAAACCAAATAATGTATTTATTTACCTTAATAATGTAACATCCAGTTCAGACACAAACATAAATCGTCATCGACATCTAGTACAAAGGTATATAATCATGAATAATATTCAATCTCCAAGTGGAACATCACTTCATACCTCTACCCTCCATCAGAGCTAACTTCTCACATGTAACATCCATCACTGCTGGCCGTTCACCTCCAACTGCCCAACGGTACTTCCATCACTGCTGGCGACTAATTTCCAACCGCCCAACACTACTGGCGATTAACTCCCAACAACAAGTCCAACCAGCCACAGAGTCTCTTACAAAGAAATCGCAGTCAGAGATCCAATGCAAAGCGCTACACAGCGCTGCCAACACAGAAGCAGCCCACTTACATAGTAGTTGTACTGATGGTGGTTTCAACGTCGTCCACCAACAGAGAGCGTAGTGGCATAGCCACCGGAGCGCCTCTGTGTCTACAATACTTTAATAGAAAATGCTCTCAGCCAGTGTGGTGCAAAATGTGAAGCAAGTAGGCAAACATGCCACGGAGACACACTCGTGCTTTCTACAGGCAACTGAGTGTGTTTGAAAGTGTTCAAGTTGTGTCCTTCCGAGTGGCAGAATGGTCCTGCCGGAGAATTGCCACACAAGCAAAGATGCTGGTATCAGTGGTCACACGAAAATTCTCAGATCCGTAGACGAGGAGGGTCTGTACGTCCACGCAGCAGAGACGCTGTCCAGGAGCGTCGGAGGAGGCGGAGGGGGGGGGGGAGGGAGTTAAGGGCAGCAGTGGCAGATCGTACAGCTACCACAGGTAAGAATGCTTGTGAGCCCAGATGTGCCGACACGAACTGCTGTGAATCAGTTATTAGCTGTAGGATCACAGGCACACGTCTAGCCCAACCCACTCAAGTCACAGAATCGACGTCCATGGCCTGATTGGTGCCGTCCGACTTTCGTTTAGAAGATGGAATGGCACGTCTTCAGCGATGAGAGCAAATTCTGACTACAGGCAGGTGCTGGTTGTTTGCACGTTCGATATAAACCTGGTGCGCGCTGTCTCGTAGAGTACATTCGTCCAAGACACACTGGTCCCATCCAGGTCTCTTGAACGAGCGAGGCGGCACAATGATTAGCACGCTGGATTCGTTTTCGGGAGAATGACCGTTCAAACCCGCGTTCGGTCATCCTGATGTAAGTTTTCCGTGATTTCCCTAAATCGCTTCAGGTAAATGCCGGAATGGTTCTTTTGGAAGGGCACAACCGACTTCCTTCCCCGTCCTTCCCCTGTCCAATGGGACCAATGACCTCTCTGCTTGGTCCCTTCCCCCAAATCAATCAACCAGGTCTCATGCTCTGGACTGTGATAAAGTACAACTCTTGTTCGCCTTTGGTTTTCTGGCGGGGACACTAACCACCGCTCGGTACGTGCAGAATGTTGTTAGACCCATCCTTTTGCCGTTCTTTTTTCAACAGGAAGATGATGTGCTGTCCCAGCCGGATAATGCATGCCCACACACTGTTCTGCAAGAAGTGTAGCAACTTCCCTGGCCAGCAACATCCCTGGACTTGTCTCTAGTAGAGCACGTATAGGATATGATGGAACAAGAATAGACTCTTGTGACTCGTCAACCAACAGCTCTTACAGAACTACGTGAACAGGTCGAGCAGGCGTGGCGTAACGTATCCCAGGACTATTCGCCATCTACATCTACATCTACATCTACATCCATACTCCGCAAGCCACCTGACGGTGTGTGTCGGAGGGTACCCTGAGTACCTCTATCGGTTCTCCCTTCTATTCCAGTCCCGTATTGTTCGTGGAAAGAAGGATTGTCGGTATGCTTCTGTGTGGGCTCTAATCTCTCTGATTTTATCCTCATGGTCTCTTCGCGAGATATACGTAGGAGGGAGCAATATACTGCTTGACTCTTCGGTGAAGGTATGTTCTCTAAACTTTAACAAAATCCCGTACCGAGCTACTGAGCGTCTCTCCTGCAGAGTCTTCCACTGGAGTTTATCTGTCACCTCTGTAACGCTTGCACGATTACTAAATGATCCTGTAACGAAGCGCGCTGCTCTCCATTGGATCTTCTCTATCTCTTCTATCAACCCTATCTGGTACGGATCCCACACTGCTGAGCAGTATTCAAGCAGTGGGCGAACAAGCGTACTGTAACCTACTTCCTTTGTTTTCGGATTGCATTTCCTTGGGATTCTTCCAATGAATCTCAGTCTGGCATCTGCTTTACCGACGATCAACTTTATATGATCATTCCATTTTAAATCACTCCTAATGCGTACTCCCAGATAATTTATGGAATTAACTGCTTCCAGTTGCTGACCTGCTATTTTGTAGCTAAATGATAAGGGATCTATCTTTCTATGTATTCGCAGCACATTACACTTGTCTTCATTGAGATTCAATTGCCATTCCCTGCACCATGCGTCAATTCGCTGCAGAACCTTCTGCATTTCAGTACAATTTTCCATTGTTACAACCTCTCGATACACCACAGCATCATCCGCAAAAAGCCTCAGTGAACTTCCGATGTCATCCACAAGGTCATTTACGTATATTGTGAATAGCAACGGTCCTACGACACTCCCCTGTGGCACACCTGAAATCACTCTTACTTCGGAAGACTTCTCTCCATTGAGAATGACATGCTGCGTTCTGTTATCTAGGAACTCCTCAATCCAATCACACAAATGGTCTGATAGTCCATATGGTCTTACTTTTGTTCATTAAACGACTGTGGGGAACTGTATCGAACGCCTTGCGGAAGTCAAGAAACACGGCATCTACCTGTGAACCCGTGTCTATGGCCCTCTGAGTCTCGTGGACGAATAGCGCGAGCTGGGTTTCACACGATCGTCTTTTTCGAAACCCTTGCTGATTCCTACAGAGTAGATTTCTAGTCTCCAAAAAAGTCATTATACTCGAACATAATACGTGTTCCAAAATTCTACAACTGATCGACGTTAGAGATATAGGTCTATAGTTCTGCACATCTGTTCGTTCGACTCGATGCCAGAGTCAGCGCCTGCATTGCCACTTGTAAAGGCTACACCGTTTACTAATATGGATGTTTCATCATGGGTCGATACCTGACACCTCACAACCGCATGTACTATTGAACTGTAAAAGTAATCATTTCACGTACTCCGCATGCACTCTTGCAGCAATGAATCTTGAGTGAATTTGACACTTCTAAAAGGATGTATGAATTTTTTCCAGCAGTGTATTTCAGTCAGGAGGTATTAGAAGGAGCACACTTAAATTGCTTTCATTGCGCTTGTTGGACTGATGATAAACTGCAAGCGTAGTCTCAGGTATTTAGTCGCGTGCTACTGCAGAGATTCCAAGATCGATTACTTTTAGTAAGATAGATGCTGATTAAAGGTCTGCATCTTCGTTAATTAGGATAAAGCTTTAAGTGTTCAGTTTCGTCATTCTCTCCTGTATTTCAGGTTTTTTAATGGATTACTGAGAGATATGTAGAGAAAACTTGTTTTTCTATGACTGCTAGAAATTCTATTCATGTTCATGAGTACGACTTATTTGATACAGTATTTGTTCTGAGCACTATTATTTTAATTTGTAATCAATAAATGTACGTGATTTGTAATCCTTGTTTCATTATAGTGGCTTAGACTCACCATCACTACTTAGTAATGATTAATGGTTGTTAGGGTGCGCAGCTACGGTCCTCGTATTAGGGCCAAGCTTTTCTTCCGCTTCCTTTCATTTTCATACATCTGGACATCTGCACCCAGGGTGGAGGGGGGGCTGGGGTAGAGGACCTGCACCTTGAGTGGGTATTCTCAATGCATGTCAGTGGCAAATTAAATTGAGTAGAGCCTTAACCTCAGTGGCGCCTTGCAATATCCCTCTCTCTGAAGTGATATCAGGTGTTCCCCAGGGAAGCGTCCTGGGACCTCTGCTGTTCCTGATCTATATAAATAACCTGGGTCACAAACTGAGCAGTTCTCTTAGGTTGTTCGCAGATGATGCTGTAATTTACCGTCTAGTAAGGTCATCCGAAGACCAGTATCAGTTGCAGAGCGATTTAGAAAAAATTGCTGTATGGTGTGGCAGGTGGCAGTTGACGCTAAATAACGAAAAGTGTGAGGTGATCCACATGAGTTCCAAAAGAAATCCGTTGGAATTCGATTACTCGATAAATAGTACAATTCTCAAGGCTGTCAATTCAACTAAGTACCTGGGTGTTAAAATTACGAACAACTTCAGTTGGAAAGACCACATAGATAATATTGTGGGGAAGGCGAGCCAAAGGTTGAGTTTCATTGGCAGGACACTTAGAAGATGCAACAAGTCCACTAAAGAGACAGCTTACACTACACTCGTTCGTCCTCTGTTAGAACATTATTGCGCGGTGTGGGATTGACGGAGGACATCGAAAGGTTGCAAAACAGGGCAGCTCGTATTGTATTATCACGTAATAGGGGAGAGAGTGTGGCAGATATGATACGCGAGTTGGGATGGAAGTCATTAAAGCAAAGACGTTTTTCGTCGCGGCGAGATCTATTTACGAAATTTCAGTCACCAACTTTCTCTTCCGAATGCGAAAATATTTTGTTGAGCCCAACCTACATAGGTAGGAATGATCATCAAAATAAAATAAGAGAAATGAGAGCTCGAACAGAAAGGTTTAGGTGTTCGTTTTTCCCGCGCGCTGTTCGGGAGTGGAATGGTAGAGAGATAGTATGATTGTGGTTCGATGAACCCTCTGCCAAGCACTTAAATGTGATTTGCAGAGTAGTCATGTAGATGCAGATGTAGATGTAGATGTCTGCATGTACAAATGTTTACGTTATGAAAAGTCTGTTTCGTCGATAACGCTGAGTCAGGTTTGCTGTGGCAGGTTTTAATATATATATATATATATATATATATATATATATATATATATATATATATATATATATATATATATATATATATATATATATATATGAAACCTGTTAACATCAAGTACAGATCTAAGGGTCAGGAAGTCCTTTCTGAAAGTATTTCTATGGATTGTAGCCATGTGTGGAAGTGAAACATGGACGACAAACAGTTTAGAAAAAAAAGAATAGCAGCTTTTGAAATGTGGTGCTACTGAGGAGAGCCGAGGATTAGATGGGTAGGTCACGTATCTAATGAAGAGGTACTGAGTAAAATTGGGGAGAAGAGAAATTTGTGGCACAACCTGACTAAATGCAGGGGTCGGTTGGTAGGACACATTCTGAGGCATCAGGGGATCATCAATTGAGCAGTGGAGGGAAGCAAGGAGAAGGGGGGGGGGGGGGGGCGGTTAAAATCGTAAAGGAGACCAAGAGATGAAAGCAGTAAGCAGACTCAGAAGACTGTAGGTTGCAAGGTTGCAGTAGTTACTTGGAGATGAAGAGGCTTGCATGGGACACAGTAGCACGGAGAGCTGTACCAAACCAGTCTTTGGACTGAAAACCACAACAACATCAAGATATTTTCACGCAATAATTTCTGTAGAGCACGGTACCGAAGTCAACAGCTCTTGCAGTAATTCGTGCGGGTATGTCCTTGAGTTGCATCGTTACTCAGTGACTTCGGTGAGGTGATTTCTGTGCTAGACCATTTTCAGATGGAAGTATTGTGATTATAGTCAAGGGAAACCATCCCATAGCACCGTGTTTAGTTACAAGCTAATCACATTTATACCCCATAATTTTGAGAGACTTTTAAGAGGGTTACACACTATTTGATGTACAGTTACCTAAATTATGCAAGTCAGTTTCACGTTGCACGGATTTTGTGTAAGTTTCTGCTACTATGATTAATTGTTTTGGTTACTCGTAATCAAATAGCGTTACGAAATTTATTACTGGATCATGGACGTTCATATAACAGAGTATAGCTTCGATACATTAGAGCTTAGTGGAAGTACTCATTATAGTAGATCAGTTCTTAACACATTACACACCTTACAACCTGACTCGAAAAAAGAAAAAAATGTTTGTAGGCTTGAAAGCTCACCCTTTACCAATCATTTTGTTAAGTTCTGTCGTTTGCAAAAACACGAACAGCGTTTTTTTTTTAAAAAGTGTCCCGTATACTTACGGAAGATATCACTGGTCAAAACTACAAAAAAGGTCCTTTAAAAGGTATGTCAGGGAACAAATATTTGATGAAACATCGACTATTGTATTTGTTTCGAGAACAGACAGCACTCACAAGAAGATCTGACTTTTATAATTTTCTGTGTTAATGGGGTGCATGAAGTTCAGAATCTTATCAATGAACCAAAGTAGTACACTGAAATTCTAAAAAGTTCTTTGAAGTTTTCGAAGCGTCTTTAACCAAACTAAGGGTGGTTTTTCAGTGGGCCATGTTGTGTTGTGGAAGATTATTCAGTTCCCACATCGGTGGCCTGGGTTCCATTTCCGACAGATGGAAATATTTAAACAACGATGCATATTCTACGAGAATTTTCGTGAAGCGTAAAACACATAAAAATGGAAAAACAAAAAATCGGTAGCTCTCGAGACTGGTAATCGCTACATCGAGTCTCATTGTGGTCATATATTTTTTCCCTTTCAGTTCGAATACCTACGATATTTAAATACAAAATTCATCAAATATATGTTAATTAACATTTCTCATTTTTTATGAAAAGACGCGTCTTCTTACTTCTATTTACATATGACACATTGAATTCCAGTTTTGGTGGCAAATAGATATTGTTAATTATCAGTCTGTTGTAAGTGATTGTTCATAAAGACTGTTTGAATTCATATTTGCGCTTCATATAAATGCCCGTAGAAGATGCACCTTTGTTTAAAAATTCGCACTATCTGATCATGGGATCCGGACAGCTCACATGGCACGAGAGCAGTCTGCAACACAGCCAAGCAGTCCGTTTCTGTTCCTGTTGACGTTTATTGCTCATTTCTTACTGGTTGTGTTTGTTTCTGTACTTAGTCCTCTGACTGTGACGCTCCCGTCAGACGAAGGACTTACACATGCAAATGAATAAAAAGAATCCGACGCACGACAAAGGGATAATCCGAATGAGACGGAGATAGGTAGTGATGTAGATGTACAGGCAAACAAGTGATTACAATTTAACAAAAACTGGATAATTTATTCAAGAGAAACAGCTTCACAAATTGAGCAAGTGGACAACGCCTTGGTCCATCTTTGGCCATTATGCAAGCAGTTTTTCGGCTTGGCATTGATTGATAGATTTGTTGGATGTCCTCCTTAGGGATATCGTGCGAAATTCTGACCAACTGGTGCATTAGGTCGTCAACATCCCGATCTGGTCGGGGGAGGGCGCGGGATTCTGCCCATAATGCTCCTAACATTCACAGTTGGGGACAGATCCGGAGACCTTGCTGCCCGAGGTAGGGTTTGGCATCCACAAAGACAAACGGTAGAGACTGTTGCCATGTGCTTGCGGGTATTATCTTACTGAAATGTAAGTACAGGATGACTTTCGCACGAAGGATAACAAAATGGGTTGTAGAACATCGTCGACTTACCACTGAGCCGTAATGGTAAGGCGGACGATAACCGAAGGGGTCCTGCTATGAAAAGAAATGGCCGTGTGGCGAACGACAGTCAGGTTGGTCCAGAATGAGATTTTCGCTCTGCAGCGGAGTGTGCGCTGATATGAAACTTCCTGGCAGATTAAAACTGTGTGCCCGACCGATACACGAACTCGGGACCTTTGCCTTTCGCGGGCAAGTGCTCTACCATCTGAGCTACCCAAGCACGACTCACGCCCCCTACTCACAGCTTCACTTCTGCCAGTATCTCGTCTCCTACCTTCCAAACTCTACAGAAGCTCTCCTGTGAACCTTGCAGAACTAGCACTCGTGAAAGAAAGGATATAGCGGAGACATGGCTTAGCCACAGCCTGGGGTATGTCTCCAGAATAAGATTTTCACTCTGCAGCGGAGTGTGAGCTGATATGAAACTTCCTGGCAGATTAAAACTGTGTGCCGGACCGAGACTCGAACTCGGGACCTTTGCAGTCAGGTTGGTATCCTACCGCTGTCTGTGGCGTCTCCAGACAGTCTTCGCTGGTCATCGGGGCTCAGTTCGTAGCGAGACACATCAATGAAAGCTGTGCTCCAGTTATTGAGATTCCAAGGTGAAGACGTGTCTGCCGATGCACTGGACAACAGTAGGATACCAAACAAATGGTCGCCTGCTTTACGGTCCGACAGCTAGGAGTAATGGTTTATAGCACCATTTCACTTCATAGCAGACCCTTTTTGTTGTCATCGGCGGGACCTTTACATCACAGCGGTACGTCGACGATATTCTACGCCCCGTTTTGTTGCAATTCATGGCGAGCCAGTGGGGGCTTATATTTCTTCAAGATAATGGCCTCCACGCACACGGTGAGAATTTGAATCGCTTCTCTTCGTGCTTGCCAAACCCTGCCTTGGCCATAAAGGTCGTAGGATCTCTCCCCACCTGAGAATATTTGGGACATTATGGACAGAGCCCTGCAACCATCTCCGGACTTTGACTATCTAACGCGCCAGTTGGACATAAAGCACTCCGTCTTCAGGCCACAAGTGGCCCATCGGGACCATCCGACCGCCGTGTCATCCTCGGTTGAGGATGCGGATGGGCGTGTGGTCAGCACACCGCTCTCCCGGTCGTTTTGATGGTTTTCTATGACCGGAGCCGCTGCTATTCGGTCGAGTAGCTCCTCAATTGGCATCACGAGGCTGAGTGCACCCCGAAAAATGGCAACAGCCCATGGTGGCTGGATGGTCACCCATCCAAGTGCCGGCCACGCCCGACAGCGCTTAACTTCGGTGATCTCACGGGAACCGGTGTATCCACTGCGGCAAGGCCGTTGCCCCCAGTTGGACATACTGCACCACAGTATTCCTCAGGAGTGCATCCAACAACTCTATCAATCAACGGCAAGTCGAATAAACCTCTTGCGTAAGGCTCAGAGGTCGATCAATGTGCTATTGACTTGCTCAGTTTGTCAAGCTCTTTCTGATGAATGAAGCATCCAGTTTTTCGGAAACTGTATTCATTTGTCTGACTGTACATATACGTTACGTTTACCGATTTCCGTCCCATTCGGATAATTCCTTCGTGGTACGTCGTTTTTTGTGTCTTAGACTCTTATGACAACTGTCCCCTACGGTGAGGCTCCAGCTCAATTTCGATGCCTCGCATGACAGTGTATAATACCAACGTTTAGTGAGTAATGGATTGGGCGAGGAGGTCTAGTCGCATGGCTTCTCTTAAATTTATGGCAATGGAGACATTTAAAATTAGTGGTGCTTTGAAACACGTATGTATTCGGTAGCAGCGATGGCGAGGCATGACAGAATCTCTGACCAGAGAGTTATTTATCGTTGCTAGTCTGCGCTTGACCGCGCGAGAGTTCAGTTGCAGTTGCGAGGCAGTAGTTGTACGTAGCGAGTCGCGAGAGCATGTAGTGCAGTTGCGAGGCAGTAGGTGTACGTAGCGAGTCGCGAGAGCATGTAGCAGTTGCGAGGAAGTTGTACGTAGCGAGTCGCGAGAGCATGTAGTTCGTTCGTGCCAGTAGCGCGCGAGAGACAGTCGGAGTTGTGTGTGAGGAGTCGGCGGGCGTCGACATGGGCCTCTGGTCAAGGTTCAGGACGAGGTATATTTTTTAAATAAGGTAATGAAGCAGCAATGCGCACATCTGATAATGTAATGTATATTAACTGTAATTAATTTGTTGAAGAATTGCCCCAATAATAATTTTTGTTCTCAAAGCAATCTTTTTAAGAAAATAATCATTACAATTGAAACAATATTTCCTTTGCTTTTCCTCCCAGAATCAATTTATCAGGTTGATCTTAACGTTAATTTTGTGGGGACTTAACATTTTTGCACATTGTTGTTATCATTGAGTTTTATTACTGTGGGAAGCTAACATTTGGGTCTATTTGCATTTTTATTGAATTCATATCATTTAAAAATAATTACGGGGAGATTACACTTAGCAGAATGAATATTCAGCTTTTTAAATATTTTCATTCAAAATTTTGCGGGAAGGTTACACTTGGCTCTATTCCCATTAACATTTAAATATTGTCTTTCAAAATTTTTGTGGGGAGGTTACGCTTGGCGACATCCAGTCCAGGATCGTATTTCGTTGAGAATCTTCTGAGAAGTAGTCAGATATTTGCTTTTGTTTACTTAATATAATTAGCATTTGGCGCAACGCTTTTACTAATTTTATGACTTTCTTTCCTCAGATCATCGGCAATTCGTTGCTCTGTTGTATTTGTGTGTTGCTTTTGCATTGTGCTTATTTGTTTTGTGAATAATTGTGACTATTGTAAAAATGCCGCGAAAGACTGTAAATAGTGTATCGCGAGGTATTATGAACGAAATAACCGATTTAAATATTGTCTTTCAAAATTTTTGTGGGGAGGTTACAGCTTTCCACACCAATTGGCGACATGTACAAGTTTCAGGAGTGTCCCCACACTGAGCAGCTACTGTAGTGGCAAAAGACAGATAGCTATCACAGGGGAGAACGGCCCATATCTCAAGAAATATTTGTTTCTGGTCATACGTTTGTAGGGTTTTTTTCTTTTTCGTAATTCTGTAAAAATAGGGAACATTTTTTAAACACTCTCTATATTACAATATCGTTGCCTCAAACCTCAAACCGCTTCAGGAATTTGAAATACTTCTAACTCTTTCCTTCCTTCTTTTCTTTGATGAAAAGCGCCATCTCTTCCTTCTCTTTCCACTCTTTTCATCTCTGTTTTTTATTTATAGACATTAGGTCTTACATCTGAACAAATAAAGCAGGACCTAATTATGCTACTGCACAGAATAGTATTGTAACAACTGTGTATCCCGGGAATGCAGCCGGGTAACTTCCTCGACAACCGCCAGTATTTCGCCAAGTGAACGCCTCGTCATTTTCTAGGCACGAGTGAAACTACTTAATACTCTTAAAGGGAACTTAAACCCTCAGTGGTTAGGATTTCGTCGACCGGGAATGAAAACACACATGGTAAAGTAGTAGCGCTTCAGTTGAGCTGTGCAAAACCAATGCCAGGCGCTATTGCGATTTATTAATTAACAACGGGCGTCCGCCTCCGGTAGCTGAATGGTCAGCGTGACGGATTGTCAATCCTCTTGGCCCGGGTTTATTCCCGGCTGGGTCGGGGAATTTTCTCCGCCCAGGGACTGGGTGTTGTGCTGTCCTTACCATCGTCCTTTCATCCTCATCGACTGCAGGTCGCCGAAGTGATTGAAAGACCGGCACCCGGCGAACAGTCTGTCCGACGGGGGGCCCTAGCCATACGATAAAATAAAAAATAAAAATTAACAATGGGTGAGCAAGTAGCTCCAAGTCTGTCCCTCTGTTGCTTGACCAAGGAGAGAGAAGGGAGAGGTGGGGAGCAGATTGCCGAAATGATTAATTATTATTTCAGGATCGATAACGCCTGATGTTGGTCAAATTTGCTTGTGGGGAGGCGCTTTTTATGTGCAGCGGGTTCTACCTATGTTTTGGCTAGTGGTTGGCGTAACCCCCGGCCACTGAGGCTTTAATTGCCATGCACTGCATCTCTCGTCTCATTTGTGTCTCTAAAATGACGAGTTGTGAACCTGTCGAAATACTGGTGGTTGTGGAGGACGTTACCCACCTGCATTCCTGCAAGTCACTTGAATGTTAGATACTCCCAGAGAAACTAAAGATTCACGGTTGTGTACTCGTGGTACAGGGCGGATAAAATAAAACTCACCTGGAACATAATCGATGCACCTAAAGATGATGTAAGTTGGATTGCCTGTCTTAAGGGGCGTGAAATATTTTCCATTTTATTTTGCTCGCCCTGTATTCCTAATAATAATACAAATTGATTTATATAGGGAAATAATAACAACACAAAGCTGAAATGGAATTATAGGGAAGGAAACTAAACAAAATTGCCGATATCAGTCATACATCTGGAGCACAGCATTGTACGGAAATGAAAAATCGTGCAATCCGTCTTCAGGCCACAAGTGGCCCATTGGGATCATTCGACCGCCGTGTCATCCTCAATCAGGATGCAGATAAGAGGGGCTTGTGGTCAGCACACCGCTCTCCTGGTCGTTATGATGGTTTTCCTTGACCGGAGCCGCTACTATTCGGTCGAGTAGCTCCTCTGTTGGCATCACGAGGCTAAGTGCACCACAAAGGATGGTAGGTGTACTAGTTACGTACAGATGAAAAGCTCAGCATATAGTGGGATAAGACAGCATCAAATCGATCTAAAAACTAGGGACTTAAAACAAAAAGATTAGAGATGTACTTCTCAGCCACGCGTTTTGCGCAGGAGTTTCTGTGTCTGTGCAGTTCGTATCAGGAATCATCAACAACTCGCATTTCTCGGTGTGCACCTCCAATTGAACTGTGGGAGTCGCCCTAGTCAAAGAGACGGCTGACTCTTGGGAACGAAAGACTCTCGTTCGACCAGCATGAATCCCGTTCCCAACAATCATTTACAAAAGTCTTCGTTATTTGCCATTTGTCATAATTCAGGACTTATTATTCCGCTATCCACAGCGTCAAGATTGGGTCGAGAATATTACATTTCAGGCATTACTTCTCGTAATGGGAATTTAAGGAGATGGGACCTGGATAAACTGACAGAACCAGAGGTCGTAGAGAGTTTCAGGGAGAGCATTAGGGAAAGATTGACAAGAATGGGGGAAAGAAATACAATAGAAGAAGAATGGGTAGCTTTGAGAGATGAAACAGTAAAGGCAGCAGAGGATCAATAGGTAAAAAGACGAGGGTAGTAGAAATCCTTGGGTAATAGAAGAGATACTGAATTTAATTGATGAGAGGAGAAAATACAAAAATGCAGTAAATGAAGCAGGCAAAAAGGAATACAAACGTCTCAAAAATGAGGTCGACAGGAAGTGCAAAATGCTAAGCAGGGATGGCTAGAGGACAAATGTAACGATGTAGAGGCGTATATCACTAGGGGTAAGATAGATACTGCCTACACGAAAATTAAAGAGACCTTTGGAGAAAAGAGAACCACTTGTATGAATATCAAGAGCTCAGATGGCAACCCAGTTCTAAGCAAAGAAGAGAAAGCAGAAAGGTGGAAGGAGTATATAGAGGGTCTATACAAGGGCGATGTACTTGAGGACAATGTTATGGAAATGGAAGAGGATGTAGATGAAGATGAAATGGGAGATATGATACTGCGTGAAGAGTTTGACAGAGCACTGAAAGACCTGAGTCGAAACAAGGCCCCGGGAGTAGACAATATTCCATTAGAACTACTGACAGCCTTGGGAGGGCCAGTCCTGACAAAACTCTACCATCTGGTGAGCAAGATATATGAGACAGGCGAAATACCCTCAGACTTCAAGAAGAATATAATAATTCCAATCCCAAAAAAAGCAGGTGTTGACAGATGTGAAAATTACCGAACTATAAGTGTAATAAGCTACGGCTGCAAAATACTAACACGAATTCTTTACAGACGAATGGAAAAACTGATAGAGGCCGACCTCGGTGAAGATCAGTGTGGATTCTGTAGAAATGTTGGAACACGTGAAGCAATACTGACCCTACGACTTATCTTAGAAAATAGATTATGGAAAGGCAAACCTACGTTTCTAGCATTAGTAAGAGAGAGCTTTTGACAATGGTGACTGGAATACTCTCTTTCAAATTCTGAAGTTATAAGAGTCGAGGGGCATGAAGGGAAGCAGCGGTTGGGAAAGAAGTGAGACAGGGTTGTAGCCTCTCCCCGATCTTATTCAGTCTGTATACTGAGCAAGCAGTAAAGGAAAAAAAAGAAAAATTCGGAGTAGGTATTTAAATCCATGGAGACGAAATAAATTTTTAAGGTTCGCCGATGACATTGTAATTCTGTCGGAGACAGCAAAGGACCTGGAAGAGCAGTTGAACGGAATGGATAGTGTCTTGAAAGGAGGATATAAGATGAACATCAACAAAAACAAAACAAGGATAATGGAATGTAGTCGAATTAATTCGGGTGATGCTGAGAGAATTAGATTAGGAAATGAGAAACTTAAAATGGTAAATGAGTTTTGCTATTTGGGGAGCAAAATAACTGATGATGGTCGAAGTAGAGAGGATATAAAATGTAGACTGGCAATGGCAAGGAAAGCGTTTTGGAATAAGAGAAATTTGTTAACATCGAGTATTGATTTAAATGTGAGGAAGTCATTTCTGAAAGCATTTGTATGGAGTGTAGCCATGTTTGGAAGTGGTGCTACAGAAGAATGCTGAAGATTAGATGGGTAGATCACATAACTAATGAGGAGGTATTGAATAGAATTGGGGAGAAGAGGAGCTTGTGGCACAACTTGACTAGAAGAAGGGATCGGTTGGTAGGACATGTTCTGAGACATCGAGGGATCACCAATTTAGTATTGGAGGGCAGCGCGGAGGGTAAAAATTGTAGAGGGAGAGCAAGAGATGAATACACTAAACAGATTCAGAAGGATGTAGGTTGCAGTAGGTACTGGCGGAGGAAGAAGCTTGCAGAGGATAGAGTAGCATTGAGAGCTGCATCAAAGCAGTCTCTGGATTGAAGACCACAACAACATGGATAACGCTGTGGCCGACGCCCTTCGTTTAAGGACTGAGAGCAGCGATATTTACATACAGTTTTGAGCTCTAAAAGACAAGCAACATTGTATAAAATAGTCGCATAAATCATTGTGAGACGTAGTACAGTGTCGCGAGATTTGGCGTTAATGGGATATGGCAGCAGACGATCGACGCGAGCGCCTTTCCTAACAGCACGAGCTCGGTTGCAGGGCCTCTCCTGGGTTCGTGACCATAGCGGTTGGACCTTATACGACTGGAAAACAGTAGACTGATCAGGTGAATCCTGGTTTCAGCTGGTAAGGGCTGACGGTAGGATTAGAGTGTGGAGCAGACGCTACGGACCTCTGAGCACTATGGGACTAACATCTATGGTCATCAGTCCCCTAGAACTTAGAACTACTTAAACCTAACTAACATAAGGACATCACACAACACCCAGTCATCACGAGGCAGAGAAAATCCCTGACCCCGCCGGGAATCGAACCCGGGAACCCGGACGCGGGAAGCGAGAACGCACGACCACGAGCTGCGGACAGACGCCACGGAGCCATGGATCCAAGCTGTCTACAAGACACTGTGAAAGCCGATAGTGGCTCCATAGTGACTTGGGCTGTGTTTACATGGAATGGACTGGTTCCCCTGGATGTTCAGCTACTTGAAGACCTTTTACAACCAAGCATGGATGTCAAGTTCCCAGACAACCTTGGAATATTTATGGGTGACAGAGCGCCAGTTTTTCGCGATTAGTGTGTAGAACATTCTGGACAATTCGAGAAAATAGTTTGGCCTCCCAGACAGCTCGACATCAGTCCAGTCGAACGTTCATGGTACGTAATCGAGAAGTCAGTTCGTGCACAAAATCCTGCACCGTTAACACTTTCGCAGTTACGGAGGGCTGTAGAGGCAGCATGACTCATTATTTCTGCAAGGGGCTTCCAACGGACTTGTTCAGTCCATGGCACGTCGAGCTGCTGCACTACGCCGGGCAAAAGGACACGACATCAGGAGGTCACCTCAGTGCATGTGTAAGTTATATGTAAAGACGTTAACATACAATGTGTGTTAGAACCAAGAAGTAATTATATCAGTAGAAGACCAAGAACGAAGAGCTCCGATTGAAAAAGGGTGTAAGACAAGGATGCAGCCAACCTCGTCCCTCCTTCAATCTACATTACTAGCCATTAAAATTGCTACACCACGAAGATGACGTGCTACAGACGCATAATTTAACCGACAGGAAGAAGATGCTGTGATATGCAAATGATTAGCTTTTCAGAGCATTCACACGAGGTTGGCGCCGGTGGCGACTCCTACAACGTGCTGACATGGGGGAAGTTTCCAACCGATTTCTTTTACTCAAACAGCGGTTGACCGCCGTTGCCTGGTGAAACGTTGTTGTGATGCCTCGTGTAGGAGGAGAAATGCGTACCATCACGTTTCCGACTTTGATAAAGGTCGGATTGTAGCCTATCGGGATTGCGGTTTATCGTATCGCGACATTGCTGCTCGCATTGGTCGAGTTCCAATGACTGTTAGCAGAATATGGAATCGGTGGGTTCAGGAGGGTAATACGGAACGCCGTGCTGGATCCCAACGCCCTTGTATCACTAGCAGTCGAGATGACAATCATCCTATCTGCATGGCTGTAACGGATCGTGCAGCCACGTCTCTATCCCCGAGTCAACAGATGGGGACGTTTGGGAGGCAAAAACCATCTGCACTAACAGTTCGACGACGTTTGCAGCAGGATGGTCTATCAGCTCGGAGACCGTGGCTGCAATTACGCGTGACGCTGCATCACAGACAGGAGCGCCTGCGATGGTGTACTCAATGATGAACCTGGGTGCACGAATGGCAAAACGTCATATTTTCGGATGAATCCAGGTTCAGTTTACGGCATCATGATGGTCGCGTCCGTGTTTGGCAACATCGCGGTGAACGCACATTGGAAGCGTGTATTCGTCATCGTCATACTGGCGTATCACCTGGCGTGATGGTATAGCGTGCCATTGGTTACACGTCTCCATCACCTCTTGTTCGCACTGACGGCACTTTGAACAGTGGACGTTACATTTCAGATGTGTTATGACCCGTGGGTCTACCCTTCAATCGATCCCTGCGAAACCCTACAGTTCAGCAGGATAATGCACGATCGCATGTTGCAGGTCCTGCACGGGCCTTTCTGGATACAGAAAATGTTGGACTGCTGTCCTGGCCAGCACATTTTCCAGATTTCTCACCAATTGAAAACGTCTGGTCAATGGTGGCCGAGCAACTGGCTCGTCACAATACGCTAGTCACTACTCTCGATGAACTGTGGTATCGTGTTGAAGCTACATGGGCAACTGTACCTGTACACGCCATCCAAGCTCTGTTTGACTCAATGCCCAGGCGTATCGAGGCCGTTATTACGGCCAGAGGTGGTTGTTCTGGGTACTGATTTCGCAGGATCTATGCACCCACATTACGCGATAATGTTATCACATGTCAGTTCTAGTATAACGTATTTGTCCAATGAATATCCGTTTATCATGTGCATTTCTTATTGGTGTAGCAATTTTAATGGCCAGTAGTGTATATACCGCAGATGCAATGACAGAAAAGGAGTGGGATTAAAATTCAGCGTGAAAGAATATCAACGATGCGGTTCGCTGATTCATTTAATTTATTTATTTCTGGGTCAATGTTATCATCTATACTAGACAAATATCAAAATTTAATATGTGTGTGGGTGCATGTAGGTGTGTTTGAGTAGATGTTGTAAATATAAGTGGGTATAAAACCTTTGCTGTACTAGATTGTTATTGTAGCATAATCGTTAAATAAATGAAGTGTGAAAACATTTTCTTGTATGTGAATAGTTAGTATCAACACTCGCGTAGTAATAGGAAGGGAGAACCTGAAGGGCGAGAGAAAGAAGAGAAATCGAAGAATAGCCCGAAAGAGAGCGACGTTTTATTAAAAGGGATAATGACTCATTAGTTCGCAATTGTCTTAAAGTGAGAGGTTTTCCGTTTCCTAAAGAGTAATTTTTTTCTTTGCTAATGCCATTTTTGCTTTGTTTCATATTTCCAACTTTGCTGCGATGCCTCCTATTTTATTTTTCCAACTCTAAAAAATGGTTCAAATGGCTCTGAGTACTATGGGACTTAACATCTGAGGTCATCAGTCCCCTAGAACTTAGAAGTACTTAAACCTAACTAACCTAAGGACATCAGACACATCCATGCCCGAGGCAGGATTCGAACCTGCGACCGTAGGAGTCGCGCGGTTCCAAACTGAAGCGCCTAGAACCGCTCGGCCACCGTGGCCGGCTCCAACTCTCTAAATGGCAGATTGTAATGGGCGGCCTTTTACTCGACACTTGACTTCGGTGCCACTTGTTTCCTCCTGCTGCACCGGTGCCTCTCGAACGGCTTAAAATTATTAGACAAACACTCGCGACACAAACATGCTGGGCATGTGGCATGCGTGTTCCACAAACGTTACCGCTGGACATACATTACACTGATCATTCGCTTTACAGATAGCGAAGTCACACCGCTCTTCAAATAGTTGTCGAATGACGTGTACGGATTGCAATTGGCTCTCTCTGATTAAAATTCCTTTGCTGTTGAAAGACTGCAGTGGCGGAGGACAGTGTTGCCGGCTTGCAGCCAACCACGCTTGATAAGGCGGAGCTCGTACCTACAAAACAGGCAACACAGCGAACACGTGGAGATCGAGAAAGAACTCCTATTGGATGGCGGCTGGTCCCTACCAATTGACTCGCTGAAACGTCGGTCACAAAGTAATTTCAATCAGTGCATAGCTCGCAATAAGGCACACAATGTAGGGAGAAGAGAGAAATTGAAACATTTCCGAAAAATAATGGAGGACGCTGGGTGTACGCTCTGTCAAAAAGAAATTGCCACAGCAGAGGAAATCGCTGCAGGTCGCATCAAACCAGTCGGAAAACTGTTGACCTACTTGTCTAATATTGGCTTTAAAATGAAACCTCGTGTCACACCTCTTCCACCCTATCGCTCCCTCGGCTGAAAAGAAGGATGTTTCTCACCCCTGTCAACCGTGTTCCACAGAGTGTAGCGGAACGAGGTTTGCGTTATTAAAGTGCGGAATGACAGCTCAAATCATTTATTAACAAAAATCATTTTTTAAATAAAAATAGTTCGGGAAACAAAGCTTGTATGCCATGGAATAGAGCAAAACAATTTACTTAAATACAATAATTCACTGAGTAGTACTGGTAGCTACTCATATGGAGGATACGTCCTTAGGGTACAAGAATTCAGTACTTACCGTCTGTTAAGTAAGAGCGTGGTCGGCATTAGAAATAGATGGTAAAAGATACCTCCTTAGTTATTACATAGCCCCATAGAGGGAACCTTTGTCATTCATGCTATCTCCACAAAGCATTAGTTCACTCTGAATTCTTGACCGAGATACACAAGGAGAGACATGAGCAGCTTATGCGTCGCATTTTGAATGTGTGTTTCTCTGTAGCCACCCTAAATGTCCCGAAGTATGTCATGCTGCGGCGTCTAAATATATGAGGAAATCAAATTCATTTGTACGAACGTTTGTGACACATTATAAATTGGTTAACAACGTGTATGATTTTGAAGAAGGTAGCTCAGTAGGAATGGTGAGTCCAAAAGTGTAAAAAATTATTATTAATATTCTTTTACGGGAAAATAATTCTTAAAACTGCGTCAAGCGCAACCAAAATTCACTTTTAAACATCTATCAGCGCAAATTCGACGCATCTGGAGGTCTCTTCCACATAAACTTGCGGAAAACTTGGTTTCAGGCATGCGTCGGAGACACCAAGCAATTATCGATTCTGTGGGTGGCTGGACGCATTATTAATTGTAACTGCATTTTTCTTTTGTTTATGTATGATGTACGTATATCTTTTAGTTTGTTGCCAAATACATTTTTCTAGTGATTAACCCGACCACGATCTTACTTAACAGACTGTAAGTCCCATACTGACCACTCATTAAAAGTTACATAAGAAAACGACTATGGTCATCTAAAAACCAAGTAATGTTATCTTTGGCCAAGGTGGAAGGTTACAGTTTTTATGGAACTAACTTGCCCCTGTAGCTCTTAACTTCCTTCCACATCCATCCCAGATGTGGCTATTATAATCCAGTCCCATTCGAAGCTAACTCCACGGAGTTCATCAATAAAACCATTGGAAATTAAGTACTTCTTTCTAAACTTATCCCGGCATGAAAATTTAACCGGTTAGTTCCTGGAAAGGGTTTCGCAATGAAAATCAAGGGCTTCTCATATTGTTTACGAGACTATCACCAATGAAACAACAAGTATACTTAGCTGTGATTAAGCGCATGCGGATATTTATCGGAAAGTATGTAAATGTTCTGGTCAGATCGCATGCCACAATTAACCGGAATAATAGCACAATAACAGACCCAGTAGAGGTGGAAATGAGACTCAATAGCTTGTGCACAAATTAATCCTACTATGAAACAGGCGAACGCTATTCACTATTCCCTGGCGAATGCTATTCACTATTCCACTCCCATGAACCATGGACCTTGCCGTTGGTGGGTAGGCTTGCGTGCCTCAGCGATACAGATAGCTGTACCGTAGGTGCAACCACAACAACGGAGGGGTATCTGTTGAGAGGCCAGACAAACGAGTAGTTCCTGAAGAGGGGCAGCAGCCTTTTCAGTAGTTGCAGGGGCAACAGTCTGGAAGATTGGTTGATCTGGCCTTGTAACAATAACAAAAGCGGCCTTGTTGTGCTGGTACTGCGAATGGTTGAAAGCAAGAGGAAACTACAGCCGTTATTTTTACCGAGGCATGCAGCTTTACTGTATGGTTAAATGATGATGGCGTCCTTTTGGGTAAAATATTCCGGAGGTAAAATAGTCCCCCATTCGGATCTCCGGGCGGGGACTGCTCAAGACGACGTCGTTATCAGGAGAAAGAAAACTGGCGTTCTACGGACCGGAGCGTGGAATGTCAGATCCCTTAATCGAGTAGGTAGCTTAGAAAATTTAAAAAGGGAAATGGATAGGTTAAAGTTAGATATAGTGGGAATTACTGACGATCGGTGGCAGGAGGAACAAGACTTTTGGACAGGTGAATACAGGGTTATAAATACAAAATCAAATAGTGGTAATGCAGGAGTAGGTTCAATAATGAATAAAAAATAGGAGTGCGGATAAGCTACTACAAACAGCATAGTGAACGCATTATTGTGGCCAAGATAGACACGAAGCCCACGCCTACTACAGTAGTACAAGTTTATATGCCAACTAGCTGTGCAGATGACGAAGAAATTGAAGAAATGTATGATGAAATAAAAGAAATTATTCAGGTAGTGAAAGGAGACGAAAATTTAATAGCCATGGGTGACTGGAATTCGGTAGTAGGAAAAGGGAGAGAAGGAAACGTAGTAGGTGAATATGGGTTGGGGGTAAGAAATGAAAGAGGAAGCCGCCTGGTAGAATTTTGCACAGAGCATAACTTAATCATAGCTAACACTTGGTTCAAGAATCATAAAAGAAGGTTGTATACATGGAAGAAGCCTGGAGATACTGACAGATTTCAGATAGATTATATAATAGTAAGACAGAGATTTAGGAACCAGGTTTTAAATTGTAAGACATTTCCGGGGGCAGATGTGGATTCTGACCACAATCTATTGGTTATGAACTGTAGATTAAAATTGAAGAAATTGCAAAAAGGTGGGAATTTAAGGAGATGGGACCTGGATGAACTGGTTAAACCAGAAGTTGTACAGAGTTTCCGGGAGAGCATACAATAGAAGAAGAATGGGTAGCTTTGAGGGATGAAGTAGTGAAGGCAGCAGAGGATCAAGTAGGTAAAAAGACGAGGGCTAATAGAAATCCTTGGATAACAGAAGAAATACTGAATTTAACTGATGAAAGGGGAAAATATAAAAACGCAGTAAATGAAGCAGGCAAAAAGGAATACAAACGTCTCAAAAATGAGATCGTCAGGAAGTGCAAAATAGCTAAGCAGGGATGGCTAGAGGACAAATGTAAGGATGTAGAGGCGTATATCACTAGGGGTAAGATAGATACTGCCTACAGGAAAATTTAAGAGACCTTTGGAGAAAAGAGAACCCCCTTGTATGAATATCAAGAGCTTAGATGGAAACCCAGTTCTAAGCAAAGAAGGTAAAGCAGAAAGATGGAAGGAGTATATAGAGGGTCTATACAAGGGCGATTTACTTGAGGACAATACTATGGAAATGGAAGAGGGTGTAGAGGAAGATGAAATGGGAGATATGATACTGCGTGAAGAGTTTGACAGAGCACTGAAAGACATGAGTCGAAACAAAGCCCCGGGAGTAGACAACATTCCATTAGAACTACTGACGGCCTTGGGAGAGCCAGTCCTGACAAAACTCTACCATCTGGTGAGCAAGATATATGAGACTGGCGAAATACCCTCAGACTTCAAGAAGAATATAATAATTCCAATCCCAAAGAAAGCAGGTGTTGACAGATGTGAAATTTACCGAACTATAAGTTTAATAAGTCACGGCTGCAAAATGCTAACGCGATTTCTTTACAGACGAATGGAAAAACTGGTAGAAGCTGACCTCGGTGAAGATCAGTGTGGATTCCTTATAAATATTGGAACACGCGAGGCAATACTGACCTTACGACTTATCTTAGAAGCTAGATTAAGGAAAAGCAAACCTACGTTTCTAGAATTTGTAGACTTAGAGAAAGCTTTTGACAACGTTGATTGGAATACTCTGTTTCAAATTCTAAAGGTGGCAGGGGTAAAATACAGGGATCGAAAGACTATTTACAATTTGTACAGAAACCAGATGGCAGTTAGAAGAGTTGAGGGACATGAAAGGGAAACAGTGGTTGGGAAGGGAGTGAGACAGGGTTGTAGCCTCTCCCCGATGTTATTCAATCTGTATATTGAGCAAGCAGTGAAGGAAACAAAAGAAAAATTCGGAGTAGGTATTTAAATCCATGGAGAAGAAATAGAAACTTTGAGGTTCGCCGATGACATTGTAATTCTGTCGGAGACAGCAAAAGACCTGGAAGAGCAGTTGAACGGAATGGATAGTGTCTTGAAAGGAGGATATAAGATGAACATCAACAGAAACAAAACAAGGATAATGGAATGTAGTCGAATTATTTCGGGTGATGCTGAGAGAATTAGATTAGGAAATGAGAAACTTAAAATGGTAAATGAGTTTTGCTATTTGGGGAGCAAAATAACTGATGATGGTCGAAGTAGAAAGGATATAAAATGTAGACTGGCAATTGCAAGGAAAGCGTTTTGGAAGAAGAGAAATTTATTAACATCGAGGATAGATTTAAGTGTCAGGAAGTCGTTTCTGAAAGTATTTGTATGGAGTGTAGCCATGTATGGAAGTGAATCGTGAACGGTAAATAGTTTAGACACGAAGAGAATAGAAGCTTTCGAAAGAATGCTGAAGATTAGATGGGTAGATCACATAACTAATGAGGAGGTATTGAATAGGATTGGGGAGAAGAGATGTTTGCGGCAGAACTTGACTAGAAGAAGGGATCGGTTGGTAGGACATGTTCTGAGGAATCAAGGGATCACGAATTTAGTATTGGAGTTCAGCGTGGAGGGTACAAATTATAGAGGGAGACCAAGAGATGAATACACTAAGCAGATTCAGAAGGATGTAGGTTGCAGTAGGTACTGGGAGATGAAGAAGCTTGCAAGGATAGAGTAGCATGGAGAGCTGCATCAAACCAGTCTCAGGACGGAAGACCACAAGAACATTCACTATTATCACCTTTGCGTTTCTCATATTATCTAATGAACCATGAGGTTCAAATGGCTCTGAGCACTATGGGACTCAACTGCTGAGGTCATAAGTCCCCTAGAACTTAGAACTAGTTAAACCTAACTAACCTAAGGACAACACACACATCCATGCCCGAGGCAGGATTCGAACCTGCGACCGTAGCGGTCGCGCGGTTCCAGACTGTAGCGCCAGAACCGCTCGGCCACCAGCGGCCGGCGTAACCATGAGGAAGTTGTAGGAAATGTAATTCAAGATTGTGAATTCAAAACTTTTGTTTGCTCTAGTCAAGTGAATAACCGAAAACGAAATAGCACGGAGCAGCGTTCTTAATAACGTAGTTAATTAAGTAAAAATGATGCTAAACACTGTGGGACCTACATTTTATTGGAGGACTGCAGGAAGAAGAAGGAATAAGACTTCCTCGTCTGGGAAGTTTACAAATTCAATATAAACAAGACAAATATTAAGATAAACAAGACAAATAGTAAATACAAAGAACTGAGCATACAAGATGCATAACAGAATTAGTTAATTGGAAGCTACCCAGAAGACCGATTGTTGCTCAAGCACTCTCAGGGGAATGCTATGGCAGCGAGTGACACCACACGTAGTGTAGCGGATTAGCGCCAGGAATTGATGACAATAACATTTCGGAAAACCGAAAACTGGATCCCTCCGAGGAGGCAGCCGTTCCCTACTTTCGGGACACAATGAAAGCCTTCTGCTGGTGAAACGGTACACTGTCGAGAGCTCCAGAGTCCCAACCAGCGAGAAATCAAATAACTTTTCACTCCCAGCAAAAGTGCCAAGCTCACTAATTTAGACATCCACCGGAAACTGACCCATACAACGAAAGGGAAGTAAAGATAAGGAACCCTGACAGCCGTCGAACAAGATATTTGAATGAGCAAGGCGTCTAATTTCTTGCATGACTTATACAAAAAAAAGTAAAATGTGAGGATATTTACAGTACCTCGTGTTTTGCACTTAAACAATATGTACATACAACACAAATACAGGGATGTAAGGAGTTTTAGTACAACATCAAACTGAACTTCTGTCTATGTTGACAACGCAGACTTGACTTCATAGATATATTGTTGAATGGTTTTTTTATCAATCAAATTTGTATGAGTTAGTATATAAAGATCTAGGTGGGATACGCAAGTGGCGTGGACAAATGTCCACATTTGTCAAACTGATTCTAACATTATTATTACAGGATTTAAACCATTTGAATGAAAATTATTATTAAAAATTGCAAGGAAAAATCAAACTTCCTACTATGGTTTCTTATTTTTGGGAATGTACAAGTATAGAAAATTTTCTTAAGTGCCTGCCCGACTTCATTTTGTGACGGCTCTGCATTCCACCTGCTGGAAGGGCTCCCCTCGCACTGGCTCTGCAACTTCCCTTTTCTGCAACAGTCAGAAAGAATTACAATTAGCAAGTTTCACAGTCACATGCAGTTTTACATCACCAACCTGTGTAACTGCGCAATTCAAGAAACATCTTTAACGTTTAATCCCAGTGTGGCACTGCCACTATTTTTCGGCGGTACTGGGTAGAACAGCATTGCTGCCTCAGTTGTTGCTAGAGTCCATGAAAGAAGGCGTGCACGGAGAGAACCAAAACGTCCTTACGTCTGAGGCTGTCAGTATAATGTCACTTGGGAGGCCCAGCTGGGTGCTGGCGACGCAATAACGTAGATGGAGCGGAAAGGCTGGAAAACTGTGGAATCGGCAAGCCAGTTAATACACGTCCGAGCTGTGTGCTTATTTTGGTATGCCGGCCGGGATGGCCGAGCGGTTCTAGGCGCTACAGTCTGGAACCGCGCGACCGCTACGGTCGCAGGTTCCAATCCTGCCACGGTCATGAATGTGTGTTATGTCCTTAGGTTAGTTAGGTTTAAGTAGTTCTAAGTTCTAGCGGAATGATGACCTCAGAAGTTAAGTCCTATAGTGCTCAGAGCCATTTGATTTTATTTTGGTATATTGGTTGGAAGCGATGTTTCGGCAAAAAAAAAGTATTCGCCATAAATGTGCGAATCCCATTATTTTTAGCCAAAGGAATAGCAGTAATGCAATAAGGAGGGCTAAGTTGTACAGAGGACAACTATAAGGCGCTGCTGTACTCCAACGTTGCCGTTCTGAAGTCTGGGTCCTGGGGTAGCGTAGCTGCCCTCCCATCATGCCTGGGTAGACAGGCTGTGACACTGTTCACAGCCACTCGCTAGCGCAGGCCTTGTAGTTGACAGCCATCTTCCCCACGTTGGGGTGGTGGTGCGATTGTGGCTGCCACAGCACATTACATCCCGTGCAGCCAGGTGGTCTTCCATCTGCACCACCACCTCTGCGCCAGCATCTTGGCAGAGCCACTGATGATGCTTCTGTTACAGCCAAGTGATATGTGGCCAAAGGGCAACCTGCTGACAGCATACCACTCCACACGCCATGAACAGCGTGCATCTTTGGGGAGAGGGAGGGGGGGGGGGGGTGGCGGGTACTCATGAACACTGACGATACTGCTGTGTAATTTAGGGAGTGACAAAAGTCTTCTGTGAGTGACCAATAACTCACTGCTTCGTCTCAACACTGCCACCATAGAAGACATCCATCCCAGGCTTCTACTCCGTAGTTAATTTACTTAAATAACAGGGAAATGCAACGCAAAACACAGTTTCCACAGTAATATCTATAAAGTGCAAGGCCTTTTTCAGTTCTCTTTTTAAATTATGCATCAGACTAAAAAGTTACTCAGAAAACATTATACACGTTTTCTGGAGCTCTTCCATTTGTTTGTCCAAGTGATAATGTTGGTGAGATGTGTGCTATGCATAAATGGTTCAAATGGCTCTAAGCACTATGGGGCTTAACATCTGAGGTCGTCAGTCCTCTAGACTTAGAACTACTTAAACCTAACTAACCTAAGGACATCACACGCACCCATGCCAGAGGTAGGATTCGAACCTGCGACCGTAGCAGCAGTGCGGTTCCGGACTGAAGCGGCCGGCTGCTATGCTTAGAAGGTTCATAAAGGGTGGCAAAAGTTTAAATAAAACAACATATTTTAGCTATTATTGCCAGTGAATGTTCAAACAAAGTCCCTAACACAAATAAAATCAAGACTGCTCAGCGCTCTTTTGGAAATAACTGGCATCTGTCAAAAACCTCTAAACATCTGACCAATTCCCCAGGGCATTTATTTGCTACTACCGACAGGTCAGCTATCTCAAAATCTTCTGTGTGTCCATTGAGCACTGATATAAAAAAATCTATAAATCTTCCTTGTACCATACACGTAAAACTTATATCTCACACGTCAATATAACCAGCTGCATCCTTCAAAACCTAATAAAAGTGGTAGAAACTAACGTCCCCACAAAGAAAAAATTAGCCATCTCACCTAAAATTATATTCATGCTGTAACTGGACGTGTCACAAACAAGATGAGTCACGGTATCCCCTAAAGAAAATTTGATACATCATATTTTGTAATATTTTCTGTTGCATTTTGACAATGCTGAAAGAGGAAAACATATATTGGAGGTCTCGCTGACATCTCTCACTGACCGTTGTTGCACCAGAACCACCATAATATTTAGGAAAGAGGCATTATGCTTTTGTATTACAGGGTTACCGAGGCATGCGTTTACGTGGAGACAGGTTAATTAGAAAATATATGGTTAGTGTGACACACCTTACTGTATTGTTATGTTAGGTGCATCTGATTTTGACGCCATATGCACAGCTTCACAAGAAAAAGGAAAAAAAAAATACGCCGATATACCTCGTTGCTGAATGCATGAGTACTCAACAATAAGATCCCACAGGACCATTAATGCGCACATATTTTAACAATAACTAACAGGACACTTCTGTCTACAAACACAGTCATACTCAACGTTATCACTAAGACATATGCTGTGGGATGCATGATATCTACAGCACCCTATCCTTCAAATATGGTATGCAAACAAATAATTATTGATTAGGAGCAGGGAATTAAAATTACCTATGTTTAAATATCTTGGTATATACATAAAAAACGCTACACAAACAATTGAAAATCTACAGAATAAATGCATTCATGGTGGAAAAGTGGTGTATGCCAGTCATCATTTTTGTGCGGAGCATTTCCAGAACACCTACACTTCTGCAAACTAGATATCTTAAACAGAATGGCCCGACATACAGAGATTGTGATTTCTTCCATGCTTTGCAGGAAAGATGGTGTTTTCTCACAAATAATTTTGGGTGCACGTTCCAAAATCGCTGTTTGGTGCTCTTGGCATTGTTCCTCTGTCTTTATAGTGGCCTCTTTCCTAATCTTGGCAACTGCCTTCTAAATTATGCATCTGTGTCTAGTCAGTTATTACTGCAGAAATACTACCACTTCACAAATTCTGTCTTCAGGTCCCTTATTTATCAACACTTTGAATCGTGTCATCTTCATTGGGCTAGGACGAACATGTTCCAGGTGTCATGTTACTTATTACAATAAATGCAACAGAGCTGTCCGAACGTTGTGCGTAAGTCTTGCAGCCGGGTTGGCTTGCGGATGGTGCTTAGCAGCGTATATGTCTTTGATTTTTGTCTGCATAACATCTTCCATATCTTTGAAACAAATTGTTTCCTGTTATCTGATAAAACGTTTTCTCGTGCCCTACCACTTCTAGAAAAAGTCTAGTGAAAGCTTCTCCTGCCAGTCCATGGTATTAAAGTATACTAACTCTTTGAGTTTGGTGGCGTTCTTTCCTTATCCAAAATGTGAATAACTGATCTGAGTTTATTCATTGGCTCTTCCAGCACATATAACAGGCACAAAAATTAATTCAGATTTCGTCAGCAGAATAGTATATTGTTTCTGTGTGTATACTACTGCCTCAGCACTAGAAAATTCTTGTCATTAATCTTCTCTTACATGCCTTGAAATGTAGGATATTTATCTTACTCCTGACCGATTTAACAAATGAAATTTTCAAACGGCACATTCTTCAGAGCCACGTGGGGTAGCCGTGCGGTCTGGGCATCTCGTCATGGTCCGTACGGCTCCCCCCGTCAGAGGTTCGAATCCTCCCTCGGGCATGGGTGTGTGTGTTGTCCATAGCGTAAGTTAGTTTAAGTTAGGTTAAGTAGCGTGTAGGCTTAGGGACCTATGACCTCTACAGTTTGGTCCCATAAGATCTTACCACAAATTTCCAATTTCCACATTCTTCAGAAACAAGACGGCGAATCAGTTTCCAGTAGTGTCTTCTTCCATCTCGTGACTTTATACGACATGTGAGCCTGATAGTGCATCTGCAACTATATTGTCTTTTCCAGGGATGTACTTAATTTGAAAATCAAACTCCTGTAAAGAAAGTGCACATTGAGACAGTCATCCATGGGTGAATTTCATCGACATTAGAAACCACAGAGCCTTGTGGCCCATGTGTACCATGATTGTTCTACCACAGAAACAATATCGAAATTTTTAGAAGGCGTAGACGATGGTTAAAGCCTCGATTTCCATGACGGAATAATTATGCTCGCTCTTCTTCAGGACATGGCTGGGCAATGGAGTAATTCTGTGTTCCTTTTCTCCATTTACATCCATCTTGTAGATCACCTCCAAAATGTTCCCATTTGTCCCGCAGTATGACACAGTGCAGAATGGGATGCTCAGATTAGGGTGAGCGAGAATGGATGGATTCACTAAAGCGTGTTTCAGGGTTCAGTGAACTCCCTCTTGTGGCCTCATCCCAGTTCAAAGGCGTGTTCTTTCCTATGAGGCAACTTAGTACCTCTAGCTTACTGCTAATCGTTTCCCTTTACAGCAAAATATCACTGACAGAATGAGCAGTAGGCTTAACCTTGTAAAACTAATAAGAGGAGAACACCTGGCATCAAAATCAGACTTCACATCCACAGATATTAAACATTCATGAGATGAACCGAATAATTAGCAGCTATGTTGATGGAAGATCATACAAACAGCAAAAAGAATTGTAAGAATTTGTCTCAGAACAGTAGCCAACACACAGAGAGAAATAGTGTGAAAATGTCGGGAACAAAACAATACAGAGCAAAGTAATAAAAAAAAGTAGGAAGGTTTCACAAAACAGACTGAATTCCACAAAAGTGCCAACAGACTTCGCAAATGAGATTGCAAGGTATAATTATGTTTTATGTTGCATGATGTGATTAATCCTGCCATGGAAAGCCAGTGAAAAGATTATTTTTAACGTTATTTAATCACTTGCTGAAATATCTTGTCAGGGTAAGCAAATTGAAGATTTACACCCTTGAATTGTACAAACTGTATCTGAGAAAATTTAGGTACCTGGGTTCTTTCTTCTAGGAATCATATATGCAGTGCACATGTGAGTCCAGTCTGTATAATATCAAGACTTATATGAATATATTGAAAAACAAACATAAGAGGATATGCCACTAAATGCAAATTATAAACACATTCATTAAGCGTATGAACAGGCTACTTTGTTCTGAATCAAGGAAATTCATGGTATGTGGTCAGAGGATATATGGCTTGTTGGATTACCTTGTGGGATTGAAAATTTTAGATGATCAAAATACTTAAGTGAAACAATATTTTCGTCTGAGCTTCAGAGCTTCCATTATGTCGCATGAAAACACACCCTTGGCTGCAACTGGAAAGCACGCACTCTTGGCAATGTCCAGCACATGAGACGAACTTACAAGGCACACTTCTCTGCAGATCAACTGGAGACATTTATTGGCGGGTCTGGATTAATGCCATGCAGTGCTGCACAAGTATAATTAGTTTTACATAAGGGTTACCATCCTCGATTTGAGCTGTCTGGCAGGCTTAAATTTCTAACTCTAAAGCCAATAATTAAAAGCCTTGTGGCTACCTAACTACTTTCAGGTAATATTCCGAGATCCGACCACTGGATTGGAATGTGTTCCCCCGTAACAGCTTTATACACTGCGTCCAACTGAATACTTGCAGCTCCCACCAGTAATCACAGCAACAAAACAGGTAAAAATTAATAGGGAAAGAAGCACGTAAAACATCACTCTCAGATTTTCACAGAAACAAATGAAGTTTCAGTTTATCAATCAAACAAAGCCAGGTCTGCCACTTTTATCTGACACCACCTTCAGACAGCTAATGTCTCCACATTCTCGTCTGAGGCCTCTTCTTGCCGAACACGTCCACCCTCACCAATCCGGGACACACACAGAGAAAAACAGCAAAATGCCTAAGAAGACTATGATGCCTGCCGCGGGAATGCACTTTCGAAGGCTTTGTTGGTAACATAATTCAAAGTGAAGGGTCACTAACTTCAGTCATCCGAAATGCTAAGCAGTTAAAAACACAAACTCTGATCCAGAGGACCTAATATGTGCCACACCAACCCCATGAGAGCCGCCTGTAGACACCTCGGTTTCGCTAACTACGAAGTCATTCAACATATAGGCCTTTCAGCCAGTCGGGACCAGGAGCAGAATGAAGGCACTATCACTGGCCATTTTCTGCACCTCTTTACAGCGCTTCTGTAAGGTGCTGCCTCCTGGCAGCACAATAAGTTTTTGTGCAATGGATGTTCAGGACGCCGACCATCATGAGCAAAATACCCTCGGGAGTAGCGTGCCATGTAGGCTCCGGCTACAACGCATTTAGGAAGATTATGGAAGGCGAACAGGAACCAGGCTGAAAAAGAACCCTTCCCTCTGTAAACAGATGCTGGACTAGGTGACTGATACTGAACAGGGCTACGAAACACATGGGCAGCTAGGAAATGGTATGTCGCACCCAGCGCAAGGCATCTGGAGAAGAAAGTGCAGTTAAATAGTATCACATGCATAGCGCAATATTTTTATAGCAGGCGCGGCCAAGATATATAGCGTCGTAGGCCGTGCTGCTGTGTGTGTGTGGGGGGGGGGGGGGGGAGGGGGGGAGGCACGAGTGCCAAAGCACTCAGCCTCGCTTCACATTTCCCTCACCGGCATGCCACACAGTCAGAGCGAAAGGAGGGGAAAAGGGAGAAACTGCGAATGCGTCGCATTTAAATGGCAGTGTAGTCTCGCTGTAAACTACTTGGTTTTATATTTCACACATCTCAACAGCATAGATCACAAGCAAAACAAACTTTCAGTACTATTTAATTATTTTTGGCTCACTGAAGACATAATATAATATTTATCTGGGAGAAACTGTCTGCGTAAGGACAGTCGCAAACAATTTCACAGAGGTTTGCCCACAAGTTGCAACGTAATCGTGAATTATATAGTTTCATCATCGACAAAAGGTCTTTCATACAAATATGCCAATCGAAATTTTGTGGTACTTTTGAAGCCTCATAATGGAGACTTGAAAACTCTACCTGTGGGAAGCTATGTAGACGTCCTGGACAGCTTTAACGTAAAAAGGTTTGACAGTAGACCTGCAATTATCTTTCTGGTCAGTCAGTTACTTCGGCAGCGCTTTCAAATGAAATGGCAAATGTTCTCGAAAACAGCACGGAAACAGATATAAGACTGACAGTGTCCACAAAATCTTTATAAAACTATTCTTGTAATTCTTTCAAGGATGCTACGAATTCTTCAAACCTTGCATTTTCTTTAACGCCGGTGTGCTTAGGGAACCGGATTGTCTTTGTCAGAATTTGTCCCTTCTACAACGCGATTTCTTTTTAAATTCATCCCCACCAAATCAGAAAGAAGTTACCTTGCAATATCTTGCTGTGGGCAATGTGTAGTCACATCCACTTTAAATGCGAAGTCTGCAATCAATTCCGGGTGTTATAATTTTCGACCCTGCACTAATTTTTCCTTCATAAATTCAACAATAGCGAGTTTTAAATCGAAAAATCGTTCTAGTCATGCCCTTTGACTTAACCAACGTACTTTCTAGTAAGAGAGATTTATGCCAAACAACAAAGGACGGAGCTGCTGATCCCCCATGGTACACAAAACAGGTCAGAACACTGTTGCAGAAACAACGAAAAAAGCAAATTCCAACGAATGCAAAATTCCTAACACTGGCAATGTTTTACAGAAATTTAGAGTCGGCTTCAGTGCAAGACGCTTATAGTTTCCGCAGCGAAACTTTAACTCGAAACCTGGCAGGAAATATCAAGAGATTCTGGTCGAATGTAAAGTACACTAGCGGCAAGACACAATCAATGCCTTCACTGCGCGACAGCAATGGGAATATTAACGATGATAGTGCTGCTGAATCAGAGTTACTAAACACAGCCATCCAAAATTCCTTCACCAAATATTCCAGAATTCTAATCATGAACAGCTGACAATATAACTTAGAAGTAGATAACATCGGAGTAGTGAAGCAAATTAACCCACTTAATAAAAGCAAGTCTTCCTTTTACAGTATGCTGATGCAATAGCCCCATACTTAACAATCATATATAGCTGCTCGGTCAACAAATAATCTGTACCTAAAGACTGGAAATTTGCATAGGTCACATCAATATTCAAAAAAGGCGTAATCCACTAAATGACAGGCCCATATCGTTAAGTCGATATGCAGCTGAATTTTGGAACATATATTGTGTTCGACCTCCCCTGAACCATGGATGGACCTTGCCGTTGGTGGGGAGGCTTGCGTGCCTCAACGATACAGATAGCCGTACCGTAGGTGCAACCACAACGGAGGGTTATCTGTTGAGAGGCCAGACAAACATGTGGTTCCTGAAGAGGGGTAGCAGCCTTTTCAGCAGTGGCAGGGGCAACAGTCTGGATGATTGACTGATCTGGCCTTGTAACACTAACCAAAATGGCCTTGCTGTTCTGGTACTGCGAACGGCTGAAAGCAAGGGGAAACTACAGCCGTAATTTTTCCCGAGGGCATGCAGCTTTACTGTATGATTAAATGATGATGGCGTCCTCTTGGGTAAAATATTCCGGAGGTAAAATAGTCCCCCATTCGGATCTCCGGGCGGGGACTACTCAAGAGGACGTCGTTATCAGGAGAAAGAAAACTGGCGTTCTACGGATCGGAGCGTGGAATGTCAGATCCCTTCATCGCGCAGGTAGGTTAAAAAATTTAAAAAGGGAAATGGATAGGTTAAAGTTAGATATAGTGGGAATTAGCGAAGTTCGGTGGCAGGAGGAACAAGACTTTTGGTCAGGTGATTACAGGGCTATAAATACAAAATCAAATAGGTGTGATGCAGGAGTAGGTTTAATAATGAATAAAAAAATAGGAGTACGGGTAAGCAACTACAAACAGCATAGTGAACGCATTATTGTGGCCAAGATAGACACAAAGCCCACGCCTACTACAGTTTATATGCCAACTAGCCCTGCAGATGACGAAGAAATTGATGAAATGTATGATGAGATAAAAGAAATTATTCAGGCAGTGAAGGGAGACGAAAATTTAATAGTCATGGGTGACTGGAATTCGAGAGTAGGAGAAGGGAGAGAAGGAAACATAGCAGGTGAATATGGATTGGGGCTAAGAAATGAAAGAGGAAGCCGCCTGCTAGAATTTTAGGCAGAGCATAACTTAATCATAGCTAACACTTGGTTCAAGAATCACGAAAGAAGATTGTATACTTGGAAGAACCCTGGAGATACTAAAAGGTATTAGATAGATTATATAATGGTAAGACAGAGATTTAGGAACCAGGTTTTAAAATGTAAGACATTTCCAGGGGCAGATGTGGACTCTGACCACAATCTATTGGTTATGAACTGTAGATTAAAACTGAAGAAATTGCAAAAAGGTGGGAATTTAAGGAGATGGGACCTGGATAAACTGAAAGATTCAGAGGTTGTACAGAGTTTCAGGGAGAGCATAAGGGAACAATTGACAGGAATAGGAGAAAGAAATACAGTAGAAGAAGAATGGGTAGCTTTGAGGGGTGAAATAGTGAAGGCAGCAGAGGATCAAGTAGGTAAAAAGACGGGGGATAGTAGAATCCCTTGGGTAACAGAAGAAATATTTAATTGATGAAGGGAGAAAATATAAAAATGCAGTAAATGAAGCAGGCAAAAAGGAATACAAACGTCACAAAAATGATATCGACAGGAAGTGCAAAATGGCTAAGCAGGGATGGCTAGAGGTTAAATGTAAGGATGTAGAGGCTAATGTCACGAGAGATAAGATAGATACTGCCTACAGGAAAATTAAACAAACCTTTGGAGAAAAGAGAACCACTTGCATGAATATCAAGAGCTTTGATGGAAACCCAGTTCTGAGCAAAGAAGGGAAAGCAGAAAGGTGGAAGGAGTATATAGAGGGTCTATACAAGGGCGATGTCCTTGAGGACAATATTATGGAAATGGAAGAGTTTGTAGATGAAGATGAAATGGGAGATATGATGCTGCGTGAAGAGTATGACAGAGCAATGAAAGACCTGAGTCGAAACAAGGCCCCCGGAGTAGACAACATTCCAATAAAACTACTGACTGCCTTGGGAGAGCCAGTCCTGACAAAACTCTACCATCTGGTAAGTAAGATGTATGAGACAGGCGAAATACCCTCAGACTTCAAGAAAAATATAATAATTCCAATCCCAAAGAAAGCAGGTGTTGACAGATGTGAAAATTACCGAACAATCAGTTTATTAAGTGACAGCTGCAAAATACTAACGCGAATTCTTTACAGACGAATGGAAAAACCGATAGAGGCCGACTTCGGGGAAGATCAGTTTGGATTCCGTAGAAATGTTGGAACACGTGATGCAATACTGACCCTACGACTTATCTTAGAAGAAAGATTAAGGAAAGGCAAACCTACGTTTCTAGCATTTGTAGACTTAGAGAAAGCTTTTGATAATGTTGATTGGAATACTGTCTTTCAAATTCTGAAGGTGGCAGGGGTAAAATACAGGGAGCGAAAGGCTATTTACAATTTGTACAGAAACCAGATGGCAGTTATAAGAGTCGAGGGACGTGAAAGGGAAGCGTTGTGGTTCAAATGGCTCTGAGCACTATGGGACTCAACTGCTGTGGTCATTAGTCCCCTATAACTTAGAACTACTTAAACCTAACTAACCTAAGGACATCATACACATCCATGCCCGAGGCAGGATTCGAACCTGCGACCGTAGCAGTCGCACGGTTCCGGACTGCGCGCCTAGAACCGCGAGACCACCGCGGCCGGCAAAACTTCATTGCTCAAAAACGTGCATATCGCCGTTGCTATTCAATCTTTATATTGAGAAAGCCATAAAGGAAACAAAAGAAAAGTTCGGAGTAGGTATTAAAATCCATGGAGAAGAAATAAAAACTTTGAGGTTCGCCGATGACATTGTAATTCTTTCAGGGACAGCAAAAGACTTGGAAGAGCAGTTGAACGGAATGGACAGTGTCTTGAAAGGAGGGTATAAGATGTGCATCAACAAAAGCAAAACGAGGATAGTGGAAAGGAGTCGAATTAATTTGGGTGATGCTGGGGGAATTAGATTAGGAAATGAGACACTTAAAGTAGTAAAGGAATTTTGCTATTTGGGTACTAAATTAACTGATGATTGTCGAAGTAGAGAGGATATAAAATGTAGACTGGTAATGGCAAGGAAAGCGTTTCTGAAGAAGAAAAATTTGTTAACATTGAGTATAGACTTAAATGTCAGAAAGCCGTTTCCGACAGTATTTGTATGGAGTGTAGCCATGTATGGAAGTGAAACGTGGACGATAAATAGTTTGGACAAGAAGAGAATAGAAGCTTTCGAAATGTGGTGCTACAGAAGATTGCTGAAGATTAGATGGGTAGATCACATAACTAATGAGGAGGTATTGAATAGAATTGGGGAGAAGAGGAGCTTTTGGCACAACTTGACTAGAAGAAGGGATCGGTTGGTAGGACATGGTCTGAGACATCGAGGGATCACCAATTTAGTTTTGGAGGGCAGTGTGGAGGGTAAAAATTGTAGAGGGAGACCAAGAGATGAATACACTAAGCAGATTCAGAAGGATGTAGGCTGCAGTAGGTACTGGGAGATGAAGAAGCTAGCACAGGATAGAGTAGCATGGAGAGCTGCATCAAATCAGTCTCAGGACTGAAGACCACAACAACAACAACAACTGAGTTCGAACATTATGAATTACCCCGAAATGAATGGGCTATTGACACGCAGTCAACACGGATTTAGATGATATCGTTCTTTTGAAACACAACTAGCTCTTAACTCACACAAGTGTTGAGTGCTACTGACAAGGCTTTTGACACCATACCTCACAATGGGCTTGTAATTAAATTGCGTGCTTACGGATTATCGTCTCAGTTATGCTACTACACTCCTGGAAATGGAAAAAAGAACACATTGACACCGGTGTGTCAGACCCACCATACTTGCTCCAGACACTGCGAGAGGACTGTACAAGCAATGATCACACGCACGGCACAGCGGACACACCAGGAACCGCGGTGTTGGCCGTCGAATGGCGCTATCTGTGCAGCATTTGTGCACCGCCGCCGTCAGTGTCAGCCAGTTTGCCGTGGCATACGGAGCTCCATCGCAATCTTTAACACTGGTAGCATGCCGCGACAGCGTGGACGTGAACCGTATGTGCAGTTGACGGACTTTGAGCGAGGGCGTATAGTGGGCATGCGGGAGACCGGGTGGACGTACCGCCGAATTGCTCAACACGTGGGGCGTGAGGTCTCCACAGTACATCGATGTTGTCGCCAGTGGTCGGCGGAAGGTGCACGTGCCCGTCGACCTGGGACCGAACCGCAGCGACGCACGGATGCACGCCAAGACCGTAGGATCCTACGCAGTGCCGTAGGGGACTGCACCGCCACTTCCCAGCAAATTAGGGACACTGTTGCTCCTGGGGTATCGGCGAGGACCATTCGCAACCGTCTCCATGAAGCTGGGCTACGGTCCCGCACACCGTTAGGCCGTCTTCCGCTCACGCCCCAACATCGTGCAGCCCGCCTCCAGTGGTGTCGCGACAGGCGTGAATGGAGGGACGAATGGAGACGTGTCGTCTTCAGCGATGAGAGTCGCTTCTGCCTTGGTGCCAATGATGGTCGTATGCATGTTTGGCGCCATGCAGGTGAGCGCCACAATCAGGACTGCATACGACCGAGGCACACAGGGCCAACACCTGGCATCATGGTGTGGGGAGCGATCTCCTACACTGGCCGTACACCACTGGTGATCGTCGAGGGGACACTGAATAGTGCACGGTACATCCAAACCGTCATCGAACCCATCGTTCTACCATTCCTAGACCGGCAAGGGAACTTGCTGTTCCAACAGGACAATGCACGTCCGCATGTATCCCGTGCCACCCAACGTGCTCTAGAAGGTGTAAGTCAACTACCCTGGCCAGCAAGATCTCCGGATCTGTCCCCCATTGAGCATGTTTGGGACTGGATGAAGCGTCGTCTCACGCGGTCTGCACGTCCAGCACGAACGCTGGTCCAACTGAGGCGCCAGGTGGAAATGGCATGGCAAGCCGTTCCACAGGACTACATCCAGCATCTCTACGATTGTCTCCATGGGAGAATAGCAGCCTGCATTGCTGCGAAAGGTGGATATACACTGTACTAGTGCCGACATTGTGCATGCTCTGTTGCCTGTGTCTATGTGCCTGTGGTTCTGTCAGTGTGATCATGTGATGTATCTGACCCCAGGAATGTGTCAATAAAGTTTCCCCTTCCTGGGACAATGAATTCACGGTGTTCTTATTTCAATTTCCAGGAGTGTAGATTCGTCATTTCCTGTCAGAGAGTTAATTGACGGAAAGTCATCAGGTAAAACAGAAGTGATTTCTATCGTTCAAAATGGTAGTGTTATAGGTCCTTTGCTGTTCCTTATCAGTATAAATGATTCAGGGAACAACATGAGTAGCCGTCTTCGGTTGTTTGCAGAAGATGCTCTCGGTTATTATGTAGTAAAGTTAACAGAAGATCAGAGCAAATTGCTCAACGGTTTAAAAAGGATAACTATGATGCGAAAATTGGCAAATGACCCTAAATAATGAAAAGTGTGAAGTCATCCACATGAATGCTAAAAGGAACCCTTAAACTTCGGTTACACATTAAGTCAACCACATTTAAAGGCCGCAAATTCAACTAAATACCTAGGAATTACTATTACCAACAATTTAAATTGGAAATGACACATAGAAAACGTTGCGGGGAAGGTGAATAAAAGACCGCGTTTTATTGGCAGAACACTTAGAAAATGTAATGTATCTACTAAAGAGACTGCCTACACTACGCTTGTCGATCCTCTTTTGGACTAGGGCTACGCGATCTGGGATCCTTACCACAGAGAGCACGTTTTGTATTATCGAGCAATATGGGAGACAGTGTCATGGTCAAGATACAGCATTTCCGGTGAACATCATTAAAACAAAGGGGTTTCCAGTTGCAGCGATACCTTCTCACGACATTTCAATCACCAAATTCTTCCCCCAAATTCTAAAATACGAGGTGTGACAATAAAGCAATGAGACTGATTTTCTTTGCAATATGTGGCAACCCTGCAGGCTTGCGTAGGCACAATATCTTTGACCGTGGTCTATAAGGTGCTTCAAGCGGCGCATCGATGCAACTGCTCAGTCATGAGTTGTGCTGTAATAAGTTAACACATGTTTGTGTCTCTCGTCACGGAAATGGAACCGTATAATACTCCGCAACGGTATGCCATTTCTTTTTGCGTTAAATTGGGTAAAAACGCGACGACAACTTACGGTAAGCTTCAGAAGGCTTTTGGAGAGGAGGTTATGTCAAGAGCCCAAGTTTTTCATTGACATATATGTTTAGTGAAGGCAGAACGAATGTTGAAGTCAAAAGTGAAATGCATGCTTGTGTGCTGCTTTGATTACAAGGGAATTGTTCATAGAGAGTGGGTGCCTCCTGGACAAACAGTTAACCAATATTACTACAAAGAAATTTTAGAAAAACTTCGTAAAAGAGTTCTTCGTGTCTGTGCCAAAATTGCTGATAATTGGATTCTGCATCACGATAATACGTCATTCCATACTGCTCTGTCAGTGCAGCAATTTTTAACCTCAAAACAAATTTCAGTACTACCACGGCCACCTTATTCATAAGATATTGCACTGTGCAACTTTTTTCTATTTCCAAGAGTAAAAACGGCGGTCAAGGGACATCATTTTCAAACAACACAAGATGTCCGAAAAGCTGTGACGAGGGTATTGGAGGATATTACAGAATATGAGTTCCAGAAATGTTACCATCAATGACAGAAGCGCTGGAAAAAGTGTGTGCAATCAGAAGGGAACTACTTTGAGGGAGACAACACTAAACTTGACTAAAACGATAAGCAACATTTTATTTCACATCAGTGTCATTACTTTATTGTCGCACCTCGTATTTTATTGACGCTACATATATAGGGAGAAGCAATCATTATAGTAAAATAAGGGAAATCAGAAATTGGAAATTTGTGGTAAGGTCTTATGGGACCAAACTGCTGAGGTCATCGGTCCCTAAGGTTACACACTACTTAATCTAACTTACAAACTTACGCAAGGACAACACACAAACACCCAAGCCTGAGAGAGGACTCGAACCTCCGACGGGGGGAGCCGCTCGCATCGTGGCACGGCGCCCAAGACCGCTCGGCTACCCCGAGCGGCCGCAAAATCAGAGCTCTCACAGAAAGACACAGGAGTTCGTTTTTTTTTTTTTTTTCGCACGCTGTTCGAGGGTGGAAAATGGAGAATTATTGTGAAGGTTGTTCGATGAATCCTCTGCCCGGCATTTAAGTGTGATTTGAAGAGTATTCATGCAGGTCTAGGTACAAAGTTTCCATACTCTTTGTTCAGTTAGACTGAAAACGATTACAGCTGACAATGGGGTAATGCGTGCACCTTCCGAGATTTTACTGTTCCTACCGCCGGTTGCTTCACATGCTCTAGGCCCGCAAGTTAAGCACAGAGCTTTATTGTGTCCAGTACAATGAATCCCGTCCTGTCGACCGTCGTAGTTTTTTGCGCTTTCATTGTCAACTAAATCTCTAAATTTTATCTGCATGGTACTGTAATGCCGTTCATAGCAAATATGCAGTACCTGTCGCTTACGCGAATTGACAATTCCCATCCATCTCTTCTTTCATTGCGAGTCATTGTAAAGGACTGCGACGATAGAACGCTAGACTGCCTATTTTTGTGCAAACAGCCACTGGATCTGTGAACGTCCTTCACATCACGAACAAATAGCGACGGTTAAACAGCGCTACCAGCGCGATTCTGCCGAACTCGGAGACTTGTGTTGACAGAAAACTGCCGCACTGCAGTGTTAAATGAAATGTCGCGTTGTACTCGCTACTTCCGGGAAGAACCGAGTAAAGCTGAGAGACAGGCTGGGCGTTGGCGACGCCCGCGGTTCGCACACGCTGATCGCTTGAACTTCGGCACGTTACAGGCTTACGAAAGTGTAGGATAGGTGGTAAGAGAAAAACAAGATAAACCTCAGGAAAACGCATTCTACATCTACATCCATACTCCGCAAGTCTCCTGACGGTGTGTGGTGGACGATACCCTGAGTACCTCTATCGGTTCTCCCTTCTATTCCAGTCTCGTATTGTTCCTGGAAACAAAGATTGTCGCTATGCCTCTGTGTGGGCTCTAATCTCTCTGAGTTTATCTTCATGGTCTCTTCGCGAGATATACGTATGAGGGAGCAATATACTGCTTGACTCCTGGGTGAAGATATGTTCTCGAAACTTCAACAAAAGCCCGTACCGAGCTACTGAGCGTCTCTCCTGCAGAGTCTTCCACTGCAGTTTATCTATCATCTCCGTAACGCTTTCGCGATTACTAAATGATCCTGTAACGAAGCGCGCTGCTCTCCGTTGGATCTTCTCTATCTCTTCTATCAACCCCTAGGTGAGCAGTATTCAAGCAGTGGGCGAACAAGTGTACTGTAACCTACTTCCTTTGTTTTCGGACTGCATTTCCTTAGGATTCTTCCAATGAATCTCAGTCTGGCATCTGCTTTGCCGACGATTAATTTTATGTGGTCATTCCATCTTAAATCACTCCTAATACCTACTCCCAGATAATTTATGGAATTAACTGCTTCCTTTTTTTCTTTTTTTTTTCCACTATGGGACTCAACTGCTGTGGTCATAAGGCCCCTAGAACTTAGAACTACTTAAACCTAACTAACCTAAGGACATCACACACATCCATGCCCGAGGCAGGATTCCAACCTGCGACCGTAGCGGTCGTGCGGTTCCAGACTGAAGCGCCTAGAACCGCTCGGCCACTTCGGCCGGCTTGCTTCCTTTTGCTGACCTGCTATATTGAAGCTAAATGATAAGGGATCTTTCTTTCTATGTATTCGCAGCACATTACACTTGTCTACATTGAGATTCAATTGCCATTCCCTGCACCATGCGTCACTTCGTTGCAGATCCTCCTGCATTTCACTACAATTTTCCATTGTTACAACCTCTCGATGTGCTGCAGTATCATCCGCAAAAAGCCTCAGTGATCTTCCGATGTTATCCACAAGGTCATTTGCATATATTGTGAATAGCAACGGTCCTACGACACTCGCCTGTGGCACACCTGAAATCACTTTTAATTCGGAAGACTTCTCTGTTTTGAGAATGACATGCTGCGTTCTGTTATCTAGGAACTCTTCAATCCAATCACACAATTGGCCTGATAGTCCATATGGTCTTACTTTTGTTCATTAAACGACTGTGGAAAACTGTATTAAACGCCTTACGGAAGTCATGAAACATGGCATCTACCTGGAAACCAGTGTCTATGGCCCTCTGAGTCTCGTGGACGAATAGCGCGAGCTGGGTTTCACACGATCGTCTCCAGAAAAGTCATTATACTCTAACATAATATGTGTTCCAAAATTCTACAACTGATCGACGTTAGAGATATAGGTCTATAGTTCTGCACATCTGTTCGACGTCCCTTCTTGAAAACGGGGATGACCTGTGCCCTTTTCCAATCTGGTGGAACGCTACGCTCATCTAGAGACCTACGGTACACCCGTGCAAGAAGGGGAGGGGGGGGGGGGTAGTTCCTTCGCGTACTCTGTGTACAATCGAACTGGTATCCCATCTCGTCCAATGGCCTTTCCTCTTTTGAGCGATTTTAATTGTTTCTCGATATCTACCATTTTGTCATCTGTGCGACAATCTAGAGAAGGAAATACAGTGCAATCTTCCTCTGTGAAACAGCTTTGGAAAAAGACATTTAGTATTTCGGCCTTTAGTCTGTCATCCTCTGTTTCAGTACCATTTTGGTCACAGAGTGTCTGGGCATTTTGGTTTGATCCACCTACCGCTTTGACATAAGACCAAAATTTCTTAGGCTTTTCTGCCAAGTCAGTACATAGAACTTCACTTTCGAATTCGTTGAACGCCTCTCGCATAGCCTTCCTCGCACTACATTTCGCTTCGTGTAATTTCTGTTTGTCAGCAATGCTTTGGCTGTGTTTATGTTTGCTGTGAAGTTCCCTTTGCTTCCGTAGCAGTTTTCTAACTCGGTTGTTGTAACACGGTGGTTCTTTTCCACTTCTTACGATCTTGCTTGGCGCATACTCATCTAATGCATATTGTACGATGGTTTTGAACTTTGTCCACTGATCCTCAACACTATCTGTACTTGACCTGGACAAGATCTGGAGAAGATCTGTTTTCGTTTCCCTGCGTTTAGTCAGTGACATTTTCACAAGTGAGTCTGATGTACACTGAAGTGCCAAAGAAATTGGTATAGGCGTGCGTATTCTAATACAGAGATGTGTAAACAGCCATAATACGGCGCAGCGGTTGGCAACGCCTATATAAGACAAGGAATGTCTGGTGCAGTTGTCAGATCGGTTACTGCCGCCACAATGGCAGGTTATCAAGATTTAAATGAGTTTGAACGTGGTGCTACAGTCGGCGCACGAGCAATGGGACACAGCATCTCCGAGGTAGTGAGGCAGTGGAGATTTTCCCGTACGACCATTTCACGAGTGTACCATGAATGTCAGGAATCTGGCAAAACATCAAATCTCCGACATCGCTGCGGCCAGAAAAAGATCCTGCAAGAACGGGACCAACGACGGCTGAAGACAATCGTTCAACGTGATAGAAGTGCAACCCTTCCGCAAATTGCTCCAGATTTCAGTGCTGTCCCATCAGTAAGTGTCAGCGTACGAACCATTCAACGAAACATCATCAATATGGGCTTTCTGAGCCGGAGGCCCACTCGCGTATCACTGTGTTATAAGCTTATGACAGAACATATGGTAAGTGAGAAAAACGAGATAAATCTCAGGAAAAATCATTCATTCGGGACAAGGTCTGTTTTCGTTTCCCTTCAACTAGTAAGTCATATTTTCACAAGTAAGACTGACGTATAAGGTGGATTCGTAATATTCCAAACTAATAAAGATTATGGGAAAGTCCACTAGCAACTGAGATATTAAGAGGTAACAGTATACGTTATTCATGAAATGTTTATGTAAGTGACAAGGAAACATTTTTACCTATTACGTGTTCACGTGGGCTTCAAGAAAAGACATTTCTTGAGCATATATATCTCTACAGAATGCTGATAAAACATGCAAGTGACTAGCCACCAACCGAGCTGACAGAGGCTATGTAAACATTATCGATGTTCTCGTCCATATGCGTATGAAGCTCATACGTTTCGGGAAACACTGAAGTCTAGTTCATGCACAGAAGCAGAGTGATATTAATGCAGTAAATCAGAATAGCAACGGATTCCCAATTCGCAAAAGCGAATCAGTGAGTTGGAAAAGCGGTCGTATGCCAGAAAGCAAATTTTTCAGGAGACACAAAAATTGTTTTCCTACAAATCAGGTATGTAGTGTAGCAGTTGGGTCCAGGGTGAAACAATACACTCCATTACATATACTTTACCCATTGAGTGGGGTTAGTAATCCAGTTTGAATGTACTAATAACCCTTTTCCAAACCTGATGATGTTAATGAGGCAGCTAGCGTTTTGTTTGCAGCGGAAGGATTTTGTTGTGCACACATATATTATTCACATTTATCACAGCAACAAAACAGTGTGTTATGAGCATAAATAATTATTCATAATGTACCTAAAGTACAACCACAAGTAAAATAAACAAAGCAGACAGTAGTTGTTATGTCTCGGTCATGCCTATCTTAGCCATTCCTTCGCTGGCAACTTTCAGATACTGTTACAAACTAGTTTCAGGTACGCACTGAAAAGTCTTCTTTACATCTAGTTTCTTCTTTGTTATTGGAACAGATGTACTATACGCTTGTTTTTCTGGAGATGGCCCCTCCTCTAGCTCGATACCCACCTAACAATGTGTACGTAAGTAACGATCAGGTGTCTCCGGCAAACGTAATTTGAAAAAAAAAGGTGTACATGGTCCCTTTCCCAATTCACCGACTCGGTTACAGCAGCTCCTAGATTAGCGCCTGCTCAGCTCCGAATTTGCACCACCAGTGCTGAGGCAAAACCCAGCCCTTTCAAACATTCGCCGGCCAAGTTCTGATGGACTGGTACTTCAAAGAATTCCGGGAGATATTAGTGTCGCCCGGCCACGGGTCAGCCCAAAGATAGTCGTGCTTGGTGTACCACTGGCCGACACATGTACGCACAGCAGTCATGTTTCCATATAATGAATATTACTTAAATAGATTGAAATACTGTACTCATTTATAATAACAAGTATCGCCTGTGCTCGAAATTCAACTTGATCGGTGATAAAAAGTGTCAAGTATCTTAAAGCGATACACTCCACGTTATAACACCCCAACGATCCCCTTAGTCAGTTAAGACAGAATATCATAATATGAAGTAGGGAAGAGTTATCTTGGCAAATACGACATCTTTGCCGATAAGCTAACACCAAGAAGTTTTGATAACAACAACATTACACGTCACTGAGAGTTTTTGTTATGAAAAAAGGAGGAAGAAACCTCAGATTTAATTAATGAACAAATATCCAAGTTATAATTGCAATTAATATCTTGAAAGCTAAGTCCTAGGTGATGTCAGTCAGAGATAACTTTTATGTGGAAGAGAGTTGTAAGCGCAACGAAGAAATTAAATGCGCCTACAATACTCTTTCACAGACAAAGTCGCTTGCTGGCTCTCGTCCTGTAAAGACGTGCGAGAACAATTCTTGTCTTAGTTATTGAAAGTACGGAACACGACGAGATTGTTTTGCGTTCAGAAGTGTTTCTTGCGTGACGTGATTCACGAACTTCTGAAACTGATTTTCTAAGCAGATACAGGAAATAATAGACGCGTTTAACCGTGCATAACGGGTTAATTGAACTTTATTGACGAAACAAGTGAATATTGGACTTGACTTTCAAACAGTTGGAACTAAAAGAAGAGTGGATAGAATATCAAAGGTCTACACTCAATTAGTCTCGACTAGGACACAATTACACGACTTCACGAAGATAATACAATTACGCTGAAGAGTCAAGTTGTCGTAATTGTCAAGAAACTTAATTTTAATAGAACTGACTTTACCAAGCAACTGTGTGTGCGTGTGGTGCGAAAGTTATAAAGTATTTAGTGGCCAAGGAACAATAAACTGTTCGTTCCAAGTGAAACATCAAGCGTGGACTACATTATTAAGTGATTTAATCAGTGATGGTTAACCAACGACTGTGCAGCAGGGACAATTTAATCTGAATATCAAAATACCTACTTCATTAATTGAAAAGTGAACTTTTGAACATTTTTTAACATTACGGCTTAGGTTCACTCAGACGGGATTAAAGAGTATCTGTGGATCTCGCTTCTTACATGTTCAACAACTCCCCATGGCAACGAGCCAACAACGTACGAGAAGACAATTACAATGTTTCCTCGAAATTGGTGGTGTGTACGATGCGGATGAGATAAGATTTAACAACTACTGCATACCCGGGCAATGCATCATTCAATCTTAAATCAGAAGAAGCATCCATCGTACGAGTTCGCATTTCTGTCTCCCGTTCACCAACGGCGACCTACGTCATCGCGCATCGTGTCTCAACTCGACTGCGAGAGCTGTGGCAGTAGCAGCTCTACGGCGTCGACGGTATCAGCACAAGGTTGGAGTGCGGGGACGCCACAACGTAATTTTAGCCTCAGAATTGACCCATAGCAAATGCTGCATTGTAGCTACGAGTATTCTTGAAATAATTCTTTGATTTCTCTTTAACTGTTCAATCATTTGTAGTGAGTCCTTGATAGAGCACGTTGAGAAATAAATTTTGTGTTAACGTCGGAAAATTAACTTATGACAAGAGAATGTGAATGCCGTTGTATCGCATAAAGTAACTACAGAAGTGAAATGATTTGCATTACAAAATCTGTACTGCAAATTCATTAAACCACAGTTATAACTCTCAAAATTATTTGGAATTACCTTGAGTGCAAATTTAAACGCGTCTCTCAAAACAAAAATAGGGTTATCATTGTCAACGTCCAAGTCCTTCCTATTATTTTGTCTACGCAAAAATTGTGTCTCTCTAACCGTTCGTCTTTCAGTCCGACCCTATAGTGTTCTTCTTCGAGGCATAGACTAATACAAATATAGTTTCCGTATAATAAGGGAAGCCATAACTACGCCAAATATAGAAATTGAAAATTAGAAATTATTCATATTTGGTGGTGACGGCGGTAAACAAACACAAAGTTAGTTCTGAATACTCTCAGACAACAATAGGGGAAAAACGACTCTAGTAAGCAACGTTTGTTGACCCCCGACGACTTCGTTTCTGAATTTCGGTTTCCACTGCTGAGAATATCAACAAAGTAGCAGTTGTGCACTGTGTTACTGCAAATGAACCATTTGGAACATTAAAACATGAACGTCCGTGTAAAGCAACTTCACGAAACGTTGTTACTTCCGCGTGTCATTTGTACCATAGCACCTGGTCGGTACTCGTGGTAGAAATTGGCAGCACTTCAATTGTCGATGTTCATATACTGGAGATCTCAATGCGTGATAGAGAAGGTATCACCAGTGGTATGAATGTAGAAACACCTAATTTCTTTTACCACTCTTAACGACTCCTTGCACAAATGGTTTTGACTCTGTGCACGTCTATGGCAAAGTACCATTCGAATTATGTGAGTTTCATTGGCTTCCTTGTACAATTGATACTAAAAATAGATACTTCAGTTTTCTTGTTCACATATTAATATTATGATAAAGTAAGTGAGCCAATGCAATCAAGACAACGAGTCTGTACTATAGCTTGACACAGGTGAAAATTTAAAAGACACACCTAATAGACATCGGGAAAAAAAACTTGTAAACTTGATCCCTTCTGTAGTTTTCCGCGGCATGCAGAAAAATGGTGACACCACGATAACTTCTCTTAGCAAAAACCGAACCAAACAAGGAACAAGAAATAACAAGAACATAGTTTCAGATTAAATTCTAGCCGAATAACAGAATGTCTTCATTGTCCAAGTGCCCATATAGTTTTCCAACGAATGCTGTAAACACTTAATCTTCTTATGTTTAAGTAGGCGTTATGGATCAAATAACTGAGGAAAAAACGTCAGAAGAATTTGTACGCTTTATAAATGGAAAAAAGTTTGCACTCGCGCTGTGGATAGAGAAGGGATTACTGCAAACAGATGAGACCCCAACTGTACTACGAGTACCATCAGTTCTTCCGACAGTATACTGAAGATAAAAAGTTCATTCATTTCAGACTTCGAGGTCGTTCAGGAGAATCGTTTCAGACTTCAAGGTCATTCATTAGTAACGCAAACTCTTTTTGATTGTACAGCCGTCTCGTAAAGTGATTGCAAGCCCCACCTTTAATTTCACACAGCGTGAGCTCGGCGTTAACCGTGACTAATTTAAGTAGCAGTAATATGTAGAGGTGAGTCGTTGGAAGTGATGCAAGCACAGAAAGTTGCGTGCAGTGCGACAGAATTGTGCGACTAAATGTTTTGGCTTCGTGACAGTCTGTAAGCACTTCAGGCATAAATGCGAACAGGTGTCTTACGACGTATTCGTTTCCTTAAAAAGATCCGATTTGTCTGCAGGATGTTCGCGGTATGAGTAGACTGGTTAGATTGGGGGCTGCAAGGAAATGATGTCTATGCGCTGGCGCTCAACTTCATAATTTCTGCGCTCACTATGAATAGCAAAGGAAATTAGAAGGCTGGACTACAAACATGTGTGTTTATTGACGTATTGACGAAAAGAAAAAATACCTGCATAAGCAACGAATATTGTGTAATGAAAAGAAGAAAATATCCTGTTGGAGCTTCCTGTGTTCTCTTTCCAGAAGTTAAGATTTGTGTACTTTTAAACTTGATATCTGTCATATTTTTTCATCCCTCCTGGAATCTAAAAACGGCCTCTCTCCGATGATATTTTCGCCGATAGACTTTGTCATCATGTCGTTATCGAAGAGAATGCTACCAACATAAAGAAGGCAGACAGTATGGAATCATTGTTCTATAATTACAGTTCGCTGTATTCTAGTACAAGGGACCAGTCCTCATATTTGCCACTTGTAGCTGCTAGGTCGACGTGTTTCATTCGGTAAGACGGGCATTATTTCCAGTAGCGTACGTTTTATGGACGTCGTCCCCTATTGCACGCAAATATTTCAGAAATTTCATATTTATCAAGATAAGTTGCAGATTAGCCATTTTTTTAAAATTTTCAGCCAGTTTCAAAAGTACATCACACTATCAGGTATCATAAAATGTCAACCCAGAAATGCTTAAAGAAAGTAATAAAATATTATTGGCTGTATACTATTATCTGTTTTAAATATGCGAGCCTGACATTTTAGGTATAATACGCGCTGAGAAACTAGTAACAATTTAAAAATTGTTTAGTCAGTAGCTTACCTGTGTGAATATGAAGTTCTTTAGATATTAGTTTGTATATGGATTGGGTGAAGAAATGTAAGCAGTTTCAAACGTCGTATCTGCTCTTCGTACGTTACTGCCAATGGAGCAGTTTCCTGTATAGCTGCGTTCGTTTACTTTTTGAACTTTTTGTGTTTACTTCATCAGTCAACTGATTCGTTCTGTTATCCATAATTTTTTGCCGTTAATATTCTCATATCTGGCACCTAGCGAGACAGCACAGCGGTTAGCACAACGGACTCGGGTTCGGCAGGACGATGGTTCAAATCCGCGTCCGGCAATTCTGTTTGAGGTTTTCAATAGTTCCCCTAAACCGCTTAAAGTTAATGCCTAGAAGGTTTCACTGAAAGGACATAGCCGATTCCCATCCCCATCCTTCCTTAACCCGCGCTTGTGCTCCGTCTCTAATGACGTCGATGACGATTGGACGTTAAAACCTAATTTTCCTTACTTCCTGCATTTGTCTGCACGACTTCTGTAATTACCCTATTTAGAGATATCCGTTTCTCAGATGAACCACCTACCTTGGTATTCTATACCGTAATATCCACAGCCTCACAAGAACTTCGAACAAAAGATCACGCACCTTTAAAGGCAATCGGTGCTAACGTTTTTGAGAAAGTTGTGACCGTGAGATAACCTAATGGGAACGGGACAATCAGATTGGGATTCGTTTCCGAAACATTCCAGCAGATTATAACCAATAGTTAACAGGTGGGCCAGGAACAGACGCTCTCTCAGCACAAAAGAAAGTTGTAACCTTACTTATTAACATCGGTCGTCAGCCTAATTAGGCATTCTTGTGTCAAGCAACATAATAAAGCGGAAGGCAGTGCTAAGGCTAACCTAACCTTCCTTGACACACACACAAAACTTTTTCTTTATATCTGTTTACACTACAACACAGTAACCTAACCTTACAGACAAATGTACTACTAACTTGGAAGTCAAACAAATGGCCAGTGAGGTAGCAAATAGTAATATATGCCTCTCAACAACACGTACCTTAAATGAACTAGATGCAGCAATTTATAGAACCAATCACGAACACACATGTAACTAATAGCAATACTAAACAGGGAAGAGGAGGAAATGATTCTGAATGAAATCAAGAGGTCTGGTAACGATCATACTCAATATCATTACTTGGCACCTTAGAGACCCTGTCTCTATGCCTGTGTATTAACCAACTTGCAACAGAATAGCTAATACAATAACTATTTCTTTCTTAAGCTCAGTTTGAAGCAATTAAACAGAATGCTAATCTAACTACACTGGCTCTGAAGGAGCCTTTGCTTTGCTTCATTAACTAACTAGCCTAGCACATGAGGGCCCATAAACTTTCATGGTTTGAAGAACCATGCTCATTAACAAAAATACACTAGTATGCACGAGATACGGCTTGTATTCTCATAAATAATTATTAATTAAGTAAAGCACAAGAAACTATAACTCTTTAAATAACAAATATGCTTCGATAAGCAGTCTTTTAACCTACCCAAAATATATTTGTCTGTGCAAATGCCGACGCAACATTAAATTGAAGTGCAAACACTTTCTCATGAAATGAACTCTAATAAAACTTTGTAATTCTGATCAAAGTGCATAAATGCAACAATTAATAATCTATTTCACTTCAAATCAATATTATTATTTTCAGGCAGCTTTTCAAGAGAGTCAAATTGTTTAAGAAAATGACTGCAGATTGATTTAAAAATGCACTGGAAGTAGAGTATTTCTCAAACTATAAAACTGAACTTTAAACACTATAATTCCACACATTAAAAAGCAATCAAAACTATTTTTACAGCTGCCGAATAAGTCTTTCCATAATAAATTAGGACACTCGGAATTAAATTCACTAGGATAGGATTCCTGTCCAGGTTGGTAATTTGGGATAATCACGGTTGTAAGATAGAGTTTTTAACAACACCACAATTATTATTAAAATCAACCAAATTTCACATACACTTTGTCCATTTACAGAGTGCCAAATATAAACAATTTAGTGGAGGACTGGTGGCACTGGTGTCGTAATCTGCAGTAGCTGTTAAGATGGCGGCGATGGAGTCTGGCAGTTCTGTTGGCCTCGGCCTATTATAGCTCTTCGTGGCGTCGGAACTATGATTTTATAGGGCAAAAAAAAAAAACATGCGATGATAATATTATTACATAATACAGCATCCGAGGCCCATAAATACTGCTGTTAAGCTCGTCTGGCCTCAAAATTCCAAGGATATGAGTCACAATGATCCGCTACTGTTAGCGAGATGCTAACCACAGCACTCCTTACTCGTCACATAGGACGAGCTGCCACTTGCGCGCCAACCACACCTTTTCCATTCCGACAGGCTACTTCCGTAGCTTGGGGGCTTCCCCACATCTTTTACATTCAACCCTACATTCCCTAAATATGGACCAAGTTATTAACAGTACATTATATAACAATCATTCCAGTAGTTATTTAAATCCACAACCACAATTTAAACAACATCGTTCAAAAAGTTCACATAACTGAAGTATGTATACATACTCAAATGTATACATACTCACAGATACAACACTCTTCATAAGCAACACTACTGATTGACATAAAAATACCGATACAGATACAAAATAGGCCGAAAATAGGTGTTACAACGTCTCAGTACTTCAGTATCCCAAATCCTTGTACGTTGATTCTTGCTGACGATTCTCTTAATCTTCATCCTAATCTTTATCATTACTGAATTATGATCTGACTGTATATGTACTCCTACGTACAACTCACACTCGAATAGCTAATTTTGGAATCTCTGTTTCACCTTGATGTAACATAGCTGAGCCGTGGCGAGCTGGCGCCAGTCTTATTTTGTTCATGCATCGTTGAGATCGATTGTGGTTGAGGTAAGCTATCTTTGCTTTTCGCGTGTCTAATCTCGCGGCTTCGCAGGCGTAGCGAGTTGGTTGTTAGCCTTCGACGGGACCCCTCTAGATCACGTGTCATTCGCGGGGAAGACGAGTGTCAACGGCTGCCGAAACAGTATGATGACCGTTACACGTTGTGGTATGAAATTGGTTTGGCGTTTTGCCGACTTGGGCAGTTTGGAGATACAAGTTATGTGACTTCGCTGGGAACTAAATTTGAAGGGAAGCGGTGAAGCTGTGGAACCCGCTCCCTCGTATTGTGCACTTGATATGGAGTAAATCGTTGTAATTGATCGTCACCAACTCACTCAGATATTTTAGACTTTATTATTATTATTATTATTATGGGAGACTTTCTTGGCCTAGTTAAATGGTGGCTGTTATTTGAAAATTTTCTCAGAAGTTTTTTGTCTCTCTTGCAATCAAATGATTTTATGTCCCAGTTTTTAAGGCCTGCACTCTATTAATACAGTTGTCCATGTGTGAGTCAAAGGTTCTGCCCAGTGTTTCTGTGTTTCAGAGTTATTGGAATGTGTTTGCGATTCTGGCAGAAACTTTTAATTGTGCCAGCGCCTTGGCGGGGAGTGAAATGTCATCCGAAGTCTAGGCCTGGGAGTGTTTAAGGACCTGGCCACTGACGGAGTTGGTCACATATCCGATTCCAAAGTTTAATATTTATCTTCCGTCCGTCAAGGCGGGTTAAGCAGGTAGATATATATTTTGTGTGTAACCTGTTCGTATTTGAACTTGTTTTCGTAAACATTAAGGACTGGCAACTGGCTAAACCTTAAACTGCATAGCATCCACTGAGTTCCTTGTGCAATTTTCCTAGTAATTTTTTATTAACACGTCTCAATACGTAAAAATTTATATTTTTAAGATCAGTGTCTCTGTTGTAGTTTTCTTTTTTAATTAGGTCAAATGTTCAAATGGCTCTGAGCACTATGGGACTTAACTTCTGCGCTCATCAGTCACCAAGAACTTAGAACTACTTAAACCTACCTAACCTACGGACATCACACACATCCATGCCCGAGGCAGGATTCGAACCTGCGACCGTAGCGGTCGCCCGGTTATACACTGTAGCGCCTATAACAGCCCGGCCACCCCGGCCGGCCTTTTTTAATCGATTCTGTCTTGTTACGTAATGGGTCCTTAGTATATGGCACTAGTGTGTAAGGTGTCAGGCAAATCCAACACCTTCTATGAAAACCCTGACATGATAAGCAAATCCAGTAGTACGTCACATAACTCCGAATAAATCGTGACATTAAATTAACCAAAGTAATACAAGTAACGAGTGAGCAAATGGAATACCACAGACTAACACAAGAATACCTAAATGCATGTCATACCTTCCCACCGTGAGACAGACGCAGTTCCGAGGGGAGAAACGAGAACAGAAGCCGAGAGCAGAACCGTGTTAAGCTGGAAGGCCCTACGATAAGGGACGGACGGACAGCCACGTCGCCAGCTAACCGCTAGGACCACACCACCCGCAAGTTTTAACGTGAGACTTTTTCGCGTCTCTGTTACGTTAGGACCACCCCCCAGCCAATGTTAAAAGCTAGAGCCCTCCATAAGAACAGTATAGATCTTACGATAACACAAAAATGGCCACACCACCCGAAAGTTTTAGCGTGAGACTTTTTCGTGTCTCTGTTACGTCAACACCACCCCCCAGCCCATGTTAAAAGATAGAGCCCTCCAGAAGAACAGTATAGATCTTACGATAACGCTAAAAGGAGCACAGCTGCAAGTTTTAGCGTGAGACTTTTTCGCATCTCTGTTATGTTGCAAACTTTAAAAAACATTGCCCCACCACGAAAAGTATAACGTTTCTCATTGGATAGACAGAATTTTTGTAGGCGGAGCTTAAGGTTAACATTGAGACCCTGATTGGTGAGATGAAAACACAGCCAGATAGTTTTTTTTAAACCAACTTCGGTAAATTGTAGTAAGCAGAAGTTAGAAGAGAGTTACTTCCGAGACGGCGAGGTGAGCGGAGCTGTGCTGCCCGCCGCCCCCTGACGAACACCAACAAGGTAATGAACACACGCGATGCCGCATAACAGCGCATAAAGCTTCACTCAGAACTGCAGAAGTCTCATCTGTTGCACCTTGTCCACCCCCGGTAGCTGAGTGGTCAGCGTGAGAGACTGTCAAGTCTAAGGGCCCGGGTTCGATTCCCGCCTGGGTCGGAGATTTTCTCCGCTCAGGGACTGGGTGTTGTGTTGTCCTAATCATCATCAATTCATCCCCATCGACGCGCAGGTCGCCGAAGTGGCGTCACATCGAAAGACCTGCACCAGGCGAACGGTCTACCCGACGGGAGGCCCTAGCCACACGACATTTCATGTCATCTGTTACACCCCCTTTTTGCGTAATACTAGTGTCGATCGTCAATTAAAGCTCATGGTGTTCACATTTGCCATTTGAAGTAAAAATCTGAAACACGATGTTTTTTCTGTTATATAGTTATTGAGAAGCCACATCAGCCACTGTAATTTACGACAAGTTAGATAAGTAATTAAAGATAATTGAGGGTCACTGTAGACCATTTTGATAGTTTTCTCTTTTGTGAAACTTAATTTAAATCTAGATTCTAGACGTGATATGGCATAGGTCATCCTTCGATCCATTGTAGAACTTGGAAACCTACTCAGGGAATATTCGTTCACATTTTTGTTGAATGCAGTTGGTTTTTACCATCCTGTATTAAAACATTTCCTTTTATCAATAGCGCAATTTATAAACAATGTTTTGTGAGTAGAATAAAATTTCCAATGGTAAACTTAACTGCTTTTTCGACGTTATTTTACCAGCTAACTAAAAATAGGAAAGCCTTGAACCCCTTCCACTAAATTTAGTTAGCATTAAGATTCTTTTACGGGGAGTGCAGTGGAGCTGACGCTGAAATCATTAAGTATTTGGTTATATCATCGCTAGTCTCACTGAACTCTTCTGAATTTTACATGTCATGTGTGGTCTGGCGTCTCCTTACCAACAACAGATCCCAGGTTCAAACTAGTCAATTCCCTAAAAAACACGCTCAGAGCGTCTTTGCGTGAAAGTGGTAGGGAGACACGATATAGAACAAACAGACACCATGCAGAATGTTAGAAAATGGCGACCCTGCCGGGATGGTAAAATACCATGATTGAAGGTCGACCACATGCCTAACTAGGTCAGAAAAATATCCTGTTGGAAAATTTTCGTAATAAAAAAAATTTTTTTGAAGGTTATAAATCGTCGAAAACAGTAGCTGCAGCGATAGATAGTAATAAAGTATTCAATAAATAGACATTCTAGCAGAGACAACAGCATAATTAAGTTATGAATTTTAATATTGTTAGAATTAAGTTTTCTCTCCAATGCAAGCGCACAGGTGGCGGATACATCGTTGACAAGTTGGTTCTGACCCAACAAGTAAGTGAATGGATTGTCAGTCTTGGTAGTGTCAAGTCGTGTGAACAAAAAGTTTATGAAACGCGTGAGATCGTATGAGCGCATGTTGGCTCGAAGTAGGGCGCGTGAATTGCTTCTAAAACAGAAAATAAGGGATTCGGAAAGATTATCAATGGCAGATCGAGACCTTGACCGAATTGAGGCAGAGACCCAGCATGAAAATAGACAGAGAATAGAGGACAGTACAACAGACGATGCAGTATCGCGAGAAATAGGACATATAACGCACCATAACCAGGATAATGTACGTCAAGGCATAGAAAACGTAAGTCAGCACACGACAGAGGAGCAGGAAAGTAGGGAGACAGTCTATGAGGATTCTAACTTGCGTCTTGAATACGTAGAACCCATAGTACAAGTAATCAGAGCTCCCTCACCACAGAGTACAAGGAATGCGAGCAGAAACGTGTCACAGCACAGTTCAATGCAATCGGTTGCAAACCAACACTAGGGCGAAAACACAGAGCGTAGGACGTCGGAAGAAAACGCAATAGGACCCACCAATCTGGCAGAATTATTACAATTAATGACGGAAATCATGATAAGACAAAATAAAGAAATTGCGAACCAAATTAAAATTCAGAATGCAGAAATGACGAAACAAAATGCAGAAAACACGAGACAAATGCGTGTGATTAAAGAAGAAAACAAAAAAAATTCAGTTACACCTCAGTCATATTGAAGACGAGGCAAAAGAATCTCGAGAAGTGATAGGAAACTTAATAACAGGTCACAATCAATTGAGAACAGACATTGACAAGGTACAAGTGGACGTACGAACATTGCGTAATGACATTCAGGACGAGATCAAAACATTACGTAACAACACCCAGGGAGAAGTCAAGAAACTAGAGAAACAGATAAACGTAATTACTAGACAAGCAGCAGCTACAGCGCGTGAAATTGTTGAAAACAGTGTGTTACCAAACGTATCACAAAAGCAGCGCTGAAAGATATGATAACCGCATAGTCAGAATAGAGGCGCAAACGAAGCAACAATTTCAGAAATTGCGAACAGAGTTGTTGCAAACCATTGAAGAGCGTAGTGAACAGGATCGAACAAGCAAAGAGTCTGCAACCACATCCGTATCTGTGACAGCACCGGAAAAACAAGCTATTAACGAAGATATTACGCATTTGCGATTCCAATCACAGGCGGAATGTAACATACGTGAAATCAGACAGCCTGCACAGCAACAAACACGTTTCGAAATTCTTGATGAACAAACGTCATCACAAAAACATGCAGAACCACAAATGTATGTTTCAAGACAGATTTGATCGTGCAATGAAGCAACAAGGTTAGCCAGACAAGATACCCAACCAATACGTGACAATGGAAAGCCAGGTCGCGAAGAGTACAGTGCAATGCATTCAGCTACACGTTCACAACAGATGAAAGAAAATTATTGCGTACCACTCCAACGATACTACGCAAGGGTAGGCGAAAGTTACAGTGGACAATATCCAATGTATCTACCACAACCGTAAAGAACGACGGGAGAAATGATCAGAAACAAAAGTGGCGAAGAATCGCGAATTTCATATGGAACTATGACGAAGTACGACAACGATCATTTCCTCACAGTCAGAAAATTTCAACACTTTCGAGAAGGAAACTCATAACATCCACGAACTTTTATTGATCAAATGGTTCAAATGGCTCTGAGCACCATGGGACTTAACATCTGTGGTCACCAGTCCCCTAGAACTTAGAACGACTTAAACCTAACTAACCTAAGGACATCACACACATCCATGCCCGAGGCAGGATTCGAACCTGCGAACCTGCGACGTTACGTCAAGACCACCCCCCAGCCCATGTTAAAAGATAGAGCCCTCCAGAAGAAGAGTATAGATCTTACAATAACGCTAAAAAGACCACACCAGCTGCAAGTTTTAGCGTGAGACTTTTTCGCGTCTCTGTTACGTTGCAAACTTTAAAAAACATTGCCCCACCACGAAAAGTATAACGTTTCTCATTGGATAGACAGAATTTTTGTAGGCGGAGCTTAAGGTTAACATTGAGACCCTGATTGGTGAGATGAAAACACAGCCAGATAGTTTTTTTAAACCAATTTCGGTAAATTGTAGTAAGGAGAAGTTAGGAGAGAGTTACTTCCGAGACGGCGAGGTGAGCGGAGCTGTGCTGTCCGCCGCCCCCTGACGAACACCGACAAGGTAATGAACACACGCGATGCCGCATAACAGCGCATAAAGCTTCACTCAGAACTGCAGAAGTCTCATCTGTTACACCCCCTTTTTGCGTAATACTAGTGTCGATCGTCAATTATAGCTCATGTTGTTCACATTTGCCACTTGAAGTAAAAATCTGAAACGCGATGTTTTTTCTGTTATATACACTCCTGGAAATTGAAATAAGAACACCGTGAATTCATTGTCCCAGGAAGGGGAAACTTTATTGACACATTCCTGGGGTCAGATACATCACATGATCACACTGACAGAACCACAGGCACATAGACACAGGCAACAGAGCATGCACAATGTCGGCACTAGTACAGTGTATATCCACCTTTCGCAGCAATGCAGGCTGCTATTCTCCCATGGAGACGATCGTAGAGATGCTGGATGTAGTCCTGTGGAACGGCTTGCCATGCCATTTCCACCTGGCGCCTCAGTTGGACCAGCGTTCGTGCTGGACGTGCAGACCGCGTGAGACGACGCTTCATCCAGTCCCAAACATGCTCAATGGGGGACAGATCCGGAGATCCTGCTGGCCAGGGTAGTTGACTTACACCTTCTAGAGCACGTTGGGTGGCACGGGATACATGCGGACGTGCATTGTCCTGTTGGAACAGCAAGTTCCCTTGCCGGTCTAGGAATGGTAGAACGATGGGTTCGATGACGGTTTGGATGTACCGTGCACTATTCAGTGTCCCCTCAACGATCACCAGTGTGTGCCTCGGTCGTATGCAGTCCTGATTGTGGCGCTCACCTGCACGGCGCCAAACACGCATACGACCATCATTGGCACCAAGGCAGAAGCGACTCTCATCGCTGAAAACGACACGTCTCCATTCGTCGCTCCATTCACGCCTGTCGCGACACCACTGGAGGCGGGCTGCACGATGTTGGGGCGTGAGCGGAAGACGGCCTAACGGTGTGCGGGACCGTAGCCCAGCTTCATGGAGACGGTTGCGAATGGTCCTCGCCGATACCCCAGGAGCAACAGTGTCCCTAATTTGCTGGGAAGTGGCGGTGCGGTCCCCTACGGCACTGCGTAGGATCCTACGGTCTTGGCGCGCATCCGTGCGTCGCTGCGGTCCGGTCCCAGGTCGTCGGGCACGTGCACCTTCCGCCGACCACTGGCGACAACATCGATGTACTGTGGAGACCTCACGCCCCACGTGTTGAGCAATTCGGCGGTACGTCCACCCGGCCTCCCGCATGCCCACTATACGCCCTCGCTCAAAGTCCGTCAACTGCACATACGGTTCACGTCCACGCTGTCGCGGCATGCTACCAGTGTTAAAGACTGCGATGGAGCTCCGTATGCCACGGCAAACTGGCTGACACTGACGGCGGCGGTGCACAAATGCTGCGCAGCTAGCGCCATTCGACGGCCAACACCGCGGTTCCTGGTGTGTCCGCTGTGCCGTGCGTGTGATCATTGCTTGTACAGCCCTCTCGCAGTGTCCGGAGCAAGTATGGTGGGTCTGACACACCGGTGTCAATGTGTTCTTTTTTCCATTTCCAGGAGTGTAGTTATTGAGAAGCCACATCAGCCACTGTAATTTACGACAAGTTAGATAAGTAATGAAAGATAATTGAGGGTCACTGTAGACCATTTTGATAGTTTTCTCTTTTGTAAAACTTAATTTAAATCTAGATTATAGATGTGATACGGCATAGGTCATCCTTTGATCCATTGTAGAACTTGGAAACCCACTCAGGGAATATTCGTTCACATTTTTGTTGAACGCAGTTGGTTTTTACCATCCTGTATTAAAACATTTCCTTTTATCAATAGCGCAATTTATAAACTATGTTTTGTTAGTTGAATAAATTTTCCAATGGTAAACTTAACTACTTTTTCGACGTTATTTTACCAGCGAACTAAAAATAGGAAAGCCTTGAACCCCTTCCACTAAATTTAGTTAGTATTACGATTCTTTTACAGGGAGTGCAGTGGAGCTGACGCTGAAATCATTAAGTATTTGGTTATATCATCGCTACTCTCACTGAAGTCTTCTGAATTCTACATGTCATGTGTGGTCTGGCGTCTCCTTACCAGCAACAGATTCCAGGTTCAAACTAGTCAATTCCCTAAAAAACACGCTCAGAGCGTCGTTGCGCGAAAGTGGTAGGGAGACATGATATAGAACAAACAGACACCACGCAGAATGTTAGAAGTGCTCAATTGTTATTAAGTCACCCCTTACCTGTAATTATTTCATTAGACCTATTTTGAAGGAAGTCCTATATGGGAGTTTGAAGTTCTCAAGTTTGTCAGTAACCTCCTTTTCTTAATTTGGAATTGTTTGTTAGAGTACTGAGTACGTTGTGTTTCCAACTGTATTTTCAAAGTTTTATCTAGTGGCTCGTCCAAAAGTTCTAATTCTCAAATTATTTTTTTAAGGAGTAATGCCAATAAAGTGTCTTAATTATAAAGTGTGGCTACCAACCATGATTACATCCCGCTTCCTCTTTTATGGTATTTAAGATATACTGTGAAAGTGTGATACGACTAAGGAAACACATATCACTAGCTGCTTTCTTCCTGCACCATCTAGCCTTTTCCAAGTATACCTCATCTTGTGATTTTTGAACAGTATACACTGAGGAGACAGAAGTCATGGGCTAGCGATATACACTTATACAGATGGCGGTAGTATCGTGTACACTAGGTATAAAAATCACTGCATTGACGGAGTTGTCATTTGTGATCAGGTGATTAATACACTGCTGGCCATTAAAATTGCTACACCACGAAGAAATGCAGATGATAAACGGGTATTTCATTGGACAAATATTTTATACTACAATTGACATGTGATTACATTTTCACGCAGTTTGAGTTAATAGATCCTGGGAAATCAGTACCAAGAACAAACACCTCTGGCCGTAATAACGGCATTGATACGCCTGGGCATTGAGTCAAACAGAGCTTGGATGGCGTGTACAGGTGCATCTGCCCATGCAGCTTCAACACGATACCACAGTTCATCAAGAGTAGTAACTGGCGTATTGCGACGAGCCAGTTGCTCGGCCACCATTGACCAGACGTTTTCAATTGGTGAGAGATCTGGAGAATGTGCTGGTCAGGGCAGAAGTCGAACATTTTCTGTATCCAGAAAGGCCCACACAGGACCTGCAACATGCGGTCGTGCACTATCCTGCTGAAATGTTTTCGCAGGGATCGAATAAAGGGTAGAGCCACGGGTCGTAACACATCTGAAATGTAACGTCCACTGTTCAAAGTGCCTTCAATGCGAACAAGAGGTGACCGAGACGTGTAACCAATGGCACCGCATACCATCACGCCAGGTGATACGCCAGTATGGGAATGACGAATACACGCTTCCAATGTGCGTTCACCGCGATGTCGCCAAACCCGGATGCGACCATCAAACGGAACCTTTATTCGTCCGAAAAAATGATGTTTTGCCATTCGTGCACCCAGGTTCGTCATTGAGTACACAATCGCAGGCGCTCCTGTCTGTGATGCTGCGTCAAGGGTAACCGCAGCCATGGTTTCCGAGCTGATAGTCCATGCTGCTGCAAACGTGGTCGAACTGTTCGTGCAGATGGTTGTTGTCTTGCAAACGTCCCCATCTGTTGATTCAGGGATCGAGACGAGGCTGCACGATCCGTTACAGCCATGCGGATAAGATGCCTGTCATCTCGACTGCTAGTGATACAAGGCCGTTGGGATCCAGCACGGCGTTCCGTATTACCCTCCTGAACCCACCGATTTCATATTCTGCCAACATACGTTGGAACTCGACCAATGCGAGCAGCAATGTCGCGATACGATAAACCGCAATCCCGATAGGCTACAATCCGACCTTTATCGGAGTCGGAAACGTGATGGTACGCATTTCTCCTCCTACACGAGGCATCACAACAACGTTTCACCAGGCAACGCCGGTCAACTAATGTTTGTTATGAGAAAACGGTTTGAAACTTACCTCATGTCATCACGTTGTAGGTGTCGCCACCGGCGCCAACCTTGTGTGAATGCTCTGAAAAGCTAATCATTTGCATATGACAGCATCTTCTTCCTGTCGGTTAAATTTCGCGTCTGAAGCACGTCATCTTCGTGGTGTAGCAATTTTAATGGCCGGTAGTGTATGGAAAGGTTTCCCAAGTGATTATAGCCGCATGACAGAAGTTAACCGATCGTTATGGAATTCAATATTCCGAGATCCACACTGTCAAGCGTCTGCCGAGAATAGCATATTACCTCTCACCACGGACAACGCAATGGCCGACGGTCTTCATTTAACGACCGAGAGCAACGCCATTTGCGTAGAGTTGTCATTGTTGACAGACACGCGACACTGTGTGAAATAACAGCAGAAATCAATGTGGGACTTACGACGAACGAATCCATTAGGAAAGTGAGGCGCAATTTGGCGTTAATGGGCTATTGCAAAAGACGATTGACGCGAGTACCTTTGCTAGGAGCACGAAATCGCCTGCAGCGCCTCCCCTGCGCTCATAAGCATATCGGATGGACCTAGACGACTGGAAAACCGTGGCCTGGTCAGATGGTTCAAATGGCTCTGAGCACTATGCGACTTAACTTCTGAGGTCATCAGTCGCCTAGAACTTAGAACTAATTGAACCTAAGTAACGTAAGGACAGCACACACATCCATGCCCGAGGCAGGATTCGAACCTGCGACCGTAGCGGTCGCTCAGCTCCAGACTGCAGCGCTTAGAACCGCACGGCCACTCCGGCCGGCGTGGCCTGGTCAGATGAGTCCCGGTTACAGTTAGTAAGAGCTGATGGTAGGGCTCAAGTGTGGCCAGACCCCACGAAGCCATGGGTCTAAGTTGTCAACAAAGCACTGTGCAAGCTGGTGGTGGCTCCATAATGGTGTGGGCTACGTCTACACGGATTGGACTGGGTCCTCTGGTCCAACTGAAACGGTAATTACTGGAAATTGTTATGTTCAACTAGTTGAAGACCATGTGGAGCCGTCTGTGATGGAATTTTTATGGGGGACACTGTACCACACAAGCGGGTCGTAGTGAAATTGCGTGCTTATGGAATATCGTCTCAGTTATGTGACTGGATTTGTGATTTCCTGTCAGAGGGGTCACAGTTCGTAGCAATTGACGGAAAGTCATCGAGTAAAACAGAAGTGATTTCTGGCGTTCCCCAAGGTAGTGTTATAGGCCCTTTGCTCTTCCTTATCTATATAAACAGTTTTGGAGACAATCTGAGCAGCCGTCTTCGGTTGTTTGCAGATGACGGTGCTGTTTACCGACTAATAAAGTCATCAGAAGATAAAAAAAACTGCAAAACAATTTAGAAAAGATTTTTGCATGGTGCGAAAAGTGGAAGTTGGCCCCCAAAATAACGAAAAGAGTGCTAAAAAGGAACTCGTTAGACTTCGGTTACACGATAAATCAAGCTAATCTAAAAGCCGTAAATTCAACTAAATACCTAGGTATTACAGTTACGAACAACTTAAACTGGAAGGAACACATAGAAAATGTTGTGAGGAAGGTTAACCAAAGACTGCGTTTTATTGGTCGGACACTTAGAAAATGTAACACACCTACTAAGGAGACTGCCTACACTACGCTTGTCCGTCCTCTTTTAGAATACTGCTGCACGGTGTGGGATCCTTACCAGATGGGACTGACGAAGTACACCAAAAAAAGTTCAAAGAAAGGCACCACGTTTTGTTTTATCGCGAAATATGGTAGAGAACGTCACAGAAATGATACTGTCAGCACCTGCTTTCTTTTGAATTGGAATTATTATATTCTCCCTGAAGTCTGAGGGTATTTCGGCTATCTCATGCAGCTTGCTCACCAGATGGAGCAGTTTTGTCGTGGCTGTCTCTTCAAAGGCTATCAGCAGTTCTAACGGAATGTTCTCACCTCTCGGGGCCTTATTTCGACTTAGATCTTTCAGCGCCGTGTCAAATTCTTCACACAGTATCGTATCTCCCATTTCATCTTCATCTACGTCCTCTTCCATCTCCATAATATTTCCCTCGAGTACATCTCCCTTGTATAGACCCTCTATATACTCCTTCCAACTTTCCGCTTTCCTTTTTTGCTTTTTGATCTTATCAGAGTATATTTAAAAGTTAATTACTATGAGTGACTTGCTCTTCTTTTGACTGAAGTAATTACGTTCATCATTTGGTTGCGCATGTTCTCAAAAAAATGTGGATTTTACAAGCGAATTATTTTCGTTTGGATTTTAAGAGACAGCAGTAGGCTTGTGGGCCAGAGTGTACCCAACGCTGCTAGCGCTTGCGTCAGATTGATCTGGTTCTCAAGGATTTGTCGTGACTGCCGATTTGTTTCGTTACTTCTAGCTCTGCAGTACAAGTGTTCCTCACAGATGTTCTTTTCTTGTCTATCTATTTATGTCGCACATCTGCCACAAAAACACTAGCCGTTACATAAAGGGTCACCGTCGCGCCCGTTATCTTAATAGAACTAATACGTAGATCAACAGTTTAAAAATAGCAACGTCCATGATTGTCAGAAGTAAGTAGGAACTTTGCTACAAACCATCCTGTTTCGACTGACTGGCTGCACATCGAGTTTTTGAATCCTGTACGAATCTCTTCAGCCGGCCGGAGTGGCCGAGCGGTTCTAGGCGCTTCAGTCTGGAATAGCGCGACCGCTACGGTCGCAGGTTCGAATCCTGCCTCGGGCATGGATGTGTGTGATGTCCTTAGTTTAATTAGGTTTAAGTAGCTCTAACATCTAGGGGACTGATGACCTCAGATGTTGAGTCCCATAGTGCTCAGAGCCATATGAACCATATGAATCTCTTCATCTCATCGTATTTGCAACCCTAAACATTCGCACTCCGACCTTTCTCGTACTCTGTCACTTTGTGATTGTTTTCCCTCTCATTTGTCAAATAATTAAACCTGTATATCGTTAAATAAGACCCAGTACTTTCTTCCTTCGCCTGGCAAAGTTTTTGCATATACAGGGCAAATCAAAATGAATATAGAGGTTGTAAAAGGCTAGAACTATTTAATGTATTTCGATATATCAATACGGCTTAGAGAGGTTTTAAAAGAGAATAATTTTTTGCATACTTTTTAATTGACCCATACGACTAGCCTTGATCATACTAACCCGTTTCAATCCACGAGCGTGTGAGAAACATGCATTTTGAGATCTGGAATGATTTTCAGCAAGGGTGGTACATGCGCTTTTCAGATACCAATACCAGCATAAAAAGAAATCCATGAGAATCAGGTTCGCACATCTAGGTGTTCAAGAGCAAAACACAGCGGCGTCACGTCCAGTGTGAGCGATCCGATGGTTAGGAAGACATTGATTTAATAATGTGCGAAACTCCATACCCGAATGTGGGGATGCTACTTTTTGTATTAAGCTGTGAGCTAAGCCATTATTCAATCATACGCAGGTAAATATTTATTGAAACACTTTGCCGAGTGAAGAAAAATGTATCCGTTACTTTCCCTATGCATAAACACCCAGTTTGCACAAACTGCCGATGCCATCCGCGGATATTGTTGGAATCTGGAGGTGCTTGATTGTGTCACTGACGAAAGCTTCTCTGCAGTATGAAGACAGACCACAAGTGTCAAATTATAACTCTCAGAATGCCGTCAGTACGTTACTTTCCATTTACGCATCACCACGCATGCGCCTGCTTGCCATTCACTGTGGTTGCGCAACGATCGAAATTTTGAACTTCACGCTCTCTATAATTCTTATCGATGTATCACTATGTGTTAAATAGTTACGTTCGTTCGTAATCGCTATGTTCGTTTTGAATTTCCCTAGATTTTCTTTTCTTTACAATTTCTTTGACTTACATCAGTCCTTTTCAACTGTTTTGGTAGCCGAGGGCACTCGCGAAAGCACCTTCATGCCTCCACCACGTGCTCTTGGTCACGCTGCGTACATGATCCCGCTAGTCGACGTATTTGCACAACTGTAGGCAAAGGAGCCGTATCTCATTGACGCCGATCAACTCCCTGCCTAATTTAATGAAACAGTTTATTTTATAAAGGTCTTCATTCCTGCTTTTACAAATGAACTATGTAAAAATTTATCACACTCCTGATTACCGCCTTATAGCAGTGGGATTGCATTTAGACAAAATGAAAAGAAACATACATCGCTAACAATATTCGTCTAACTTATAACCAGCCAAGTCCCCTGTAATATCCGCAACTTGTTTATTAACACTTTTCTGGTCTTTTTCGGAAGACTATTTGTGAAATTCAATTGAAGTGAGAGTACATTTGTAAATTGTATATGCAGATATTTTCTCTTTAAACAATTAATGTTTCATTTGATGGAATATCCAGAAGTTATGGGAATGAAACAAATGCTCATTTTTTATTTTATTTTTCTTTTGCACCGCTACTAGGTATGCAAGAAAGAAAAACGATGCCAGAGTCTTCTAGCCGCGAATAGCAAAACTGTTTGCAAACGCACATAAGCAAGACCGCAGTTACTTTCTGTGGTAACTAAAGCCATGGGATACCCCCTAATACGAGGTGCGACAATAACATAATGAGTATGATGTGAAAAAAAAATATTGCTTACCTTTCTAGTCAAGTTTAGTGTTGTCTCCTTCAAAGTAGTTCCCATCTGATTGCACACACTTTTTCCAACGTTTCTGCCATTGATGGTAACATTTATGGAACTTATCTTCTGTAATATCCTCCAGGACCCTCGTCAAAGCTTTTTGGACATTTTGTGTAGTTTGAAAATGGTGTCCCTTGACCGCCGTTTTGACTCTTGGCAATAGAAAAAAGTCGCACGGAGCGATATAGGGTGACTAAGGTGGCTGTGGTAGTACTAAAATTTGTTTTGAGGTTAAACATTGCTGTACTGACAGAGCAGTATGGGATAGTGCACTGTCGTGATGCAGAACCCAATTATCAGCAATGTTGGCACGGACACGAAGAACTCTTTTAGGAAGTCTTTCTAAAATTTCTTTGTAGTAATATTGGTTAACGGTTTGTCCAGGAGGCACCCACTCTTTATGAACAATTCCCTTTGAATCAAAGAAGCACACAAGCATGCATTTCACTTTTGACTATGACATGCGAGCTTTTTTTGGTCTGGTTGATCCCTTTGAGCACCATTGCGAACTTTGGCGTTTTGTCTCTGGATCGTTCTGAAAAAACCAACTTTCATCACCAGTGATAACATGGCTCAACAATTCTGGATTGATTTTCTTTTGCTCTAACAGATATTATGCGGTTCCATTTCCGTGACGAGAGACACAAACACGTGTTAACTTATTACAGCATACTACTGAGCAGTTGCATCGATGTGCCGCTTGGATTAGAAGCAGCTTATAGACCAAGGTCAAAGATATTGTGCCTATGCAAGCCTGCAGGGTTGCCACATCTTGCAAAGAAAATCAGTCTCATTACTTTATTGTCGCACCTCATATTGTTTTGGACCAAGAATGGCTGCAGTGGGCTGCAAGTAGACAAAAATAATCATTTCTAAGCAAGAATCGGTTCAGTTGGACCAGAGAATCCAGTTCATTCCATGTAAACACAGCCTACATCATTATGGAGTCATCACAGGTTTGAACAGGGCCTTTTTGACAACCTGGGTCATAGTTTCGTGGGGTCTGCGCCACATTAGAACCCTACCATTACCTCTTACCAACTGAATCGAGTCTTATATGACCAGGCTGGCTCTGAGCACTATGGGACTTAACTTCTGAGGTCATCAGCCCCCTAGAACTCAGAACTACTTAAACCTAACTAACCTAAGGACATCACACACATCCATGCCCGAGGCAGGATTCGAACCTGCGACCGTAGCGGTCGTGCGGTTCCAGACTGTAGCGCCTAGAACCGCTCGGCCACCCCGGCCAGCTATATGACCAGGCCACGTTTTTCCAGTCGTCTAGGGTCCAACCGCTATGGTCACGTGCTGTTAGCAAAGGCCCTCGCACAGGTAGTCTGTTGGCATAGTCCATTAACGCCATATTTCGCCGCACTGTCCTAACGAACACATTGATGTCTGTCACTATTTAATGCAGTGGTGCTTGACTGTTAGCACTGACAACAACACGCAAACGCCGCTGCTCTCGGTTGTTAAGTGAAGGCGGTCGGCCACTGCTTTGTCCCTATTGAGAGGTAATGCCTGAAATGTGGTATTCTGCGCACACTCTTGACAATGTGAGTCTGTGAATATTGAATCGACCACTGATTTCCATTATGGAAAGTCTCACGCATATAGCTCCAACCACCAACCCGCGTTCAAGGTCTGTTAATTCCCGTTGCACGGCTATAATCATGTGGGAAACCTTTTCACATGAAGCACCTGAACATACATTGTGTACACAATACTACCGCCATCTGTATATGTGCATATCGCGTTACAATGATTTATGTCACCTCGGTGTAAGTTATGGCTGAAGCAGAGTACGCTAGTGACACTAACAAGGGGAGGCCGCCAATTGTGAAATTCAGATTTGATTCATACTGCGCATAATAAAAGTCCATGGCCAGAGGTGTAATGTGGCAAAGCACCAAGATGCACTTCTCAGCCGTTGTCGAGAAAATCGACAGTTAAAAGAAACCGTTGCCGTGAAAAATATATATACTCCTGGAAATGGAAAAAAGAACACATTGACACCGGTGTGTCAGACCCACCATACTTGCTCCGGACGCTGCGAGAGGGCTGTACAAGCAATGATCACACGCACGGCGCAGCGGACACACCAGGAACCGCGGTGTTGGCCGTCGAATGGCGCTAGCTGCGCAGCATTTGTGCACCGCCCCCGTCAGTGTCAGCCAGTTTGCCGTGGCATACGGAGCTCCATCGCAGTCTTTAGCACTGGTAGCATGCCGCGACAGCGTGGACGTGAACCGTATGTGCAGTTGACGGACTTTGAGCGAGGGCGTATAGTGGGCATGCGGGAGGCCGGGTGGACGTACCGCCGAATTGCTCAACACGTGGGGCGTGAGGTCTCCACAGTACATCGATGTTGTCGCCAGTGGTCGGCGGAAGGTGCACGTGCCCGTCGACCTGGGACCGGACCGCAGCGACGCACGGATGCACGCCAAGACCGTAGGATCCTACGCAGTGCCGTAGGGGACCGCACCGCCACTTCCCAGCAAATTAGGGACACTGTTGCTCCTGGGGTATCGGCGAGGACCATTCGCAACCGTCTCCATGAAGCTGGGCTACGGTCCCGCACACCGTTAGGCCGTCTTCCGCTCACGCCCCAACATCGTGCAGCCCGCCTCCAGTGGTGTCGCGACATGCGTGAATGGAGGGACGAATGGAGACGTGTCGTCTTCAGCGATGAGAGTCGCTTCTGCCTTGGTGCCAATGATGGTCGTATGCGTGTTTGGCGCCGTGCAGGTGAGCGCCACAATCAGGACTGCATACGACCGAGGCACACAGGGCCAACACCCGGCATCATGGTGTGGGGAGCGATCTCCTACACTGGCCGTACACCACTGGTGATCGTCGAGGGGACACTGAATAGTGCACGGTACATCCAAACCGTCATCGAACCCATCGTTCTACCATTCCTAGACCGGCAAGGGAACTTGCTGTTCCAACAGGACAATGCACGTCCGCATGTATCCCGTGCCACCCAACGTGCTCTAGAAGGTGTAAGTCAACTACCCTGGCCAGAAAGATCTCCGGATCTGTCCCCCATTGAGCATGTTTGGGACTGGATGAAGCGTCGTCTCACGCGGTCTGCACGTCCAGCACGAACGCTGGTCCAACTGAGGCGCCAGGTGGAAATGGCATGGCAAGCCGTTCCACAGGACTACATCCAGCATCTCTACGATCGTCTCCATGGGAGAATAGCAGCCTGCATTGCTGCGAAAGGTGGATATACACTGTACTAGTGCCGACATTGTGCATGCTCTGTTGCCTGTGTCTATGTGCCTGTGGTTCTGTCAGTGTGATCATGTGATGTATCTGACCCCAGGAATGTGTCAATAAAGTTTCCCCTTCCTGGGACAATGAATTCACGGTGTTCTTATTTCAATTTCCAGGAGTGTATATATATAAACTATTAATGAATTGCTTATGCATGTTGGTGAAGGCGGATCGCTCTCCAATTGCACCGCCTCCATTTTTCCGTTTCTTTAACAGGGTGTACCAAAGCTCTCCCGTCCGCACTGATTTTCGACCATGTTATAAGTTGCGCTAGGGACCGCATCTACCTTCTTTCGAAGTTAGCAGGCAACTACGCTGTTATGCGGCGGCTCGTTTCATCCCATTAAACATCTGTCCTTCAATTGTAACGACCGAGTAACGGAGTTTATATTTCATACCTGCACAGCAAATTTGTGTTCGTGGGGTCTCTATTCTAATTCGAACGTTTGACTTACGCTATACGTATTCGTTTCGGAATATCGTTTCTACGTCTTCCGTTAATTATACGTGGTTAACATTATGAAGACAATTAATAACATTTGTGAAATACAACTTTGTTTGCGGAAAACATAATGATATTCGAAGTCGCCAGTTTTTCCACGACAAACGACTTTCAACAACTTATTATATGCATAATTGTTGCAACTGATTGCCGGGAATTATATATATGAATTACAAAAAAACAAATAATAAAAAAAAAGTTGCATGGTGCGAGATTCGACCCGGCGACCTTCGGATTACGAACCCGAGGGCTTACCGCTGCGCCACGACGCTGTAGAAAGTTACTAATCGTGGGGAGTATTTCACCGAAACGGTTTCTTTTAACTGTCGATTTTCTCGACAACGGCTGAGAAGTGCATCTTGGTGCTTTGCTACATTACACCTCTGGCCATGAGCTTTTATTATGCGCAGTATGAATCGAATCTGAATTTCACAATTGGCGGCCTCCCCTTGTAAGAGCTATGCATTAAGTGCCAGTTTAATTTCAATTACAGCTCACAGTGTCATTCCCACATCTAAATTGTTTGTAGCATTTGTCAAAACCTGCCAAAGTCCGATGTTGACGGCACAACATATTCGGTTATGGGACCCCTTATATACACGGTACTGGAATTCGTACAACGTTGGACACAGCAGTCTGTGGTGATTGGAGCCGGTATTGCCGCTAACTGGCACCCACACGACACCGGAAAACGCGCTCATGTACACTTGGTGCTATACTTCTTCTAGCCAGGAGAATTTCGGAATTTTAATTTTGACTTTCATTTCTTGCATGGTAATATTGTTAAGAGACTCCACATCCTCATGGATATAAGATGGGAACTCTTCCCTATATTATAGCGCAATTTGCATACAGAACTTTAAGTCTACCATTTCAGGACTTCTTTCCATTGGAATTTACAGTAAATACTGATATCTTATATCCATCCCATTCATATCCAAATTTTTTCATACGCTGTGTTTAAAGTAATTAGTAAGCCTTCTTTCCACACCTGCTATCGATTATCCTTTTTCTAATAGCGAATTGTATTCCTCCTCCATTCCTGTCGTTTTTGGCAAACACTCTAGGTTGTGTTTCTGACTCTGAGCTCTTCCATTTGCAGTTTTATTTTGCGTGCTTTGAACACACGAACAGTACTTAAAGAAGTACTTTCTGTCGTGGGGTATGGTTGAAGTCTGTTCAATACACTGCTTCGTTTTCTTGATACCTGTAAAATAACGTTGTTTGTGTGAAACAATCTTAATTTGGAAATATTTCTATTTGATGGTACTGTGGGGACCGATGTCCTGGATTGACAAAAAATGTTTTTAACTTTTAATACAAGACTTACGTTGATTTTGTTGGAGTCTGTGTTAACGATTTTCACACAATTTACAATTAAATAATTAAAACCGAGACAGACAGAATATAATTTATAATTTTTTCTCAGTTTTGATGGTGTAGAAGTTTTATTGTACGTCAGTCAGTTTTTGCGTTATTATTGGGTGTTACCTAGGAGATAACTTACAGAAAACTGTTCAATACAAATAAAAATTGTTCTGTAAGCTGTCTGATAGTGTACATAAACATAGAACGATTGGAAAACAGTACATCAGAGACATTGTAAATAATGTTTGTTGTGTTTAATAGCCTTTAATAGCCTTCCACATGGCCAAACACATCATCCATAGCGTAGTTATAAATCATATTTACCAGTATGGTAATAGAATATACTTTAGCCATGGAAGATACGGAAGTATCTTGTACACGCGTATCAGGGACACTTTACAAAATCAATAAATAGGTTACCAGTTTCATAGTTCGTTCCTGGGCTTCTGATCTGACTTATAAATTTGTTATATATCTTTATTTTACAGTTGGATCTCATCCACATTAAAATGTCTACTCCAACGCGTTATCGTTTTCCGCAGCCACGTTGCTGTTTACTTGGTAGTCTTCTCACCCAAAAGTCGTGGTACGATGTTGAACAGCACCAGCCGAGCTGTTACCATGAGCCTTCCGACTACTGTAGAGATCTACAGTAGCTAGGCTACCGTTCCCCAAAGAACTGTTGCGCAGCGACCCTGTTCGCAGGTGCATTAATAAATTTTCATAGCTGTTGCCAGACAGAGGCGGTAAATGGACCAAGTCCGACTCAGGCCGTGAGTGGCAATGATATTCTATGGCACGCAAAGAGTGCCGACATTGCAAAACCAGGGCAACGCACCGCGCGCGATTAGCCGAGCGGTCTTAGGCGCTGCAGTCATGGATTGTGCGGCTGATCCCGGCGGAGGTTCGAGTCCTCCCTCGGGCATGGGTGTGTGTGTTTGTCCTTAGGATAATTTAGGTTAAGTAGAGTGTAAGCTGAGGGACTGATGAGCTTAGCAGTTAAGTCCCATAAGATTTCACACACATTTGAACAGGGCAACGCTCGTAGCTCATTGCCACACTCCATGTAGTATCATATCGAAGATCGCACACTGTACAGTATGACGGCTCCCAGAACGTCGTTCTGCAAACTTTGTAGAATGGAGTAATAACATGCAACATCCGAGTTCCGCAGCTTCCGACAAATGGCCGCCTAACCTGCTCCAGCGACATGATGTCTGGATTTCAATACCGCTGCTTCAGACAGTTTCTGGTCATTCCATTGGCGTCACCGATCCCGACAGAACGATAGTCGCGCTAGTTACACTCTAACTCTACTGGCAAACCGTGATGTGCGGCTTGCCGCCAATTCGAAGATCTCATCTACGAGACTACAGCCTGCCGGCTGTGGTTCGACTTATCGCTCCAGGCTGCTGCTACTGACAGGTCTCATCCATTACTGCTGGAAGATGCGGGCCTTCATCCGGTGAAGGGCCAAATGGACCGGCTGCAAGCAGCCATCTTCTGCTTGCTGGATGGGCACCTGAGTACGTTTACCGCCTACCAGGCTGAACGCTGCCTCTGTTGAGGAAGCGGTGGGCTTCCGCCTTCATGACAGCTAACATCCGGAAGATTCTGTGGGTACAGGTCTAATGGTGCGTCCATGCATCCATCTTGAAGAGCTTCGGCCCATCGTATGTACAGGGGCGCATCCGCGGGCGACCTCGCTGGTCTCTGCTACAACAGCCCGCGCCGCCTCGGTGTCAGGCAACGTTCCTGACTTGCCGCAAGCTGGTGAGCTGCCTGGGTGCTGTGTCTAGCATCCCTCGCCTACATCGGAACGGGTAGTCTGACCCATTTCCTGCGTGCCAGAGAAGACGATAAGGGGTGCGCCTGCTAAATGAGTCTGGGTGTTGGTCTTGGCAAAAATCATTCAAGGTACACATCTGGAAAAAGGAAATCACTAACTACTGAATTAAAATCGGCATCTATGTTTATTAAAATCATTCTCAGTGTTCACACATCAAAGTTAGATTAAGCAGCTTGTAAGCCTAGGGACCGATGACTTCAGTAATTTGGTCCCATAGGAACTTACCACAAATTTCCAAATTTCTTTCTTAACTGGGCGTACAACATAGGCAACAGTTAAGTAGAACAAATAAGTCAGACTTAATCTGGCAAAGTATTCGGGAAAGGAATCAGGGATTTCAGAAATAATATCCTGGCTTAACTGCAGGAAACGTGGCGCCTAGTGGTTACACAATTGTTGTAAGATCATAGCAAACACAGAGTGGAATTAAATCGTTCAATTACTCCCACTTGCTTAGTCACGGTGATCCTCGCTGAATTTAACCGAGTGACAAAGTAACGCCTAATTTCACTCCTCCTTAACCATTTCTTTTTTTTTTTTGAGTCATCAGTCTTCTGAGTGGTTTGATGCGGGGCGCCACGAATTACTCTCCTGTGCCAACCTCTTCATGTCAGACTAGCACTTCTAATCTACGTCCTCAATTATTTGCTGGGTGTATTCCAATCTCTGTCTCCCTCTGCAGTTTTTCCCTTCTACACATACGTCTGTTACCACGGAAGTCATTCCCTGATGTCTCAACGGATGTCCTATCATCTTGTCCCTTCTCCTTGTCAATGTTTTGCACATATTCCTTTCCTCTTCGATTCTGCGCAGAACCTCCTCATTCCTCACCTTATCAGTCCACCTACTTTTCAACATTCCTCTATAGCACCACATCTCAAATGCTTCAATTCCTTCTGTTCCGACTTTCCCACCGTCCATGTTTCACTACCTTAAAATGCTGTGCTCCAAACGTACATTCTTTGAAATTTCTTCTTCAAATTAAGGCCATTGTTTGGTACCAGTATATTTCTCCAGTCCAGGAATGCCCTCTTTCCCAGAGTTAGTCTGCGTGTGATGTCCTCATTGCTCCGTCCGTCGTTGGTTATTTTTCTGCCTAGGTAGTAGAATTCCTTAACTTCATCTACTTCGTGACCATCAGTCCTGATGTTCTTAACCACAGCCAGCAGATACCGCCAGATAATCTTACAGTAACTGATGCGTAGAGACGTTGTGTACAGTCCCGATGGCTGCCAGCGCCACTCGTGAGACAATGCACAGTACTGATCACTGCTGTATCTTATCGGGGAATCTCCTAAGTATCCAGTCTCAAATCCGAACGACTGTGCTCTTCCAAATCCCACCCCCCTAACTAAATCTCTACCGCGTCTCCTGTCCCCACTCTGAGCAGAGACCGCGCCACAAAACACAACCCTTCACGTGAAGAAAGGTCCACCAAACTCGGGCCAATCAGATAATTGTTCTCCATCCAAAGAAACTGTGTAAAAAACTCTAGAATCAGCCGGACACCTGCCGGTGCTATATGTAGAACAGTCTATCTAGCTATCCTACTTCACTGATTGCTTTTTTAGTCCACCAATCCCTGGTTTCCTCACAAAATATCCAGAAAAACAGTGCCTGTTCTTACACTCTCGAGTATTTCTTTAAGAACGCCCAATAAGAAGGTCTGACGCCTTTTGGTGGAAGAAATCCTCGCAACACCGTGAATTCCGTCAGGCTGACACAAATTGCTTTCTCCGGGAGACTGAAAACGCAGTAAACTTGGTTGAATAGCGTCGCCTCCATCGGAGCAGCAAGATATAGCAGTCTTTTCAAACTGTTTCTAATTCCATCTGCCTTCCGAGAACTCACTGGGCTGAGCATAATGCCCTCTGCGAAGCATGCCTTAACCTACCTGACCATTTACCAGCTCCGGGCGACATCTGCAATGTTCATTATCCTACCGGTCTTAGCCAGACTCGTGTGGCGTGTCTTTCTATAAATTTGCAAGTCCACCGGAAAGGCTCCCTTCAGAACAGTCCTGATCGGCAGAATAGCTGTGTCCAGGTTGACCAGAGGCGTTACCCCTCCTCGTGTCTGCCGGCCTCAGTGTCCGAGCGGTTCTAGGCGCTACACTCTGGAACCGCGAGACCGCTACGGTGGCAGGTTCGAATCCTGCCTCGGGCATGGATGTGTGTGATGTCCTTAGGTTAGTTGGGTTTAAGTAGTTCTAAGTTCTAGGCGACTGATGACCTCAGCAGTTAAGTCCCATAGTGCTCAGAGCCATTTGAGCCTCCTCGGGTCTGCACGAGTCTCAAAATTAAGCCCCTGTCCTTTTGAACATGTCTCTGCAGGGATCTCAGCGCACATTCTATGCTGTGGCCTGCTGCTGACGCCGCAGACCTAGACTCACAAGTAACTTTTAATGTTCCACATGCGAAAGTTCCCATTGACAACAGAGAAGGTTAAAGTAAAAGAAAATATGGCTGCACCTTTACAATCACTGATGACAACATTGCAATCGGCAACCAGTGTAAATTGAGAGACAGAAACATTATTGCAATTTTGATTAACGGAACTTACAGAAAAAAATGAGGTGTGTCAGGCTGGGAGCGGACTGACGCCTCTCGTTTTTTTTAATAAAATAAAAAAAAAGAAAAAAAACAGCAAAACCTCGTATTACATCCACATCTATAAGGTGATAGTCGTCTACATGGAGTTGCTGCAATATCCCAAGCAGCTCGTGTTGGAGAATTTACCATGTAGATAACTGTTAAATACACCAAACACATCCTTCTTTAACATTACCGAGCGGCCCTTGTGTAACTGTTCCTGGCAATGCACTAGCACACAGCTTGCCCCATCTGGCAGCAACCTAATACATGTGCGGCCGGCATCTAGACTTGTCTAGGCCTTTATGACTAAGCATGCATACACATCATAGCACAATTCCACTGACATCACATAAATATGGCCTCCCCTATCATCCTCTGCCTCCCTCCTCGCCATGGCCTCCCATATCATCCTCTGCCTGCCTCCTCACCAGTGAAACAGGAAGAAATTGTCCCATTCCACATGCCACCCTGTACTATACTATCTGGTACTGTGATGCAGCAGCGCTACTGAGTCGCTACTGGAGTACTGGCTATTCTACGTATTTTACTATCCCTGTAAATACACACGCTAAACTGAATATCGCAGTATACTAACTTGGGAATGTTATGTTGAATATACACGTAAAATTCCGCTTTAAAAATAATTTTCTCTATTATGAAATGCATTCGCAAATTGCAATTACGATATTACATCAGCTATATGGCTTACTATACGCATAAGAAAATTTGTGGCGTACTGGGACGCGAAACCGGATGTCCCTATTGCACTGACGGACAAAAATGCAGCATCAAAAAATAACTAATGCAGAGGAAAGACATTTTTGGACTACATTTGTCTAGGTAACATATTTGAGTGATTAACACTGCAAGATCACAGGTAAATGCAAGGACGAGATAAGCCAGAGCAGATGTGAAATGTTGGTACATTAATGACCAGTGTAACGCCAAACATGCAGATGTGCATGCATTGTATTTTATAGGTGACATATATCGGTTGGTGGGATGTAGTTCCATGCCTGTTGAACTTGGTCGGTCAATACAGGGACAGTTAATGTTGTTTGTGGATGACGCAGGAGCTGTCGTCCGATGATGTTCCATATGTGCTCGACTAGAGACAGATCTGGTGATCGAGCAGGTGAAGGCGACATACCGACCCTCTGTAGAACATGCTGGGTTGCAACAGTCTTTGTCTCCTTCAAGGCCTTCTTGACTAATATCAACTCACCACGTCCAATCTCAAAGGTAAGTAATGCTCACGACCTTTACAAAATGTATTTGAAGTAAACCTGATTTGCATCCTCATAGCAGCGTTACTAGTGCCACTCTTATCCCATTGGCGCGAAACTTGAATAGACATAATCTTTCGGATGTAGAAACACGCCTACCAACTTTCATTTACCATCTCCTTCTTGGTATTGCGATTTTTTTCTGTCTTTGTATATGAAATACTTGTGGGTGAAGTTGACAATGCCTCCAAAGCTACCACTGCCAAGTACGGCTTGTTTGTGGCCGGTGCTACTCTTACACCCCCTTTGTGCGCTATAGCGGTGGTATGTTAGTAGCTGTTGTGGTTGTGGGAAAGTGAGTGAAGTGGCGGCAGTCAGATCTTGGTGGTCTCCGGAATATCTACTCTTTCGCGTCAGTGTATTATTCAGGGACAAAAATTCGAGATTATTCTATAATGTTGTCGAGGTTTAATCAACCTTCTCGAACATTAGTGAATGTTTTCGAATGTTCTAAAATATTCCGGGGAGACAGTACTTGGAGTCGACACATATCGCATTGATCGGCACTCCAGCAAAATCATCTTACAAGAAGCATTGTGAAACACAGTAAAGACAGAGGAACAAGTTATTAAAAAAGTGTACCCGCTTACAGAAGGAATCTAGGTAATCGAAGGACGGCAGCGAGAACGAACAGTTTTAGCAGCAGCATATGATATAGACAACTAAATCAGCGAATGCAGAATATAACACCAGGGGAAGAAGAAATATTTAAATCACTGATATATTGATGACTACAAGCGAAAGCTTGATTTCCCAAAATTATACCTAATTCGTTCAACGTTCCCAGTACACGCTCGCAATAAAGCTTCTAAGCAACATCATAGGGGCGATTATATCAGCCGAAAAAACAAAAGGCAAGTCAGTATTCATACTAAGAATACCACTCACTTTAATTACTTACAATTCGGCTTCAGAAGGCTGCAATCTTCTGTGAGATTGGCGCACAATACGACTGTCAACAAAGCATTAGGACCAACATCCGAATGTTGTTCAGTGAGTTTAATAGAATCGCATTTGTCGCATGGAGAACTCCACGTAGCTTGTTTGTGTGATGGACCACCACAAAACTCATCTATCTTTTAACCAAAATCAGAACACAAAATATGAGTTATTACAATATGCTTCGTATGGTTCAGATACTGTACAGATGAGATGATTGGTTACAAATTTTTTTCCAATTCAAAAAACAGATGCGAAGGGAAGACAGAGCAATGTGTCTCCTTTTCAGTTAGTACCCATATAAATGAGAAATCCGTAATTTCAGTTGCGGAGCATGGAGCAGAAAGTCTGTAACGCCAAATAAATCTTCGGTTGTAATGTGAGTCTTATCAGACGTAAATATAATATAAAAATTAAAATGCTACATACTGTTATTACTTTCAATACGAAAGTTAGTCTTTGTCGTATTTCAGGATAAGTCATCAAGCTAAGAAAAAGGTCTAGATTCAAAAAGCGTGAAAGACGAATTATTTATGCTGTGATTCCAAGAACTTCTTGCAGAAGTTTGTCGAAAGAACTGACTGTTGCTTCTCATAATATTGACTACTTAATGAAATTTGTCATTAATGATACGTCTCTGAGACCAGCAACTCAGCCCGCGGAATAATAACAGAATACAGAGAAGGAGCAAATGGAAGGAACCGAAAAAAGTATTACATTATTTATGTCCTTTTAAGGCGCAATATTGCGAGAGAGCCCCTTTGTCAGAATTCATATCGAGATTCATCGAAGAAGCTCGACTTTCCTGGGACTTAAAAAAGAATTATGAATCACCTATGTCGATAACTTATTTCTTGCATATCCAGGGGAGAATTAACATTTTCTGTGGGCGATTGTCGAGCGAGAGTTCAAATTCTCGATATTAAAGTCGCTCTGTTGGTGACAGAATAAATGCAGACCACTTTGGCCGATAGAGGCTGTGATATTTGAAAGCACTTATAGCTGCCGAGGACTGAACCATTTTCGCGTTCGCTGCTCTGCAGCATCAGGCGGACATTTGTCAGCCTTTCTTGCATTGTTATGCTGACAGGCAAGTAAAAACAATGTCTCACCATCAATCAAAGCCTTCCGCAAAGTAAGAGTACGACAGCGAGCAATGGAGAAAATACGTTTTCATGCAGTCAAATTACACATGCGTTTGAGGAGTGACACTTGCTGTTTTTTTCCAATTACAGAATAGTAACGACCCCATATAGAAGATGGAGTTGCTCGATAATGAAGATGAGTACTTCTGATCAGATGTAGTGAAAAATTCGAAATGAACCACCAATTTAAGGATGACATTCAGGACAAATGGATAAGGCTGTCCTTCGGAGAGTCTTGTCGTTGATAGTACAGGGCAAGCGGTGTTCTCGCTGTGATTTCCGTACGCGTCATACACCTTGCCCTGTTACCAGAGCAAACCGTCTAAGGCGATTTCTTTAAGTGAGGCAGTCTGCGAAGCCTCACGCCGAGCAGGGATTTGTAAGGGTTCACTTAATCTTCTTACATTTCTGCAGACAGGTCCTACGGTCAGGTTTTCTTGAGGGCCACAGGGTGGTAGGGCTGTCGGGTAGAGGTGGAGGGGAAACGAGAGAGGTGATTGTCAAAATCCGCTTACAAAATAGGACCATCAAAGAGTGTTTACTGTTTGGCCTTAGCGTATTCTGTAGACCACAGACAGCAGCGGAATTTCCTGTACATCTTCACTTCAGTAACTCGAAGTAAGGCATGCGTTCTGGGACTATACTGCGTGATGTAAAGTCCTTTGAAGTGTTCCTAAGAATACATAAATAATTATTTAAAAACAACAGACGGGTTTAAACAGTGCATTCTTTAAGCTAAAATATTGAAGTCTGTAAAGAGATTACAACGTAAGTAAACACACCTGCTGCCATTTCGATCTACTTTCACGGCTGTATTGTATACCAGCAAACAGCTACGTCATGGAGGCATCTTCGTAAGTGAACGAGTACAGTCCACTGGCGATCCTTAACGATAAAAGAGGCAATCACATGTACAGTACAATAGAACATTACTACATGAAAAGAAAGCTGAAGTAGCCGCTACGCTCTGCAGTAAGTGTGTCTACGCCTATTCTTTCGTTCTGTTGTTCCCTCAAACACAAGAACGTTTCACAGTATAGCCAGCTAGCCGCAGCTACGGCTGTTAGAAACTTTGCCATCAGCTGTGTAGTGGATCAAAAATACTTTTTCGTCAGATATGACCCAACCAAATTTAGAACATATCTAACTGTCATAATAGTCTGCCTGAACACAGTCCATGTAAACAGCCCTTGGAACAGTTAGATATAATGTACACTTGGCGAAAAAACTCCACGCTTGTAACTGACACGTCATAATTGTCAAAGGTACAAATACTATGTCACTAGCATTTGTACCTTTGACAGTGATAAGGTGGTATTAAGTGTGGGGTTTTCTCCATGAGTACATTACTGTAACTGTGCCAAGATACAGCACGTTAATATGCACTGTGTCCAGATAGACTGTTGTGACATTTATGTCTTCAAATGTTAGTCATATCTGACGCAAATGTATTTTTGTTCCACTGCTGTACCCTGTTTTTTTCCTATGAAGACGGTTTTGATAACTGAAACAGGTAGAGAATAAACATACAGTTGAACAACCGATGACACAAGTATGCTTTTTTATTCAAGGAATGTGAAAGTCTGCGTAAATAATCACAAAAGAGAAATTTAAAAATGGAAAAAAAGTAGAAACTAACAACAAAAACAGCAAATGTTCAGGTAGCTATAGTGGCCTTAAAAATAAAAAAAAAATGTCATGAATAATCCTTTTAGTAAGCGGCTAGTAAAAGGAGTAAGACGTTTTATTTATAGACCCCTTACATAGTCTGAGTTTAAAGGAACGGGGGAATTTATAAAACCAGATGAAAGATGTCAGGACCTGTAATTTGTAGAGTGTTTTTCAGTATCACAGAGTTAAAAATTGTAAGTCACTCGTTTTGCTAAATGAGTTGCAGTGCTATAGGTGACAAAAACTCTGTTTTACTGTGTTTTTTCAACAGTTCGAGAACTGCAAACATGTGTTTGAAAATGAAGACATACGTGTTTTGTATCGAATATTTCCTGTCGGCGTGTTTTTCACTGTGATGGGCGTGTGTTGAAGTGAGTGGCGCTTGACTTTCATAGAATTACCTTTCAGGAAGTAGTGCTGAAAGCACCGTGGTGCTTAAAAGCATTCGTCCGACATCAAAACCCGATAGTTAACCGCTGTTTTTATGCGAAGAAAGCCCCAGCTCACCGATTAAAAAAGTTGTCAGTTTCTCAGCGTCTATGAGTATTCTCTGTTTAGTCGCAATAATGATTTGACATCTTCGGCTAAAACTTCGGGTCTGGGAGGCTGGTCAGTATATCAAAACACTAATCCCTGAAATTTTGTCTCCAACTGCAGGAGAATCTTCGAAGATAAAACGACTGACATAATATAGTTGAAATAAACCAAGGAGTTTTTAATACATATATTGACGAATTAAGGAAAACTTGAGTGTGGACAGTAAAAGATTTCAATATTAATGATGTGGATATTAGTATACAGCTAATTGCTGGTGACCAAATATTTATTAGGCAGAATTAAACCGACATACAAGAATGTGTTTTTAATTTAAATAAAATAGCCTGATAATATAATCTGAACTTTCTCACTGCGAAGACAAAATCAATGGTATTTTTAGGACATATGCCAGTGAAGATCGAAAGTGACAAACAGATCATACAGCAAGTTAATACATTAAAATATTTTGGGTGGAGTACTATATACGGGGCAAATAATGAAATATGAAATAAGTCAGATACATTTAACTATTTCTATGGAATTACACTCGTACCTAAAACCCTGAGAAAGGAAGTCCGTAGAGATGTTTTACAGAAATTCTACGAGATTATGACTTTACTTGTGTTCTGTACATAGTTCCGCGTAGTCAGCGCGCAGCGCTCGTCCGTCTCCGCACTACGAGATGGCGCTGTCTTAGAGACGGACCAAATTCTGCTTCCGCCGATCCGCGTATTAATATGAAACGCAGCCAATGAGATTGCTGCTAACGTAGAACCATTTCTCCTCGTGGATCACACTCGCGGAGTGATACCTGAACGCTCGAGGTATTATAACGAGTGTACAGACCTCCGATTAGTCAGTCTGCATCAGTCTGCATTAGTCTGCATTAGTCTATAGTAAAGTTTCAGTCTGCACCTAATAAGATTATCATATTCCTGTACATAGCTATGAAGAGAAATGTATAGACACTTTGTCAAGTATCAGAGATATGTGAGAATAAGATTAACGTACCAAGACCAAAGGAACTTCAGATTGTCAATTGTAAACAGCACCCAGAATCAAGTTACGTAATATATGATTATTATTATTTTAGTAAATGTGTGTGAAAATTAATCAAATTCTGTTTAAAGTTGGTCACTGTCAATCTGCTACTCTAGGCGTGCAAGTGGCATTTCTATCGTCTGACCTAACGGCAGAAGATAAACACGCCACGATAAGACCACGAGACATATTGCTGACACTCGCCTACTTCGTTAGAGCGACAAGTCAAATAATCTGATGGTGTGTGTACCGAAGGTCTTACAGTACGCACACCACAACTTGCACTGCTCTATGGCTGCCAAAACCGAACCTTTATGGAGAAAGATGAGAAGAGAATAGAAGCATATGAAATGGACTTCCTTAGATACATGGCTGGAAATACTTAACGGATAAAAAGAGAAATGATGACATTCGAGCTGAGCTGAATATCCAAAATATAATTGACAAAATAAAACAATATCAGTTAAGATGAAAAGAACAGAGAACCCATACGTCGGATCCAAGAATCACTAAAACAGTGGAACAATATAAACCAAGAGGCAAAAGATGTTTAGCAAGCCCTATGAAGAGAAAACTTGTTCAGTTTTAAAGGAGACGGAACTGGTCAATGGGTCCAACCCATGATGTAGATGACGACGACTACGATAATGATGATGATGATGATGATGACTATGATGATATATGGTGTGAGTAGCCGTTTCATATACGAAGATAATCCCCACAGTCGGAGACGAAACATCAGGGAACACTTTTTTGAAATATCTACGGCCCCAAAATTTCAACTAAAGTACACACTGTCCGTGAAAGCTACATTGTATGAAGGATTTGGCTGTTTCAATAAGCGACGACTCGGTTAGGAAAACTGATTAATTGTTTACATAGTCGATGGATAGCAGAAAAATGATTTGATGAGGTGTTTCATGGACGAAGGTCCGCTGCTCGTGGCCTCGCGGTAGCGTTCTCGCTTCCCGAACACGGGGTCCCGGGTTCGATTCCCGGCGGGGTCAGGGATTTTTTTCTGCCTCAAGATGACTGGGTGTTGTTGTGTCCTTTTCATCATCATTATTCATCCCATCACGGTCGGAGGAAGACAATGGCAAACCATCTCCACTAGGACCTTGCCTAGTAAAGCGGTGCGGGTCTCCCGCATCGTTCCCCTACGCTCTGCAAAGAAGCATGGGACTTCATTTCATTTTTCATGGATGAAGAAGTGTTATTAAAAAGATAAATAATCATCAAAACATACCTCCTGCTCCCTTTATGGTTAGTTCTAGTGGACTGAGGGAGAGCAGCAAACAAGAACGGAAAGCGCTTGACTAGAAGTCGCAGGAGGTCTGACAGGTCGACAGTATTCTCTCTTGCGTCCTACCCGCATGGAGCCTCGGCAAGTTATGTGACAGAGATTGGCCTCCGATGCCTGTTGTTGTTTTTTTTTTTTCTCCTGTTTATCTCGTCATCAGTAGACAAAGCCGTTTGGTCGGCTTCACTTCCGTCACTCGATATTTGTTCACCTGTTTTTACTCAGCGGGCTGCAAGGTTGCATATTTATCGCTTAGCTGCAATAAAGGCCTGAAATAATGGTAGCTGATATGAAGCGGTTATAAGAGAATCTATATTCACACTCTGCGTAAGTGCTCTTCGGTAATTTGCATATATTTGCTAGGAATCTGCTTATCTCACTTGGAAAAGTATTGTGGTATTGTATCATTAATGCAATTTGCTGTCATATGCATCTTAAGTAACTCTGCCTACTGGCATTCGAGATAAGAATAACAACAGGCAACTCAGATCAACAGCAGTCTATTTACGTCCCTTAGTTTTTTTTACAAAGCTCTGTAGACACACACACACACACACACACACACACACACACACATATATATATATATATATATATATATATATATATATATATATATGATGAAAAGTATCCAGACACCTTGCTGAAAATGACTTACAAGTTCGTTGCGCCCTCCGTCTGTAATGCTGGAATTCAGTACGGTGTTGGCCCACCCTTAGCGCTGATGGCAGCTTCCACTGTCGCAGGCATACTTTAAATCAGATGCTGAAAGGTTTCTCGGGGAATGGCAGCCCATTATTCGCGGAGTGATGCACTGAGGAGAGCTATCGATGTCGGTCAGTGAGGCCTGGCACAAAGTCGTCATTCCAAAACATCCCAAAGTTGTTCTATAGGATTTAGGTCAGGACTCTGGGCAAGCCAGACTATTACAGGGATGTTATTGCCGTTTAAACATTCCGCCACAGGCCGCACATTATGAACAGGTGCTCGATCGTGTTGAAAGACACAATCGCCATCCCCGAATTGCTTTTTAACAGTGGGAAGCAAGAAGATGCTTAAAACATCAATGTAGGACTGTGCTGTGATAGTGCCAAGCAAAATAAAACAAGGGATGCAAGCTCTCTCCATAAAAAACACGACCACACCATAACACCACCGACTCCGAATTTTACTGTTGGCACTACACACGCTGGCAGATGACGTTCACCGGGCATTCGCCATACACACACCCTGCCATCGGATCGCCACATTATGTACCGTGATTCGCCACTCCACACAAGGTTTTTCTACTGTTCAATTGTCCAATGTTTACGCTCCTTACACCAAGTGAGGCGTCGTTTGGCAATTACCGGCGTGATGTGTGGCTAATGAGAAGCCGCTCGACCATTAAATCCAAGTTTTCTCACCTCTCGTCTAACTGTCATTGTACTTGTGTAAGTAGGCTGTTTAGGTTTTTTTATTGGTAACGCCACCTCAGTATGAAAATCACCGGCTGTGCCGTGTGCAGTCTGTGGCTGCTTTGCATTGTTGTAATACTCAACCATTGTAGTGTTAGGCAGCTGGCTGTGAACAGCGCGTAACGTTGCGCAGTTGGAGGTGAGCCGCCAGCAGTGGTGGATGTGGGGAGAGAGATGGCGGAGTTTTGAAATTTGTCATGAACTGCTATATTTATAAATGATGATATCAAGGTAAATACATTGTTTGTTCTCTATTAATATCTTTCATTTGCTAACTATCCCTATCAGTAGTTAGTGCCTTCCATAGTTTGAATCTTCTATTTCGCTGGCAGTAGTGGCGCTCGCTGTATTGCAGTAGCTTGAGCAGCGAAGATTTTTGTGAGGTAAGTGATTTGTGAAAGGTATAGTTTAATGTTAGTCAGGGCCATTCTTTTGTAGGGAATTTTGAAAGTCAGATTGCGTTGCGCTATAAATATTGTGTGTCAGGTTAAGCACAGTCCTTGTAAAATTGTTCAAAGGGGACGTTTCACATGTCGACCCTTAGCCTAGGATACCTCACTGGAATCTTCTGATTTTTTCTTGTAGTTTGTGTAATTAGTGTAGATTTTGTTTATTGCTAGCGCGTAATTCTAGAGAGAATCTCCTTTGTAGTTGTAGTTTTTCATTGTTGTATAGTAAAATAGTTGTGGCATGCATGTAGATTTGCACCAAGTATTTCGCAGCTGCAATTAACTAGATATTATTTTCAGTGTTATGTTAATGTGTTCTCTTAATTTTGCTCTTCAAATTGTGTTTTTCTGTGTTGTCGTGTGAAATACTGTGACAATAATGGCGTGTGAAAAACGTAATACTAGGCTCCAAAGTAAACTGAGAAATGACAGTAAAAATGAAAGCAGTGTGTTAGCGTCACCGAGTAATGAATTAACTGATGTTCAAAATAGTAATTTAGTAACTGTGCATAGGGAAATGGAGCGGGCGGCAAACAATGGCGTAGGCGGTGAAACAATTAGTGAAGAGGGAAGCATTATCGATCGATCGGTCGGCGATAGCTCGCCTCAGGAATCCGAAATGACAGGAAACAATCTCACAAATGCTGTGGATTCAGGATTTGGGTCCTCACCGTTTTCTCAAATAAGTCAAGACACATTTTCTGCTTGTCAAAATGTGAATGTTGCCGGTGCAACTTCACTGCCGAAAAGCACTGAGGAACGTGTTTCAGACACCAGTGCATGTTATTACAATTAATGCAACAAATGGAACAAAAGCTTGAAAAATTAGACACAATTGAACAAAATCAGAAACAAATGGAACAAAATCAGAAACAAATGGAACAGCACCAGTTAGACGCAATGGAACAAAATCTTCACACCACGCTTGAACAAACACGTGAAGATTTAACTACTGAGTTACATAACATCGAATCGAAGTGTCAAAAAGTATGTAATGACGTAAAAACACAAATTTGTGAGCATTTTCAACCTATTTTTTCGCGGCATGAAAATGCACTACAGAATCACGAAGCAGCCATAAAAGAACTGCAAACTATTGTTCATGAAAATCATGAGACCTTGCAAGCTAAAATTCACTCAGTTGCGTCTACCGATTCGGTTACGCAACTTGCAAAAACTCAGGAAAACTTAAAGGACACAGTAGAAAGACACATGGAGGAAATTAGTACATTATCAGAGAAAGTAGCCGAACTTTCGGATCAGTTCACTAACTTATCTACGAAGGTAGATGATAATCTGAACGACACAAAACCGGTAGTCTTTAATGACACAGAAGAGTTCGAACAAATTAGGAAACTGAAACAAAATCTGAATCAAATTAATACGCAACACCAAAGAGAAATCCGGGAAGTACTAGATCAGCTGACACAGGTAATACAAGAATTACGTATTTCAGAGGACACTCGCGCTCCAACACGGGAAGAGGGACTTAGAAATACGGAAAAGCCGCAAAATAATAACACAGGGCATTTCGGAAGTTATGATTGAAATTGGCAATGTGCACCGAATTTTGAGATGGAACGGCCGACACGACCTAACAATGACCGATATGCGACTCACCGACATGATGATTTTGACTATAAGCTGTTCATCACTACACGTAAATTCAAAACATTTAAGAATTCTGGCAACGACATTCATCCACAAGCATGGCTCCATCAATTCTCTCATTGTTTTCCTCCCAACTGGTCATTAGAACACAGATTAGAATTTATGTGTGGCTACTTAGAGAATGAACCAGCTGTGAGAATGCGATCGGTCATTCACGATTGCCACAGCGAAGGAGAATTTTACCATGCCTTCCTCTCAGCATATTGGTCTCAAGCCACACAAGACCGAGTAAAACATAGCATCATAATGATGAAACGTTTCGAACAATCTGAATTTTCCAGTATTATGAAATATTTTGAAGACATGTTGCATAAGAATCAGTATCTTTCAAACCCATACAGCCCCTCAGAACTCATCCGCATTTGCTTAATGAAATTACCTGAACATATACGACACATTATTTTGGCAGGACGTTGCAAAGACGACATTGAAGCATTTCAGGGACTTTTACAAGAATTAGAAATTGACACTGACAGTCGCCGGATGCGAAAACAGGAAAACAATCACTACAGGTCACATACGTCACAATTCCGTGACGACAGAAACAAGAACTGGACACGACAGGGCTATTCTCACAACACAAATCGTGACCAAAACAGACACCACCCGTATGACAACCGTTGGCAGAGTAGTAATAGTTACAGAGAAAGATCGCATTTCCGAAGTAATGACTATCACAGAGACAATCAGAGAAACAGACAATATGGGAACCAAAACAATTATTATCAAGGGAGGCAGAATAACTTCAGACGCAACAGTTCGGCGCACAGTTACAATTCAGGGAGAAATTCTCCACCACGTGACGGACAAGGAAGAAACTACGGAACCTACCGACATGACGACAGACGATATATTCGTAACGACAGACCTGAATTGCATCAGAACTGGCGGGATTTAAACACGGCAGGGCCCTCTCGGCAAGGCGAATTTGTAAAGTTCGGTCTCCGAATCTCATTAACGACGCGCGCCAACAAAGAGGCAGGCACTGACCCGCACAGCAGGCAGCCGCGTGCGCCAGCTGGCTCAGGGAAAAATAACATAGCGCTAACCTTGAAAAAAAAAATTCCAGTATTCTTTACCGACTTATACCGCATTCTGCACCACATTTCACATGTAAAACCGTTTATTGAAAGATAATCTGCTTTTTTTTTAATGCAACATTTTGGTTTATTTGAAAATACATTCTGAATTTAAAGTGCTTTCTGAGGGATACCAGATGACACAGAGGTTAGTTTATGTGACAGCTACACGACTATATCACGACGCTATTAATGAGTGACAATTTACAATGTTGCTTTTGCGGTGTATCTGTTTTATATCTGCACAGTTTTTCTGAATTCTTCTGTAAAGTAAAACATGTTTTAGTAGTAACTTTTGTGGTATAGCAACAATGAGACATCCTTTTTCGTAGCACAACAATACGTTACAATACAGTACTTTCTTCATCACAACAATAAGCGTAATAACTAAGATATCTATACGCAAAGCATTTCACTATTGTTTATCATGAGGTAAGTACATTGACTTCTGCAGAACTTAGCTTTCGGAGGACGATAACTACGAGACTTCCACAGAGACTATCTTACAACATGACGCACAGTTTAGCGCTACAGGACACGTATTTGAGTGATTAATTTTGTACTTAAAACATTTATTTTTAAAGATTTTTGAATTGCAAAGAAAGTTTTCCGTGATACATTTCATTCCATTGCTGTAATCTGTAACTCCTGAGGGTATAATTACATTAATCCTCAGGGGGGTACACGCCTACTTTCTGTACCATGTGTTTGGCACGCACAAGGAGCCCTAGCTAATATGGTATTTGCTTATACAACTTTATACATCGGTACCATATTCCTCTAACACATAATTACACAGCTATCTGATTATTTGACAGAGATAAACATTTTTTTTACTACATCAGTGACACATGTTTTACGTAATTACACAGTTGAATAATTTCACACTTATGAAATTGTATTTTGTCAGTACTTTGTGAGCTGTTCACATTTTTTCGGAGCCATTGTGGTACTATGAGAGCTTTGAATGATGTATTTGGTATGAGATAAAGATTTTTAAAGTACGTTTGAGGTAGATGACACTATTGAAATGAGCAGAGAATTTTTCTTAGGTTTTGAAATTATTGGAGGAAGCTACGACGATTTTGAGAATTGACTGAGATGTTATGATATTTTTACGACGACGATGTGTATTATGCTGTTGAGGTATGTTTATGATTAATAAGCTGATGTTATATGAAGAATTTGATTATGCTATGTATCTTATGATGAAGTATTGAAGAAGCATCGACGAATTTGTATATGTGTAATAAGGTAAGGAGTAATGAGTAGCGGTTAGAAACTCTGCCTTGTGAAGACGTATGTTGGAAACCGAGAATCGTACTTTTAGAATTATGAAATGTGTGTAAATGCGTGAATGTATCACAATGCCGACGAAAATTTTTTTGGACACTGTTATATCAATAAGATTTTGTTTCTACAGATTTGCAACGCTAATTCTTGACCTATGAAATTTTTATATGAGACTGTCGCTGTAGCGAAAACTGCTGTCGTAAATATTTCGTTAAGAAAGGTAAGTGACCGTGAAGTAATTCGTTGTGAGTGGCCAGGTGTGCCAGCCGCCTTGAGAAAAAGCCATTATTGCGAGCAGCGGCACAGGTAGAAAAAAAAAAAGTGGCCATTAACCTCGCTTCTGACATTCCTTTGTAGAGAGCATCGCAAAAACGACACGGTCGAACTTGAAAACATATGTTTACACTGTGGAGCTTTTAATTTATGATATTTACAGAAATGCCTAATGAAATGACGAGAAATATTTTTACATCTGCACACCTGATTATGACAAGCGTCTTTCTACGAGAGTTGAGAGAATGTCTACTAACTTATGAAATGTCTCATGACTATTGAATGATATTTTTATGCTTTGCCTTTCATAGTTGCTTATTTCATTTGATATCTAGTTTCCAGCTGTGTTGCAGCATGGGTTTTATAAAAAAAAATTCATTTGCTAATGTGAACACTTTCTGTCAACAGATCTATTAAATAATTATTTTATGACCCACATTCTTCGAAAAAGGAACTCTTGGAATGGAAAGAACAATAAGAAGGGACTAATAACAGGAACTGCATACATAATTTTCTTTTCAACTACTTGGTAATTTTTTTTCCGTAGAGTAAGTTTTTGTGATGCATCACTCTAGTGTTAAGATGTGACATAGGTATTAGACATGGCCATTTTTACTGTAATATTTTTTCTGCTTGAGCTATGTCATGTTTAGGTATAAGTTGCTGCTGTTTGCCAGGCATAGTGTTATTGAATTTGACTTTGTATTATTCTGTTAAGCCAGTTTTACTAATGATTTATTTTTATTGTTTGCTGCACATTGCCTTAGATTAGTTGTAATATTACAATTGCTTTGCTAATTTCTTAATGCTGCTTGCTTCGCAAATCTGCGTTTTTTTATTGCTGTTTATATTAATTGTTTTATGTGATGCTGCATTGCCTCGTTCCTTAGTTTAGCATCTGAGCTCAGTAGATTTAAGTTAGCTTAAGAGGGGGTAGACTATATAAGAAACTAACTATGATGAATTGGAAGAAATACATTGAAAATCTATAAGAAAATGGTTTGGCCAAAACAGTATTTTGAAATAGGATATGAACCAAAAAAAGTAGGGTTTAGGGACAACAGGTTTAGGTAGGATTTTCTTGGAAATAAATGATGAAGTAAGATAATGGAAAATAAATAATGAGGTAAGAAATATGTGAACATATATATACAGAAAGCATGCTTGAATAGGATTTTTTTGGTGGAAACAAATGTGGAAATAAGACGAAAGATCTATGGAATGAAGTTTTGGGTTGGACTGCAGTACCAACAGTTACACTGAAAACGAACCCTGTCCTTTCCATTGTGTTATCCCCCTATGTGTTTGTGTACCCTTGTGTATTTGTTTTCTTCCTGTCTCTGTGTAGTTTCATAGAATTTTTTCTTTTCTAATACTATTCACCATGATGAGGAATACTGTTATCCTCAAATATAATTGGTATTAATAATATGTTATTTACTTTGTAAAGATGTTAGACATTAGTAATTCTGTTCTGTTTTAATGCTCATGTGTGAAGTCGATGTTTCAATAATTATTCTGATCTTTTATGTATGTACTTATGTCAAAATTCCTATAACATTGATGTATATGTTTATTTCTATTCTATTGTAAAACCTGTACTACAAATGTTATCTGTATTGTTATGTTCTTTAATGATGTATTTTGTACCTTTGTAATTGTATTCTTCTGTTATAAAATTGTAATTGACACCAGGTCATCAAATTAAGTAACTTGTAAGTTCCATTTCACTGCACACGTTTCTGTTGGTCATAGTATATCGACAATATGTGAGAAGTAGGGACTGATAGTGTTTGCATGTGTGTTAATAATTCAGCAAGGGACTGGATAACAGCATTGCTGGTTCTAAGGACATTTCAAACAAATTTTTTGTGAATGGACAAGTGGTGGTTTATGGACTTGCTATATTATCCGCAAGACTCTTCAATTGTGATTGTGCACCTGCACAGTCACAACGGATGGCTGCTGGCCGTCTCTACGAGGACTACAGTGGGTCTACGTCGTTGCTGACTCACCAGTACCATAATCTCTACAAGGACTACAGTGGGTCTACATCTTTGATGATCCATCAGTACCATTATTTCTACAAGGACTGCAGTGGGTCTGCACCTCTGGTGGCCCACCAATACCGTAATCTCTACCAGGACTACAGTGGGTCTGCTCTGTGATGACCTACCCACGAATACTCTTCAAAACTTCGACTGACTCCGCTATGGGTTTGCTCTGTTGTGGCCCATGACCTGTCTGCATGTCGAGAGTCAGCACTGTCTTTCCGTTGGAAGGACAACGCTACTTCTTCAAGATTGCATGGAAATCCAATACTTCCGTGTGGATTTTCTTTTCCTGCTCAGACTTTGAGAAAAACACTGTAATTACTATTATGATGAATGATCAGGACTATCTTTATGGACTGTGAGAAAATTTTAGCTTTTGACCAACATTGTATCAATAAGTGTGAGCATTTGATTTCTTTGTTATTGTAATTACGATTATGAAAAATTTTAACAAATATGTATTGGCCAGTGCCCAAAAAAAATTTGTAAAATTTTTTGTGGGTAGCATGGGGGCTATGTAAGTAGGCTGTTTAGGTTTTTTTATTGGTAACGCCACCTCAGTATGAAAATCACCGGCTGTGCCGTGTGCAGTCTGTGGCTGCTTTGCATTGTTGTAATACTCAACCATTGTAGTGTTAGGCAGCTGGCTGTGAACAGCGCGTAACGTTGCGCAGTTGGAGGTGAGCCGCCAGCAGTGGTGGATGTGGGGAGAGAGATGGTGGAGTTTTGAAATTTGTCATGAACTGCTATATTTATAAATGATGATATCAAGGTAAATACATTCTTTGTTCTCTATTAATATCTTTCATTTGCTAACTATCCTTATCAGTAGTTAGTGCCTCCCATAGTTTGAATCTTCTATTTAGCTGGCAGTAGTGGCGCTCGCTGTATTGCAGTAGCTTGAGCAGCGAAGATTTTTGTGAGGTAAGTGATTTGTGAAAGGTATAGTTTAATGTTAGTCAGGGCCATTCTTTTGTAGGAAATTTTGAAAGTCAGATTGCGTTGCGCTATAAATATTGTGTGTCAGGTTAAGCACAGTCCTGTAAAATTGTTCAAAGGGGACGTTTCACTTGCAGTGGATCCTGATGCAGTCTGGAATTCCGGTGTGATGGTCTGGATAGATGTCTGCCTAATACTCATCACGACCCTCTTCAACTGTCGGTGGTCTGTTCAAATGTGTGTGAACTCTTATGGGACTTAGCTGCTAAGGTCATCAGTCCCTAATCTTACACTCTACTTAACCTAAATCATCCTAAGAACAAACACACATACCCATGCCCGAGGGAGGACTTGAACCTCCGCCGGGACCAGCCACACAGTCCATGACCGCAGCGCCTAAGACCGCTCGGCTAGTCCCGCGCGGCTGTCGGCGGTCTCTGTCAGTCAACAGATGAGGTCGACCTGTACGTTTTTCCACTGCACTATTAGATCGGAAACAGTGGACCAAGGGATGTTTAGGAGTGTGGAAATCTCGTGTACAGACGTATGACACAAGCGACACCCAATCACCTGTCACGTTCGAAGTCCGCAAGTTCCGCGGAGTTCCCAATTCTGCTCTCTCACAATGTCTAATGACTACTGAGGTCGCTGATATGGAGTGCCTAGGAGTAGGTGGCCGCACAATGCACCTAAAATGAAAAACTTATGTTTTTGGGGGTGTCCGGATATTTTTGATCACATAGTATATATACGGAGTATTTTCAACGTCGGCGAAAACAGTTTCCCAGTATCTAGACGATCCATATGATTAAGATGGTCATTTTATTTTCGTCCATGTTTTGAAACATTGTGAGCCATTATCCAGTGGCTTTAAGAGGATTTTATTTCAGGAATACATTTATAAGAAACTTTAAAATAATCTGTTTATTATTCTATGTCATTGTCGTTCACATGGAATCCGAACCTTTTCCTGTTGTTAAATATCCGAGTTTACTTGCTTAAATCTGAAAGAATGTTATTAAAAACGAATAATAACTCTAGTTTTTTTGTTTACTGGAAGGTAAAACTGAAAGTAGTGATACCTCAATAAGGTAATTGTTCTGTCGTACAGTAATGTTCAGAGATGAAGTTCAGTTTTGAAATCTAGTTATGTTTAAGTAGTTCTAAGTTCTAGGGGACTGATGACCTCAGAAGTTAAGTCCCATAGTGCTCAGAGCCAACCTCATAGTCTTGTAACGACATTCTGAACGTATTTTCGTCATTTCAGGGTGCAGTTCAATCGTTTTCTGGTCTTCCTTTATGTCCCATGTAATTACGTACATTGTGAAAAGTAATTGTCCTGCAACACTCGCTTGGTGTACGTCGTGCTTCGTCCTTTGTGCCTCATATCCCATATCTCTTGAGGTAGGCCCTCAATGTCTTGTTACGCCATTTTCAACGTGTGTAAAAGCAAAGTTAATTGAAATACTGTGTTACTGGCATGTTACCATTTTAAACTTAATTTATAATGATGGAGCACGCACAAACGAGACAAATAGAAGCTTCAGTTTACAGAGGCAACGATACTATGCTGGTCTGGTGGAATGACTCTGAAAGATAGAGTAGCAGACGATCACAACCGAAGCTCGTTGAAGGAGGCAAACATAGAGGGGAATTTCCCAGAGAATCACCTACGCTAACATGGGCATGACATGCGCCATGAACCAAACCCTATGACACGAACAGTACGTGACATAAAAGAACGTAAAAGAGACCACGGACGCCTACCGAATACAAAGACTAGAAACCTAAAGAAAGACCTGGGAACGATGGAACTGCACCGTGAAACGATACAAATACGTTGAAAATGGCGTAACAAGACATTGAGGGCCGACCTCGAGAGATATGGGCTATGAGGCACAAAAGACGAAGCACGACGTACACCAAGCGAGTGTTGCAGGACCATTACTTTTCACAATGTACGTAATTACATGGAACATAAAGGAAGACCTGAAAACGATTGAACTGCACCCTGAAATGACGAAAATACGTTCAGAATGTCGTTACAAGACTATGAGGTTGGCTCTGAGCACTATGGGACTTAACTTCTGAGGTCATCAGTCCCCTAGATCTTAGAACTACATAAACCTAACTAACCTAAGGACATCACACACATCCATGCCCGAGGCAGGATTCGAACCTGCGACCGTAGCGGGCTCGCGGTTCCAGACTGTAGCGCCTAGAACCGCTCGGCGACTCCGGCCGGCCAAGACTATGAGGGCTGACTTCAAGTGGCATGGGATGTAACTCACAAAAGACGAAGAAAGACGTGCACCAAACGATAGTTGCAGGACCATTACTTTTCGAAATATACGTAATTACATAGCAGGTCCCTCCCGAGAGTCGTCAGCACATTTTATCTGGTATTTCGGCAGATATTTGGAATATATTTTCTGAAAAGTATAGCTGAAGTCAGCCCAAACAAATACACAAATACTGTTCTTCACGCTTTTCATGCGATCCCCAATATATATATATATATATATATATATATATATATATATATATATATATATATATATATATATATAACCGGAAAGCGTCGCTTTGTTTCCCATTAAAAACTAAACGATTTTTGAAGCGGGATTTGAGCTGCTCGTTCGGTACAACAGTTGTAAATTTGTTTAGAACGATATTCGTTTCATCTACTAGGTCTACAACCTTGCTTCCACCGTTTTTTCTCGAAGTTCGGGGCTTTATTGCGAAAAACTTACAAACAAATTATGGTTCATAATATTGCCCATCGCTGGCCACTACATTCCCCCATATTTCGATTAGCATACTAACCCCGTGGCGGAAGAACTGGGCGTCTTTTGTGGGGATCCATGAATCGGTTCAATTTTGCACTTGTTCATATGGTCGGAAGTGCTGGTCAGCCAGACTGTATGCCACTGATCGAAAAAGGTGGTAGTCAGAGAGAGCATTGTATGGAGAATACGTTGGGAGGGATAGGACTTCTAATTTCAACGTTTCCATGTATGTTTTGACGGGTTTTGCGACATGGGGTCGAGGACAGACCGGCTGCAAAATTACCTTCACATGTCTATCGCTATATTGAGTCCGTTTGTGTTTCAGTGCTGGGCTCTAACGCATCAATTGCTTTCGGTAATGATGTTCTGTGACTGTCTTCGTCTGTTTCAGTAGTTACGTAAACGTTCTGTCTTCCACCGCCATGCCGGTCTTCGACATCAAAATGACCATTCGTAAGGCGTTGAAATCATTCTTAGCACGTTCTTCCAGTAATAGTTCCTTCACAAATGGTCTTACCCAGCACGGTAAGAGCCACAGCCGCAGATTTCTTCATGTTAAAGCAGAAAAAAAAACTTCCCGCAAATAGCGAGAAATGGGCACGCAAGTTGACGTACTTAATCGAGAATAACATTATGATGCAGTCACAAATCGACTAATATATTTATGGCATTATGTTTACAGATGCCTAAGTTTACTGTATTACACCTATGACTAACCTCATGAACCCCACTTGCCGCTACTGCCCTCTATTGCAAAACGGCGGAAGCAAAGTTGTAGACTTAATATATGTATTAACAGCGTCAATAAAACATGAAGAACAAGCAGAACTCCAGTAGCGACTGAGCGGCGCTGCTACGTGCGGTAGTAGTTGGCACACAAGTCGCTCTTTGAGTTTTGGTCATTCTTCGTGGTATACTGTGGCTGTTAATACATATCGATTATAAGAATATCTCCTAGCCTAATTTGGGACCGCTCTATCGACTGGAGACGTAAATTTCCTCTTTAGAATCATTTTGTTTGTAGTGGGTAAGAAACTGACGCTTTCCGTTGACACTGAGCACTGCATGAAGGACGCGAAGAGCTATATTTGCCTGGACTGATTCCAACTACGCATTGCAAAAACTGGAAATATCTTCCGAAACGCCTGAGAAATTGCGCCTAACGACTTTTACAACAGACACGAGGTATATACACCAGTGTGCAAAATGTAAGTAGGAAAGTAATATTCGCATTATATGTCGCTGCCAAGTAACATAGCTCCAAGATACTTGGACCAGACAAACAAAGAACTGATACAGTACAGAAGGTAACTGAAAGAAATAGGCAGTGACACTTTTATTCAAAAGCATTATTACGCTGAAGTTATCATGATTCATTATGGGCCCCAGGACAACTATAAACAGTTCTCAATAGGGTTCGACAATGTTGCTGGGTGCATTACGTATTCCTATCCCTCGCCGCATGAGGTTGCGTCCAGCATTGTCCAACATGATCGTTTTGGTGGTCCAGTTGTTATGATGCAGGGAGGCAGGGCGTACTGATCTCTAAATTTTTGAACACGGCACACTCACTGGTCAACGTTATTGTGACAATGTGCTTCTCCCACAAGTGCATCTTTTCAGAGATGCATTCGGCCCTGATTTCATTTTTATGGATGAAAATGCGCAGTCGCATCGAACAGTGCAGGCGGATGAGACGAGACGAGATGATATTCGGCGAATGGACTGGTCTGCCCGTCCCCCCTCCCTCTCCACCGGACTTAAATACACTACTGGCCATTAAAATTGCTACACCATGAAGATGACATGCTACAGACGCGAAAATTAACCGACGGGATGAAGATGCTGTGATATGCAAATGATTAGCTTTTCAGAGCATTCACACAAGGTTGGCGCCAGTGGCGACACCTACATCGTGCTGACATGAGGAAAGTTTACAACCGATTTCTCATACACAATCAGCAGTTGACCGGCGTTGCCTGGTGAAACGTTGTTGTGATGCATCGTGTAAGGAGGAGAAATGCGTACCATCACGTTTCCGACTTTGATAAAGGTCGGATTGTAGCCCATCGCGATTGCGGTTTATTGTATCGCGACATTGCTGCTCGCGTTGGTCGAGATCCAATGACTGTTAGCAGAATATGGAATCGGTGGGTTCAGGAGGGTAATACGGAACGCCGTGCTGGATCCCACGGCCTCGTATCACTAGCAGTCGAAATGACGGGCATCTTATCTGCATGGCTGTAACGGATCGTGCAGCCACGTCTCGATCCCTGAGTCAAGAGATGGGGACGTTTGCAACATAACAACCATCTGCATTAACAATTCGACGACGTTTGCAGCAGCATGGACTATCAGCTCGGAGACCATGGCTGCGGTTACCCTTGACGCTGCATCACAGACAGGAGCGCCAGCGATGTTGTACTCAACGATGAACCTGCGTGCACGAATGGCAAAACGTCATTTTTTCGAATGAATCGAGGTTCTGTTTACAGCATCATGATGGTCGCATCCCTGTTTGGCGACGTCGTGGTGAACGCACATTGGAAGTGTGTATTCGTCATGGCCATACTGGCGTATCATCCGGCGTGATGGTATGGGGTGCCATTGGTTACACGTCTGGGTCACGTCTTGTTCGCATTGACGGCACTTTGAACAGTGGACGTTACATTTCAGATGTGTTGCGACCTGTGGTTCTACCCTTCATTCGATCTCTGCGAAACCCTACATTTCAGCAGGATAATGCACGACCGCATGTTGCAGGTCCTGTACGGGCCTTTCTGGATACAGAAAATGTTCGACTGCTGCCCTGGCCAGCACATTGTCCAGATCTCTGACCAACTGAAAACGTCTGGTCAATGGTGGCCGAGCAACTGGCTCGTCACAATACGCCAGTCACTACTCTTGATGAACTGTGGTATCGTGTTGAGGCTGCATGAGCAGCTGTACCTGTACACGCCATCCAAGCTCTGTTTGACTCAATGCCCAGGCGTATCAAGGCCGTTATTACGGCCAGAGATGGTTGTTGTGGGTACTGATTTCTCAGGATCTATGCACCCAAATTGCGTGAAAATGTAATCACATGTCAGTTCTAGTTTAATGTATTTGTCCAATGAATACGCGTTTATCATCTGCATTTCTTCTTGGTGTAGCAATTTTAATGGCCAGTAGTGTATATTGTTCGGTGTTAAATCGCTTCCACCCGTTAATTTGTTCCTGCTATCAGGTCCGGAATTAAATGTTACGTGCCCTAGTTTAAATTGGCCGTTTATTCATTTGAGTGGTGGTGTGTAAGGGAGAATAGATTTGAATGGCACAACTGGTCTGAAGTTCCTCAGTGAGTGCGTCCGGTTTCAAGATTTTTGTTGTGTGAGTATCGAAACTTGTCCTAGTCGATTCTGTACCTTTTGTTTAGTTCTATTCGATTACGCTTCCGTCACAAGCATCGTTTCTAGCAAGTTTAACCTAGCTGTATTATGCTTGTATCAGGTTTTCCAGAACTTGTTGTTGCTTTATTATGCAAAAATTAATAGCTGTTCTCGTTAGATATAAGCACCATTCCTTTTAGTTATTCTTATTTGTGGGGTTTAAATTATTTATTAGTGTTGTGAAAGGTTATTTTAAACACATATCTTGGCGCCACTAATGCAATGTACAATCCTGAGAAACTTTCAAGAGCCGCCTCTTTTTGTAAACTGCTTGTTGTATGTTTGTTAGATCCAAATGTAATTGTGCTAGGAGTACCAGTGACTGCGCTGTTTGGTCAGCGTCCCGTGGAATGTGTGTCCAGTGCTCTGAACTGGTGCCGAGTATGAATTCTGCCCACCCCTTGGATTGTAAAAGTATGTTAACTGGAAATCCCCTGCATTTATAATTACATTTTAAACGTTTGGACGACCATTTGTATCCTATTACTTATTGAGTGGAGTGCTGGTTTATTTTAATAAAACTGTTACTGAGTAAATGATGTTTATTTGACGGCCTGGCTCTACCACTTCACAAGCGCCAAGCTCTCTGTGAACATTACCTGTTTCCATTTGTTTTACTGTGTTGAAGTGAGTCTGGAAGTGAAACTGATTCTGTGGGTATCCTAACGTTAACTTTGGGTGGCAAAATTTGACTGCTAGAAAGCATAGATAAATTTAACTGCGAATATTAAGAAAATCATACCCAGTCTGACTGTGAACTCTGATAAAAGAAAACTAATTACTTTGGAGTAAAGTTGGTTCAAAAAATGGTTCAAATGGCTCTGAGCACTATGGGACTTAACTTCTGAGGTCATCAGTCCCCTAGAACTTAGAACTGCTTAAACCTAACTAACCTAAGGACATCACACACATCCATGCCCGAGGCAGGATTCGAACCTGCCACCGTAGCGGTCGCGCGGTTCTAGATTGTAGCGCCTGGAACCGCTCGGCCACCCCGGCCGGCTTAGAATTGGTCACTGTGAAATTTGATTAAAGAATTAATCTGTTATCTTCATAATTTGTTGTATCTGGGTGCAAACTGCTCTTGTGGCTACAGCAGAGCTTCAAAATCTAAGTGCAGAGATACGCAGAGGTGCAATGCGTACTCTAAAAGCATTGTTATCATTTTTGGTTCATAATTTTCTGATAATTGTTTTTAAATATTAGAAAATTAATTACCTCTTCCGATGTCGACAATGATTCCAGTTTAAGTGAACTCACTTCGAATTTGATTCCAGTTGACTTAATAACGTTTAACGAAACTTAAACATTGCTTATAACCCAAAAATTACAAATATTAAACTTCCAGAAATTGAACTTCACATGTATATGTCTCCTTAAACGAATTCTCAAAATCTAATTGTTAAATCCATTTCTCTCTCAATGATCGATAAATTATAGCAGAAAAAATGAAAAGCAAAAAGATTTCTGATCTCGATGTCTGACGAACCAAGCATGTAGCACTGTCAAACAGCTGCCGAAAATAAAACAAACTTAATAATTAATTACTTGTAATCCATTCTTCACAAATATTATCGTAGAACGTAAATACAATTATTTTTCTTTCCGGAATATTACTTCTACTGAATCATAATATAATTCCAAAAATCACTGTTGTTTGTTCCTTGCTGCTACTAAACCAAGACTCGACTGTTCATGTCTAACGCCAAAGCTCAACTGATCGTCTCCTCTCCTCGAGATGAACAGATGAATCTGGCCTGCATCTTGGCAGAACAAAGATCACCTCTGACTCACTCTCTGCAGCGCAGCGTCTCTGTCGATGCTGCGGTCGTATGTCTACGCAATTCAAACCTTACGAGCGCGATTCCTGGCATCCAAAACAAGAAAAATCAAAAGGTCATTTTGGAATCGCTTCCCTGGCACGATCGCCATAACTGCTGTACTTGGTTCGCAAGGACGCGGTGTTGGCCGTTCTAGACTTCAACTAAATTCCATTGGCTGAGGATTCGGATCATGTTATAGCCTTTTGTACTGATTGTAATTTAATACTTAAATTTACCCAGCTGGCTGCACCTTTGAACCAGTTACGTAGGAAAGGGGAGGCGTTTTATTGGTTGAAAACCAGCAGCCGGCATTTGATGCATTGAAATCGGCATTAAGTAAAGCCTCTGTTCTGGCTAGCCCGGATTTTCATCAGCCATTCATAGTCCAGACCGATACATCTAATTTACGTGTCGTGGCAATTTTGCAGCTGGATCAAGACAGTCCAGGTCTTTGTGTCCTGCCGAGGTAAAATATTCCGTCTATGAATCAGAGGCATTTTCTGTCCTCTTCGCACTAGAAAAATTCAGATTCTATCTCGAACATCAAGAGTTTTTCCTTGAAACGGATAAGCACTCTTTACGCCAGGTCCTTGCTTGACCACGTAAAACCTGGTTGCATTGCCTATTGGGCCATCCGTATTTCAGAATTCCGTCAAACATATAAAGAGGCTCCGACTATCCTTTGGTTACTGCTCTAAGCCGCATGTTTGAAGAGGATGTTAGGGATCTTAGTAATCCTGAATACACGGTCGGGGAGGCTTGGATTAGCTGAGATACTCTCCTTGTTTGGTAATCTCAACGAGAGACAAGGACAAGACACCAGCCTTCCGGAGATGAAACGGAGACTTGTCACTGGGGAGGAAGTACTTAGTTACCATATACAATAGGACTTGACATGCTATCTTGCTCGTGGGAACAACAGGGTGAACCTCTGCATTCTGTGAGAGTCGGTGCTAGCGATTTTCAAGTATTTTCATGAGTGCGCTACTCGGTGGGCACTTGGGAATATATAAGACCATTCAGAAAATCAAGGAATATCTCACTAGGCCATACTTAAACGAAGATGTGAGGAGATTGGTGCATCAGTATGGAGCTTGTGAGTTTTCCAAGCTGAATTCCGACACATGCAAGGGTTTTCTTCATTCCAAGTAGGATGAGAGACCAACGGAAAAGGTGTTTATTGATTTTATAGGACATCTGTGTCATACGCAGAGGGGTAATGAGTATGTACTCGTCGTTAGTGATGCCTTTACACATTTCTTATCGATGATCCCTAGTGGAGGAGTAACAGTTGTACTAACGATTATATGTCTTCACAAAACAATTTCCGTATTTGGGGTACCTAAGTCTATAGTGAGTGACAATGCAGCTGCTTTTGTTCCAAGGGAATTTGAGAGATTTAGCTTTCATAAAGGATTGTCTCATATGACGACCACTTTTTACCGCCCTCAGTCTTTCCTGACTGAGAAGATGAATCGTAATCTAAAGTCTGGTCTAATAATATTCCATTCTCGAGCTGAGTCAGAATGGCACAGGTGTAATCGTTGCTTGAATCTAGGATTTAACACCACCTCTCACGAGGCCCGTAAAATGACCATGACGTCTTTAATGTCTGCTTATTCTATCAATTCTCCCTTGTCGAATCTTTGGTCAGTGAACGACCTCCTCCTGGGAAAAGCGACCCATGAAGTCATTCTGGACAACTGGAGGTTGGCAAACATTAATATTGACCATGCACATTGGAGGGATGCTGTGCTGTACAACCAAGGTAGGCACCCCGCGAAATTGAATATCGGATGCGTAGTTTTCATTAAAAATTTCCATGTCCAAAGGAAAGTCGATAAGAAAATCTCAAATAAGTTGTTACCCCACTTTGTGGGAGCTTGTAAGATGGTGCAAGTCCTCACACCACTCAACCTCTGGGTGAGTACCAATCCACAGGTAAAAAGCATCATGTTAAGACTGGTTCTGGTACTGAAAATTTTGCAGAATCCCTCCATGGCGAATTTAGTTAAAGGGGGCGGGGGAAATGAACCATGCTGAACCTTGCTGATAGTGCGCATTGTTACGCTCTTTGGCTGCTACCCAGCAACAGCTTTCCTCCCAGCTCTGGAGAGGGCGAGCGCAGTAACTTCCAGGCTTATACAGGTGTGCCGGGCTGGTCGAAAGCGTGGATGGCTGTCAAGATGGAAGTTCCTGCTGGAAACAGGAGCATGGAATACATTCCAGCTGCCAAACTCAGTTGTCACCTCCAGAGCACGCCTTGGCCGAATGCACGACGACGGTGCTGTGCTTATGTGAGCATGCAGACAGGAGACGAACTGGGTGGATCTACATTGAGCAAAGCAGTAGTCAAGTCGTGGGGCACGAGCAAAGGAAGGCTGGTGTACCAGTTACCACTTGGAACAGCCCCAGATCAACCAAACAGAATTGAACATGGTGAGCATGTTTGAGAACAGTTTCTGTTGGTGTTCGCTCGTGCCGTGGTGGGCTCCTTTAACATACAGTCCAGTCTACTTTAGTGCCATTTGCCGGAGCTTCATTCCCTATTGGTTTGCACTTGATTTCTTACTAGGAATTTTTGACTCGAGCCGACGGACTTGAAAAGGATTAATTATCGCACTTGATTTCTTACTAGGAATTTTTGACTGGAGCCGACGGACTTGAAAAGGATTAATTATCTATTGTTTGGTATTAAATCGCTCATGCTCATTAACAAATTTGTGTTGTTGCGGACGGAATTAAATGTTATTTGTTCTATTTTAAATTGGCCATTTATTCGTTTGAGTACAGGGATGTACGGGGAGAACACATTTGAGTAATACAGCTGGACTCAACATGCTCAGTGAGTGTGTCCGGGTTTAAGATTTTTATTATGTGTTTACTGTAACTTGGCCTAAGCTTAGTTCTACTCGATTAGACTTATGTCATCAGCACTGTTTCTTGCGAGTTTCAAGATAGCTGTATTATGCTTATATCAGGTTTCCCAGGGCTCGTTGTTATTGCTTTATTATGCAGAAATTAATAGTTATTCTCGTTAGATAGAAGCATTATGTTTTTAATTCTTCTTATTTGTGGTGTTTAAATTCTTTACTACTGTTGTGAAAGGCTATTTTGCATATCTGTTTGTAGGTGAGCGTAATCCAGCGTGTGAACCTGTGAAACTTTGAAGAGGAACCCGCTTTTGTGAACTGGGTATTACGCGTCTGTTAAACGTATGGTATTTATATGTTTTAGAAGCACCAATGACTGCCCTATCTGGCCAGCATACTGTAGAATGGTGCGTCTGGTATTGCGAACTGGGCCCATGTTTGAGTTACGCCCACACTCAGTAGATCGTAAAAAGAAGATAACTGGACAGCTGCTGGCATTTATAATTACATTGTAAAGTTTTTAGCAACCTTCTTGTATCTTTTTACTTAATGAGTGCAGTGTAGGTTTGTTTTATTGAAACTTTTATTGTGCAAATGATGTTTATTTTGTGGCCTTGCTGTACCATTCCCCAAGCAACTAGCTCACTGCCCATCTCAGTGGTAACAGAGTGTGGTACTCTGTCAGCCGGACCTCGTGTTGAGGCTGTGGCCGAGTGCACGATACCGGAATGGTACCTACGAGGTGCATTCAAGTTCTAAGGCCTCCGATTTTTTTTCTTCGGACTGGAAAGAGATAGAAACATGCGCATTGTTTTCAAATGAGGCCGCGTTCATTGTCAATACGTCCCAGAGATGGCAGCACCGCACGGCAGATGGAATTTTACCGCCAGTGGCGAGAATGAGAACTGTTTTAAATACTTAAAATGGCGACGTTTTCCTTACTTGAACAGCGTGCAATCATTCGTTTTCTGAATTTGCGTGGTGTGAAACCAATTGAAATTCATCGACAGTTGAAGGAGACATGTGGTGATGGAGTTATGGATGTGTCGAAAGTACGTTCGTGGGTGTGACAGTTTAATGAAGGCAGAACATCGTGTGACAACAAACCGAAACAACCTCGGGCTCGCACAAGCCGGTCTGACGACATGATCGAGAAAGTGGAGAGAATTGTTTTGGGAGATCGCCGAATGACTGTAGAACAGATCGCCTCCAGAGTTGGCATTTCTGTGGGTTCTGTGCACACAATCCTGCATGACGACCTGAAATTGCGAAAAGTGTCATCCAGGTGGGTGCCACGAATGCTGACGGACGACCACACGGCTGCCCGTGTGGCATGTTGCCAAGCAATGTTGACGCGCAACAACAGCATGAATGGGACTTTCTTTTCGTCGGTTGTGACAATGGATGAGACGTGGATACCATTTTTCAATCCAGAAACAAAGCGCCAGTCAGCTCAATGGAAGCACACAGATTCACCGCCACCAAAAAAAATTCGGGTAACCGCCAGTGCTGAAAAAATTATGGTGTCCATGTTCTGGGACAGCGAGGGCGTAATCCTTACCGATTGCGTTCCAAAGGGCACTATGGTAACAGGTCCATCCTACGAAAATGTTTTGAAGAACAAATTCCTTCCTGCACTGCAACAAAAACGTCCGGGAAGGGCTGCGCGTGCGCTGTTTCACCAAGACAACGCACCCGCACATCGAGCTAACGTTACGCAACAGTTTCTTCGTGATAACAACATTGATGTGATTCCTCATGCTCCCTACTCACCTGACCTGGCTCCTAGTGGCTTTTGGCTTTTTCCAGCAATGAAAGACACTCTCTGTGGCCGCACATTCACCAGCCATGCTGCTATTGCCTCAGCGATTTTCCAGTGGTCAAAACAGACTCCTAAAGAAGCCTTCGCCGCTGCCATGGAATCATGGCCTCAGCATTGTGAAAAATGTGTACGTCTGCAGGGCGATTACGTCGAGAAGTAACGCCAGTTTCATCGATTTCGGGAGAGTAGTTAATTAGAAAAAAAATTGGAGGCCTTAGAACTTGAATGCACCTCGTATTTGAGTGTGCAGACAGGTGGCAAAATGCGTGGCTGTACTGCAAAAAACTTGAAAAGAGCTGATTAATTGTTGTTTGGTGTGTACGCAGGGAATAGATTTGAGTGGTATAACTAGTGTGAACTTAGTGAGTACGTACATTTTTAAGACTTTAATTACTTAAGTATTGTAGCTAGTTCTAGTCGATGGCGTACAATTTACGTAACTCTATAACCACTCATCAGCAATGTTCCTCGCAAGTTTCAAATTAACTGCCGGCCGGAGTGGCCGAGCGGTTCTAGGCGCTACAGTCTGGAGCCGAGCGACCGCTACGGTCGCAGGTTCGAATCCTGCCTCGGGCATGGATGTGTGTGATGTCCTTAGGTTTGTTAGGTTTAATTAGTTCTAAGTTCTAGGCGACTCATGATCTCCGAAGTTAAGTCGCATAGTGCTCAGAGCCCTTTGAACCATTTCAAATTAACTGTTTACGCATTTCTAATGGCGTTTAAACATTCAGATAACCATTTTTAACTTGCTGCTTGATGAGGATGGTGTTAGTTTAATTTAACAAAACTGTTAATGTGTGAATGATGTTTATTTGACGACCTGGTCCTCTCCATGCGCTCAGCTTACTGGCCATCACAGTAAATAGGATTAATAGAAGAAACAGAAAATAGAGAAGCTATAAAGAAGAGCAGCGAATACCGTCAAAGATTCGTTTAACAAGCGCGAAGACGTCAAGGAGATACTTAACCAATTGCATTGGTAGAGACTACTACAGAGGTGTTCTTCACCCAAATATCACTTACTGTTAAAGTTCTCCGAGCGTATGTTCATAGGAGAGTCAACTAAAATTATGATTAACGCATCGAATATCTCATGAAAAGCCCATTATGGGAAAATTAGGGAGTTTCGACCTCAAGTGGAGGTTGGTAGTATAGCTATAGGGCTTCCAGCGCATGGTATGCTAAGTACCGTACCAGATTTAGTACTGTGCCCCTGACGTCTCACAAAGACGTTGCCTACATGCTGCGGTAGAAGAGCGAAGAGATGCTTTATTGGCACCAGCCTGACATTGCGTCATCAGCAAAACACACACACACACACACACACACACACACACACTACATGCTGCGGTAGAAGAGTGAAGAGATGCTTTATTGGCACCAGCCTGACACTGCTTCATCAGCAAAAAAAACACACACACACACACTACATGCTGCGGTAGAAGAGTGAAGAGATGCTTTATTGGCACCAGCCTGACACTGCTTCATCAGCAAAACACACACACAAACACACACACACACACACACACACACACACACACACACACACCGGCCACTGCTAGCACGTAAAAGCACCGCAACACGACGTGGCATGGACTCAACTAATGTCTGAAGTAGTGCTGGAGGGAACTGACACCATGAATCCTGCACGGCTGTTCATAAATCCGAAAGAGTACCTGGGGTCGAGATCTCTTCTGAACAGCACGTTGCAAGGCATCCCATATATGCACAATAATGTTTGGCGGCCAGAGAAAGTGTTTAAACTCAGAACAGTGCTCCTCGAGCCACTCTGTAGCAATTCTGGACGTGTGGGGTGTCACATTGTCCTACTGGAATTGCCCAAGTCCGTCGGAATGCACGATGGACATGAATGGATGCAGGTGATCTGACAGGATGCTTACGTACGTGTCACCTTTCAGAATCGCTTCTAGATGTATCAGGGGTCCCATATCACTCCAACTACATATGCCCCACATAATTACAGAGCCTCCACCAGCTTGAAGAGTCCCCTGCTGACATGCAGGGTCCATGGATTCATGAGGTTATCTCCATACCCATGAACTTCCATCCGCTCGATACAATTTGAAACGAGATTCGTGCGACCAGGCAACATCAACTGTCTAATGTCGATGTTGACGGGCCCCAGAGAGTCGTAAAGCTTTGTGTCGTGCAGTCATCAAGGGTAAACGAGTGGGCCTTCTACTCCGAAAGCCCATATCGGTGGTTGGTTCAAATGGCTCTGAGCTCTATGGGACTTAACATCGATGGTCATCAGTCCCCTAGAACTTAGAACTACTTAAACCTAACTAACCTAGGGACATCACACATCACCCAGTCATCACGAGGCAGAGAAAATCCCTGACCCCGCCGGGACTCGAACCCGGGAACCCGGGCGCGGGAAGCGAGAACGCTACCGCACGACCACGAGCTGCGGGCCATATCGGTGGTATTTCATTGAATGGTTCGCACGACACTTGGTGGTGGCCCAGCACTTGAAATCTGCAGCAATTTGCGTAAGGGTTGATCTTCTACCACGATGAACGATTCTCTTCAGCCGTCGTTGGACCTGTTCTAGCAGGATCTTTTTCTGGCCTCAGCGATGTCGGAGATTTGATGTTTTACCGGATTTCTGATGTTCGCGGTGAAATGATGATACGGGAAATTCCCCACCTCATCCCTACCTCGGAAATGCTGTGTCCCATCGCTCGCGCGCCGGTTACAACACCAAGTTGAAACTCACTTAAATCTTGATAACCTGCCATTACAGCAGCAGTAACCGATCTAACAACTGCGCCAGACACGTGTCTAATATAGGCGTTGCCGACCGCAGCGCCGTATTCTTCCTGTTTACATATCTCTGTATTTGAATACGCACGCCTGTACCAGTTTCTTTGGGGCTTCAGTGTATATTTGCATTTGCACACACGCACGCATATGTGCGTAGTTTAATGGAATGGGAAAGACATTTATCGAAATATCGTCCACAAAAAAATTACAGATCACACAGGCATATTGTAATATGTAAGCTTGTTTTTTACATTATGCAGTATTATCAGCTCCCCAAATAATTATTCATGACAGTTGTTACCAGCAGCTTTTGATGCAAGTAGCAGAGGTAAACGGTCACCGAGCGCGCAGGCACATAACTCTCTAGCTCAATCTCTCTCTCTCTCTCTCACACACACACACACACACACACTTTTGTCCACAAACAACATGTCAGAAAATGGTTTAATGAAATGAGAGAGACATTTGTTGAAGTATTGTCCAGAAAAAATTTACAGAACACAAATGTGTACTGTAAAACGTAAACTTGTTTCTTACATCTCGCAATATAGCAGCTTCACAAATAATTTCATTGTCATGAGAGTCGTTTACAAACACGCTCACACACACACACACACGCACACACACGCACACACACACACACACACATACATACACACACGCACGAATGTGACAATGGTTACTTTAAGTTATTAAATTAGAACAGAACACTTAATGGTTCCATGTATAAATACGGGGATGAGTCTGGACAATGACAGGCTGACAAGATTTTACTTACGTTCTATTATCTTTCATACTTTACTCTTCCATTATGTTTTCATGCTAATCAGTGTATAAGATCGAGTGGGGAGCGATAAAATGGATATTGTATTTGCCGACCATATGATTGTGTGTATTTCACAAAATTGTCACAAAGTAGTCCATAACGACGCAAATATCTGTTGAACACATTTCGTATCACTCACTCACACATGTCACTACTGCTGTTAAAAATAATGAATGAACCATTCTGGAACTCCTTAGGCAGAAACTGATGTTAACACGGACAATGCCACGTACTTCTCAATCTAAAGCAAAACACATTTTTTGTCACTGGTATCTGAAATGATACAGTGTCTACCAACATTGTCTCCCTGAATTTTCAAGAAGATGACCTGCTCTTATTTGTACCACATGCGGAATATTTTGTCACCAGGGACAAGGTTTTTCGGCGATGAATGATCACTGCTCGATAGCAGGTCACACGAAAAACTTTGACTTATGTAGCTCATAAAAATTATGTAAGTTTTTTCTTTATTTCTGTCTCAATAAGTGTCTTATGATCACCTTTTAACAATCCATCGACAACACGTAGGTTACAGTTACTTTTTCATAATACAGCTACAAGTATGTTTCATTTTGATGGCAGTGGTGATGACAGTTGTCTGACAGCCCAAACTGCAGATTCAGACAATCTGGGTGACACATGCAATGAGGGCGCAGCTCAGATGAAAAAACAGCTTGACAAGATAAGAGACAAGCACGTGACACAATACCGCACTCTCGTTAGGTAACACCGACGTACACCAACTAAGCTCTCAGAGACATTCACCTTCTGTGACGGGCATGTAATATTGGCCCTAGGATTCTGCCTGTGTGTTCAATACTCCTTTGAAATCAAATACGGTCTCTTGTCACCTGTTCCCAAGATCTAAAGCGTGTTGTTTGATACGCGAAATCCCAGACAATAATTGCGTGAGCTGTTTATAAATATTTCGAAATTGCGAACTGAAACTTTTGTAGCATTCTTCCCACCGAATGGTTGTTTTCACACGCAGCTTCCCATTCTGCAGTTGAGTCATTTACTTCATTTTCTGTAACTATCAGAAACATCGGGCAGTAATTGCTGCTTACCGAAGTTCCTCTTCAGTAGATGCTACTTCATTACTACGTGAATTACTGCCTATCGCTTTAGAAGCTAGCAAGAAATATTTTCGCTCTACAAAATGACTGAATTTTCCAGTGGACATAGTGCATATGTGCTGATGTTTAAAAAAAGAGACCATCTTCTATTCTTGAACGTCAAGTCCAATTTCGTTCTCTTGATGCTTGTACATTCTCATGCTGATATGTATGTCTTCGTCTTTCAAGAATTACCCACCACTTTTATCTATTGCAGGATTAACTATATTCCTATACTTGTAGCCTCTGCTGAAATTTACAGGTTTGCAAGAGAGACAGTTTTGCTTATTTGCATTGGTTCAAATGGTTCAAATGGCTCCTAGCACTATGGGACTTAACTACTGAGGTCATCAGTCCCGTAGAACATAGAACTACTTAAACCTAGCTAACCTACGGTCATCACCTACATCCATGAACGAGGCAGGATTCGAACCTGCGACCGTAGCAGTCGCGCGGTTCCAGACTGTAGCGCCTAGAACCGCTCGGCCACTCCGGCCGGCATTTGCATTGGTAGTTCCAAGAATTTTTCCGCAATGTCACAGCTCTCGTGTTGTATAGCTTTCTTTGTTGGGTTCAGTTTTAAACAACAGATTCTATTTCAATGATATTTCCGCCATTGGACTGTACAAACTTCTCTATTTTACATTACTATCATGATTTCATTCTTAAGCCAGTAGGAAGTACAACAGTGTTGGATGTAATTAGACTTATTAAGTGAAATCATCGTCGAGACCTATTGAACTGGGTGCCCCATCGTGTAGTCTTGATGATGACTTCACGTAACAAATTCTAATTATACCCAACAGTAGTGTATCTGGTAACGTCTTAAGGCCGAAATCGTGACAATAATGTAAAACAAAGAGATTTGTACAGTAAAATGTCGCAAATATCATTCAAAACTTATTACCCCACTGTGGCCCAAAAATATAAGAAGAATAGGTTATATAATCCTCTCACTTTCAGGTATCTTAATTTGTGAATTATTAAATCGTCTCCTTCGATATCTATCAGTGAATCACCAATCATTCACATTCTTATTATTGCATCGAATCTGTTGCTGTGGACAGTATCGTGCATTTTGTCTAATGATTTAGCAAATAAGTAAGTATCGCTGCTAGTCTGTCTCCTTTCTCTGCGACAGTTTTCTTTCGTAATATTTCTTTATCTTGTTCAGAATCATCATCGTAATCATCATCTTCCTTATCATATCATCTGCTTCTTCCCCAAAGTCTCCACCTTCTGCCTTCTGCTTTCACAAATACCTTGTTTTCTTTGGCATTAACTTCGTCTTTTTCTTGGTCTTACTTCTCGTTTTGGAGCTACTGCCCTTCTGGGCTCAGTCTCTGTAGAGGCTGAGAAACGCTTTTAAATGCTTTTCCCAGTACAATGTCAACTTCAGTCTTCCTTTTTTGCAGCAACAACTGCTTCTCGGAGATATTTTATCGGTGTTTCAATAAGACCTAGCGAGATTATTTTATATCCAACACATTAGGCACAGACGGAATGGGGTATGGAAGTGAGAACAATGTAATATCTCATTAATATATCCATTAATTGACGATAAGAGATTATGTAAATATTTTACTTAACCTTCTTTTAAATAATGATTCACTGTGTTTGTCGTCGGTAACAGCAATAAAATTGGATACTAGTTTCACGTTTAAATGTTCACCCAGTTACTTTTATGTAAAATAATGATTTCTCAGCTGATTAAACTGTAAAATTTTGTGTAAGTAGAAAAATTATTGTTAGCAGACTCAGTTTTCATTTTACGACAGAACCGCTGTACCATCATAAAATTGTAACAAATTGTCACAAACATTGCCATTGTATACCCAGTTACAGATAAGCGTCAGTCAGGTATTCTATAACAACAAACCTAAGGAAACTGCAATACAGGATGACCCAGAAGTCTGTTAACATTTGAAAACGCACTTATTTACGGAATGATGTACTTGATACTTGGAACACATGCCTGAACTGACATGCGATTTTGTTGAAATCAAAAACCAGTGCAATAACTGCCAAAGAGATGGCGCTAGACAGCGACATGTCAATGATGCCGCCTGCTAATCACGTATAAAATAAGCTGTAGTGAGAAAGGGAGTCGTATGTGCCAGCAATCGCGGCATGTTGACATTACCGGAAAAGGCACTGTTAGTGAAGCTTAATGGAGAAGCCGCTACTACAGCTTTATGATCCTGTTGCCATAAGAAGGATATTCTAACGGGTAAAGGTCCCGTGAGGCTGCTCCCGGCGGAGGTTCGAATCCTCCCTCGGGCGTGGGTGTGTGTGTGTTTGTCCTTGGGATAATTTAGTTTAAGTAGTGTGTAAGCTTAGGGACTGATGACCTTAGCAGTTAAGTCCCATAATATTTCACACACACACATAAAGGTCCCGTGACAAGTGTCGCTGTGGAGAAAATGATCACGAAGTTCGAAGCCGTGGGTTGCTTAGACAATCGGCCGCATGGTGGGCGACCAGACACAAGTGCTACTGCTGCTCGGACAGTTCAGGAAGAAATGGAGACTTCAGGGGGTTCATTGGACAGCACTAAGGCGACCCTCCAGTGCTATCCGTACAAAATGCAGCATCGTCACGAATTGTTGGCCACCATTTTTGTGAGACAGGGAGCATCTGTACTGTGGGCAATTCAAAAAATGCGCGAAGATGACGATTGATTTTCTAACGTACTCGCGACAGATGAAGCCCATATAACTTTCCGAGGGTTTGTCAGCACCAAAAGCTGCAGAATTTTGGCTACCGAAACTCCTAGAACTGTTGTGGAAAACTCAATGCAAGACGCGAAAGTCACATTGTGGTGTGGGTTTAGCAGATCAATCCAGATCGGACCCTTTTTCTTCAAGGAAATGTGGGACACTGCTTATCAAACTGTCAACATGATGGGTACGAGGTACGCTAATATGTTACAGAATCACACCATCCCTAGCGTGGCTTATAAACACTTGTTGGTAGGTAACGACTTTTGTGCAGGATGGCTCTCTACCTCATATTGCTACATCTCTGAAAGATCTTTTGTGTACATCGTTTGCTGAGGATCGTGTGCTGAGCTACCGCTTCCGTATTCCGTAATGCTTGGTCTACCTAGGTACCCTGACCAAAATCAGCGTGTTTATTCGTTGTGAGGTTACTTGAATTCACAAACCAACCCGATCGTCCGACCTCATTATGGATGCTAAAAGACAATATCCGGAGGCTATTTCTCGCCGTACCTACTGATATGCCGTATAGTGCTGTTCACAAAATTGTCCCTCAACTACAGATATTGCCGATGAATGATGGCTGACCTGCTGACCATTTGCTATAAAGAACGTCATCTCTGCTAAAAATCAGTTGTTATGCTAAATACTTCATTTGTATCATATGAAGCTGCTTCTGTTACTCATTTTGTGCACTTAGTTGGTTTCACGTCATCTCAAGCACATGTGCCAATTTTCACCCCTCTACCTACATTATTCCGTGAACTATTGTATTTTCAAATGTTAACGGACTTTTGGGTCACCCTGTGAAATTCTCCATGTTTCGCCATCTCATATCCCGTGACATACAAGCATAAATTATTTTATTGTAATGACTAGCCCCGATATAACTGTAACAAACTGCCCCAAAATCATCATTTTATATTCAGATAACATTAAGCATCAGTTTGAACACGATAACAACTAGTTCCATGGAAACTGTAACAAAGTGCTTCAAACATAACGATTTTATATTCAGCTATCAACAATTTGTGTCCGTACTGTAGTAGGAAGACTGGTGCTATCTCTTACATGGGGAAACATTTTACATTTAAAGCTGAGTTAAATGCTGGTAAAAACACACCTTTCTTCTAATAAATGTTATCACATGACGGTAGTGTTCAGCTGCAGACTAGAGAGCGGGTTGTCAGTATTAGAAAGACTGACCACTCAACCAACCAGGGACACTAGAAGAGTCTAGTATAAAATCCCTGAGGAGGTGTCGAAACGTTGATTATAGAAAGAAGGTACCTGGTTAGGAACATGATGCAGCCTAACAGCCTAGACACTTCAATGACAATGGCCATGGAATCATGAAGACTTATACTTTTAGTATATCTTGCAGACACTGGGCTTTGCACGGTCCAACATGTCAAGAGCATTCTGTCAGTTTGGGGAGAGCCTCAATTTCCAGCTTAACTGCCGTTGTTAACAACGTACTGATGATAGGAGACACTAATGCTTAACGTAGATTACGACAGTATATAGGTTGTTCAATCTTGCACAACAACAATCAGTGACCAGCCATATAATCTACAACCACCTTCACGGAAGGGGGTAAGGAACCCACCGCTCCAGACATGTATACTTCTTTGACGTTACAGTACATGAAAGGACAAACGGAAGCATATACCTGATGACTGCGTAATAGGTGTGCTGTCTTAAGAAATGGTTCTTGTGTCAGGTAAACTTAACTCGGCAGATACGAAGAACCGTGCCTTCTAACAGTCCCTTGTAACGACTCCAGTAACTCCTTAAGAACTGCAGTCTGACATCAGTATGAGAGAACGAAGTTAAACGAGCAGCACAAGACTACATTAATCACGCAACGGAAGAATATCAGACATAGTATCAGAAATTGAACAGCAGTGAACATCGGTTAACAAGATCCCAACAACATCGAAAGTTCAAAAATGGTTCAAATGGCTCTGAGCACTATGGGACTCAACTGCTGAGGTCATTAGTCCCCTAGAACTTAGAACTAGTTAAACCTAACTAACCTAAGGACAGCACAAACATCCATGCCCTAGGCAGGATTCGAACCTGCGACCGTAACGGTCTTGCGGTTCCAGACTGCAGCGCCTTTAACCGCACGGCCACTTCGGCCGGCCAACATCGAAAGTGTTGCAGTGAGCAGCTTATAGTTTATCACTTTGCATCAGGGATGTTGATGTTGTTGTTGTGGTCTTCAGTCCTGAGACTGGTTTGATGCAGCTCTCCATGCTACTCTATCCTGTGCAAGCTTCTTCATCTCCCAGTACCTACTGCAACCTACATCCTTCAGAATCTGCTTAGTGTATTGATCTCTTGGTCTCCCTCTACGATTTTTACCCTCCACGCTGCCCTCCAATGCTAAATTTGTGATCCCTTGATACCTCAAAACATGTCCTACCAACCGATCCCTTCTTCTAGTCAAGTTGTGCCACAAACTTCTCTTCTCCCCAATCCTATTCAATACCTCCTCATTAGTTACGTGATCTACCCATCTTATCTTCAGCATTCTTCTGTAGCACCACATTTCAAAAGCTTCTATTCTCTTCTTGTCCAAACTGGTTATCGTCCATGTTTCACTTCCATACATGGCTACACTCCGTACAAATACTTTCAGAAACGACTTCCTGACACTTAAATCTATACTCGATGTTAACAAATTTCTCTTCTTCAGAAACGATTTCCTTGCCATTGCCAGTCTACATTTTATATCCTCTCTACTTCGACCATCATCAGTTATTTTGCTCCCTAAATAGCAAAACTCCTTTACTACTTTAAGTGTCTCATTTCCTAATCTAATCCCCTCAGCATCACCCGATTTAATTTGACTACATTCCATTATCCTCGTTTTGCTTTTGTTGATGTTCATCTTATATCCTCCTTTCAAGACACTGCCCATTCCGTTCAACTGCTCTTCCAAGTCCTTTGCTGTCTCTGACAGAATTACAATGTCATCGGCGAACCTCAAAGTTTTTACTTCTTCTCCATGAATTTTAATACCTACTCCGAATTTTTCTTTTGTTTCCTTTACTGCTTGCTCAATATACAGATTGAATAACATCGGGGAGAGGCTACAACCCTGTCTCACTCCTTTCCCAACCACTGCTTCCCTTTCATGCCCCTCGACTCATATAACTGCCATCTGCTTTCTGTACAAATTGTAAATAGCCTTTCGCTCCTTGTATTTTACCCCTGCCACCTTCAGAATTTGAAAGAGAGTATTCCAGTTAACGTTGTCAAAAGCTTTCTCTAAGTCTACAAATGCTAGAAACGTAGGTTTGCCTTTTCTTAATCTTTCTTCTAAGATAAGTCGTAAGGTTAGTATTGCCTCACGTGTTCCAACATTTCTACGGAATCCAAACTGATCTTCCCCGAGGTCCGCTTCTACCAGTTTTTCCATTCGTCTGTAAAGAATTCGCGTTAGTATTTTGCAGCTGTGACTTATTAAACTGATAGTTCGGTAATTTTCACATCTGTCAACACCTGCTTTCTTTGGGATTGGAATTATTATATTCTTCTTGAAGTCTGTGGGTATTTCGCCTGTCTCATACATCTTGCTCACCAGATGGTAAAGTTTTGTCATGACTGGCTCTCCCAAGGCCATCAGTAGTTCTAATGGAATGTTGTCTACTCCCGGGGCCTTGTTTTGACTCAGGTCTTTCAGTACTCTGTCAAACTCTTCACGCAGTAAAAAAATGGTTCAAATGGCTCTGAGCACTATGGGACTCAACTGCTGTCTTCACGCAGTATCTTATCTCCCATTTCATCATCATCTACATCCTCTTCCATTTCCATAATATTGTCTTCAAGTACATCGCCCTTGTATAAACCCTCTATATACTCCTTCCACCTTTCTGCCTTCCCTTCTTTGCTTAGAACTGGGTTGCCATCTGAGCTCTTGATATTCATACAAGTGGTTCTCTTCTCTCCAAAGGTCTCTTTAATTTTCCTGTAGGCAGTATCTATCTTATCCCTAGTGAGACAAGCCTCTACATCCTTACATTTGTCCTATTAGCCATCCCTGCTTACCCATTTTGCACTTCCTGTCGATCTCATTTTTGAGACGTTTGTATTCCATTTTGCCTGCTTCATTTACTGGGTTTTTATATTTTCTCCTTTCATCAATTAAATTCAATATTTCTTCTGTTACCCAAGGATTTCTATTAGCCCTTGTCTTTTTACCTACTTGATCGTCTGCTGCCTTCACTACTTCATCCCTCAGAGCTACCCATTCTTCTTCTACTGTATTTCTTTCCCCCATTCCTGTCAATTGTTCCCTTATGCTCTCCCTGAAACTCTCTACAACCTCTGGTTCTTTCAGTTTATCCAGGTTCCATCTCCTTAAATTCCCACCTTTTTGCAGTTTCTTCAGTTTCAATCTGCAGTTCATAACCAATAGATTGTGGTCAGAATCCACATCTACCCCTGGAAATGTCTTACAATTAAAAACCTGGTTCCTAAATCTCTGTCTTACCATTATACAATCTATCTGATACGTTTTAGTATCTCCAGGATTCTTCCAGGTATACAACCTTCTTTTATGATTCTTGAACCAAGTGTTAGCTATGATTAAGTTATGCTCTGTGCAAAATTCTACAAGGCGGCTTCCTCTTTCATTTCTTCCCCCCAATCCATATTCACCTACTATGTTTCCTTCTCTCCCTTTTCCTACTGACGAATTCCAGTCACCCATGACTATTAAATTTTCGTCTCCCTTCACTACCTGAATAATTTCTTTTATCTCGTCATACATTTCATCAATTTCTTCATCATCTGCAGAGCTAGTTGGCATATAAACTTGTACTACTGTAGTAGGCATGGGCTTTGTGTCTATCTTGGCCACAATAATGCGTTCACTATGCTGTTTGTAGTAGCTAACCCGCACTCCTATTTTTTTATTCATTATTAAACCTACTCCTGCATTACCCCTATTTGATTTTGTATTTATAACCCTGTAATCACCTGACCAAAAGTCTTGTTCGTCCTGCCACCGAACTTCACTAATTCCCACTATATCTAACTTTAACCTATCCATTTCCCTTTTTAAATTTTCTAACCTACCTGCCCGATTTAGGGATCTGACATTCCACGCTCCGATCCGTAGAATGCCAGTTTTCTTTCTCCTGATAACGACGTCCTCTTGAGTAGTCCCCGCCCGGAGGTCCGAATGGGGGACTATTTTACCTCCGGAATATTTTACCCAAGAGGACGCCATCATCATTTAATTTTACAGTAAAGCTGCATGCCCTCGGGAAAAATTACGGCTGTAGTTTCCCCTTGCTTTCAGCCGTTCGCAGTACCCGCACAGCAAGGCCGTTTCGGTTAATGTTACAAGGCCAGATCAGTCAATCATCCAGACTGTTGCCCCTGCAACTACTGAAAAGGCTGCTGCCCCTCTTCAGGAACCACATGTTTGTCTGGCCTCTCAACAGATACCTCTCCGTTGTGGTTGAACCTACGATACGGCCATCTGTATCACTGAGGCACGCAAGCCTCCCCACCAACGGCAAGGTCCATGGTTCATGGGGGGATCAGGGATGTAGACCGAAATAATAAAAGTCAAATACGAAAAACTGAGTATCTGGTAGTATTATGATATACAGTCGGTTGAATTATGTCGTAGTTTGAAAGATTTAAATATACATGGTGAACCAAGACGTGCTAGACACCTTTAGAATTATGCTTAGCATTCCTCTAATCAGCATCCATCGTCAAGACCTACTGCAGTAGCTGAAAATGCATGCATAGAATTGAGTTATGTGTTGTTAAAAATGGGGTATTCTATATGTAATATGAAAGTCTCGATGAAATTTATCAAATGCAATATTTAGCTGAGATAAAGATAACGTCTCATAACATGCGATAACGAAATGGTGTCGGACGAAAGTATACGCTAACTTGCATTTAAATACACTGTTCGACATGGGTTCTATTTCTGATATTAAAGTATGTGCTTCTAGACCATTTTACCGTGGGAAATTCAAATATGTAAACAAAAAATCGTTGTCAGGGATACTTTACAATTCATGGCAAACACAGAGATGTTTTGGAGAAATACGGGTATGTTGCCGCATCCAGTAGTGATAGAACGTGATAATTTCTTGTGCAACAGCAGGTGGGAAGAATCAGACATCATTAGGTTACCCCCGGCACACCTATGTCATTAAGACCACCTGAAACATCTCATTAAATCGAACGGCGACAGCCGGTCGCTGCCTCGGCAGTAAAGCTTCACGCCTCCGGGCAGGTGCATCGAGTTTACAACAGTGGTGTTAGCCGCAGTTTGTGTCAGTCTTAACGAGTGGGTGTTTTTGCTGACAAGTAACTGTCTGTCGTATTTCCGAGCACGGATGAATTTTTTAATTCCTGTGTAAACTGATTGAGCCTGGTGCTGAAGGTAAAACGACTGCTTGTTTTTACACATCAGCGTTCCTCTAGTTCCCTACTATTAAGATAATACAGGTGTATTACCAAAGCGGTATTTTTAAATTTGCAGAAATGCCACGTCGTCGTGGATGTCGATATAAGCCGGACAACTTCTGCTACATCTGTGGGAAGTTCACTTTTGCCAGAAATAGGAAGAAAATTTCTTCAGTCATAAAGAAAGCATACAAACATTACTTTGGAGTAGAGGTGGAGACCAAGATAAAGAATGGGCACCACATTTCTGTTGTGCTACATGTTACTGCAAACTAATTCAGTGGAAAGGTAAAGAGAATGTGGCGATGTTTGCTGTTCCCATGGTGTGGAGGGAGCCTAAGCATCATGTTACTGATTGTTATTTCTGTCTAACAAAAATTCAGGGTTTTACAAACAAAAAGTCGAAGGGGCACATTGTTTACCCAGATCTGCCTTCAGCGAGAATGCCAGTGCGGCATTCGGACAACCTTCCAGTACCTTCAAGAACTCGAGATCAAATTCCGAGTGACAGTGAAATAAGTAGTACTGAAGAAATCACAGATGATGATTATTTATATCACTGCACAAGTGAGTCATCGCCACATTTGTTAACACAGGCAGATTTAAATGATTTAGTACGTGATCTAGGGCTAAGTAAACAAAAGGCGCAGCTGCTTGGTTCAAGATTACAAGAGTATAATCTACTGCACCGAAGTACTAAAATCAGTGTGTTCAGGCACTGAGAACATGCCTTTATTTCTTATTTTTCAACTGACGAAGCACTGACATTTTGCAATGATGTTGCTGGCCTCATGAAAGTGCTGAACTTCACTTATATTTCACAGGAGTGAAGACTTTTCATAGATGCATCAAAAACAAGTCTGAAGGGTGTTTTGCTCCATAACGGAAATAAAATACACTCTGTTCCAGTAGCTTACGCTAGTTTGACAAAACAGAATTACGAAATCGTACAAAGGATGCTAAATTCATTAAAATACAATGAACACAAATGGAAAATATGTGCAGATTTCAAGGTAATTGCTATGGTACTGGAAATGCAACAAGGCTACACAAAGTATGCCTGTTTTCTTTGCGAGTGGGATAGTCGAGACCGAAATTCTCACTTCGTGAAAAAGAAATGGCCTAGGCGGAGATGGAAAGTTGGCGAAAGTCTGATAGCTCCTGAATATATACTACTTCCACCGCTTCACATCAAACTTGGCCTGATGAAACAATTCGTGAAGGCCATGGATCCAACAGGCTGTGGGTTTGCATATCTAGCTACCAAATTCTCCTGTCTTTCAGCTGCAAAAATAAAGGAAGGTGTATTTGTGGGCTCACAAATCAGGGAGCTGCAGAAAGATGCAAATTTTGAAGCATGTTTAACTGATAAAGAAAAAACCGCATGGGACTGTTTCAAGATGGTGTCGGAAAACTTCCTCGGAAGAAAAAGAGCTACTAACTACAAAGCAATTGTGAAGGATATGATTGAAGCATATCAGGATTTGGGGGTGCAATATGTCTTTGAAGGTATATATGATGGACTCTCATCTGGACTACTTCACAGAGAGTTGTAGTGACGTATCGGATGAACATGGGGAAAGATTCCATAAAGACATTTCTACCATAGAAAGGCGCTATGAAGGGAAGTGGGTACCTTCTATGTTAGCAGATTATTGCTGGAATATCATTCGAGAGAAGAAAGATTCACAATACAAGAGAAAAAAAGTGATGTGCATTACAAGGCAGTTGTTTGTCAATTTTCTGCAATTTCTCATGTCAAATAAATGCTTCAAAGTGTATAGACATAGGTTACTGTGTTATATGTTAGATCCCACCCTCCATTAATGTGATGAACTTATAACATCATAAAGATGTGCATTTGTTTGTCGAATTTCACCTCACGTTTGTTGCACTATATCAGAAACTGAAAAGAGAAATAAAATTGCGATTACTCATAAACTATCCCTGACAGAATAAAACCAAAAACAGTTTTCAATTCAGCACTCAAAATACAACTAGGATCACAATATTTTTTATCAGAAATAGAAAAAAAGTTTTTTTTTTTTTGTAGAACAGTGATATCCAAGAAATGATGAGGAAGGTTGAAATAAGAAATAGTGTTTGACTTTCAATTATATAATTGGTTCAAAACAGAATAAACATAATAATACATGACCGCTTAGAATCAAAAAGACACGTGAAATACAAGTAATCGTAGGATAAAGCAAACTGAAAGAAAGCATGAGTGGATTAGTGCGTAATGTTTCGAATTAAATAACAAAAGTTAAATTTTGTAATCAGATGCATAAGATTCGTATCTACTGACTTTACAAAAGACGCATACCGTTTGCTACAGCACGCAGAGTACATGTTCATTCCCACCATTCATAACAAATTTAGCAGCGCGAATTAGTAAGAATTAACCGTGGACTATAGGCACCTTTTATATGAAAAGTACCTTCGAATAACCGTGAAGAGCTTAATAGAATGAACTCATCAAAACTACAATCCCGTTTAACACGAGTCAGCCGTCGGAATATTGTGAACAGAGGGTCATTTGAAAAGCTAATGGCCAGCATACTTCTACACGGCCTAAACACTGATTGGCTGAAACGCCAGGAAACGAGTGACCAATGCTTCCGCCAAACATCACAGACAAACCGCATCAATGATCGTGACTGTCTATAGTCGGTACTGGCCACCGAAACGTCTTTGCAAAGTGTCGCGAGATAAAGTCAGAATATACTTGAAAAACTGCAAGACAACAGACAACTTTCAAGCGTAATCCTTGGAAAAAGCCTGGAGAAGGCCATTATCCAGCACTGGCTGTCAAATGGTGGTTGTAGTTGTGGTTGTGGTGATGGTGCTGGTAATAATGTTGATGACCAGAATTGACAATGGAGGATATCCTTCTACTTCCTACTTGCTTGTTACCAGACATACTTTTAGTTACATTTCCTGTATTGTTCTCACTTTTTGGGGGTCACCAGTCTTCTGAGTGGTCTGATGACACCCATATGAATTCCTCACTCTCCAGCGCTAACCTTTTTCTTCACGAATCCTTTCCTCTCCAGTGCTAACCTCTTCATCTCGGATTACCGCTTGCACTCAATTTCCTCAATTATTTGTTGCATATATTTCAGTCGTTGTCTTTTCCTACAGTTTTTACTCTTTACAGATTCATCAAATACACCAGCTATTGCTTGGTGTCTTAGCACATATCATCATGTCCCTTCTTTTACACACAGATTTACATATCTTCCTCTCCTTGCTGATTATAGAGAGACCCTCCGTATCTGGTATTCCATCAGTTCACCTAATTTTCAACATCTTTCTGTGACACCACATCTGCAGACATTTCGATTCTCTTCTTTTCCGGTTATTCCATAGTCTCCTCAAAACACGAAACTGATCGTAGTTGAGGTATTAGTCACAAGCGGAAAACTGCTCATGTCGGGGCACAGAGAAGGCGATTGTGCTCCTCTTTAAAAGGATCTGACAGAAAAGTGGGATATCAGCTGCCTCAACCTTCGCTCCGCCTTCCTCACCAAAAATTTTGGCCTGCGAACATATACAGGCTGTTTTAATACAGAGCATTCTAGATCCTTTCACCCAGTCCCTCTTTGTAATGAAGCCTTCAAACGCAGCATCTCCCTATCTTTGCCACTGTCTACATATGTGTCCCACTCGCTGTCTCCTTTTTCTCCCATTGAAACTTTCTCCTTCTGTCCCTCCCACTGTCACTTCTGCATTCATTTCTCTCACTCTTCCTGTCTCCTTCTCTGCCACTTCCACTGACATTCTGTCCTATTGCCATTGTCTTTGTCCCTTTCTTTTTCTCTCCAACGGTCACTGTCTTTCTTTCTCGCTTACAGTTTACTGTTCTTCTTTTCATCCACCTTTGTCTCTTCTCCACGCATGTTCTTGGGGATGGTTTGCTCGACTGGAAACTCCTCGACTGGGAACTTCAACAACACATGGGCGAAGGGGATGGACAAAATTGGGCAAATTTTTTCGAGTTAACATTCGTTGGTCTAGTTGGGGTGGGGTCCAGGCCCTCCAAAGCGTATGGATGGCCTCTACTCACATCTCTTTTTCATTTCCACTGTCTCTCCTGTCTTTAACTCCCACTGCTACTATTCCCATTCTATCTATCTCTTTTACTGCCACTGTCTCTCACTGTCTGCTCTCTCTTTGGCTCCCACTGCTATTTCTTCATACATTTCTCTTTTTCTTTCACTGTCACTTTCTCTCTCCTTACCATCACTGTCTCTTCTGATTCCCTCCCACTTCCATCGTCACTGTCTCTCTGCTCTTCTCTTTCAGCACAAAAAGTGCGAATATGTTCGCATGCCAAAATGTTGGTGACGAAGGAGGAACTGAGGCAGCTGATTCCCCAGTTGTCTGTCAGAGTCCTTTAAAGAGGAAGATATTCGCCTTTTTTGTGCTCAGACCGGAGCATTTTTCAACAGCTTCCCTTCTTTTCCCTGTTACAGGATGGTGCGCTGCTTACATAAAACGAATTCTGTAGGTCAGTAAAGGTTTGACAGTTGGTTTATATACTTCGACACATGTACACACTTTGAAACATGTCAACAACAAGTAAGTACGTATAATATAAGATTAACATAAAATCACCTCCTATCCAACACTAGTTCACTTTACACTACTTTACATACAAATGCACAATATTTTCAGGCTAACACAAGTGTACCCAAAAAAGTGGCGTTTGATTTGTAAGTACAAAGAATTTCGTATGAAAAAATAGTTTTTTGCAAGGTACTTGCGCGACCAGGTGGCACTGTCTAATAATTTCCATATTAAGACAACTTGTATAGGGGTGAAGGGCCCAGACAGTGCATCATAAGATTTTATTGGTGAAAAAATGGCGACTAAAAACAGAAAAACTGAAACTAACAGAAAAACCCAAAACAGAACACTTGCAATTTGTTCATTACTTCAGTTAAAACTGCATTGATGTATAAGACCGTCCCAAAAGAACCTAACCAATTAAACTAACGAGGGAACGGCACAATCCGACATGACGAAACGTGCTTTGCAGTTTTTTATACAGCAAGAATACACTGAAAGAAACACAGCGTTAAAATTTGGGCTGCTAATCACACTTCAAGTATTTTTTTTAAAAAATGGTAACAATTGCCAAATTTGTAGCTTGTCAGGCGGCTGGAGAAATGTACACCCCTACAGTAGCATGCGGAACATGGTAGGCCATATCTTGACTAATGGCTCATTTGCAAACAAGTAACATGGCACAGTGCGATCGTAATTTGTGATGCGAATTTCAGTGTCCGTTGATGGATTCACTGACGCAGCTGTTCACGGTTACTATTCATTCGAATTTGCAACTCACTTAATGTGCCCAATAATTAACTATTGCCTCTGTGGTGTCGCTAAGTGCTAACAGCGGAGTTAAAAATGAATTCATTTTCTTTGTGTTTTCTTTGTATCTTCTTCCTAGCTGCATCAGTCTTTGCGTAGGTTTTCAATCTTCCAAGGATGAAATACGAAGAACATGTTAGTAATCGAAATCACCTACTTCTCGTGACGATCTACGTAGGTTATAGCCTCGGTTTCCCACGGTATGATTTATCCATTGCTTCGGTTTCCCAACGATTTGTGAGCTTTCTACATCTACATCTATACTCCGCGAGCCACCTTACGGTGTGTGGCGGAGGGTACTTATTGTACCACTATCTGATCCCCCCTTCCCTGTTCCATTCACGAATTGTGCGTGGGAAGAACGACTGCTTGTAAGTCTCCGTATTTGCTCTAATTTCTCGGATCTTTTCGTTGTGATCATTACGCGAGATATATGTGGGCGGTAGTAATATGTTGCCCATCTCTTCCCGGAATGTGCTCTCTCGTAATTTCGATAATAAACCTCTCCGTATTGCGTAACGCCTTTCTTGAAGTGTCCGCCATTGGAGCTTGTTCAGCATCTCCGTAACGCTCTCGCGCTGACTAAATGTCCCCATGACGAATCGCGCTGCTTTTCGCTGGATCATGTCTATCTCTTCTATTAATCCAACCTGGTAAGGGTCCCATACTGATGAGCAATACTCAAGAATCGGACGAACAAGCGTTTTGTAAGCTACTTCTTTCGTCGATGAGTCACATTTTCTTAGAATTCTTCCTATGAATCTCAACCTGGCGCCTGCTTTTCCCACTATTTGTTTTATGTGATCATTCCACTTCAGATCGCTCCGGATAGTAACTCCTAAGTATTTTACGGTCGTTACCGCTTCCAATGATTTACCACCTATGGCATAATCGTACTGGAATGGATTTCTGCCCCTATGTATGCGCATTATATTACATTTATCTACGTTTAGGGAAAGCTGCCAGCTGTCGCACCATGCATTAATCCTCTGCAGGTCCTCCTGGAGTACGTACGAGTCTTCTGATGTTGCTACTTTCTTGTAGACAACCGTGTCATCTGCAAATAGCCTCACGGAGCTACCGATGTTGTCAACTAAGTCATTTATGTAAATTGTAAACAATAAAGGTCCTATCACGCTTCCCTGCGGTACTCCCGAAATTACCTCTACATCTGCAGATTTTGAACCGTTAAGAATGACATGTTGTGTTCTTTCTTCTAGGAAATCCTGAATCCAATCACAAACCTGGTCCGATATTCCGTAAGCTCGTATTTTTTTCACTAAACGTAAGTGCGGAACCGTATCAAATGCCTTCCTGAAGTCCAGGAATACGGCATCAATCTGCTCGCCAGTGTCTACGGCACTGTGAATTTCTTGGGCAAATAGGGCGAGCTGAGTTTCACATGATCTCTGTTTGCGGAATCCATGTTGGTTATGATGAAGGAGATTTGTATTATCTAAGAACGTCATAATACGAGAACACAAAACATGTTCCATTATTCTACAACAGATTGACGTAAGCGAAATAGGCCTATAATTATTCGCATCTGATTTATGACCCCTCTTGAAAATGGGAACGACCTGCGCTTTCTTCCAGTCGCTAGGTACTTTACGTTCTTCCAGCGATCTACGATAAATTGCTGATAGAAAGGGGGCAAGTTCTTTAGCATAATCACTGTAGAATCTTAAGGGTATCTCGTCTGGTCCGGATGCTTTTCCGCTACTAAGTGATAGCAGTTGTTTTTCAATTCCGATATCGTTTATTTCAATATTTTCCATTTTGGCGTCCGTGCGACGGCTGAAGTCAGGGACCGTGTTACGATTTTCCGCAGTGAAACAGTTTCGGAACACTGAATTCAGTATTTCTGCCTTTCTTCGGTCGTCCTCTGTTTCGGTGCCATCGTGGTCAACGAGTGACTGAATAGGGGATTTAGATCCGCTTACCGATTTTACATATGACCAAAACTTTTTAGGGTTCTTGTTTAGATTGTTTGCCAATGTTTTATGTTCGAATTCGTTGAATGCTTCTCTCATTGCTCTCTTTACGCTCTTTTTCGCTTCGTTCAGCTTTTCCTTATCAGCTATGATTCGACTACTCTTAAACCTATGATGAAGCTTTCTTTGTTTCCGTAGTACCTTTCGTACATGATTGTTATACCACGGTGGATCTTTCCCCTCGCTTTGGACCTTAGTCGGTACGAACTTATCTAAGGCGTACTGGACGATGTTTCTGAATTTTTTCCATTTTTGTTCCACATCCTCTTCCTCAGAAATGAACGTTTGATGGTGGTCACTCAGATATTCTGCGATTTGTGCCCTATCACTCTTGTTAAGCAAATATATTTTCCTTCCTTTCTTGGCATTTCTTATTACACTTGTAGTCATTGATGCAACCACTGACTTATGATCACTGATACCCTCTTCTACATTCACGGAGTCGAAAAGTTCCGGTCTATTTGTTGCTATGAGGTCTAAAACGTTAGCTTCACGAGTTGGTTCTCTAACTATCTGCTCGAAGTAATTCTCGGACAAGGCAGTCAGGATAATGTCACAAGAGTCTCTGTCCCTGGCTCCAGTTCTGATTGTGTGACTATCCCATTCTATACCTGGTAGATTGAAGTCTCCCCCTATTACAATAGTATGATCACGAAACTTCTTCACGACGTTCTGCAGGTTCTCTCTGAGGCGCTCAACTACTACGGTTGCTGATGCAGGTGGTCTATAGAAGCATCCGACTATCATATCTGACCCACCTTTGATACTTAACTTAACCCAGATTATTTCACATTCGCATTCGCTAATAACTTCACTGGATATTATTGAATTCTTTACTGCTATAAATACTCCTCCACCATTGGCGTTTATCCTATCCTTGCGGTATATATTCCATTCTGTGTCTAGGATTTCGTTACTGTTCACTTCCGGTTTTAACCAACTTTCCGTTCCTAATACTATATGCGCACTATTTCCTTCAATAAGAGATACTAATTCAGGAACCTTGCCCTGGATACTCCTGCAGTTTACCAATATTACGTTGACTTTTCCTGTTTTTGGTCTCTGAGGACGGACGTTCTTTATCAACGATGATGATGTCCTCTCTGGTAAGCCGTCAGGTATTTTATCGTTTCGCCCAAGGGGGGGTCCCTCTAACCTAAAAAACCCCCGTGTGCACGCCACACGTACTCTGCTACCCTAGTAGCTGCTTCCGGTGTGTAGTGCACGCCTGACCTGTCTAGGGGGGCCCTACAGTTCTCCACCCAATAACGGAGGTCGATGAATTTGCAACCATTATAGTCGCAGAGTCGTCTGAGCCTCTGGTTTAGACCCTCCACACGGCTCCAAACCAGAGGACCGCGATCGACTCTGGGCACTATGCTGCAGATATTAAGCTCAGCTTGCACTCCGCGTGCGATGCTGGTTGTCTTCACCAAATCAGCCAGTCGCCGGAAGGAACCAAGGATGGCCTCAGAACCCAAGCGGCAGGCGTCATTCGTTCCGACATGTGCTACTATCTGCAGCCGGTCACACCCAGTGCGTTCAATAGCTGCCGGAAGGGCCTCCTCCACATTACGGACGAGACCCCCCGGCAAGCACACCGAGTGCACACTGGCATTCTTCCCCGACCTACCCGCTATTTTCCTAAGGGGCTCCATAACCCGCCTAACGTTGGAGCTCCCTATAACTAATAGGCCCGCCCTCTGTGACTGTCGGGACCTTGCCGGAGAATCGGCCACTGGCCCAACAGGCGAGGCATCCTGTGGTGGCTCGGAAACGATGTCATCACCACTAGGAAGTACCCCGTACCTGTTGGAAAGGGGTAAGGCAGCTGCCACGCGGCCAGATCCCACCTTCGCCTTTCGGCCAGGCACGCGCGAGCCCACCACTGTCCGCCATTCACCCTGGAGTGATGGCTGACCGGTAAGATGCTCACTGCCGGAAGACGCAGCGACATCAGGGGTTCCATGCGATTCCAAGGCCACCGAAGTAGGCATAGGTCTCACCACAGTTGCCCCAACGCCACTACGAGCCGACGCCTGCGCCTCGAGCTCGATGAGCCTAACAGACAAAGCCTCCACCTGCCCCCGAAGAGTGGCCAATTCTCCTTGCGTCCGCTCACAACAACCACAGTCCCTACACATGACTATGTTTACCCTACAAGCGAACGGTGTACTCGCCTTATTAGCAGCAGGAAATCGAAGTGCTCTCTCACTGACGGTCTAACCGACACTGAGCTGTTCTAACCAAACAAACAAAAGCCTGTACGATACGAGGGTCGATAGCAACGGCGATACTGTACACTACACTGTTATTAAAATAAAAGGTTGTGTCTAGTAGGCACTCAAACACGCAAGAAATTACAAAAATAAAATAGTAACTACCCAGATAACTGAAATAAGTTGTACCTGTTTGAAGCTCGTAAAAATGTGTAACAAGCGAACGGTGTACTCGCCTTATTAGCAGCAGGAAATCGAAGTACTCTCTCACTGACGGTCTAACCGACACTGAGCTGTTCTAACCAAACAAACAAAAGCCTGTACGATACGAGGGTCGATAGCAACGGCGATACTGTACACTACACTGTTATTAAAATAAAAGGTTGTGTCTAGTAGGCACTCAAACACGCAAGAAATTACAAAAATAAAATAGTAACTACCCAGATAACTGAAATAAGTTGTACCTGTTTGAAGCTCGTAAAAATGTGTAACAAGCGAACGGTGTACTCGCCTTATTAGCAGCAGGAAATCGAAGTGCTCTCTCACTGACGGTCTAACCGTCACATTCATTTCGTCAAATCTGAGCGTGAATTGTATAAGTGGAACAAAGATCTGTATAAAGTACGATATATGCACCAAAATGAACTTCGCAAAAGTGTGAAAGAAAACTGTTTGAAAGAATTGGAACTGTACGCGAGAGTTAGTGCATCGTTACTGAGGGAGATCAATGACGCTGAGCCCTCTGAATTACAAGTGAGACAGACATTACTGGTTTCCAGGATTCTTCTAACTGGTGAAAGAGGTTCGGGAAATTAACAAAAAGGAAGTTGCAGTATTATGAAATTTACTTCAAGTAAACGTGTAGTGTAGGTGTGATTGAATTGGGTAATACTATAAATTCGTAGCTGACATGAAGACGAAGCTTCTTGTTATCCCCTAAAATGCTGCCGGCCGAAGTGGCCGTGCGGTTAAAGGCGCTGCAGTCTGGAACCGCAAGACCGCTACGGTCGCAGGTTCGAATCCTGCCTCGGGCATGGATGTTTGTGATGTCCTTAGGTTAGTTAGGTTTAACTAGTTCTAAGTTCTAGGGGACTAATGACCTCAGCAGTTGAGTCCCATAGTGCTCAGAGCCATTTGAACCATTTGAACCCTAAAATGCTGTCACCTACATAAGTGTTACATATTAGTTTCTGGGATATCCATCTAATCAAGTAGACATTTTGTTAGAAATTGTGGAAACATAAGGAGAAATACTAAATTACTCTGATGATTCCATAAAGTGTGATTTGAACAATGACTGTTGTGTTAAATAAAGTCCGGAACAAAGATACGGTACCTTCCTAGGCCAAAGAATACATGTGCAGTAATAGCTTTCAGTGACCATGAAATGGCTGTAAGTTTTTTGATTAAACAAAGGAGGCAGAAAACACCCAAAGCAGTGCGAAAAGACACATTCATTTCGTCAAATCTGAGCGTGAATTGTATAAGTGGAACAAAGATCTGTATAAAGTACGATATATGCACCAAAATGAACTTCGCAAAAGTGTGAAAGAAAACTGTTTGAAAGAATTGGAACTGTACGCGAGAGTTAGTGCATCGTTACTGAGGGAGATCAATGACGCTGAGCCCTCTGAATTACAAGTGAGACAGACATTACTGGTTTCCAGGATTCTTCTAACTGGTGAAAGAGGTTCGGGAAATTAACAAAAAGGAAGTTGCAGTATTATGAAATTTACTTCAAGTAAACGTGTAGTGTAGGTGTGATTGAATTGGGTAATACTATAAATTCGTAGCTGACATGAAGACGAAGCTTCTTGTTATCCCCTAAAATGCTGCCGGCCGAAGTGGCCGTGCGGTTAAAGGCGCTGCAGTCTGGAACCGCAAGACCGCTACGGTCGCAGGTTCGAATCCTGCCTCGGGCATGGATGTTTGTGATGTCCTTAGGTTAGTTAGGTTTAACTAGTTCTAAGTTCTAGGGGACTAATGACCTCAGCAGTTGAGTCCCATAGTGCTCAGAGCCATTTGAACCATTTGAACCCTAAAATGCTGTTTATAGAGCCAGTCAGGTTTCGTCCAAGAACTGCGTGCAAAGCGCACTTTATCTTTTAGAGCGAAATTGAATACAGTCACTTGTGCAGTCAAGGAATACTATGACACATTCGTGTACGAAAATGCCAGTCATAAGTGTCAGTGGATTATTGTTTCCATAGCTTTTTATCTGTCTTCAACTACCTCAAGGCAAATTACGACCAAAAATTTAAAAAAAGGGCTGTATAGTTGCAGAAATCTTGTAACTGAAGTATCAAAATCTGGAAAAATGCGAGGGAATAATTATCAGTAATGTATCAGAAATGTCTTCTTACAGTTTGCAGAAGATAATTCATTGTGTTTGTTGGTCTCTTGCCATTGACATAACGACACGTCCGTCTTTTGGTGAGCCATGAAAAGACCGTTAATTTAATTCGGATTCCATCCGGAACTAATAGTGTGATTCAGCCTCTCGATAAAAAAATATATTCTTGACAGTGTAAAATAGTTTTCAGAAAGTTGTCGTACAGTATAATTTGCGATAGCCCTTTTTCATTTCAGATTTAGCAGTGGGGCAGTATTGTCATAACTTGATTCAGTTATGCATTGTCAATTTGTATCACCACATATTATGAACTTCATTAAATATGCGGAATTATCGCCATGATCATTTCTTACCGCAATTCAGTTCTGTACAAGTAAAATTAGTAATTACTGTGAAGTACTTGAATGCATTAATTTTTCTTTTATCTGGTGTGCCTTGTGTAAGGGAAAAGTTTGGTTCCATCATCCAATAGATACTACTACTACTACTACTACTACTACTACTACGTGATCAGGCCCAGTGGACCGCACGCATCTACAAGTTTCCTCCTCCACAGTATTCTGTCCATAGCTGCTATCCGCCATTCGTCCACATCTATTGACATTTGTTTTAAATCTTCATGGAGTCCATCCCTCCAACGCTTCTTGGGTCTCCCTGGCGGTCTCTTTGCTGTAGGTGTGAAATACAGGAGCTTCCGAGGCCATCTGTGATCCTCCATCCGGGCCACATGGCCGGCCCACTGCATTCGTTTGGCTTTGACAGTTCCTGCTATGTTGGGCTGCTGGTATAGTTCCTCAAGCTATTGGTTGTATCCAATAGATACTTCACATTTTTCTGATGACTGCAGGAAATAAATGCGGAACTGTTTCGTTGTTATTAAAATATTCGTTATTCAAAAATTATCATAAGAACTGTGCTACAGAATTGTTATGACATGTCTCACGTCAACAAATTAAAGTCCCCGACTGATGCAAGCCGTGTGTAATGTAAAATCTTGCACTTCCTAGATTTTGTTTCCTCTGCTAGTGAGTTGTGTAACAGTTACCCCTGCAACAGTTTATCTGACGAAATGAACCCCAAATTTTCAAAGAATTAATGATCTGAGACTTTTTTGGTATGACTGAAGTGCTTAAATTCGCATGTGTGCACTTTGGACTTCGCGCTACGCTGCGCTACGTCCTCTTGTCACGGGTGTTTCTGCTTATTCCCCGATGAGTAACTTTAGCATTAAAAAACATATTTGCAGTGCGCCTTGGTTGCTAAAATTTTGACGGTGCATTTATTTCGACGTATTCTTCTTGAGTGAAAAATTTCAGGGTGGGTTTCGACATGTCAGATTGGAGCATTCCCTTGTAAGCTTCAGGACGACACGTACCCGAAATCAGAATGAACACTTTTGATATGGCACGGTTGTATAAAATATTTGAAGGGTCTCTACATGAGCATCTTCATCGTTCTGCTTAACATTTAACTTAATGTACACACCTGTGGCACCTCAATTCTGGGGGTTAACTGTAAACTACACTCCTGGAAATGGAAAAAAGAACACATTGACACCGGTGTGTCAGACCCACCATACTTGCTCCGGACACTGCGAGAGGGCTGTACAAGCAATGATCACACGCACGGCACAGCGGACACACCAGGAACCGCGGTGTTGGCCATCGAATGGCGCTAGCTGCGCAGCATTTGTGCACCGCCGCCGTCAGTGTCAGCCAGTTTGCCGTGGCATACGGAGCTCCATCGCAGTCTTTAACACTGGTAGCATGCCGCGACAGCGTGGACGTGAACCGTATGTGCAGTTGACGGACTTTGAGCGAGGACGTATAGTGGGCATGCGGGAGGCCGGGTGGACGTACCGCCGAATTGCTAAACACGTGGGGCGTGAGGTCTCCACAGTACATCGATGTTGTCGCCAGTGGTTGGCGGAAGGTGCACGTGCCCGTCGACCTGGGACCGGACCGCAGCGACGCACGGATGCACGCCAAGACCGTAGGATCCTACGCAGTGCCGTAGGGGACCGCACCGCCACTTCCCAGCAAATTAGGGACACTGTTGCTCCTGGGGTATCGGCGAGGACCATTCGCAACCGTCTCCATGAAGCTGGGCTACGGTCCCACACACCGTTAGGCCGTCTTCCGCTCACGCCCCAACATCGTGCAGCCCGCCTCCAGTGGTGTCGCGACAGGCGTGAATGGAGGGACGAATGGAGACGTGTCGTCTTCAGCGATGAGAGTCGCTTCTGCCTTGGTGCCAATGATGGTCGTATGCGTGTTTGGCGCCGTGCCGGTGAGCGCCACAATCAGGACTGCATACGACCGAGGCACACAGGGCCAACACCCGGCATCATGGTGTGGGGAGCGATCTCCTACACTGGCCGTACACCACTGGTGATCGTCGAGGGGACATTGAATAGTGCACGGTACATCCAAACCGTCATCGAACCCATCGTTCTACCATTCCTAGACCGGCAAGGGAACTTGCTGTTCCAACAGGACAATGCACGTCCGCATGTATCCCGTGCCACCCAACGTGCTCTTGAAGGTGTAAGTCAACTACCCTGGCCAGCAAGATCTCCGGATCTGTCCCCCATTGAGCATGTTTGGGACTGGATGAAGCGTCGTCTCACGCGGTCTGCACGTCCAGCACGAACGCTGGTCCAACTGAGGCGCCAGGTGGAAATGGCATGGCAAGCCGTTCCACAGGACTACATCCAGCATCTCTACGATCGTCTCCATGTGAGAATAGCAGCCTGCATTGCTGCGAAAGGTGGATATACACTGTACTAGTGCCGACATTGTGCATGCTCTGTTGCCTGTGTCTATGTGCCTGTGGTTCTGTCAGTGTGATCATGTGATGTATCTGACCCCAGGAATGTGTCAATAAAGTTTCCCCTTCCTGGGACAATGAATTCACGGTGTTCTTATTTCAATTTCCAGGAGTGTACATAAAAAAGACTTAGTAGATGAGTGTGTCTATAGTGACCACAAGGTAGAAAGGGCGTTGAAAATGTTTTGCAAAGTCGTCACAAATTTTTTTATTTTTTGCAGGAGGAGAATGAAATTTTTTGTGAACATACTTGGAAAATTTAGCTATACATTGAGCCTACTCAACGTAGCCTCCATTAGCTGTGACGCATCTGGCCCAACGTTCTTTTAATTATGTAAACGCATTTTTGTAAAATTCTGACGATTGACTTTTACACCATCGCATGCACAGGAAACGAGGTTTTTCTTACTATCAAATGTTTTACCGTGCAGATGGGCCTTCAGAGGAGCAAAGAGGTAAAAATCAGACCGGACTGTAGGAAGGATGAGGTACAATTTTCCAGCCAATTTTCCTGATTTCTCGTGCCTCGTAAGACGGCTTTTTTGGGATTTGGCATTGTCACGGTGTAGTCTGATGAGCTGACCCTGAAGCTGTGGTCTGTGGGTCTTGATAGCACGTCGCAGATTGTCCAAAGACAAACAGTAACGGTCTCGGTTAATTGTGAAACCAGGTTCCAAAAAGTCAATGAAAATGACACCACACTGATCCTAGAAGAAGGAGGGCATCACCTCTCGGCCTGCTGTTCGTGAAAGTCTTGGTTTCTTCTTCCGAGGGGAAACCGGATGAAGCCACTCCATGGATTGGGTTTTGCTCTCAGGTTCGGACGAAAACAACCATGTTTCATCCTGGGTAATGACGCCGTCAAAAGTCTGTTTCCACTCTTCAGTAACAGTCTTCATGAGACCCTTGCACACATTCTTCCTCATCGTTTTCGTTTCTCTTGTTATTAATCTAGGCACCCGACGTGCAGAGATTTTTCTGTACCCTAGTGACTGTACCAGTGATACCACACTACTCAATGACAAACGAGTCATTTCAGCAAGCTATCGTGTCGTCACACATCTATCATTTTGGATGATTTGATCAATGGTCTCCTTATTCACATCACTCACTGTCGTCGATGTTCTACCGCATCATTGTTTGTCTAACCTGTGCAACCACAGCTGGAGACTGCTGCGATTCACTGTGTCCACCCCATAAACAGGGAGCAACTTCCTGTGAATCGATGTGGCAGAGTCATCGCCGGTCTTGAAGAGGAACTCCATCACCAACCGTTGTCGCAACCTGACATCTACTTCACTGTCCATTATGGCTCACTTGTAAATAAAATAAAATAGTTTTATGTACCAACTTAGAGCTAAATGTTCCAAGTATGTTCATAAAAAATTTCATTCTCTTTAGGCAAAAAATAAAAAAATAGAGACGACTGTGCAAAACTTTTTGAACGCCCTATGTATATTATCTTTATTTCACTTCACATTTTACTAAGATTTTTGGTAATTATTGGAGCCCCACATGCATATTCATTACATCTATGTGCAATATGTCAATATATACATCTTCTCCTCCTGTCACTTGATGAATGAAAAGCATCAATGAGAGTGTACGAGATAATTTCAGTATCTAGGTCAGTGGGAGTAAAAGTAGGTCTGTGGCAGAATACCAAACCCTATAAACCACGTACCAGGTAGCAAAGAGGTTTCTGTTCGTCTTGGACGAATCTCTTGTACAGGTTGGCGCCACACAATAGGGAGCTCTCTGGGCACCGTCTCCTTGGAGATTATATGGGTTAATTAATGATTATTATGTTACAATCCTCTTGTTGTAGTTGACCATGTATATCGAGACTTCGTTCATTGTTAAATGCAACGGTGTGGTACTAACTGACGGAGACGCATTAAGAACTGGTAAAATTTAATTTATTTCCTTTATCACACGGTACAAACATAAACACACTATTATTCAAACTGTGTGCCATTACTATTAAACATAGAGATAAATCCATCGCTACGCAACTACCTTTGGCTCACGCAGCCCACACCTTCCACGGCCTCTTAACAACTGTCTCTGCTTGCGACTCTCTGCGCCACTGGGCATTGTCGCCCACCAAAGAACAACCACTTACAGATACTACACACCAGTACCCTCACAGTGGGTTCCATAAGAGGTCGCACGGCAGTGTTCCGGTAGACGCGAGACAGGCGACATCGACTAAGTGTGAATGTGCCTGTTCACAGTTAATACGTCATCTTATTTATGTAGATTTCAGCTCCAGTTAAAATTAAAGTCTGGCTTTGATTGCTACTGCTTGTTGAGCGATAAACGGAATTTTTATTGTTAATTTCGGAGCATTATAACCAGTTGCACTTAGTCATGCATGCAAGCCATTGTTATGCTCTATCTCTGTTCAAAACATGTGGACTCGAGATGTATCTTCTCAGTTCAGTCTGATTTAGTTCGTTGGTGATCTCACGAGTATGGTATAATTGAACAGATTTCTGAAACTTCGCTAATTTCGATTTCAGTTCGCAATCTAATTTTCACATGTCTTTGTTGTCTCAGCACGTGTTGTCGTGCGGTAGCGTTCTCGCTTCCCACGCCTGGGTTCCCGGGTTCGATTCCCGGCGGGGTCAGGGATTTTCTCTGCCTCGTGATGGCTGGGTGTTGTGTGATGTCCTTAGGTTAGTTAGGTTTAAGTAGTTCTAAGATCTAGGGGACTGATGACCATAGATGTTAAGTCCCATAGTGCTCAGAGCCATTTGAACCATTTGATCTCAGCACGTGTAAGGTACGGATCTAGGAGCCTTATGTTCGCAGGTCGTGTCCCACAGTAACGCACCCTGTCCAGTTTGGTTAACTATTCTGAATTTTACCACTTATTTTATGCAGAATTTTTGTTTGTGACGCCCACGTGTTCGCGGATTGTGAGAATAGTACATGTCACGGTTACTGATTGTCGGAGTAAAATTTCTTCTACGGTGCAACTATTAACAGTTTATTCTTATCGATGAAGTCTTGTTCACTTGTTTTGTGCACTCAGGCCAAGGAAAAGACCGTTTGCCAACCACGTGCTTACTGGGAAGTTTTTCTTTATTCTTATATTTGTTCCGAATATCTGTTATATGTGTATATGTGCGCGAACGTCGCCATTGGGAGATTCCTCTGACCCTTCCATAATTAATAATTAATGGTAAATCGTGGTAGGGTCTCCAAGACGCAGTAGTAAATGTAATTTTGTAATTCAGCCGAGAGTGTTATGAATAATAGCAATCATAACCCATTTATTAGTGGTTCAGTTTATTAGTTTGTTCAGTTGTGTCTTCAATAAACGTGATATTCTTACCAGAGCACGTGCTTACGTATTGCCCCGCAAGCCTCCATTTTTAAGTCCTACTGTTATCCGTAGTGCAAGTTATACTAATTTATTTATTTAATATTTATTCAACTGTCATAAATGTGCAGAACCAGCAACTCAGTTCATTTAAACATAAAAAGTTTTCGCTTATGTATATCAAGATACTGTCTTCCCACCTTCCATGTTAAATAGCTACCTCATTACCCTTCACATTCTCGGACACCCTGCCGTGTCAATTCAGGGTAAAACCCCGAGCTTCGTCAGGAGCAACTGACGGTCAAAATTGCTGCTGTGGTGACCTTCTGGAGCCCACATACGACTTCTGATTGGTCGATAATTACGTCACGTTGTCGCAGATGGTGTCAACGTCTGCGCTCGTGGCGCCACCGCTCCCGCTGTAGCGTAAACACAGCGACGAATATCTCTGGCTCTTCTCTGCATCGACAGCTCGTTTCCATGCATCGATAAGATTATATGCGTCGGCACGGTTGAAGATTTTCTCACACATTCTTAGTTCTCTCCATTCTTAGTTCTACAGCATCTTTAATTACATAGTCGAAGTATGTGGGAGCCTGGGACAAAATGACAGTCGGATGGACGTTTCGGCCACTCAGTGTACCGCAAGCCGACGCACACTAATTTATATCTTAGCGCCCAGAGTTTTCACCATGCAATCCAGTAGAGAGCAGCTATAAATACGTGCTACACACAGCTAAAACTGTTTCTGATGGGGACCTCTTGGATTCCGAAATTAATCATGTGAAGTATGTGTTCCGAAAGAACGGCTATGGGTCACGTGATATGAAGTCAGCCTTCTCCAAGAAAAGAAAACGTGAAAATGTTGAACATTCACGCAACAAGCCACCGATTACATTTCTTCCCTTCTGCGGCGTTACATCCAGCAAAATAGGCAGAGTCCTGGGAAGACGAGGTATCAGATCCATTTTCCGAGCTCCTAAGACGATAAACGAGATGCTCAACCTTTTAACGACAGTCTAGGCCTAAAGATTCCTGGGATTTATAACATGCCGTGTGATTGCCGAAGTAATTACACCGGTCAATCCATCCGCACCGTTTCCGACCGCTGCACAGAACATCAAATGCATACCAAAAATCGAGAACTGGAGTTGTTGAGCAGTTGTTGAGCACAGCCACAAAACTAAAAATAAAATACTGTTTGACAGAACAAAAGTTTTTCCCCGGGCTCCCACATACTGGAACCCTGTAATTAAAGGGGCTGTAGAAATAAGAACCATGACGGCGGATATAATCTTAGCGGTGCATGGAAGGGCCAGAGATATTCGTCGCAATGTTTACACTAAGGCTGGCTCCACCAGTGCAGACGTCGACACCGTCATGTAATTCAGAATTCAACTAAATACCAAGAAATTACGATTATGAACAACTGAAATTGGAAGGAACACGTAGAAAATGTTATGGGTACCGCTAACCAAAGACTGCGTTTTATTGGCAGAACACTTAGAAAATGCAACACATCTACTAAAGAAACTGCCTACACTACGCTGTCCGTCCTCTTTTGGAGTACTGTTCCGCGGTCTGGGATCCTTACCTGGTAGGTTTAACGGAGGACATCGAGAACGTTCAAAGAGGAGCAGCACATTTTGTATTATCGCGAAATAGGGGAGAGAGTGTCACTGACATGACACAGGATTTGGGATGGATATCATTAAAACAAAGGTGTTTTTCGTTGCGGCAGAATTTTCTCACGAAATTTCATTCACCAACGTACTCCGCCGAGTGCGAAAACATTTTGCTGACGCAGATCTACATAGGAAGAAAGGATCATCATCATACGAGAAGAGAAATCAGAGCTCGTATGGAAAGATGTAGGTGTTCGTTTTTTCCGCGTGCTGTTTAAATTATAGAGAATTATCGTGAAGGTGGTTTCATGAACCCTTTTCCAGGCACTTCCCCAGAGCTGAACTCTCTCCAGTACCAGGAGACAATCACAACAGCTGAAGCTAGTTAAATTACGAAAGATGACGAGCAGCCTTCCAAAGATGCGAGAGTTTCTCAGTGGACATGCAAAGAGCTTATTCCTATCAGTCAAAACTGAGTGTAGTGGAGATACCCAAAGTGTTCCAAAGATAACTGTTGCTATCTACTAAAACAAAAATATAGTGGGTAAAAAAGAACATGCCGAATGAACAGGCACATTCAAGCTACTTGCAAATATTTATGAATATTAGGCTAATGCTTTAACTACAGTTAGTTTCAGGTTTGGACGACAATGCCCAACGCTTAATCATGGCACAAGTTAAATCTTAGAAGTTTAGGGGTACCAGAGATAAAATACTGGTATTGAAAGGTTATCTACAAGTTATACTGAAATCAGAAGCTATAAAAGTTCAAGGATATGAAATGGATGAAGTAACTAAAAAGGTAGTGAGATACGGTTGTAGTCTGACTACCTTGTTATTCATTGAGCGAACAGCAAAGAAAACAACATATAAATTTGTAAAGAGAAATAAAGGTCAGGAAAAAGTTATACAAGCTTTAAGATTGCTTGTTGTTGTTGTTGTGGTCTTCAGTCCTGAGACTGGTTTGATGCAGCTCTCCATGCTACTCTATCCTGTGCAAGCTTCTTCATCTCCCAGTACCTACTGCAACCTACATCCTTCTGAATCTGTTTAGTGTATTCATCTCTTGGTCTCCCTCTACGATTTTTACCCTCCACGCTGCCCTCCAATGCTAAATTTGTGATCCCTTGATGCCTCAAAACATGTCCTACCAACCGATCCCTTCTTCTAGTCAAGTTGTGCCACAAACTTCTCTTCTCCCCAATCCTATTCAATACCTCCTCATTAGTTACGTGATCTACCCATCTTATCTTCAGCATTCTTCTGTAGCACCACATTTCGAAAGCTTCTATTCTCTTCTTGTCCAAACTATTTATCGTCCATGTTTCACTTTCATACATGGCTACACTCCATACAAATACTTTCAGAAACGACTTCCTGACACTTAAATCTATACTCGTTGTTAACAAATTTCTCTTCTTCAGGAACGCTTTCCTTGCCATTGCCAGTCTACATTTTATATCCTCTCTACTTCGACCATCATCAGTTATTTTGCTCCCTAAATAGCAAAACTCCTTTACTACTTTAAGTGTCTCATTTCCTAATCTAATCCCCTCAACATCACCCGATTTAATTTGACTACATTCCATTATCCTCGTTTTGCTTTTGTTGATGTTCATCTTATATCCTCCTTTCAAGACGCTGTCCATTCCGTTCAACTGCTCTTCCAAGTCCTTTGCTGTCTCTGACAGAATTACAATGTCATCGGCGAACCTCAAAGTATTTACTTCTTCTCCATGAATTTTAATACCTACTCCGAATTTTTCTTTTGTTTCCTTTACTGCTTGCTCAATATACAGATTGAATAACATCGGGGAGAGGCTACAACCCTGTCTCACTCCTTTCCCAACCACTGCTTCCCTTTCATGCCCCTCGACTCTTATAACTGCCATCTGGTTTCTGTACAAATTGTAAATAGCCTTTCGCTCCTTGTATTTTACCCCTGCCACCTTCAGAATTTGAAAGAGAGTATTCCAGTTAACGTTGTCAAAAGCTTTCTCTAAGTCTACAAATGCTAGAAACGTAGGTTTGCATTTTCTTAATCTTTCTTCTAAGATAAGTCGTAAGGTTAGTATTGCCTCACGTGTTCCAACATTTCTACGGAATCCAAACTGATCTTCCCCGAGGTCCGCTTCTACCAGTTTTTCCATTCGTCTGTAAAGAATTCGTGTTAGTATTTTGCAGCTGTGACTTATTAAACTGATAGTTTGGTAATTTTCACATCTGTCAACACCTGCTTTCTTCACGATTGGAATCATTATATTCTTCTTGAAGTCCGTGGGCATTTCGCCTGTCTCATACATCCCGCTCACCAGATGGTAGAGTTTTGTCATGACTGGCTCTCCCAAGGCCATCAGTAGTTCCAATGGAATGCTGTCCACTCCCGGGGCCTTGTTTCGACTCAGGTCTTTCAGTGCTCTGTCAAACTCTTCACGCAGTATCTTATCTCCCATTTCATCTTCATCTACATCCTCCTCCATTTCCATAATATTGTCAAAAATGGTTCAAATGGCTCTGAGCACTATGGGACTCAACTGCTGTGGTCATAAGTCCCCTAGAACTTAGAACTACTTAAACCTAACTAACCTAAGGACAGCACACAATACCCAGCCATCACGAGGCAGAGAAAATCCCTGACCCCGCCGGGAATCGAACCCGGGAACCCGGGCGTGGGAAGCGAGAACGCTACCGCACGACCACGAGATGCGGGCCATAATATTGTCCTCAAGTACATCGCCCTAGCATAAACCCTCCATATACTCCTTCCAAACTTCCGCCTTCCCTTCTTTGCTTAGAACCTGGTTGCCATCTGAGCTCTTGACATTCATACAAGTGGTTCTCTTCTCTCCAAAGGTCTCTTTAATTTTCCTGTAGGCAGTATCTATCTTACCCCTAGTGAGACAAGCCTCTACATCCTTACATTTGTCCTCTAGCCATCCCTGCTTAGCCATTTTGCACTTCCTGTCGATCTCATTTTTGAGACGTTTGTATTCCTTTTTGCCTGCTTCATTTACTGGGTTTATATATTTTCTCCTTTCATCAATTAAATTCAATATTTCTTCTGTTACCCAAGGATTTCTATTAGCCCTCGTCTTTTTACCTACTTGATCGTCTGCTGCCTTCACTACTTCATCCCTCAGAGCTACCCATTCTTCTTCTACTGTATTTCTTTCCCCCATTCCTGTCAATTGTTCCCTTATGCTCTCCCTGAAACTCTCTACAACCTCTAGTTCTTTCAGTTTATCCAGGTCCCATCTCCTTAAATTACCACCTTTTTGCAGTTTCTTCAGTTTCAATCTGCAGTTCATAACCCATAGATTGTGGTCAGAATCCACATCTGCCCCTGGAAATGTCTTACAGTTTAAAACCTGGTTCCTAAATCTCTGTCTTACCATTATATAATCTATCTGATACCTTTTAGTATCTCCAGGATTCTTCCAGGTATACAACCTTCTTTTATGATTCTTGAACCAAGTGTTAGCTATGATTAAGTTATGCTCTGTGCAAAATTCTACTAGGCGGCTTCCTCTTTCATTTCTTCCCCCCAATCCATATTCATCTACTATGTTTCCTTCTCTCCCTTTTCCTACTGACGAATTCCAGTCACCCATGACTATTAAATTTTCGTCTCCCTTCACTACCTGAATAATTTCTTTTATCTCGTCATACATTTCATCAATTTCTTCATCATCTGCAGAGCTAGTTGGCATATAAACTTGTACTACTGTAGTAGGCATGGGCTTTGTGTCTATCTTGGCCACAATAATGCGTTCACTATGCTGTTTGTAGTAGCTAACCCGCACTCCTATTTTTTTATTCATTATTAAACCTACTCCTGCATTACCCCTATTTGATTTTGCCGGCCGCGGTGGTCTAGCGGTTCTGGCGCTGCAGTCCGGAACCGCGGGACTGCTACGGTCGCAGGTTCGAATCCTGCCTCGGGCATGGGTGTGTGTGATGTCCTTAGGTTAGTTAGGTTTAAGTAGTTCTAAGTTCTAGGGGACTTATGACCTAAGATGTTGAGTCCCATAGTGCTCAGAGCCATTTGATTTTGTATTTATAAATCTGTAATCACCTGACCAAAAGTCTTGTTCCTCCTGCCACCGAACTTCACTAATTCCCACTATATCTAACTTTAACCTATCCATTTCCATTTTTAAATTTTCTAACCTACCTGCCCGATTAAGGGATCTGACATTCCACGCTCCGATCCGTAGAACGCCACTTTTCTTTCTATTGATAATGACGTCCTCTTGAGTAGTCCCCGCCCGGAGATCCGAATGGGGGACTATTTTACCTCCGCAATATTTTACCCAAGAGGACGCCATCATCGTTTAATCATACAGTAAAGCTGCATGCCCTCGGGAAAAATTATGGCTGTAGTTTCCCCTTGCTTTCAGCCGTTCGCAGTACCATAACAGCAAGGCCATTTTGGTTAATGTTACAAGGCCAGATCAGTGAATCATCCAGACTGTTGCCCCTGCAACTACTGAAAAGGCTGCTGCCCCTCTTCAGGAACTACATGTTTGTCTGGCCTCTCAACAGATACCCCTCCGTTGTGGTTGCACCTACGGTACGGCCATCTGTATCGCTGAGGCATGCAAGCCTCCCCACCAACGGCAAGGTCCATGGTTCATGGGGCGTTATTTTTATGAGGTTATAATTCTGTTAAACAAGGCAAAGGACTAGGAAAATCAGCTGAACGGAAGGGATGGTGTCTTAAGAAGAGGTTATAGAATGAACATCAACAAAAATAAAACACGGGTAATGGAGTGTGAATTAAATTATGTGTTGGTCAGGGAATTAGGTTAGGAAGTGAGGCATGAGAAGTAATAGACGATCTTTGCTCGTCGTATAGCAAAATTCCGGACGTTTGTGGAAGCAAAGGGGGTATAAAATGCGGACTGGCAGCAGGATGAAAAGCATTTCTGAAAACAGAAGTATTTTACTGTCTAACTCAGGTGTCAGGATATGTTTTCTGAATGTATTTGTCAGGAGAGAACATTTCTACGTGAACAATAAACAGAACAGACAACCGAAGAATAGGAGCTTTTGAAATGTGTTTCTACTGGAGAACGCTGAGTACTAGACGGATAAGTCGAACAACAAATGGACAAGTACCGAATCACACTGGGAAGAAAGGAAATTTACGGCACAACTGTACTAAAATAGAGGACACATCTTAAGGTATCAATGATTAGCCGATATGATGATGGAGCGCAGGGTAGGAGTTAATTTTAGAAGGTGACCAAGGCTCAGCTACGACAATCAAGTTCAAGCGGATGTAAGTTACAATAAACATGCAGATATGAAGAGGTTTGCACACGATAGAGTAGCGTGCAGAGATGCATCAAACCAGTCTGCGGACTAAAGAATGCGACAACAAATCAGCATTAAAATTATAGATAAATAAATCACTGTGAAACAAAAACATGAGAAGGAGCTCGCAATCACGGAAAAAGTTGTTGTATATAAGAACCTGACATTTTATTACAGCCAATGTGGGCGTGCAAACTGTGGAGGAGAAAACAGACACTCGATTCGTAAGATCTGGATCAGCAGAGAATACGCGAGAAGCACTAGAAAAATTAGGGCTCATTATATCACTGTCCCAGTCAAGTAACTCGTATTTCGCCAGTTTCGTAGCAAACGAATTAAAAGAAGAAGCTAAGACGTTCTATTTTGGAACTTACTTTTACAATGAAAACGTAAGTAAATATGTATTAGTAATTAGTAATCTTCCAAATAGTGCCAGAAAAATACGCTATAGAAAGTGATAAATGTCCAGTCCATGTCATGGCACGCAAAGAAAAAGATAACAGGGATTCAGAACATGAACTGAAATTTACATTACTTTGTATAATAGCAGACTGTGTTGAAATTGTGGATTGAAATTATGGTATGCATGCGAAGGCAGGTAACTGGAAAACTTCAGTTATATGGTCTGAGTGATTTGAGAAATAATTCAAAACAGTCGCCGGACTAATTCTTCATTCTGTTGCTGATTAGAGAATTCGCAAATTCCGGAGCCAGTTGTTACACAAGATGACAGCTGTCTTGTTTGTGCAGTAATATCAGTTTTGCCTTGTCCTCAGTTCCAGCCAGTCACAATCTCTTCTTGGGAGAAAATCTTCTGCGTCGTTATTGGACTGTCAGCCGCCGACTGGAAATAAATGAAAGTCTGTCAAACTTCAGAAACTCCCGATTTGAATATGTCAGGAAAGATCTCTTGCAAACAGAATGTCCATTGGAAATAATGGACTTCAGGCTCGAGGGAATGAGTATTACGTTTCGTCACAGACTGATGATATCAGCAGAATAGATTCAAATCATATGAAAAATAAAGAAATTTTCTGACTCTCCTTGTTAGTAGTAGCGATGTACATATGTAAAGAAAATCATGTTGAAAATACTGACAACTTCTGATATGAATAACTTTATTTTTTTTGACCGTTTTGGGTCATAAGCTATCAACCTCAGACCCTGGTACCCTTAACTTCGTAGCCCTGTATGGAAACAGTTATGACGTCAGAAATAACCATTCTGTATCTGGTTGGTTATTGTACTGTCACACCACCTTCAAAAACTTTTATCATCCATAACAACATTTGTAATCAAATAGAAATTTTGCCATCCCTGACAATTTTTTTAAAAGTGAAGATTTGACCTTAAATAACTAATTAACAAAACAATGTGATTCATTTTAGCAACTGTCGGTGTTTTCAATACGACCTTCATTAAATATTTAACAGTTGTAGAGCACTGTTCATCTCAGATCTTACATATACACTGACGAAAAAAAATCGTTGTTGTTGTTGTGGTCTTCAGTCCTGAGACTGGTTTGATGCAGCTCTCCATGCTACTCTATCCTGTGCAAGCTTCTTCATCTCCCAGTAGTTACTGCAACCTACATGCTTCTGAATCTGCTTAGTGTATTCATCTCTTGGTCTCCCTCTACGATTTTTACCCTCCGCGCTGCCCTCCAATGCTAAATTTGTGATCCCTTGATGCCTCAGGACATGTCCCACCAACCGGTCCCTTCTTCTTGTCAAGTTGTGCCACAAACTCCTCTTCTCCCCAATTATAGAAAAAAAAATCACAACACCAAAAGTAATTAATGAAGGCTAACGAAATTTTGGAAATACATTTCTTAGGTAACATATGTAATTGATTAACATTGCACATCACAGGTTAATGTAAGCATGAGATAAGCAAATGAAAATGAGAAATACTGGTACGTTAATAACCGGTGTAACCGCCAATATATTGAATACTAGCATGTAAACGTGCATTCATTGTGTTGTACAAGTGCCGGATGTCAGTCTGTGGGACGGTGTTCCACACCTGTTGCTCTTGGTCGGTCAGTACAGGGACGATTAATGCTGTTTCTGCATGACGCTGGAGTCGTCGTCTGATGATGTTCGATAAGCGGTCGACTGGAGACAGATCTTGTGATTGGATAGGCCAGGGAAACATGTCGACACTCTGTAGAGCATGTTGGGTTACAACAGCGTTATGTGAGCGAGTATTATCCTGTTGGAAACAGCCCTTGGATTGCTGCTCATGAAAAGCAGTACAACATGTCGAACCACCAGACTGACGCACAGACTTGCAGTAAAGGTGCGCAGGGTAACCACGCGAGTACTCCTGTTGTCATACGAAATCACACTGCAGACGATAACTCCACGTATAGGACCAATTTGTCTAGCACGCAGATAGGTGAGTTCCTGCCCCTCAACTAGCCTCCTTCTAACCAACTTATGCTCATCACTGGTAAGGAGGCAGAACCAGCTTTCAACGGAGAACACAAAAAGCCACCATCCTGGCCCCCAATGAGTTCTAGCTTGACACCACTGAAGTCGCAAATGGCGGTAGTTTGGGGTCAGAAGCGCGCAAAAGAGCATCTCGTCAGAGCTGCCCTTGATGTAATCGTTTTGTAACAGTTCGTTGTGTCAGTGTGGTGCAAACTGCTCCTCAAATTGCTGCTGCAGATTCAGTTCGGTGCACCAGAGCTATACGCCGAACGTTATGGTATTCCCTCTCGACAGCGCCACGTGGCTGTTTGGAGCCAGGTCTTCTTGCGAAGTACATTCTCGTGACCACCATTGGCAGCAATCGTGTACATTGTCTACATTCCTGGTAAGTCTTTCTGCAGTATCGCAAAATGAACACCCAGCTTCTTGTAGACTTAGTATACGACCTCGTTCAAACTCAGTCACGTGTTGAAAATGGTACCTTTGTCGCCTTAAAGGGATTCTTGACTAGTATCATCACGTCCAACCTCAAAGGTAACAAACTTTCACCCCAGTTGCAGCTTGTTTTTAAAGCAAATCTGTTTTGGTTCTTCCTAGTGGCGCTACTAGCGCCACTCTTATGCGACTTGCACGAAACTTGAATAGACACCATCCTTTAGATGTGGGAACACGCCTAACAACTTTCGTTTATGACGCACAACTTCTTTTGGTGTTGTGATTTTTTTCCGGGAATATATTTTGCTGGAATTGGTACCAAACTCATCGGGGTCATATACTTTCTCAATGTAGTTTTTAGGATGATATGTTAATGACATTTTTGTGGACATTAATAACTGGTTTATGGCCAATTTTTTGTCACTGAAGATCGAAAAGTCGCACTACATACAATTCAGAGCTTGTGGTGTCCACCCAGCATATGCCTAAATTATGAGGACAGCACACCTCTTTATACAGGGTGTAAATTTTAAGCTTACAAACCAGAATAACTCGAAAAATAAGCTACATACGAAAAAAATGTGTGGAATCCGAAGTTGATTGTTTTCGAAGGGGACACCTGCTGGTGCTAAAATTAGCCTCCTGGGCTGTAATTCAAGAAGTTGCATGTTTCATTTTTGCGTGGAAAATGGTTATGGATAAATAAAAAATGAGCTCATTCGTTAGTAAGTAGGATGTTTGGTTAGTTAGTTTGCTAGTCAGATGATTTGTTTGATAATTAGAGGTTGTGTGGCCTCATGACCACGAAACAAACAAAACTGATCCGAATCTACGGAAAAAATTAATATTTGGGTCAACATTTGTAAAACTCTAATTCCTCTCTCTCAAACCCCACCCTATGGAGAGGGAGGAAAAAATAAGTATTTTTTATTGTCCCCCTCGAAAATAATAAACTTTGGCTTCTACACATTGTTTCGTGTGAAGCTTATTTTTCGAATTATTCTGATTTGTCAACTTAAGATTTACACCCTGTATATAGAATTTATCAGTGTAATTGGTAGCATTTAGCCACTTCAGTAATATTAGACGAAATTCAACAACGCGTCTCGACAGACAGTGATCTCATCACCAGGCTGTCAACTCTCCGACTGTCCGATGTTCAGCGACAGCTCTAATGATCTCGTCGTCGACGTAGCGTTAAACCCTAGCCTTCTTCGCTTATTGCTGCTTTGCTGTGTTTTGGTGCTGTGATGTTCTGTTTCCTATCACCTTTTCCTGTCAGACAGTAAGTTACACTCACTTGCTGATCTGCTGTCCCTGGACTGTAAAGGTGTCGGATTTCTTATCTCGCCAGGTGTTTCGTAGCGTAATGGAAAACGTGAGGATTACAGAATGTTAAAGGCTGTAATGAGATAAACTGGGCTCATATTTTGCAGTAAGACACACGAATGGGAGGTAGCCGCGTTACAAGTTTTCTAACATGTACCCTCTAATCTGAGAGATTTGGCAGGAAGCCATCTTGCTGTAGCACAAGGAATCATACATGAAATCACCTCAGAAAAAGTACCTTATGGTAAACGATAATACACTGAAGAGCCAAAGAAACTGGTATTGGCACGCGTATTCAAAGCCTATATGAGACAACAAGTATCTGGCGCAGTTGTTACATCGGTTACTGCTGCTACAATGGCAGGTTATCAACATTTAACTGCGTTTGAACGTGGTGTTACAGTCAACACACGAGCGATGGGACACAGCATCTCCGAGTTAGCGATGAAGTGCTGATTTTCCCGTGCGACCATTTCACGAGTGTATCACGGAATATCAGCATTCCGGTAAAATATCAAATCTCCGACATCGCTGAGGCCGAAAAAAGATCCTGCAAGAACGGGACCAACGACGACTGAAGAAAATCGTTCATCGTGACAGAAGTGCAACCCTTCCGCAAATTTCTGCAGATTTCAATGCTGGGCCATCAACAAGTGTCAGCGTGCGAACCATTCAACGAAACATCATCGACATGGGCTTTCGGAGCCGAAGGCCCACTCGTGCACCCTTGATGACTCTAAGGCACGAAGCTTCACGCCTCACCTGCGCCCGTGTCACCGACATTGGACCGTTGATGACTGGAAACATGTTGCCTGGTCGGACGAGTCTCGCTTCAAATTGTATCGAGCGGTTGGACGTGTACGGGTACGGAGAGAACCTCATGAATCCAAGTACCCTGCATATCAGCAGGGGGGTGTTCAAGCTAGTGGCGGCTCTGCAATGGTGTTGGGTGTGTACCGTTGGAGTGATATGTGACCCCTGATACATCTACATACGACTCTGATACGTCCAGTCCCTAGAGACAGCGACGAATGGTTGAGCGAGAGAATGATAAGATGCTACCCATGAGATCCGAATTACAAAAACAAGCGCAGGGGGGTGAGCGAAAAAACTTACTTCATAACATTTTGTGAAGTAGCGATTTAGGGTGCTCGCGGGGCAAACTGTGTAACTGCGCGGTAGCAACCAACGTCACGCCTGCAAGTTTTCGACACGAACCTACTAAACCACCCTAAAGGTCCTATCACACGGCTGCACACACGGTAATAAGAGATACACTCCTGGAAATTGAAATAAGAACACCGTGAATTCATTGTCCCAGGAAGGGGAAACTTTATTGACACTTTCTTGGGGTCAGATACATCACATGATCACACTGACAGAACCACAGGCACATAGACACAGGCAACAGAGCATGCACAATGTCGGCACTAGTACAGTGTATATCCACCTTTCGCAGCAATGCAGGCTGCTATTCTCCCATGGAGACGATCGTAGAGATGCTGGATGTAGTCCTGTGGAACGGCTTGCCATGCCATTTCCACCTGGCGCCTCAGTTGGACCAGCGTTCGTGCTGGACGTGCAGACCGCGTGAGACGACGCTTCATCCAGTCCCAAACATGCTCAATGGGGGACAGATCCGGAGATCTTGCTGGCCAGGGTAGTTGACTTACACCTTCTAGAGCACGTTGGGTGGCACGGGATACATGCGGACGTCCATTGTCCTGTTGGAACAGCAAGTTCCCTTGCCGGTCTAGGAATGGTAGAACGATGGGTTCGATGACGGTTTGGATGTACCGTGCACTATTCAGTGTCGCCTCGACGATCACCAGTGGTGTACGGCCAGTGTAGGAGATCGCTCCCCACACCATGATGCCGGGTGTTGGCCCTGTGTGCCTCGGTCGTATGCAGTCCTGATTGTGGCGCTCACCTGCACGGCGCCAAACACGCATACGACCATCATTGGCACCAAGGCAGAAGCGACTCTCATCGCTGAAGACGACACGTCTCCATTCGTCCCTCCATTCACGCCTATCGCGACACCACTGGAGGCGGGCTGCACGATGTTGGGGCGTGAGCGGAAGACGGCCTAACGGTGTGCGGGACCGTAGCCCAGCTTCATGGAGACGGTTGCGAATGGTCCTCGCCGATACCCCAGGAGCAACAGTGTCCCTAATTTGCTGGGAAGTGGCGGTGCGGTCCCCTACGGCACTGCGTAGGATCCTACGGTCTTGGCGTGCATCCGTGCGTCGCTGCGGTCCGGTCCCAGGTCGACGGGCACGTGCACCTTCCGCCGACCACTGGCGACAACATCGATGTACTGTGGAGACCTCACGCCCCACGTGTTGAGCAATTCGGCGGTACGTCCACCCGGCCTCCCGCATGCCCACTATACGCCCTCGCTCAAAGTCCGTCAACTGCACATACGGTTCACGTCCACGCTGTCGCGGCATGCTACCAGTGTTAAAGACTGCGATGGAGCTCCGTATGCCACGGCAAACTGGCTGACACTGACGGCGGCGGTGCACAAATGCTGCGCAGCTAGCGCCATTCGACGGCCAACACCGCGGTTCCTGGTGTGTCCGCTGTGCCGTGCGTGTGATCATTGCTTGTACAGCCCTCTCGCAGTGTCCGGAGCAAGTATGGTGGGTCTGACACATCGGTGTCAATGTGTTCTTTTTTCCATTTCCAGGAGTGTATTACTTGTATCTAGAGTTGACGGCCGTCCCGATATATCGGGACAGTCACCGTTATTAATCTTCATGTCCCGACATCCAGACAAGACCCAATTTTGCCATAATTTTGCAGAGACTGTTACGAGCTTGGCACAGTGGACCAATGAAAGAAATCGACTCCTGCTAGGTGCTGAGGAATCTGTCTTATAGGGCCACTTTAACTACAAACTGACTTGCATCGAGTTTTATATGAAGGGCTTATTTCAATAGTGGTACGACTCCATTATCTCCACTTTTCTGCCTATAATGCTTCTGAAATTCATGATCCAAACAAACAGAAAGAAAGGTTCGTCTCCATCACGAAGCCATATGCTTGAATATTTCTGGTTATCTCAACTGCAGATTTTTCAGCGCTCATTTAACTTTAGGACTCTGTATCTCAAAATGAACAAAAATTGACTTGTACCACTATTGAAATAAGCCCTTCATATATGCGTAACAGCGAAAAAGAACTCGATAGAAAATGTAAAATCTTCCAAAAAATGTCGTATACCAACTACTTCTACGGCAACAAGTTCCATGTAATTGTGTTCTAAATGAAAAGTAATTTTATTAAATAAATTTTTTACTTCGTTTCTACACCCATGTCTCAATCTGTCCCGACGAGGTCCCAGCTAGATATGGGAATCCTACTTGTATTACATAATGGCGGCAACTTCAGTAATACTACTGTCCACGATGTGAAGGCGTCTGAGATCGGCAACCGAACGACCCCAGTGCCTGGCTGTCGGTCCCACTTGTAAACTCATGCAAAGAACAGTAGCGCGCGTCCGCAGTTAAAAAGTAGGTCCTCTGAGGCAGTGTGACAGGGGGAGGGAACGAACGGTAGGTGCAGCTTCACTCCGGCGGGCGGTCGGTTCCCGCGGGCTCTCAGGTTCGGACAGAATTAGCATTCAAATGTAACGTCCAAGGAAAGGCAAGGAAGAGTAAGGAAATTCGACATTTAGAGCGTTTTCTACATTAAACAAATGGAGAACGTGAAAATTACTTTGGTCCTTCAATTTGATTGTCCTTATAGGCAGCCGGCCAGGGTGGCCGAGCGGTTTTAGGCGCTACAATCTGGAACCGCGCGACCGCTACGGTCGCAGGTTCGAATCCTGCCTCGGGCATGGATGTGTGATGTCCTTAGGTTAGTTAGGATTAAATAGTTCTAAGTTCTAGGGGACTGATGACCTCGGAAGTTAAGTCCCATAGTGCTCAGAGCCATTTGAACATTATAGGCAATCCCTCGGTGATAGTAACTGGCTGCAGAAAATTAATCTAACAGTGTGAGTGATTTAGTTTGATGAATTGTTTACTCATAATCTGACCGCCTTAGATTATTATTAGTTTAGCACCCGGTGCTTCACTCGCGTAAAATGTATGCCCTTCAGAGGTTTTTTTTATTTAATCGGATTTTTATGTTATTCACAAATTGCAACACCTTCTAAGTTTTCACTCTAAATAAGGCAAAATAAGCATGATCTTTTCAGAATGTGCCGGCCGAAGTGGCCGTGCGGTTAAAGGCGCTGCAGTCTGGAACCGCAAGACCGCTACGGTCGCAGGTTCGAATCCTGCCTCGGGCATGGATGTTTGTGATGTCCTTAGGTTAGTTAGGTTTAACTAGTTCTAAGTTCTAGGGGACTAATGACCTCAGGAGTTGAGTCCCATAGTGCTCAGAGCCATTTGAACCATTTTTTTCAGAATGTACTTCTGATCAAAAAGTGATTTTGGTAGCTGGAGTCCAAAGTTTTTGTTAATCATGCCTTTGGCTTTCTTGTGGAGATACTTCCACAGCAAATTTCACCCCCTAGCAAATACTTTTTTATATACAACCGATTAGTGAAGTATCAGTTTTCATAAGTTTAGCTTTGAAATTTTTTCGAGAAGTCAAATACCAGTTGTCATACGTGTAGCCTTAAAATTCCTTTAGTAGTTATTTAGTAATTACTTATCAAAACGAGCTTAACCCACTGTTTTACCCGATAAGTCGCTGAAATTCCAAAAACGATGAAAAGGTATATGATATTTTCTGACTGAGAAACCAAATACGAATTTCTGTAGTTCTAGCTTCAAAATTCCCTTAATAGCGGCATATTTTCAAAAAACCTTTTATCCCCTATTTCACCCCCTTAGGAGTGGAAGGTCGGAAAATCCCTTCTTAAACGATGCCTACAGTATAGAATTCACCCCTCTCCAAACTTCAAGTTTCTTTCGTTAGTGGTTTGGGCTCAGCGAAGATGAGTCAGTGAATCAGTCTCAAACTATTTCACCCCATTAGGAGTTGAATTTCCAAAAGCAGTGACATACGTATGTTTTATTTTTGACTGAGAAGCCAAATTTAAATTTTCATAGATTTAGTTTGAAAAATACTTTCATAATTAAATATTTTCACAAACATGTCAGCCCCTTAGGGGTCAACTTCCAAAAGCACTGAAAACCGTATTTTTTAATTTGTAACCGAGAAGTCAAATCCAACGATTATTGATGTATCTTTAAAAATACTTTAGTGCTTCTTTATAATGACATATTAAAAAAAAAGCTTACACCCACTATTTCACTCACATGGGGTTAAATTTCCAAAAATTCTTTATTTCTGACCGTGCAACCAAGTAACAATTTTCGTTGATCTTGAATATTGCTGTAATAGCGACATTTTTCAAAAAATCCCTTCATCTCCTGTTTCATCCCCTTAGGCTTAGAATTTCGAAAAATTCCTTCTTAAACGACACGTACAATTTAAGCTCCACAGCTTCACAACACGTTTCTATCCTCGGTGGTTCGGCCTGGGCGATGATAGTCAATCAGTCAATTACCTTTATATATATATATAGGCAGCTCTACTGTTGTGATTGAAATTATGAAACTGATTTTATTTTGCTATCTTTCTTTGTGATGTGGACTGACTGGCACAACCGTCATGACTGTGCCATGCGCGTTGTATATCCTCAAAACTCTGTGCGTTACAGGGTGTGGAAGTAATGACGGGAGACTATAAATTTTTCCTCATACAGCTATTGCCCCTTCAGCAAACGGGTGAAGTGGATTTACATATACGGAACGAGCCGCTAACTAAATCAGAGCTCCACTTCTGGTGACCTCATGATCACGGTTAAATCACAAACGTCCTTCCCTCCTTTCACCCGTGTTTTCCATTACATCAGGACTGCTTTAGACTGTGGTGCCAGTGCTCTCAATAAGGAAGTGCAGGATGTGACGAAGCTTTCCACACTTAGCCTCTCTACTGGTATCGATGACGCGAGAAATGTCCCTCTGACATCACCTATCGCTCTGCTGGAGGCCAACACATCACACGAGACAGTACGCCACACACGCAGATGCCCACGTCCGTGCCACCTTGTTCAGATCGCTTCTTGGAATTCTCTTCCTTGTTAGAATGCTGTTTTTTCTTACGATCGACGAAAGCCGAGGAAAGAACTCTGGATACAGTAATGGAGGCGTCAAAACATAATTGTTTCCTGTATTCTCTGTCCATATTTGTACAGTCCGTGTTAGTAGGGACCGGTGTAAACTCCCGTCCATAAAAGAAGGAAAATTTAATGGCCTACATATGCTTTATTTTATTTTTCAAATGCTACTTGTTTCTGAGTCCGACCGCTCGTGGTTTCGCGGTAGCGGTCTCGCTTCCCAAGCACGGGGTCCCGTGTTCGATTCCCCGTGGGTTCAGAGATTTTCACCTGCCCTGAGATGACTGGGTTTTGCCGTGTCGTCTTCATCAACATCATCCCCATTACGGTATGAGGAAGGCAACGCAAACCACCTCCATTAGGACCTTGCCTAGTACGGCGTTGCGGGTCTCCCGTTTCGCTCCCCTACGCTCTGTCAAGAAGCATGGGACATCATTTCCATTTGTCTCTGAAAGAGAACTCTGTGTGTAAGAACTCGTCTACTCCTTATTATCACTCAAATTGGCTGACAGTTTACGATATTTCCTTTTTCGCAACTTTTATTACGAGGGGAGTTCAATAGGTAATGCAACACATTTCTCTCTCGACCAGTTTCCGTGGGAAAAATGCGGAATTTGTTGTATTTGATCGTTGAATATACCCGTTTCAGCTCCTATATTTTCATGAATTTCCGATAGCTGGTGGCGCTATACGTGGCCTTCAGAAAGGCGCTTGTACCGGAGGTGCGTTCCAAGCTGAGAGCTGTCCTTGTGTTTCTTTTGGAGAAAAACCAGACCAGTGCAGGTATTTATACACTATTTGATCTAAAGTATCCGGACACCTGACTGAAAATGACTTACAATTTCGTGGCGTCCTTCATCGGTAATGCTGGAATTCAATATGGTGGTGGCCCATCCTTAGCCTTGATGACAGCTTCAACTCTCGCAGGCATACGTTCAATCAGGTGCTGGAAGGTTTCTTGGGGAATGGCTGCACATTCTTCACGGAGTGCTGCACTGTGGAGAGGTATCGATGTCGGTCGGTGAGGCCTGACATGAAGTCGGCGTTCAAAAACAATCCAAAGGTGTTTTGTAGGATTCAGGTCTGGACTCTGTGCAGACTAGTCCATTACAGTGATGTTATTGTCGTGTAACCACTCCGCCACAAACCGTGCATTATGAACAAGTGCTCGATCGTGTTGAAAGCTGCAGTCGTGGTCCCCGTATTGCTCTTCAACAGTGGTGTGGGGCGGCGGGTGGAATTAATTATTATTAAAAATGTTTTGTGATGTAGAAAAGATGCATTCCCTGCCGTTTTAACCATATGTGGGGCTGCGGGTGGAATTATGTTGTTTAAATAAATGTTCCTATTATTTATGCTGTCTTTTGCCGTTCTCAACACTGGCTCTCTAACTACAATTTTGGCAACCAGAAAGTGATTAGCAAAACGTGAAGCCTGTAATAAGAATTCCTAGTGCCCACTTCATCTGAGAAATACACTTATAGCTACACCTTATAGCTCTGAGGACTTAGGAGATTGTCTAGGATTCATAATCAAAAACGATAGTGAAAAAATCATTCGCTATATTCTGAAAGTCACAGATGAAAAACAAGAAGAATCCACACAATCTGACTAACAGAGCAGTTCAGAGTCTAATGCGCTGATGCAACTATAACTGTCCACATTAAATGTTTAAATGAATGCACGTGAAAATACGACATACGCAAACTGAAGTCATCCCAGAATTAACACTTCACAAAAACGATTTCATGGTTCCGTGTATCCCGAGTAACTTATTATGGCATCCGAGGCTGTTTATAGTAATGATACCGACGCGACACGACTCCTGGCACAGTTGGTGCACTATTCAGCGTCTGGAGAGAACTGGGGCCTTGCTTCCTCGCGCAGCGTTCTTATATATAAAGCCGCGGTGCGGACGGCTAAGGGAACGCCTGATCAAATCGGCTCTCCCGACTAGCCGCTGGGCTAGTAATGCACCACATTAAGTTACCGAATAAATCACTGCTTCCTTTGCTGATGGCCGATGAAGCTCTCAATTTAAATGTGCATTCAGCATACAGGTAAGTAATCATAATAAAAGTTTGACGTGGCTAAGTTAAATATTTTGGGCGAGAGAATTAATTTAATTACGCTACACGCAGTAGACGAGCTCTGAACTTGCCCTTTGGAGATACGCTATCGCTATAGTTTTATTGTTATTCAGTTGAAACTTCTCACATCTTTATGATTGTAGCGGATCTCCATTCTACTTAAATATAAACATCCTAGCCTTATTTATTAGCCTACTTAATCTATCTTGCTTCCTTAATTTTTAAGACAAATTTTAATTTGTGAGATCCAAAGTACTGTTTCTATTAAATTATTATGGAAAAGGAATCTAAATATAAATTTGTAAGTCTCTAGCTCTTTTCTGTTGCACCAATTATTTTTACAGAAAAACGTCCAAATTTCGAAAATGGTTAAAGTTATCGAACTGATATTCAACACATATTAATTTAGTATTACTCCTGACATGCTAGAACCGTTTCAGGTTATTTACTTGATTTTAAAAGTATTGCGCAACATTTATGACGTCAGAGCTAGTTACAGCGGACTGGCTGGCACACAATGGAAAGACTGATGTGAATTTACTACGGCGTGAGTAGGCTGCTTCCCTACAGTGGGAAGCAAGAAGGTGCTTAAAACAACAATGTAGACCTGTACTGTGATAGTGCCACGCAAAACAACAAGGGGTGCAAGCCCTCTCCATGAAAAACACGACCACACCATAACACCACCGCCTCCGAATTGTACTGTTGGCACTACCCAAGCTGGCAGATGACGTTCTCCGGGCATTCGCCATACCCACACCCTGCCATCGGATCGCCACATTGTGTGCAGTGATTCGACACTCCACACAACGTTTTTCCACTGTTCAGTCGCCCAATGTTTACGATTCTTACACCAAGCGAGGCGGCGTTTGGCATTTACTGACGTGATGTGTGGCTTATGAGCAGCCGCTCGACCATGAAATCCAAATTTTCTCACCTCTCGCATAACTGTCATAGTACTTCCAGTGGACCCTAACGCAGTTTGTAATTCCTATGTGATGGTCTGGATGGATATCTGCCTACTACACATCACGTCCCTCTACAACCGTCGGCGGTCTCTGTCAGTCAACAGACGAGGTCGGCCTGTACGCCTTTGTGCTGTATGTGTCCCTTCTTCTTTCCGCTTCACTATCACATCGAACACAGTGGACCTAGGAATGTTTGTTGTTGTTGTTGTTGTGGTCTTCAGTCCTGAGACTGGTTTGATGCAGCTCTCCATGCTACTCTATCCTGTGCAAGCTTCTTCATCTCCCAGTACCTACTGCAACCTACATCCTTCTGAATCTGCTTAGTGTATTCATCTCTTGGTCTCCCCCTACGATTTTTACCCTCCACGCTGCCATCCAATACTAAATTGGTGATCCGTTGATGCCTCAGAACATGTCCTACCAACCGATCCCTTCTTCTAGTCAAGTTGTGCCACAAACTCCTCTTCTCCCCAATCCTATTCAGTACCTCCTCATTACTTATGTGATCTACCCATCTAATCTTCAGCATTCTTCTGTAGCACCACATTTCGAAAGCTTCTATTCTCTTCTTGTCCAAACTATTTACCGTCCATGTTTCACTTCCATACATGTCTACACTCCATACAAATACTTTCAGAAATGACATCCTGACACTTAAATCTATACTCGATGTTAACAAATTTCTCTTCTTCAGAAACGCTTTCCTTGCCATTGCCAGTCTACATTTTATATCCTCTCTACTTCGACCATCATCAGTTATTTTGCTCCCCAAATAGCAAAACTCCTTTACTACTTTAAGTGTCTCATTTCCTAGTCTAATACCCTCAACATCACCCGACTTAATTCGACTACATTCCATTATCCTCGTTTTGATTTTGTTGATGTTCATCTTATATCCTCCCTTCAAGACACCATCCATTCCGTTCAACTGCTCTTCTAAGTCCTTTGCTCTCTCTGACAGAATTACAATGTCATCGGCGAACCTCAAAGTTTTTATTTCTTCTCCATGGATTTTAATACCTACTCCGAATTTTTCTTTCGTTTCCTTTACTGCTTGATCAATATACAGATTGAATAACATTCGGGAGAGACTACAACCCTGTCTCACTCCCTTCCCAACCACTGCTTTCCTTTCATGTCCCTCGACTCTTATAACTACCATCTGGTTTCTGTACAAATTGTAAATAGCCTTTCGCTCCCTGTATTTTACCCCTGCCACCTTTAGAATTTGAAAGAGAGTATTCCAGTCAACATTGTCAAAAGTTTTCTCTAAGTCTACAAATGCTAGAAACGTAGGTTTGCCTTTCCTTAATCTTTTTTCTAAGATAAGTCGTAAGGTCAGTATTGCCTCATGTGTTCCAGTATTTCTACGGAATCCAAACTGATCTTCCCCGAGGTCGGCTTCTACTAGTTTTTCCATTCGTCTGTAAAGAATTCGTGTTAGTATTTTGCAGCTGTGGCTTATTAAACTGATAGTTCGGTAATTTTCACATCTGTCAACACCTGCTTTCTTTGGGATTCGAATTATTATATTCTTCTTGAAGTCTGAGGGTATTTCGCCTGTTTCATACATCTTGCTCACCAGATGGTAGAGTTTTGTCAGGACTGGCTCTCCCAAGGCCGTCAGTAGTTCCAATGGAATGTTGTCTACTCCGGGGGCCTTGTTTCGAATCAGGTCTTTCAGTGCTCTGTCAAACTCTTCACGCAGTATCTTATCTCCCATTTCATCTTGATCTACATCCTCTTCCATTTCCATAATATTGTCCTCAAGTACATCGCCCTTGTACAGACCCTCTATATACTCCTTCCACCTTTCTGCTTTCCCTTCTTTGCTTAGAACTGGGTTTCCATCTGAACTCTTGATATTCATACAAGTGTTTCTCTTATCTCCAAAGGTCACTTTAATTTTCCTGTAAGCAGTATCTATCTTACCCCTAGTGAGATAAGCCTCTACATCCTTACATTTTTCCTCTAGCCATCCCTGCTTAGCCATTTTGCACTTCCTGTCGATCTCATTTTTGAGACGTTTGTATTCCTTTTTGCCTGCTTCATTTACTGCATTTTTATATTTTCTGTTACCCAAGGATTTCTACTAGCTCTCGTCTTTTTACCTACTTGATCCTCTGCTGCCTTCACTACTTCATCCTTCAAAGCTACCCATTCTTCTTCTACTGTATTTCTTTCCCCCATTCCTGTCAATCGTTCCCTTATGCTCTCCCTGAAACTCTCTACAACCTCTGGTTCTTTCAGTTTATCCAGGTCCCATCTCCTTAAATTCCCACCGTTTTGCAGTTTCTTCAGTTTTAATCTACAGGTCATAACCAATAGATTGTGGTCAGAGTCCACATCTGCCCCTGGAATGTTTAGGAGTGTAGAAATCTCGCATACAGACGTTTAACGAGTGCCACCCAATCACCTGACCACGTTCGAGGTTTGTGAGTTCCGCGAAGCGCCATATTCTGTCTCTCACGATGTCTAATGACTACTGACGTAGCTGATATGAAGTACGTGGCTGCAGGTGGTAGCACAATGCACCTAATATGAAAAACGTATGTTTTGGGTGTGTCCGAATACTTTTGATCACATAGTGTAGGTGCTTGCAGAATGTCTATAAAGACCTGCCAGTGAAAAGAAACACGTCGAGTCGTTGGTGAGACTTCTGTCATCATCGCAAGAAGACTGCGCAAATCTGTCCATCTCCCACGTGCCGATGGGAGCAACACAGCTGTGACTTCTGCATTGTTGGAACGTGCGGACACCCTCATTCGAGGTGCTCCACGGATCACAGTCAAATACCTCGCTGCACAACTGGACGTTCTGTTGGTAGTGCAGACACACTTGTCTGCCATTTGGGGTATTCGATGCCTGACAGAAGACGATCAAGAGCACCAAAGGGAGGGTTGAGATGGATAGAGGAAGGGATCGACAGAGCGAGGGGGAGTAACGGAAGACCATGAAGAGCAACGGAGGACCGTTGTTTAGCCCAATGAAAGATGCATTCCACAGGAAGCAGTACGTGGATGACGCAGTAAGACACTGGTTCCAATGTTGACGAGTAGAGTGGTACCATGCGGGCATATGGGTCTAACCAGTAAGGTGGCGCAAGGCCGTGAAGGCCGTGAAGGCCGTGTCATTGAATGGAGATTATGTTGAAAAACAGGGTTTTGTAGCCAAGAGCGTGAGTAATAACATGAAGTATTGGAATCCTGAAGAAAAGCATTGCTCTAAAAACAAACATACCAGTAGTAGAATGCATTGGTATTCTGACAGAGCTGATGCACAAGTCTAATGTCAATCCTGTAGAACTGAATGACTTGAGACTGGCCACACAGACATGCCTCACACAGAACTATTTCCAGTTCCAAGGGACTCTTTATAAACAATTAGATGGCTTAGGTATGGGTTCCCCTCTTAGTCCACTGTTGGCTGAAATATTTATGGACCATTTTGAACAAAATTTTCTAAAAACAGAACCTTTGAGTGCAAACATGAAATACTGGTTTAGATATGTAGAAGATATCCTGTGTATGTGGACTGGTACTACAAGACAACTCAACACATTCTTGAAAAACCTAAGCAGTCAACATAAAAATATCCAGTTCACTATGGAGATTGGCAACATATCCATAAACTTCTTAGATCTCACAATTGACATCAGTACACACACACATTGTTTCAAAATTTACAGGAAAACAACAACTACAGACACAGTAATACCTTCTTGCTCACAACATCCCATAGCTCACAAACATGCAGCTTTCCACTCAATGGTACACCGTCTCATATCTATCCCCATATCCAGAGATGATTTTAAAGCAGAGTTTGATACAATAAAATTTATTGCCACAGTTAATGGCTACAATACAGTTCTTATTGACCACATATTGCACAGGAAACAAAAAAGAAAAATTATACGCCTCCTCCACGCCCCACCTGCTTCCCCTTCCACTGTCTGTAAGAAATGGTGTACACTACCATTTCTAGGTCAGGTATCACAGATTGTAGCCAAAGCACTGAAATCCTGCAAGTATATGGTTTCCTACTATGTCAGGAACACGACAGCCCAGTCTGTTTTAATAGCAACGACAAGATCCAGTTATTAGCCAACAGTGGGGTATACAAAATCATTTGTTCTGATTGTGACAAATTTTACATTGGTCAGTTAGGCAGAGACATATCAACTAGGCTGGCTGAACATGAATGCAGCTGGAGGTTGCACAATTCAGACTCTGCATTTGCTGAGCATGTACTGAGTGAGGGTCACAACTACCAGCCAGTGTCGCATGTACTTCACTTAGCAAACAAAGGCCATAAACTCAACCTGCTCGAAGCCCTGGAAATTAACAAACATCTTGCTCACAGTCCAGATCTCATCCTAAATGACCAGACACAGCTCAAAACTTCCCCTCTCCTAAACTTCATATAGCCATCTTTGTTGTCCATTACGTCCCACACTCTCTCTTCCTACATATTGCCATTTTCCTGTATTCATTAATTTGTTTTGTTTTGTTGAAGTTGTCTTTGTATTTCACATAGACTGTAGTTTCAATAGTTAAGGCTTTCTTTTAACTGGTACTTGTATTACTGTCCATGTTTAACACCCCTTGTAGTTGTCTCAAATACTGTTCATACTTTACTTTGCTCATTTATTTAATGAGAACTGTTACATAGCCACTGCTTTGATTATAATGTTAATGTTAAAATGCAGTACCACCTCACTCTTAGACTGTAGGTTCCCTCAAACACCTCCATTTTCCTGCATTTATTTATTTCTGTTTATCTTACTGATATTGCTTAAGTTACTTATGTATTCTGTATTTACATTGATAGCTGTCTCTTCTTTTAATTTGTTGTGTATCACTCTCCATGTTTCATACCTCCTGATGAAGCCTTGTCTAGTACTAATTTTATTTTATTTTATTAGTTTTGTTTATTAATAGAAACTGTTATGTAGCATGCTATTCCTATTTTGTGCTAAAGGTTATCCTGTCTATTCCATTGTTATTCATGTACAGCTCAGTTTTTACTTTTTCATTGCAAAGATGTTACTTACTGTATGTTTCTAGATCAGTCTAGATGTGTTACTTCTCTTCCAATGTTGTCTGCTAACATTTAACTTCTTTGGTGATAATACTCAATAAATGTCTGAAGATGGCCTTGTAAGCCGAAAACCGGTTTACAATAAAAGTAATATAGTAGAACAAAAGCAAACTGGTGCTTCTCATTTATTAAAAAAAAAGGTTGCATTAGTTACTGTGTACCCTTCTGATAAATTTTTTCTCTCATATTGTTAAGTGTCCTATAAACTTTATACATATCAATTCTAATGTTTTCTATATACATTGATACATTTTCTCATTATCACTCATTTCCATGCCTGTGTTCGCATTACTTAACCTTCTTTTCTTCTTTCAGTTCCTCTTTTGTGTCTGTTTGCTCTATCAAAGTTATATTTCGTTCAGCTTTGAACCTAGTTATGTAATGCCCTTAATTTGTATTTTGAGAGACATAGTTCTTGCTCAAAATACACTCTTTCCATTTTACTGACTGAGTTTCTTGTTGTTGACATTTCCAATTAATTTCCTTGTTAGATTTGTGAAATATACTTGAATTTGCGACTGTCAGTATATTCCTAATGTTCCTTGAAAATTTGTCTAGCCGATTTTTATATTTGTGATTGATTTTTTCAGCCAAATTTTGTAGACTAGCATCGATTTTTTATTAAAAAAGTATATTTAAATAATTACTTCTGTTTTATATCCCAAAAATATTTACAATGTTCTGTGTAAATGATAGATGATTTAAATAAATTCCAGTTATTTTCTACCTACAGCTACTAATTTACTTTGTTCTTTCCAGGCTTTGAGTTACAGACCATCTAAGTTTGTTCCACGAAATAGTCAAGTGCTAAGAGTTTTAAGACTGTGCCACCCTTCTCTCGTAAATAGAGGGTGTATTAACTGTGTTGTCGTGATTCATGGATTTTTCTCATCTTGCAAATATTCTCAAAAATCAAGGGTACATCTTGTCACATTTTTAACTCTCAGCATTAAATAATTTTGCTACTTTAGCAGATATTGTGGTTTATTTGTTATAACTGAGGTGTTTTAAGATTTATATTTTTACGCTAAGGTTTGTTACATGTAATTTTTACATTACTTTATTTTGCCTTTCTGTATTTAAAACTAATTCTAAATCCCTGATTTTCTTTTAAATCAAGCCCACTCTTTCGGTAGAAAACTGAAGTTGTATTTTTGGTGAAGTTTTAGAGTGGTACTCTAAGCTGCAGTTATTGAAAGAATTTTTATAAATTTTTAAATATCTTTCTATGTTTCTTAGATGTGTCTCCCCTCATCTCCTCTACACATTTCTTTATTTTGAGCTCTTAATTCTTAAACTACTTTGCAGTTGTCAGAGCCTCATATCATCCTCTTGTCCTTGGATACTACTATTGATGTACTTGTATATTTACTGAACTGTTCTTGGATTAACTATCATTTTTTTCTGAAATAAATAACAGGATACTGTACCGGAAAATCGTTTTTTTAATAAACAATTCTCGAAGTTTTTCGTCATGGAATATGTGAATGCATTTTCATGTGTAGCGCTTATCTCCTTAATTTATGTTTTATTCTCCTTACATCACTGTGTTGGCGAATTGCTAGCTCAGAACTGGCAAAAATTTACTTTGGCTTTGTTTGAGGAACTGTTCAGAATCTGGTCCCGAATAAATATGTAAAATCACTAGGAATCTTAAGTTTGGTGGCTTCAGTGTAGCTATTCCTGTGTAGTAACAAGATTGTGCACAACGTGTAGTGGGGTGTTTATATCATTTATCCACCTAAGATCTAGAGTGAGAGAGGAGAGCCATGGGAGAGAGAGCGAGAGAGGGGGGATGCTATTAGGTAGCATATTGCTCTTGAGAAGTACCAAGTGAGTCCCACAGCTGAAAATCCACATCTGGCGGATGGAACATCGTCAACAGTGTTCGATGCCCTCGTTTTACGAGACAACAGAGAGTCGCATTGTGGACTTTCTAAATCAGTAGTCGTCACACGTTTTCGCCCAAAAACCAATGCTGACATATGTACTAATCTTATTATTCATTGGTAACCCACACAGATTTACAGTGTCACGGACATACACACACACACACACACACACACACACACACACACACACACACATACGCACATACACACGCTTCCATTAGGCAGACATACTTATCATTCTCTCTCTTCTTCTAGTGCACACACACATACACATAATCCCCCACCTCCGCATACCAACCTCCAAAATGCCCCCACAACGTAAAAAAGAAAAACAAACAACCCTGCACGCAGAGCTGTTATGTGTATTTAATAAGTAATGATCAATGATTTTTTAACATAATCATAAATGACAAAAGTAATTTCTGTACTAAATTGTCGTGAAATATCATCCAAACTCATTGTTTAACAGCTTCTGTAAAGAGCACTTGTTAATTTTGCGATGCAAATATATGTTTTTTTGCAATAATGAATATAATGTAAACAGATAAATACTTACTGTCGCCAATGTACACTGCAAGTACTGGGGAACCGTCTGTCCCAAAGAAACTCTTTGCACACAACTTTAGTCATGATCTTTGGTTTATTTACGTTTTGTTAATCAAGTGGAAGTCGTTACCTGTGGCTTAATTTGTGAAGTGCTGTAAAATTAGTCACTGGGAAAAATTCGTTATGTTTTCTAAAATAATGTGTGCACCAAGAGCAAACCAACAGATACCAACAACTGCAAGTAGTGAAACTATTCGATCTCATAATGTAAATAATTCCCGCCATATTCAGTGCTTACGTGTTTGGTTTTCACATCTTGCCACAGCTACATGATTCCTACAATGTTGTGAATTTGCAATAGATATTTACTACCTGGTGGTGAATCGATAGGCGATTCGAAACCAGTAATGGAAAATAAAAATTGAAGAATAAAACATAAGGGAACTGGTTGTAGTAATTTGCGGAAACCTTTGCAGGACGAATGTGTTGTTCTGTGTGTGAGCGGATGATTAAGTGATTAATGGCAGAAACTGTACATATATTTAAAGACATTATTATCCACTATAAGACACGATCACAAATGATTACTAAATGTTCTGAAGGTCGCTTTTCTTCTGCTCATTGCATTATATTATTCGTACAAGAGCCTTAATTTAGTATCATATTCCTTACTACAAATATCTACAACGTTTGAAAATGACCATCTCTGCAATGCACACTCACATCTTCATGTTACTTACATTTGAAATTAATACCATAGTATCTAATCGGTACAATGACCACACACCTAAGAGTTGTCACACAACAAGACAAACAATAAAACATTTCATCCCTGACATCCTATAATCTCCACTGGCCATGATACTTACTCATCTGGCCATGAGGTAAGCAGCCAACTTATCTTAGCTCCTGGCCAAATTCACCAACATCAATTAAAATCAAGAACATTAAAATATTACTACCTATGTAAGAATTTACGTTTGTTATTGAGCAGGAAATCTACATGCTTAAGAAGCTCTTAACAGTGGATGGCATTTTTGGATTCGGCTATTAGATGGTAGATGCATATAATTATAAATTATGGCTGATAATCATGAGCATCATGAACACTTGATTCGGGTCACATGTGGCCTGTAAGCCACACTTCGACTACCACAGTTCTTAATGACACTACCTTATGATGATGCAATACTTTCGTGTGTTAGGCAACAGTTATCTCTTCATGTCCCAGAAGATGAAACTTTTGCGCTCTAACATTGATCACAAATAGTAAAAAATAATGATTACAGCCTACTGGAAATAAAATCAAAATATAAGAGAAAAGAGAAAAATTAACCTTCATTCTCCATAATAAGATAGCAACTGATGCTCCTAATTCTTCCAGCATTATGGAAACAATTATCTTACAGTGGTATTTGTGATTTCATGCTGATAATGGTGCAGAGTCTAGCATAGTAATGGGAATTTACCATTCTTTTACATTATGCTGGTCAAAAAATATTTCTTTCATCACAAAGCTAGTAACTGACCACAATCTGGTCAAACAACACCATCCATCGATATGTCTTACGAAATGTAGGTGGGGTAAAGCCGATATGAGTGTATCTGGAACAAGCATACATTCATGGGGTCATAAATTAACACCCATGAGCAGTCGTAGAACAGTCAAGTTTACCCTTGAATGGATGGCTACTCCTGATGTATGCAACCTGTACTAACAAAATGTGCTCGTATTGGCTCTATCCTACTACTCAGAGGGAGTGGATTAGGGAGAACAAGAAAGAACAGATAACATCTGAATTACAAGAGCCAGAGTTATGGTGGAATGAACTATACATAATCATTTTTAGACTGTAGATCACTATACATTCAGTGCCAGGGTATGACTTATTTATAGTCATATCGCACACTGAGAATCAGTATGGCAGACTAGGTAACAAAAGAGGTTCATTATTTGAAAGAATATCTGTACCCACCAGGAAACCATTTCATAATGGCAGTGTATAGCATTCATTGCCTTATCATAATCCAGAAGGTCCCATCCCACTTGTTTACATCAGAAGCAGCAAAACGCCAAAATTGCTCAAAGAAAAGACCGATGTGGGCTGAAATGAATAGCATTTAACCTCCTCTCCTCTATCAAATGAGATTACATGGAGAATGACTGGGTAATTGTCGACTTGTCCCTTTGAAGGACACACTGGTCTCTTTGGAGTGTTGCAGGAGGCGTGGAATTGGCACCATGAGGTCATATTACCCTCCCCCACTGATGGAAGTCCTGTCAATGAGGTGGTGTGTATGTGTCTGTCCGTTACATGGTACCAACGCAGTAAAGTGGGTCGACGACGAAACGTGGCAGAATGTCAGAGAGGAGCTAATTTCAGTTTTTAATCGTTTAATCATAAATGTGATAGGCCAAAGTCTCGAATAAACATGGAAAAGTGCACTGGTGTCCAGTTACTTGTAGGCAGGACACGTTTCATGCGCGTACCGTAATCGACTCAGTACAATAGAAACGTTCCTACCCTGTTTGGAAGCGCTATGACGTCTTCGTGAAAGAAGTTGTCCTATTTGGTGGTGTATCAGCACCGACTGCTCAGCTCCTCTACAAGGAACGGTGCAGAAGTAACATCAGTGCTCCTGAAAATACCCAAAACTACAGGTACCGAAGGCGAAAATGACGCTTTGTCAATGACGATGGTCTGCAAGGAATCGTGTACTACACGCAGCCATGTAGCACGAAATGAGAACATGAACCCATGAAAATACCCAAATCTACACGGGACGGAGACGAGGGTCCCGCCTTGCCTGTGGCAATCGGTTTCAAATGTTGTTACGAGCAATTTTCAAGCTAACACTTTCATTGAATTTCATTCTGACGTATACATTCACATTATTGGTACTTTTAGAACATATATCCTGTTAGGAGGGGAGACTCAAAGCCAAGACCTCAACTAAACGAATCAGCGATGTTTTCGCAGCACCGCGGAGGACAGTGCTAAAGCTTCCATCCCTCTTTAACTACCGCAGCGACAATGTGTGCATTAGGTGTCACCATGTCAGTATCTGACCGAATGCCGCCACACTTTTAATCTATAAAATTATAAATTACTACTACATTCACGAAAATCTCCCTCTCTCTGCCTCTCTCTCTCTCTCTCTCTGTGTGTGTGTGTATTGTGACGGTACGTCACGTAAATGGACATTTGGAGAAAGGGAAAAGAAGTTTTTGCTATGAGACGTGTGAACCATAAATTATCTAAAGACTAAGTACGTCAGCGCGAGGGATAACAAATAATAAAGATTGGAAACTATTATTATAAAAACACAAATATCGATGTAATTAACAAAACACAGTTTTTTTGTATAATCTCTGTGTAATATAGGCCACGAAAATCAAAGACAATGGTTTGATTGAACTCGCTCTCCTGCTTTTGTTTCGTCTAGAGGTAGGGCGCCATTTAGCGCTGGATAATATTTAATGTAAGTTTGGTTGTAATTTAATAAAGTATACTTACAATTGTTATTAGAAAGTGTATATTATTGACTTAATTGTCACCTCACATGATCGCAACCATTTATTATAATTAATAGAATTTTTACAAAACTTCGTAGTGCAGGGAGCTCATCTCCCCTGGCTAGATTTAGTCAGCCATTACGCTGACTGTATTATTTAATTAAAATTTCATGTCATAATATTAAATTTAAATGCGAGAGACTTCTCAGTTTTGACCTTTCATTAATTACAAAGTTGAAAAGAGTAGTGATAGATTCATTTACCAAAATTCACAGCACTGAATGAGTTCAGTATGTTTCATTTTGACAGCCTGACGGCGATTAGATTCTGTCCAGTTTTGTCTTGCAAATAATGAACAAGAAATATTGAAAATCATTACATTCAATAAGCTCCGCTATATCTCAGTTAATCTTTGTGACATTTGGTACATAAATAACCAGTAGCCATATTAATAATAACAGTTTACGTAAGAATGTGCATATTTTTCTTTTCTAAATAGCAGCGCTCACGCAAACTATTTATTAGAAGGCAGTGAGTCGCGCGTTGTGTTTAAAAAATATTATATTGTGCGTACTTCGGGGCAACCGATGTCCGTACGAGTGTTATTGCGGTATAAGTTAATTAAAAGTCTCATGCTAGCCCACAATATTTAAAGACACCCCAAAAATATTATAAAATATAATTATAAAAATAAAAATATATAATTATCGCGTGATAAGTGCACCCATCCACATCCATATACAGTTATACCGTAATAAGTGGCGCCTAAGAACGCGGGGATCGAATATTAGTAAATATTTATATGTATGTAATGACGTGTATGATGCAAGAACTAATACCATATATGTAACATTGTTCCATGTACCCAATATAAAAACTTTCACCTGTATGAGATTGAGGCAGTGAAGATTTATGGACCTGAAGCTGAATCAATACGTACAATTGTCGCAACCGAGATATACTCAACAGCAAGGAATACTGATTACTACAGGTATGGGTGTAAATGCATGTGCTTCTGAGCTGGAACTGAGAAGAGGAAGGAATCCGGGGCCATGTACTGTGCTGACTTTCATGGCACAAATTTGTCATAATTGTGTAGATAAAGTTCTTTTGCCACAGTGAGAATTCGGTCACATTCATTTACTATAGCTCAGTACCAGTGAGTGAAACAGTGATAGAATTTGCTAGACAGCGAATAGTATTTGAAATAGAGGTCACACAATCAGCTGTGTGTATTTCAGATAAACTCAAGTGCAATTAACGTTAGGTTTACTTGTATGTATACTGACACCAAAACAATATTTCAGTAGACATAGATTTTTAGCAGTGCACAAGAAGTATTGAAAGGTCTACGTCATAAAATGAGTTTTAAAGGATAAGTGATAGCTTCATTTGTAGTAATTAGTAAGATTTCATTAGATTATTTCAGTATTTTTGTGTGTGTTTTGTATATTTTGTGTATTTCTTGTGTGTGACATTTTGGGGGAAACAGATTTCTGTGTATATCTGTGTCCAGTTAGTGAGAGGAAATTTATGGTTAAGACACAAAACAAAAACAGGAGAGCGAGTTCAGTCAAAGTATTGTCTCTGATCTTCGTGGCCTATGTTACACAGAGATTATACAAAAAAACTGTGTTTTGTTAATTACATCGATATTTGTGTTTTTATAATAATAATTTACAATCTTTATTATTTGTTATACATCGCGCAGACTTACTTAGTCTTTAGATAATTTATGGTTCACACGTCTCGTAGCAAAAACTTCTTTTCCCTTTCTCCAAATGTCCATTTATGTGACGGGCCGTCACAGTGTGTGTGTTTGTGTGCGTGTACTGTGTGACTGACCATTTAGCGTAGAGTTTTGCATGGGAGTAAGTCGCTTAGCGGAGTAGACCACGGTGACGCACGACTTTGGAACCGATATTGATGATTTTATTTTGGATAAAACGAGAAATAAATTACGAAACTGACTTTAGTTCTTTATTGTAGACCATTAAGATCGTATTAGGCATTTTTTTAAAAACAAACAACTTGCAACCAGAGGACATTACACGACATCGACGAAAGACCTTCGCCGAGACCGAAGGCGGCTGGCAGGAGCTCTGAACGTCATAATTTTCAACGTAGAACAAAATTTTTAAAAAAAACTGCTTTCGAAGTGATAATATTATCCAGCGTAGTACGGAGGGGTACTTCAAGAAAAACGGGTTTTAACAAAACGGCTGTTCTCTGAAATGTCATTTTTTTTGGCAAAAAGGTCGTTATAAAAATGTGGACCAAAAATCAAAATTAAAATATATCGCAAAAATTCTATTTATTAAAGTAGTAACAACGCCGATTCACGAGTTGCAAAAAGTTAATAATGTAACTGTATGTATGTCAAGTGAGTTATAGCTCCCGCCGCCTTGAAAACTGTTGTTTCGAAAAAAGATGCGTTTAAAGTTTCAACTTTGCGTTTTTTATATCCGAAACTGAAAAATTTTTAGTCGGCAGTCCAGCATCGTACAGATGGCATTTTTTCGTCGATGTCGAATCACTCTCTTTTTACGAAATTATATCGATCACCTGGCCTCCTCTTGCCAAACGAAGCGTTTATTACACAAGTGGCATTACTTTTATAAACTTTTCTAACGGAAGAAATGCGTTTGTTTGTAATTTTCAGGCATTCATGTTTTACCTTAAAAAAAAAAAAAAAACCGAAGGAAATGACAAGTTAAGGAGACGTGAGACAAGTACGTGCTTTCAGGCTGTTTATGAAGTGAAACCTTGTTTAAAATATTATTTTAGTTGATACTAATTCCGCCTGTGACACTATCCTAAACTAACAGGAACCCCTATTTCGTCGGTAACTGTTATAGTATGACATGGGCTGCATTTGACCGCTCGGATGCTCCAGACGCAGTAAATCGCTGTTTTAACATATTTTAACATTTATGGCACACTTCGTACGAAAGAATATTAAAAATAGACTCTCTAACGAACATTTTAAGCCAAAGAAAATTAGGCTCAAAAATTTCTGCCGTGGTCCACTCGTTTAACAACTTAGACATCACATATTTTGTGTGGCACGATTCGTTTGGAAACGGATACGTTGTTCTATCTGCACACAGCATCATTATGTTTGCAGCAGCTGCTGGTGTCCTGGTTAACATTTCACAAAGACGCCATCAGATCTGCGGAGGCGTCCTGGCGTGATAGTGTCACGTGACACTGTTGCAACTGCAAGAAGCAGCAACGCAGCTGTGCTGGCACGTGAGGTGGAGTAACGGCATCTCCCGGCCGCTGCTTTGCATCTCCACAATGCACTCCACGGTTCTGCACTGCACTGCCGCCACGTGTACAGACACGATGGACGGAGATTAATAAGTTACGTTCCACTGGATATTCACAAAAATCCCTATGTGCAAGCAATTATTGAACTATGCCCTGGATGGGCTATAATCGATTCATAAATGGTATAATTTGCGGGCTTTGAACACGAAATCTACTGTATACTGTAGAACACTTTGATGTGCTGATATAACACGAAATCTAGTGTATACTGTAAAACACTTTGACGTGCTGAGAGCATCATTCGAACAGTCATCAAGGTGTTCGTTGTGATTAAAATTTGTGAAGAATACCAGTCTACATTTTCCGAATGTTGTTCGTTTCAAGGATACTGCAAAATGGATGTCATATTACGTGTGCCTATCGTAACAGGAATTTCTTGATAAACTGCGGGCACAAGGTAGAAAAATTTGAAATTTGTGCCGATTGGGACTCGAACCCAGATTTCACGCTTATCACTAGCAGTCGCCTTAACCATCTGGATACCCGGGCACGTCCTCAATCCCAGTTTGAACACCGCTACTCCTTAAATATTGAATAAAAATTATTAGCAATGGCGGCCGAAGACTTTCGGCATAAGTAGTCACCATCAGTCTGCCAATAGACTTGTCAAAGAGGACGAAGCAGCGTACAGAGGTCCAGGAAGAGTACCCTCCTGCCCCTTGGATGGGAAACTGTCCCTAAAGTAGCAAGAACGACAATCATCAACGGTATGAGGATGCAGAAGACAATAACCACACATAATGTGTATCCGCCGTACATGTGGCCTGTCACTGAAAAACTGTCATGATGATCTCTCCCTTGGCAAAAGATTCCGAACTAGCCCGCCATTCGGATCTCTGGGAGGTGAATGCCAAGGGGCAGGTGAGCATGAGAAAAAGATCGAATAAACAACGAAAAGATAATGTTCTACGAGTCGGGGCGTTGAATGTCAGAAGTTCGAACGTGATAGGGATCCTAGAAAATCTGAAACGTGAAATGCTAAGACTCAGTGTAGGTACAGGAGGGGATCAGTGAAGTAAATGGAAAAGAGACAAGGATATCTGGTCAGGTGAATATAGGATAATATCAGTGACAACAGAAAGTGGTATAAACGGAATAGGATTCGTTGTGAATGGGAAACCAGTGAGTTAATGTAAACAGTTCAGTGATAGGATTTTCTCGTCATAATCGACAGCAAACCAACACAGTCAGGTATAGGGTAAATCAGGGTGATTTGGTGAATAAAAATTTGGGCCTCTTGGGACAAAATAAAAACAAAATAAAAACACTCTCCTTTCCCAAAATGCGTAAGTAACACATTAACAGTACCACATCCTCTTTAGGGCACTGCAAAAGTTTAAAAAAATACGTATTTTTATCAATTTCACCATTTCACCCATGTATATGGGTGAAATGTTTCCCCTGGTTTTTGCCACATACGTCACACATAGATTCATATTTTGAACAGGCTTCTTGCAGCCAACGTTAGCAGCTAATACATTTGATCGAATCCACATCCTTTTTAGTGCAACTGTACAGCTCACCGCACCCTACACAACAACACTCTTCACCATCCACGTCGTCATCATCGTCTTGCAATTGGATATCCAGCGACGAGTCGGATTCGGTGTCAGTGGTAGACGCTTTTCGCTTCTTAGGCTGCTTCTTTTTGATAATTCCTTTGATAGTCTCTTTGCTTACGGTTTTCCTTTGGTTACGGTTTCTCCTTTGGTCCTCTATTTAGCATTTGCTCTACTCTTCAATGACTCATTTTGTCGTTTTCTGTTTCGCAGGTTGTCGATGTTTTCTGGAGAAGTCAAAACCTCTGCTAAAGCTCTGGACTTCTTCCTTGCAGATGCAACTTATCTAGGATAGGTATCGGCGAAATATGGTCCAAGAGTTTGCCAGGGGTTATTTGAGATTCTTCTGTTGCCACTGTCGAGGTCATACCTGTTGCTTCTGATGAAGACTGCATGTTTTCCTGTGGATTTTTCGTCCGTTGCGAACAGCCCAGTTATGGTGAAACTTGTATATGTTCAAGTCCCTGGTCGCTATTTACGTCTGCAGTTGCTTCTTCCGTGGGATTAGGTATCTCCTGCCAATGCGAACAACTTGGTCGAGGTGAAGTAGGTCTGTTTTCATGTCGTTCGCTGTTTCCCTGATGTTGATCTTAAGCTGATGTTACAAACGCGTATTCGGGGATGACATCAGGATTAAACGGTACGATTCCTGTGCTTCTGAACCCCGATATTGCGTTCTCTGTCGTAGCTGCTTGTACCCATGCCTTTGTAAGCAGTCCTCCGAACACTAGTCTGGAATTTTTTTCTATTTGGATTCATTTTAATGTACGAATTGCAAGCATTGTAATAATAGGATTTCAGAGCTTTAAAAATGCTCTGTCTAGCGGCTGCAGATAGTGTGTGGTGTGGCTGGGTAGACAGAGCAAAATTATGTATTTTTCTTCTGCAAACTCTAATGTATCCACGCTGCTGCAATGAGAGCTATGTCCATCCAAAATAAGCACGACTGTTCCCTCCGGCTTCCTCGGTGCAAAATAATTCCTTAGCCACAGAAGAAAAATATCACTTGTTACGTACGCCGACTTTTGTGACATGAAAATCATGGAATCCGGCAGCATACCGTCCTTGTACACGGCCTTTTCATTTTTTCCCTTCAAAACACAAGCTGGGGGTAAAAACATGCCCTCTCCATTGCAGGAAGCGATTACAGATATGGTTTCACCCTTTTTACCGGATGTTATCGCTGGAACGCTCTTATACCCCTTTGCTGTCAACACGTAATCTGGTCTATTATTCAGCTGAAGTCCGGACTCATCTACGTTGAACATATTTCCCGGCTTATCATGGAGGTTATGCTCTACCATGATGTTCTGCAGCAATGAAAAATAGTCTGAAACGTTTTTCTTACTTAAACCCCTTGATCGTGCTTGTGAAACTCCTTCCGATTTGCGGATTGAGAGTTCCGGATTTCTTTTTAAGAATAAATGTAGCCAGTCCATTCCAGCAATTTTCTCGGTTAAATTTGTGATGTTGGTTATATTTTTCAGCTACTTTATGTGCCATGGTGCGTACTTCTGTCTTTGTCGGTGCAAATCCGAAGTTTTGTAATTTTATGATATGTTTTACCAACTTTTCCTCACATTCTTGTGTTAGTACAGGCGGCCCACCTAAAGGTTTATTCGTAAAGCACCCGTTTGCTAATCGTCTGTTCAGCGTTGTCCATGGAACGTGAAACTCCTTTGAGGCTTTATTCAGGCTCATTCCATTTTGCACGGCTTTTACGGAATCGTTAAGTTGCTCCTCTGTCCAATCAGCACGGATGGATCCTTTTTGTCTTTTGTAAAATGTAGGCATCTTTGCCTGGAACAATGGCGGTAGTTAGAACATTTACTTTTTTAATCACTGACAAACTAAACTGTACTCGCAAAAAAATATATAAAAACTAATTTTTAAGTTAACGATTGTATTGAGACTTCGTATAAAACAGAATATAACTCTCGCATGGGATAGGAAACGCTAACATTTCATGACTTGTCAAAACCCCTGGTTGGGATGTACCTAAATGAAAGATTTACACTTTACACATAAGAAAAGTCCTTCACCGTATCACCCCTGCCCAAGTTCACCATTTCTCCCGTTTGCTTTGGGTGAAACGGTAAATAGCGTGGCAAGAAGTTCAAAACACTAGACGCAACGATTTCTAGGTTATGTAGTACATAAGCAGTATAAGAAGGCGGAATATATCAAAAAGTACCCCGAGGACTACACTACTTGAAGTAACATCTACAAACACATGCAGCATATAAAATTATTTAGATTCGAAAACAGTTTTGTACCAAGTACTTACGGTTTTAAAACGGAGCTGGTTTTCAGCACGTGAACACTGCACAGATGATCAGAGACTGTTGGCATGCAGACATACAAAGCCATCTGTTTAACCAGTAAAGAATTAAAGCAATTCACCATTTCACCCGATTCACCATATCACCCTGACTTACCCTACATGGTGCTTTGCAAGTATATGAGGATATTGAAACGGTAATTCAGTTCATAAAGAGAAATTAAAATCAAATAGTCGTGGGGGAATTGGAACGCTGTCACGCGGGAATGATTGCAAGAAAGGGTTACTGGAGAATATGGGCTCGGTAGTAGAAATGGGGGAAGAGAAAGAGTATGAAACATCCCCTTTTGAACAATTATGCACGACTGTCCTTAAACTGACGCACAATATTTTTAGCGCAACGCAATCTGACTTTCAATAATCTCTACAAGAGAATGGCCCTGACTAACATTAACCTGTACTTTTCACAAATCACTTACCTCACAAAAATCTTGGTTACTCCCACTACTGCAATACAGCAAGCGCCACTACTGCCAGCTAAATAAAAGATTCAAACTATGGAAGGCACTAACTACTGATACGGATAGTTAGCAAATGAAAGATATTAATAGAGAACAAACAATGTATTTACCTTGATATCATATATATATATATAGCAGTTCATGACAAATTTCAAAACTCCGCCATCTCTCTCCCCACATCCAGCACTGCTGGCGGCTCACCTCCAACTGCGCAACGCTACGCGCTGTTCACAGCCAGCTGCCTAACACTACAATGGCGAGTATTACAACAATGCAAAGCAGCCACAGACTGCACACAGCACAGCCAGTGATTTTCATACAGAGGTGATGTTACCAATAAAAAAACCTAAACAGCCTACTTACATAGTCCCCATGCTCCCCACAAAAAATTTTACAAATTTTTTTGGGCGCTGGCCAATACATATTTGTTAAAAGTTTTTTCACAATTACAATAACTAAGAAATCAAATGCACACACTTATTGATACAATGTTGGTCAAAAGCTAAAATTTTCTCACAGTCCATAAAGACAGTCCTGATCGTTGATCACACTAAAATTGCCGTGTTTTTCTCAAAGTCTGAGCAGTAAAAGAAAATGCACACGGAAGTAGTGGATTTCCATGCAGTCTTGAAGAAGTAGTGTTGTCCTTCCAACAGAAAGACAGTGCTGACTCTTGACATGCAGACAGGTAATGGGCCACAACAGAGCAAACCCAATACAGAGTCAGTCGAAGTTTTGAAGAGTATTGGTGGGTAGGTCATCACAGAGCAGACCCACTGTAGTCCTGGTAGAGATTACGGTATTGGTGGGCCACCAGAGGTACAGACCCACTGCAGTCCTTGTAGAAATAATGGTATTGATGGATCATCAAAGATGTAGACCCACTGTAGTCCTTGTAGAGATAATGGTACTGGTGGGTCATCAAAGATGCAGACCCACTGTAGTCCTTGTAGAGACGGCCAACAGCCATCTGTTGCGACTGTGCAGGTGCACAATCACCATCAAAGAGTCTTGCGGAGGATATAGCAAGTCCATAACCACCACTTGTGCACTCACAAAGTTTTTGGAATTGTCCTTAGAACCAGCAATGCTGTTATCCAGTCCCTTGCTGAATTATTAACACACGTGCAAACACTAACAGTCCCTACGTGTCACATATTGTCCATATAGTATGACCAACAGAAACGTGTGCAGTGAAATGGAACTTACAAGTTACTTAATTTGATGAACTGGTGTCAATTACAATTTTATAACATAATAATACAATTACAAAGGTAGAAAATACATCATTAAAGAACATAACAATACAGATAACATTTGTAGTAATAGGGGCTTTACAAAAGAATCAAAATAACATATACATCAGTGTTACAGGAATTATGACATAAGTAAACACATAAAGATCAGAAGAACTTTTGAAACATCACCTTCACATGTGAGCAACAAACCAGAATAAATAATGTCTATAAACATTTTTTACAAAGAAAATAACATATTATTAATGCAAATTATATTTGAGGATAACAGTATTCCTCATCATAGTGAATGTAGCTTAGTACTAGAACAAAAAAAAATTTCTATGAAACAGTACACAGAGACAGGAAGAAAAGAAATACACAAGGGTACACAAACACATAGCATAATAACACAGGGGGAAAGGACAGGGTTTGTTTTCAATATAACATTTGGTACTGCAGTATTTTGCGAACAAAACCTTTTTCGTTCTTGGAGATCTCCCTTCATTCATCATTATTCCCAAAAAGTCCTATCTATACCTCCTTTTTGTATTCCAACCATATTTCTTTCAAACTAATTATGGCTCATTGTACAATACTCATTTTGGCCCAAAACGTTTTCATATACCTTCAATGCATTTCTTTCCATTCATCACAACTAGTTTCTTATATAGTCTACCCCCTCTTAAGCTAACTTAAATCTACTGAGCTCAGATGCTAAACTAAGGGACGAGGCAATGCAGCAGCACATAAAACAATTAACGCAAACAGCAATGACAAAAAAGTGCAGATTTACAAAGGAAGCAGCATTTTAGAAATTAGCGAAGCAATTGCAATATTACGACTAATATAAGGCAATGTGCAGCAAACAAGAAAAATAAATCTGGCTTAGCAGAGTAACACAAATTAAAATTCAGTAGCACTATGCCTGGCAAACAGCATAACTTATACCTAAACATGACAAAGTTCAAGCAGAAAAAGTATTACACTAAAAATGGCCATGTCTAATACCTATGTCACATCTTAACACTAGAGTGATGCATCACAATTTATTCTACAAAAGAAATTAACAAGTACTTGAAAAGAAAACTATGATTGCAGTTCCTGTGAAGGTAAATGTCTTTTTGTGCTCCTTCATTTTTTTTGAAAAAATTATTATTTACTCGATCTGTAGACAGAAAATATTTATATTAGTACATCTATAAAATTTTATTTTAACCAATGCTGCAGTGCAGCTAGAAACTAGATATTAAACAAAATGAGTAAATATGTACAAAGTAAGGCATGAAACATCATTCATTAGCCATAGGGCATTTCATAAGGTAGTACAGAAAATCTCTCAACTCTCGTAGAAAGACGCTTGTCATAATCAGGTGTGCAGATGTAAAAATATTTCTCGTCATTTCATTAGGCATTTCTGTAAATATCATAAATTAAGAGCTCCACAGTGTCAACATATGTTTTCAAGTTCGACCGTGTCGTTTTTGCGATGCTCTCTACAAAGGAACGTCAATAGCGAGGATAATGGCCTCCCTTTTCTTTTTCTACCTGTGCTGCTGAAAAGGGCTCGCAATAATGGCTTTTTCTCCAGGCGTCTGACACACCTGGCCGCTCACAACGAATTACTTCACGGTCACTTACCTTTCTTAACGAAATATTTACGACAGCAGTTTTCGCTACAGCGACAGTCTCATATAAAAATATTTCACAGGTCAAGAATTAGCGTTGCAAATCTGTAGAAACAAAATCCTATAAATATAAGTGTCCAAAAAAAAAAAATATTCGTCAGCATTGTGATACAGTCACACATTTACACACATTTCATAACTCTTAAAGTACGATTCTTGGTTTCCAACATACTTCTTATTCCTCATATACGGTAGCATCATCTTATTGATCATAAACATACCTCAACAGCATAGTACACATCGTCATCGTAATAATATCATAACATCTCAGTCAATTCTCAAAATCGTCGTAGCTTCCTCCAATAATTTCAAAACCAAAAAAATTCTCTGCTCATGTCAAAAGTGTCATCTGCCTCAAACGTACTTTAAAATCATGATCCCATACCAAATACATCATTCAAAGCTCTCATAGTACCACAATGGCTCCGAAAAAATATGAACAGTTCACAAAGTACTGACAAAATGCAATTTCATAAGTGTGAAGTTATTCAACTGTGTAACTACATAAACATCTGTCACTAATGTAGTAAAAAAATGTTTGTTTTTTTTGTTAAATAATCAGATAGCTGTGTAATTTATGTGTTAGAGAAATATGGTACCGATGTGTAAAGTTGTATAAGCAAATACCATATTAGCTAGGGCTCCTTGTGCGTGCCAAACACATGGTACACAAAGTAGGTGTGTACCCCCCTGAGGATAAATGAATAATACCCTCAGGTGTTACAGATTACAGCAATGGAATGAAATGTATCATGGAATACCTTTGTATCATTGTACTTCAAATATCTTCAAAAATAAATGTTTTGAGTACAAAATTAATCACTCAAATGCGTGTACTGTAGCGCTAAACTGTGCGTCTTGTTGTAAGATAATCTCTGTGGAAGTGTCGTAGTTATCGTCCTCCGAAAGCGAAGTTCTGCAAAAGTCAATGTACTTACCTCACGATACACAAAAATGAAATGCTTTGCGAATAGATATCTTAGTTATTACGTACCTGACCGTGATCAAGAAAGTACTATAATGTAACGTATTGTTGTGCTACAGAAAAGGCAGTCTCATTGTAGCTATACCACAAAAGTTACTACTAAACATGTTTTTCTTTCCAAAAGAATTCAGAAAACTGTGCAGATATAAAACAGATACAGCGTAAAAGCAACATTGTAAATTGTGTCACACATTAGTAGCGTCGTGATAAAATCGTGTATCTTTCACAGAAACCAAATACTAAGTCATCTTTAATCTCACGCAAACTACTTCAAATAAGGAATGTTTTTTCAAGTAAACCAAAATGTTGCATTAAAATCTCATTAGCAGTATATGTTCTAAGTATGTAAGCCTTATAGTTGTTACGTAATCGTGCAACTAACAAGCAAAAATGTACACACACAATAACACTGTGACGTCTGTTCACTATAACAATGCATTCGTAGTTTCTGTTTAAAAATGTTCCCTAGCTTCTTGATTGGATATTTAACTTCAAAACATTGTTGCATGTTAACAGTTTCTCAGTGTGACAAAGCGTACTAGTAGCGTCAATTGAAAAGTTTTATGGCAAAGACAAAGTTAAAAAGCAGATTATCTTTCAATAAACGGTTTTATATTTGAAATGTGGTACAATCTTTTACTCTTCCAAGTACTCAGAGTTTCAGCTTGAACGCAATTATCATGCAGTATACGTCGGTAAAGAATACTGGAATTTTTCTCAAGGTTAGCTTCTATGTTATTTTTCTCTGAGCCAGCCGGCGCACGTGGGTGCCTGCGGCGTGAGTCATTGTCTGTCTCTTTGTTGGCGCGCGTCGTTATTGGGATTAGGAGACGTAGCTTCTACAAATTCACCTTGCCGAGAGGGCCCAGCTCTGTTAGAATCCCGCCAGTTCTGTTGCAATTCAGGTCTGTCGTTACGAATATATCGTCTGTCGTCATGTCGGTAGATTCCGTAGTTTCTTCCTTGTCCGTCACGTGGTGGAGAATTTCTCCCTGAATCGTAACTGTGCGCCGAACTGTTGCGTCTGAAGTTATTCTGCCTCCCTTGATAATAATTGTTTTGGTCTCCATATCGTCTGTGTCTCTGGCTGTCTCTGTGATAGTCATTACTATGGAAATGCAATCTTTCTCTGTAATTATTTTTACTCTGCCAACGGTTGCCATACGGGTGGTGTCTGTTTTGGTCACGATTTGTGTTGTGAGAATAGCCTTGTCGTGTCCAGTTATTGTTTCTGTCGTCACGGAATAGTGACGGATGTGACCTGCAGTGATTGTATTCCTGTTATCGCATTCCGCGATTGTCAGTGTCAATTTCTAACTCTTGTAAGAGTCCCTGAAAAGCTTCAATGTCGTCTTTGCAACGTCCTGCCAAAATAATATGTCGTAAATGTTCAGGCAGTTTGATTAAGCAAATTCGGATGAGTTCTGAGGGGCTGTATGGGTTTGAAAGATACTGATTCTTATGCAACATGTCTTCAAAATATTTCATAATACTGGAAAATTCAGATTGTTCGAAACGTTTCATCATTATGATGCTATGTTTTACTCGGTCTTGTGTGGCTTGAGACCAATATGCTGAGAGGAAGGCATGGTAAAATTCTCCTTCACTGTGGCAATCGTGAATGACCGATCGCATTCTTACAGCTGGTTCATTCTCTAAGTAGCCACACATAAATTCTAATCTGTGTTCTAATGACCAGTTGGGAGGAAAACAATGAGAGAATTGATGGAGCCACGCCTGTGGATGAATGTCGTTGGCAGAATTCTTAAACGTTTTGAATTTACGTGTAGTAATGAACAGCTTATAGTCAAAATCATCATGTCGGCGAGTCGCATATCGGTCATTGTTAGGTCGTGTCGGCCGTTCCATCTCAAAATTCGGTGCACATTGCCAGTTTCTTTCATAACTTCCGAAATGCCCTGTGTTATTATTTTGCGTCTTTTCCGTATTTCTAAGTCCCTCTTCCCGTGTTGGAGCGCGAGTGTCCTCTGAAATACGTAATTCTTGTATTACCTGTGTCAGCTGATCTTGTACTTCCCGGATTTCTACTTGGTGTTGCGTATTAATTTGATTCAGATTTTGTTTCAGTTTCCTAATTTGATCACTCTCTTCTGTGTCATTAAGGACTACCGGTTTTGTGTCATTCAGATTATCATCTATCTTCGTAGATAAATTATTTAGCTGATCCGAAAGTTTAACTACTTTCTCTGATAATGTACTAATTTCCTCCATGTGTCTTTCTACTGTGTCCTTTAAGTTTTCCTGGGTTTTTGCAAGTTGTGTAACCGAATCGGTAGATGCAACTGAGTCAATTTTAGCTTGCAAGGTCTCATGATTTTCATGAACAATAATTTGCAGTTCTTTTATGGCTGCTTCGTGATTCTGTAATGCATTTTCATGCCGCGAAAAAATAGGTTGAAAATGCTCACAAATTTGTGTTTTTACATCATTACAGACTTTTTGACATTTCGATTCAATGTTATGTAACTCGGTAGTTAAATCTTCACGTGTTTGTTCAAGCTTATTTTCCACTGAGTCTAACTTTTGAAGCTTTTGTTCCAATGTGTCTAATTTTTGAAGCTTTTGTTGTGTTTGTCTCTGATTTTGTTCCATTGTGTCTAATTTTTCAAGCTTTTGCTGTGTTTGTCTCTGATTTTGTTCAATTGTGTCTAATTTTTCAAGCTTTTGCTGTGTTTGTCTCTGATTTTGTTCCATTTGTTGCATTAATTGCAATAATAATGTATTAGTGTCCGGAATCTGTTTCTCTATGCTTTTTGGCAGTGCATTTTCACCGGCAACATTCACATTTTGACAAGCAGAAAATGTGTCTTGACTCATTTGAGAAAACGGTGAGGACCCAAAACCTAAGTCTACAGTATTTGCAAAATTGTGTTCTGTCATACCCGATTCCTGAGGCGAGCTGTTGCCGACCGATCGATCGATAATGCTTCCCTCTTCACTAATTGTTTCCCTGTCCACGCCATTGTTTGCCGCACGCTCCATTTCCCTATGCACAATTACCAAATTACTACTTCGAATGTCTGTTAATTCACTACACAGTGGTGCTGATAAGCTACGCTCGTCGTCACTATTATTTCTCAGTTTACTTTGGAGCCTAGTGTTACGTTTTCCACACGCCATTATTGTCACAATATTTCACACGATAACACAGAAAAGCACAATTTGAAGAGCAAAATAAAATAACATAGCAATGGAAATAATGTCTACTTAATTGCAAGCGCAGCTGCGAAATACTTGGTGCAAATCTACAGGCATGCCACAACTGTTTTACTGTACAACAATGAAAAACTACAACTACAATGGAAATTCTCTCTATAATTACGCGCTAGCAATAAACAATAGCTACACTAATTACACAAACTACAAGAAAAAAATCAGAAGATTCCAGTGAGGTATCCTAGGCTAAGGGTCGACATATGAAACATCCCCTTTTGAACAATTATGCACGACTGTCCTTAAACTGACGCACAATATTTTTAGCGCAACGCAATCTGACTTTCAATAATCTCTACAAGAGAATGGCCCTGACTAACATTAACCTGTACTTTTCACAAATCACTTACCTCACAAAAATCTTGGTTACTCCCACTACTGCAATACAGCAAGCGCCACTACTGCCAGCTAAATAAAAGATTCAAACTATGGAAGGCACTAACTACTGATACGGATAGTTAGCAAATGAAAGATATTAATAGAGAACAAACAATGTATTTACCTTGATATCATATATATATATATAGCAGTTCATGACAAATTTCAAAACTCCGCCATCTCTCTCCCCACATCCAGCACTGCTGGCGGCTCACCTCCAACTGCGCAACGCTACGCGCTGTTCACAGCCAGCTGCCTAACACTACAATGGCGAGTATTACAACAATGCAAAACAGCCACAGACTGCACACAGCACAGCCAGTGATTTTCATACAGAGGTGGCGTTACCAATAAAAAAACCTAAACAGCCTACTTACAAGAGTAACAGAGTTCTGCAATAAATTTCAGCTGGTAACAGCAAATACGGTGTCCAAGAATCACAAAAGAAGTGTTGTAACTTTCTTTGCAGGCTTTGTGGTTCTTTAGTGGATACAGAAGCGAGAAACAGGTGTGGTTCGTGCACAGAGAATTCAGATATCTAATGTCAAATAGTAAATGTAATACATAACTTTCCTTTCTGTAGTTGCAGCGTCAGTTGCTAACGGTAGATTCGAATGTTCAAATATACAGGGTGGTCCATTGATCGTGATCGGGCCAAATATCTCACGAAATAAGCGTCAAACGGAAAAACTACAAAGAACGAAACTTGTATAGCTTGAAGGGGGAAACCAGATGGCGCTATGATTGGACCGCTAGATGGCGCTGCCATAGGTCAAACGGATATCAACTGCGTTTTTTTAAGTAGGAACCCCCATTTTGTATTACATATTCGTGTAGTACGTAAAGAAATATGAAGGTTTTAGTTGGGCCACTTTTTTCGCTTTGTGATAGATGGCGCTGTAATAGTCACAAATCTGGTACCGCGCGCCGCGGAATTTGAAACCGCGCCAGACGTCATGGACGTCGAAGACCCATAGAGGTCTCTGCACCATCGCGACGTAAGCTGGGGCGGCGCGCGCCTCCTGGCCCTCATTTACAGTGAGGGCGCCACAGCAGAACACGTGGTTCCAGCGGCTAATAGCGGCGCCCCCGATAGCGTACTTACGCGCCTGCCTCTCGCTCAGCTGCCAGCCCGCCCCATTTACGGGGAATCGAAACTCAATAAAGAAAAAAAAAAAAAAAAAAAAAAAAGCTCAGCTAGCCAGTCTAATCACGTGTACGTCAGTTGACACCTCGCCTCACGTTAGACAGTTTACTTCCTTCTTCTGTGTACGAGTGGGCATGTTTGTTTCCTTGTGACTCCGTCGATCGATGGCTCATAATTTTAAACGAACAGATGGTAACAGGTAGGTTCTTTAAATTAAAATACAGAACGTAGGTACGTTTGAACATTTTATTTCGGTTGCTCCAATGTGATACAGCGTTTTTGAGATTCCCTGTTCTCGCGCAATTTGTCTGCTACTGACGTGCGGATTAGCCGCGACAGCAGCTAAAACACCTACTTGGGCATCATCATTTGTTGCAGGTCGTGACTGACATTTCACATGTGGCTGAACACTTCCTGTTTCCTTAAATAACGTAACTATCCGGCGAACGGTCCGGACACTTGGATGATGCCGTCCAGGATACCGAGCAGCATACATAGCACACGCCCGTTGTGCATTTTGATCACAATAGCCATACATCAACACGATATCGACCTTTTCCTCAGTTGGTAAAGGGTCCATTTTAACACGGGTAATGTATCACGAAGCAAATACCGTCCGCACTGGCGGAATGTTACGTGATACCACGTACTTCTACGTTTGTGACCGTTACAGCGCCATCTGTCACAAAGTGAAAAATGTGGTCCAACTAAAACATTCGTATTTCTTTACGTACTACTCGAATATGTAATAAAGAATGAGCGTTCCTATTTTTAAAAAAAAACGCAGTTGATATCCGTTTGACCTATGGCAGCGCCATCTAGCGGGCCAACGATAGCGCCATCTGGTTTCCCTCTTCAAGCTAGTCGAGTTTCGTTTTTTGTAGTTTTTTCGTATGATGCTTATTTCGTGAGATATTTGGCCCGGTCATTATCAATCGACCACTCCGTATAAGAGACAGGGGATCCAGCATTAGAATCAGAATTTTAAAGAGCTTTGTAAGAAGTACGATCAAATAAATCAGAACGGATAAATAACAGTCCATCGGATTTTCCAAAAATCATTCGTGGTAGTGCTTACAAAGCGGCTATTCACATTGGTGTGGACAAAGTGTGAGACTGGCGATATACCATCAGTCTTTCGAAAAGATATCATCGACACAATTACGAAGATTACAAGAGCCGAAATGTGCTAGAATTATCGCATTATCAGTGTAACAGCTCGGGCATCCAAGTTGGTGACAAGCATAATATACAGAAGATTGGAAAAGAAAATTAGGGAGCTGTTAAATGACCAAAGTTTGGCTTTGGGAAAGGTAAAGGCACCAGAGAGATCGTTCCGACGTTGCGTTTGATAATGGAAACAAGACTGAAGAAAAGTGAAGACACAGTCATAGGATTTGTCAATCTGGAAAAAGCGTTCGGCAGCGTAAAATGGTGAAAGATGTTCGAAATTCTGAGAAAAATAGAGGTAAGCTATAAGGAATTCGTGAGGATCGCATCGAATCAATCAGAAGACTAATGACTAAAACGAAAGTCTAAATAGCACCACTGGAGGAGGGATACCGTGGAGGCCCATGGCTTACCGTTCTTGAGGGGATATATATCGCCTGACAAAAAAAGTGAAGCACCCAAATGATATGGTCAGATATTGTAACTTCGTAAACGTAGTCACCACTGGGGGTTATGTGAAGAGTTGCAGTTCTCTGTGACAGGTAAAACGGTCACGAGAGTGCATTAGCATTGTTGATGTCTAGCGTTGTTACCGTGCCTGCCAGGGGCTAGAACAGCGTCAAATGTTGCGTGATCACTGTGAAGGACACGGAGATGCTGTGTACTTGTACGAGACAGCGTCAGCAGCAACTGGCCAAGTTTGAAAGGGACCTTATTGTGGCTTACCAGTTGTCGGGCTGGTCGAATGGTACCATTTGTGGGTGTGGTGTGCGTACTGTAAGACCTTCGGTACACACACCATCAGATTATTTGACTTGTCGCTCTAGCGACGTTGGCGAGTGTCAGCAATATGTCTCGTGGTCTTATCGTGGCGTGTGTATCTTCTGTCGTTAGGTCAGACGATAGAAATGCCACTTGCACGCTTAAAGTAGCAGATTGACGGTGACCAACTTTAAACAGAACTTGATTAATTTTCACACACATTTATTAAAATAATAACAAGCATAGATATTACGTAACTTGATTCTGGATGCTGTTTACAATTGACAATCTGAAGTTCCTTTGGTCTTGGTATGTTAATCTTATTCTCACATATCTCTGATACTTGACAAAGGGTCTATACATTTCTCTTCATGGCTGTGTACAGGAATATGATAATCTTATTAGGCGCAGACTGAAACTTGACTATAGACTGGTGCAGACTAATGCAGACTGACCAATCGGAGGTCTGTACTCTCGTTATAATACCTCAAGCGTTCAGGTATCACTGCGCGAGTGTGATCCGCGAGGAGAAAAGATTCTACTTTAGCAGCAATCTCATTGGCTGCGTTGCATATTAATACACGGATCGGCGGAAGCAGAATTTGGTCCGTCTCTATGGCAGCGCCATCTCGTAGTGCGGAGACGGACGAGCGCTGCGCGTGCGCTGTTGTGCTTAGCGGGGCGCGCTCTAGTGGGAAAGTTGTGTACGCGCTGACTACGCGGAACTATGTACACAACATCGGGGCATTCGGATGTGTCACTGGGCCAATATTAATAATATATGGGAATGTGACAGAAAGCATATTCTCCTTGAATGCTCCACTCGACAACATCTTACCACTATGAGTGAGGAACACATATTGTGTACCTAGAACATCCCAACCCTTTGACATCTGCACCTGCCATCCGACACGTAATGGACTCCTAGCAACATTCTGCGCCCTTACAAACCCTATGAGTAGGTATGCGTTAACACTATAGAGGTAACAGCATTGAGCGGAACTGCACTGCAGTAGGGCGGCGCGGGACAACGCGACCGCCTATTGTTTGTATGAAATTCTGTGAGACAGAACGCTCTATGCGGCTGTGAATCTACGAGGCGCAGCAAGGCGAAGCAAAGTGGACCAACTGGACAACTTTGACGCGCCGTGGGGCGTCGCATAGTTCCGTTGTTGCTAGTGCGGTATAGGAAGTGTCGCTACACGGCACGTAGTTCACATCGTGACTCTTCTGAGGTGCGAAACGAAAGTTGGTTTACCAAAATGGTGTTAGACGAGGAAAAGCTTAGCTGTACTCGTATGTGTAAGTGAATATCCAGAGTTAGACGACCTTCATGAAATGGTTTTAGACGAGGAAAAATTAGCTGTATGTGTAAGTGAATATTCAGAGTTACATGACCTTTAAATTGGTGTTAGATGAGGAAAAATTAATTGTATGTGTAAGTGAATATCCAGAGTTACATGACCTTTATAATTAGCATGACATGAATAATACAAGGAAAAGCAATATTTTAGAAGGAAATGGGATTAAAAAGTAGGCTAGGCAAATGTCATATCTTTTCTATTATTCTGGTGCAAAAATTTCTTTCTTTGTGAAAAATAACGTACAGATATCTACATTTCACCTTTTTTATAATTTATGAAATGGACGATTAGATATTTGTTTTCTATGTCTACATGCTTATTATTATATTTGTTTACTACTCATTTCACAATAAATTCCTTAGTCGTGGACCTCTTACAAGTGCATTTAATTTGTTTCAAATCGCGGACGGTTGCGAAGCTTCAAACGAGTTCACAGGATAGATGAGGACGCTATGATATTCTGTCTCAGGAGATGAAACTAAAGATGAAGATCGGCTATAACTCCAGTGGAAGACTCTGCAGGAGAGACGCTCAGTAGCTCGGTACGGGCTTTTGTTGAAGTTTCGTGAGCACACCTTCACCGAAGAGCCAAGCAGTATATTGTTCCCTCCTACGTATATCTCGCGAAGAGACCATGAGGATAAAATCAGAGAGATTACAGCCCACACAGAGGCATACCGACAATCCTTCTTTCCACGAACAATACGAGACTGGAATAGAAGGGAGAACCGATACAGGTACTCAAGGTACCCTCCGCCACATACCGTCAGGTGGCTTGCGGATTATGGAGGTAGATGTAGATGTAGATTTGCAGATGGTATTTTAGCAGTTGAGGGAACTGTTTCCAATTACGACACGTTTGACTTAAACGAGAGGATGCACACACAAACTATACAAGCTATGATTGGTAACCAGGCAGCTGTGACACAAGCGACGAAAATGAACATCTTGTACCTTTTTATGAGACGAAACTATTCTTGTGGGAAATTGGCACGAAAACATTTCATTGTGCTACGAGGCATTGTGCAGCTTTCGGTCCGCTGTTTTCGCAAGTTATGGGCATTTGCGTAGACACTAGGATCTATCTATATTACAGCAAACTATAACGTTAAGAGTCATGTGTGCGATATAGCTTTCGTTACAGCTGGGATGTGGAAGGAAGATAGCGAATGTAAAGAATATAGCCGTAGTCACCTACCACTTCTCAACGAGAAGTAAATTCAGTAATTTTAACTGAAATTAGCCTAGTAGTGCTTGTTAATTCCCACTGTTATTTTTTTATTACTCCAGATTGGTTTTGGAGAGAGTTACAGACGTGGGCAACGTAATTTTGAAAAGTCGAGTGCATAACGCGATCGGTTGATCACGCTATGCTGTATGGTTAACTGAGCACCGCACTTCATAATTCTTAGAGACCGCTAGTTCACTGGTGCACAATAAAAGATCTGTCCGCAGCTGGTGGTCGTGCGGTAGCGTTCTCGCTTCCCGCGATCGGGTTCCCGGGTTCGATTCCCGGCGGGGTCAGGGATTTTCTCTGCCTCGTGATGACTGGGTGATGTGTGATGCCCTTAGGATAGTTAGGTTTAAGTAGTTCTAAGTTCTAGGGGACTGATGACCATAGATGTTAAGTCCCATAGTGCTCATAGCCATTTTTGAATAAAAGATCTGATAATTTACTGATAAGTACTTGGATCACGCTAAGGGCGGGAGGGCTCCACGTCAGCACTTTTGCACTCCTTTCACGAACAGCTGCAGACAAAGCTGATAACTACAAAAAATTAATAAAAAAGGACAAGTTTGAGTAGTTAGATAAATAAGTCTGAAAGGTATTCATTTAAATATAAGTAAATATATTCCTGCTTCTTAAGAGCTGACAAGATAGATGCTTGCATAGAGAATGCTGAAGGACAAAAGACGATATGAAACAGCAACGCACTTCCTTGCTTCGTGCAGAAAAAATGTGAAGGCTGCACCTTCGTTCATTATCACAGAAAGTCTTTTAAGTGTTCTCAAGTTCATACATTTCATAAACATAAAGAAAGAGATATTTCTTAGGAGTCTTATAATTTCTTCCATATATTAATTATAATTGCGAACGAGGTTTCTTTCATTACGAAAGTGCGTTTACATACTGTTCATTAACATAAATCAACTTTTCATGAAGCAGACATTTCAAAATACACCCTCATGACTAATAACGTGTGCCACTAAATTAAACGCGAGAACCGACGTTCTACGTGGCTGGCCGCGGCTCACCGCAGTCAACTGTCAACCAGCCATTTGTTAGTTGAGTCTGCTACTAAGAATTGTTGGCGTCAGCGATTGCATTACAGCCAAATACTTAGAGCGACGGTGGAAAAATGACACGCTATGAAAAGTGCCTTCCTCTCAATTTAGATTGCAAAATACCTTGCTAATATTTGAATCATATTCCTGCCATTGGAAATCATACCTCCTGCAGACACCCGTCTCTGGATTTTTATTCCTTTCGTGTGTAGGAAGTACATAACAGCAGAATCAGTTGTTGTGGTTAGGAAATAGTCTCAACTGATGCTGTCACACAGCGACGCTGTATGGAACCGGTGGTGCATGCAACAACAGTGTATACCAACAGAAGTCAATCTCATATGGATCACCTCAGTAGTTACTTTTGATTTCAAAATACTCAGAATTAAATTCTGTAGTACTACAGACGGTTGATTTATCTTTGGTTCAGTAGTGGTCTTGATTCTCTTCGACATCATGTCGTTAATTATGAAAGAATAAACATTTTTCTGCTCGTCTTTATCACTTTCATATCAGCAAAAAGCCTAAATTTCTTCCTGATGCCAACGGTTCTAATAACCTCACGTGTGATGTTAGTGGGCAAAGTATGAGACTGCTTATGGTTGTTATATAAACATCATGTATCCTTCATATCTATATGCAGCATATTGCTCCTAGAAATACACTACTGGCCATTGAAATTGCTACACCACGAAGATGACGTGCTACAGACGCGAAATTTAACCGACAGCAAGAAGATGCTATGATATGCATTCACACAAGGTTGGCGCCGGTGGCGACACCCACAACGTGCTGACATGAGGAAAGTTTCCAACCGATTTCTCATACACAAACAGCAGTTGATCGGCGTTGCCTGTTGAAACGTTGTTGTGATGCCTCGTGTAAGGAGGAGAAATGCGTACCATCACGTTTCCGACTTTGATAAAGGTCGGATTGTAGCCTAACGCGATTGCGGTTTATCGTATCGCGACACTGGTGCTCGCGCTGGTCGAGATCCAATGACTGTTAGCAGAATATGGAATCGGTGCGTTCAGGAGGGTAATACGGAACGCCGTGCTGGATCCCAACGGCCTCGTATCACTAGCAGTCGAGATGACAGGCATCTAATCCGCTTGGCTGTAACGGATCGTGCACCCAAGTCTCGATCCCTGAGTGAACAGATGGGGACGTTTGCAAGACAACAACCATCTGCACGAACAGTTCGACGACGTTTGAAGCAGCATGGACTATCAGCTCGGAGACCATGGCTGCGGTTACCCTTGACGCTGCATCACAGACAGGAGTGCCTGCGATGGTGTACTCAACGACGAACCTGGGTGCACGAATGGCGAAACGTCACTTTTTCGCCTGAATCCAGGTTCTGTTTACAACAAAATGATGGTCGCATCCGTGTTTGGAGACATCGCGGTGAACGCCCATTGGAAGCGTGTATTCGTCATCGCCATACTGGCGCATCACCCGGCGTGATGGTATGGGGTGCCATTGGTTACACGTCTCGGTCACCTTTTGTACGCATTGACGGCACTTTGAGCAGTAGACGTTACATTTGAGATGTGTTGCGACCATTGGCTCTACCCTTCATTCGATCCCTGCGAAACCCTACATTTCAGCAGCATAATGCACGGCCACATGTTGCAAATCCTGTACGGGCCTTTCTGGATACAGAAAATGTTCGACTGCTGCCCTGGGCAGCACATTCTCCAGATCTCTCACCAACTGAAAACGTCGTAATACTCCAGTCGCTACTCTTGATGTACTGTGGTATCGTGTTGAAGCTGCATCGGCAGCTGTACCTGTACACGCCATCCAAGCTCTGTTTGACTCAATGCCCAAGCATATGAAGGCCGTTATTACGGCCCGAGGTGGTTGTTCTGGGTACTGATTTCTCAGGATCTATGCACCCAAATTGCGTGAAAATGTAATCACTAGTCAGTTCTAGTATATTATATGTGTCCAATGAATACCCGTTTGTCATCTGTATTTCTTCTTGGTGTGGCAATTTTAATGGCCAGTAGTGTATGTCCGAAAAGCGTCATATTACGAGAAATAAGGTCTTTCTATTTCTGAGACATGACTTTTTTTTATTAGTGACCAAGCCAGTCTTTATGCAATACTACTGTTGAAAGTATTATTTGTGCCTTTAAAACAGCACACTGGACGCTTTGGAGGATTGTGGATGGTTTAGAACTGATACCAGGCGGTCATGTGACCTTTCACATTGAAACAGACCGTCACAGTGAAGTGGTGTGTACGATGCAGCCGGTTCTACATGTTGTGTATGACTCCTTACACAATGGTAATTAGAGGAGGGCTACAGAGTTGTGTGGCAACTGTAATCATAGTGTGAGGTAATGGGCGAGTTGTGGCGCCCTGGAAATATCCTATGTTCGGAATTGGCGTGGCCGAATTGGGGCCTCTCCGCAGGCCGCGGCTCGTCGGCGGCCATATGGTGCCGAACGTTAGCTGGGGTTCATCGGCTGAAAATTCCATGGTGACGCTGTCTCGCCGAAGGAGATACGGTGGGAGTGCCAAAGATGGCGCACTTTGTGAAACCTTAATGGCAGCCATTTCGCAGTTCGTACATAAATTAATAGTAGCCTTGTGAATCATGATACCTTACAAGGCTACATGTACATTACCAGCCGGCCGAAGTGGCCGTGCGGTTAAAGGCGCTGCAGTCTGGAACCGCAAGACCGCTACGGTCGCAGGTTCGAATCCTGCCTCGGGCATGGATGTTTGTAATGTCATTAGGTTAGTTAGGTTTAACTTGTTCTAAGTTCTAGGGGACTAATGACCTCAGCAGTTGAGTCCCATAGTGCTCAGAGCCATTTGAACCATATTTTTGTACATTACCATTATTTGCACGACAATTCTGATGGTGTAATCAGACTTTCAACATCTTTATTAGTTTAGTGTTTAGTATCTGACTGAATTATACAATTAACACCCAGCAACGAATTTCCAAAATCTAAACGCTTCATCCGATTTCGTCGGTCGACCGGTATTTGTCCGCAGCTCTTGGTCGTGCGGTAGCGTTCTCGCTTCCCGCGCTCGGGTTCCCCGGTTCGATTCCCGGTGGGCTGAGGGATTTTCTCTGCCTCATGATGACTGGGTGTTGTGTGATGTCCTTAGGTTAGTTAGGTTTAAGTAGTTCTAAGTTCTAGGGGACTGATGACCATAGATGTTAGTCCCACAGTGCTCAGAGCCATTTGAACCATTTTTTGAACGATCGACCGATCTTTGGAAAGGTGTTAGCGTAAACCTAAATTGATTTGAACTACAGGCATGAAACTTGGATAGTACATGAGTTATTCAAAAATGGCTCTGAGCACTATGGGACTTAACATCTAAGGTCATCAGTCCCCTAGAACTTAGAACTACTTAAACCTAACTAACCTAAAGACATCACACACATCCATGCCCGAGGCAGGATTCGAACCTGCGACCGTAGCAGTCGCGCGGTTCCAGACTGAAGCGCCTAGAACCGCTCGGCCGAATGAGTTATTGGAGGTAAAAATGGACAATTACTATCGATCAAAAAAATGGTTCAAATGGCTCTGAGCACTATGGGACTTAACTTCTGAGGTCATCAGTCCCCTAGAACTTAGAACTACTTAAACCTAACTAACCTAAGGACATCACACACATCCATACCAGAGGCAGGATTCGAACCTGCGACCGTAGCGGTCACGCGGTTCCAAACTGAAGCGCTTAGAACCGCATCGGGCCATAAGTACTTCACAGTTACTCGAAAAAACGTTAGCAGCATGCTTATAAATATATTTATTCATCTGTATCTTTGTTTACATCCGATATATGCTATTCATGAAGAAATTGGTCAATTATATACTGTGTTTTAGAAAGCACAGAGACATTAGGCTACTGGCTTAATTTTGTTTGTATTCCTTTGATATATATTTATTTAATTTGTTTATGTATTTAATAACGTGTGTTAGAGCATATTTATGGTCCAGCCGTAGGAATATTTATTTAATTTCAAGTTATTTGAATGTAAATCCAGTATTTCGAATGTGTTTCAAAATGTTTGTGCGTGTGCGTTGGCTTGGGGACATGACGGAACGCTATCGCCAATCACAGCACTCGTTACTAAGAGAGGCGACTACTGAAATGAATGGACTGAGTTCTGGACAGGGCGGCGTGAGGGATAGTACGGCAGAGGCCACGGGAAGTGCTGGACGCAATGGCGCGACGGACGCACATCGGCGGAAAGACTTGGGCAGTGGAGCAGTTTGCACGTGGTCGCGAAGGATAGAAATATTTCGGAGTACCGACCTGTGCTCTTATGTGATTTCCATGGCTTCTGCAGTGAAGTGAATATCTCGTGAGCTATGTTGTTGTTCATAACTAATTACGTGAAGTAGGAATATATTGTTTCCTGTTATTCAACTTATATTTTATTTAATTGCTGGACCATCGACACCAGTAAGTGTTTTGCAGAAATATACCACATTCTGAAAAGTACTTCTACTATCGTACTCATCGTTTAAAGTCATTAAGATAGTACCTGCAGTCTTTATTTAATTGCTGTCTTTAATTTATAAATTTATATGCTTCATTCATAATTCGCAATTGCCGAGTGGTAGGAACTTTCGACCATTCGAGTCATGTGTGTATTCTTATCGTATACTGTACACTCAGCAGTATTTGGCCTGTAATTGCGGCAACGAAACCAGCCAAAACTTTTAATATTGCAACTCAGAGTCGGAGGGTACGAAGCTGAGGGCCACATCACCACAGCTCATCATTTATTGAAGGAAAGCCCGCTATAGGAAAGATGGAAAGGAGCAGAAATGATTAGCAAACAACGCATTAAATGGATTTACTTAACTTGTATTTTTCCAAGTGAATGAAGATTCATTACAAGTAACGCAACGAGAAACAGCATCCAGCTTTCACAATGCCAATTAGGAAGAAGCTCCCTATACTGAAGCACGGGCCGCGCGGGATTAGCCGAGCGGCCTCAGGCGCTGCAGTCATGGACTGTGCGGCTGATCCCGGCGGAGGTTCGAGTCCTCCCTCGGGCATGGGTATGTGTATGTGTGTGTGTGTTTGTCCTTAGGATAATTTAGGTTAAGTAGTGCAAGCTTAGGGACTGATGACCTTAGGAGTTAAGTCCCATAAGACTTCACACACATTTGAACATTTGAACTGAAGCACGATTGACGGTTCAGTGCTGCGACTAGTCGGCATCTGCATAGCATCCACTGGCGAGGAGGCTCTGAACGCAAGTGTGCTGAGTCCCTGCCTATGGCAATCCTATATCGTCAAGGCAGAGGGCGCTCGTAGTCCAGAACCGCTGGAGGCGTGGCTCAGTGGGTGTGCTCCATTGGATTCGCCAGAGCCCGCAGGACTGCTATTGGCATTGGATGGAAACTTCAATTTTCGTTGACAGCTGTGATATGATGGTAGCGATACGTGGTACTACAGTATGGAATCAGCACAATAAGGTCGGTCGACATAGTGAGACGACAGACTGGCAAGAACGAGCTACCATGTTTCGACTTGCCCATGACGACACCATGAATAAAGTTGCCTGATTTGTCGATGTATCACTGTGCACTTTCCAATGTATCTACAGCGAATGGCGTACCAATCGCAGTAGTGCAACAGTGATCATAAAAAGATCCTAAGCAGCAAAGATCGGACACAAGTATCACACGTTGTCAATGACAGTCGGTTTCAAACCTGACTGGGACTGCTGCTGTTGGTGAGGCCCATTCCAACAAGTTTTCGAGCGAGCATATTGTTGGAAACTGTAGGCACTTGATATTTGGAATCGAATACCTCGCAAGACACCAATGCTCACTGCGGTACAAAAAGCTGCGCTTCTGCAACTGCCCAAACAACGCAGGAATTGAGCAGTAGATTACTGGAGGCAACCCTCTGCTCCAACGAGGCGCACTTTCGCCTGTTTTCAACAGGTGCAAGGCATCTAGTACACCGACGCCCCCATGAGGTGTTTAACCCACCGTGTGCGGACGGTGTAGCTAGGCCAGAGGTGGTTCTGTCACGATATGGGTGTGTGTCATCTTCAGGTGAGCCGTCGCAGACTGGCGATAAAGTTCTCCGCTCCGCAATATATAGCGTACTGTAACTATTCTGCGCATGCGTCGAAAACTTGATAGTTGAACCAACACTGCCCGCCGGCAGCGCCCTTGCTGGTGGAATGGCGGTATGTGGATGACACTTTCATAGTTTGGCCTCATGGAGAAGATAAATTAATGGAGTTTCTACATCACCTCAACTCCATTCATAGCAACATCCTGTTCACCATGGAAATAGAGAAAGATGGTTGTTTGCCTTTCTTGGATGTCCTGGTTCGAAGGAAGAATGATGGTTCTCTAGGGCATTCAGTTTACCGGAAACCCACTCATACTGATTTGTACCTGCAAGCATCGTGTTGCCATCACCCATCGCAAACCATGAGTTTGCTTAAAACGCTTGTTCATAGAGCTCATACTGTCTCAGATCTAGATAGCTTATCTCAAGAACTCGCCCATCTAAAGACAGTATTCAGCGAAAATGGATATTCCATCCGGCAGATTAACAGGGCACTAACAGTTAAAACTAAGAAGCAGGAAGTGAATAAAGAGGAGAACATGCCGGAACAATCTTTAGCTTTTCTTCCTTTCGTTGGCAACACTTCGTTTAAAATAGCGAGAATCCTCCGAAAATTTCAGGTAAAAGTGGTTTTCCGCCCACCATCGAAGATTGCGGACCTTGTGGGATCAGTTAAGGACAATCTGTTACTACGAAAGGCCGGAATTTACAAGATACCGTGCCAATGTGGTATGGCTTACATAGGTGAAACCACACGCACCGTGAAAGAACGCTGCACTGAACATCAACGTTACACCCGCCTTTTGCAGCCAAGCAAGTCCGCTATTGCTGAACATTGTGTTTCTACTGGACATTCAATGGAGTATGAGAAAACAATGATTTTGTCTACAGCAACGTCTTTCTGGGACTCCATTATTAAAGAATCCGTAGAAATACGACTGGCGGAAAATCTTTTAAACCGTGACAGCGGCTACCAGCTGGACAGTGTATGGAATCCCATCATCTCCACGATTTGCTCAAATCGAAGACGACAGAGTGCGTCGACGGCCGTGGCAAACAGCAACGCAGAGGGCGACTGAGTTCCGCTATTCCACCAGCGAGGGCGCTGCCGGCGGGCAGTGTTGGTTCAACTATCAAGTTTTCGACGCATGCGCAGAATAATTACAGTACGCTATATATTGCGGAGCGGAGAACTTTATCGCCAGTCTGCGACGGCTCACCTGAAGATGATTGGCAGGTGCCCAGTTGAAATATCGTGCGAAGTATTGAACGACGACCGGCTGCAAGCCCGAAATTTGTTTGAACAGTCAATTCGCCGGGAACATTTAAAAATTCACACGAGTTAGGCTATTTCCACATTCTCGGTCCACTGCCTTCCAGATATTCTTGGCCCTGTCAACAAGGCTGTTGTCAAATTGGAAAGGAGGATTATCTAAACCATATTTACCAAGAGTATCTAGAAGGCAGTGGACCGAGAATGTGGAAATAGCTTAGTTCATGTTCACGGTAACCTGAATGAGTGGGTCCAAATCATAGGACGGAAACACACACCCATACCGTGACAGAACCACCTCTGACCTAACTACACCCTCCTCACACGATGGATTAAACACCACATTGGGCCGTAGGTGTACTAGACGTCTTGCACTTGTTGAAAACAGGCGAAACCGCGACTCGTTGCAGCTGGGTGTTGTCTCTAGTAAGCTACTGCTCAATTTCTGTGTCGTTTCGCCCTTTGCAGAAGTGCAGCTTTTTGTACCGCAGTGAGCATTGGAGTCTCGCGAGGACTGCCTCAGTAAGTCACTCTAACATAATCCCATAGAAAATGTCTGGAACTATTTGGAACAGCTGGCGAAGCGTAACAGTCGATATTAATAAATGAAAAAGACAGTGTCAGAATCAAAATGTTGTTTGATAAAAGCTCTAACGGCTTCTTTAACCAACCTTCTGCTCCCATTTTTGTCGCACCATAGGTGTCCTCCCCTGTTTATGTTTTATTTTTGTTTGTTAAATGAAGGCAAGTTCTTAACGTTGGGTTACAAGAGGGAGGGATCGATGCACTTAGATGTGTTTGTTAATTTCTTACTGATTTTTACGAAACGAATAAACAGAAAGAAATGTACGATGTACAGTTTACTGTAAGTTGTTTCCTACATTTATATTTCATCTTTTACTCTATAACACATACATACTGGAACGTGTTACGTTAACGTTTCTTAATTTTATATCAAGAATGTTTAATTTTCAATTATACTGATTAATTTTATGTTATAATGGAACAATCGCCTTCACTCTGTATCAGTACACCAATTACAAGATGGGTTCGACAAAGGGCATCGAAAAAGTTTAAAGAAGGGCACCTAGTTTTGTATGAGGAGCAGGCAAATAAAAGCGAGACAGTTGGATAAAATAAGTAACTTGTTTATTATTTCAAAAGCAATCGCCATAACACTTAAAACACTTATCCCATTGTGAGGCTCAAATGGTTCAAATGGCTCTGAGCACTATGGGACTTAACATCTGAGGTCATCTCTCCCCTAGAACTTACAACTACTTAAACCTAACTAACCTAAGGACGTCATACACATCCATGCCCGTGGCAGGATTCGAACCTGCGACCGTAGACTGAAGCACCTATAACCGATCTGCCACAGCGGCGGGCAATTGTGAGGCAAGACGGCCAGTGCTTTCATGGAGAAATTTTAGCCGTTGTCTATGGAACCATTATTGTACCTAGTCGTGCACCTCTTCATCCGAAACAAATCGACTGTCACGGATGTCCTTCTTCAGTGCTCAAAAAATACGCAAATCGCTTGGGGAAAGATCGGGACTTTATGGAGAATGTGTAGGAGATTCCCAGAGAAACCGCTTCAGCGTGCTGGAAACAATGGCAACATGTGGGCGAGCACTATCCTGAAACAGAATGAAGCCGTCCCTCAACATTCCTGCGCTTCTGAACTTGATTGCACGCTTCAATTTCTGCAAAGTGTCCGCCTACCACTGTGCAATCTCTCCGCAGCCCTCAAGAAAGACGTTTGTGGCCGTGATTTTCTTCGGTTGAAGGGGTGCCCATCTGGGTACAGTGATGTATCTGTAAGCAACCGCAAATACTTTTCAATGAAGGCAGTTCGCCTTATCTCACAGTGGAATATGTGTATTAACAGCTATGGCGATTACTTTCGAATTATTAAGCAGTTTACTTACTTTTTCACCATCGGTCTCGTTTTAATTTGACTAGCCCTTATACAATCGCGAAATAAGGTTAGAGTGTAAAGGATATGATACACGGGTTGGAATGGAAATCATTAAAACAGAGGTTTTATTCGTTGCGGCGGGATCTTCTCACGAAATTTCAGTCACCAACTTTCTCCTTCGAATACGAAAATGTGAATGTGTTGTAGGCGCCCACCGACATTGGGAGGAACGCCGGTTGTAGTAAAATAAATCAGAGCCCGCACGGAAAGATCTGTGTGTTTGTTATCCCCGCGCGCTGTTTGTGACTGGAACTGTAGAGAAATAGTGTGAAGGTGGTTTGGTGAATCCTCTGTCGGGTGCTTATGCGTGAACTGCAGAGTAGTCATGTCGATGTACATCTACATTTATCTATTGACTCTGCATGTGTGACGTGACTTCACAGTTTTTTCCCCACTTGGTCTTTTGTGTCTTTACGCTAGGTTTATTCGGTCCACTGTTGACAAATTGCACCTTGCAGCGCCAGATATTTGTGGGTTACGAGATGTTTTGATGTTTTTTTATTCTATCTTTGGTGGTATTGTTTATAATGTTACACGCTAGTAATTTTCGTCCCGTCATTTTCATCTTCCAGCTTAGATCTGACGTTGATCTGCAGGGCAGATCGAAACCGATAATCACTGATGAAAAAGATTGTGGTCCAGACGGGGTTTTATCATTTAATAATACAATTGAGATCGCTGATCCTATGGCGTAGCGTCAAGCGAACAATCAATATTCCTGCAGTGAAACTTTCACTCAGAGTTGCTTTTCTGTTAACACTGACAACTCTATTACGTAAATACCGCTGCTCTCGTTCGTAAAGTGAAGGCCGGCGGCCACTTCATTGTCCGTGGTGAGGTTTAATGTATGAAATTTGGTATTCTCGGCCCACTCTTGACACTAAGGATCTCGGAATATTGAATTCCCTAACGTTTTCCGAAATGGAATGTTGCATACCTCTAGCTACAACTATCGTTCGCGTCGAAAGTCTGTTAATTCCCGTCAAGTGGCCGTAATCATGTCACAAACCTTTTCATACCCATTACCGAAGTACAAATGACAGTTCCGCCAATGCACCGGCCTGTTACGTCTTGTATTCGCGATACTGCCGCCATCTGTATATGTACCGGGTGATCAAAAAGTCAGTGTAAATTTGAAAAATTAATAAACCACGGAATGATGTAGATAGAGAGGTAAAAACTGACACACATGCTTGGAATGATATGGGGTTTTATTACAACAAAAAAACAAAAACAAAGTATTGCTAGACGTGTGAAAGATCTCTTGCGCGCGTCGTTTGGTGATGATCGTGTGCTCAGCCGCCACTTTCGTCATGCTTGGCCTCCCAGGTCCCCAGACCTCAGTCGGTGCGATTATTGGCTTTGGGGTTACCTGAAGTCGCAAATGTATCGTGATCGACCGACATCTCTAGGGATGCTGAAAGACAACATCCGACGCCAATGCCTCACCATAATTCCGGACATGCTTTACAGTGCTGCTCACAACATTCTTCATCGACTACAGCTATTGTTGAGGAATGATGGTGGACATATTGAGCATTTCCTGTAAAGAACATCATCTTTGCTTTGCCTTACTTTGTTATGCTAATTATTGCTATTCTGATCAGATGAAGGCTCATTTGTCGGACACTTTTTGAACTTTTGTATTTTTTTGGTTCTAATAAAACCCCATGTCATTCCAAGCATGTGTGCCAATTTGTACCTCTCTATCTACGTTATTCCGTGATTTATTCAGTATTCAAATTTATACTGAGTTCTTGATCACCCGGTACATATCGATGTCTCATGACTTTTTCACCTCACTGTATTTTCGTGATGTACCTTGTGGGTGACAGATGTTAAGTCCCGTATGTATGTTTCTCGGTTGCTTCGCCGTATAGTTACACTACTGGCCATTAAAGTTGCTACACCACGAAGATGGCGTGCTACAGGCGCGAAATTTAACCGACAGGAAGAATATGCTGTGATATGCAAATGATTAGCTTTTCAGAGCAGTCACACAAGGTTGGCGCCGGTGGCGACACCTACAACGTGCTGACATGAGGAAAGTTTCCGACCGATTTCTCATACACAAACAGCAGTTGACCGGCGTTGCCTGGTGAAATGTTGTTGTGATGCCTCGTGTAAGGAGGAGAAATGCGTACCATCACGTTTCCGACTTTGATAAAGGTCGGATTGTAGTCTATCGCGATTGCGGTTTATTGTATCGCGACATTGCTGCTCGCGTTGGTCGAGATCCAATGTCTGTTAGCAGAATATGGAATCGGTGGGTTCGGGAGGGTAATACAGAACGCCGTGCTGGATCCCAACGGCCTCGTATTACTAGCAGTCGAGATGACAGCCATCTGATCCGCATGGCTGTAACGGATCGTGCAGCCACGTCTCGATCGCTGAGTCAACAGATGGCGACGTTTGCAAAACAACAACCATCTGCACGAACAGTTCGACGACGCTTGCAGGATCATGGACTATCAGTTCGGAGACCATGGCTGCGGTTACCCTTGACGCTGCATCACAGACAGGAGCGCCTGCGGTGGCGTACTCAATCACGAACCTGGGTGCACGAATGGCGAAACGGCACTTTTTCGCCTGAATCCAGGTTCTGTTTACAGTAAAATGATGGTCGCATCCGTGTTTGGAGACATCGCGGTGAACGCACATTGGAAGCGTGTATTCGTCATCGCCATACTGGCGTATCACCCGGCGTGATGGTATGGGGTGCCATTGGTTGCACGTCTCGGTCACCTCTTGTGCGCATTGACGGCACTTTGAGCAGTAGACGTTACATTTCAGATGTGTTACGACCATTGGCTCTACCCTTCATTCGATCCCTGCGAAACCCTACATTTCAGCAGGATAATGCACGACCGCGTGTTGCAGTTCCTGTACGGGCCTTTCTGGATACAGAAAATGTTCGACTGCTGCCCTGGGCAGCACGTCCTCCAGATCTTTCACCAATTGAAAACGTCTGTTCAATGGTGGCCGAACAACTGGCTTGTCACAATATGCCAGTCACTACTCTTAATGAACCGTGGTATCGTGTTGATGCTGCATTGGCAGCTGTATCTGAACGCGCCATCCAAACTCTGACTCAATGCCCAGGCGCATCAAGGCCGTTATTACGGCCAGAGGTGGTTGTTCTGGGTACTGATTTCTCAGGATCTGTGTACTCAAATTGCGTGAATATGTAATGACATGTCAGTTCTAGTATAACATATTTGTCCAATGAATACCCGTTCATCATCTACATTTCTTCTTGGTGTAGCAATTTTAATGGCCAATAGTGTAGATATGAAGGGTGGCCCTCTATTGCGCGTTCAGCTGCGATACAAGTTTGCGTCTTAAGCTCAGCGTTTCAGACGACCGACGTCGCCCACGTTGATGTTTTTTTTTTCTCTTCCCTGGGAGGTTAGGCGCTACCCTTGAACCCGGCCCGGCGGCGTGCACGCGACGCGGTGCGGCCGGCGTGTGTTGGCGTCGCGGGAAGGCCAGCCGCAGCCTCACACAGCCGAGAGTGGGCCGCGCGACCACGCGGCCGTGCTATTATTATGCCGGCTGCGGACAAAGCGCTGGAGGGCCGCCAGCCAGCAGCCAGCAGCTGGCCACAATGCCGCGTGGGCAGCCGGCCGCGCAGGTGCCGCCGCGCCGCCGTAATTAATATTATGACCATAAGCAGGTGACAAGTCATTCGTGCCCGCCTTGCAGGGCTAAACAGTTCCCACACATCCTCCCATCAAGTTACAGCTTTACACCTGTTATCTAGCTTGACCTTTCCTCAGGAAGGATCGGCGTGAACACATTGCAGAAAAATATTAGTATCCTCTTGATTAAGAACTAATAAACCCATAAGCAATTCAATTAAAGCACACCAAACAAAAACGTAGTTTCATTCCCCCCCCCCCCCCCCAACCCCCAGGAGGTACCCGTTTGTTACAATTAAATTGCAGCTATCCACAGAGGAGCCAACGGCCTTGTCGCAGTCGTAACACAGGTTCCAGTTTAATGCACGAAGTTAAGCACTGTTGGGCTTGCTTATCACTTGGACGGGTGACTGTCCAGGTATGCCGAGCGCGACATCTACATCCACATACATACACTCCTGGAAATTGAAATAAGAACACCGTGAATTCATTGTCCCAGGAAGGGGAAACTTTATTGACACATTCCTGGGGTCAGATACATCACATGATCACACTGACAGAACCACAGGCACATAGACACAGGCAACAGAGCATTCACAATGTCGGCACTAGTACAGTGTATATCCACCTTTCGCAGCAATGCAGGCTGCTATTCTCCCATGGAGACGATCGTAGAGATGCTGGATGTAGTCCTGTGGAACGGCTTGCCATGCCATTTCCACCTGGCGCCTCAGTTGGACCAGCGTTCGTGCTGGACGTGCAGACCGCGTGAGACGACGCTTCATCCAGTCCCAAACATGCTCAATGGGGGACAGATCCGGAGATCTTGCTGGCCAGGGTAGTTGACTTACACCTTCTAGAGCACGTTGGGTGGCACGGGATACATGCGGACTTGCATTGTCCTGTTGGAACAGCAAGTTCCCTTGCCGGTCTAGGAATGGTAGAACGATGGGTTCGATGACGGTTTGGATGTACCGTGCACTATTCAGTGTCCCCTCGACGATCACCAGTGGTGTACGGCCAGTGTAGGAGATCGCTCCCCACACCATGATGCCGGGTGTTGGCCCTGTGTGCCTCGGTCGTATGCAGTCCTGATTGTGGCGCTCACCTGCACGGCGCCAAACACGCAGACGACCATCATTGGCACCAAGGCAGAAGCGACTCTCATCGCTGAAGACGACACGTCTCCATTCGTCCCTCCATTCACGCCTGTCGCGACACCACTGGAGGCGGGCTGCACGATGTTGGGGCGTGAGCGGAAGACGGCCTAACGGTGTGCGGGACCGTAGCCCAGCTTCATGGAGACGGTTGCGAATGGTCCTCGCCGATACCCCAGGAGCAACAGTGTCCCTAATTTGCTGGGAAGTGGCGGTGCGGTCCCCTACGGCACTGCGTCGCTGCGGTCCGGTCCCAGGTCGACGGGCACGTGCACCTTCCGCCGACCACTGGCGACAACATCGATGTACTGTGGAGACCTCACGCCCCACGTGTTGAGCGATTCGGCGGTACGTCCACCCGGCCTCCCGCATGCCCACTATACGCCCTCGCTCAAAGTCCGTCAACTGCACATACGGTTCACGTCCACGCTGTCGCGGCATGCTACCAGTGTTAAAGACTGCGATGGAGCTCCGTATGCCACGGCAAACTGGCTGACACTGACGGCGGCGGTGCACAAATGCTGCGCAGCTAGCGCCATTCGACGGCCAACACCGCGGTTCCTGGTATGTCCGCTGTGCCGTGCGTGTGATCATTGCTTGTACAGCCCTCTCGCAGTGTCAGGAGCAAGTATGGTGGGTCTGACACACCGGTGTCAATGTGTTCTTTTTTCCATTTCCAGGAGTGTACATACTTCGCAATCCACCATACTGTGCGTGGCGGAGGGTACCTCGTACCACTCCTCGCATCTTCTCTCCCTGTTCCACTCCCAAACAGAACGAGGGAAAAAGGAACTGCCTATATGCTTCTGTACGAGCCCTAATCTCTCTTATCTTATCTTTGTGGTCGTTCCGCGAAATGTAAGTTGGCGGCAGTAAAATTGTACTGCACTCAGCCTCAAATGCTGGTTTTCTAAATTTCCTCAGCATCGATTCACGAAAAGAACGCCTCCTTTCCTCCAGACTCCCACCCGAGTTCCTGAAGCATTTCCGTAACATTCGCGTGATGATCAAACCTACCAGTGACAAATCTAGCAGCCCGCCTCTGAATTGCTTCTGTGTCCTCCCTGAATCCGACCTGATAGGGATCCCAAACGCTCGAGCAGTACTCAAGAATAGGTCGTATTAGTGTTTCATAAGCGGTCTCCTTTACAGATGAACCACGTCTTCCCAAAATTCTACCAATGAACCGAAGACGACTATCCGCCTTCCCCACAACCGTCATTACAAGCTTGTCCCACGTCATATCGCTCTGCAATGTTACGCCCAAATATTTAATCGACGTGACTGTGTCAAGTGCTACACTACTAATGGAGTATTCAAACGTTACAGGATTCTTTTTCCTATTCATCTGCATTAACTTACCTGTATCTGTATTTAGAGTTAGCTGCCATTCTTTACACCAATCACAAATCCTGTCGAACTCATCTTGTATCCTCCTACAGTCACTCAACGACGACACCTTCCTGTACACCACAGCATCATCAGCAAACAGCCGCAAATTGCTATCCACCCTATCCAAAAGATCATTTATGTAGATGGAAAACAACAGTGGACCTACCACACTTCCTTGGGGCACTCCAGATGATACCCTCACCTCCGATGAACACTCACCATCGAGGACAACGCAATGGGTTCTATTACTTAAGAATTCTTCGAGCCACTGACATACTTGGGAACCAATCCCGTATGCTCGTACCTTAGCTAGGAGTCTGCAGTGGGGCACCGAGTCAAACGCTTTCCGGAAGTCAAGGAATATGGCATCCGTCTGATACCCTTCATCCATGGTTCGCAAGATATCATTTGAAAAAAGGGGAAGTACGTTTCGCAGGAGCGATGCTTTCTAAAGCTGTGCTGATGCATCGACAGCAACTTCTCTGTCTCAAGGAAATTCATTATATTCGAACTGAGAATATGTTCGAGAATCCTGCAACGAACCGATGTTAAGGATATTTGTCTGTAATTTTGAGGATCCGTCCTTCTACCCTTCTTATATACAGGCGTCACCTGCGCTTTTTTCCAGTCGCTCGGGACTTTACGTTGGGCAAGAGATTCGCGATAATTGCAAGCTAAGTAAGGAGCCAATGCAGTAGAGTACCCTCTGTAAAACCGAATTGGAATCCCATCAGGACCTGTCGATTTATTTATTTTCAACCCATTCAGCTGCTTCACAACCCAAGGGATGTCTGTCACTATGTCCTCCATACGGGAGTCTGTACGAGACTCAAACGGCGGTATGTTTAAGCGATCCTCGTGCGTGAAAGATTTCTCAAATGGTAAATTTAAAATTTCAGCTTTCGTTTTGCTGTCTTCCGTTGCCATGCCACACTGATCAGTGAGTGACTGGATGGAAGCCTTCGACCCGCTTACCGATTTTACGTAAGACCAGAATTTCCTTGGGTTTTCAACAAGATCTTTTGCTAAGGTATGGCGGTGGTAGTGGTTGATTGCTTCGCGCATCGCTCTTTTTACAGCAGCACGAATCTCTACTAACTTTTGCCTGTCCTCATTTTCCCGATCTTTCTTGTACCGCGAGTGCAACTGCCTTTGCTTCCTGAGCATTCTCCGAATTGCGTTGTTAAACCACGGTGGGTCTTTTCCGTCCGTAAACCACTTTTTCGGCACATACTTGTCCAATGCGTGATTTACAATGTGTTTAAAATTTGCCCATAATTCTTCCACGTCCATTATACCGGAAGTAAATGAAGTCGATTCAGTGGGATGCTAACAACTGCTTATCTGCTCTTTCTAGTAAGAATACTCTCCTAGCCTTCTTGACCGTCTTTTTAACTTTCGTAACCATAGTCATAATGACATCATCATGATCATTAATCCCTGTCTCAACTCTGACACCGCGCTGTTGGTAAGAGAAGCTGCGCTCAGCGCTTGTGAGGCCAACTGCGGAGCTACGTGACTGAGAAGCAGCGGCTGCGGTAACGAAATCTGACAACGACGAGGAGATGGATGTGTTGACCACATGCCCCTCTATATCCGCATCCAGTGACACCTGTCGGGTGAGGAAGATACGGCGGTCAGTCGGTACCGTTGGGCCTTCCAAGGCATGTTTGGACAGAAAGAGAGTTTTCGCAGTGGTCCAGTGTTGGTCGTAACTATCGTATGGTGGCAACACATAGCAGATATTCTATACCTTAAGGGGACCACACCATGCCTATCCAACCCGTATTAATTTAGGCAAATATTTGACCCATTTCTGAAAAAACTATTTGATGCAGGACCTTAATGTTTTTACTGTATGTTACATGATGCTAATAGAGTGAACTGTACTAAAATCTGCTTTATCCATATTATAGCTTTTAAGAAATAATTTTTGAATTTATTAACAAAAAATATTAACATTTTTCTGCAGAAAATATTTTTTGTGAACTTCCTAATGGGGGAATTTTAATGAATGTAGTACCATGGGTGGCTTTTTATGTTATGAAGAGTCTCTGAAAATTTCATTCATTTATCTATGATAGTTTATGATATAATGGGGCATATGTACTGAAAATTTTAGTTTGTGGGAAATTGAGTTTAAAGAAAAAAACTTTTGAAATTTGTTACTTAAAGTTAATTAAAACTGTCCTGCTGCATATATTGGACCTTCTTTGACCTCTAGCAGCTCTTCCAGCTTCTTTTTCACCTTCCTGGATGTTTGTCTTGCTTTCTTGGCCATATTAGATGCAGACCTGTCTGCATAGCTATCCTCATTTTATCGCAATGTTGCAGCCCAGTGACCATATTTTCACCAGGATTAATTCCCAGCTTTTTCAGTACCCAACACTTTCCAATATTACCACAACTAAATGTAATAAGAACATCATGAACTCCTATTTTCATTGTATGCATGCTTACAAATACACTTTTATGAAGGCGATTCCAAATTATGTTGTTGGAACGTTCATTTGGTCTCCGTGTCTGCCCATGCAGACATTTCCTTAGAAGGTCAGGATGATCCCAGTCTCTGAAAATAGATTTAATTGCTGTAATAACAGCAGCAGAAAGAGAATGCTGGTGAGAATAAGATTCTCCAGTTGCCTGAGCCCTATTGTATTTGCACCACGAATTTTCTCCTGATGGACACAATCCATGACATGGCTTATCATCAGTGGAGGACTTATAAAAGAATATGGCCCAAACATCTCTCTCCATTGCCTCCAGATTTTCTTCATGTCTCCTAATTGCCTGCCCATAGTATACCGGCAAGTTTTCTATAACAGCTACTCGCAATCACACTTGAGCAAAACTAACCGCGTGTTTGAAAGTGTGTTGTTTACAAACAGAAGGAACAAAAGAATACGGACCGTTGCATTCCAAGGATAGCCAACGCACTCGGGAGTCGCACTCGGGAGTAAAAAAAAAAAAATACCTAACGTGAAATGTAGGGGATATAAAGATCTAAAATAAACGCAGAACAGTGGGTGACAGAAAAGTGGGCGTGGCACAGAAACACACGTGGTAGGAAAATGCTCTTTAAATGCTCGAAAGAAAAATTTTTCAGCAACATCCTTTTCAGAGTACTTGAATAAAACCTTAATCCATCTAAATATGATTAAAACCGAAAATCGATTGTTATCGACCTGAACCACGGTGTGGTCCCCTTAATGCGGTACCGATTTACACTGGAAAAGAAATTAGTTCCAATTTGGGCACCAGGTGCAAATCAGGCGCTGCAGATTCAAGGAAGACATATCGAAATTTTTCAATATGTAAAGGACTGGGCACGGGACGTGGCCAGCAAATGTCAAATAAGTTAGACAGGCATAATATTTACTTTTATTAGTAACCGCCGCTTATACAGTTTGTTCCGTATGAACACCGGAAACATCGACGAGTTGCTGTACAGCGCCAGATTTGCAACTGGGGGTCAAAACTGAAACTATTTTTTTTCCAGCGTAAATCGGTTCTAAATTAACGCATCAGCATATCTACCAAGTTTCGCTGCCATGCAATAATCACAGCCCACACTGGGCCTCCGTGACTATCCGCACTTTAATTACAACCACCCGGTACCACAATATTACAACTATCAAGAATATCGACATTGACAGCTGTGCTCTATCAAAATGGACACAGAATAAAGGGTTAATGTTCAACCCATCCAAAGCTGGGTGGTCATGTTTCGTCATTCTAGGCTCATTAACCCATAATATTGGAAAACCCCACTATCTCTATTCCTGAATGATACAAATCTCAACCTTTGAGAAGGTGGTGCGCCACAGTTCATAAATACACTCTCAGACAACAAGGCACCAGGAAGGAATTATCCAAATGAGACGGAAATCGGTAGATGTGATCTGTATGTACAAACAAATGATAAGAATTTTAGAAAAATTGGCTGATTTATCAAGAAAAATAGCTTCACAGAGTGAGCAAGTCAATAACGCTTTGGTCCACCTCTGGCCCATACGCGAGCAGTTATTCGACTTGGCGTTGATTGATACAGTTGCTCTATGACCTCCAGAGGGATATCGTGTTCAATTATGTCCAGTTGGTGCGTTAGATCGTTAAAATCCCGATCGGGTTAGAGTGGCCTGCCCATAATGCTCTAAACGTTCCCAGTAGGGGAGAGGGCAAGCAGCCCTACTGGCCAAGGCAGGGTTTGGCAAACACGAAGACAACCATTAGAAACTCTCGACGTGCATGGGCAGGATGCCTGGTCAGGAAGAGTAACAAAACGGTTCGTGGAATGCCGTCGACATACCACTGTGCTTTAGGGGTGTAGTGGGTGAGAACCAAAAGGATCCTGCTATGAAAAGAAATGGCACTGACTGGAGCACAATTGTCTTCAGCGATGAGGCCCGACGACCACCGAATAAGTGTATGGAGACGCCCCAGACAGTGGCGGGATACCAACCTGACGGTCGCTCGCCATATGACCCGAGAACCAGGAGTGATGGTCTGGGGTGCTATTCCTTTCAAGGCAGGAACCATTTGGGTGTCACCTTCCCGTACCCTAACAGCATAGCGGTATGTGGGCGATATCCTATGTTCCTTGTTGCCCTTCCTGACCATCCATCCTGGACTTACATTTCAACAATGAAACGCCCGCTCGCACACGGCGAGAGGTTCTATTTTTTGTCTCCGTGCTTGCCAAACCCTACCTTGGCCCCTGATCTCTCCTCAAATGAGAATGTGCGGAGCGTTGTGGACAGGGCCCCCGCACCAGCTCGGGATTTTGCCAAACTATCGCGCCAACTGGACAGAATTTGGCACGATACCCCTCAGAAGGACATTCAACAACAACTGTCAGTCAATGAGAAGCCGAGTAATGCTTGCGTAGGGGTCAGAGCTGGACCAACTTGTAACACCATGGCTCTAATACTCTACTGGTTTATTTTCCCTTTTGTTTTATTTAATGTTACATCGTTGAGCTTCTGTAAATATGTTTGATTGAACAGATAACACAAAATTGTATACTGCTTTCTTTATACAAACTTTGATGTCATGGTTTGGTTCTATGCAATGTAGTGTATCTGTCATTTAAACTCTTTGTCCCATTTGGAGGGAACAAAACTTACTGTATATAATTGTAATTTTGTGTGAATAATTTTTTGTAGAGATGTCAATATGTGTAAATGTTTTGTTTTATTTCATGCATTTGGTTGCTGTTATGTAAACTGCTGATCCTCACTTAGGGCTCTTAGTTATTCTGTATGTAAAAGTTGTTGTAGTTCCCCTCGGGAACGGAACTGTGTAGCGCGCGCAAATTGTGGTTGGCCTAGATAGGAAAGGTGGAACTGATAGTCAGTCGGGGACGAGCTACGAGTCGGGGACGAGCCACCAAACTCTGCACTGCCATGTTAATGTTGCATATTGTCCTGGTTCCGAGAGAGGCTTTTTCTGCTACTGTCCAATGCCTCGGATGGATGGATAAATAGCTGGAACGATTCTGGATTTGGTATTCATCATCGCCACCAAGAAGCGCCATAGTCCAGCAATTCTGCCTGCGAATCCACCTACCAACATGCAGTTGCCACCACGTTGCGCAATCACTGTAACGTAATACTATAATGATGTACAGTGAAGGATCAGCTTACTGGATGTGTTACTGTGCTCAAATATAAGGTAATTTATATCTGACTAAGTACCTACCTTGATTTTTTCCTCATCATAACACCTCTCAGGTTCCTCTCCGTTTGAACTAAAGTCATTACCGAGTGTCCTTACTGAAAGTACATTAAAACCCAGTTTTCTAATTAATGCATCTTGAACATAGTAAAGATAAAGTTAAAGTTAATTGGGCAAGAGAGTGAGTTAAAGTTAATGATGCATGCTGAAAATAATTTTCCTAGTAAAACTGCTTATTAATGTGTTGTTGCCAACTTCAAAGTAAAAGTTCTTAAGACTGAGGCTTATAAATTTTGCTTAGTAATTGATCACATTACTGCCTGTTGAAAATCGCAGAAGGTGAGTCAGTATCTTACATATATGTTAATTTTGTGTCTCACTGTAGTAAAAGTGGAAAGCTGCAGTTGTGAGACGTTATATACTCATGTTTGCTAAGTGTTTGTCTCTCTTGTGTATTAGAAGTGCATATTAATAGTATAAAAGGATCCACAGTTTGTCTATTGTGTTAATGCTCGGTAATAAGTAACGGAAAGACCACTAATTATAAAAACCATAATTTCTTTAAGCCCTGAAAGTAATAGTGTGTTTGCCGGCCGCGGTGGTCTAGCGGTTCTGGCGCTGCAGTCCGGAACCGCGGGACTGCTACGGTCGCAGGTTCGAATCCTGCCTCGGGCATGGGTGTGTGTGATGCCCTTAGGTTAGTTAGGTTTAAGTAGTTCTAAGTTCTAGGGGACTTATGACCTAAGATGTTGACTCCCATAGTGCTCAGAGCCATATGAACCATTTAATAGTGTGTTTCGGTATCTCTTATAATTTTGCAAATAGTTTGTGCAGCTCTAGCTGCTAGCTTCAGTCTTAACGTAAACATATGTATGCGTCAGAGTTCATTGCACTCGCGTGTGACAAAGTATAGGTTGTGTTTATTCGTTAAAATTACTGATAACTATTTTCTTAAACGAGAATGTTAATCATTCTCTTGCCTAGTTAGGCTGGCGACCGTTTTCTTTATCAGTTAAACAGTGCAGATAGGCAAAATTTTGTTCGTACTGTTCAAATATTTACGTAATTCTGACTTTCACTTCCGATAAGCCACCTCCGTTAGGTACAACACGGTCAACATAATAAAATTCCTCCCAGAGGGTAACACTGCTCTGTTGCTATATACCATAAATGCTTTAACAAAATAGTTTTATTTCACAACCTGTCTCCAGTTTCGAGGTTATGGTGTAGCAGTAGCAGACAGGAAGTGTTATAAACTCCTTATTGCTAGCTCAGATTGTGAAGCTTTTTCTCCTGAAGAAATTACCCAATTTTTCTGAAACCGTTATCATTTATTTGTCTATACATGCGCATCACATCTTCCAATTCCTGTCTCATTCGGGTGACTCCATGGTAGTGTGTCCTTTTCCTCTCTTATAGTGTATTTGAAGAATTACCGCCAGGAGATGCTGATAAAATCTCTTTATTTAACAACAAGTTTCCGCCCACGGACCATCATGAGATTAATAAAAACATTAACATCATATTAGGTGACATGAAATCATTCGTGTTAGATAGTAAAATCAATGAATTCGTCATTGTTGTCACATAGTAATATAAATTACATCGTCAATCATAAACAGTGCACTTATTCATGCTACATCAACAGTCAAAATTAACGCTGGGAAAGAAGGCATTCTACATACCATGCCTTTGATCCTACTGTTAATGCTGGCTGTTTATGAAGCATGAATGAGTGCACTGTCTGGCACAGTGAAGAATTCATGGAATTTATTACCCCTCGCCAATGATTTTACATCCCCTAATATGAACCTGATGATGGTCTGTGGGTCAAAACTGATGGTTCCATAAAGAAATTCTGTCAGCAGCTGTTGGCGATAATAACGACTTTCTTTAAATGTCAACTTCCCTCCCCCAGAAAAGAGCCTACGTGTGATAATAGACGAAAAGCTTAACTGGACTGAGCACATAGCTGCACTGTGCAAAAAGTGTTCAGCACCTCACCATGCCCTATACAGCCATAAAATGTTCATCTCTTATGACCAAAAAGAAACTTATTGGCACTTAAACTTCCAGTTGTTGTACATAGAGCTGTTATCCTTTCTCAAGAAAGCTCACAGCACCTGGAGTTGGTGGTGAACGCCTGTGTTCGATATGTCTCTGACACTTGACTCTTTGATCATACTCCACCATTTTATGCAAAGCTATCCTGGGTACGTGCAGACAAGCGTAGAGATTTCCGTAAGCTTACCTTTTCTCTCCCTCATATCCCTCCTCGAACATAACGCTCTTGTCGGAACAACACATCAGAAACATTTGTTCCCATCAGAGTGAGACTTTCTGCCCGACTCCATCATTCATCCACTTTCTCGAAGTCCTATTCAGTAGCAGGAAACCGACTCTCGAATGACCTCCCTTATAATATCAGGAAACTGAATAACATATCTATCTACTATATATCTACTGAAGCAACATTAATGTCTAATTTCCTCCCTCTTCGCATTCGTTACCCCATTATATCCTTCTTTCCAACCAGATCCTCTTCATTTTCCAGTGCTCTTGCCCGGTACAGTCTACGTACTTTTTTCTCCATCAGAACTGCCTGCGTCTGAAAATATCGCTTTTATACACATACATTTTGTATCTCCCGCTTTCCTTTTCTTTGGTTGCTTTGGTCTGCTAATGAAATAACAAACGTCTTCATTCTTTTCTCCTTTCTTTCTTTCTAGCAGTTTTTCGTTCTTTCCCTGTATTCGTCTCTTTTTTTCTTCTTGGCTCAGTGCGCCTATCTATTTCTTTGTTTTTCTCCTAGAAGCCCTCGACACTTTTTACTTTTGCTCTGCACTGTTCTCTTTCTCCTGTTTCTTGCTCTGTTATTTTCCTCGGGTCGGCTTTGACGTAATTGATGTTTTTTGAGTTTCTGTCAAAGTCAAAAATTCTTTTTCTCTTTTCATCCAACATTTTTAGGTGTCCATTGAATACAATTCTTCTCTTCCTCCCTGTGACTAATATTGGTTCTATTTCTTTCAAAACCTTCTTTATTACTTTCTAATTCCCATTGTTATATTTTGGTCCCAAAATTTAACTGATTGTCTTCCTTACCTTCTTTCCTATTTCATCTAATTGTTTATCTGCTTCTAATGAAAGCCATTCTGAAGCATAATAGCATTCTGGTCTAAGGACAGTGTTATAGTGTCGGAGTTTTGTGTTTAACGGAAATAGGTTTCTTATTACACAGATTTTTTGTTAACTGAGAAGCAGCTTCCATTTTCCTTGCCCTCGCTGAGCTAGCTTCTTCGTTCAAAACATTTTTTTACGTAGATATTTAAATTTTGTATCCTTTTTTGTTCTTCCAAATCAGTTTTCATGTATTTTGTGCATCCTTTGCATCTGCCATACACTCTGGTTTTTCAAAATATATACATAGGCCTGCTTTTGATGCTGTCTCTTGTAGAAGATTTATCTGGATTGATGTATCTTTTATACACTCCTGGAAATTGAAATAAGAACACCGTGAATTCATTGTCCCAGGAAGGGGAAACTTTATTGACACATTCCTGGGGTCAGATACATCACATGATCACACTGACAGAACCACAGGCACATAGACACAGGCAACAGAGCATGCACAATGTCGGCACTAGTACAGTGTATATCCACCTTCCGCAGCAATGCAGGCTGCTATTCTCCCATGGAGACGATCGTAGAGATGCTGGATGTAGTCCTGTGGAACGGCTTGCCATGCCATTTCCACCTGGCGCCTCAGTTGGACCAGCGTTCGTGCTGGACGTGCAGACCGCGTGAGACGACGCTTCATCCAGTCCCAAACATGCTCAATGGGGGACAGATCCGGAGATCGTGCTGGCCAGGGTAGTTGACTTACACCTTCTAGAGCACGTTGGGTGGCACGGGATACATGCGGACGTGCATTGTCCTGTTGGAACAGCAAGTTCCCTTGCCGGTCTAGGAATGGTAGAACGATGGGTTCGATGACGGTTTGGATGTACCGTGCACTATTCAGTGTCCCCTCGACGATCACCAGTGGTGTACGGCCAGTGTAGGAGATCGCTCCCCACACCATGATGCCGGGTGTTGGCCCTGTGTCCCTCGGTCGTATGCAGTCCTGATTGTGGCGCTCACCTGCACGGCGCCAAACACGCATACGACCATCATTGGCACCAAGGCGGAAGCGACTCTCATCGCTGAAGACGACACGTCTCCATTCGTCCCTCCATTCACGCCTGTCGCGACACCACTGGAGGCGGGCTGCACGATGTTGGGGCGTGAGCGGAAGACGGCCTAACGGTGTGCGGGACCGTAGCCCAGCTTCATGGAGACGGTTGCGAATGGTCCTCGCCGATACCCCAGGAGCAACAGTGTCCCTAATTTTCTGGGAAGTGGCGGTGCGGTCCCCTACGGCACTGCGTAGGATCCTACGGTCTTGGCGTGCATCCGTGCGTCGCTGCGGTCCGGTCCCAGGTCGACGGGCACGTGCACCTTCCGCCGACCACTGGCGACAACATCGATGTACTGTGGGGACCTCACGCCCCACGTGTTGAGCAATTCGGCGGTACGTCCACCCGGCCTCCCGCATGCCCACTATACGCCCTCGCTCAAAGTCCGTCAACTGCACATACGGTTCACGTCCACGCTGTCGCGGCATGCTACCAGTGTTAAAGACTGCGATGGAGCTCCGTATGCCACGGCAAACTGGCTGACACTGACGGCGGCGGTGCACAAATGCTGCGCAGCTAGCGCCATTCGACGGCCAACACCGCGGTTCCTGGTGTGTCCGCTGTGCCGTGCGTGTGATCATTGCTTGTACAGCCCTCTCGCAGTGTCCGGAGCAAGTATGGTGGGTCTGACACACCGGTGTCAATGTGTTCTTTTTTCCATTTCCAGGAGTGTATATTCAGCTAAGACGGCCGGATTGTCTGCAAAAGCTAAACAATGAATATTCAGATTATCTCCTCTCACAATTTTGTAAACTCCTCCTCCTTCCGTTCCTTTTCTCCATTGCCTCTACATAAATTCACATTATTTTTAATTCTGTTAATACTGTTTTATTACTATTTTTCATACTAAAATTATTGTCATTATTTAGGTAACTATGACGTAAAAAGTATACTGTATATGTAAAACCCTAGTGCGATGTGTGAGAGGCCGTGAAGGCTCTGATCTGATAAGGTTAAATAGATGAATAACACCGCATGCGGCCTCAGGTCTGCGAGGAAAATAGTCCACAAGTAAAACTTTGAACATAGCTCCTAAGGTTCAGTGACCGTGTCAGAAATATATTAGAACAAATAAGCCCTCGGTCACAAATATTAAGTCAAAATTGACCAGGTTTCGACGCTACTATGAGCGTCGTCTTCAGAATTAAACTAACTGTTCTAAAACATAATAGGTATACAAGACATTAATAAACTAAAGTGTGTACTGACTGGAAAGAGATGCAGCACTTACAAGTCACATTCTAAAAAAAATCTAAGCCGGAAAGGCGACGTCATGAAAAGTTGTAAATAAGATAAAATGGAGAGCCGCTAAGGTCTGCTCGTACCTGAGTGAACACGGGTTGCAACAAAACGTAGGTGCCCACGTTAGAAAGGGTGCGCAAGTAAACACGGTGTTGCTACGAGCGCCATCTAGTAGCCGCAGAAACAACTAGGCTACTGTACATTGAAAATTAGACACATGAAATTGTAATGAAGCTGTTTCAGGCATAACGTAAGCACTAATAATAATAAGATGAAGTTACATATTTATCTGCTTTAAACACAGATACATTTTGTAACGTAAAAAAAGTCAGTTATGACATACAAGCAAACAGCAAAGACGTAACAGGAAAATAATATTTCGGCAAACTGCATGAGGAAATCTGAATCAAAGATCAAGCAATGGCTTTATACAGTCGAAAACGTTTTTATTTCGCAGCTACAGCTGTTCGTTAAGAATGTTGCCATCATGACGAGATAGATGTTTGAAAATCTCCAATTCCTCTAAAAGATCTAACCTACGCCCCTTCTTTTCGGTATGCAGAATATTGCTATCGCCAGTGGGTAAAGGCACGTGTCCAGTAATTAAGAGATGGTCGGCAAAGGATGAATTTAGGGGACTGGTGCCGTTTTTTCTCAAAAGATGTTCTTTGTATCTGATGGTGAAGGCATGTCCAGTTTGCCCTATATAATAGGAGGAGCAGGTATCGCAGATGATCTTATAAACGCCAGAACTATCTGTAGGGGAGCGAATGGATTTCAAATTACGAATAAAGTTTCTCTTTAGATTATTATTCGTATGCCATATTATCCAGCTGAAAGCAACCGTTGTTGAAAGCGTACTGAAGAGCTAGATATTATATATCAGATTAAAATCGGTTATTCTAGAGGGCCAGTGGAGGTGTGACGAACACTCTGAATGTTTGGCAAAAAGCTATGCGTACAGCCCTGTGGACACGGCTGTTCGTCTTGCGAGACGGTAGTGTAGATGCAGATGCAGAAGAAAGGTGCAACACTTGGTAACAGGAAATTTTGAAAGAAAGCATTGTGGCTCAACCCCACGGTTACCCGAATCAATGTACTCAACTCAAGGTGCCAAAAACAACTCCAAAACTTACAGAGCTACTTCCCGCCTGAACTATACTCTCCATACACTGCGAATTAAGCGCCTCATTACGCCGGCAGTGCACTGACGGCGTAATGAGGCGAAATTGCTACTAACCTGACCGCACCACACGTCGCCAGTCAGCTTCTGGGCAGTTTTTGTGTTCAGAATGAGATTTTCACTCTGCAGCGGAGTGTGCGCTGATATGAAACTTCCTGGCAGATTAAAACTGTGTACCCGACTGGCAGAAGTAAAGCTTTGAGAACCGGGCGTGAGTTGTGCTTCGGTAGCTCAGTTGGTAGAGCACTTGCCCGCGAAAGGCAAAGGTCCCGAGTTCGAGTCTCGGTCGAGCACACAGTTTTAATCTGCCAGGAAGTTTCAGTTTCTGTGTTGTTTAGTCAACTAAAACTGCAGCTTCATTTGCCGCTGTGAGCAGTAGTCTTTCAGGAGGAGTACGACTCCAAACGTCTATTGTATGTTCGCAATACTGACACAGAAGCTGCTTCAGAGGGACCTGCATTCATTCACAGCAGTAATTCCTACCGGTCTAGACACCGAATGTTAACGACAAGGTGTAACACTCGTCCCCGCTCCCTGTCCGCTACGATCTTTTTACGACCACTTTTCTTACACTGTGTTACATACCAGTAGACGTTTTGGACAGTCCGTGACTTACAGAATGTGGAGAAAAATGTGAAAACATCACAAACACAACACAGTATCGTGCGTAATACGGTATAGGATAACCTTTGGCATTCAAAACATTGCCAGGGCCGCTATACCGCTGTCTTAGGAGCTATTGTGAGGATAGGGAGGTCTGGCTATCGTCCCCTAGCGGGAGAATTAGTAAAAAGATCACAAAGTGGCGTTCACAGGGCTTTGTCCTGGGGCCACTCTTTTGGGACGTTAACATGGAACCCCCTTCTGAATGATTTAAAGAGCAGTAACGATGTGCTAGAGGTCATAGCCTATGCAGACGATCTCCTCCGGCTGGTTGGCGGTCGTAGCCGAAAAGACTTGGAACCAAAAATCTCAAGGGCCATATCTATCCTGACCACATGGTGCCATACTACCAAAACGAAAATTTCACCAAGAAAGGCCACATACTTACTACTAAGTGGACAACTTGTCAGGAAACCGATAGTAAGAATACACAACTCACCAGTTCTTCGGCGCCATGAAGGCCGATACTTACGTGTAGTCGTCGATGAGTGATGGAACTATACATCACATATTGACACCATGACGCAAAGATCTCTAGAAACGCTCAATAATTTGATTGGGATTGGTCATAAAAGATTCCACCTGCCACCATAATTAATAAAACTTTACCACAATAGTATCCTGACGTCAATTGTAGGATGCGGGTCAGGAGTCCGGGGTCACAGGTTTAGGAGGGTCATGCTTGCCATGGCTGTAAGAAGAGTGCAGGGAAATATGCTCCTACGTTTCGAAGAGGCATAAGGGACAACTACAGTGGGAGCATTATCAGTATTGATGGGAGATTGTCCTCTTGATATAAAGATTAGGGAACAAGTGGCGTGGTATTGAGTAAAGAAGGAGAAGAGGGACAAAATAATCGAACTAATGGGGTTCAAGTGGGGAACAAATCAGAAAATAAACTAAGGGGGGGGGGGGGAAGGGGGGAGGAGCTATGGCAGGAATAGTGGGACAACGATCAAACGGTCAAACGAGTCGTAGAACATATGAGTTGCTGCCCAACATTATGGAGCGATTATAGCTACAATACTTTAAGCCATCAAGAGGACTGCTGCACTTCCTTACTGGACATGGACGTTACCCGGCATACCTATGCAGGTTTGGGAAGCGGGCTACACCACCGTGTGACTGTGGGGCCACACCAGGCACCCCAGACCATGTGGTGTATGAGTGCCACCTCTTCGACGATGTAGCATCGCAATTAAGACAACAGCTGCCAAATTACGACACGCACCACCTGCTCAGGCATGAGGACCATTTCCAAATCGTGAATAAAAAATGGCTCTGAGCACTATGGGACTTAACATCTATGGTCATCAGTCCCCTAGAACTTAGAACTACTTAAACCTAACTAACCTAAGGACAGCACACAACACCCAGTCATCACGAGGCAGAGAAAATCCCTGACCCCGCCGGGAATCGAACCCGGGAACCCGAGCACGGGAAGCGAGAACGCTACCGCACGACCACGAGCTGCGGACAAATCGTGAATAAACTTGCCAGTGAAATATCCAGCGGCTGCCGGTTAGGAACAACCATTAATAGATCATACCTGATTTAGACTCTATACACCTGTCCTGTTCTGCCGAGGCGTGGACTTGGCCAGCCGCTTCACGGCTGCCATCCGCCACATCTAGGATCAGGGCCTGGGTGCACATTCTAAACGATTCAGACACTCACCAGATATGACTGTAGGATTTAGTAGTAGGTTAGACGTAGGATAAGATAGGATAATTCCATTAGCATAGTACAGCAACGATTTACTATTCTGGTCCAGGCCGGTGCCAGGGGCACGCCCTCTGGGAGGAGCTCGGTGGGCACGGCCAACAATGTAGGTAACGATGATGGAAGTGGATAGCGATCACGTACCCTTCTCTCCTAAGTAAACCATCAAATCTCAATAATACTGAGATCTAGTGACTGGTGGGCAGGGACGATGCGACACTTTTCTGTCACGTTAACAAAATCAGTCCTGGAGATGCAAGCTGTGTGAACAGGGGCCCGTTGTCTTGACACTGCACTACCACTGAGAAACAAACATCGTACCGTATGATGGACCTGATCAGCCAAAAACAGGCACACAATATTTGGCAGTAATGCTGCCTTGCGGGGTAACAGTGTGGCCCATAGAATACCACGACACGACAGTCCAAATCATCGCCGAACAGCTGCCATGTCTGACATGTGGGATGTAAACTCTGAAATTGGAGACAGTTTGCAGCAAAACTGATCTAATGAAATACATTTCTTCTGTTGCTCCATAGTTCAGGTTTTATGGCTCTGGCACCATTTTTTTTTCATTTTACGGGCATTTCCATCACTGATGAGTGGTTTTCGAATTCCAGCTTGCCCTGAAAGTTCCTGTTTCCTTCTGGTAGGGTTCGTGAGTGCGATAGTCAGTTGACTTTTGCAGCTGTCGTACTCTTTATTTTCGCTACAATCTTCTTCAATGACCGTACTTGACGATCACTCAACACACATACACTATGTGATCAAAAGAATCCGGACACCTGGTTGAAAATTGCTTACAAGTTCGTGGCACCCTCCGTCGGTAATGCTGGAATTCAGTATGACGTTGGCCCACCTTTAGCCTTGATGACAGCTTCCATTCTCGCAGGCATACGTTTAGTCAGGTGCTGGAAGGTTTATTGGGGAATAGCAGCCCATTCTTCACGGAGGACTGCACTGAGGAGAGGTATCGATGCCGGTCGGTGAGGCCTGGCACGAAGTCAGCATTCGAAAACATCCCAAAGGTGTTGTATAGGGTTCAGGATAGGACTCTGTGCAGACCAGTCAATTACAGGGATATTATTGTCTCGTAACCACTCCTCCACAGGCCGTGTATTATGAACAGGTGCTCGATCGTGTTGAAAGCTGCAATCGCCATCCCCGAATTGCTCTTCAACAGTGGGAGGCAACAAGGTGCTTAAAACAGCAATGTAGGCCTGTGCTGTGATAGGGCCACGCAAAACAACAAGGGGTGCAAGCCCCCTCCATGAAAAACACGACCACACCATAAAGCCACCGTCTCCGAATTTTACTGTTGGTACTTCACACGCTGGCAACGGCCTTGCCACAGTGGATACACCGGTTCCCTTCAGATCACCAAAGTTAAGCGTTGTCGGGCGTGGCCGGCACTTTGATGGGTGACCATCCGGGCCTCCATGCACTGTTTCCATTTTTCGGGGTGCACTCAGCCTCGTGATGCCAATTGAGGAGCTACTAGACCGAACAGTATCGGCTCCGGTCAAAGACAACCATCATAACGACCGGGAGAGCGGTGTGCTGACCACACGCCCCTCCTATCCGCATCCTCCTCTGAGGATGACACGGCTGTCGGATGGTCCCGATGGGCCACTTGTGGCCTGAAGACGGAGTGACACACACACTACACACGCAGGCAGATTACGTTCACCGAGCGTTCGCCATACCCACACCCTGCCATCGGATAGCCACATTGCGTACCGTGATTTGTCACTCCACACAAAGTTTTTCCACTGTTGAGTCGTTCAATGTTTACGCTCCTTAGACCAAGCAATGCGTCTTTGGCAATTACCGGCGTGATGTGTGGATTATGAGCAGGCGCTCGACCATGAAATCCAAGTTTTCTCACCTCCCGCCTAACTGTCATAGTACTTGCAGTGGATCCTGATGCAGTTTGGTATTCCTGTGTTATGGTCTGGATAGATGACTGCCTATTACACGTTACGACCCTCTTCAACTGTCGGCGGACAACAGACTAGGTCGGCCTGTACGCTTTTGTGCTGTACATGCCCCTTCATGTTTCCTCGTCACTATCACATCAACGCAAGAGGACGTGCTACTGGCTTTTAGAGGTACCGGTGTGTACATCAGTCTCGCTGTATGGTGGTGCAACATGCAATGTGTGCTTTTCATGAGCTATAAAGAGGGGGGAAATTATGTTTATGTTGATCTCTATTTCAGTTTTCTGTACAGGTTTCGGAACTCTCGGAACCGAGATGATGCAAAACTTTTTATGCTGTGTGTACCAAACACTTCGGCTGTTTCGGTTGTGTAAGCACCTACCATACGAGCACCAATAGTTTCTCTACTGTCGCCATAACGCACTCGCAACTACACCGAATACTGTTCCGACCACGAGTGACACCTGCAAAGTGTAGAGGACATAGCACATGTTCGTCAGCAAATACAGTATCACAACATACAGGCTTCACAAGCACTTGAATTTACACTGAGGTGACAAAAGTCATGTGGTATGCATATATACAGATCGCATAAACATAAAACAAATGGGCAGTGCATTGGCGGAGCTGTAATTTGTAATCAAGTAATTCATGTGAAAAAAAGTTTTTGAAGTGATTATGGCCGCACGACGGGAATAAACAGTCTCTCAACAGGAGTGGTAGTTGGAGCTAAACCCGTGGGACATTCCATTTCGGAAATTGTTAGGGAATTCAGTATTTTGAGATCAATAGTGTCAAATGGTTCAAATGGCTCTGAGCACTATGGGACTTAACTGCTGAGGTCATTAGTCCCCTAGAACTTAGAACTAGTTAAACCTAACTAACCTAAGGACATCACAAACATCCATGCCCGAGGCAGGATTCGAACCTGCGACCGTAGCGGTCTTGCGGTTCCAGACTGCAGCGCCTTTAACCGCACGGCCACTTCGGCCGGCTCATCAATAGTGTCAAGAATGTGCCGAGAAATTACTTCTGACCAAGGTCAACGCAGTGCCCGACGCTATTCAGTTAACGACCTAGTGGTAACAGAGAAGCAACACTGCGTGAAATAAGCGCAGAAATCAATGTGAGACGTACAACAGGACAGTGCGGCGGAATTTGGCGTTCTTGGCTATGGCAGCCGACGACTGGCGTTATTGCCTTTTCTAAAAGCACGACATCGCCTACAGCGGCTCTACTAGGCTCGTGACCGTAGGGATTGGAACCTAGACGACTGAAAAAGCGTGGCCTGATCAGATGAGTCCCAGATTCGTTTCTTAAGAGCTGGTGGCAGGGTTAGAGTGTGGTGCAGACCCCACGCACGAATCTGTGGGCCCAAGTTGCCAAAAAGGTATTTTGGAAGCTGTCAGTGGCTCCATAATGGTGTGGGCTGTTTATACATGGTAGCCAACGGCCTTACCGCAGTAGTAACACCGTTCCAGTCAGATCGCCGAAGTTAAGCGCTGCTCGTCTGGGCTAGCATTCGGATGGTTGACCATCCGTTCTGCCGAGTGCTGTTGGCAGGCGGGGTCACTCAGCCCTTGTGAGGCTAACTGAGGAGCTACTTGACTGAGAAGTAGCGGCTCCGGTCTCGTAAAGTGACATGCGGCCGGGAGAGCGGTGTGCTGACCTCATCCCTCTCTATATCTGCATCCAGTGACGACGGTTGGCCGAGGATGACACGGTGGCCAGTCGGTACTATTGGGCCGTGATGGCCTGCTCGGGCTGAGTTTTAGTTTTTTTTTTTTTGTGTATACATGGAACTGACTGGACCATCTAGTGCAACTGAACCTATCACTGACTGACAACGCTTGTGTTCGGTTACTTGGAGACCTTCTGCAACCATTCACTGACTTCATGTTCCCAAAAAACGTTGAAATTCTTATGGATGACAATGCGCCATGTCACCAGGCCACAATTAATCGCGATTGATTTGAAGATCATTTTGGACAATATGAACGAATGGATTGGCCACGCAAGCGCTCCGACGTGAATCCCATGGAATGTTTATGGGGCATAATCGAGAGGTCAGGTGGTACACAAAATTCTGCACCGATAACACCTTGGCAGTTATGGGCGGCTATAGAGAAAGCATGGCTGACTATTTCCGCAGTGGACTTCCAGCGGGTTGTTGAGTCCTTGCCACGTCGAGTTGCTGCACTATAGCGGGCAAAAGAAGGTCCGATACGATATTAGAAGGTTTCCTAAGACTTTTGTCACCTTAGTTTACATGCAAGGTTCATTTCTCGCGGTGTTCCAATATTCTTGTCCAACGCCTGTAGATACACCAACAAATCGGGCGCTTCATTCACCGTGTGGCCATGGACACGTCCAAATACGATATATCCTTTTAGCTGCTCTGTCATGTTTCCCCATCGCCTGATCTTACTGTTCTTTTTTATAACAGAACTTACGCTACATCACTGCAATGGCTTTCGTCAGAAGTGCAGAGTCACATCAGAAATCACAGCTCCAAAGCACCCAGAGTGCTCCTTTTAATGGAGTGACTAATAATTTGCTTGATGAGCTTAAGCTCTAGTCCACCATGCCAAGTGAGACGATCGGTGTCAATTTCAGGGAGCTTACTGCTTGCGGGTTTTCAAGTTCCGTCTTGTTGTTAGGTGGCGGGGTTAGCCCGCGCAGGCTTCAAGACAGCAGACACGGACCCGTCTTGTGGTAATCGGTGTTCAGACGTGCAAATGACGCAGATGCAATTCTGATGGCAGATTGCTCAGTGATGGCCAAGAGACACTGTGGGCAATTGCAGGTGTGATGAAATATGTTATCTGTTCTGATAGCGAAATTGTGTTGACTTCTTGCAAATCTTAACCTAAGTTATTCTAAGTACAAACATACACAGTCATGCCCGAGGGAGGACTCGAACCTGCGCCGGGACCAGCCGCACAGTTCATGACTGCAGCGCCTCTAACAGCTCGGCTAATCCCGCGCGGCGACTTCTTGCAGTATGGTCTCTATAGCGAGAAGCGTGCTCGCCTGCTGGCTTCGAGTTTGTGTATGAGTTCATAACGCTGTGTGGAAGTAAGCTTTCTGTTCAGTCGACTTAGCTCTGCTTTGTCATTGTGCTGTTCTGTACCAATGTCAGCTTGAAGATAGATGCGGCACAGTGGAGGCTAGTCTCTGTTTAGATTCTACCATGGCTTCATGATGGATGAACAACCAGTTTTCTGGAGTAATTTAAGCTGTACTTCGTACCTCGAATATTCATGGTAACCATCTGACATTGCATTCTTATAGAACTAAAAGTGTGATGTTTGCCCGTTTCAGGAACGTGTCAGCGCCGTCTCTTGTGGCACTTTTTTCTTACAACACTAGCAATCTGTTTTAAGTTCAGTGTGATTATTCTTGTTTAAAGGTCTTTCTCCTTTAATAACTATTATATTAAATTTGTGTCCTTTTTAGTATCTGGGTGGTAAAATAGAGGCTTACTACTTAGATCAGATTCAAAAATTTTGTGGTCGTGCATATGATGGTTTCTATTGCACAGTCGTTCCTGTAAAGGTTCTAAAATGTTGCTGCTACCTTTCTAGTAACATTTTAGTTAAATTCTCCTAAATTATTTTTAATCTCTGTTTTAAGGGATTTATCTTTTACTTATTTGCAAGAGAATTTTATTTTAATTAATAAGGCTGGCAAGTTATTGTACTGCGATGCTATACGTTGTCTCCTCCGTTTTAGAAAACCAACTGTTCTGAGTGAGTATTATGTATAAGTTACGGGCCTAAGAGCGTCTGTTGTTGGAGTTATGTTCTTATGGAGGCTGGTTGCGCCAGATTTCCTGTAATTGAAATGGATCAGAATTTAATGTTGAGACATGTTTGAATATTACTTGATCATTGTTGGTAAACTTAGCATTTGTAATAAAGTGTATATTTATTAAACTTACAGCCCCTGGGTTATGGCACAAATGCTCCCGATTTTGAAAGTAAATTGTCCTTCATTTACACTCCTGGAAATTGAAATAAGAACACCGTGAATTCATTGTCCAAGGAAGGGGAAACTTTATTGACACATTCCTGGGGTCAGATACATCACATGATCACACTGACAGAACCACAGGCACATAGACACAGGCAACAGAGCATGCACAATGTCGGCACTAGTACAGTGTATATCCACCTTTCGCAGCAATGCAGGCTGCTATTCTCCCATGGAGACGATCGTAGAGATGCTGGATGTAGTCCTGTGGAACGGCTTGCCATGCCATTTCCACCTGGCGCCTCAGTTGGACCAGCGTTCGTGCCGGACGTGCAGACCGCGTGAGACGACGCTTCATCCAGTCCCAAACATGCTCAATGGGGGACAGATCCGGAGATCTTGCTGGCCAGGGTAGTTGACTTACACCTTCTAGAGCACGTTGGGTGGCACGGGATACATGCGTACGTGCATTGTCCTGTTGGAACAGCAAGTTCCCTTGCCGGTCTAGGAATGGTAGAACGATGGGTTCTATGACGGTTTGGATGTACCGTGCACTATTCAGTGCCCCCTCGACGATCACCAGTGGTGTACGGCCAGTGTAGGAGATCGCTCCCCGCACCATGATGCCGGGTGTTGGCCCTGTGTGCCTCGGTCGTATGCAGTCCTGATTGTGGCGCTCACCTGCACGGCGCCAAACACGCATACGACCATCATTGGCACCAAGGCAGAAGCGACTCTCATCGCTGAAGACGACACGTCTCCATTCGTCCCTCCATTCACGCATGTCGCGACACCACCGGAGGCGGGCTGCACGATGTTGGGGCGTGAGCGGAAAACGGCCTAACGGTGTGCGGGACCGTAGCCCAGCTTCATGGAGACGGTTGCGAAGGTCCTCGCCGATACCCCAGGAGCAACAGTGTCCCTAATTTTCTGGGAAGTGGCGGTGCGGTCCCCTACGGCACTGCGTAGGATCCTACGGTCTTGGCGTGCATCCGTGCGTCGCTGCGGTCCGGTCCCAGGTCGACGGGCACGTGCACCTTCCGCCGACCACTGGCGACAACATCGATGTACTGTGGAGACCACATGCCCCACGTGTTGAGCAATTCGGCGGTACGTCCACCCGGCCTCCCGCATGCCCACTATACGCCCTCGCTCAAAGTCCGTCAACTGCACATACGGTTCACGTCCACGCTGTCGCGGCATGCTACCAGTGTTAAAGACTGCGATGGAGCTCCGTATGCCACGGCAAACTGGCTGACACTGACGGCGGCGGTGCACAAATGCTGCGCAGCTAGCGCCATTCGACGGCCAACACCGCGGTTCCTGGTGTGTCCGCTGTGCCGTGCGTGTGATCATTGCTTGTACAGCCCTCTCGCAGTGTCCAGAGCTCAAGTATGGTGGGTCTGACACACCGGTGTCAATGTGTTCTTTCTTCCATTTCCAGGAGTGTATATATGAGTCAGGAGGAAAGGTACATGCTTTGAGGGGTGATAGTATTAGTGATTCTGAACAAAAAAATTCATACGGACATATGCCCTATTCCGAATGGTTTCGGTGATAGAACACATTTAATATCACTTTAGTACGCTTTTCTTGAGAGCGAAGATGTTGGAAAACTCGCACGACGCGCATGCGCTGTAGCTTACGTAGTTTTTGTAGACCTATCTAAGGTAGTTTCCTAACATCACAGGCCACAACTGCCTGCATCAAACTGTTCGTCTCAACTTGCTACCTCAATATGCTGCTTCAGTATGCCACCTTAAATTGCCCTAAAAAAAATACTCTGAAACCATTCGGAATAGGGCATACGTCCATACGATGAAGTTTTTTTTGTTGAGAATCACTAATGCTATCACCCCTAAAAGCATATACCTTTCCTCCTGACTCACTATACATATATATATATAATTTTTAAATAGTCCTTGGGTTATTAAGAAGAGGAGGGATTGTTCCACATCTACACAGATATTCCGCAAGACACCGAACGGTGTGTGGCGGAGGGTGCCCTGTACCGCTAGCAGCCATTTTCTTTCCTGTTCCACTCCTAAATAGAACGAAGGAGAAACGACTGTCTATATACCTCCGTATGAGTCCTAATTTCTGATACCTTATCTTTGTGGTCCTTACGCGCAATGTATGTCTCCGGTAGTATAATCATTTAGCAGTCAGCTTCAAATGCCGGTTCACTAAATTTTCTCAATAGCGTTTCTCGAAAAGAACGTCACCTTACCTCCAGGGATTGCCAAAGCATATACGTAACATTTACGTTGAAAGGGTAAAGTACAGCCCGACACTGAAAATAGGTACAACATTCTTCGTTATTCTTGTCAGAACAACGTAATTTTGTAATAACTCAATTTCACTTAATACACCAAAGCCAGATACCAGTGTAGGAAAGAATGACAATTTATTTAATTGATCACATGTGCACTCCCACAAAATAAATCCCTACATCCAATTTGGTGAGATATGTGAAATGAATGAATGTATGGTCGTCTGCTAACCGCAGATAGTGAATGTACAATATATGATCATCTTTGAGACGGTCCTTTGGTCACCTTTGGTGGAACGAAAGAGATGAAATTTACCTGAGCTTTGAGCGCCTGAAATGTGGCTGACCAATACGGTAGCAGGGTATTCCCCCACCTCGGCCGAGGTGCGAGATGACCTGAAGAACGGCCATGTTTCAACACTCTGGCGCTGGATCTTGTGTTGGTAAGACCTGTCTGAGGTGTACTCCGTAAAGACAAAAGAGTGGAGAAAATGGTATGCATGTGAAATACTTAAGAGTAGTTTGGAATAATTATTTCTCTATTTCAGGAACTTTTTTTTGGGGGGGGGGGGAGAATTAAATGACAGGCAGGTAATATTAAGGGGATCGTAGTAATCTTCGGAAGTGACCAACGGTCACAGTGAAACCACGATTAGCAGTAAGTTGAAATTTTTGCGAGTGCTAGTACTAAGTTGAAATACTTTCGAGTGCTAAAGTTTAGCTGAATTACTGGCGTGTATACTATAAGTTGGAAATATTTAAGAAATGGCGTGTGCAGGACTTGAAATTAGAGACGAGTACTTCAACGTGGTTTGAGTCTCAATCTGTGTATAAGGCAAGGGATAAAGAGAAGTACTCGTCCATGGTATCAGTTACGGACTCGCGTGTGTGACGAATATGTTCTTAATATTACTAAGCGTGTTATGTTTCCGTGTGAGGCTGGATTCAAACTCTAATACTCTGAGAGTGAAACAAGGTGAGTCAGCTGTCTATCCAGCAACGCCACTTGGATTGCATTGCACAGGAAGACGTGCATATATCCTCCAGAGTTCGCAGTAGGAAAGAATAGTTACGAAGTGGGGCAGTGTCGTCTGAAACTGGGATGAATACTGATTGAAGTGGGAAAGCTGAAAGTGATATGATTCTAACGTTGTGACTATTCTTTGTGTTGTATTGTACGTTGCCAGTGTGATGTATTTCATGTAATTTAAGTACGTGTGGTTTGCTTGGGAGAGTAGCAAGATAGGTTCAGAGGCAGTGGGTTATGCATGTTCCTTTTTGTACCGCTCGGTCTGAAGGAAATTTTCGTGATGAGGGGTGTGAGAGTCGAAGTGTGAGATACAGCAAAAGATCCACCATCCTATCCAGAAAGTGCACTGTAGCTTTAGATCAGTACGAGGCCATAAGATAATCACCAATGTAAAGCCATGCCCACTGGGCGGAGTTTCTCATGTGTAATTGTAGTATAAAATGTAATGGTGTGTTTAGGTTACCTGTGAATCATAATAGAATTTATCTGAATAAAAAAGATAGTGAAAAGAAAAAGACCGGTGGCCTTGTTCTTCTAATAGTTTGTAGTCATGATATCCAGAATTTATAACGTGTGCGCCATTCATATTCAGTGCGATGGCCACGTGTTGATCAAAGCCGCTGGGTGAGAAAGAAAATGTGGTATTTCCAGTGGGTAGTGAACAATCAGAGTTGTGTAAATTTTTAATAGATGTGCGTTATCCGTTTCCGTTGCGTAATATTCAAACAGGAGAATAATTTGTAGCTTAATTGTGGGTACTAGAGCTCACAATCAGACATTGATGTTTTGCGATGAATAAATCCACTCGCTTGGCAGACCACTCATCCTGCAGGCCCGACTGCTTGATGCCACAGTATGAGCAAGGCATGTGGGTGCCTCTCAACGTGTTGATCGAACCTACCGGTAACAAATCTAGCAGCCCGCCTCTGAACTGCTTCGATATCTTTCTTTAATCCGATCTGGTGTGGATTCTAAACACTCGAGCAGTAGTCAAGAATAGGCCACACCAGCGTCCTATATGCGTCCTCCTTTACAGGTGAACCACTATTTCCTAAAATTTTCCCAATAAACCGAAGTCGACCATTTGCCTTCCCTACCACAGTTTTCGTATGCTCATTCCACCTCATACCGCTTCGCAACGCTACACCCAGGTATTTAAACGACTTGACTGTGTCAACCAGGACACTAGTAATACTGCAACCGAACATTACAGGTTTTATCTTCCTACACATCCTCATTAACTTATGTTTTTCGACATTTACAGCTAGCTCCCATTCATCACACCAATTAGAAATTTTGTCTAAGTCGTCTTGTATCTTCCTACAGTCACTCAACTTCGATATCTTACCGTACATCACAGAATCATCAGCCAACAACCAGACTGCTCTTCACCTTGTCCGCCAAATCATTTGTGTATAAAGAGAACAACAGTGGTCCTATCACACTTCCCTAGAGCACTCATGACGGTACCCTTGTCTGTGATGAACACTCTTCGTTGAGGATAACATACTGGATTCTAGTACTTAAGCAGTCTTCGCGACCCTCATGTATCTGTGAACTTATTCCATATCCTCGTACCTTCGTTAACAGCCTGCTATGGGATACCGTGTCAACTGCTTTCTGGAAACCTAGAAATATGGAATCTGCCAGTTGCCCTTCATCCATACTTCACAGTACATCATGTCAGAAAAGGGCAAGCTGAGTTTAGCGCTAGCGATGCTTTCTAAAACCATGCTGATTTGTGGATATAATCTTCTCAGTCTCAAGATAGTTTAATGTATTCGAACTGAGAATACGTTCAAGAATTCTGCAGTACATCGAAGTTAGGGATATTGGTCTGTAATTCTGCGGGCATAGTATATCTTTCTTGTATAGTGGAGTCACCTGAGCCTTTCTCCCATCACTTAGGACTTTTTGCTGGGAGGGAGACTGACGCTAAACACAGGGTAGGTAAGGGGTTAATGCCGTAGAGTATTCTTTGTAAAACGTAAATGGAATTCCATCCGGACCTCATGATTTATTCGCTTTCAAATCTTTCAGTTGTTTCTCTGCGCCAGGGATGCTCATTACTTTCTCGTCCATACGGGAGTTCGTCCGATAGTTAAACGGCGGTATGTTTCTCCTGCGTTAGCAATTTCTTGAACGTGAAATTTGAAACATCGGCTTTCGTTTTGCTATCTTCAGTTGCCAGCCAATCACACTGGTCAAAAAGTGACTGAATGGAAACCTTAGACCTTGGGCTCCACGAAACACCGAAGCTCTGGGGCTTTGGGGTGGTATTCTGATCCCTGGACACTCAGTCAGTGACAAACTACTGATGGAATTAGCTCGCAACAAAATCCATCTCGCTTGATGAGGACCTAAATGTTCCCAACCACAACGAGATCAGGTAATGTGTGTGTGTGTGTGTGTGTGTGTGTGTGTGTGTGTGTGTGTGTGTAGGAGGGGAGGGGGGGCGGAGACGGAGAAGCGTGAGAAGGACTCGCGCCTGAGGTTCCTCACAAACTTAAATTGTCTGTTTAAATGGTAATGGTAACAGTTTCTTGCCTGGTGCAAGTCTTTCTATTGGACGCCACTTCGGCAACTTGCTTGTCCCGCTACCCACCCCAGTTATACAGAAGGGGAAAGGGGACATACGATGTCTGGCGACTCCTCACACCGTTGAGAGGTGAAAAACAAACCGAACTCCGTGCGAACTTGCCTCGGAAGGCCCAAAGATATCGATCGACCACCGTGTCAGCCTCAGCCGATAGGCGTCTGTGGATGCGGAAGTGGAAGGGCATGTGGTCAGCACACTGCTCTCCCAGCCCTTGTCAGCTGTCGTGACCGGAGATGCTACTTCTAAAGTAGCTTCTCAGTTGGCCTAACTAGAGTGGTGTGCTCCCCACTACGTCAAAAGCACTCGGCAGACCCGGACGGTCACCCATCCAAGTGCTAGCCACGCCTCACAGAGCTTAACTACGGGGATCTGACGGGAACCGGTGTTACCACTGCCGCAAACCCGTTGGCGTTGAGATGTGAAAACGAGATTCAAACTAAGACTGAAAAGCACGTCGTACGACCGAGATTCTACACCGCGAAGTCTCGGTTAACAGACACGCGCTTTGCTACTATACTACCAGGCTCTACATACATGTAGACAGTTCATCTACGCGTTTTGATAGATGAACTCGTTAGTATCAAAATATATCATAGGTATGTCCGTATCTTTTGACTGCATTGACTTATAAGATTAAATTATTTACACTCACAAGGAGTAGTAGAGGCCTTTTTCTTACGAATGGGTAAAGGTATCAAGATGAAATTTATGTCTTAACGGACAGGCTAATAGATATGAAATGGCAAAAAAGTATGTGTGATATAATTAAAAATTAACGATAGGCGCTATGGTTGAAATTATCTCATGAAGCCTGATGTAAAACAATGCAATACAAAAAACTACTGTTGTTGTGGTCTTCAGTCCAGAGACTGGTTTGATGCAGCTCTCCATGCTACTCTGTCCTGTGCAAGCTTCTACATCTCCCAATACCTGCTGCAACCTACATCCTTCTGAATCAGTTTAGTGTATTCATCTCTTGGTCTCCCTCTACGATTTTTACCCTCCATGCTGCCCTCCAATACTAAATTAGTGATCCTTGATGCCTCAGAATATGCCCTACCAACCGATCCCTTCTTCTAGTCAAGTTGTGCCACAAATTTCTCTTCTCTCCAATTCTATTTAATACCTCTTCATTAGTTATGTGATCTACCCATCTAATCTTCATCATTCTTCTGTAGCACCACATTTCGAAAGATTCTATTCTCTTCGTGTCTAAACTATATATCGTCCATGTTTCACTACCATACATGGCTACACTCCATATAAATACTTCCAGAAACGACTTCCTGACACTTAAATCTATACTCGATGTTGACAAATTTCTCTTCTTCAGAAACGCTTTCCTTGCCATTGCCAGTCTACATTTTATATCCTCTCTACTTCGACCATCATCAGTTATTTTGCTTCCCAAATAGCAAAATTCCTTTACTACTTTAAAAAACTACTAATATGACTAAACTATAGCAAATATCCACCGCTTTTTTAGGCGTTCACACAAACATTATCAATAAACATACCCGGTTATTAAAATAATTTTAAAGGGACAGTAAAATTACGAATTAAAATTAGAATTGCCACTTTTACAAGCATTAATACACATAAGTCATGTATGTAACACGCTATAAATGCCTTTAAAACTGTCTAATATTTACGTAGACTGAACATTTCATTCAGAAAGATAGCATGATTCCTCTTACATTTACAGCCACTAGAGTTCAGTACATGGAGAAGGTATCTGCAGTATATTTCTATATTTTTCAACGTACATATTTGGTACATATATGTATTTGCGTATCTCATGAAGGCAACAAATATAAAATTCCATGTAACTTTCGTATTTAAACCAGATGGCAATTAGAACCATTCAAGTTGGCTCTGCTGGCGTCATAAAGATGGCAAGGAGTCTCCGCTTTTACGGATATGAACACCTTTTTAAAATTCATAAGTTCCTTTCACGTAAGTTCCTTTCATTGTAAAGCTGTCAGACTTTTAAGTTTCCACTATATTTGGAACTTGTACGAATGAGAGATAGTCTTCTTTATTCTGACTGATAGCCAGAAATACAGTGGCAAGACCTTTAGCTCTCGCAGAGTGATTTAAACACGGCTTATAAACGTGTAACATTCTCCAAGATTACTGAAAACACACACACCGGAGCACATCCCCACATATGATATTGGAAGGTACATTTAATAGAAAAGAAAAACAAAACAAAGGCAAACACGGCAAACTGTATTCGTAGGGAAATAATACGGCAAACAATGACAATACGGATTATTGAACATAGTTACCACAAACTATTTCATCTACATCTACATGATTACTCTGCAATTCACATTTAAGTGCTTGGCAGAGGGTTCATCAAACCACAATCATACTATCTCCCTACCACTCCACTCCCGAACAGCGCGCGGGAAAAACGAACACCTAAACATTTCTGTTCGAGCTCTGATTTCTCTTATTTTATTTTGGGCTCAACAAAATATTTTTGCAATCGGAAGAGAAAGTTTGTGACTGAAATTTCATAAATAGATCTCGCCGCGACGAAAAACGTTTTTGCTTTAATGACTTCCATCCCAACTCGCATATCATATCTGCCACACTCTCTCCCCTATTACGCGATAATACAAAACGAGCTGCCCTTTTTTGCACCCTTTTGATGTCCTCGGTCAATCCCACCTGGTAAGGATCCCACACCGCGCAGCAATATTCTAACAGAGGACGAACGAGTGTAGTGTAAGCCGTCTCTTTAGTGGACTTGTTGCATCTTCTAAGTGTCCTGCCAATGAAACGCAACCTTTGGCTCGCCTTCCCCACAATATTATCTATATGGTCTTTCTAACTGAAGTTGTTCGTAATTTTTACACCCAGGTACTTAGTTGAATTGACAGCCTTGAGAATTGTACTATTTATCGAGTAATCGAATTCCAACGGATTTCTTTTGGAACTCATGTGGGTCACCTCACACTTTTCGTTATTTAGCGTCAACTGCCACCTACCACACCATACAGCAATCTTTTCTAAATCGCTTTGCAACTGATACTGGTCTTCGGATGACCTTACTAGACGGTAAATTACAGCATCATCTGCGAACAACCTAAGAGAACTGCTCAGATTGTCACCCAGGTCATTTATATAGATCAGGAACAGCAGAGGTCCCAGGACGCTTCCCTGGGGAACACCTGATATCACTTCAGTTTTACTCGATGATTTGCCGCCTATTACTACGAACTGCGACCTTTCTGACAGGAAATCACGAATCCAGTCGCACAACTGAGACGATACCCCATAGGCCCGCATCTTGATTAGAAGTCGCTTGTGACGAACGGTGTCAAAAGCTTTCCGGAAGTCTATAAATACGGAATCAACTTGAGATCCCCTGTCGATAGCGGCCATTACTTCGTGTGAATAAAGAGCTAGCTGCGTTGCACAAGAACGATGTTTCCTGAAACCATGCTGATTACGTATCAATAGATCGTTCCCCTCGAGGTGATTCATTATGTTTGTATACAGTATATGCTCCAAAACCCTACTGCAAACCGACGTCAATGATATAGGTCTGTAGTTCGATGGTTTACTCCTACTACCCTTCTTAAACACTGGTGCGACCTGCGCAATTTTCCAATCTGTAGGTACAGATCTATCGGTGAGCGAGCGGTTGTATATGATTGCTAAGTAGGGAGATATTGTATCAGCGTAATCTGAAAGGACCCTAATCGGTATACAATCTGGACCTGAAGACTTGCCCGTATCAAGCGATTTGAGTTGCTTCGCAACCCCTATGGTATCTACTTCTAAGAAACTCATGCTAGCAGCTGTTCGTGTTTCAAATTCTGGAATATTCCGTTCGTCTTCCCTGGTGAAGGAATTTCTGAAAACTGCGTTCAATAACTCCGCTTTAGCGGCACAATCGTCGGTAACAGTACCATCGGCACTGCGCAGAGAAGGTATTGACTGCGTCTTGCCGCTTGTGTACTTTACATACGACCAGAATTTCTTCGGATTTTCTACCAAATTTCGAGACAATGTTTCCTTGTGGAACCTATTTAAAGGCATCTCGCGTTGAAGTCCGTGCCAAATTTCGCGCGTCTGTAAATTTTAGCCAATCTCCGGGATTTCGCGTTCTTCTGAACTTCGCATGCTTTTTCCGTTGCCTCTGCAGCAGCGTTCGGACTTGTTTTGTGTACCATGGGGAATCAGTTCCATCTCTTACCAATTTATGAGGTATGAATCTCTCAATTGCTGTTGCTACTATATCTTTGAATTTGAGCCACATCTCGCCTACATTTGCATAGTCAGTTCGGAAGGAATGGAGATTCTCTCTTAGGAAAGCTTCTAGTGACACTTTATCCGCATTTTTAAATAAAATGATTTTACATTTGTTTCTGGTTGATTTGGAAGAAATGGTATCGAGCCTAGCTACAACGACCTTGTGATCACTAATCCCTGTATCAGTCATGATGCTCTCTATTAGCTCTGGTTTGTTTGTGGCTAAGAGGTCAAGTGTGTTTTCGCAACCATTTACAATTCGCGTGGGTTCGTGGACTAACTGCTCGAAATAATTTTCGGAAAAAGCATTTAGGACAATCTCGAAAGATGTTTTCTGCCTACCACCGGTTTTGAACAAGTATTTTTGCCAACATATCGAGGGAAGGTTGAAGTCCCCACCAACTATAACCGTATGAGTGGGGTATTTATTTGTTACGAGACTCAAATTTTCTCTGAACTGTTCAGCAACTATATCATCGGAGTCTGGGGGTCGGTAGAAGGAGCCAATTATTAACTTAGTTCGGCTGTTAAGTATAACCTCCACCCATACCAATTCGCACGGAGTATCTACTTCGACTTCACTACAAGATAAACCACTACCGACAGACACAAACACTCCACCACCAATTCTGCCTAATCTATCTTTCCTGAACACCGTCAGAGACTTCGTAAAAATTTCTGCAGAATTTATTTCAGGCTTTAGCCAGCTTTCTGTACCTATAACGATTTCAGCTTCTGTGCTTTCTATTAGTTCTTGAAGCTCAGGGACTTTCCCAACACAACTACAACAATTTACAACTACAATTCCGACTGTTCCTTGATCCAAGCACGTCCTGTATTTGCCATGCACCCTTTGAGATTGCAGCCCACCCCGTACTTTCCCGAGGCGTTCTAACCTAAAAAACCGCCCAGTCCACGCCACACAGCCTCCGCTACCCGTGTAGCCTCCAGCTGAGTGTAGTGAACTCCTGACCTATTCAGCGGAACCCGAAACCCCACGACCCGATGGCGCAAGTCAAGGAATCTGCAGCCAACACGGTCACAAAACCGTCTGAGCCTCTGATTCAGACCCTCCACCCGGCTCTGCACCAAAGGCCCGCAGTCGGTCCTGTCAACGATGCTGCAGATGGTGAGCTCTGCCTTCATCTCGTAAGCAAGACCGGCAGCCTTCACCAAATCAGATAGCCGCTGGAATCCAGAGAGAATTTCCTCAGATCGAAAGCGACACACGTCATTAGTGCCGACATGTGCCACCTCCTGCAGCTGGCTGCACCTTGTGCTCTTCAGACTATCAGGTTAATTAAACTAAAGTGACAATAGAAATTATTCGAACTGCTTTCAGAATCTTTACGGAAAGAGAGCTTTAAGGTGAAGAAAAGTTTTAAAGCTGCTTATCTGTGCGTGATGGATGATGTCGTGCGATGACGTAGATCGTGGTAACAGGTTCCCAGTGTCGGAATGCAGCTGTTACATCCTCTTGAAGTGTGCGTAATCCATTTGAGGGTGATAATATTCCTTCGTCAACTACTCTTGGATGTATGTTGGTCAGAAGCAGCCTGTACTGTAGATAACTTACGTTCGCAAATGCGCGATGCCCTTTATGCCACATAATACCAAATTAATGTTATATTCACATTTTTAAAACTGTGCAAAAATCATGTCAACGCACGGAATATGAAACTGCAGTTCTTCCTGTTTCCCCCACGTATCTCACCCGCAGCAGAAAATTGTACAACGTGAGTGGGATTCGTTATGAATAGGAAGCTAGGGCAGGGAGTGAGTTCTGTGTACAGTTAAGTGATACGGTTGTTCTCATCAAATACAGCAGCAAACTAACACCGACAACAATAGTTCAGGTACACATGTCGATGTCGCAAGCTGAAGATGAAGAGATAGAGGAAGAATACAAGGCTATTGAAAATGTATTTCAGTACATAAATGGAAATAAAAGACTAATAGTCATGGAGGACTGGAATGCAGTTGTAGGGGAAGAAGTAGAAGAATGGGTGACGGGAGAATATGAGCTTGGTACGAGGAATGAGAAAAGAGAATTCTGCATAAATTTCAGCTAGTAATAGCTAATACTCTGTTCAAGAATCGCAAGAGGAGGAGGTATACTTGGAAAAGGCCAGGAAATACGGCAAGATTCCAGTTAGATTACGTTATGGTTAGGTACAGATTCCAAAATCAGATAATGTGTCGTAAGGCGTACCCAGGAGCAGATTACAACTGGTACCTCATAAGGAAGGTGGGGGGTGATTTTAAGGAAAAACTCATGGAAGGTGGCTTCACATATTTCGTCGTTTTTTGTTTCATGGAATACACTTTAATACTTAAAAACAATTATTATAATTACAATTTAAATATCTTGTTAAACGAATCACAACGCTTACAATATTTTAAAGAACTTAAACAGGATCAGTTCATTAAGAAGAAACATTAACAGGGTTTCAAACCAGGAATATACACAGCCCCCAAATACAAGTAAGAAGTCACACAAACTAGGTGTGGCTGAAAGTGGGTTGAACAAACTGAGTTTTACCAGTAAAATTAATTACAAATGACTGCCACTAAATGTACTAACAATTCCCAAGCACGGATAACATGTTAAATAGAAAACGCCCACCTGAAAAACAGAAAGCCTAATAAGTCACGCCACTGATTGTGGCTGTTGGAAAGTCTTTAACAATCTATAAACCTTAATAAAAGCCCTTAGCAATCCCCCAAAATACAAGCAAAGTTGGGAAGCCATGCAATTTAAAAAGTGACACCCAGCCGGTACACATCAGCAGAAACATTGACAATGACCCCTGGATAAAGAAAAATCCCACAAAACACAAGATTAAGTGGCAAATACAGCAGGCGGCCATCACAGCCAACAGGCGACAAGCAGGCAAGCTTGACAATGAGTGGAGTTAGCTAATGACTGTGGATAAAAAGGGAAAACCCAACAGTTCATAAAAATAAGTAGAAGGTTTTAAAACCTAACACGCTCCAGAAGCGGCAACAAGGAGACAAGGTTTAAACGAATAGCTAAAGAGCAGGTACAGTGACGAGAAACTTGGGGCTTGCAGAACACTCTTCGAGGCTTATGTGCTTGCTGAATTCACAGTACTGGGTAGATCAAGAGTTCTCAATTTATTTTGCGGCACTCCGCCGTGGCGCGTAACAAACGACCAAAGTTTGTTTAACTTGAGCCAACACGAGGTGGGCTGGTAAAGGCGCCAGATAGCGAACCGACGTAGACGTCGTGCGCCTATGGAAGTGTCGTCGCAGCAGAAACAAAACACGCCTCTGATACGGGCCCAGCAAACAGGAATGCGTTGTCCGCTGCCAAAACTATCCTGCCAGCACACATCAGAAGGGAACAGTAATCTCCCCAAATAAGGCTACAGACGAGAACCTCAAGGACGTAAGCTATTTTAAGTTACTGAGGAAGCGACTATACATACGAGTTACAAGCTTAACACTTCTTAAAATTACTTGAAAAAAATTACAAGACCAGCTATTAAGCGCCTGCAAATCCACTTATCATGGGCATACTCATCTATAAAATGGTACATTGCGTTCGTCACAGACTATGTTATAATTTCATCAACTCAGTTTGCAACAGAGAACGCTCGTAGACTTGCGTGGAATATGCCCTGGAACAACAAATTATCAGATAGAGTTGTAACCTCCCTCTTACTAATCGGTCTATCCTGCTTGCGATATAAAATATGACTGTGGATCACGTGTATGCCTAATGGATTCTTTCTAATTGTATAAGGCTATCTTTGCCGAAGAAGTGATGCCGATAAGTAGGAGGAAAGTGTAAAACCGACCCTTCTGATGGAAAGTCTAGTAAAATAAAAGCAATTAAACCGAACAGGGCTATAATCTGGAAAATGAAAGTTATTTTGTGCATTCATTCACGAACAACACTGGACAGAAAGGGGTACCACTGATCATGAATCCAAAAGTTACACTAATGAACGAGAAGGAAGTAATTAACGGTCGCGAGCCCACTAGGGCAATTTACATCCAAAATCCTGTACAAGATGATGGGAAAGAAAAACATGTATTATTAAACACTGACGTGGCAACTAAAGGTTGCTACGGTTTTTTTACACTAATTTTAAGTGAGTATGTAAGTATGTAATGATAAGCCGGCCGGCGTGGCCGAGCGGTTCTAGGCGCTACAGTCTGGAACCGCGCGACCGCTACGGTCGCAGGTTCGAATCCTGCTTCGGGCATGGATGTGTGTGATGTCCTTAGGTTAGTTAGGTTTAAGTACTTCTAAGTTCTAGGGGACTGATGACCTCAGAAGTTAAGTCCCATAGTGCTCAGAGCCATTTGAATCATTTTTGTAATGATAAAGAAAACTGAAGTCGCTCTTACGTTATGTTTGGCATTAAATTTTGATAAAGGCAATCGAGTAATGACTTGAAAATATGCAATTAAACTGTATGTTAGTACTGAACTTCGTTACGTGAACAATGACTTTCAGTGACCTCAGCATAACGTCATCAAAGAAATTTAGAAAAAAAGCAAGCACTTTTTACTTTTTTGTTACTTATTTTGCAAATTGGATTTCATATTATTGTCTGAACAACTGAGCCTTTCTTTTACTGACTTTAACGGAATTAAATGCTAGAATACATACCAAATTGGTATGTGCTATATGTAAAATAAACAAAACTTCCGTACTCTTGATTTGAGCATTTCTTTAGATTTGTTTTTTTTTCAGTAATTGATTCTCAAATTTGAAAAATGAAATTGCTTGACTTCAGTCATATACTGAAGCCTCTGTTGTACAACAGTTAAATGAAAGTAGACTGAGGCTAAAATTCTTGAAAGAGAAATTATTCATTAATAAACTGGCTGTAGCTATTCAATTTGTTTCTTATGACACTCAGTTAGCATATTACATCTACGTCTACATACATACTCCGCAATCCACCATACGGTGCGTGGCAGAGGGTATTAGGAGAAAAGGAACAAGGATCCTGCTTGGTAACAACGTCTGGGGGCAATGAGGACACAATCGCCTTGAGTTTAACTGTTTATTGTTTAAATAAATTTCATCAATCAAATCACATTCAGTTGTGCTGCTGGGTTAGCCGTTAATACTTTCTACCACTGAACAGTCTTACTTCAGTGCTGTGCATACGACGAAACTGTGATGGAGCCACGGCTAATTATAGGAACACGGCCTCTTCCGCCGTCCACTGTCCGTACTCCTGCTCTAGACATCTGGCCGGCGCGCTTACATGATGCCGCCGAAAATGGTACTCTCTACTGCGAGAGCGTTAACACCACACTTCAAGCTCTGGAACTCGTCTCCCGCTCTCTCCGCGCGCTCTGCGCAACAATCCCCTACCCAAAGATTTTACAACGCACAAGCACTGCTATTATCGTTGCTAGTGGATGCAAATAACAATTCCTTTGGCTTTTTCCCAGAGCTTATAAGTTTCACAGTAAAACGCAGATAAATACAAAGAAACGTCAACAGACTTCTACCTAAATGTCCTTAATTATTAAAAGAAAGCATTTAAATTACAAATATTTACATACAATTTAAAAAAAAAATTATATATCTGTAGCAGGTGTCATGCATCCTGTATTTGCGGTTTTACACACTGACTGATGACCAAGCACACAATCACTCGGAAGCACGTTAATATGACAGGTCAAATTCTACATTAACACAGAAGTGGCCTTACGATAACAAGTACCAACTAAAAAACAACACTTAACTCCACTCAGATGTGATGAAGCCTTGACTTCCGGAACTCTAAGCAGGTGTTTTATTGCCTCCAATCCGTACAGGCGGTCTTCGAGGTGCCGTAAAATTTAAGCTTGCGGTGCTGGCCACGAACTTTTCGACCAGGTGGCACGCCGCGTCCGCCGCTGTTCCCGCAACTCGCCGCTATTAATCCTTAATCGAGCCGGCAAGGCTTGCCTCCAACCGATTTAATCACTTGCGGCTTCTCGAGGCGCGGACAGACGTAACGGACAGCAGGAGTCCCACAAAACCAAACAACTTGCCAGTCACGTGCTCTCCAACTGTCAGTACAAAGGCCCGCCAAAAACCAACAATGCAAGCCTCGACCAAAGACCCTAGCTCCTTAACATACACTACTGGCCATTAAAATTGCTACACCAACAAGAAATGCAGATGATAAACGGGTATTCATTGGACAAATACATTATACTAGAACTGACATGTGATTACATTTTCGTGCAATTTGGGTGCATAGATCCTGAGAAATCAGTACCCAGAACAACCACCTCTGGCCGTTACAACGGCGTTGATACGCCTGGGCATTGAGTCAAACAGAGCTTGGATGGCGTGTACAGGTACAGCTGCCCATGCCGCTTCAACACGATACCACAGTGCCTCAAGAGTAGTGCCTGGCGTATTGTGACGAGCCAGTTGCTAGGCCACCATTGACCAGGCGTTTTCAGTTGGTGAGAGATCTGGAGAATGTGCTAGCCAGGGCAGCAGTCGAACATTTTCTGTATCCAGAAAGTCCCGTACATGACCTGCAAGATGCGGTCGTGCATTATCCTGCTGAAATGTAGGGTTTCGCAGGGATCGAATGAAGGGTAGAGCCACGGGTCGTAATACATCTGAAATGTAACGTCTACTGCTCAAAGTGCCGACAATACGGTCAAGAGGTGACCGAGGCGTGTAACGAATGGCACCCCATACCATCACGCCGGGTGATACGCCAGTATGGCGATGACGAATACACGCTTCCAATGTGCGTTCACCACGATGTCGCCAAACACGGATGCGACGATCAGGATGCTGTAAACAGAACCTGGATTCATCCGAACAAATGTCGTTTTGCCATTCGTGCACCCAGGTTCGTCGTTGAGCACACCATCGCAGGCGCTCCTGTCTGTGATGCAGCGTCAAGGGTAACCGCAGCCACGGTCTCCGAGCTGATAGTCCATGCTGCTGCAAACGTCGTCGAACTGTTCGTGCAGATGGTTGTTGTCTTGCAAACGTCCCCATCTGTTGACTCAGGGATCGAGACGTGGCTGCACGATCCGTTACAGCCAAGCGGATAAGATGGCTGTCATCTCGACTGCTAGTGATACGAGGCCGTTGGGATCCAGCACGGCGTTCCGTATTGCCCTCCTGAACCCAATGATTCCATATTCTGCTAACAGTCATTGGATCTCGACCAACGCGAGCACCAATGTCGCGATACGATAAACCGCAATCGCGACAGGCTACAATCCGACGTTTATCAAGGTCGGAAACGTGATGGTACGCATTTCTCCTCCTCACACGAGGCATCACAACAACATTTCACCAGGCAACGCCGGTCAACTGCTGTTTGTGTATGAGAAATCGGTCGGAAACTTTCCTCATGTCAGCACGTTGTAGGTGTCGCCACCGGCGCCAACCTTGTGTGAATGCTCTGAAAAGCTAATCATTTGCATATCACAGCATATTCTTCCTGTCGGTTAAATTTCGCGCCTGTAGCACGTCATCTTCGTGGTGTAGCAATTGTAATGGCCAGTAGTGTATGATGAGGATCGATATCGACGCCCAAGTACCTAGTGGCGCCAGCGGAGCGCCATGCCCGGCAAAATTAAAGTCGCCGGGACTCAGCAGTTTAGTAGTGCTGAGGAGTAAGCTGAAGCTGAAGAGACTAATCAGGCAGGATCAGACCTCAATGAAGTGGGATCGGGCGTACTAAGAAATGAAATACGCTTTAAGTTCTATAAGACTACAGTTACTGCGATGAGGAATAACTTAGTAGGGAGTTCAGTCGAACACAAATGGACATCTCTAAAACCGGCGATCACTGAAGTTGGAAAGAAAAACATGGATTCAAAGCAGGTAACAGCGAAGAAACCACGGGTAACAGTAGAAATACTTCGCTTGTTTGATGAAAGAAGGCGGCGCTGAGTGGCCGCCTGGTCTGGGGCGCCATGTCACGGACTGCGCGGCACCTCCGGCTGGAAGTTAGAGTCCTCCCTCGGGCATGGGTTTGTATGGGTGTTGTTCTTAGCATAAATTAGTTTAAGTAATGTGTAAGTCTAGAGACCGATGACCTCAGCAGTTTGGTTCCTTGGAAATTCACTTATTTATTTATTGTTCCGTGGGACCAAATTAAGGAGAAGTCTCCATGGTCATGGAACGAGTCAATACATGAAATTATAACACGATACTAGAAACAGATAAAATGAAATATAAGTAACATATTCAGGCGACAATTCGTAAGTTTAAATAAAGAAAATCAACAATGTAACACTGGAATTTGCTTCATTTTTCAGCTCTTCCAGGAGCTCCTCGACAGAATAGAAGGAGTGAGCCATGAGGAAACTCTTCAGTTTAGACTTAAAAGTGTTTGGGCTACTGTTCATATTTTTGAGTTCTTGTGGTAACTTATTGAAAATGGATGCAGCAGAATACTGCACTCCTTTCTGCACAAGAGTCAAGGAAGTGCATTCCACATGCAGATTTGATTTCTGCCTAGTATTAACTGAGTGAAAGCTGCTAAATCTTGGGAATAAACTAATAATGCTAACAATAAACGACATTAAAGAAAATATATACTGTGAAGGCAATGTCAGAATTCCAAGACTATTGAATAGGGGTCGACAAGAGGTTCTCGAACTTACACCACACATAGCTCGAACAGCCCGTTTTTTAGCCAAAAATACACTTTTTGAATGAGAATAATTACCCCACAAAATAATACCGTATGACATAAGCGTATTAAAATATGCGAAGTAGACTACTTTTTGTGTTGAACTGTCACTTATTTCAGATACTGTTCTAATGGTAAATAAAGCAGCATTTAGTTTCTGAACAAGATCCTGAACATGGGTTTTCCACAATAGCTTACTATCTATCCGAATGCCTAGGAACTTGAAGTGTTCCGCCTCGCTTATAATATGCCCATTCTGTCTGATCAAATATCGGTTCTTGTTGGATTGTGAGTTAGAAACTGTAAAAACTGAGTCTTACTGTGATTTAACATCAAATTATTTTCCACAAGCCACAAACTTATTTCATTAACTACATTATTTAATACTGTTCCAATATTACACACAAGATCCTTCACTACCAAGCTGGTGACATCAGCAAACAGAAATATTTTTGAATCACCTGTAATACTAGAAGGGCCGGCCGGAGTGGCCGTGTGGTTCTACGCACTACAGTCTGGAACCGCGTGGACGCTACGGTCGCAGGTTCGAATCCTGCCTCGGGCATGGATGTGTGTGATGTCCTTAGGTTAGTTAGGTTTAAGTAGTTCTAAGTTCTAGGGGACTGATGACCATAGCAGTTAAGTCCCATAGTGCTCAGAGCCATTTGAACCAATACTAGAAGGCATATCATTTATATAAATAAGAAACAGCAGTGGCCCCAGCACCGACCCTTGGGAAACGCCCCACTTAACAGTTCCCCATTGGGACCGAACATCACTACCACTCTCAATATTGCGGAGAATTACCTTCTGCTTTCTGTTCTTAAAGTAAGAGGCGAACCAATTGTAGGCTACTCCCCTTACTCCATAATGGTCCAACTTCTGCAGTAATACTTTGTGATCAACACAGTCAAAAACCTTCGTTAAATCAAAGGAAACACCTAGCGTTCTCAACCTTCTATTTAATCCGTCCAATACCCCACAGAGAAAAGAGAATATAGCGTTTTCAGTTGTTAAACCATTTCTAAAACCAAACTGCACATTTGACAGCAAATTATGTGAATTTAAATGCTCCAGTAACCTTCTATATACAACCCTCTCGATAACTTTAGCAAACACCGATGGCATAGAAATAGGTCTATAATTGTCAACATTATCCCTATCTCCCTTTTTATAAAGTGGCTTCACTACCGAGTACTTTAACCTGTCAGGAAACCGACCACTCCTAAAGGAAAAGTTACAGATATGGCTAAGTACTGGACTAACATACATAGAACAATACTTCAGTATTCTGCTAGATACCCCGTCATATCCATGAGAGTTCTTGGTCTTTAGTGATTTAATTATTAACTCAATCTCCCTCTTGTCAGTATCATGGAGGAACATTTCAGGTAACAGTCTCGGAACACTTTTTTATACGATCGCTATATGATTCCCTGTTGGGACTAGGTTTCTATTTAGTTCACCTGCTATATTCAGAAAGTGATTATTAAATACTGTACATATATGCGACTTATCAGTAACACGGACATTCCAGCCGGCCGGAGTGGCCGTGTGGTTCTAGGCGCTACAGTCTGGAACCGAGCGACCGCTACGGTCCCAGGTTCGAATCCTACCTCGGGCATGGATGTGTGTGATGTCCTTAGGTTAGTTAGGTTTAATTAGTTCTAGGTTCTAGGCGACTGATGACTTCAGGCATTAAGTCGCATAGTGCTCTGAGCCAGCCACGATATTCCCAATACGCACTGATTCTATATCCTCGACCTGTCTCTGCAGACCAGCCACTTCCTTTACGACTGACCATATGGTTTTAATTTTCTCCTGAGACTTAGCTATTCTATCTGCATACCACATACTTTTTGCATTCTTAATAACATTTTTAAGCACCTTACAATACTGCTTGTAATGGGCTGCTACATTTAGATTTTGACTATTTCTAACGTTTTGATATAATTGCCACTTTGTTCTACAGGATATTCTTATCCCTCTAGTCAGCCACCCAGGCTGCCTGGCCGCGGTGGTCTAGCGGTTCTAGGCGCGCAGTCCGGAACCGCGCGACTGCTACGGTCGCAGGTTCGAATCCTGCCTCGGGCATGGATGTGTGTGATGTCCTTAGGTTAGTTAGGTTTAAGTAGTTCTAAGTTCTAGGGGACTGATGACCACAGATGTTAAGTCCCATAGTGCTCAGAGCCATTTGAACCAGGCTGCCTGTTTGTGCTAGTGCCCTGTTTTTTAACGTTCTAACGGAAAGCAACTTTCAAAGAGCACGAGAAAAGTCTTGAGGAAAGCATTATATTTATCGTCTGCTGTATCAGCACTATAAACATCTTGCCACTCTTGTTCCTTGATAAGGTTTACAAAGGACTCTACAGTAAGTGGATCAGCTTTCCTAAAAAGTTGATAACTATATTTAACATGTGTTGCAGCACAAAAATCTTTTAGAGTTAAAACTTGTGCAGCATGATCTGAAAGGCCATTCACCTTTTTGCTAACAGAATGCCCTTCTAGTAATGAGGAATGAACGAAAGTGTTGTCTATGGTTGTTCTACTGTTCCATTGCACTCTCGTTGGAAAGAATACGGTTTGCATAAGATTAGATGAATTAAGGAGGTCTACCAGCATCCTTTTCCTTTCACAATTATATATACAATTAATATTGGAGTCACCACATATAACTAACTTTTTGTATTTCCTATAAAGTGAACCAAGAACCTCCTCTAGCTTTAGCAAAAATGTGAAACCGGAATCTGGGGATCTATAAATAACAACAGTTAGAAGTTTGGCTCCACTAAATTTAACCACACCTGCACAACATTCAAACACCTTTCCAGTGCAGTACTTTGAAACATCAATTGATTCAAATGGGATATCGTTTTTCACATACATGGCTACTCCCCCACACCGCAAAGAGCTCCTAGAAAAGCTGCCAGCCAACCTGTATCCTGGTAAAGGAAGCCTCTGAATTATCTCCTTATTTAAGAAGTGTTCAGATATACCAATAATTTCAGAGTCAACATCTATAAGCAGTTCACTAACTTTATCTCTAATACCTTGTATATTTTGATGAAATATACTAATTCCCTCATTAATCGGATACCTAAGTTTTGTCGAAAGTGGTTTCTTTGTTAGAGAGACTTCCCTAAAGCAGGAATACCTATCAGCTGACTTCACTCTAAAAAAGGTACAACTCTAACACCCACTACTACAAGAATTTTCCCATAAGTGATCCCACCACCCCCACCTATGCTGTCACCTATAATCTTTGCCAACCTCCCCTTTCCATACCTGTTGAGGTGCAGGTCATGGTTGGTTGGTTGGTTGCGGGGAAGGAGACCAGACTGCGAGGTCATCGGTCTCATCGGATTAGGGAAGGATGGGGAAGGAAGTCGGCCGTGCCCTTTCAGAGGAACCATCCCGGAATTTGCCTGGAGTGATTTAGGGAAATCACGGAAAACCTAAATCAGGATGGCCGGACGCGGGATTGAACCGTCGTCCTCCCGAATGCGAGTCCAGTGTCTAACCACTGCGCCACCTCGCTCGGTCTGCAGGCCATGTCTAGTGAAACCCGTCCTGCTGATAGTCTCCACCGACACCACTGAAATGTGACTCATGCCTTCTGTCATCAGCGCACCCCCAAGTCTCATGTTATTACGCCTGACGGCTGTATTAAGATGAGGCCGATCGTGACGCTGAAACAGTTCCACGATATGCACATTCGTGTTGCCAGTCTGAGTGGCTATCTTTCACAGGTCACCATCTATGTCATAATCCCCATCCCTGTCAATACTATTACCAGCCCCACCCACAATCACCCTAAAATCCCTACATAACCCCCCTATGTTAACAGTCACCTGAGCCACTCCTGCATTAGGCTTCACAATGCTGGTGACTTGGTACTAACTCCCCAACACTTCCTGCAACTGCTGGCCTACACCTCTACCATGAGAACTACCTAACAGCAGAACCTTCTTCTTTCTCTTAGACTTTGCAACTGTCCCAGCCACCGTAACTGCTGAAGTCTGCTGCATACTTCCTACATCTACAGCTAATAGAGATTCCTCTCCACTAGACTCTGACAGTTGGTCATATCTATTGCAAACACCAATAGTAAAACTATCTGAAAATCTCCTTCTTCTAGCAGATCTCTTGCCAACAGCCAGCTCCCATTCCCCAACCCACTTCTCCCTCCTCATCCTATCTAGCTCCTCCTGCGCGTTTTTCAACTGCACCTGAAGGGCACATATCTTACGCTCCTGCTCCCCTATCAACTTACTCTTGCTACATAACCTGCAGTTCCAGGAGAGGATCTCACCAGAATGCCCACTGGCTTCCCCACTGCATTCCCCCAGTGAAAATACATCGAACAAGTCTCACATCGCAATCCACTACTCACGAACCTACGGCAAAGCCCACACTTCTCACTCATGGTAAAATTTTACAGTTATTGAAACAAGAAAACTACTTTATCTAAGTTCCGCTACTACAATAAGAAGATGTTAAAAAACTTACTACAATAATCACAAACTTGCTCTACAAGAGAAGTAACTACTATTATTGACAGTATTAATCAGCAACAAATGAGAATATAACAAAAGACTAACACAGAAAGAAAATCAAACGTCTAATGACACAGTAACGAAACTGAAAACAGTTTCCAAAAATTTCTTCTGAAATTATTTCACCGTAAAACACCAAGAACACCGGTTGAAGACTACTAAAGGTCCTAAATAAACCACTATACACAAACAATTAATTAGTACTTAGCTTTCGATGCGCCGCTACAGCTGCAACTGGTCAGCGCGGAATGTAAACACAGGTAAGAGGTTAAGTTGCTCGATACGAAACACTCACAAATACCGGGTCACAGCACAAGAAAGGCAGAGGTGAATGAAGAAACCACCAATAAGTCAATTACATAGTAAATATTATCACAAAAACCGTTGAAATATATATCTGGAACCTAAAAATATATGAAAGCTTGATGAAAGAAGACAGTACAAAAATTTCCAGGGAAATCCAGGAAAACTGAAATACAAGTCACTTAAGCATAAATAAACAGAAAGTGCAGGGAAACTAAGGCGAAATGACTGCATGAAAAATGTAAAGAAATCGGAAAACAAATGTTTGTTGGAAAGTGCATATTGAAAAAGCAAAACAGTCTCCGCTGAAATTAAAAGCAAGGGACGTGATATGAAGAGTGCAACGGGAATGCCATTGTAAAAAGCAAGGGAGACAGCGTATAGCTGGAAAGAGTAGTTGAAGGTCTCTATGAGGGGGAAGACTTGTCTGTTGTGATAGAACGGAAAACGCGAGTCGATATAGAAGATGTAGGGGATTCAGTATTAGAATTTATGAGACCTTTGGAAGACGTAAGACAAATATGACAGAAGGGGCGGGTAATAGTACATAAGAATTTCTAAAAAATCAGTGAGAGAAGTGGCAACCGAATAATTATAGCGAATGTAGAGTTTGGCGATATACCATCTGACTTTCGGAAAAATATCATCCACACAATTTCGAAGACTGCAAAAACTGACAAGTGCCAGAATTATCGCACAATCATTTTAGCAGCTCATGCATCCAAGTTGTTGGCAGGAATAATACAATAATATACCGAAGAATGGAAAAGAAAATTGAGGATGTGTTAGACGACCATCAGTTTGGCTTTAGGAAAGGTAAAGGCCGCACGGAGGGAGTTCGGACGTTGTGGTTAATAATGGAAGCAAGGTTAAAGAAAAATCAAGACACATTCATAGGATTCGTCGATCTGGAAAAAGCGTTCGACAGTGTAAAATGTTTCAAGATTTTCGAAATACTGGGAAAGTACGGGTAAACTATAGCGAGAAACGGGCAATACTCGTACAACATGTACAAGAGCGAAGAGGCACAATAAGAGCGAAAGACCGAGAACGAAGAGCGTAAGTGGCAACCAGATGAAGTACTTCAATTGGTCGACGAAAGAAAAAAGTACAAAAATGGTCAGCAAAAGACAGGAGTAAAGCAACATAAGACTTTTCGGAATGAAATACATAGGAAGTGCAGAGAAGCCAAGGCTAAATATGTGCATGAAAAATGTGAAGAAATTGAAAACGAAATAATGATCGGGAGGGTTGACTCAGCGTAGAGAAAAGTCAAAACAAGCTTCGGTGAAAGGAGAAGCAAGGGTGGTAACATTAACGTACATTGGGAATTCCACTGTTAGGTGCAGAAGATGGAGCAGATAGGTGGAAATAGCATACTGAGGGCCTCTGAGAGGGGTAGGACTTGTCTAATGATGCGAGAGAAGAAGAAAGAGGAGTCGACATGGATGTCTTAAGGGGAGCCATTATTCGAGTAAGAATCTGAGAGAACTCTGGAAGATTTGAAGTCAAATAAAGCAGAAGGGATAGATAACATTTCAGCTGAATTTTTAAAATCACTGGGAGAAATGGCAACCAAATGACTATTCACGTTGGTATGTAGAATCTTTGAGACTGGTGACGTACCACCAGACTTTCGGAAAAATATCATCCATGCGATTCCCAAGGTAGCGAGGTCGATAAGTGCGAGAATTATCACACAATCAACTTAACAGCTTATGCTGACAAGAATAATATACAGAATAACGGAAAAGAGAACTGAGGATCAGTTAGATGACAATCATTTTGGCTTTAGTAAATGTAGAGGTATAAAAGGCAGTTCTCAAGTTGCGCTTGATAACGGAAGTAGGGCTTAAGAACAATCAAGATACGCTCATAGGATTCGTCGACCTGGAAAAAGCATTCGACAAAGTAAAACGATACAAGGTGTTCGAAATTCTAAGGAAAATAGGAATAAGCTTTAAGGAAAGACGGATAATATACAATACGCAAAAGAACCAAGAAGGAAAAATAAGACTGGAAGATCAAGAACGATGTGCTCGGATTAACAAGGCTGTAAGACGGCGACGCAGTCTTTCGCCCCTACTGTTCAATCTATACATCGAAGAAGCAGTGACGGAAATATAGGGAAGATTGAGGAGTGGGATTAAAATTTAGGGTGAAAGGATATCAATGATAAGATTCACTGATGACTGTAGTGTCCTCAGTGAATGCGAAGAAGAATTATAGGGTCTGTTGAATGGAATGAACAGTCTAATGAGTACAGAGTATGGTTTGAGAGTAAACCAGCAAAGGGCAGAGGTATTGAGATGTAGAATAAACGAGAGTAAAAGGCAAATTAATATCAACGTTAGCGGTCACGAAGAGGACGAAATCAAGGAATTCTGCTACCTTGGAAGCAAAATAACCCATGACGGACGAAGCAAGAAGGACGTAAAAAGCAAACTAGCACAGGCGAATAGAGAATTCCTGGCTAAGAGAAGTTTACTGGTACCAAACATAGGCCTTAATTGGAGGAAGAAATTTCTGAGAATGTACGTTGGGAGCACAGATTTGTGTGATATGGTAGTGAATCATGGGCAGTGGGAAATCAGGACAGAAGAGAATCGAAGTGCTGAGATGTGGTGCTACAGAAGAATGTTGAAAATATTGTGGAGTGATAAGATAAAGGAGTTTCTCCGCGAAATCGGCCAAGAAAATAACATATGGAAAACACTGGCAAGGAGAAGAGACTGGATGATGGAATATGTGTTACAGTATCAGGTAACATCGTCTATGGTATAGAACATGTGTTACAATATCAGGGAATATCGTCTATGGTACTAGAGGAAGCTGTAGACGGCAAACACTGAATAGTAAGACATTGAGGTCGTAGATTGCAAGTGAAGAAGAGGTAAGCGCAGTTCCGCTTCAAGACCAGTCAGACCAAAAAAATGGGAAGATAAAGAAGAAGCAGAAGCAGAATGAAAGTATACAGGGCGTCCCACAAGGGAGTTTACACTTAATGTAGGTTAATTCTTACAAAGAGGAAAACAGCAACCAGCCACTATTAAAACTGCTATTTATTTAGGTAAATAGCACCGTTACCGGTTTCGAACTGGAAAGTTCATCATCAGACGGCTGTTCACATGATTTTCAAGATACACCTTACATTATCGTCCGTTTCCGATTTTTATTATTCCACTGTGGCGAAGTATTTTTGGTGTGTTGTTGCCCTACGGTAGAAAAACAGTGTTAGAAGCGCCATATGTGAAAATAATTAACCTCCAAACGATGAAATACAGTGTAAATAAATATGTGAGGTTAAGTGGTTAGGGTACCTACGTCGAAAATCCCTGGGCGATTTTCTTGCGAAGTTGCAGGATTGTATTTTTCGCATATTTCTAAATATATCCAGCACTTACGTAACTTGTATATCACCATATTGTGCAAAGCACCACACACACACACACGCACACACACACACACACACACACACACACACACACACACACACACACACCAAAAAGATTTTGCCACATGTGAAGTTATCACAGAGATTGCAGATTTACAAACACAAGTGTCAGAGACGGTCTATCTCAGAAACATCACAATGTACAGGTTTCTTTGGTTTCACAATTTCTAAAGAATAACATAACTTAATGAAAATTACAACACAAAGATAAACCTTACACTATGAGCGTATAATATTACAAATGAAGTTGACAGATGTAGTAACCAGCTTATGTGAATGCTACTTATATGGGAATTTGTAAATACTGTGCTATACAGGGTGTTACAAAAAGGTACTGCCAAACTTTCAGGAAACATTCCTCACACACAAATAAAGAAAAGACGTTATGGGGACATGTGTCCGGAAACGCTTAATTTCCATGTTAGAGCTCATTTTAGTTTCGTCAGTATGTACTGTACTTCCTCGATTCACCGCCATGATTTCATACGGGATACTCTACCTGTACCGCTAGAACATGTGCCTTTACAAGTACGACACAACATGTGGTTCATGCACGATGGAGCTCCTGCACATTTCAGTCGAAGTTTCGTACGCTTCTCAATAACAGATTCGGTGACCGATGGATTGGTAGAGGCGGACCAATTCCATTGCCTCCACGCTCTCCTGACCTCAACCCTCTTGACTTTCATTTATGGGGGCATTTGAAAGCTCTTGTCTGCGCAACCCCGGTACCAAATGTAGAGACTCTTCGTGCTCGTATTGTGGACGGCTGTGATACAATACGCCATTCTCCAGGGCTGCATCAGCGCATCAGGGATTCCATGCGACGGAGGGTGGATGCATGTATCCACGCTAACGGAGGACATTTTGAACATTTCCTGTAACAAAGGGTTTGAAGTCACGCTGGTACGTTCTGTTGCTGTGTGTTTCCATTCCATGATTAATGTGATTTGAAGAGAAGTAATAAAATGAGCTCTAACATGGAAAGTAAGCGTTTCCGGACACATGTCCACATAACATATTTTCTTTCTTTGTGTGTGAGGAATGTTTCCTGAAAGTTTGGCCGTACCTGTTTGTAACAACCTGTATACAAGGAGCAACATAGAGGTGAGATGAAATGAATAATATGACAGTACAATTGTATTAACATCTATCTATGGTGCACTGAAATTTTTGATCAAGTATAGTAGCAGTAATTTTTTTTTCTTTTTCCAAGAATCAAGGTAGCATTACAAGTACATTACAAGTATTTATATTACAAAGAATACCATATTCGGTGAGCATTAATTACAGATAAATTGGGAAAAATGTGATGGCCAGTTGTATGAATGTTACTTATACGGTATTGTGTAAATACAGTGAAATAACAGGTGACATCATTTACGTGAGATACATGAATAATGTGACAGTTGTAATAATATAAATGTAGTATGGCACAATTGTGTTCTTGATCGTCCACTCTTATTATTCCCTCTTGGTTGTTGTACATATTGTATATGACCCGTCTCTCCCTATAGCTTACCCCTACTTTTTTCAGAATCTCGAACAGCTTGCACCATTTTATATTGTTGAACGCTTTTTCCAGGTCGACAAATCCTATGAAAGTGTCTTGATTTTTCTTTAGCCTTGCTTCCATTATTAGCTGTAACGTCAGAATTGCCTCTCTTGTCCCTTTACTTTTCCTAAAGCCAAACTGATCGTCACCTAGCGCATTCTCAAGTTTCTTTTCCATTCTTCTATATATTATTCTAGTAAGCAGCTTTGATGCATGAGCTGTTAAGCTGATTGTGCGATAATTCTCGCACTTGTCAGCTCTTGCCGTCTTCGGAATTGTGTGGATGATGCTTTTCCGAAAGTCAGATGGATATATCGCCAGACTCATATATTCTACACACCAACGTGAATAGTCGTTTTGTTGCCACTTCCCCCAATGATTTTAGAAATTCTGATGGAATGTTATCTATCCCTTCTGCCTCATTTGACCGTAAGTCCTCCAAAGCTCTTTTAAATTCCGATTCTAATACTGGATCCCCTATCTCTTCTAAATCGACTCCTGTTTCTTCTTCTATCACATCAGACAAATCTTCAGCCTCATAGAGGCTGTCAATGTATTCTTTAGACCTATCTGCTCTCTCCTTTGCAGTTAACAGTGGAATTCCCGTTGCACTCTTAATGTTACCACCGTTTCTTTTAATGTCACCAAAGGTAGTTTGACTTTCCTGTATGCTGAGTCTGTCCTTCCGACAATCATATCTTTTTCGATGTCTTCACATTTTTCTTGCAGCCATTTCGTGTAAGCTTCCCTGCACTTCCTATTTATTTCATTCCTCAGCGACTTGTATTTCTGTATTCCTGATTTTACCGGAACATGTTTGTACTTCCTCCTGTAGCCTTTCGCCCCTACTCTTCAATCTGTACATCGAGGAAGCAATGATGGAAATAAAAGAAAGTTTCAGGAGTGGAATTAAAATACAAGGTGAAAGGATATCAATGATACTATTCGCTGATGACATTGCTATCCTGAGTGAAAGTGAAGAAGAATTAAATGATCTGCTGAACGGAATGAACAGTCTAATGAGTACATAGTATGGTTTGAGAGTAAATCGGAGAAAGACGAAGGTAATGAGAAGTAGTAGAAATGAGAACAGCGACAAACTTAACATCAGGACTGATGGTCACAAAGTCAATGAAGTTAAGGAATTCTGCTACCTAGACAGTAAAATAACCAATGACGGGCGGAGCAAGGAGGACATCAAAAGCAGACTCGCTATGGCAAAAAAGGCATTTCTGGCCAAGAGAAGTCTACTAATATCAAATACCGGCCTTAATTTGAGGAAGAAATTTCTGAGGATGTACGTCTGGAGTACAGCATTGTATGGTAGTGAAACATGGACTGTGGGAAAACCGGAGCAGAAGAGAATCGAAGCATTTGAGATGTGGTGCTATAGACGAATGTTGAAAATTAGGTGGACTGATAAGGTAAGGAATGAGGAGGTTCTACGCAGAAAACGGAGAGGAAAGGAATATGTGGAAAACACTGATAAGGAGAAGGGACAGGATGATAGGGCATCTGCTAAGACATGAGGGAATGACTTCCATGGTACTAGAGGGAGCTGTAGAGGGCAAAAACTGTAGAGGAAGACAGAGATTGGAATACGTCAAGCAAATAATTGAGGACGTAGGTTGCAAGTGCTACTCTGAGATGAAGAGGTTGGCACAGGAAAGGAATTCGTGGCGGGCCGCATCAAACCAGTCAGTAGACTTTTATTTTTAAATCAATTTTACAGTTGCAGTAATGTGTAATTGAGCAGGCAGCTGTAGTATGATGTAAAATTTTATTGGATTATTGATTGCATGTTGTTGTTAATTGCAGTAGTGTTTATTTATGTTTTAGACTGGATAATAGGTGAGTGAAGTTTTTTAGAAAGGTTGCTTTGGCTAGCTCTGTCTGTTCATTAAGAATATGATGTGGTGATTTGCTTATATGTGTATATATTTCTATCTCTTCAAGAGGATTCATGAGGCTACCTTTCTCAACATGATGCAATATTTGAATGTGGTCTTCAATGTTTTTTACTCTATGTTTACTGAGAGTTATGTGCATTGCAAATGCAGATTTTGAAGGATTGTTCAGACGTATGGCATGTAAATGTTCTTTGAATCGAATCTCAAAGATTCTCTCAGTCTGTCCAATATAGAATGAAACGGACGATAATGTAAACTGAATCTTGAAAATCATGTGAACAGCTGTTTGATGATGAACTTTCCAGTTCTAAACCGGTAACGGCGCTATTTACCTAAACAAATAGCAGTGTTAATAGTGGCTGGTTGCTGTTTTCTTCTTTGTAAGAATTAACCTACATTAATTCTACACAGCCACGGTCTCACCATGTCAGTTTTAGACAAAATAGCAGTAGTTTACACTGTTTGAACTTTAATAACTCGAACAATAACAAAAACTGATTTTTTAAGTCACGAAGATGGTCATGAAATTACTAATGATGTTTTACTGTTGAAGAGAGTCAAAATGCAGTGTCTGTAACGCAGCGGAATACATCGATACACATTCGTTATGTTTGTCATTGGAACAAAATGAAATGAAAAGATCGTATGGAATTGTTGGCCGGGAGGCCCTATGCGGGAAAGATCGCCGCCGTATTACAAGTCCTTTTTAGTTGACGCCGTTTCGGCGACTTGCGAGTCACATTATCATCGGGACACGCTGCAGTTCCTGGATGAAACATTTTTTGAGAGGTTGACAGGCCGACAACGAAGTGTTGGGTTTCCATCTACATCTCCCGATCTAACGCTATGGGACTTCTTTCTTTGGGGTACCCTCAAGGACACCGTCTGCGTCGCAAAAACACGTTTACTGGCTGACATGAGAGAGGTGCTTGTGACTGCATGTCATTGGAACAGATTCGCATGCAGTCACAAGCACCTCTCTCATGTCAGCCAGTAAACGTGTTTTTGCGGCGCAGACGGTGTCCTTGAGGGTACCCCAAAGAAAGAAGTCCCATAGCGTTAGATAGGGAGATGCAGATGGAAACCCAACACTTCGTTGTCGGCCTGTCAACCTCTCAAAAAATGTTTCATCCAGGAACTGCAGCGTGTCCCGATGACAATGTGTCGGTGCAACGTCTTATGGAAAAAAAAAAAAAAAACAATCTTCATCTCAATCGGTAGGTAAAATTCGTTCCAGTAACATGGTAACGTGCTTTACACCTGTGACTGTTCCTTCAAAATAGAATGGCCATATCAATCCTCTAACAGACGTACCACGCCACACTGCTATCGCAGGAAGATTAACAGCTCGTTCCTCTGTAAGACGGAATTATCTCGCAGTTACGGCGATTGATGGTTCCATTCAGACGCCTCATCAGACCCAACACTGACGTTAGTCAGCTGTACGTTATCGATCGCAAATCCATTCACAAAAAAATCGAGACGCCACCCTGGATCGTCCTCATTCATCACGCGAAGCAACCTGAGAATGTAGTAGACTTTCCATTTTGCTTGCTTTAAAATGCGGTGAACACGTGATTTGGTTACACCTGATTCAAGCGCAGCTTGCCGAAAGGACTTCTCTGGGTATCTTGTGAGAGCTTGTACCACTGCGTCCACCCCTCGTCCGTCCGGTACTGATTTCTTCCAGCCACACCATCCCTTCTTCTGATGAGACAAATCTCCTTCCTTCCCAGTTTGTCGCATAATTTCGTTATTGTTACATGTTGCGATGACGCGGTAACAAACTCTACCCGCCACATCGTCTCTGCACTTCTTTCATATTTTCACAGTTCGAGCCATCTCGTTATTTACGTGCGGTTACTGGCAACTGAAAAAAAAAAAACAGAAAAAAAAGCAAATGAATGGCTGCACACAATACTCATGAGAGCACCACATAATCACAAGTGGTTGAAAACTACCATTAATACCTCCTCAGTTATTAAAGTTCAGACAATGTAAACACCTTCGTGGATGCACTCTGTATAAAAATCGGGAAGACAAATTCGGAATCACTTGCATAACACACGTTCAAAAATGGTTCAAATGGCTCTGAGCACTATGGGACTCAACTGCTGAGGTCATTAGTCCCCTAGAACTTAGAACTAGTTAAACCTAACTAACCTAAGGACATCACACACATCCATGCCCGAGGCAGGATTCGAACCTGCGACCGTAGCGGTCTCGCGGTTCCAGACTGCAGCGCCAGAACCGCGCGGCCACTTCGGCCGGCTGCATAACACACGTGCAAGCATAAAATAACACATGCACACTCACAATGCACTCACAATATATACTCATTTTTGTCTCGTACAAAGAATAACTTTGTCCAAAATAAATAAAAGTTTTTCCCATTCCCCAGTCCGACCAAGGATTATAGGAGGTTTGCCTTGCTCATCGTCAAGCAAATTCTGGACCCGGGAATCATCTCCCAAACTCCCAACTGATTCTCTCTGTCTCATTCCCACCCTTCTAGGGTTTTTAGCTGAAAAGAACGGAGCTGTACAACAACTACACATCTGTCCTGCTCTCATGAGTTCGGAATAAGAAAAATAGAGCATCATTATAAGTGACGATATACTCTTAAAATGGGGGAATCGACTGATGTAAACGACTTTGTGAGAAGATGAGTCACTCTCTCACTATTCTACATATTCAAGGGTACAATTTAACGTTGTTTTCTCACATAAGACATTGTGTTTGTGAGACGACAAGCAGGCAGTGATGGAAGCGAGTTTATTGTTAATGCATGCAGGGTCTTTATGGCGGCCCTCCTTCGATTGGTGTTTTTTGAGAACAAGCAGGAGGTTCGGTCATTTAACAGTAAATCTTGCAGTGGACGTTTGGGGCTTGAAAGCCATGTGCAGCTATTAGGGAAAGGAAGGTCTCGAAGCACTTACAGGGGACAGAATGCTGGGCCCAAGAATTTCTCCCACAGTGTGCAGTCAATACGTTCGGTTGATGGGGAGCAGAAACGGCCAACCTGGACCTATATATTAGGCACCTCTTGCCACAGCAGAGGCCGGGGGTGCGAGAAAGATCTAGGTCGCCCAGCCAGCGACAGTGCCGTAAACGCCCTTTGTCAATGGGGATGGCGGTCCTAAAAGTTCGCGAGTTTCGATGTTCGCCGCCTACAGGACGCTATTGAGGGAGTCGTCAGGTGGCGCCATCCCTCGGCTTGCAGAGTTTTTTGGGAGGCTTCATGCCTTCAAAACAGTTTTAGAAGGAACGCAACATTTGTGGCAGTTCTGAGACGATCTAAGTTGGGACACAAGAGCACTTCTCTTGCTTTAGCTGGGGCCTCTGGTCGGACACGCCATAGTGATCGGGTTGTCCAGCTAGCGATCTCCATGATAAATATGTTGTTAAATCTAGAGCTTTATGAAACCTCAAAATAACATGCTGCCTAAAGTCACCATGAAAAAAAAAATAAGCGTCAGGGACGGGCCGTATCTGCTGAAAAGAAAAGAACATTTTTAACTTCGATTAGTATTGGCCAATGAGCAGAGCAGATGAGTTCGAGGAGACACATGCAGCTCTTCAAGTCTTGTGATTGTTCGCTCTGAACACTATGGGACTTAACATCTCAGGTCATCAGTCCCCTAGAACTTAGAACTACTTAAACCTAACTAATCTAAGGACATCACACATCCATGCCCGAGGCAGGATTCGAACCTGCGACCGTAGCGGTCGCGCGGTCCCAGACTGAAGCGCCTAGAACCCGCGCGGCCACCAGCGGCCGGCTCTTGTGATTGTTACGAGATCCTTAAGGGGGGCGGCTGCGAGAGTGATTTTGAGGAGTTTACCGAGGTTCGATAGAAAGTGAGGAGTGGCGCTTGTTGATCTTCCGATTGAGACTGCTGTACTTGGAGCACTTGTTCTGAGCGTGACTCCGCCCTAGCACTGGTTGTAGCTGCGATATTTTCGACCTCAGTCATCTCTGACAACTCGCTGTGCTGAGGAAACTCATATTCGTGACAGGTCTGCCGCTTTGGCGTTTGATTTCCTTGTGCGCACTACAGTGTAAGTGATTCAACTTGGTCCATGGTATGACCGGCGAACTGGAGTGCCACATGCTGGAATCTGCCGAGGTTTGAGGACCCCGTTAGAGAGTAATTGCGATCCGACTAACAGGGCACTAGCCGGAACTCTGCATATTCCGTGCTCCCGATAGAGAGTTACAAGTGCTGCACGTGGCTGCCCTGCAGATGCTCAAACCACGACCGACACCTGAGGCAGTGCCGCACGTGGAGACAAGGGTATTGTATTGCCGCTGGGGCTTGTTAGGGCAAACAAGATCACAATCTCGCCGCTTGTTCTCAGCTGCACCAACGTAGTATAACTTCTGTGTAGAATAAATCCGTCAAGGTCTATTCAGTGTTAGATATTTTCAGATTGCATTATCCACATTTAGAAGCAGAGTAAAATAGTTGCCGTGCGGGATTAGCCAAGCGGTCTAGGGCGCTGGAGTCATGGACTGTGCGGCTGGTCCCGGCGGAGGTTCGAGTCCTCCCTCGGGCATGTGTGTGTGTGTTTGTTCTTATGATAATTTAGATTAAGTAGTTTGTAAGCTTAGGGACTGATGACATTAGCAGTTAAGCCCTATAAGATTTCACGCACATTTTAACATTTGAAGTAAAATCGTTCATCAGAGAAACCTTAATTTTCGCCAACCAGCCACCACACTGCTTTGTCAACTGTTCGTTGTCTATGTGTGCTACCTTTATATCATGTTTATTTTCGTCGTCACTCTCAATATGTATTATGGTCCAATTTTTAGTCAATAAACTTGTGCCATTAATTTTATAAAAGATCAATCCCATGTGGACGTAACTATCACCCATCATAAGCACGTCGTCTTCAGGCCACAAGTGGCCCATCGGGACCATCCGACCGCCGCGTCATCCTCAGCTGAAGATGCGGACAGGAGGCGCGTGTGGTCAGCACACCGCTCTCCCGGTCGTTACAATGGTTTTCTTTGACCGGAGCCGCTACTGTTCGGTCGAGTAGCTCCTCAACTGGCATCACCAGGCTGAGTGCACCCTGAAAAATGGCAACAGCGCATGGCGGCCCGGATGGTCACCGAGCAAAGTGCTGGCCACGCCCGACAGCACTTAACTTTGGTGATCTGACGGGAACCGGTATTACCCATCATACAATTGATAAAAATAATGATGGGGCCGCCATTTCATTAATACTATTTCAGCATTCAGGTTCATTAATTTCTAGTAAATGTGTTAACCTCTAATGGAGGTTATCAACGACAAACACAATTGAAGGGTAAAATCAATTTAGCAGACGCATGGGACAGACAGAGTCGCCTGTCACCTCCCAAAACATACCGCAACTCCAGTGTAGCCTTGCAGCTTTGTTGAAGGGCCTGTTGTTCTGAAACGGCGAAGCTGGTAGGCACAAGATCATCGAGTTCGTACCGAGGATCAATGGAAACGTGTCGCCAGGTCCGATGAATGGCATTTCTTGTTACACCAGGGCGACTGTCGTGTCCGGACCCGTCATGATCCAGGCGAACGGTTACTCGAAACATACACCGCGCCACGGACTCAGGCCATTATAGGTAGTATTACGCTACTGGAGACATTCACCTGGGCTTCCATGGGACTTGTGGTGATAATGGAAGGCGCCATGATGGGCTGCGCGAACACTGTTCTGGACCAACTGAAATAACTCAAGTTATATGTCTTCCCTGACGACGATGGCATCAAGATAACTGTCCGTATTACAAGGTGAGAATCATGCTACAGTGATTTGAGGAACATGATAGTGTACTTGGCCGCCAAATTCGCCTAAAATGAACCGTGTGGACCACGTGTGAAACACTGTAGGTCGGCAGCTTCGCATCCACAAAACATCAACACATTCAAGGACTCATTCGAAAACTTAAACTATATCTAAACACAGATTTGGTAGTGACAGAAGGACGAAGTGAAGGATCGAGAGAGAGAGAGAGAGAGAGAGAGAGAGAGAGAGAGAGAGCGAGAGAGAGGGAGGGAGGGAGAGAGAGAGAGAGAGAGAGAGAGAGACACCGTGGGAGGGGATGGGAGGCTGGGTACTAGTAATTTTCACAAGAATAAAGCTGCTTGTTATAAGTTAGAAGAAAATTATACTGTAATTAAAATGGTTCAAATGGCTCTGAGCGCTATGGGACTCAACTGCTGAGGTCATTAGTCCCCTAGAACTTAAAACTAGTTAAACCTAACTAACCTAAGGACATCACAAACATCCATGCCCGAGGCAGGATTCGAACCTGCGACCGTAGCGGTCCTGCGGTTCCAGACTGCAGCGCCTTTAACCGCACGGCCACTTCGGCCGGCTTATACTGTAATTAACTTCTGTTTCTCGGATACAACCAATATCCTCGTTACCATTGCAAATTGTTTCAGGTTGATGCAACTAAGGGACACAAAAGCCATTATAAGCCCCCACAAGCCCATATTTGTTACAGGAAGAATGTTTTAATATTTATGCCAGTTGAAATTCATTTCTGATAATAATAATAGCAAGTAATGAGTAGTGATTGTCGTTTCACGCCATCATATCTTGTCTCAGCGTCGTCAGACCTTTTATATTGAGATCGTAATCACATGGATCACCGAGATTTAATAGAGAAAAAAACACGTGAACTATAATGTCCCGCACTTCTAAAACTGCTGCATCGCGTTTTGTTCGATTATTATTTATTTTTACGCAATGTGTTGCTACCTGAACCTTACGTAAAACTGTTATATTCATTACTCGAAGGAATAAGGCAACTAGCAACTTCAAGTTTCACTGATTTCAATACGCTTTTCGGGATTCCACCTAGCTTAGATTGACGTAATACTTTTGTATATTCGTCAATCCAGCGTTCTTGTCGATTGTATTTTGAAAGCTGGAATGTGCAAAATAACAATTCGTTTAGCTACCACGGTTCCCGAGTTGCATAGTTGCGTTGTTTAGGTAGACTTGGTTTTCTTAACTCCTTTATCCACCTTTATATGCACAGTAAAAACACTTTTAGTTTCACTGAAGCACTGCTGCGGTGCAGCACTCACCTTGTGGCCTACTATCTTTGTTTCTGTTGGAAATTACAACTAAAGACAGGCTATAATTTTCTTACATATTCCGAAACCGCAAGTCAGTTGCTTTTATATACTTAATTAGTGAATCCGGCAATGCTTCACAATTGCTAAAGATGTGTGGAAAACGGATACATATCCCAATATGCGTCTCCCCCCTCTCTCTGTCGATCTCGCTCTCCCTCCCTCTCTCTGTCCATTATCTCCTCCTCCTCTCTCTGTCCACCTCCTCCTTCTACCTCCTTAAGTTTATTTCCTCCTCCCCCTTTGCCCACCTCTTCTTACCCCCCCCCCCCCCCTCCCTCTGTCTGACTTGAAGCCTTGTTTATTGGTGTTGCACAGGAAGCCTTGATTGGGAAGTGAAGTCGTTTAAAATAAATGGGTAAATCGAATGCGCTCATTGGTATACAGGGTATGAGAGAGACCCCAACAGCTTCTGAATCTGTGAGGATAGTAGCTTCAATGACAGTATTTCATATAGTTCTAAACTGCGAAAGGGTAGAGTTACAAAGTTTCGGACTGCGTATTCAGACTCCATAGCAGTATTCTAATAATTAACCGACAAACCATAAATACAACTTTCCCGTTTCCTGTTAAAACCAACTGCGAGAGATAAAACAAAGCAGCACATTGCTGCGTAGAGACATTTTGTTTAAAATTAAATATAAGGGAAAGAATATATAGAGGAGAAACAATTTGCCTTATGGTTTAAATGCCCTGACATCGTAGTTAAAATTGACTATAAGAAATAGAACAAAATTGTACACTTTCACAGCACAACATTTTTTTTCTGTTGCAGTCAGTTTTAACAGAAAACCTGTACACTGAATCTTTATTAGAAAATTCAGAAACATTTTGATTAAATCGATGAAAAACTTTTTTACATTTTTGCTAACAACATTTGCCTATTATATCTTCCATGTATTCATATATTATGTATATGTAAAAATATAGTCTACAGCCTTCCAGTTTTACTAGAATATCGCGTGAAAATTTGAAGCAAATGGCTCAATAACTTTTTAAAATTTCTGCTGGTAACGTTTCCCCTTTATATATCACACATATGTCCGCATCTCGTTGTCTTGCGGTAGCGTTCTCGCTTCCCGCGCACGGGGTTCCGGGTTCGATTCCCGGCGGGCCAGGGATTTTCTCTGCCTCGTGATGACTGGGTGTTGTGTGTTCTTCATCATCATTTCATCCCCATCGACGCGCAAGTCGCCGAAGTGGCGTCAAATCGAAAGACTTGCACCAGGCTAACGGTCTACTCGACGGGAGGCCCTAGTGACACGACATCACACATATATTTACATACCACATATATTAAAAATATGTAGCCGATGTACTTTCAAACATTTAGTAGAATATTGTGTAACAATCAGAAATAAATCGGTCAAGAACATTTCGATATTTTTGCTAACACCATTTTAGTAGATATTTCTATACCATATATATGCAAAAATATTTAGTCTATATCTGAATCTTTATTAAAGTATGCAAAATCCTGACGTAAATCGGTCAAGAACTATTCGAAACTTTTGGTAACAACGTTAAACTAGGACTTGTCTTCATATAAAAGTATACATTATTATATACTAAAAATATATAGCCTGGTCTATCCGAACATTTATTAGAGTACTGTCCAAAGATTTGAAGTAAGTAGATTTTTACTAAAAACCAGTGCCATATATATATATATATATATATATATATATATATATATATATATATGGCACTGGTTTTTAGTAAAACGTTCGGACAGACACATGCTAAACATTCCTATATATATATATATATATATATATATATATATATATATATATATATATATATATATATATATATGTTTAGCATGTGTCTGTTCGAACGTTAATTAATACTGTAAAAATCTATAGTATGTTAGACACGAACTTTACGAGATTTTTGTTAACAACATTAAATTACAGCTTGTCTTTATAAAGTAGTGTAGGTAATGCTGACCTTAAAACTTAATACATGTCGCTGTATTACTAAAAATTGCTTAATGTACAATGTATTTTCTGTTATGAGTCGTGGTAGGTTCTTTTAGTGGTAATTTTTTTATACTGGTAAGATTAAATGACTTTAATAGCAGTTACCACGAGTGGTTGTCTACATAGTGGAGCAACGACTGGCTAGAATTAATAAAACGATAACTACATTACATTAAATATTATGTAACATGGTGTATTTTACATATTTGATATAATATCACATAGTCTACAAACACTTAATAAATTGACATATTAGACTAATATTTTAGAATGAATGAAACAATAAGCCAACAACTTAAAGTATATACAGTTATTAAACTGTCATGTTGAGAAGCAGGTCAGAAAATTTTCATTTACGTACTTTTTTCCATGATTGAACTCCCCTGAAATTTCTTAGAAATATTTTGTTGGGTAACTCTGCGTGATCATTTAGGAATGTGCACTTGTGGGAATAAGTTTCTGTTCAATCTCTGGGATTTATTGATCAGATACAGTACTTGTAGGTTGTAATAGAAGGTGACTGGTTGCTGCATTTATTAAACTTATTTAACCCATTACTAAGAAGTTCATCCACCATTAATAGGGACAATTTAATGCTGTGTTTCATTTAAGTCTTTTTTTACAATTTTTATGGTCAGTAAGCGTATTAAGCGTGAAAGAAGTTAAAGGTATTGACCAGGGAGTGAAGATAAATCACTGAAAACGTACTGACTAAGGGATAAAACCCTCAAGATATAACAAGGCGGCTTAACTGCAAAATGGTAACTGTCAGCCATTAAATGGACTGTAAATTTGGGGGAGAAGACTGTTCATCTACAGTTGATTTACGTCAACAGGCCTGTTTCGGGTTTTTCATGACTTTATCCTGTCACTCTAAGGAAATGATTTTATGATTTCCAGTAATATCCCATGTTCGATGCCATCATTATTCTTTAACAGTAACTATACTTGTAAAATGGCGAACCTCTTAATTTTAAGTTGTTACTCAAGTTGTTATAATTTCTCTACAATTAAGGGTATATTTTACTTGCATGTGGCATTAATGCAGGGGCCCAGTGAAGTAACAATAAGGAAATTGCAATTTAAATAATTCCTGTTAAAACACTTTTAGTCTTAATTACAAGCTGCCGAAATATAATACCTATTTGTATTTAATATATGAATTGGTATCTGATTCCATGGAAATGCCCCCAGAACTCTGTAAGTATCTCGAAAGTTGAAAGGTTTGCGGAACAGATAAAGATAATTGCTCTATAGATGTCACACTGGAGTACAATTTTATAAAGTCAAGATAGATTATATTCAACTTCGAGAGAAACACAACTCGCTCTACAGGTACTTAGAAGTACTCGTATTAGTGAAATCTGATACATGGCCTGCTCGCGTTTATTCGCTGGTCAAAGCGATCTACATCATGATGAAGTTGGTGCAGAGAGAAGACGTGTGAGCGCGCGCGCGCCTGTGTGTGTGCGTGTGTGTGTGTGTGTGTGTGTGTGTGTGTGTGTGTGTGTGTATGAGTGAGTGAGTGCGTGAGAGACGGACGTTCACCTCGGACATATTAATAACACGTTTCGCCTTGAAGTCTGCAGCATCCGTGTGACAGCCACGAGGGGGTAGATTATTTTTGGGACTCGCTGACACATACGCTACAACGCTGTGGAGTCGCTATTTTGCTGCACTCCCGTGTTTGAGCGTGCGGGTCAGTGGACGAGTTCGTTTCGAAATTACACAACGCCGAAAAGCTCACCTGCCAAAACTACCATCACGCATTGATTCCTAGCATGTGAATGAAACGTTTATACACACAATGTAGTAGCTGAATTCTACGTTAGAAAGTCAACCCTGAGTCATTGTTGCAATATCAAAGTTATTTATTTACCCTTTAGATCACCTAAATAGCACACTACTGGAACTGATTTCTATGAGAGATTTTAAAAACTTGTGCAACATTTTTCATGAATTTCTTTGAAACGTTGCCATGTTCTCAGTTCCCTTAACACGGTAACGTTCTTTATATCCGAGTATTAAGTCCCCTTTCAGTGCAAATCTCTTTCTTGTGTAGTAAAACCAGGTATTTCATTTTTTCTTTAAATTTATAAAATACTTAAATGATTTACTGATCTCACGCTCGGTTTCAGCCAGTACATATTGTTGTGGATGTAATGGTCTTCAGTCCGAAAACTGATTTGATGCAGTTCTTCATGCTAGTCTCTCCTGCACGAGTTTCTTCATTTCTACATAACAATCGCAAGCGTCTCCGTCTACAATTTTTACCCCTGCCCCACTCTTCCTTCCCTTACCAAATTGAGTTTTTCTTGATGGCTCAGGATGTCTCGTAACAATCAATTCCTTTTTGTAGTCAACTTCTGCCACAGACTTCTTTTGCCCCAATTCGATTCCGTATTTCCTCTTTTATGTTTCGATCTGCCCATCCAAACTTCAGCATTCTTCTGTGGCACCACGTTTCAAACGGTTATATTCTATTCTTGTCCGAACTCCTTATCATCTACGTTTCACTTCCGTACAAGGCTACAACCCACACAGATATCTTCAGAAAAAAATCCTGATACTTAAATTTACATTGGATGTTAATAAATTTCTGTTTTTTAAAAACGCTGTTCTCGCTATTGCCAGTCTGCATTTTCTATTCTCTCCAGTTACTTTGGTTTCCAAATAACAAACATTTTAGTGTCTCATTTTCTGATATAATTCTTTCAGCACCGCATAGTTTATTTTACATTCCTTCATCATTGTTTTAATTTTGTTGATGTAATCCTGTAATCTCCTTTCAGGCCAATATTCATTCCGTTTAACTATCCTAAACCCTTTGCTGTCTCTGGCAGATTTAATAAGCCATCGGCAAACGTCAACGTTTTTATTTGTTCTTCACGAACTTTAATTCCCTTTCCAAATATTTTTTTCGTTTCCTTCGCATCTCACTTAGTGTACAGAGTGAATAACGTCTAGGATAGATTACGGCCCTGTCTCAGTCTTCTCCAAATTACGGCTTCCTTTTCAAGTTCTTCAACTCTTTACGACTGCCGTATGGTTTCCGTAAAAGCTGTAAATAACTGTTCCTTCCCTGAATTTTACCACTGCCACCCTCAAAATTTCAAAAAGCTAGTCCAGTCAACATTGTCAAAAATGTCTAAAAATTCGATAAATATAGATTTATCTTTCTTCAACCTATGTTCTACGACAAGACGAAGCGTCAGTATTGCCTCGCGTGTTCCTACATTTCTCCGCAACTCAAACTGGCCTTCCCCGAGGTGGGCTTCTACCAGCGTTCCCATTCCTCTGTAAATAATTCGTGTCAGCATTTTGTGACCACGAGTTATTAAACCGATGGTCCAGTAGTGTTCAGATGTCTCAGCACCCGTTTTCTTTTCAGTTGGTCGCCTATCTTATATATGTTGAACACCAAGCATAATAATTCCGTCAGGCTGGTTATCCTATGGGTCTCAGTAATTCTGAGGGATTGTCGTGTACTCCCAGGACCGTTTATCATCTTAGGTCTTTCAGTACTCTGTCAAATTCTTCTCGCAGTATCATATCTCCTGTCTCATTTTCACATATCTTCTCTTCCCTTTCTCTAACAGTATGATAAAGTTTGTTTCCCTTATGTATAGGTCCTTTATGAATTCCTCCACCCTTTAGCTTTCCGTTTTTTACTTAGTACTTGCTATCTGAGCTGCATATACAGGATGATTCGGTTGCCTCTACCGATGTCTTTTTATGCAACCCACAATGTTATAACCGACATTCATAAATCACGCGTGAGATTTTCACATTCTCTCGCTCGCTGCTCGCGAACTACTACTCACTCAGAAAAAAATGAGCGGAATGTATTTGTAGGAAAAATAATATAGTTAAATTTTGTACGGCGACACGTATCAGCTGGAGACCATGTTTACGAGCTATTCAAGAAAAACGCACGAACGTGACTTTCAAACACACATCCACTGCACACTCATTTCTCACCAGTCAGGATTTCTAGTATGTTTCTCGTGGTACTCCGTCCTACTGTAAGGTGTCAGGAAAATCCAACACCTTCCATGAAAACCCTGACATGATAAGCAAATCCAGTAGTATGTCACATAGGTCCGAATAAATCGTGACATTAAATTAACCAAAGTAATACGAGTAACGAGTGAGCAAATGGAATACCACAGAGTAACACAAGAATGCCTAAATGCGTGTCATACCTTCCCACCGTGGAACAGACGCAGTTCCGAGGGGAGAAACGAGAACAGAAGCCGAAAGCAGAACCGTGTTAAGCTGGAAGGCCCTACGGTAAGGGACGGACGGACACCCACGACGACAGCTAACCGCTAGGACTACACCACCCGCAAGTTTTAGCGTGAGACTTTTTCGCGTCTCTGTTACGTCAAGACCACCCCCCAGCCAATGTTAAAAGCTAGAGCCCTCCAGAAGAACAGTATAGATCTTACTATAACACAAAAAGGGCTACATCACCCGCAAGTTTTAGCGTGAGACTTTTTCGCGTCTCTGTTACGTCAAGACCACCCCCCAGCCAATGTTAAAAGATAGAGCCCTCCAAAAGAACAGTATAGATGTTACGATAACACTAAAGGACCACACCAGCTGCAAGTTTTAGCCTGAGACTTTTTCGCGTCTCTGTTACTTTGCAAACTTTAAAAACATTGCCCCACCACGAAAAGTATAACATTTCTCATTGGATAGACAGAATTTTTGTAGGCGGAGCTTAAGGTTAACATTGAGACCCTGATTGGTCAGATGAAAACACAGCCAGATAGTGTTTTTTAAACCAACTTCGGTAAATTGTAGTAAGGAGAAGTTAGAACAGAGTTGCTTCTGAGACAGCGAGGTGAGCGAAGCTGTGCTGTCCGCCGCCCCCTGACGAACACCGACAAGGTAATGAATGCACACGATGCCGCATAACAGCGCATAAAGCTTCACTCAGAACTGCAGAAGTCTCATCTGTTACACCCCTTTTTGCGTAATACTAGTGTCAATCGTCAATTAAAGCTCATGGTGTTCACATTTGCCATTTGAAGTAAAAATCTGAAATGCGATGATTTTTCTGTTATATAGTTATTGAGAAGCCACATCAGCCACTGTAATTTACGACAAGTTAGATAAGTAATTAAAGATAATTGAGGGTCACTGTAGACCATTTTGATAGTTTTCTCTTTTGTGAAACTTAATTTAAACCTAGATTATAGATGTGATATGGCATAGGTCATCCTTCGATCCATTGTAGAACTTGGAAACCCATTCAGGGAATATTCGTTCACATTTTTGTTGAACGCAGTCGGTTTTTACCATCGTGTATTAAAACATTTCCTTTTATCAACAGTGCAATTTATAAACGACGTTTTGTGAGTAGAATAAAATTTCCAATGGTAAACTTAACTGCTTTTTCGACTTTATTTTACCAGCTAACTAAAAATAGGAAAGCCTTGAACCCCTTCCACTAAATTTATTTAGTATTAAGATTCTTTTACAGGGAGTGCAGTGGAGCTGACGCTGAAATCATTAAGTTCAAAATGGCTCTGAGCACTATGCGACTTAACTTCTGAGATCATCAGTCGCCTAGAACTTAGAACTAATTAAACGTAACTAACCTAAGGACATCACACACATCCATGCCCGAGGCAGGATTCGAACCTGCGACCGTAGCGGTCACGCGGTTCCAGACTGAAGCGCCTTTAACCGCACGGCCACACCGGCCGGCCGAAATCATTAAGTATTTGGTTATATCATCGCTAGTCTCACTGAACTCTTCTGAATTCTACATGTCATGTGTGGTCTGGCGTCTCCTTACCAGCAACAGGTCCCAGGTTAAAACTAGTAAATTCCCTAAAAAACACGCTCAGAGCGTCGTTGCGCGAAAGTGGTAGGGAGACACGATATAGAACAAACAGACACCATGCAGAATGTTTAGAAAATGGCGACCCTGCCAGGATGGTAAAGTACCATGATTGAAGGTCGACCACATGCCAAACTAGGTCAGAAAAATATCCTGTTGAAAAATTTTCGTAGTAAAAATTTTTTTCTTAAAGTTATAAACAGTCGAAAACAGTAGCTGCAGCGATAGATAGTAAGAAAGTGTTCAGTAAAAGTGAGAATTCTAGCAGAAACAATAGCATAATTAAGATATGAATTTTAATATTGTTAGAATTAAGTTTTCTCTCCAATGCAAGCGCACAGGTGGCGTATACATCGTTGACAAGTTGGCTCTGACCCAACAAGTAAGTGAATGGATTGTCAGTCTTGGTAGTATCAAGTCGTGTGAACAAAAAGTTTATGAAACGCGTGAGATCGTATGAGCGCATGTTGACGCGAAGTAGGGCGCGTGAAATGCTTTTAAAACAGAAAATAAGGGATTCGGAAAGATTAGCAATGGCAGATCGAGACCTCGACCGAATTGAGGTAGAGAACCAGCATGAAAATGAACAGAGAATAGAGAACAGTACAACAGACGATGCAGTATCGCGAGAAATTGGACATATAACGCACCATAACGAGGATAATGTACGTCAAGCATAGAAAACTTAAGTCAGCATACGACAGAGGAGTAGGAAAGTAGAGAGACAGTCGATGAGGATTCTAACTTGCGTCTTGAATACGTAGAACCCATAGTACAAGTAATCAGAGCTTCCTCCCCACAGAGTACAAGGAATGCGAGCAGAAACGTGTCACAGCACAATTCAATGCAATCGGTTGCAAACCAACACTGGGGCGAAAACACACAGCGTAGGACGTCGGAAGAAAACGCAATAGGACCCACCAATCTGGCAGAATTATTACAATTAATGACGGAAACCATGACAAGACAAAATAAAGAAATTGCGAAACAAATTAAAATTCAGAATGCAGAAATGACGAAACAAAATGCAGAAACGACGAAACAAATTGCAGAAACCACGAGACAAATGCGTGAGATTAAAGAACAAAACAAAAAAATTCAGTTACACCTCAGTCATATTGAAGACGAGGCAAAAGAATCTCGAGAAGTGATAGGAAACTTAATAACAGGTCACAATCAATTGAGAACAGACATTGACAAGGTACAACCGGACGTACAAACATTGCGTAATGACATTCAGGACGAGATCAAAACATTACGTAACAACACCCAGGGAGAAGTTAAGAAACTAGAGAAACAGATAAACGAAATTACAAGACACGCAGCAGGTACAGCGCGTGAAATTGTTGAAAACAGTGTGTTACACAAACGTATCACAAAAGCAGCGCTGAAAAGGTATGATAACCGCATAGTCAAAATAGAAGCGCAAACGAAGCAACAATTTCAGAAATTGCGAACAGAGTTGTTGCAAACCATTGAAGAGGGTATTGAACAGGATCGAACAAGCACAGAGTCTGCAATCACATCCGTATCTGTAACAGCACCGGAAAAACAAGCAATTAACGAAGATATTACGTATTTGCGATTTCAATCACAGGCGGAATGTAACATACGTGAAATCAGACAGCCTGCACAGCAACAAACACGTTTCGAAATTCTTGATGAACAAACGTCATCACAAAAACATGCGGAACCACAAATGTATGTTTCAAGACAGTTTGGATCGTGCAGTGAAGCAGCAAGGTTAGCCAGACAAGATACCGAACCAATACCTGACAATGGAAAGCCAGGTCGCGAAGAGTACAGTGCAATGCATTCAGCTACACGTTCACAACCGATGGAAGAAAATTATTGCGTACCACTCCAACGATACTACGCAAGGGTATGCGAAAGTTACAGTGGACAATATCCAATGGATCTACCACAACCGGAAAGAACGACGGGAGAAATGATCAGAAACAAAAGTGCCGAAGAATCGCGAATTTCATATGGAACTATGACGAAGTACGACAACGATCATTTCCTCACAGTCAGAAAATTTCAACACTTTCGAGAAGGAAACTCATTACATCCACGAACTTTTATTGATCAATTCCGAGTAGGATTACCAGAACACTGGACGCTAGCACACAAATTAGACTTTATATGTGCACACATGTCAGGAACAGTCGCAGAAACCATGCAGAATGTTGCAGCGACATGCCGATCGTACGAAGATTTCAGAGAGAAGTTTCTCTCACGATATTGGTCCAGCGAAGCACAGAACAGAGTGAAGTACGAGTTATTACAGAACCCATATTTTGAAAATTCAGGAGAGATGAGTCCCGTGAAATTTTTCGAATTAATGGCAAAGAAAAATCAATGCTTAGATGTACCATACAGTGACGGAGAGTTGATTAAATTATGCGCGATGAAGCTACCATTGAAATACCAGCAATCATTAGTAGGTCGCGGAGACAATGACGTCGAAGCATTTAAAGGTATTCTAAGGGAACTAGAGTTCATATTTTCAGAAGATGACGCAAGAAAAAGACGAAGCGCACGTGAAAACGAAAGCAAAAAGCAGTGGAATCCACAAGACACAGTACGAAGAAACAATAATTACGAACCATGTGATAACTTCGCACCAAGAAACGATAATAAATTTCAACAAAGAACCGGTTATGGATTTAGAAGGAATATGGCAATAACTATAATTCACCCAGGAACGGCAACAACTATTACAGAGGGAATAACGACAACCGGAACGGGTACTGGAGAACCAATAGACCGACAAATTATCAACAAAGAAACCACTATCAACAAGCTGAACAAGAATAGAGAATACACATAGAAGAGGTGGAGGTAAGACCACCAAACCTCGATAAACGTTCGAATTGACAGCTAAGCGCCCATGCCAAAGAGAATGACGCACCGACCCAGGACAATTGCAGCACCTTGTACAGAGAAGTAAAAATCTTATCACGAGAAGAGAAGAAGGAAGAAACAAATCCGCAGGGACCAGATGAAAACGAAGACAAGAAAATAACAATATTGTGTTGGGACGAAATTAATTGGGAGAATACTGACGAGGAAGATGAATTACCAGAGGCATGCACAACGAATGTAGGAGGAAAGGACGAAGTAATGAGTATTGCAGAGCTATTTGAGATGGAAACCAGGGAAAGAGAATTCAATGAGGATAATGCGCAGTCGACAGAAGTTGAAAATAAGTCACGAGTGGGCACGCAACCCAACGTATATAATGAAGGAAGCTATGAAGCGATAATTAGAGCATTTAGATGCGTTTATGTGGAAGTAGCGACGAAGAAGGAGAAGATAGACGAGGACGAGAAAAAAGTAGATGATGTTGAAGAAAGCGTAAATGAAGGAAGAAATAGAGAAGAGGAAATAAAAGAGAGAGAAGTAGCAGTCGAAGCTTATCCCACAGAAAGTTCGAATTCACAAGGGAAATTCCTAAAAAGACTCATGTATGATTCAGTGGAGGATTCGCTGATGCAAGAAGAAGAAGAACAGAACCAACCCTTTCAAATTCAACGAATTGTGAAAGTCATTGTAAAGCATATCCCAGTCAATATTGTAATTGATAGCGGAAGTGAACTGACTGCGATCTCAGAAAATTTATTCATGCAGTGTAATGCCAATGAGGAATTGCCAGTTCTGAAAACACGTAAGATTAAAGCAAGAGGTCCTATTAGAAACAATGCTGCGGAAGTTACGAGACAAACAAGGTTAACTCTTTCGTGCCAAGGTCAAAAAATCGAAGCCAACTTAGTGATTATACTTAAACTTACTGTAGATTTGATTATAGGTGCAGATTTTTTAAATGAGAGACAAGCGATAATAGATATGGGGAAAGGTAGCGTAACATTCGGGAATTTCACACTTCTCTTTGAGCAGGAGCTAAAATTAGAAGAAATACCAGTCATAAACAAACAATTAAGAATGACGCGAGATAAAGAGGATGAAGAATTAGAATGGTATGCACAAAAGGGGGAATCGCCTCAACTCATGTTAGAAGTCCATAAAGAAATCGACGAAAAATTGCAAGACGTTCAAGGAATTTCGGAACACAGTAAAAGAGAATTAGAGGGTATTTTACGAGATAAAGCAGAGGTATTTTTACCTAAGACTGGCAGTATTAAACACTTTCAGTACAAGTTTGAAGATTAATTTTATTACTGGTAAATAATCAGCACAATATTTCAAGATTATGTTGCAGATAAGATCGTCAGGAGAAAGAAGAATGAAGAGAGAGGAAGGTGGAAAAAAGAAAGTAGTTTCAATAAAAACAAAAACAAATATAACACCAATAGTACCATATATTAAGGTGAAGGGATAAAGTGTAGATAGTCTAACTGCATGAAGTACTAAAATGCTATACACCACAACACTACACAAAAAATAAAACGAATTTGAGGATTTTTGTAGAAGTTGAGATTCAAAATATCTTAGAATTGTAACATGGAAAGGGCGCCGATATTTGTAAAGCTTTTTAAGAAGGCACAAAATAATGTAGGTACTAGACATAAGTTAGATGACTATAAGTAAAACTTTTTGTAAGAACCATTGCAAAAACTCCAGCAAAGACCAGATGCAACGACCCACAAGTTGCAACGCGAGAAGTATCAAGAAAGAAAAGTACGTAATTAGCAAGACATGATTCCTACAAGGCAGAAGCGTCGAGAGAAGGGAAAGGACAGCGAGACCAACAGAAGGCCCTTGTAACTGAAGTGGGCAATAAATTTGCCCACTAGGCGGGACCCTGCTGGGACGGAACACCCTGCAGTGACGCAACGGGACGCCGAACACCGGAACCATCTCCGAGCGCCCCGAATAAATGGAGCGAGCAAAAAACGGCCCGACGAGAAGACCACTGGGGAAAGCCACCACTGGCAAAAAATATGTGTAAAAGTCACACTACCGCTATTAAACAGCATGCTGATGCACGAAACTGAAGAAAACGTCCACAAAGTAAAAATGACATGCCCAAACAATTTATCAAACTGTTACTAAGAGGAGAACTTCAAAGCGACTAGTTATCAATTAATATTTTCATATCCTGCCCAGAGAAGAACCAAGAATCAAGTAAGAAGCAGAGAAAAAGCAGGAAGAACAGAAGTTGAAGATTCGCAAGATTGAGACCAAGAAAGAAGATGGGTGAAGAATAGACAAGATACCTTCCCAAATTCCTATCCTATTGTAAACTAGTCGTCTGTGAAGTATTACAACGAAAAACGACCGCATTCATCGACACAAAACGATGACTTTCACGCATACAAAGCCAGTAAACCACGAGATTCTGCACTCACAGCTCCATTCCATTATGGGACCTCGACAACAGCAACACACACTTGCAAAGCCAACAAGGGACGACGAACGAAGCTGTACATCAAATACTTGCCCACATACATCTCGCTCAAGTCTACCACCTTCATGCAAAAACATTCGCCAACCTCATGCTTAAACATTCATAGGATTGTGTGAACGTGTGAAATCAAATTATGTGATGTAGGAATTGTGCAAAAGAAATGTATGAAAAACTAAATAAGTTAAGCACACCAGACAGCTAATAAACTACAAAATAACAGTCATTGACTATGGACTTAAGTAAAAAATAGACTATCGATAAAAATAAGTCATTAGTTCTGAAATGGACAGTATATAAAGAACAAAAGTAAGGCATACTAAACACTAAACCTATATCCCACTTATTTTCTCCTCATAAAAATAAAAGAATAACTATATTTTACTTATTTTCTCCTTATAAAAACAAAGAATAAAAAATTATCTTGTTAGACGTTTTCCCTTTTTTTAACATTTATACCATTTGTTAGGATAATATCTCAATACTTGTGTATGTATATTTCTTTGTCAAAGCAATTCTTGGAAATAATTCTTATTTGTTAGTGTAACAATGTTGAAATGAGTGTCTAGAAACAAAAATATATTACTTGTACATAATATTTAGAAAATGTGTTAGGAATAGATTTTACTTAAGTACTACATTTATAAAACAATATATTTCTAAGAAAATCGATGTGAAAGACTCCTCACTTTCGATAACAAACTTCTTAACAAACGAATTTCACACTTAAATAAAGAAAGAAAATAATTAAAAAATTAATAATAGCATAAAAATATTCTTCTCTTGTCATTTTTAATTATAATGTCGAAGAGCATGAAAATATAAATTAGTAATACAAACTAGCATAGAACAGAATAACGTGGCTGAACAGTAGGCAACAAAATTTAGATAAAGAAATAATTTTTGAATGACTTAGACAACGATTCAATCATTGCCTAACTTCAGTACAAAAATTAAGTTTGAAGGGTGGTGATATGTAATGTGTCAGGCAAATCCAACAACTTCCATGAAAACTCTGACATGATAAGCAAAATCCAGTAGTATGTCACATAGCTCCGAATAAATCGTGACATTAAATTAACCAAAGTAATACGAGTAATGAGTGAGCAAATGGAATACCTCAGAGTAACACAAGAATGCCTAAATGCATGTCATACCTTCCCACTGTGGGACAGACGCAGTTCCTAGGGGAGAAACGAGAACAGAAGCCGAGAGCAGAACTGTGTTAAGCTGGAAGGCCCTACGATAAGGGACGGACGGACACCCACGTCGCCAGCTAACCGCTAGGACTACACCACCCGCAAGTTTTAGCGTCAGACTTTTTCGCGTCTGTGTTACATCAAGACCACCCCCAGCCAATGTTAAAAGCTAGAGCCCTCCAAAAGAACAGTATAGATGTTACGATAACACAAAAAGGACTACACCACCCGCAAGTTTTAGCGTGAGACTTTTTTGCGTCTGTTACGTTGCAAACTTTAAAAACATTGCCCCACCACGAAACGTATAACGTTTCTCATTGGATAGACAGAATTTTTGTAGGCGGAGCTTAAGGTTAACATTGAGACCCTGATTGGTCAGATGAAAACACAGCCAGATAGTGTTTTTTAAACCAACTTCGGTAAACTGTTGTAAGGAGAAGTTAGAAGAGAGTTGCTTCCAAGATGGCGAGGTGAGCGGAGCTGAGCTGGCCGCCGCCCCCTGACGAACACCGAAAAGGTAATGAACGCACACGATGCCGCATAACAGCGCATAAAGCTTCACTCAGAACTGCAGAAGTCTCATCTGTTACACCCCTTTTTTCGTAATACTAGTGTCAATCGTCAATTAAAGCTCATGGTGTTCACATTTGCCACTTGAAGTAAAAATCTGAAACGCGATGAGTTTTCTGTTATAGAGTTATTGAGAAGCCACATCAGCCACTGTAATTTACGACAAGTTAGATAAGTAGTTAAAGATGATTGAGGGTCACTGTAGACCATTTTAATAGTTTTCTCTTTTGTGAAACTTAATTTAAACCTAGATTATAGATGTGATATGGCGTAGGTCATCCTTCGATCCATTGTAGAACTTGGAAACCAATTCAGGGAATATTCGTTCACATTTTTGTTGAACGCAGTCGGTTTTTACCATCGTGTATTAAAACATTTCCTTTTATCAATAGTGCAATTTATAAACGATGTTTTGTGAGTAGAATAAAATTTCCAATGGTATACTTAACTGCTTTCTCGAGGTTATTTTACCAGCTAACTAAAAATAGGAAAGCCTTGAACCCCTTCCACTAAATTTAGTTAGTATTAAGATTCTTTTACAGGGAGTGCAGTGGAGCTGATGCTGAAATCATTAAGTATTTGGTTATATCATCGCTAGTCTCACTGAACTCTTCTGAATTCCACATGTCATGTGTGGTCTGGCGTCTCCTTACCAGCAACAAGTCCCAGGTTGAAACTAGTCATTTCCCTAAAAAACACGCTCAGAGCGTCGTTGCGCGAAAGTGGCAGGGAGACACGATATAGAACAAACAGACACCACGCAGCATGTTTAGACTACCACTGTACAAAAAGATCCGATTCAAGATCTAGTGCCGATATTCAAACTTTCTTGGTCTGTATTGATTAGGCTATTACGTCACCAGCGTAGTCGGCTACTTCGTTAACATTAATACTTCAAACGTGTCCGTGAGGGAAATGAACGAAAAACAACTTTTGTAAACGTTACGCTAAAACTAATTATGTTGACATTTTGACCCAAACTTAACTTGTACAAGCACAGTTGTTTCGCAGTCAGAAGGCCTGACGAATACAACTATGTAAATTTTTATTTTATGCTGTTAAAAATGAGAAAAGTGTCAGTTAAAGTTTACGCAAACGTAGTTTTACACTTTGTGATTACTCATCTAAGCCAGTGGCATAACAAGGCCAGTCAATGAAGACCATAAAAGATCGAACATGGGAAATAACTGGTGCACTCGCAAATGTCTGTGCAGTGGAAGGGGGGGGGGGCGGTGCCATGAACAACATACTAGAAATCCTGATCGGTGGAGGCTGAGTCTAGGAATAGGGATGCATTCGAAGGCCACGTTTTCCTTGAATTACGGTCTCTAGCGAAAACGTGTCCCTGTCGAAATTTGACTGCATTAAATTTTCTACAAAACGGTCCCAGTCACTTTTTCTGAAAGACTAATACTTTGCGCGTAGCGATTCAAGGAAAAGCCTAGAGGAGACATTTGTCCGACAGTAGGTGTCAAATGGTAGATGAGGTAGTACATGATGTTGTAATTGACGATGATGTTTATGCTTCTATTACATCCTAAGGTTTAAACTTATACTGATTTATATTGTTCTCTCAATACGGACTAGTTAGGTGTGAAATATGAGGTAAATGTTGTGAAGTTTGTTAAAGATATTTACATATAATGTCCCATAAGTGGCTTTAAGAAGAACATATTCCGGACTTGGAATAACAGTTACATTTGCCCGCTAGCTATTGCGGGTTTCCGTAATGCGCGCTCTCGTGATTCGCTACATCGCGCCCACACAAGGGACACGTTTGTTCAAATTTTAGACGTTGAACCGGTGGAAAATTCTGAGCAGGAGCAAACAAGCGACGTCTGTCCTGTCTTCTGATTGGAGGAGAAATCTGGCACCTCTGAAAAATTCGACTTGTTGATTGATCAGTTCGCCCCTTGCAGGTTTTTTCGGCTGATATGCACGGAGGCGAGGCAGGTTGGATTTTGTACAGAAGTAGAGCTGTAGAACAGTCAGTGAGCTGGTCTGTTGTCAATATGACGTGCTGCTCCTGGGCGCACTTAGACTGCGATTTTGTAGCTCAGATTTTGGGAATAAGGAACTTTCCGTGATTGTGAAGTCATTTATTAGGAGCGTTATGAGGAAGTCGCGAGTGAAAGTTTTGCTATCAGGAAACTAAATTCATTGGGAACAGTACTTGTTTATTTACCCGGCCACGATTCACTTCGTGCGTCGTGATTTGGATCGAGTCTTGTGTTTCCTCCCGCTGCGAGGAACAAGCAAGTTTGAAGACTCAGTTTTTGCTAGAAAATGGTGAATATTGCCTTCGGCTGTTATGTGAATGTGACCAAATGTGCATCCATATCGCTACCTTGACCCAGCCTAATCCACACTGAATAACGATGATTAATACTGTTTGCTCATATGGAACTATAGTGTTAAGATTTCACGCGTGTTACACGTTTAATAGTACCCTCCACATTGTGAATAAATCTCATTAATGAACGTAGTTCGTTAAACTTTTCCTAAATGTGCTTAGCAGCACGCCTTCCTCTCTCCTGTGATCACTAACCCCATGAAGCTTGTTAAGAGGAAGCTTATAAGAGAAAGCTTGTAAGAGGAAGCAGTTACTAAATTTCAATCCGTGATTGCACCAGTTAGATTTTCGTTGCGCATTGTATTTGTCACATAATCCAGGGCTCAAAACAATTAAAATTTCTCGGACTTCAGACGACTTGACACTCAGGGGAAGGTACAATTATTATGCACTGTATTTATTCAGTAGGATTCTGACGGCTACGAAAAGTACCTGTTACAGGGCAAAAGGACGTCCCACCAATACATTAACTACCGATATTTGTACGCGTTAGATAGTCAAGAAAAAGTGGGCGTTTGTCAGTACGTACCTTTCTTCATAGATTTTGTATATGTGGTGAAACTATTTCTATCCCAAATATCTTTAACGGGCCTCAAAATTGTGATGTTTGTCTCAAGGACGCCAGCGGCTTAGGCGGAGTCCATTTACCCCACCACAGAAATGTCCAACACCGACTGCACAGCTAGATCACCTGATTTCTTCGGCCTCGAAGCCTTCCTCGTCTAAGATTCTCTCCACAGAGGTAAACAGAAGAAAACTTTGAAACTTGACAAACAAGGGTATGCCGGCCGCGGTGGCCGTGCGGTTCTGGCGCTGCAGTCCGGAACCGCGGAACTGCTACGGTCGCAGGTTCGAATCCTGCCTCGGGCATGGGTGTGTGTGATGTCCTTAGGTTAGTTAGGTTTAAGTAGTTCTACGTTCTAGGGGACTTATGACCTAAGATGTGCCTCAGAGCCATTCGAACCATTTTTTGAAACAAGGGTATCCAAGACATTTAATACAGGTTGTAAGAAGTTTGTATCAGAACACAGAAATTACAAAAAAAAAAAAAAAATAAACTGGAAGAGAAGACAGGACCAATAAAGATCAACAGAGGAGCGCGAGAAGGTTGTAACTTTCCCCCTCCTGTATTCAGTACATATTTAGACGACAATGTTCGAGAATGGAAACAGGAAATTGACGTTTTCAGTTTAATACCAGGAGACACATAAATACTCTACCCTTTTCTGATGACCAAATAATTATTCAGCACGCAGAAAACTACTTCCACTTTGGAATACATCGTCTAAATCATATATGTAAGAACAAGCATCTAAAAATTAAAAAGTCAATATTCTCCAGAAAGTACTACATGATCAACCAACAGAACAGATGGCTTTATTAAAGACGGAACAGACTGTAAGTTACTCCACGAAGTGAAGAAGAATGAATTTCATAACTTAATAAATATCTTCTACATCTACATCTACATTTATACTCCGCAAGCCACCCAACGGTGTGTGGCGGAGGGCACTTTACGTGCCACTGTCACCTCCCTTTCCTGTTCCACTCACGTATGGTTCGCGGGAAGAACGACTGCCGGAAAGCCTCCGTGCGAGCTCGAATCTCTCTAATTTTACATTCGTGATCTCCTCGGGAGGTATAAGTAGGGGAAAGCAATATATTCGATACCTCATCCAGGAACGCACCCTCTCGAAACCTGGACAGCAAGCTACACCGCGATGCAGAGCGCCTACCTTGAAGACTGCCACTTGAGTTTGCTACACATCTCCGTAACGCTATCACGCTTACCATATAAGCCTGTGACGAAACGCGCCGCTCTTCTTTGGATCTCCTCTATCTCCTCTGTCAACCCGACCTGGTACGGATTGTAACCCTCCCACAAAATAAAATAAATACTATAAATAATATCCTCATCTAGTGTAACCTCAAAACAGAAAAATTCCTAAACTTCTCAACAGTTAAAAATTACAATTATGTCGTTCACATTCAGTGTAACGTCTCAACAATATAATTTCCGTAACCTGGTAATAATACAATGTAACTAACCTCTCAATTACATTGTCGCTCACTTATTACTTTTCAATAATTGACTGTGAATTTAACCTGGTAAATTTTGGACGTCAGCAGCGCTGCGTCATGGCCCTGAAAGATCATTCTGAATAAAAAGAGAAAAATTCTTACCTCAATGAAGTCGCCGGATAACGCATATATATCTGCTCTTACAATAATTTTTTTCTGGCACAGCCCTGTGCAATGCTGGCCGATAGATTTGTCATTTATGAAAGGAAACAACTGATCTCGGGATGATCATGGATTGGAGAAATTAGTAAATTCTTTAAATTGAAATGAATGGTTGTTAAAAGTTACTTTTTATGAAAAAGATTATTATTAGGAGATTTTTAAAACATTTACATGGGACTTGAGATAACAATACTAGATATGCGCGAGGCTGCTTTTTACCTTATACAATAATGCTCAGGCTCCGGCATCGCTGCACCACGATACATCAGACCAGACTGCTCGCTAGCAACAACTTACTTCTACAGCTACACAGTTTCTACTGCAGTCAACACTGCTCTCTGGTCTGAGATTCTCTTATACCTTGCATATCGCAGGCAGCACGTGAGCAATACATCGAAATTACATCTGCTCGGACCTCTTACATAACCCTCTACGGGGAGGGGGGGGGGGGGGCAAAAATTTGGCAGCGATGGTGAGTCAATTGGACTTGCCATGAGCAGCAAATTTTTCTATAATCTACTTAATTAACTAAGTCTACAGTCACAGAGTATATACAGTACATTATTGATAAGTGCAGAACATATTAAGTAAGGACAAAATGTATACACAATGAGTACAAAAGATATTAACAAATGACAAAGCGCACACGAACTGTATAAGTCTTTAGCATTTTTACATAACATATCATGAAGTGAAATAAAGTGCACACGCACTGAATACAAAATATATTAACAAATGACATAAAGTGCACACGCACTGTATAAATCTTTAGTATTTTTAGGACAACTGATCTTATTAAAAAATGAAATAAAGTGCACACGCACTGTAAAAATCTTTAGCATTTTACAAGAACTGGTTACCCTAAAAATGAAATACAGTGCATACGCACTGTAGAAGTCTTTAGCATATTTACAACATATCATGGAGTGAAATAAAGTGCACACGCATTGTAGAAGTCTTTAGCATATTTACAACATATCATGGAGTGAAATAAAGTGCACACACACTGTAGAAGTCTTTAGCATATTTACAACATATTACGGAGTGAAATAAATTGCACATGCACTGTAGAACTCTTTAGCATATTTAGGACGACTGATCATATTAAAAAATGAAATAAAGTGCACACGCACTGTAAAAATCTTTAGCATTTTACAAGAACTAGAAAAGGAATGGGAAGGATTGCATCATGGTTGTAGCACAGTAGGTTGCACGTAGTTGCACCGAAAGTCCATATCTTTCTACAGAAGCTCAACACCAAGTGAGACAATCCAAAGTTCTCTTCCCTGAAGTATTTATCAGTGTAGCCAAGACACTGAAATGTTGTATTAATATTCAATGTTATCATTTTGGTAGTACATTAGGTACAACAAACAGTAGGACCATAATAACATCTCCATCGTTCAAGGTGGTGGACAGCATGTTGTATCAACACCACATTCTTGTAGAATCCATACTCTTTCACCAACGCAGAATTAGCGCAAAAACCAAATATAGTGCTCCATGATCATGGGGATGGACAGGACAAACGGATATTGCAGTAATTTCTGGTAATGAGGTCAGAAGGTGAAGGACATTAAGTCTTATGCTAGTCATAATTGAGAATTACACTAGTCTATCAACCGATTTGAGTAATTGTTGGCACTCATTGCCTAGTTACTAAACATTTCTGTACTATGTATGGAGTATTACAGAACATTCTTAAGTCATCTGATTACAGTAAATATTGGCACTCATTGGCCAGTTACAAACCATTTTTATGCATTATTCAGAAGTCATCATTCAAAGCAAGAGTTAATTAATGGCATAGCATTTATACATAAGTCATCATATTACAGTAAACAGTGGCATTCATTGGCCGGTTACTAAACATGTAGCAAGTATTGAATATTACAAAACACTTTCCATAACTCATTTGATTGCGGTAATTATTGGCACTCATTGGCCAGTTACAAAGTATTCATATAGTTTTACAAAACATTATTCAGTATTATTCAGAAGTCATCATTCAAAAGAGGAGCTAATGAGTGTAGCATCAAGCTACTGGTATTCATATCGATATCATGTAAGTGACATAAGACAAATTTAAAATATAAGACATTGGAACTATTATTCAAAGTCTGTATTACAATAATACATAGACATAATGGAATCAATACATCAGAGAAATTTGCGTTACATTTAGGACTAGAAATATATCTTAAACTGGTAGCATTATTTGGTTGTATACCGGTAAAAGCTGGGACTGGTAACAGATTTTTTTTGTGCTAGCAATGCATTGCGTTGTGATCGATAATTAATTGCTGGGGCACGAAAATATTTGCTTTTGACTTATTGCCGGAAATAAGGATTAATAATGTCATTCGTCATGAGTCAGCTGTAGCAAGGTTATGAAACAAGTAGAGTATATGTGATCACATTCATGAATGATACACAGAAATGGATAAAAAAAATGCAGGTATTAGAACAGGTTTCATAATTAAGTGTTTATAGCATAGTAATATCATGAAAAACGTCTCCTGGTAAAAATACAAAATGGATTATTGAGCTGAAAAAAGAAATGCATATTATGCTGAAAAGTAGTGAACTTCGAATTAACAGGTAATGAAATGTGTACTCAATATGTATGTACTCTAGCTGTCTTTTCCAAAACATTCAGTCATTATACCATGCGTCATAAGACATAGTGTCAAAAGGAACTGCAACAAATACTTAAATAACTACATAGCATCTCTTAACTAATAGTAAATATATAAACGTCATCATTATCATCATCTGCAAACAAAAACTTCATTATTCATATTAGCATATTCTTCATATAATTATTCATCATCATTTATTATCATCTGCAAAAAAGGACACTTCATTATTCATTATTCATATTACCATTCACTTCATACTATAGAGTTTCTTATTTCTAGCATATTTCATCACTAAAACTAAGATGTGTAGTTCTGTCTGACAGCTTGCATCAATCGCCTCGTATTCTGAGAGAAAAATTATTAGTCAAGACAGCTATCATACGATGTGTATAGTATATTCTGGTTAATGCTAGTTAATTCTGATCCATTTACTTTTCATGACAAGATACTGAATTTTCTTTCGTTCATTCCGAATGTGAAATTCCCATTTCATAGTAATCCACTGTGGTTTGTTTAATTTATTTCTTTTACACGTTATTGCTTTCTGAAAATGATGAATAAGGATTAACATCTTGCATTTAAATCATATACTCATTAAATAAAAACTCGTTTCTAGTGATATAATTAAGCATACAGCATAGCATGACAGAAAACGTATTATGCCAAAAACATAGACAGTTTTCAAGTGCAAAAAATGTACACAGTGTATCATAATGTAGTAGTAAAAAAATGTAAAATAGTCACGATGTTGAGATATCATAAGGCAAAATGTCAAAGTCAACTGGTGTTTGTTATATCTTAAAGATTTCGTAATGCATACAAACAAAACAGGAAAACAATCATACATACACGAAAAATGGAAAATGTGCACGGTCTGCTATATAACGGCAAGAAAAACGACCTGCTAACCTTACCTTGCCGGGCACTTGCCAAGAAAAAATACGATAATCATCAGTAAGTAGTCACATAGATAGAATTTCATAAGTGGTCATAAAATATGTAAGTTTATCTGAAAAAATGTGCACGCTCTGATGTGTAACGACAAGAAAAGCGACCTGCTAACCTTACCTTGCCGGGCACTTGCCAGGAAAAAATATGCTAATCATCAGTAAGTGTTCATATAAATATAATTGCATAAGTGGTCATATAAAATTCAGGAAATGGCATTACAGAGTGATAAATCATAAAGTATATTCATTCAATAAAGGGTTTAATATTGGAGACATGGTGATTGCCCTTGCTTTTTCTGGTTCTCAAAGTTTCGACGGGTACTACATTGGGGTGAGGAATGCTGCGAATTCTGTATGGACCTGCGTATAGAAGCTCAAATTTACTGCATCTACTCTTTCCTCTGTTGGATAAATAAAGTCCAACGTGATAGTCACGGCGTGTACAAACCTGTTTTTGCTGTCTTCTCCGGCGCTCTGCGGCACATTTGATGTTTTTGAGTGCAATGTCAATTATTTCATGGTGACGTAGTCGACGAGATGTAGGAAAAGATACTAGTTCTTTAATTTTGATGGGTGATTCAACATTTTTCAGTATAACAGTCGGAGATAGCATATTAGATTCATTTGGTATGGAGTTAATTACATCCTGGAATGAGAGTATGTGTGTGTCCCAATCAATTTGTTTTTTATGGCAGTATATTCTACATAGTTTACCAATTTCTTTCAGCAGTCGTTCACAAGGATTCGAAGAAGCGTGGTACCTGGATATATAGATCGGAGAAATGTTTCTTGCTCGTAACATACGTGTCCATATAGCAGATCGAAATTGTGGTCCATTGTCGGAAATTACTTTCAATACATGCCCTACATGAAATAAAAAATGTTTTACAAATGCATTCGAAACAGATTTAGCAGTAGCTTTGCGTAACGGAGTGAAGGTAACAAATTTCGAAGTGAGTTCAACAGCGACAAAAATGTAGCAAAAACCTCTATTAGTTCTGGGAATTGTACCAAAAATGTCTACAGCGGCCGTGTCTCAATTTAACGGGTACAATGGGATGTAACGGAGGAATGTGTGAAGTCGTGTCTGACTTAGCTTTCTGGCAGATTTTACATGACGCTAAAACTCGTCGTATACGTTTCTCCATGTTGGCAAAATAACAGTTCTGTCTCAGTATAAGAAAACATTTTCTGGCTCCATAATGTGCGTAACTTAAATGAGTATACCAAATTAATTTGTTAACAAGCTCGTCAGGAATACATAACAACCAATTGTTGCTGTCAGGCTGAGAGCGGCGAAACAGAATGTTATTGCGTACAGTATAATGGTTTCTAATGGTAACATTATTCTTGTCTTGCCAAAGGCGTTTAATTTCTTTCCACACGTTGTCTTTGCTCTGCTCCTGTGCTATGTCTCGTAATGATGCCGAAATAAAATTTTCGAATGCAACTTGTTGAATATACATGACGCTAAAATTTGCTTGGCAGAAGTTGGTTTCGATGTCTTGCTGATTGTTGCTGAGAGCACGGGATAGTGCGTCTGCTACAATATTTTGTGTACCGGGAATGTGAACAATTGTAAAATTAAATTCCTGCAAATAAAGTTTCCATCTGCTTAACCTGTCGTGTGTAAATTTTGCGGAAAGTAAAAACTGTATCGCTCTATGATCTGTGTAAACGGTCGTATGCCTTCCATAAAGAAAATGCCTAAATCTCGTAAATGCCCATACAACACATAACGTTTCAAGTTCTGTAACAGAATAATTGCGTTCAGCAGGTGACAGAATGCGACTTGCAAAGGCGATGTTTTTAATTACTGTAGTACCGTCTTCTTCAATTTCCTGAAAAATGTGTACGCCTAAAGCGGTGTTAGAACTGTCGGCGGCAATGGAAAAATTTCTGGTAAGATCTGGGTGTGATAAAAGTGGTGCGTTCAACAAAGCTTGTTTCAAATTGAGAAATTCAGAATGTGCTTGGCTATCCCAGGACCAAATAGTGTTTTTACCCGTCAGTTGGCATAATCTAGGGGTGTCTAAAGCAGAGTAATGAATAAATTTACGAAAAAAGTTAATTAAACCCAAAAAAGCTGCGTAGTTGTTTCTTCGTCGTAGGAACAGTAATGTCACGTAAAGCTTGAAGTTTTTCCGGGTCAGGCGCAATGCCTTCTGCTGAAATTACATGTCCAAGAAATTTTATGGAAGTTTTGCCAAAGTGCGATTTGCTAACATTAACTGTGAGTCCTTGTGCACGAAAAGTTTGCAACAGTTGTTCAAGAATCAAATTGTGTTCAGGCCAGTTAGCTTCTGCAATAAGAATGTCGTCTACATACGTTGTGATTCTGTCTTCCATGCAAAAGTGTGGCCGGCCGGTGTGGCCGTGCGGTTAAAGACGCTTCAGTCTGGAACCGCGTGACCGCTACGGTCGCAGGTTCGAATCCTGCCTCGGGCATGGATGTGTGTGATGTCCTTAGGTTAGTTCGGTTTAATTAGTTCTAAGTTCTAGGCGACTGATGACCTCAGAAGTTAAGTCGCATAGTGCTCAGAGCCATTTGAACCATTTTTATTGCAAAAGTGTGTATCGGATGTCGTCAAAACTAATAACATTTTCGTGAACAAGATTCTGTGTGTCAAAAGTATGGCTTACGCTGCTGGAAGATGCAACCTGTACTGTATCTAGTCAAATTCTTTCTGACGTGCTGTTATTTGCGGGAGGATGCTGTGGCATTTCGACTATTTGTACTGTTCTGTTATTTCTTCCTGACGCATTAGGTTCGGGATGATACCCACTGTCTGGTTCATTCATGCTAATCTGTTGTTGCGGATGATTTTGCTGCCTGTAAGACCGACTGTTATTAAACGTACGCTGAAAATTGTGCTCATTACTTTTACGTCTGTCATGATAATCATTTCTATACGGCGCGTTGAGATAGGGGTTGAAATGATGTGTTTTCTGTACGTACTGATTTCTTTGTTGCTGTGCGTTACTATTTGGTGGAGCGGACGCTATACGTGTAGGCGGCGAAACATTAAAGCTTGGTTGACCTTGTAGACTACATTGTTGGTTAGATATGCTAACCGACTGGTTTCTTGCTGTTGTGTGGAAAAGCCTCTATTGTTACCAAACTGTGTTTGCGGTTGTTGATAATTATGAGGATACTACTGATTAAAATTTTATCTGTTATTAAAATTATGCTGTTAGTTCTTGTCATTTCGAGAGTCTCTAATGAAAACTGTCACTTCCGGGTAAAACTCGTCATATCTGGTTTTCTTTACACATAGATCGATAGTTGAAGAGCTGTTTTGATAGATATAAGGGATAGTAGAAGAGAAGGCAGCAGTGCAGAAAACTAAAGATGAAATAGCACTACTACGGCTCGGGGCCCTGTGCACGCTATGGCACATATTCACCGTAGTGTAATGAATCCCCTGAGGTCGATTACGCGCTGCAAATAAATTTTAATTTCTGCATTAGAGGCGATGCCGGTGAAAATTCAAAAGTAAATTGTTGTATCCAGTCCAGTTCTAATTTCTGCGCTACAGGCCAAGCTGGTGGAAATGCAAAAGCAAATCGTTGTATCCAGTCGAAAGGGTGTATTTGCGTTCTGTCATTTTTAAATAACTTAAATTTCCTAACGGATAGAAAGTGCTTATAATCAAAATTTTCGTCTCTGAGTATCTGAGTAGGTTCAGGATTGCATGAGACCTTATTTGCCTGTGTCTGTTCGGAATCTTCTAAGTCACGTACTCTCTCTAAATCACCTAAGTTACACTGGCTTTGTGAGTGTGAGAAATGTTCAGAATATGGCGTATGCTGTGACGTGTTAGAGACTGAAACATTTTTCAATTCTGTCACTTTAAAACGTTCGTCAATTTGGCTGTTCTGTTGTTCACATTTCTTATCGACTTTCGCTTCCAGAGTGCGTGAAAATTCTGCTGACATAAATTGAAACTCGTTGCGTAACTGTGTTGCATTTTCAGGACATTGTTTAGCGACTGCACTAATTTCATCTCTAAGTAATTTAGTTGTGGCTACATGTGTATTACTTAAATTTTCACTACTGTTCCTAGCACAAGCCTTACTTTCCTCACGTAATTGTTCTTTAGTATCATGACGTTGCACGGCAACGGCTGTAGTCTGTTCACTAAGTTGTTTGTTCTGTTCATTAAAGTTGTCGTGTTTTTCATTCAACTGTTTGAAACTTTGGTTAAGTAGTTTGCACGATTCAGCAAGTTGTTTGAAATGGTTGTCGTATTTTTCATTAAGTTGTTTGAAATGGTTGTTTTGTTCTTTCTTCCACTGTTTGAGATTTTCATTAAGTTGTAGCAATATTGCCATAACTTGATCCATGCCAAAATTAGCTGCCGTATCCTCTGTGCTGTGTGATGTTGTATCTGCATTTGTCGCGTTTTGTGTAACCATTTGGTCATTGTTTGATTCACAAAAAGGTTTGCCAATCGGATCTGCACTGTTGGTCATTACATCGAAATCAAATAAATTTGACGTATTTTGTGAATATTGTTCACCTTCGTTAGAAACAATTATCTGTTCGCTACGTATATTTTGCAAATCATGTGTGTCTTAACTGGAAAGCGTTCATTGTAACGGAACATGCCGCGCCATCAATTGTTACATTTGCGGTGGACATAATTGAATTTGTTTGCTCATCATTAGGATCAATATCATTACTAGTGATCGGCACACACTGATTATCTGTAATTAGGGGATTATCACTATTCCACTGAGTGTCGCAAGTATTATCGGTCAAATTATTCGAGTCGGCTATTTCACTCATTGCACATCGCGATGTACTGTTAACAGTTTTTCGCGGCATTTTCACAAATCAAAATTAAGCACAAAATCAAAGTCAAAGCAAAAATGGAACAAATACAATTACAACGAAGAGCAATAAATTGCCGATGACCTGTGAAGGAAAGAGTGACAAGTTAGTAAATGCGTTGCGCCAGATGCAAACTACATTTAAAATTAAGTAAATAAGAGCAGATATATAACTAACTACTTCTCAGAAATTCACAAAAATACGATCCTGGCCGGTTGTCGCCAAGTGTAACCTCCCCACAAAATAAAATAAATACTATAAATAATATCCTCATTTAGTGTAACCTCAAAACAGAAAAATTCCTAAACTTATCAACAGTTAAAAATTATAATTATGTCGTTCACATTCAGCGTAACGTCCCATCAAAATAATTTCCGTAACCTGGTAATAATACAGTGTAACTAACCTCTCAATTACATTGTCGCTCACTTATTACTTTTCAATAATTGACTGTGAATTTAACCTGGTAAATTTTGGACGTCAGCAGTGCTGCGTCATGACCCTGAAAGATCATTCTGAATAAAAAGAGAAAAATTCTTACCTCAATGAAGTCGCCGGATAACGCATATGTATCTGCTCTTACAATAAATTTTTTCTGGCACAGCCCTGTGCAATGCTGGCTGATAGATTTGTCATTTATGAAAGGAAACAACTGATTTTTCTTTTGCAATAATCGGGATGATCATGGATTGGAGAAATTAGTAAATTCTTTAAATTGAAATGAATGGTTGTTAAAAGTTACTTTTTATGAGAAAGATTATTATTAGGAGATTTTTAAAACATTTACATGGGACTTGAGATAACAATACTACATATGCGCGAGGCTGCTTTTTACCTTATACAATAATGCTCAGGCACCGGCATCGCTGCACCACGACCGGCCCAGCCAACACGATACACCAGACTGCTCGCTAGCAACAACTTACTGCTACAGCTACACAGTTCCTACTGCAGACAACACTGCTCTCTGGTCTGAGATTCTCTTATACCTTGCATATTGCAGGCACCGCGTGAGCAATACATCGAAATTACATCTGCTCGGACCTGTTACAGGATCCCACACTGATGAGCAATATTCAAGTATAGGCCGAACGAGAGTTTTGTAAGCCACTTCCTTTGTTGATGGACTACATTTTTTAAGGACTCTCCCAATGAATCTTAACCTGGCACCCGCCTTACCAACAATTAATTTTTACATGATCAGTCCACTTCAAATCGTTCCGTACGCATACTCCCAGATATTTTACAGAAGTAACTGCAACCAGTGTTTGTCCCGCTATCATATAATCATACAATAAGGGATCCTTCTTTCTATGTATTCGCAATTCATTGCATTTGTGATATCCAACTATGGGGCTTCGTCTGCGGCTTTAGAACTTTCGTTCCACTTCCATCGGCAATTAAAACAAGGAGCGAAGGTCTGTATTCCAGTTAAGCCGTTTTTCTAGGTGAATGAAAACGTAACATTTTTAGCATGGTGCAGCAGAGTCAGCAACTGTAAAATGTAATTAAGTTAACTTTCTGCCTCCCGTTGCATAAGCAAAGAAACTGTATCTAGGTTTCGGCTGTAATAATGTAGCCTTCTTCAGAAATGTCACAATATAAAATTAAAATTAAAACATGGCAATATCTGGCATGTTTAAATTTTAATTTTATATTGTGACATTTCTGAAGAAGGCTACATTATTATAGCCGAAACCTAGGTAAAGTTTCTTTGCTTATGCCCCATGTAGGCTTTCACGGCCGGCGTCTTCATCAATAAACACTTCCGGGCCAAGTTGCCGTGGTCGATCTGTAGAACTTCTTCTCCCTGACGTTTCGTTCTCACCTACGGAGAACATCTTCGGAGGTGAGTCAACGACTGGCTGCTAGGAGCTGGGGCGGCCGCTTATATGGATATCGTAGAGGGCCTCTTTGTTACAACCTTACATAGGCAAAACTGAAAGTCATATTAAAAACTCTCTACACTTCATTGAGAAATTGAGGGAAATTACTGTCGGTCCTAATGACATCCTAGTCAGTTTTGATATAGTGTCTTCGTTCACGATGGTTCCAGTTGATGAAGCTCTCTCCCGTATAGCCGATATGTTCCCTACTGATGTAGTAGCCTTGTTCCAACACTGTCTATCCTCGACCTATTTTCAGTACAATGGTGAATTTTATGAACAGATCGATGGGGTAGCCATGGGAAGCCCCCTAAGTCCCGCAATTGCGAATTTATTATACCTTTGTAATATGGAATCATGAGGAAGAAGACTGGAATGATTTCATGGTACACTTAAATAGCATCAACCCAAAGATTAAATTTACTATGGAGAAGGAGAAGAACGGACAACTTAACTTCTTGGATGTATCAGTTATCAAACGGGCGAATGGGACCTTAGGCCATAAGGTCTACAGGAAAGGTACACATACTGATCGCTACCTCCATAAGAACTCAAACCACCACCCTAGGCAAAAGAGGGGCGTCATAAAAACATTAGTGGATGGGGCCAATAATATCTGTGAACCAGGCGACTTACAAGAAGAACTAAATCATTTACGAATGGCCTTTGCGAAAAATGGTTATACGAAAAACGAGATTAACCGAGCACTTCACCCAAATAGAAAAATGCCTAAAAATAGGAGACAGCAACAACCATCAGCTGGAAAAGTGTTTCTTCCGTTCATCCATAATATCACGGATCGCATTGGGAAAGTACTAACCAAGTTTCACGTAGAGACCATTTTCAGACCTACTAAGAAAATTAGTGAATACCTAAGATCAACAAAAGGTGCTCGTCACCCCCTAGCCACCCCAGGGGTATATAAAATTCCGTGCAGTTGTGGCAGGGTTTACATAGGAACTACAAAAAGAAGCATCAATACACGGTTGACGGAGCACAAAAGAAACTGTCGCTTGGGACATATCGACAAATCGGCAGTAGCGGAACATGTTTTTAAGGATGGAGATCACGAAATAAAATTTGGTGAAACAAGCATGCTAGCGAGGACGTCGCATTATTATACACGTATGTATAGAGAGGCAATTGAAATCCAGAAACATCAATACAATTTTAATCGTAAAGAAGAAGTGTAAGTAGGCTGTTTAGGTTTTTTATTGGTAACGCCACCTCTGTATGAAAATCACTGGCTGTGCTGTGTGCAGTCTGTGGCTGCTTTGCATTGTTGTAATACTCGCCATTGTAGTGTTAGGCAGCTGGCTGTGAACAGCGTGTAGCGTTGCGCAGTTGGAGGTGAGCCGCCAGCAGTGGTGGATGTGGGGAGAGAGATGGCGAAGTTTTGTAATTTGTCATGAACTGCTATATATATTATGACTATTAAGGTAAATACAGTGTTTGTTCTCTATTAATATCTTTCATTTGCTAACTATCCCTATCAGTAGTTAGTGCCTTCAGTACTTTGAATCTTTTATTTAGCTGGCAGTAGTGGCGCTTGCTGTATCGCAGTAGCTCGAGTAGCGAAGATTTTTGTGAGGTAAGTGATTTGTGAAAGGTATAGTTTAATGTTAGTCAGGGCCATTCTTTTGTAGGGAATTTTGAAAGTCAGATTGCGTTGCGCTAAAAAAAATATTGTGTGTCAGTTTAAGCACAGTAGTGTACTATTATTGAAAGGGGACGTTTCACATGTCGACCCTTAGCCTGGGATACCTCACTGGAATCTTCTGATTTTTTCTTGTAGTTTGTGTAATTAGTGTAGATTTTGTTTATTGCTAGCGCGTAATTCTAGAGAGAATCTCCTTTGTAGTTGTAGTTTTTCATTGTTGTACAGTAAAACAGTTGTGGCATGCATGTAGATTTGCACCAAGTATTTCGCAGCTGCAATTAATTAGATATTATTTTCAGTGTTATGTTAATGTGTTCTCTTATTTTTGCTCTTCAAATTGTGTTTTTCTGTGTTGTTGTGTGAAATACTGTGACAATAATGGCGTGTGAAAAACGTAATACTAGGCTCCAAAGTAAACTGCGAAATGACAGTGACAACGAAAGCAGTGTGTTAGCGCCACCGAGTAATGAATTAACTGATGTTCGAAGTAGTAATTTGGTAATTGTGCATAGGGAAATGGAGCGGGCGGCAAACAATGGCGTAGACAGTGAAACAATTAGTGAGCAGGGAAGCATTATCGATCGGTCGGTCGGCAACAGCTCGCCTCAGGAATCCGAAATGATAGGACATAATTTTGCAAATACTGTAGATTCAGGTTTTGCGTCCTCACCGTTTTCTCAAATGAGTCAAGACACATTTTCCGCTTGTCAAAATGTGAATGTTGCCGGTGCAAATTCACTGCCGAAAAGCGTAGAGGAACCGACTCCAGACACTAACACATTATTATTGCAATTAATGCAGCAAATGAAACAAAATTAGAGACAAATACAGCAACAGTTAGACAGAATGGCACAAAATCTTCAAACGTTAGACACAATGGAAGAAAATCTTCAAAAGTTAGACTCAGTGGAACATAAGCTTGAACAAACACGTGAAGATTTAACTACTGAGTTACATAACATTGAATCGAAATGCCAAAAAGTCTGTAATGACGTAAAAACACAAATTTGTGAGCATTTTCAACCTATTTTTTCGCGGCATGAAAATGCACTACAGAATCACGAAGCAGCCATAAAAGAACTGCAAACTACTGTTCACGAAAATCATGAGACCTTGCAAGCTAAATTTGACTCAGTTGCATCTACCGATTCGGTTACGCAACTTGCAAAAACTCAGGAAAATTTAAAGGACACAGTAAATACTCCGAAATTTGGTTCAGAAAAACACACTGAGGAAATAAGTACACTGTCGGAGAAAGTAGCCGAACTTTCGGATCAGTTCACTAACTTATCTACAAAGGTAGATGATGATCTGAATGACACAAAACCGGTAGTCTTTAATGAGACAGAAGAGTGCGAACAAATTAGGAAACTGAAACAAAATCTGAATCAAATTAATACGCAACACCAAAGAGAAATCCGGGAAGTACAAGATCAGCTGACACAGGTAATACAAGAATTACGTATTTCAGAGGACACTCACGCCCCAATACGGGAAGAGGGACATAGAAATACGGAACAACCACAAAATAATAACACAGGACACTTTGGAAATTATGAAAGAAATTGGCAAGGTGCACCGAATTTTGAAGTGGAACCGCCGACACGACCTAACAATGACCGATATGCTACTCGCCGACACGATGATTTTTACTATAAGCTGTTCATTAAAAAAAAAAGTGAGGCAGAATAACTTCAGACGCAACAGTTCGGCGCACAGTGACGATTCAGGGAGAAATTCTCCACCACGTGACGGACAAGGAAGAAACTACGGAACCTACCGACATGACGACAGACGATATATTCGTAACGACAGACCTGAATTGCATCAGAACTGGCGGGATTTAAACACGGCAGGGCCCTCTCGGCAAGGCGAATTTGTAGAAGTTCGGTCTCCGAATCCCATTAACGACGCGCGCCAACAAAGAAACAATGACCCGCACCGCAGGCAGACACCTGCGCCGGCTGGCTCCGAGCAAAATAACATAGCGCTAACCTTGAGCAAAATTCCAGTGTTCCTTACCGACGTATGACAATTGCATTCAAGTTCAAACTCTGAGTACTATGAAGAGTAAAGGATTTCACCACACTTCACATATAAAACCGCTTATTGAGAGATAATCTGCTTCTTAACTTTGTCTTTGCCATATAACTTTTCACTTTACATTGCTAGTAAGCTTTGTCAGACTTAAGAAACTGTTAACATGCAACAATGTTTTGAAGTTAAATATCCAGTCAAGAATCAAGAGAACTTATTTAAACAGAAATTAAGAATGCATTGTTATAGTGAACAGACGACACACTGTTGTTATTTGTACATTCTTGCTTGTTAGCTGCACGATTACGTAACGACTATCAGGCTTACATACTTAGGACACATACTGGTACTGCTAATGAGATTTTAATGCAACATTTTGGTTTACTTGAAAATACATTCTGGATTTAAAGTACTTTCAGTGAGATACCAGATGACACAGTGGTTAGTTATGTGACAACTACACGATTTTATCACGACGCTACTAATGAGTGACAATTTACAATGTTGCTTTTGCGGTGTATCTGTTTTATATCTGCACAGTTTTTCTGAATTCTTCTGGAAAGTAAAACATGTTTTAGTATTTAACTTTTGTGGTATAGCTACAATGAGACAGCCTTTTCCGTGGCACAACAATACGTCACAGCACAGTACTTTCTTCATCACAACAATAAGCGTAATAACTAAGATATCTATTCGCAAAGCATTTCAATTTTGTGTATCGTGAGGTAAGTACATTGACTTCTGCAGAACTTAGCTTTTGGAGGACGATAACTACGACACTTCCATAGAGATTATCTTACAACAAGACGCACAGTTTAGCGCTACAGTACACACATTTGAGTGATTAATTTTGTACTTAAAACATTTATTTTTAAAGATATTTGAAGTACAATGATACAAAGGTATTTCGTGATACATTTCATTCAATTGCTGTAATCTGTAACACCTGAGGGTATAATTACATTAATCCTCAGGGGGGTACACGCTTACTTTGTGTACCATGTGTGTGGCAACCACAAGGAACCCTAGCTAATATGGTATTTGCTTATACAACTTTACACATCGGTACCATATTTCTCTAACACACAAATTACACAGCTATCTGATCATGTAACTGAGAGTTTAACATTTTTTTTACTACATTAGTGACAGATGTTTACGTAATTACACAGTTGAACAACTTCACACGTATGAAATTGCATTTTGTCAGTACTTTGTGAACTGTTCATATTTTTTTGGAACCATTGTGATACTATGAGAACTTTGAATGATGTATTTGGTATGGGATCATGATTTTTGAAGTGCGTTTGAGGCGGATGACACTTTTGACATGAGCAGAGAATTTTTTAGGTTTTGAAATTATTGGAGGAAGCTACGACGATTTTGAGAGTTGACTGAGGTATTATGATGTTATTTTTACGACGACGATGTGTATTATGCTGTTGAGGTATGTTTATGATGAACAATTTGATGCTATATGGGGAATTTGATTATGCTATGTATTTATTACGATGAAATAGTGAAGTGTCGCCGCAAGATTGACGTGTCGACGAATATGTATATGTGTAATAAGGTAAGGAGTAATGAAAAGTGATTAGGGACTCTGACTTGTGGAAAAGGTTGTTGGAAACCAAGAATCGTACTTCAAGGTTATGAAATGTGTGTAAATGTGTGACTGTATCACAATGCTGACGAATATTTTTTTTGGACACTTATATTTATAGGATTTTGTTTCTACAGATTTGGAACGCTAATTCTTGACCTGTGAAATATTTTTATATAAGACTGCCACTGTAGCGGAAACTGCTGTCGTAAATATTTCCGTAAGAAAGTTAAGTGACCACCTTCACGTAATACGTCGTCGTGGGCACCCAGATGGGCGACAGCCGCCCGAGAAAAAAAGCCATTAGCGTGTGCCTTCCAGCGGCACAGGTAGAAAAAAAATGAGGGGCCATTATCCTCGCTATTGACGTTCCTTTGTAGAAAGCATCGCAAAAACGACATGGTCGAACTTGAAAACACATGATTATACTGTGGAGCTCTTAATTTATGATGTTTACTAAAACGATGAGAAACATTTCACGGCTATTTTCTTGCGAATTGAAAGAAATGCCTAATGAAACGATGAGAAACATTTCACGGCTATTGTCTTGCTATTTGAGAGAAATGCCATATGGCTTGCTTTATGTATTTATTTACTCATTTTGTTAAATATCTAGTTTCTAGCTGCATTGCAGCATTGGTTAAAACAAAATTTTATAAATGTACTAATATAAATATTTTCTGTGTACAGATCAAGTAAATAATAATTTTTTCAAAAAAAAAATGAGGGAGCACAAAAAGACATTTACCTTCACAGGAACTGCAATCATAGTTTTCTTTTCAAGTACTTGTTAATTTCTTTTGTAGAATAAATTGTGATGCATCACTCTAGTGTTAAGATGTGACATAGGTATTAGACATGGCCATTTTTAGTGTAATACTTTTTCTGCTTGAACTTTGTCATGTTTAGGTATAAGTTATGCTGTTTGCCAGGCATAGTGCTACTGAATTTTAATTTGTGTTACTCTGCTAAGCCAGATTTATTTTTCTTGTTTGCTGCACATTGCCTTATATTAGTCGTAATATTGCAATTGCTTCACTAATTTCTAAAATGCTGCTTCCTTTGCAAATCTGCACTTTTTTGTCATTGCTGTTTGCGTTAATTGTTTTATGTGCTGCTGCATTGCCTCGTCCCTTAGTTTAGCATCTGAGCTCAGTAGATTTAAGTTAGCTTAAGAGGGGGTAGACTATATAAGAAACTAGTTGTGATGAATGGAAAGAAATGCATTGAAGGTATATGAAAACGTTTTGGGCCAAAATGAGTATTGTACAATGATCCGTAATTATTTTGAAAGAAATATGAACAGAGTAGAGAAAGCAGGTATTGATAGGACTTTTTGGAAATAATGAGGAACGAAGGGAGATCTCCGAGAAGTAAAGAAAGTTTTGTTTGCAAAATACTGCAGTAAAAGAAACCCTGTCCTTTCCTTGTGTTATCCCACTATGTGTTTGCGTACCCATGTGTATTTGTTTTCTTCCTGTCTCTGTGTACTGTTTCATAGAATTTTTTTCTCTTCTAATACTAAGCTACATTCACTATGATGAGGAATACTGTTATCCTCAAATATGATTTGCATTAATAATATGTTATTTTCTTTGTAAAGATGTTTAGACATTATTTATTCTGTTTTGTTTTAATGCTCATGTGTGAAATTAATGTTTCTAAAACTATTCTCATTATTTTATATATTCACTTATGTCATAATTCCTGTAACACTGATGTATATGTTATTTCGATTCTTTTGTAAAGTTTGTTACTACAAATGTTATCTGTATTGTTATGTTCTTTAATGATGTATTTTGTACCTTTGTAATTGTATTCTTATGTTATAAAATTGTAATTGACACCAGTTCATCGTATTATTAACTTGTAAGTTCCATTTCACTGCACACATTTCTGTTGGTCATAGTATATGGACAATATGTGAGAAGTCGGGACTGTTAGTGTTTGCACGTGTGTTAATAATTCAGCAAGGGACTGGATAACAGCATTGCTGGTTCTAAGGACAATTCCAAAACCTTTGTGAGTGCACAAGTGGTGGTTTATGGACTTGCTATATTGTCCACAAGACTCTTCGATGGTGATTGTGCACCTGCACAGTTGCAACAGATGGCTGCTGGCCGTCTCTACAAGGACTACAGTGGGTCTACATCTTTGATGATCCATCAATACCATTATTTCTACAAGGACTGCAGTGGGTCTGCACCTCTGGTGGCCCACCAATACCGCAATCTCTACCAGGACTACAGTGGGTCTGCTCTGTGATGACCTACCCACCAATACTCTTCAAAACTTCGACTGACTCCGCTGTGGGTTTGCTCTGTTGTGGCCCATTACCTGTCAGCATGTCAAGAGTCAGCACTGTCTTTCCGTTGGAAGGACAACGCTACTTTTTCAAGACTACATGGAAATCCACTACTTCCGTGTGCATTTTCTTTTACTGCTCAGACTTTGAGAAAAACACTGCAATGTGATGAATGATCAGGACTGTCTTTATGGACTGTGAGATAATTTTAGCTTTTGACCAACATTGTATCAATAAGTGTGTGCATTGGATTTCTTTGTTATTGTAATTATGAAAAATTTTTTCAAATCTGTATTGGCCACTGCCCAACACAATTTGTAAAATTTTTTGTGGGGAACATGGGAGCTATGTAAGTAGGCTGTTTAGGTTTTTTATTGGTAACGGCACCTCTGTATGAAAATCACTGGCTGTGCTGTGTGCAGTCTGTGGCTGCTTTGCATTGTTGTAATACTCGCCATTGTAGTGTTAGGCAGCTGGCTGTGAACAGCGCGTAGCGTTGCGCAGTTGGAGGTGAGCCGCCAGCAGTGGTGGATGTGGGGAGAGAGATGGCGATGTTTTGTAATTTGTCATGAACTGCTATATATATTTTGACTATTAAGGTAAATACAGTGTTTGTTCTCTATTAATATCTTTCATTTGCTAACTATCCCTATCAGTAGTTAGTGCCTTCAGTACTTTGAATCTTTTATTTAGCTGGCAGTAGTGGCGCTTGCTGTATCGCAGTAGCTCGAGTAGCGAAGATTTTTGTGAGGTAAGTGATTTGTGAAAGGTATAGTTTAATGTTAGTCAGGGCCATTCTTTTGTAGGGAATTTTGAAAGTCAGATTGCGTTGCGCTAACAAAATATTGTGTGTCAGTTTAAGCACAGTCCTGTAAAATTGTTCAAAGGGGACGTTTCATAAGGATTAAAATTGGATAAGATATGGCGGTCGACGCTGCATCAATTACGTGACAATCGATTGGCTGCAATCGAGAGAACAGACGATAGCCAGAGATAGCTGCACATCGACGCCACGTGACGTGCGGTGGCGCCCTCTACGATATCCATATAAGCGGCGGCCCCAGCTCCTAGCAGCCAGTCGTTGACTCACCTCCGAAGATGTTCTCCGTAGTTGAGAACGAAACGTCAGGGAGATTAAGTTCTACAGATCGACCACGGCAACTTAGCCCGGAAGTGTTTATTGATGGAGTTGCATTATCATTATTTTGTGTATATTCTGTTGTTCCTTAGTCGCTAACTTTGTTGTACGTTACGTCTGAACAAAGTATGAGACCAAAGGAAGAGCTTTTTGTTTGTCTGTCTTTTATTTTTGAAGCGGCTTTTGTGGTCTAGTATCTCCACCACCACTTTCATTCTTCCATAGAGACAGTCACGCTTCATTAGTCAAATATACTAGGAAAGGGGCTAACGCAACCAGTTCAGTTCCTCTCACCCAAGCCTTCGGCACTCTTACAGCAGCTTGCCAGGCGGGAATGTAAACGTAAATATAGAACAGTATCTTATGTCCTTAGTCTGCAAGACACTGCGAAGACGTTTGGAAGCAGTCCAAGACCTTGCCATGGTGGCCCCATTTGGAATCTGCATGACGCCATCTGTACTATCCGTGACGGCAAAATTCTAGTGGTGAAAATTCTTCGAACCATCCACCTCCGAAAATATGTGGGCATTTTATGAAGCAAAGTAACAGTACTTTGGCATGAACAATGCAGAAGGAAAATTAATGGCACTTACTATCTGCATATTAAAGCACAAAGCTAATGATTATTATAGGTAAATAATTAATGATAGTGGAGAAATTTTAAGTTGGGCAAGAGAGTCTTTTATCATCTTCGATACTGGAAAATATTATACGTGTAATGGTTGTCAGGCAATTGCATTCCCTATATCTATCTATTATTCGTATTCTCAAGGGGCATTCACATCATTATACAAGTTAGCTCAAATGGACCCTGTCGTACCTGGATCTAATAAGCTATGAATAAGGGTAGCCGGTTGCTTACTACAGGACACAAATGTTAGAGAGCTAGCAAGTGCACTTCATTAATGGTGTAGTTTTAATATGAAACTTAATTCTGGCCCAACAATTAGCATGGGGACCCAGAAACTAATCAGCTGACTCAGGTCAAGACTGAATATTTTAGTTACAACACAAACAATATGAGAAACACTGTTAACCAAATACACATGAAATTACAAAGACTTCTAATTCCAGACCTGCTCAATAATTAATCCTTATACTGGCCCTTCACAGTCTACTTGCCCGTAACTATTACGAATCATTACCGTTTTTTGCAGGTAACTGTCATACTGTACTGAAATTTCTGTAAGAACGATCTTTAAGATGAATACTTTATATCTTTTCTTGACAATTGTGCTTTGATGAAACTTTATCTATCATATGTGGGATACTTGAGAACTCATGCCCGCTGAATAACTACGAAATTTACTACTCTACAAAGTTTATTGACTGTAGTGAAAGTTTAATAAAATTACTTTTCAACTCAGTAAAATAGGATACTCGGAAATATCGTAGAATCTGAGATAGTACCCCGTCTACGTAAATGCTTAAGGTTAAATACAGGTGTTCATCACAAAGTTTAAAGAATATAAACTTATTATTGAAGAAGAAACCACAAACAGGTCGATACAGTTTATACAGTACCCAACTGATTCTTTGAGATGAAGGAGGTGGCAGTGTCGATCTCTTATGGCTAACCGAAAAAGACAGCAAAAGTATCCCTGGCTCTTGCTGTGTATCAAATTCTAAAAATTCTCTTCTTATCGTCGGGTTTTCCTAGTACAGAGCTAACCAAAGAAATCCACGAATAATATGCCAAATTACTATATTACACGATATTGCTGTTCAACTTCCCTCGTTCATTTAACAAGATGCGAACACTTTCCACGCTAGCCACCGACTAACTCAGGCCACAGACGAGCTTTGCCGTTCGACCGCCAGATTTCTATTCCCGCGAAGCTAGTCTCGTTGCAGAGGGAGTTCGCTCCGTGTTTTACGTGACGACAACCATACATGGTGACAATTATTGAACTATATGATATAAAATCGTCATAACTTCTGAAAGGTTTGCGTTAGGGCGTTCAAACTGCACGGTTGGCCGAGGGGCATGATGGGAATTAGCATGGTTTGGAATGCTTTTCATTTGGAAGGGTTCGTCAAGAAGCAAAATTGGCTCATTTGGGGGACTGAGAATCCACATTTCGTGATCGAGAAGTCTCTTCACCCTGAACTGGTGACTGCGTGGTGTGCAGTGTCCAGTCACGGAACAATCGGTGCGATATTCCTTGTTGGCACGGTGGCTACCGCATGGTACGTGAAGGTTTTGGAGGATGATTTCATCACCATTATCCAAAGATACCCTGATTTCGACAAGGTGTGGTTCATACAAGACGAAGCTCGATCCCATCGAAGCAGGAGAGTATTTGATGTCCTGGAGGAGCACTTTAGGGACCGCATTCTGACTCTGGGGTATCCAGAGGCCACTGGTAGGCGCCTCGATTGACCACCATATTCTCCGGATGTGAACATAGGCGTCTCCTTTTTGTGGGGCTATGTGAAAGACAAGGTGTACAACAATAACCCAATAACCATTGCTGAGCGGAAAACAGCCATTCAGAAGTATCGACAGCATCGATGTTCCGACATTTCAGCGGGTCATGCAGAATTTCATTATTCGTATGCGCCACATCATCGCCAACGATGGCAGGCATATCGAACATGTCATAACCTAAATCTAAATACATTTATGACGTTTACATGTTGAATAAAGTGTGTGCACGCCGTAGTTTGCAACTAATTTACATTTTTTGTATAGTTCAATAATTGTCTCCCTGTCCATGCCCTATGCGCGAACAGCATTACAAGCGAAGTTTTAACACTTTCATTCTTTCACAGTGTATTACCTTTAAAATTAAATCCATAGATTAATTGCAATTACATAATTGGTCATAAGTAATAAATAAAACATTTACACAGATGTTACATCAAAGAGCGTAGTTATACAAAATTCACATTAAGTAAAAACAGTCAAAGAAGTTTGATAAGACAGTTGTAACAGTTATAGGTAATAACGATAATAGTGTTGCAGCTGCTTTCAAGAAGGATCTGTGAATCATTCCCACACCTGCAGATCAGGATGAGGGAGTCCGCGTAGTACAGACACACGTCAAGACATACGCATTCTGCTAGCCGCGGTGGCCAAACAAACATCATTCAGGGATGAAATCCGGGCGTATGTTGCACATGCTAAGTCATCAGGGACGATTGGGAGCACTCTGCTTGCAGCAGATCACGTGTGCTTCTGACCATTTCACCACTGACACCACGATACTGCCAAGCATGACTACTCTGGTGTCGTGAAAGACTTGACTGGATGCTCTTTGTCTTAAATGATGAGCGTAGGTTATGTCTGTACGCGAGTGATGGAAATGGTAATGAGCGTTTGGCGTCGTTGGCCGCGGGGCCCTTTACGGGGCGACCTGGGCGCCGGATGGGGATGAAATGATGATGAAGACAGCACAATACCCAGTCACTGAGCGAAGAAAATCCCCGACCCAGCCGGGAATAGAACCCGGGCCCGTTAGGATGGCAGTCCGTCACGCTGAATATTTTTTTTTTTAGGAGAAACAGAAACTTTTGTTGTTGTTGTTGTGGTCTTCAGTCCTGAGACTGGTTTGATGCAGCTCTCCATGCTACTCTATCCTGTGCAAGCTTCTTCATCTCCCAGTACCTACTGCAACCTACATCCTTCTGAATCTGCTTAGTGTATTGATCTCTTGGTCTCCCTCTACGATTTTTACCCTCCACGCTGCCCTCCAATGCTAAATTTGTGATCCCTTGATGCCTCAAAACATGTCCTACCAACCGATCCCTTCTTCTAGTCAAGTTGTGCCACAAACTTCTCTTCTCCTCAATCCTGTTCAATACCTCCTCATTAGTTACGTGATCTACCCACCTTATCTTCAGCATTCTTCTGTAGCACCACATTTCGAAAGCTTCTATTCTCTTGTTGTCCAAACTGGTTATCGTCCATGTTTCACTTCCATACATGGCTACACTCCATACAAATACTTTCAGAAACGACTTCCTGACACTTAAATCTATACTCGATGTTAACAAATTTCTCTTCTTCAGAAACGATTTCCTTGCCATTGCCAGTCCACATTTTATATCCTCTCTACTTCGACCATCATCAGTTATTTTACTCCCTAAATAGCAAAACTCCTTTACTACTTTAAGTGTCTCATTTCCTAATCTAATCCCCTCAGCATCACCCGATTTAATTTGACTACATTCCATTATCCTCGTTTTGCTTTTGTTGATGTTCATCTTATATCCTCCTTTCAAGACACTGTCCATTCCGTTCAACTGCTCTTCCAAGTCCTTTGCTGTCTCTGACAGAATTACAATGTCATCGGCGAACCTCAAAGTTTTTACTTCTTCTCCATGAATTTTAATACCTACTCCGAATTTTTCTTTTGTTTCCTTTACTGCTTGCTCAATATACAGATTGAATAACATCGGGGAGAGGCTACAACCCTGTCTCACTCCCTTCCCAACCACTACTTCCCTTTCATGCCCCTCGACTCTTATAACTGCCATCTGGTTTCTGTACAAATTGTAAATAGCCTTTCGCTCGCTGTATTTTACCCCTGCCACCTTCAGAATTTGAAAGAGAGTATTCCAGTTAACGTTGTCAAAAGCTTTCTCTAAGTCTACAAATGCTAGAAACGTAGGTTTGCCTTTTCTTAATCTTTCTTCTAAGATAAGTCGTAAGGTCAGTATTGCCTCACGTGTTCCAACATTTCTACGGAATCCAAACTGATCTTCCCCGAGGTCCGCTTCTACCAGTTTTTCCATTCATCTGTAAAGAATTCGCGTTAGTATTTTGCAGCTGTGACTTATTAAACTGATAGTTCGGTAATTTCCACATCTGTCAACACCTGCTTTCTTTGGTATTGGAATTGTTATATTCTTCTTGAAGTCTGTGGGTATTTCGCCAGTCTCATACATCTTGCTCACCAGACGGTAGAGTTTTGTCATGACTGGCTCTCCCAAGGCCATCAGTAGTTCTAATGGAATGTTGTCTACTCCCGGGGCCTTGTTTTGACTCAGGTCTTTCAGTGCTCCGTCAAACTCTTCACGCAGTATCTTATCTCCCATTTCATCTTCATCTACATCCTCGTCCACTTCCATAATACTGTCCTCAAGTACATCGCCCTTGTATAAACCCTCTATATACTCCTTCCACATTTCTGCCTTCCCTTCTTTGCTTAGAACTGGGTTGCCATCTGAGCTCTTGATATTCATACAAGTGGTTCTCTTCTCTCCAAATGTCTCTTTAATTTTCCTGTAGGCAGTATCTATCTTACCCCTAGTGAGACAAGCCTCTACATCCTTACATTTGTTCTCTAGCCATCCCTGCTTAGCCATTTTGCACTTTCTGTCGATCTCATTTTTGAGACGTTTGTATTCCCTTTGGCCTGCTTCATTTACTGCATTTTTATATTTTCTCCTTTCATCAATTAAATTCAATATTTCTTCTGTTACCCAAGGATTTCTATTAGACCTCGTCTTTTTACCTACTTGATCCTCTGCTACCTTCACTACTTCATCCCTCAGAGCTACCCATTCTTCTTCTACTGTATTTCTTTCCCCCATTCCTGTCAATTGTTCCCTTATGCTCTCGCTGAAACTCTCTACAACCTCTGGTTCTTTCAGTTTATCCAGGTCCCATCTCCTTAAATTCCTACCTTTTTGCAGTTTCTTCAGTTTCAATCTGCAGTTCATAACCAATAGATTGTGGTCAGAATCCACATCTGCCCCTGGAAATGTCTTACAATTTAAAACCTGGTTCCTAAATCTCTGTCTTACCATTATATAATCTATCTGATACCTATTAGTATCTCCAGGATTCTTCCAGGTATACAACCTTCTTTTATGATTCTTGAACCAAGTGTTAGCTATGATTAAGTTATGCTCTGTGGAAAATTCTACAAGGCGGCTTCCTCTTTCATTTCTTCCCCCCAATCCGTATTCACCTACTATGTTTCCTTCTCTCCCTTTTCCTACTGACGAATTCCAGTCACCCATGACTATTAAATTTTCATCTCCCTTCACTACCTGAATTATTTCTTTTATCTCGTCATACATTTCATCAATTTCTTCATCATCTGCAGAGCTAGTTGGCATATAAACTTGTACTACTGTAGTAGGCATGGGCTTTGTGTCTATCTTGGCCACAATAATGCGTTCACTATGCTGTTTGTAGTAGCTAACCCGCACTCCTATTTTTTTATTCATTATTAAACCTACTCCTGCATTACCCCTATTTGATTTTGTATTTATAACCCTGTAGTCACCTGACCAGAAGTCTTGTTCCTCCTGCCACCGAACTTCACTAATTCCCACTATATCTAACTTCAACCTATCCATTTCCCTTTTTAAATTTTCTAACCTACCTGCCCGATTAAGGGATCTGACATTCCACGCTCCGATCCGTAGAATGCCAGTTTTCTTTCTCCTGATAACGACGTCCTCTTGAGTAGTCCCCGCCCGGAGATCCGAATGGGGGACTATTTTACCTCCGGAATATTTTACCCAAGAGGACGCCATCATCATTTAATCATACAGTAAAGCTGCATGTCCTCGGGAAAAATCACGGCTGCAGTTTCCCCTTGCTTTCAGCCGTTCGCAGTACCAGCACAGCAAGGCCGTTTTGGTTAATGTTACAAGGCCAGATCAGTCAATCATCCAGACTGTTGCCCCTGCAACTACTGAAAAGGCTGCTGCCCCTCTTCAGGAACCACACGTTTGTCTGGCCTCTCAACAGATACCCCTCCGTTGTGGTTGCACCTACGGTACGGCCATCTGTATCGCTGAGGCACGCAAGCCTCCCCACCAACGGCAAGTTCCATGGTTTATGGGGGAAGCAGAAACTTTTATTATTCACAAAATAAACATAGTACATCGTGACACATGATAACTGTCCTGGAAGGAACCTCGCTGCCGTCCTACAATGCAGCATGAAATAACAATAAAATTAAAGTGGGGGCCACCTCTGGCACCCTAAAGAAAAGTATTTATAGATATGAAAACAAAATTTGTAGTACATCCATTTGCTATCTTTGCAAGCGTTAGTTTTTCCTAGGTCGCATACTCGCATAGTGTCCTTAGCTGATCACTTTACTTGGTCGGTTTCACAACGACAGCACCACCGCTCATCTTCGCGCTCCCGGCATACCCCAAGTATATGGTGGGTCCGTAAAAACCGTTACTAGGAAGTAGGCATACCAATCCTTGTACTTGTGTAGCCGTAATAGTTTTGTGTGTTCATCTTGCAAGTATTGCCAGTAATCCAGGACGTTCGGTACGGTCTGACGTGTGTCTCTATAGATGTAACGGACCGTCATACCTGTGATCCACGCCACTGCGTTCGTCTGGTTTGATGCGGCCCGCCACGAATTCCTTTCCTGTGCTAACCTCTTCATCTCAGAGTAGCACTTGCAACCTACGTCCTCAATTATTTGCTTGACGTATTCCAATCTCTGTCTTCCTCTACAGTTTTTGCCCTCTCTGTCCCTTCTCCTTATCAGTGTTTTCCACATATTCCTTTCCTCTCCGATTCTGCGTAGAACCTCCTCATTCCTTATCAGTCCACCTAATTTTCAACATTCGTCTATAGCACCACATCTCAAATGCTTCGATTCTCTTCTGTCCCGGTTTTCCCACAATCCATGTTTCACTACCATACAATGCTGTACTCCAGACGTACATCCTCAGAAATTTCTGCCTCAAATTAAGGCCGGTATTTGATATTAGTAGACTTCTCTTGGCCAGAAATGCCTTTTTTGCCATAGCGAGTCTGCTTTTGATGTCCTCCTTGCTCCGTCCGTCATTGGTTATTTTACTGCCTAGGTAGCAGAATTCCTTAACTTCATTGACTTCGTGAGCATCAATCCTGATGTTAAGTTTATTGCTGTTCTCATTTCTACTACTTCTCATTACCTTCGTCTTTCTCCGATTTACTCTCAAACCATACTGTGTACTCATTAGACTGTTCATTCCGTTCAACAGATCATTTAATTCTTCTTCACTTTCACTCTGGATAGCAATGTCATTAGCGAATCGTATCATTGATATCCTTTCACCTTGTATTTTAATTCCACTCCTGAACCTTTCTTTTATTTCCATCGTTGCTTCCTCGATGTACAGATTGAAGAGTAGGGGCGAAAGGCTACAGCCTTGTCTTACACCCTTCTTAATACGAGCACTTTGTTCTTGATCGTCAACTCTTATTATTCCCTCTTGGTTGTTGTACATATTGTATATGACCCGTCTCTCCCTATAGCTTACCCCCACTTTTTTCAGAATCTGAACAGCTTGCACCATTTTATATTGTCGAACGCTTTTTCCAGGTGGACAAATCCTATGAAAGTGTCTTGATTTTTCTTTAGCCTTGCTTCCATTATTAGCCGTAACGTCAGAATTGCCTCTCTCGTCCCTTTACTTTTCCTAAAGCCAAACTGATCGTCACCTAGCGCATTCTCAATTTTCTTTTCCATTCTTCTGTATATTATTCTTGTAAGCAGCTTCGATGCATGAGCTGTTAAGCTGATTGTGCGATAATTCTCGCACTTGTCAGCTCTTGCCGTCTTCGGAATTGTGTGGATGATGCTTTTCCGAAAGTCAGATGGTATGTCGCCAGACTCATATATTCTACACACCAACGTGAATAGTCGTTTTGTTGCCACTTCCCCCATTGATTTTAGAAATTCTGATGGAATGTTATCTATCCCTCCTGCCTTATTTGACCGCAAGTCCTCCAAAGCTCTTTTAAATTCCGATTCTAATACTGGATCCCCCATCTCTTCTAAATCGACTCCTGTTTCTTCTTCTATCACGTCAGACAAATCTTCACCCTCATAGAGGCTTTCAATGTATTCTTTCCACCTATCTGCTCTCTCCTCTGCATTTAACAGTGGAATTCCCGTTGCACTTGTAACCTCCCCCTCACTTATCGACCTTAATGACAGTGAAAAATTGAACCGCGTGTACCTAATGGGAAATTTGGGAAAGCAATCGTCACCGAAGTTAATCTGTCGGTAAAGAGGGAGGAAAGGGTTACATCTAAATGAAAGGAAAAATGCAAATGAAACTGGTGGAAATTAATTTTGAAAAGGGGTAAAGTTAATAAAGAAAGTAAATGTGCGGCCGTTACGTCAACAATTAACTAGTGGTAATTAGATATTTGAGATTTGGAGGAAATCACGGTCGCCTGTCCTAAGGACAATTACTATAGTAACTGAAAAAGAAAGGTTATTACACATATAATTAGCACTAGAAGCGTGGCAACTGAAGGTTGACACGTGTAGTGTGAAAACTGAAAGTTTGTCAGAAGTAATAAATTTCGCTACACTCTGACTTAATTTAGCAAAAGAGTTAATAAAACCGGAAAATCGAAAGTTAATTTAGTGACTGAAGTTAATAGTGAGCTTTCTTTCTGAAGCACATCGAAATCCAGCAGAATACGGTTAGTCTTGGACTACCTCAACAATCATTTCAAAAGCAACTTGACTCTACGCAATTTAGAAACAAGAGATTTAACTTTGAACTTGAATTAAATGATTCTGAATAATTAACAATAATAAAATTTAGTACGTACCAAGCTGAGCTGCAGTCACAGGTAAGCTAAAATATGCTAACAAAACTCGCACTCTTGATTTGTGCTTGTGTATCTAACTATTGTAGCCAGCTATGCTTTAACTGCACTTGGAAACTAAAGTAATGAAATGCAATGATAGTACTTTAATGCTGGCGTCTGAATTTCAACGACACTCGGTTTCATTTCGGAAAAGGAAGGGACCCTGCTTGGTAATGCAATTGGGACAATGAGCAACAAAGGTTCATGCTGAGTTGCTGTAATTTTGCGAGGCAAATGGAACAATTTGAAAAGCTGAGGTCTGCCATACAGTTCTGAAACTTTACGTGCTTTTGGTCTTCCTTGTTAGTTGATTGAAGGTTTGAAGCCGTCGATCGAGGAGGTAGCGACAGTCACTCATTGTCGGCCGTCGCTGTTGCAGAAGCTGGATGTTGGCGCGCGTTCTTCTCAACACGGTCACCAGACGAAACGGGCTCTTGATGTGCGCCAGCTAATGCTTCCCGTCCGCGACACCATGTCAGAAACTATCATCGCAAGTCGAGCGCAATTACATGCTGCTAAACCCCGAAAGCGCGGCAACTCGCGGGAGCGTCACACCACACACCTGCTCCACTCGCTACTCCAGCCAGACCCCCACTGCTCTGCCCGCGCTCCACGCGGCAGAGTTAACACTACCAAAGATCCTACACACTTTGATTCTTCACACGACCTATCGATGTAATCGTTCGATAGCAGTTTTCCCTAGGCAAGACCCAGCGTAAAAATACAAATAATATTTACGAAACAAACCAATTATACACCGACATAAATGCATATATATATATATATATATATATATATATATATATACATACACAAATAGTAAAACAATTACAATATATAAAGGCACAGAAATGTCATATTCAGGTAACAAATTAAGGAAAAAACTTACAGTACAACAGATGGAAATAGGAGGATATGCATTTCCGGCGTTACACACTCTTAATATTACCACCGTTGCTTTTAATGTCACCAAAGGCTGTTTTGACTTTCCTGTATGCTGAGTCTGTCCTTCCGACAATCATATCTTTTTCGATGTCTTCACATTTTTCCTGCAGCCATTTCGTCTTAGCTTCCCTGCACTTCCTGTTTATTTCATTCCTCAGCGACTTGTATTTCTGTATTCCTGATTTCCCCGGAACATGTTTGTACTTCCTCCTTTCATCAATCAACTGAAGTATTTCTTCTGTTAGCCATGGTTTCTTCGCAGCTACCTTCTTTGTACCTATGTTTTCCTTCCCAACTTCTGTGATGGCTCTTTTTAGAGATGTCCATTCCTCTTCAACTGTACTGCCTACTGCGCTATTCCTTATTGCTGAATCTATAGCGTTAGAGAACTTCAAACGTACCTCGTCATTCCTTAGTACTTCCGTATCCCACTTCTTTGCGTATTGATTCTTCCTGACTAATGTCTTGAACTTCAGCCTACTCTTCATCACTACTATATTGTGATATGAGCCTGTATCTGCTCCTGGGTACGCCTTACAATTCAGTATCTGATTTCGGAATCTCTGTCTGACCATGATGTAATCTAATTGAAATCTTCCCGTATCTCCCGGCCTTTTCCAAGTATACCTCCTCCTCTTGTGATTCTTGAACAGGGTATTCGCTATTACTAGCTGAAACTTGTTACAGAACTCAATTAGTCTTCCTCCTCTTTCATTCCTTGTCCAAAGCCCATATTCTGCTGTAACCTTTTCTTCTACTCCTTCCCCTACAACTGCATTCCAGTCGCCCATGACTATTAGATTTTCGTCCCCCTTTACATACTGCATTACCCTTTCAATATCCTCATACACTTTCTCTATCTGTCCATCTTCAGCTTGCGACGTCGGCATGTATACCTGAACTATCGTTGTCGGTCTGCTGTCGATTCTGATTAGAACAACTCGGTCACTGAACTGTACACAGTAACACACCCTCTGCCCTACCTTCCTACTCATAACGAATCCTACACCTGTTATACCATTTTCTGCTGCTGTTGATATTACCCGATACTCATCTGACCAGAAATCCTTGTCTTCTTTCCACTTCACTGACCCCTACTATATCTAGATTGAGCCTTTGCATTTCCCTTTTCAGATTTTCTAGTTTCCCTACCACGTTCAAGCTTCTGACATTCCACACCCCGACTCGTAGAACGTTATCCTTCTGCTGATTATTCAATCTTTTTCCCATGGTAACCTCCCCCTTGGCAGTCCCCTCCCGGAGATCCGAATGGGGGACTATTCCGGAATCTTTTGCCAATGGAGAGATCATCATGACACTTCTTCAATTACAGGCCACATGTCCTGTGGATACACGTTACGTGTCTTTAATGCAGTGGTTTCCATTGCCTTCTGCATCCTCATGTCGTTGATCATTGCTGATTCTTCCGCCTTTAGGGGCAATTTCCCACCCTTAGGACAAGAGAGTTCCCTGAACCTCTATCCGCTCCTCCGCCCTCTTTGACAAGGCCGTTGGCAGAATGAGGCTGACTTCTTATGCCGGAAGTCTTCGGCCGCCAAGGCTGATTACTTATCAAAATTTAGGCAGTGGCGGGGATCGAACCCGGGACCGAAGACGTTTTCGATTATGAATCAAAGACGCTACCCCTAGACCACGGGTCTTATGACGCGTAAAATACGTTTCCTCTGGAAAAAATACTATGTCAGGAGAGACTGCTGTATAGATAGTGCGCCGCATGGACGCTATTATCTTTCTTGCGAGAGTCCAGACAGCCAATGACTCGTCGCAGACCAGCCGATGGTCGTCCGTATCCAGCACGCCGCATTGCTGACACAAGGGCGAATCCGCCAAATGTATTGCGTACTTTTTATCATTCGTAGGGTGTTTTCGGTTCACGACAATGTACCACGTTGATCTGACTGTTGTAGGTAGGTGGTGGGGGGTGGGGTGGGGTGGACCGTGCGCCACACCGCGTGCCAATTAACAGCTGGATGTTTCCGTTCCACCCTATTCCGGGCGATCTGTCGAAGAAGCAGATGGTACACGTCCTTCGATGTCGACTGTCGGGTCGTCGGTAAACGATGATGAACGTTCAAAAATGGTTCAAATGGCTCTGAGCACTATGGGACTCAACTGCTGAGGTCATTAGTCCCCTAGAACTTAGAACTAGTTAAACCTAACTAACCTAAGGACGTCACACACATCCATGCCCGAGGCAGGATTCGAACCTGCGACCGTAGCGGTCACGCGGTTCCAGACTGAAGCGCCTTTAACCGCACGGCCACACCGGCCGGCCGATGATGAACGTGCGCACATACGTTAACGGGGGCGATATATGGCCGACACTGACTGGAGGAAGATGCGATGTTGGTACTAGTTCTTCGATGATCGCCCCCATAAGCGAGTGATTCCTGTTGCGCCACCGTTTGAGCATAGTATTAATATACATGGGACGCGCCTTCTCGTGCACGTTCACTAAACCAACGCCCCCCTCTCGCGCTGGGAGGGTAAGCGTGTTGTACTGTACCTTGAAGAGATGTCCCAGGCATACATAGTACCCAAAAGCCGCCTGAATCCTCATAGCCATCGCGCGCGTCAAGGGGAGGTGTGTCAGGTGGCACATCATGGGCGCGAGATAAATGTTGACGAGTAACACTCGCTGCAGCATATCCATTGACCGTAGGGCGTTTAGTCGTACTACCATGCGGACTCCGAGTAAAAGCCTTCGGTAGTTGTCCGCAGCCGTTCCCGCTGTCTCCTTATGAAAGGTGATACCCAAACAGCGGAGGGTTTGCACCGCAGGTAACGGTCCTTCCGTTCCTGGTTCTAGTCCACGCCCCACATGCATGAATTTTGATTGTCGGTAGTTGACCACACTTCCAGCTGCCCTCCCATACGTCTGTAGCCAATCCAGTGCTGTTTGAGTCTCCCCCTCATTCCGTACGAGGAACACAATGTCATCCGCGTATGCTCTGCATTTGAATGATAAATGCCGTAGGGAGATCCCGGTAAGACGGCGGCGAAGGCCTGCGAGGCACGGTTCTAAGGCGATCGCATAAAGGAGGATCGACAAGGGGCAACCCTGTCTCACTGATCTTAAGATCTTAAAATACTCAGTTCTCCCTCCGTTGACCACCATCGCTGATCTGGCGCCATGCAACAGCCGCATCACAACAGTGGTCAGTAAGGGCGAGACACCCATCTTGTTCATCACCGCCGCGAGGTACACATGATCCACGCGATCAAAAGCATGATCGAAATCTACTGCAACCATCGCACCCCGGAGGCGGCATGCAGCGGCGAGGGCGACGACGTCACGATAGTCTCCCAAGGCGGTGTGGATATTACTGATGCCGCCAAGACAAGTCTGTTCGGCATGTATTCGGTTCTCCAGCGACTTTTTGATACGACTGCCCAGGATGCGCATGAAGATCTTGTAGTCACTATTAAGGAGGGTCAAGGGGCGATAATCACAAGGCCGTTTGCCACCACGGGGCTTTGGTATCGATATCATGAGCCCTTCCGTGAATTGAATGTGAACCGGAACTTCTTGTCGCAGAAGCTCATTAAACATGCATAGCCACATCGGTGTCATAATGGTCACAAAGGCACGGTACAATTCCAACGGGAATCCGTCTGGACCTGGGGACTTGTTGCAGGCACCTCGTGTAATCGCTTCCTCCAGCTCTTCACACGTAATTTCAGATAACCCGTCCACTTCCCCGTTCACACTCGTCGCATCTGGGATCTCTTCCAGGACGTTCCCCAGCTCCCTCTGACCCTCCCCGTTGCTCGCAAAGCATCTGCTAAAATGATCCGTAAACGCCTGTGCTATGTCCCTTTGTGCCGTAAAACGACGGCCATCGCCGAGATCGAGCTCATGTATTAAATTCCTTCGTCTTCTTCGTCTTTCCTTTATCACATAATGCATCGAGGGAACCTCGTTAGGCAGGAAATCCTGCGACCTCGCGCGTATCATCGTACCTGCCATCCTCAGCGTCGCAAGTTGTACCAACTTCGCCTTAACTCGGTGGACGGCCGTCTGGCGTTCTGGTGTAGGTGGTTGAGCTAACAGTTCCCGGAGAGCCGTAAAGTAAAACTCAGTGGTCGTGCGCTGCCATTGAGAAACCTCCTTCCCGTAACCTATTAACGTCCTCCGTGAAGCTGGCTTTGCACACTCGATCCATCACTGCAGGACAGAACGGAAAGAATATCGTCGACGGAGGCAGCCATGCCACGCGTCCTCCACCATGCGTCGGCATTCTGCATCTCGCAGGTGGGAGACGTTCATCTTCCAATTACCCCTCTGTCTCCATACCTGCTGTCTATCAAGGTTAACCGTACAAATATATGCCTCGTGGTCTGTAAACGCTGTCGGCCATATTTCTGCGTCCACCATCGACATTGCTAACGCCCTTGAAACGTAGATCCGATCCAAACGGCTCGCGGAGTGGCTAGTAATAAATGTATATCCTGGTTGGTTGCGATACTTCAGGTCCCATGTATCGACTAATTCCATCCCGGTGACCAGCTCCCTAAGTTCTTGGCTAGTAGTATAGTTGGTTTGTTGGTCCTTTCTGTCGAGCACACAATTAAAATCTCCGCCGAGTATGCAACCATCGTATCGTCCCTGGAACAACGGTGTAACCTCATGGGCGTAAAAATCTGCTCTGTCCCTCCTCTTATCCGAGCCTGACGGTGCGTATATGTTGATCAAACGTATTCACGGCCGTACCTCGGGCAGAAGGCAAATACTCTACTTCGTTTGCACGTATCCCTTCCTTTAATAGTATAGCTGTGCCAACGCCTCTCTCGTCACACGGGGAACAGTAAATGTCGTAACCGTAAAAGTCCGAGGGGGGAAATACCCAAACTTCCTGTAATAGTGCTATGTCTAAATCCGCAGCCTTTATCATGTCACTGAGCATCTTGATTTTTACCGGCGTCCCAATGCTATTGATGTTAACAGACCCTATCCGATAAGCTTGTTGCAACGTAGATAGGGTACCGTACGGTCGCTAATTCTACCGTACATAGGCTGCTGTCGTACTAACGTCCCCCGCCGTCCCCTCATATGGTCTGCCGTTATTCCGCGCACTCTTCCGGTCTTACACCGGGAGAGTGCGTGGGAGCAGTTCCTCCGGCATCTTCTGTTCCCCACGGGGGTGGCTCTTCTGACCAGTCCCCTAGTGTCCCATCGTTGTCGTGCGGTGCAGCCGCCGTAGCCTCCTCAGTAGCCTTGAAACGTCCCCTTAGAAAAATTGTACACGACTGTGCTTAACCTGATACACAATATTTTTAGCGCAACGCAATCTGACTTTCAAAAATCTCTACAAAAGAATGGGCCCTGACTAACATTAAACTATACCTTTCACAAATCACTTACCTCACAAAAATCTTCGCTACTCAAGCTACTGCAATACAGCGAGCGCCACTACTGCCAGCTAAATAAAAGATTCAAACTATGGAAGGCACTAACTACTGATAGGGATAGTTAGCAAATGAAAGATATTAATAGAGAACAAACACTGTATTTACCTTAATAGTCATAATATATACAGCAGTTCATGACAAATTACAAAACTCCGCCATCTCTCTCCCCACATCCACCACTGCTGGCGGCTCACCTCCAACTGCTCAACGCTATGCGCTGTTCACAGCCAACTGCCTAACACTACAATGGCGAGTATTACAACAATGCAAAGCAGCCACAGGCTGCACACAGCACAGCCAGTGATTTTCATACAGAGGTGGCGTTACCAATAAAAAAACCTAAACAGCCTACTTACATAGCCCCCATGCTCCCCACAAAAAATTTTACAAATTGTGTTGGACAGTGGCCAATACAGATTTGAAGAAATTTTTCATAATTACAATAACAAAGATATCAAATGCACACACTTATTGATACAATGTTGGTCAAAAGCTAAAATTATCTCACAGTCCATAAAGACAGTCCTGATCATTCATCACATTGCAGTGTTTTTCTCAAAGTCTGAGCAGTAAAAGAAAATGCACACGGAAGTAGTGGATTTCCATGCAGTCTTGAAGAAGTATCGTGGTCCTTCCAACGGAAAGACAGTGCTGACTCTCGACATGCAGACAGGTCATGGGCCACAACAGAGCAAACCCACAGCGGAGTCAGTCGAAGTTTTGAAGAGTATTGGTGGGTAGGTCATCACAGAGCAGATCCACTGTAGTCCTGGTAGAGATTGCGGTATTGGTGGGCCACCAAAGATGCAGACCCACTGCAGTCCTTGTAGAAATAATGGTATTGATGGATCATCAGCGATGTAGACCCACTGTAGTCCTTGTAGAGATAATGGTACTGGTGGGTCATCAAAGATGCAGACCCACTGTAGTCCTTGTAGAGATGATGGTACTGGTGGGTCATCAAAGATGCAGACCCACTGTAGTCCTTGTAGAGATAATGGTACTGGTGGGCCACCAGAGGTGCAGACCCACTGCAGTCCTTGTAGAGATGGCCAGCAGCCATCTGTTGTGACTGTGCAGGTGCACAATCACCATTGAAGAGTCTTGCGGATAATATAGCAAGTCCATAACCACCACTTGTGCACTCACAAAGTTTTTGGAATTGTCCTTAGAACCAGCAATGCTGTTATCCAGTCCCTTGCTGAATTATTAACACACGTGCAAACACTAACAGTCCCTACTTTTCACATATTGTCCATATACTATGGCCAACAGAAACGTGTGCAGTGAAATGTAACTTACAAGTTACTTAATTTGATGACCTGGTGTCAATTACAATTTTATAACATGAGAATACAATTACAAAGGTACAAAATACATCATTAAAGAACATAACAATACAGATAACATTTGTAGTAAAACAGGTGTTACAAAAGAATAGAAATAGACATATACGTCAGTGTTACAGGAATTATGACATGAGTACCTACATAAAAGATCAGAATAATTATTGAAACATCGACTTCACACATGAGCATTAAAACAAAACAGAATAAATAATGTCTAAGCATCTTTACAAAGTAAATAACATATTATCAATGCAAATTATATTTGAGGATAACAGTATTCCTCATCATAGTGAATGTAACTTAGTATTAGAAGAGAAAAAAGTTCTATGAAACAGTACACAGAGACAGGAAGAAAACAAATACACAAGGGTGCACAAGCACATAGGGGGATAACACAATGGAAAGGACAGGGTTCGTTTTCAGTGTAACTTTTGGTACTGCAGTATTTTGCGAACAAAACCTTTTTTGTTCTTGGAGATCTCCCTTCGTTCATCATTATTTCCAAAAAGTCCTATCAATACCTGCTTTCTCTACTCTGTTCATATTTCTTTCAAAATAATTACAGATCATTGTACAATACTCATTTTGGCCCAAAACGTTTTCATATACCTTCAATGCATTTCTTTCCATTCATCACAACTAGTTTCTTATATAGTCTACCCCCTCTTAAGCTAACTTAAATCTACTGAGCTCAGATGCTAAACTAAGGAACGAGGCAATGCAGCAGCACATAAAACAATTAACGCAAACAGCAATGACAAAAAAGTGCAGATTTGCAAAGGAAGCAGCATTTTAGAAATTAGCGAAGCAATTGCAATATTACGACTAATATAAGGCAATGTGCAGCAAACAAGAAAAATAAATCTGGCTTAGCAGAGTAACACAAATTAAAATTCAGTAGCACTATGCCTGGCAAACAGCATAACTTATACCTAAACATGACAAAGTTCAAGCAGAAAAAGTATTACATTAAAAATGGCCATGTCTAATACCTATGTCACATCTTAACACTAGAGTGATGCATCACAATTTATTCTACAAAAGAAATTAACAAGTACTTGAAAAGAAAACTATGATTGCAGTTCCTGTGAAGGTAAATGTCTTTTTGTGCTCCCTCATTTTTTTTGAAAAAATTATTATTTACTCGATCTGTAGACAGAAAATATTTATATTAGTACATCTATAAAATTTTATTTTAACCAATGCTGCAGTGCAGCTAGAAACTAGATATCTAATGAAATAAGCAATTACGTAAACCAAAGCATAAAAATATCATTCAATAGTCATGTGACATTTCATAAGTTAGTAGTCATTCTCTCAACTCTCATAGAAAGACGCTTGTCATAATCAGGTGTGCAGATGTAAAAATATTTCTCGTCATTTCATTAGGCATTTCTGTAAATATCATAAATTAAGAGCTCCACAGTGTCAACATATGTTTTCAAGTTCGACTGTGTCGTTTTTGCGATGCTCTCTACAAAGGAACGTCAATAGCGAGGATAATGGCCTCCCTTTTTTTTTCTACCTGTGCCGCTGAAAAGGGCTCGCAATAATGGGTTTTTTCTCCAGGCGTCTGACACACCTGGCCGCTCACAACGAATTACTTCACGGTCACTTACCTTTGTTAACGAAATATTTACGACAGCAGTTTTCGCTACAGTGACAGTCTCATATAAAAATATCGTAGGTCAAGAATTTGCGTTACAAATCTGTAGAAACAAAATCGTATGAATATAACAGTGTCCAAAAAATTTTCTCCGGCATTGTGATACATTCACGCATTTACACACATTTCATAACTCTTAAAGTACGATTCTCGGTTTACAACATCCTTTTTCACCAGTCAGAGTCCCTACCTTCTATTCATTATTCATATACATATAAACACGTAATCACATTCCTTATATAGCATCAGCTTATTGATCATAAACATACCTCAACAGCATAATACACATCGTCGTCGTAAAAATAACATCATAACACCTCAGTCAAATCTCAAAAACGTCGTAGCTTTCTGCAATAATTTCAAACCCTAAAAAATATTCTCTGCTCATTTCAATAGTGTCATCTACATTCCCAGAGTGACGGACAGAATCGGCCGTATATTGCGCAAACATGGCGTAAAGACGATCTTCAAACCGACAAGGAAGATCAAAGAGTGTCTTAGATCGGCGAAGGAGAAAAGAGACCCACTTGCAATGTCGGGAATATACCGCATACCATGCACATGCGGAAAAGTTTATGTCGGGATGACTGGACGATCCATTAACACCAGGATCAAGGAGCATAAGCGACATTGCAGGTTGGGGCAGGTGGAAAAATCGGCCGTGGCAGAACACGCACTGAATGAGACCGACCACGTAATAAAATTCGCCGACACGGAAGTTCTGGCTGTAGAGAACCACTATCACACGCGCTTGTTCAGAGAAGCTGTAGAAATACAAAAACACGCGAACAGTTTGAACAAGAAAGAGGAAAGCCTTAAGGTAAACGGATCCTGGCTTCCCGTACTGCAGCGAACGACCGTCGCAGGTAGCAAGAGGAGAACCGCACCGGAAATGACCGCGGAGAAGCCCTCGGACGTTGGCGCGCCAGGTACATATAGTCTGCGCCCGCGAGCTCGGCTCCAGTTCACCACCGGCAATGGAGGGTGAAGCTTTGACAATGCCAGCCACTCGTGCTGGCGAAACGTCAGAAAAATCATTAGATGAACGTCGGCCGAAGAACCCGAGACAGAAGCCAATAGGCAGTTTGCCAACAAGTGGCCACGAAAGCCTCAACAATTTTGTATTACGCCTCTACGGGGAGGAGATTTGCAGATTGTACCGACGCCTTGACCAACGACGGAAGAAGAAAGCGCGACTGATGTCCTCTCTCACCTTTCTGTCACGGTGCAGAGATGAATGTGCTACACCAAAGTTCTTGAGATGCAAGCGCCTATTCACCACCGCCCAAGCACATCGTATCTACGACAGAATGGAAAGAGCCGTTCTTCGTGAGCGAATACATACAACACGGAGAGACTTGGCAAGAACGGATCAGGAACTTCTGGACATTTTCTATCAACTAAGTAGCAGAATGCATCGAGACGACTGGGACAAGATCGACAGCATCACTTACAGGAGCATGCAGAACGAACTCGAGCGCTGCACCGAGCGACAGAAGAAAAAGTTTGAAAGATGCCGGAAGCAGACCGACAAGGCGACTCCCGACATGTCACACACAGTGGTCAACCTCACTGAACGACAATTGACCGAAGAGGAAGTGTCTGTTCTTCAAAAAGGAGGGAATTTCGCTATCATCCCGAGAACCATACCTATGGAGGACATCATTGCCAACACCGAAGCAGCCATTCGTGCCCTTCCTTGTGAAAGGGCAGAGGAAATACGCACAGAAACAGCCAGGATACTGCGCCGAGCAAAACCGCCAGCTTGCAACCTTAAGAAAGAAGAGGTAGAAGCCATTAAGAATCTCAACGCCGACAAGAGTATATTGGTACTGCCTGCCGATAAGGGGAATGCGACCGTCGTAATGAAGACCGAAGATTATGAGCAAAAGATCCGAGACCTATTAGATCCGACGACGTACCGAAAACTAAGCGCAGATCCGACGCAACGTATCACACGGAATACGAATCGATTGATCAAGGCGTCTTCTCTGCCGGCGGACATACAGAGTAACCTGCGCAACACAGAAGCCCTACCACCTCGGCTGTATGGATTACCCAAGATCCATAAGAACAACGTTCCACTGAGACCGATCGTTAGCGCTCCTGGATCACCGACATATAAACTGGCAAAACACTTGGCCTCTCTGCTCCAACCACACGTGGGGAAGACCGACACATACATTAAGGACTCAGGACATTTCATTGAGAAGCTGAAGAAACTGAAACTTGCACCAAACGACATCCTGGTCAGCTTTGATGTTGTTTCGTTATTTACGAAAGTGCCACTCAGTGACGCTCTGGAGCACATCGGTTCCATTTTCCCGCTAGACATCAGAAAGCTCTTCCATGCATGTCTCACCACGAGCTATTTCACGTGGAATGGCGACTTCTACGAACAGCTGGAAGGCGTCGCCATGGGTAGTCCTCTCAGTCCAGTGGTGGCCAACTTCTTCATGGAACAATTCGAAGCACAGGCACTGGACTCGGCGACGTGCAAACCGAAGGTGTGGTACAGGTACGTCGATGATACTTTCGTGGTGTGGAGCCATGGTGAAGAACAGCTCGGTGACTTCCTAAGACACTTGAACAGCCCCCATGCCAACATAACATTTACCATGGAAGTAGAAAAGGACAAGAAACTGCCATTTCTAGATGTGCTGATCACAAGGGACGGCGAAAACCTGGGACACAGTGTGTACCGAAAACCGACTCACACGGACCGATACCTGCACAAACTGTCAAACCACCGCCCGAGCCAGAAAAGGGGCATGATTAGTACGCTCGTAACGAGAGCAGGACGAATATGTGAGCCGCAACACCTCAAACGAGAAATGCAACACCCGGAAACAGTCCTGAGGAGCAATGGGTACTCCACAAATTATATTAGAAGTGTAACTGAGCCAAACACTTGGCGAAGTCGAAGTAAGGAACCAGAAAAAGAAATGTCGGGTACGGCCTTTCTGCCATACATTCCCAGAGTGACGGACAGAATCGGCCGTATATTGCGCAAACATGGCGTAAAGACGATCTTCAAACCGACAAGGAAGATCAAAGAGTGTCTTAGATCGGCGAAGGAGAAAAGAGACCCACTTGCAATGTCGGGAATATACCGCATACCATGCACATGCGGAAAAGTTTATGTCGGGATGACTGGACGATCCATTAACACCAGGATCAAGGAGCATAAGCGACATTGCAGGTTGGGGCAGGTGGAAAAATCGGCCGTGGCAGAACACGCACTGAATGAGACCGACCACGTAATAAAATTCGCCGACACGGAAGTTCTGGCTGTAGAGAACCACTATCACACGCGCTTGTTCAGAGAAGCTGTAGAAATACAAAAACACGCGAACAGTTTGAACAAGAAAGAGGAAAGCCTTAAGGTAAACGGATCCTGGCTTCCCGTACTGCAGCGAACGACCGTCGCAGGTAGCAAGAGGAGAACCGCACCGGAAATGACCGCGGAGAAGCCCTCGGACGTTGGCGCGCCAGGTACATATAGTCTGCGCCCGCGAGCTCGGCTCCAGTTCACCACCGGCAATGGAGGGTGAAGCTTTGACAATGCCAGCCACTCGTGCTGGCGAAACGTCAGAAAAATCATTAGATGAACGTCGGCCGAAGAACCCGAGACAGAAGCCAATAGGCAGTTTGTCAACAAGTGGCCACGAAAGCCTCAACAATTTTGTATTGTAAATTGTCACTCATTAGTAGCGTCGTGATAAAATCGTGTAGCTGTCACATAAACTAACCACTGTGTCATCTGGTATTTCGCAGAAAGTACTTTAAATCCAGAATGTATTTTCAAGTAAACCAAAATGTTGCATAAAATCTCATTAGCAGTACTGGTAAATGTTCTAAGTATGTGAGCCTTATAGTCGTTACGTAAACGTGCAACTAACAAGCAAGAATGTACACACACAATAACATTGTGTCGTCTGTTCACAATAACAATGCATTCGTAATTTCTGTTTAAATAAGTTCTCTTGGTTCTTGACTGGATGTTTAACTTCAAACATTGTTGCATGTTAACAGTTTCTTAAGTCTGACAAAGCATACTAGAAATGTGAAGTGAAAAGTTTTATGGCAATGACAAAGTTAAAAAGCAGATTATCATTCAATAAACGGTTTTACATGTGAAATGTCGTGTAACCCTTTGCTCTTCACAGTACTCAGAGTTTCAACTTGAACGTAATTATCATGCGGTATACGTCGGTAAAGAATGCTAAAATTTTTCTCAAGGCTAGCGTCTTATGTTATTTTTCTCGGAGCCAGCGGGCGCACGCGGCTGCCTGCTGTGCGAGTCATTGTCTGTCTCTTTGTTGGCGCGCGCCGTTATTGGGATTAGGAGACCTAACTTCTACAAATTCACTCTGACGAGAAGGCCCTGCCCTGTTTGAATCCCGCCGGTTCTGATGCAATTCAGGTCTGTCGTTACGAATATATCGTCTGTCGTCATGTCGGTAGATTCCGTAGTTTCTTCCTTGTCCGTCACGTGGTGGAGAATTTCTCCCTGAATCGTAACTGCGCGCTGGACCGTTGCGTCTAAAGTTATTCTGTCTCCCTTGATAATAATTATTTTGGTTCCCAAATTGTCTGTTTCCCTGATTGTCTCTGTAATAGTCATTACCGCGGAGAGGTCATCTTTCCCTGTAATTATTACTACTCTGCCAGTGGTTGTCATATGGGTGGTGTCTGTTTTGGTCACGATTTGCGTTGTAAGAATAGCCTTGTCGCGTATTATTTCTGTCATCGCGGAATTGTGACAGATGTGACCTGTAATTGTTGTGTTCCTGTTCTCGCGTTCCGCGATTGTCAGTGTCAATTTCCAGTTCTTGTAAGAGTCCTTGAAAAGCTTCAATGTCGTCTTTACAACGTCCTGCTAAAATAATATGTCGTAAATGTTCAGGCAATTTGATTAAGCAAATGCGGATGAGTTCTGAGGGGCTGTATGGGTTTGAAAGATACTGATTCTTATGCAACATGTCTTCAAAATATTTGACAAGACTGGAAAATTCAGATTGTTCAAAGTGTTTCATCATCATGATGCTATGTTTTACTCGGTCTTGTGTAGCTTGAGACCAATATGCTGAGAGGAAGGCATGGTAAAATTCTCCTTCACTGTGACAATCGTGAATGACCGATCGCATTCTTACAGCTGGTTCATTCTCTAAATAGCCACACATAAATTCTAATCTGTGTTCTAATGACCAGTTGGGAGGAAAACAATGAGAGAATTGATGGAGCCATGCTTGTGGATGAATGTCGTTGCCAGAATTCTTAAATGTTTTGAATTTACGTGTAGTAATGAACAGCTTATAGTCAAAATCATCATGTCGGCGAGTCGCATATCGGTCATTGTTAGGTCGTGTCGGCCGTTCCATCTCAAAATTCGGTGCACATTGCCAATTTCTTTCATAACTTCCGAAATGCCCTGTGTTATTATTTTGCGGCTTTTCCGTATTTCTAAGTCCCTCATCCCGTATTGGGGCGCGAGTGTCCTCTGAAATACATAATTCTTGTATTACCTGTGTCAGCTGATCTTGTACTTCCCGGATTTCTCTTTGGTGTTGATTCAGATTTTGTTTCAGTTTCCTAATTTGTTCGCTCTCTTCTGTGTCATTCAGATTATCATCTACCTTCGTAGATAAATTAGTGAACTGATCCGAAAGTTCGGCTACTTTCTCCGATAGTGTACTTATTTCCTCAGTGTGTTTTTCTGAACCAAGTTTCAGAGTATCTACTGTGTCCTTTAAGTTTTCCTGAGATTTTGCAAGTTGCGTAACCGAATCGGTAGATGCAACTGAGTCAAATTTAGCTTGCAAGGTCTCATGATTTTCATGAACAATAGTTTGCAGTTCTTTTATGGCTGCTTCGTGATTCTGTAATGCATTTTCATGCCGCGAAAAAATAGGTTGAAAATGCTCACAAATTTGTGTTTTTACGTCGTTACAGACTTTTTGACATTTCGATTCGATTTTATGTAACTCAGTAGTTAAATCTTCACGTGTTTGTTCAAGTGTGGTGTGAAGATTTTGTTCCATAGCGTCTAACTGTTGCTGTGTTTGTCTCTGGTGTTGTTCCATTGTGTCTAACTTTTGAAGATTTTGTTCCACTGTGTCTAACTTTTGTAGCTTTTGCTGTGTTTGTCTCTGATTTTGTTCCATTTGTTTCTGATTTTGTTCAAGCGTTGTGTCTAACTTTTGTAGCCTTTGTCCCATTTGTTGCATTAACTGTAATAACAATGCACTGGTGTCTGAAACACGTTCCTCAGTGCTTTTCGGCAGTGAAGTTGCACCGGCAACATTCACATTTTGACAAGCAGAAAATGTGTCTTGACTTATTTGAGAAAACGGTGAGGACCCAAAACCTGAATCTACAGTATTTGCAAAATTGTGTCCTGTCATTTCGGATTCCTGAGGCGAGCTGTTGCCGACCGATCGATCGATAATGCTTCCCTCTTCACTAATTGTTTCACTGTCCACGCCATTGTTTGCCGCCCGCTCCATTTCCCTATGCACAGTTACCAAATTACTACTTCGAACATCAGTTAATTCATTACTCGGTGGCGCTAACACACTGCTTTGATTTTCACTGTCATTTCTCAGTTTACTTTGGAGCCTAGTATTACGTTTTTTACACGCCATTATTGTCACAGTATTTCACGCGACAACACAGAAAAACACAATTTGAAGATCAAAAAATAAGAGAACACATTAACATAACACTGAAAATAATATCTAGTTAATTGCAAGCGCAGCTGCGAAATACTTGGTGCAAATCTACATGCATGCCACAACTGTTTTACTGTACAACAATGAAAAACTACAATTACTAAGGAAATTCTCTCTACAAATACGCGCTAGCAATAAACAAAAGCTACACTAATTACACAAACTACAAGAAAAAAATCAGAAGATTCCAGTGAGGTATCCTCGGCTAAGGGTCGACATATGAAACGTCCCCTTAGAAAAATTGTACACGACTGTGCTTAACCTGATACACAATATTTTTAACGCAACGCAATCTGACTTTCAAAAATCTCTACAAAAGAATGGGCCCTGACTAACATTAAACTATACCTTTCACAAATCACTTACCTCACAAAAATCTTCGCTACTCAAGCTACTGCAATACAGCGAGCGCCACTACTGCCAGCTAAATAAAAGATTCAAACTATGGAAGGCACTAACTACTGATAGGGATAGTTAGCAAATGAAAGATATTAATAGAGAACAAACACTGTATTTACCTTAATAGTCATAATATATACAGCAGTTCATGACAAATTACAAAACTCCGCCATCTCTCTCCCCACATCCACCACTGCTGGCGGCTCACCTCCAACTGCTCAACGCTACGCGCTGTTCACAGCCAACTGCCTAACACTACAATGGCGAGTATTACAACAATTCAAAGCAGCCACAGGCTGCACACAGCACAGCCAGTGATTTTCATACAGAGGTGGCGTTACCAATAAAAAAACCTAAACAGCCTACTTACAGCCTGTTGCCGTCGATCGAGCTCCTTCGCTGTGTCTGGAGCATCGTCAGCGATAGGTCGTGTCGCCGTCCTGCTGGCCACCGTTGCATCCACGCTAGGCAGTTCTTCTGTATCCATGGTCGTCTGCTCTGTATTCGTTAACGTCTCAGAATTGTCTGCTAGATCAGAGTGGTCGTTCTCCACCGTGAGGCGGCGCTTCTTCCGGCGTTTTGGTGATCACTGTTTACGTTGCCGGGCCTCGAAATCAGAGGTCAGCATGGTCTCCAGTTGTTGGTGGGGGACGTCGGAATCGTGCGCCGTCGTATTATCGACTTCTCCAAGTGCCGTATCTGAAGGGGCCACAAGCGGCACCGAAGAGAGGGCGTCCTGTGACTGCTGCAGGCGATCCGGCGCGACGTCGTCCTTCCGTGGCTCGCCACGATCTGCCGCTGTCTGTGTGTTCTGGTACGCGTCTGTCTCGCGGCACACGACATCGCGTAATGCGGCGACATAAGTCTTGGGGAGCACAGTAGGATGCGGCGTGAGGGGTGGATCATCCCGTGGCAGCTGTAATAACCTTCGTTGAGCACACTTAGAACGTACGTGTCCCTCATTCCCACACCCAGAGCACGTCCTCGGTTGTCCGTCGTAGATGACAATCGCCCTACAACCAGCGATGTACAAGTATGACGGAACGTGTTTTCAGAGTTCGATCCGTATTTGTCTGACGCCATTGAGGACAAGATACGTCTTGAAACTCGCCCACTTTTCAGCCACGTGTGATAGGACAGTTCTGTAAGGACGCAGGGCGTCTGTCACCAATTCTTCTGGCACTTCGAGTGGAAGCTCAAAGACGCGGATCGTTCGGAGTCCCATGCAGGTGTGTTCAACTGTTACCGCTCCAACATTCCCGTCCGAATGACAGAAACGAAGTCCTTGTCGGTGTCGGAGTAGTAGTTCGTCACATGCTGCTTCATTTATGAGCTTGACATAGACCACGCTGCTGACTATAGATAAATGTATTGCAACTAGAACGTCAGGTTCGATTTTCACCTCGTCCCGTAAACTCGTAAGCCTTCGGTCGAGCATATTCGTTAACAAAACTAAATTTCAGTGTCGATTTGCGGAACGACAAGGCCATGATTCGTTCTATGTATACCGCGGCACACCGCTACACACTTAACGTAAACACCTCTAGCGCAGACGTGCGGCAGGGACGTAAATACCGTCCGAACCGCTGCGCCGCTGAAGGCTGACTGCACCATTCAGCTATCGGGGCGAACTATACAAGTGATGGACGTACACCTGTACTGCCACGAGCTCGTGAGCTGCCTATTCCAAGAACATTAGCCCACCACAAACATATCCCATCCCAGCATTAATGGTTCAAGGGCCGTCAGTTATAACTCGCGGTCACGTATGGTGTTTCTGCACGGTAAAGTAACCAGTGACCGGACACAGCGTATTATGCCTGAGTCACTGTCATTTCTTGCACAGGAAGGTGATGTCCTTTTCCAGCAGGACAACACAAGCCCACGTACGGCTGCTGCGAAGCAACGTACTCTTTGTGGTGCACGACAGCTGTCTTGACCAGCAAGATCACCAGATCACTCGCCAACTGTACACTTGTGGGAATTGACGATGCAGGAACTTTCTCGCTCACAAAGGTTGAAACACGTATGTTGTGCGGCGGCGATGGCGAGGCATTGTAGAATCTCTGACCAGAGAGCATGTAGTTGGTGCAGTTGCGCTCCACTCGCAGTAGCGAGCAGTCAGTCTGTCGACAGTAGTAGCCGAGTATAGTTGCAAGCTAGTGGTAGCGCAGAGCAGTCGGCGGGCGTCGGCACCGCAATGGTCGAGATTCAGGACAAGGTATATTATTAAGCAGCATCGCGCTCAGCTAGTAATGTAAATTAAATGTAATGAACTTTAAAGAATCGCCCCAATAATAATTTTGATTTAAAAGCAATTTTTAACAAAGAATCATTCGATTTCCTTCCATTTCCTTTAAACAAAAAAAAAAATTCAATTAACTTCAAAATTTAGTTATTGGGATACATCTGCTGCAAGCTGTGGCGCAGAATAAGAGCAGAATTTTGACATGCAGTTATATTAAGGTAAGAAATTAATTCTGATTTTTGCACAGGGCCAAAGACCGACATTTCGGTTAAGCTGAGTTTTGATTGTCACTGTAGTTCCATTGTCATGGGATCATGTTTCATTATTTTATGCGAACTTATACTTGCGTCAGATTGCTAATTTTGTTTAATTGTCATTGTCATTAATATTTTTGCGGGAAGGTTACACATGGCTCCATTTCTATTAAGTATTGTCATTTCAAAATTTCTGTGGGGAGGTTACACTAAGAAATTAATTCTGATTTTTGCACAGGGCCAAAGACCGACATTTCGGTTAAGCTGAGTTTTGATTGTCACTGTAGTTCCATTGTCATGGGATCATGTTTCATTATTTTATGCGAACTTATACTTGCGTCAGATTGCTAATTTTGTTTGTCATTGTCATTAATATTTTTGCGGGGAGCTTACACTTAGCTCTAGGTACATTTCCATTTGAGTAACATTAGACTTTCATTTTGTGGGAAGGTTACACTTGGCGACATCCAGTCCAGGATCGTATTTCGTGAGAATCTTTTGTAAAACAGTCAGATATCTGCTCTTATTTGCTTAAATATGATTAGAATTTGGCGCAACGCTTTTACTAATTTGTGACTTTCTTTCCTCAGATCATCGGCAATCCGTTGCTCTGTTGTATTTGTGTGTTGATTTTGCATTGTGCTTATTTGTTTTGTGATTAATTGTGACTATTGTGAAAATGCCGCGAAAGACTGTGAATAGTGTATCGCGAGGTATCATGAACGAAATGACCGAATTAAATAACTTCACCAATAGTACTAGTGACACGCAGTGCAATGATGACAATCCTGCGTTCACTGACAATCAATGCGTTCCAACCACTAATGATGACTTTTGCCTTAATGATGAACAAGCGAACTCAGTTGTCTCCACTGTTAATTTGACGACAATTGATGACGCGGGGGGCTCTATTGTAATGAGCGCTGCCCAGTTTAATACACCCGGTTTGAAAAATTCAAATAATGTACAGACAAATTTGTCTAGTGAAAATGAGCGGGATACACAAAGTGCGACGGATTTATTTAATTCCGAAATAATGTCTGACAGTGTACATCCGACTGACAAACCCTTTTGTGAATCTCAGAATAACCAAATGGTTACAGAAAGCGAGACAATTTTAGATCCACCATTAAACAGCACAGTGAATAAAGTAGGTAATGTTACCTCGGATCAATTGATGGCATTATTGCTACAAGTTCTTGAAAAACAAGACAACACTTCCAAACAGTTTAGTGAAAAATTAGACAACAATGATGTAAATCTCAAACAACTTAATGAACAGGTCAGACAACAGAGTGAAAAATTAGACAACAATTCCAGGCAGCTTAGTGAACAAATTAGAGCCGTTGCCGCGCAATGTCATGACACTAAGGTACAGTTACGCGTGGAAATTGAGGCTTGTTCAAAGAAAAGTAGCGAAGAAATTAGGTCTGTTGCTCTGGAATTAAGGGAAATGCAAACAGCTGCAACAGAAACACTCAGAGACGAAATTAGCGGAGTCGCTAAACAATGCTCTGAAAAAGCTACACAATTACGCGACGAGTTTAAATCAATGACTGCAGAACTTTCGCGGACAATGGATGCTAAGATAGATGCGAAATTCGAACAACAGAACACACAGATTAACGAACGTCTTAGTCTTCACATACAAAACAGTGATACGCGTTTCCGCAAATTTATTGAGGATCAAAAGAAAGTCAAACGTCAAGTCATGGAAACAATCACCGCACAGAGACAAGAAGACAAACGTAAGATGTTTGCGAAAGCAAAAACATACGTGGACAACAATATTGCTACAGTGTCCGACAAAATTAATACCATCGAACAGTCAAACACAGAATTACGTGACGAAATTTCTGATCTGAAATCGAAAACAGACACATACATAACAGATTTTCAAACAGTGACCGACAGACTCGAACAATTAGAACTAACATAGGATTCCGATGTCGTGAAAGCTGATGTTAAAAAACTGAACGAAACTACACGTAAGTTGCAAAAACAGATTAACGCCTCTGATTCTAAAACCGATGATCAGGTTAAAATACTGACTGAAAAATGTGATGAATTGGCCAGTCGTATTGACGTCATCGAAAGTACTAATGACAATAAATCAGACGATACTACACCGGTTTCATTTAATCAAACACCGGAATTTCAAAATTTACAGCAGACGATTAATGAGATCGATTCGTCTAATAACACCTTGCATAGAAAATTGTCAAGTTTACAGCAGGAGGTAACACAGATGAAAAACATTTCAGTTAATAACACATCACAGCAGACGCCACTTTTCGAACATTTGCCAGACTCACGCAGCGCGTGTAATTTGGGTAATCTACAGAGAGTACGGGACTTAGATTCCGAACAACCACAGTTCAATAGATTCTCTTACAATCCTGAACTTGTTCCATCACATAGAGACGATAATTTCGATTACAAACATTTTCTGTCAGTGAGAAAGTTTAAAGTGTTTAAAAACGACAGAACACAGATTCACCCGCTAGATTGGATACAACAATTTAGCTTTGCTTTTCCACCGACTTGGCCTGTAACGCATAAACTTGAATTTATTTGCAGCTTTTTGGAAGGCGAACCGGCAACTCGTATGAGGCCGATCGCGAGGCAATGTTATTCAGTGGAAGAGTTTCAGAATGCGTTTCTATCTGCGTATTGGTCAAAGACGACACAGCGCGGAATTAAAGATCAGTTAATTAGTTTACCGAATTATGAGAACTCAAATTTTCCGAGTGTGACGCAATTTTTTGAGCACATGGTGCAACAGAACCAGTACCTAAGTGAACCCTATAGTGAATCTGCACTTATTCAATTATGTATCTCTAAATTACCACGATCATTAAGAGTGTCACTTCTCACGGGTCAACAGAAAGAAAATATTTCAGCATTCAGGGATCTGTTGCAGCTTTTAGAAGTGCAGCAATCTGATTATTCCTTTGTAAACAAAAATTTTTCGTATAACAACCAAGGCCAACAAACGTACAGCAATTATGATCAGACACGTAATTTCAATGGTAGAAGTGATAGACGCTTTAGGACTGACAACCACCAGAACTTTGGTAACAGGCAAAATTCTCATTATCAATATAATCAAAATTTTCAGCAACAGGAACCACCTTTTAGTAACAATAGACGTTTTCCACCACAACAGCATGAAAGTCAACCGGTTAACATACCTAACCAACAATGGAATGCACAAGGTCAACCAGGCTTTAATGTTTCGCCGCGTGCACGTGTAGTCCCTGATACAACAAATAGTAACGCACGGCAGCAAGGAAATAACTACGTACACAGAAGACAATATTTCAATTCCTATCGCAATGCACCGTATAGGAATGAGTATCACGACAGACGTAAAAATGATGAGCACAATTATCAGCGTACGTTTAATAACAGTCGGTCATACCAACAGCAAAATTGTCCACAAGAACCTATTCTCATGAATGAACCCGACAGTAGGTATCATCCAGAGAGTAATGCGTCTGGAAGAAGTAATAGAACTGTTCAAATTGTACAAATGCTACAACATCCTCCTGATAATAATAACACGTCAGATAGAATCTGACTAGATACAGTACAGGACGCATCTTCCAATAACATAAGCACTACTTTTGACACGCAAAATGTTGTTCATGAAAATGTTATTACTTTCGACGACATCCGAGACACTCTTTTACAGGAAAGACCAGTTGTTCAGAAAACCATTTCACATCCTGTCATCGAAATTAAAATAGGTTCATCGAAATTTTCAGCAGTAATTGATTCTGGCTCACCTATGTCAGTCATTAATGAGGAAACTTTTAACGAGTGTAACAAAGAGAATACGTATCCCACATTACCATTAGGCAAAACAAAAGTGAAAGGAGCAGTATCGAGTAAAGGAGTAGACGTTAAATTACAGACGCATTTATCATTTTGTATTGGAGGTCATATTTTTCACTCAAATTTTTGGATTGTTCCTTTATTGACAACAGACGTAATTTTAGGTACTAATTTTCTCGTACAACACGACGCAGTGGTTGATTTTCAAAATTCTTATTTAATGCTAAAAGATGAAAATGTGCAATTAGCTTTAGAATTTCAGCATTCACTATCTGCAGAAGAACAAACAATTAACCGCACAGAGGTCATTTCCGCAACACGTAACATAGACTGTAGTTCCACATTGTTCACGGACACGTACGTACATAACTATAACATTCCAGACGAAGCTGACTACGACGTAATGCAGATGATTTCAGATAAAGTTAAACAAAGCAGTGCAAATACAGACGACGAACGCACGCAATTACACAAAATTCTTTTGCAGCAAGCTCCAGTTTTCGACAACATTCCTGGTACTATGTCCGGCTTTATGTATGAATTTCAAGTCAAACAGCACGACACATTTAAAGCAAAGCATTATCCTATTCCGTATATTCATAGAGAACAAGTTAAAAAAGAATTGCAGGATATGCTCGATCAAGGAATTATTGAACCAGCAGTTAGTCCGTACATAAACCCGCTACATATTGTTAAGAAAAAAGATGGCTCACTTCGCCTTGTACTTGATTCACGTCACATTAATGACATTATTATTAATGAAACCGATCGACCACAGACATTAGAAGAACTACTACAGAAATTTCATGGTACTGCTATTTATTCTACGTTAGATTTGAAATCGGGTTTTTGGCAAATTCAACTTCATCCAAATTGCAGAAAATATACAGCTTTTCTCTGTTTTGGTGACTGTTATCAATTTTGCAAATTACCATTCGGCTTAACTATTTCTTCTGCAGCTTTTATTCGCGGTTTGAACACAATACTTCCGACAGAACTTAAAGACAGAATCACGACGTACGTAGATGACATTCTTATCGCAGAAGCTAACTGGACTGAACACAATCTGATTTTAGAACAACTGTTGCAAACCTTTCATGCACAAGGACTTACAATTAATCTCAGTAAATCGCATTTTGGCAAAACTTCTATAAAATTTCTTGGACACGTAATTTCAGCAGAAGGCATCGCGCCTGATCCAGAAAAACTTCAAGCTTTACGTGACATTACTGTTCCTACAACGAAGAAACAATTACGCAGTTTTTTGGGCTTAATTAACTTTTTTCGCAAATTTATTCATCACTCTGCTTTAGACACACCTAGATTATGCTAATTAACAGGTAAAAATACTATTTGGTCATGGGATAAGCAAGCACATTCTGAATTCGTGAACCTGAAACATGCTTTGTTGAATGCTCCACTTTTATCGCACCCAGATCTTACTCGAAATTTTTCTATTGCCACCGACAGTTCTAACACAGCTTTAGGCGTACACATTTTTCAGGAAATTGAAGAAGATGGCTCAACAGTAATTAAAAACATCGCATTTGCAAGCCGCATTTTGTCACCTGCTGAACGAAATTTTCCGTTACTGAACTAGAAACATTATGTGTTGTATGGGCTTTTACGAGATTTCGGCACTTTCTTTATGGCAGACACACGACCGTTTACACAGATCACAGAGCTATTCAATTCTTACTTTCGGCTAAATTCACTCACGACAGGTTAAGTAGATGGAAACTTTATTTGCAGGAATTTAATTTTACGATTGTTCACATTCCCGGCACACAAAATGTTATAGCAGACGCACTTTCTCGTTCTCTCAGCAACAATCAGCAAGACGTAGCAACCAACTTCTGCAAAGCAAATTTCAGCGTCATGTACATTCAACAAGTTGCATTTGAAAATTTTATTTCATCGTCATTACAAGACATAGGACGAGAGCAAAGTAAAGACAATGTGTGGAAAGAAATTAAACACCTTTGGCAAGATAAGAATAATGTTACGATTAGGAACCACTACACTGTACGCAATGACATTCTGTTTCGCCGCTCTCATCCAGACAGCAACAATTGGTTATTATGCATTCCTGACGAACTGGTTAACAAATTAATATGGTACACGCATTTAAGCTACGCACATTACGGAGCGAGAAAATGTTTTCTTATACTGAGACAGAACTGTTATTTTACAAATATGGAAAAACGTATACGACGAGTTTTAGCGTCATGTAAAATTTGCCAGAAAGACACAACTTCACACATTCCTCCATTATATCCCATTATACCTGTTAAATTAAGACATATGGCCGCAGTAGACATTTTTGGTCCAGTTCCGAGAACTAATAGAGGTTTTTGCTACATCTTTGTCGCTGTTGAACTCACTTCAAAATTTGTTACCTTCACTCCGTTACGCAAAGCTACTGCTAAAACTGTTTCGAAAGCATTTGTAAAACATTTTCTATTTCATGTAGGGCATGTGATGAAAGTAATTTCTGACAATGGATCACAATTTCGTTCTGCTATATGGACACGCATGTTACGAGCTAGAAACATTTCTCCGATTTATATATCCAAGTACCACGCTTCTTCGAACCCTTGTGAACGAATAATGAAGGAAATTGGTAAACTGTGTAGAATATACTGCCACAAAAGACATGTTAATTGGGACACACACATACACTCATTCCAAGATGTAATTAATTCCATTCCAAATGAATCCACTATGCTATCTCCGTCTGTAATACTGAAAAACGTTGAACCACCAAACAAAATCAAAGAATTAGTAACATTTCCTACATCTCGTCGATTACGACACCACGAAATAATTGACATTGCGCTGAACAACATCAAACGTGCCGCAGAGCGCCGGAGAAGACAGCAAAAACAGGTTTGTAGACGCCGAGACTTTCACGTTGGACAAAAGATATTAGTACGTACACACTATTTATCCAGCAAATTAAAAGGTAAGTGCAGTAAATTTGAACTTCTATACGCAGGTCCATATCGGATTCGCAGCATTCCTCACCCCAATGTTGTACACGTCGAAACTTTGAAACCAGAAAATCGAAAGGCTATCACCATATCTCCAATGTTAAACCGTTTATTGAATGAACATACTTTATGATTTATCACACTGTAATACATTTTCCAGATATTTATGTGAACAATTATTGATGATTATCGTATTTTTTCTTGGCAAGTGCCCGGCAAGGTAAGGTTAGCAGGTCGCTCTTCTTGTCGTTACACATCAGACCGTGCATATTTTCCAAATGAACTTACACTTTTTTATGACCACTTATGCAATTATAATTATATGACTAATTACTGATGATGACTATCGTATTTTTTCTTGGCAAGTGCCCGGCAAGGTAAGGTTAACAGGTCGCTTTTCTTGTCGTTACACATCAGACTGTGGACATTTTTCATTTTTTTGTGTATAATTGTTTTCCCGTTTTGTTTGTATACATTATGAAATAGCTAAGGTATAACACACACCAGTTGACTTTGACTTTTTTTTCTGCCCTATGATATCTCAACATCGTGACTATTTTTCTTTTTTTTACTGCTGCATTGTGATATTCTCTGTACACTTTTTGCCTTTGAATACTGTCTATGCTTTTGATATATTACGTTTTCTGTCATGTTATGCTGTATGCTTAATTGTGTCACCATTAACCAATCATTATCTAATGGGTATATGATTTAAATACAAGACATTAATCTTTGTTCATCAATTTCAGAAAGAAATGATGCGTAAAGGAAATAAATTGAACAGAAATGGGAATTTCACCTACGGAATAAACGAAAGAAGATGCAATAACCTTATGAGGAAGAGTAAATGGATTAGGATTAACAAGCATTAACAAGAATATACTATACACATCGCAGAATAGTAGTCTTAACTAATTTTTTCTTTCAGAATACGAAGCGATTGATGCAAGCTGTCAGACAGAACTACACATTTTAGTTTTAAGTGATGAAATGTGCTAGAGATAAGGAATAGTTGTGTGATGAATAATGAAGTGATTTTTGCAGATGATAATGAATGCTGATGAAGAATAATGATGAAGAATATGCTACTATGAATAATGAAGTTTTTTTCTTTACAGATGATGATGATAATGAAGTTATGATAATATGGATAATGAAGTTTTTTTCTTTACAGATGAGGATAATGTTGAAGTTATGTATTTATGCTATGTAGTTATTTAAGTATTTGTTGCAGTTTGCTTTGACAGCAGGTGTTATATTGCATAGTAGGATGACTGAAGGTTTTGGAAAGGACAGCTATGGAACACATTTTTATACACATTTCACTACCTGTTAATTCGAAGTTCACTACTTTTCAGCATAGTCTGCGTTTCTTCTTTCAGCTCAATAATCCATTTTGTATTTTTTCCAGGAGAAGCTTTTCATGATACTTACTAAACTTGTTACTTATTATACCTGTTCTAATACTTGCAATTTTTTTTTACCCATTTGTGTATATCATTTACACATGTGATCGCATATACTGCCTTGTCGCATAACCTTGCTACAGCTGACTCATGACGAATGACGTTACACATTTTTCATTTATAGGAACAACCTAGAAGCAATTTTTTCTCTTATTTCTTCTTGCTTTCCCTTATAATTACCCAAAGCAATGCATTGCTAGCACAGAAACAAAATGTATTACCAGTCTCATATAATGTCACTAGTTTATGACAATTCTGAATAATACTGATCAGCTCTGAATAGTATGTCACTTTAATAATGACTTCTTAATTATCTGAATAATAATACTTTGTAACCAGTTAATAACTGCCACTGTTTATTGTAATGAGACTACTTATAATGCCCATGATTATTAATGCTCTGATTGTAATTTTGTAACTGGCTAATAACTGCCACTGCTTATTGTAATGAGATTACTTATAATGCCCATGATTATTAAGGCTATGATTGTAATTGTTTAACTGGCTAAAAATTGCCACTGTCTATTGTAATGAGACTACTTATTATGCCCATGATTATTAATGCTATGATTGTAATTGTGTAACTGGCTAAAAATTGCCATTGTCTATTGTAATGAGACTACTTATTATGCCTATGATTATTAATGCTATGATTGTAATTTTATAACTGGCTAGTAATTGCCACTGTCTATTGTAATGAGACTACTTATTATGCCCATGATTATTAATGCTATGATTGTAATTGTGTAACTGGCTAAGAATTACCACTGTTTATTGTAATGAGACTACTTATTATGCCCATGATTATTAATGCTATGATTGTAATTTTATAACTGGCTAGTAATTGCCACTGTCTATTGTAATGAGACTACTTATTATGCCCATGATTATTAATGCTATGATTGTAATTGTGTAACTGGCTAAAAATTGCCACTGTCTATTGTAATGAGACTACTTATTATGCCCATGATTATTAATGCTATGACTGTAATTGTGTAACTGGCTAAAAATTGCCACTGTCTATTGTAATGAGACTACTTATTATGCCCATGATTATTAATGCTATGATTGTAATTGTGTAACTGAACAAAGATTGCCGCTGTTTATTGTAATACGACTACCCATGATGGCAATAATTTAATTTTATGAACATTATTCTGTAATACTAAAATACATGGTACAGAAATGTTCAATGACTAGAGTATGGATGCCACAAACTAATTATGTAATCACTAATCAAGACTTGTGTAATGTCCTTCACCTTCTGACCTAACTACCTGAAATTATTGTAACATCCATTTGTCTTGTCCATCCTCATTATCATGGAGCACTATATTTGGTTTTTGCACTAATTCTACGTTGGTGTGCCGCCTCTTAAGAGCGTGGTGTTGACACGACATGCTGTCCACCACTGTAAGCGATGAAGACGTTATTATGGTCCCACTGTTTGGTGTACCTGGTATACTGCCAAATGATAGCATGGAATATTACTACGACGTTTCAGTGTCTTGATACGCTGATAAATACTTCTGGGAACGGAACTGCAGATTGTATCACTTAGTGTTGTGATTCTATGGAAAGATATGGACTTTCAGTGCAGCTGTGTGCAAACTAAAGTGCTACAACCATGATGCAATCCTTTCCTTTCCTATCCTAATAGTGAAAATCATTTTAACTAACATCATTTATGTTAATGGCCTATACATTTTTCTCGATTTGTTGAACTCCAGTGCGAGTACACTTGTGTCACTTGTCGACATGATTTTCTGCCATTGTTTATTTATTGTGAAAATACTAAAGACATTTTTCGATTTGTTCTGAAGTGCAGTATGTGTGCACTCTTGTCATCTATATTGTATATACTTTTTGTGATTTGATGATTTTTCTACCCTTGCGTTTATTTATTGTAAAACTGTTCAAAAGTTTTCAATGCATGTGCACTTATGTGAATATGTTTTCAACTGAACTCCAGTGCCTGTGCACTCTTCTCAATTTTCGATATGATTTGTGTTCATTCTGTATACTTTTTATGATTTATGTCATTTGTTCCTCATTGTATATACATTTCGTCTTTTGCTGATATATTCTCCACTGCAGTGCATGTGCACTCATGTCCTTTATCAACATGATTTTGTTAAAAAAAAATGCTACAGAATCTTACAGTGCGTGTGCACTTTGTTATCTGTCAAATAATTTGTATATACATTTTTCTGATTTACTAATATGTTTTGTACTTATATTTTGTCTTGTCTGAAGTGTTTTGTACTAGGTGCATGTGCACAACATTTAATTCATGTACTACATCTGAATTTTTTTGTTTGTAAAATGTAAAAGTTAATTAATTACAGAAAAATTTTGCCGCGATTGGCAAGTCCAAATGACTCACCATCGCTGCCAAATTTTTGCCCCCCCAGTGGAGGGTTATGAAACACGTATGTTGTGCGGCGGCGATGGCGAGGCATTGTAGAATCTCTGACCAGAGAGCATGTAGTTGGTGCAGTTGCGCTCCACTCGCAGTAGCGAGCAGTCAGTCTGTCGACAGTAGTAGCCGAGTATAGTTGCAAGCTAGTGGTAGCGCAGAGCAGTCGGCGGGCGTCGGCACCGCAATGGTCGAGATTCAGGACAAGGTATATTATTAAGCAGCATCGCGCTCAGCTAGTAATGTAAATTAAATGTAATGAACTTTAAAGAATCGCCCCGATAATAATTTTGATTTAAAAGCAATTTTTAACAAAGAATCATTCGATTTCCTTCCATTTCCTTTAAACAAAAAAAAAATTCAATTAACTTCAAAATTTAGTTATTGGGATACATCTGCTGCAAGCTGTGGCGCAGAATAAGAGCAGAATTTTGACATGCAGTTATATTAAGGTAAGAAATTAATTCTGATTTTTGCACAGGGCCAAAGACCGACATTTCGGTTAAGCTGAGTTTTGATTGTCACTGTAGTTCCATTGTCATGGGATCATGTTTCATTATTTTATGCGAACTTATACTTGCGTCAGATTGCTAATTTTGTTTAATTGTCATTGTCATTAATATTTTTGCGGGAAGGTTACACATGGCTCCATTTCTATTAAGTATTGTCATTTCAAAATTTCTGTGGGGAGGTTACACTAAGAAATTAATTCTGATTTTTGCACAGGGCCAAAGACCGACATTTCGGTTAAGCTGAGTTTTGATTGTCACTGTAGTTCCATTGTCATGGGATCATGTTTCATTATTTTATGCGAACTTATACTTGCGTCAGATTGCTAATTTTGTTTAATTGTCATTGTCATTAATATTTTTGCGGGGAGCTTACACTTAGCTCTAGGTACATTTCCATTTGAGTAACATTAGACTTTCATTTTGTGGGAAGGTTACAAGGTCTGCAAGAAACATTACGAAATTGCAACAAAAACCTCAACATTCTTGACACAATCTACCGCAGGTTGCCATTAAACGTCTTTGTCAGCATTTGCAAGCGAGAATACACACCTGCGTTGCCTCCAGACAGGGGTGCAGTGTTTATTGATGCGACATTTTCGGAACGCTCTTCTGTGACACGTATGTTTCATTTCCTCTGTATTTGTTATCATATACTCCTACAATGATGTTATACCTATGATTTCCCTTCTCAGTAAAATGACTTATACATCTACATTTACATCCATACTCCGCAAGCCACATGATGGGTTGTGGCGGAGGGTACTTTGAGTACCTCTATCGATTCTCCCTTCTATTCCAGTCTCGTATTGTTCGTGGAAAGAAAGATTGTCGGTATGCCTCCGTGTGGGCTCTAATCTCTCTGATTTTATCCTCATGGTCTCTTCGTCTCTTCGCGAGATATACGTAGGAGGGAGCACTGCTTGACTCCTCGGTGAAGGTATGTTCTCGAAACTTCAACAAAAGCCCGTATCGAGCTACTGAGCGTCTCTCCTGCAGAGTCTTCCACTGAAGTTTATCTATCATCTCTGTAACGCTTTCGTGATTACTAAATGATCCTGTAACGAAGCGCGCGCCGGCCGTGGTGGTCTCGCGGTTCTAGGCGCGCAGTCCGGAACCGAGCGACTGCTACGGTCGCAGGTTCGAATCCTGCCTCGGGCATGGATGTGTGTGATGTCCTTAGGTTAGTTAGGTTTAAGTAGTTCTAAGTTCTAGGGGACTGATGACCACAGCAGTTGAGTCCCATAGTGCTCAGAGCCATTTGAACCATTTTAACGAAGCGCGCTGCTCTCCGTTGGATCTTCTCTATTTCTTCTATCAACCTTATCTGGTACGGATCCCACACCAGTGAGCAGTATTCAAGCAGTGAGCGAACAAATGTACTGTAACCTACTTCCTTTGTTTTCGGACTGCATTTCCTTAGGATTCTTCCAATGAATCTCAGTCTGGCATCTGCTTTACCGACGATCAACTTTATATGGTCATACCATTTTAAATCGCTCCTAATGCCTACTCCCAGATAATTTATGGAATTACCTGCTTCCAGTTGCTGACCTCCTATACTGTAGCTATATGATAAAGGATCTTTCTTTCTATGTATTCGCAGCACATTACACTTGTCTACGTTGAGATTCAATTGCCATTCCCTGCACCATTGGTCAATTCGTGGCAGATCCTCCTGCATTTCAGTACAATTTTCCATTGTTACAACCTCTCGGTATACTACAGCTTCATCCGCAAAAAGCCTCAGTGAACTTCGGATGTTATCCGCAAGGTCATTTATGTATATTGTGAATAGCAACGATCCTACGACACTACCCTGTGGCACACCTGAAATCACTCTTACTTCGGAAGACTTCTCTCCATTGAGACCGACATACGGTGTTCTGTTATCTAGGAACGCTTCAATCCAATCACACACTTGGTCTGATAGTCCATATGCTCTTACTTTGGTCATTAAATGACTGTGGGGAACTGTATCGAACGCCTTGCGGAAGTCGAGAAACACGGCATCTATGTGGGAACCCGTGTCTATGGCCCTCTGAGTCTCGTGGACGAATAGCGCGATCTGGGTTTCACACGATCGTCTTTTTCGGAACCCATGCTGATTCCTACAGAGTAGATTTCTAGTCTCCAGAAAAGTCATTATACTCGAACAGAATACGTGCTCCAAAACTTTGTCCTTGAGGGTATTGCGATCATTTTTCCGGTAATGTATGTCGCGCCTCGCTGTTGGCTAAACTCGCGTGAGGCGCCCTCTCTGTGTGTGGCTGCGTCTCGCATGCTCTGGCGGGCACAGTACATTACGGTTTGGCTTTCCAGGAAGGTTACTGTCCTCGGGCCACCTCATTCTTAATCACATATAGTTTTCTCGCGTTGAAATTACTCTTCAGAATTTAAAATGTTGCTTTCTACGTAATGTCCCTTTAGTAAGGCACTAGCAACATTTCGTATAACGATGTGGTTACGAGAATTTAGCAGCTGCCGTAAACACACAGTACTCTCTCCGTAACGGAAGTGCGCCCCGCTTCCAGACCTTGCTGCTCCGTGCAGGAGTTCGCAGTGGAAGGCGGCCGGCTTGAGCGCCGTGGGCGGTCGGGAACTGTGCAGGCAGGCGGAAGAGACGTTTGCTGTTCTCGCAGAGTGCTCCGAACAAAGAGCACACCCTGGAGCCCGCGGCCTCTCCGACGCCGACGCCTCGCGACGCCGCAGTCGCGACGCTCAGCGCAAGCATAATCCGACCGCTCACTGCAGGCGCGTCGCCTACCAGGCTTCCACCATCTCTCGTGCACTAGAATCTACATTTCGTCCCCATAACAGTAAAACAACTCCATTCTCTCTGGTTTAAGCCTAACGCGACAATTAACAGCGCTCTCAATAACAGTGATGCAGCTGAATACAGCTGCTACAATTACTGTCCGTAGGTTGTACCATTGCTTAAGAAATGTAATGCAGAAGACATAGAAAATTACCGGCCCATTTCCTTGCTGTCACCATTCTCAAAAATAATAGAAGCAATTATGAAAGACAGGTTAATGAATTACCTGAATAAATACAATCTTTTAAGCGAATGACAGTTTGGTTTCCGAAGTGGCAAAAATACGGAGTCAGCCGTAGTCGAATTCACAAAAGTTGTACTTGATGCTCTTGATGAGTGTGTCACAGGCATATTTTTGGATCTTTCTAATGCGTTTGATACAGTCGACCACAATATTCTATTAAATAAATTAGAAGCATTAGGAATAAGAGGGGTAGCTAATGACTGGTTTCGATCATACCTAACAGACAGGGTACAAATAGTGGAGAGTACAGATACTTCAAATAGATCTAAACATTTAGTAAAACACTTATCACAACCAAAATACATTAATATAGGGGTTCCGCAAGGTAGCATATTAGGACCGATACTGTTCATGATACAAAAAAATGATTCAAATGGCTCTGAGCACTATGGGACTTAACTGCTGTGGTCATCAGTCCCCTATAACTTAGAACTACTTAAACCTAACTAACCTAAGGACCTCACACACATCCATGCCCGAGGCAGGATTCGAACCCGCGACCGCAGCGGTCACGCGGTTCCAGACTGAAGCGCCTAGAGCCGCACGGCCATACCGGCCGGCTGTTCATGATACACATCAATGACTTTCCCAGTAGTGTTACTCATGGTGAAAAAATTCTCTTCACTGAGAAAACAAGAGAACTCCTTGCCAACAAAGCAAATGAAACTCTCAGGGAAGTTTATGATAGGTCAATAAGCAATAAAGTGACACTGAATATAAAGAAAACTAATGCCATGAATTTCAGTTTGAATAGGAAAAATGAGAATGTTAAATTAAATGTGTAACAAATGCAATATTTCTGGTAATGTATATTGATTCTCAGTTGAAGTGTTGTGAACTCGCAAAGGAACTTGCAAAAAAAAAAAAAAAAAAAAGTCATCGTTATGTTATGCCCTTAGAATCCTATCATCAGTGTGTAACGTGCAGTGTGTTTTAGTTACTTATTATTCATTATTCTTAGCTATGGCATTCTTTTTTGGGGAACACATGCACAAAATATGAACACAATTTTCAAACTCCAGAAAAGAGCCATTAGAATAATAACCAAAAATACTAGTCGAACTCAACGTAAAGATCTCTTCAGAACACAGGGGATTTTAACTGCTCCGTGTGAATACATTTACCAGTCAGTTGAACACAACAAAAATAACGTTGGTAATTACTGCACAAACAGCTCTGTCCATCACTCAACTTACATTTACCAAGAAAAAATAAACATAAAACTCAAAACAGCATTTCCTACCAAGGAATAAAACTGCACAATAAATTACCGAAAGAGATTAAAGAAATTGCAAAAATACACTTATTTAATGTACCTGTTATGTAATACATTTTATACATTGAAGGATTATTTTGCTAAAACAGTGAGGGTTTGATAAACAAATGTTACACAAATAAATAATAACAATAATTACAAAATAGCCAACATTCCACGTAACACCTTCACTTTATGTTTTTTTCCTTTTTTTCCCTTTCTAGAAATGCTTACCCCCAAGCTATTTATAGCACGATACTAACACCTCTTCCTCTTTCTGTGCCCAACATCTCACCCATTATGGAGGGATGGTGACTCAGTTTTTCAGGATAGAAAATGGGAGTCCGCAGCTCGTGGTCGTGCTGTAGCGTTCTCGCTTCCCACGCCCGGGTTCCCGGGTTCGATTCCCGGCGGGGTCAGGGATTTTCTCTGCCTCGTGATGGCTGGGTGTTGTGTGCTGTCCTTAGGTTAGTTAGGTTTAAGTAGTTCTAAGTTCTAGGGGACTTATGACCTTAGATGTTAAGTCCCATAGTGCTCAGAGCCATTTGAACCATTTGATAGCAAATGGGAAGTTGCGGTTCAGAAAATGGCCCAGAGATCAGTGTGTATGCGTGTGTGTGTGTGTGTATAGTGAGTGAAGTGTTACAAAACAATGTGCGTATAGTGTGTGTGTGTGTGTGTGTGTGTGTGTGTGTGCAGTGAATGATAGTGAGATATGAGTGAACATTGTGGCGTTACATTATTTAATAAGTTATTTGTAAAAAAAGTATTGTATACCGGGAGTAAATCTAATGATTGTCTCTAACCAGAAGTCTGTAAATATATGTGTATACCAATTAGCTTATTTTAAATTGATCTAAATTTGTAAATACTTTGACATGTCCTATATCCTTGTAAAAAGAGATCTATTGTGATAAACCTTTTGCATTTCCTTTATGTTTTCGTCTTCTTTAAAGGCAAAGAGACAAGATGAAGCGGTAGCCCATCATAGAGCCTATGCCTACCGTCATGTATTTTTTGACTTTCAGTTGTTAATAAACAGAGGATTTTTTTCTGGTACCAGTAGGAGGAAGGAGGGATTCGCGCTCAGCTAGTGAAAGAGTGAGAAGCACGCCAATTTTTTTGCGAGTAATTGTAGACCGCCATTTTGGGGTCGCTATGAATAAGTGAGGAGTGTGTATTTCATATGTGCACCGTTTAGAAAAATACAGTATTGTTTTATTAACAGAAAGGTCGTGTGAGTTGTTATTTCAAATAGTACAATAATTACAATAACTGAAGCCCACCTGTGTACTTTGGAAAATTACGAAGATCCGATAAGCTTAATAGGAACACGGTCAAGACTTCAAAGGTGAAAGCGGCGACCAAACGTAGTATTATAAAGAATGGTAAGCACAAATCTACAGCGGAGAAAGAAACTACTCCGCCCTGCAAAATAATATGAACTAATACGGACTTATTTCCAGGCATAGCTCAGCTTATTGTGCTTGTCATTCACGCCGAAAAATTAATCTCATTAATTCAATACATTTTAAAAAGCCACGCATTTTATTATCATCTATTCCATTATTTTATTATACTATAAAGTGGCGACCGTGACAGGACTCGAACCTGCAATACTGTATACTGTCGGAAATAAGTCTCTTTATTTAGGGAGACAGTATACTATGGATGAATAAAGCTACTACTACTACTACTACTAACTACGCAATTTAGCTTGTGTTAAAATTTTTGGGCCGTGGATACAATTTTAGTCACTGGTGCTGGTACTGCAGACCAATATCATGTTTCCCGCCAATTTAGCATAATCGTACTAAAATGCGTTTTGGAGAGATCTTTAATGTGTTGTTTCACTGGAACTATGTATTTTCGCAGTACACTAGTGGAAGTACGAAAACCACCAAATAAGGTATGTTATCTTCGCAAACACTGAAATCAACATGGCTGCTGCTAGGTTTGCTTAAATTGCACTGGAGGAAATATTGCCACCATCCACAAGTTTTTTTTAAAATGATTTTGTTGTACTGTTACTAGTTTCGAGCCTGAACTCATCATCAGACGACAGCGTGACTTCTTTGAAAGTTTTACATTTCTGTCCCAAAATTTAACGAAGTTTCTGTGACTGCAGAGTTTACATCAGGTTTTACATTTGCGTCCAAAAATGCAACAAAATTTTTGTGACTACATGGTTTTACACTTATACGAGTGTTTCCCAGAAGGTGAAGCACCGCATTTTTTCTCAGCCGAAAAGAATGCTACGAATGCAAAACGTTACGTATGTGTTATTTGAAGTCTCCTGAGTAAGCGCACCAAGTTTCCGTCACTTCGGACAGATAGCGCAGCTGCAGAACAATTTCAAAGTGGCGTCTGTAGGTGATGTACATTACAAGCAACGTGCCGTCATTGAATTTCTCACTGCAGAGAAAGAAACTGTGGGGAATATTCAGAAACGCTTGTGCATAGTCGATAAAGCATCTGCTGTTGACAGAAGCACAGTTAGTCGCTGGACGGTGAGGTCATCAGAAAGCGGTTCGGCGGAGCTCTACGATTTTCAGCGGTCGGAGGGACTATCCAAGCCTGTCACACCCGACTCGTTGCAGCGAGCTCATGTTGCCGTTCACGAGGACAGCCGCATTACGACTCGGCATTTGGCGTTGCTTGTGTCAATCAGCAAAGGACGTATGGATCCAACTATCCGCACTCTTGGATATTCAAAAGTCTGTGCAAAAAAGGTCCCATGGTGTCTAACGGTGGATCACAAATCGCGCAGAAAAAACATTTGTCTTGATTTATTGCAACGTTTTGAAGCTGAGGGGGAGGCCTTCTTGTCCCGGATTGTGACAGGTGATAAAACCGGGGTTCACCATTCTGAGCCCGAATCAAAACGACAGTCGATGGAATGGCGCCAGTCCCACTCCCCACAGATCAAAAAGTTCAAAGCAACTGCTTCCGCCGGTAAGGTCATGATCACAGTGTCCTGGGACTATGGAGGTATGATTCTCATTGATATGGTGCCATGAGACGGTACCATTTATTCAGAACCATATGTCATCACTTTCCTGAAACTCAAGGCGCGCTTCCTGCGACTTCGGCGACACAGCAACCCAGGAGATGTTTTGCTGTAACACGATAATGCTCGCCCCCACACAAGTCTGAGGACTGCTGAACACATCGCAAAACGGGGTTGGAAAATGTTACCCCATCCACCCTACAGCCCTGACGTAGCCCCCTCGGACTTCCACTTGTTTGGGCCATTAAAGGAAGCCATTCGTGGAAGACATTTTGAGAACGATGAGGAGGTGATTCACCCAGTGAAGCACTGGTTCCGCCACCAGGATACCGACAGGGCATACACGCCCTTGTTTAGCGCTGGAGGAAGGCCATAGAACGGCATGGAGAGTAAGTGGAAAACTATGATATGTGGATAGAACACGATTCTTCGTGTGTCTTGCTCTCTGTTCAATAGAGAATTCTTGAAGAAAAATAAATGCGGTGCATTACTTTCTGGGTAAGCCTCATATATGCTCCATACATTTTACTTCATGGAAAGCCATCCTTTACATATTACAAGACAGAGGTTTGAGTTTCTTTTACGATCCATGCTGATCAAAGGACTGAACTAAATACAAGATGGCCAGTATATTTGCTTACACGGCTGCTGATATGATGTGCAGAAGAAGTGATATGTGTACAGATATGGCATGCTTCTAGATTTGCTGCAAAGATACTTCTTCCTAGTACAAATACTTTTACACAGTTATACATTTAATTATTTAGGTTTGAAAGATGCTGGTAATGGGCAATGAAGAATTTTCTCCCTGTCAATTGATTATTATTTCTATCATTTCAAATGATAGGAACTGTATGAAATTTTGGAGGTACATTCGGTTTTTTAATTCTAGTTCACGATAGTATGCAGTCAGGCTTATTGTGAATGAGGTTGTGTATTTCAAATTTCTCTAACAGATTCATCTGTATTCCTTTTCCGGCAAAATTTAATATCTCAAAGTTTTCTTCTATGCTTATCTTTGTGTTTCCGTGTTGGGCCAAGTGAAGACCGAAAGGTGACTTATGTAGGTTGTTGGACCTGAGAGCATTTATGTATTGACGGTATCGCGCGTTGAAACTCCTGCCAGTTTGGCCAATGTAGAGTGTGGGGTGCACAGAACAATTTAGTTTGTAAATGCCAGACTTGTAGTGTACTTCAGTTTTAAAATTGAAACTGAGAACATTTTTGTTTTTCATTTTATTGTTAGTGGACAAGCGAATTTTGATATTCTTAGCACTGAGTTAAGTTCGCAATCTAATATGACACTTCATCAGTGAATGGTATGCAGACGCATTTCACAGCGTTTTGAGGAGGTATTTGTGCTAAAGAGCTGTTTAATTTTAACTTAGGGTTATATTTGTTACTGTATTTGTTTTAATTCTGTTGTGAAGTTTAGTGATGCCGTCAGAGCAGTAACCAGTATCGCGGGCTGTTAGTTTGATAGTTGTATTTTAGCACACAAATATAAAACTTATCTGACGATGGGCTCAGGCCGGCCGAGGTGGCCGAGCGGTTTTAGGCGCTACAGTCTGGAACCGCGCGACCGCTACGGTCGCAGGTTCGAATCCTGCCTCGGGCATGGATGTGTGTGATGTCCTTAGGTTAGTTAGGTTTAAGTAGTTCTAAGTTCTAGGAGACTGATGACCTCAGCAGTTAAATCCCATAGTGCTCAGAGCCATTTGAACCATTTGATGGGCTCAGGCCCGAAACCAGTAATGATACCATACAATCATTTCAAAAAACTTTTGGCTGGTTGCAATATTTCCTAGTATGTAATTTACGAAAACAGCTGCGGTGTTTTCTAACCTAAACGGATAAAATAATGCTGTTTTTGCTTCTGTCAGTCAGTCACAGAATATGTTGTCTGGTCAACCAGTCGCAGCACAAGTTCTCGTGATAGAGGAGTCCCACAGAGAATGTATTAATTTAGTTGTTGCTCGTTTCACTTGTAACAGCTCAGGCTGTGCAATCAGGTCCCACCCTAAACAGTACCTCGTAATTCGTGAAATTTTCGGAAAAAAAAAAACAGTCACATATCTGTGACAAACAAGCTTTAAGCTGTGCCTGTAGCTCCGAACCTAGCCATACGTTTGGTCACGTGTCCTGTGATTGGCTAATGACATCACATGTCCTGTGCTTTACTTGGCTGACATAATCAAACCCATATGCCACCATGTTATTTCAGTGTATTTCAAAGGTGTTTATACTTACATATTACGAAAATAGGCTGTTTCAGTGATACGTCAAATCAAAAATGTCTCCAAACCATGTCTCTTTCGACACGGTTTGTTGTGCTAAGCCGACCGGTGTGAACGAGCGGTTCTAGTCGCTACAGTCTGGAACCGCGCGACCGCTACGGTCACAGGTTCGAATCCTGCCTCGGGCATGGATGTGTGTGATGTCCTTAGGTTAGTTAGGTTTAAGTAGTTCTAAGTTCTAGGGGACTGTTGACCTTAGAAGTTAAGTCCCATAGTGCTCAGAGCCATTTGAACCATTTTTTTTTGTGCTAAAGCAACGGTCGTCTAACTTTATCACTGAAGAATCAACAGTGATATTTGGGGGGTTTGGGGGGGCATCTCGGTTCTCATTTGTACTCTGATCTTATTATTAGTTGGTAACCCACATGAATTAGTATGTTATTAGCCCCCAACAGACTAGGTATAGTAAGGGCGCGAATGTCATTTTCTCTTGCTCACTTATCTGTATTACAACAGCCTTAACTGGAAGATAAACAAGAAACCATTCACTGTCTCATGCCCTAACAGCGCAATGGCTGCGCTACTTAACCCCCAGTCCCTGAGGTGAGCGAACAGTTTTACTTAGCTCACAACCAAATTCACAATGAGAGTAAAAGTTAAAATATTACGGTTTCTGTAAATTTTGTTTGTTTGTTACTGACCAGGAAGACTATTAAGAAACTCTTAAAGGTAATTGCTACATGAATATTATTACAAAATACGGCTGAGAACCATGGGCCACACGGGTACTTGATTGGTGCCCCAAGTTTGCCGACCACTGTGCAAAAGTATCAGGAAATGTGACTGTATCGCAACAGAGAGACGATAGCATGCAGAGGTCTGGCACACTGAACTGAGGGTCACGACAACCTCCTTGGCTGCTGCATTCGGCCTTTCATTTCCTGCCATACCCAGCTGCCTTGCAACCAGCAGAAAGACACCTACTTCCCCAGCCTCTGTAGTTGGAGGAGGGCGTCCTGGATATTCTGAACTACTGTATCTATTTCGTAGAGAGTGAAGAGCACTCACGGAAACGGAAAAGACAAGGAATTTAGCAGCTGTAACACATCTTATCTCCTCCAGTGCCAGCAAGATCGCGTATAATTCCTCCTCAACAGTTAACTAACGAGGCAAACGGAACTTCAGTTCACGATCAGGTAAAGCAACAGAGCAGCCAACGGAGGCCTCCCTTTTAGTACCATCCGTAATCACGGCTACAGAGTTGTGGTGCCCAGTTAAAACGTCATAAAACAATATATTAAAAACATTTGCAGGACTGAACCTCTCCTATGTTGCACTGAATTTAAAATCACTCTGTGTGTCTGCAGTAACCAGGGTCCCTGGCGGTTAAAAACCCTGGATTTGGGGTTGAACTCCTTCCACACCAAGTGATACCAGTTCACACTTACCTGGAACCCATGCGTTCTCGAGCCAATGGAATATTGGTAAAGAGGGGCAACGGTACGGTATGCTGGGATTAGCAAAGAACTTTCAGGCCTGATGTACCACGCGGAGTTCCCGCCGGATGATAAATGGCGGTTCCCTAGCCTGTGGCAAGCCTGATCCCCTTATGATGGATGGCGTCAAAAATGTCAGATAAGAAAACCTCACTGATTCATACACCGTGCACCCATAGTCCAGATGCGATCGCACGGAAGTCGTATAGAACTTGAGCAGATGCTTTTTGGGGCCATCCTGACTGGAGGGCCGGAGGCTATGGCAGTTCACTATTGTAAGAAAATGAAACGCCTACAGCCATCCTTATGATGACAGAGTCAAGTGTCTACTGTCAACTGACAGTTGGTGGTTGGAGAGACGATATCACTGAGCCATCTGCGGCTCGCGTTGGTGCCGTTGGTAGGTTGGCATTGTGTAATAGGGAGAGTGGCGTCTCGTTTTCTTCTTCTGTTTACTGGCGCCACTACGTTTGCTAGCATTGTCTGTCCACGAGTGGCAGCAGCAGCGTTTATCGATATCTAGTACCCGTACTATCTTTGGAAGGACGTGAAGTGTTTTCCGGGTCGGGTGAGACGGTAATTCGGTTGGGATGGAGCAACAGACAGGTTCGGCAGCGCGTGAACATGCCGGGACAGCTGGCGGCACGCAGGCATGGCCAGATCGAGGGGCTGTAGTTGCGAGGGCCACAACCTCGTTGTCCACCGGAACCAGGATGTTTGAGTTGAGTGAACATTAACCCAGTAGTGAAACCTCCACTATTTTGTGATCACGCCGTTTGTTCGTGCGTCGCTGCTCGCAGATTCGCCATGAGACGAACAGCAGCAAGTGGAGTGTGTCGAGTTGGCGGAATCTATTAGCTGTCTTCTGCTGCCTGTTATTAGTTTTTGAATTTTGTGTTATTATTTGGTGAAGTGCAACCAGCGGTATTTTACTGCCTAGTGGCCGCTAAAGCCCCAGTTACCTGCACTGGAGGTTAGCGTATTTTTGTGGCAGTATACTTTTCTTTGTCTTGCTTTTGCTGTCCGGCATGACGTGTAGTTCGACAGCGCTCCTTGATACCGTTGTGGATTGTGGTTTCCTTTGTCTACCTTGGTTGTAGTGGTTCCTTCTGCCTTTTGATGTTTTAAACACCGGATTCTGAAGACGCAGTGCTATCTGTCACTTCGCCCTCGCTTGAATTATTCCATCGTTGTACTGGTTATCACACCTTAGGTGGATTTGGTAAGAGGATTGATCGGCGTTTAAACTGTCCCTAGTTTGAGTTGCCATCCTGTTAGGTCAGCATAACTCTTGGCTGCCTCTCTCACTACTTACGCAGCTGTAGGGATTTTTCTCAGGTCGATCCTTGGAGCTCTGTCTGTGGATCACTCCCTTTCTTTTATTTGGTCAGATTGTGTGAATTGTTTAATAATAATGTTTTGTTTAAATTATTCCTATTGCTTGTGGTCTTCAGCCGAAAAAAACTTGAATTCTTCTTAATTAGGCCTTCAGCCGCCAATGTAGCTTATGTTACAGCCATTATTTTTTAAATGATTATTTTAAAAATTGTTTAGGCTTTTTTAACGTGTAATTGTCTTCCTCATTTGCAATTCAGGCCTTCAGCTGTTAATTGTTCTGAAGTATTGCTCGTGGCCTTCAGCCTACAAATAGTTTGAATTCTTCTCAATAAGGCCTTCAGCCGTCGTTATAAATTGTGCTACAGTTTTTTTAAAATGATTGTTAAAAAATTATTTTGGTATTTTTAACGTGTAATTGTCTTCCGCCCTTGTAGTTCAGGCCTTCAGCCGTTAATTGTTCTGAAGTATTGCTTGTGGCCTTCAGCCGACAAATAATTTGAATTCTTCTTAATAAGGCCTTCAGCCATCAGTGTAGCTTGTGTTACAGTCAATTTTTTTAAAGTGGTTGTTTTTAGAAGATTATCTCCTTAAATAATGTGTATGTGTTTACTGTGCGACCAACAGTAACTGATTAGGCCCCGTCCACACCTTTTTCTGCTTTCCGTAAGTCCCACGTATCAATCTCAGTTACAGGTAGTCTGCGTAAACTAGTTTAATTGGCCACTGATGGATCGGATATATGGATTGTGATAACCTCTTTAGCATCAATTAAGGCCTGAAGATGGTGCACTGAAGCGCCGAATGTTTCATTTTCTTACAAAATTGAGCAGACGCGCTTTATCCGCTTCTCAGGATCTATAGCTAAGACACTTCAAGGTCTTCAACGCCTTCTGGGCCCTTTCCTTCAGGTCCTTTAGCTGTGGTAACACGACAGTCAAAAATGAGACCCAGAAAGCTCACAGAATCTTTAAAATAGATAACGGTGTTCCTCATATGGAAGTCAGGTGAATTGTAAATACGACGAGAACGATTAAAATCAACACATAAACACTTCTCCGCAGAAAACTGAAAACCCCTCTTTGTCTTATACCCTTTTTAATCCGAGCACTTTACTCTCGGTCGTCCACTCTTATTAGCCCCTCTTGGCTCTTGTACATATTGTATATTACCCTTCCTCGTTATAGCTTACCACTGTTTTTCTCAGAATTTCGAACATCTTTCACCATTTTACATTGTCGAACGCTTTTTCCAGGTCGATAAATCCTATAAACGTGTCTTGATTTTTCTTTAGTCTTGTTTACATTATCAACCACAACGCCAGAATTGCTGCTATGGAGCCTTTACCTTTCCTAAAGCCAAACTGATCATCTAACAAATTCTCAATTTTCTGTTCGATTCTTCTGTATATTATTCTTGTCAGCAACTTGGCTGCGTGAGCTGTTGAGGTGATTGTGCGATAATTCTCACACTTGTCAACTCTTGCAGTCTTTGAAATTGTGTGGCTGATATTTTTCCAAAAGTCAGCTGGTATGTCGCCAGATTCAAACATTCTGGACACCAACGCGAACAGTCGTTTTATTGTCACTTCCCTCAATGATTTTAGAAATTATGATGAAATATTATCTATCCCTTCAGCCTTCTTTGATTTTGATGTTCATCCCTCTATAGCTCTTTTGAATTCTGATTCTAATACTGGTTCCCTCAGCTCTTCTAAATCAACTCCTGTTTCTACTTCTATCACATCAGACAAATCCTCCCAGTTAATATTGACAATTTCTAACATTTTTTGGTTTAATTAGATTGCGGCCAGTGCAATACGTAATTAATGTAAATGCTGGCAGTCTATTTAGCTCGTTATTTTTGATAAAGGACGGCATTCCGTCGCGGGAGATCCCACAGCTGTGTATATTAAGAAAAGTTTATTTTTACAATCTCATTCGCATTACATAATGGTTGATGACTATTTTACATCTTATATAATGATTATCTTCAGATATAAGTGTTCAAAATTACTGGTGAGTCAAAATCTTTTAGATAGAAGTCACACAATGCAGAAATTTTATACACCGGCATCCTCACTGTTCCTTTTGGTACAGTATGTGATTTATTTTTTAACTGAGCGTAATTGTGACGAACTAGATCTTACGATCAGTATAAGCGATCAGATGTAGTTGTTATTTGTTTACGTCATGCCACAGAGACTGTAAAAATATATTTTTCTTACTTTCTTTTTCCGCTGCTACCGCTTTCACATAAGTAAGTTGTGGCGAACGAAGTCAGCATTCCTTACGGCTTTCTCGAGTAAAAAACCGAACCTCCATTAAAATATTATGTCCGACATGTAGGGTGCTCGCGGTGTAGAACAAATTGTATTGTGTCTCGAAATTGAATAACTGAGAAGTATTCCTTCGTTCCCTAGAACTGTTGTTACAACCCAAGCACTTAACACGTCTAGTTTGTAATGAAATAAAAGTTGTTGCTAGAGTAATTTATTACTGCTAACAAAGTACGACATCTTTAATGTATGAATGGGTGTTGTTCTTTGCTTGTATTGAGCAACATTGTAATTTCTGGAAACACCAAAACTCTTCATCTCGTGTACTGTGTTAGTAAAAGTTCCAGGGAAGAAAAATGGCTAGTTAATGAGGGCTGTTAACGTATTCACATCATTTCTGTGCAATACGGTGATTAACATATTTGGTCTTGGAAAGGAATTCAAACGTCATGACAGCGTGCAAATAAAATCACTATCTGTTAGTTTTCTTCGCCACGCAAGCTAACAACGAACGACAAGCGGTATGATAATCGGATCCAACTATTCGACACACCGCGAAAAGCAAGTGTCCGGTTGCGATTAGTTGCATTATCGCTGACTGCACGCGAATTGCAAATAACGTCGTTCAAACATTCGTTTCAAAATCTGTGTCTTCTGCCACATAGCATGGTCTGTTAATGCTGTTATATGAAAATATTACGTAATAAATCGGTGACTGCACGCGAATTGCAAATAACGTCGTTCAAACATTCGTTTGAAAATCTGTGTCTTCTGCCACATAGCATGGTCTGTTAATGCTGTTAAATGAAAATATTACGTAATAAATCGGTGACTGCACGCGAATTGCAAATAACGTCGTTCAAACATTCGTTTGAAAATCTGTGGCTTCTGCCACATAGCGTTATCTGTTAATGCTGGTATATGAAAATATTACGAAATTATTGGTTAAGTATTTATTAATGTTAGAGTGGAACGATACTGCAATAATAAAGGTGACTTTTAAAATAATGGTTTAAATTAATGTATGAACAGTAATTAAACCTTCTTTGTAATTACCCATCGGAAATTTTTAATAATCACTCACGCCCCCATGGGTAATTACCCAGAATCAACTACATTAAATACGATCAGGAGAAATTTTTCATAACTGAACGAAGTGTTATACAGAGTGAGGCAGAAATACGTTTACAAAATTACGACAGTAAATTATCCCCGTCAAAAGAAGAAGAAAAAGACTACACAACATATCTATATAAATTATTCATTTTTTAAATTCATAAATGAACATTCATGAAAGTTACAAAGTCGCAGATTGATAGAACACTTCCGCTGCTTGTACGTGCATAAGCGTATTTTCATTGTACCATCTGCTGCTCCCAAATATTCAGACTCGTGGATTACGTCAAATGCTTTTATAAGTTTAAATGGCAATTTAGTGAAGTGTCTGTATCAGGAATGTCTGCTGCATGAGCTGAGTGTCTGAAGAAGTCCGACAGATAAAAATTCAGATGATTGAAGTCCGGAAAATTTGTATACAATGGAAGTGATCCACCAACAGCCATCCCTCTATCGCCTCAGGTGTCATTTGGTGCGTCTGCAGCAATGAGATTGAAATATTGTTTAGGCCTATCATACAAAAACTTCAGGCTTTCTTTTATTGTAAGGGTTTCAGCCTGAAAGAGTACCCTTGTAGTCGACACCTGTAACAAGTACTGATAGAATATGTGGACTTAACCAGACGCTCTCCTACAATTCCAGCCACGCATAAATCGTAAACTGCTATTGGTGCATTGCCTGAATTGTAACGTGAGGACTGATTTAAATAATGACACGGTTCCTGGTTTTCCAGAAATAGCGATTATGGTCAACGAAATTAAACGTGAAGATATCACGGAATGCTATGGAAGGTTAACATAAGTGAAAATAAGCCCGCGACAACAGAATTTTTATTCTAATATTTTTATTGCACTTTATCGTCGCATTTCTCGTTCAGATACTGGATATCTTCAGATTTTTTAGATCTTAAGATGTACAGTATTTGAACGACAAAAGCACAGCAAAAATGTTAAAAATTGCTGTTCTAACTCTTCGAGCCGGCCAGGGTGGCCGAGCGGTTCTAGGCGCTACAGTCTGGAACCGCGCGAGCGCTACGGTCGCAGGTTCGAATCCTGCCTCGGGCATGGATGTGTGTGATGTCCTTAGGTTAGTTACTTTTAAGTAGTTCTAAGTTCTGGGGGACTGATGACCTCAGAAGTTAGTACCATAGTGCTCAGAACCATTTGAATCATTTGAATTCTTCGAAACGTTGCCTCATGGGAAGAGGATAACGAAATTTCGCGTTTCAAGCGGGAATTGTGCATCGGAAGAATGGCACTTGGTATGTGTACCATTACGTCCTTTCTCTGTAATTGTTGTGATGTTGAATTAATTATTTCGTATAAGTCAGTGCAGATTCCTACGTGCAGTTTGAAATACGCGCGCAGGCGTAAGTCGCAACCTACAGCGATGATAATGTAATGCAGCAGTTTAAATTCTGAATATTGTTTGTGGAACGCCACGTATATTTTGAGCGCGAGTAAATGCGTCTTAAATGTACGTAGCGTGACTTAATCTCAATACGCATGCAAAAAGTTATTTATTATTAATGGAAAGGTCAAGCACTCTCTAAATGAATGACAACGCAATGTAACCTGCTACTAACCAGCGAGAGATTAGAGCCCACACAGAGGCATACCGACAATCCTTCTTTTCACGAACAATACGAGACTGGAATAGAAGGGAGAACCGATAGAGGTGCTCAAGGTACCGTCCACCACACACCGTCAGGTGGCTTGCGGAGTATGGATGTAGATGTAGATGTAGATAATATAGAGCATGAAATGATTCCTTTTCCCAGCAGATTGATCTAATGTTACACAGAAAGAAAGAATGGTACAAACACTTGCGCATTTTTGAAATAATTGCAAATAATATCTTTAACTTTATCTCTTTAAGAATTGAGTTAACTTTTAATTATTTGAATTAACTGAAAACATTTTAAACCAGAGTTGAAGCATCACCTAAGCCTTGCGGTGTTAAATCTCTGAATAAGTTTCGTAATCAAAAATATTAACTAACTGTAATATTGAAAACTGACTGTAAAAATTCATAACAGTACTTAGAGTTATTGTCCTTTGCTTGTGAAGCTCGAAAACACTGAAACATTTTTTTAGTACACGTAATGGCGGACTCAGCGCCACCTAAACAGTCGAAGCGAGATGGGCAATCGACATCAATATTATTATTATCTTTAAATAAATGTCACGTGGAGAAGAGGTATTTTTGAAAGGAAACATAAGATACTTTAGTTAACAATATTTTGTAACCTTAAAGCTCATACAGGTAGATAGTTATAGATACATCGACCCACAGGAGAGAGAGAAAGCAAGCGACAAACAGAGAACAAACAGGGTCGAGCAAAATGCCTCTTGTGTATATACAGGGTGAGCCACTAACTATTGCCACCAAGAACGAAAGTATGATAGGAGCTGAAAAGTTTGTGGAACAAAAGTTGAATGAGACAACGGGGCCATAATATGACGTTGGTTTTTCGTTGCTAGTTGGGGTCGCTTCAGAGATGTGAAGGACAACTTCGTTTTCTTTTTTTTAAATAGTATGCTGGAGTTTGGTACTTATTTTCTGATAGCGGCTATCGAGACGAATCCAATGATGCGTAACAGTAATGTCTTTGAAGGTCAACGGTCACAAAGCTGGCATGAGCATCCATTTACAGAAGGTGTTCGAAGTGGTGACGATTGGTATCAATGCAGCGCTGCAGTCTTCTTATCATGGATTGAGTGGTCATCCTTATCACATCAAAACTTATCGAAGTACATGCTCTGACAATTCTCTCTCGCATATCTTCAGGTGTAGTTGAGCGTCTTTATAAACAAGGAGGACCCTGCAGAACTGCAAGGCAGAATTAAAGGTGTGAGAACGGCTCGTGAGCTATGCTAGGGTAGCTCATATGGTAGAGCACTTGCCCGCGAAAGGCAAAGGTCCCGAGTTCGAGGCTCGGTCAGGCACACAGTTTAAATCTGCCAGGAAGTTTCATATCAGCGCAGACTCCGCTGCAGAGTGAAAATCTCATTCTACCAACAAAGATAGTTCAGGCATACGTCACAAGATGAAGACAGAGAAGATATATGACGATATTGAATGGGTAAATCAATACGTAAAGGGCGATGAAAATCTAATAGTCATGGGGGAATGTAATACGGTTATAGAAGGACTAGAAGAAAGAGTACCGGGAGTATACGGGCTTGGTAGTAGGAATAAGAGAGGAGAAAGAATGATTGAGTTCTTCAATAAATATCAGTTACCAACAGCTAATACTCTGTTCAAGAATCACATGAGGAGAAGGTATACTTGAGAAGATTTCAGTGAAATTAAATCATGGGCAGGCAGAGATTCCGAAATCAGAAATTGGCTTGTTAGGCGTACTCAGGAGCAGATGTAAACTGCGATCACCAAGAATCAGTGAGCAAAGAAGTGGGATACGGAAGTATTAAGAAATAGAGAGATATATTTGAAATTCTCTCAGTCACAGGAGCTGGAAAGAAAACCGTAGGTACAAGGAAGAAAACTGCGAAGAAATCGTGGATAACAGAGGAAAAACTTCAGCAGATCGATGAAAGAAGGAAGTACAAAAACATTCAGGGAAATTCAGGAATACAGAAATAAAAAGTCGCTTAGGAATGAAATATGCAGTAAGTGCTCGCAAGCTAAAGCGAAATATCTGGAGGAAAAATGTGAAGAAATCGGAAAATAAATGATTTTCGGATGGATTGACTCAGCATATAGAAAAGTCAAAACAACATTGTAACCTCCCTACAAAATTCTTTCTTATTTAATGTAACCTCTAAACAGAAAAATTCCTAAACTTCTCAACAGTAAAAATTATATAATTATGTCGTTCACATTCATGTGTATCGTCCCAACAAAAAAAAAAAAAAAAAAAAAAAAATAATATTACCTGGTAATAATACAATGTAACTAACCTCTCAATTAAGTTGTCGCTCACTTATGACTTTTCAATAATTGACTATGAATTTAACCTGGTAAGTTTTGGACGTCAGCAGTGCTGCGTCATGGCCCTGAAAGATCATTCTGAATAAAAAAGAGAAAAATTCTTACCTCAATGAAGTCGCCGGATAACGCATATATATCTGCTCTTACAATACATTTTTCTGGCACAGCCCTGAGCAATGCTGGCCGATAGATTTGTCATTTATGAAAGGGAAACAACTGATTTTTCTTTTGCAATAATCGGGATGATCATGGATTGAAGAAATTAGAAATTCTTTAAATTGAAATGAATGGTTGTTAAAAATTACTTTGTAAGAAAAGGATTATTATTAGGACATTTTTAAAACATTTACATGGGACTTGAGATAACATTACTACATAATGCGCAAGGCTGCTTTTTACCTTATACAACAATACTCAGGCTCCGGCATCGCTGCACCGCGACCGGGACACCCAACACGATACACCAGACCAGACCAGAGCAGACTGCAGACTAGTAACAACTTACTGCTACAGCTACACAGTTCCTACTGCAGTCAACACTGCTCTCTGGTCAGAGATTCTCTTATACCTTGCCTATTGCAGGCAGCGCATGAGCAATACATCAAAATTACATCTGCTCGGACCTCTTACAACGTTCCGCGAAATTAAAAGTGAGGGTGGTGACATTAAGAGTACAATAGGAATCCCACTCTTAAATGCAGATGTGAGAGCGGATGGATGGAAAGAGAACGTTGAAGGTCTCTGTGAGGGGAAAGATTTGTCTGATGACGTGATAGAAGAAGAAACAGGTGTAGATAGAGAAGAAATAGGAGATCCAGTATTAGAATTTAAAAGAGCTTTGGAAGACTCAAGATCAAATAAGTCAGAAGGAATAGATAATACTCCATCAGAATTTCTAAATCATTGGGGGAGTGGTAACAAAACGATTATTCGCGCTGATGTGGAGAATGTATGAGTACGGCGATATATTACCTGCATTTCGGAAAAACATCTTCCACACTGTTCCGAAGATTGCAAAAGCTGATAAGCGCGAGAATAATAGCACAATAAGCTTAACTGCCCATGCATATAAGTTGCTGATAAGAATAATATACAGAAGAATGGAAAATAAAATTTAGGTTGTGTTGAATGACGATCAGTTTGGATTTAGAAAAGGTAATGGCATCAGAGAGATTCTCTGACTTTCGATTAATAATAGAGGCAAGATTGAAGAAAAATTAGTGCACGTCTGTTGGTTTTCCGACTTGGAAAAAGCGTTCGACAATTTAAAATGGTGCCATATGTTCAAAATTCTGAGGAAGATAGGAATAAGCTACAGGGAAAGACGGGTAATATACGATATGTACAAGAACCACGACCGAATAATAAGAGTGCAAGACTGAATACGAAGCACTCGGATTAAGAAGCGTGTAAGATAGGGATGTAGCCTTTGGCCCCTGCTGTTCAATCTATACAACGAAGAAGTAGTGATGGAAATAAAAGAAACGATCAAGAGTGAAATTAAAATTCAAGTTGAAAGGATATCAACCGTAAGATTCGCTGATAACATTGCTACCCCGAGTGAAAGTGAGGAAGAATTACATGATATGTTGAATGGAATGAGTACAGAATATGGACTGAGAGTAAATCGAAGGAAGACGAAACTGATGAGAAGCAGTAGAAATGAGAACAGCGAGAAACTAAACATCAGGATTGGAGATCGCGAAGCAGGTGAAATTCAGGAATCATTTTACCTACGCATCAAAATAACCCATGACGGATGGAGCAAGCAGGACATATAAAGCAGGACAGCACTGGAAAGAGGGCACTCCTGGCCAAGAGATGTCTGATAGTATCAAAAATAGATCTTAATTTCAAAAAAGCACTCCTCTTGTTTGGATTATCTCTGGTAAGCCATTCACAGTGACGAAAACGTTTCAGCTATCGGTCGAACGAGGTTTGTCTTAAGATTCCTCCTTCGTGGGAGGCCTTTAAATCCAGAGTATTCTTAAAATGAGTTTCAGTCTGGTAGCTGCTTAAAGAGGGGTGTTTTATGACTTTTGGTTGCTTATTCTGCACTTACAACGTCATATGGGGGTCACTGCGAGTCGTGGTTATCTGGGGATGATATCCTGAATTCCTGAGTCATCTGGAACAAAATATGTAGCTGTCTCCATCAACCTATCGTTTCGTTTGTAAGAACTGATCCATAAATTAAGATAATTTCTGTATTTTTTACGCGCAACGGATAACTCGGATGATAGAGACTAACTTCTAGACAGGCATTGCTGGATTGCTGAAGCCGCGGTGGTCTAGCGGTTCTAGGCGCTCAGTCCGGAGCCGCGCGACTGCTACGGTCGCAGGTTCGAATCCTGCCTTGGGCATGGATGTGTATGATGTCCTTAGTTAGGTTTAAGTAGTTCTAAGTTCTAGGCGACTGATGACCATAGATGTTAAGTCCCATAGTGCTCAGAGCCATTTGAACCATTTGATTGCTGAAGCACAAAAGGCGCACGGCTATGGAATATACTAACTTGTTTTGAATCACGTACTTTTTTCCTTAATACTGTCAACTTACTAGAAGTTACATACGTTCAATGCGTCTTAACACCATACTAAATGGATGGGGATGATAGATGTGGAGCTTAGGGGTGCTTTAGAATAACAACAGATTCGTAAATAAACTGCGAATTTATTACTTTACAAAGACGATTCACTGTTATAGATACCGCCACAAGGCTTTCATGAGGTTCACAAAGTACATAGTTTTTATAAGCATCGCCGGCCGCGGTGGTCTCGCGGTTCTAGGCGCGCAGTCCGGAACCGTGCGACTGCTACGGTCGCAGGTTCGAATCCTGCCTCGGGCATGGATGTGTGTGATGTTCTTAGGTTAGTTAGGTTTAAGTAGTTCTAAGTTCTATGGGACTAATGGCCACAGCAGTTGAGTCCCATAGTGCTCAGAGCCATTTGAACCATTTTTTATAAGCATCGGTACTTCATAATCAAATTTCTTATGAACAGTTACGATACTGAATCCTCGTTTATATAAATTGAAGGGGTAAATACAAACATGTAAACTAACACAGCCAGGCATTTTGGATTACAGAAGCCTACGAAATGGAAGAGGCAACAAGAAATCAAGTCGCTGGCTTACCTCTTCATGCAGAAAATTAACAATAACTGCTTTTCAATGTATTCTTATACTAGAGGTCTGAGAGCAGTCAGTAGCACCCGAGACACTCAGCAGGTTTGTGGGAACAGTCTATACCTAAGTTTGAATAAAAATCTTTGAATAGGCTACTTACAGAATTTTCTCGTACAGACAGGCAATCATTTTACTCAGTATAATGAACATATTAACCTGAGTGATTGCATGAATCCTAAATGTTGGGACTCAGCGGTAGTGGAGGAGTGACAAACGAAAATGCACTATCTGAAATAACTTCAAAAATATTAAAATTACATAAAATTAAAAATATGTGTAAGTAGTCATTCATTTCAGCGGTTGATGTTCTACGCTGTAAACAAGATAACTACGCTGTTGCGTTGTATTGAGGAGACATGTGGTGGGTTGAAGGCCAAATTTACTGATACTGAGGAAATCCCAGAAACAGGAACTTTGGGCAATTTCTCCCTCGTGTAGGAACTCGTCTGACTCTACACATCATGCTCTTTCTTTTGACCAACACAGTTCTGTTCTAATAACACAGAGAACGCTTGACAGGCTGAAGGCCATTTAACTCTACAAAAGTCTAAAACAAGAAAATAATGAAAAATTTTGAGCGGTTCTAGGCGCTTCAGTCTGGAACTGCGCGACCGCTACGGTCGCAGGTTCGAATCCTGCCTCGGGCATGGATGTGTGTGATGTCCTTAAGTTAGTTAGGTTTAAGTAGTTCTAAGTTCTAGGGGACTGATGACCTCAGATGTTAAGTCCCATAGTACTCAGAGCCATTTGAACCATTTTTTCTTTGGAAATTTTTGATGCATGTAGGTATTTGCCTAAATGTGCTCATCGTAATCTTTGTTATGAACAAGACTGATTTATTATGGAAAGTAACTTCGGAACACGTGAGATAAAGTAAACTGTCAAATGTCGCAGCAATGTACACAAAGACAACACTTCGAAAATATCCAAACTAGTATTTTGAACTTAGCAACCAGAGTCTAGGGGAGGGGGAATGCATAATCAGCTAATATACTATAGCAACTACGACATTATATAGCACAACAGAATCATCTGACGGAGCTGCTACTGAAACTAAGGGTACCATCTTAGGTTCGCACAGCCATGGGGAATCAAGCAAATAAACTACTGGCCGCCGGCCGCGGTGGTCTAGCGGTTCTGGCGCTGCAGTCCGGAGCCGCGGGACTGCTACGGTCGCAGGTTCGAATCCTGCCTCGGGCATGGGTGTGTGTGATGTCCTTAGGTTAGTTAGGTTTAAGTAGTTCTAAGTTCTAGGGGACTGATGACCTAAGATGTTGAGTCCCATAGTGCTCAGAGCCATTTGAACCATTTTAACCACTACTGGCCATTAAAATTTCTACACCAAGAAGAAATGCAGATGATAAACGGGTGTTCATTGGACAAATATATTATACTAGAACTGACATGTGATTACATTTTCACGCAATTTGGGTGCATAGATCCTGAGAAATCAGTACCTAGAACAACCACCTCTGGCTGTAATATCTGCCTTGATACGCCTGGGCACTGACTCAAACAGAGCTTGGATGGCGTGTACATGTACAGCTGCCCATGCAGCTTCAACACGATACCACAGTTCATCAAGAGTAGTAACAGGCGTATTGTGACGAGCCAGATGCTCGGCCACCATTGACCAGACGTTTTCAGTTGGTGAGAGCTCTGGAGAATGTGCTGACCAAGGCAGCAGTCGAACATTTTCTGTATCCAGAAAGGCCCATACAGGACCTGCAACAGGCGGTCGTGCATTATCGTGCTGAAATGTAGGGTTTCACAGGGATCGAATGAAAGGTAGAGCCACAGGTCGTAACAAATCTGAAATGTAATGTCCACTGTTCAAAGTGCCGTCAATGCGAACAAGCGGTGACCGAGACGTGTAACCAATGGCACCCCATACCATCACGCCGGTGATAGGCCAGTATGGCGATGACGAATACACGCTTCCAATGTACGTTCACCGCGATGTCGCCAAATACGGATGCGACCATCATGATGCTGTAAACAGAACCTGGATTCATCCGAAAAAATGACGTTTTGCCATTCGTGTTGATAGTCCATGCTGCTGCAAACGTCGTCGAACTGTTCGTGCAGTTGGTTGTTGTCCTGCAAACGTCCTCATCTGTCGACTCAGGGATCGAGACGTGACTGTACGATCCGTTACAGCCATGCGGATAAGATGCCTGTCATCTCGACTGCTAGTGATACGAGGCCGTTGGGATCCAACACAGAGTTCCGTATTATCCTCCTGAACCCACCGATTCCATATTCTGCTAACAGTCATTGGATCTCGGCCAACGTGTGCAGCAATGTCGCATACGATAAACCGCAATCGTGATAGGCTACAATCCGACCTTTATCAAAGTCGGAAACGTGATGGTACGCATTTCTCCTCCTTACACGAGGCATCACAACAACGTTTCACCAGGCAACGCCGGTCAACTGCTGTTTGTGTATGAGAAATCGGTTGGAAAGTTTCATCATGTCAGCAGGTTGGAGGTGTCGCCACCGGCGCCAACCTTGTGTGAATGCTCTGAAAAGCTGATCATTAGCATATCACGGCATCTTCTTCCTGTTTGTTAAATTTCGCGTCTGTAGCTCGTCATCGTCGTGGTGTAGCAATTTTAATGCCAGTAGTGTATGTAGATGAAAATAGCAAAAAAAAATGAGTTGGAGGAACATCTACCCTAACATTATATCTGAAAGAACATTTATTCTCTAGAATCACTTAAAGTAACCAATACCTTTGTTCCTTTCTAGCAGGGAATTGCAAAAACTAACGAACCATGTTACAGGGGTCCAACCCAAGACCCCTATAGTCGTCAGGATCGTGCCGAGCTGGCAGTGATGAAGATCTGTTTACGCTCGAGAGCGTCAAGAAAACATTATCCACAGCGGCATATTTGTTGTTTAGAAATACGGAATTGTCTTCCCATGGCGCTGGCAGCTCAGTCGGGCTAGTTGGGTGCATACCCAGCCGTTACGTCACGGCATGTTGGTACACCCCAGTATAGTAGCTGGGGCAGCCCATTCTGGCCGATGATGGGCAGCAGCTGTGCGAGCTGATCTCTGAAACACTCTTGTTTACATATAAGACGTGTGCCCAGGAGACACGCCCTCCTGCCCTGCCTAAAACGCTCATTGCTGTGCTGAGTTTAGACCCGCGACCACCAATAGGAGAGAGAGGCTGGAAGCATCAGTATCGGCTGCAGGAACTGGTCGAGGAGAAACTGCGACCCCTCCCTCACGATGGCAGATGGCGAACAGCTTCCTGACCGTGCTGCTCAAATGTCTATGAGGCCAGCAGCGGTCTCTGCACACCATCACTGATGCCTGGACGTTGGAGCTGCAAGGTGCAGTGGCAGTGGCAGTGAAAGTGGCTCCATAAGTGGTCTTAGACGACTATGTGTGCAAAGGGTCGAAAGGCATAGCCTCCCTCTCCACAGGAGAGCTGCAAATGAGATCATCGATTAAGAAAGGCGTAGTATTTACGCTCGCTCTTTCCATACACTCTGCTGCGGTCGAGGAGGCAATGACATTTTGTGCATTTGGTCAGCTATCCTGCTGTCTTAAGATTTTCGTAACTTTGTCTTTCAGACGCTATTTTTCCGCTGCATCAGTGACTGTACAGTTACTGCTGCGCTGTATCTGGGTCTACTATGGTTACTATGAGATGATACAGACTGTCGTACAGACATACGATGTGCAGCTATTCGCGGGACAAACTCAAGCCAAAGAATGTCGAAGGGGAGACTTAACGCCGCGTCCTCATTTCCAGAGAGTAGGAACTTCCGAACCTCCCATGTTTTGAAAATAAATCTAATTACTCTCAGATGGTTTGTCAGTAGGGCTTTCGGTTGCCTGAAGAACCGTACTACAGACTGTAGAGGCGCGGTCTGTAACCACTTGCCACTATCCTTCTTCTGGTGAGATGCAGAATCAACAGGATTACGATATTCCTGTAGTACCCCTATTCTGTTACGCCAACTTAGCCAGAACTCTCATATACAAAATTAATATTGAATCTGTCCCTTAATATAAGTTACGAAAAGAGAATGAAAAGTATACACCCCAAAACATACTATAAATAGAACAAAAAATTGTAATACTCCGCAATAACTCACATATAAGCAAACGCAGTAAATTAAAATAAAAAAAGAGCGTCAAATCCTGTGCATCAATGCAGCCAAACTCCATAAGGCATGCTGGTCATACTTCTTTCACAAGGCATCTGTTCCTTCTCTGATTTTCTAGCTTTCGTGTTCTGTACTGCAGATGGTGATGGTACTTGTAGCAAGGCATCCAGAGTTCCCTTAAACGATCGGATGACCCCTCCCCTCCCCCATAAATAATCGGAGCTTTTGACGGCGTTAAATGTTGACAGGTGGTGTCGTTTTCGTCATTTGATATGATCCGTGGTGTCAAGTCAGAAATTTCTTTCTTTTGGCCTTGGGTGTGTATGGATTTGTTACCAGTATTCACTGGCCAACCATGCACTGTAGTAACTTCGCCACGCATTGTTCTACCCACTCTTCACACCTGAAACTTGAGTATTTGCGTTTCAGTTGTTTCCAAACGTCTCGCAAACTTTTCGCGAATTTTTTCATCGATGCAGCGTCAGCTCCAAGTTTCGATTTTATTACTTCAAAAGACGAAGGCGTATTTTTCCAGTATATTACCTTGTACAATGAAAGACCGGTAGCCCGTGCGTATTTTGGAACTGTATGCAGCTGTCACATAATTTAGGTATGAATACCAGCTGTCGTGATTACTATTGACATAATAGATCGACAACGTCAGATCTGTTCTCCCATAGGTTTCAGGGTGAAAGGGGGTTGTTTGCAGCTTGCGAATGCGGAGAAGTCGACAAATTTGGTTCATCAGATCCGACATAAAATTAGTCTGCTAATCTGTGATTAGAGTACCTGAAACGCCAAATGTGAGGAATCAATTGTTCACCATTGTTTGGGCAACTGTACTCGCTTTTTGGTGAGGGATAGCAATCATCGCTACATATCGTAAGAAATGGTCTGTTAGATCAACATGTACCTATTTACTGGTGTTGTCCTATTAAATGAACGTAAAATATCCACCCTATCATTTGAAATGGTTGAGATACTTCTGGTAGCCTTTATACTGGAATCATTCAGTGGCTAAGATTAGCTTGTTGCACACACAGTACACAGTTCCTGGTATATTGTTCGACATCTCGTTTCCTGGTTCTCCATCAAAATTTCTTAGCAACCGATCTATTAGTTGCTTTCCACTCACCATAGCCTTCCAACAGATGGTTATGTGCTATTTAAATGTTGTGGGAGCTACCACTTGTACTCCACACTTTGAGGTTCTGCACAATAAATCATCATGCATGACAAATTATGGATGCGACTTGAATACCTGACAGTCAGCGTCAGCTGGCTTGGCCTTTTGTCTCTGCTTGTGCATCACTTTTTAATCAAATTCTCTCGATCATAGGCCTACTTCATCAATCTGCTGGAAGGATCCTTCAATCCTAGTAACCATTTAATGCGGCTTGATCCATCACTGTTTTAATCTTTTGGACATATAAATAACTCCGGAAGAAAGAAATACCATTGTTAACTGCTAATATTTCCTTGTGAATAGCTGAATAATTCTGCTCTGCTTTGTTTAGCTTTTGGGATGTGTCTGCTACGGGATGATGTTTACTGTCTATACTCTGACTAAGGACACAACCAAACACCATATTGCTTGTATTGTAAGACAGGATGAATGTTTTCGAAGTTTAGAAGTATCAAAACTGGACCTGATGTCAACATTTGTTTCGAAGTATCGAAAGCTGTTTGACATTCGGTAGACCGTGCAAATTTTGATCCTTTTTGTAAGAAATGGTTCAAAGGTTCCGTAATTTCAGAGAAGATTTTTACAAATTTACGACAATAATTACAGAAATCAAACAAACACTGAAATTGTTATCTGTCTGCAGTGGCAAGAAATTCAGAACTGTTTAAATTGTGGATCTCGTCTCACATATTCCTGTCTAATAATGTTTCAAGGTAATTTACCTGCAAAGCTGAGAAATGACATTTATCAATGCTTAGCATTAGTCATGCTGTACTCAGTTTTTTGAACACTTCCTCCAACCATCGTACGTGTGCTTCCATGTTATTTGAAAACACTGTAATGTCATCAAGATACACCATACATTGTCTTGGCTTCAGTCGTCTAAGTATCCTATCCAATAATCTTTGAAAATCGGCAGATGCAGACTAGAGTCCAATGGTCCCAGGGAATGGTCCTCTTCAGCCAATCTTCCAGTGGTAGCTCCTATTGATGATACCCAATCTTTAAATACACGATGGAGAAGTATTTACGATGACCCAAGTTGTCCAGTTTCCACTGTGTTGTGTATGAGACATGCATTGGTCTTGTTTCGTGCATTAAGATATCGATAGTCACAGCAAAATCTGTATTTTCTAGTGCCATCTGGTGATTTCTTTCGAACCAAATCGGTAGGTGCTCTCCTGGGGCTATATTCCATAATATCGTCTGCTGGCTGTTGGTTGACAAATTCTTCCATTATCGGTTGCATGTTGTTGTTGTGGTTGTGGTCTTCAGTCCTGAGACTGGTTTGATTGCTACTCTATCCTGTGCAATCTTCTTCATCTCCCAGTACCTACTGCAGCCTACATCCTTCTGAATCTGCTTAGTGTATTCATCTCTTGGTCTCCCTCTACGATTTTTACCTTCCACACTGCCCTCCAATGCTAAATTTGTGATCCCTTGATGCCTCAAAACATGTCCTACCAACCGATAGCTTCTTCTAGTCAAGTTGTGCCACAAACTTCTCTTCTCCCCAATCCTATTCAATACCGCCTCATTAGTTACGTGATCTACCCACCTTATCTTCAGCATTCTTCTGTAGCACCACGTTTCGAAAGCTTCTATTCTCTTCTTGTCCAAACTAGTTATCGTCCATGTTTCACTTCCATACATGGCTACACTCCATACAAATACTTTCAGAAACGACTTCCTGACACTTAAATCTATACCCGATGATAACAAATTTCTCTTCTTCAGAAACGATTTCCTTGCCATTGCCAGTCTACATTTTATATCCTCTCTACTTCGACCATCATCAGTTATTTTACTCCCTAAATAGCAAAACTCCTTTACTACTTTAAGTGTCTCATTTCCTAATCTAATTCCCTCAGTATCACCCGGTTTAATTTGACTACATTCCATTATCCTCGTTTTGCTTTTGTTGATGTTCATCTTATATCCTCCTTTCAAGACACTGTCCATTCCGTTCAACTGCTCTTCCAAGTCCTTTGCTGTCTCTGACAGAATTACAATGTCATCGGCGAACCTCAAAGTTTTTACTTCTTCTCCATGAATTTTAATACCTACTCCGAATTTTTCTTTTGTTTCCTTTACTGCTTGCTCAATATACAGATTGAATAACATCGGGGAGAGGCTACAACCCTATCTCACTCCTTTCCCAACCACTGCTTCCCTTTCATGCCCCTCGACTCTTATAACTGCCATCTGGTTTCTGTACAAATAGTAAATAGCCTTTCGCTCACTGTATTTTACCCCTGCCACCTTCAGAATTTGAAAGAGAGTATTCCAGTTAACAATGTCAAAAGCTTTCTCTAAGTCTACAAATGCTAGAAACGTAGGTTTGCCTTTTCTTAATCTTTCTTCTAAGATAAGTCGTAAGGTTAGTATTGCCTCACGTGTTCCAACATTTCTACGGAATCCAAACTGATCTTCCCCGAGGTCCGCTTCTACCAGTTTTTCCATTCGTCTGTAAAGAATTCGCGTTAGTATTTTGCAGCTGTGACTTATTAAACTGATAGTTCGGTAATTTTCACATCTGTAAACACCTGCTTTCTTTGGGATTGGAATTATTATATTCTTCTTGAAGTCTGAGGGTATTTCGCCTGTCTCATACATCTTGCTCACCAGATGGTAGAGTTTTGTCATGACTGGTTCTCCCAAGGCCATCAGTAGTTCTAATGGAATGTTGTCTACTCCCGGGGCCTTGTTTCGACTCAGGTCTTTCAGTGCTCTGTCAAACTCTTCACGCAGTATCTTATCTCCCATTTCGTCTTCGTCTACATCCTCTTCCATTTCCATAATATTGTCCTCAAGTACATCGCCCTTGTATAAACCCTCTATATACTCCTTCCACCTTTCTACATTCCCTTCTTTGCTTAGAACTGGGTTGCCATCTGAGCTCTTGATATTCATACAAGTGGTTCTCTTCTCTCCAAAGGTCTCTCTAATTTTCCTGTAGGCAGTATCTATCTTACCCCTAGTGAGACAACCCTCTATATCCTTACATTTGTCCTCTAGCCATCCCTGCTTAGCCATTTTGCACTTCCTGTCGATCTCATTTTTGAGACGTTTGTATTCCTTTTTGCCTGCTTCATTCACTGCATTTTTATATTTCTCCTTTCATCAATTAAATTCAATATTTCTTCTGTTACCCAAGGATTTCTATTAGCCCTCGCCTTTTTACCTACTTGATCGTCTGCTGCCTTCACTACTTCATCCCTCAGAGCTACCCATTCTTCTTCTACTGTATTTCTTTCCCCCATTCCTGTCAATTGTTCCTTTATGCTCTCCCTGAAACTCTCTACAACCTCTCGTTCTTTTAGTTTATCCAGGTCCCATCTCCTTATATTCCCACCTTTTTGCAGTTTCTTCAGTTTCAATGTGCAGTTCATAACCAATAGATTGTGGTCAGAATCCACATCTGCCCCTGGAAATGTCTTACAATTTAAAACCTGGTTCCTAAATCTCTGTCTTACCATTATATAATCTGTCTGATACCTTCTAGTATCTCCTGGATTCTTCCAGGTATACAATCTTCTTTTATGATTCTTGAACCAAGTGTTTGCTATGATTAAGTTATGCTCTGTGCAAAATTCTACAAGGCGGCTTCCTCTTCCATTTCTTCCCCCCAATCCATATTCACCTACTATGTTTCCTTCTTTCCCTTTTCCTACTCTCGAATTCCATTCGCCCATGACTATTAAATTTTCGTCTCCCTTCACTACCTGAATAATTTCTTTTATCTCATTGTACATTTCATCAATTTCTTCATCATCTTCAGACCCAGTTGGCATATAAACTTGTATTACTGTAGTAGGCATGGGCTTCGTGTCTATCTTGGGCACAATAATGCGTTCACTATGCTGTTTGTAGTAGCTTACCTGCACTCCTATTCATTATTAAACCTACTCCTGCATTACCCCTACTTGATTTTGTATTTATAACCCTGTATTCACCTGACCAAAGGTCTTGTTCCTCCTGCCACCGAACTTCACTAATTCCCACTATATCTAACTTTAACCTATCCATTTCCCTTTTTAAATTTTGTAACCTACCTGCCCGATTAAGGGATCTGACATTCCACGCTCCGATCCGTAGAACGCCAGTTTTCTTTCTCCTGATAATGACGTCCCCTTGAGTAGTCCCCGCCCGGAGATCCGAATGGGGGACTATTTTACCTCCGGAATATTTTACCCAAGAGGACACCATCATCATTTAATCATACAGAAAAGCTGCATGTCCTCGGGAAAAATTACGGCTGTAGTTTCCCCTTGCTTTCAGCCGTTCGCAGTACCAGCACAGCAAGGCCGTTTTGGTTATTGTTACAAGGCCAGATTAGTCAATCATCCAGACTGTTGCCCCTGCAACTACTGAAAAGGCTGCTGCCCCTCTTCAGGAACCACATGTTTGTCTGGCCTCTCGACAGATACCCCTCCGTTGTGGTTGCACCTACGGTACGGCCATCTGTATCGCTGAGGCACGCAAGCCTCCCCACCGACGGCAAGGTCCATGGTTCATGGGGGGGTTGCATATATTTTGGAATTCTGTATGGCTTCTTATACACTCGATCATTATTCCCTGTTGGTATTCTTTGCTGTGTGACTGATATTGCTGATAAAAGACGACTCAGATTAAAGAAACAGCAGTAACAAGGTTTCCAACACCTACCTATCGTTCCGTTGTCAGTGTTTTCATTTTTTCACGCAGTGCAGGTGTGTTGACAGTTTGCTTGTGTCAGAGGTCCTCACTTGACCTAACTGTGTCGTCTTCCTCTAAAACATCGAAATTAGCAATCAACACATTATTTGGTAGATACTTCTCTCCTGCCAAAATTATCGAGATTGACAGAAACCATACCATTTCCATCCATGTTAGTTACAAGTACTATACTTCTGCATGTTAAAAAAATGTGACTTATCCAGTTCGTCATTAGTTTCCAACGCTTCTACTACACATAATAATCCCTTGGGTAAATTTGTATCTATGCTATCCCAGATCAACCTCCCTGTACCTTGCGATATTGTACCAAGTGATTTGGCCTTTAGTGACTGTGTCTGCGGATTATTTGGTACCACCTTCATGACTGGTGAATCTTGCGACAATTGCAGCGGTTGCCCCTGTACACTGCGAAAGGTCAATTTTTGGTGATGTTTAACAAGAAAATCAAGTCCCAGGGTCACATAATATCCTTTCCCAACACACGGCAACATCTCTACACGATCCTGAAAATGCTTAATTCCTACTATAAAACTGTCTCCAATGACCGCACATCATTGTCACCCACTCCACACAAAACACAGAGACCACAGTCTCTTTCTGACTAACGAACACACGTGTGCCTCTGTGTCCACTAAAAATCAATGTTCCTTGCCGTCCACTTTGCCTGGCAAGTAGCATTTCTCTCTGCAAACAGTTTTTCAGTCTCGGGTTCTACTGGGAATGCCATACAATACATGAGGCATCCTCGTTCCTGTTTAATGACCCATCATTCGGATGTTGCTTGCCCCTTGTTTCCTTCCGGCAATCACGCACTTTATGGTCCATGTCCCCACATTCAAAACATTCCGGCTGAAACACTGCTTGCTCATGTGGCCCGTATACCTACACCTCTGAGGAGAAAACACCATAGCCACTCTATGTCCGTGTAGAAATATCGATTTCCTCTAGTTGCCATAGCCACTCTATGTCCGTGTAGAAATATCGATTTCCTCTAGTTGCGTGGCGATCCTAATAGCGGCAGGTAAATCACTTGGGTTCTTCATTCTGCCCCTCCTTGACATGTTAGCAAAAACGCCCTCTCAGAAACATCCAGAACCTCATTATCTGCCTCCTGGAGCATGATTCAGTCGGCCTCCACACTGTGCGTTAGCTCGTACTTTTGCGCACTCAACTTCGAAATTCTGTAAGAGAAAGATTCTATTGACTCGCCACTTTTCTGACAACATTCCACTGAGTTTGTCTCTGGAAAACCTTGCGCTATTCTGCTTACGATACGGCTGGATGAGATCTTTAGCCAGCTGATCAAACATCAAGGCCTTACTAACAGTCTTGTAATACATATCGCACATCTCACGCCTCCTACTAACCACAATTATTATCCATATTTAGTGCCGTTTCCTCCGATCATTTTCCTAACTCAGCAGCAGATCTCACAACACCAATAATAGCAGATACATCTTTATCAATAAACACTTCCGGGCTAAGTTGCCGTGGTCGATCTGTAGAACTTCTTCTCCCTGACGTTTCGTTCTCAACTACGGAGAACATCTTCGGAGGTGAGTCAACGACTGGCTGCTAGGAGCTGGGGCCGCCGCTTATATGGATATCGTAGAGGGCGCCACCGCTCGTCACGTGGCGTCGATGTGCAGCTATCTCTGGCTATAATAGCATCAACCCAAAGATTAAATTTACTATGGAGAAGGAGAAGTACGGACAACTTAACTTCTTGGATGTATCAGTTATCAAACGGGCGGATGGGACCTTAGGCCATAAGGTCTACAGGAAAGGTATACATACTGATCGCTACCTCCATAAGAACTCAAACCACCACCCTAGGCAAAAGAGGGGGATCATAAAAGCATTAGTGGATAGGGCCAATAATATTTGTGAACCAGGCTACTTACAAGAAGAACTAAATCGTTTACGAATGGCCTTTGCGAAAAATGGTTATACGAAAAGCGAGATTAACCGAGCACTTCACCCAAATAGAAAAATGCCTAAAAATAGGAGACAGCAACCACCATCAGCTGGAAAAGTATTTCTTCCGTTCATCCATAATATCACGGATCGCATTGGGAAAGTACTAGCCAAGTTTCACGTAGAGACCATTTTCAGACCTACTAAGAAAATTAGTGAATGCCTAAGATCAACAAAATATGCTCGTCACCCCCTAGCCACCCCAGGGGTATATAAAATTCCGTGCAGCTGTGGCAGGGTTTACATAGGAACTACAAAAAGAAGCATCAATACACGGTTGACGGATCACAAAAGAAACTGTCGCTTGGGACACGTATGTATAGAGAGGCAATTGAAATCCACAAACATCAATACAATTTTAATCGTAAAGAAGAAGGATTAAAATTGGATAAGATATGGCGGTCGACGTTGCATCAATCACGTGACAATCGATTGCCTGCAATCGAGAGAACAGACGATAGCCAGAGATAGCTGCACATCGACGCCACGTGACGTGAGGTGGCGCCCTCTACGATATCCATATAAGCGGCGGCCCCAGCTCCTAGCAGCCAGTCGTTGACTCACCTCCGAAGATGTTCTCCGTAGTTGAGAACGAAACGTCAGGGAGAAGAAGTTCTACAGATCGACCACGGCAACTTAGCCCGGAAGTGTTTATTGATGAAGACGCCGGCCGTGAAAGCCTACATGGAAAGATACATCTTTGGTTGCTAATACCAAAAGTTGTGTTATAATGTTAGATGTTGCACGGTCGACATAAGGGGCGGCTACACTCAACAGTTTTTGGCTCTCCTTAATCAGACTGTACTTGCCCACCAACGGCTTCCCATTTTGTACCCCAACCATCCCACGCAATATTCTGTTGTCCTGCTTGTGTTGGGATGTAGTCTCCAACAATATGACTGTTTGCTCCTTCAGGGGAAACTTCCACAAATGCTAGAAGTAGCTGATGCAGCCTGAACAAATGGCAAGTCATGCCCAGACAAATTACAATAAAGACATCTGACTGGCTGCAGGTAAACAACCGTAGTATTCCCACAGCACAAAGACATATCCGCAGGTTCTTGCAGCGTAACAAACGATACTTTTAACTCACTATGGAGGTCCTACAGTTCAACATAGCCATTACAAAAGACACAAGAAGGCCAACACATATCAGTCACTTACTGCACCATATCGTAGGGAACTGCAGTCTGTAGCCATTGACCTTACAGCAGAGCTGCACAGATGATGTCAACTACTGATGCTGTAGACCTGTGGGTGTTGCCTGAGGCGTAGACAACTCTACCACTGGCAACCACTTGCCGACACCAGATACAGGGTGTGGTCCAACAGCCTACAGTCGTCAGGATTGTGCCAAGCAGGGAGCGGTGATGAGGATATGCTTACGCTCGTGAGCGCCAAGAAAACGTCATTGACACTGACATATTCATTGTTCAGAAATACAGAATTATGTTCCCAGAGTGCTGGCAGTTCAGTCGGGCTGGTGGTGTGCGAACCGTGTCAGCAGCAGCAGCAGGCGTGTGTCTGTTTGGAAGTACTACTGTGTAGCCTCGTGTGGCAGTCTTTACATGTCGGCCAGTTGGTGCCCCCCCAGGGTTGTCGTCGATGCGGCCCGCTCAGGACGATAATGAACAGCAGTTATGCAAGCTGATCTCAAAAGTGCTCTCATCGACGTCGAAAATGTGCGCTCAGGAAGCCCACCCTCGAGCCTGCAGAGTTCGAGACAGTCTGGCAGCATCACTGTCGTCTGCTGGAACAGGAGAGCAACAACAGTGGCTTACCCTCACGATGGCGGATGGAAAGCAGCATCTTCGCTCCGCTGGCGAAGCCTCCAGTAGCAGATCCGGTTGACAGCGGTCTCTGCAGCCTGTCAGTGATGATCTGGAAGTTAGCACTGCAGTGTGCAATGGCAGAGTGTCTCCAATGAGACTTGCGACTCCAGGAGCGCAGAGGGTCAACTACCATAGCCTCGCCCCCACCACAGGGCATGTGCAACTGAGATCACTGATTAGGAAAGGAGTAGTATTTATGCTAGTGCTACCCGTGCACTCTTCTGCGGTGGGGATAGCAATGACATCATGTCTACTAATTTTCCCGTTTGGTCAGCTCTTATGGTGGATTCATACTTCCGTAAATGACTTGGCAGACGTTCTATTCTGCTGTGTCAGTGACTGAATAGTTACTGTTCGATTGTACCTGTGTCTGCTGATGCATTCTGCTCGATCACCAGCATGGCGGCTTTTTCTGTTGGTTCGATGTCACTTTCGCCTGGGATACTATACTGGAGCAAACAATACTTACAATCCGGACGCCAGTGACTGAATTTCGGATGGCAGGGAAGCTCGGACCACTCACTCAGTGGTCATAGGAGGAGGATATTTCTGTTAGTCCAGCCACGGAGTATCAATACCTGCTGGGGTACACTAACCTAGCCCTTGCCCTAATATTGCTCGACAAACGATCTGGGTTCCATGATTTCCTACTACCAGGCAAGGCTGACAATGAAAATCTTTGATCCTGCGAACTCTGACCACGCAGAGGCACCTTGAAAGCATCCTCGCACGGCATTCATCCAGACACAGACCATACGTGGGAAAACAGTGGGCAGTGTAGGGGTAAATAAACAGAAAAAGATTATGCGTAGTAGGTCGCATTTGTTTGTATTGAGAATTCTGTCAATCTGCGCATCATGCGTTGATCCCCTCCAAGTACTCCTGCATTTCGCTACACTTTTCTAGTGATGCTACTTCCCTGTTTTTATCAAAGTTGGTGAACTGTCTCATAGAGCTCTCGATGTTATCGACTAGATCATTTGCATTTCCTGTAAAAAATTACTGTTCCTGTAACACTCCCTTAGGGTACGCCCGTCTAAAGATTTCTCTTAATCAAGAATGAAATGTTACATTCTATTTGTTAGCAACTCTTCAATCCAATCATAAAGGTAGGCTGATATTTCGTACGCTCGTATTTTGTTCATCAGGCGGCAGTGAGAAATCATATGGAACGCCGAGGATTCTATGTTGATTTCTACAGAACACATTTTCGGTTTCCAGAATGATCGTGAGGCGCGAGCATTAAGCATGTTATATAATGCTACAACAGACGTCAGAGGTATAGACCTACTGTTGGGTGTCTATTTCTCCGTACTTCCTGAAAGCGGGAATGGCCTGCGCGTTTTTCCAGTCCCTCTGGAAGTTTCGCTCTTCCAGCGACTCACAGAAGATGCCTGCTATGTGACAGATTGTAGATTTGTGCATCAAAGTTTCTCAGCAAAGAATTTCGACGGCTCGTGTGAAAGAAGATCATCAACAAGCTCCCTTCAGGTCAACCTTGAAACGCCTACTTCGCAAATACGACAGGTAGAGTATTCGTAGAGCAACAGTTACACACCTGTCCTGAAAGATGTCTACAAGTAACTGGGCCAAGTAATTTTGAACCCAGAATTATGATGCAATGGATGCGTTTCTTACTATGGATATTTACTCCCAGCCCAAAACGGCTCAAAAACGGGCTGTTCGAGATATGTGTGGTGTAAGTTCGAGAACCTCTTGTCGACCCCTATTCAATAGTCTGGGAATTCTGACATTGCCCTCACAGTACATATTTTCTTTAACGTCGTTTGTTGTTAGCAATATTAGCCTATTCCCAAGAGTTAGCAGCTTTCACTAAGTTAATACTAGGCAGAAATCCAATCTGCATGTGGAATGCACTTCCTTGACTCTTGTGCAGAAAGGAGTGCAGTATTCTGCTGCATCCATTTTCAATAAGCTACCACAACTCAAAAATCTTAGCAGTAGCCCAAACTCTTTTAAGTCTAAACTGAAGAGTTTCCTCATGGCTCACTCCTTCTATTCTGTCGAGGAGCTCCTGGAAGAGCTAAAAAATTAAGCAAATTCCAGTGTTACATTGTTGGTTTTTTTTATTTAAACTTACGACTTGTCACCTGAATATGTTTTTTGTTATATTTCATTTTATCTGTTTCTAATATCTTGTTATAATTTCATGTATTGACTCGTTCCATGACCATCGAGACTTCTCCTTAATTTGGTCCCACGGAACAATAAATAAATAAATAAATAATATACACTCCTGGAAATGGAAAAAAGAACACATTGACACCGGTGTGTCAAACCCACCATACTTGCTCCGGACACTGCGAGAGGGCTGTACAAGCAATGATCACACGCACGGCACAGCGGACACACCAGGAACCGCGGTGTTCGCCGTCGAATGGCGCTAGCTGCGCAGCATTTGTGCACCGCCGCCGTCAGTGTCAGCCAGTTTGCCGTGGCATACGGAGCTCCATCGCAGTCTTTAACACTGGTAGCATGCCGCGACAGCGTGGACGTAAAACGTATGTGCAGTTGACGGACTTTGAGCGAGGGCGTATAGTGGGCATGCGGGAGGCCGGGTGGACGTACCGCCGAATTGCTCAACAAGTGGGGCGTGAGGTCTCCACAGTACATCGATGTTGTCGCCAGTGGTCGGCGGAAGGTGCACGTGCCCGTCGACCTGGGACCGGACTGCAGCGACGCACGGATGCACGCCAAGACCGTAGGATCCTACGCAGTGCCGTAGGAGATCGCACCGCCACTTCCCAGCAAATTAGGGACACTGTTGCTCCTGGGGTATCGGCGAGGACCATTCGCAAACGTCTCCATGAAGCTGGGCTACGATCCCGCACACCGTTAGGCCGTCTTCCGCTCACGCCCCAACATCGTGCAGCCCGCCTCCAGTGGTGTCGCGACAGGCGTGAATGGAGGGACGAATGGAGACGTGTCGTCTTCAGCGATGAGAGTCGCTTCTGCCTTGGTGCCAATGACGGTCGTATGCGTGTTTGGCGCCGTGCAGGTGAGCGCCACAATCAGGACTGCATACGACCGAGGCACACAGGGCCAACACCCGGCATCATGGTGTGGGGAGCGATCTCCTACACTGGCCGTACACCACTGGTGATCGTCGAGGGGACCCTGAATAGTGCACGGTACATCCAAACCGTCATCGAACCCATCGTTCTACCATTCCTAGACCGGCAAGGGAACTTGCTGTTCCAACAGGACAATGCACGTCCGCATGTATCCCGTGCCACCCAACGTGCTCTAGAAGGTGTAAGTCAACTACCCTGGCCAGCACGATCTCCGGATCTGTCCCCCATTGAGCATGTTTGGGACTGGATGAAGCGTCGTCTCACGCGGTCTGCACGTCCAGCACGAACGCTGGTCCAACTGAGGCGCCAGGTGGAAATGGCATGGCAAGCCGTTCCACAGGACTACATCCAGCATCTCTACGATCGTCTCCATGGGAGAATAGCAGCCTGCATTGCTGCGAAAGGTGGATATACACTGTACTAGTGCCGACATTGTGCATGCTCTGTTGCCTGTGTCTATGTGCCTGTGGTTCTGTCAGTGTGATCATGTGATGTATCTGACCCCAGGAATGTGTCAATAAAGTTTCCCCTTCCTGGGACAATGAATTCACGGTGTTCTTATTTCAATTTCCAGGAGTGTATATATGGATTTACGTCAATGTATAATTGGTCTTTACGCTGGGTCTTGCCTAGGGAAAACTATGCTATCGAACGATTACATCGATAGGTCGTGTGGAGAACCAAAGTGTTTAGGATCTTGGGTAGTGTTAACTCTGCCGCATGGAGCTCGGGCAGAGCAGAGTCTGGCTGGAGTTGGGCGGTGGAGCAGGTGTGTTGTGTGACGCTCCCGCGAGTTGCCGCGCTTTCGGGGTTTGGCAGCGTGTAATTGCGCTCGACTTGCTATGATAGTTTCTGACACGGTGTCGCGGACAGGAAACATTAGCTGGCACACATCAAGAGCCCGTTTCGCCTGGTGACCGTGTCGAGAAGAAGGCGCGCCAACATCCAGCTTCTGCAGCAGCTACGGCCGACAATAAGTGACTGTCGCCACCTCCTCGATCTACGCCTTCAAACCTTCAACCAACCAACAAGGAAGACTGGAAGCACGTAAAGTTTTAGAACTGTAGGGCAGACCTCAGCTTTTAAAACTGTTCAAATCACAAAATTACAGCAACGTAGCATGAACCTTTGTTGCTCATTGTCCCAATTGCATTTCCAAGCAGGGTCCCTTCCTTTTCCGGAATGAACCCGAGTGTCGTTGAAATTCAAACGCCAGCATTAAAGCAATATTATTCTATTTCACTGCATTAATTTCAAAGTTCAGTTAAGGTATTCAAAGCTGGCTACAATATTTAGATTACACAAGCACTAATTAAGAGTGCGAGTTTTGTTACCATATTTTACCTTACCTGTGACAGCAGCTCAGCTTGGTACGTACTAAATTTTACTATTGTTAATTGTTCAACATCATTTAATTCAGGTTCAAAGTTAAATCTCTTATTTCTAAATTGCGTAGATTCAAGTAGCTTTTGAGATGATTGTTGAGGTAGCCCTTATTTTATTTTATTTCGTAGTGCTTCAGAAACAAAGTTCACTATTAATTTCAGTCACTAAATTAACTTTCAGCTTTTCGGTTTTATTAATTCTTTTGCTAAATTAAGTCAGAGTGTAGCGAAATTTAGTACTTCTGACAAACATTCAGTTTTCACACAACATGTGTCAACCTTCAGTTGCCATGCTTTTAGTGCTAATTATATGTGCATTAACCTTTCTTTTTCAGTTATTCTGGTAGTTGTCCATAGGACTGGCGACCGTAATTTTCCCCTAATCTCAAATACCTAATTAACGCCAGTTAATTGTTAACGTAACGATCGCACATTTACTTTCTTCATTAACTTTACCCTTTTTCAAAATTAATTTCCACCAATTGCATTTGCATTTTTCCCTTCACTTAGATGTAACCCTCTCCTCCCTCTTTACCGACAGATTAACTTCGGTGACGATTGCTTTTCCCAAATTTCCATTAGGTACACGCGGTTTAATTTTTCACTGTCATTAAGGTCGATAAGTGAGGGGAGGCTACAAGGAAATGCGGGAGAACATGATCCACTAAGTTACAACCCAGGCGAGAGTCTCAGTTGAGTGGTTGTCACAAACTGTCATTGAAGAGGGTTGTGACAAAATATAAGACGTCGATAGCTGCAATTATCACCGCAAAATTGAATGTCGCACTCGCGAACACTGTCAGCAGCAAAATAACACGAAGGGAGCTCCGTAAACAGGGAGCTGCAAGGTGAACTGGAGTTTCAAAACCACAGGGAATTTGCATCAGTGGTGCAAATGCCCTTAACAAGAAGACGTGGCGCCGAAGCCATAAAACCTAGACAGTGGAGCAATGGGAGGAAGTCACATTGTCGAATGAATCTTGTTTCGCACTGTTTACAAAACCTGGCCGAGTTTACATCCCAAGAGCGGTTCGGTGATGGTTTGGGCAATAATACCATGGTACTCCGTGGGCCCCATGGTTACTCGATAAGATCACATTTTGCCAAGCTATACAGGGCGGTCCATTGATAACGACCGGGCCAAATATCTCATGAAATAAGCATCAAACGAAAAAACTACAAAGAACGAAACTCGTCTAGCTTGAAGGGGGAAACCAGATGGCGCTATGGTTGGCCCGTTAGGTCAAACGGATATCAAACTCCGTTTTCTTAAACAGGAACCCCCATTTTTATTACATATTCGTGTAGTACATAAGAAATGTGAATGTTTTAGTTGGACCAGTTTTTTAGCTTTGCGATGGATGGCTCTGTAATAGTCACAAACGTGTAAGTATGTGGTATCACGTAACATTCCGCCAGTGCGGACGGTATTTGCTTCGTGATACATTACCCGTGTTAAAAAGTACCGTTTACCAACTGCGGAAAAGGTCGATCTCGTGTTGATGTATGGCTATTGTGATCAAAATGCCCAACGGGCGTGTGCTATGTATGCTGCTCGGTATCCTGGACATCATCCAAGTGTCCGGATTGTTCGCCGGATAGTTACGTTATTTAAGGAAACAGGAAGTGTTCAGCCACATGTGAAACGTCACCCACGACCTGCAACAAATGATGATGCCCAAGTAGGTGTTTTAGCTGCTGTCGCAGCTAATCCGCACATCAGTAGCAGACAAATTGCGCAAGAATCGGGAATCTCAAAAACGTCGGTGTTGAGAATGCTACATCAACATCCATTGCACCCGTACCATACTTGTATGCACCAGGAATTGCATGGCGACGACTTTGAACGTCGTGTACAGTTCTGCCACTGGGCACAAGAGAAATTACGTACGATGACAGTCTTTTTGCACGCGTTCTATTTAGCGACGAAGGTCATTTATCAACAGCGGTAACGTAAACCGGCATAATATGCGCTATTGGGCAACGGAAAATTCACGATGGCTGCGACAAGCGGAACATCAGCGACCTTAGCGGGTTAATGTATGGTACGGCATTATGAGAGGAAGCATAATTGGTCGTTATTTTATCGATGGCAATCTAAATGGTGCAATGTATGCTGATTTCCTAGGTAATGTCCTACCGATGTAACTACAAGATGTTTCACTGCATTAAAGAATGGCGATGTACTTGCAACATTATGGATGTCCGGCACATAGCTCGCGTGCGGTTGAAGCGGTATTGAATAGCATGTTTCATGCCAAGTGGATTGGTCGTCGAAGCACCATATCGTGGCCCGCACGTTCACCGAATTTGACGTTCCAGGATTTCTTTCTGTGGGGAAAGTTGAAGGTTATTTGCTATCGTGATCCACCGACAACGCCTGATACATGCGTCAGCGCATTGTCAATGCGTGTGCGAACATTACGGAAGGTGAACTACTCGCTGTTGAGAGGAATGTCGTTACAAATATTGCCAAATGCATTGAGGTTGACGGTCATCATTTTGAGCATTTATTGCATTATTGTGGTATATACAGGTAATCACGCTGTAACACCATGCGTTCTCAGAAATGATAAGTTCACAAAGGTACATGTATCACATTGGAACAACCGAAATAAAATGTTCAAATGTACCTACGTTCTGTATTTTAATTTAAAAACCTACCTGTTACCAACTGTTCGTCTAAAATAGTGAGCCATACGTTTGTGACTATTACAGCGCCATCTATCACAAAGCGAAAAAAGTGGTCCAACTAAAACATTCATATTTCTTTACGTACTACAAGAATATGTAATAAAAAATGGGGGTTCCTATTGAAAAAAAAATGCAGTTGATATCCGTTTGACCTATGGCAGCGCGATGTAGCGGGCCAACCATAGCGCCATCTGGTTTCCCCCTTCAAGCTAGACAAGTTTCGTTCTTTGTAGTTTTTTCGTTTGACGCTTATTTCGTGAGATATTTGGCCCGGTCACGATCAATGGACCACCCTGTATGTGACCATTTTGGTTGATCCGGTCCATCCCACGGAACAATGTTTGTTCCCCCGTGATGTTTCAGTGTTCCAAGACGATAGGGCCCTGATTTCGTGAAAGCGAGGATGAACTATCGCGTCTCTCGTGGCCACCAGAGTCACCAGATATCAATATTACTGAGCTTTAGTGGTCTACTTTGGAGGGAAGGGAACGTGACCGCGATTCTATTTCGTCATCGTTACCTGTGCTTGGTACTGTTTTGCAGGAAGAATGGTGTAATAGTCCCTTGAATACAAGGTAGCGCTCGAAATGTGTTACCATTTTGTTTTTGAATATAAACTTTATTGTCAATACAATCTGAAAGGAATATGTACTACAATGAAGAGCCGTCCATGGAGATTTGTTCTAGCTCAGCATATGCTTAATATGTCCACCATTTCGTTTCCTATCTTCCTTCAAACGAACACTGAAGTTAGTGATTACCCTACGGCACATGTCTTCCGTAATTTCACTGCAAGCTTGAAGAATAAGTCTCTATTAAATCACGTGGACGTCTCGGGAAAATTTTTTCCTTTAGGTACCTCCAAAGAAAAAAGTCACATGTATTGAGGTCTGGACTATTGCGGGGCCAATTTTGTCCGTCATTGAAGCGACCTGGAAACCTGAGTGAAATGATCCGCATGTTGAAATGCTCGTATAAAAACTCCAATACAGCGTTTGCAGTATGTGGCCTTCCTCCATCTTGCATGAACCACTGCGTGTTGAAGGGCAAGGCAGTAGCAAGAAGCTGTGGAATGATGCTATTGCGAAGCGTGCTCAAATAACGCTCGCTGTTCACGTTTTCTTCAAAGAAAAAGGGTCCAATAAGTCCGTGACTGGAAATTGCTGCCCACGCTGTAATCCTCGGAGCATAAGGTTGTCGCTCATTAAGCACTTGTCGGTTTTCAGTGGCCCAAAACCGTACATTTTGTTTGTTAACCACACCGTCTAAATGAAAATGCGCCTCGTCTGAAAACCAAACGTTGTTGAGAGTTTCTTCCCTATCCTCCGCCCACTGAGCAAATAGTAGTCTCTGCTCCTTGTGTTCTTCAGTGAGCTTCTGTGTACAGTTCATCTTGTATGGGTACATATGGAGGTCACTTTTAAGAATGCGTCGAACGGAGCGTCTGGATATTCCCAGTTGCACTGCTGCCTTTCTACACGATTTCCCAGGACTTTGTACAGCAACTCGTACCGCTTCAATATTCTCCGGCGAACAAACAGGCTTATGCCGAGGTCGCTTCGCTTCCAATACTGTTTCTTCCTGTACAAATTTATCGTACAACCTGTGGATGATCTTCTTGCAAGGGACCCATCGTGTGTTAAACTGTTGTCGAAAACGCCTCTGAGTCACAACAAGGCTTTTCGTTTCATGAAAAAGTAACACAATTGCCGATCGTTGCTGTGTTGTCAGTCTTCCATTGTCAGCCATTGCTGCTTACTAGTCTCCTAGCGGCAGTATCGTGAATTACACGTCATTTCGTAACTCATTTGTTTTTCCAAGCTATGCTGGTACTGCTGTGGAGATCCCAGCTGGATATCTAATGTGCGTCGTAAATTGTGAGAGAAACAATTGGTAACACATTTCGTGCGCCACTCTGTACTTCACAAGATCTGTATTTATCCGTTCCGTGACGACCGGAAGCTGCTTTGGATGCCAGCGGGTCTCCTACACCACATTAAGCATTTCAAAGTGTTGTGTTTGTGGTGTTTCACTATTTTGCCCATCCCTGCATTGTATATTGTGGTGTGTCCTTTAACGGCCACGCATGTGTTTCATACGTGACGCCAAGTGGGTGGATGGAAATCAGAGCTACCAATAAGAGAAATTTTTCCTGGACGGTATGAAATGAATATCGACGTTATACGTCATAAACAGGAAGGAAGATCAGGATTTGGTGTCTCGTCGAGCACGAGGTTTTTAGAGACGGACTGCATTCAAACATGAGAAAGAAATCCAGGGTGTTCTGTCTAGGGGAATCATCTCCGGGAGTTGTCTAGAGCTATTTAGAGAAACCACAAAACTTAAATGCTGAATCATTGAATTGGCGTCCTCTCAAACGCGAGTCCGTTGTGTTACAAATACGCCAACTTGCTCGAGGCCACATGATACTATATAAAACAAATTCTGAAACTGTGCTCTGTTCTGAGAGCTACTAACAGTGCATAGTTTATGCACAGTGCTAGCAGATTACAGTCTTCGGCCAACTACGCTCTAAGCACAAGAAAAGATATGTTCCTCAGGTTGATTCTCACCATGTAATATCTTCTATCTCTTTTTCAAAGATGACGTTGCTCTTCCCACTATATGGAGGAGAAGTCATTCTTTTCAAAACTCCCCTCATTGCTGTCCCATTTCATTCTCAAGGAGGAAGGCACCTAAAAACACCATTCTGACTCTTGAAAACACCATTTTCACTACTTGAAATAAAGAGAAGTATTAGATGTTTGCTGTATTCCATAAAGATAATTGTTTTAGTTTTTGCGTGTTACAAACAAACGTAGGAGAACACGGAGGAAAATTCTTAACTTTAAGGCACCTTTTTCAGCATTTCTGACGTAGTTTCGTTCGGTTAAATGTAACTCGTTCAAGTTTTTTACAGTGTAGATAACATTCCCGCTGTTCTTCAGCGGGCTCGAAATGTTTTCTAGCCAAGCCTTTAATTAGAAGTGGACGGGGAGAGAGACACAAAAATCTGTAGAATAAAGTGGATATATGCGAACAGTTTATGTTGCAAATTCATCCGTTTCCGCATTGTCAAAATATCTTAGTGGACAGATTCCTTGTTTTGATGAAACATAATAATTTTACTGTTCTCGTGTGGTTCTTTCACACAGTTCTTCCAGAAATGTTCTTCAGTTGATAGTTACACTTTCTTCTTTTTCTTTTCCCTAGCGCTTATTCCGTATAATAAGGGGCCCTCTTTTTCAAGATTTGCAAAATTTTATTTTATTATTTAACTTTGCGGCCGGATGCCCATGCTGACTCTACTGTCGTGAAGTTAACTTAAGGAAGGGAAGTGTTGTGTGCCATCTGTATGTGAATCATATAAACTGTGTCCTGTGTGTTATCTTGTTTTAACCGTGTATCGCATTCTCTGACTCGGCACTTGGGAACCAGTCCAGCATTTGCATAAACTGGCGTGTGAAACATCATAAAACCACACTGAGGCTGGTGGGTGTAGCAGTCCATGGTTATTAATCATACAAAAGGATTCGATAGGGGTCTGGGTTCACCTCCCGAAGGAAACACTTGCAGTAGACTTCCCGACAGATGTAACGGATTTCGCCATCGTTGTTGTAGGCTGTAGGGCTACCGACTACTTCATCTTTTACTGATTTGCTCCTGACACGGAGTGGTAGATAAACGGTAGCAAATCAACAATCACAATCAGTTGCATTATTTTTAAAATGGCCCATACCTACCAAATTAGTGTCTTTTCACGTTTGCTCTTGGTCAGCATTTAGCTAATGCAGCATCTATCTTGCTCAGAGCTTCTTCATAGTTATTTCTTCGTGTAAAATTTGCACCTTTGGTGTAACCTATTTCAGGCACGTTTAATCGCCGATCACTTACTAATGGCTCTGAGCACTATGAGACTTAACATCTGAGGCCATCAGTCCCCTAGAACTTAGAACTACTTAAACCTAACTAACCTAAGGACATCACATACATCCATGCCCAAGGCAGGATTCGAACCTGCGACCGTATCGGTCGCGCGGTTCAAGACTGTAGCGCCTAGAACCGCTCGGCCGGCGTCAATTACTACCTTGATGATCACAGTTTATGTGACGCTGCAGTGTAGGAACGTTCTGTATCTGCATCAGCTTCGGGAGAAGTACAATAATGTTCCAGTTCAGTCAACAGTTACGTAACTATGAAACATAAAGGAATCCTTGTAATACATTAGCAGCTTCGTATAAATTTACGTTATCGATTAACCGTACATACACTTAAAAGAGAAGATACACGAAGAAAACCTCTCGAAATTTACTAATTTCTAACCAATGGCAGTGCTGCGAAGGAACCAAGTTATATAAGGCATTTTTAGATTCACCTACGAGAAAAAAACACAGTTTCATATGAACGGCGTGACTCCAATTTAGAAAAATTGGAGTAGCAAGAAAAAATAAAATAACGTACTGGCAAAATATGGTCTTAAGCACATAAGATTCCGCGTATACGAATGTCTCAGCAGCCCGATAAAATGTTTAGAAGTCAAAAATCATCCTAATGCACTAAAAGCCCTAAACATATTCAAACAAAATTTCAGCAGATAGTTTCCCTTGTTAATTTTTTAAAAAAGAGGTCTCACGCATTGTCCTGTAAAACACACCTCGAGAATAGCCATGAAGTGTCCAAAAACAAACAGCCAGCGTAGCGTCACAAGAAGTGCGTATATATGTATAAACAGGCAGCAGATAACCTTCTCAGATATGCGGCGCTGTCTAAGTTCACTGAAACGGGATCAAGCCTACATAGATGCATCACACAGTAAATACGGAGGAGGTGCAGTTGGTTATGCTCCTGGCTGTGCACATAGTACTGGGCATAGAAACATAAAACACGCGTACGGCTAGTACACGCAGCCCACAGCAGATGGAGCATGTAGGCGATGGGTTGCGATAGCTATTAGGTTATCAGGTATAATAACGAAGAGAAACATGACAAACAGTAAAATCATATAAAAGATCTTGCTTAAAACTGCAGGTAAAGTGAGTGTACAAGTGGGTCACACTAAAGAAAGAGAAAATAAATTTAAAAAAATTAGAAAGTGTAAAAGTATATACTGGTGTGGCGCAGATAAATAAACCTGAACTAGGGAACCGAGAGAACTAATTTCTCAGTGGGCCAGGCAGTATTACGGCTAAAAATCACTTCGTACTCTTCCATGTTCAGAACTCAAAATTAGGCCACAGATACGCTAAATTGCGTCATATTATAGTCAGTAACCTCAGAGAGTAAGGCAGTATCAGTAATACCCTGTCTGGATGCTTATAACTGGGTCATAATAGATTCCATTAGAACAATGGCTGATAAAAATCTAGAGAAAAAAGTATAAAATTGCATTGTGCAAAGGATCGAATGTAGAATATACCATACTGCACAAAACAGTAGCTGTCACATGAAGTGCAAAACTACTCTCCTGGAAATGGAAAAAAGAACACATTGGTTCAAATGGCTCTGAGCACTATGGGACTCAACTGCTGTGGTCATAAGTCCCCTAGAACTTAGAACTACTTAAACCTAACAAACCTAAGGACATCACACACATCCATGCCCGAGGCAGGATTCGAACCTGCGACCGTAGCGGTCGTGCGGTTCCAGACTGTAGCGCCTTTAACCGCTCGGCCACTCCGGCCGGCTAAGATCACATTGACACCGGTGTGTCAGACCCACCATACTTGCTCCGGACACTGCGAGAGGGCTGTACAAGCAATGATCACACGCACGGCACAGCGGACACACCAGGAACCGCGGTGTTGGCCGTCGAATGGCGCTAGCTGCGCAGCAATTGTGCACCGCCGCCGTCAGTGTCAGCCAGTTTGTCGTGGCATACGGAGCTCCATCGCAGTCTTTAACACTGGTAGCATGCCGCGACAGCGTGGACGTGAACCGTATGTGCAGTTGACGGACTTTGAGCGAGGGCGTATAGTGGGCATGCGGGAGGCCGGGTGGACGTACCGCCGAATTGCTCAACACGTGGGGCGTGAGGTCTCCACAGTACATCGATGTTGTCGCCAGTGGTCGGCGGAAGGTGCACGTGCCCGTCGACCTGGGACCGGACCGCAGCGACGCACGGATGCACGCCAAGACCGTAGGATCCTACGCAGTGCCGTAGGGGACCGCACCGCCACTTCCCAGCAAATTAGGGACACTGTTGCTCCTGGGGTATCGCCGAGGACCATTCGCAACCGTCTCCATGAAGCTGGGCTACGGTCCCGCACACCGTTAGGCCGTCTTCCACTCACGCCCCAACATCGTGCAGCCCGCCTCCAGTGGTGTCGCGACAGGCATGAATGGAGGGACGAATGGAGACGTGTCGTCTTCAGCGATGAGAGTCGCTTCTGCCTTGGTGCCAATGATGGTCGTATGCGTGTTTGGCGCCGTGCAGGTGAGCGCCACAATCAGGACTGCATACGACCGAGGCACACAGGGCCAACACCCGGCATCATGGTGTGGGGAGCGATCTCCTACACTGGCCGTACACCACTGGTGATCGTCGAGGGGACACTGAATAGTGCACGGTACATCCAAACCGTCATCGAACCCATCGTTCTACCATTCCTAGACCGGCAAGGGAACTTGCTGTTCCAACAGGACAATGCACGTCCGCATGTATCCCGTGCCACCCGACGTGCTCTAGAAGGTGTAAGTCAACTACCCTGGCCAGCAAGATCTCCGGATCTGTCCCCCATTGAGCATGTTTGGGACTGGATGAAGCGTCGTCTCACGCGGTCTGCACGTCCAGCACGAACGCTGGTCCAACTGAGGCGCCAGGTGGAAATGGCATGGCAAGCCGTTCCACAGGACTACATCCAGCATCTCTACGATCGTCTCCATGGGAGAATAGCAGCCTGCATTGCTGCGAAAGGTGGATATACACTGTACTAGTGCCGACATTGTGCATGCTCTGTTGCCTGTGTCTATGTGCCTGTGGTTCTGTCAGTGTGATCATGTGATGTATCTGACCCCAGGAATGTGTCAATAAAGTTTCCCCTTCCTGGGACAATGAATTCACGGTGTTCTTATTTCAATTTCCAGGAGTGTACAAATAAAAAACCTATGACGTTAAAAACTGGAAATTTAAAAAAATACAATAAACCTTTTAGCTTCGAAAAACTTACAAACACGTGAAGCGGCACAAAACGACACGCAGCATCTAGGTTTAAGATTTACTAAAACAATGATTTCGCGGTTTCAATTGATATTACACCGGTGAGCCGAAAATTATATTCACCTGCTTAATTGCCTGTTGGTCCTTCTTTGGAACGAAATATGGCAGCGATTCTGCTTGGAATGGATGCAGAAGGTACTTGGTATGTTTCCAGAGGTATGTGGCGCCAGACCCTAAGAATCTGCCCTTAATCAAAGTCGCTTATGTAATTTTCGCATTTGCGGACCAGATAGTCGCTAGAATGATACCTCATTCGTCCCTGCTGAGCTTATATAGTTCCCTTACGGCTACTCGTGGCCGCCAAGTAGCATTCGATCTCGCCGTGAGCATATTCAAGCTATCTGGTGGTAAGAATAATAACAAAATTTGTAGGAAGCTTCCATAATGCAAGAAATAATAAAAAGTAAAAATATAGAGAATACATAAATACGTGCCTCAGTTACTTACACCACACCAAAACATTGTATTGTGCAGTGAGGGAAAAACGGAATGTGATGGTATCCTTAATAATAACTATCAATGACGTAAACTTCGGATTTAAAATGGAAACTGCAACCGACATTCGGATAGTTCGATAACGTTCAAGTGGGTGACATTAGCTATTTGCAAATAATCACTTAAGGAACTTATTTCAAATTAAGAACAACAGCCTGCGAAGCAAAATTACTTTTTTTTTAGAAAAAAAGATTTCATCGAGGTCGTTGATAGTTCTATGCAGGCCGCGAAATTTCCTCCTTGCCCTAGAAGCTACTATCGTAAGCTTTTAATTCCAGAAAAAATATAATTACAGTCAGCGTTTCATTCATGTCGTAAGCGAACTGTTTTTTCCTTTGTGATCGCATGCGCTTATTAGTTATGTGCACTGACGCCTTCAACTGTACGTAACAGGAAGCATATTTCCGCCACCCAGTTGATCCATCACCCGCTCAATCCAACGAGCAATATATCAAGAGATATTAAAACAGTACCTACTTAGCGCTAGCCATATTACGTCGTCAGTTACAGTAATTAGGTGATTCATCTGATAGGCTGGGGAAATACCGAAAATAAGGAAAATGTAGGGCTCGGAAAATTTTTTCCTATTCTCGGTAATAGATTAGCCAGGTATAACTTTCACAAGCAATGCTTTACGTAGACGCAACTGTCATGCCGATTCATCAGTTTCGTTAGAAATCGCTGCTGCAAGCACATCATGAGAAATATTTCTGTTATTTCATCGTTAATTTGTAGATCATTGGTGAAGTTTTAAATTGTCTCTATTTAGCTCGTAAATTAGTTTTTGAAGTTTATCTGCACTAGCAGTAAACAATAGAGTAACATCAGCAAAACAATTGTGATTCATATACTTTCCATTAATGCATATTCCTCCTTCGTTTTCCTCTCTGAAATCTTGAAGGACCGCTGAGAATAGTCTTGTCCATACGTAAGGCCCCTGTCAGACTCATATCTTCTTTTCTATGTATTAATTTCCTGACGATGTCTGAACATCTGTATAAGTGATGTATATGTTCTTGTCTATACTAAAAACAGATAAATATAGGTAGGGTTTTGAGAAGAATGTCTGTAAAAAAGTATTAATAAATTTCAGTACACATAATATCTTGTCAGACTGCTGTTTAATATTAGGAAAGTGGCATCTACAGAAAATGCAATTCATCCTACTGAACGTGACTTATGTGTATTTTCTAAGTCATCAACAGCATCTAATTGCTATACGTGATGAGTTCCAAAGATGCGTGCAGGTTTCAATCAAGAGTACAACTTGCATGATTTTCTCCAGAGCGAGACATGGCAGGGCGACAATAATGTCTCACGGAATTCTTTGGAGTGGTGATAAATCAGCCTTCGCTGCAGAAAGTTTGAAAGCGCTGGGTTTTGCTTAAGAGTTGTGGTGAATATATTGTGCTAGGTAGACTCATATTTAGTGGTGTGGTCATGTGATATTTTTGTACAGGGGGCAATCATTGCTATTCAAATTTTCTTCGTTAATTTCTCTCTGCTTTTGATGTTTCCTTTAAGCATTGTAAATTCATTCATTGTATTGATGGCTCATGTGAACCAACATGGCATTTATTCTGGTACACACGTGGATGAGAATATCCACCAAATATTTCAACATACATTCTTGTATAACGCTAATGCAGCCTCTCTTGGCCAGAAGCAAGTCATTTCCAAGCATTGGTAACTTTCCGTCCAGCATTATCTTCGGATGCTAAGAAAAATGTATTAATTCCTTCTTTGTGCAACGCAGAGCCATGTATGCTTCCTTGCCATTTACAACGTTCATGAATAATACGTATACATTATTGGTTGAGCTGTCTACCATACCCATAAGATCCTACAGATGAAACACCCTGTGACCTACAGGGATGGGATGCTCCTCATAAAATCACGCAAATTCAAAAGGAAAAGGTCACACAACGGATATCGTCTTATTAAGTGAATATTACTGGTGATGACCTATTTAAGCATCAAAGTATGGGTACTGCACCTCACACAGATATATTGATGAACAGATCCATCAGACTATGAAAGGAAACTAGTGGTCACTACAGCTGTCTGGTTTATTGCCCACTGAATCAAGCACCTGAACATTTAATATGTGGACAAGGGATTACCATTACCAATAACGGCCGTGGCACAGGTGGATGGATACATAAAAGCACAATTGAAAACTATCTCATCTTGTTGTTGTGGTCTTCAGTCCTGAGACTGGTTTTATGCAGCTCTCCATGCTACTCTATCCTGTGCAAGCGTCTTCATCTCCCAGTACCTACTGCAACCTACATCCTTCTGAATCTGCTTAGTGTATTCATCTCTGATGAATATCTCATACTATTGCAGAAAAGGGTAGTGATGTAAAGCAAGTATCCTGGAAAAGCACGAGTGCAAACCAATACTTTCGCCAAAGCAGACAATGTGTGCAACTAGCTGGCCGTGAAAATTAGATTTGCAGAAAGAAACCCTGATGCAAATTAAATGAAACTGCATTCTACTCCTGTTGGTAGTTGCAACGATAGAACGCACTTACCACTTTTAAGCTGCGCACGTATAGAAGGCGGTTGCAGCAGGGGCTACGAACTTCAAGGTCAGCACACCTTCTGTACTGTGCTCTGTGTCAGAGACATATTTCTCTGCAGTCCTCAAACACAGTGTACTAGCTTAAGCTCCGGAAAAAGTATCGTATGCGGTGTCCCTGAAGCAAGTTTACTCTCCAAAACATAACTGGTTCTGCCAGTGTTCAAATGTCACCAGCCAGTTGCAGCAGCCCTTGTGATTTCCGATCAATGATAATTTTATAAACAAGTTTAACGATTTCCTACTCTAGCGGGTCTTGTTATGGTTAACCAACAACGTGTAGTGCAGGGAAGAAGGCAGGAAGTCTCTCTGACTACATGACAGATTTTCCATCGTGACAAACCAAAAGCTATGCATGTACACACGTGCAGGAACGCGCCTCTACTACCGAAATAGTTACTATGAGGCCAGCCAGAGAACCTGTAACTAGAATTTGAACAAGTGGCAGTCCCGAACACCTGCTCCCTTGCTGTGAAGGTTTGTGTTTGCACCTTGCCTTCAGTCTCTTATCTTACAAGGGGAGGACGCCAATTGTGAAATTCAGATTCGATTCATACTGCGCATAATAACAGCTCATGGCCAGAGGTGTAATGTGGCAAAGCACCAAGATGAACTTATCAGCCGTTGTCGAGAAAATAGACAGTTAAAAGATAAAAGAAACCGTTCCGGTGAAATACACTCTACGATTAATAATATCCGACAGCATCGTGGCGCAGCGGTAAGCGCTCGGGTTTGAAATCCAAAGGTTGCCGGATCGAATCTCGCGGCATGCAAATATTTTTTATTATCTTTTTGTAATTCAAATGTGTATACACACACACACACACACACACACACACACACACACACACACACACACACATATATATATATATATATATATATATATATATATATATATATATATATAATTCCCGGCAATCAGTTGCAACAATTATGCATATAATAAGTTGTTGAAAGTCGTTTGTCGTGGAAAAATAATACTTGAAATAAAACACAATATCACAAATAATATTCAGGTGGATACAATTTATTGAAAAGTTCGGTATACACTCGCACATAATTAACAATTAGTGACCAGAAGTAGCTGGAGTATCGCACGAACCAGAGTGATAGTTACCATAGAAACATGGAAAGCAGAAAACAGCACGACATCGAGCACATCTGATAAACGATGCGTTTTTACAAGAACAATTGTTTTTTAAATTATCTGTTGGGAAACACACCTGATTGACATTCTGAAAAATTGTTCCATCGTTCGTCAGGTTTGATGCATACCACGCGTATCGTATCATATCGGCAAAAATCGGAGAAGACAATTGGTGGTGGACGACGGATTGGATTTTTATACAATCGTCTCTGGAGTTGATGTCACGATTTCGCTCGATTAAAAAAGCACAATTTTGAAGGCGCTTGATCAAATTTTTTACCATCCGGTAAAAATACACGTCACACGGTTGGACGAGAGGAGTGCACTTTGGAGGAATGACTTTTATAGTGCACGTTGGTAACTTCTTATCGTCCTGGAACATCTCATCGTATAATGCCGGGTTCGTTTGCCCACCCCAAGAGTCGATCAGAAGGAGAAATTCTTTCTTTTGTCCGTATGGTTGCAAAGCATTACGCAAGAAGTCGATGAACAAACCCGTTGTTCGTTTACCGGATTTGGAGGATGTAATAACAACGTTGGTATACTTCTTGGCGTACTCGTCGACTGTCTTCTGTACTCTGGGTCCAAACGTACCTGTGGACTCTTGGAGGCATACGAAAACAAGTGGCAAGACTCGTCCAGACATCGTGATTGAATATTGTGCCGTATACGAATGCGTCACCTTGTTCATGTCGTGTCGGGTTACCAGGACAGCCTTTTTGTGTGTGTGTGTGTGTGTGTGTGTGTGTGTGTGTGTGTGTGTACATTTGTATTACAAAGAACAAATAATAAAAAGAAGTTGGATGGCACAAGATTCGATCCGGCGACCTTCGGATTACGAACCCGAGCGACCCGAGCGCTTACCGCTGCGCCACGACGTCGTAGGAAATTATTAATCGTAGAGAGTATTTCACCATAACGGTTTCTTTTAACTGTCTATTTTCTCGACAATGGCTGAGAAGTGCATCTTGGTGCTTTGCCACATTACACCTCTGGCCGTGAGCTGTTATTATGCGCAGTATGAATCGAATCTGAATTTCACAATTGGCGGCCTCCCCTTGTTAGCTGAAAAAAGGATTCCTTTTCGCTTCTTACACAACGCAGGTTTTATGGCATGCCGCACGGCTTCCTCGACACTCCTGCTCGGCGGACATGGCCGACTGTCTTCCCGTGCTATTTACCTGCACAGAGAATGGCTTTCAGCGCCAAACAACTTAACGACTTCGATGACTCGGACGTTGCTTCAAGTCTGTTCCAGAGTATGTCAGAGGTAGTGGCTGGTGTGTGGCAGTGTGTGTGTCTCTCGGAATTGGCAAGATGTTCTCAGTGGATGACATTTGAAGAACATGCTGACCAGTTCAACAGTCGTGCACTCCCTATGTTGGCATAGTTCAGGACAAAAGATGCAGCATTCAGTGTTGTGTTATCTAGATTAAGCATAGTGCAATGGAGACCTTGTAACCTCCCCACAGATAAATAATGTGAGTGTAACCTCCCCACAATAAAATAATATGAATAATATTCACATTTAGTGTTACCTCCCAACAGTAAAAGTTCCGAAACCTCCCAACAGTAAAAAATATAACTATGAAATTGACATTTAGCGTAACCTCCCAAAAAATAAATTGCGTAACCTATCAATAATAAAATGTGACTAATCTCTCAATAAAAAATTGTGGCTCACTTATAACCTTTCAATAATTGACTGTGAGTTTAAACCGGTACATTTTGGACGTCAGCAGTGCTGCGTCATGACCCTGAAAGATCATTCTGAATAAATTGAAAATTCTTACCTCAATAAGGTCGCCGGATAATGCATATACATCTGCTCCTATAAGAAATTTTTCTGGCACAGCCCGAGTACAATGCTGGCCGATAGATTGTCATGTATAAAAAGAAACAACTGATTTTTCTTTTCAATAATCGGGATGACCAAGGATTGCAGAAATTACTAAATTCTTTAAATTGAAATGAATTATTGTCAAAAGTTACTTTTTATGAGAAAGATTATTATTAAGAGATTTTTTAAAAACATTTACATGGGACTTGATATAACAATACTACATAAGCGCGAGGCTGCTTTTACCTTATACTACAATGCTCAGGCTCCGCCATCGCCCCCCACGACCGGCCCAGCCAACTCCATACACCTGACTGCTAGCTACTACTTACTCCTACTGCCACACAGTTCCTACTGCATACAACACTGCTCTCTGGTCTGAGATTCTCTTATAGCTTACATATCGCAGGCAGCGCGTGAGCAATCCATCGAAGTTACATCTGCTCGAGTGCGCTAGCAACAAATTCCTTAATCATCGACCTCTTACAACCTCAAAGAATGGGCAAAGCCACCTGCCTTAAGACGTCCGAAACATACAACCGGAAAAAAATGCAACACCCCCAAGAACAACGTTCAATGGCACCAGGGTATAATATGTGAATGCTGAGGGGTTTTAGTGTTAGTGATGCACTTGTCACTGTCACCGACTACCAGATGTCGCTCAGAAGGCCTGTCTGTGCATTCTTTGTTTTGTCTCTGCACGCAGTTTCTGTGCTGAGTTTAGAGGTGAACAGTGTTTGCAACATTCATTCTAGCGTACGATCATGCCCTATCAACGAGTAGGTATCCCTGTTGAACAGTTTCAGCCATTTGAACCGGGTCGCACTGTGAGCTAGATGGACCTGTCGGTAGATTCCTGCAGTGTTTGACACAATATATTGGTCGTGTTTCGCTGCTTTTAGAATTGCTATGTGAAATATTCTCACAGGTAGATCAGGTTTTGGACGTCCGCGCAGTACAGACGCACATCAAGATCGACACACAGTGAGACCAGAGGTAGCCAACCGAACGTCATTCAAGGACGAAATCCGGGCGCATGTGGCAGCCGATTTGTCGTCATGGGCCATTGGGAACCGTCCATTTGCAGCAGGATTAAGGTCACGTGCGCCTCTGGCCAGACTACCACAGACACAACTATTCCGCCAAGAATGAAATGATAATTACATCAAGATATCAACGGGAACAGTTGAAAATGTGTGCCCTGACGGGGACTCGAACCCGGGATCTCCTGCTTACATGGTAGACGCTCTATCCATCTGAGCCACCAAGAGCACACAGGATAGTGCGACTGCCGGAATTTATCCCTTGCACGCTCCCCGTGAGACCCACATTCCCAACTTAATGTCCACAAACTAAATTCGTAGTGCCCCTGCCCATTACACTCATTACTCGCGGCAGACCATCTTAGCGAGTCTCGTAAGAGTTCGAGCAATGTGTGTGCATCCAGCACAGAAGAAGAAGGTCTATGGCGGGTTAGACTTAACTATATGAAGATGGTATCTGTTTTTTCGGAAACTTCCATCTTCATAGCGTGGTTACCCTGGCGTCGTGAAAGAATTGACAGAATAGAATGGCGCTCTGGCAGTAATGGGAGTAGGTTCTTTGTACGTGAATCTCGGACGTACAAGTGAATGGCATAGCCCCGGTGAGCTCCGAATTCCAGCGTGCAATTGGACACGACACGTAGGTTACAACCCAGTCTGCTTGCTATGGGGTTCATGAGTTACAATTCATTAGTTCCAACTCGTGGTCACGTTTGGTGTTATTGCAGGGTCAAGTAACCAGTGCTCACTACATTCCACTTGCCATTATCCCCGCGCTGATTTCTTCGACAGGAAAGTGATATGCTTTTTAGCACAGCATACGGATTTTGTGGCACATTGTGCTCTTCGAGTGTGCCAGCAAAATCATCAGATCTCACCCCAATTGAACGCGTGTGGGACGTGATGAAGTGGTAACTTATCCGTCCTCCAGGGCCTGCAAGAACCATTGCCGAATTCCAACGAAAGGCATAAAATGCTTGGGACCATTTGTCGAAGAATGTCATAGACACGTGTATGATCGTTTGCAAGCGAGAACACACGCCAGCGTTGGCGCCTGGGGGAGTATGCTGTGGTGATACGACTGTTTGGGCAACCTTTACTGTGACGTGTGTTTCATTCTTTCTGAATTTGTCATATACTTCTACATGATGAACTACCTGCTACCTCGCTTGTTATTAAAATTACCTTGTACTTACAGGCGTTGCTTTTTTCCAGCACTGTTTAACTACTGATGTCCAAATTACCAGCTATACAAGCCACAGGTGATCGTGTTGACACTATACTATTATTCCAGGTGCGGCACCCGTACGACAATGAATGGAATCAGGCAACCGTTCGTTCTCCTCGGAGCTTCCACACATGGGTACGCTTATTGCGATACTACACGCAGAACGAGGAGTCTCCTAATAATTGTACGTGCTGCCACTCCTTCGTCCAGTGTTGACGCTGGGTGCACCAAATGTCGGCGCGCCGTGCTATGCTGCCGCGTCAGCGGAAGCTGAAACACAGGTCGTCATGCTGCCAAGTCCGTGACGCTCCCGATGCCGTCACACTCTCTGTGTGGATGCGTACCTCACTGCAAACAAGCCCATTTCCCGATTCAAGGTAGCTGACGTGGCTATACGATCCTGCACGGCGGAGCGCACAAAAAGTTAGTCCTCTCGTGCGGTAGTCGCCTGGGGCCTCCTGCGTTAGAGATGGGAAGAATTGACCAGTTGACCTGTATCTGCATTTTAGTTCTGAGTAATCGGTTCTCTTAAGTATTTGTTTCGTTTTGACTATAACAGGTTTTGTCTATTTTTTACTGAGAACTGGATAAAAAAGCGAGTTTTCGATTTTCCCTAGCAGCAGTGCTAAAAGTTAGTTTCAGAACGAAGTAGAGCTTTGCTTCCAGAATTATGTGCTACCCAGAAGCTGTGGTCCAGTCGCTTTTTGGAAGCAGAGTAAAAGCTATATGCCAGGGTTGTCTTTTTGTTGCCGAAAGATATTTTATCTTTGATCGGAATTGCTGTGGCTTCTGATAGGTTGGTATGGCCTTCAAATGAGATTGGCTCTAATGAAAGGAGTCCAATTAATACACCAACGCATTACAAAACAAGTATTTATGAACAGCTCGAACAGAAAGTACAGAACAGTGGATTAATTCATTATTAAAATTTTAACTATCGTCAGTAGACATTCCTGCTAAATTTTATATTTTGCCTACTATTCATTTGGAGTTTTTGGAAGTGCACTTTTAGTTCTGTCAGAAAAAATCTATTCTATTCAAATTCCGGTTAAAAAGGAGACAAACATATTTGACTACAATTCGCGTTTTTCGTTCGAAATAATTAAAGATTAAGAGCGCTACAAATTTTACACAAAATCTTATTATTTTTCTACCAATTCTGTGAAACAATAACACAAAAAGGAAATTATGTGAACTGTAACAAATTAAAAATTCACCAATTCATTCACAGTATATAATAAAAATAGAAAGCAGCTCCTGTGTGTACATAATATGCCTTTATCTGCTTGTACCCCTTAGAAAGAGACAACTAAAGCGAAAAATAGAGTTCTCCAATTTTTGTTTCCACCCTTTAGCACTGGCTATTCGTAATGCCCAAATTGTGATATGAACGTCGATTACAACATGATTCTACAGGAGAACAATGCTGATTTTTTTTTAGTATTCAATCCCTAATTACTTTTCAAGGAAAAAAGTGAAATGTCGACGGACTTGTTTTGTTTACGTATTTTATTTGTTATTTTGCTACCAGCTAACTTGAAACGCATAACGCAAAAGTTGGAGTGAGTCTTAGAATTTGTCAGTCTGTTCGACGTCACAGTAAATAATAGCAATAAAAAATGGAAAATCGGTTATTTTACAAACTATTGACTTCGAGCGGTTTTAACAGGCATGTTAAACTGGAGTTGAAAAAAGAGAAAAGTACAACCAAACAATTTGCTTCGATGACAACCGTCATTCCTATCCTACATGGCGTCGAGTACTGCCCTGCTAAAGCCATCGATTTCATATTCGAATGATATTTGTGATATTCCAACCAACGCGGTTAGCAATATTGAGAAACAGTCTCCGTAGGACACGATCACGCAGATGTAGGATTCCTACCCTTGGTGGTAGGCGTTTCTCCTTCTTACTCGAGATGTAATATGATCTTCTCACGAACAAACAGCATCGAAACGTGATTTATTAATTAGAAAACCGATGCGTAATCTTTCCTTATATAATATTATCTACCTGCTTCACGCACTTACGGTAAATTTTATGTTTCTTGCGCGCCGCCTTCATGATGATGCATTTTTATAGCCAACAGTGTACAGTAACATTAAGATGCCAGTATATTTCTGCAAAACATGAATCTCGTAACACTTCTCACCTCAGACAACCTACCTCTGAATGACCGCAGAGTCTGTGGTCGCAGAAAGGGGCAAGAGTAACTATATCAGATACTTGGCACGACGTAAAAAGAAGGATCAAATTCTTCAGGTCACTTGTGGTAGACACTGTATAAATTAAGGATTTTAGTAAAGGCAAAATGGTATATCATTTGTGGAAACTAATTCAAAACTTAGCACGCGATCTGGCGATATTATGGAAACGACGAATTTTAGTTATTTTGAGTATTCATTTACCAGGAAGGATGATACAACGGAATAATCCCCGCGTTCCCTAAAAACTATCATCCGAATAGGATCTCTTGTTCCAGAAACTAACTGAAACACGAACTAGTCGTTTGTTCAGCGGTCTTCCTCAACCATTTTTGGACTACTCCCCTTGGCTTTCTGAAACTCCTCCTTTGTTACTCAGCATTGAGTATATGGTTCAGAATTAGAACTGAATAAAAATGCTCAGACGGATGAGATATCAGTCAAAATACCTCAAGGCATTCTGTAATGCAATCGAGGCATTCGAATAGCGCTGTAACGTCCTCTTAAGACATACGCTTGCTAAATTTGGCACTGTCTCAGACACTAAGCTAGTGAGATTGGGCAAGTCCACAAGAATTATTTAGCAAATTCAACAGCACGTCTTCTTCGCCGTTGTTCCGTAGTTCACAACAGAGCTGTTTTTCATTTCCGGTTTATCATAAAGAAACATAACTTCTTACAGTGGCGACAGACAACCATTGTGAAGTTCGTGGTCGTTCTTTACGGTACCAAGTACGCGATGTGGAAGTAATGGTAATATGAAGGGCTTATTTAAATAGTGGTACAAGTCCATTAACTCCACTTTTCTGCCTATAATGCTTCTGAAATTAATGATCCAAACAAACAGAAAGAATAGTTCATCTCTAGCAAGAAGCCATATGCTTGAATATTTCTGGTATCTCAACTGCAGATTTTTCAGCTCTCATTTAACTTTAGAACTCTGTATCTCAAACTGAACAAAAATGGACTTGTACCACTATTGAAATAAGCCCTTCATATGTAACGTATGATCTATACTGTCCATCTATTAATAAAGGCTGCTGGTTTTAACAGCTACCACGAGCGGTGGTAGTACGCTCGGAACAACGAGTGTGGTAATGTATTTATCGACAGGGCTGACAATAGCAGCCTTTACGTAGATTTCGGCGACGAGGATTTGCATGCATTTAGATCAGCTGCATGAGAGAGAGGCTATAGCCCAGACCCCTATTTCGTCTCCTGTGATCGTAAAGCCAAAACCAATTCTTACATCAAGAAAAGTTTCGTGAGACTTCTCACATAGCCAACAGAGACCTGTTATTCTCAGTATTGGCTTAAACATCCCACTGGCTAAGCCAGCACCATGATCTAGATGAAATTTCAGAAAAGAGAACTAGCAGAGTTTCTCGGACAACCTGGAAAAATATATTTGTTTCATTCCACCAGAACCCCAGAGCTACAGCCGTTTTGTTGGACCTGTTCTTGCATCTGCTAAGAGATATATTCCTCGTGGATATGGAAGAGAATACACCCCCAGGGTGCGATGAGAGATGTGAACAGCAATATGAACAGTTTAACAGAAGTGGTGACAGTGACACTGCAGACGAACTTCTTCATAGTCTTGATAATACAAGGAAAGTGCGTTGCACTGAGACGGTAGAAAACTTGAATTTCAGATATTCAAATAGAAAGGCTTGGTCCTCATTCCGTGAACTCAGTGGTTCCTTTAATAAATCTGACCAGAAGCCTGGTATTTCAGTTATTCATATTAATAACAGTAAAAACGTCCAGATCGTCCAAGGATAAACAGCATACCTCCAGGATGAAAAAAAAGGCTAACAAATCTATAAGCTCAGTCTCCAAGCTATTTCAGATTCTCTTCCCTACTTAACCTAGATGAACTAGAGATAGCTTCAGGAGAGGTTAAAACGGTAAAGTTCCGAGGTCTGATAAGATATATCCAGAATTTTTATCGCACCTTGGGCAAAACGCCGAACACTGGTTGATTCGCTTCTTCTCATTTGTTTTGAAGAGAGGAACACTTCCCAGTGAACTCAAACATACAAAAATTGTGGCAATCTTAAAGCCTAACAAATCACCGGATCTCCCCTAGAACGTATGACCACACGTATAAGCTCTTGGTCTGTCTTATTTACATGAGAATTAAATGAATTTTAGAACACATTCGAATAGAACAAGCGGGATTTAGGCCTCATCGAAGCTGCAAGACCAGGTGCTAGCTCTTTCAACTTTCCTAGAGTCCGGTTTCGAGGAAAAACTAAAACAATGTGACCTTTATCGGCCTCACGGCGGCATATGGAGGGAAGGAATGATTTACAAATTACTGAAAATGATTAAATGCCGAACAATAACGTTTGTTATTAATTACATGGTAAGGAATCGATATTTTCAGGTTTGTTTCGGTCAAAATAGAAGCTCAATAAGGAAATTAAATTATGGTTTTCCACATGGCTCAGTTCTCGCACCTCCCCTATTAAGCCTTTACATTTCTGACTTTCCAAAAGATAGTCAAGGAAATTCTGCTATGCAGACGATATGACTTCGGCTTGTCAGTCAAAAAAGCTTGGTCAGCCATAGGGGACACTAACGGAGGACTTAGCGGCCCTTATATTAAAAAAAAAAAAAAATGGGGACACACTGTGCTCAAGGTGAAATTTGATGGCAACATTCTCCATCATAAAAAGTACTCAATATATCTTGGCATTACCACAGATCGCACTCTATCTTATGAAAAACATCTGGAAAACACGTCGGTGAAGATAAATGCTCGAATGTGTGTGAATTCCTAAGGGACCAAACTGCTTAGGTCAGGGGCGGACAGGAATCCTGCACATGTGCGGTGCACTTGCACGCGTGCAGTTAACAGGTGTTCCGCGTGCACACAGGGGCAAGCTGGCCACCCGCTTATCTCACATCCCCACCATACCTTCTGCCCGTTCCTTCCTCTGTAATGCGTTTTGTTTCCTAGCTTGCTTTGTTGAGTGAATCAATAAGGTTAGTAGGAGTGCTTGAAAGAAATCATGGTTTGAAAGAGTACCTATTACCTACGATACGTTTTATTTAATTATCACAGGTGGAGTTTACAATACGTTTAATATCTGGAACAAAATTTCTACATACAGACAAACACAAACAGTTACGCAAATTTTCATCACTGATGTTTGCTCTTAACCGAGACTTATTAATTCAGCAAATGGTTTTCCAGCTCTCGCTATATTAAGCGCAGTCTTATAACTTGCACATACCGCTGGGCTATTATTGTTGTCGTCCTGAAAACTTGAAAACAGTGCTCCATAAAATGTTAGATCAGTTAGATGAGAGACATGACGAGAGAAAGTCGCAGATCTCTCGTGACAACAGCAACTACGACAAATTCAAATGGCTCTGACGACTATGGGACTTAACTGCTGTGGTCATCAGTCCCCTAAAACTTAGAACTACTTAAACCTAACTAACCTAAGGACATCACACACATCCATGTACGAGGCAGGATTCGAACCTGCGACCATAGCGGTCGCGCGGTTCCAGACTGTAGTGCCTAGAACCGCTCGGCCACTCCGGCCGGCCAACTACGACAGATTCATCTGGTATCGTCAGATCGGTCTTCTTAAGCTCAGTCAATTCCCCATCCGCTCAGAATCCGAGAATAAATTGTACTCGTCCTTGTGAAATTTATTATAATGGCCTTCAATACTAAACTTCCGTGACCAGCGAGAATACTGCCACATATTAAACATTTCGAATTTTCACGTTTTTGCACAAAGAAAAAATGATTCTCCCATTACTTTTTAAAAGACAGCAAATCTCCACTTCTCCGTTTCTTGAAATACAACGTTCACTACATAGTGCTCGCTTCGCTTCAACGTCCGCAGCTTAGCCTGGCACTACACTGCCGCAACCTGCCGGCTGTCGCCACAGCCCCGGTCGACGCCTGCACGCGAGCAGCACACGTGCAGCGCTGGGCGCTCATGAGCCGCGTGCAACGTTTGCCCGCCCCTGGCTTAGGTCATCGGTCCCTAGACTTACACACTACTTAAACTAACTTATGCTAAAAACAACACATAAACACCCATGCCCGAGGGAGGACTCGAACCTCCGGCGGGATGGGCCGCGCAGTCCGTGACAACACGCCTCAAACCACGCGGCCACTGCGAGCGGCGCGAAGATAAAAACTCGCAACAATATCATTGAGAGGCTGTGTGGCAAAACCTGGGATGGCCTCAATGGAGACTTTGCGTACATCGGCTCTTCCTCTGGTTTTTTGCGGCCGCAGAGTATGGTGCTTCAGTGTGGTGTAATAGCTGACATACCAGCCTCATCAGTGTACAGCTCACAACACGATGCGCACGATTACTGGTACAATCAGACCAACTCCTGTCTACTGGCTTCCCCTGCTAAGCAGCAGATTCGCAGAACTGAGGCCCTGCTCAGAGATTACCACAATTTTCAAGAGAATAAGGAACTACCCCTTCTTCACGACGTACCTGTCTTACGAAGAGAAAGGCCTCGTTCGAGACACCCTCCACTACTGTACACTGAACAGCTAGCTACAAGTAACACCGAAGAAAGAGATCTCTGGAACAAGAACTGCCAACACATAGAAGAAGTACCAAGAACGGGAATCGTTCGACAAATATAAACTGTGATAATGTGTGTGTCGAACCTGACAGGAAATTGTTGGTCAAATTAAATAGAATTTGCACTGGATGTGATCGGTGCTTTGACTCACTGTATAAACGGGGTATTGTGGAGTCTCCGAGTTGTGACTGTGGTGCACTGAAACATTCAATCAGACAAATAAGAGTGGAGTGCGGCCTTCGATGATACAGTACTGTTCGAAAAAAAAAAAGAACGCACCAGTTTTCCGCAACACTCCACTACAAGAGGACGTGTAGAACAGCGGAACCATAAGTGATTTAAATGGCAGGGAGGTGACATGCACGTAGGACCAACAGCGTCCTATTTTGTGTGACAGCCGGCCGTTGTGGCCGAGCGGTTCTACGCCCTTCACTCTGGAACCGCGCGACCGTTGGGTCGCAAGTTCGAATCCTGCCTCGGGCATGGATGTATGTGATGTCCTTAAGTTAATTAGGTTTAAGTAGTTCTAAGTTCTAGGGGACTGATGAACTCAGATGTTAAGTCCCATAGTGCTCATAGCCATTTGAACCATTTTTTGTGTGACAGGTCAGGTGAGTGTTACGCAACGCTCAGTCGGTGCGGAGTCGACGCCAGTGAACGGGGACGAATGCGTTCATGCTCTCTGAGCTACCGTGTCATAGGCATGCGCTCGGCTATTTAAATAACGAGGCTTTTGCTGCTCAAAGACACATTCAGCCATCCGCCACTCTATCCGCATCGCCAGAACCTGAGAGAATGCAGGGCTGTTGAGTTTCCGTGAAACCACAACTAACTGATCAGTGAGGAAGCGTGTAACACATCACAGGGTGGACAGGCATGTGGATGCGTTCGAAAGGGGCAGAGTGATTGGTCTCTGGAAGGCGAGTCCGTCGTTCCGTGAAATTGGGGCTCGTAAAGGGAACGCTGCTTCATCAGTGAGCTGTATGTGGAACCAGTGGAGAGAAGAGGGCCGTACACAGAGCCGACAGGGTACTGGACGACACAGGCTGACGATAGCGCGACATGATCGCCGTCTTGTGCGCTTGGTCATAATGGACAGAACAGCTTCGTCCACAGTGTTGGAACGACGTTGGAGCAGTGCAACGGGTGTGGACATGTCTTGCGTCGACAGTTCGACGCTGTCTTCCGCGGGTAGGACTGGTGGTACGCAAGCACTGTGCCGGCTTCCACTGACCAGAACCCACCACGCCGCAGACTGCAATGGACATGTGAACGCGGACACACGCCGAGCGGCAAAATGCAGTGTTTTCGAACGAGTAGCGCTTCAGCTAGTCCTACAGTGATGGCCATACACACGATCGACGACGACGCCGTGAACGCAATAGGGCAGACTGTATTGTTGAGCAGCATAGCGGACAAATGCCAGATGTGATGGTTTGGGACGCCATTGCCTATAACACTAGACCTCGCCTCCTTCGTCTGAAGGGAAATCTGAACAGCTACTGCTACATCAGGAAGGTTAAACAGCCAGAGGCACTGTCCCTGCCGCAGGCCGTTCCACATGCCATATTTCAACAGGGCAACGCCTGGCTGCATGTGGCGAGTAATGTGCAAGCTTCTTCGAAGAACGACGGTTCCACTGCTTCCCTGGTCTACCCGGTCGCCTGACGTGTTGCCCATGTACGAGGTGCATTCAAGTTCTAAGGCCTCCGATTTTTTTTCTCCGGACTGGAAAGAGATAGAAACATGCGCATTGTTTTAAAATGAGGCCGCGTTGATTGTCAATACGTCCCAGAGATGGCAACAGCGTACGGCAGATGGAATTTTACCGCCAGCGGCGAGAATGAGAATTGTTTTAAATACTTAAAATGGCGACGTTTTCCTTACTTGGACAGAGTGCAATCATTCGTTTTCTGAATTTGTGTGATGTGAAACCGATTGAAATTCATCGACAGTTGGAGGAGAAATGTGGTGATGGAGTTATGGATGTGTCGAAAGTGCGTTCGTGGGTGCGACAGTTTAATGAAGGCAGAACATCGTGTGACAACAAACCGAAACAACCTCGGGCTCGCACAAGCCGGTCTGACGACATGATCGAGAAAGTGGAGAGAATTGTTTTGGGGGATCGCCGAATGACTGTTGAACAGATCGCCTCCAGAGTTGGCATTTCTGTGGGTTCTGTGCACACAATCCTGCATGACGACCTGAAAATGCGAAAAGTGTCATCCAGGTGGGTGCCACGAATGCTGACGGACGACCACATGGCTGCCCGTGTGGGATGTTGCCAAGCAATGTTGACGCGCAACGACAGCATGAATGGGACTTTCTTTTCGTCGGTTGTGACAATGGATGAGACGAGGATGCCATTTTTCAATCCAGAAACAAAGCGCCAGTCAGCTCAATTGAAGCACACAGATTCACCGCCACCAAAAAAATTTCGGGTAACCGCCAGTGCTGAAAAAATGATGGTGTCCACATGTTCTGGGACAGCGAGGGCGTAATCCTTACCCATTGCGTTCCAAAGGGCACTACGGTAACAGGTGCATCTTACGAAAATGTTTTGAAGAACAAATTCCTTCCTGCACTGCAACAAAAACGTCCGGGAAGGGCTGCGCGTGTGCTGGTTCACTAAGACAACGCACCTGCACATCGAGCTAACGTTACGCAACAGTTTTTTCGTGATAACAACTTTGAAGTGATTCCTCATGCTCCCTACTCACCTGACCTGGCTCCTAGTAACTTTTGGCTTTTTCCAACAATGAAAGACACTCTCCGTGGCCGCACATTCACCAGCCGTGCTGCTATTACCTCAGCCATTTTCCAGTGGTCAAAACAGACTCCTAAAGAAGCCTTCGCCGCTGCCATGGAATCATGGCGTCAGCGTTGTGAAAAATATGTACGTCTGCAGGGCGACTACGTCGAAGTAACGCCAGTTTCATAGATTTCGGGTGAGTAGTTAATTAGAAAAAAAAAATCGGAGGCCTTAGAACTTGAATGCACCTCGTAACATGTCTGGGATGTGTTCGGTCGGCTACTTGTTCGCTCAGGCCCTCCTGCAGCCACTGTCGATGATTACGCGCTTACAATTCCCCATCTGCATATTCAGGCGCTCTTTGATTCCATTCTACGACGTCTAGCGGCTCTGATTGCACGTGATAGCGCTAATTCATATTGAATGTCCACGAGGTAGTGCGTCTACAGGTCTGTAACGCCAAAAGTTTGTGTAGTGTCATGTCCCTAATCGGTGGAATAAACCCCATTGTGATCACGTCTCTCGGTCTTGATGTTTCGAATTTTTCAAACGGTAGTGTATAAGGGCAGGTGGAATAATTTTGTGGATGCCAGTGCCGCAGCGATGGAATAGATTGGAAACCTAAATATTGATATATAGTCCACGTATCTTTGTTTTATGCAGTGACATTCATTACAAATTATAAAAGTATCGCTTGTGTGTGCCATGCTAATGATGATGATATCCTGCGATATATTCCTGAGAAAATATTGTCATACCTTTCTGCACTGTGACGTCTGCTCTACCCAGACTTCTTATTTCGTTTTTGGTAATTTTTTCTCCCTGTGTCGCCAAAAAATGGCTAGATAACGAAATGGAATAATACTACCAGAGGTCTTCACTTAAGCACCGTGAAAGTTTACAAAGACGCAAAAACCTTCCTTGAACGAATTGGAGAATATGAAGTCACACTTGTAACTTGATCAGTGTTATTTGTTAGATATGTGTATAATGTAAAAAGAAATTGGTCTTTCTTCCCTCTTCTTTCTTCTTTAAATATGGAAGTTACTATTATGATTCCTCACTTCATACATTTCTTTTCACAATAAAAAATGTTATAACAAAGTTCTCGTAGTGTAAATATCTAATATTTCATCTCTGAGTCCTTGATAAAAAATCTTTAGTCTAAAAGATACTTGGAAACGTCTAAAGTATGTTCTAAGTTGTTCTATACGTTATAAAATGTGTAAAGTCGAAATAAAGGATCAAGTAGACTGATTACTATCTATTGAGATCATAACTGATTGTTAAACATTCCGTTGTTTCATAAAATAAGGAAATTTTATCAGATGCTATCTGTAATGAAAAGCAGGTGTTTAGGAGAGGTTGATTTTGAGCAATGTACTGCTCTGAGCAGATGGCTGATACGCACAGAAACGTGGTAAGTGATGCCGATTTCGAGAATTCATGTTTTCATAACACTTTTGCTATTTTAGTATCACCAAAACTGTTACTAGACAACGCAAGTCACAGAGTCTAACCAGATACTAAACACAGTTATCACGTTGTAACGCCGCTTCCTTTGGACGAAAAATGAAGAATATAAAAATAGTACCCCAAAGCCCAAAAGTCCCAAAAATCTAGTTCCAAATTTCATAAAAAAAAGAAAAAAAAACTAAGTCCCTTTGGGAATAATGTTGCTCGAATAGTAGCGCGTAGATAGAGAGGAAATTCAGTACCAGGTAGCTTAGTGCTTTGATAAAGAAAGAAATAAAACAGATAGAATCCCATTAGTTTCAAAATAAAATCATAGCAGAGCGCAAAGTACCGTAATTAGAAATCACGGAGTAGGACGAACGATCTCAAAGAATACTCCTTATGAGTACTCTTTCAGAATCGTGTGTAATACGTAAGAAAGAGCCATGCACTGTTACTGTGTTATGAGAGTTTGCCGGAGCAAGTCGTACCTCAACGTGTGCTCGTATACGTGGGCGCGACGAGATCATTTATTTGTACGCTAAAGATTTGCGATATACTACGACGCACTGAACCTGTAAGAAGTAAATCAGTAACTTCAAATAGGATATCACGTAGAATCCAGATAGTGAAATATTCGAAATTGTCTTAAACTGAATATTTTCAATGAAAGACTGGGCATTACCCACGGTAGAAACTATTAATGATGGACCGATATAGAGACTAAACTTTGAAACCGAATTATGAGAAAGGAATTAGCTTTCGTAAAATCAGTTAATGGACTCTGGAACTTGCATAATATCTTGGACTAAAGTATACGTCATTATTTCCACCCAGATAGGGAAAGCTACTTCCTTACGGCAATGTTAGGATGTGAAAATAGTGCAATAAACCCGCATTCAGTGTTATTACTGCTTTAATAACTTCTTTCAATCCATTCAATATTGTGTACTCAGTAAATAATTATCTGTGCGACGACATTGATTGTCCAAGGAACGCGGCGTACATAAGTACTCTTTGCCGCATTAACAAATTATCGCTCTGTTACGAACTATTGGGCTTTGCTAAACTGAAAAACTTTAGTGGAGATATTGTGCATGTAATGAAGCTATGATTAATACCGCAATAGGAACTGATATATCCCTACGTGTAGCTGTGTTTAAATACGCCGGGGAGCACGTAATTGCTTAACTTGATCGAGACAAATAATACGCACTCGATGGGACTTCAGCGCAGCCCAAATAGATTTTTTATATAACGTCAATATCTACAGCTCTACCTCTAGTTAGCCAGACTGCGACGTTATAAAGTCCTTCGCAACAATTTTGATTGTATTTGACAACAGCCACAAAAGAAGGGCATTGTATTTACTTCATATCGTACTAATTACTGTTATTATTACAGGTAATTTTAAGTTATTTCAAAAATAAGAAAACAGTCCCTGTTGCAAGTGTTTTATTAATAATGACGCGTTTCGCGCGCTTAGCACATCTTCAGATTATCTGTAATTAGTTACAACATTCTTGTTAAGTAATAGTTTTCTTCGTGAACCTATCTAACACCGATCAATAGGACAACTAAGCTAAAGGTGAGACGTAAAGTGAGTCAGTTGCCTTGAACAGCGGGGCCTGCATTAGTCGTATTAAAAAGACATTGATATGATGGCGATAAAGCGAAATCCGCAGTCGTCAAATATGGACCTAGGAAAGGCTGAAATGTAAGTGACCTCCTATAAGTTCAAGGCGTAAAACTGCAACATTAATAACGAATTATTTTACATGTTTCGCTAATTCGTTTACTTTTAAAGTTTTGATAGTATTTTATTTCATCGCATCATTTTTTATTTTATTTCAGTTCCCTTTGATATCAGCACCTCCTCTCAGCACTTTCATTAAGTTTCTTTCTCACCTCAGTCTACCGCGCGGCCCACTTGTTTCGGCATATACGATATCTAGAGCGTTAATTGCTTACCATTGTGATAGAAGGCTGTGACCGCTAACCTGTCTTCGCACAGCGTAGTGCCACGATCTGGTGAATTTCTTTCTTGGTTCCTACTATTGCGCCAACCGGATTTAATTTGTTACTAATGTTGCAATTTTACGCCTTTAACTTGCCATTTCAGGCTTTCCTAGGTCCATATTTGGCTACTGCGCCATCATATCATAACTAATGCCATCTCCGCTTTTCGAGGCAACTGGATCACTTTACGTCTCACCTATGGCTTAGTTACCCTGTTCGTCGGTGTTAGAGAGGTAATTATAGGTAACCTGAAGATGAGCTAACAGCACGAAACGCGTCGTTATTAATACGAGGGCTATCCACAAAGTACATTACGTTTTGGAACTAAAAATAAATAAAGTATTGGAATTTTTTTAATTATATACAGATGAAAGCCACACTTAAATACTACTTTTCTACATAGTTGCCATTTAAATTAAGGCACTTATCGTAGCGATGGATGAGCTTGGAAATTCCTTCGTCGTAAAATTCGGCCGCCTGCGCCTTCAACCACGTGGTTAACTCTTCTTGAAGCTGTGCGTCGTCATCAAAACGCTGCGTAGCCAACCACTTCTTCATTGCTGGGGATAAGTGGAAGTCGCTCGGTGCCAGGTCGGGACTCTACGGCGGATGAGGAAACAACTCCCACTTAAAAGATTCGAGAACTTCACGAGTGGCATTTGCCGTGTGGGCCCGGGCGTTGTCGTGAATCAGCAAGATCTTTGAGCCCGACTTTCCCCTGCACTTGTTTTGTATTGCTCTTCTGAGGTTGTGCAGAGTTTGGCAATATCTTTGAGAGTTTATTGTAGTGCCTCTTTCCAGGAAATCCACAAAAATCACACCTTTTCTGTCCCAAAAGAGGTAACCACGTGGTTGAAGGCGCAGGCGGCCGAATTTTACGACGAAGGAATTTCCAAGCTCGTCCATCGCTACGATAAGTGCCTTAATTTAAATGGCAACTATGTAGAAAAGTAGTATTTGTGGCTTTCATCTGTATATAATAAAAAAAATTTCCAATACTTTATTTATTTTTAATTCCAAAACGTAACGTACTTTGTGGATAGCCCTCGTAAAACACTTTTGACAGAGACTGTTTTCTGTTTTTGGATCATTGAATTACTGTTGCTGCATCAGGCCAAAATGGAGTGGATATTGCGTATTTAATTTATTTGGCTAATGCGACCACGAGAAGTAAGCCCAGCATATTTGTTGCAACCCCAGTTTCAGTTTACTTCTTGTTTACTTCAGTTCTGAGACAAGCTACGATATCAGAGTTTTCTTTTTACATACATTCTTATTTATACGAGGAGTGTTTTTTTTAACTAAGTACCGTTTTGAAATTTAAAAAAGACGTGCTAAGGTATCTCCATAATTTTATTTTTACATGAAAGCCTGTACCTTAATCTACCTTTCTACATAATTTCCGTCAATATTGAGGCACTTCACTGTTTTGAGTTCGTCAGCGTCTTGAAGACGCTGACCGCACAGGTGTTTCTTCAAGTGCAGAAACAGATGGTAGTCACTGGGCGCAAGATCGGGGCTGTACGGAGGATGATCTAGAGTTTCCCATCGAAAAGATGTGATGAGATCTTTGGTCTGATTCGCCACATGCGGACCGGCATTGTCTTGCAGCAAAACGATGCTCTTGCTCAACTTCCATGGACTGTGGCTTTGATTCTGGTGTGACGGAGGCCACCGACGTTTTATCGCCTGCAACAATTTGGCTTAAGAAATCATCACCGTCATTGTGGTACCGCTCAACGAAAGTCAATTCAGTGTCTAAACGTTTGGTTTTGTGCACATCCGTCAAACTTTTCGGTACCCAACGTGCGCTCAATTTTCGGTAATTCAAGTGCTCGGTCACAATGCCATACAAAACACTACGAGAAACATTAGGAAAGTCATCCCGCAAGGAGGAAATCGTAAAGTGCCTGTTTCCCCTCACCTTAATAATGTTTTCTCCGTAAACTGCATAGATCTCACGATGAATATCGATCGCTTTTAGGCCTTTAGCTCTAAGAAATCCTACATAACAGCCCGTACTTCACAGTCGGCGGGGCTCACGATTATCTGAGGCATCTTAAACACTCAGTACACGACGTAAACAAGGAAGTATCAGACTGTTATGGCGTCGGTGCGTAGATTAAGGTACAGGCTTTCATGTAAAAATAAAATCATTGAGATATCTTAGAACGTCTTTTCTTTTAATTTCAAAACAGTACTTACTTAAAAAACACGCCTCATATATTTTCCTCGTACGAGAGAAAGGCACTCAAGTTAGGACTAGAATGCTATAGGCGTCTAACGGTTTAAGAATTAGGGCCAAAGACAAAGACGGGAATAATTCTTAACCGAAGCCAGCAATTCAGTTAAATAGACTAGGCAAAACATGCAAGTGGTACGAATCGTTACAGAATAATATTTTGCTAACTTCAGTGGACATACAATTAATTGGAGTAATCTCTATACAATTTTCTACGTATTTTCCAACAGAGCAGTTTTACTCGTTACGAACTATATAATCAAGAAATTGTTTTAGGCTATTCTGTCGTTCTTCTTGCATACCTATCTTGAAATTGTATGCAGAAAATGTCAGTAAATCCATGTTAGGCAGTAACGTATATTGTAGGAAAAGAAACAACTCTACACGAATGTAGACGCCGGGACGGAAACAATCCAGATATTGTTGCAACATGTCTCGCGGCTTATTTTTGGGTTTCATTTTAGCAGGATCGTAAAAAGTAGGAATAACTTTAGAATCCTACGAATAAGAATGCACTTCAAAGTTGAATTTGATATGAACTACTCGGAGGGCTATTACAGTATAGCAAAGGCGATGAAGAGTTACAGACGCTTCCGTGTCATGACCTGCCATCTAGCGGCGCACTCGAAACTCTTGCTGTTTCTGGCCGCTGCCAACAGATAGCGCGCGTAGTGAAATTGAGACCGCGCGTTACAGCTATTCGCCCAACGTTCAAAATTACGATAAATGGAAACTTTAAAAGCGATGTTAATGAACGCTCGCATAATGACAGTGCACTCTTATCCACTCTTGGGAAGGTATCATTAAGTTATATTGCCAGACAGCTGAGCACGTTTGTACATCGTGTGGCACTGTAGTAAGAATTAAACGTTTTATACGTTGCAGTGCAATTAGTAGTAAGGATTAAAAGCTAATAATGTCCATTCAGTGTGATATTGCTCGTCATAAAGACGAAATACGATATCTAATATGGCCAGTAACTTTTACGTTCGCGTTGTCACGGCAATGAATAGATTTTGTTATAATCTTAAAGGAAATTTGTTGTTTGTTACACTTGGTAACGATTTTTTCTATGCTTGTGATCAAGTAACGGTTCCTGTTTACGAACAAATTTTTTTGAAAAAATGAACGTGAAATGGAGATGTGATGTATGTCTCACTAATTATTTATCGTACTGGCCGAATTTCTGACAGTAGTACGTGAGAATTCTGCACGAAAAATTGTTGATTCACATCTTACAATTTCTTTATGAATCTGAATAAAAAGCCAGGATGGCTTATCACGAAGGGCAAGAAAAACGGGAAGTGGAATATCGTCGACATGCCGCTGTGCTGTAAGGGTGCTGCGGATAACAACCAAATGGGTCCTGCTATGATATGAAATGGTACGTCAGACTATCAATTCTGATTGTCAGACAGTATGAAAGACGACAGCCAGATTGGCATCCCGTCGCAGTTCAGGCCTTCTCCAGACACGTCTTCACTGATCATCGGGGTTCAGTTAGAAGCTGGACTCATCACTGGAGACTATTATTCTCCAATCAATGGCGTTCCAAGCCGATAGGCTCATTTAAAATAAGTATTCTCACCTCGATCAGTAAGCGCAAATTTTAATTTTGCTGGCCTCCCCAGAATTGAGGCCCATGATTCGTCTCTGCTATGAATTTGCGAATGGTGTAATTTAGGTCAGACATTGCTGCATACCAAATGTAGTTAACATGTTGAACTGTTCTTCGAACTTCAGATGGGATCTAATAACTCACTCCATTCTCGAGAAAATGGATCGTACATAGACCACCCTGTTCCGCTCGCGTGCACAGACGATAAAGCGAGAATGAAATATTCATGACACCCTCGTATCTCATAAACAGTTTGAGATATCGAAACGCGATTTTGGCACATGATAGCATGCAAAGAGGGATAGCAGACTGCCATTTATAACACCCTTGTAACTCATAAATGGTTTGAAATATCGAAACGAGACTTTGAAAAATAATTATAACACGCAGAGAGGAGAATAGATTGCCATACTGTTACTGTACGTAACTTCCTTATCTCTCGCGATATACAGGTAACTACAGATTTTATTTTATGAAATAATGTAACTTTTTAAGAGCCATCGACAGCTGGTGAGACGAGAGTTGTTACAATTTCTGAGAAACCAGAAGAAGTTTCCGAGGCATGGCGCTGACATTCACAATAGGATTCAAATTATTGTAAGAAGTGTGGAGTCAAGTAACAAAGTACTGTGGAATTGCCTCCAGCGACGGCACATGAGTGCCTTATGAAGATGAGTTTCTAAATACTGTAAATGATTTATACAATATACAGAACTTCCGAAATCTGGTACGTGATGTTGACAAAAAAACACTTTCGTCTTAATGCTCAGAAAATTCTGGTACAATGTTTATAACGATAAAACATTTTCATTCAATCATCCTACAAGCGGTTGCAGATACAGGAAATTCATTATAATCGATGTTGGGCGATATGGGAAGGAAAGAGAAGGTATAGATTTTATTCTTCTAGGATATTTCTCTCGACGCAAGAAGGAGGGCTTAATATACCACGAGACTCTCCATTACCAAAGACGTCAGATTGTTGCCTTTGCATTCCTCGGAGCGGAGGCATATGCATTGGTGAGACATTTTATCAACTCTTAAATAGTCGATAGATCTTAGATCAAAGGAAATGATGTGATTCTTGAGTTTCTCCCGGCGTATTTGATAATCAAAATATCCACGGGTGTACTGCCGGTCTACAGTGTCCAACGGGCACAATATTTCGGCGATCATACATGTCGCCATCATCAGGTGAACTGACGGACTGAGCTCTTGTGAATGTGCCGGCACGGAGATCCGTACACTATGGCTGCTCAGGGGGAACTGGGTTCGGTCGCGGCGGCGGTATTTAACCCTCCGCCCGCGGCGCGCTCACTCCGCCGTCCGCGCCCCGCGCCACGGTCGATCGGTGGAACAGATCTGACGCAGAGAGTCTACCCCAGGAACTGGAACATCTGAGAACTGTATTTCGAAAAAATGGGTACTCAGAGTGGCAGATTCAACGTGCTCTCCGCCCACCCACTACAGCACAACCTGTGGAGATGGATGAAATCACGAGGGAGGAGGTAGGCACTGCGTTTATCCCATATACAGGCGCACTCTCGGGGAAAATCGCCCGCATTTTGAAGAAACACCGGGTCGGAACTGTGTTTTGTCCTCCGAAAAGAAAACTCGTGCACTGGTGGGGAGCGCCAAAGATGACCTCGGTTTGAGGAAGGCCGGCGTGTACCAGATTCTGTATCAATGTGGCAAGTCGTATATTGGTCAGACGATGCGTACCGTCGAGGATCGATACCGTGAACACCAGAGGCACACTCGACTGATGTATCCGAGCAAGTCGGCGGTCGCTGAACATTGTTTGTCGGAAAATCACGCTATGGAGTATGAACGCACGAGGATTCTGGTACAGACGTCGAGATACTGGGACAGCGTTGTTAGAGAGGCCATCGAAATTCGCACCAATGACGACCTCATAAACCGTGACTGTGGCTATAATCTTAGCAAGGCTTGGGAACCAGCGATTGGGTTAATCAAGAGTAAATCGAGCAAATGTATAGTTGTGACGACCACGGCGGACAGAGCCATCACACCGACGTCATCTCAGACGCCGTCGCAATCTATTCCACCGCGCGACCGTGGCGCGGGGCGCGGACGGCGGAGTGAACGCGCCGCGGGCGGAGGGTATTTAAATCGGCCGCCGCCGCGACCGAACCCAGTTCCCTCTGAGCAGCCATAGTGTACGGATCTCCGTGCCGGCACGTTCACAGGAGCTCAGTCCGTCAGTTCACCTGATGATGGCGACATGTATGATCGCCGAAATATTGTGCCCGTCGGACACTGTAGACCGGCAGTACACCCGTGGATATTTTAATTATCAAAGGAAAGGATATTTCAACGATCGCTTATTCAGACGACGACAATTAACTGAATTTGCTTGAGGAATCATGAGTGGACCGTATGTAACACATCGATTAGGAGTAAGTTTATATTATGTAACTGTGTATCTGAAATTTATGAAGTGTGTATTCTGTCTCGTTTAACCCCCTTGATCTATGGCAAGAAATTAGAGTTTTGTAATGTATATATGAAAAGTGCAAAAGAATATGTTGAAATGGTAAATTATTGTAATATGAGTATGTTTTATAAAAAGAAAATGTTTGTTAAAAGCTAGTTCATGCTTAGGGCATTTGTATTTGTGACATGTAAACGCTGCAAGTAAGTCCCTCCGCAACGGAAGTGGTATGGCGCGATGTAAAAGGTGGGTTTCGCAGTCGAACTGAGCGGCTCTTTTGTGTGAACGGCACGCAGTATGTGTCTAGGCTTAGCACGGTAAACTTCGACGGGAAGCTGCATTATAAGGGATTTGCCTGGGGTCTGGACATGGCTATTATTTAGTATTTACAGAATTATGGAATGGCTCTAACATGTTGAAAATTCGACGCCGAGTATACTGATTTATATGAACAATTCTTGCATTCATGGGTTTAAAAGCGATTTTTTGTCTAAAGTAAAAGGAGTAGTAAAAGTTAAAGCTAAAACCCCAAAAGTGAAGTTGGATAGGCTTTTGCTAAAGTATCCTTCGTTTATTATAAAATACAGTTTTGTAGGATTACAGTGCAAGATTGTGTAAATATTATTTCAAAGAATACCTGCTTCACAGGTAATTAAAGTTCAAGAACAGATTTACGATAGTATTTTAGAAGAAAAATTACGCACAATTTTATAGAAGGCTTAATTTTGGTACCAACCATGAAGGGTTCCTTTTTTAAAGTTAATCAAGCTGAGTGTTATATTTTATTGTCTTGCACAGTAAGTTATGAACTGCTCCAAGTGAAATGAATGACAAGCTTTTAGAGTTAGCCTTTACTATTGTAACAATCAAAGAGCAGTGACTGGTGAAACTATACTAGTTTATGGGCCCTCATCATATTCTCCACCTATTAGGAAAAAACTGAACTATTGTTGTTGCTAAGGAAAATTGATATTTGTAGAGGAGATTTAACAGTGTATTTATAATTTTATTCCTCTTTATTCGTGTTTTTCATGTCAGTCAAGATAGAAGCTCATAATGTTCAAGTTTAGTTCTGCACTTCATGCAGTGACATTTGAGTATTTGATTAAGTATACTCTTGAGTGTGGCTGTCATTAGTATGAGCTTGGTGCAAATTTACTCCTCATAATTTACTGGTGTGTGTGTTATTGGCAATTGCTGCTACACCCAGTACAGAGTGCACTGTATTAGTTTGTATCCTGTTCGCTATTAAACGGGAAATCTCAAAAAAAGCAACTTCAGTAACCAATACTCAATTTCCTCAAATACATATTTCCAAATTAGTGTACATAATTTGGCTGGCGACCGTTCATTTTTCTCTTTCATTTATGATTTTACCACATTCGTTGACACCTAAGATCAAAACCCGTTTGGTTTTTCTGATATTTCACCAGAATTGAAATTATAGTCCGATACCCTTGTCCATTAGACACACACGTGGTCAAACTTTTAAATCCTCTCAAAGGGTAACATTAGCGTGTTTCACGACACGTTAGTGTTATATGTGGCGCCGCGTGACAGGACGTTACTTAGTTCTACTAACTAAAATACAGATTGTAACATAAATATTGGGCATAAAACAGTTGAAGGACGAGTAATGAATGTCCAGCGCCTCGAACTTGCAATAGATCGGGCAAAATAATTGACAGAAAACTTTACAGGTCTTTAAAAGATAAAATATAAAGTGGTAACAAAATAAAATAGATACAAAGGCGACAGTGCCTAGTGTACTAAGTGGCAGTAGTTCACTAGACGAGAGCACAGATGACGTCATAGGATGGAAAGAGGCTTACGTTGAGTACCATACGCACGTCAACGATCACATTCAGATGATGAGCTCGTCACAAATAAAACAAGGTGTGAAGGACGACATGAATGAAGACAGTGGTAATGTTAACAACTCGATGAATATGTTCAATTCAATCAATGTCGAAAGTGAGCCGAGTGAAACACGAGAAATAGGAGCTGAATATGAGGACACAGTTGTGTTCCAAGATGGCCGCCGAGTAAGTGACGCCAGAAACCATTTCCAGAAAGTTAAGTGATTTAGACAGGAATATAATTTAGTTTAACGCCGACAACAAATTAAATACGTGCATTAGTGTATCGTTTAGTCTTGCCGTTAAAGGTTTGACTTTTCTTTGCGTATTTTTTCAGAAAACACGAAAAGATCGTAACTTCGCAAAGTCGCGCTTAGGCTTGAATTTTGTAAACGTGTTTGTTTCTTGTTTCACGGTAATTTAACTAGTTTCTCGGTAACAAATAAGTAAACTACCGTAAATAGCGTATAACTTCATTGTTTTAATACAGATTTCACAAAAACAGCGTAACTTTATATCAGAAACTTGCTTATATACATTTGTTTATAGGCCTAATTCTCGAAACGTTTTTGGAGAATCAAAGTTAAAGTATCTCGTTTAATTGTCCTTTTTTTCATTCCATCGAGTGAAATATATAATAAATAGCGTAGACCTTCATTGTTTTAATACAGATCTCAGAAAAACAGCGGAATTTTAAATCAGAAACTTGCTTATATACATATGTGAATAGGCTTAATTCTTGTAACGTCTTTTTTGATTTTCGGTAATTTAATTGATTTATTCTAGCTAAAGTATTATTTTTGCCATGAGTGAGAAGTGCCTGACTTGCCGTAGAATTGTTAGTTCCGGGGTTTGGTGTGATGGATGCAGTAGTTTTTTTCACTGGGGGGACTGCAGTGGCGTGGGTGTTGGGAAAGTGGATCAGGCTCATCAGTGGTTATGTAGGATTTGTAGCAGAGATAGGAAGATAGTGGAACAGGAGGGGAAAATTGCTGCCCTTCAGGCTGAGCTAGATCAGGCTAGGGAAGATCTGGACAGGTTAAGGAGGGATAAGGGCAAAGAGAGGTGAGAAGTGGCAACAGGTAGCAGAAGGAACAGGCCTAGAACTAAGTCTGACAGTTTTGTGGTGAATGTCAAAAATAAGTTTGACCTGTTGCTTCAGTTAGAAACTGATGAGCCTCAAGCAGAGGTAGGTGTAGACAGGACACAACAAACTTTCAATAGGAAATTGAAAAAGAGTGTAGGAAAGCCATCGAAAAGGAAGAAAGTTTTGTTGTTAGGCAGTTCTCATGCCAGAGGTGTAGGCCAACTTCTGCAGGAGGAATTAGGACCAGAATACCAGGTCACAAATTTTTTCAAACCAAGTGCTAGTCTGGATGAGGTGACAGAGGATTTAGGTTCACTCTGTAAAGGATTTACCAGGGAAGACACCGTGGTTATTGTGGGAGGGTCAGGGAACAGCATCGACAGAGATCCTGGGTACAGTATAGAGTGTGACCTGGTAAAGATTGCGTCGGCATCGAGACACACCAGTGTTGAATTTGTATCTGTCCTGAGACGCCATGACCGGCCTCATTTGAACTCTTCTGTTGGGAGAGTTAATTTGGAGTTGGAACGGCTGCTTGGGTCGGGTGTGGGGGCTCATATTGGTGTGGTTCCTGTTGATTCTCTCAGTAGGTGGGACTATACCAGGCATGGCCTACATCTCAACAGGAAAGGGAAGGGGAAAGTGGCTGGGGTAATAGCAGGAATGGTAAAATACCAGTGGTTACAGGTGTTGGAGCAGAACCTTTTTTAGGATAGGTAAGACAGAAAGATGTCAAGTTCTACGAGAGATCAGGATTGAAACAAATCTTCAGTTTAGGAAAGAAATTAAACAGCACAATTCTAGCACATTTGATCACCAATCACAGCTGTCAATTATAAATTTTCACCAATCACCAGAAATTTTATCTCCACCAAGTTGTATCTCAGTCCTAGGCAATTGCATTGATGAATTAAAGTCACCCAACCCAGTTGACATAATCTGCCTCTCTGAACACCATGTGACCACTGGTATAGGAACTAGGCCTAAGCACAATGAGAAACTCAGACAGGAGAGTACTGCAAATGTTAGAATAAGGAAAGGTTCTCATAAAAGTATAATTAAAAATAGTGTAAGTACTCGTATATTTCATGAAAATATTGGGAGTTTAAAGAATAAAATAGATGAGCTTCTGGTTTGTTTAGAAGATTTAGAAGCTGAGGATGAAATAGATATACTATGCCTGTCTGAGCATCACAGTGTTACTGATATGGAAAAGGTAAATGTAAGTGGATATAAGCTCGCTGCACATTAATGAGAGAAAATATGGAGAAAGGAGGAGTTGCCATATATGTCAAAAGTTATCATTGTGCAAAAAGTATAGAAACAAAAAAGTTTTGTGTAGAGAAACATTTAGAAGCATGTGCCTGTGAGCTTAAATTAAAGAAAGGCACATTTATAATTGTAACTGTATATAGGTCTCCATCAGGAAATTTTCATCTATTTCTGAAAAATTTGGACTCCTTGTTGTGCTATCTGTCAGACAGGGGGAAGCATATTATTATTTTTGGGGACTTCAATGTAGATTCTCTGAAAGAGAGTAATAGGAAAAATGACCTTGAAGTATTACTCAGTTCTTTCAATTTGACACCCGTTATTGATTTTCCTACTCGGTTGGTAAAGGATAGCAGCTCACTGATAGATAACCTCTTTATAGACCAAGATAAGTTTAACCAGATAAATGCTCAGCCTGTTGAGAATGGTCTTTCTGATCATGGTGCACATCTAGTTACAATATATGAGATAGCTCCATTCAGCAATACTAAAGAGTCCTCCAAAGTAGTACGTTCAGTCAATGATTTAACAATTGCAAATTTCAGGGAAAGCTAACAGCAGTTAGACTGGGATGAGGTGTACCGTGAACCTGATGCCAATTTAAAATATAATTTATTTCATGACTTTTTGTAAATGCATTTGAAAACTGCTTCCCCAAGAAAATAGTTAAATATACTCGTAAGAAACCTTGTAACAAACCATGGCTTACTAAGGGTATAAAAATATCTTGTAACCGGAAAAGGGAAATGTATCTGACAGCAAGAAAGAGTAGTGACCCAGAAACTATCAAACATTATAAAACTACTGTGTTATATTAAGAAAAGTTATTAAAAATCCAGGAGTATGTGTATCATGTCTGAAATCAGCAACTCTGATAATAAAATTAAAACAATTTGGAATATTATTAAAAGAGAAACAGGTCAACCAAGAGCAGAGGAAGACAGTATTACCATAAAATTGAATGAAAACTTTACGAACAAAAAGTAAGAAGTTGAAAATATTTTTAATAATCATTTTCTAAATGTTGTGGATATAGTAGGATCCAGGTGTTCATTAGAAGATGCTAGGCTGTTAATGGAAGAGGCCATACCTATGCAAGTTGATACAATTGAAATCTCACCCACTTCTCCCTCTGAAATTAGGAAAATAATAAACTTGCTTAAAAGCAAAAATTCACATGGAATTTATGGCATTTCCAGCAAAATACTAAAAGCTTGTTCTCAACAGATAAGTAAGATTCTCAGCCATCTGTGTAACAGCTCTCTGGAACAGGGCATTTTCCCTGATAGACTGAAATATGCTATTGTTATACCTTTGCATAAAAAGGGGGATAGATCTGATGTCAACAATTACCATCCAATCTCCCTTCTAACAGTTTTATCCAAAATTTTTGAGAAAGTAATGTATTCAAGAGTAGCTTCACATATCTGTAAAAATGAAGTACTAACAAAATGTCAGTTTGGTTTCCAGAAAGGTTTTTCAACAGAAAATGCCATATATGCTTTCACCAGTCAAATTTTGAATGATCTGAATAACCGAGCACCACCCATTGGGATTTTTTGTGATCTCTCAAAGGCTTTTGATTGTGTAAATCATGAAATTCTGCTAGACAAGCTCAAGTATTGTGGCATTAGTGGGATAGTGCACAAATGGTTTAATTTGTACCTAACTGGAAGAGTGCAGAAAGTTGAAATATGTAGTTCTCATAACATGCAAAGATCAGCACATTCCTCAAACTGGGGAACTATCAAGAATGGGGTTCCAGAGGGTCAGTCTTGGGTCCTTTGTTGTTCTTAATATATATTAATGACTTGCCATTCTATATTCATGAAGAGGCAAAGTTAGTTCTCTTTGCTGATGATACAAGTATAGTAATCACACCTGACAAACAAGAATTAACTGATGAAACTGTCAATACTGTCTTTCAGAAAATTACTAAGTGGTTCCTTGTAAATGGACTCTCACTGAATTTTGATAAGACACAGTACATACAGTTCTGTACAGTGACGCCATTAATAAATATAGGCCTTAATCAGAAGCATATACCTAAGGTAGAATATTCCAAATTTTTAGGTGTGTCCATTGATGAGAGATTAAATTGGAAGAAACACATTGATGATCTGCTGAAACGTTTGAGTTCAGCTACTTATGCAATAAGGGTCATTGCAAATTTTGGTGATAAACATCTTAGTAAATTAGCTTACTACGCCTATTTTCACTCATTGCTTTCATATGGCATCATATTTTGGAGTAATTCATCACTGAGGAATAAAGTATTTATTGCACAAAAGCGTGTAATCAGAATAATAGCTGGAGTCCACCCAAGATCATCGTGCAGACATTTATTTAAGGATCTAGGTATATTCACAGTAGCTTCTCAGTATATATACTCTCATATGAAATTTGTTATTAACAACCAAACCCAATTCAAAAGTAATAGCAGTGTGCATAACTACAATACTAGGAGAAAGGATGATCTTCACTATTCAAGATTAAATCTAACTTTGGCACAGAAAGGGGTGAATTATACTGGCACTAAAGTCTTTGGTCACTTACCAAATAGTATCAAAAGTCTGACAGATAACCAACAAGTATTTAAGAAGAAATTAAAAGAATTTCTGAATGACAACTCCTTCTACTCCCTAGAGGAATTTTTAGATATAAATTAAGAAAAAAAAAGAAAAAAAACAAAAAAATATTTAAAAAATTAAAAATAAAAAAATAAGAAAACACAAAAAAATAAAGAAAGTTGTTATATTAACTTAAGTATGTTGTTAAATTAACTTAATTATGTCATGTATTGGAAAATTTGACTCGTTCCACATCATTACGAAATATCGTATTCATGATCCATGGAACTAGTATTAATCTAATCTAATCTAATCTAATCTACACCTTAGAACAAGATAGCGAAAAACCACTGAGGATGAACGATTTGTTAAAAATGTTGTCTGCCCAAATTGCAGAAAAAGGTCATCAAATTAAAACACAAGGTAGTAACATTAACAATCAGCTTAAAACACAGGCAGATGTAATTAAAAAACATGGTGTTGAAATCAGTAAAAAGTAGACTCAAAAGTAGGTGTGAGTAATGCAATCAAGGACTTAATAACTGAGATAGATACTATCAATAATAATGTCGCCACCATGCAGGGACAGATTAATGATGTCAACGACAGGTTTGATACCAAAATAATGAAGATTCAAGACACTGTAGAACCTCTGATTGTGACAAAAGTTGATGAAAAGGTTTTCAGCCTCAAAAGGGAATTAGTAAACAAATGTAAGACCGAAATTTCTCAATTGAGATACACGGCGAATGATTCTAAAAAGGAACTGAGTAAACAAATAGCAATATGTGGAAAGAAGTGTGAACAGAACACTTCCCTAATTCAAGGTAAAGTGAGCGACCTTTAACGGAAAATAAGAGAAAAACCAAATTATGTCACTGACAGAGTAATGTGTAGCGAATTGCTAGAGGGCGAAGAACGATTCGATCCGGCAAAAAGGCATAATGGATGGTACCCATCAGATTTTTTGAAAAACTGTTAAAGGAATTTTCCTGATTACATAACGGACCAGGGAAAGATTAATGTGGTTATTAGCGCATTAGCTGGCGATGCGAAAAGGTGGGGCACAAATCTGGATACTGAACAAATGCCATTTAGCGAATTTAAACAGAAGTTTATAGAGGAATACTGGTCGGAGCAAAAACACGACTGCCTACTGCGGGAATTAATCATGGCTAGGTTATACGACAACAGAGGCAGAAACTCAATGAAAGAGTTTTGGGAAATATGGTATCGGAAACCGACACACTTGAGAAACAGACGAACAGAATCCGAAACAGTGTGGGAGGTATGAAAAAAGCTCCCAGAGGATTCAATACGTTACATGGGAATTAATCTGAAAAGCTTATTGACATTTTTGGAAAGGGTCGAAGATGAGGATCACTGGAGAGGGAACCATGATTATCTTCAAAATAATAACAGCCGGGATCGGGATAATCACGAGAATAATGAACAGAATTAGAACAAACGTTATCACATACACTCCTGGAAATGGAAAAAAGAACACATTGACACCGGTGTGTCAGACCCACCATACTTGCTCCGGACACTGCGAGAGGGCTGTACAAGCAATGATCACACGCACGGCACAGCGGACACACCAGGAACCGCGGTGTTGGCCGTCGAATGGCGCTAGCTGCGCAGCATTTGTGCACCGCCGCCGTCAGTGTCAGCCAGTTTGCCGTGGCATACGGAGCTCCATCGCAGTTTTTAACACTGGTAGCATGCCGCGACAGCGTGGACGTGAACCGTATGGGCAGTTGACGGACTTTGAGCGAGGGCGTATAGTGGGCATGCGGGAGGCAGGGTGGACGTACCGCCGAATTGCTCAACACGTGGGGCGTGAGGTCTCCACAGTACATCGATGTTGTCGCCAGTGGTCGGCGGAAGGTGCACGTGCCCGTCGACCTGGGACCGGACCGCAGCGACGCACGGATGCACGCCAAGACCGTAGGATCCTACGCAGTGCCGTAGGGGACCGCACCGCCACTTCCCAGCAAATTAGGACACTGTTGCTCCTGGGGTATCGGCGAGGACCATTCGCAACCATCTCCATGAAGCTGGGCTATGGTCCCGCACACCGTTAGGCCGTCTTCCGCTCACGCCCCAACATCGTGCAGCCCGCCTCCAGTGGTGTCGCGACAGGCGTGAATGGAGGGACGAATGGAGACGTGTCGTCTTCAGCGATGAGAGTCGCTTCTGCCTTGGTGCCAATGATGGTCGTATGCGTGTTTGGCGCCGTGCAGGTGAGCGCCACAATCAGGACTGCATACGACCGAGGCACACAGGGCCAACACCCGGCATCATGGTGTGGGGAGCGATCTCCTACAATGGCCGTACACCACTGGTGATCGTCGAGGGGACACCGAATAGTGCACGGTACATCCAAACCGTCATCGAACCCATCGTTCTACCATTCCTAGACCGGCAAGGGAACTTGCTGTTCCAACAGGACAATGCACGTCCGCATGTATCCCGTGCCACCCAACGTGCTCTAGAAGGTGTAAGTCAACTACCCTGGCCAGCAAGATCTCCGGATCTGTCCCCCATTGAGCATGTTTGGGACTGGATGAAGCGTCGTCTCACGCGGTCTGCACGTCCAGCACGAACGCTGGTCCAACTGAGGCGCCAGGTGGAAATGGCATGGCAAGCCGTTCCACAGGATTACATCCAGCATCTCTACGATCGTCTCCATGGGAGAATAGCAGCCTGCATTGCTGCGAAAGGTGGATATACACTGTACTAGTGCCGACATTGTGCATGCTCTGTTGCCTGTGTCTATGTGCCTGTGGTTCTGTCAGTGTGATCATGTGATGTATCTGACCCCAGGAATGTGTCAATAAAGTTTCCCCTTCCTGGGACAATGAATTCACGGTGTTCTTATTTCAATTTCCAGGAGTGTATATATGATACGAAGAGGTAGAGGCAGTAGTCGTGGTAACATGTCATTTCGCGGTAGAGGCTTTGCACCACGAAGCTGTCAAAACCAAAATGATGTGGAAAACTAATGCCCGCATGTTTTACGGGCCAGATTCGCGTGGGCAAATATTACCAGCCCAAACTAAAGAAATCAAACCAGCGAAAACGAAGTGAATTTAAGGCACAAGTAAGCGGTAGAGCAGCGCCACGAGATGGTGCACACAGAACAACAGGTGCAGGATGAGTGAGTCACTGGTGACAGGCTATGCTACAGAGGCTATCGTGCGAACTGAGCAACTGCATGCATTGAACTTGGCAGAGCGATCAGCTGCCCGTAGTGTGGCTCCAGTAGCGGCGGTAGGAAGAGATGACGTCAGTGGACTTGTTTTGGTGGGAAATGTCACTGAAGTGAGAAAGGAATTGGACATGTTGTTAAGTAGAAGTGAAAGCAACGACAACCTAGCAAAGACAGACAATTCGCGCGAGAAGGAGTCTTCAGGGATCGCGGATTGGCGTGATGATGTGTTTTTACGGTTTAAACAATATGAGTGGGAAGCCTTCAAAAAGGGTTATACGGCCAGGGAATTAATAAAATGGAGAAACGAAAATGGAAACGTTGAAAAGAGGGCGTTGTCCGAAAATTAAAAGGGGAAAGTACTTAGCGCTGAGCAAGGTATGTGAGCAGCGAATTCAGATGAAATGGTTAGTAAGGGAGAGGAAGGTGCCGCGTAAAAAAACGCGAGCTGCCGATTTTAAAGAATTTACTGCTGGAAACAGAAAATAGATTGGTATAAATAGGAATCTGGCGGCTGAAATCCTCGATAGTGCGAATGGGGTGATCCCTGGCTGACGAAAGACTCGCACAATTAGCTGTTGATGATGGTCAAGAGAACATAGATCCAGATGAGTAAATGCGAACCACTGAAATCCATGACGAGTATACTAAATATTAAGTAGAAGTTGACGTCATCAAAGTGGTATTAAATAAACACCTGTGATTGAAAATGAAACAGAAATTTTAGGAAAGAGTCGAGAATTTGAATATACTAAAACTGACGAAAGGTTAAAAGGGGAGCCTGCTCTTTTTCTAAGAGTAGCGTTGATGTTAGAATCAGTCAGTGAATATGAAATAAATGATAGTTCATATGAAGAAAATGTAGAAATAAAGGAAAGGAACGAAGTATAACGGAAGATTACTCTGAAAAACAAAATGAAGTCTTATAAAAACAAAATCCGGCAGTAAATACCGAACCGAAAAAGAAAAAGTCACCTGACGATATGAGACTCTGGCAAGATATGATTAGAGCCGAAACCAGAAAACCGAAGAAGCCCCCAGTAATATGTAATTTGCCAGTACATAACACGTCTTGGAGTGATATGATGGTCGAACAAGATTTGTTATGGGAGGCACAAGAAAATTAAAAAAATAGGACGATCAAACAAACTTTTTCATCCCAGGCCAAATTTACAGTATTAAATTGCAAGTACTTTTAGACACTGGATCCCAAATTAATACTATTTCACAATCTTTCCTTGAACACATTTCCAATAAACCTGGGTTAGTATGGTGCCAGTAAATTGTGTGAAAATTGTAGGGACAACTGGCAGATACAGCAGTCCTATTCGCAGACAAGTGTTGGTGGAATCTAAAATTAATGGGCGAAAATTTGAACACGACTTCCTGGTCGTGCCTGAATTGCATACTGAGATAATTTTAGGTATCGATTGGTTACATAAAGAAAAAGTATTCATTGATTGTGGTAGCGGGACTGTCAAAATTAAAAATAAATCTGGTATTTTGGAAGTTGGATTTGAGGAGAACGAAATTACTCAGGACACCAAAGTTGATTCATTGTTATTAGAATTAGACCCTGGAAATGATGGTTTGTCCAATTTATATGAAATATTCCATGTAAAAACCGTAATGATTGATGACCCAAAAGTAGAAACTTTTAAAGAAATTATTAAAGAGATACAGGAACTTACGCCGGAATAGAAAGCCGATCTGTTTATCACTCTACCAATCAGGAAGTGTTTTGAGGTAAACTGGGAATAGTAAAGAGTTTTGAGTACCGTATTAAAGCAATAGAACATGAACCATTTTTCGTGAGACCTTGTCCAGTACCTCTAGCTAATAGAGAAGCTGTGCAGGCGGAAATCGACAAAATGATTGAATGGGGAATTTTCAAAAAGATTTCGGGCTTGCAGCCGGTCGTCGTTAGCTTCCATCCACCATATTTCGACTGGACACCTGCCAGCCAGTGTATAGTATAAATGTTCCGGTGCGGAATCTGCTGAGCATCTTCGATTGTACATTGTAAGTATCAACTTGTAATGGCATTTCTTTATTTATTTACTTGTTAGTCTCGAATCACAAAAGCATTAACATAACTCGTAAAACAACAAAGGATTTAAAAGGAGTTAAAAAGTTTTGCAATGCTGTACTAATTTCATTCATGGTAAATTTGAAGTGGATTTGAATTTTCTTCTTTCCTTGCGAATATTATCAGAATTGAAAGATATAATTTTGCTCTTAATATCACATTATATATTATATGCTGAACAACGTACTACGTAGTACTATGGTCGATTCCGAAGCCTCAGCAACGAAGCTTTGTCGTGTCTGTGGCTGCTATGCAGAGGATCGAGCGGAAGGTAGAAGAGTTCCTATTAAAGCCGGTTCAGTGGAGAGTGTAATTAGCTGCCATGCATTATGCACTTTGGGAGGGCGCCCTGGCTCTCGACCCGAGAGTATCGAGGCGGGAGTTGCTTTTAGCGGTAAATGGATGTCGTTGGCGTCTCGCCTCAGGTACCTGGCTGGTGGCGCGTGTCCCAGCAACAGGTGCCTGCATCGATCTACGGCTCCAGGGGCGGAATTGTAACAGCCGCTTCCTACCAATAGCCTGTCCCAGTACGTGTCGTGGACACGCTCCCACGTTCCCTTCACAATCTATATCTAGACCTACATCTACATGATTACTCTGCATTTCTCAGTTAAGTGCCTGGCAGAGAGTACATAGAACTACATTTAAGCTACTTCTCTGCCGTTTCAGTCTCTAATGGCACACGGGAGGAACGAACGCTTAAATCTTTTCGTGCGAGCTCTGATTTATTTAATTATGATAACACTTTCTTCCTGTGTAGGTGACGCCAACAAAATACGAGTAGTTTCACACTCTGCGGGGAAAGTTGGTGATTGAAATCGTCCGCAGCGAAAAACGCCTTTGTTTTAATGACTGCTACCACAGTTTGTGAATCTTATTCGTGGCACTCTCTCCCCTGTTTCGCCAAAATGCAAAACGACCTGACCCTCTTTGAACTTTCTCGATGTCCTCTGTCGCCGGCCGCGGTGGTCATGCGGTTCTAGGCGCGCAGTGCGGAACTGTGCGACTGCTACGGTCGCAGGTTCGAATCCTGCCTCGGGCATGGATGTGTGTGACGTCCTTAGGTTAGTTAGGTTTAAGTAGTTCTAAGTTCTAGGGGACTGATGACCGCAGCAGTTGAGTCCCATAGTGCTCAGAGCCATTTGAACCATTTGTCCTCTGTCAACCTTATCTCATGCCGATCCCACACTGCACAGAAATATTGCAGAAGAGGGTGGACCAGCGTCGTGTACGCAGTGTCTCTTGGGTACCTGTTATAATTTCTAAGTGTTCTGCTAATAAAGCGCGGGTTTAGTTTGTATTATCTCTTCGGCAGAGGGTACGTAGAACCACACGTAAAGTACTTCTCTCAAATTATCTCTGTAAATTGTTCCAATTTAATTTACTCGATTTTGTACAAGTCTTTACATTTGTGTTATTTATTGTGTAACTGAAATCTAGCGGATTCTTATTACTGCTCATGTGGATGACTTCACACTTTCCATGGTTTAGAGTCAGTTGCCACTTACGTACAGATATTGTGACAATACGTCACATAAATATTGACATTTTTGTCGGTTGTAAACCGTAATTCACGTATTTTGTGAATATAATTAGTATAAAAGATACAGTTAATGTTCTTAAAACAACTGACATGCATCGATAATTTAAGAGTAGCATCTTTGTTTAATGTCTATGAAAATAAAAAAGGATCGAAAAGAGACGCGATTGTACGGCCGAGGAAGAAGGACGTATTTTATGCTACACACACTGTTTTGTTTCGTGGTACGAAAGGCAGCCATTGAGCGGCTACACATATTTTATGTAAGTTATTTGTATTTATTACTAAAATAAAATTGTTATTATTATCACAAAATGAATTTCTTTGTAATAGCTGTCACCTCAAATGCTCGCAGTGGCTAACTATTTTTAATAAGCATTTTTTCAGTAATTTGCGCTGCGAGAAGCTCATCTTCCGATGCAGCCTCTGGTCGGCCATTACGCGCCGAAGTATTAATTTATTTTTCAATGTGTTAACTGTAACTCTAAATGCGAGAGATTTCGTTATAAGAACCTTTTTAAATTGCAACAGATAATTAACTTACGTTAAACTTCATGTTTTTATACTATACAGATTCCATGAGTTCAGTAAGCTTTATTTTGGCCACTCCACGGCAACAATCGAAATTCTCTCTAGCCTTGCTTTGCAACCAATAAATAGAAATTAATAAAATTACATTCAATTCAGTTAACGGCAACTAGATTTTAATCATCACGTTCAAAATCTAAAGTTGGTACATGAATAACTGAGGCCCTTCAAGAACCCGTTTCATATTTACTTATGCACATAAGTAAAAGTGATAAGAAAAGACAATATCCCTGAGAGAAAGAATCATGCTGATAAATTAAAAATATATAAAATATGTATTTAAATTTTTTGTATATGACGTAACAAATGCCACCGACGTCACAATATCTTGTCCAGTTAATTCTGCAAATAGTCTTGATCATCTGATGACTTCACATGACGGTAAATGACAGCATCATCTACGAACAATCTAAAAGGGCTGCTCAGATTGTCTCCTAAATCGTTTATGTAGATCAGGAACAACAGGGGACCTATAACTTTTTATTATGCAACGGAATATTCGACTTTCCGCCGATTATTATGAACTGTGACGTTCCTAACAGGAAATCACGTATCGAGTCACACAACTGAGACAATACTCCATACGCACGCAATTTGATTAGAAGTAGCTTGTGAACAACGGCGTCAGAAGCCTTCTGGAAATCTAAAAATATGGAATTAATTTAACGTCCCCTGTTCATAGCACTCTTTATTTCGTGACAATAAAGAGCTAGTTGTATTTCACAAGAACAATATTTTCTGAATCTGATCGTTTTCTTCGAGCTGATTCATAATGTTCGAGCACAGTATATGGTAAACAATTGTACTGCAAATCGATGTTAGTCGTACGGGTCCGTAATTCAGTGGATTACTCAAAAATGGTTCAAATGGCTCTAAGCACTATGAGACTTAACATCTGAGGTCATCAGTCCCCTAGACTTAGAACTACTTAAACCTAACTAACTTAGGGACATCACATACATCCAAGCCCAAGGCAGGATTCGAACCTGCGACCGTAGCAGCAGCCCGGTTCCGGACTGAAGCGCCTAGAACCGCTCGGCCACAGCGGCCGGCAGTGGATTACTCAAATTTCCTTTCTTGGGTATTAGTGTCACTTGCGTAACTTTCCAGTCTTTGTTTATGGATCATTCGACGAGCGAGCGGTTGGTTTTGACTGCTACTTAGCAGATATTGTATCAGCATGCTCTGAAAGGATCCTGACTGGTATACCATCTGGACAGGAAGCCTTGCATTTCTTGAGTGTTTTAAGCTGCTTTCCTACATCAAGGATATCTACTTTTAAGTTACTCATGTTGGCAATTGTTGTTGGTTCGAATTCCGAAATATTTACTTCGTCTTCTTTTGTGAAGGAATTTCCGAAAACCGTGTCCAATAATTCCGCTTTAGCGGCGCTTTTACCGGTAACATTACATTGTTATCGCTCAGTGAAGGAATTGATTGCGTCTTACCATTGGTGTACTTTACCTACGACCAGAATCTCTTTGGGTTCTCCACCAGGTTCCGAGCCAAAGTTTCGTTGTGGAATCTGTTACAAGCATCTCGCATTGAAGTTCGTGCCAAATTTAGAGCTTAACTTCGCCAATCTTGGGGATTTTGCGTTATTTTAAATTTGGCTTGCTTTTCTCGCTTCTTCTGCAATAGTGTTATGACCTGTTTTGGGTATCATGGGGGTATTATGGGAGATCAATACCACAGTACCATCTATTATTAATTTATTTGGTATATATCTGTCAACTTCCATCTATAATATTTCTTTGAAGTTCAACCACATCTGGTCTACGCATACGAAGTCAGACTGGCTGGGCCTGCGTTTCCATTTACCTTGTGTATTGATTTAACTATTCAGTTGTTCGTCTCAATCCACGAACTACAGAAGAGTTATCGGTTACAGTGGCAGGATACGGTGGCGTAACCAGGTTCTTGGTTTATTTACGCTTGTTCTCGGTTCGACTGAAACGAGAATTCGGGAGAAGATACAAGTGCGACCCATGTAATCACATGCCGGTTTGTCAGCAGTTCAGGGCATCTGACTCGACAATACCAGCAGGATTAATTTAGCAGTTTGTTATATGGCCTTCATCTTGGCTGGTTACGAATCCAGACGGACAAGCCATGATCAACTGGAACAGCTACATCGCACTCAGAAGATAAGTGAATACGCAAGCGTCAAAATGCTGTTTAGGTGTCAAAAAGTAATGATACCGTAATACACTAGAAATTAAAATTGGATTATCAGGAAGGTTGCAAATACCAAAATTTCACGTAATATGGATAGTGAGAGACCCAGGAGAAATGGTCAATGTTCAGGGTGTGACAGGAACTACACTCCTGGAAATTGAAATAAGAACACCGTGAATTCATTGTCCCAGGAACGGGAAACTTTATTGACACATTCCTGGGGTCAGATACATCACATGATCACACTGACAGAACCACAGGCACATAGACACAGGCAACAGAGCATGCACAATGTCGGCACTAGTACAGTGTATATCCACCTTTCGCAGCAATGCAGGCTGCTATTCTCCCATGAAGACGATCGTAGAGATGCTGGATGTAGTCCTGTGGAACGGCTTGCCATGCCATTTCCACCTGGCGCCTCAGTTGGACCAGCGTTCGTGCTGGACGTGCAGTCCGCGTGAGACGACGCTTCATCCAGTCCCAAACATGCTCAATGGGGGACAGATCGGGATATCTTGCTGGCCAGGGTAGTTGACTTACACCTTCTAGAGCACGTTGGGTGGCACGGGATACATGCGGACGTGCATTGTCCTGTTGGAACAGCAAGTTCCCTTGCCGGTCTAGGAATGGTAGAACGATGGGTTCGATGACGGTTTGGATGTACCGTGCACTATTCAGTGTCCCCTCGACGATCACCAGTGGTGTACGGCCAGTGTAGGAGATCGCTCCCCACACCATGATGCCGGGTGTTGGCCCTGTGTGCCTCGGTCGTATGCAGTCCTGATTGTGGCGCTCACCTGCACGGCGCCAAACACGCATACGACCATCATTGGCACCAAGGCAGAAGCGACTCTCATCGCTGAAGACGACACGTCTCCATTCGTCCCTCCATTCACGCCTGTCGCGACACCACTGGAGGCGGGCTGCACGATGTTGGGGCGTGAGCGGAAGACGGCCTAACGGTGTGCGGGACCGTAGCCCAGCTTCATGGAGACGGTTGCGAATGGTCCTCGCCGATACCCCAGGAGCAACAGTGTCCCTAATTTGCTGGGAAGTGGCGGTGCGGTCCCCTACGGCACTGCGTAGGATCCTACGGTCTTGGCGTGCATCCGTGCGTCGCTGCGGTCCGGTCCCAGGTCGACGGGCACGTGCACCTTCCGCCGACCACTGGCGACAACATCGATGTACTGTGGAGACCTCACGCCCCACGTGTTGAGCAATTCGGTGGTACGTCCACCCGGCCTCCCGCATGCCCACTATACGCCCTCGCTCAAAGTCCGTCAACTGCACATACGGTTCACGTCCACGCTGTCGCGGCATGCTACCAGTGTTAAAGACTGCGATGGAGCTCCGTATGCCACGGCAAACTGGCTGACACTGACGGCGGCGGTGCACAAATGCTGCGCAGCTAGCACCATTCGACGGCCAACACCGCGGTTCCTGGTGTGTCCGCTGTGCCGTGCGTGTGATCATTGCTTGTACAGCCCTCTCGCAGTGTCCGGAGCAAGTATGGTGGGTCAGACACACCGGTGTCAATGTGTTCTTTTTTCCATTTCCAGGAGTGTATCATTTAAACGAAGAAACTTCCTATGGACATATTCCAAATGATTTCCGAGAAAGAATACATTTAATGTAACGTTCTTACTTTATTTTCTGCACCATTCAAGACTCAGTCAGATTTACACAGGCACACATGCATGTTCAATAGTCAGTAAAAATTACAACATGCGTTTTAAGAAGGATCAAGTAAAAAACACCTATCCTCAACACATCCATGACTAAGCCTTATTGTATGCCTCACATTACAGCTGTTGTACAGTTCCCAATAAACGTTGGATTATCGCTCCGTCAGCTTCAATGCATTTGTGTACTCTTGGGGAAACATGTCGTCCTTGTATGAATAGCTCTGCACATTCACTAATTAGGGCAGCAACGTCCATGACAATACCAAATAGTTCATCTCGCGTATTCACCTTTCGTTTGTACACAGACTTCATCCAGCACCACAAAAAAAAAAAAAAAAAAAAAAAAAAAAAAATCTTGTCCATGTAGGTGCCCATTTAATTGTAATTTCCACAAGTAGTCCAGTACGGTAGAGAATTTCCCTGACACGTCTGGTAAAATGCCGAGGGACTCCGTCATGGTGGAAGCACATTGCAGTCCGCATCTACATCTACATTTACATCTACATGGATTCTCTGCGAATCACATATAAGTGCCTGGCAGAGGGTCCATCGAACCGCCTTCACAGTTCTTTATTATTCCAATCTCGTATAGCGCGCGAATAGAACAGAAGCTTTCGAAATGTGGTGCTACAGAAGAATGCTGAAGATTAGATGGGTAGACCACATAACTAATGATGAAGTATTGAATAGAATTTGGGAGAAGAGGAGTATGTGGCGTAACTTGACAAAAAGAAGGGCCCGGTTAGTAGGACATGTTCTGAGGCATCAAGGGATCACAAATTTAGCATTAGAGGGCAGCGTGGAGGGTAAAAATCGTAGAGGGAGACCAAGAGATGAATACACTAAGCAGATTCAGAAGGATGCGGGTTGCAGTAAGTACTGGGAGATGAAGAAGCTTGCACAGGATAGGGTAGCATGGAGAGCTGCATCAAACCAGTCTCAGGACTGAAGACCACAACAACAACAACATCAACAACAACTTAGCGCGCGGAAAGAATGAACACCTGTATCTTTCCGTACGAGCTTTGATTTCCCTTATTTTATCGTGGTGATCGTTTCTCCCTGTGTAGGTCGGTGTCAACAAAATATTTTCGAATTTGAAGGAGAAAGCTCGTGATTGGAATTTCGTGAGAAGATTCCGTCGCAACGAAAAACACCTTTCTTTTAATGATGTCCAGCCCAAATCCTGTATCATTTCTGTGACACTCTCTCCCATATTTCGCGATAATACAAAATGTGCTGCCCTTCTTTGTACTTTTTCGTTGTATTCCGTCAGTCCTATCCGGTAGGGATCCCACACCGCGCAGCAATATTCTAAAAGAGGACGGACAAGCGCAGTGTAGGCAGTCTCCTTAGCAGATCTGTTAAATTTTCCAAGTGTCCTGCCAATAAAACGCAGCCTTTGGTTAGTCTTCCCCACAACATTTTCTATGTGTTCCTTCCAATTTAAGTTGTTTGTAGTTGTAATACCTAGGTATTTAGTTGAATTTATGGCTTTTAGGTTAGACTGATTTATCGTGTAGCCGAAGTTTAACGAATTCCTTTTAACACTCATGTGGATGACCTCACACTTTTCGTTATTTGGGGTCAACTGCCAATTTTCGCACCATACATATATCTTTTCTAAATCGTTTTGCAGTTTGTTTTGATCTTCTGATGACTTTATTAGTCGATAAATGACAGAGTCATCTGTAAACAACCTAAGACCGCTGTTAAGATTGTCTCCCAAATCGTTTATATAGATAAGAGACAGCAGAAGGCTTATAACACTACCTTATGGAACGCCAGAAGTGATTTATGTTTTACTCGATGACTTTCCATCAGTTACTACGAACTGTGACCTCTCTGACAGGAAATCACAAATCCAGTCACATAACTGAGACGATATTCCATAAGCACGGAATTTCACTCCAAGCCCCTTGTGTGATACAGTGTCAAAAGCCTTCCGGAAATCCAGAAATACGGAATCGATCTGAAATCCCTTGTCAATAGCACTCAGCACTTCATGTGAATAAAGAACTACTTGTGTTTCACAGGAACGATATTTTCTAAACCCATGTTGACTGTGTGTCAATAGACAGGTTTCTTCGAGGTAATTCATAATGTTTGAACACAACATATGTTTCAAAGCCCTGATGCATATCGACGTTAAAGATATGGGTCATTAATTTAGTGGATTACTCCTACTACCTTTCTTGAATATTGGTATGACCTGTGCAACTTTGTAGTTTTTGGGTACGGATCTTTCGTCGAGCGAACGGTTGCATGATTGTTTAGTATGGAGCTAATGCATCAGCATACTCCGAAAGGAAGCTAATTGGTATACAGTCTAGAGCAGAGGACTTGGTTTTTTGAAGTTATTTAAGTTGCTTGACTACTCTGAGTTTATTTAGTTCTACGTTACTCATGTTGGTAGCTGTTCTCGATTCGAATTCTGGAATATTTACTTTGTCTTCTTTTGTGAAAGCATTTCGGAAGGCTGCTTTGGCAGCACTGTCTTCGATAGCATCTCTATTGCTATAGCACAGAGAAGGCATTGATTGTTTCTCGCCGTTAACATACTTCACATACGGCCAGAATCTCTTTGGATTTTCTGTCAGGTTTCGAGACAAAGTTTCGTTGTGGAAGCTGTTATAAGCATCTCTCGTTGAAGTCCGCGCTAAATTTTGAGCTTCTGTAAAGGATCGACAATCTTGGGGATTTTACGTCTGTTTAAATTTGGCATGTTTGTTTCGTTGTTTCTGCAACAGTGTTCCTTGTGTACCAAGGAGGATCAGCTCCGTCGTTTGTTAATTTATTTGGTATAAATCTCTCAACTGCTGCCGATACTGTTTCTTTGAATTCAAGCCACATCTGGTCTACACTTATATTATTAATTTGGGATGAGTGGAGACAAGTTACATTGTCCTACTGTTAGATGCCATCGTACCGAGGGAAAACACATAGTTTGTCGGGTTGCACATGGTCCCCAAGGATAGATGTATACTTGCGTTAGTTCATTGTGCTTTCCAGAATGAGGAAATCACTAATAGAATTACACGTAAACACTCATCTGAAAAGGCCACCTGTCGGTACTGAGTGGGCGTCCATTTGTGGTACTGGCCTGACTCTGAGCTTTCATCGCCGATGAACAGCAGTCAGAATGGGTGTATGAACAAGGCGCCGGCTGCAGAGGCCCGTACACTACAACATTCGCTGAACGGTCGTCGATGAGACGCTGGTGGTAGTCCCTTGGTTCAGACGGGCGGTCAGTTGCTTCACATACAATGAAGGGAGTCACGACCGGATGTTGCAGCTGCCGAGAATTCTTCCGGGTTGAATGGCCGTGGCCCATGGAACTCTTCTATCCCTGACGTTTCGTCGGCAGACTCAGCACAACCAGGAGCACCTCCGAAGATGCCTTTAATAGGTTCCACAACGAAACATTGTCTCGAAATTTGGTAGAAAATCCGAAGAAATTCTGGTCGTATGTAAAGTACACAAGCGGCAAGACGCACTCAATACCTTCGCTGCGCAGTGCTGATGGTACTGTTACCGACAACTGTGCCGCTACAGCGGACTTATTGAACGCAGTTTTCCCGAAATTCCTTCACCAGGGAAGACGAATGGAATATTCCAGAATTTGAAACACGAACAGCTGCTAGCATGAGTTTCTTAGAAGTAGATACCTTAGGGGTTGCGAAGCAACTCAAATCGCTTGATACGGGCAAGTCTTCAGGTCCAGATTGTATACCGATTAGGCTCCTTTCAGATTACGCTGATACAATAGCTCCCTACTTAGCAATCATATACAACCGCTCGCTCACCGATAGATCTGTACCTGCAGATTGGAAAATTGCGCAGGTCGCACCAGTGTTTAAGAAGGGTAGTAGGAGTAATCCATCGAACTACAGACCTATATCATTGACGTCGGTTTGCAGTAGGGTTTTGGAGCATATACTGTATTCAAACATTATGAATCACCTCGAAGGGAACGATCTATTGATACGTAATCAGCATGGTTTCAGAAAACATCGTTCTTGTGCAACGCAGCTAGCTCTTTATTCGCACGAAGTAATGGCCGCTATCGACAGGGGATCTCAAGTTGATTCCGTATTTCTAGATTTCCGGAAAGCTTTTCATACCGTTCCTCACAAGCGACTTCTAATCAAGCTGCGGGCCTATGGGGTATCGTCTCAGTTGTGCGACTGGATTCATGATTTCCTGTCAGAAAGGTCGCAGTTCGTAGTAATAGACGGCAAATCATCGAGTAAAACTGAAGTGATATCAGGTGTTCCCCAGGGAAGCGTCCTGGGACCTCTGCTGTTCCTGATCTATATAAATGACCTGGGTGACAATGTGAGCAGTTCTCTTAGGTTGTTCGCAGATGATGCTGTAATTTACCGTCTAGTAAGGCCATCCGAAGACCAGTATCAGTTGCAAAGCGATTTAGAAAAGATTGCTGTATGGTGTGGCAGGTGGCAGTTGACGCTAAATAACGAAAAGTGTGAGGTGATCCACATGAGTTCCAAAAGAAATCCGTTGGAATTCGATTACTCGATGAATAGTACAATTCTCAAGGTTGTCAATTCAACTAAGTACCTGGGTGTTAAAATTACGAACAACTTCAGTTGGAAAGACCACATAGATAATATTGTGGAGAAGGCGAGCCAAAGGTTGCGTTTCACTGGCAGGACACTTAGAAGATGCAACAAGTCCACTAAAAAGACAGCTTAGACTACACTCGTTCGTCCTGTGTTAGAATATTGCTACGCGGTGTGGGATCCTTACCAGGTGGGATTGACGGAGGACATCGAAAGGGTGCAAAAAAGGGCAGCTCGTTTTGTATTATCACGTAATAGGGGAGAGAGTGTGGCAGATATGATACGCGAGTTGGGATGGAAGTCATTAAAGCAAAGACGTTTTTCGTCGCTGCGAGATCTATTTACGAAATTTCAGTCACCAACTTGCTCTTCCGAATGCGAAAATATTTTGTTGAGCCCAACCTACATAGGTAGGAATGATCATCAAAATAAAATAAGAGAAATCAGAGCTCGAACAGAAAGGTTTAGGTGTTCGCTTTTCCCGCGTGCTGTTCGGGAGTGGAATGGTATGGAGATAGTATGATTGTGGTCCGATGAACCCTCTGCCAAGCACTTAAATGTGAGTTGCAGAGTAATCGTGTAGATGTAGATGTAGACGTAGCTTTGGACGGAACTTCAGCGATAGACGACTTCCATGGACCGTGGCCATACAACCCGGAAGAATTCTTGGCAGTTGCTTAACAGTTGCACGTCTGTTCCCCGTATTCGTCTTCGCAGCTGTCGTTCACCCAAGTAATCTATGGCCTGTGGTGCACCACAGTTGCTTCGGTACCAGTTTTGGATAGCGCCATTTTGCCAATAACGGTATACTTTAACCACGGCGGCACGCAAATAGTTTACAAACTTAACCCTTTCTGATATGCTTCCACCCTTGGCCCAAAATCCAGTAGTCGTGGACTTTTGGGCGTCAGATAAATCGCTCCGTTTCCGCATTACGGCAATGACTGCACTGTTTACAGCACCCCAGGATTCGCTTTATATACCCTTCACTGTTAGTGCTGCCACATGCTGTCTATGAGTGGTTTTTGCACGCTGACGGCGAGTGTTCAGCAGATACAAGGGTATCGTCACCAGTGCCCCAAGGGAGTGTGACAGGATGTAATCTCCCCCTCACTTATAGACCTTAATGACAGTGAAAAATTAAACCGCATGTACCTAATGGAAATTTTGGAAAAGCAATCGTCACCGAAGTTAATCTGTCGGTAAAGAGGGAGGAAAGGGTTACATCTAAACGAAAGGAAAAATGCAAATGAAACTGGTGGAAATTAATTTTGAAAAGGGGTAAAGTTAATAAAGAAAGTAAATGTGCGGCCGTTACGTTAACAATTAACTAGCGGTAATTAAATATTTGAGATTTGGGGGAAATTACGGTCGCCATTCCTATGGACAATTACTATAGTAACTGAAAAAGAAAGTTTATTACACGTATAATTAGCACTAGAAGCGTGGCAACTGAAGGTTCACACGTGTAGTGTGAAAACTGACAGTTTGTCAGAAGTAATAAATTTCGCTACACTCTGACTTAATTTAGCAAAAGAATTAATAAAACCGGAAAATTGAAAGTTAATTTAGTGACTGAAATTAATAGTGAGCTTTGTTTCTGAAGCACTACGAAATTCAATAAAATAAGGTTAGTCTTGGGCTACCTCAACAATCATTTCAAACGCTACTTGAATCTACGCAATTTAGAAATAAGAGATTTAACTCTGAACTTGAATTTAATGATTCTGAACAATTAACAATAGTAAAATTTAGTACGTACCAAGCTGAGCTGTAGTCACAGGTAAGCTAATATATGGTAACAAAACTCGCACTCATAATTTGTGCTTGTGTAATCTAAATATTGTAGCCAACTATGAATACTTTAACTGAACTTTGAAATTAAAGCAGTGAAATGGAATAATATTACTTTAATGCTGGCGTTTGAATTTCAACGACACTCGGGTTCATTCCGGAAAAGAAAGGGACCCTGCTTGGTAATGCAATTGGGACAATGAGCAACAAAGGTTCATGCTAAGTTGCTGTATTTTAGTGATGCAAATGGAACAGTTTGAAAAGATGAGGTCTGCCATACAGTTCTAAAACTTTACGTGCTTCCAGTCTTCCATGTTGGTTGATTGAAGGTTTGAAGGCGTCGATCGAGGATGTGGCGACAGTCACTCATTGTCGGCCGTCGCTGTTGCAGAAGCTGGATGTTGGCGCGCCTTCTTCTCGACACGGTCACCAGGCGAAACGGGCTCTTGATATGCGCCAGCTAATGCTTCCCGTCCGCGACACCATGTCAGAAACTATCATAGCAAGTCGAGCGCAATTACATGCTGCCCAACCCCGAAAGCGCGGCAACTCGCGGGAGCGTCACACAACACACCAGCTCCACTGCACTACTCCAGCCAGACTCTCTCTGCTCAGCCCGCGCTCCACGCGGCAGAGTTAACACTACCAAAGATCCTAAACACTTTCGTTCCCCACACGACCTATCGATGTATTCGTTCGATAGCATAGTTTTCCCTAGGCCAGACCCAGCGTATAAATACAAATAATATTCACAAAACAAACCAATTACACATCGACATAAATGCATATACACTCCTGGAAATGGAAAAAAGAACACATTGACACCGGTGTGTCTGACCCACCATACTTGCTCCGGACACTGCGAGAGGGCTGTACAAGCAATGATCACACGCACGGCACAGCGGACACACCAGGAACCGCGGTGTTGGCCGTCGAATGGCGCTAGCTGCGCAGCATTTGTGCACCGCCGCCGTCAGTGTTAGCCAGTTTGCCGTGGCATACGGAGCTCCATCGCAGTCTTTAACACTGGTAGCATGCCGCGACAGCGTGGACGTGAACCGTATGTGCAGTTGACGGACTTTGAGCGAGGGCGTATAGTGGGCATGCGGGAGGCCGGGTGGACGTACCGCCGAATTGCTCAACACGTGGGGCGTGAGGTCTCCACAGTACATCGATGTTGTCGCCAGTGGTCGGCGGAAGGTGCACGTGCCCGTCGACCTGGGACCGGAGCGCAGCGACGCACGGATGCACGCCAAGACCGTAGGATCCTACGCAGTGCCGTAGGGGACCGCACCGCCACTTCCCAGCAAATTAGGGACACTGTTGCTCCTGGGGTATCGGCGAGGACCATTCGCAACCGTCTCCATGAAGCTGGGCTACGGTCCCGCACACCGTTAGGCCGTCTTCCGCTCACGCCCCAACATCGTGCAGCCCGCCTCCAGTGGTGTCGCGACAGGCGTGAATGGAGGGACGAATGGAGACGTGTCGTCTTCAGAGATGAGAGTCCCTTCTGCCTTGGTGCCAATGATGGTCGTATGCGTGTTTGGCGCCGTGCAGGTGAGCGCCACAATCAGGACTGCATACGACCGAGGCACACAGGGCCAACACCCGGCATCATGGTGTGGGGAGCGATCCCCTACACTGGCCGTACACCACTGGTGATCGTCGAGGGGACACTGAATAGTGCACGGTACATCCAAACCGTCATCGAACCCATCGTTCTACCATTCCTAGACCGGCAAGGGAACTTGCTGTTCCAACAGGACAATGCACGTCCGCATGTATCCCGTGCCACCCAACGTGCTCTAGAAGGTGTAAGTCAACTACCCTGGCCAGCAAGATCTCCGGATCAGTCCCCCATTGAGCATGTTTGGGACTGGATGAAGCGTCGTCTCACGCGGTCTGCACGTCCAGCACGAACGCTGGTCCAACTGAGGCGCCAGGTGGAAATGGCATGGCAAGCCGTTCCACAGGACTACATCCAGCATCTCTACGATCGTCTCCATGGGAGAATAGCAGCCTGCATTGCTGTTTTGAAAGGTGGATATACACTGTACTAGTGCCGACATTGTGCATGCTCTGTTGCCTGTGTCTATGTGCCTGTGGTTCTGTCAGTGTGATCATGTGATGTATCTGACCCCAGGAATGTGTCAATAAAGTTTCCCCTTCCTGGGACAATGAATTCACGGTGTTCTTATTTCAATTTCCAGGAGTGTATATACAAATAGTAAAACAATTATAATATATAAAGACACAGAAATGTCATATCTTCAGGTAACAAAATAAGGAAAAAAATTTGCAGTGCAATAGATGGAAATAGGAGGATATGCATTTCCGGCGTGACAAGGACCTCTGTTGTTCTTCATATTCATAATTGTTTAGGCGGGCACGATGGGTAGCAGTCTGCGGTTGTTTGCTGATGATGCCTTGGTGTACCGTAAGGAGTCGAAGTTGAGTGATTGTAGGAAGATACAAGACGACTTAGACAAAATTTCCAGTTGGTGTGGCGAATGCCAGCTAATGTGAAAAAATATAAGTTAAAATGGATGAGTAGGAAGAACAAACCTGTAATATTTGGCTGAAGTATCACTAGGATGCAGCTTAATACAGTCAAGTCGTTTAAATACCTGGGCGTAGCGTTGCAAAGCGATACGAGGTGGAACGAGCATGTGAGAACTGTGGTAGGGAAGGTGGATGGTCGACTTCGGTTTATTGGGAGAAGTTTAGGAAAGAGTGGTTCACCCGTAAAGGAGACCGCATGTAGGGCGCTGGTGCTACATATTCCTGAGTACTGCTCGAGTGTTTGGGATCCGTACCAGGTCCGATTGAAGGAAGCCATCGAAGCAATTAAGGAACGTCTGTTAATTTGTTACCGGTAAGTTCGAACAAAACGTAAGTCTACTGAGATGCTTCGGGAACTGACATGGGAATCCGGGAGGGAAGGCGGCTTTTCTTTCGGGAAACAATATTGAGAAAATTTAGAGAAACGGCATTCGGAGCTGACTGCCAAATGATTCTGATGCCACCAACATACATTGCGCTTAAGGACCGCGAAGTTAAGATACGAGAATTAAAACTGTGTGCCGGACCGAGACTCGAACTCGGGACCATTGCCTATCGCGGGCAAGTGCTCTACCAACTGATATCAAGCACGACTCACCAACAGTCCTCACAGCTTTAATTCCGCCAGTACCTCGTCTCCTATCTTCCAAACTTCACAGAAGCTCTCCTGCGAACCTAGCACGACTAGCACTCCTGGAAGAAAGGATGTTGCGGAGACATGGCTTAGCCACAGCCTAGGGCATGTTTCTAGAATAAAATTTTCACTCTTCAGCGGAGTGTGCGGTGATATGGAGTGCTCTTGCCCGCGAAAGGCAAACGTCCCGAGTTCGAGTCGCGGTCCGGCACACAGTTTTAATCTGCCAGGAAGTTTCATATCAGCGCACACTTCGCTGTAGAGTGAAAATTTCATTCTAGAAACATCCCCTAGGCTGTGGCTAAGCCATGTCTCCGCAATGTCCTTTCTTCCATGAGTGCTAGTTCTGCAAGGTTCGCAGGAGAGCTTCTGTAAAGTTTGGAAAGTAGGAGACGAGGTACTGGCGGAATTAAAGCTGTGAGGACGGGTCGTGAGTCGTGCTTGGGTAGGTCAGTTGGACATTCCGGCTTTCGCTGTCGCCGCGGTCGGACGTGCTAGCTGGTTGTTCGGCATTGTCGGTGTCCTTGCCAGTGTTTACTAAAAATATGGTTCAGATGGCTCTGAACGCTATGGGACTTAACATCTGAGGTCATAAGTCCCCTAGAACTTAGAACTACTTAAACCTAACTAACCTAAGGACATCACACACATCCATGCCCGAGGCAGGATTCGAACCTGCGACCGTAGCAGTCCCGCGGTTCCGGGCTGCAGCGCCTAGAACCGTGCGGCCACCGCGGCCGGCAGTGTTTACTGCTTGCCGTCGCGTGTTTCTGTGTTCCGAGTGATTCACGTGTATTGTACTTTTTGTGGTCGTCTTTTTCGTCAGCAACTAGCCGATTTTGTCCGGGATTCGGGCTTGACCGGATTCCCTACAGCTGCAGCGCCATGTCTACCACCATACGGAAAATCACCCTGGTTTTTGGCTTTGACAAGGATACCCGCCGAGTTCAACCGACCGCCCTCGAGATTCATGACAGGCTAACCGAGGTAATAGGCATCACTTCTGATTCTGTGCACACCACCCAGCTAGATTCTGATCGTTATTGCGTGTTTGTCAAGTTTCTCAGTCCAGTAGCAGTTGATCGACTTACTGGAAAAATTGGCAAACAAGTCCCTTTTGTTCATCGCGATGGCACCACTAGTTTGGTTACTATACCACGTGGCGATACCTCGATTCAGACAGTTCGAGTACTTAACTTGCCCATAGAGATTGACAATGCTAAAATTACAGATGCACTTTCTAAGATTGGTGAGGTTAAAGAAATTGTTAACGAAAAGTGGTCGTCTCGCTACAAATTACAATGTTTCAATGGGATGAGATCTGTGGACATGGAAGTAAAAATGAACATTCCTTCTCACATCACGGTCGATAGTTATAAGTCTCACATATCTGCAATGAATTAGGCCATCTTCGCCAGGACTGCCCCCGCCGAGTTTTTGTCTTGAAAAATAATCTCCAGACGCGGCGTAGATTGACACTTAACGAGGTAATGGCATTAGATACTTCTGGTTCTTGTGCACACCCTGATGTTGATGCTCCCCAGACAACTACCTCCGAGACCCCGTCCATAACCGCTGAATCGTTTCCACCACTCGTAGGACGGCAAACTGCTGCGCCAGTTTGTCTTCAAAGTGAATCTCAGCAAAAGAAAAGGCCGCTGGAACATAGTGATGAGCATTCAGATGAGGAAGTATCTCACACGACTCCTGCAGCCCGGAAACCAATACCATCAATCGCGGAGGATTTAGTACCAGATAATGTTATGCGGGTGGACTTTGAAGCCAGTGCGGATGGACTTGAGGGGATGCCGAATTCTGAGACGAAACGTCATGAACAGGAACCTCCAATTTTGCGTGCTGCGCCCGAAGGACAACAGCCGCTACAACGCGCACACAGTGAGGAAGTGTTGTATCAACAACGCGCTACAGCTGGCGCCCGAGAACAAGTTCCGGGCGGAAGGACACAAGCGAAAGTGTTTACCAACCTGCCAGCTGCCGGCGTTAGTGCTGGGACAACGACACCACCGCGTCTCAAAGAATCCGCAAAACCTCCGGGACCTCAAAACGCCCCACGACGAAGCCTCAATCCACAGCAAAATCTCTCCGTTCCTCGCAACAAGGGCAATTCCACTTCGTCGCAAGCGGATGTAGTACCCCGAAATATTAGTTATGAAATTGTGAGGGAAGGATTCGGTGATGACAACAGCAAGGAACTCGGCGAAGCCCATCCCCCACAGTAGTAATTCCGTTGGTAAAAGGTTTGTTCCGTGCTGTCGCCTAAGGTTGCAAAGCTTCTTCGTGTTTCTTTCTGTCCTCTTATCCGGTTATGGTTTGCTTCAACCCGCCTATGATTCACAGTGTATCGCTTGTTATGGTCTTTATTTATCTTCCTGATCCAATAATCCTCCCATGGCTGCTCACATTATACCTTTTTTAATCCTGCAGACGCCACTCTTGAGCTCCATTCCATCGATTTGTTATACTTTTACATCTCATTATCTACAGGGTGTTTCAAAAATGACCGGTATACTTGAAACGGTAATAAAAACTAAACGAGCAGCGATAGAAATACACCGTTTGTTGCAATATGCTTGGGACAACAGTACATTTTCAGGCAGACAAACTTTCGAAATTACAGTAGTTACAATTTTCAACAACAGATGGCGCTGCGGTCTGGGAAACTCTATAGTACGATATTTTCCACATATCCACCATGCGTAGCAATAATATGGCGTAGTCTCTGAATGAAATTACCCGAAACCTTTGACAACGTGTCTGGCGGAATGGCTTCACATGCAGATGAGATGTACTGCTTCAGCTGTTCAATTGTTTCTGGATTCTGGCGGTACACCTGGCCTTTCAAGTGTCCCCACAGAAAGAAGTCACAGGGGTTCATGTCTGGCGAATAGGGAGGCCAATCCACGCCGCCTCCTGTATGTTTCGGATAGCCCAAAGCAATCACACGATCATCGAAATATTCATTCAGGAAATTAAAGACGACGGCCGTACGATGTGGCCGGGCACCATCTTGCATAAACCACGAGGTGTTCGCAGTGTCGTCTAAGGCAGTTTGTACCGGCATTAATTCACGAAGAATGTCCAGATAGCGTGATGCAGTAATCGTTTCGGATCTGAAAAATGGGCCAATGATTCCTTTGGAAGACATGGCGGCCCAGACCAGTACTTTTTGAGGATGCAGGGACGATGGGACTGCAACATGGGGCTTTTCGGTTCCCCATATGCGCCAGTTCTGTTTATTCACGAAGCCGTCCAGGTAAAAATAAGCTTCGTCAGTAAACCAAATGCTGCCCACATGCATATCGCCGTCATCAATCCTGTGCACTATATCGTTAGCGAATGTCTCTCGTGCAGCAATGGTAGCGGCGCTGAGGGGTTGCCGCGTTTGAATTTTGTATGGATAGAGGTGTAAACTCTGGTGCATGAGACGATACGTGGACGTTGGCGTCATTTGGACCGCAGCTGCAACACGGCGAACGGAAACCCGAGGCCGCTGTTGGATCACCTGCTGCACTAGCTGCGCGTTGCCCTCTGTGGTTGCCGTACGCGGTCGCCCTACCTTTCCAGCACGTTCATCCGTCACGTTCCCAGTCCGTTGAAATTTTTCAAACAGATCCTTTATTGTATCGCTTTTCGGTCCTTTGGTTACATTAAACCTCCGTTGAAAACTTCGTCTTGTTGCAACAACACTGTGTTCTAGGCGGTGGAATTCCAACACCAGAAAAATCCTCTGTTCTAAGGAATAAACCATGTGTCTACAGCACACTTGCACGTTGTGAACAGCACACGCTTGCAGCAGAAAGACGACGTACAGAATGGCGCACCCACAGACTGCGTTGTCTTCTATATCTTTCACATCACTTGCAGCGCCATCTGTTGTTGAAAATTGTAACTACTGTAATTTCGAAAGTTTGTCCGCCTGAAAATGTACTGTTGTCCCAAGCATATTGCAACAAACGGTGTATTTCTATCGCTGCTCGTTTAGTTTTTATTGCCGTTTCAAATATACCGGTCATTTCTGAAACACCCTGCATATGCTACAGGCCTACACTATCACCTCCCTTAATATCAATAGGATTACGTCAGAGTTAAAACTTGCTTTATTAAAACAATTTTTGTTTGACTTTGGTACGGATATTGCCCTTTTACAAGAAGTCGCCACATGGCAAATTAACATTTCCGGCTATGTTGCAATAATCAATTTCGCTCCCGAATTGAGTGCTGGCACAGCGATTTTAGTCAGGGAAGGAATACCTCTAACCGATGTCGAAAAGTTAGACTCTAGCGGGGTATACGCGTGAATATCATGGGCGTCAGTGTAATCAATCTGTATGCACCATCTGGAAGTGCACGGCGCGCTGACAGATCAAAGTTTTTTAAGGAGGATATTATTTACTTATTGCGGAGAGACTCTCCGAACTTGATCATTGCAGGCGATTTTCACTGTGTATTACACCTTAAAGATCAATTTCCCAATCTTAATTATTCCCATGAATTAAACTTTCTTGTCTCCCAAATGAAATTGATCGACGCGTGGGAAGTTAAGTATCCCACGCTTGTGAAATACACACACGTTTCACATAATTCCGGCACCAGGACTGATAGAATCTATATGTCGAGTCACATAGTGAGGAATTTGCTACAAGTGGAAATAACTCCAGTCAGCTTTTCTGACCAATGTAGTATGAGTGCCTGCATAAACTTAGACCGGCAACCAACTCACTGGGTTAGGAATCAGTGGAGCATGAATGTCGGCCTTTTAACAGACGACGAGCTGGAGGCCGAATTAACGACAGCTTGGGAATTTTGATTGCGCTCTGTACACAACTTTCCGAGTGTTTTGGAGTGTTGGACCCGCAAGGCGAAGCTCAAATTACGGAAAGTAATTATATCTTACAGTATAGAGAGATCTCGGGCAGTTCACCGTACAATGGAATTTTAGTACATGGTTTTACGGGACTTGTATGATCAGGCAGAAGCCTGAGACAGGCGATTCTCCGACAACAAGAAAATTAAAGCGACATTATTAAGCCTAAAGATAAAAACAACTGGAGGGTCTTAAAATTAAGTCAAAAGCCGGATCTGTCAGCGGGGACGAAACGGCTGCGTTATATCACCTGATTAAACACCGCAAGAACCGACGACGGATATTCATGGACGAACTAGATTAGAAAACGGTACTGTCATCAGTGTGCAAAAAGAGATAGAGAAATCCACAGCTATTACAGTGCCCTGTATGAGGCAGAAACAACGCAAGAGGACGATTCGGATGAGTTATTTGCGTTTACAACCTCCACAATTACGGCCGACGACAACGCCAGCTTATTTTCGGTTTTTAGTCCAGATGACGTCTTTGAAATAATTCGCTGCTCCCCTAAAAGGAAATCACCGGGCCCTGATGGCCTTCCGGTCGAATTCTATCAACGATATTGGAGTATCATAGGTGATAAGTTGACACAAGCCGTTAACGACGTACTGCGGGGGAAAGTTTGCATCACCAGAACTTAAAGAATGTAAAATCGTGTTGATTCCTAAAAATAAAGGATGTAAAAGATTAACAACTTCCGGCCGATTTGTCTTCTTAATTCAGATTATAAGATTATTGCGAGAGCTTTAAGCAAATGAATGATGCCGTTGACCGCAAACATAATTGGACAACAGTACACTTGTGCTTATAGGCGATCAATATTTCAGACTACAGCACAATATAGGTTTCTCGTCGCTCTGTTGTCGGCCAGCACCATTAATTGCGGCCTCCTTTTTGTCGATTTTTATAAAGCATTTGACCGTGTCAGCCATAAGTACCTCTTCGAAACGATGCGGAGGATGGGTTTCCGGCAGGACTCCATCGCTATCGCGCGCAATATGATCACTGGTCTGGCCGCCACGATTTCCGTCAACTGTCAGCCCACAAGATCAATTACCATCCATAGCAAGGGGTGTCCCCTAAGGAAGTCCACTTTCCTTGTTGCTCAATGTCATCTCACTAGAACCATTGCTGCGGCTAGTACAAGAGCACATGACGGGCATAACGATCGCCGGGAAGAAAACTGCAGTTGGTGCATATGCTGATGATGTCGGAATCGTCGTGAGGAACAGGGAAGATGGGATTCAGCTGGAGGCAGACCTCAGAAGCTATTGTTCCGCTTCTGGCGCAAAAATGAATGAAACTAAAAGTAAATTTCTCCGTATAAGGGGACTTGACGATGTCGGCCTAGAATGGGCTAACCATGTTACAGAACACAAATCTCGTGGGACGATACTGACGGTCCCCCCCACAAAGGATGATAACGGAAATTGGCGGAATGTCTCACTCAAAGTCAAGGGTTCTTTTAATAGATAACGTCCATCGCAGCAGGGACCAATTTCAGAGGGTTAAATTTATAAATACATGTATCCTGTCGAGAGCATATTATATGGCACAGGTCTTTCCACTCCCCACCGTCATAGCCAAACAGATTATGAGCAAGTTGACCAATTTTCTGTGGCGGGGGGAAATATTTCGAGTAGACGTGAAGACTGTGACCCTCGACCCTCTGCATGGCGGTATGGGTCTCACCGATCTGAACGCCAAAGCAACGGCTTTGTACACTAAACGGATGACATCCTTAATCCAAAGCTACTCTGACACCCTTACGGCTAAGTTGTTTGAGGCAGTCGCGCCGAAAAGCGTAGAACCGCCGATCAATGTGCAAACGATCGACTACCAGCTCTCCCACATTCGAACATATTATCTGGAAAAGAGCTACTTGAGCGAGGTCCTTCTCCAGCATCTCCCCTTAACTGCCAAGGACATTCTGGAGCACAGGAAACAATATGAGGGCAAGAACAAAATCGAACAAAAGCATACTGGTGTCAATTGGGATGTCCTGTGGGCGAACATCAGCAGTAGTGTTCTTCCGTCCTTGGTCAGGTCGACGTGGTACAAAACGGTCAACAACATTATCAACACAAATGAGCGACTGCATACGATTGGGCTAAGCGACACAGCCCATTGTCCAGAGTGTCACCAAGTGGATAGTGTTCTCGACAGATATACTTGCAGTCACCGCATGCGCAATTGGCAATGGGTTCGTCAACAAGTCGCCCTTTTAACTAGGACTTCTGAAAATAATGTAGACACGAACTTACTGTACAGACAGAACGTCAAATATTTTCCGCCAACTAAAAATAATGCCATCATGTGGCTGTTGGGTCACTATACAAGTCATGTATTCAATCGGCTGACGGGCGACGATTACAGCGAATTTCTGTTACATATGGAAACGGAAGATCTTAAAATTAAACACTACGCGGATCACCGTCGCAAGTACGGTAATATGCCCCATATTGCATTCAATAGAACAGGAATTGCATAGCTGTTCGAGCTCTCAAAGCTTCCCCGTTTATGTATCAAGCGAATAGTATGGCTCAAAAAACCAATGTTCCTGTACAATCAATGTGAGTGGTGACGGGTATGGGGGCAGCACAATGGCCAGGCCTCGGACTAATTGACCCCTGACCTCCTTGCAGCCACCTGCCTGCCACGCTCGTTGCACGAACAATGCAGTGGCTTCAGTACTTATATATAATAAAAAAATAAAAAAGGAACAATAAAAAAAGACAAAACGAAAGAAAAAAAGAAAAAATTGAGCTACATGAAATTATTATTATTTCTAAGGCGCCAAAAAAAAAAAAGTTGGTAGAGCACTTGCCCAGGAAATGCAAAGCTCCCGAGTTCGAGTGTCGGCACGGTACACAGTGTTAATCTGCCAGGAAGTTTCACATCAGCGCACACTCCGCTGTAGAGTGGAAATTTCATTCTAGAAACATCCCGTAGGCTGTGGCTAAGCCATGTCTCCGCAATATCCTTTCTTCCAGGAGTGCTAGTTCTGCTAGGTTCGCAGGAGAGCTTCTGAGAAGTTTGGAAGTTAGGAGACGTGGTCCTGGCGGAATTAAAGCTGTGAGGACGGGTTGTGTGGCGTGCTTGGGTAGCTCAGTTGGTAGAGCACTTGCCCGCGATAGGCAAAGGTCCCGAGTTCGAGTCTGGGTCCGGCACACAGTTTTAATCTTCCAGGAAGTTTCACATCAGCGCACACATTTCATTCACGGTACGAGAAATTAGGGCTCGTACGGAGGCCTAAAGACAGTCGTTTTTTCTTTGCTATTTTTGCGAGAGGAACAGGAGGAGAAATGACCAGCAGTGGTACAGGATACCCTCCGCCACGCATCTTATGGTGGCTTGCGAAGCATTGAAAAAATTTAAACTGGATTCTGACTTGGGCTAACGACTGACGGGATTTTACCATCATTTGACTTCGGTTACAAAATATTGGAAACTTACGTTAGGTAAACTGTCACTCTACAATCATTTCGCGACACTATTCTGAAAATTTATGACATTCATAGACGAGTAAATACAAACGGTAGTGCAGTTAATTAATATATGCCTCCTCGCATGTTAGCAGCCACGCTGTCAACCGTTAGCAACACGAACTTAACCTAAATTGGATTTCGAACTGCAACTGTCTCAGCGCCCCTTCCAGATTTCATTCCTAGCGTAACTGCAACTTGGCGGACACGAAGTGTCAGTAGAAAAGAAGTGGCATTCCTTGTCTGCTCCCACATGAATCAGTTAGACTGGATATTCCTGGAGAAGAAAGAAATGAAGTGTTTAAAAACGAATGCAAGAAAACGGCAACAGTTCGGTTGCGTTACTTCAAAACATGAACGCGATACGAACATTGACAGGCTAATTAGATAATCAATTCTGATTTGTTTTCACTTATTCGTTACGCATTCATTACATTGTCCTGCAAAACAACTTCATGAGAACCAATAAAAATAGATCAGTTAGATACTGAACTATCAAATTTTTAAGAACGAGTAATTCGTAAAATGGAGACTCCCCAACAACGCAGCCAACTCTTGAAGAAGGTTGACATCGTTTGCTCAGACGCGTTACTGATGGCAGAAGTTAGGAATGAACTACAAATGTACTTTCTGAATAGAAGGTAATGTTAACAGAGGTAGGAGCGAATACTTCTCGGTCTAAAGCGTAATAAATCGTCACGTACTTTGTAAGTAGACTGTTTAGGTTTTTTTTTATTGGTAACGCCACCTCTGTATGAAAATCACTGGCTGTGCTGTGTGCAGTCTGTGGCTGCTTTGCATTGTTGTAATACTCGCCATTGTAGTGTTAGGCAGCTGGCTGTGAACAGCACGTAGCGTTGCGCAGTTGGAGGTGAGCCGCCAGCAGTGGTGGATGTGGGGAGAGAGATGGCGGAGTTTTGAAATTTGTCAAGAACTGCTATATATATATATATATATATATATATATATATATATATATATATATATATATGATGTTATCAAGGTAAATACATTGTTTGTTCTCTATTAATATCTTTCATTTGCTAACTATCCCTATCAGTAGTTAGTGCCTTCCATAGTTTGAATCTTTTATTTAGCTGGCAGTAGTGGCGCTAGCTGTATTGCAGTAGTTCGAGTAACCAAGATTTTTGTGAGGTAAGTGATTTGTGAAAAGTACAGGTTAATGTTAGTCAGGGCCATTCTCTTGTAGAGATTATTGAAAGTCAGATTGCGTTGCGCTAAAAATATAGTGTGTCAGGTTAAGCACAGTAGTGTACTATTTTTCTAAGGGGACGTTTCATATGTCGACCCTTAGCCGAGGATACCTCGCTGGAATCTTCTGATTTTTTTTTCTTGTAGTTTTTGTAATTAGTGTAGCTTTTGTTTATTGCTAGCACGTAATTGTAGAGAATTTCCTTTGTAGTTGCAGTCTTTCATTGAGTACAGTAAAACAGGTGTGGCACGCATGTAGATTTGCACCAAGTATTTCGCAGCTGCAATTAACTAGATATTATTTTCAGTGTTATGTTAATGTGTTTTCTTATTTTTGCTCTTCAAATTGTGTTTTTCTGTGTTGTCGTGTGAAATACTGTGACAATAATGGCGTGTGAAAAACGTAATACTAGGCTCCAAAGTAAACTGCGAAATGACAGTGAAAACGAAAGCAGTGTGTTAGCGCCACCGAGTAATGAATTAACTGATGTTCAAAGTAATAATTTGGTAATTGTGCATAGGGAAATGGAGCGGGCGGCAAACAATGGCGTAGACAGTGAAACAATTAGTGAGCAGGGAAGCATTATCGATCGGTCGGTCGGCAACAGCTCGCCACAGGAATCCGAAATGACAGGACACAATTTCGCAAATACTGTAGATTCAGGTTCTGGGTCATCACCGTTTTCCCAAATGAGTCAAGACACATTTTCTGCTTGTCAAAATGTGAATGTTGCCGGTGAAAATGCACTGCCAAAAAGCATAGAGAAACAGATTCCAGACACTAATACATTATTATTGCAATTAATGCAACAAATGGAACAAAATCAGAGACAAATGGGACAAAATCTTAAAAAGTTAGACACAGTGGAACAAAATCTTAAAAAGTTAGACACAATGGAACAAAATCAGAGACAAATACAGCAACAGTTAGACACAATGGAACAAAATCAGAGTCAAATACAGCAAAAGCTACAAAAGTTAGACAGAATGGAACAAAATCTTCAAACGTTAGACTCCACGGTTGAACAAACACGTGAAGATTTAACTACTGAGTTACATAACATTGAATCGAAATGTCAAAAAGTCTGTAATGACGTAAAAACACAAATTTGTGAGCATTTCCAACCTATTTTTTCGCGGCATGAAAATGCACTACAGAATCACGAAGCAGCCATAAAAGAACTGCAAACTACTGTTCACGAAAATCATGAGACCTTGCAAGCTAAATTTGACTCAGTTGCATCTACCGATTCGGTTACGCAACTTGCAAAAACTCAGGAAAACTTAAAGGACACAGTAGATACTCTGAAACGTGGTTCAGAAAAACACACTGAGGAAATGTGTTCACTATCGGAGAAAGTAGCCGAACTTTCGGATCAGTTCACTAACTTATCTACGAAGGTAGATGATAATCTGAATGACACAAAACCGGTAGTCTTTAATGACACAGAAGAGAGCGAACAAATTAGGAAACTGAAACAAAATCTGAATCAAATTAATACGCAACACCAAAGAGAAATCCGCGAAGTACAAGATCAGCTGACACAGGTAATACAAGAATTACGTATTTCAGAGGACACTCGCGCCCCAACACGGGAAGAGGGACTTAGAAATACGGAAAAGACGCAAAATAATAACACAGGGCATTTCGGAAGTTATGAAAGAAACTGGCAATGTGCACTGAATTTTGAGATGGAACGGCCGACACGACCTAACAATGACCAATATGCGACTCGCCGACATGATGATTTTGACTATAAGCTGTTCATTTAAAAAAAAAAAAAAAAAAGGGAGACAGAATAACTTCAGACGCAACAGTTCGGCGCACAGTTACGATTCAGGGAGAATTTCTCCACCACATGACCGACAAACAAGAAACTATGTAAACTACCGACATGACGTAGGACGATATATTCGTAACGACAGACCTGAATTGCATCAGAACTGGCGGGATTTAAACAGAGCAGGGTACTTTCGACAACGTGAATTTGTAGAAGCTAGGTCTCCTAATCCCAATAACGACGCACGCCAACAAGGGAACAGACAATGACTTGCACCGCAGGGAGCTGCGTGCGCCGGCTGGCTCAGAGAAAAATAACATAGACGCTAACCTTGAGAAAAATTTCAGTATTCTTTACCAACGTATACCGCATGACAATTGCATTCAAGTTCAAACTCTGAGTACTATGAAGAGTAAAGGTTCACACTACATTTCACATGTAAAACCGTTTATTGAAAGATAATCTGCTTTTTAACTTTGTCTTTGCCATAAAACTTTTCAATTCACGCTACTAGTACAATTTGTCACACTGAGAAACTGTTAACATGCAACAATGTTTGAAATTAAATATCCAGTCAAGAACCAAGAGAACTTATTTAAACAGAAATTAAGAATGCATTGTTATTGTGAACAGGCGACACACTGTTGTATTTGTACATTCTTGCTTGTTAGTTGCACGATTACGTAACGACTATAAGACTTACTTCCTTAGAACATATACTGGTACTGCTAATGAGATTTCAATGCAACATTTTGGTTTATTTGAAAATACATTCTGGATTTAAAATACTTTATGTGAGATACCAGATGACACAGTGATTAGTTTATGTAACAGCTACACGATTTTATCACGACGCTACTAATGTGTGACACAATTTACCTTGTTGCTTTTGCGGTGTATCTGTTTTATATCTGCACAGTTTTCTGAATTCTTCTGGAAAGTAAAACATGTTTTAGTAGTAACTTTTGTGGTATAGCAACAATGAGACAGCCTTTTTCGTGGCACAACAATATGTTACAGTACAGTACTTTCTTCATCACAACAATAAGCGTAATAACTACGATATCTATACACAAAGCATTTCACTTTTCTGTATCATCAGGTAAGTACATTGGCTTCTGCAGAACTTAGCTTTCGGAGGACGATAACTACGACACTTCCACAGAATTATCTTACAGCAAGAGGCCCATTTAGCGCTACAGGAGACACATTTGAGAGATTAATTTTGTACTTAAGCCATTTATTTTTCAAGATTTTTGAATTACAAAGAAAGTTTTCCGTGATGCATTTCATTCCATTGCTGTAATTTGTAACACCTGAGGGTATAATTACATTAATCCTCAGGGGGGTACACGCCTACTTTGTGTACCATGTGTTTGGCAAGCACAAGGAGCCCTAGCTAATATGGTACTTGTTTATACAACTTTACACATCGGTACCATATTTCTCTAACACAGAATTACACAGCTATCTGATTATTTGACAGAGAAACAAACATTCTTTTTACTACGTCAGTGACAGATGTTTACACAATTACACAGTTGGATACCTTCACACTTATGAAATTGTATTTTGTCTGTACTTTGTGAACTGTTCATATTTTTTCAGAACCATTGTGATATTATGAGAGCTTTGAATGATGTATTTGGTATGAGATCATGATTTTTAAGGTACGTTTGAGGTAGATGATACTATTGAAATGAGCAGAGAATATTTTTTAGGGTTTGAAATTATTGCAGAAAGCTACGACGTTTTTGAGATTTGACTGAGGTGTTATGATGTTATTTTTACGACGACGATGTGTATTATGCTGTTGAGGTATGTTTATGATCAATAAGCTGATGCTATATAAGGAATGTGATTACGTGTTTATATGTATATGAATAATGAATAGAAGTTAGGGACTATGGTTTGTGAAAAAGGTTGTTGGAAACCAAGAATCGTACTTTAAGAGTTATGAAATGTGTGTATATGTGTGAATGTATCACAATGCTGGCGAAAATTTTTTGGACGCTGTTATATTTATAGGATTTTGTTTCTACAGATTTGTAACCCAAATTCTTGACCTGTGAAATATATTTATATGAGACTGTCACTGTAGCGGAAACTGGTGTCATAAATATTTCGGTAAGAAAGTTCAGTGACCACCTGCACGTAATGCGTCGTGGGCACCCAGCTGAGCGGCCAGGTGTGTCAGACGCCTGGAAAAAAAGCCATTATTGCGAGCCCTTTTCAGCGGCACAGGTAGAAAAAAAAAAGGGAGGCCATTATCCTCGCTATTGACGTTCCTTTGTAGAGAGCATCGCAAAAACGACACGGTCGAACTTGAAAACATATGTTTACACTGTGGAGCTCTTAATTTATGATATTTACAGAAATGCCTAATGAAATGACGAGAAATATTTTTACATCTGCACACCTGATTATGACAAGCGTCTTTCTACGAGAGTTGAGAGAATTTCTACTAACTTATGAAATGTCACATGACTATTGAATGATATTTTTATGCTTTGGTTTGCGTAATTGCTTATTTCATTTGATATCTGGTTTCCAGCTGTCTTGCAGCATTGGTTTCATAAAATAAAATTAAATGCATTTGCTAATGTGAACACTTTCTGTCAACAGATCTATTAAATAATTACTTTATGATCCACATTCTTCGAAAAAGGAGCTCTTGGAATGGAAAGAACAATAAGAAGGGACTAGTAACAGGAACTGCATACATAATTTTCTTTTCAACTACTTGGTAATTTTTTTTGGTAGAGTAAGTTATTGTGATGCATCACTCTAGTGTTAAGATGTGACATAGGTATTAGACATGGCCATTTTTAGTGTAATACTTTTTCTGCTTGAACTTTGTCATGTTTAGGTATAAGTTATGTTGTTTGCCAGGCATAGTGCTACTGAATTTTAATTTGTGTTACTCTGCTAAGCCAGATTTATTTTTCCTGTTTGCTGCACATTGCCTTATATTAGTCGTAATATTGCAATTGCTTCGCTAATTTCTAAAATGCTGCTTCCTTTGCAAATCTGCACTTTTTTGTCATTGCTGTTTGCGTTAATTGTTTTATGTGCTGCTGCATTGCCTCGTCCCTTAGTTTAGAATCTGAGCTCAGTAGATTTAAGTTAGCTTAAGAGGGGGTAGACTATATAAGAAACTAACTATGATGAATTGGAAGCAATGCATTGACAAGGTATATAAAAAAAGATTTGGGCCAAAATGAGTATTGTGCAATGAGAAATAATTATTTTGAAAGAAATATGAATAGAATAGAGGAAGGAGGTTTAGATAGGACTTTTTGGCAATGATGATGAATGAAGGGAGATCTCCAAGAAGTAAAGAAAGTTTTGTTTGCAAAATACTGCAGTAAAACAAACCCTGTCCTTTCCTTGTATTATTCCGCTATGTGTTTGTGTACCCTTGTGTATTTGTTTTCTTCCTGTCTCTGTGTAGTTTCATAGAATTTTTTCTTCTTCTAATACTAAGCTACATTCACTATGATGAGCAATACTGTTATCCTCAAATATAATTGGCATTAATAATATGTTATTTTCTTTGTAAAGATGTTTAGACATTATTTATTCTGTTCTGTTTTAATGCTCATGTGTAAAGTTGATGTTTCAAAATGTATTCTGATCTTTTATGTATCTACTTATGTCATTATTTCTGTAACACTGATGTACATATTTTTATTCTTTTGTAAAGCCCATATTACTACAAATGTTATCTGTATTGTTATGTTCTTTAATGATGTATTTTGTACCTTTGTAATTGTATTCTTATGTTATAAAATTGTAATTGACACCAGTTCATCAAATTAAGTAACTTGTAAGTTCCATTTCACTGCACACGTTTCTGTTGGTCATAGTATATGGACAATATGTGAGAAGTAGGGACTGTTAGTGTTTGCATGTGTGTTAATAATTCAGCAAGGGACTGGGTAACAGCATTGCTGGTTCTAAGGACAATTCCAAAAACTCTGTGAGTGCACAAGTGGTGGTTATGGACTTGCTATATTATCCGCAAGACTCTTCAATGGTGATTGTGCACCTGCACAGTCACAACAGATGGCTGCTGGCCATCTCTACAAGGACTACAGTGGGTCTGCATCTTTGATGACCCACCAATACCATTATTTCTACAAGGACTACAGTGGGTCTACACCTTTGATGACTCACCAGTACCATTATTTCTACAAGGACTGCATTGGGTCTGCACCTCTGGTGGCCCACCAATACCGTAATCTCTACCAGGACTACAGGACCAGGACTCTGTGATGACCTACCAAACGATATTCTTCAAAACTTCGATTGACTCCGCTGTGGGTTTGCTCTGTTGTGGCCCATTACCTGTCAGCATGTCAAGAGTCAGCACTGTCTTTCCGTTGGAAGGACAACACTACTTCTTCAAGACTGCATGGAAATCCACTACTTCCGTGTGCATTTTCTTTTACTGCTCAGAATTTGAGAAAAACACTGATATTTTACCTTGATGAACGATTAGGACTGTCTTTATGGACTGTGAGAAAGTTTAGCTTTTGACCAACATTGTATCAATAAGTGTGTGCATTTGATTTCTTTGTTATTGTAATTATGAAAAATTTTATCAAATAATTATTGGCCACTGCCCAAAAAAAATTTGTAAAATTTTTTGTGGGTAGCATGGGGGCTATGTAAGTAGACTGTTTAGGTTTTTTTTTATTGGTAACGCCTCCTCTGTATGAAAATCACTGGCTGTGCTGTGTGCAGTCTGTGGCTGCTTTGCATTGTTGTAATACTCGCCATTGTAGTGTTAGGCAGCTGGCTGTGAACAGCACGTAGCGTTGCGCAGTTGGAGGTGAGCCGCCAGCAGTGGTGGATGTGGGGAGAGAGATGGCGGAGTTTTGAAATTTGTCAAGAACTGCTATATATATATATATATATATATATATATATATATATATATATATATATATGATGATATCAAGGTAAATACATTGTTTGTTCTCTATTAATATCTTTCATTTGCTAACTATCCCTATCAGTAGTTAGTGCCTTCTATAGTTTGAATCTTTTATTTAGCTGGCAGTAGTGGCGCTAGCTGTATTGCAGTAGTTCGAGTAACCAAGATTTTTGTGAGGTAAGTGATTTGTGAAAAGTACAGGTTAATGTTAGTCAGGGCCATTCTCTTGTAGAGATTATTGAAAGTCAGATTGCGTTGCGCTAAAAATATAGTGTGTCAGGTTAAGCACAGTCTTGTAAAATTTTTCTAAGGGGACGTTTCAACTTTACGTCTGGAGTGATGCATATGCTCATACAACGGTGTGTACTGTCACGTAGTGTCATAGAGATACTGAATTTATTTTCCTGATACATATAGAGTGTTTCTAACAGAAAGATGTTACTTCACTATATCTTCTACATGAATGAAGGAAGAAATGGTGTAAATTTGAATTCCGCATAGCACAAAGCTTTTATTTTCAAAATAACCATCCAGTTTTACAAGGGTATATCTTTTATAAGCTAGCACGTGCAGCCATGAAGTACATTTTATAAATCCGTTTAGAATCGATGTTTTCATTTACCTTGACGAATGTGCCCTCCACAAGACCAACATCGAACATCCACACGATAGTCAAACTCGTCTGTTCTTGAGGGAATGTCTTGAGCTACTACATTCAGTGCTTTTTTGTTATACAGTATCGCTGTACAAACAGGATTGTTGGGGGAGAAGTCACAGTCACAGAGTTTTTTGCAAAAAAAACACATACTGTGATGTCAGGTGACCTTGATGGGCAATGCAATACGAGACCCGTACGTTCCCTAACGCTTTAGAGGGGCAGTGCCATAATCCCACTAAAATCACGGCATGCAGGAGTAACTGAATTGCACTGATGTAACGGAGAACGCTAAACGCTTCCGTTGCCACCTTGGAGCCACCTCAACTCGACGCACAGTGGGTAATCAATGACTGAGTGAACAAGCCTCATAGAGAGCCTATTAACAGAGAAGATACACTGTGGGTGATTTCGTGATGTTGTTATAAACTTTCAAAGATGATGGAGAATAAACGTATGAATTTGAGGTAATGGACTCTTGTCCGGAAACGACCGTATAGAAAGTCTGAAATGCTTGTAAGTGTGTCTGCATGGTAGGTTGTGCCGAAAAATAACTGAATGAAAAAATTCGATACGTTGCGTGGTTTCAGAGTTAATTAGCATTGAAGTTAGCCAACCAGGTCGTTGAACGCGCATATTCAAGCTGCCCGCCAGATACAAATAGTGTCAGATGTTCACACAGCGCTCGCTGCACTGCTCAGCCTTTCGCTCGGGTTCGTTCCTTACTAGCACCCCATGTCAAATTTTTGTATTGCTCTGTTGTTCGGTTTTAGGAAACCAAACGAAGAACGCGTTTGGCGACACCGTCTCTGACGCGCCTCTTGAATATGCATGTGCAACGGCCTGGTCGGTTAACTTCGATGATAATTTACTCGGAAACGGCACAACGTAGGGAATTTTCTCCTTAACACTTGTTTCTGAGCAGAGCCTACCCTACAACATCCTTACAAGCTTTTCGCACTGTTTATGACCACCTTGTATACACTCTCTAGAGCAGCCTGCATAGGGAAAGCCCCCCTTGGGAACCGCATGAACGGAGGTCGTACGATAGTAGCGCCAAGGTAAACTTCTAGCCTGGATGTGTAAATTAAAATTCACCCAACTTGTTCACTCCATTCATGTAATCTGCACTTAAACGTATTACCCGTTTTATTTTACCAAGAGCAATACGTGTACAATGTGAGATATAATGGATTTTGAGAACTGTGTTACAAATTATTGTCAATTTCCTGTGGGACAAATGCAGTAAATTCGTCTTCACAATTTCAACTGATAATTCGATTATAATTTTTTTCTTGCCGTTTGCAGAAAGAAGGGAGTTAGCTAAATTCTTAGCTTATGTGAAGGAAGGAATAATTCCTAGTACTTTTTTTGAATTATTCCAATATTATGTTCATTTGTTAGTCACCTGCTTGGGACACTCTACGAGACGGCCGACGATGGAAACAACTGGAACCCGCGAGCAAGCTGAACTCCATGCTAGAAGAACAGAGTCCTCCATCCAGGTAGTGTAGTGTGTAATATTGTGTGAGAGACAGTCTCTCATACCGTCACTCGTGGATTCAATATTTTATTTGTGCAACTGACGGGGAATAGCAGCTGATTTGATAATCGTTTACATATTTGCCGGCTGCTGTGACCGAGCGAAAAAAAAAAATGGTTCAAATGGCTCTGAGCACTATGGGACTCAACTGCTGAGGTCATAAGTCCCCTAGAACTTAGAACTACTTAAACCTAACTAACCTAAGGACAACACACACATCCATGCCCGAGGCAGGATTCGAACCTGCGACCGTAGCGGTCGCGCGGTTCCAGACTGTAGCGCCAGAACCACTCGGCCACCAGCGGCCGGCCTGTGACCGAGCGGTTCTAGGCACTTCAGTCCGGTACCACGAGGCTGCTACTGTCGCAGGTTCGAATCTTGCCTCGGGCATGGATGTGTGTGATGTCCTTAGGTTAGTTAGGTTTAATTAGTTCTAAGTCTAGGGGACTGGTGACCTTAGATGTTAAGTCCCATAGTGCGTAGAGCCATTTGAACCATTTTGCATATTTAATTGAATCGTAGATAACCAGATACGACTTTGCAACCATCTTCAGATCTTATAAAGCAGCGGGAGAGGCGAACCATTACCTGCCCAAATTAAATGAAGTGTGATCAAGACTTTGCATTCTACGATTTATGTAGATATCAATGTTACCATTTTCATCCAGACGCCAAAGCGACCTCATTCAAGTTAAAATATTAGCTGTTAAAATACGGTAGACTTTCTGACATCACAGATCTCTAATCGCTACGTTAGCCTCTCTTTATCGTACTTTTTCATCTCCCATTTTTATTACTCCCGCCATTCGTATTGTCGCTCCTATCAGTGCAGAATCAGTTGCTGTTTCACCAAGTCAGAAGTGTTCGCGACGAAACGATATAAAACTTTCTTCTTCGTCTTCATCGTTTCACATATGTCGTGTCAAACCAAAGATTAAAGAACACTGTCTGATGTCAGAGTACTGATGTTCATATTAATGATTTACTTGGCGTATTAAGCTTCGCTATAGAACAAACGGAACAAATCTATTCGGAGAGACCATTCTTCAGTTTGCTCTATTTAGTGTCGTGCATACAATATGTGGCGTACGGTTATGTTAGAACTTTAAATTCTGTACATCACTTCGAAGTCTTGTTAAATGCTTAATGGAAGTTAAGAGTTTCTACATTGTAGGGACTAATGTAGTCGTTGTGCCCATTGTGGGGTCAAATTTTATAGTAAACAATTTGGCAGCGCCACACTGGAAATTAGTTTATGTGTTTATAAATCTTTGAGTTAGCTAATTTATATTACTTGCAAGTGTTCAGTATAAAATTTGCAATAATTTCAATCACTAGCACATAAAAGGAGGATCAGAAGCACCATGTGCTGGAATGAATTTGGAAAACAGCAACGTTTTTCGTTCAACAAAATGTGTTTTGGGTTGTGGTTAACAGTGATTACAATCATCTCCTACAAAAGTTATTCTGAAACAAATAGTCTTCCTATCACATATTAAAAAAGAAGCAATATTATAAACTTGTAGTAATAATTAACTCAGGGCCACTTTCTGGTTTGTTAATTCTTACTCTGAGACAAATGGAATATTGGCAGCTGGATTTCTTCTAGAGTGCATGTCACGTCATGTCATTAGCAGGTGTCATTCGATCCATAGATTATGTCGACTGTTGCACAGTGCATATTTTGCACTTACACAATAGCGGCATCTGCATTTGGGCTGGACAGGCAGCTAGCATCTGTTATGCAGACAGTCATAGTACTCAGAACCAAAGCCTTGAGCCATCTTTGAGCCGTACTTGAACTGTCTCACGTTAGGCCTAGTAGCACAGTTTCCCAGGCAGGAATATCTGTCCCCCAGCGTGTTGGTAAAATAGCACTGATAATATCCTTACATCTAACTGGCGCGCTCGGATTAAGCACATGTGACAAGGGCAGCATGCGGACATGCTACATTATTTGAAGCGTATCCGCACTTCCAGAGTCCAGCATTAAATGCCACAGTGATGAAGTTATACAGATTTCGGCCACGAGATGTTCCATTCCACTGTATTTTAATTCCTTCACTGAAACACTACATCTGCACTTGGGCGATGAATAAGGAAAGACCGTACAACTACTTCTGTTTTGAAAAACATGACTGTAAGTAGTGAATGTGTTAGCATGTATTGTTTCAAGCAAATTGTTTAGCTCTTTTGCCAAATAATATCTTATTTATAATTCTTGTGAAAGTGCTGATCATTAAGTGTGTTATATGGCATTCTTTCTTCAACAACTTGTGTTCGTCTAGTCGTTAGATTTGTTAATCATCAAACATCGTTTGCTGACAAATGCGGAGTTTTGCAGATAAATCACCTTGATGGGTTGTAGAAGACACACGTATCTGTCTTTTAAAAACCGTTTTTATTCCCGTTTAATGGCTCCAATTGTGGCAAATCCGTGGTAAGATGTCATTAAGGGCTCTCCTCCCTTTTTTAGTAAGGTCACTGCAGGTTTTCGGAGCGAAACAGCAATTTTTACGCGATGAATTCACGAAATGACTGAAGCAGCCAAATCTTGTTACAATTCACAAACGGAAAGGAGTTAATATGTGATTCTACATTAGCGGCAGCCATATTTATTGTGTTGTTTTGGGACGAGTACGGCCTTCCAGCAGTCAGTTTGCTAGAACTTACGTAGCGAGAACTTTTGGCAGAATATACAAATGCTTACTGTCACTGTGAAAACGCCAGCCAGTGATATATACACTCCTGGAAATGGAAAAAAGAACACATTGACACCGGTGTGTCAGACCCACCATACTTGCTCCGGACACTGCGAGAGGGCTGTACAAGCAATGATCACACGCACGGCACAGCGGACACACCAGGAACCGCGGTGTTGGCCGTCGAATGGCGCTAGCTGCGCAGCATTTGTGCACCGCCGCCGTCAGTGTCAGCCAGTTTGCCGTGGCATACAGAGCTCCATCGCAGTATTTAACACTGGTAGCATGCCGCGACAGCGTGGACGTGAACCGTATGTGCAGTTGACGGACTTTGAGCGAGGGCGTATAGTGGGCATGCGGGAGGCCGGGTGGACGTACCGCCGAATTGCTCAACACGTGGGGCGTGAGGTCTCCACAGTACATCGATGTTGTCGCCAGTGGTCGGCGGAAGGTGCACGTGCCCGTCGACCTGGGACCGGACCGCAGCGACGCACGGATGCACGCCAAGACCGTAGGATCCTACGCAGTGCCGTAGGGGACCGCACCGCCACTTCCCAGCAAATTAGGGACACTGTTGCTCCTGGGGTATCGGCGAGGACCATTCGCAACCGTCTCCATGAAGCTGGGCTACGGTCCCGCACACCGTTAGGCCGTCTTCCGCTCACGCCCCAACATCGTGCAGCCCGCCTCCAGTGGTGTCGCGACAGGCGTGAATGGAGGGACGAATGGAGACGTGTCGTCGTCAGCGATGAGAGTCGCTTCTGCCTTGGTGCCAATGATGGTCGTATGCGTGTTTGGCGCCGTGCAGGTGAGCGCCACAATCAGGACTGCATACGACCGAGGCACACAGGGCCAACACCCGGCATCACGGTGTGGGGAGCGATCTCCTACACTGGCCGTACACCACTGGTGATCGTCGAGGGGACACTGAATAGTGCACGGTACATCCAAACCGTCATCGAACCCATCGTTGTACCATTCCTAGACCGGCAAGGGAACTTGCTGTTCCAACAGGACAATGCACGTCCGCATGTATCCCGTGCCACCCAACGTGCTCTAGAAGGTGTAAGTCAACTACCCTGGCCAGCAAGATCTCCGGATCTGTCCCCCATTGAGCATGTTTGGGACTGGATGAAGCGTCGTCTCACGCGGTCTGCACGTCCAGCACGAACGCTGGTCCAACTGAGGCGCCAGGTGGAAATGGCATGGCAAGCCGTTCCACAGCACTACATCCAGCATCTCTACGATCGTCTCCATGGGAGAATAGCAGCCTGCATTGCTGCGAAAGGTGGATATACACTGTACTAGTGCCGACATTGTGCATGCTCTGTTGCCTGTGTCTATGTGCCTGTGGTTCTGTCAGTGTGATCATGTGATGTATCTGACCCCAGGAATGTGTCAATAAAGTTTCCCCTTCCTGGGACAATGAATTCACGGTGTTCTTATTTCAATTTCCAGGAGTGTATAATGCGAGGGTTGCCCAGAAAGTAATGCACCGCATTTTTTTATTCAACAATTCTATACTGCACGTAATGAGAATAACACACGGAAGAATGGAGTCTTATTTACACACCCTGTTTCTCCACGTAATCTCCATCCCGTTCCTCCAGCGCAAAACAAGGGCGCGTATGCCCTGTCGGTAGCAATCCTAGTCCTGGTGGCTCCTCTGTGTGAACTTCCTTTGCTGACTGACAGATGCAGAGCCAACTGCCGAGTCGTAATGCGTTTGTCCTCGCGGATGACAGCATCAGCTCGCTGCACCATGTGAGGTGTGACAGCGGTGGATGGTCTCCCCGACCGCTGCAAACCGTGGAGCTCCGCCGTACCGCCTTCCGATGACCTCACCCTCCGTGCCCAGCGACTAAATGTACTCCTGTCGACAGCAGATGCTCCATACACTTTGCACAAGCGTTTGTGAATATTCCACACTGTTTCATTGTCTGTAGTAGATATTCTATGACGGCACGTTACTTGTACATCACCTACAGACACCATTTCGAAACTGTCCTACAGCTACGCTGTATGTTGGAAGTGACGCAAACTTGGCTCGCTCTCTCAGGAGACTTCAAATAATACATACGTAACGTTTCGCATTCGTAGCATTGTGTTCAGTAGGAAAAAAATGCGGTGCATTACTTTCTGGGCAACCCTCGTATAAAGCGTATGTATGTGTGTTTCACATCTCCTCCTAAGTCACTGGACCGATTCCAACCAAACTTGATATACATCCCACTCACTGTCAGGCAACAATCGCTGTCGGGGTAAGAACAACCTATCTACCTGTCATAGTTCAATAGATAAGACGTCATAAACACTAAGATGCCCGAAAAATGCCGCATCGTGCACGAACTTTTAATACATTTATTCTTTACTGCTAAGACACTTCTGCACTCGAGTCAGTTTAAGGAAATTTCTGACACCTGGCAGCGCTTATGGCACATTTCAATTGGGAAGCGCAAAAGGCTACAGGGCTGTAAAGAGTCGCTGCCTCAGAGACGCTTACAAAATCGTGTTGTAGACACGCGAAACGGCTGCACCTAGCGTTCAGAAACTATCCGGGATACTACACTGCAAACACAGTTCAATTTTTTTGCTTTCGTTTCTAATAGTAAATTGACAAAATGAATATCTGCGGAATGCCTGTCAGCACCGTCTCCGTAACTGAGAAGAGCTGCCGTATGCAGGACCCGGGTTTGCTTCCTGGTGCTACTAACAAGGGAACCTCCCCATCGCACCCCCCTCAGATTTAGTTATAAGTTGGCACAGTGGATACGCCTTGAAAAACTGAACACGGATCAATCGAGAAAAAAGGAAGAAGTTGTGTGGAACTATGAAAAAAATAAGCAAAATATACAAACTGAGTAGTCCATGCGCAAGATATATTTTAACAACGCATTTCAAGAGACAATGCTCTCATCATCAGGTTGTAAAGTCTATGTTATGAAATTAAACGGACTAAAAAGACAAAATACCACACAAATAGTTGGGAAGTCCATAGAGTAAAACAGACTTAAAAGTATATTGGACTGTAGGTCCTCGTCTTACTTTGAAGTTGTTGACACAAGTCGATGGCAGTGCCATAGCTACCAAGTATGCTGTCGCACTGTGCCGGCTCGGGAGCTGTTGTGGACTGACGTGCCTAGGAGTTGTGGCGTGGTTACAGCCGTATGCTTCACGGTAACGCTATGCTATTGGGCTCCTTATTTCCTTATTGCATTGGTTTGCCATCGTTAGCCTCTCGCAACTCTGACAGTGACATGCTACAAGTTTAAAGTCGCATAGCTACTCTAAAATAATTCTAAAAACCCGCTAAAAAATCTCATTTCTTTAAAATTATCTTGTGCATTTAGAATATTGCTTTGTTTCTTTTCATGGATAGCTATCTCGAATTCCTCTTGTAAATCAAGTTTCCTCCCTTTCTTTTCTACATGCAATATTTCTACGTTATCTTCTATGCTATTAAGGGGATGGCCTGTTTCATATATATGGTTCGCAACAGCTGATTTGTCATAATTTCCTAACCTGAACGCATCTTTATGTTCTTTATACCGGATCGCGAATGATCTTCCTGTCTGCCCTATATATTTTGCATCACAAGTTCTGCACTGAATCTTATAAACTCCCGATCTTTCAAACTTATTTCTCTTCTCGCCAATATCGTGCTTAAGGCTATACCTCACTAGGTTATTAGTCTGAAACGCTATTTTATCATCGTATGGCTTAAAAATATTTGCTATCTTTTGTGAGACTGTTCCGTAGTATGGCATCGTGATAATTTTCACTTTCTCTCCATCAGGTTTTTTCTTTTTGCGCTTATTACTTTTCCGTAACAGTTTTTTAACCATATCTATTTTGTAACCGTTATTCATCGCTATTCTCTTAACGTTATTAATTTCAGTCTCCCTATCTTTTTCGCTCATAGGTATATTGACAGCCCTATGCACGAGACTACGGAAAGCAGCTTTTTTAGAAGCCTGCGGATGGCATGAATCATTCGGGATCACGGCATCAGTTGTAGTTTGTTTTCTATATGTATAAGAATATGTATATGTATAATCGCGGTTGAATGCTAACAGTGATAACCAGTACAACGACAACTGCTACCTCGACTCCATAATGGATTATATTAAAAAAATATTACGGAGATGTCTCGTGCACTCAAATGGGAAACCCTGAAGCGAAGACGACGCTCTTCTCGCGAGGCACTACTGCGGAAAATGCTACCGGCAGTTGATGTCGAATGTAGAAAACGATACTACTGCCACTTACGTACACTCTTTGACATAAAACTTGACCGGCGGCTGGCCGCTTCAGGGGCTAAGTCCGCGCCGATCGCGACATGGGACAAAAAAACTGGCCAACTTGCTAATTCTCTAAGTCCGGTTATCTGCACAATCTGGCAACACTGTAGACTGCGGCACTTCCTGGAGGAAAACTTGTCCCATGATAGAGAAACTCTAGGCTGATTACGCCTGTGGTCTAGCGGTAGCGTGCGTTGTTTCTGTTCATAATGTCAGTGGATGGAGAGCAGCTGGCATAAAATATTTTTATAGCCTCTTCTGTCTGAATGCTGAAGACGTGAATGTAATGGTAGCGCAGATTCAATCTATTTCGCTTTGTGACACACCGATATCAAAATTTTATCCAGTAACGATTTTGCGGCAGATTTCCTGCAGACTGTCCTCCTCTGGACGCCGTATGCGGCAAAGCTCCGGGATCCATTTGCTGGCTACTGGCAGCGGCCGTGGCGACAGCAGCGGCGCTGCACTCCCCCGTTCTTTATCGAAAGCGCCTGCTACCGCTCATCGCTTTCGATGATTTAAAACGCTTTATTATTAAATGTTGCTCCACAGAAAATTTCTACAATTTCCATTCACGCTCAAAAGCAACGGAGACAGACGCCCTGATTAGTAGGCGGGTATTATATTACATTAATCGGCAAGAGCTGAGTATGGCCCGAAATTAATTTTATAGACTGGGACGAAATTAAACCACCTCACTACATTCGATGAATTTATAAATGCTTCATACCTCGTTTCTTTTCCTTTCAAACTCAATTATTTGTGCAACTTTTGGTCAATGTTTGGATGTTTTCGTTAAGCCAGAGTGAGCGTCTGTGGTGTAAAGTGTATTACAGTTCTTGTTTCATTCCTTATGGTAAGTCTATGCGATAAACTGTGTGAATACCTTGCAATGCATGCTCTGTAGCAGTGCAGGAACACTGCACATTTGGAGTTCCATGTATGGGTTCATGAAGTATTTATTGTTGATCGGAAGTGATAGTTAAGGTCATCAGATTTAAACCAGAAAAATTTGTCGTTTTGAAGGTTTCAGAGAACGGAAAGGAATTGCTAACGCCGGTGTTAGAAAACGTCTACAGTTAAATGCTATTGCAAAAATTTAGAAGAAGGGAACTATATTAATGAACATGTGCACTTCATAAACAACCTTCTGACATGTTAGACCTATATGACGAACAAAGCTCAAATTTATATCGTTGACAGTCGGTTTGAATCTTTTCAGGGTCTATTTTACAGTGAAGCACCTTGGAATTTGCAAAGCAGAAATCCATGATATTAACTTAATTTACTAAGTCGAAATCGGACGAAGATTGATGTTTAAAGGCATTCTTCAGATTTCGCATAAGAAATTTTTACTAGCAGTTTGCAACTCCATTAATTAAAATGGAAAATAAAAGGTTGTAGTCAGCGGCTTCTACCGTGATTCGAACTGCTATGTCTTATAGTACAAGCACTGCAACGCACAAGGGAACCTTTTTTTTTTTTTTTTTTTTTTACAAAATCTTCCTTTTTCTGAATTTTATTTTAAATTTTTTTGTTTTATATTTATTTATTTAATTTTTTTGTTGTATTTTTTTTTTGTTGGTGTAATTGATCAAAGGCCTTCTGCGCCCCGCTGGTAATATGTTGAGTCACGTCTTCTCGAAATTGATGTGTTCCGTTCAATTGTTCAGAAATGTTCATTGGTTCAAACAGGAAACCTTCTTCTCTCTTGGCTTAACACATTCCAGCTGCGAGGCGGCTCGTGGAAAGCACTCCCAAGGAAGTTCGAGAAAAATTGTCTGTATTTTGGGTGACGGACAACGACATAATGACGGTCATTGAGGTATGTCCAAAAATCGAGTACAGAGTCTACAGTTTGTCCAAATAAGTAGTGAATGGCATGTCCGCGAATCCAATTCACAGCATTGGTCTTTGTCCAAGGAAAATATTCACGTTCCGGGAATAATAATGAAAGAGGAGTAATCCGATCCGGAATGTCCCGCGTTAGAAAAGCCACAATACGTCGAACCAAGTGCCAAACCTCCGCCGCCGGTCCGCAAACAAACCGATGTTCATCATTGTCTGGCACTCCACACGTGGAGCATAGAGGTGATTGGGCGAGGTGGATACGATGAAGGCGAAATTGGTTGATTTGCTTACCATTGACAGTTAGGTACCAGACAGATTGAACATTCGTGTCAAGGTAACAGGCGAACACCGCGCGCCATACATGACGCCAGTCAACCTGGGGGAACTTTTGTTCAATCGGGTTAGGTGGACGACCTAATTGGAGGACATTGTATACTGCCTTTGTCTTGAGTAAAAGCTGTCTTGGTAAGGTGAGGCGTAGATAACTGAGTTCCAGAAAGAAGTACCGGATATAATGGAACTGGGCCGGAACATCCGAGATCAACACTGGGGCTGACAGTGAGACCGGCGAGCATGCCGACAGGAGGAGACCAGTGAGGCTCGTTGGGCAACGTGTCCATACCGTCATCTGGGAGCTGATAAATAGGGCGCGAGCTCTATCCGGCACGTGAAACAGACCTATCCCACCTCGTTCACGGGGAAGAGTAAGGGTTGTATAGTTAACTTTGAACAACAGCCCAGAGCTGACGAAAGATGCCATCGCTGCCAACATGCGACGTGCCACAGGAAGCGGGAAAGGTAGAACTTGCGCTACATGGGGAACTCGGGATGCGATATATGTATTGACATATCGAGCTCGTTGGAGAATATCTAGGGATCGAAGGCGATGGTCCATAAGACCTGCTCTGATCATTAAAAGGAGGCGTCGGCAGTTGATGGTGGCTGAACGCCGGAGATCAGATGAAAAATCTATTCCCAAACAACGAATGGTATCAACGATGTTGAGAGGTGTAACGCACTCCACGGGAAGTCCCGTGCCAATGAACATAACTTGTGACTTACGTACGTTTAAAGAGCTACCCGACGCCTCGCCATAAGTCGCTACCCACGTCAAAACAGCTCGAACCTCGTCGTCATTACGTAAACAGATAACTACATCGTCAGCATAGGCCGTGCAACAGAATCGGTAGCGATCTATGGACAACCCTACCAAACGTTGTCTTAGTCCACATAGCAAGGATTCCAAGGAAAAGGCGTACAAAATTGCTGATAGGGGGCAACCTTGACGTACAGATCGACCTATTATTATCGGTGGAGTGAGTCTGCCATTGTACATAATCCTGGATGAGGCACCCCGCAGAAGGCGCATCACTACCGTGATAACGGCGACTGGGAAACCCATATGGTGGAGAACGGCCGTAAGGAACGAATGGTCAACCCTATCAAAAGCTTGATTAAAGTCCAAAGACGCAAGTGCCCCAGAGAGGCGTTGTGCCTGGGTAACGGCGATCATATCCCTGTAGCGGCATAAAGCCGTGCGAATATTATTATCTCCTCCCAAAGATGCTTGGTCTGGCGACACAACATATCGGGCAACGTTTTTAAGTCGTGCTGCCAAAAGGCGAGTGAAGATTTTCATATCACTGTTAAGGAGGGTGAGGGGCCGATAATCACTGATATTGTTGCCACCGTGCGGTTTATGTACAGGAATAATAATTCCTTCCATGAAAGCGTCCGGCACGGGTACTTCCGGAGACATCAGTTCCCGACAGATGGAGGTGAAGGTGGACTCTAACAAATCACAGAAGGTGCGATAAAATTCGAGGGGAAGACCGTCGGGTCCTGGGGAGCGATTGATGGTTCCTGCCCGGATCGCATCGCGGACTTCCTCATCAGTCACCTCCGACATCAAGTCAATCGCCGCATCTCCTGGGATACCACCGAAGTGGAGCTGTGAGACTTCCTCGATCAACTCTGGGGAATGTGGAATTGCGGCGTAGAGCTGCCGGTAGTGGGCATGAAGCACATTCCCTATTGCAGATTGGGTTACGTAGCGACGCCCTTCTTGATCCGTTAGGACGTGAATCAATTTTCGGCGTCGATTTTGTCGTTCTTGGATGATATGGTACATCGACGGATGTTCATAAGGCATGCGATCAGCAGTACGAGATCGTACTATCGCTCCTTCCAAATGCCGTCGCATGAAATTGGAGATTTGGGCCTTAGCTTGGTTCATCTTTGTATGGCGCTCAGGGGAGGCTGGCATCGTGGAGCATTCTCGTAGGATCCTGTAGTAAAAGTCCATAGTGCTCTTCCTCCAGGCGACAACATCTTTGCCATACCGGATTAAAGTTTTTCGAAGAGCAGGTTTTGCACACTGGATCCACCAGGATATGGTAGACGGATACGTGGGTCGGCGTCTATTACATGTAATCCAAGTGTCTTCTATTAGAAGTCGACAGTCAGGTGAATTAAGAAGTGCCGTGTTCAGTTTCCATAAACCACGTCCGTGCCATACTGCCTGTCTTGTGAGAACAATATCACAGAAGTAAGCCTCATGGTCTGAGAAAGCAACAGGCCAGATTTCAGCCTGTCGAGTGTGTTGAATTAGGGATCGCGAGATGTAGATGCGATCCAGTCGGCTAGAGGAGTGCGCAGTGTAGTACGTAAAGCCCAAAAGATCACCGTGAACATGTCTCCACGTGTCGACAAATTGTAGCCGCGTGACGACTGTTTCCAGAGCTGCGCATGGTGAGTGACGCGGCAATTGATCCTGAGGTCGCTGGGTGCAGTTGAAGTCTCCACCCATGACCCAGTCATCGTGTGGTCCCATAAAAAGGGGTGTGACCTCATTCGCGAAGAAGGCATTGCGTTCACGACGGTAGCTGGAGCCCGACGGCGCATAAATGTTGACGATGCGGACACCAAAGAGAGTAAGGGCCATACCTCTGCCGCTGGGGAGGTATAGGACATCTTCAGCAGGAAGACCTTCGCGTAAGATGATGGCAACACCACGACCGGTGTCCGAAGCGGGAGAAAGATGCACCGTGAAGCCATGTGGTGGTGAAAAATCTGCGACATGCACTTCCTGAAAAAGCGCAATATCTATGTCCGCATCATAAATCATATCGCGGAGCAGCGCTAGTTTGTGGGGCGCACGAATGGTCGCGAGGTTAATCGTTGCGACACGATAATGCTGGTGTTGGAGTCCCACAGGCACAGGTGGGGCTTCTTCTTCAGGAGCGAGAGGTCGTCGATCTTGCCGGTCCGCTGAAGAGGCTGCTATTGTGGAGAGTTTGCGGTCGTGGGTGCAACCGATGGGGGTGCCCCATCATCAGCAGCGTCCACCCCAGTCCCTTCGATCTCCACGTCGTCTGCCCAGGAGACTGATACTGCGGTAGGGCATCGGCTGTGCACGTCATCCACGTGGAGAGGAGACGTAGTTTTCGTCTCATCGGATAGGCTCTCTTCAACGTCGACCTGTGGGGGCGACGGCGTCAGTAAGGAGGGGTGTTCGTTGCCAGTGGTCGCCTGTGGCGGGTCTTTCGCATCAGACTTTTGGTCATCAAAGAGCGGTTTGTCGTCCATCTTCGGGTCTGCATCCCTGGTATCCATCCGTAGAATGGATTCATCAGGGGGCGTACGGCTACGTTTCTTTCTCTTTCGTGTCGACCCTTGTTTTCTAACATTTCGTTCAGAGTCCGATTGTGGGTGGCTTTCGTCTGACTCTGGACCAGTCTGAAGGAAAGCAGAAGTAGGTACCACTCCCGGATCAACGTCCATCTCAGTAGCATTTTCAGTCACAGTGCTGCGATTATTCGGCAGGTCAGGATCTGGCGTCTGGGGCACCTCAGAAGGAATCTCAGGAGCGGTTGCATCTACCTGATCAGACGACGTCAACGGAGCAGGAAGACTCTGTGGAGACGTGCTACCTTCCTGGGCAACCTTGGCGTATGTGACAGGGATCTGAGTCATCACCGCTGGGGACGCTTCCTCGCCGACCGGCGTCTGGATCAGGCGGCGTTGCATGCAGGCGGAGCGGACGTGGCCTTCTTGTCCACAACCCGCACATGTTCGGGGTTGGTCGTCGTACATGACAATGGCTCGCACACCGCCAATGGTCAGGTATGATGGAATATGTTTTTGCAATTCAATTTTGACCTGACGCACACCATTAAGGACATGGTAGGTCGTGAAGGTTTGCCATTTTACCTCTACGTAACCGATGACGTTACCGTATGGTTGTAACGCAGAGACAACTTCGTCCTTCGGCACTTCAAAAGGTAGTTCAAACACCCTAATCGTGCGTTGACCGAACTCTGCGAGTTCAAGTGTTACAGCTCCGACGTGACCATCAGAGTATTTGAACTTAAGTCCATTGGCATGGCGGCGAATAACATCTTCACACACCCCGCTGTTTGTCATTTTAATATGAACGACACTACTCGTGATCGAAAAATGGATTCCGATAACGTGGTTAGGATCTAAACGAACTTCTTCACGTATGAACGTTTCAACTTCATGTGCACGAGGTCGCGCATGTTCAGCTGGGAAGGAAACTTTAAGGGTCGCACGGCGGTAAGCGCTCGACATGTTGTTCACGGTGGACGGACACAAAGCCTTAAAGCTACGACGCGGAAGTAAACAAACCCCTGCAGCGGAGCACTGGCCGGCGCGCGGGGCCGTCCGCACGCTGCCACGGCTGAGAGCCGACTGACCTCTGAGCTAACGACACACTGGCGGCCAGAGGCGGAATATAGTCACTGCGATGTTGCCTGAGCCTCAAAACGCAACCTTAAACACACGAACAGAGGAGGTGGAGATTACTGTTTTAACGTCCCGTCGACAACGATGTCATTAGAGACGGAGCACAAGCTCGGATTAGGGAAGGATGGGGAAGGAAATCGGCCGTGCCCTTCCTAAGGAACCATCCCGGCATTTGCCTGAAGCGATTTAGGGAAATCATTGAAAACCTAAATCAGGATGGCCGGGCGCGGGATTGCACCGTCGTCCTCCCGAATGCACACACAAACAGGTGTTACTTATGTGAAGAACGCCGTTCTTGGAGTCCAGAAATTAAATATACTTTCTAATTGTGTCATCTTGCAGTGGATTATATCGTACGAGTCTTCGATGTGGAAAACGAATGTCAAGTGAATTTAGCGAGGTAACGCCGACCTACACCCGGAAGTAAATGCACTATCAGAGTGTTGACAAATACTTGCTACGACGCTGCCATTTCTAGGCTCTCTGACGAGGCAGCTCTTCAGCGAAATGCTTGCCGTGATTCTCCGATACGGTTCTTCAGAGTGGAGACGCGCGCGCACGTTTGGTTTTTATGCGGCGTTCTCCCCTGATGGTTTCTGACGTCGCCTTGTGGGCTATGTATACATATGAGACATTCAATTATCATTAATCCAGAATGATACAAGTTTCAGCTTCCGGCGTGGAAGAAGGCTGTTGACGCCGACATTATATCATTTCAACGTAGGGAAATCAAAACGGACCATTCAATGTTTCTCATTCAACATAAAGCATGTGAGATAATTTTCCGTAACGTTCATAATCATCTAAAAATACAAACGAAGTAAAAATACACCGGAAGCTTATTCGAATTGAATATAACGCTTTGCACCTCGATGTCGAATTTGTCCACTTGCAATCTTTTGCAGCATACACATAGAATGTCATGATTACCACGAGAATGAAGAAATATGTTGGTAAGGATGGAAGCAAGAAGAGACGCAGTCAACAAATATTCTATTCCTCATGGCATTCATTTCATTTGACACGTAAGAAGAGGTAAAGCGGGAATTTACTTTCGTTAACACGAAAGATATGCCGCACATATTGATAACGAGGAAGTCTGCGTCTTCATACGTTTCCTCCTTGAAATCTGTATGCTCTATTATATACTAAGTAGCCCGATAATTGTTTCAGTAATGTTACCCTCTTGTTTGACCCCGTAACGATGAACAGATTCCAAATGCATGTCTCCCTTCCTGGGTTGTTTTTTGTGTTTTATTGCTTGGAATTCCTGAAGCAGACCACTGTGCCTTCCCCCCTCGTGGGTTAGGTCTCAAAACTAAACCGCTTTGTATCCAATGGCATAATTTATTCAGACAGCATCAGCATAAGACTATCAAACAAAGCCTTCCATTTACAGTTGCAGCACTCTAACCAGCACTGACCAAAGTGTAATCCACGGTCATGGACCTAAATTACCAGCTGTCTGCTACTGTGGCAAAGTCCGTACTACACTTTCGATTCCGCAGCACCATTTTATCTGGTAACACTGTGTAGTTGCACAGTTGTGCTACCAGGTCTGTCCTCACACTGTCAACTTTATGTATCTCACTTCTCCTGTAGCGTAGATCACGAGGAGCCGAAGTAAATGAGTGTATTCTGCATGACGTAACATTCAGTATTCCCTTCTTTCATAGCCACTCTTAATGTGCATCGATACCAAATAGGAATGCGAAAACTCTTGCGAGTGAGCGAATGACAATAACAATCGTAACAAGAACAAGCAAATAATGAATGATGTTTATTCCAACGCAGAACGAGAATGGCTTTAAATATAAAAATCTGTATCTATATCCATATCTATTGATCTTTGAGTTGGCACAATGCAAATATATTCTTAGCATTTAGTTACTGAATTTAGTTCTGGATGTTTGCAGAGAAAAGGAAAAGTCGGTACTTCTCGCTAGTGTAATATAATGTGAACCAGCAACTACCCTTTCCTTAGAACATGACTCAAGCAGGTCCTCAAGTAGGTAGCAAGGCACTGCTGCATTCTGTTCCCTGACATTGCTCTGATGACGGTTAATGCAGATAGTTCCGATTATGAAATACAAAACGTATTGCAGGTTAGTTCCTAGGATAGTAACATTAAATTTGCGTTGTGGACGGCACATGAACGTGACGACTATCCATATTACTCATCAATATAAAAAGACAATATTTTAGGAATTTAGCAGGATTACTCGAATTCTGAAATTGGGTGACTGACTGCACAGGTGCTAAACGTCGTCAAGAGTATACGATGTCCTAATCGCATTAGGAATATGAAGATCGTCTTCGACAGCTCGCAACTTTCACATTGCTATCTCCACCCTACTCCAGACAGCCCTCGGTGGAGTTGCACTACGTTGCCGATGTTATGGAAGGCCTTCAAACCGACAACAGACCACATATTGAAAAATACAAGCGAATTCTCTTGCAGCGTAAGCTTATTGTAACTAATCTAAAAATTATTGGAGAGGAACATTGTCCTATTCAAAAAAAGTAAAATGTTACACACTGTTGACGTCAAACGGACATTATCTATGTCCTGTCTTGTGTCCTACTCATCTATAATATCAAGTGTACTATGAAAATGATTATATATAATGGATGATAGGGTAATGCATTGATACCAGATGGTGGGGGCCGGCCGGTGTGGCCGTGCGGTTCTAGGAGCTTCAGTCTGGAACCGCGTGACCGCTACGGTCGCAGGTTCGAATCCTGCCTCGGGCATGGATGTGAGTGATGTCCTTAGGTTAGTTAGGTTTAAGTAGTTCTAAGTTCTAGGGGACTGATGACCTTAGAAGTTAAGTCCCATAGTGCTCAGAGCCATTTGAACCATTTGAACTATTTAACACAAAATGACATTAAAAATTAAAGTTATTCACGAGCAGCTAGTTGAGAATATGTATGAACATTAAATGACACGACGAACTGAAATAATATGACGAAGAGTTCAGCGCTCACTGGGAATAGAGCCCCACATATATCGTTGTTGACTACACACAAAGAGACGTCAGCTACCGAATTTTTCTCCACCAGCTGCTCAGAATAGCATCTTGAACTTACAGTCATCTCGCAAATAGTTCTGTGTCTCACTGGGAGTTAAAAACGTCAGATATCGTTAGTGTTGACAACGAATGAAAATACATTAAAAATCAAAATTATTATCCACCAGCAGATAGGTGTTCTCATGATGGAGCTTGATAATACATAATTAAATCTTTAGTGCCGGGCCAGGATTCGATCCCATTCACGCGTAATATGTGAAGGTGTTGAGGAATCTGCAGTTTTGAACAAACAAATTGTAGCCGAGCTGTATTGCCACGAAGGGATCAAATTCCGCGTTGAGGGCGGTCTGAGTTGCATTCCCAGTTTAGAACCAATTTTATCGACATACAGAAGCTCAAATAAAAGATGGAATAAGTGTCCTGTGACCATACATAGCGTTTGTGTCGTCACTTGAAATAAATAACTAGTATAAGAAAGGTTACTGGTGATAGAGTTTCTACATGTCGCCACTCCAGACTTTATTGTGGTTCAACCTACCGTCTACTTGGTAAAGAAGGAATATCATCTTTAATGTGAATTTTCAGACCACGCAGCCATTATATCTCCTTCACTTGGTGTAGCCAGGAGAGATTGGAATCTGTCTCTCCCTATCTAAAATCATTGACGGAAGTGGGAATCGAACCCAGACCATAGGTATAACAACCTACCATCCGTCCAACAGACCACGAAATCCTCTTCTCTGCGAGTCATTTTTCTATCGTAACGCAGTTGCGCCACACTGGATGAGAATTCTGACACACAGGCTCCCTGTAGTAATTTGCAGCATGTTCAGTAAATTCATTTACTTGGTTGACCGAATCACCATGAACTAGCTGCCTCGGCTACCCAGTGCATACATTCGACTATTTTGTAATCACAGAAATAAAATCACGTAACTGCCACCTACACACAACTGCCAACAGTGTAGGATGCAGAAGTTTAAATAGGAAGTGTTCCTTTCCACTTGAGCTATTCTATTGCGCTATCTGTTACTAGAAAACGTCGTTCAGTCCAAAAGAAAAGCTGTAACTGTTTGTCTCTCAGAAGTCAAGACCTGGCCATATGCATAATCTCACAGTGCTGTGGAATCCAAAAGTTCTGGACGAATAGTTGCCGAGCTCTGGAGCTGCTGTAGCTACGTGTCAGCTTGTAGCATAGATAAGATGTCGCGAGTTCGAATACATTCAGTGCTACATTTTTTTAAACGCAATTCTGCTCTCTGCTGAAGGTATCAATCTAATGGAACTTTGAACATAATTCCCTTCACTTCTCAACCCAAAGTAGTCGCATGTGGAAAAAGGGCTAACTACTGTGACATTTTGTTCTATTCAGGTTTAATAGACAGCAGGCAGCAGATGCATCTCGAAGATGTGCAGGGAGAGCTCATCGTGCCATAATATGTCAGAAAAGTATTTTCTACATTAGCCGTCGTGTGGTGGTGATATTTTATTCTTCTTCAAACTTTGTTTGACAGCTTTAACTCAGAACAAGTTTTCTACATGCATGTAATCAATAAACTGCATGTGCATTGTCAGACTGTCATAGGTAACACCAGAGAATTCGCATATATTGTTGATGATTAATTTCTCTCTCATGTTTACTATTGTTTTAACAACACTAAAGGAAACCTTACGAAAATTGTGCACTGTATTATAAGAAATGAAATAAAACTAACCATGATAACCTTACGACGAAAGTATCTGTACACAAGCATGCCTCTATCGACACGAATTAGTAAAATACTACTCACTTAGATTTTGATTGGGTCTGTGTTTAATTGGTATGCTGTGTCATACTCAAGAGGTATGCAAATGTGGCATTTCATAAATATAGTTACGTATTCCTAGAAACCCAAAATTCGCTTGTCAGCAGCGGAAAGAGGCCTTACCTGTTGTGCAGCATTGTAAGTTTTTCAACATTGCACTATGAGCTGAAAGCATTTTCTTGCGATTTCCTTATTGATGTTTGATCTGACTGCTTGTAGCTCTTTCACAGAAGGGATAAAAACGTTACAGTCAGTGAGACTGAAACTGCGAACCGTAACAGACGCTTTTTCACAGGTCAGCACGTTACCACAGAGCTGGCGAGGAGGTATGGGTCTTAGCTTCCTATTACGAGGGCAATAGTAACTAGAACTCGTAAACCGCTATTTGACGGTCGAGATTAGTTGCGGTTTCCACCTGCAACGACTTTCCTGGGCTGAAAACCGTAAATTTTCAATCTTTTGTTACCCTTCAAGCGATAATAACTCAGATTATTCAATGGAAATGACAGGTAAAATCAAGTGAACTTTGAGGCTTAATTCCGTGCACACCAGGAAGTAACTCGTCGATCACAGAGTTGCCAAACATACGTTGCCTTGTTGCCAAATCTCAGTTACAGTACCAGCAGGAAGAAGACGAACCGATGTGATCCTACAGCGGTCTGGGAAGTGACCATAGCTGGTGTCTCCAAGTCGCGGCTGCTACGGCCTGGAATACGTAATGCGTCTGATTCGCTTTCTGTAACTAGGTTTAGGGACTGGAGCGTAGTTACTAATAATACTCAGAACTGACTGCAAACTGAGCATCATAAACCAGTAACTCTCATTGTTGTTTTTATATTTCTTTCGTAAGTGTACTCAAAACTAAGAAAGTCATTCACAGGCGTTTTCGTGCCTCGCCGATAGTCGAGCACAACATACAAATAAATATAAAAAAGAATGTGTGTGTGTGTGTGTGTGTGTGTGTGTGTGTGTGTGTGTGTGTTTGTGTGTGAGAGAGAGAGAGAGAGATAAATAAAAAGCAATGAGAGAGAGAGTGTAAAAAATTGTTGTAAAGAAATTGAATCATGGTATTTAAAGAACTCTTTCATTAAAATGACACGTTCCACATCATTACGAAATGTCGTATTCATGATCTATGGAACAAGAGTTAATCTAATGTAATCTAATCTAATCTAATCACATCATATTGATGATTAGCCATGGAGAGTCATGAATTACCGAAATTTTGGCCAATACCAGTAACCAAATCTAAACTTGAAAATAAAAGACGACAATTTTTGTAATAAACCGTGACTCCTATCAAGACCCTTTCGTCCCTGTTATCTAACCACGAAAGATGTCTGATATACCTCCATTCTGAAGTAACAAAGTGTGCATGCATTTAAAGATAAAGTGCATGATGTGAAGTTCTGTGACGGAGATACGAACCCAACACGTAATCCGATTGTTAACTAAGAAAAATCAAATGTTACGTATCGGTTTTTCTTACGAGCCGCTAGGTGTCTGAATCTAAAATAAGGATACAAACTTTTGTGCCTAAGCGACAATCGAACTGCACACCTACCGTGCATCCACGAATATAGCTTAAGTATCAGTTGCTTACTCATAAACAGTAAGATGTGTGCGTGTTTGACCAGAAATAACGACACCTGTTGCGATTGTTGGAAACACATGAACAGACATTGAAATTGCGCGTTAATTTTCACTAGCAGGTGGGTGTGCACTTGATAAAGCTAGAAATGAAATTATGAATATTTTTGTACTGGATCAGGTTTCAGACCCACATACTTACCTTTGGAGGAGACCTAGAGAAGATTGCAGTCTTGGGTAAAGGAACGAAATGACTGAACTATACTGTTCCGAGAGATTCAGATCCTCGAAAGAGGAGATACGAATTCGAATCACAGTCCAGCACCAAATTTTTAAACGTCTCTAGTTCAATCAAGTACAAGTAAAATAAGAGCCCTGTCCCTTTAAATGGCTATCGGTTCATCAAATAAAATAAAATTTTCTAATGTAAGTAAGCTTACTGGCGGCCGAAGTGGCCGTGCGGTTAAAGGCGCTGCAGTCTGGAACCGCAAGACCGCTACGGTCGCAGGTTCGAATCCTGCCTCGGGCATGGATGTTTGTGAGGTCCTTAGGTTAGTTAGGTTTACCTAGTTCTAAGTTCTAGGGGACTAATGACCTCAGCAGTTGAGTCCCATAGTGCTAGAAGCCATTTTTTTAAGCTTACTGGCGACTGTATTTCTGTTTACCATGACTTCCGCTGTGTCATTTCCCAACGTAAACCGGCTCTGCCCAGTTGGTAATGAAGGAACGTGATGTTTAATGCGGATTCTGGATTATAACGTCTTTCTCTTGAGGTTACCAGAGGTAAAATAAATCTGTTTGTGCCTCTTAAAAGTAAATGCCTGAACCCACGCATTGCACCTGTGATAGTTCGTTCCACCATACCATTGTGGCCACATTACCCAACCCCAAGAGTGTGCTGTAACGGATGATGTGCTTAGCTTACAAAATTAGTCACGGTGGAAAAAATGCGAGTCTATTAAATGGTCAAGTAGAAGCAAGCTTCTGACGCAGAGATTATGCTATTCTCATGTCAGCAGGATGTAAAGACTCTTCTAGGCATCATAGGCTGGATGTGAAGCCATTTTGATTTTTCACAAATTCAGCAAATTTCTTAGTTCGAGAAAATCCACTGTGACGTGTGAAGTTGCCGGATAATTCGATTATTACTGTTATTATTAATATCATTTTATTCATACCGCTGCTGGAACACAAGTGCTTGAACATCATTTAATGCCTTTTGGTCACTATAGATGTAGTTTCCCAAGAACAGGTTCTTTCCCTGTCCACGGAATCCTTTTCATGTTAATGTCAAACACCAGCAATTACTCGTAGATTACTTTAAAACTAAAGTAATTGACGAAGACGTTACTTGGTAACAAAAATGCACTGCCTTTCTTCATTTACTTTTGCCTAGAAATGGCTATCGAGTACTGACAAACCAAAAGGCAAGAGATCTTACTGCCTTCCGATATACGTTGCTGTTAGTTCTTCCACATGATTTGGTCGACATGACCTGTTTCAAGTTGTGTATGACAGACAGTGTTTTAGAAAATCTATTGTTTCCCTTTGAAATAAACAGAAGTATTTTCATTCTAAGCTGTCCAAGTACAAAATTTTCGCAATATTAGTTCAAATTTAATATTCGCTTCTATAATGTAGGAAAGTATTTCACAGTCGCAAAACTCGCATCCGAAACGTTGACCTTACACTTAGTCGCTGACCAATAATTCTAGCTCAGAGTGACACCAGTTTAAATAACCTAATGTAGCGAAGACTGTTTGCCAGTGCTCTTTCTCACCGGAAAATACGCAATTCACTCATTTGGCTCCATAAGTACACTGTAACAGTAATTTCTGTGTGAAATTTGTCCGTAAGCTTTTGCCTTCCAACCGGCAAAATACGGCAGAGTACGGCCGGTAAACAATTCACAAACCACGATTTAGTGCCAATAAGACGATTTCTTTAAACATTGTCGAAGCTAAGGGAATTTAGTTTCTGCTTAAATCGTCTTAAGCAGCAACGTTCACAGATATCTCAAATAGGAAAAAGCTGAATATCCAGGTACGAAGGTTGTAAAAGAAACTTCCCACAGTTTGTGTCAGGTTGATCTTTTCGTCTGATAACACTGCTTAAGTATTTTGTCTAAGAGGTGTCACAAGTAGTATCCCTGTAGCTGTGGGAATCATTGGTTGAAAACGAGTTTAACACCAATGGGTACAGTGCTGCTAAATTTTCACAATTATTATCAACCTAAGTCTGAGTTCATCCACAAACTGAGGCGTATTTATAATATTGGAGCTAGAGTGTGTATCCTTGTCTTTCTTGAGTGGCCATTGGAAGACGTTTACACACACGTATACAATACTATGAATACTTCGAACGCTATGGTTAACGTTGCTCTCATAAACTACTTTTTTTTTAAATTCTTCTGAGTCTTCAGCGTGCAATATGTGTTGTAGATACAGTCTCAGACCAAAAAATTGACCGCCGAGTCGTTCACGTAAGGTGGACAATACAGTCGTGCTCCTCTCAGAATTCTATGTCTGGCAATATGCTCGATCTAGCAACATGTAGACTGCGGCACTTCCCAGAGGAAGTCTTGACTCCAGTCTTAGTACATTACTCTTGACTACGACCGTAGTCTTGAGGTAAAACGCGAGACCAGCTAATATGATATTGTAGATTCGCTTGAATTACACTCATAGCTTCAGCACCGAGAGGAAAGGGGCGATAAAAATTTTGTCGATATGTGCTTTCGGTCGCCAGACGTCATATTAGCTGGTCTCTCGTTTTACCTGAAGACTACGGTCGTGTTCCAGCAGCGGTATGAATAAAATGATAGTAATAATAACAGTAATAATCGAATTATCCGGCAACTTCACACTTCACAGTGGATTTTCTCGAACTAAGAAATTTGCTGAATTTGTGAAAAATCAAAATGGCTTCACATCCAGCCTATGATGGCTAGAAGAGTCTTTACATCCTGCTGACATGAGAATAGCATAATCTCTGCGTCAGAAGCTTGCTTCTACTTGACCATTTAATAGACTCGCATTTTTTCCACCGTGACTAATTTTGTAAGCTAAGCACATCATCCGTTACAGCACACTCTTGGGGTTGGGTAATGTGGCCACAATGGTATGGTGGAACGAGCTATCACAGGTGCAATGCGTGGGTTCAGGCATTTACTTTTAAGAGGCACAAACAGATTTATTTTACCTCTGGTAACCTCAAGAGAAAGACGTTATAATCCAGAATCCGCATTAAACATCACGTTCCTTCATTACCAACTGGGCAGAGCCGGTTTACGTTGGGAAATGACACAGCGGAAGTCATGGTAAACAGAAATACAGTCGCCAGTAAGCTTACTTACATTAGAAAATTTTATTTTATTTGATGAACCGATAGCCATTTAAAGGGACAGGGCTCTTATTTTACTTGTACTTGATTGAACTAGAGACGTTTAAAAATTTGGTGCTGGACTGTGATTCGAATTCGTATCTCCTCTTTCGAGGATCTGAATCTCTCGGAACAGTATAGTTCAGTCATTTCGTTCCTTTACCCAAGACTGCAATCTTCTCTAGGTCTCCTCCAAAGGTAAGTATGTGGGTCTGAAACCTGATCCAGTACAAAAATATTCATAATTTCATTTCTAGCTTTATCAAGTGCACACCCACCTGCTAGTGAAAATTAACGCGCAATTTCAATGTCTGTTCATGTGTTTCCAACAATCGCAACAGGTGTCGTTATTTCTGGTCAAACACGCACACATCTTACTGTTTATGAGTAAGCAACTGATACTTAAGCTATATTCGTGGATGCACGGTAGGTGTGCAGTTCGATTGTCGCTTAGGCACAAAAGTTTGTATCCTTATTTTAGATTCAGACACCTAGCGGCTCGTAAGAAAAACCGATACGTAACATTTGATTTTTCTTAGTTAACAATCGGATTACGTGTTGGGTTCGTATCTCCGTCACAGAACTTCACATCATGCACTTTATCTTTAAATGCATGCACACTTTGTTACTTCAGAATGGAGGTATATCAGACATCTTTCGTGGTTAGATAACAGGGACGAAAGGGTCTTGATAGGAGTCACGGTTTATTACAAAAATTGTCGTCTTTTATTTTCAAGTTTAGATTTGGTTACTGGTATTGGCCAAAATTTCGGTAATTCATGACTCTCCATGGCTAATCATCAATATGATGTGATTAGATTAGATTAGATTACATTAGATTAACTCTTGTTCCATAGATCATGAATACGACATTTCGTAATGATGTGGAACGTGTCATTTTAATGAAAGAGTTCTTTAAATACCATGATTCAATTTCTTTACAACAATTTTTTACACTCTCTCTCTCATTGCTTTTTATTTATCTCTCTCTCTCTCTCTCACACACAAACACACACACACACACACACACACACACACACACACACACACACACATTCTTTTTTATATTTATTTGTATGTTGTGCTCGACTATCGGCGAGGCACGAAAACGCCTGTGAATGACTTTCTTAGTTTTGAGTACACTTACGAAAGAAATATAAAAACAACAATGAGAGTTACTGGTTTATGATGCTCAGTTTGCAGTCAGTTCTGAGTATTATTAGTAACTACGCTCCAGTCCCTAAACCTAGTTACAGAAAGCGAATCAGACGCATTACGTATTCCAGGCCGTAGCAGCCGCGACTTGGAGACACCAGCTATGGTCACTTCCCAGACCGCTGTAGGATCACATCGGTTCGTCTTCTTCCTGCTGGTACTGTAACTGAGATTTGGCAACAAGGCAACGTATGTTTGGCAACTCTGTGATCGACGAGTTACTTCCTGGTGTGCACGGAATTAAGCCTCAAAGTTCACTTGATTTTACCTGTCATTTCCATTGAATAATCTGAGTTATTATCGCTTGAAGGGTAACAAAAGATTGAAAATTTACGGTTTTCAGCCCAGGAAAGTCGTTGCAGGTGGAAACCGCAACTAATCTCGACCGTCAAATAGCGGTTTACGAGTTCTAGTTACTATTGCCCTCGTAATAGGAAGCTAAGACCCATACCTCCTCGCCAGCTCTGTGGTAACGTGCTGACCTGTGAAAAAGCGTCTGTTACGGTTCGCAGTTTCAGTCTCACTGACTGTAACGTTTTTATCCCTTCTGTGAAAGAGCTACAAGCAGTCAGATCAAACATCAATAAGGAAATCGCAAGAAAATGCTTTCAGCTCATAGTGCAATGTTGAAAAACTTACAATGCTGCACAACAGGTAAGGCCTCTTTCCGCTGCTGACAAGCGAATTTTGGGTTTCTAGGAATACGTAACTATATTTATGAAATGCCACATTTGCATACCTCTTGAGTATGACACAGCATACCAATTAAACACAGACCCAATCAAAATCTAAGTGAGTAGTATTTTACTAATTCGTGTCGATAGAGGCATGCTTGTGTACAGATACTTTCGTCGTAAGGTTATCATGGTTAGTTTTATTTCATTTCTTATAATACAGTGCACAATTTTCGTAAGGTTTCCTTTAGTGTTGTTAAAACAATAGTAAACATGAGAGAGAAATTAATCATCAACAATATATGCGAATTCTCTGGTGTTACCTATGACAGTCTGACAATGCACATGCAGTTTATTGATTACATGCATGTAGAAAACTTGTTCTGAGTTAAAGCTGTCAAACAAAGTTTGAAGAAGAATAAAATATCACCACCACACGACGGCTAATGTAGAAAATACTTTCTGACATATTATGGCACGATGCGCTCTCCCTGCACATCTTCGAGATGCATCTGCTGCCTGCTGTCTATTAAACCTGAATAGAACAAAATGTCACAGTAGTTAGCCCTTTTTCCACATGCGACTACTTTGGGTTGAGAAGTGAAGGGAATTATGTTCAAAGTTCCATTAGATTGATACCTTCAGCAGAGAGCAGAATTGCGTTTAAAAAAATGTAGCACTGAATGTATTCGAACTCGCGACATCTTATCTATGCTACAAGCTGACACGTAGCTACAGCAGCTCCAGAGCTCGGCAACTATTCGTCCAGAACTTTTGGATTCCACAGCACTGTGAGATTATGCATATGGCCAGGTCTTGACTTCTGAGAGACAAACAGTTACAGCTTTTCTTTTGGACTGAACGACGTTTTCTAGTAACAGATAGCGCAATAGAATAGCTCAAGTGGAAAGGAACACTTCCTATTTAAACTTCTGCATCCTACACTGTTGGCAGTTGTGTGTAGGTGGCAGTTACGTGATTTTATTTCTGTGATTACAAAATAGTCGAATGTATGCACTGGGTAGCCGAGGCAGCTAGTTCATGGTGATTCGGTCAACCAAGTAAATGAATTTACTGAACATGCTGCAAATTACTACAGGGAGCCTGTGTGTCAGAATTCTCATCCAGTGTGGCGCAACTGCGTTACGATAGAAAAATGACTCGCAGAGAAGAGGATTTCGTGGTCTGTTGGACGGATGGTAGGTTGTTATACCTATGGTCTGGGTTCGATTCCCACTTCCGTCAATGATTTTAGATAGGGAGAGACAGATTCCAATCTCTCCTGGCTACACCAAGTGAAGGAGATATAATGGCTGCGTGGTCTGAAAATTCACATTAAAGATGATATTCCTTCTTTACCAAGTAGACGGTAGGTTGAACCACAATAAAGTCTGGAGTGGCGACATGTAGAAACTCTATCACCAGTAACCTTTCTTATACTAGTTATTTATTTCAAGTGACGACACAAACGCTATGTATGGTCACAGGACACTTATTCCATCTTTTATTTGAGCTTCTGTATGTCGATAAAATTGGTTCTAAACTGGGAATGCAACTCAGACCGCCCTCAACGCGGAATTTGATCCCTTCGTGGCAATACAGCTCGGCTACAATTTGTTTGTTCAAAACTGCAGATTCCTCAACACCTTCACATATTACGCGTGAATGGGATCGAATCCTGGCCCGGCACTAAAGATTTAATTATGTATTATCAAGCTCCATCATGAGAACACCTATCTGCTGGTGGATAATAATTTTGATTTTTAATGTATTTTCATTCGTTGTCAACACTAACGATATCTGACGTTTTTAACTCCCAGTGAGACACAGAACTATTTGCGAGATGACTGTAAGTTCAAGATGCTATTCTGAGCAGCTGGTGGAGAAAAATTCGGTAGCTGACGTCTCTTTGTGTGTAGTCAACAACGATATGTGTGGGGCTCTATTCCCAGTGAGCGCTGAACTCTTCGTCATATTATTTCAGTTCGTCGTGTCATTTAATGTTCATACATATTCTCAACTAGCTGCTCGTGAATAACTTTAATTTTTAATGTCATTTTGTGTTAAATAGTTCAAATGGTTCAAATGGCTCTGAGCACTATGGGACTTAACTTCTAAGGTCATCAGTCCCCCAGAACTTAGAACTACTTAAACCTAACTAACCTAAGGACATCACTCACATCCATGCCCGAGGCAGGATTCGAACCTGCGACCGTAGCGGTCACGCGGTTCCAGACTGAAGCGCCTAGAACTGCACGGCCACACCGGCCGGCCCCCACCATCTGGTATCAATGCATTACCCTATCATCCATTATATATAATCATTTTCATAGTACACTTGATATTATAGATGAGTAGGACACAAGACAGGACATAGATAATGTCCGTTTGACGTCAACAGTGTGTAACATTTTACTTTTTTTGAATAGGACAATGTTCCTCTCCAATAATTTTTAGATTAGTTACAATAAGCTTACGCTGCAAGAGAATTCGCTTGTATTTTTCAATATGTGGTCTGTTGTCGGTTTGAAGGCCTTCCATAACATCGGCAACGTAGTGCAACTCCACCGAGGGCTGTCTGGAGTAGGGTGGAGATAGCAATGTGAAAGTTGCGAGCTGTCGAAGACGATCTTCATATTCCTAATGCGATTAGGACATCGTATACTCTTGACGACGTTTAGCACCTGTGCAGTCAGTCACCCAATTTCAGAATTCGAGTAATCCTGCTAAATTCCTAAAATATTGTCTTTTTATATTGATGAGTAATATGGATAGTCGTCACGTTCATGTGCCGTCCACAACGCAAATTTAATGTTACTATCCTAGGAACTAACCTGCAATACGTTTTGTATTTCATAATCGGAACTATCTGCATTAACCGTCATCAGAGCAATGTCAGGGAACAGAATGCAGCAGTGCCTTGCTACCTACTTGAGGACCTGCTTGAGTCATGTTCTAAGGAAAGGGTAGTTGCTGGTTCACATTATATTACACTAGCGAGAAGTACCGACTTTTCCTTTTCTCTGCAAACATCCAGAACTAAATTCAGTAACTAAATGCTAAGAATATATTTGCATTGTGCCAACTCAAAGATCAATAGATATGGATATAGATACAGATTTTTATATTTAAAGCCATTCTCGTTCTGCGTTGGAATAAACATCATTCATTATTTGCTTGTTCTTGTTACGATTGTTATTGTCATTCGCTCACTCGCAAGAGTTTTCGCATTCCTATTTGGTATCGATGCACATTAAGAGTGGCTATGAAAGAAGGGAATACTGAATGTTACGTCATGCAGAATACACTCATTTACTTCGGCTCCTCGTGATCTACGCTACAGGAGAAGTGAGATACATAAAGTTGACAGTGTGAGGACAGACCTGGTAGCACAACTGTGCAACTACACAGTGTTACCAGATAAAATGGTGCTGCGGAATCGAAAGTGTAGTACGGACTTTGCCACAGTAGCAGACAGCTGGTAATTTAGGTCCATGACCGTGGATTACACTTTGGTCAGTGCTGGTTAGAGTGCTGCAACTGTAAATGGAAGGCTTTGTTTGATAGTCTTATGCTGATGCTGTCTGAATAAATTATGCCATTGGATACAAAGCGGTTTAGTTTTGAGACCTAACCCACGAGGGGGGAAGGCACAGTGGTCTGCTTCAGGAATTCCAAGCAATAAAACACAAAAAACAACCCAGGAAGGGAGACATGCATTTGGAATCTGTTCATCGTTACGGGGTCAAACAAGAGGGTAACATTACTGAAACAATTATCGGGCTACTTAGTATATAATAGAGCATACAGATTTCAAGGAGGAAACGTATGAAGACGCAGACTTCCTCGTTATCAATATGTGCGGCATATCTTTCGTGTTAACGAAAGTAAATTCCCGCTTTACCTCTTCTTACGTGTCAAATGAAATGAATGCCATGAGGAATAGAATATTTGTTGACTGCGTCTCTTCTTGCTTCCATCCTTACCAACATATTTCTTCATTCTCGTGGTAATCATGACATTCTATGTGTATGCTGCAAAAGATTGCAAGTGGACAAATTCGACATCGAGGTGCAAAGCGTTATATTCAATTCGAATAAGCTTCCGGTGTATTTTTACTTCGTTTGTATTTTTAGATGATTATGAACGTTACGGAAAATTATCTCACATGCTTTATGTTGAATGAGAAACATTGAATGGTCCGTTTTGATTTCCCTACGTTGAAATGATATAATGTCGGCGTCAACAGCCTTCTTCCACGCCGGAAGCTGAAACTTGTATCATTCTGGATTAATGATAATTGAATGTCTCATATGTATACATAGCCCACAAGGCGACGTCAGAAACCATCAGGGGAGAACGCCGCATAAAAACCAAACGTGCGCGCGCGTCTCCACTCTGAAGAACCGTATCGGAGAATCACGGCAAGCATTTCGCTGAAGAGCTGCCTCGTCAGAGAGCCTAGAAATGGCAGCGTCGTAGCAAGTATTTGTCAACACTCTGATAGTGCATTTACTTCCGGGTGTAGGTCGGCGTTACCTCGCTAAATTCACTTGACATTCGTTTTCCACATCGAAGACTCGTACGATATAATCCACTGCAAGATGACACAATTAGAAAGTATATTTAATTTCTGGACTCCAAGAACGGCGTTCTTCACATAAGTAACACCTGTTTGTGTGTGCATTCGGGAGGACGACGGTGCAATCCCGCGCCCGGCCATCCTGATTTAGGTTTTCAATGATTTCCCTAAATCGCTTCAGGCAAATGCCGGGATGGTTCCTTAGGAAGGGCACGGCCGATTTCCTTCCCCATCCTTCCCTAATCCGAGCTTGTGCTCCGTCTCTAATGACATCGTTGTCGACGGGACGTTAAAACAGTAATCTCCACCTCCTCTGTTCGTGTGTTTAAGGTTGCGTTTTGAGGCTCAGGCAACATCGCAGTGACTATATTCCGCCTCTGGCCGCCAGTGTGTCGTTAGCTCAGAGGTTCCCTTGTGCGTTGCAGTGCTTGTACTATAAGACATAGCAGTTCGAATCACGGTAGAAGCCGCTGACTACAACCTTTTATTTTCCATTTTAATTAATGGAGTTGCAAACTGCTAGTAAAAATTTCTTATGCGAAATCTGAAGAATGCCTTTAAACATCAATCTTCGTCCGATTTCGACTTAGTAAATTAAGTTAATATCATGGATTTCTGCTTTGCAAATTCCAAGGTGCTTCACTGTAAAATAGACCCTGAAAAGATTCAAACCGACTGTCAACGATATAAATTTGAGCTTTGTTCGTCATATAGGTCTAACATGTCAGAAGGTTGTTTATGAAGTGCACATGTTCATTAATATAGTTCCCTTCTTCTAAATTTTTGCAATAGCATTTAACTGTAGACGTTTTCTAACACCGGCGTTAGCAATTCCTTTCCGTTCTCTGAAACCTTCAAAACGACAAATTTTTCTGGTTTAAATCTGATGACCTTAACTATCACTTCCGATCAACAATAAATACTTCATGAACCCATACATGGAACTCCAAATGTGCAGTGTTCCTGCACTGCTACAGAGCATGCATTGCAAGGTATTCACACAGTTTATCGCATAGACTTACCATAAGGAATGAAACAAGAACTGTAATACACTTTACACCACAGACGCTCACTCTGGCTTAACGAAAACATCCAAACATTGACCAAAAGTTGCACAAATAATTGAGTTTGAAAGGAAAAGAAACGAGGTATGAAGCATTTATAAATTCATCGAATGTAGTGAGGTGGTTTAATTTCGTCCCAGTCTATAAAATTAATTTCGGGCCATACTCAGCTCTTGCCGATTAATGTAATATAATACCCGCCTACTAATCAGGGCGTCTGTCTCCGTTGCTTTTGAGCGTGAATGGAAATTGTAGAAATTTTCTGTGGAGCAACATTTAATAATAAAGCGTTTTAAATCATCGAAAGCGATGAGCGGTAGCAGGCGCTTTCGATAAAGAACGGGGGAGTGCAGCGCCGCTGCTGTCGCCACGGCCGCTGCCAGTAGCCAGCAAATGGATCCCGGAGCTTTGCCGCATACGGCGTCCAGAGGAGGACAGTCTGCAGGAAATCTGCCGCAAAATCGTTACTGGATAAAATTTTGATATCGGTGTGTCACAAAGCGAAATAGATTGAATCTGCGCTACCATTACATTCACGTCTTCAGCATTCAGACAGAAGAGGCTATAAAAATATTTTATGCCAGCTGCTCTCCATCCACTGACATTATGAACAGAAACAACGCACGCTACCGCTAGACCACAGGCGTAATCAGCCTAGAGTTTTTCTATCATGGGACAAGTTTTTCTCCAGGAAGTGCCGCAGTCTACAGTGTTGCCAGATTGTGCAGATAACCGGACTTAGAGAATTAGCAAGTTGGCCAGTTTTTTTGTCCCATGTCGCGATCGGCGCGGACTTAGCCCCTGAAGCGGCCGGCCGCCGGTCAAGTTTTATGTCAAAGAGTGTACATTTCGCATATGGACGAAGAATACGAGAGAAATTTGGACTCGTGTAGCGGCTTACAGGCAATCATTTTTACCCTCGCTCTAATTGCGAATGGAGCAGGAACAGGAAAGGTAGGATCCACGACGTATCATCTGCCACGCACCGTACGATGGCTTGTAGAGCGTGTATTTAGATACAGATGAAGATGAATGTCAAACAGTGGTTAGCCCTTTTGACAGCAAATAGTCTATAGCATGCGTTTTTCTCTTGAGGTGCCTGTTCATCGGCATCAGACTCCTAGAATACTACGTAGGTTGGAACGTAAACAGTGGCAACACTGCTGTGGAGAGACTATGCAATGGAATCTACTAGGGTCGCTGATAGCACACGTTACAGAATATCTACCTTACCTCCGAGCAAATGGATTCGCCCGTCCCACGTCACCGGCGTGCGCACAATCGAAGGAAACACAGTCACTTGTGAGCAAGCGGTCTAACGTAAAGGTTTCACTACGTTTTCTAAACAGGAACAACGGAGTTGGATCAAGATTGAATGTGCCAGAGGTCGTACAGCACGGCAGTGTCATCGAAGTCTTCAAGAGACGTGCGCTGAATCGGCATTGTCGTACAGAACAGTGGCACGTTGGGTGAAAGCCTTCAACGAATGTCGCAAACTATGGCAACATGCATCGGGCAGTTCGTCCTAGCGTCTCTGAAGAGGAAGTGCATGCTGTTGCCCCGTTAGTGGACAGTGATCGACGCCATACGATACGTGACCTCACTCACGAACCCGAATTAGCGCATAAGAGTGTGCTTCGCATCCTAAAGGAATGCCTGGGCATACGAAAAACTGCATCACGATGAGTTCAGTATGACTTGACGGAAATGCAGAAATCGATGCGTTACGACGCTGCTGAGACACACTTGGAGCGCAATGAGCGCGAAGGAGAGGCTTTCTTACGCCGTATCGTAACACTGGATGAGACATGGGCCACATCGTTCGAGCCAAAACTAAAACGCCAATCCAACGAGTGGCGGCAATATGGGTCGCCGCGAAAGTCGAAAGTGCGTCAGAGCCCCAGTATGGTGAAAGTTACGGTGATTGTCTTGTACGACTGTGATGGTGTTATCTTAACGCATTACTTTCCTCCACGGCAGACCGTCAATGCACAGTATTATCGTTCGTTTTTGGAGCATCACCTGCGACCAGCTTTGCGAAAGAAGCGGCGACACTTTCTGCGCAACCCACCCATCATTTTGCACGACAATGCCCGGACGCATACAGCGCAAGCTGTGGCTGCTCTGTTCGGTCGATGGGAATGGGAAGTACTGTACCGTCCACCATACTCGCCGAACTCAAGTTCTTGTGACTTTGGTTTGATTCCGAAGATGAAGGAACCACTTCGTGGCATTCGCTTCAGAACTGTTCCAGAGATTCGTCAGGCACTAGACCGCTCCATTCGCAGCATCAACAGAACAGACTCTGCTAACGGTATACTACGCCTTCCACATCGCTGGCAATGGGTTCAACACAACGCTGGTGACTACTCTGAAGGACGGTAATAGGTGCAAACATGTGTTCTCTTTTGTATCGATTGTGAATAAATATTTAAGTTCCAACCTCGTATTTTTTAGTGAATTTTGTTCACTTTTTTTTGTAAAAATATAACTCTCTTAGAGCTTTGACGCACTCGTAAATATGCAGGCTCGTCTGGAGAACAACAATAATTATTTTCATTTGTGAAACAAAAGTTTATATTATTGTCAGATGTGCCTATTGGTCAATGGTGATGAACTAGAAATGCGACTGTGTCCGTGAATCATATTTTCATTTATTATCTTTATTATTTGGCTTTGTGAACAAAACAGTTCTCAGAGACCTACTTTGCGTAATTTGGACCTTAAATTTCGATTACTTAAACTCAAAAGAAAGCCGTTTTACTCCCCAAACTTACCGAAATTATCCACGTCAGAGTTTGGCAACAAGCATCAAAAGAACATATAACATTAAAACTCCGGCAAATAAATTCGTGAATAATGAGAGAAACGAGTGTATCTTTGTTCATTTATAATGGAAAGGGCTAAACAAATTCGAAGTTGGTAATGAGAGTATCGTAATATAATTGAAAGGGGTAAACAAATACGATTTTGGTAATGAGAGTACCGTAATATGACGTCTTGTTGAATGTAAATACAGTTTACGTCGTTGATAGCTGTCAAAATCAAACTTTTTGTCGGTAGCGTGTCTTGCACCAAAAGCGAGCGAGCAGCGTTGCTATGATTGGTCGGCACTTGGAATTCAATGGCGGAGGCAACAACTTATACGGACTGGCACACACCACAACCAAAACACGTAAATACGCCTGATAAAACACTGTCCACATATATGAAAACACACCCTCGAAACAAATACGTAGAACACATGCATAAGACAGAAAATAAATAGTAATAACTATAGTTAACGACGGGTTCAACAGTGTTAACACTGATTTACCATGACGCTTTACAGAAACTATATTTATTTTTAAGGAAAGCAAATCTTGAGAAAAGCTAGTTACAACACAAAAAGAAATTGCAGCTGAAAGAGTTTGAAATGGTTTGAGTCTTTTCACTGAGGTGACAGCAGTCTTACAATACATCTTCATATTCTTTCGGACCTCCAGTTTTGCCTGGAGGAGTGCGACAAATCGACGTGGTATGGACTCAACAGGCCATTAGAAGTCCCCTGCAGAAATATTGCCTCTACAGCCGTCCATAATTAGAAAGTGTTGAGCCGGTGCAGGATTTTGCACACAAATTGACATCTCAATTACGTCCCATAAATGTACGCTGGGATTCATGTCGTGCGTTCTGGGCGGTCAAATCATTCGCTCGAATTGTCCAAAATGTTCTTCGAACTCATTGCGAACAAGTGTGGTCCGGTGACATCGGCAGCCGGCCGCGGTGGTCTAGCGGTTCTAGGCGCTCAGTCCGGAACCGCGCGACTGCTACGGCCGCAGGTTCGAATGCTGCCTCGGGCATGGATGTGTGTGATGTCCTTAGGTTAGTTAGGTTTAAGTAGTTCTAAGTTCTAGGGGACTGATGACCACAGATGTTAAGTTGCACAGTTCTCAGAGCCATTTGAACCATTTGAACCGGTGACATCGGCGCATTGACATCCATAAAAATTCCATCGTTGTTTGGGAACATGATGTCCATCAATGGTTGCAAACGGTCTCTAAGTAGACGAAGATAATTTCCAATGAACGACCCAATCTATTCATCCATTCCTTTTAAATACAGCCCACACCATTATGGAGTCACTACGAGCTTGCACAGCGCCTGGTTGACAACTAGGGACCATGGCTTTATCGAGTCTGTGTCACATTCGAACACTACCATCAGCTCTTGCCAATTGAAATAGGGTTTCATCTAACCGGGTCACGGTTTTTCAGTCGTCTAGAGTCCAACTAATATGATCACGACCCCAGGAGAGGCGATGTGGTGCTGGTATCAAAGGCGCTCGCGTCGGTCGTCTGCTGCCATAGCCCGCTAACGCCACATTCCGCCGTACTGTCCTAACGGATACGCTCGTTATACGTCCCACTTTGATTTCTGCGGTTATTTCACGCAGTGCTGGTTGTCTGTTAACAATGACTACTCTACGCAAACACCGCTGCTCTCGGTCATTAACTGAAGGCCGTCGGCCACTGCGTTGTACGTGCTGAGAGACAATGCCAGAAATGTGGCATTCTCGGTACACCGTGGATCACGAAATATTGGATTACGTAACGATTTTCGAAGTGGACTGTTCCATCCGTCTAGCTCCAACTTACCGCTTCGCGTCCAGTGTCTGTTAATTCTCGCCGTGCTGCCATAATCACGTCGGAAACTTTTCAAGTGAGTTACTTGAGTACAAATGACAGCTCCGCCAATGCACTGCCCTTTCACGCCATGTGTACGCGATACTGTCGCCATCTGTGTATGTACGTATTGCTATCCCCTGATTTTTGTCGCCTTACTTGTAAGATACTCATGTCATATTGGCCCTCCCGCCGGAGGTTCGAGTCCTCCCTCGGGCATGGGTGTGAGTGTTGTCCTTAGCGTTAAGTTAGTTTAAGTAGTAAGTCTAGGGATCGATGACCTCAGCAGTTTGGTCCCTTAGGCATTCACACACATTTAAACATTTGTGTGTCATAGAAGTGAACGTCAGAGAGAGAGAGGGTGTTACTGTTATACAATCTTTGGTCTTGTCGTGGGGGGGGGGGGGGGGGGGCGGTCCTTGCCTTTGGGCAGTTTGATGAATTCTTAGTTGAAGTGTCATAGGTGATGGGCATATTCAGTAGTGCTGTATTGACTTGTGATGGTATCTGTCAGAGAAAGAAAGATTGATTGTAAAGGACAGCAAGGATAAATATGACATATGACTTGGAAGGCGAGAATCATTTGGAGTAAAGATATTCTTTTTGAAGAGTAGAAGTTTAAGGTAAGACTGCAGCACTACGCAGCTAGAAATGATTATTGCCAGCTAGTTAACTTGCTCCGAGCCGAGAGAAAGGCCACTCCACTTCCCTCAGTCATGTATTGACAAATTAACTGAATAAGCTCTTTGAATTTTAAGAAAATTCTCTGTCAACGTTGTACCCTCTTAAAATCAATGTTCACTTTGTTAAGCATAGTACTGTTCAGCCCTATGTTGTGTGTGAATATCACGCAAAGCAAGTGTTTTTGAATACATACTTGATTCTAAAATCGTTGTCTTGGAATATCATTTCATACGAATAGTTGCTCTCCCCATCCCATTGCTTGTCATTACGCATTACCACATGCAACAGTTTCAGTATGCATTTAGAAACAGAAATCTAGTTTAGCCGTTGCCTGCTTACTGTTGTGCTTCCGAGACATCTGGAGCAGTGTTGTCAAGGCGCGAGGTATGTGGAAATTTCGATTAGGGCCAGATAATAATTTTACTTCAGTTGCGGATTTCATATAAAGACAACTTGCATTTAGATCAGTAACAGTTCAATTCAAATTAGGTCCTGTTTAGTCAAATGTTAGCATACAAGTATAAATTGGATTACAGTTTATGGGTACGTAATTTTGGTGCTACATAGGCTTTCATATAGTGGCAGGTAAAGTTGGGCTAAATTCCATACAGAAAAAAAATGTAGTGGTGATGTTGCACAGTGTATAGAGGAGAGTGCTTGACGATTCAGCTTAGCTATTTGTAGGCCATGCGTCGTGATGTCAGCGGCAGTTTGTTGGCGCTGGCGTCGTAACTAATGTAGCTTCATCAGTAATAGAATGTCCGCCCCCGGTAGCTGAGTGGTCATCGTATGGAGTTCACCACTGGTTTTATTTTTTAAAAAAAAAAGTGGTCAGCGCGACAGAGAGTCAATCCTAAGCGCCCGGGTTCGATTCTCGGCTGGGTCGGAGATTTTCTCCGCTCAGGGACTGGGTGTTGTGCTGTCCTAATCATCATCATTTCATCCCCATCGAAGCTCAAGTCGCCGAAGTGGCGTCAGATAAAAAGACTGCCACCAGGCGAGCGGTCTAACCGACGGGAGGTCCTCGTTCACGCCATTTATTTAGTAATGGAATTGTGGAAACATCCTCTTGCTTGGAATGTGTTCCTCCTGGCGGTCATTCCATTCTTCGTGGCATTTCTTACGTCATAGGTCGATAGGACGTAGTTGTTCATGTATAATTCCACGTCCGTCTTTATACAATTACGACGTTCCGCACACTCGTTTTTGTTTCTAACTTTCGGTGCACAGTTTTAAAACATTATAGTATTCGATTCCACCCGCTGATTGCGACACTACAGTCCGTACACTTTAAGTAATCACGGTCGCGAATTTACAGTTCTGGCGAAAACAGTGTCATGTTGTTGTTGTTGTGGTCTTCAGTCCTGAGACTGGTTTGATGCAGCTCTCCGTGCTACTCTATCCTGTGCAAGCTTCTTCATCTCCCAGTACCTACTGCAACCTACATCCTTCTGAATCTGCTTAGTGTATTGATCTCTTGGTCTCCCTCTACGATTTTTACCCTCCACGCTGCCCTCCAATGCTAATTTTGTGATCCCTTGATGCCTACCAACCGATCCCTTCTTCTAGTCAAGTTGTGCCACAAACTTCTCTTCTCCCCAATCCTATTCAATACCTCCTCATTAGTTACGTGATCTACTCACCTTATCTTCAGCATTCTTCTGTAGCAAACAGTGTCATACATCACAATAAGTTTGCAGGTCTCCACGGCGACAGTTAATGTTTCAGCGCGCACGGCAGCTAATTAATTTGAAAACGAGGTAATAAATTCAAAGCACATTAGTTCGTGCAGTTCGGTTAGCTGCAAAACAGTTCAGTTCTCATAACGACGGTCGCAGTCCATTTGCGCAAGAATTGTCACTGCTGTTTATAGTACTCCACGAAACTCACGGCACTCACGTAATCTAACATTTTTCCATAACGTCCACGTTAAAGTTTAGTTTAAGGCGTTACCGAAAAATAAGAACACTGCCATGAATTTTCGAGTGATTCTGTCGCTCTCGTATTACAGTTTATACAACTGTGCTGCGTATTACATTTAGTTTTGCGCAGCGCGTTAGAGATAAGAATCAGAAGGAAAACGAAACATGTATTGAAACTTCTGCGTACTCAGTAAAAAGAGACTTTTTTAGCAGTGTCAATAAAGCAGAGGATAGTCATATTGCATATTACAGAATAAAACAAAAATAATATTCTACACCATAATAGATGTACATACAGAGCAAATGAAGCAGAAGAAAAGAAAAATGTATCTCATAATTAGCAATATCTTAACAACATATGTAACGTCCCAAAAATTCCAGGTGTTGGTATATGAACTATTTAAGACTCTTGAAATTTAAAGGAACACTGAACCATACTTATCTTCTAAAAGATCTACTGAGGACGATGCTTATTGGCTGTAACATGCAATGATATATTCCTCTAATATTATCGGCGTGAATGGACCATGGCCACCAACAAGCTGAAAATTTCCAGTAGAGTAATTGCAGGCTCAGCTGCATGCAAAGGTATTTATTACAATTGTTTTTAATTACTGTAATAAAGCGTAACAAGACTCTTAACCATGCTGATCTCGTCTTCTCGCGATCACGCGACACACGCTAAAACGTGTCGACTTGTAACACAAAGCGCGCGTCAACGCAAAAGTAAGACCTTGTGTTGTCACCATGGCGTAAACAGCACATGAAACACAAAATAAACAAAATCATACTGATATTTTGAAATAAAATTAACGTAAATACACAAAAATAAAAATACACAAATACAGGGTTATTACAAATGATTGAAGCGATTTCACAGCTCTACAATAACTTTATTATTTGAGATATTTTCACAATGCTTTGCACACACATACAAAAACTCAAAAAGTTTTTTTAGGCATTCACAAATGTTCGATATGTGCCCCATTAGTGATTCGGCAGACATCAAGCCGATAATCAAGTTCCTCCCACACTCGGCGCAGCATGTCCCCATCAATGAGTTCGAAAGCAACGTTGATGCGAGCTCGCAGTTCTGGCACGTTTCTTGGTAGAGGAGGTTTAAACACTGAATCTTTCACATAATCCCAAAGAAAGAAATCGCATGGGGTTAAGTCGGGAGAGCGTGGAGGCCATGACATGAATTGCTGATCATGATCTCCACCACGACCGACCCATCGGTTTTCCAATCTCCTGTTTAAGAAATGCCGAACATCATGATGGAAGTGCGGTGGAGCACCATCCTGTTGAAAGATGAAGTCGGCGCTGTCGGTCTCCAGTTGTGGCATGAGCCAATTTTCCAGCATGTCCGCGGGCTACGCGTGAAACTTGCACGCACGCGTTCAACCGTTTCTTCGCTCACTGCAGGCCGACCCATTTATTTCCCCTTACAGAGGCATCCAGAAGCTTTAAACTGCACATACCATCGCCGAATGGAGTTAGCAGTTGGTGGATCTTTGTTGAACATCGTCCTGAAGTGTCGTTGCACTGTTATGACTGACTGATGTGAGTGCATTTCAAGCACGACATACGCTTTCTCGGCTCCTGTCGCCATTTTCTCTCACTGCGCTCTCGAGCGGTCTGGCGGCAGAAACCTGAAGTGCGGCTTCAGCCGAACAAAACTTTATGAGTTTTTCTACGTATCTGTAGTGTGTCGTGACCATATGTCAATGAATGGAGCTACAGTGAATTTATGAAATCGCTTCAATCATTTGTAATAGCCCTGTAGTTACCTCAAGTAGCTGAGACGTAGGCCTGCAATCACTTAAATTTCCGACTGCGGAAACATTTCCGTCAAACCGCATATTTTCTCGGGCGCACAGTGTCTGTCGACGACAGATTGTCGACGGCTTCTCATTGTTCTCAACAAAGAAATAGGTGAGAACGTTAAGCGTGCTTTCCGCTGGATTTTCAGGAAAAAACAAACGAAACTGCCTGGGCGCCAGTCCTCAGTAGTGAATTTTAAATGGTTCAAATGGCTCTGAGCACTATGGGACTTAACTTCTGAGGTCATTAGTCTCCTAGAACTTAGAACTGCTTAAACCTTACTAACCTAAGGACATCACACACATCCATGCCCGAGGCAGGATTCGACCCTGCGACCGTAGCGGTCGCGCGGTTCCAGACTGTAGCGCCTAGAACCGTTCGGCCACTACGGTCGGCAGTGAATTTTAAGCAATATTTATTGCAATCTATACAAATACAATAATCGGATTTCTCCAGACATAAGATAAAGTCCGGGTTGACAACGTTTAAAAGCCTACTTGGAAAGACGTACCATAGCTTAAGTTTCATTGTTGTCTACAATCTTTTATATCACGCCCCTTGTATGACTCGCAGCGGCAGAACGCCCCTTGTTGCCCCAGGCTCTTATATGTAGAACTCGCTGAATTGTTTACAAGGCAGTAACTTAGAAAGACAATATCTCTGCCCCACTTCAACTAATAACCCTGTCTGAAGTATGCTGCCCTCTAGCTTAGAGCCTGGGAAACTATTCCAAAGATTCCGTTAACTTCACGGCAAACTGACGGCCAGCCAGGCGGCACGATGTAAGAGAATCCGCTGGCGACGTCCTCCAAAGTTTCGCCGCTAGAAATTTCCAGGGCAGCGGTACACTTTGCTCTGCTCAACAAAGCAAGTTTGCTTAAGTGTTTCAGCACCTACAGCAAATTTAGGAAAAGTCTACTAACTGTTTATCCTTTACGATCACGAGTCCTTCTTTGGAGTCGAATATCCTTCAATATTAATTCCTCATCAGAGTGACGCTCGAAGTCCGTGTTAAGATCAAAGTTGGCGAAACATATTATAACTAACTCGTACAGTACTTATACTAGAGCACAGCACTGTCAAGTGTGTGGAGAAATAGTACAATACCTGACGATTAGAGTAGAGAAGACATTGTTCTCATCTTCAGAAAAGGCAATAAAAGAGTTTGTAAAAACTACAGAGGAGTAACCCTTATGAGTCATACATCCAAGATTTTTGAAAGAATTTTACTAAATCGAGTAAATTAAAAGATAGAAAAGGAGCTGAATGAAGAACAGCATCGGTTTAGGAGCGGAAGAAGCACGATAATCCTGATATTTTCTATCCGTCAACTAATGGAAAAAATTTGGAGTATAACAAAAGGGAGATAATGGTTTTTATAGACATAGAAAAGGCATATGACTCAGTTAACAGGGAAAGGCTCTGGGAAGAAATGAAGAAGACGGGTATAGAAGATGGATACATTAATGTAATAAAGACAATGTGCAGAGGACACAATTGTAGAATTAGAACACCATTGGGAATAAGACAAGTACTTAAACAAGGAAGTATTTTATCTCCTGCATTTTTTGATGTTGTGATGGAGGGAATGAATAGGGCAGTTAAAGATATAGTAAAAGAAAAAAACAAAAAGATGATTTTTGCAGGTGATATGGTAATATGGGGCGATAAAGAGGTAGATGTACAGTTACAACTTCATGCGTGGAAAGAAATAATGAAAAGGTATGGATTAAAAATAAATAAAGATAAGAGTGAAGTAATGGTATTTGGAAGAGCCAAACGGGAATATTACTTTGAATGGAGAACCCCTCAAAGTGGTAGACAGTCTCACTTATTTAGGGAGTGAAATATCTAGGGAAGAAAGAATAACCAACGAAATTAATAGAAGGTTACAGAAGGGAGGCACTTTTTACCAAACCATAAAACACCTGATTTGGAATAAGGAAGTTTCAGAAAAAGCGGAACTCTTTATGTAAAGAGTTATTACTCCCCTATTGTCACCTACGGAGGAGAGACATGGACAATGGAGCAGACTGCAAGCAGGGGAAATGAAATTTCTCAGAGCAGTTAAAGGGAAGACAAGAATGGACAGAGTAAGGAATGTAGATATTAGAAAGGATCTTAAACAACAAAGTATGAGAGAAGAAATCGAAAAAAGAGATTAACGTGGTACGGGCATGTTAAGAGTATGCGTGGGCAAAGAATTCCCAAAATTATGGAAAAACTAAAGATGGATAGAAAAAGACCTAGAGGGGGCCCAAGAACACGGTGGAAAACGGGAGTGAGAATATCTGTGGGAAGGAGAGGTGTGACCTGACATCAAGTGGAGGAAGAAAAGTGGTGGGAGGACCCAGCCAAATGGAGAGGAGTCGTCAGCACCCAGACCCGTCAGTAGTTGGAGCGGTATCCGGATAAATACATAGTACTTATAATTCTACATTTATAAATCTTTCTGAAAAAATATTGTTTTCCGCAGCCGTACGTCCTCTGAGAATCGTAAACGAGACATGCATTCAGAACACTACAAGTGTTACATGGTGAATGTAATACCGCGTGTTTCAGAACGAATGTCGGTGTTTTAAGGATTCGTAGCCTTTGTTACATTCAACTTACAATTATAATCAAGTGAAAGAGCAATTCAAACCGTTTTGTTTGTATTTCAGTGAGCGCACATTATTCTGTGTATCTTTAGAAAGCACTAGTGGCAGCTGGCTACTGTGTTTTACTGTTTGCAAAGACTGAATCTGTTGTAATGGTGCATCGTGCGTTGCGTATTCAGTTCGATTGCAAACCTTCAAGTGATAATAATATCAGTAGTATCAGTTTGAAGAAACCCGCTATCTATGCAGAGGGAAGAGAACGGGACGACTAGAAGTGAACGAGTGAGCGAATCTTCCACGCGTAGCCACCAGATACGAGTTCGGAAGACCAGCCATGAATTAGCAGTTCCAGTGACGTCTGTGTGGAGGTTTTTAAGGAAATGCTTTCAACTACGCCTTTATAGTTTGCAGCTATTACAAGCTCAAAAGCCTGCAGACTACAGATTATGTCCCAGCTTTGCAGACGAAATGTTGCAGCATGACGATGAAGAAATTTTTTATCGTGTCGTCTTCAGTGGTGAATCGACGTTTCACTTAGTGGAAATGTGAACACACAAAATGTACGCACCCAGGGGGGGGGGGGGGGGGGGTCAGCAAATCCGTACGACATCCTAAAGCTGCGACGAGACTCACATCAACTGTAAACTTTTTTGCCGCATTCCGGCGAAAGTTTATGGGTCTTTGTTTTTCAGTGATGCAACTGTAACTGGTGTTGGTTATCTTGTTGCGCTAGAAACAAGGCGATTTCTTCAATTGAAAGAAGCTGAACCACAAGACTTTATGTAGTAGCAAGATGATGTTCCGCCTCACTAACATAACTCAATACGCGATTAGTTAAACAACAACGTACCCGACCGCTGCATTGGCGAGATGACACAGCTCTTTTCGCATGGCGTCAACGTTCGCCCCGTCAGATGTTATGTGATTTTTTAACTTTAGGTGACCATAAAGGGTTATATACAGCGTGTTTCAAAAATGACCGGTATATTTGAAACGGCAATAAAAACTAAACGAGCAGCGATAGAAATACACCGTTTGTTGCAATACGCTTGGGACAACAGTACATTTTCAGGCAGACAAACTTTCGAAATTACAGTAGTTACAATTTTCAACAACAGATGGCGCTGCGGTCTGGGAAACTCTATAGTACGATATTTTCCACATATCCACCATGCGTAGCAATAATATGGCGTAGTCTCTGAATGAAATTACCCGAAACCTTTGACAACGTGTCTGGCGGAATGGCTTCACATGCAGATGAGATGTACTGCTTCAGCTGTTCAATTGTTTCTGGATTCTGGCGGTACACCTGGTCTTTCAAGTGTGCCCACAGAAAGAAGTCACAGGGGTTCATGTCTGGCGAATAGGGAGGCCAATCCACGCCGCCTCCTGTATGTTTCGGATAGCCCAAAGCAATCACACGATCATCGAAATATTCATTCAGGAAATTAAAGACGTCGGCCGTGCGATGTGGCCGGGCACCATCTTGCATAAACCACGAGGTGTTCGCAGTGTCGTCTAAGGCAGTTTGTACCGCCACAAATTCACGAAGAATGTCCAGATAGCGTGATGCAGTAATCGTTTCGGATCTGAAAAATGGGCCAATGATTCCTTTGGAAGAAATGGCGGCCCAGACCAGTACTTTTTGAGGATGCAGGGACGATGGGACTGCAACATGGGGCTTTTCGGTTCCCCATATGCGCCAGTTCTGTTTATTGACGAAGCCGTCCAGGTAAAAATACGTTTCGTCAGTAAACCAAATGCTGCCCACATGCATATCGCCGTCATCAATCCTGTGCACTATATCGTTAGCGAATGTCTCTCGTGCAGCAATGGTAGCGGCGCTGAGGGGTTGCCGCGTTTGAATTTTGTATGGATAGAGGTGTAAACTCTGGCGCATGAGACGATACGTGGACGTTGGCGTCATTTGGACCGCAGCTGCAACACGGCGAACGGAAACCCGAGGCCGCTGTTGGATCACCTGCTGCACTAGCTGCGCGTTGCCCTCTGTGGTTGCCGAACTCGGTCGTCCTACCTTTCCAGCACGTTCATCCGTCACGTTCCCAGTCCGTCGAAATTTTTCAAACAGATCCTTTATTGTATCGCTTTTCGGTCCTTTGGTTACATTAAATCGCCGTTGAAAACTTCGTCTTGTTGCAACAACACTGTGTTCTAGGCGGTGGAATTCCAACACCAGAAAAATCCTCTGTTGTAAGGAATAACCCATGTTGTCTACAGCACACTTGCACGTTGTGAACAGCACACGCTTACAGCAGAAAGACGACGTACAGAATGGCGCACCCACAGACTGCGTTGTCTTCTATATCTTTCACATCACTTGCAGCGCCATCTGTTGTTGACAATTGTAACTACAGTAATTTCGAAAGTTTGTCCGCCTGAAAATGTACTGTTGTCCCAAGCATATTGCAACAAACGGTGTATTTCTATCGCTGCTCGTTTAGTTTTTATTGCCGTTTCAAATATACCGGTCATTTTTGAAACACCCTGTATGTGTGCTTCTGCTACCACCTGATCTACCGACTTAAGAAAAGGACTGAATCAGTTCTTGCAACAATTACTCCAGACAAGCTGATCAAAATTTGGCAAGACCTCGCCCATCAACTTGATGTCTGCCGTGTGACTAGTAGTCCTCACATTGAATAATTGTAAGACAAAATGTTGGAATTGTTATTACATTTTATGTGTTATTTGTATTTACATGCTGAATGTAATAAATGCTACAAAGCCCTGAAAATCCGATATTCACTGTGAAACGCCAGCTATTACCTGTAGCAGCGAGCGCAAGGAACAGGACTATAAAACTGGAATGAATATTCCGCTCTATAGTGAGTTTATACTGTTATAAATCGTTGTCACAGGTTTGAACTGTGCCGTCGAACTTGGATACTTATCCTTCGCGGATGGCGCTCTTACGGAATGAGAATACAGGCAAGCTTCCGATTCGCAGTTTCTAATTTCCTTTCCAAGCTCCGCAGAGACTGAGATAAACATTTTGCTGGAATCTGGAAAATATGATATGTGCACTGGTAGAAAAAATATGTTCTCAGTTCATCATCCTCTGTACATTCAATTTATCCAGATATCATCTCCTTCCTTAGTGCGGCCTCTTCAGTTTTAATCTGCATTTCATACTATTATGGTCAGATTCACATCTGCGCCTGAAAATGTCTTACATTTAAAATATGGTTTCGAAATCTCTGACTCACAGTTCCGCTCGTATAATCAGTCTAAAACTTTCCAATGCTTCCATGTCTCTTCTACCACAGCCTATAGAAATAATTACATTGTCTTGTGTGCAAAATTCTTCCCATTTCATTCCTTTCACCCAGCACATGTTCTGCTACCAGTTTTCCTTTTCTTCTTTTTTTCCGCTATCGAATTTCGCTCCACCATTAGGATTAAATTTTCTTCTCCATTAACTACCTGAATAATTTCTCGTACCTTGTGGTACATTCTTTCAATATCCTCGTCATCTGCGGACCTGGAAGACATATAAACTTGCACTACCGTTGTGGGTGTTGGCTTCGTGTCTAACATGGTTGTGATAACGCATTCACTACACTGTACATAGCAGCTTAGCCGTATTCATGTTTTCTTGTTCACTATTAAATTTCCTCCTCATTACCCCTGATTCATCCCGTTTTTGTAACACATTACTGACCAGAAGTCTTGTCCTTCCTATCACACAACGTCGTTAATTTTAATAACGTCTAGCTTCAACCTATCAATTTCTATTTCTGAATTATCTAACATATCTACCCGATTAAGGGATCTAACATTTCAAGCTTCGACTCGCAGAAAGCCAGTTTTGTTTTTCCTGAGGACAACGTCCTCCGGGTAGTCCCCGGCCAAAAAATCTGGATAGGGAACTAATTTATCTCCGGAATATATTATCCAGCATGATGTCATCACTATTTTACTATACAGTAGAGCTGCATGCCATCGGGAAAAATAACAGCTATAGATTCCCATTGCTTTCAGCCTTTAACAGTACCAGCTTAACAAAACTGCGTTGGCTGTTACGAGATCAGATCAGTCAGTCATCCAGACCGTTGCCCCTACTACTACTGAAAAGGATGTTACCCCTTTTCATGAACGACATGTTAGTGTCTGACCTCTGGACAGATATTCCCTCCCCCAAGTGGGGCTACGGTATAGTATCTGTATTGTTGAGGTACACAAGATACCTCACATCAGCGAGGTCCATGGTTTATGCAGGGGTAACTCTGTATTTTCAGTTATAAAAATTTAAATGGTTCTTAACGTCAGTAGGTTGGATCGTTGCAGGAGTCTTTGTTGTCAAGCGGGTGGTACTTTTACCGAGTGAGATAACCAGGTACTTCTCACTACCAGCCTTTAGATCTTCAGAAACGTAAGGGTTCGTGTTCGAGTTCCAGTAACGCACACCATTTTAATTGTTAGTAAAATTCATAAGTGTAACACCCCACTTCACTTATTGATTCCGTAGCGCTTGGGGAACAGGGAAAGGTACTGTCAGAAGGTAACCGACGATGGGTTTTGAGTCGTGCCTTGAAAGCTCAATGGATGAGAGCAAATGTTGGAGCTTTAACCTGGAACGAAATTAATCTCAATACAGATGCAGCATTGTTTTCAGCTGGAAAAGAATGAGGGCATAAATAAGTTCCAGCGTCTTTTTAGGAATCATCACAGCAACGGTAATTTGTAATTTAGAGAAACAGTGAGTAGAAAATCTTTACTGTGTCACCTCTCTGTAACTACTACACGACATTCTTCATAACAGACCGAACTCTTCTCTTCAGAATATAGAATTAAAATCAATTATTTGCAGAACGGGAAACATTAAATGAGTTCTGACAGCAAGGTTGACAACAATGAAATATCTATTGCTGCTGTAAAAGAAATCAGTTGCTGAAGCCAACGAAATTAGATTCTCAGTATTGTAACAGAGAGTTGCAGTTCGACATCCAGGTGAGGTAGATATCAGTCTCGCCAACAGTTGACAGCGTGCTTGGCCAATGGTCGAGGAGGTACATTTAAAATTAAATGCACTCCTGGTCGTATTTGCTTGTTTGTGAACGTTAGAAATTTTCAGAATGGTGTCACAAAATTTTTACAGATTCAGCAGGCTTTCGTAGGCGCTGTCCGTGACGGTATAATCTTCTGAGCCGTCAGGCCGCGTCATGTTCCTCTTCAAGCTTCTTTAATGCTCGACGTTTCCATACCTTTGCTTGTACCATCTTCAGTAGGTTACGAGTCAATAAAATAATAATATTAATAATAATAACTGAAGGCGTAACCAGAAATTTCCACTTTTGGCAGAAAATAAGATTTTGCTACCATTGCGTACTTCGAAAATAGCTCTATCGTATGATGCAAGAATGAGACCTGTCCGTGGAGCAGTTAAAATAACATAGGGAATGGAACTGTTGCCATCGGTTGTTTTGGCGGAGAACCAGACGTGTCCAGGGCTTCCTTCGTTATTGCACCAAACAGTAGGAAAATATTGCCACACGAAATGCATCCAAGAAGTTCGCTGTGGTTGATGTCACACAAGATCTGTTCTTAGACTTCTAGTCCCACTTTAAAACCTTTCGCTGTGTAGCGTTAAGAGTGCGGATAGTGACAAGTGTACTATTTCAAAGCAAAGGTTCTTTGATATGGTTATGTACTACGCTGTATCACCCCTTGGTCTCCCAGACAACTCGGCTGCTGTCCTGTGCTATCTGAAAGCTGCGGTTTCCGGCCCACTGGCCAGCTTCACGTGTTGTCTCTCCAGGTACGTGTTAACGCGACCCTCCAGAACTTCCTCACGGCAGCCGAACAGCGGGTTGCCTTCATTAACAAGCGACTGCTGTAGCCCACAGAAACCAGACCAGCACGTTCATTCGTAGCAGTCCACTGCCAAATTTCGCACCACCCACGTCGTCAACAATACCAGAGATTCAGGTTACTCTTTTTCAGTCACTTCCTCAAAAGGATTCTTATCTGCCGATGCGTCACAAAATGCTTATATCTGCATCTATGTTTTGCGAATTATTATGAGCTGTCTGTTAGAGGGTAATTTCTGTTTTGCTGCACATAAGGGGACCCCACAACAGCGTCGGATAGTAGCAATTCGTCGCCAGGTCGTGCGATCTACCTAGTTATCAAGCGTGTTTGATTAGTTTCGCTTCGCTCCACTTTTCTCATGCTGAGTTAGAAATTTTCATTACAATCTAAGGTTAATCAGGGAATACGAACCATTGTGCGAAGTGAAACTGAAACTGAACTTCCACTTTATATTAAGAAGTAATGCAAATACACTCCTGGAAATGGAAAAAAGAACACATTGACACCGGTGTGTCAGACCCACCATACTTGCTCCGGACACTGCGAGAGGGCTGTACAAGCAATGATCACACGCACGGCACAGCGGACACACCAGGAACTGCGGTGTTGGCCGTCGAATGGCGCTAGCTGCGCAGCATTTGTGCACCGCCGCCGTCAGTGTCAGCCAGTTTGCCGTGGCATACGGAGCTCCATCGCAGTCTTTAACACTGGTAGCATGCCGCGACAGCGTGGACGTGAACCGTATGTGCAGTTGACGGACTTTGACCGAGGGCGTATAGTGGGCATGCGGGAGGCCGGGTGGACGTACCGCCGAATTGCTCAACACGTGGGGCGTGAGGTCTCCACAGTACATCGATGTTGTCGCCAGTGGTCGGCGGAAGGTGCACGTGCCCGTCGACCTGGGACCGGACCGCAGCGACGCACGGATGCACGCCAAGACCGTAGGATCCTACGCAGTGCCGTAGGGGACCGCACCGCCACTTCCCAGCAAATTAGGGACACTGTTGCTCCTGGGGTATCGGCGAGGACCATTCGCAACCGTCTCCATAACGCTGGGCTACGGTCCCGCACACCGTTAGGCCGTCTTCCGCTCACGCCCCAACATCGTGCAGCCCGCCTCCAGTGGTGTCGCGACAGGCGTGAATGGAGGGACGAATGGAGACGTGTCGTCTTCAGCGATGAGAGTCGCTTCTGCCTTGGTGCCAATGATGGTCGTATGCGTGTTTGGCGCCGTGCAGGTGAGCGCCACAATCAGGACTGCATACGACCGAGGCACACAGGGCCAACACCCGGCATCATGGTGTGGGGAGCGATATCCTACACTGGCCGTACACCACTGGTGATCGTCGAGGGGACACTGAATAGTGCACGGTACATCCAAACCGTCATCGAACCCATCGTTCTACCATTCCTAGACCGGCAAGGGAACTTGCTGTTCCAACAGGACAATGCACGTCCGCATGTATCCCGTGCCACCCAACGTCCTCTAGAAGGTGTAAGTCAACTACCCTGGCCAGCAAGATCTCCGGATCTGTCCCCCGTTGAGCATGTTTGGGACTGGATGAAGCGTCGTCTCACGCGGTCTGCACGTCCAGCACGAACGCTGGTCCAACTGAGGCGCCAGGTGGAAATGGCATGGCAAGCCGTTCCACAGGACTACATCCAGCATCTCTACGATCGTCTCCATGGGAGAATAGCAGCCTGCATTGCTGCGAAAGGTGGATATACACTGTACTAGTGCCGACATTGTGCATGCTCTGTTGCCTGTGTCTATGTGCCTGTGGTTCTGTCAGTGTGATCATGTGATGTATCTGACCCCAGGAATGTGTCAATGAAGTTTCCCCTTCCTGGGACAATGAATTCACGGTGTTGTTATTTCAATTTCCAGGAGTGTATAAAACCGAGCGAGGTGGCGCAGTGGTTAACATACTGGACTCTCATTCGGGAGGACGACGGTTCAAACCCGCGTCTGGCCATCTGTAGTTAGGTTTTCAGTGAATTCCCTGAATCGCTTCAGGTAAATACCGCGATGATTCCTGTGAAAGAGCGTGGGCCATTTCCTTCCCCATTCTTCCCTAATCCGATGGGATCGATGACCCCGCTATGTGGCCCCCTCCCCAGAATCAGCCAACCAACCGACAAATATAAAAACATGGGCATCCTTAGATTTTGCAGTGTTCAACATTTTGAAGCTTTTGCAGTGGAATTCATGGGAAGTCATGATATACTGGGCTCCTAGGAATTTCGTAATATGAATTTATGAAACATTTACATGATCTATTAAAGTTTTAGCTTTTAAACGAGATGGCTACCGTAATATTATGTTGACGTTATTATTTAAAAGTTTAGGGCAAATCTCTTTCACAGCTATAGTGAAGTTTCTTGTTAGACTGAGGTGACAAAAGTCATGGGACAGCGATACGTACCGATACCGACGGGGGTGGTATTGCGTACACAAGGTATGAAAGGGCAGTGCATTGGCGGAGCTGTCATTTCTACTGAGGTGATTCATGTGAAAAGGTGTCTGACATGATTAAGGCCGCACGACGGGAAAGAACGAACATTGAAAGTGGAATGTTACTTGGAGATAATGCAAGGGACATTCCATTACGGAAACGGTTAGGGAGTTCAATATTCCGAAAACCACCGTGTCAAGAGTATACCGAGAATACCAGATTTCAGGCATTACCTCCCATCACGGGCAATGAAGTGGTCAACGGCCGTCACTTAACGACGAAGAGAAGCGGCGATTGCGTAGATGTTGTCAATGCTAACTGACAAGCAACACTGCAAGAAATCACCGCACAAATCAATGTGGGACGTACGGTGAACACGTCCGTTAGGACAATGCGTTGAAATTTGATGTTAATGGGCTATGGCAGCAGACGAGAGACGCGAATGCGTTTTCTAACAGCACGACATGGCCTGCACCGCTTCTAATGGGCTCGTGACCACATCGGTTCGGTCCTAACAGACTGGAAATCCGTGGTCCGGTCAGATGCGTCCCGGTTTCAGCTGGTAAAAACTGATGGCAAGGTTCAAGTACACTGCAGACCTCACAAAGCCATGTACCCAAGTTGTGAAGAAGCCACTGTGCAAGCTGGTTGTGGCTCCATAACGTGTGGACTGTGTTTACATTACGTGGAACCGAGTATCGACTGGGTATCGTTATCTTATTGATGCAATAATTTACCAACAGCCGTATGTATTGTAGAAATTTATTTTATTTTATGAACTTCTATGCGCTGGTAGCGCAAGACTGGGGTAGGATGCTAGTATAAGTTTCTGGTGTTGGAAACGAACGAATCAATCTCCTGACGTATGTTGCATATTTCCTCTCAATAATGTCTTATGAAACGATTTTCTGGGGTAAAGCATCACTTAGAAAGAAAGTATTGATCGCATAAAAGCGAACAGTAAGAGTAATGTGTGGTGTCCACCCGCTCGTGTGTTGTGGGGTCGAATGGAGCGGCCAATTGCAAAAGACATCGCTCTAGCAATCCGGCGTTGGTGTGTGGGTCCCTTAAAAGGTTCTAACCCGCTCCACTCATGGATGGGACATGACGAGAACGACTGTTTATACGCCTCTGATCGAGATGATACTAGCTTCTCCACAATAAATACGCAGGAGGGTGAGGAATATGTGTCATTTCCTGTAATTTTTGCGCAAGAAAAATGGTTCAAATGGCTCTGAGCACTATGGAACTTAACATCGGAGGTCATCGGTCCACTAGAACTTATAACTACTTAAACCTAACTAACCTAAGGGCATCACACGCATCCATGCCAGAGGCAGGATTCGAACCTGCGACCATAGCAGTCGGGCGGTTCCGGACTCTGTCGCCTAGAACCGCTCGGCCACAGCGGCCGGCTTTGCGCAAGACCTCATGAGATACGTGGCACCTTTCTTCGAGTGTCTGTCGCCAGTTAAGATTTGTGAACATTTCTGTTGTGTTGTGTCGCCAAGCAGTCGTATAACAATTTGTACCTGCCTTCTTTGTATACACTGGTTGACCTTTGTTAATTCGACCTGATTTCAACACCACACACGCAGTAATAAAACTATACTTATGAGCTCGAAAAGTCGGGCTGCGCCTGTGAAACTCGGTTGCTTCTCTACATATTCGCGCTTCAGTGCGACGCATTAGACATATCTTTCATGTGGGGTTCTTTTGGCATCCTTCTTCCCTTGGTTAGCTTACCTCCCCAAATGCTTTTGTTTCCCTGGACATTCCTCTGGGTGTCAGTGTCTATGAATGACACTGTATGTTCCATAATACATGATAATTGACAACAAAGGATGTCCACACGAGAACTCTCTGATGTCCAAATACAATTAAGAATAGTGTGAGGAATAGGTACTTGCAGTTTGCGGCGTCATGTAAAGTAAGTCAAAAATTAATATGCATGTATACGGACTCCTTTCGTAATCCTTAAAATGTGTAGATGATATTCTGTCTCAACCCACTTGGGTACAAGCATATCTGCGGAGATTGCCAAGGTCACGAACGGACGAAAAATATGTCTTTCACATAACCCCGCAGGAGGAATTCCAGACGGATTATGTCTGTCGATGGCGTCCTATCCACCCTGCAGAAATTTTCGATCCGGAAAGCCACGAACATGTAAACTCCAGTGCTGTGGTGCACCAACCTGCTGGGTGCTCACATTTCGATGGAGGGAAAGAGGCGAAAAGAGCTACAGATTGTTGAAGCGTTACTGCTGTTACTGTAGCCGGCCGTTGTGGACGAGCGACTCTAGGCGCTTCAGTCCGGAACCACGCGGCTACTATGGCCGATGGTTCGAATCCTGCCTCGGGCAGGGATGTGTGTGATCTCCTTAGGTTAGTTAGTTTAAGTAGTTCTAAGTTCTAGGGGACTGATGACCTGAGATGTTGAGTCCCATAGTGCTTCGAGCCATTTGAACCATTTGTTACTGTAAAAGTAGGCTTCCGTGGCGGCTGTGACAGTCAACAATATTCGGCTGGGTATATGACCGCATATATGACCGCATTGTCAACGTGCAAAATTCTCGGACGTTTCGGCCACGGTTGCAAACAACCTTCCTCAGGGTGTCTTTGCTAACTGCTGAATGAGAGAAGTTTTTCACCAGTGGCAAGCAATTAACCCAACACCAAAACAGAATGTCTATTTCCACCAATGAAAGGAAATAGTGCAAACACCGGTAAAGGACGTCTAACACCACTCCTCTTCATCCTCAGTACCCTATCAGATTACGATAACTGCCTCATCCGCCAGTATCTAAGAACCGAAACTTCTCTAATTCAGAAGTTAGCAGAGAAACCCCGAGGAAGACCAGTTGCAACAGTGGCCGAAATATCGGCGAATTTTACACATTGATAATGCGGTCACATACCCAGAACAATTTTATTAGCGGTTCCTCTTGCTCTTTATTCGACGAAGAAAAATAGTCCAACTATGCTGTCGTAAGCAGCGACCACCACAAATCCAATTTATGCTGTCCTAGCATTTACATCTATTATCTACATGACTACTCTGTGGTTCATAACTACTTGGCTGACGATTCGTCGAATCACTTTCGGACTGTTTCTCTACCGTCCGCTCCCTAACAGCAGGTGGAAAGAACAAACATCTTTTCGTGCAAATTATTATCTCTCTTGCTTCATTACGATGGTCATTTCTTCCTATGTAGGAAGCACTCAAGTCCCCGAATACTGTCTGGGTTTTCCGAACACAGGCTGCGAATACTGTGCAGTTTAACCTTCCCACGTGTTGCTTCGTCTGAGAAAACAATATTTTCTAAATAGATGGGGTTCTGACCGAACCAGTTCACCATCTCCATAGTAAATCCCTGACGAAATTGCAAGTAGTTTCTCTTCAATATTTGCGTAATTTGAACCATGCAGACGAAGTCGTTCATGCAGAACCTTGTGAACTGTTGAGCTAAGGATGTTTAGCTCTAGTGATGCTGCCGGCTTGTGTGGCCGTGCGGTTCTAGGCCCTTCAGTCTGGAACCGCGTGACCGCTACGGTCGCAGGTTCGAATCCTGCCTCGGGCATGGATGCGTGTGATGTCAAAAAAAAAAAATGGCTCTGAGCACTATGGGACTTAACATCTATGGTCATCAGTCCCCTAGAACTTAGAACTACTTAAACCTAACTAACCTAAGGACAGCACACAACACCCAGCCATCACGAGGCAGAGAAAATCCCTGACCCCGCCGGGAATCGAACCCGGGAACCCGGGCGTGGGAAGCGAGAACACTACCGCACGACCACGAGATGCGGGCTGCGTGTGATGTCCTTAGGTTAGTTAGGTTTAAGTAGTTCTAAGTTCTAGGGGACTGATGACCACAGATGTTAAGTCCCATAGTGCTCAGAGCCATTTGAATCTAGTGATGCTCGGACAAGTAGCTTACATGAGTTTTGGAAGGTGTCTCTAATCTCATCTACCATTTCATCAGATATTCGGTTCAGAATCTGACTGCATGTTTAAACTCTCAGTCATACCAAGATTTAATCGTGTAACGCCTGGTGGCTCCTTTTGAGACTCACATCAGAAATGTCTTTCGACAGCAATTGATGATTTCGTTTTCGCATGCCACAGCACACATTGGGCTGTCTTTTGAGGGATAGTCGTTTCTGGTAATTAAATTGCGCCTGAAAGAAACAAAAGGGATCTTTTGGAAAAAAACAGTACACAAAAATTTCTGAGATCCTTTACATGATGCCGCAAACCACAAGTATCTACGTATCAGTTTTTTTAATTGCATGTGGAAATTAGGGAAGTTTCCTACGGATGTCCTGTATTTCTCATGTTGTATGGCAATAGTATCATATATTCCCAAGCGTAGAGTATAATATATTGTCTACATATCTTTAACTTCACATCGATCATATCCAAAGAGACCACGTGCCTGATGCAAATACAATAGACGCCAAAATTAGAGTATGATCATATTTTTAATCAGAGTCTCCCAAAAGCTGTCATGAACATTATCAAGCCAGTTTTTCGGACATTTGTCTTTTACTGAGATATTGAATAAATACCTTCATTCTTATGCGCAGGAAGAGAATGAGAAGTATTACAATTCTTGCCCTTAAATGTGAAGTTTCTTCGCACTGAGTGTAGGCGTTGACTCCTCACACAGAACCTCTTTAGTGCTAGTTGGGCTAACAAATACAATTCACACAACGAATACTTGCACGACCGGTTGTCTTTGTTGCTGATGAATGTTTAGGATCATGTGGTCGAAGTCCATGAGACTTCTTTGTTCCTGTCGTTTCGTTCAGAGCTGCTGTGGAAACTTTCAGAGGCGTTGTGTAAAGAAGGGACTTGGTAGAAATAACATATGATCGGCAGAGATAACCCTTGCCAAAGATAAAACTTGACCATCGAACTGTCGTCTATCAAGTATAAAATTATCTTTCGATTTCTTTAGAGCCAATATTCACGTATCACTAAGTGATATTGCTATTTAGTTGCAATTAAAATTGTCACCATGTTGATATACACTCCTGGAAATTGAAATAAGAACACCGTGAATTCATTGTCCCAGGAAGGGGAAACTTTATTGACACATTCCTGGGGTCAGATACATCACATGATCACACTGACAGAACCACAGGCACATAGACACAGGCAACAGAGCATGCACAATGTCGGCAGTAGTACAGTGTATATCCACCTTTCGCAGCAATGCAGGCTGCTATTCTCCCATGGAGACGATCGTAGAGATGCTGGATGTAGTCCTGTGGAACGGCTTGCCATGCCATTTCCACCTGGCGCCTCAGATGGACCAGCGTTCGTGCTGGACGTGCAGACCGCGTGAGACGACGCTTCATCCAGTCCCAAACATGCTCAATGGGGGACAGATCCGGAGATCTTGCTGGCCAGGGTAGTTGACGTACACCTTCTAGAGCACGTTGGGTGGCAACGGGATACATGCGGACGTGCATTGTCCTGTTGGAACAGCAAGTTCCCTTGCCGGTCTAGGAATGGTGGAACGATGGGTTCGATGACGGTTTGGATGTACTTGCACTATTCAGTGTCCCCTCGACGATCACCAGTGGTGTACGGCCAGTGTAGGAGATCGCTCCCCACACCATGATGCCGGGTGTTGGCCCTGTGTGCCTCGGTCGTATGCAGTCCTGATTGTGGCGCTCACCTGCACGGCGCCAAACACGCATACGATCGTCATTGGCACCAAGGCAGAAGCGACTCTCATCGCTGAAGACGACACGTCTCCATTCGTCCCTCCATTCACGCCTGTCGCGACAGCACTGGAGGCGGGCTGCACGATGTTGGGGCGTGAGCGGAAGACGGCCTAACGGTGTGCGGGACCGTAGCCCAGCTTCATGGAGACGGTTGCGAATGGTCCTCGCCGATACCCCAGGAGCAACAGTGTCCCTAATTTGCTGGGAAGTGGCGGTGCGGTCCCCTACGGCACTGCGTAGGATCCTACGGTCTTGGCGTGCATCCGTGCGTCGCTGCGGTCCGGTCCCAGGTCGACGGGCACGTGCACCTTCCGCCGACCACTGGCGACAACATCGATGTACTGTGGAGACCTCACGCCCCACGTGTTGAGCAATTCGGCGGTACGTCCACCCGGCCTCCCGCATGCCCACTATACGCCCTCGGTCAAAGTCCGTCAACTGCACATACGGTTCACGTCCACGCTGTCGCGGCATGCTACCAGTGTTAAAGACTGCGATGGAGCTCCGTATGCCACGGCAAACTGGCTGACACTGACGTCGGCGGTGCACAAATGCTGCGCAGCTAGCGCCATTCGACGGCCAACACCGCGGTTCCTGGTGTGTCCGCTGTGCCGTGCGTGTGATCATTGCTTGTACAGCCCTCTCGCAGTGTCCGGAGCAAGTATGGTGGGTCTGACACACCGGTGTCAATGTGTTCTTTTTTCCATTTCCAGGAGTGTATATCGATGATTCCTCTGTGTAGCTGTCGATAATACACTGAGGTGACAAAAGTCCTTGGATACTTCCTGGTATCATATCGGACCACCTTTCGCCCAGCATGGTGCAGCAGCTCGACAAGGCATGGGCTCAACAAGTCACTGGATGTTCCACGAAGAAATATTGAGCCATTCCGATTCTATAGCCATCCATAATTACGAAAGTGTTACCGCTGCAGGATCTGGAACTGACATTTCAGTTATGATCCATAAATTTTCGATGGGTTTCATGCCGGGCGATGTGGGTAGTTAAATCGTTCTTTCGAATTGTCCAGAGGGTTCTTCAAAGCAAACATGAATAACTGTGGACAGGTGACAAGGCGCATTGTCATCCATAAAAATTCCATCGTTGTTTTGGAACATGAAGTCTGTGAATGGTTGCAGATGGCCTCCACGTAGAGGAACATAACCATTTCCTGTCAATGATCGGTCCGGTTGGACCTGAGCGCCCTGTCCATTGCATGTAAACACAGTCCACGCCATTATGGAACTACCACCAGCGAGCACAGTGCGCTGCTGACAACCTGGGTCCATGCCTTCATGGGGTCTGCGCCACACTCGAACCCTACCATCAGCTCCTAGCAACCGATATCGAGACTCATCTGACCAAGGTACGGTTTTCCAGTCAACTATGGTCCAATCTAAATGATCACGATCCCAGGAGAAGCGCTGCAGGCGAAGTGGTGCTGTTAGCAAATCCATTCGCGTCGGTCGTCTGCTGCCATAGCCCGTTAACGCCATATTTAGGCGCACTGTCTTAATGGACATGTTTGTCGTACGTCCCGCATTGATTTCGCCGTTTATTTCACACAGTACTGCCTGTCTGTTAGCACGGACAAATCTACACAAATTTTGCTGCTTTCGGGTCTTTAAGTGATAGCCGTCGGCCATTGCGCTGTCCGCGGTGAGAGGTAATGCGTGAAATTTGGTATTCTCGGCACACTCGTGACACTGTGGATCTCGGAATACTGAATTCTCTAATCATTTCCGAAATGAAATTTCTCGAGCGCCTAGCTCCAACTACAATTCCGCATTTAAAGACTTAATTATTATAACGTCGGAAATAATGTCAGAAATCTTTTCACCTGAGTACAAATGATAGCTCCGCCCACGTACTGCCTTTTTATATCTCGTGTACTCTATACTGGCGCCATCTGTTTATATGCATATCGATATCCCATGACTTTTGTCAGCCAGTGCAATTAGTCATTGTAGGTATTATTTTGCTTCTGCTGCAGCTGTTTGTTTTCTTTTCGCTATTTCGCAAAGTCTTTTGTGTTGCTCCAGACGTGTATTCACACGTTTTTTGTTATAGTTTCAATGCAGATCTTAGCACACGGACACAGAATTTTATACAACTCGTATGCCGAGAGAGGAAGGCGATTATCCTTCATAGATCTGAGGACTATATATATTTTCTTTGTTGCTCTAAAATGGCGCCTGGTGATATATTTCTTTAAAACTTGCCATTGTGATTAGATTCTACAGATAGTTTCACTTTTCAAATTGGTTCAAATGGCTCTGAGCACTATGGGACTCAACTGCTGAGGTCATTAGTCCCCTAGAACTTAGAACTAGTTAAACCTAACTAACCTAAGGACATCACAAACATCCATGCCCGAGGCAGGATTCGAACCTGCGACCGTAGCGGTCTTGCGGTTCCTGCGGACTGCGGACTGCAGCGCCTTTAACCGCACGGCCACTTCGGCCGGCAGTTTCACTTTTGACACATGACAATTCGACAGCTGAGTTTTATGTTCGACAACGTTTATCTGTGCCCATCATTTGTAATCTTCCAGCCTGCCCCTTTATACTGTAGTTATTCGCTCTCCGACGTTAGGATTATCAGTAGAACCAGGAGCTCCTTTGAAGATAACCAATGCCGCTCTGAGAGAAGCGTCAGGAACGAAAAATTTTCATGGACCTTGTCCGTACAACCAGGGAAATTTACCGGTAACGAACAATATAATTGACAAATTTCAACAAAGATGATACGTTATTCTGGAAACTCGCCGTCTTTAATGGTGGTAAGTGCCTTCAGTATCCTGTCAGCCAACTGCGGGAACATGTTCCACAGATATATTTACTGTGAAACTGTTAAAATTTTGAATGACGGATTTGTTAAGAGAACATTCCGTGACTTCAGCGTATTTTTAGAAAATGAATTTGCATTACCTAGTATTAAGCTAGCCAACTGCGTTCCGACAGTGGTAACGTCGGTTCCAGTCATATCGCTGAAGTTAACCGCTGTTGGGCTTGGTTAGCACTTGGGTGGGTGACCTCCGGGTCAGGCGAGAGCTGTTGGCAAGCAGGATGCACTCACCCATTGTGAATCCAACTGAGGGGCTATCTGACTAAGACGTAGCGACTTCGGTGACGAAAGCTGGTAACGGCCCGGTGAGCGGTATGCTGCCCACATGATTCTCCCTAGCCGTATCCAGTGACGCCTATCGGCTGAGGATGACACGGTGGTCGGTCGTTACCGTTGGACGTTCCTAGGCGTGTTCGGAGGGGGTCAGGATTCTGTTATATGCAAGATTCGTATGTCATTTTAGAGAGAAAAATCTTTAATACTTTAGTACACAAATAACTGGTCAAGTGCGAGGAATCGGGCACTGACGGTTCCTTACAAACTTAACTATGTTTATAGGTGACAATAACAGTCTTAATACACCAATGAATTACAGGTACTGGGTGCGAGTGGACCGTGATTTAAATCACTGGGTAAAACTGAAAATTTGTGCCAGATCGGGACTCGAACTTAGATCTTCTGCTTACTAGCCAGATATTGTGACAAATTTTTTTTCTGCTCGGGGCGGACGTCGTAAGACATCCGTTTATGTTCGTTGTTGATCGATTAACTCAGTTTTTTTTATTACAGAAGGCAGCTAACCCTCTGACCGAACACGCTGAGCTACCGTACCGGCTGACCAATTAGCCACCCAGCCATCCTGATCATCGCAACTGTGCGAACCACCGTAGCACGCCCCCTGTCACGTCGAAATTCTCAAGTTATCCACATACTACTAAAGCAGTGCCCCTTGCCCATTATTCTCATTACTCGCGGCATGTTTCAGGTTCACGTAAGAGCATCTGCCTAGTGAGAGGCGACCCAGGTTCGAATCCCGGTCCGGCACAGGTTTTCCACTTTCCTCACTGATTTGATTTAATGCCCACGCGGAGCCGATATCTGCAATTACTTTGTGTATTAATTCACAGTGGCTGGTGGATCAAAATAGTGGCTGTTCCTTTGGACATGTCCGAGAAAACACAAACCACATAAAGACAATAATAATTTTATGTGGTTCAAAGGTCTGGTGCAAGTGTTTCTATTGGGCGTCACCTCGGCGACCTGCGTCTCCATACCCTAACTCAGCAATCTGATTCGATCTGACCGTCTGTTGAGTATTCGATCTGTTGCTGAAACTGTAGGATTTGACAGAGAATGTGGAAGGCAAATTTTAATTACCCGTAACCAATTTAACATCAGGAAAGTGTGTGAGGCACGGCTGCAATAAATTCTCACGATCGAACATAAAGAAACTCCTGTAAATGTTTGTTCTGATACTTTGAATACCAATGAAAATGATCCTAATTTCTTGGAAAGAGTGATAACAGGTGAGGAATCTTGCTGTTTTCACTTATGATCCAGAAACTATGCGTCCAGAAGCTATGCCTAGCTTTATCGAGAGCAAAAACGTTCGAATGAGCAAGTTCAAACGTTGATGATTATTTTTTTCGATATGCTTGCAATTACGTATCTTCATTGGGTTCCTGAAGATCGTATTGTTAACCGACATTACTACCTTGAGGTACTTGCTCAACTCCGTGAGAAAATGAGAAAGAAAGGAACCTGACTGTGGAAGAATAAGTCTTAGGTTCTGGATCAAGACAGCGCACCGTCTCATGCCGCATTGTCTGTTAAGAGGTTTGTAGTAAACTGCAGCATCCCAGCGTTACATTATCCACATTATTCGCCTGACGTTGCATCGTGTGACTTATTTATTCCCCAAGGCCACATCTGCTTTAAAAAGATCAAGATTTCAGTTTGTAGAAGGAACGAAAGAGAAAGCCGCACGCGTCATCAAGTAGCTCACCGAGGAAGACTTGCAGTACTGTTTCCATCAAACGGAAAGTTCACATGAACATTTTAGGGATGGAGGAGGGAAGTATAGCCTGGGTGATAATAACTAAATACGAGGGCGGTTCAGAAAGTAACCTCCGATTGGTCACAGTGCGGGTTGTGGGGGGAGTAGCGACGCCATCTGTGCGTTCACGCACTCAACAGGTCAGTCGGCATCAAGCTGTGGTCGAGTGAACGTCGTACCTGCGCTAGTTTAGTTTTTGTGGCAGTTTGAAATGTGTGCTGCAATAGAAAACCCCGCCAAATGTGAAGTGCGTGCTGTCATAAGGTTTTTTTACAGCCAAAGGATATTCTGCAGCAGCTATTCATCGTGAGCTTTGTGCCGTGTACGGACCAAGAGTTATGAGTGAAGGAGTTGTCCGTGAATGGGTACGTTTATTTAAAAGTGGACGAGAAAACGTTGCACGATAACGCCCGTCCTCACTCTGCTCGCAGAACAACGGCCCTTCTTGAGTCCTTCAAGTGGGACGTTATCAACCATCCACCTTACAGCCCAGACCTGGCGCCAAATGATTATCACCTCTTCATGCATTTGAAGAAATGGCTCGGGTCACAGCGGTTTGATGACGACGAAGAGCTCAAAGATGCGGTCACAGGCTGGCTCCAGGCACAAGCGGGTGATTTTTATGCAGAAGGAATTTCAAAGCTTGTGAAGAGATACGATAAGTGCCTCAATCGCTATGGAGACTATGTAGAAAAATAGTGCAAAGATGTAGTTGTAAGATGTATATATTAAAATATTTTTATTTAACTTGGTGTATTTTTTTAAATCAACCGGAGGTTTTACAGCAACAGACTCGTTATTTCATAGCCACGCCTCGTATATCAGCTTGTCAATAGTGATTTTCCATATGTTCCTTAGAAAAAAAAGCTGAAATGTTGCTTATGGTTCCCGTCCCTTGTTCTGTCGTCTTTATCTTCTGAATTAAAAATTAAGACAGCACTACACTGAAACGTGTAGCCGAACCAACAGACTAAGGATACATCGATCTAATAACAAAAATATTATGGCTAATGGTCCGCCTGTTTAGTTGGGTGGTAATGTGCTTGTCTCCCGTGCAGCGGGCCCGGGGTTCGACTCCCATCCGGATTGCAGATTTTCTCCACTCTGGGACTGGGTGTCGTGTTGTCCTCATCATCATTTCATCCTCATCACCAGCGCGCAAGTCGCCCAATGTGGCGTCGACTGAAATAAGACTCGCACTTGGCAGCCGAACGTCCCCGAAGGGGGCCTCCCTGCCAAATATGCCATACGCTCATTTCATTCTTTTATGGCTAATGGGATTGAAGTGCTCGTTTCTAATAAAATAAGACAATATTTTCACAATTTGATTTGAGCGACAGGTTCATTACGGCAGATTATTTACAGTGGCATTTATGGTTCATATGGCTCTGAGCACTATGGGACTTAACTTCTAAGGTCGTCAGTCCGCTAGAACTTAGAACTACTTAAACCTAACTAACCTAAGGACATCACACACATCCATGCCCGAGGCAGGATTCGAACCTGCGACCGTAGCGAACGCGCGGTTCCAGACTGTAGCGCCTAGAACCGCGCGGCCACACCGGCCGGCTACAGTGGCATGTAAATCAAGATGCTAACTCGCGACACCTTCTTATCAAACTGAACATTGTAAATTATCCGACTGTAACAGGAGTCAATTAATGAACACTGTAATTAATAATAAAAAAAAACGTAGAACAAGCGACGTGTGTTTCAGACTATGCCTGAGTATCCGCATAAGGTCCCAGGGCAAAAACAAAGACATTTCATCGAAGAGTAAGTATGGTTAAAAGAAAATGTTACTTCATCATATTTGCCTCACATGTTTAGTAAATAGTAGGCTTATAGGTTGTAATATTAAAGTCACTGCAGCAATACAGTATTATTAATTAAAGTTGAAAGCAATAAAGTTTTTCGCTAAGAAGCTACCTCAGAACAATATATTTTGAGGTAAAAGGTAAATACGATTTTATGCCTAGACATGCGAAAATCGCGAGTTTCGTTTAAACCTTCTTAGACTACATCAAAAAACGATCAAAAATTATGTTAAAACCGTCATTAAATGAAGCAGATGAAACCATAAAATCTACGAATTAAAAACAATACCTGTCTTTTGATAATTGTGTGTTCTAAAGCTGTCAACTTGACGAACGGAGAAGTAGTTGTCTTTGTTTGCTGCCTGAAAAATGTGTGTATTACATGCAAATTAATTTTTATATATGTAATACAATTATAAAGAAGTTGAAATGGAAAGTGGAACTACTTGAGAAAGAGAATATCAGCCACAACCATTCCTCGAACGAGAACTGATCGTTCCTGGAGTGAGGACAGGCCACGACCGTTCGTGCAACATCGGCCGACCGCTCGCTGAAATAGGACCGACCGCGACCGTTCCAGGAACGAAAGCTGGAACGAGGGCTGGCTGCGACCATTCCTGGAACGAGATTAGACGGGAATGGTGAACGACTGTTCCTTAGAACGTTCACGTTAGTGGACCATTCCTTTGAATCTGTTCGATTGTGAACTACCCACCTCTAGTAAGCATCGTAATTTTTCGACTACAGTGCTTTCATTCTCATCTCAGAATGTTATTGTGTTCCAATTTAAAACGTTAAAATAATTTATGGCAGTCCAGTTGCTAATATTTTGCAAGACTGATCTGAATGACCGTCTTGTGTTCAGCTACACCAGGAGAAAAAAATTATCTACGCCCCTGACTGAACCATAAGAAGACAGATGAAAAGAGAGCTGAAGTATGTGACATGAACCTTCCTTAGAGAGTTGGCTGGATAAACTTTATCGATAAAAAGACGAGTGGTGACATTCGATCTATAACAAATATGTAAAACATAACTGACACAATACAACAGAAAAAGAATACATAAACCATATGCCAGATGCAAAAATCACTAAAGCAATGAGACAATATAAACCAAGAGGCAAAAGTTCTTTAGGAAGACCAATGCAGAAATGATTTGACAGTTCTGAAGGAAACTAAACAGACAAAGTCCAACCCCTGATGTAGATGATGATGATACTCGTCATATGAAAAACTACTGAAAGTCCCGAAACACTTCTACAAAAACTAACATTTACTACAGCATTTTTCTTCCTTGTATTCGGCACCAAAGTGCAATAGAATATTTATTAGATCACCAAAGTCATTAGAATTATTTGCAAGTACTGAAGTGTGAGTGCAAACCATGGTTTCCTTCCAAGCCTCCTCTGCAGTCAAGCATCTGAAGATGCAGTGCCTTGTACACGTTCTCCTTGTACCTACATGGCGTTTTCGCTCTGTGCTTATCGTTTGCACTCATTGATTTTCAAGCACTATATTCGGGAGTCCTTTCTATGGTCAGTATTGTTATAGTAATATTGGTGGATCCCAAAAATTGCGCCTTTCTTATACAAACTCCCACTATCAGAGCTTTGGACATTTATTAACACTCAAAACAGATCACAGATCTCTGGCGTAAGTCACATGTTACACTGTTTACAACAAACAGTCATATATACAATTTTATCTTTCTCATTTATATTACAATTTTTCCCCAAACGCTGCCGCGAAACATAGCTGTACAGATGGTCGCACTTAGTCGTCAATAGTTGACAAGCAGTTTTTCGTACCCAGATCGCAAGCAGACATCTTTCATTATGGATGTTATGTGTCAGCATTCAGACATAGAATAACTACTTTCGCTAGAGCCTGTGATAGTCTTTATATTAATTTTTGTAAGACGTAAGATTCACTCCGGTAAGCGAAGTACTTCTTTCGTTATTAACCATTCAAGATAAAAACCTGATATTGTTCTCATAATGCTTCTATATTTGTTGTGAATCCGTAAACTGCCTAAATGTGTAGTGTTTAATTACATAGATAGCAAAGAAGACGCTGAAAGAGAGCAATAACACTTAAATGTGTTCTGGATGAATCACGTGAAAAATGGTCTACAGGAGTATGTGGCTACAATACATTTCCAGAGGAGAAAGTCAGGAAAGAACGGCAGTTACGTGTTCAATAACGAGAAAAGTTCAGCGAAAGTAATTGACGTGGTGCAAGAAGTTGCTGCAGCGGACAGTTAAGGAAAGTCAGCTCGAGGAAAATGACAATGGAAGCACATAAAAGAAAAGACCTCGACTGGGAGGATAGGACAGTTTCCGCCTTAAGAGATGACACCGCTGGATTAGAAAGCAGGAAATAGCAACACAGTGGCGGAAGACACTGTCGCGTCCGGATATGCACAAACCGAAGTCATATTTCAGTAATATCATAGAAAATGTAGAACATTAACATGTAGCCTTAGACATGACTATAATGTTATCGAGGCAGAATTGTACTATATCAGGAAGTCGTCTTATTTGGACAGTACGATTTCAAAACACGAGGCCGAAGATTTTTTTTAAACACCCCCTTAGTTGTACATCCGTCTTACTAAAGATGTAAGTTATGCGATGCAGAACTCGCATAACTTTCATTTCAGCTCTGCTTTCGACGGGTTGATCTTCGTATACATTTGTCGGTTGATCTGGCATCAATACAACGGTTGCCCAGAAAGTAATGCTTTGCAATTTTTTCTTCAATAGTTCTTTGTTGAACATGATGAGAATTACGCACACGAAAGAATGGTGTTTTATCTACACACCCTATTTTTCCTCGTAATCTCCCTCCAGTTCTGCGGCCTTCCTCCAGCGCGAAACAAGGGCGTGTCTGCCCTGTCTTTACCAGTCCTTGTCCTGGTGGTGGAGCCAGTGCTTCACAGTGTGAAACACCCCCTAATCGTCCTCAAAATGTCTTCCATGAATGGCAACCTTTAATGGCCCAAACAAGTGGAAGTTAGAGGGGGCTAGGTCAGGTGTGCCAGGTGTGACAGCCGTGGATGGTCTCCCGACCGCTGCAAATCGTGGAGCTCCACCGGTCCATTTTCCGATGACCTCACCCTCCGTGCCCAAGCGACTAACGGTACTTCTGTCGACAGCAGATGCTCCATAGACTTTGTGTAAGCGTTTGTGAAGATTCGCCACAGTTTCTTTCTCTGCAGTGGTAAATTCAATGATGGCCCGTTGCTTGTGACGTACAGTCGTGGACAAAACGAGCGAGACCCCTCGCCTTTTCGTTATGCTGATCCGCACGGCTTTAAAGTATGCTACACAGCATAACAGGCAAGGCGACGAAGTGCTACCAACATACTATGCGCAGGCGTGAAATTGACAAACTATCTGAACTTTTTTAGACTGTATTCCATAATTTGTAAGACTATATTAATGCTGATTAGTGTGTTAAATACAACACGTAAACATAAGACAGAACTGAAAGAAGAAACGCTAATTTGTATGAAACGGACGAATAAAAATGAATTTCAGCTTATCCAGATAACAGACAAAGAACCCCAGACCGCTACGAATTAGCAAAATATTATCCGCATTCGCCCGCGAAACGGTCTGTGTCAACGTTCAGACCAGTCATACTGGATTACCATTGCTGACCTACCATGAAAGTGTGCAAATTTAGCAATGCGTGAAGATTCATAACGAAATTCACTTAAACATCATTCAGTGCCACACTTAAGTCAATTCCATTATTGACAGAAGCGGAAAAAGGAGGCAGTATCATGTATGAAATTCTACAAGAGTGTCATATTGACATCCACAGAGCGCCAGTACAGAATAAAGGTAGCGATAAATCGTATTGGGTGCGCGAGAATTTCTTAAAATTGCTTTACTGATATTCTACCTGCCTCCATAGAGATTAGAACCGAAAACAAACCAGACCTTCCTTTCACTATGCTAGCAGACAACCTAGGCAAACAGCCCTCTATTATTACCCCAGACATGAACAAGCCAGCAATTTCGCAATAAAAATCTGCAGTTTCTGTTGCATAGAGCTTTCTGGACTCAAAAACATGAATTTTCTTCCTTTATGTCACCACTTATGCGACAATCACTCGGGATGATTATCGAAATAACAAATTACTGTTATTAGAGAGTAAATTTTGTAGGATAATTCTGCACCACCCCAGGAAATAAACGGCTACATAGCTGCCAAACGTATTCTGCATTGTTTCGAATTCTCCACTAGACTCGCCACAGCCAGAAAACGTTCATTAGCAGAAGTGTTTCTTAAGCTAGCTAGCAATGAGAATGTTCGTACTTCTAAAACGCGGTGGCATTAATACTGGGATGTGAATTACCACGTGTATAGGCAAATACATTCTATTTGCATTCCTGTAAACGTGATTTGGATCGAAAACGTAGCTACGACTAATATGCTTATGTATCGACAGCAACTAGAACATTTCGAATAAAGAGTAGCGGGTGTTATTTATGCGGCCCTCATCTTCAGTGTTTTCGTTGTTAGGATTTCGTCACCTAAACCGGTAAAAACGGAACCCTACTAGTCTCACTTTCTTGACCGTCTATCGGTCTACCCAACCCTTAAAACCCGTTTACCTCCAGAACGGGTGGACATAATAAGCGGAAATGTATCGCACTTCTTGCTGTAACCGGTCCCTTGCTGGTGTAAAAAAGTGAGCTTCTATGTCAACGCAATCAAAAGATACGACGGTTTATGTAAAGAAAATTTACGCGAAAGGTCAAAAAATGGCTTCAAGAACTATGCGACCTAACTGCTTAGGTCATCAGCCCCTAGACCTAGAACTACTTAAACCTAGCTAGCCTAAGGGCATCACAGACATCTATGCCCGAGGTAGAATTCCAACCTGCGACTGAAGCAGCCGTGCGGTTCGTCACTGAAGCGCCTGGAACCGCTCGGCCACCGCAACGCGGCCAAACCCTACTCACCTCATGTGTAATGATAATATATACTGTCTAGTGAGGATAAACTGTATTCTCCAGCAACTCAGATCATTTGATCACGGAACTTTTACGAAGCTACATTCAAACTTTGTCGAAGTCGTCTGCAATATCCATTACAAACACCCTAGGAACTTCGTATGCGATATCCACTTCTGAAGACGCTGGCAGATACTGCAGTACTATAACAAGTAGGTGGGAACTTATTGTTATTGGTCCATGCATGACACTTTATTTCAATATCACTTTAACGCGCCTAGGTGTTCGTATATGGCTGAAATTAATGAACAAAAAGTAAATAAACAGTAAACAACTTCGATGTTCAGATCAAGTGAAAGTCACATGTCGTAATTACAACATAATTTCGTTGTTACATCTACATGACTACATCAACAGGATTTCTTTGCAATCCGGACTTACGTGCCTGGCAGAAGGTTCGGATTATTTCTCTACCGTCCCACTCATTAACAGTGTGCGGGAAAAGGGACCACTTAAATCTTTTCTTGCGAGCCTTGAATTACATTATTACTATGGTTTCTTCTTGTGTAAGTACCCTAGGAAATAATGTTTTGGCATTCAGAACATATGGTGGTGATTGAAATTTCGTGAAAAGATCTCGTGGCAACGAAAAACGCATATGTTTTCATGAAAGTTACCCCAACTCGATTATCAAATCTGGGATCCTCTCTCCCCTATTTCGTGACATTACAAAGCGTGCTACCGTTCCTTGGACGTTTTTGCGTGCACAGTCAATCACGTCTGTCAAGGATATTATAGCAGTGGACGGACAAACGTAGTGTAGGCAGTGTTTTCAGTTGGCCTGTTGCGTATTCTTAGTGTGCGGCCAATAAAACGCAGTCATTCGTTTGCCTTCCCCACAAAAGTATGTTTTCGATCTTTCCAGTTTAAGTTTTACTGGGTACTGAGATGAACTGACAGTGCTTCGACTTGTGTTTTGTCATGTAACCGAAAGTTAATTATTGTTATTGGACGCAGCTTTCGTGTTTAATGTATTCCTCAGTCAACAACAGTAGACTCCTCGTACACCACACATAACTGTTTCAAAGTATTAAATTGTTACTGATCTTACCATGTTGCAGTGGTCATCTTAACTTGCCGTTTTGAAAAAAAGGAAAATATTTTAGCGAAATGTAGCAACTAAGAAGCGGAGTATCCAAACAAACAAACGTTTCCGGTTTAAGTAGTTGCAGTAGGTCTACTACACAGTAACGTAAATTAGGAGCAAAGTCCATAAGTAGATCCTCATCAGGAAAACCAGCCCTCATAATGCAAAGTGCAACTACAACAAAGAAAGTTTCCAAACATGTCAATGAGTAGTCGAGGAAAGTGGACGCATTCTGTCTACTGAATCCCACCGCACGCAATTTACGAGGGGGCACGCCAAGTGTCAGACCCCGATCTTGCTTTTAACTACGCTCATTGAAATAGGGGACAAAATAAGCTTAAACTCTACCGCTTCTGAGAAAACGACGGTCAAAGTGTTCAATGCGTTGTTGCTATAGTGTAGATACCGCTTAGCGGTTAAGGATTCAACTGAAGCGGTGGCTCTGCGGCTACCATAGCGACTTCGGAACTTTGCGCTGCGAGTTCGAAACCCGGTTTTTCCTTTTTTCCCCCCTCACTCTCTGAATTATCTACGAATGTTTATTCCAATTTATGATGAAACACTGTTGTCGTTATTCGTCAGTTAATTTACTGTGTAAAGAAATAAGTTAAAAAGGGAACACACAGTGCGTAGTGGGGCGATCACTCTGTTGTAGAAATAATTCAGAAGCCAAGATCGCTTAAATACTGTCTACTGGATAACCGGTTTCAACACACTAAAGGTGCCATTATCGGATCTAAATGTAGATTAACATTGATAAACCATTTGGATATAACGATACATGAGGCAGACGAGATGATTTTATATCAGCTTGTCTCATTCGTTTATTATTTTTTTAATTCATTAATTACACATAAAGTTAATTGTCGAGTAATGACAACATTATTTCAACATAAATTAGAAAAAAAACATTCGAAGATAATTCTGATAGAGAGGCAGGAAAATAAAATAATTAAAAAACCCAATATGGTCTCGAACACGGGAATCAATGCTAAGAAGGAACGACGGTAGCCACTGAGCCACCGCTTCAATTGCGTTCTCGGCTGCAGAAGGTATCTACACTAGAGCAACAGCGCGTTGATAACTTTGGCCGTCGTTTTCTCGGAAACGGTCGAGTGTCTGCAGATAAGCCGAAACACAAGTTCGCTTATTTTGTCCTCTCCTTCACTGACAAGGGGAGGCCGCCAATTGTGAAATTCAGATTCGATTCATACTGCGCATAATAAAAGCTCATGGCCAGAGGTGTAATGTGGCAAAGCACCAAGATGCACTTCTCAGCCGTTGTCGAGAAAATCGAGTTAGAAGAAACCGCTTCGGTGAAATACTCTCTCCGATTCATAATTTTCTACAGCGTCGTGGTGCAGCGGTAAGCGCTCGAGTTCGTAATCCGAAGGTCGGCGGATCGAATCTCGCTCCATGCAACTTTTTTTTTTTAGTATTTGTTTTTTGTAATTCAAATGTGTGTATAAACACACACACACACACACACACACACACACACACACACACACACACACACACATATATATATATATATATATATATATATATATATATATAATTCCCGGCAACAGGTTGCAACAATTATGGATATAATAAGTTGTTGAAAGTCGTTTGTCGTGGAAAAACTGGGGACTTCGAACATCATTATGTTTTCCGCAAACAAATTTGTATTTCACAAATGTTATTAATTGTCTTCATAATGTTAACCACGTATAGTTAGCGGAAGACGTAGAAACGATATTCCGAAACGAATACGTATAGCGTAAGTCAAACGTTCGAATTAGAATAGAAACCCCACGAACACAAATTTGCTGTGGCAGGTATGAAATATAAACTCCGTTAATCGCTCGTTACACTTGAAGGACAGATGTTGAATGGGCCGAAACGAGCCGCCGCATAACAGCGTAGTTGCCTGCTAACTTCGAAAGAAGGTAGATGCGGTCCCTAGCACAACTTATAACACCGTCGAAAATCAGTGCGGACGTGAGAGCTTTGGTACACCCTGTTAAACAAACGGTAAAATGGAGGCGGTACAATTGGAGAGAGATCCGCCTTCACCAACATGCATAAGCAATTCATTAATAGTTTATATATATATATATATATATATATATATATATATGTATATATATATATATATATATATATATATATATATATATGTATATATATATATATATATATATATATATATTTGAATTACAAAAAAATAAAAATAATAAAAAAATGTTGCATGGCGTGAGATTAGATCCGGCGACCTTCGGATTACGAACTCGAGCGCTTACCGCTGCGCCACGACGCTGTAGAAAATTATTAATCGTAGAGAGTATTTCACCGCAACGGTTTCTTCTAACTGTCGATTTTCTCGACAACAGCTGAGAAGTGCATCTTGGTGCTTTGCCACATTACACCTCTGGCCATGAGCTTTTATTATGCGCAGTATGAATCGAATCTGAATTTCACATTTGGCGGCCTCCCCTTGTGAGCAAAGTTTCGGGACAATCAGCCTATGACACTTGGCGAGTTCCCCTCGTTCGTCGAGTCGCTTCTTACGCCCGGCGAGAATTATGTATGCCTCCGAGTAAACTGCGCCACCTGGAAACACGGCGAGCGGGGATAAACACGTTTTCCTTCTTATAAGGCAACCCTCTACAGATAAAATTCATGAAGTGTTCTTCAGGTTGCCTCAGATATTTCAGAAATGTTTCTTGCGTCAGGCCTGCCGCATATGCAAAACGTAAACATTTCATTTCATGTAATATTTATCAGGATAAGACATGACAAGAGTGGACCAGTCCCTTCTGAGAAAAATTAGAGATTTTAAGTTGCTCCACTATGTAATGACACGGGTATGGGCTTGCGATCTCTCTTTTATGCCATCGATTTCCGTGTTACACATACTTGGCCACTGCGTTGTGGCTGCCATCGTGGAGGAGGCAGTCTGTTTCCTGCCAGCGCTGTTTCCGCAGCCAATATTAACCGCGACGAATCATTCAGTCAACGCTAAATGGCCCATCTGGCTGAGGCAGACAAGGGCGCTATAATAGAACTCCATGCAGAGGGATCTTCAAATGCCGACATAGCAAGAACTATGGGTCTTCACAGGTCGACGGTAGCCAGGTGGATCAGACGAAAGGAAGAGAGTGGTAACTTGAATGGGAGGCCTCATGGCCGACGCCGCAAAACAACAGCAGCTCAGGATCAGCAGATACGCCGTTTCAGTGAGAACCACCCATTTGTCAACGCACGACAAATTCAGCAAACTTTGGGTCCCAATATTAGCAGTAAGACCGTCACTCCTCGTGTAAGGGAAGGTGGACTGAGAGCAAGAAGCGCTGCTGTGAAAGAGACATTGACTGTTTCCCAAAGAGAAGCTTGCCTTGCTTTTGCTACTGAAAATGGCGACAAACCTCTCCAGTTTTGGAGGCGAGTGATTTTCACGCACCAAAAAGTTTTCTCTACGGCATCATCCGGAAAAGTACTAGTTTACCGGCCTAAATGTGCTAGGTATAATCGAAAATATATTTACAGTTGCCGAAGGAGTGGCAGGTTGTCGGTGCCGGCCGGTGTGGCCGTGCGGTTCGAGGCGCTTCAGTCTGGAACCGCGTGACCGCTACGGTCGCAGGTTCGAATCCTGCCTCGCGCATGGATGTGTGTGATGTCCTTAGGTTAGTTAGGTTTAAGTAGTTCTACGTTCTAGGGGACTGATGACCACAGATGTTAAGTCCCACAGTGCTCAGAGCCATTTGTAGTCGGTAACGGTATGGGCGTGGATATCGGCCGAAGGGTGTGGGCTCCTGTGGGAAGTGGAAGGAAGATTCGATGCGCGCAATTACATATCAATTCTGGAGAACGTGATGTTGCCTGCTGTGGCAGCAAGATTTGGCGATGATCAGATCATGTTCCAACAAGATCGCTCGTCTATTCATATGGCACGTGTGGTTAAGAGGCGGGTCGACGACCATAGTAATATTACTGTAACGGAATGGCCACCTAAAGGAGCTGACACGAATCCCATTGAGAATATCTGGGCAGAAATGGTCAGAGTAATACGAGAAAAGGGCAGTCACCGTCGACTCGCCGACAGCTTTCTGATGTGATTCATGACGCTTGGAATGAGTTACTTGAATCTCCTAGTTATGTGGCTCGAGTTGTGGGCTCAATGCCCAACAGACTTCGAGCTGTTGAGGAAGCCAAAGGAGGCTTCACCAATCAGCTGTTTCAAGCTTTGTTTCTTTCTTCTTCGTCTTTTTTTTTTTTTTTACTTACAGACGTATATTTTATATAATTTCAAGGAAACGCAGTAAATGGAATGTGGACTGATTTTTGAGGCTTCATTTTGTGACGGCTAAACAGTGCTGCATCATGGGACCCGCTATTTGTCCACATGTGGCTGAACATCAGAGGTGTAAAAAATTTTGAGGTGCCGAAGTTCTCTGGAAGAATAACGTCTTTTAGACAAGGAGATGATTTTTAGTTCATTTCATTTTAACCATTTACACTATGATTTGACATTCTAATCTTTGATTTCATTTTATTATTATGTATCTTTTCTCCAGTGAAAGTCAACGGTAGTAAGTTTCAAGATATGAAGAATAACTGGAAGTTTCTAATTTGTGGAAAGCGTATTTAACAGTTAATATTTTCGACAAATCTGTAGTTATAGGACATATTAAGAAGCGAGTCAAAAATGGCATTGTGGAATGATCAGGTTGGTCTCTAAAGGGTAACGACGATAAAATAGCAAATATGAAACTATGGGTAACAACTATTGTTGATGGTGAGGAGCCATAATCGATATGTCACTTTTCCGTAATTGTATTTCTGAAGTTTATCGTCAATCCTAGGACTGACACCGATACTCTGTTTTACGTAAAGAATACAACCTTCAAAATTTATTTAGCAGCGCAGAATATTAAATCACAGTTTATAGATCAGGAACCTAATCCAACTGCCTTTAATTTTATTTTCACGGATGACATTGAGACAGTAAATAACAAGAGAAATAAGAAAACTCTCAGAATCAATATAGAGAATTCAAGTATCATGTGAATTCAAAAGTTTGCTATAATAGCGATTAATTGCTTTTTACAGACCCCTTCATGCCTACGTTTTCCGTCAGACAGACAATGTTTGAAACTAGGACTAACGAGGTAAACAATTTTTCCACAAATTGTCAAATTGGAAGTCGTAGAGCCAGTTACATAAATTACGATGACAACAAACGTTTTTCAAGTAAACTGATCACAGGAGGCATCCAACGCATTTATTGTGAGTTACATGCACAGTATGTAAACTGGCAACGCCACCAACACACAATACCACTAACAAGGGAACATCCCCATCGCACCGCCCTCAGATTTAGTTATAAGTTGATACAGGGGATCGGCCTTGAAAAACTGAACACAGATCAATCGAGAAAACAGGAAGAAGTTGTGTGGAAGTATGAAAAAAATAAGCAAAATATACAAACTGAGTAGTCCATGCGCAAGATAGGCAACATCAAGGATAGGGTGAGCTCAGGAGCGCCGTGATCCCGTGGTTAGCGCACGCAGCTGCGGAACGAGAGGTCCTTCCGTCAAATTTTCCCAGGAGTGAAAAGTTTAATTTTTATTTTCAGACAATTATTATCTGTCCGTCCGTCCGTCCGATGCGAGGTAACCGCGCCGTAGTATGATGACGCTACACCTAAAAAACATCGAAAGACATGACGTCAGTCGACTATAGCGCACGGAAGAGAGAGTATTCCTGCTAATGAGGCTCCCTGGCTGGCAGTTAACTGTTCGCTACTTTGGACGAGAGTGCATTAAATACGTGCGATGCATTGCGTGGGCAATATGAATCCAGCAAATATAGCTCGTGACTCCAATAACAATGTCAATGAATATTTTCCGAACTGTAAGGCATCGGAAAGTTCCTTAAGGGATCGAACGTTTGTCGAACATTTGTATGATTATTTCCTACATTTGTTGAATAACAGTACGTGTGGTGATGATTGTCTGAAAATAAAAAAAATCAAACAACTAACCCGAGGAAAGCCTTAAACCAACGACCTCTCGTTCTGCAGCTCCTCACGCTAACCACGCGACCACTGCGCTCCCGTGCTCAAGCTATCCTTGATGTTGCTTATCATGCACACGGACTACTCAGTTTGTTTGGTTTGAATATTTTTTTCATAGGTCCACACAACTTCTTCCTGTTTTTCGAATGATCTGTGTTCAGTTTTCAAGGCCTATCCACTGTGTCAACTTATAACTAAATCTGAGGAGGGTGCGATGGGGATGTTCCCTTGTTAGCTATGAAACAACTGTAGCAAAACGGAGCATCCTCGTTATCCATGTGATGGATAAGACGACTAATTCGCAACATAAATGTCAATGTAAGCATCAGTTTCTGTTGGAACGTGCTTCCCGGACCAAATAACATACATTTCCTACGTCTTCAATGCGAATCATGTAGCAAATGTAATTTAAAGGACATAAAAATATCGAGTGAATTTACTAAAATAATTATGAACCACTTGAATTTGCATTCAACAGGCAATGTTCAGAAGTCTGGTGTAGGAGTACTGCATGCTCTAATTCGAAACAACAAAAATCAACAGAGTAACTATTATTGAACGTCATCAGGTCACTCATCGAGCATTTCTATGCAGTACTGTTACTGGTGACGTGTTATGATGCCTTTATCGTTAACTTCCTAAGAAGAAATGAAAGGCTGAGCCCCACCAAAAGACGTAAACTCGAGGAAAGAGTTGCGTGAACATATTATTTTACATCTGATAAATCCAAAAGTGTGTTTTGGGCTACGAATTCTGCCCCCAGGGTGTGTGCAACACAGCTGGAATTTGTTGCCAACAACTGAGACACCTTTCGGTCACAGTGTAAGAAAATCGAGCAACAAAACTACATCACCTGTGCTACTGCATGATAACGCACTATGTTGATTCGAGAAACAAAACTATCCAGGAGATTGATAGGAAAGTCGTCTCTCAGGCACATTTGTATTGATAGGGAAGTCCTCTCTCAAGCACTTGTCCCTCTCGTCATATATTTGTAAAATTTTACCTTTCCCACTCTAGATCGATCAACCGTCAAGGCAATTCATTTCTAGACGAAAATACTTTTAAAACTACTCTTGTTTATTGACATCGTTAGAACAAGTAGGTTTCTACAGGCGTAGAATTTGTAAACAACTTTAGCATTGTCATATCGTTTTAGATATCGTGAAAGAAAATTCTGCTGCTAATTAATTTCTCTTTGATAATTACTGTTGCGTTTAGTAAACTAATGGAAAATGCAATTAAAATATTCACTGTACTAATACAAACTAAAGTCAGCTTAATACAGAAACATCACGACGGCAGTCTATCTTAATAAAGCATTAAGTTTCTGTGAGACAATTGGGCTTATTTTAACACGAATTAGTAGGATATTACAGACTTTACACTTAGAAAAGATCTGTATTTATTTCATTTCCTGTACCATTCGTAAGTGTTATGAAAATGGGGCTTTTCATAGATAAAATTATGTATTCACAACAACAAAAAAATGTCGGCAGAAAACAAAAGTGGCATTATGAATCTGGCAGTACCGTAAGGTTTTCACTCTGACACTAAGAGTTACTGAAAGTAGCAAGAAGAATTTTGCTCGAGCGTTGTCTTACGATTCCCTTATTAAGTTTTTATCTGCCTGCTTGTAGCTGTGCTACAAAAGAATTAAAAATCTGGCTTTCAGCAAGTCTCGAAAGGCGAACAAAAGCAGCTTGCACCTGGTTACTAAGCATGTTACCTGGGGACTGGTTTTTTCTTAAAGCGGGAAGACATCCTTTTGTGGTTCAATTGGCAAATGTCAGTCAGACGTGTGACGTTAGTCTAAGCGTTTCGGTGTGTTGAATTTGTACCAATGATTTTTCTACACGTTTTTTCTGTCCCAAATAGAGTTGAAGTCTCCCATTAGTATTTTCACGTCATCTTGGTGAATTTTGCTCATGGTATTTTCGAGTGTGTTCCAGAATTTTTCAACATTGTCGGTGTTTTTCTTATTTTCGATGTTGGTGGGTTCAAATGGTTCAAATGGCTCTGAGCACTATGGGACTTAACTGCTGTGGTCATCAGTCCCCTAGAACTTAGAACTAGTTAAACCTAACTAACCTAAGGCCATCGCACACATCCATGCCCGAGGCAGGATGCGAACCTGCGACCGTAGCGGTCGCGCGGTTCCAGACTGTAGCGCCTAGAACCTCTCGAACACTCCGGCCGTCGATGTTGGTGGGGACACGTGCATTGATGAGTGTATATGTTTTACTGGGGCTCTGAATGACCATAGTCATAAGTCGCTTGTTGACGGGCCAGCCGCGGTGGCCGAGCGGTTCTTGGCTCTTCAGTCCGGAACCGCGCGACTGCTACGGTCGCAGGTTCGAATCCAGCCTTGGGCATGAATTTGTGTGATGTCCTTAGATTAGCTAGGTATAAGTAGTTCTAAGTTCTAGGAGACTGATGACCTCCACTGTTAAGTTCCATAGTGCTCAGAGCCATTGGAACCTTTTGATTGTCGATCGGTGTGATTTCTTTGACAGAGTTGATAGATCGGTGTTCGAGAAATGCAATGCCGAAGATTGGTACGCCTTTCGTTACCTTTTGTTGTATTCTGCTCTTGAAGATGCAATGGTTTCCCTAATGCACGGTTTCATTGTCAGTTAGTCGTGGTTCTTGAAGTGCAAGGATGAGAATTTTTTGTCGGTCCATTTCTTTTGTGAGATTATTTAGTTTTCGTGTTTGGATCAAGGTATCGATGTTTACTTTTAAATGCATGTTTTTTGCTTGTAGGGAAATTTACCAGAGATCTTCGATATTCTCTGTCGTGCTAACCTGGACTCCCCAGAATCCGAAAATCCAACTGCCGCCTGTCGACAGCCGGGTTGTGTACCACCTGGGATAAAGTTGACTTTGCTTGCATAGTTTACGTTTGCTTGTGTTTCATTGGTTGTGCTTGGGTGATACCAGGACCGGACAGGACCAGAGGGTGTTGAAGCCTTTGAAAGCAAATATTTTCAGCCAAGCTCATTGAGCTAACACGGTGACCAGAGTAACGGTGATTTTCACTCAGACGTGTCTGGATTTTGCGTTCAACGGATTGAGTAGCCGTTCAGGATTGTGTTAGTATTTGGTTCACCCCTAGTATTTGATTTCCTCGGTACCACCCATATGGGGGAGGGTTTCCACTATCCGCCACACGCGATTATTATTATTATTATTATTATTATTATTATTGTCATTATGTCTCAGCAAATCCCATATGGTGTATCTTCCCACCACTGAAATAGATGTGTATTGTTCGATTCAGTATTTCCATCACATAAATGTGGTTTATAATTACGTTACATTGCTACTAGTAGACATATTTCTCACTTTTTCTTAGACAGTTGCTACCTGTTACTCCATCATAGGAATTTATGTGCGAAGCATTGTTGAAATACAGACGTTCAAATTATCCGATTTCTGTAATTTCATTTCGATACCAGATCGTTCTAATCGGATTCAGCCAGGTAGTCTTAATGTGGATATCCGACCACGACTGTCATCATATGATAGACTGTGTAAACCACATTCTTTATCGGACTGTTGAATATAGATCACTTATCTATGACAGGACCTGAATTCTTAAACACTGTGGAAAATAATAATCCGATGTGCTTATTACAAATACGTTATTCCAATATAAATATGTGAACTAACGAGATAACAGTTTATTTACAGGAGCAGAACTAATGTTCAAATGTTCAAATGTGTGTGAAATCGTATGGGACTTAACTGCTAAGGTCATCAGTACCTAAGCTTACACACTACTTAACCTAAATCATCCTAAGGACAAACACACACACCCATGCCCGAGGGAGGACTCGAACCTCCGCTGGGATCAGCCACGCAGCTCATGACTGCAGCGCCCCTGACCGCTCGGCTAATCCCGCGCGGCTACTAAAAGTATACTCGTCCACAAAACCCATGTGGACAATTATCTGATAATCGGTCAAGCTTTGCTTTGTCGCAGCTCTTTAGGATACAAGTCCATTTACTTTCAGGCTCTTACATACAATTCTTGCAATGCAAGGTAATTGAAAAAACTCATCCACTCGACGCCAACTGAGGAACTGACTGGTGCATGTGTTGTTCAACACACAGTAGTTGTCACCCTCACTGGAATCAATGAGTGTGTGCGTGTGTGTGTGTGTGTGTGTGTGTGTGTGTGTGAGTGAGTTTTCGTGTTAATGCACAATCTGAATCAATACTATTAACATCAGACAGACAACCGGGCATCAAATATGACTGTAAAGTATGTTAATGCGATGGGAAGTTACAAACTGAATTTTCACCTAACCCACGTCCTGCATATTACGTTAAGTAAGATGTATTAACTCCATAGTATCGTTAGCAGAGAGTGCGCTCTTGTTGTCGAGGCCTGCGACAAGCGCAGCGATCAGCACTGCCCAATGCCGCCGCGATTTGTTTATGTTGGCTGAGCGTGGACACTGCAGCAGACGCTTCGCCATAAACAGAAAGAAATCACCTTGGCTCTGACTGCAGTGAGCGGATATCACTGCCTGCGTGTTCTTATAGTAACCAACGTGAGACTCTACTCACAGGTGCCATGGAGCAATTGCAACGGGTATCATGTCATTAGTCATGAGAATATTAACCAGTGATGAAATGTCCACTCTATTTGAATCCTAAGGAAATAGGAACCTTCTCACAAAGGAATGTGAGGTGATATCAAAATTTATCCAACATACAAAAATTAACTGCAGGGCTTTCATGTATGCAGTAGTAGCACACAAGGAAATAATATGTCTTGGAAGCGTATATTTCATTTCCTCTTCTCATATTAACGTCCTTGTTTTAGAATGAAGTGAGAAAATTAACGCGAAAAACTTAAGTTCCTGAGAAGCATATAAGTCATTTCCTCGTCTCATATCATAGCTTTTGTTTTAGTATGAGAAGAAAAAATAAACAGTTTACGGCTCTGAAACATAATATGACACCAGATTCTTATCGTAGGCGCTATCGGAAACGCAAAAAGCAGGGAGCTGTCCATTCTTTTGTCCTAAAGAGCTGCGACAAAGCAAAGCTTGACCGATTATCAGATAATTGTCCACATGGGTTTTGTGGACGAGTATACTTTTAGTAGCCGCGCGGGATTAGCCGAGCGGTCAGGGGCGCTGCAGTCATGAGCTGCGTGGCTGATCCCGGCGGAGGTTCGAGTCCTCCCTCGGGCATGGGTGTGTGTGTTTGTCCTTAGGATGATTTAGGTTAAGTAGTGTGTAAGCTTAGGTACTGATGACCTTAGCAGTTAAGTCCCATACGATTTCACACACATTTGAACATTTGAACATTAGTTCTGCTCCTGTAAATAAACTGTTATCTCGTTAGTTCACATATTTATATTGGAATAACGTATTTGTAATAGCACATCGGATTATTATTCTCCACAGTGTTTAAGAATTCAGGTCCTGTCATAGATAAGTGATCTTTATTCAACAGTCCGATAAAGAATGTGGTTTACACAGTCTATCATATGATGACAGTCGTGGTCGGATATCCACATTAAGACTACCTGGCTGAATCCGATTAGAACGATCTGGTATCGAAATGAAATTACAGAAATCGGATAATTTGAACGTCTGTATTTCAACAATGTTTCGCACATAAATTCCTATGATGGAGTAACAGGTAGCAACTGTCTAAGAAAAAGTGAGAAATATGTCTACTAGTAGCAATGTAACGTAATTATAAACCACATTTATGTGATGGAAATACTGAATCGAACAATACACATCTATTTCAGTGGTGGGAAGATACACCATATGGGATTTGCTGAGACATAATGACAATAATAATAATAATAATAATAATAATAATAATAATCGCGTGTGGCGGATAGTGGAAACCCTCCCCCATATGGGTGGTACCGAGGAAATCAAATACTAGGGGTGAACCAAATACTAACACAATCCTGAACGGCTACTCAATCCGTTGAACGCAAAATCCAGACACGTCTGAGTGAAAATCACCGTTACTCCGGTCACCGTGTTAGCTCAATGAGCTTGGCTGAAAATATTTGCTTTCAAAGGCTTCAACACCCTCTGGTCCTGTCCGGTCCTGGTATCACCCAAGCACAACCAATGAAACACAAGCAAACGTAAACTATGCAAGCAAAGTCAACTTTATCCCAGGTGGTACACAACCCGGCTGTCGACAGGCGGCAGTTGGATTTTCGGATTCTGGGGAGTCCAGGTTAGCACGACAGAGAATATCGAAGATCTCTGGTAAATTTCCCTACAAGCAAAAAGCATGCATTTAAAAGTAAACATCGATACCTTGATCCAAACACGAAAACTAAATAATCTCACAAAAGAAATGGACCGACAAAAAATTCTCATCCTTGCACTTCAAGAACCACGACTAACTGACAATGAAACCGTGCATTAGGGAAACCATTGCATCTTCAAGAGCAGAATACAACAAAAGGTAACGAAAGGCGTACCAATCTTCGGCATTGCATTTCTCGAACACCGATCTATCAACTCTGTCAAAGAAATCACACCGATCGACAATCAAAAGGTTCCAATGGCTCTGAGCACTATGGAACTTAACAGTGGAGGTCATCAGTCTCCTAGAACTTAGAACTACTTATACCTAGCTAATCTAAGGACATCACACAAATTCATGCCCAAGGCTGGATTCGAACCTGCGACCGTAGCAGTCGCGCGGTTCCGGACTGAAGAGCCAAGAACCGCTCGGCCACCGCGGCTGGCCCGTCAACAAGCGACTTATGACTATGGTCATTCAGAGCCCCAGTAAAACATATACACTCATCAATGCACGTGTCCCCACCAACATCGACGGCCGGAGTGTTCGAGAGGTTCTAGGCGCTACAGTCTGGAACCGCGCGACCGCTACGGTCGCAGGTTCGCATCCTGCCTCGGGCATGGATGTGTGCGATGTCCTTAGGTTAGTTAGGTTTAACTAGTTCTAAGTTCTAGGGGACTGATGACCACAGCAGTTAAGTCCCATAGTGCTCAGAGCCATTTGAACCATTTGAACCCACCAACATCGAAAATAAGAAAAACACCGACAATGTTGAAAAATTCTGGAACACACTCGAAAATACCATGAGCAAAATTCACCAAGATGACGTGAAAATACTAATGGGAGACTTCAACTCTATTTGGGACAGAAAAAACGTGTAGAAAAATCATTGGAACAAATTCAACACACCGAAACGCTTAGACTAACGTCACACGTCTGACTGACATTTGCCAATTGAACCACAAAAGGATGTCTTCCCGCTTTAAGAAAAAACCAGTCCCCAGGTAACATGCTTAGTAACCAGGTGCAAGCTGCTTTTTTTCGCCTTTCGAGACTTGCTGAAAGCCAGATTTTTAATTCTTTTGTAGCACAGCTACAAGCAGGCAGATAAAAACTTAATAAGGGAATCGTAAGACAACGCTCGAGCAAAATTCTTCTTGCTACTTTCAGTAACTCTTAGTGTCAGAGTGAAAACCTTACGGTACTGCCAGATTCATAATGCCACTTTTGTTTTCTGCCGACATTTTTTTGTTGTTGTGAATACATAATTTTATCTATGAAAAGCCCCATTTTCATAACACTTACGAATGGTACAGGAAATGAAATAAATACAGATCTTTTCTAAGTGTAAAGTCTGTAATATCCTACTAATTCGTGTTAAAATAAGCCCAATTGTCTCACAGAAACTTAATGCTTTATTAAGATAGACTGCCGTCGTGATGTTTCTGTATTAAGCTGACTTTAGTTTGTATTAGTACAGTGAATATTTTAATTGCATTTTCCATTAGTTTACTAAACGCAACAGTAATTATCAAAGAGAAATTAATCAGCAGCAGAATTTTCTTTCACGATATCTAAAACGATATGACAATGCTAAAGTTGTTTACAAATTCTACGCCTGTAGAAACCTACTTGTTCTAACGATGTCAATAAACAAGAGTAGTTTTAAAAGTATTTTCGTCTAGAAATGAATTGCCTTGACGGTTGATCGATCTAGAGTGGGAAAGGTAAAATTTTACAAATATATGACGAGAGGGACAAGTGCTTGAGAGAGGACTTCCCTATCAATACAAATGTGCCTGAGAGACGACTTTCCTATCAATCTCCTGGATAGTTTTGTTTCTCAAATCAACATAGTGCGTTATCATGCAGTAGCACAGGTGATGTAGTTTTGTTGCTCGATTTTCTTACACTGTGACCGAAAGGTGTCTCAGTTGTTGGCAACAAATTCCAGCTGTGTTGCACACACCCTGGGGGCAGAATTCGTAGCCCAAAACACACTTTTGGATTTATCAGATGTAAAATAATATGTTCACGCAACTCTTTCCTCGAGTTTACGTCTTTTGGTGGGGCTCAGCCTTTCATTTCTTCTTAGGAAGTTAACGATAAAGGCATCATAACACGTCACCAGTAACAGTACTGCATAGAAATGCTCGATGAGTGACCTGATGACGTTCAATAATAGTTACTCTGTTGATTTTTGTTGTTTCGAATTAGAGCATGCAGTACTCCTACACCAGACTTCTGAACATTGCCTGTTGAATGCAAATTCAAGTGGTTCATAATTATTTTAGTAAATTCACTCGATATTTTTATGTCCTTTAAATTACATTTGCTACATGATTCGCATTGAAGACGTAGGAAATGTATGTTATTTGGTCCGGGAAGCACGTTCCAACAGAAACTGATGCTTACATTGACATTTATGTTGCGAATTAGTCGTCTTATCCATCACATGGATAACGAGGATGCTCCGTTTTGCTACAGTTGTTTCATAGCTAACAAGGGAACCTCCCCATCGCACCCTCCTCAGATTTAGTTATAAGTTGACACAGTGGATAGGCCTTGAAAACTGAACACAGATCATTCGAAAAACAGGAAGAAGTTGTGTGGACCTATGAAAAAAATATTCAAACCAAACAAACTGAGTAGTCCGTGTGCATGATAAGCAACATCAAGGATAGCTTGAGCACGGGAGCGCAGTGGTCGCGTGGTTAGCGTGAGGAGCTGCAGAACGAGAGGTCGTTGGTTTAAGGCTTCCCTCGGGTTAGTTGTTTGATTTTTTTTATTTTCAGACAATCATCACCACACGTACTGTTATTCAACAAATGTAGGAAATAATCATACAAATGTTCGACAATCGTTCGATCCCTTAAGGAACTTTCCGATGCCTTACAGTTCGGAAAATATTCATTGACATTGTTATTGGAGTCACGAGCTATATTTGCTGGATTCATATTGCCCACGCAATGCATCGCACGTATTTAATGCACTCTCGTCCAAAGTAGCGAACAGTTAACTGCCAGCCAGGGAGCCTCATTAGCAGGAATACTCTCTCTTCCGTGCGCTATAGTCGACTGACGTCATGTCTTTCGATGTTTTTTAGGTGTAGCGTCATCATACTACGGCGCGGTTACCTCGCATCGGACGGACGGACGGACAGATAATAATTGTCTGAAAATAAAAATTAAACTTTTCACTCCTGGGAAAATTTGACGGAAGGACCTCTCGTTCCGCAGCTGCGTGCGCTAACCACGGGATCACGGCGCTCCTGAGCTCACCCTATCCTTGATGTTGCCTATCTTGCGCATGGACTACTCAGTTTGTATATTTTGCTTATTTTTTTCATACTTCCACACAACTTCTTCCTGTTTTCTCGATTGATCTGTGTTCAGTTTTTCAAGGCCGATCCCCTGTATCAACTTATAACTAAATCTGAGGGCGGTGCGATGGGGATGTTCCCTTGTTAGTGGTATTGTGTGTTGGTGGCGTTGCCAGTTTACATACTGTGCATGTAACTCACAATAAATGCGTTGGATGCCTCCTGTGATCAGTTTACTTGAAAAACGTTTGTTGTCATCGTAATTTATGTAACTGGCTCTCCGACTTCCAATTTGACAATTTGTGGAAAAATTGTTTACCTCGTTAGTCCTAGTTTCAAACATTGTCTGTCTGACGGAAAACGTAGGCATGAAGGGGTCTGTAAAAAGCAATTAATCGCTATTATAGCAAACTTTTGAATTCACATGATACTTGAATTCTCTATATTGATTCTGAGAGTTTTCTTATTTCTCTTGTTATTTACTGTCTCAATGTCATCCGTGAAAATAAAATTAAAGGCAGTTGGATTAGGTTCCTGATCTATAAACTGTGATTTAATATTCTGCGCTGCTAAATAAATTTTGAAGGTTGTATTCTTTACGTAAAACAGAGTATCGGTGTCAGTCCTAGGATTGACGATAAACTTCAGAAATACAATTACGGAAAAGTGACATATCGATTATGGCTCCTCACCATCAACAATAGTTGTTACCCATAGTTTCATATTTGCTATTTTATCGTCGTTACCCTTTAGAGACCAACCTGATCATTCCACAATGCCATTTTTGACTCGCTTCTTAATATGTCCTATAACTACAGATTTGTCGAAAATATTAACTGTTAAATACGCTTTCCACAAATTAGAAACTTCCAGTTATTCTTCATATCTTGAAACTTACTACCGTTGACTTTCACTGGAGAAAAGATACATAATAATAAAATGAAATCAAAGATTAGAATGTCAAATCATAGTGTGAATGGTTAAAATGAAATGAACTAAAAATCATCTCCTTGTCTAAAAGACGTTATTCTTCCAGAGAACTTCGGCACCTCAAAATTTTTTACACCTCTGATGTTCAGCCACATGTGGACAAATAGCGGGTCCCATGATGCAGCACTGTTTAGCCGTCACAAAATGAAGCCTCAAAAATCAGTCCACATTCCATTTACTGCGTTTCCTTGAAATTATATAAAATATACGTCTGTAAGTAAAAAAAAAAAAAAAAGACGAAGAAGAAAGAAACAAAGCTTGAAACAGCTGATTGGTGAAGCCTCCTTTGGCTTCCTCAACAGCTCGAAGTCTGTTGGGCATTGAGCCCACAACTCGAGCCACATAACTAGGAGATTCAAGTAACTCATTCCAAGCGTCATGAATCACATCAGAAAGCTGTCGGCGAGTCGACGGTGACTGCCCTTTTCTCGTATTACTCTGACCATTTCTGCCCAGATATTCTCAATGGGATTCGTGTCAGCTCCTTTAGGTGGCCATTCCGTTACAGTAATATTACTATGGTCGTCGACCCGCCTCTTAACCACACGTGCCATATGAATAGACGAGCGATCTTGTTGGAACATGATCTGATCATCGCCAAATCTTGCTGCCACAGCAGGCAACATCACGTTCTCCAGAATTGATATGTAATTGCGCGCATCGAATCTTCCTTCCACTTCCCACAGGAGCCCACACCCTTCGGCCGATATCCACGCCCATACCGTTACCGACTACAAATGGCTCTGAGCACTGTGGGACTTAACATCTGTGGTCATCAGTCCCCTAGAACGTAGAACTACTTAAACCTAACTAACCTAAGGACATCACACACATCCATGCGCGAGGCAGGATTCGAACCTGCGACCGTAGCGGTCACGCGGTTCCAGACTGAAGCGCCTCGAACCGCACGGCCACACCGGCCGGCACCGACAACCTGCCACTCCTTCGGCAACTGTAAATATATTTTCGATTATACCTAGCACATTTAGGCCGGTAAACTAGTACTTTTCCGGATGATGCCGTAGAGAAAACTTTTTGGTGCGTGAAAATCACTCGCCTCCAAAACTGGAGAGGTTTGTCGCCATTTTCAGTAGCAAAAGCAAGGCAAGCTTCTCTTTGGGAAACAGTCAATGTCTCTTTCACAGCAGCGCTTCTTGCTCTCAGTCCACCTTCCCTTACACGAGGAGTGACGGTCTTACTGCTAACATTGAGACCCAAAGTTTGCTGAATTTGTCGTGCGTTGACAAATGGGTGGTTCTCACTGAAACGGCGTATCTGCTGATCCTGAGCTGCTGTTGTTTTGCGGCGACGGCCATGAGGCCTCCCATTCAAGTTACCACTCTCTTCCTTTCGTCTGATCCACCTGGCTACCGTCGACTTGTGAAGACCCATAGTTCTTGCTATGTCGGCATTTGAAGATCCCTCTGCATGGAGTTCTATTATAGCGCCCTTGTCTGCCTCAGCCAGATGGGCCATTTAGCGTTGACTGAATGATTCGTCGCGGTTAATATTGGCTGCGGAAACAGCGCTGGCAGGAAACAGACTGCCTCCTCCACGATGGCAGCCACAACGCAGTGGCCAAGTATGTGTAACACGGAAATCGATGGCATAAAAGAGAGATCGCAAGCCCATACCCGTGTCATTACATAGTGGAGCAACTTAAAATCTCTAATTTTTCTCAGAAGGGACTGGTCCACTCTTGTCATGTCTTATCCTGATAAATATTACATGAAATGAAATGTTTACGTTTTGCATATGCGGTAGGCCTGACGCAAGAAACATTTCTGAAATATCTGAGGCAACCTGAAGAACACTTCATGAATTTTATCTGTAGAGGGTTGCCTTATAAGAAGGAAAACGTGTTTATCCCCGCTCGCCGTGTTTCCAGGTGGCGCAGTTTACTCGGAGGCATACATAATTCTCGCCGGGCGTAAGAAGCGACTCGACGAGCGAGGGGAACTCGCCAAGTGTCATAGGCTGATTGTCCCGAAACTTTGCTCACAAGGGGAGGCCGCCAAATGTGAAATTCAGATTCGATTCATACTGCGCATAATAAAAGCTCATGGCCAGAGGTGTAATGTGGCAAAGCACCAAGATGCACTTCTCAGCTGTTGTCGAGAAAATCGACAGTTAGAAGAAACCGTTGCGGTGAAATACTCTCTACGATTAATAATTTTCTACAGCGTCGTGGCGCAGCGGTAAGCGCTCGAGTTCGTAATCCGAAGGTCGCCGGATCGAATCTCACGCCATGCAACATTTTTTTATTATTATTATTTTCTTGTAATTCAAATATATATATATATATATATATATATATATATATATATATATATATATATATATATATATAAACTATTAATGAATTGCTTATGCATGTTGGTGAAGGCGGATCGCTCTCCAATTGTACCGCCTCCATTTTACCGTTTGTTTAACAGGGTGTACCAAAGCTCTCACGTCCGCACTGATTTTCGACGGTGTTATAAGTTGTGCTAGGGACCGCATCTACCTTCTTTCGAAGTTAGCAGGCAACTACGCTGTTATGCGGCGGCTCGTTTCGGCCCATTCAACATCTGTCCTTCAAGTGTAACGAGCGATTAACGGAGTTTATATTTCATACCTGCCACAGCAAATTTGTGTTCGTGGGGTTTCTATTCTAATTCGAACGTTTGACTTACGCTATACGTATTCGTTTCGGAATATCGTTTCTACGTCTTCCGCTAACTATACGTGGTTAACATTATGAAGACAATTAATAACATTTGTGAAATACAAATTTGTTTGCGGAAAACATAATGATGTTCGAAGTCGCCAGTTTTTCCACGACAAACGACTTTCAACAACTTATTATATGCATAATTGTTGCAACCTGTTGCCGGGAATTTTATATATATATATATATATATATATATATATATATATATATATATATATATATGTGTGTGTGTGTGTGTTTATACACACATTTGAATTACAAAAACAAATACTAAAAAAAAAAAAGTTGCGTGGAGCGAGATTCGATCCACCGACCTTCGGATTACGAACTCGAGCGCTTACCGCTGCGCCACGACGCTGTAGAAAATTATGAATCGGAGAGAGTATTTCACCGAAGCGGTTTCTTCTAACTCGATTTTCTCGACAACGGCTGAGAAGTGCATCTTGGTGCTTTGCCACATTACACCTCTGGCCATGAGCTTTTATTATGCGCAGTATGAATCGAATCTGAATTTCACAATTGGCGGCCTCCCCTTGTCAGTGAAGGAGAGGACAAAATAAGCGAACTTGTGTTTCGGCTTATCTGCAGACACTCGACCGTTTCCGAGAAAACGACGGCCAAAGTTATCAACGCGCTGTTGCTCTAGTGTAGATACCTTCTGCAGCCGAGAACGCAATTGAAGCGGTGGCTCAGTGGCTACCGTCGTTCCTTCTTAGCATTGATTCCCGTGTTCGAGACCATATTGGGTTTTTTAATTATTTTATTTTCCTGCCTCTCTATCAGAATTATCTTCGAATGTTTTTTTTCTAATTTATGTTGAAATAATGTTGTCATTACTCGACAATTAACTTTATGTGTAATTAATGAATTAAAAAAATAATAAACGAATGAGACAAGCTGATATAAAATCATCTCGTCTGCCTCATGTATCGTTATATCCAAATGGTTTATCAATGTTAATCTACATTTAGATCCGATAATGGCACCTTTAGTGTGTTGAAACCGGTTATCCAGTAGACAGTATTTAAGCGATCTTGGCTTCTGAATTATTTCTGCAACAGAGTGATCGCCCCACTACGCACTGTGTGTTCCCTTTTTAACTTATTTCTTTACACAGTAAATTAACTGACGAATAACGACAACAGTGTTTCATCATAAATTGGAATAAACATTCGTAGATAATTCAGAGAGTGAGGGGGGAAAAAAGGAAAAACCGGGTTTCGAACTCGCAGCGCAAAGTTCCGAAGTCGCTATGGTAGCCGCAGAGCCACCGCTTCAGTTGAATCCTTAACCGCTAAGCGGTATCTACACTATAGCAACAACGCATTGAACACTTTGACCGTCGTTTTCTCAGAAGCGGTAGAGTTTAAGCTTATTTTGTCCCCTATTTCAATGAGCGTAGTTAAAAGCAAGATCGGGGTCTGACACTTGGCGTGCCCCCTCGTAAATTGCGTGCGGTGGGATTCAGTAGACAGAATGCGTCCACTTTCCTCGACTACTCATTGACATGTTTGGAAACTTTCTTTGTTGTAGTTGCACTTTGCATTATGAGGGCTGGTTTTCCTGATGAGGATCTACTTATGGACTTTGCTCCTAATTTACGTTACTGTGTAGTAGACCTACTGCAACTACTTAAACCGGAAACGTTTGTTTGTTTGTATACTCCGCTTCTTAGTTGCTACATTTCGCTAAAATATTTTCCTTTTTTTCAAAACGGCAAGTTAAGATGACCACCGCAACATGGTAAGATCAGTAACAATTTAATACTTTGAAACAGTTATGTGTGGTGTACGAGGAGTCTACTGTTGTTGACTGAGGAATACATTAAACACGAAAGCTGCGTCCAATAACAATAATTAACTTTCGGTTACATGACAAAACACAAGTCGAAGCACTGTCAGTTCATCTCAGTACCCAGTAAAACTTAAACTGGAAAGATCGAAAACATACTTTTGTGGGGAAGGCAAACGAATGACTGCGTTTTATTGGCCGCACACTAAGAATACGCAACAGGCCAACTGAAAACACTGCCTACACTACGTTTGTCCGTCCACTGCTATAATATCCTTGACAGACGTGATTGACTGTGCACGCAAAAACGTCCAAGGAACGGTAGCACGCTTTGTAATGTCACGAAATAGGGGAGAGAGGATCCCAGATTTGATAATCGAGTTGGGGTAACTTTCATGAAAACATATGCGTTTTTCGTTGCCACGAGATCTTTTCACGAAATTTCAATCACCACCATATGTTCTGAATGCCAAAACATTATTTCCTAGGGTACTTACACAAGAAGAAACCATAGTAATAATGTAATTCAAGGCTCGCAAGAAAAGATTTAAGTGGTCCCTTTTCCCGCACACTGTTAATGAGTGGGACGGTAGAGAAATAATCCGAACCTTCTGCCAGGCACGTAAGTCCGGATTGCAAAGAAATCCTGTTGATGTAGTCATGTAGATGTAACAACGAAATTATGTTGTAATTACGACATGTGACTTTCACTTGATCTGAACATCGAAGTTGTTTACTGTTTATTTACTTTTTGTTCATTAATTTCAGCCATATACGAACACCTAGGCGCGTTAAAGTGATATTGAAATAAAGTGTCATGCATGGACCAATAACAATAAGTTCCCACCTACTTGTTATAGTACTGCAGTATCTGCCAGCGTCTTCAGAAGTGGATATCGCATACGAAGTTCCTAGGGTGTTTGTAATGGATATTGCAGACGACTTCGACAAAGTTTGAATGTAGCTTCGTAAAAGTTCCGTGATCAAACGATCTGAGTTGCTGGAGAATACAGTTTATCCTCACTAGACAGTATATATTATCATTACACATGAGGTGAGTAGGGTTTGGCCGCGTTGCGGTGGCCGAGCGGTTCCAGGCGCTTCAGTGACGAACCGCACGGCTGCTTCAGTCGCAGGTTGGAATTCTACCTCGGGCATAGATGTCTGTGATGCCCTTAGGCTAGCTAGGTTTAAGTAGTTCTAGGTCTAGGGGCTGATGACCTAAGCAGTTAGGTCGCATAGTTCTTGAAGCCATTTTTTGACCTTTCGCGTAAATTTTCTTTACATAAACCGTCGTATCTTTTGATTGCGTTGACATAGAAGCTCACTTTTTTACACCAGCAAGGGACCGGTTACAGCAAGAAGTGCGATACATTTCCGCTTATTATGTCCACCCGTTCTGGAGGTAAACGGGTTTTAAGGGTTGGGTAGACCGATAGACGGTCAAGAAAGTGAGACTAGTAGGGTTCCGTTTTTACCGGTTTAGGTGACGAAATCCTAACAACGAAAACACTGAAGATGAGGGCCGCATAAATAACACCCGCTACTCTTTATTCGAAATGTTCTAGTTGCTGTCGATACATAAGCATATTAGTCGTAGCTACGTTTTCGATCCAAATCACGTTTACAGGAATGCAAATAGAATGTATTTGCCTATACACGTGGTAATTCACATCCCAGTATTAATGCCACCGCGTTTTAGAAGTACGAACATTCTCATTGCTAGCTAGCTTAAGAAACACTTGTGCTAATGAACGTTTTCTGGCTGTGGCGAGTCTAGTGGAGAATTCGAAACAATGCAGAATACGTTTGGCAGCTATGTAGCCGTTTATTTCCTGGGGTGGTGCAGAATTATCCTACAAAATTTACTCTCTAATAACAGTAATTTGTTATTTCGATAATCATCCCGAATGATTGTCGCATAAGTGGTGACATAAAGGAAGAAAATTCATGTTTTTGAGTCCAGAAAGCTCTATGCAACAGAAACTGCAGATTTTTATTGCGAAATTGCCGGCTTGTTCATGTCTGGGGTAATAATAGAGGGCTGTTTGCCTAGGTTGTCTGCTAGCATAGTGAAAGGAAGGTCTGGTTTGTGTTCGGTTCTAATCTCTATGGAGGCAGGTAGAATATCAGTAAAGCAATTTTAAGAAATTCTCGCGCACCCAATACGATTTATCGCTACCTTTATTCTGTACTGGCGCTCTGTGGATGTCAATATGACACTCTTGTAGAATTTCATACATGATACTGCCTCCTTTTTCCGCTTCTGTCAATAATGGAATTGACTTAAGTGTGGCACTGAATGATGTTTAAGTGAATTTCGTTATGAATCTTCACGCATTGCTAAATTTGCACACTTTCATGGTAGGTCAGCAATGGTAATCCAGTATGACTGGTCTGAACGTTGACACAGACCGTTTCGCGGGCGAATGCGGATAATATTTTGCTAATTCGTAACGGTCTGGGGTTCTTTGTCTGTTATCTGGATAAGCTGAAATTCATTTTTATTCGTCCGTTTCATACAAATTAGCGTTTCTTCTTTCAGTTCTGTCTTATGTTTACGTGTTGTATTTAACACACTAATCAGCATTAATATAGTCTTACAAATTATGGAATACAGTCTAAAAAAGTTCAGATAGTTTGTCAATTTCACGCCTGCGCATAGTATGTTGGTAGCACTTCGTCGCCTTGCCTGTTATGCTGTGTAGCAGACTTTAAAGCCGTGCGGATCAGCATAACGAAAAGGCGAGGGGTCTCGCTCGTTTTGTCCACGACTGTACATCACCAACAGACGCCGTTTTGAAACTGCCCTGCAGCTACGCTATCTGTCGGAAGTGACGGATACTTCGCGCGCTCATTCAGAAGACTTCAGACAATACGTATGTAACGTTTCGTATTCGATCATTGTTTTCAGAGGTGAAAAAAATGCGGTGCGTTAGTTTTTTTGGCAACCCTCGTAGATAATTCTTATAGTCTGTGAATGCTGTTGTTTTCATAGCTTAGCAGTTCGAACCTTACTGCTTTGGTTATGGGGTCGGTTTACGAATGGGCAGTTGTCGCAATTAAATGTTACAACCAGGCACAGTTAATAACTAGAAATGTCACATGAACGACGAAATTTCAGAAATATAGTATATTTTTCCGATTTATTACACACATATTACTGTTGAGAGACGTACACCAATTTTCAGAGTGTTACGTGAAGGTCGGGTAATGTAGGAAATGTAAGCTTTTTTGGAATGATAATATTTTCTAGAGATTGTGTTGGAACTTTCATGACGCTAAACAATTTTTTGATGTGTTAATTATTAGATCAATAAAATTAGATGCCATAAGAATGTACGTTGTTAGATTTTTAAATATTTTTTCCATCCTTTTCATCCTGGTTGTTTCATTTTTTGGAGAGTTGTATCAGACATGAAATTATAGTGCCTAAAAGTTATTTTTGTTGCAAAAAGTTGTAATTGGGTCTTAAATGGCTATAAACGTGAAGTGGCCCAACAGTTCACCTAGCTGCATTGTAACTTTCATCACACTAAACATTCGTTACAGTACGGAAACGCTGTAACAAATATGCCTGGAAATGCCGAATGAGGATCTGCAGTTGCGGGACGGGGGTGGGGGGAGGTCTTGGCGCTCAATTTCTATTTGAGCTAGGAACACGAAGTGAAAAGTTTTTGGTTTAGTCTGTACCAGCGGCCATTTGTACAGCCATCTGTCATACTGTACCTACGTTACTGTACAGTAAGCAAGGTTTGAATGATGAGCCGGAACTGGTGCTCAGGCAAATTGTGCGGATCGATTAATTTCTTCTGCAAAAGATTTTAATTAGGCTGAAATTAATGCTCAGCTAATGACAACATTTGTATGTGCACCATTCAAATTTTACGTTTCAGTGCCAGTACGGTCACTGAGTGACTGAATAGATGATCTGAACCACTTACTGGTTTTACGTAAGACCAAAAGGTCATAGTGTTTTTAGTCAGACCGGTTGACAAAATTTCAAAGTTACTGAACGCTTCTGTCATTGCTTTCTACTTAGGCTCATTTACTTGCAGCTGGTGGGCTGGACCGCAATAAACCAATGGAAGCTGTACTGATTTGTCGGCTCCTGTTCAGAAATGGGAACAATCAAATGAAAGCAGCCAATACAGTGCATTACTCTTTCCTTCTTTTCAAGTGTAGTCCATCTGCAGTCTTTCTGTCTGTTGTGCTGGCTAGCCTGAGTGTGGTTATTCTACGGTTGCCCCACACTCATCTGTGTGAATGCTGGGCTGGTTAACAATCAAAGGAAAATTCATAAATGATGTTAAATATTTTCACAAAAATTATTTCCGAAAAGTGTCAGCAGATGCTTAAAAACCAATTAAAAATTGTATCCTGTATGATTTCAAAAAAATTCGCGTCGTTATATAGCTACTGTTTTCCGGAAAAGTCCTGCAACACATGCAAATTCATCATTTTCTGACCGATGACCTCGCTGTCTGGTCTCCTTCCCGAAACCAACCAACCAACCATCATTTTCTAATTAGGAACCCACCCTCGACCTGGGTAATTAATTGATACTAATGTCAGCAGAGGACTGTTCAAGCTGGTGCAGGCTCTGTAATGGTGTGGGGCGTGAGCAATTGGAGTGATATGGGACGCCTGATACGTCTAGATACGACTCTGACAGGTGACACGTACTTAAGCAACCTGTTTGCTCACCTGCATCCACTCATGTCCATTGTACATTCCGACGGACTTGAGCAATTCAAACAGGACAGTCTGACACCCCATACGTCCAGAATTGCTACAGATTTGCTCCAGGAACACACAAGTTTAAACACTTCCGCTGGCCACCAAACTCCCCGGACATGAACATTATTGAGCATATCTGGGATGCCTTGCAACGTGCTGTTCAGAAGAGATTTCCACCTCCCCGTACTCATACGGATTTGAGGGCAGTCCTGTACGATTCATGGTGTCAATTCTCTCCAGCACTACTTCAGACATTAGTCGAGACCGTACCACGTCGTGTTGCGGCACTTCTGCGTGTTCGCGGGGGCCGTACACTGTGTTAGCAAGTGTATCAGTTTCTTTGGCTCTTCAGTGCACATTTGCAAGGAATTTGGATGTAAGGAAATGCCTTGGTCGTCACAGATAGTGAGCTGAACGCCTTTGTGGCCAGGCATCCTATTGCGATCCTTCAGAGAAAGGACCACGCTGGGTGGCGGTCACACAGTGGCTAAGAGCCAGCAGGGCCTTCTCTGGTACCCTGCGGCGCTGCTGGACGAATTCCACAACAGGGGGAGCTTCCTGACAGTACCACGTAATAAGGTTTTATGACATTGAGTGAGGAGGCACCATAGAACAAAGCGCTATTGTCTGCTGAATGTAGGAACAACTTTTGGGATGGACACTGGACAGAATACCGTGCAGTTGAAAAGAAAACCGCGAGTTTTTTGACACCGCGGGACGCCGCTGAATGCTCAGCACTTACATAAAAACTTTGTATAAGAATATAAGGACAGATGTTGGTCCATGTGGATCTTTTCCATGAGTGACTGAGAAAATGGCACTGTTGAAAGGAAGCTCCCTTACTGGCTGAAGAAAGAGACAGAAAGAGCGAGAAATGACTTTTTTTTGAGTAAACTGTTAGGTAGAATTTCTCTGGTTGACCATGTTAAACATCGTCCAGGAAAGGGGATCTGTGCTCCTAGATACCCCTTTTTAGTAGTCGGAGCTCGCAACAAATATAAACTAGTCATTCAGGACTAGTTTGCAACGAAAAACGCTGTAAAGCGAGGCTTCCTTGATGGATACAAACTCATTTCATGTGACGTTTCTCGTCTGCTGGTCGCGTGTCAGAGTTTCTCTATAAATCTTCAGCTTATGACACTCGTGTTACTGCAGAGTGAGGTGGCAGGACTTCTGCAAGTAACAGCTACTGAGCCATGTGTGTGTGAGATACAGGTGGCGACATTCGGTTCTCAGCTTCAATATCTCAGAGTACCATCTAACGATTGATCTTACAAGTCTTGAAACGTGTGCTTCCAAATTCCACAAGAGGTGTGAGGTATCATCTTCTGTAATTCTACATGTTAACATCAGCAGTTCTAGCCGTTACTAATTCATTTCGCAACAGTTACTGAGTATTTAAAGCGGTTTATTTTCTGTTTTCCATCCCCGCGACTCCCATGTAAGATTAACAGATTTGCAATCACGCGCTTTGCCTTGTCAAGATGTTACCAGAGGATACCTTAATGAAATATGATTCAGAATTAAACATTCTTATCATAACTCTGAATAAATAAAGCAAATAATTATTAATGCAATCTGATTTGTTTAAAGAACCACCTACATTTTGGTCGACAGTTGCCTAGTACTTCTACAATGAGAAATCCTGTTAATGAAGTCGGATCGCAAAGAAAAAAACTGATCGAAGATTATAGCTCAGTACCTTAAAAATAACCCAAAACAACAAATTAAATTTAAGAGCTGGCACATAATCATGTATGTGATTTTTCCAGCAAGAAGCTGAAGAGTTTGGTTGGTATTAGTCCGTCATTGTGGAGAATAAGACCCATTCTTGCAATTTTGGGGGGAAATTTTACTTTTGTGTGCTAGGAACGTTTAGGATGTTGAATTGTTGGGGTATGCTAACCGAGAAAGTGCATGAAGTTTAACTCGAATAAGTGAAACTACGGATAATTCAAATAAATATAACGAAAATTTAAAGATGGAAGTAGCACCAGGGAGTATTCAGATCGCAGAGACCCGCGAATCGACGGAATAGGTGAATCAGGGAAGTGATCAGGAATCAAGAGACAACGCAGTATCAGGAACAGGAAATGGAGGAAGGGAGGGGCATGAATTTTCATCCGATATAGGAAATATAGAACTTACGGGACACGAAAGATTAGTAGAGAGTGACGCCAGTCATGAACGAAAGCCGCCGCTGCCATATGTCTCATTGGATTTGCAAACCTTCTCACTTGAACAGTTCAGTGAATGTCAAGGGAAGAGTGATGCACAATTTAAACGGAATGAAGGGTTGCTTAAACAGAATGGAGATTTGTTTAACGAAAGTCAGGAGAAGAATGATGCAAAATTTAAGCTATTGAAGAAAAGAATCAGAATCAGTTAAAAAATTAGGGGAAGGTTGCAAAGCACAATCTGATCACTTAAACAAAAAGATCGATAATTAGTCAGGAATCTTAAACAAGAAAATTAATGAGTACATTACGGAATGCGAAGAGGCAAGGAAAGTTATCGATGGTAAAATAATAATGTTAATTCGGAAGTGGACGCGAAAGCCGAGAACATTAAAAAATTAATTATTGGAGAGAAGAACACGCAGATTAGCAAAAATAGGACCATACGAAAGCTAAGACCATGGAAAATATAGAAATCAAGTAGGAGTGTTGACTAGCAGCGTAAAAAAATTAGCAAATAACCAAGACACCGCATCTTACCGGACGGTACCAAACGATATTAGCCAACAAGCGGAGATACCAGACTTTTTACACCTTAGAAACAGACAAGAATCTATCAATCGCAGGAACAGAGAAACGTTGGACACGTTGGTACAAGAAAAAGATAACAGCCGAAACTCCACAAAGACTAACAGAAAATAACAAAGAACGTTTCACAGCAACAAAGAAAAGCAAGTTTCGCAAAGTAACAGAAAGACTGTGTCGATTTCGAGGAGACTCACCACGTTCAGATCCGGCAGAAATTACCACTGTGCCAACGGATACCATGTCATGCGATTCAGACGAGGCAGAGCTTCGGTAACAGTTTATGACGATTCAGAAATTTACACTGTTTCCAGATAGACGCAATTATTTACATCCTAAATTATGGATCGAAGCGTTTCTCGAAACGATGCCGATATCTTGGCCACAGACTACAAAAATCACTTCCATGTGCTAATACTTCTGTGGAGAAGCAGGCACGAACATTAGTGCAATCGCGAATCAGTGCAGAACGTTTGACTAATTTATTTGCACCTTCCTGGAAGCATACTGGTCAGGAGGAAACTAGAAGAAACGAAAGTAGGCACAATAATGACAAAAATATGCTGTTTCGAGGTACCTAGACCCATTGCAATATTTCAAAAACATAGCAGAGAGAAGTAATTTCGCGGATGTGTCGTTTGACCCTCCGAACTAATATGGATTTGGATAGGATAGTACCGGACGCTGTAGCCGAGCGGTTCTAGGCACTTCAGTCTGGAACCGCGCGACCGCTACGGATGTGTGTGATGATGTCCTTAGGTTAGTTAGGTTAAGTAGTTCTAAGTTCTAGGGGACTGATGACCTCAGATGTTAAGTCCCATAGTGCTCAGAGCCATTTGAACCATTTTTGGATAGGCAAGTTATCGAATCCGATTAAAAAAGAGTTACCGATCGCTAGTAGATAGCTAGATGACATAAAGGGATTTCAGAAATTATTACGACAGAAACGGAAAAGTCAGTAACTTTATACAGACGAATTTTCAACATGTGCATCTGCAAATAAATAATACACCTTGGGGAGCGAGTGCTCCGCCACAGAAGAATTATAATGGATGGAAGAGGAAGAACGAGTACCGACTCTGGAGACTGAACGACCGAGAAGATAATAGCAGGCCTAGTGGAACATATGTTGATCGGAGAAACGACAGTGGGTTTGATTGACGGGACAGTGGGAGATATGAAGCAAGAAAAAACGAGAAGAGGAGAGCCGACCAGACAAATAATTAGAGTTAGATGGCCTGACCTACGACAGAACCCAAGAACTGAGGAGCCGCCACATGAAGGACGGAAATGAAATGAAATGATCGTATGGAATTGATGGCCGGGAGTCTCCAGGGACAATCGACCGCCGTGTTGGAAGTCTTTTGAGTTGACGCCACATTGGCGACTTGCATGTCGGTGATGATGAAATGATGAAGAGGACAGAGAAAATCTCTAGAGTGGCCCGGCCGTGCAGTTCTAGGCGCTACAGTCTGGAACCGCGCGACTGCTACGGTCGCAGGTTCGAATCCTGCCTCGGGCATGGATGTGTGTGATGTGCTTAGGTTAGGTAGGTTTAAGTAGTTCGAAGTTCTAGGGGACTGATGACCGAAGATGTTAAGTCCCATAGTGCTCAGAGCCATTTGAACCATTTTGAACCAACTTTAATTTAAAATCGCCTAGAAGCCACACATAAACAAACAAGAAGGACACATAAGAAAAGGCAGCACATTAAACGGCGTTCAGAAGTTTTCAAGGGTCGGCCTGAAATTAAAACACTAACGTTCACTTAGATGAGATAGGCAGTCGGCCCAACAATTCTCAGTCCGACGGCAACCCAACCGACAGACAGTCAACGGACCAGGGGACAGAATAACTTCCCTTCCACCCGACCAGCACACAACAGGGAGTTCAATGGAACAACGGAGAAGGTTTCGGCGCCCACAATGCATTCCACATTCAGCTGTCAAACTACGCGCTGTGCTGGACAGCCACAACACGACGAGGAAAATACACTGCCTGAATTTACGTCAACGCCCAGGGCAGGTAACCAGAACATTAATGGCCACAAGGTAGAAGATTCCGCTGGTGCACTTTAATTCAAGAATAATCAAGTTAAGTTAAACTCCATAAGAGGGTGGCTAGAATTTCGCCAATTTGAACACACGTTGTTGCTCGCGGGAATGTCCCAACAGCCCACAACGAAATTCAGACGACACAATGTGAACAGTTGGGGTTGGCTGCTAGATTAAGTAAAGACTCAACTTTCGTGTCCGGGGTCGGTGAGCCACGGACTTTGTAGCCATGGGAACAGCACCACACACTACGACCGCACGAGGCGGCCGCCAGCGGGCCCGGCCAGACACGCGTCACAGAGACTTCCTCGCTGCTCCACACCGACCAACCACCTGCCCGCACACGGCACAGCTGGAAACTACAAGCGCGAGGCCAAAGTTAGTACAAGAGTGTGAATATCGATACACGCTGCTGCTGCCACTCGTGGAGAGAGAGGATAACAGCATAATCGCGATAACCTCGGGAGACTAATCACAGAATAGCAACCAAGGTTTAATGCAAAGCATAACACGAGCCAGCCATGGCTTGTAACGCCGGAAATGCATATCCTTCTATTTCCATCTATTGTACTATAAAATTTTTCCTTATTTTGTTACCTGAATATATGACATTTCTGTGCCTTTATATATTGTAATTGTTTTACTATTTGTATATATATATATATATATATATATATATATATATATATATATATATATATATATGCATTTATGTCGATGTATAATTGGTTTGTCTTGTGAATATTATTTGTATTTTTACGCTGGGTCTTGCCTAGGGAAAACTGCTATCGAACGATTACATCGATAGGTCGTGTGAAGAATCAAAGTGTGTAGGATCTTTGGTAGTGTTAACTCTGCCGCGTGGAGTGCGGGCAGAGAGAGAGTCTGGCTGGAGTAGCGAGTGGAGCAGGTGTGTTGTGTGAAGCTCCCGCGAGTTGCCGCGCTTTCGGGGTTTGGCAGCATGTAATTGCGCTCGACTTGCGATGATAGTTTCTGACATGGTGTCGCGGACGGGAAGCATTAGCTGGCGCACATCAAGAGCCCGTTTCGTCTGGTGACCGTGTCGAGAAGAAGGCGCGCCAACATCCAGCTTCTGCAACAGCGACGGCCGACAATGAGTGACTGTCGCCACCTCCTCGATCGACGGCTTCAAACCTTCAATCAACCAACAAGGAAGACTGGAAGCACGTAAAGTTTTAGAACTGTATGGCAGACCTCAGCTTTTCAAACTGTTCAAATCACAAAATTACAGCAACTTAGCATGAACCTTTGTTGCTCATTGTCCCAATTGCATTGCCAAGCAGGGTCCCTTCCTTTTCCGAAATTAACCCGAGTGTCGTTGAAATTCAAACGCCAGCATAATTCCATTTCACTGCTTTAATTTCAAAGTTTACTTTAAGTATTAATAGCTGGCTACAATATTTAGATTACACAAGCACAAATTAAGAGTGCGAGTTTTGTTACCGAATTTTAGCTTACCTGTGACTGCAGCTCAGCGTGGTACGTACTAAATTTTACTATTGTTAATTGTTCAGAATCATTCAATTCAAGTTCGAAGTTGAATCTCTTATTTCTAAATTGCGTAGATTCAAGTAGCTTTTGAACTGATTGTTGAGGTAGCCAAAGACTAACCGTATTTTACTGAATTTCGATGTGCTTCAGAAAGAAAGCTCACTATTAACTTCAGTCACTAAATTAACTTTCAATTTTCCAGTTTTATTAATTCTTTTGCTAAATTAAGTCAGAGTGCAGCGAAATTTATTACTTCTGACAAACTTTCAGTTTTCACACTACACGTGTCAACCTTCAGTTGCCACGCTTCTAGTGCTAATTATATGTGTAATAACCTTTCTTTTTCAGTTACTATATTAATTGTCCATAGGACTGGCGACCGTAATTTCCCCCAAATCTCAAATATCTAATTACCGCTAGTTAATTGTTAACGTAACGGCCGCACATTTACTTTCCTTATTAACTTTACCCCTTTTCAAAATTAATTTCCACCAGTTTCATTTGTATTTTTCCTTTCATTTAGATGTAACCCTTTCCTCCCTCTTTACCGACAGATTAACTTCGGTGACGATTGCTTTTCCCAAATTTCCATTAGGTACACGCGGTTTAATTTTTCACTGTCATTAAGGTCGATAAGAGAGGGGGAGGTTACAGGCTCATTATGGTCTGGGGTGCGATAAGCCACAGCTCTCGTTCACCTTCGGTGTATCTGGAGGGGAGCTCAGTACATGCAGAATATTGTTAGAGCGGTTCTTTTGCCATTCTTGCTACGGAAATATGATGTGTTGTTGCAGCAGGTTAATGCTCGCCCACACGGTGTCCGTGAAATTCAACGTGCTCTGCAACAATTGCAGCAGCTGCCCTGGCCAGCACGATCTCCGGTCTAGTCTCCAATCGAGCACGTGTTTGATGTGACGGGACGAGTAGTGACTTGTGCAACTCTTCAGCCAACTACTCTAACAGAACTGTGTGAACAGGTCGAGCAGACGTTGCATAACGTATAACAAGGCAGTATTGGCCATCTGTGCGATAGACTGTGCCAGAGTCAGCACCTGCATTGCCTCCATGGAGACTACACCACGTGATAGTGTGGGTATGATTTTTCGGCAGTGTATATTGCTGACCATATCAAGGTAGAAGAATTGTGCATGAGAATTTTATAGAGTTGGAAATGTTGAAAAGTCACGAATCAGTAGGGAATCATCAGATCTCCCGAGTAAAAATATTTAAATAATAAGAGAGGATTAAGGGAAGTGTAGCATCAAGTGTTGGTCTATCATCAAAGGAAAATAATGAGCAACCTGCAATCACGTGAAGTCGATACAAAGGATACGAACATTGGACGATTGGTGGCGATCAGTACACAATAAGAGAAATGCGCACTGGAGATTAATTTTTTTAGGAGACTATATTTGTGATGTTTCGCAGACGCTACGGACGCTGACGTGTAATGAGAAGTGAGGTATGAGATTTTTTAGGGTTAACGAGCTCAAAGGACGCTGATATTTACGCAGGATTTTGTTTAGAGCAATATGGTGATTTAAGTGAGTAATTCACATGCTTATGAAAATAAAATTGGAAGCTCTTACTTGTCCCCAGGTAGTATGGATTGATGCATTTGGTGTCAGACTAAAATAACGATGGAAACGCTGAGAGATAAAAGAGGAACAGGAAGGGGTAACGTAAACGGAAAAGGTAACGACAGAAAAGGTTCACAGATGGTGGTGCCGAATTAATTTTGTGTATGTTGTGAACAAAGCATGTACGTGCTTTTTTTTAAAGATCTATGTTTCTACTCTTGACAGATCCACAATGAACTAAGATGAAGGAAGACCCTGACTTTCTTAAATAAATAAATTGACGAGAGTCCAATAAGAGCAAGAGAGTATGGACAGGTAGTTTGTCTAGCCATAAAAGAGTAAGAGATGATGGAACTGCAGCTGGCATGGATAATAGAGAGAGAGAACCACTCAGTATCTGTGAATTTCTAAGTCTAACATGGCGCATCTAAACCAAAAAGGAACTCATGTACCCTTATCACAGTTTCCACACCAGCTCTCTCTCATATGACGTCAAACGAAAGTAAATTTAAGAATGTAAAATGAAGGAATGCGAGACGAGTACATAGGAAATTTAAGTGGATTAGCGAAGCTCCACAATAATAATTTGGAATTTGTGAGATGAGAATTTTTGATTGTGCAAAAGGAAATTCTGAAACAAGGGGTGTAAATGTAATCGGTTAACATTTATGGAGCCGGCCGCTGATGGCCGAGTGGTTCTGGCCCTACAGTCTGGAACCGCGCGACCGCTCCGGTCGCAGGTTCGAATCCTGCCTCGGGCATGGATGTGTGTGTTGTCCTTAGGTTAGTTAGGTTTAAGTAGTTCTAAGTTCTAGGGGACTTATGACCTCCGCAGTTGAGTCCCGTAGTGTTCAGAGCCATTTGAACCAATTTTTTGAACATTTATGGAACTAAGCAGTTTATTTTTTCAACTGCGACATGGTCGCGTATACAAACAGTGATCCAATACTGTCAAATGTTTTTATTGCAGTCTTTGATCACAATATGAATGCTTTAGACGATGACCGGTTTCAGTCCGAAATGACCATCCTCAGATCTTTTTTACACCATGTCCTACAGTGATAAGGCCATAATGGCACAATGGCATTACGGACTGAAACCGGTCATCGTCTAAAGCATTCATATTGTGATCGAAGACTGGAATAAAAAACATTCTTAAGCAGTTTATTTTGTTAAAGAATAACTTAAAAGTAAGAATTTCCTTGAATAAATTTTATAAATATTTGTTAGTTTCACTTTGTTTACTATTCAACAAAGTAAGGAAGAAACAGAGAACAGAAAGGAATAATTAGTAGTTCTGCAATGGATTTGAAAGGCAGGAATTAGTATATGAGTTGTATGCTGCTGAATGAGAGTAACTTGTAATTCTCCTGTGTAGGTCATGTAGTAAATTATTTTAGTGGCTTTTTTAGGTCGCACCAGCCATATGAGAGCGATAAAAGATGAGAGAAATCACAAACCAGACGTGATGCAAGTCTCTGAAGGGGGATTGAAGAACATGGAAATGAAGTGCCCACTGCTTGGAACTGGGTCAAACTACATCAGCTGGCACGTATCTACCGTTCTTCGGCTGCTGTTGTCGACCGCAACCTAGGGGAAGGTAACAGAAAGCCGCCAGCTCGGCCACCGTCAAACCACTGGCCACCCCCAACCACTTTTGGCGCCACAGGGGGTCGGAGGATACAGCCAACACCAGCACATGTTGTGAGTGGGCCATGCCACTCACTCACAAGCTATTCCTATCCAGCTGCTTTTGTCTAAAGACTGTTTGCCACGAGAGGCCACATGTCTTGTTGGGAGATAGCTTTTCATTGCATTACATTATCATGAGCTAAGGAACTTTACTTGTAACTATGTGCAGATACCCAATCATGCGTTACTTGTACATTGGCCACTTATCTGCCAGTAACACTGAACACCTAAGGTCACCAAACATTCATCAGTTGAAAGACAACCTTTGGAGTGTTGACCACTGAACAACACAAATATTATACACCCAGCGTGACCTGGACAGAGACATTAACTTGTGGAACAGTTAAGGTCACTTGTGTTTCCGGAAATATGAAATAGGAACAATGAGTGCGTGTGCACGAGAAACTTTAAGAGTGGTTCAATACGAATGATGCCACCATGTTTCGAAACAAATCCCACCTCCTATATGATCTATTCTGAATGAAGAGTGATCAACAATCTAGTGACACCCTCTCGTATTCGAACACTGTTAATTCCTCGTGTGACGAAGTAATCTGCCTTTAAGCAAAATAAAAAAAATGCATTTTCAGGGAGAATTCTTAATAATAATAATGTTTAAAATATATTATACTTATAAGAAAGGACAGAATTTGTGGGTCGACTCCGCAGGACATTGACAGAACGTTAAAGTAGTTAAGTTTATTGATTTCACGAATTTGTAAAGAATAGCTTATTATAAAAAATAGAGTCTTGTGACTGGCTGCACTGATAAATGTCCTATAATTATGTATTTTGTATCAGTTATCCTGTCTTGTAACGTACATATTTTTATAACCTATAACTATGTACTGTAATCGATTTCCTGTATAGCTGTTAGACTTTGTTTGTGTTTTCTGATGATGATCTAAATGATGGAGAGTCTGTGCATATGTTATGATGATGGCTCAAGTTATGATAATGTTTTGTACATGTCTGGTTACGACATGTTTTGAGATTAGTAATTCTGACTTATAGTAGCGTTTCATAAATAAGGAACGTAAAGATCATGCATTATGAGTGAATGAGTGGGGTAATCGACCATTTATTTGGAAATGAGTGTGCAGGATTATTGTGTTATTCAGAGGATTTCATTCGTGAGTGTTGATGCGAAACATGGCTGTGGATCAAATAAAATATGAATTTGGAAATGATGTGCAGAACTATTGTATTATTCAGAGGATTGGATTCGTGAATGTGTGATGCCAGCCATCGATGTGAATCAAATAAAATGTCAGTGCAGCCTGTAAATGTTTTGCTTTGAAAGTGAAAAAGTTAGTACCTAATGTTGGATATTTAAATGCTTGAATGAGCGTGGGCTGGGAAAATTATGAAATGTAAGATTTAATGCACCGACAGCATTGATGAATGAGTGAGAGATGGTTTCCTAGAAAACAATGAAGGATAACTATTTTTTCACCTTGGCAGCAGCCAAATCCCAAACTGTGTCTCTTACAAGAATGTAAAGCCAGTGCTACATAGCAGTCAAATTTTCTCGATGTATGTATTCTTTGGCATGACTGTCCCAGAATTTTTTTTTTTAAATTGCGTTAAGGGGTGTTGTTACGAAATTTTTTTTTTTTTTAAAGAAATGCAAATTCACCATATTCAGAGTAGAGAGCCACTCTCGACTTTCATAACTAATTGATTTTATATGTATGAATGATCATTAATTGCATCTTGCAGTAGTATAAAAATGGATTTGCTTGCTATTGGGAAGTAAGGAAATGCTTTGGAAGGAAACTGGATGATATGGCCAGTGAACCGAACCCGGGACGGCTGGGCACCCAATTGGGCTTCTTAAGAGAAGGAACCACGCTGGGTGACGGTCACAGAATAGCTGCGAGCCAGCATCACTTCTCTAACACCCTGCGGCGTCGGCGACCGAATCTCACAGCAGGGAGAGTTTCCTGTAGCGACCACTTGCGAAAACGCTTTATAAGGAGTGAGAAGGAACCTTAGCAGGAAGTGCTATTGTCTGCCGTGAATGTGCAGCTACTACACAAAAAAGTTGTTTAAGAATATAAGGTCAGATGCTGGTTCATATTGAACTGAGTGACAAGATATGGAAATGCCGAAAGGAAGCTCCCTTATTGGCTGAAGAAAGAGACAGAATGAATGAGGAATGATTTTTTCTAAGGAAACTGATAGGAAGGTCCTCACATTAACAAAGTTAAACATAGTCCAGAGAAGGGGACCTGCACTGTTAGAGACGTATTTTTAGGGATTAGAGCTCACAAGAAACAGAACCCAGCCAATTAGGGCTAGATTGTGACGATAAGCAAGCTAAAGTTGAGCCTTCCTTGCAGGAGGCCGTCGAGCAGTACGTACTCATTTCATCTAACGCTTCTTGCCTTCTGTTCCCCAAACAGAGCTTCTCTGTAGATTTTCAAATTATGACGGAAACCTAGAAAGAAGGACGCAGGACTTAGTGCAGATTGCGGTCGCGGCACTTCCATAACCAATAGCTACAACATTTTTTAAAACAATAAACCGCCATTTGACTGTGCATTACTGCATTTATCTCCCGTACTAGATAGATTTCAGCTTTTATGCCGTTATCGAACCAACGCTAAAAGTTCTTAGACCATTAACATGTCATATCTTTTAAGGGACTGTATTCGACAATGGCATAAAAGCCGAAATCTACGTCGTACAGAAGATAAATACAGTAATACACAGCCAAATGGCAGTTTATTCTTTCAAAAAATGTTACCTGAGTGTTGCTCAGCACCGTCGAAGCTATAGTGAGATAGAGCCGCGTCTGCGTGAGATGTAGGGCCAGTCATAGCGTTTCACAGCTTTAATATCTTACGAGGAACACCTTCAGTGCAAGGTCGCAAAACGCCAATGATGTATACGGCATTCGACACCATTCATATTGCCTACTAGGCAACCATAATATTTGCTATTGATGGCAAAAAGGGGTGGGACTGGAAGTATCCAGTTGTTTGCTCAGCATCAGGCTACGGAGCATAGCTGACCCGCTTAGTCGCCGAGTAACTCAAAACAGTGCTGCAGTGTTACTAGTATTGATATTGCATGGGGGCTTAATTATAATAAAATGCAAATAATTTTAATTTTTTGATTTAGTAGCTGTCTGTTCGATTACGAAGTCTCGTAAACGGTTGGCCCTGACTAGTATTATTACGCTATCTGACTGCATAGAACAATAACAAAGAATGAAATGGAAATTTTCATTAACACAATTAGTTAATTAAGTCCCCAGCAACTATAAAACCTACGAAACCAAAGCACAAGTATAACTGTTCTGTGTGTGGAAGTATGACTCAACGTACGCATCTGGCACGGTTCTTCTTCAATAACACAAGAAATTTTAAATATCATTTATACTGAATTAATTAAAGGAAACAGAAATACCATAATTACTCAAGAAAACCAGAATTACACTCTAATCCCAGAACACAAGCCAGATGCTTTGTTGACTGAACCTGTAATGAAGCATTATTTACGACATTAAATAATGAAAATTAAATCAAGTTTCGTTACCTTCATATATTGACCAAAATCACTCTAATCATTACAATATAGCTCCACACCGACTCGCTATTACCACATCTCAACAAGAACTTTTCAGTATCACATCTCAGCAAGCACTCCCTACTAGCACATCTCAACAAACACTCTCTGCTACGAGTTCTTAACAAGCACTGACTACCACGAGCTCTCCCCAAGCACTGACTACTACGAGTTCTCAATAATCACTGCCAGTGGAGGCGGCGGAACAATACTCTCTAGCGCGATCTCTGGCGCTGTGGCTCAGTGTAGCCACCTTTCATATGCCCTTCCTCCACAGGCTAGAATTTGATGGTATTTTTGCCAGCATTGGTGGTGAAAATACCACCAAATTCGTCAAAAAAATACAGACAAAAATAAAAGATAATATTAATACGTAAATATCACATACTAGATAAAATTTTGGCTTTGCACTGACCTTTCAATAACCTAATATATAAAATACAGTAAGCAATACAAATTCTTTCATACATGTGACTTTACATAATAGTTTACACAAGTCTTATGTGGTTAAACAGTTCAATCAATAGCGTCAGCAATGACGAATATGTGCAAGTAAGAGTCTCATAACTTTTCACAAACAGTAATACACAAAAAATCAGTTTATACAAATATTCACATAAAAGCTTTCCATAGCCCAAGAAACAAGTAGTTGACAGTTCCAGCAGTAGCACCCAGCAATGGTCAACAGGTGCAAAAACCAACAAGTGACATTTTTTCAGTATAAACAGTCCATCAGTGGCACCCAGTAATGTTGAATAGGTGCAGACACCAACAAGTAACACCATTTCAGTATAAGCAGTTCCATTAGTGGCACCAGCAATGTTGAGCAGGTGCACACAGCAACAGGTAACATCTTTTCAGTAGAAGCAGTCCATCAGTGGCACCCAGCAATGTTGAGCAGGTGCCGACACCAACAAGTGACATCATTTCGGTAGAAGCAGTCCATCAGTGGCACCCAGCAATGTTGAGCAGGTGCAGACATCAACAGGTGACATCTTTTCAGTAGAAGCAGTCCATCAGTGGCACCCAGCAATGTTGAGCAGGTGTAGACATCAACAAGTAACACCATTTCAGTATAAGCAGTTCCATTAGTGGCACCAGCAATGTTGAGCAGGTGCACATACCAACAAGTGACATCTTTTCGGTAGAAGCAGTCCATCAGTGGCACCCAGCAATGTTGAACAGGTGCTGACCGCAGTCCATAATATTCACTTTCACTAATCACACTGTTCATCAGCAGAAATTAAACATGTTCTAGTGGCACCAATCATGTAGAAAAAGTGCAAATAACAGTCCATAAAATTCCCTATCACTAATCACACAGTTCATCAGCAGAAATTAAACATGTCCAGGTGGCACCAATCATGTAGAAAAAGTGCAAGTAACAGTCCATAATATTCACTTTCACTAATTAATAATAATAAACACACAAATGATATCAGATAATTGTCATATTAACTATTACAATACACAAATAGCAGTAAACCTATAATATTTATGGGTGTCAGTGCAAGCCACAACAAACAAGTAAAATAATATTTAGGAGATAGGTTGGGATCACTTCTCTGGGATTATAAAAGGAAAACACACAAAACACACTCACTCATCTTTCATCCACATTAGTGCTACTGTGTAATTGAATAGTGTTAACTGTGTAAATGCAATTCTGTCAAAATTTTATGTTCATCATGTGTATCAAGTAGTAGTGGCAGCAATGTATAACAGTCAATAATAGTTAGTCAATGTCATAGTCATCATGTCAAGACCAATGTTTGCCAAGCCAGATCAAAATGTACGGTTGCTGAACAACTGTCAGTGAGCCAAGATATGCAAATACTTCCTCTCTTCAAAAAAAGTATATACTGCTTAGTGATTTAACAAAGTGTGTGTGTAGACAATCTTCCTTCTACTTGAGTGTTCTAGTCTGCCATCTTTATCCTCCTTGTTCCATATAGACCAACAAAAAAAATATGCTCCTCACTTACTTCACCTCTTATCCACCACAACTCCAATAATCATCAGCATCACATAATCTCAATACTTCAATAATACCTCTTCAATACGTCGATCATCAATATCATTTACCTTACCTCTTGTCCACGAAAACTCCAATAATCATCAACTTCACATAATCTCAATATCTCAATCATACCTCTTCAATACGTCGATATAATAAACCTCAGCACCAATATCATTTCACTTCCATAACAACTCTTTCCTCTAGTCAGTCTCCTCGAACAAGTACAGACAAAATCCTAGTGCAAACTTCAATTCATCATCTCATACAATCCGAAGACACAATGTCAACACACAACCTCTCGTGTAATCCATCTGATCCAAATCTGCTACTCATTATAAATTATAAGATACATTTTGTTTACCTTGTCCATCATTAAATAAAAGAAATGCGTACATGACCTCTAACAGACTTAGTTCGAATAACTCTCAGTAATTAATTACGATTACGGAGTGTGAATGATCATAATATTTCACAGTGTGTACACCACTTCAAGAATCATGGCAGAAGCAAACATGTGGAGTATTTCTTGTGTCAAGTGTCACTTCCTATTTCAATTACTCACGAAGAATGCAGTGTAATAACTGTCAATGGTCTAAACCTAGTGTTGGTATGTCACGTCGTTAGCTTCCTTCCTATTAGCATAAATTTATACAGCTTCCTAAAAACCTCCAGCTCATGTGACTTCTATGCAGTTTCTTGTACCAATGTCGTTCGTGGAATTATAGCAGTTCATTTTCTTATCTTAAAAATATAAGGCACTGAGCGTAAGCAAAACATGCAATAGCGCGTAAATATACCAGTAGAGAACAGAATGTCAACAAGTGGATGCAGCACAATCCCTACAACGAGGCTCTGCCAAGCGAACAATCTATAATTAATACCATAGTGTGACCTAAACTCTATGTTTGTACACAGTATATCAGCATTTCTATATACCAACTTATAGTTATGACAACAAAACAGAAGTGTGTAAATATGCAATCCATACGCACAGCAGCAAACATATATCTTACGTAATAAACAAGTCATTAGCATCATTCAGCATAAGCAAATAAATGTTCATATGTAATCTTAATAAGTAAACATGAAGGCGCAAGCAGATAAATCACAAAGTGTAACTTACATACATATCAGCACAACTAATCAGGTGACAATTATAATTTAAATAAATAAACACAGCAGGCACATAATAAAAAAATATCACATCAGTGAAAAAGCATAGCAGCCAAGCGATGCATAATATATACAAATAACAAGCCTGTTCATTAATCAATAATTGTCAAAATCAGCAAATGTACACAAGCACGTCGCTTCACAAGTAAATTCATAGAACATGAAATTTAGCACAAAGTATGAATCACGTAATCGCGAGCAGCAAATTACATCTAAAATACGTACCTAAGTGGAATTATGTTACCTGAAAAATAAACTCAATTAATAGTTACCCTTTTTTAGTTTATTACTTTTTTTGTTTTCGAAATTACATTCTTCCTGAAATTTTCTCCATAGCAAGTCCTCTTAACGTCGGACACACACAGAATTTACCTGAAGGTCTTAAATACTTTATACAACCGTATCCTGAAAAATACTGAACGTTAATAACATAATTCATCAAGTCACTATAGCTTTATACAGAATTTAGTCGGAGAAATTAGACTGTGTATTTGTTTACGGCTGTCAGTGCATTCGCACTGAGCGCTCGATCAGCTGTAGACGCGTGACGTAGGAAGTAATTGTTTGCGGTCAACGACTGCCTTGTGCGGCGCGCAGACTGACTGTTGCTTTGAGTATGTGCCGCCGCCAAAACACAGCGCGGTATCCTTGTACTCTCTTCGTGTTTACATGTAGCTGTTAGTTTCTCTAAAGTATGTCATTCCACAAAAATTTTAACGTTTGATATATGATGTATTCCTTTAGAGCGTCGAGATTTAAGAGTTTCTACTTCAACAGTGTTATCATGAATAATTTTGCGAATTCTGTATGGACCGTTATAAAGCAGGAAAAATTTGCGACACAAGCCTTTTCCTTTGTGAGACAAACGGTGGGACTTAATTAATACCTTCTGACCAACTGACAAAATTTTTAAACGACCAGGACGTTTAGCTGATTTCTCTCTTCTTGTAGCCGCAGACGCAATATTTTGTAGAGCCAGGTTGACAACTTCAGAATGCCGCAGTTTCCGTGAAGGCGGAAAAGGAACGATTTCAGAAATGCGATTTGTTGGTACTTTATTTTTTAATATCAATAGAGGCGGTAAAGAAGTTGAGTCATTAGGGAGTTCATTCAGAATGTTTTGAAAAATATGAAGATACTGATCCCACGTTCTGTGATTCTGATGACAATAAAGACGACACAATTTATTAATTTCTTTCATCCATCTTTCTGAAGCGTTAGACTGAGGGAGAAAAAGTGAAATGAAAATTGGTTTCATCTGACGACGCCGTAGAGTACGAAGCCAAATTTTAGAGCGAAACTGTGATCCATTATCTGATATAACCTTATCAACATGACCAACTTCTTTAAGAAAATGTTTGATGAAAGCGTTAGATACTGAACGAGCTGTTGCTTTGCGTAAAGGTGTAAAACACACATAATTTGATGTCAATTCCACTGCTACGAAAATGTACGCAAAACCATTAGTAGAACGAACCACTGGACTGAACAAATCGACTGCAGCCATGTCCTTTAATTTCGCTGGAATGATAGGAAACAACGGTGCTCTGTGAGAAACAGTTGGCGGCTTAGCCTTTTGACATAATTTGCATTTGGCAAGAACAGATCGAATACGTTTTTCCATATTACTGAAGTAACAATTTTCTCGTAATTTATGAAAGCATTTTCTGGGACCAAAGTGCGCATAACTGAAATGTGTAAACGAGGTGTGGCCAAATCATCCAATCTAACAAAGCGTCTAAGAAAATTACAGACACCAAGGAAACTACGAACATCACGTTTTGTGGAAGGAACAGCATAATTACGAATAGCGTCTACCTTCTCTGGATCAGGAAGAATACCTTCTGTAGAAATAATGTGACCGAGAAATTTCACCTGAGAACGACCAAATTCAGATTTTTCCAAGTTCACTGTAATGCCAACTCTTGCAAAAATACGTAATAATGAATCCAAAATTTTGTTGTGCTCACTCCAAGAACGTTTAGCAATAAGAATATCGTCAACATATGAAGTAATATTGTCACGAAGATAAACAGGTAAAATTTCATCTAAGCTACGAATGAATGCTGCAGAAAATATAATAAATCCAAACGGTAATTTCCAAAGTCACTTTTGGGTAAAACAGTCAAATCCGGTTATTTTTTTACCTACTGTCTAGATAGATGGATAGTAGAAGAATTGTTTTTATAGATGCAAAGAATAGTGAAAGAGTAGGCAGCGGTGCAGAAAACTAAAAGGGAAATAGCACCACTACAGCTCGGGGCCCTGTGAACGCTACGGCACATATTCACTTAGTATAGTGAATCCCCTGAGGACATTAATAGCTGCACATAAATTTCAGTTTGTGACTTAGTGGCAAATTTAGCGGAAGTGCGTACATAAATTGATCTAACCATGCACATGGATGTATGTCATTCTTAGAATTGCGGAAGATCTTAAATTTCCGAACAGTCAAGAAGTGTTTATAGTCAAAGTTTTCGCCTCGTGGCGACAAAGACCTACCGCGTCTGTCCCAGTCCCAATGTTGATTATTGTCAAGTTCGCGCGCCTGGCGCTCCCTTGTTGCATCCCGTAAATGAAACAAATTATTTTCTTCAAACCCCTCCGCTAACTGTGATTCCAAATTTCTTTTGCTGTCCTTTCCTACGATTTCGCCTTCAATTTGTTTGACTTGCTTTCGTAATGCCTCAACTTCCCTTTTAACGCGTTCATTAAATTTTCACTGATTTTCAACATGCTTACTTACGTTCTGGTACTCTTCGGTTTCAGCAAATGGTAATGGAGCTGTATCATCCGAATCTCTGTCCCCATTTAAACTAAGACTTGTCAATTTATCTGAAATCTCCTCAACTCTTTCCGATAAGTCACCTATTTTTTCTTTCTATTTACTTACGTCTTCCGTAAGTGTCGCGACTCGGGTTTCAGTATTGACACATTTGGTAGTTAACTGTTCATATTGTTGTGTTAGATTATTTATTCTGTCATTTGGTACGGATTCCTCGATTCTCTCAAATATTTCTTCCTTATCATGTGCACGTTGTAAATTTAACTCTGAAAATATTTGTACTATCACGCGATCTCTTTCTTCCTGTTCTCTATCTTGTTCCCTTTGTCTAATCTCTACTGCAATTAATCTATTATTGTGAGAATTCAAAATCGGTTGTACTTCTTCTCTGATTTCTTTCTTTAATTCATCTTTCATGTTTTTGAAACATGGCCCTATTCGTGAATCTAACCGTGTTTCCAGTGTTCCCATATCAGTTTTTAATTCAGATCCCAAAGTTCCCATCTCGGTTTTGATTGTTCCTATTTGTGAGTCTAACCGTGTTTCCATTGTTCCCATTTGTGATCCCAGTGAGTCTAACCGTGTTTCCATTGTTCCCCTTTGTAAGTCTAACCGTGTTGTCACTGTTTTTAATTCAGATCCCAAACTTAATATTGCACCCATCAACTGCTCCATAATAGCCGGTTCGAAATTCTTTTCGCCCCTAACATTTCCCGCGAAACCAACTTCTTTCGTCATGGCTGTAAAGCTATCTGTGTTCGATACTATTTCAGAATCTTCTATCGTTAACCTCGTATTCTGTGAATTTTCTGATTGAGAAAAATTTTGAATTGGTTCCGGACTATTTTCCCGACTTATTAAATTGTTTTCCACTTCATTATTCATGATACTGTTTTCCTCTGTTGGCGAGTTCGCCATGTTAACAATTTCGTCATTCTCACTATCCATCATTTTTGCCTTTTTCATCGATCGTGTAATCATTTACAAAACATACAAAACTCGTCACTATATGAAAATTACACACAATGACACTTTATCTCCAACAATACCATTCACACGAAATGTTTCCCTCAAACACAATTAATCGAACAATTGAAATAATTGCACTAATTGTCAAACCCCGTAGACAAGACAACAGAAATGAAATTTTGCAAAAAAAAAAAAATACCATTAGAAGAATGACAATTACCAAATCTACACATGCAAAATAGACTACAATTACTAAACTACAAATTACTACAACAATACTACTGTCTACTATTTTTACAATCAGAAGATTCCAAGGGACGATCCGAAACAGCGGTCGCCACGTGCATGGGGGCTTAATTAAAATATAAAATACAAATACTTTTAATTTTTTGTTTTAGTAGCTGTCTGTTCGATTACGAAGTCTCGTAAACTGTTGGCCCTGACTAGTATTATTACGCTATCTGACTGCATAGAACAATAACAAAGAATGAAATGGAAATTTTCATTAACACAATTAGTTAATTAAGTCCCCAGCAACTATAAAACCTACGAAACCAAAGCACAAGTATAACTGTTCTGTGTGTGGAAGTATGACTCAACGTACGCATCTGGCACGGTTCTTCTTCAATAACACAAGAAATTTTAAATATCATTTATACTGAATTAATTAAAGGAAACAGAAATACCATAATTACTCAAGAAAACCAGAATTACACTCTAATCCCAGAACACAAGCCAGATGCTTTGTTGACTGAACCTGTAATGAAGCATTATTTACGACATTAAATAATGAAAATTAAATCAAGTTTCGTTACCTTCATATATTGACCAAAATCACTCTAATCATTACAATATAGCTCCACACCGACTCGCTATTACCACATCTCAACAAGAACTTTTCAGTATCACATCTCAGCAAGCACTCCCTACTAGCACATCTCAACAAACACTCTCTGCTACGAGTTCTTAACAAGCACTGACTACCACGAGCTCTCCCCAAGCACTGACTACTACGAGTTCTCAATAATCACTGCCAGTGGAGGCGGCAGAACAATACTCTCTAGCGCGATCTCTGGCGCTGTGGCTCAGTGTAGCCACCTTTCAATATAAAGCACAGCTTAGGCAATGACGAACAAAGCAAATATTGCATTATACTGTATCTACAACAAGAGTTGCCGAAGTTGACATTTCGATAGAAAGGAACCCAAGGAATTTCGCAGAGTGAGAAAGAAGTGGCAGATGAAATATTAGCGCTTCTGCAATATGAGTCGATGGAATGTGCAACAATGTACATTAGGAGTACAATGATTACGATACGTGCTTAACCAAGCGAAAGCGATACTGGAACATGCTGTATACATTTTTTGTGGAAGTCAAGTTCGCTTGATTTTAAGATTTTTATTCCAATTACTAGTTTCGAGAGTATCGTGCTGTCGTCTTCAGGTTGGCGTATATTCACACACATGTGTTGTCAACATTTTGAGAACAAAGTGTAAATGCAACAAAAACTCCACATGGTTTGTCATTTACAAAACAAAACGCTCATTACGCTCTTTGCGTGCATGTTCACACACACAATATATATAAAGAGATCGCCCAATAACGTGTCAATGATACTGAAACAGTTCTGGAGCCATATAGTTCATTATCCTTGTCGAACAGGGAGTCATAAAGCCCGTCTCCAATGAAACATAATAAAGAAGCATGCATTAAACATAATTACGTATACGGAAGATCGCCCGCAGCATAGTAAGAAAACAACTATGAACAGATTTCGAATAAGTGTGCAGCAATAAGAAAAACGACGAATATTCAAGGGAGGACAAGGTGCACTTGTTACAAAAACTGGTTTTTGAAGGATGCTTGATATAATTTACATGATGTGTACGATAGTGATCTACTTTATGCACATCAAATTGCCCTCATCAGAGATTACAGTGATTTAAAGGGAAGCAGTGGATGGGTGCATAACTTCAAATAGAAGGCGTAAGATAACGAAATTAAGAAAAAAGAGTCAACCTGGTGTGCACAGTATTCTGTGGAAATGGGTCGATAATTTGTAGATGAAATAATCTTGTCCCATCATTCACTAAGGGAATTTTTTTTCAACTCCGAGCAACCGGAATTTGAAGAGGTAATCACTAAGAAAGGAAATCAGCGGTACCAAGAAAGCTCTATCGAGATCAGCAAACATTAACGCCTTAAAGCATTCGTATAGAATCATGCCGACTGTCAATCTGGATGGTAAATTGGCTCTAAAGTTTTTTATTGTGCTGCGAGAAGTTGGAGTTGCTCAATCGCATACAATTCTTTCTCGTGTACGTGATCTTCCCATTACATCAAGCAGAAGGGGGCGGGAGGGGGGGGGGGGAAATGGGCGTAAGACAACAACACCTGCAACTACGGTAACAGCACTGCTTTTGGACAATAGCTGGTCAAAATAATTTGCTTTTGCTTAATTTCTGATCCGTGTATAAAAATCATACCCTTTAGGGCAAACTATAGTTCTTGCAATGTGAGTGACGTTGCAGTTCACAGCACCTGTAACTATTGGACAAATTCAGCCTCTGGGTGTTTGTCTTTTCCATGCCTATAAAACATATTATCCTCCTACGTGCAGCTACGTCTTAAAGGATACCCAGTATCACGATAGGCTCCACGACAGACTATTCCGCAGTCGGTTGCATGACATCACAGTCCATCAATTCTGATCACTCCGTTGAACAATATGATCCTATATGCACTCTTTAAGAGTGGGTACAGAGCTGAAAGTCCAGCGCGATTTTTAACCCAAGGAGTTCGCCATCGATCTTCAAGGTGCGAACCTTCACGATCACTGTGGCACACCATTTTTCACTCGGTATTCATCGTGCAGGATAATTGTTTGCTGTGGACATTTCTTGAATGTCTACGATGTCCGTTTTGTGAAGAAAGTTGATTTCTGCACCTCCACGACACTCATTTTCTGTTGAGCTCCTGATGCACAACGTGAGTTATAGCAGCTAACATCAGTAGTTAACAGCCATTTTGCATCTGGGATGTGATACATCTACTAGTATGTATTTTGGTGTGTAGAATCTGAATATACCTTTCGAAATCTTCTATCACGGACCATTTTTGAGTTTTTAAAGGTCTTTTATTTTTTGTATTCAGCATTTTGCTTTTTTCTGTTCTTTTGTTTTGATGTTTAATTGTTTTTGATTTACAGAGGGGTGCTAGAAGATCTACAAATCGTCACTAAATGGTTAGTGTGGTAATCCACTGTTGTGAAAGAGATCCTCAGTGAGTGTTTCCTGTGAAAGATATTGCAAACTTTTGTGTTTAAAACTTACACTAAGAAAAATGGCAACTAGCAACCCTCGTTGCTGTATAAACTACCCCGATAACTTTTGTTATGTGTGTGGGAAATTCACTCCAAAAGCCCAGGGAAAACCAATCACTGATTTGGTAAAGAAGGCATATAAACTGTATTTTGATTGCCCTGTTGGTGATCAAGATAAAAATTTTGCACTTCATATTGCCTGCATAACCTGTACTAGAACCTTAACCGAGTGGTTGAAAGGAAAATGATAAGCCATGCCATTCGCTGTTCCGATGGTGTGGTGTGTGCCTAATGACCATTATTCAGACTGTTACTTCTGTCTTACAAATATTTCAGAACTTTCGAGCAAAACTAGACATAAAATAAAGTATCCAGATGTATCTTCAGTGCATTTGCCTGTGCGCCATGATGAGGGGTTGCCTGTTCCTGTCTGTAACTTGAAATCCACGGAACCAGACACTATGTCAAGTGAATCAGAAAGTATTGAACATATAAAAGAGCACTGCCCTTAATATCATGACACTTCGCCTCAGCTCTTTAATCAAAAGGAATTGAACGATTTGGTTCGCGATCTAAAACTTTCGAAACAGCAAGCTGAACTCTTGGGGTCGAGACTGCAACAACCGAACCTTCTAGCTCCAGGACAAAAATTTCCTGTTTCAGGTCAAGAGGTGCTTCCTTCACTCAGTATTTCGATATGCAGAATTCAGTGTGTGTATGTAGTGACGTCAATAGTCTAATGATGCAGCTAGGTGTTCAAAACAATCCACAGGAGTAGCGATAATTTATTGACTCCAGTAAAATCAGCTTGAAAGCAGTAGTACTGCATAATGGCAAAGCATTTTCATCGATACCTTTGGCTTATGCAGCAGACATGAAAGAAACTTATGAATAGCAGCTTTGCTGTGATTTAAAAGTTGTTGCACTCCTCATAGGTTTACAGGCTGGATTCACGAAATACTGCTGCTTTTTGTGCCTTTGGGACAGCCGTGACGCCAAGAACCACTATAGAGTCAAGGAATGGTCTATAAGGAAGTCATATGTTCCTGGAAACGTAACTGTGAACAATACCCCATTTGTTGAGCCCGATAAAATCATTTTGCCTCCCCTTCATATCAGGTTGGGCCTTATCAAGACTTTGTAAAAGCTCTGGGTGAAGACAGTGAGGCTTTCAATCACTTAGAAGAAAAATTTCCAAAATTAAGTGAAGCAAAACTGAAAGAAAATTGCTGGAAGATCCAGCCTTTTATACCAAACTCACAGATATCCAATTAGCTGCATGGTCTTCTTTTAAAGCAATTGTGAAGGGCTTTTTGCGTAATAGAAAAGACAAAAACTACGTTACCATTGTGAGTGATCTGTTGGACAAGTACAAGAACATGGGGTGTAGAATGTCGCTTAAAATTCACTTTTTAATTCTCACCTTAATTTGTTCCCAGAAAATTTGGGAGCCGTAAGCGATGAGCATGGTGAACGCTTTCACCAAGACATGTTTACCATGGAACACCGTTACCAAGGCCATTGGAACCATTCGAAGATGGGTGACTACTACTGGAGTCTTGTTCGGGAGAGTGATGAAACGACAAACAAATGAAGACCTCCGTCGTCGCATTTTTCAAAAAATAAAGACGATTAAAGGTGAAAATATCTTCTGAACTAATTTGGACCTTTTATTGGTATCATGCCCATATATACATACAAAATTGTATTGATTTCAAACGTTCTGAATGTGTACTTTCGCTTGACTTAATTGTGTCTAGTTTCGTTATTACCATTTTTTATTCTACTGTATCTAGGAAATGTGGCGTCATTGAGAGAAACTCATTTTACCAGTGTATTCAGTACCTCAAAATTAGGTAAATATACCATTTACAAACCAGATGCAGAAAAACGTTTAATTTTGTTAACCAGTGTATTTCTTCTGAAGTAACTGTAAACACAACACTTTCAAATGAGTCTTATTAAAGACTGAACTTGCGACCTCGCACCTAGGGATTCTTTCTTCAAGCATGACTCTAACTTATCTTTCAGGTGGTGAAACGTTTGCATCCAAATTCACAGCAGATGTGTGGTACAGTCTGCCTTAATTCTACGTGTTGCTGTCAACATTTCTATCCCTTACTACATAGTTTCATGAGCCTTCGCCCTGGCCCCCAATCAGATTAATAGATCTGCGTTCTCAGTGGTTGCGTTATTAAGATGACACAGGGTGACTATATGAAATATTGAGAATTAAATATGTTTATCGTAACTGACGATAATTAAGCCAAATAATTATTGAAAAGTTTGATTCATTTAAAAAACCATTATTAAAGTAAACAAATACGAAAATTTGGAAAGCAGTTCGTTTTTAGAAGTATACTTTTTACCTCTCCTTGAAATAAGACAAATTATTTGTCTTCCAGAATGTTGTCAGCCCTAGTGGTGGTTCATATACAACTTATAGGGATGAACAAGAGTGTAGGTGAAACCACTAAAATCTGGAGACTGAATGAAAACGTTTATTTTACTGACGTAACCGTCGGAGACAAATGTCACTGGGTTGTCGCACATTAAAAGAAACTCTTCTAACCCGAAGACTGAGTAAAAAACACATATATAGGTGACGTGGTCACTGGACTGGTTTCATTCGGTGTTTCATCCGACTGAAAAACGGAAAAAACAGTCGTTAGGTAACTCGCTTGTTAAAACCAGTCTGTTGTTTTATCACTGTTCTACAGTGTTGCCATTTGCGCTGCGCAAAGCATTGTGCCTGCCAGTCCTCAGGAAACCTTCTCGGACGCGAAAATTTAGCATATTTGAAGAATAAACATAGCTCTGGCTCTAACTTAAATTAGGTATACATCTTTGAACATCTTAGAGACATTATAGACGTCTGTATCATACCTGAACTTCAGAATTTTTACGTGATCCTTGTAGGAGACAGAAACTAAAGAAACTTTCTATCGTTGTGGAGGCTGAATCGGTGTGGCGGCTGTATGTAGACATTTCCTCTCCTGAAAATGTGTCACTTTGGACCTGAAACGGCAGATGCAAACCAGTTTAAAGAAGAATGCATATGTTTGGGAGCACTTACAAATCACAGCCATAAATTCTCACTAATATTGTATCGTGCATATGCACCGAGAGTTAACTGCACTCTTCAGAATTCAAGCTATTTTCATGATACAGTGAGAAACTGCATGTCTGCTGGCCTGTTATCGGCGGGTTTCACGTAATTCACAATAATTTCCTTTTTTCTGAAAGCTTGGCTGAGAAACTGTCAAAGAATTAATTTTTTTACGCCACTGTAAAAGTAACCATGAAGTGTTTCGTGAAATGTGTGACTGATAGTATATCGTAGCGAATATACGAATCCCTCGGAACTCATCATCTTCATTTCTGAACTACGCGGCACCTGGGTTTCTGAATTCCACGCTTCCATCTCTACTACCAAATCAATGCCATTCAATCTTGCGTGGATATGACGGCATTATTTGACCTCAGGCAGGTTCAGACCTATGAAGCAGGTGGCAGAAATCGGTTCGTTGCTAGGATACTGTGAACATTCGTGTCAGTGACCCTATAAACCTGCTCACCTGGATTCCAGACCAAATAGTTCTAAAGAAGGGGCCGTTGGACGTATGCAGTGAAGGACAATACGAATGGTTACAAGTTCGGTTGATCCACAGAGAGTGCCGAGTTAATGCTGAAATACTTGAATTGGCACACGATAGAAGAGACGCCAACAATCTCGTGAAAGCGTGCTTACTAAGTCTTAACAATCAGTATTAAGTGAGGAATATACTATAACCCGCTACGAACTGCTTCCATAGGGAGCACGAAGACAACGTTATACTAATTGCAACGCACATAGAGCTGTTTCAATATTTTCGTCCTGCTTCCCATATGCGAGTGGAATGGGAAGAAACCCAAACATGGGATACAGTGCTAACAAGGGAACCTCCCCATCGCACCCCCCTCAGACTTAGTTATAAGTTGGCACAGTGGATAGGCCTTGAAAAACTGAACACAGATCAATCGAGGAAACAGGAAGAAGTTGTATGGAACTATGAAAAAAAATAATAAAATATACAAACTGAGTAGTCCATGCGAACATAGACAATAACAAGCAGACTATGAGCTCAGGAGCGTCGTGGTCCCGTGGTTAGCGTGAGCAGCTGCGGAACGAGAGGTCCTTCGTTCAACTCCTCCCTCAACTGAAAATTTTAGTTTCTTTATTTTCGCAAAGTTATGATCTGTCCGTTCGTTCATTGAGGTGTCTGTTCACTGTAATAAGTTTAGTGTCTGTGTTTTGCGACCGTACCGCAAAACCGTGCGATTAGTAGACGAAAGGACGTGCCTCTCCAATGGGAACCGAAAACATTTGATCGCAAGGTCATGGGTCAACCGATTCCTCCACAGGAAAACACGTCTGATATATTCTATACGACACTGGTGACGGCATGTGCGTCACATGACAGGAATATGTTGTCGGCCCACCTAACTTGTACACTTAGCGAATGGGTAAAAAGATTCTTCTACCTTGCCCGATTTAGTTTTTCTTGTGGATGTGATAATCACTCCCAATAAAGTGATGAAAACATAAGAGTTTGTCACATAAACTGAAAATAAAAAATGAAAATTTTCACTTGAGGGAAGACTTGAACCTAGAACCTCTCGTTCCGTAGCTGATCTCGCTAACCAGGAGCCCACGGCGCTCCTAGACTCCCTTTATCCTTGATGTTGCGTATCTTGGGATGGACTACTCAGTTTGTATATTTTACTAATTTTTTTCATAGTTCCACACAACTTCTTCCCGTTTTCTTGATTGATCTGTGTTCAGTTTTTCAAGGCCTATCCACTGTGCCCACTTATAACTAAATCTCAGGGTGGTGCGATGGGGAGGTTCCCGTGTAAGTACCCTCTGGAATTCACTTTGGAGGGGTTTTCAGAGTACAAATGTCGAGTTGCTATTTCAGCTGCTGCTCACCAAGGGCTGCTACCCTTAACAACCACTGGGACTGTGCACACCCCCAAGGCAGTAGTGTTACGAGCATGACGAGGCAGCTGTCTCACAGTATGCTTTCAGCCGAGGGCGCATATTTTAGCTTGATGAAACCACCATCATTGTCAACTATAACAGGTGGCAGGGAATGTTAACTAATTAAACAAATCCTTAATAAAAGTACCGGGTGGTTGTAATTAAACTGACGGTGTTCCGAGTGCTGCTAAGCGGGCAGTATACATCATAGGACGCTGAAACTTCGAAGAGTGCTCATTATTCAGTGTGCTCGAGGATTATGCTGAAAAAAAAAATAGTTTCGCTTTCTGCCCCCAGGTGAAAATATAGCGGTGTAAGCAATCAGAATGTGAAGTGTTAACTGATTTGACGTCAGTTCATTGCTTGGCGAAGCATGTGGATTTCTTCTGTAAAATGAGTGTTAGTGTAAAGGATTAAGAAGGTTGAATTTTTCTGTGCGAAACTCAATAACTATTGAGAAGAAATATTGTGCACTGCTGATACAGTTGTTTTATCAGTACGGCACCAATAGCAGCACTGCATTGCAGGAATATTGCCGACAGAAAAAGCTGCCGACAGAAAAAGAGGCCCCATGTCAGTAAATGAGCTAAAGAATATGGCGAATAAATTTGAAGAAGCAAATGAATTAGCTGCTGCAGCAAGGAGAGGGAGGCGGCCTATATCCGTGGCAGTTCTTGATGAAATTGCTCCAGCTACCGCCGACAGTGCAGCAGGTCCCCCAAATTGTGCTACCAGTGTTCGAGCAGTTTCCCTAGAGTTGTTTATTCCCTGTCAACAGTTTAAAAGATTTGGCACCACAGGATTGGGAAGGTGCACCAAATAAAGCTCCAAGATAGGTCATAACGCCGTAACTTTGCCTTTCGTTTTTTGGCACGCGAGGAATGGATGACATGTGCCCAGGAAATATTCTTTGAACAGACGCGGCAAGCACATTTTACTTTGCACGGTGCCTTGAATGCACAGAACTGTCGCATATGGGGTTCTACTCTGCAGAACATCCACTGCACTCAGCCTAAGTCAATGTGTGGGTGGTTTCTCAAGCTCCTTTATTCTCGGTCGGTTTTTCTTCGAGGAGATGACTCCTCGCGGTCTTGTAAGTTGTTCAGTGACATCTGCACGTTTTAAGGACGTCCTTGTGCAACACGTGATGTCAGCTAAGCAGGAACCCCTATTTACATACAAGTTGAGGTGACATCACCTGTCTCTTGCGAGATGAAAAATCTGCTTCGACAAACCTTCAATAACAGTTGTGTCAGCTCTAGAATTTCGAAATGTTTGGTCTTTCCCCGATCTAGGTCCGTGTGAGTTTTGGATGTGGAAATATCTGAAAGGTCATGTCTATCAAGGATGTATCCGGGCTCTTCCTGATCTGAAGGATAGCGTACGACGACATATCGGTCTAATTACATCGGATATACTGCGAGCAACTGTCGACCATGCCGTGTCATGGATACACTGAGTTGGGAGATCAGTTTGAACACTTGTCGTAGCTTATGGCCACAGCCTAATAAATGTACCAGAACCAGGGTTATCATGTGTTTGATCGTCCCTCCCTATAGCGCCATACTTTCACCTGGTGCCAGGAAGTGCTACTGTTACTTTTTTCAGCTTACTCCGCGAGCGCACGGTTTAATGATCATACCTAGGACGTTTCAGCGTCGTGCGATATATACAGCACCCACTACAGCACTCGAAACACCGTCAGTTTAATTTTAATCACGTGCTAATACATAGACTCACTGAGAAACCACCGCAAGGTACTAAATTTTTAACCGAATAAATAATGTGATAAAATGCCTGAGGTAAGTATACGTATGTCATATCACCTCCCCGCTTTCTGCTTGGTGTCTCTTCTTCTACTAATCATCCATAACCCATTACACTACTACAACAAGAGTTAATGTTGAGTATCATCACAACCTTACTTAATTTCGTACTGATGTAACTACCATTATAGCAGTAGTAAAGTACTACTTTTTCACCAGTTAGACCCGGAAGAGTGAAATACATTGTTTTACACATCTGTTCCCATGACAAGGAACTCTTCATCTCTGGGCATGGGGTAATGTTTCTACCATTAACTACACAGCAGCCAGTTTACGACCAGGCAGTTCGTGAATGAAGTTTGGAAACACCCTATATGACTGGATTAGATACAGTAACGACGCGGTACAGGAATTACTTAGTACCGACCGACCTCCATGTCATCGTCAGCCGAAGGCATCACTGGGTGCGGACATGAAGGGCACTTGGTTAGCACATCGCTACTCCGGTCGTTGTCAGCTGTCGTGATCGAAGCCGCTACTTCTGTATCGAGTAGCTCAAGTAGCCACACAAGAGCTGAGTGCAACCTGCTTGTCGACAGCACTAGGCAGACCTGAACGGTCAGCCATCCAAATTTTAGTCAAGCCCGACCGCGCTTAACTTCGGTGATCTGACGGAAACCGATGTTACCATAAACTACAGAAAGGGAAGAATAAAAGAAATTAGTAACTTTAAAACGACCCCTGTGGCTTGACTTAAAATCAAAACGAAATTTTTAGAAGAAAATGGTATGTCTAAAATGTAGGGAAATAATGATTATACTCTGAGTTATTAACCAACTAGGTGACCAACCCAGCATTGTCCGGGTATTCATTCTGCCAATTTTGTATCAGAAACGAAAACAAAAAATGCAGTGTGTCTGTGAACTACCTAAAAAATTTCATTTCCATGTATTCGTGAAAACAGTAGCACAAGGAAAAAATACAGTATCCAAGTTAAGAAACGTCATCCGGGACAGTTTACGTATGTTGGGCACAGGTGCTTCTAGTATCTACAACGCGATTTTTTAATGGTGGTTATGGCAAAGCCTGTTCGTAGCTCTATAAACGGCTGTCGTTTTCGTCTACAGCTGTTTGTGCTTCGCAGTTGAAAGCTTTCATAGCGCTGCCAGATGTCAGGGATTTCCGTAAGTTGATTCGACTGTAGGAGTATCTTAGTATTAAAGAATGAATGTGTTAAATCCTCGTGCATGATACGGTATTTTTTCACGTCTTTCGGTGTTTATGAAGTTATATTCTTGAACTACTTGATGTACAATGGTATATATGTGTAGGTAAATTCTGCGGAATATGCGAATAATGTCTTACAAAATGGGTTGCGAATAGAGTAAGTAGAAAAGAAGTAATAAATTTAAACGTGAGCTGTGTTTATGACGTTATATTTTCTGAACTACACTCCTGGAAATTGAAATAAGAACACCGTGAATTCATTGTCCCAGGAAGGGGAAACTTTATTGACACATTCCTGGGGTCGGATACATCACATGATCACACTGACAGAACCACAGGCACATAGACACAGGCAACAGAACATGCACAATGCCGGCACTAGTACAGTGTATATCCACCTTTCGCAGCAATGCAGGCTGCTATTCTCCCATGGAGACGATCGTAGAGATGCTAGATGTAGTCCTGTGGAACGGCTTGCCATGCCATTTCCACCTGGCGCCTCAGTTGGACCAGCGTTCGTGCTGGACGTGCAGACCGCGTGAGACGACGCTTCATCCAGTCCCAAACATGCTCAATGGGGGACAGATCCGGGGATCTTGCTGGCCAGGGTAGTTGACTTACACCTTCTAGAGCACGTTGGGTGGCACGGGATACATGCGGACGTGCATTGTCCTGTTGGAACAGCAAGTTCCCTTGCCGGTCTAGGAATGGTAGAACGATGGGTTCGATGACGGTTTGGATGTACCGTGCACTATTCAGTGTCCCCTCGACGATCACCAGTGGTGTACGGCCAGTGTAGGAGATCGCTCCCCACACCATGATGCCGGGTGTTGGCCCTGTGTGCCTCGGTCGTATGCAGTCCTGATTGTGGCGCTCACCTGCACGGTGTCAAACACGCATACGACCATCATTGGCACCAAGGCAGAAGCGACTCTCATCGCTGAAGACGACACGTCTCCATTCGTCCCTCCATTCACGCCTGTCGCGACACCACTGGAGGCGGGCTGCACGATGTTGGGGCGTGAGCGGAAGACGGCCTAACGGTGTGCGGGACTGTAGCCCAGCTTCATGGAGACGGTTGCGAATGGTCCTCGCCGATACCCCAGGAGCAACAGTGTCCCTAATTTGCTGGGAAGTGGCGGTGCGGTCCCCTACGGCACTGCGTAGGATCCTACGGTCTTGGCGTGCATCCGTGCGTCGCTGCGGTCCGGTCCCAGGTCGACGGGCACGTGCACCTTCCGCCGACCACTGGCGACAACATCGATGTACTGTGGAGACCTCACGCCCCACGTGTTGAGCAATTCGGCGGTACGTCCACCCGACCTCCCGCATGCCCACTATACGCCCTCGCTCAAAGTCCGTCAACTGCACATACGGTTCACGTCCACGCTGTCGCAGCATGCTACCAGTGTTAAAGACTGCGATGGAGCTCCGTATGCCACGGCAAACTGGCTGACACTGACGGCGGCGGTGCACAAATGCTGCGCAGCTAGCGCCATTCGACGGCCAACACCGCGGTTCCTGGTGTGTCCGCTGTGCCGTGCGTGTGATCATTGCTTGTACAGCCCTCTCGCAGTGTCCGGAGCAAGTATGGTGGGTCTGACACACCGGTGTCAATGTGTTCTTTTTTCCATTTCCAGGAGTGTATGTGTGATACCACGATATACCTTTGCAGGTGCTTTTAACGGAATGTGTGGATACTGCTTACGAAATTTATTGCGAATGCAGTTAGCAGTACAGAAGTAACACATTAAAACGTCATGCATGATGCGGCAGTTTTTCACGCATCTCCTTCTATATGACGTTGTATCTCCTGAACTGTTAGGTATGTGGTTCTTACCAACAGCAATTGTAGCCTGACAGTAAGCGATAAGTATACCAAGTTTGGCTGAAATCGGTCCGGCGATTTAGAAGGAGATGTGGAACGAACACACACACACACACACACACACACACACACACACACACACATACACCCGCACACACACACACACACACACAAACACACACACACACACACACACACACTGTGGTGACAAAAGTCATGGGATAGCGAATGCACATATACAGATGATGTTACTTTCGCGTACACAGGTGGTCCAACTGAAACATTCATATTTCTTTACGTACTACACGAATATGTAATAAAAAATGGGGGTTCCTATTTAAACCAACGCAGTTGATATCTGTTTGACCTATGGCAGCGCCATCTAGCGACCCAACCATAGCGCCATCTGGTTTCCCCCTTCAAGCTAGGCAAGTTTTGTACTTTGTAGTTTTTTCGTTTGACGCTTATTTCGTGAGATATTTGGCCCAGTCACGATCACTGGACCACGCTGTATATATAGTTAAGGCTCACCGGCCATTTGACCATCCTCTTCTGTGCGGATGCACAAACAGTCCCCGAACTCTTATGGGAATCGGCAAAAAGCCGCGAGTAATGAGTATAATGGGCAGGAGCACTGTTAATATAGTGCACGACAATAAGTTGGGAATGTGGGTCTCACGGGAGGCGCGCCAAAGATAAGTCCCTGCAGTCGCTCTCTCCTCTGTGTCCCTGGTGCCTCAGATGGACAGAACGTCTGCCATGTAAGCAGGAGACCCCGAGTTCGCGTCCCGGTCGGGGCACAAATTTTCAACTGTCTCCGTTGACTTATATCAACGCCTGTTTGCAGCTAGGGCTATTCATATCATTGTAAAGGGTTTTCAGGAGTGATTATGGCCGCACGACGGGAATTAACTGACTCTGAATGCAGAATGATAATTGGAGCTAGAAGCATGGGATATTCCATTTCGGAAATCGTTTGGACTTCACTATTCCAACATCCACAGCGTCAAGAGCATGCCGAGAAAACTAAATTTCAGGTATTACCTCTCACAACTCAGTGGCTGATGGCCTTCACTTAACGACCGAGAGCAGCAGCTTTTTGCACCGCGCGGGATTAGTCGAGCGGTCTTGGGCGCTACATTCATGGACTGTGCGGCTGGTCCCGGCGGAGGTTCGAGTCCTCCCTCGGGCATGGGTGTGTGTGTGTTTGTCCTTAGGGTAATTTAGGTTAAGTAGTGTGTAAGCTTAGGGACTGATGACCTTAGCAGTTAAGTCCCATAAGATTTCAGACACATTTGAACATTTTTTTGAACAGCAGCTTTTGCGTGGAGTTCTCGGTGCTAACAGGCAAGCAACACCACATGAAATAACCGTAGAAATCAAGATAGGACATACTATGAACGTGTCTGTTACGGCAATCCGGCAAAATTTTACGTTAATGGGCTACAGCACGCGACGAACGACCTTTGCTAACAGCACGACAGCGCCTGCAGCACCTCTTCCGGGCTCTTGATCATATTGGTTGGACACGAGACGACTGGAAGAACGTGGCTTGGTCAGAGGTAGCATTCTTGTGTGGCGCAAACCCCATGAAGCCAGGACCCAAGTCGTCAACAAGGCACTGTGCAAGCTAATGGTGGCTCCATCATGATGTGAGCTGTGATTACATAACATGAAACTCATTACTGACGGCAAATCGTTACGTTAGGCTAATTGGGAATCATTTGCAGCTGTGCATGGACTTCATGTTCACAAACGATGGAATTTTTGTGGATGACAATGCGTTATGTCACCGGGCCATATTTGTTCACGACTGGTTCGAACAACATTCGGGGCATTTCGAGAGCCGGCCGGGGTGGCCGAGCGGTTCTAAGCACTACAGTCTGGAACCGCGCGACTGCTACGGTCGCAGGTTCGAATCTTGCCTCGGGCATGGCTGTGTGTGATATCCTTAGGTTCGTTAGGTTTAAGAAGTTCTAAGTTCTAGGGGACTGTTGACCTCAGAAGGAAAGTCCCATAGTGCTCAGAGCCATTTGAACCATTTTTCGAGCCCTTCGAGAGAAGTATTTGGCCACCCGGATCGCCCTACATGAATCCCATCAAACATTTATGGGACATATTGTAAAGGTCAGTTCGTGTACAAAATCCTGCACCGGTAACACTTTTGCGATCACGGACGGCTATGTGGCAGCATGGCTGTAGATGACTTCCAATGACTTGTAGGATCCACGCCAAGTCGAGCTGCTGCACCACGCCAGACAGAAGAATGTCGGACACAATATCAAGAGGTGGCCCATGACTTTTGTCAGCTCTGTGTACACACATCCATTTTTGTAATATGTACAGGTTTCCACTTTTGGTTATATTTTCAAGTGAATATCGAATTTAAGAACACTGTTGTCAGTGCACCCATGTAATTCATGTAGTTATTGGTACCAGTATATCGAAACTGCGCGTTATGGAGAATTACATGTACTGTGTTTTGTTTTACTCTTTCTTAGAAACAAACAATGGAAACGAGCGTTGTGCGTCATTGGCCAGGAGGCCCCTTGCGAAGCAGGTCCGGCCAGCTTTGTGCCCCACATTGGGTGATCTGCGTGCCCGATGGGGATGAAATGATGATGAAGACAGCACAACACTGTGTCCCTGAGCGGAGAAAAATCCCCCATCCAGCCGGGAATCGAACCCGGGCCGTAGGACGGCAATTCGTCACGTTGACCACTCAGCTGTCGGGGCGGACTCAACACAGTGCATACTTTGCCACACTTGCCATCCAGTAAAAATTCGCTTTGGAGGTGAAATCGTTAGTAGAATGCTGAGAAATGCAAAACGGCAGAAGATGGTCAACGCTCTGTGTGGTAACAGAGAGTTGATGCTAGTCTCAATTTATGTGATTTTAATTTCTATAAGTTGACTGCACATGGTTCAGTATCTGAAATTAATGGTGACTTTAACACCAGATTGAAATTTCTTTCAGTTCGTGCTCATCATCTGGCTAACTGCTAGCGTAATCGAAAACGTTCGAGAGATGGATCTTAGCTCGTTGAAGATTTTAATTTTACTACCAAATAAAGGTATACAAAATCAGTATAAACAACTCTAAAGATTATTCAATTCCTGGCTCTTCGGTAAAGAATAAATCCTGATTATTCACGTGTATATCTATACGTTTCGTCCATTTTCCTCAGCGTTCGTGGCATATACTGTTATATAGAGCGAAAGTCACTCTCGTTTTTTCAGTGTTGCGTGTCAAATACTTATCTGTCGTCTTTGGTGATATGAATGGTGGTAAATGCAGTACTGGGTTAAGGATGCTCGGGATATGACAGATTACACATAATGCTGAAACATGTCCCATTTCACTCGAATGGCACTAAGGAAACGGCAAAAACTTAGTATTCTCTTCTGACGAACGGATTACAATTAAAAGTCACATGGCTTCACTGGATGAAAATATGTAGCTGAAGCTTTTTTTCCTATTTTTTTTTGTCCTCAGTCCGAAAACTTGTTTGATTCATCTCTCCACGCTACTCTCTCTGTTCTGGAAAGCTCTTCATCTCGGGATAACTACTGTAACCCACATCCATCTGAACCTGCTTATTACATTCGTCTCTTGGTCTGCTTCGAAAATTTTTACCTCTCACTTTGTAACGCCGGAAATGCATATCCTCCTATTTCCATCTATTGTACTGTAAGTTTTTTCCTTATTTTGTTACCTGAATATATGACATTTCTGTGCCTTTATATATTGTAATTGTTTTACCATTTATATATATATATATATATATATATATATATATATATATATATATATATGCATTTATGTCGATGTATTTGTTTCGTAAATATTATTTGTATTTTTACGCTGGGTCTTGCCTAGGGAAATCTGCTATCGAACGATTACATCGATAGGTCGTGTGAAGAATCAAAGTGTGTAGGATCTTTGGTAGTGTTAACTCTGCCGCGTGGAGCGCGGGCAGGGCAGTTGGGGTCTGGCTGGAGTAGCGAGTGGAGCAGGTGTGTGGTGTGACGCTCCCGCGAGTTGCCGCGCTTTCGGGGTTTAGCAGCATGTAATTGCGCTCGACTTGCTATGTTAGTTTCTGGCACGGTGTCGCGGACGGGAAGCATTAGCCGGCGCACATCAAGAGCCCGTTTCGTTTGGTGACCGTGTCGAGAAGAAGGCGCGCCAACATCCAGCTTCTGCAACAGCGACGGCCGACAATGAGTGACCGTCGCCACCTCCTCGATCGACGGCTTCAAACCTTCAATCAACTAACAAGGAAGACCAAAAGCACGTAAAGTTTCAGAACTGTATGGCAGACCTCAGCTTTTCACATTGTTCCATTTGCCTCGCAAAATTACAGCAACTTAGCATGAACCTTTGTTGCTCATTGTCCCAATTGCATTACCAAGCAGGGTCCCTTCCTTTTCCGAAATGAAACCGAGTGTCGTTGAAATTCAGACGCCAGCATTAAAGTACTATCATTGCATTTCATTACTTTAGTTTCAAAGTGCAGTTAAAGCATAGCTGGCTACAATAGTTAGATTACACAAGCACAAATTAAGAGTGCGAGTTTTGTTAGCATATTTTAGCTTACCTGTGACTGCAGCTCAGCTTGGTACGTACTAAATTTTATTATTGTTAATTATTCAGAATCATTTAATTCAAGTTCAAAGTTAAATCTCTTGTTTCTAAATTGCGTAGAGTCAAGTTGCTTTTGAAATGATTGTTGAGGTAGTCCAAGACTAACCGTATTCTGCTGGATTTCGATGTGCTTCAGAAAGAAAGCTCACTATTAACTTCAGTCACTAAATTAACTTTCGATTTTCCGGTTTTATTAATTCTTTTGCTAAATTAAGTCAGAGTGTAGCGAAATTTATTACTTCTGACAAACTTTCAGTTTTCACACTACACGTGTCAACCTTCAGTTGCCACGCTTCTAGTGCTAATTATATGTGTAATAACCTTTCTTTTTCAGTTACTATAGTGATTGTCCTTAGGACTGGCGACCGTGATTTCCCCCAAATCTCAAATATCTAATTACCGCTAGTTAATTGTTAACGTAACGGCCGCACATTTACTTTCTTTATTAACTTTACCCCTTTTCAAAATTAATTTCCACCAGTTTCATTTGCAATTTTCCTTTCATTCAGATGTAACCCTTTCCTCCCTCTTTACCGACAGATTAACTTCGGTGACGATTGCTTTCCCAAATTTCCCATTAGGTACACGCGGTTTAATTTTTCACTGTCATTAAGGTCGATAAGTGAGAGGGAGGTTACAACTTTTCCCTCCAATTCTAAACTGATGATTCCTTTTAGCCTCACAATGTTGAAACGTCAGAATGGGTTTGTTCAGTCTTCAAGTGCTTACTTCATTATATTTCCCGCTCACATATTTAAGAACGTCGAGAGAGAGGTTCAAATGGCTCTGAGCACTATGGGACTTAACTGCTGTGGTCATCAGTCCCCTAGAACTTAGAACTACTTAAACCTAACTAACCTAAGGACATCACACACATCCATGCCCGAGGCAGGATTCGAACCTGCGACCGTAGCAGTCGCGCGGTTACGGACTGATCAAGAGAAGGATATACGGCATACCTCACTTAAACGTTTCAGCGTAAATATCTCTGGAATAAAAATAGATACTGCAAAACGATTTTCACGGGTATGTATGTAAGGCGGGGGCTCATGAAATTAAATACTATGAAACATTGTAAAACGTAAGCAAATATTATTTTCAACGCAAACTAATGTTTTTTCTTACGCACTCAATAATATGAAAAATCACAAAAAGAATGGCCTAGGTTGCATAGCAATACATCAGTTACAGCTGTAGAAATTTGCAAAGTAAAGTTGATGCGTCACGTAAACGAAACGCACCGCTATTGAACATTGCGAGTTGCAACCTTCAACGCCACGTTGCTCGTAATCGCGATGTTATTGACGTACTACAGTGCAACAATCTCTGTACTAATTGCTATTTACACTGTTATTAAGTGGACTGCCGGCCGGTGTGGCCGTGCGGTTAAAGGCGCTTCAGTCTGGAACCGCGTGACCGCTACGGTCGCAGGTTCGAATCCTGCCTCGGGCATGGATGTGTGTGATGTCCTTAGGTTAGTTAGGTTTAATTAGTTCTAAGTTCTAGGCGACTGATGACCTCAGAAGTTAAGTCGCATAGTGCTCAGAGCCATTTGAACCATTAAGTGGACTGGAAACAACACAGATGCCCAGTCATACACAATGGAACATAAGAGAATGATTTACTCGTTCATCTTTATTGATCTTTACTACAGTACTAGAATGGACAAAATGGTAACGAAAAACCGATTAACAACCATCCAGGGTAAATACAACTAAAGGCTGACCAAGGATCTAACAGAGGGGTAAACGGTAGTTGAAGGCCGTTGTGTGAATAGACATCTGTATCGCTTCCAGTCCACGTAATAACAGTGCTGTGGAAATGTTCCTGGCCTTACTCTTCGGATGGAGGTAAAATCAGTCCATCTGCTGAGCAGCTTCTAGGAAGAAGTAAAATGGGATACCTTGTAATTAAAACTTCCTTAAATGAAAACTTCAGTGTCCACAGGGAATTGTGCGCTGGGATGTCAGTAATGTAATTTGCTGATGTACCGGTGATATTTCTTCGAAACAGTCTTGCCGGCGTAGCTCGTTCTTATAATACCAGCTACGTTCCTCGTCGCTGATGCCATTACTGTAATTACGTCAGAGCGCCGTGGAAACTACGTGGAATCGGCCACACTACTGTAACGGCACGCGACGTATCTTGGAAGTAATTTTCTGTTGAAACAATATTGCCACCCAATACACCTAGGAGTGAGAGGTCTCACTACACCAACAGGTATTGACAGGGCTGTGCAATTTCTGAATACTACTGTATCTTCGAAGATTGGTACGTATAGTGTCCTATTTGTGCAGCTCGCGTGTGATATAGAACAACGCCGGCCTCATTCGATATTCAGCAATTCACCAGGGTAGTGCTTGGATTTAAGTCGCTCTGATGTGCTTTTATGATGGCTCACTTTTTTTTAGCCCTTCGTGTTTATTGGTGATGTTTTTGTGCTTTAAGACTGATCACACGTTCATACTCTGTCTCTTTCGCCCGCTCCTAGAGGAAACATTATTGTAGTGAGACGTCTTGTCCACGAAACAAGACCGATAGTCTTCTGTAGTCGTATCATAGATAATCTATTTTGATGCGTTGTATTTTCGTATTAACTCGATATATCTTTAGAATCCTATGTAAGGTTACTAGATTCTTTTTTAGTATTCAGTGAAATTGATGTGAGCTCTCTCTTTATTCTGTGTGTCATCTCTGTCTATCTGTCTATGAAAGGCAATGTCCTGACTGACTGACTCGTCGTCATCCAGCACAAATCGCTGAAGATACGAACTTGAAATTTGTGGAAGGTGTGGATCTTATACTGCAGGCGTCTCTGAAAAAGGAATTTTTCGAAATTCCAACCCAAAGGTGGTGAAGTAGGGGATAAAGGATTTTTTGGAAAAATGTCGTATTAAAGCAATTTTGAAGCTAGATATACGAAACTGGTATTTGATTTCTTGCCCTACGGTGGTGAAGTAGTGGGAGAAAGATTTTTTTAATATATCATTATTGAAAGAACTACTAAAGTATTTTTAAAGCTACTTTTATTAACATTTGTATTTGACATATTGGTTATAAATAAAAGAAATTCGTGTTTCAGTGTTTCTGGAAATTGAATCCCTAAGGGGGTGAAATAGGCGATGAGACTTTTTATGAAAATATTTTATTATGAAAGCATTTTTAAAGCAAAATGTATGAAAATTTAAATTTGGCTTCTCAGACAGAAATAAAAAAATACTTGTTTCATATGTTTTGGAAATTTGACTTGCGAGGGGGGGGGGAGGTGAAACGGTGGATGAAAGTTTTTATGGAAATATTTCGTTGTGCAAGCATTTTTGAAGCTAAATCTATTAAAATTTGTATTTGACTTCTCCGTTAGAAATTAAACACATGCATGTCAGTGTTTTTGGAAATTCAACTCCTCTGGGTGTGAAACGAAGAATGAAAGTTTTGTAAGTAGGCTGTTTAGGTTTTTATGTTGGTAATGTCACGTAGCGCTCTGTATGAAAATCACTGACTGTGCTGTGTGCAGTCTGTGGCTAGCTGGACTCACTGTTGGAATATTCGCTTGCGTAGTGTTGGGCAGTTGGGTGTGAACAGCACGTAGCGTTGTGCAGTTGCAGGTGAGCCGCCAGCAGTGTTGGATGCAGAGAGAGAGACAAAGAGTTTTGAGAGGTTGATATAAGCGGACGACCTGGATGTGTGTCCGCCAGAAAAAGGAAATTTGTAAGACTGGATATCACAAATTATACATATATTATTATTATTATACAAATTTGGCCGTTAAAGACCGTGAAAACAGCTATTTCTTGCGCTTCTGGGAAGTCTTCTTTCTCTCAGTCCACACTTCTTTCATTCTTGCGCTGAAGGCGGCTTTTCTCTCTTCAGACCATTTAGTTCCACAAGTCTTCTTAATTTTCCCACCGAAATCCGTGAATGAATTCAGTTTTTTTCTAAAAAGGTTTCTGTTAAATATTGTTTCCTGATCTATGTCCATTTCTTTTAGATCTCTTTCTGTGTTGATAAACCATAAATTTTTATTTTTTAGATTTACGATGTACGAAAATATTTGTTTTGTAAGCCTATTCGGGTTCATCCTCATGATGTGAGCATAAAAGGAGCATCTTCTTTTTCTAATTTCGTCTGTAATTTTGCTGCACTTCGTATACACTTCTTTGTTGCTTTTTAGTCTGTATACAGGCTTGCCTTGATCATCTGTTATTTTCCTGTGTCCAAGAATTGTCCTCACAATTCTTCTTTCACGATTTTCTATCTGTTCCGCGTATGTAAAATTTGCCAGTGTTTCTGATGCATATAGTATCTGCGGTCTAATTACAGTCTGGTAGTGTCTGAGTTTAATGTTTTTGGATATACATTTTTTTGAATACATTTGTCTGCAGTAGTGAGTTGCTGTCTCTAGTTTTTGTATTCTAGCCCTGCAGGCTGGATGACCTTTTGCCACGGGCTGAATTAGTTCACCAAGATATTTAAAATGTTTAGATACCTGTATTTTCCCGTATTTCGTAGTTATTTTCTTTGGTGGATTTTTGATATTTTTAATGATTTCTGTCTTTTCAAATGAAATTTGCAAGCCTGCTTTTTCAGCAGTTTCTTTAAGTTATTCTATTTGTTTTATTGTGTCTTTTTGTGTGTAAGCTAAACAGGCGAGATCGTCAGCGAAGGCAAAACAGTTGGTTTCAATGGCTTTGTAGCACTTCCCTCCAATTTGGACCTTCTCAACTCCATGTTTTTGCGTGAGTTTTCTCCATTCTGCTATGACTTTATCCAGAACACAGTTGAAGAGTACCGGGGACAGCGCATCTCCTTGTCTGACGCCGGTTTTGACCTCGAAATGCCGTGAAATTTCTCCTTGGAATTTTACTTTTGATGTTGTATTTGTTAATGTTTCTTTGATTATGGTGATTGTTGTTCCATCTATTTCATATTCTCGAAATGTTTTGATGAGTGTGTCCCTATCGATTGAGTCATAAGCTTTTTTGAAATCAATGAATGTTATGAAATATTTCTTGCTCCTTGTAGATAAATAGTTCATTGTTGTTTTGAGGTTAAAAATTTGTTCGGCGCAGGATCTTCCTGGTCTGAAGCCAGCTTGATATTCTCCAAGTTTTCCCTCTATAATTGGTGATACACGGTTCAGCAGGGCTTTTGATAGAATTTTGTATGGGACTGGGAGAAGCGATATTCCACGATAGTTGTTAACATCCCTTTTGTCACCTTTTTTAAACAAAGGGTGAATTAGGGCAGTTTTCCAGTGACTTGGGATTTTCTTGGTTTCCCATACTTGTTCAAGTTCTTTGTGTAGTGCTTCTACTGATGTTTCTCCCCCAAGCTTGAGCATTTCTGCTGTAATTGTGTCTTCTCCACATGCTTTCCTGTTTTTGAGATTTTTGATTATGTTTGTGATTTCCTCTCGTGTCGGAGGTGTTGAATGTGTTGGTAATGTTTCTGGTTGCGTAAAACTGAGAGTCTGGATGGGTGTTTGGCAGTTTAGGAGTGTCTCAAAATATTCAGCCAGGATTTCACAGTTTTCAGTATTGTTGGTGGCGAGAGTCTTATTATTTCTCATAAGGTTTAGGCAAGGGGACTGGTATCCTCGGAGTTTCTGGTTGAATGTTTTGTACCAAGCTGCCGTGTTGTATTTCTTGAAATTCTCTTCGATTGAGTCCAGTTGTTGTTTTTCATATTGTCTCTTGGTGTTGCGAATAGTTTTCGAGGCATTCTTTCTGGCTTGCTTAAATTCATCAAAGTTGTTTTCAGTTTTATGTGAGTTCCACTTTTTCCAGGCTTTAAGTCTTTCATGCAGAACTTCATTACAGTTGCTGTCCCACCACGGGAGTCTCGGTTTGCTCTTTTTTGGAAAGGTTGTTTCTGTTGCCTCAATCAAGTTGTTCTGAAATTCTTGGAGGTTTTCTGAAGGGGAGAATGTCTTTAGTTTTTTCTGAAAATCCTTGAGGTTAGAGTTGGACTTAAGGTTGTAATTTCTCAGGGTTGTAAGATCAAAATTTATTTTATTTCTGTTTTTATATTCACCGTTTGTGCTTTTCTGTTTGTTTTGTGGGATCAGTTTAGTTTTTATTTTCGTGAGATAGTGATCGGAATAGAGGTTTAGAGATTTTCGGACGCGTGTGTCCAATATTTCTTTTTCACATTTGGTGGAGATGGCAACGTGATCTATTTGAAATTCTCCGATACTCTTTATCGGAGATACCCAGGTTTTTTGTTTTCTGGGAAGATGTTTAAAACGTGTTGGCATTAGCTTGAGTTTAAACTGCTTACAGAGCATAATTAACCTTTCTCCATTTTTGTTGGTTCGTTTGTGTGCGGGAAAGTTGCCGAAAATATCGCGGAATTTCTTTTTTTTTCCAATCTGAGCGTTAAAATCTCCTAGAAGTATTTTTGCATTGTTTTCTGGGATTTCTGATATATGATCCTTAAGGTTTTCCCAGAATTCATCTGTTTGTTCCCTATTTTTAGCATTATTTTTGTCATTTGTGGGAGCGTGAACATTGATTAATGTGAATTTTTTATTTGCACATCGAAAAGTGAGGAGAGATGTGCTCGATGATGTTGACCAAAAATGTTCGACAGAGTTCAGAATTTTTGTGTTTACAGCAAAAGCTGTGCCAAGCTGAGGGCATTTCTTCATTACAATTTTTCCAGGTTTTACTTTAAATATTCTGAATTTGTTTGATTCAAATGTGTTTTTATCAGTGAAGCGAGTTTCTTGTAGCGCCACAATTTGTATGTCTTCCGTGTGTAACTGGTCTGTAAGGTGCTTAAGTTTTCCCACTTTGAGAAGGGAGTTTATGTTGAGAGTTGCCATGCTGAAGATTTTTCTGGGTTTAATCTTGTTGGATTTGCATGGTGTTGCAGACTCCCCAGAATCCTTGGGTCTGCTTGCGTCGTTGCCGACGGTGGATTGGCCACCTGGGGTAGTTTCGTTATTGAAAGACATTTCCATCATGCGTTAAGATTGTAACTGTTGAAATTCTTCAAAGTTGGGGAGATTACTTGCGTAACCTACCAGGAATACGACTAATGTTGTTAGCGTTAGAAGGTTTCTTGAAACAGCCGCCTCTAACATGAGGAACAGAAGCTGCCCACAAGCCGCCCAATCTGGGTACAGACGCTTGCAGTTATAGATTTTTGGTTCCTCCGCTCTCTCAGCCGTTGGGAGTTAAAAATTCCTCATCCGCCTATGAGACCGTTGACCGGTTTTCACCCGTAACCCTAGGTTATATTATGACTTTTGAACACTATTAAGGTAAATACATTGTTTGTTCTCTATCAAAATCTTTTATTTGCTAACAATGCCTATCAGTAATTAGTGCCTTCAGTAGTTAGAATCTTTTATTTAGTTGACAGTATTGGCACTCGCTGTACTGCAGTAGTTCGAGTAACGAAGATTTTTGTGAGGTAAGTGATTCATGAAGGGTATATGTTATTGTTAGTCAGGGCCATTCTTTTGTAGACATTATTGAAAGTCAGATTGCGTTACGCTAAAAAATATTGTGTGCCAGTTTAGTGATGATCAGTATAAGTAAAGAGAGAATTGTCTGAGTACGTCCAGTTTTGCTCAGCTGTTTGAAAATCAAATAACGTAAGGGGTTTACCAGCACAATCATTCATAAATTTTTCTAAGGGGACGTTTCATATGTCGACCCTTAGCCGAGGATACCTCAGTGGAATCTTCTCATTTTTTCTAGTAGTTTGTGTAATTAGTGTAGCTATTGTTTATTGCTAGCGCGTAATTATAGAGAGAATTTCCTTTGTAGTTGTAGTTTTTCATTGTTGTACATTAAAACAGTTGTGGCATGCATGTAGATTTGCACCAAGTATTCCGCAGCTGCACTAGCAATTAACGAGATATTATTTTCAGTGCTATGTTAATGTGTTCTCTTATTTTTGCTCTTTGTAACCTCCCCGCAAAATTTTGAAATATTATTCAAATGTAAATGGACATATTGCTAAGTGTAACCTCCCCAGAGAAATTTGAAAGACAATATTTAAATGTTAACGAGAATAGAACCTAGTGTAACCTCCCCACAATGCAATTTAATGACAATGACAATAAATGAAAAATAGCAATCTGAGCCAAGTGTAAGCTCCCCACAAAAAATGTAAGTCAATTCAATGATAATGAAATCTCAGTGACAATGAAAACGTAAATAGACCGAAATGTCGATCTTAGGCCCTGTTCTTACCTCAGTAAAATTGCATCTGCTCTTATTTTTCGCCATAGCTTGGAGGAAATGCAACGCAAAAATTCTTTGAACTTAAGTAAAATTTTTCTTTAAGTAAATGCATGGGAAACTTTCTTTCAATAAAATGTTTGTTTTGTTAAAAAATTGCTTTGAAAACAAAATTATTATTGGGTCAATTCTTGGACAAATTAATTACAGTTAAGATACATTACATTATCAGATGAGCGCAATGCTGCTTCATTACCTTATTTAAAAGATATACCTCGTCCTGAATCTTGACCAGAGGGCCATGTCGACGTCCGCCGACTCCTCACACAACTCCGACTGTCTCTCGCGCGCTACTACATGCTCTCGCGACTCGGTACGTACAACTGAACTCTCTCGCAACTCGACCGCAACTGCTACTGCCGACTCCCTACATGCAACTGAACTCTCGCGCGGTCAAGCGCAGACTAGCAACGATAAATAACTCTCTGGTCAGAGATTCTGTCATGCCTCGCCATCGCTGTACTAAATACATACGCGTTTCATAACCCTCCACTGGGGGGGCAAAAATTTGGCAGCTATGGTGAGTCATTTGGACTTGCCATGAGCAACAAATTTTTTCTTAATTAATTAACTTTTACAATTTACAGAATATTCAGATGTAGTACATGAATTAAATGTGGTGCACATGCACCGAGTACAAAACATTTCAGACAATGACAATGAGTACTGAACATATGACATAAGAGCACAGTTACTGACGTTCTGCACAAAACATATTAACACATGACATAAGTGTACATGCACTGAAAAACTCTTTAGCATTTTCATAACAAATAAACGCAATGGTAAAAAATCATGTTGACAAGTGACATAAGCGCACATGCACTGCAGTTGAGAATATATCAGCAAAATACAAAATGTATTAATAAATGGCAAAAGTGCACACGCACTGTAGTACAGAACATATCAGAAAACCACAAAATATATACGTAATGAGTACAAATGGCATAAAGTGCACACGCACTGAAAAACTCTCTAATATTTTTACGACAAATAAACCTAATGAGTACAAATCATATTGACAAATGACAAAAGTGCACACGCACTGTAGTACTCTCTAGTATTTTTCTACAACAAACAAACAAATCAAGGAGTGTAAGAAATTGCACATGCACTATAGAAGTCTTTAGTAATTTCAGGATAACTGAACTTATTAACAAATGAAAGGAAGTGCACACGCACTGTATATGACTTTTTCGTTTTACAAGAATTAGGGAAGGAATAGGAAGGATTGCGTCATGGTTGTAGCACTTAGGTTGCACGCAGCTGCACTGAAAGTCCATATCTTTCCACAGAAATACAACACCAAGTGAGACAATTTGCAGTTCTTTTCCCAGAAGTGTTTATCAGCGTATCCAAGACACTGAAATGTCGTAGTAATATTCCCTGTTATCATTTTGGCAGTACATCAGGTACACCAAACAGTGGGACCATAATAACTTCTTCATCGCTCACGGTGGTGGGCAGCATGTCGTGTCAACACCACGCTCTTACAAGGCACACCAACGTAGAATTAGTGCAAAAAACCAAATATAGTGCTCCATGATCATGAGGATGGACAGGACAAATGGATATTGCAGTAATTCAGGGTAGTTAGCTCAGAAGGTGAAGGACATTAAGTCACATAGTAGTCTTCATTGAGAATTACAGTAGTAGTTTGCGGCATTCATAGCCCAGTTATTGAACATTTCTGTACCATGTATTTAGTATTACAGAATAATGTTCATAAAATTAACTGATTATAGCAATTATTGGCATCATGTGTAATCGTATTACAATAAACAGTGGCAATCCTTGGCCAGTTACAAAGCATATTTAATATGACAGAATAATGTTCATAAAATTAACTGATTATAGTAAACATTGGCACTTATTGGCCAATTATAAACCATCAGAAGTCATCATTGAAAAGGAGAGTCAATTATTGGCATAGCATTAACATAATTCATTGAGTTATACTAATTTTTGGCACTCATTGGCCAGTTACCAAAACATCAAAAGTCATCATAGAAAATAGGAGCTAATGAATGGCATAGTATTAACATAATTCATTTAGTTACACTAATTATTGGCACTCAGTGGCCAGTTAGAAAACATCAAAAGTCATCATTGAAAACAGGAGCTAATGAATGGCATAGTATTAACATAATTCATTTAGTTACACTAATTATTGGCACTCATTGGCCAGTTACAAAACATCAAAAGTCATCATTGAAAACAGGAGCTAATGAATGGCATAGTATTAACATAATTCACTTAGTTATACTAATTATTGGCACTCATTCGCCAGTTACAAAACATCAAAAGTCATCATTGAAAATAGGAGCTAATGAATGGCATAGTATTAACATAACTCATTTAGTTACACTAATTATTGGCACTCATTGGCCAGTTACAAAACATCAAAAGTCATCATTGAAAACAGGAGCTAATGAATGGCATAGTATTAACATAATTCACTTAGTTATACTAATTATTGGCACTCATTCGCCAGTTACAAAACATCAAAAGTCATCATTGAAAATAGGAGCTAATGAATGGCATAGTATTAACATAACTCATTTAGTTACACTAATTATTGGCACTCATTGGCCAGTTACAAAACATCAAAAGTCATCATTGAAAACAGGAGCTAATGAATGGCATAGTATTAACATAATTCATTTAGTTACACTAATTATTGGCACTCATTGGCCAGTTACAAAACATCAAAAGTCATCATTGAAAACAGAAGCTAATGAATGGCATAGTATTAACATAATGCATTTAGTTAAACTAATTATTGGCACTCATTGGCCAGCTACAAAACATCAAAAGTCATCATTGAAAACAGGAGCTAATGAATGGTATAGTATTAACATAATTCATTTAGTTACACTAATTATTGGCACTCAGTGGCCAGCAAGTATTGAATAGTACAAAACATTGTTCATCATTCAGTTTTATTCAGAACTCTCTTAAATGGGTAGCATTATTTGGAACTGGTGATACACACCTTTTTTTTTTTTTTTTTTTTTTTGCAATGCATTGCTTTGGGTACTTATAAGGGAAAGCAAGAAGACGAAAAGAAAAAAAAATTGCTTCTAGGTTGTTCCTGTAAATGAAAAATGTGTAACGTCATTCGTCATGAGTCAGCTGTAGCAAGGTTGTGACACAACTGGGTAAAAAAAAAATGCAAGTACTAGTATAGGTTTAATAAGTAACAAGTTTAGTAAGTATCATGAAAGGCTTCTCCTGGAAAAAATACTAAATGGATTATTGAGCTGAAAGAAGAAACGCACACTATGCTGAAAAGTAGTGAACTTCGAATTAACAGGTAGTGAAATGTGTATAAAAAATGTGTTCCATAGCTGTCCTTTCCAAAACCTTCAGTCATCATACCATACGATATAAAACATACTGTCAAAACAAACTGCAACAAATACTTAAATAACTACAGAGCATAAATACATAAACTTCAACATCATCGTCATCTGTAAAGAAAAAACTTCATTATCCATCACTTCATTATCATAATTATCATAACTTCATTATTATCATCACCTGTAAAGAAAAACTTCATTATTCATAATAGCATATTCTTCATCATTACTCTTCATCAGCATTCATTATCATCTGCAAAAAATCACTTCATTACCCATTTCACAACTATTCCTTATCTCTAGCATATTTCATCACTAAAAGTAAGATGTGTAGTTCTGTCTGAGAGCCTGCATCAATCGCCTTGTATTCTGAAAGAAAAAATTAGTTAAGACTGCTATTCTACGATGTGTATAGTATATTCTTGTTAATGCTTGTTAATTCTGATCCATTTACTCTTCCTCTTAAGGTTTTTGTATCTTCTTTCGTCTATTCCGTAGTTGAAATTCCCATTTCTATTTAATTTATTTCCTTTACGCATCATTTCTTTCTGAAATTGATGAACAAAGATTAATGTCTTGCATTTAAATCATATACCCACTAAATAATGACTGGTTTATGGTGACATAATTAAGCATACAGCATAACATAACAGAAAACGTAATATGTCAAAAGCATAGACAGTGTTCAAAGGCAAAAATGTACAGAGAATATCACAATGCAGCAGCAAAAAAGAAAAATGTAAAACAGTCACGATGTTGAGATATCATAGGGCAAAAAAAATGTCAAAGTCAACTGGTGTGTGTTATACCTTAACTATTTCACAGTGCATACAAACAAAACATGAAAACAATCGTACATACATAAGAAAGACAAAATGTGACGTTCGTTGTGTTCAGCTTGTATGTAGTGTAGTTAATAGAGGCGAGAATTAAAGACTTTAATGGAGAGAGAATTTGATAAAATTAATACGTCACTTCATAGAATTGCATAATTATTCATAAAATACGTAAATTTGTCTGGAAAAATATGCACGGTCTGATGTGTAACGACAAGAAGAGCGACCCGCTAACCTTACCTTGCCGGGCACTTGCCAAGAAAAAATACGATAGTCATCAATAATTAGTCACATAAATATAATCGCATAAGTGGTCATAAAATGTGTAAGTTCATCTGGAAAATATGCACGGTCTGATGTGTAACGACAAGAAGAGCGACCTGCTAACCTTACCTTGCCGGGCACTTGCCAAGAAAAAATACGATAGTCATCAATAATTAGTCACATAAATATAATTGCATAAGTGGTCATAAATGGCATCATAGCACGTTAAATCATAAAGTGGTTTCATTCAATAAAGGGTTTAATGTTCGACACATGGTGGTTGCCCTTACTTTTCCTGGTTCTCAAAGTTTCGACGTGTACAACATTGGGGTGAGGAATTCTGCGAATCCGATATGGACCTGCGTATAGAAGTTCAAATTTACTGCACCTACCTTTTACTTTATTAGATAAATAGTGTGTTCGTACTAATATCTTCTGTCCAATGTGAAAGTCACGGCGTGTACAAACCTGTTTTTGCTGTCTTCTTCGGCGCTCTGCGGCACGTTTGATGTTGTTCAGTGCAATGTCAATTATTTCGTGGTGTCGTAATCGACGAGATGTAGGAAATGTTACTAATTCTTTAATTTTGTTAGGTGGTTCAATATTTTTCAGTATAACAGACGGAGATAGCATAGTGGATTCATTTGGAATGGAATTAATTACATCTTGGAATGAGAATATGTGTGTGTCCCAATCCATATGTCTTTTATGGCAGTATATTCTACACAGTTTACCAATTTCTTTCATTAATCGTTCACAAGGATTCGAAGAAGCATGGTACTTGGATATATAAATCGGAGAAATGTTTCTAGCTCGTAACATACGTGTCCATGTAGCAGAACGAAATTGTGATCCATTATCGGAAATTACTCTCATCACATGCCCTACATGAAACAGAAAATGTTTTACAAATGCTTTTGAAACAGTTTTAGCAGTAGCTTTGCGTAACGGAGTGAAAGTAACAAATTTTGAAGTGAGTTCAACAGCGACAAAGATGTAGCAAAAACCTCTGTTAGTTCTCGGAATTGGACCAAAAATGTCTACTGCGGCCATATGTCTTAATTTAACAGGTACAATGGGATATAATGGAGGAATATGTGAAGTGGTGTCTGACTTAGCTTTCTGGCAAATTTTACATGACGCTAAAACTCGTCGTTTACGTTTCTCCATGTTGGTAAAATAACAGTTCTGTCTCAGTATAAGAAAACATTTTCTGGCTCCGTAATGTGCATAACTTAAATAAGTATACCATATTAATTTGTTAACCAGTTCGTCAGGAATGCATAATAACCAGTTGTTGCTGTCAGGATGAGAGCGGCGAAACAGAATGTCATTGCGTACAGTGTAATGGTTTCTAATCGTAACATTATTCTTATTTTGCCAGAGGTGTTTAATTTCTTTCCACACGTTGTCTTTATTTTGCTCTTTTGCTATGTCCTGTAATGACGACGAAATAAAAATTTCAAATGCAACTTGCTGAATGTACATGACACTGAAATTTGCTTTGCAGAAGTTGGTTGCTACGTCTTGCTGATTGTTGCTGAGAGAACGGGATAGTGCGTCTGCTATAACATTTTGTGTGCCGGGAATGTGAACAAATGTAAAATTAAATTCCTGTAAATAAAGTTTCCATCTGCTTAATCTGTCGTGTGTAAATTTAGAAAAATTAAATTCCTGTAAATAAAGTTTCCATCTGCTTAGTCTGTCGTGTGTAAATTTAGCCGAAAGTAAAAATTGTATCGCTCTGTGGTCTGTGTAAACGGTGGTATGTCTGCCATAAAGAAAGTGCCTAAATCTCGTAAAAGCCCAAACAACACATAACGTTTCTAGTTCTGTAACAGAATAATTTCGTTCAGCAGGTGACAAAATGCGGCTTGCAAATGCGATGTTTTTGATTACTGTAGAGCCATCTTCTTCAATTTCCTGGAAAATATGTACGCCTAAGGCGGTGTTAGAACTGTCGGTGGAAATGGAAAAATTTCTAGTAAGATCTGGGTGCGATAAAAGTGGAGCATTCAACAAAGCATGTTTCAGGTTCACAAATTCAGAATGTGCTTGCTTATCCCAAGACCAAATAGTGTGTTTACCTGTTAAGTGGCATAATCTAGGTGTGTCTAAAGCAGAGTGATGAATAAACTTACGAAAAAAGTTAATTAAGCCCAAAAAACTGCGTAATTGCTTCTTCGTTGTAGGAACAGTAATGTCACGTAGAGCTTGAAGTTTTTCCGGAACAGGCGCAATGCCTTCTGCTGAAATTACGTGCCCAAGAAATTTTATGGAAGTTTTGCCAAAATGCGATTTACTGAGATTAACTGTGAGTCCTTGTGCATGAAAAGTTTGTAACAGTTGTTCTAGAATCAGATTGTGTTCAGTCCAGTTAGCTTCTGCAATAAGAATGTCGTCTACGTACGTCGTAATTCTGTCTTTAAGTTCTGTCGGAAGTATAGTATTCAAACCGCGAGTAAAAGCTGCAGAAGAAATAGTTAAACCGATTGGTAATTTACAAAATTGATAACAGTCACCAAAACAGAGAAAAGCTGTATACTTTCTGCAATTCGGATGAAGTTGAATTTGCCAAAATCCCGATTTCAAATCTAATGTAGAATAAATAGCTGTACCGTGAAATTTCTGCAAAAGTTCCTCTAGTGTCTGAGGTCGATCTGTTTAATTAATAATTATGTCATTAATGTGACGCGAATCAAGTACGAGGCGAAGTGAGCCATCTTTTTTCTTAACAATATGTAGCGGGTTTATGTACGGACTAACTGCTGGTTCTATAATGCCTTGGTCGAGCATATCTTGCAATTCTTTTTTAACTTGTTCTCTATGGATATATGGAATGGGATAATGTTTAGCTTTAAATGTATCGTGCTGTTTGACTTGAAATTCATACATAAAACCGGACATAGTACCAGGAATGTTGTCAAATACTGGAGCTTGCTGTAAAAGAATTTTGTGTAATTGCGTTCGTTCGTCGTCTGTATTTGCACTCCTTTGTTTAACTTTATCGGAAATCATCTGCATTACGTCGTAGTCAGCATCGTCTGGAGTGTTATAGTTATACGTGTCCGTGAGCAATGTGGAATTACAGTCTATGTTACGTGTTGCGGAAATGACCTCTGTGCGATTAATTGTTTGTTCTTCCGCAGATAATGAGTGCTAAAATTCTAAAGCCAATTGCACATTTTCATCCTTCAACATTAAATAGGAATTTTGAAAATCAACCACTGCGTCGTGTTGTACGAGAAAATTAGTACCTAAAATAACGTCTGTCGTCAATAAAGGAACAATCCAAAAATTTGAGTGAAATGTGTGACCTGCAATACAAAATGATAAATGTGTCTGTAATTTAACGTCTACTCCTTTACACGATACTGCTCCTTTCACTTTCGTTTTGCCTAAAGGTAATGTAGGATAGGTATTCTCTTTGTTACACTCGTTAAAAGTTTCTTCATTTATAACTGACATAGGTGATCCAGAATCGATTACTGCTGAAAATTTCGATGAACCAATTTTAATTTCGATGACAGGATGTGAAATGGTTTTCTGAACAACTGGTCTTTCTTGCAAAAGAGTGTCTCGGATGTCGTCAAAAGTAATAACATTTTCGTGAACAACATTTTGCGTGTCAAAAGTATTGCTTGTGTTACTGGAAGATACGACCTGTACAGTATCTTGTCAAATTCTATCTGACGTGTTACTATTTTCAGGAGGATGCTGTGGCATTTCTACTATTTGAACTGTTCTATTACTTCTTCCAGACGTATTAAGTTCTGGATGATACCTACTGTCGGGTTCATTCATGAGAATATGCTGTTGCTGATCATTTTGCTGCTCGTAAGACCGACTGTTATTATACGTACGCTGATAATTGTGCTCATCGTTTTTACGTCTGTCGTGATAGTCATTCCTATACGGTGCACTGCGATAGGAATTGAAATACTGTGTTTTCTGTACGTAGTTGTTTCTTTGCTGCCGTGTGTTACTATTTGTTGTACCAGGGACTATACGTCCACGCGGCGAAACATTAAAGTTATGTTGACCTTGTGCAATACATTGTTGGTTAGGTATGCTAACCGGCTGGTTTTGATGCTGTTGTTGTGAAAAACCTCTGTTGTTACTAAAATGTGGCTCCTGTTGCTGAAAATTTTGACGGTATTGATAATTGGAATTTTGTCTGTTATTAAAATTCTGGTAGTTGTCATTCCTAAAGTGTCTGTTATTTTTACTATTGAAATTACGTGGTTGATCGTAATTATTGTAAGTTTGTTGACCTTGGTTATTATACGAAAAATTTTTGTTTACAAAGGAATAATCAGATTGTTGTACTTCCAAGAGCTGTAACAGATCTCTGAATGCTGAAATATTTTCTTTTTGTTGACCCGTTAGAAGTGAAACTGTTAATGACCGTGGCAATTTAGAAATACATTATTGAATGAGTGCAGATTCACTATAGGGTTCACTTAAATACTGGTTTTGTTGCACCATGTGCTCAAAAAATTGCGTCACACTGGGAAAATTTGAGTTCTCATAATTTGGTAAGCTAATTAACTGATCTTTAGTTCCGCGCTGTGTCGTTTTCGACCAATACGCTGACAGAAAAGCATTCTGAAATTCCTCTACCGAGTAACATTGTCTCGCGATCGGTCTCATACGAGTTGCCGGTTCGCCTTCCAAAAAACTGCAAATAAATTCAAGTTTGTGCGATACAGGCCAAGTCGGTGGAAAGCTAAGCTAAATTGTTGAATCCAATCCATTGGGTGAATCTGTGTTCTGTCATTCTTAAACACTTTAAATTTTCTCACTGACAGAAAATGTTTGCAATCAAAATTATCGTCTCTGTATGATGGAACAGGTTCATGATTGTAAGAGAATCTATTTGTCTGTGTCTGTTCGGAATCTAAGTCGTATACTCTCTGTTGATTACCTAAATTATACGCACTGCGTGAGTCTGACAAATGTTCGCAAAGTGGCGTCTGCTATGATGTGTTATTAACTGAAATATTTTTCATCTCTGTTACTTCTTGCTGTAAACTTGACAATATTCTACGCAACGTGTTATTAGACGAATCGATCTCATTAATTTTCTGCTGTAGATTTTGAAATTCAGGTGTTTGATTAAACGAAACCGGTGAAGTATCGTCTGATTTGCTGTCATTATTACTTTCAATAGCGTCTATACGACTGGCCAATTCATCACATTTTTCAGTCAGTATTTTTACCTGATCGTCGCTTTTAGTGTCAGAAGTATTAATCTGTTTTTGTAATTTACGTGTGGTTTCGTTCAATTTTTTAACGTCAGCTTTGATGACATCGCAATCCTGTGTTTTTTCTAATTGTTCAAATCTGTCTGTCACTGTCTGAATATCTGCTGTGTGTGTATCTGTTTTTGATTTAAGATCAGAAATTTCATCACGTATTTCCGCGTTCAACTGTTCGATGGTATTAATTTTGTCAGACACTGTAGCAATATTGTTGTCTACGTATGTTTTTGCTTTCGCAAACATTTTACGTTTGTCTTCTTGTCTCTGTGCAGTGATTGTTTCCATGACTTGACGTTTTACTTTATTTTGATCCTGAATAAATTTGCGGAAACGCGTATCACTGTTTTGTATGTGAAGATTAAAACGTTCGTCAATTTGAGAGTTCTGTTGGTCGAATTTCGCATCTATCTTTGCGTCCATTGTACGCGAAAGTTCTGCTGTCATTGCTTTAAACTCGTCGCATAATTGTGTAGCCTTTTCAGAGCATTGTTTACCGACTGAGCTAATTTCTTCCCTAAGTGTTTCTGTTGTAACTGTTTGCATATCCCTTAATTCTTGACCAACAGATCTAATTTCTTCGCTACTTTTCTTTGAACAAGCCTCAATTTCCTCGCGTAACTGTTCCTTAGTATCATGACACTGCGCGGCAACGGCTGCAATCTGCTCGCTAAGCTGTCTGGAATTGTTGTCTAATTTTTCATTTACCTGTCTGGAATTGTTGTCTAATTTTTCATTTAACTGTTCGTTCTGTTCACTAAGTTGTTGTTTGAGATCTTCTTTAAGACTGTCTTGTTTTTCATTCTGTTGTCTGGCCTGTTCACTAAGTTGTTGTCTGAAATCTTCACTCTGTTTGTTTGATTCAAGAATTTGTAGCAATAATGCCCTAATTGGATCCGACACAAAATTAGCACTTCTATTCTCTGTGCTGTTAAAAGGTGGATCTGGAATTGTCTCGCTTTCTGTAACCATTTGGTTATTCTGAGATTTACAAAAAGGTTTGCCAGTCGAATGTACACTGTCGGTCACTATTTCGGAATTAAATGGATCCGTCGTACTTTCTGTACCCTGTCCATTTTCATTAGAAAAATTTGTCTGTACGTTACTTAAATTTTCCAAACCGGGTGTGTTAAGCTGGGTAGCGCTCATTACAATAGGGCGCCCCGCGTCATCAATTGTCGTCAAATTAACAGAGGAGACAATTGAGTTCGTTTGTTCATCATTAAGATAAAATTCATCATTAGTGGTTGGAACGCATTAATTGTCAGTGAACGCAGGATTGTCATCATTACACTGCGTGTCACAATTACTATCGGTCACGTTGTTTAAGTCGGTAATTTCATTCATAATACTTCGCGATACACTATTCACAGTCTTTCGCGGCATTTTTACAATAGTCAAAATTATTCACAAAACAAATAAGCACAATGCAAAAGCAACACACAAATACAACAGAGCAACGAATTGCCGATGATCTGAGGAAAGAAAGTCATAACATTAGTAAAAGCGTTGCGCCGAATGCTAATTATATTTAAGCAAATAAGAGCAGATATCTGACTGTTTCTTAGAAGATTTCCAAAGAAATACGATCCTGGCCGGATGTCGCCAAGTGTAACCTCCCCGCAAAATTTTGAAATATTATTCAAATGTAAATGGACATATTGCTAAGTGTAACCTCCCCAGAGAAATTTGAAAGACAATATTTAAATGTTAACGAGAATAGAACCTAGTGTAACCTCCCCACAATGCAATTTAATGACAATGACAATAAATGAAAAATAGCAATCTGAGCCAAGTGTAAGCTCCCCACAAAAAATGTAAGTCAATTCAATGATAATGAAATCTCAGTGACAATGAAAACGTAAATAGACCGAAATTTCGATCTTAGGCCCTGTTCTTACCCCAGTAAAATTGCATCTGCTCTTATTTTTCGCCATAGCTTGGAGGAAATGCATCGCAAAAATTCTTTGAACTTAAGTAAAATTTTTCTTTAAGGAAATGCATGGGAAACTTTCTTTCAATAAAATGTTTGTTTTGTTAAAAAATTGCTTTGAAAACAAAATTATTATTGGGTCAATTCTTGGACAAATTAATTACAGTTAAGATACATTACATTATCAGATGAGCGCAATGCTGCTTCATTACCTTATATAAAAAATATACCTCGTCCTGAATTTTGACCAGAGGGCCATGTCGACGTCCGCCGACTCCTCACACACAACTCCTACTGTCTCTCGCGCGCTACTACATGCTCTCGCGACTCGGTACGTACAACTGAACTCTCTCGCAACTCGACCGCAACTGCTACTGCCGACTCCCTACATGCAACTGAACTCTCGCGCGGTCAAGCGCAGACTAGCAACGATAAATAACTCTCTGGTCAGAGACTCTGTCATGCCTCGCCATCGCTGTACTAAACACATACGCGTTTCATCTTCAAATTGTGTTTTTCTGTGTTATCGTGTGAAATATTGCGACAATAATAGCGTGTGAGAAACGTAATACTGGGCTCCAACGTAAACTGAGAAATGACAGTGAAGACGAAAGCAGGGTGTTAGCGTCATATCGAGTAATGAATTAACTAATGTTCAAAGTAGTAATTTGGTAATTGTGCATAGGGAAATGGAGCGGGCTGCAAATAATGGTGTAGACAGTGAAACAATTAGTGAACGGGGAAGCATTATCGATTGATCGGTCGGCAACAGCTCGCCTCAGGAATCCGAAATGACAGGACACAATCTTGCAAATACCGTAGATTCAGGTTTTGCGTCCTCACCGTTTTCTCAAATAAGTCAAGACACATTTTCTGCTTTTCAAAATGCGAATATTGCCGGTTCAAATGCACTGCCGAATAGCACTGAGGAACATGTTGCAGACACCAGTGCATTGTTATTATAGTTAATTTAACAAATGGGACAAAGGCTACAAAAGTTAGACACAACGCTTGACAAAATTAGAAACAAATGGGACAAAAGCTTGAGAAGTTAGACACAATGGAACAAACTCTTCAAAAGTTACACAAAGTGGAACAACACCAGAGACACACAGCAACAGTTAGATGCAATGGAACAAAATCAAAAACAGTCACAGCAATAGCTTCAAAAGTTAGACACCACACTTGAACAAACACGTGAAGGTTTAACTGCTGAGTTACTTAAAATCGAATCGAAATGTCAAAAAGTCTGTAATGACCTAAAAACACAAATTTGTGAGCATTTCCAACCTATTTTTTCGCGTCATGAAAATGCATTACAGAATCACGAAGCAGCCATAAAGGAACTGCAAACTATTGTTTATGAAAATCACGACATCTTGCAAGCTAAAACTGACTCAGTTGCATCTACCGATCCGGTTAGTCAACTTACAAAAACTCAGGAAAACTTAAAGGACACAGTAGATACGATTTCAACACAAATGGACACACTGAATCTTGGTTCAGAAAAACACACTCAGGAAATAAGTTCACTATCGGAGAAAGTAGCCGAACTTTCGGATCAGTTCACTAACTTACCTACAAAGGTAGATGATGATCTGAATGACACAAGACCTGTAGCCTTCACTTACACAGAAGATTATGAACAAATTATGAAATTCAAACAAAATCAGAATCAGATTAATACGCAACACAAAAGAGAAATCCGGGAGTACAAGATCAGTTGGCACAGGTAATACAAGAATTACATATTTCAGAGGACACTCGCGCTCCAACACGGGAAGAGGGACTTAGAAATACGGAAAAGCCACAAAATAATAGCACAGGGCATTTCGGAAATTATGAAAGAAATTGGTAAGGTACACCTAATTTTGAGATGGAACCGCTGAAAAGAAGTAACAATGACCGATATGCGACTCGGCGACGTGATGATTTTGACTATAAGCTGTTCATTAATACACGTAAATTCAAAACGTTTAAGAATTCTGGCAACGACATTCATCCACAAGCCTGGCTTCATCAATTCTCTCATTGTTTTCCTCCCAACTGGTCATTAGAGCACAGATTAGAATTTATGTGTGGCTATTTAGAGAATGAACCAGCTGTAAGAATGCTATCGGTCATTCACGATTGTCACAGTGAAGGAGAATTTTATCATGCCTTCCTCTCAGCATATTGGTCTCAAGCTACCCAAGACCGAGTAAAACATAGCATCATAATGATGAAACGTTTCGAACAATCTGAATTTTCCAGTCTTGTGAAATATTTTGAAGACATGTTTCACAAGAATCAGTACCTGTCAAACCCATACAGCCCCTCAGAACTCATCCACATTTGCTTAATCAAATTGCCTGAACATTTAAGACATATTATTTTGGCAGGACGTTGCAAAGACGACATTGCAGCTTCTCAGGGACTCATACTAGAATTGGTAATTGACACTGACAATCGCGGGACGCGAAAACAGGAACACAACAATTACAGGTCACATCTGTCACAATTCCGCGATGAAAGAAATAATAAATGGACACAACAAGGATATTCTCACAACATAAATCCTGACCAAAACAGACACCACCCATATGACAACCACTGGCAGAGTTATAGTTACAGAGAAAGATCGCACTTCCGTAATTATGAATATGACAGAGATAACCATAGAAACAGACAATATGGGAACCAAACCAATTATTATCAAGGGAGACAGAATAACTTCAGACGCAACAGTCCACCGCGCAGTTACGATTCAGGGAGAAATTCTCCATCACGTGACCAACAAGAAAGAAATTATGGAATCTACTGACATGACGACAGTCGATATAATTATAACGACAGACCTGAATTTCATCAGAACTGGCGAGATTCAAACAGGGCAGGGCCTTCTCGTCAAGGTGAATTTGTAGAAGTTAGGTCTCCTAATCCTAATAACGACGCGTGCCAACAAAGAGACAGACAATGACCGCAGGCAGCCACGTGTGCGGCTGGCTTAGAGAAAAATAACATAGACGTTAACCTTGAGAAAAATTCCAATATTCTTTACCGATGTATACCGCATGATAATTGCGATCAAATTGATTTGCTGCATACTTAGGAAAGGTAAAGTTTTACACCACATTTCACATGTAAAACCGTTTATTAAGAGATAATTTGCTTTTTAACTTAGACTTTGCTATAAAATTTTTCACTTCACGTTACTAGTACTCTTTCTCACACTTGGAAACTGTTAAAATGCAACTATGTTTTAAAATTAACTATCCAGTCTAGAACCTAGGAAACATATTTAGACAGTAATTACGAATGCATTGTTATAGTGAACAGACGAACAGTGTTATTGTGTGTGTACATTCTTGCTTGTTAGTTGCACAATTATGTAACGACTATAAGGCTTACATACTTAGAACATATATCGGTACAGCTAATGAGATTTTAATGCAACATTTTGGTTGACTTGAAAATACATTCTGGATTTAAAGTACTTTCTGTGAGATACCAGATGACACAGTGGTTAGTTTATGTGACAGCTACACGATTTTATCATGACGCTACTAATGAGTGACAATTTACAATGTTGCTTTTGCGGTGTTTCTGTTTTATATCTGCACAGTTTTTCTGAATTATTCTGGAAAGTAAAACATGTTTTAGTATAACTTTTGTGGTATAGCTACAATGAGACAGCCTCTTTCGTAGCACAACAATACGTTACATTATAGTACTTTCTTGATCACGGTAAAGTACGTAATAACTACGATAGCTATACGCAAAGCATTTCACTTTCGTTAATGATGAGGTAAGTACATTGACTTCAGCAGAACTTTGCTTACAGAGGACGATAACTACAACACTTCCACAGAATTGTCTTACAGCAAGACGCACATTTAGCGCTACAGGACACGCATTTGAGTGATTAATTTTGTACTTAAAAAAATTATTTTTAAAGATTTTTGAATTACAAAGATACAAAGGTTTTCCGTGATACATTTCATTCCATTGCTGTAATCTGTAACACCTGAGGGTATAATTACTTTAGTCCTCAGGGGGTACACGCCTACTTTGTGTGCTAAGCGCGTAGCGAGCGCTAGGAGCCCTACCTAATATGGTATTTGCTTATACAACTTTACACATCGATACCATATTTCTCTAACACAGAATTACACAGCTATCTGATCATTTAACTGAGAGAGACAAAAATTTTTTTTTACTACGTCAGTGACATATGTTTACACAATTACACAGCTGGATAACTTTACACTTATGAAATTGTATTTTGTCTCTACTTTCTGAACTGTTCATATTTTTTCGGACCATTGTGATAGTATGAGAGCTTTGAATGAAGTATTTGATATGGGATCATGGTTTTTAAAGAACGTTTGAGGTAGATGACACTATTGAAATCAGCAGAGATTTTTGTTTAGGTTTTGAAATTATTGCAGAAAGCTACGATGTTATATAGATTTGACTGAGGTGTTATGATGTTATTATTATGCCGACAATGTGTATTATGCTGTTGAGGTATGTTTATGATCAATAAGCTGATGCTGTATGAGGAATTTGATTGTGCTACATATTTATTATGATCAAATATTGAAGAAGTGTCGACGAATATGTATATATGTAAAAAAGGTAAGGAATAATCTGTAGTGGTTAGGGACTCTGATTTATGAAAAAGGATGTTGGAAACCAGGAATCGTACTTTAAGAGTTATGAAATGTGTGTAAATGCATGATGTATCACAATGCTGGTGAAAATTTTTTGGACTCTGTTATGTTTATAGGATTTTGTTTCCACACATTTGTAACGCAAATTCTCGACCTGTAAAATTGTTTATGCGAGAGTCACTGTAGCGTAATCTGCTGTCATAAATATCTCGGTAAGAAAGGTAAGTGACCTTGACATAATGTGTTGCGGGTGCCCAGCTGAGCGATAGTCGCCTGAAAAAAAAAGCCATTAGGTGTAGGAAAGAAGAGGCCATTATCCTTGGTATTGACATTTCTTTGTAGATAGCATCGCAAATACGACACGCTCAAACTTGAAAACATATGATAACACTGTGAAGCTCTAAATTTATGATATTTACTAAAATGGCTAATGGAATGGTGAGAAACATTTTACATCTATTGTCTTTCTAGTTGAGAGATTTTTTTACTGCCTTTGGAGACGCTATTTGCCTAGTGAATGACGTCTCAAGATTTTCTTTATGTATATATTTGCTCATTTTGTTTAATATCTAGTTTGTAGTTGCACTGCAGCATTTGTTAAAATAAAATTTAATAGATGTACTAATATCACTATTTTCTGTCTACAGACCCAGTAAAGAATAATTTTATGATGTACTTTCTTAGAAAAGAGAGCACAAATAGACATTTCCCTTCACAGGAATTGCAAACATTATTTTTTCAACGGTTTGGTAACTTGTTTCGTGGAGTAAGTCAAGGTGATGCATCACTTTAGCGTTAAGATGTGACATAGTTATTAGACATTTCCTATCTTTACTGTAATATTTTTTCTGCTTGAACTATGTGATATTTAGGTATAAGTTATCGCAGTTGCTGCTGCTGTGTGCCAGGCATAGTGCTACTGAATTTTACTTTGTATTACTCTATTAAGCCACTTTTACTACTGATTTATTTTTCTTGTTTGCTGCACATTGCCTTATATTAGTTGTAATTTTGCATTGGCTTTGCTAATTTTGATATACTGCTGCTAGCTTTGCCAATTTCCATTTTTTTGTCATTGCTGTTTGTGCTAATTTGTTGTTTGTTGCTGCATTGCCTCGTCCCTTAGTATATATATATCTGAGCTCGGTAGATTTAAGTTAGCTTAGGAGGGGGTAGACTATGTAAGAAACTAACTATGAAGAAAAGGGAAAGAATGCATTGAGAAGTTATATTAAAAAGAATGGGGCAAAAATGAGTATTGTACAATGAGAAATATTTATTTTGAAACAGGATACGAACAAAACAGTAGGGTTTAGGGACATCAGGTTGCAGGAGCAAATGTTGAAATAAGAGGAAAGATGTATGAAATGAAGTTTTGGGTTGCACTGCAGTACCAAATGTTACACTGAAAACTAACCCTGTTCTTTCCTTTTGTGTTATTCCGCTATGTGTTTGTGTACCCTTGTGTATTTGTGTTTTTCCTGTCTTTATGTGTTTAACTGTTATTTTCTTTGTGAACATGTTTAGACATAATTTACTCTGTTCTGTTTTAATTCTCATATGTGAAATTAATGTTTTGAAAACTATTCCCATTATTTTATTTATTTACTTATGTCATAATTCCTGTAACACTGATGTACGAGGTGCATTCAAGTTGTAAGGCCTCCGATTTTTTTTCTAATTAACTACTCACCCGAAATCGATGGAACTGGCGTTACTTCTCGACGTAATCGCCCTGCACACGTGCACATTTTTCACAACGCTGACGCCATGATTCCATGGCAGCGGCGAAGGATTCTTTAGGAGTCTGTTTTGACCACTGGAAAATCGCTGAGCCAATAGCAGCACGGCTGGTGAATGTGCGGCCACGGAGAGTGTCTTTCATTGTTGGAAAAATACAAAAGTCACTAGGAGCCAGGTTGGGTGAGTAGGGAGCATGAGGAATCACTTCAAAGTTGTTATCACGAAGAAACTGTTGCGTAACGTTAGCTTGATGTGCGGGTGCGTTGTCTCGGTGAAACAGCACACGCGCAGCGCTTCCCGGACGTTCTTGTTGCAGTGCAGGAAGGAATTTGTTCTTCAAAACATTATCGTAGGAAGCACCTGTTACCGTAGTGCCCTTTGGAACGCAGTGGGTAAGGATTACGCCCTCGCTGTCCCAGAACATGGACACCATCATTTTTTCAGCACTGACGGTTACCCGAAATTTTTTTGGTGGCGGTGAATCTGTGTGCTTCCATTGAGCTGACTGGCGCTTTGTTTCTGGATTGAAAAATGGCATCCACGTCTCATCCATCGTGACAACCGACGAAAAGAAAGTCCCATTCATGCTGTCGTTGTGCGTCAACATTACTTGGCAACATGCCACACGGGCAGCCATGTGGTCGTCCGTCAGCATTCGTGGTACCCACCTGGATGACACTTTTCGCATTTTCAGGTCGTCATGCAGGATTGTGTGCACAGAACCCACAGAAATGCCAACTCTGGAGGCGATCTGTTCAACAGTCATTCGGCGATCCCCCAAAACAATTCTCTCCACTTTCTCGATCATGTCGTCAGACCGGCTTGTGTGAGTCCGAGGTTGTTTCGGTTTGTTGTCACACGATGTTCTGCCTTCATTAAACTGTCGCACCCACGAACGCACTTTCGACACATTCATAACTCCATCACCACATGTCTCCTTCAACTGTCAATGAATTTCAATTGGTCTCACACCACGCAAATTCAGAAAACGAATGATTGCACACTGTTGAAGTAAGGAAAACGTCGCCATTTTAAGTATTTAAAACAGTTCTCATTCTCGCCGCTGGCGGTAAAATTCCATCTGCCTTACGGTGCTGCCATCTCTGGGACGTATTGACAATGAACGCGGCCTCATTTTAAAACAATGCGCATGTTTCTATCTCTTTCCAGTCTGGAGAAAAAAAATCGGAGGCCTTAGAACTTGAATGCACCTCGTATATGTCTGTTTCTATTCTTTTGTAAAGCCTGTACTACTACAAATGTTTTCTGTACTATTATGTTCTTTAATGATGTATTTTGTACCTTTGTAATTGTATTCTTATGTTGTAAATTTATAATTGTATAGACACCAGTTCTTCAAATTAAGTTACATTTCACTGCACACATTTCTGTTGGTCATAGTATATGCACAATATGTGAGAAGTTTGGACTCTTAGTGTTTGCACGTGTGTTAATAATTCAGCAAGGGACTGGTTAACAGCATTGATGGTTGAAAAGACATTTCAAAAAAAAATTTTGTGAGTGCACAAGAGTTGGTTCATGGACTTGCTATATTGTCTACAAGACTCATCGCTGGTGATTGTGCACCTGCACAGTCGCAACAGATGACTGCTGGCCGTCTCTACAAGGACTACAGTGGGTCTACACCTTTGATGACCCACCAATACCATTATTTCTACGACTGCAGTGGGTCTGCACCTGTGTTGGCCCACCAATACCATACTCTCTACCAGGACCACAGTGAGTCGGGTCTGTGATGACCTGCCTACCAATATTCTTCAACTTCGACTGACTCTGCTGTGGGTTTGCTCTGTTGTGGCCCATTACCTGTCTGCATCTCAAGAGTTAGCTCTGTCTTTCTGTTGGAAGGACTACACTACTTCTTCAAGACTGCATGGAAATCCACTACTTCCGTGTGCATTTTCTTTTACTGTTCAGACTTTTTTTTTTTAAAAAAAGAAAGAAAAACACTGCAATTTTACTGTGATGAATGCTCAGGACTGTCTTTATGGATTGTGAGAAAATTTTAGCTTTTGACCAACATTGAATCAATAAGTGTGTGCATTTGATTTATTTGTTATTGTAATTATGAAAAATTTCTTCAAATCTGTGTTGGCCACTGCCCTAAACAATTTGTAAAATTCTTTGTGGGGAGCATGGGGGCTATGTAAGTAGGCTGTTCAGGTTTTTATGTTGGTAACGCCTCGTAGCACTCTGTATGAAAATCACTGACTGTGCTGTGTGCAGTCTGTGGCTGGTTCGCATTGTTGTAATACTCGCTATTGTAGCGTTGGGCAGTTGGCTGTTAACAGCGCGTAGCGTTGCGCAGTTGCAGGTGAGCCGCCAGCAGTGGTGGATGTGGGGAGAGAGATGGCGGAGTTTTGAGAGCGGATGATCTGGACGTGTGTCTATCAGAGACAGTAAATTTGTAAGACTGGATATCATGAACTGATATATATATATTATGACTTTTGAACACTATTAAGGTAAATACAAGGTTTGTTCTTTATCAAAATCTTTCATTTGCTAACTATGCCTATTAGTAGTTAGTGACTTCAGTAGTTAGAATCTTTTATTTAGCTGGCAGTATTGGCGCTCGCTGTATTGCAGTAGTTCGAGTAATGAAGATTTTTGTGAGGTAAGTGATTCATGAAAGGTATAGGTTATTGTTAGTCAGGGCCATTCTTTTGTAGGGATTTTTGAAAGTCAGATTGCGTTACGCTAAAAATATTGTGTGTCAGTTTAGTGATGATCAGAATAAGTAAAGAAAGAGTACGTTCAGTTTTGCTCAGCTGTTTGAAAATCTAATAACGTAAGGGGTTTACCAGTACAGTAATTCATTAATTTTTCTAAGGGGACGCTTCACATAGTCGTATCATAGACAATCTATTTTCAAGCATTGTATTTTCATATTAACTCGATATATCTTTAGAATCCTGTTTAACGTTACTAGCTTTTTTTCTTGGTATTCAGTGAGAGTGATGTGAGCTCTCTCTTTATTCTGTGTGTCATCTCTGTATATAAAAGCCAATGTCCTGACTCACTGACTGACTGACTGACTCGTCATCATCCAGTACAAACCGCTAAACATAAAACCTTGAAATTTGGAAAAGGTGTGGAGCTTATACTGCGGGCGTATCTTAAGAAGGGTTTTTTCGAAATTCGAACCCTGAGGAGATAAAGGATTTTTTTTGAAAAATGTAGCTGTTAAGGCAATTTTGCAGCTAGATCTACCAAAACGGGTTTTTGATTTCTCGCCCTATGGCAGCGAAATAGTGGGAGAAATCTTTTTTTAATATATCGTTATTAAAGAACCACTAAAGTATTTTTTGAGCTATATTTATTAACATTTGTATTTGACATCTTGGTTATAAATAAAAGAAATACGTGTGTCAGTGTTTCTGGAAACTGAATCCCTAAGGGGGTGAAATAGGTGATGAGACTTTTTACGAAAATATTTTACTATGAAAGCATTTTTAAAGCGAAATGTATGAAAATTTAAATTTGGCTTCTCAGATAGAAATAAAAAAATACTTGTTTGTTACGTTAAAAAAATTTAAGGCAAAATTTATGAAAACTGGTATTTTACTTCTCGCTTAGATATAAAAAATATTTGTTCGGGGATGACAGTTGCTGTGGAAATATCTACACAATGACGCAAAAGGCAGGATTAACAAAACTTTTGGACTCCAGCTACCAGAAATGCTTTTTGGTCAGCTGTACGTTGGGAAGAGATCATGCTTGTATGGACTTCAAATGGCTTTAAACACTATGGGACTTAACATATGAGGTCATTAGTTCCCTAGACTTGTATGGACGTAACTAGCATGAAAAGCTTAGAAGGTGTTGCAGTTTGTGAACAACGTAAAATCTCGATTAAGTGAAAATAAAAAAAAAATCTTTGCAGGCCATATAGTCTACGCGAGCGAAGCAGCGGACACTATGCTAGTGCTTCATATTTGAACACTGGATTTTTCACACATGGGTTTTCAAGGGCTGATATGCCACGCCATAGAGGTTCTGAGTACAAGCAACGTGATCTTTGTTTGTCAGTAGCATTATCGTTGCCAGCAGTATTCAGTGAAAAGCAGGTGACGGAGTCGCGTGTCGGTCACGCTGCTGAGCGGTCTCTAAATAACGAAGAGAACGCAGAGATGCAAATGCAGAGGATGTTGCTTTTTTCAAATGTGATTTGGTAAAGATTTGAGGAGTACGAAGATGTTCAGCTAATGTTGCTGCAGTGCTGGCTCGCGCACAATTTATGATGAGTCTGAGAAAAGAAAAGTTTCGGGATTTTCTCTTTATTAGTTCAGGTCCGATAGTTTGTTTGTCAAAACGAGATTAAATAAAATTATCTGTTTACATGGCTTGCACTCAGAGCTATAGATTTGTCACTCCTTTACCATCTCAGTAATGTATTATATGGCATAGCAATATTTTTCAATAAGAAGTGATTTTCTAAAGATGGTTGTAATTGTCAAGGAATGAGTTTCATTATTCATAGTACCGTTCTTGAATGCTACTCTCTTTTCAATCATTTAGTAGATCAAATTTCTACCACTGTCTCCTCACGAAGGTTTTATTTTTTAACTGGGTTTTACTGCATTGCAATGAACAGAACGCAGTCACTCGAAGCAAAAAGCGTGTTGTGTATAGGTGTATAGCATAGCTGCTTCTCCTTGCGTTGCACTGGGCAAAGTTACTTTTCTTTAGCTGGTTTGCTGCTGCACTGCATTTTTATTTTCGCCACTTTCGAGCAGAATCGAGTTTTCTTCGACACAAGGCAAGGCATGATAATTTGTTAGTTTAACGTATCAGTCAGCATACAGTCAGGTCATCACAAGTTAAGTTTTGGATTTCCGTATAGGTAAGTTTAGTTCAGATTTCCTTCACTTTGTCACACAGTCTTATTCTTACAGTGCAGTGTTACATTCGCGTGTGCATCATTTAATGTTCGGCATTTTATTTAGTCAGTTTGCATATATTAATTTACAGGAAACTTTAATAAATGCATTTTGGACATTTATTCGTTTAAAATTCATTTCTTAAATTTATGTATAATGTTTTTCTGTTAGTTTTGTGTGTTGCGACCCTTAAGTCACGTGAAGCACGTAGTGTAAGGTGAAGCAAGTAGCACTATTGATTGCGCAATACAGCTCATTTAGTATATTCTTTTACGTTTTTTAATTATTTGCAGCAAAAGTTAACTGCAATACAGTTATGCAGTTTCAGTTGGATATACGACTCTTTTTATCAGATAGCGTTCACGTCATCGCACTACTTGCATTGTTCAGGTTAATATTACAAAACAGACACACATGAAAGTTAAGAATAGGGAACCAGTTTAGTTTACAACAACAGCGTACAAGAATAACAAAAAGCGAAACAGTTACACCTGGGAAAACAAATGAGGTCTAGATCAGTAAAATCATAAACATATATCGCTTTTAATTGGAAACGAGTAAGTGAAAAACAGACAGCAACTTGTAGACTTAAATGACGTTTACAACGTCATAAGGCTTAATAATGATCTAAGATTAATGAACGATCTCATGAAAAACTTCCAAAGTAAACATTTAAGCCGGCCGGAGTGGCCGAGCGGCTCTAGGTGCTACAGTCTGGAACCGCGCGACCGCTACGGTCGCAGGTTCGAATCCTGCCTCGGGCGTGGATGTGTGTGATGTCCTTAGGTTAGTTAGGTTTTAGTAGTTCTAAATTCTAGGGGACTGATGACCTCAGCAGCTAAGTCCCATAGTGCTCAGAGCCTTTAAACATTTAAACTTCCAGAGTAAACATTTCAAGCTAATTTTGGTAGGTGACATATCTGGTACACAAAAATCTAAATAAAATAAAACGAAATCAAATTTTTAAGTACATACACATACACTGCGCTCACATAATATTTACTGGAAGATAATTGTACCAATTTTTAATTACAGTAAGTTCCAACTTTTTATTTTCAGCCAACGTCAGTACTGATAATACCATCCCACTCACAGCTTGCTTGAATTTAGCTGAAAAGAACGGATAGCTGCAATGATCCCAGTTACGAAACAGCCTTTTCTATCCAGTTGCTTGGGTAACAGAACCAGAAAAAAGAAAAGAAAAGATCACCTCTCAGATGTGACGTCTGTAGTACCTAGATCTTGACCTACATTCAGTAATGTTCACATTTGAACTATGTAGGGAAGAGTTGCCTCTGTTGTACCGGCCCCTAATTTGAACCAGTACAATTAAAATTCGTTCCTCTTGTACCATCCGTAGTAAGGGCCACGTGAACTACGTTGAGTTTTCGATACTCTGGAAGCCACCACAGAAACTTATTCGTAACGACAGAAACGATCAGATGCATGAGTTGCATAATGTGGATTATTGCAAATTCTGCAAATGTGGGGAGAAGTGGGGGAAAAGTTCTACTGCAATGCCTGAAAATAGTCATTTAAGACCGAAAAAATGCAACATTTCTTTAAACTTGGAATAGTACGTATCTTTAATTTCACGGATGTAATTTATAAAGGTGGTACAGTTTATGCATCAACTGGTACAATTTAGGAAACAGAATTCCACTTGTAGATATTTGAAAATTAAGTGCAGAGTCTTTATTTTTTTTCAGAATTTGTATTTTTTACATTAGATAATAATAAAAACATCCTGCTGTTGAGGATGGCAATGTTTAAATAATTTTGCTTACTGTTTAAACTATAGTGATGAATTCTTCTCGGGTTATCGGCAGAGTGGTGGTGTCGTATTGTCGCAACGTTTCGATTAGTTTTATACCCAACATCTTCGCTAGAAGACAAGACGACACCACCACTCGGCTGATAACCCGAAAAGAATTCATCAGTGGAATACGCCGAGAAAGACTGCAATCGCATATGTTTAAACTATAGTAAATAAAGTCTCCAAAGTGGCACATTTTCGGCAACTCTCCCCTAAATGGTGAAAATAAGCTGTCTGTAATGTTACAGTCACTGGCGTAATGGGGTAAGGGAAAAGAGCACCAAACTTAGTTGATATAAGGTTTTCAGGCAAGAAAGAGCAATAAATATGGGGCAGTTATAATGAATCTAACCCCATCGGAACTTCCACTTAAGTGATGTACTATACGATACCACTTTAAGTTTAACCAAACTTAAACTGATTTTCTTACACAAATTATCTATTTCTTATTTGCGGATGTTCGCAGAGATTTCTGTCTTTCGAATACAGTTTGTCCTTAAATATATTTTTCTACTTGTATTTCGATATATTATTGGGTATCGATCTAACATCATGAAAATTAGTAGTCACAATTTTAAAAGTACATGACCTGGAAAGAAGTCTATCATAGATAAAATAACTTGTATTCTTCATATTTTCTGTAAACAAAATGGCTATCTCCAATTATAATTTCATGAAATTTAGTATCGGTTATGAAACTGATTTTATAAAACAATAGGAACTTCCTGTTTGTCATATTTTCTAAATTTACAGCCTTTATTATTAACCACATAAATCTTCACTTATTTTTTGGGAAACGATACATACATGAATATATAAATGAAAACCGATAAACAGTTTCAATAACAAAAGTTATCTCAACATTCGTTTGATTTATTATTTTTTCTAGAAGGTACTGGAAGCTTGATTCGTAAAATATATGCTATTTTTGACGCCAAGTGCGTCACGATTATTTTAGACTTCATCAGAGTGGGATAAGTATTTTTAGAATTTGGCTCATGCTGCTCTAAGCTCATCACCGGATAGTTTTACGATAGAATTCTTTGCATAAAGGGGAACAAGATCCTTTCTGTGTGTTGTTTTGTAGAAGTTTCTGCAGTATTTTGAATATATGGGTGCTCAAATGAGAAGATAAAAATATACAGCTGTTAGGAACTGAAACTGTGAAATCTTCACATACATTTAATATACAGCACTCAAGATCTTCTTTTATAGAATGCTGGCTTGTCACCCACTGCTTTGCTCGCATATATTGTATGGTCTGCACAAATTTTTTCTACGGTAATTAAGGCGGTAAAAACATGGTCTTTTCCGAATGTACTCCTGGCCAAAAGGCGATTCTGGTAGCTGGAGTCCAAGGTTTTTGTTACTCATGCCTCTGCGTTCTTGTGGTGAATTTTACAAGAAACTTTCGTCCTCTGACACATATTTCTATATCCAACCGAGAAGTGAAATACCAGTTTTCATGTACTCAGCTTCAAAATTCTTTTTAATATAACGAATTATATTCTTAAAAGTTATTATCTTCTGTTTCACCCCTTAAGGGCTTAATTTCCAAAAGCAGTGAAATAAGTATTTTTATTTCTAACGGAAAAAAATGGTTCAAATGGCTCTGAGCACTATGGGACTCAACTGCAGAGGTCATTATTCCCCTAGAACTTAGAACTAGTTAAACCTAACTAACCTAAGGACATCACAAACATCCATGCCCGAGGCAGGATTCGAACCCGCGACCGTAGCGGTCTTGCGGTTCCAGACTGCAGCGCCTTTAACCGCACGGCCACTTCGGCCGGCTCTAACGGAAAAGCCTTATACAAATTTTCATAGATTTAGCTTTGAAAATGCCGTCGCAATGGAATAATTTCTGAAAGACGTATTATTTTTATTTCTGAGTAAGCAGATAAATTCCTATTTACATAGATGTAGTTGTCAAAATGGTTTAATTGTTCTTTAATAACGATTTATTTTCAAAAAGCTTTCACCCACAATTTTATCCCTTTTGTAGTTGAATTTCGAAAAATGCTGAAACACGAATTTTTTTATTTCTGACTGAGAAAGGAAACCTCAAACACCAATTTCCGTAGTTCTTTAACCATAGATTTGACACCTTTAGGAATGGAATTCCGAAACAATCCTTTCTTAAACGATGCCTACAGCATGAGATTAACGCCCACCTCCAAATCTCAAGTTTCTGTACTTTGCGGTTTGGGCTGGGCGATAATGAGTAAGTGAGTTAGGACTTGCCGTATTTCATTCCCTTAGCGGTTGAATTTCCAAAACCAGTGAAATACGTACATTTTTTCATTTTTGACCGAGAAGACAAATACCAATGTCCTCAGATGTACCTTTAAAAAGATTTTCACAATTAAATATTTTCATACAACATTTCACCCTCTGTTTCATCTTCTTGGGGGTTGAATTTCCAAAACCACTCAAATGTGTATTTTTTATTTCTAAACAGAGAATTCAAATACAAATATTTATAGGTGTTAATTCACAAGTGCTTGCATAATGAAAAAACTTTCATCCTCTGTTTCCTTCGCGTAGGGGTTGAATTTCCAGTAACATTGAAACACTTTTTCGTTTTCAACGAGAAGCTAAATTAAAATTTTTGTAGATTTAGCTTTTATAGCGAAATAGTTTCATAAAACATTTCATCCCCTATTTCATCCCTTTATTGGCTGAATTTCCAAAAACACTGAAACAAGTTTTTTTTATTTGTAACCCAGAAGAGGCAAATGCCAATTTTCATAGATGCAGCTTCAAAAATACTTTAGTAGTTCTTTGTTAATAATTTATTTCCAAAAAAACATTTCACTCGTTATTTCACTCGCATAGGTATTAAATTTCCAAAAAAGTTGAAACGCGTGTTTCTTTATTTCTGACTGAGGAACCAAATACCAATTTTCGTAGGTCTAGTTTCAAAGTAGCCTTAATAGCTATATTTTTTCAAAATAAATTTCATTCACTATTCCACCCCTTCAGGGTTGGAATTACAAAAATGCTCTTCTTAGGTGACGCCTACAGTGTACGATTAACACCCACAACAAGTTTGAAGTTTCTATGTTGTTGACACCGACCTACATAGGGAGAAACGATCACCACGATAAAATTAGGGAAATCAGAGCTCGTACGCAAAGGTATAGAGGTGTTCATTCTTTCCGCACGCTATACGAGATTGGAATTACAGAGAATTGTGAAGGTGGTTCGATGAACCCTCTGCCAGGCACTTAAATGTGATTTGCAGAGTTTCCATGTACATGTAGATGTCTATCCTCAGTGGTTTGGGCTGGAAGATGAGTGAGTGAGTGAGTGAGTGAGTGAGTGAATCAGTCAGTCAGGACACTGCCTTTTATAAAGATTATGCGGCAGGAGAAGAGAGTCAGACACAGAAGCCATCTTGAAAAATTAAGTACCAGTTATTATTGCAATGTACTGAATCCTATCCTTAACGAAAGAAATAACAGGTACAGCATGAAAAAAATCAAGTCGAAATGTTATTATGAATAATAATTGCGGAACCTTTAAGGCTGCGTTAATTACACGGTGAAGTTTATGAACTCCTCTCGCGGTCTTTTCATGAAAGTGCATCGGAAACCGACTAGCAGCACCACAGTAAATAATTTTCTCCGGTTTGTATAACTGCCAGGTGTGGGAATGAGCACCGACTAGATCAACTAGAGAGCAACGAGTCTCATGTCTAGAGTAACACAAAAGCAAACAGCTCTTTGTGTGGGGCTCCAAGACAAAAAAGAATAGTTTTAGCGTTACTGCGGTGGATAGAAGAAAAGGAAAGCGAGGAAGATCAGGATTTAAGATCACGTCCTTTTAGAGGCGGATCATATGGCACGGCGTAGGATGGCGAAGGAAAGTGGACACTTCCTTACATAGATACCACCCAAGATTTTACGTTAAGAAGTTCAAAGAAAGCGCGGACAACATAAATCTGGGTAACTAGACTGGGATTTGCACTCCTGTCCTGCGGAATGTGAGGCCAGTGTCGTAGCCACCACGTTACGTCGCTCAGTATAAACGTAAGAGACATGGAGCTGAACTGCGGCTGGCAACTTCTCTGACCTGTCTATATCACAGAAACTTAAGAAACAAAACACTGATTTGACCACGAATGGTTTCACGTTCTCCTGTTTAGGGAAGCTGATAACTTTCAGAGAGATTGGCTCTTTAACTAGATGGGATTCTTCACGAATATTATTTTCAGTAAACTTTGTTCTACAGCTCTTAATTATTTCTGAAAAAAGTGTTTTGCTACAGTGGTAGTATGTCACTTTAATAAAATTACGTTTCGTTCAAAAATAGAACACAAATGATCAACAGTTAACACGTCCTCTAATATATGTTTTCATATCCCTGACGATCCTTCAGAAAAAGAGAATCTTCGTGGATGCTGGGTCTCTCCATAAGATGGGTTGTTTCAAGAAGACAGAATCTTTCGAGATAATTCAATCGTCCAGGAAGAATGAATGTTTATGGAAGAACGTGTACACAACTAGAAATTTCGACAGTGGCTGTAAGAACACGATCAAGCCGCCCTATTCTCATTTCCGGAACATAATCTAATTTCCTCAAGTGGGATAGCACGATTTTGGTTTACATTAGAACAACGGGTTGTGTAAACGCTGCTGACTGCTGGAAAAATTACGGAAAGAGTTTAATCGCGCCAGTTAAGACTGATCAGAGATATCATTGAACAATTTTGACATTGTTTTTCATAATACCTTGATCTTCGTTTGAGAGATTTGACGAGAGGGTAAGTGAGTGTAGAAGTACGCGTGGAGCAAGAGTACACATTAAGTTTTCAGGTTCCTTAAGCACCGAGCGAGGTGGCGCAGTGGTTAGCACACTGGACTCGCATTCGGGAGGACGACGGTTCAATCCCGCGTCTGGCAATCCTGATTTAGGTTTTCCGTGATTTCCCTAAATCGCTCCAGGCAAATTCCGGGATGGTTCCTCTGAAAGGGCACGGCCGACTTCCTTCCCCGTTCTTCCCTAATCCGATGAGACCGATGACCTCGCTGTTTGGTCTCTTCCCCCAAACCCCCCCGGTTCCTTAAGCAGAGGTTCATCATTCACCTATCATGAAAGACATACGCCCTCATCTCGTCAGATCTATTCTGGAACCTCGTGGTAGCTTACAGCTAGAGAAAATGCAGTAAATAACTTTTTTATGTTTTAGATGTAAAATTTGTATAGGGCCTAGTTTTCATTAAGTGTTAGGTATACGTCTCTATTTAAAAATTAGATAAACTCCGTACCGGAACTGGCGGCTGTAAATTTCCAATATCCTGCGTGACCTTTATTACTTTAGTTATGTGTATTATCTGTAGACTGCCGAAAAGAAAATAGCGGAATGCGCTAAAAGTACGCAAATCTAATGGTGTAGTAGTTCGCGGTGCGTACTTTTACCCCATCAGAAACCGATTTGCGAATCTTTAGTCCACAAGCTGTACTTCGACTCGTATAGTCTCTTCTAGCGTATTCAAGCATTCGTTATTGGCATTGACAAGCCGCGCGGGATAGTTATAGCCGCGCGGTCTTGGTCGCCTTGCCATGGTTCGCGCGGCTCCCCCCACCGGAGGTTCGAGTCCTCCCTCGGGCATAGGTGTGTGTGTTGTCCTTAGCGTAAGTTAGTTTAAGGTAGATTAAGTAGTGTGTAGGCCTAGGGACAGATAACCACAGCAGTTTCTTTACATAGTAACTTACCACCACCACCACCACCAGTTGACTAGAAAAATGTTTACAATGAAACTGACGCGTGATTTACTATGGTTATGAGCATCGCTCAGTATCCCGGAAATGGTCACTCTTGACGATGCGGTACTGAGCTCGATTTATCGAACTGTGAGGCACACGTAGCAGCTCTACCTGAGGTATAGTAGCAGTGGCGTCTTATGTGTTCCGCTGTAGCTCTTCCAGTGTATGAGGATTATTTCAGTGCACCTGATCTTTCACTTCACCCCACGGGTAAAAATGACAGCGAGGGATATCAAGTGGTCGAGGTGGCCAAGTGATTTCTGATTGTCTTCTCATCTCCGAACACCGCAAGCAGTAGTGACAAGGTTGTCAAAGCGATGTGTTCTGATGCTGTTTCTTACTGAAAATATCCATACAGTGAGTAGATCTAGATATGGATTAAACAGTTTCAGTGTATATCTCCCAGTATTAATACTTTGGTGATAGAATCATATCAAGATGCAGACACCAGACTCTGCGCATCAAACACCAGTCTTTTCAAAGTACTGGTGGGTATTTTCTGACGCATAATAGAGCGTGTTCTGTGATTTCGCATGCCCAGATATGCCGAACCAGGCCTCGTCTGAAGAAATTAAAAACTGATGGTCCAAAAGTCGTGATTACACTTCACTCAGTTCGTTAGCTCATGCACAACAGTAAATATGCAAGGATACACATGCAGGTCTTTTTGATAACGTCTCGAAGCGATCTCTTGATTCCCACTTGCACACATAAACGGTGTCGAGATTTCGTAGGAATTTGTTCCAGGCCTTCCTTTACTCGACCTGTATTTTCTGGTGTTTGAACTCTTTTCGGATATTACGGTTTTCATGCTCCACAGAAACCGTTTCGCGCCATTTTGCCACAAATGTTTGCATTGCAGACTTTGCTGGAGGTTTTGCCAAAACACTTACAGTCTTAAAATCTTACGTAAGCAATCTCGCACAGGTTTTCCACGAATTGTGCTTCGTATAACAGTCGACATCTAACACGCTTGGTTCTAGAGTGAGCACTATTTTAGTTGCATTCACTAAACACGTCTGCTCCTTTCACTCACTCAAGTTTGATGGCATAGAAAAACACGATGCAGAACATGTGGGAGTTCCGCGCAAGCAGACAAATTACAACAGCCGCTTGTTGCGGCGAAATCATGGTTTCCTGCATTTTCTATGATGGGCAGCCTTCCAGTTCATTAACAAGGATCAATTGAATCTTATATTTTCCGGGCCAATGGTATTTCGCCCCTCCTGTTGGTTAGCAAATGACAAGTACAACATTCAAAAAGAACTTATGTAGTCAGTCAGACCGAACAAATCGATCAGATAAACAAATTGCAAGAACACAAGAAAAAAAAGAAACAAACAAACTTGATTACGAAGTCCGAGCGTGGTAGCGATCATTCAAAGAAGCTAGGTTTGCCAGATAAGGCGAGGAGAGAAATTGACCGTTGTGGAGCTACAGACAGAAAATGACAATCATGGACGAACTTGAGAAACTTGTGAGCTTTTAAGCTAACTGGCTAATACCTGAATCGCTAAAGAGGGCATTTTCTGGTTAAATTAGTTCAAGACAGATATATTAAGTTGGAGAGGCACATTTAAAATGCCTGTTTACTAGGAGGCTAAGTTAGACGTAATTTATGTGTGATATTCTATTAACTGGTTACGTTAATAACCGGCAATACTGAAGCAGAAGTACAGTAAGTTTGTCATAATACGATATTGATAAGTTTAAGGCTTTTAATAATTAAGTCTAACTTTTGCTAACTCAGAGTTTGTGTATGTGCATTGTGGACCAGTAATTGGACACTAAGACAATGGCGAAAAGGAAAACAAAAACTTTTTTCAGGCATTCTTGGAAGCTCCTTTCTACGGAATTTCTGGCGCACTGAATAACTGACGCGGCCTAAAAATTCTTCGAAAGCAGTTCTTATCGGGTTTTGACAATGCTATACTTTCTGCCTGCGGCTATTTCGGACAGTTTGCTCGATTCAACGTTACTTACCCCACTGTGACTTAATTAACAACTTTTTTTCGCATTTCGCATAGCTGCCAGTTATGGAAGGCCCTTACAAGTGTGGAAAGCGATGAGGTAGGCAGTCAACGTAAATAGGTAAACCAATTTGTTACGTGAACTACATGAATCAAATTTATAATCTGAGGAATGCGAACTACTCACAATATTATTAACGCACATCTTCGGTCTCCTTTTTCTTTTTCAAAAAAGAATGTGGTATCAGAAAATACTCTTTAGTGAAGAAGGTACGTGGCAAAAGAAGAGGCAGAGAAATGTTTGTCAACAGGCAATCTATGAGGCAACCTTACTCGCTGTGTGAATCTTCCGCCACACCCGGATTAACACCTTTGGTGAACACTAACACTGCAACAGTACTGTTCCTGATACCTATGAACAACTATTAACTCCCTTGACACAGCTTTACACATTAAAAATGTGTAGAAATAAAACATTTTGTTACTGCCCTAATGTGGACCACGTAGTCACTGAACACGTTCGCAGTCACGCATGTGCTAACAAAGGTTGCGTAGAGGTACTGAAGTGGCGATGACCTCAGACACGCAGTGTTCTGTTTTGCGTCCACAGAACCCGCATCCATGGAGGCCGGAAAGTGGCTCTGGGGAATTCTGCACTGTGCCTAACGATGCAATTAGCCGTCGCACTTAATGCACTCGCCGAGGACGACACGCCTCTTCTGGTGCAAAACAGCCAGCCTGCCCTGCCCGGCTTCCACGTTGAAGATGAGAGCCACTGGTCTGCAGCGAAGTACGTTCGTGGATACGTTGACCGCGATGACGTGGGTAACAGCAATACAGCTACAGCTGGCTTATAGCAGACATTGATTTTTTTCCCGTCTTACAAAAATATGAGTGGTCAAAACATATTTTGTGATACAGATCATGAACTGAGGTGGCAAAAGACATGGTATGCCTCGTAATAGCGTATCTGCCATCCTTTTGTCCGGCGTAGAGAAGCAGCTCGACGTGCCATGGACTCAAGCCGCTGGCAGTCCTCTGCAGAAATATTGAGCCATTCTGTTTCTATAGCCGTCCATAATAGCAAAAGTGTTGCCCATGCAGGATTTGTGCACGAACTGACCTCTCGATTGTGTCTCATAAATGTTCGATGGGATTCATGTCGGGCGATCTGGATGGCCAAATGATTCTCTCGAATTGTCCAGAATGTCCTTCAAACCAACTGTGAACAACTGTGGCTGGATGACATGGCTCACTGTTATCCATAAAAAAATTTTATCGTTGTTTGGGAACACGAAGTCAATGAACGGCTGCAAATTGCCTGTAAGTAGCCGGACATGACCAGAATCCAGTCCTTTCCATGGAAACAAAACCCACATCATTATAATGTCATCACAAGTTTGTGTAGTGCCTTCTTGACAACTTCGTAGGGTCTGCGCTACACACGAACCGTACCATCAACTCTTACCAACTGAAATCGGGACTCATCTGACCGTTCCACGGTTTTCCAATCGTCTGGGCTCTAACCGATATAGTCACGAGCCAAGGAGAGGTGCTGCAGGCGGTATCGTGCTGTTAGCAAAGATACTCACCTCAGTCGTCTGCTGCCTCAGTCCATTAACGCCAAATTTCACATCACTGTTCTAACAGGTACCTTGGTCGTATGTCGCACATTTGTTTTTGCGGTTGCGTGTCTGTTATCACTGACAACTCTACCCAAAAGCCGCTGTTCTTGGTCGTTAAGTGAAGGCCGTCGGCCACTATGTTGTCCGTGGTGAGAGTTAATGCCTGAAATTCGATATTATCGGCTTACTTTTGACGCTGTAGGTTCTACGAGTCGGGGTGTGGAATGTCAGAAGCTTGAACGTGGTAGGGAAACTAGAAAATCTGAAAAGGGAAATGCAAAGGCTCAATCTAGATGTAGTAGGGGTCAGTGAAGTGAAGTGGAAGGACGACAAGGATTTCTGGTCAGATGAGTATCGGGTAATATCAACAGCAGCAGAAAATGGTATAACAGGTGTAGGATTCGTTATGAATAGGAAGGTAGGGCAGAGGGTGTGTTACTGTGAACAGTTCAGTGACCGGGTTGTTCTAATCAGAATCGACAGCAGACCAACACCGACAACGATAGTTCAGGTATACATGCCGACGTCGGAAGCTGAAGATGAACAGATAGAGAAAGTGTATGAGGATATTGAAAGGGTAATTCAGTATGTAAAGGGGGACGAAAATCTAATAGTCATGGGCGACTGGAACGCAGTTGTAGGGGAAGGAGTAGAAGAAAAGGTTACAGGAGAATATGGGCTTGGGACAAGGAATTAAAGAGGAGAAAGACTAATTGAATTCTGTAACAAGTTTCAGCTAGTAATAGCGAATATCCTGTTCAAGAATTACAAGAGGAGGAGGTATACTTGGAAAAGGCCGGGAGAGACGGGAAGATTTCAATTAGATTACATCATGGTCAGACAGAGATTCCGAAATCAGATACTGGATTGTAAGGCGTACCCAGGAGCAGATATAGACTCAGATCCCAATATAGTAGTGATGAAGAGTAGGCTGAAGTTCAAGACATTAGTCAGGAACAATCAATACGCAAAGAAGTGGGGTACGGAAGTACTAAGGAATGACGAGATACGTTTGAAGTTCTCCAACGCTATAGATACAGCAATAAGGAATAGCGCAGTAGGCAGTACAGTTGAAGAGGAATAGACATCTCTAAAAAGGGCTATCACAGAAGTTGGGAAGGAAAACATAGGTACAAAGAAGGTAGCTGCGAAGAAACCATTGGTAACAGAAGAAATACTTCAGTTGATTGATGAAAGGAGGAAGTACAAACATGTTCCGGGAAAATCAGGAATACAGAAATACAAGTCGCTGAGGAATGAAATAAATAGGAAGTGCAGGGAAGCTAAGACGAAATGGCTGCAGGAAAAATGTGAAGACATCGAAAAAGATATGATTGTCGGAAGGACAGACGCAGATGGCCATGGAGTACTGCAGGTACCCTTGCTCGGGACCTTACCGCAGCCACTGGGACAGTTGTCTCCAGACACACAGTCTACAGGTGACTGAAAATACATCGTTTATTCGCCTGGAGACCTGCAAGGTGCATTCCTCTGACCCGTGGTCACAGAAGAGCCCTTAAAGCCTGTTGTCAAGAACACTGCGCATGGTAATAAGAACAGTGGTCCCAGGTTATGTTCACGGATGAGTCCAGGTATAGTCTGAACAGTGATTCTCGCCAGGTTTTCATCTGACGTGAACCAGGAACCAGATAACAACCCCTTAATGTCCTTGAAAGGGACCTGTATCGAGGTCATGGTTTGATGGTGTGGGGTGGGATTATGATTGGAGCACATACACCCCTGAATCTCTTTTACAGAGGAACTTTAACAGGTCAGGTGTATCGGGACATCATTTTGCACCAGTATGTCTGCCTTTTCAGGGTTGCAGTGGGTCCCACCTTCCTCCTGGTGGATGATAACGCGAGGTCCCACCAAGCTGCCATCGTGGAGAAGTAGCTTGAAACAGAAGATATCAGGCGAATGGAGTGGCCTGCCAGTTCTCCAGACAAAACCCCATTGAGCATGTCTGGGATGATCTCGGTCGACGTATCGCTGCACGTCTTCAAACCACTACGACACTTAAGGAGCTCCGACAGGCACTGGTGCAAGAATGGGAGGCTATACCCCAGCAGCTGCTCGACCACCTGATCCAGAGTATGCCAACCCGTTATGTGGCCTGTGTACGTTTGCATGGTGATCATATTCCATATTGATGTTGGGGTACATGGGCAGGAAACAGAGGCGTTTTGTAGCACATGTGTTTCGGCACGGTTTTTTGAACTTATCATAATGCCATGGACTTACAAATGTGTGTCGTGTGTGTTCCCCATGTGCCTATGCTAGTATCGCCAGTTTTGTGTAGTGCCACATTGTGTGGCAACACATTATGCAATTTATGAGCGTGAATGTAGTTGAAGATGAACTATGCCAGCAGTAGAATACACTTGAGTACTGGCAGTACAGCAGTATGCAGGATAGGCATTTTCATCTCATAGACCCATTAGTACTGATAGATACTCCACTGTACTTGTACCAAAGATCTTGCACATCCATTGGTAAGCAAGACAGCTGCAGGCATTCCACAGGTACAGAAGAGTGAATACTGCGTCAAATGGCAGGATAAGTCCCTTCACTAACTGAAGAGATAGCATGGCTCTAAGAATTAGACACTCAGAATAGCACAGTGTTCTAGATCATAGTCACTTCTGAAGTACACTGTTTATGGCACAAGTTCTACCCGACAGCTACTAAATTTCCTAGTATAGTTCTCATTTCTAGACTCATCACAAAGAGCAAATTGTAGAAGTCTCATCAACTGACTGCCAAATGGACTGTAGTTGATAGTACATAGTACTGCAGAGCATGTAATAACATAGTTTGGTATTGCCCGATAATCAGAATATCTTGGTAACTTGCTAGTGGTGTGAATCACTCTGGCACTTGAAAGCTATTGAGCATAACCAGAATAAAAATTGCATATATATGTAGATACTACATTAATATTTACATATACAAGTGTACATCAATATCTACATATAAATGCAGAAGAAAAAAAATCAGTGGACTCCAATAAATGTGTTAAAAAAATTGCTCATACATCATAAACCACAGAAACATGTAATTCTTAACCTATACAACTGTACACATTGAAACATCCCCTTTGAACAATTATACATGACTGTGCTTAAAATGACACACAATATTTTGGGCGCAACGCAATCTGACTTTCAAAAATCCCTACAAAAGAATGGCCCTGACTAACATTAACCTATACGGTTCACAAATCACTTACCTCACAAAAATCTTCGTTACTCGAACTACTGCAATACAGCGAGCACCACTACTATAAGCTAAATAAAAGATTCAAACTACTGCAGGCACTAACTACTGATAGGCACAGTTAGCACAAGAAAGATTTTGATAGAGAACAAACAATGTGTTTACCTTAATAGTGTTCAAAAGTAAAAATATATATATATCAGTTCATGATATCCAGTCTTACAAAATTACTGTCTCTGTCCAGATCATCCACTCTCAAAACTCCGCCATCTCATTCCCCACATCCACCACTACTGGCGGCTCACCTCCAACTGCGCTACGCTACACGCTGTTAACATCCAGCTGCCCAACACTACAATGGCAAACAACAATGCAAACTAGCCACAGACTGCACACAGCACAACCAGTGATTTTCATACAGAGCGCTACGTGGCGTTACCAATAAGAAAACCTAAACAACCTACTTACATACCCCCCATGCTCCCCACAAAGAATTTTACAAATTGTTTTGGGCACTGGCCAATATATATTTGTTAAAATTTTTTTCACAATTACAATAACAAAGAAATCATATGCAGACACTTATTGATACAATGTTGGTCAAAAGCTAAAATTTTCTCTCCTTCTCATCACAGTAAAATTGCAGGTTTTTTTTCTCAAAGTCTGAGCAGTAAAAGACAATGCACACGGAAGTAGTGGATTTCAATGCAGTCTTGAAGAAGTAGTGTTGTCCTTCCAGCAGAAAGACAGTGCTGACTCTTGACATGCAGACAGGTAATGGGCCACAACAGAGCAAACCCACCGCAGAGTCAGTCGAAGTTTTGAAGAATATTCGTAGGTAGGACATCACAGAGCAGACCAACTGTAGTCCTGGTAGAGATTACGGTATTGGTTGGCCACCAGAGGTGCAGAACCAGTGCAGTCCTTGTAGAAATAATGGTATTGGTGAGTCATCAAAGGTGTAGACCCACTGTAGTCCTTGTAGAGATGGCTAGCAGCCATCTGCTGTGACTGTGCAGGTGCACAATCACCATTGAAGAGTCTTGTGGAGAATATAGCATGTCCACGAACCACCACATGTGCACTCACAATTTTTTTTATATGTCCTTAGAACCAGCAAAGCTGTTATCCAGTCCCTTGCTGAATTATTAACACATGTGCAAGCACTAACATTGCCTACTTCTCACATATTGTCCATACACTATGACCAACAGAAACGTGTGCAGTGAAATGTAATTTACAAGTTACTTAATTCGATGAACTGATGCCATTACAATTTTATAACATAAGAATACAATAACAAAGGTACAAAATATATCATTAAAGAACATAACAATATAGATAAAATTTGTAGTAAAACAGGCTTTACAAAAGAATAGAAATAAACATGTACATCAGTGTTACAAGAATTATGACATAAGTAATTACATAAAATAAGGAGAGTAGTTTTCGAAACATTAATTTCACATATGAGCATTGAAACAGAACAGAATTAATAATGTCTAAACATCTTTACAAAGTAAATAACATATTATTAATGCAAATTATATTTGAGGATAACAGTATTCCTCATTGTAGTGAATGTAGCTTAGTACTAGAAAAATTCTACAACATAAATCTTAGTAGCTAAACACATAAAGACAGGAAAAACACAAATACACACGAGTACACAAACACATAGCAGAATAACATAGGAGGAAAAGACAGGGTTTGTTTTCAGTGTAACATTTGGTACTGCAGTCCAACCCAAAACTTCATTCCATAGACCTTTCGTCTTATTTCAACATTTGTTTCCACCAAAAAAATCCTATCCAAGCATGCTTTCTGTATTTATATGTTCACATATTTCTTACCTCATTATTTATTTTCCATTATGTTACCTCATCATTTATTTCCAAGAAAATCCTACCTATACCTGCTTTCTGTACTTTTTTCATATAAATCCTCAATGCATTTCTTCCAATTCATCGCAACTCATTCTCTTATATAGTCTACCCCCTCTTAAGCTAACTTAAATCTACTGAGATCAGATGCTAAACTAAGGGACGAGGCAATGCAGCAGCACATAACAAATTAACACAAACAGCAATGACAAAAAAATGGAAATTGGCAAAGCAAGCAGCAGCAAATCTCAATTAGCAGAGCAAATGCAACATTACAACTAATATGAGCCAGTGTGCAGCGACAAGAAAAATAAATCAGTAGTGAAACTGGCTTAACAGAGTAATACAAAGTGATAGTCAGTAGCACTATGCATGGCAAACAGCAGCAGCAAATGCTATAACTAATACCTAAACATGGCAAAGCTCAAGCAGAAAAAATATTACAGTAAAGATTCCAATGTCTAATACCTATGTCACATCTTAACACTAGAGTGATGCATCACCTTGACACTCTAGCAGACAAGTTACCAAACCGTTAAAAAATTATTTTTGCAATTCCTGTGAAGGGAAATGTCTATTTGTGCTCTCTTTTCTACGAAAGTACATCATAAAATTATTCTTTACTTGGTGTGTAGACAGAAAATAGTGATATTAGTACATGTATTTAATTTTATTTTAACCAATGCTGCAGTGCAGCTAGACTAGATATTAAACAAAATGAGCAAACTCTCAACTAGAAAGAGAATAGATGTAAAATATTTCTCATCATTTCATTAGGCATTTTAGGTAATATCATAAATTAAGAGCTCCATGGTATAATCATATGTTTTCAAGTTTGAGCATGTCGTATTTGCGATGCTTTATACAAAGAAATGTCAATAGCGAGGATAATGGCCTCCTTTTCTTTCCATCTGTGCCTCTGAAAGGCACACACTAATGGCTATTTTCCAGGCGACTGTCTCGCAGCTGGTCGCCCACGACGCATTACGTGAAGGTGGTCACTTAACTTTCTTACAGAAATGTTAACGACACCAGTTTGCACTGCACAGGTCGGGAATTTGCGTTGCAAATCGGTAGAAACAAAATCCTATAAGTATAACAGTGTCCAAAAAATATTCGTCGGCATTGTGATACATTCACGCATTTACGCACATTGCATAACTCTTAAAGTATGATTCTTGTTTTCCAACATCCTTTTTCACAAGTCAGAGTCCCTAACCACTACTCATTATTCCTTACCTTATTACACATATACATATTCCTCGACACTTCTTCAATATTTCATCATAATAAATACATATCATAATAAACATTCCTCAACAGCATAATACACATCGTCGTCGTAATGATAACATCATAACACCTCAGTCAAATCTCAAAATCGTCGTAGCTTCCTCCAATAACTTCAAAACCTAAAGAAAATTCTCTGCTCATTTCAATAGTGTCATCTACCTCAAACGTACTTTAAAACCATGATCCCATACCAAACACATCATTCAAAGCTCTCATAGTATCACTATGATTCCGAAAAAATATGAACAGTTACAAATTACAGACAAAATACAATTTCATAAGTGTGAAGTTATCTAACTTTGTAATTACGTAAACATCTGTCACTGATGTAGTAAAATAAATGTTTGTCTCTCTCAGTTAAATGATCAGATAGTTGTGTAATTTGTGTTAGATAAATATGGTACTGATGTGTAAAGTTGTATAAGCAAATACCATATTAGCTAGGGCTCCTTGTGCTTGCCAGACACATAGTACACAAAGTAAGCGTGTACCCACCTGAGGATTAATGTAGTTATACCCTCAGGTGTTACAGATTACAGCAATGGAATGAAATGTATCACGGAAAACTTTTGTATCATTGTAATTCAAAAATCTTTAAAAATAAATGTTTTAAGTACAAAATTAATCACTCAAATACGTGTAGTGTAGCGCTAAACTGTGCGTCTTGTTGTAAGATAATCTCTGTGGAAGTGTCGTAGTTATCATCCTCTGAAAGCTAAGTTCTGCAGAAGTCAATGTACTTACCTCATGATAATCAAAAGTGAAATGCTTTGTGTGTAGATATCTTACTTATTATGCTTATTGCCGTGATGAAGAAAGTACTGTGCTGTAACGTATTGTTGTGTTACGGAAAAGGTTGTCTCATTGTAGCTATACCACAAAAGTTACTACTAAAACATGTTTTCCTTTCCAGAAGAATTTAGAAAAACTGTGCAGACATAAAACAGAAACACCGCAAAAGCAACATTGTAAATTGTCACTCATTAGTAGCATCGTGATATAATCGTGTAGCTGTCAAAGAAACCAAATACTAAGTCATCTTTGATCTCACAGAAAGTCCTTCAAATAAAGAATGTCTTTTCAAGAAAACCAAAATGTTGCATTAAAATCTCATTAGCAGTACCTGTATATGTTCTAAGTATGTAAGCCTTATAGTCGTTACGTAATCGTGCAACTAACAAGCAAGAATGTACACACACAATAACACTGTGTTGTCTGTTCACTATAACAATGCATTCGTAATTACTGTCTAAATATGTTCCCTATGTTCAAGGCTGGATAGTTAACCTTAAATCATTGTTGCATGTTAACAGTTTCTAAGTGTGACAAAAAGTACTAGAAACGTGAAGTGAAAAGTTTTATGGCAAACACAAAGTTAAAAAGGAGATTATCTCTCAATAAACGGTTTTACATGTGAAATGTGGTGCAATCCTTTAGTCTTCCTAGTACGCATAGTTTCAACTTCAACGCAATTATCATGTGGTATATGGTTCATCGGTAAAGAATATTCAAATTTTTCTCAAGGTTAGCGTCTATGTTACTTTTCTCTGAGCCAGCCAGCGCACGTGGCTGCCTGCGGTGCGAGTCATTGTCTGCTATCTCTTTGTTGGCGTGTGTCCTTATTGGGATTAGGAGACCTAACTTCTACAAATTCACCATGCCGAGAGGGCTCTGCCCTGTTTGAATCCCGCCAGTTCTGATGCAATTCAGGTAAGTCGTTACGATCATATCGTCTGTTGTCATGTCGGTAGATTCCATAGTTTCTTTCTTGTCGGTCACGTGATGGAGAATTTCTCCCTGAATCGTAACTGCGCGCTGGACCGTTGCGTCTATTCTGTCTCCCTTGATAATAATTATTTTGGTTCCCATATTGTCTGCTTCTCTGATTGTCTCGGTGATAGTCACTACCACGGAGAGGTGATCTTTCCCTGTAATTATTACTACTCTGCCAACGGTTGTCATACGGGTGGTGTCTATTTTGGTCTCGATTTGTGTTGTGAGAATAGCCTTGTCGTGTCCAGTTATTATTTCTTTCATCGCGGAATTGCGACGGATGTGACCTGTAGTTGTTGTGTTCCTGTTTTCACGTTCCACGATTGTCAGTGTCAATTTCTAATTCTTGTAAGAGTCCCTGAAAAGCTTCAATGTCGTCTTTGCAACGTCCTGCCAAAATAATATGTCGTAAATGTTCAGGTAATTTGATTAAGCAAATGTGGATGAGTTCTGAGGGGCTGTATGGGTTTGACAGGTACTGATTGTTGTGCAACGCGTCTTCAAAATATTTCACAAGACTGGAAAATTCAGATTGTTCGAAATGTTTCATCATTATGATGCTATATTTTACTCGGTCTTGTGTAGCTTGAGGCCGATATGCTGAGAGGAAGGCATGATAAAATTCTCCTTCACTGTGACAATCGCATTCTTTCAGCTGGTTCATTCTCTAAGTAGCCACACATAAATTCTAATCTGTGCTCTAATGACCAGTTGGGAGGAAAACAATGCGAGAATTGATTGAGCCACGCTTGTGGATGAATGTCGTTGCCAGAATTCTTAAATGATTTGAATTTACGTGTAGTAATGAACAGCTTATCGTCAAAATCATCGTGTCGGCGAGTAGCATATCGGTCATTGTTACGTCGTGTCGGCGGTTCCATCTCAAAATTCGGTGCACCTTGCCAATTTCTTTCATAATTTCCGAAATGCCCTGTGTTATTATTTTGTTGCTTTTCCGTATTTATAAGTCCCTCTTCCCGTGTTGGAGAGCGAGTTCCTCTGAAGTATGTAATTTTTGTATTACTTGTGCCAACTGATCTTGTACTTCCCGGATTTCTCTTTTGTGTTGCGTATTAATTTGATTCTGATTTTGTTTGAATTTCTTAAATTTTTCATATTCTTGTGTGTCACTGATGGCTACAGGTCTTGTGTCATTCAGATCATCATCTACCTTTGTAGGTAAGTTAGTGAACTGATGCGAAAGTTCGGCTACTTTCTCCGATAGTGAACTTATTTCCTGAGTGTGTTTTTCTGAACCAAGATTCAGTGTGTCCATTTGTGTTGAAATCGTATCTACTGTGTCGTTTAAGTTTTCCTGTGTTTTTGAAAGTTTCGTAACCGAATCGGTAGATGCAAATGAGTCAATTATAACTTACAAGGTCTCATGATTTTCATGAACAATAGTTTGCAGTTCTTTTATGGCTGCTTTGTGATTCTGCAATGTATTTTCATGCCGCGAAAAAATAGGTTGGAAATGCTCACAAATTTGTGTTTTTACGTCATTTCAGCCTTTTTGACATTTCGATTCGATTTTATGTAACTCAGTAGTTAAATCTTCACATGTTTGTTCAAGTGTATGTTCCACTGAGTCTAACTTTTGAAGCTTTTGTTCCATTGCGTCTAACTGTTGCTGTATTTGTCTCTGGTGTTGTTCCAGTGTGACTAACTTTTGAAGATTTTGTTCCATTGTGTCTAACTTTTGAAGATTTTGTTCCATTGTGTCTAACTTTTGAAGATTTTGTTCCATTGTGTTTAACTTTTGAAGATTTTGTTCCATTGTGTCTAACTTTTGTAGCCTTTGTCCCATTTGTTACATTAAATGTAATAACAATGCACTGGTGTCTGAAACATGTTTCTCAGTGCTTTTCGGCAGTGAAGTTGCACCGGCAACATTCACATTTTGACAAGCAGAAAACGTGTCTTGACTTATTTGAGAAAACGGTGAGGACCCAAAACCTGAATCTGCAGTATTTGCAAGATTGTGTCCTGTCATTCCCGATTCCTGAGGCGGGCTGTTGCCGACCGATCGATCGATAATGCTTCCCTGTTCACTAATTGTTTCACTGTCTACACCATTGTTTGCCACCCGCTCCATTTCCCTATGCACAATTACCAAATTACTATGTTGAACATTAGTTAATTCATTACACGGTGGCGCTAACACACTGCTTTCGTCTTCACTGTCATTTCTCAGATTACTTTGGAGCCTAGTTTTACGTTTTTCACACTCCGTAATTGTCACAATATTTCACACGGTAACACAGAAAAGCACAATTTGAAGAGCAAAAATAAGAAAACACATTAACATAGACTGAAAATAATATCAGCTGCAAAATACTTGGTGCCAATCTTCATGTATCCCACAACTGTTTTACTGTACAACAATGAAAGACTGCAACTACAAAGGAGATTCTCTCTACAATTACACACTAGCAATAAACAAAAGCTGCACTAATTACACAAACTACAAGAAAAAATCAGAAGATTCCAGTGAGGTATCCTGGCAGGGTCGCCATATGAAACGTCCCCTTTGAACAATTATACATGACTGTGCTTAAACTGCCACACAATATTTTTGGCGCAACACAATCTGACTTTCAAAAATCCCTACAAAAGAATGGCCCTGACTAACATTAACCTATACGTTTCACAAATCACTTACCTCACAAAAATCTTCACTACTTGAACTACTGCAATACAGCGAACTTCACTACTACAACCTAAATAAAAGATTCAAACTACTGTAGGCACTAACTACTGATAGGCACAGTTAGCACAAGAAAGATTTTGATAGAGAACAAACAATGTGTTTACCTTAATAGTGTTCAAAAGTATATATATATATATATATATATATATATATATATATATATATATATCAGTTCATGATATCCAGTCTTACAAATTTACTGTCTCTGTCCAGATCATCCGCTCTCAAAACTCCGCCCTCTCACTCCCCACATCCACCACTACTGGCAGCTCACCTCCAACTGCGCAACGCTACACACTGTTAACATCCAGCTGCCCAACACTACAATGGCAGACAACAATGCAAACTAGCCACAGCCTGCACACAGCACAGCCAGTGATTTTCATACAGAGCGCTACATGGCATTACCAGCCTACTTACAATATCTGCTGACAAAACATAAGCACACATTTAAACGAAAATGTTCAAAATTATTATTCAATTTGAATGTTGAATCATAAATGTACATTTTTCACAGTAAAACTCAAGGTGTGTTTTAACCACCAGTGACTTGAAGTATGAAATTTGTGTGCAATTACTCAGACTTAAATCCTAGAGAAAAAAGTTGTATACCATATCAGGTAAATTGTTAGTGAGGGGACACATGGGAGTGGGAAAGAAAAAAATTGCATGTCAATCATCTTTCAGCAAAAGTGAAACATTTTGTGTCAAGGATCTAAGTCTTTGAAGCTTCACATTTCTGTCTATGAGATTTCAGATAGACATTACTCCAATCAAAATATCATCATACTATCAAATACCTGTTTGATACACTAACAAACCACTTTTTCATCATTTATTACATGTAAACCTCTGTCTTCATTCATAAATCATAAACCTCTGTTTATCAGCTGTGTCATCCTACTAGCCTAGAAAAACTCATCTTCAACCACTTCACAAGAATATAATATTCTCATTTTCTTTCTCTTACAACATAAATTCATTTTTTCTATCTGTATCAAAATTCATTTCACTTCCTATACCAAAAAATATACTGCAGTATCTGCCACTTCATATAATTTTAAGCTTTCTTACTTTATTGTATCATACCAAGGTATACCTTTATTTCTGACATTCTCTTTCTTACTCACATAAGGCTAAGATTTATGTTGCTGATGTGCCGTAAACCTTAAAATTAATGCTTAATCTAGTCCATGGGATACCCAAATTCTCTCATTTATTCATACCAAGAAAAGAAAACAAATTCTTCTTGAAGCCAAACTCTGCAGTAAGTAAAGCAGAGAAAATTGAAAGTACAGCATGTCAGACTCATACTGAGATGCATTGCCTCTATATATAAAATGTAAAATATCTAGAGAACTTTGCACAAATGAATATATTCACAGTATTTACCACATACATTGTGAAGCAAATGAATCTGAAAAAGGTGTAAAAAAGATAAGAAAATTGGGTCCTTATGTTGTCCTTCCAAAACTGTACACATTTTCATGTAAAACTACCTTTTACTTCTGTACTGTGTGCTTTATGGCACTAGTCATCATCGTTATGCTGTATTCTCTTGTCTCCTCTTTTTTTATTCCATAAAATGCTGTTATCATAGAAAGCTGTCTTTTAAGATCTCCCAGATGAGAAATGGTGGTTAATAACATGAGCCACATCACACTACAGAGTCACAGTTTGATCATAAACAATATTTGCACAATAAATTCAATGCCTTCAACAAAACCAAGGAAAGCATATGTTTCATACACAAGTAAATTGTTCAGAAAAGAAAAAAAACTTAACTCCACCTTCAGGCCACAAGTGGCGCATCGGGACTATCCAATCGCCATGTCAACCTCAGCCTCGGATGAGGATAGGAGGGTGTCTGGTCATCACACTGCTCTCCTGGCTGTTATGATGGTTTTCTTTGACCATAGCCACTAGTGTTTGATCGAGTAGCTCCTCAATAGGCATCATGAGGCCTAGTACACCCAAGAAAAAGGCAACATCGCATGGTGGCCCAGATGGTCACTCATCCAAGTGCCCGCCACGCCCAATAGCGCTTAGCTTGGGTGATCTGACAGGAACCAGTGTATCCACTGTGGCAAGGCCATTGCCTCAGAAAAGAAAACTGACAGCAAATTCCTCAAATCAGATACAATGAGATAAATACTGTCGTATAGAGACCAAATGACATTCATATCTGTATAAGTACCATAAGAGGAAACGTGTGCATACTAAAATATGTCCTCTTTCCAATAAACCAAAGAATCCATCAGACGTTCCCATAATGGTTTCGTATTCTCTCATTAAACATAGTCAGACTAATCTAATGTTGTCACAGTTGTATGTAAGCCAGAAGCAGAGTGTCAGTTCGCCTTACGTCATTAACAGTACGAGAAGTGCAAATATAACCGAATTTAGTTCTGTAAAAATCTTCAAACTGAACAGGCATACTAAACACATAAATTCCATAAAGTATACCCTATAAACATCAACACTTCATCTCATCTCACTCACTACATCATAATTTCTCTGTTCTGTTAACACACAACTAGACAATAAGAAGACTACATCACTGGCAATATCATAGCTATTCACTATATATCCTTCAGCCATACTCTAGAAAACTAACTATTCCACAGGATTTCATTGTTTCACACTATGTTCCACACATCCCTTTATATGTTTTTCGTATAGACCATAAAATGTTTCAATGTACAGACTAAATTGCAGGAATATCTATAATGTCTCATAAATGTACCAGAATGTGGCTAAAGTTAACCCAGAAATAGAAATATGTATGTCTCATCTTTCACTTCCGAGTACACTATAATCTGAAAAATATGTGTCATGACATAAATAAACAAAAACTATTCAAGAAAATACTTAACTTAATGCCATGCAACCCTCTCGATTTTTTAGTGTGTTTCTACCCCAATTGCATTTTCATGCGGGATTCGTTTCGTACTATATGATCCTTTACATAACAAGAAGAATTTTTTGCTACATAATTTACCTTCGCTGGAGATGTGATGTGCTCTAATTAGTACCTTCTCTCCTACTTCAAACTTCCTTATTTTAGCTTTAGCAGTGTGGATTTGTCGACGTTTTTCTGCTGCGTCCTTAATGTGAGTGATAGCCATTTCAGTAACATCTTTATGTCTTAATTGTCTCACTTGAGGTACCTGTACTAATTCTCTTATATTATGAGAGGGTTCCTTGTTTTTTAAGACTAGAATGGATGTAAAGACTTAGAGTCGTGAGGTAAATCATTTAATATGGTTTGTAATGAGGAGATGTATTTGTCCCCGTTCGGTTGTTTGTGGCAGTACAGCCGACAAAGCTTATTAATCTCTTTCATAATCCTCTCAGATGGATTTTAGTGAGGCGAATATAAAGATACAAACACTGGTTGTGGTCTATGAGCCTTTAATGTGTTTAACCAAATTTTGGAACGGCATTGTACTCCATTATCTGAGATGACTTTATTGACATGACCTAACCGCTTTAAGGAAACCTTTGTGAAAGCTTGTGACTCAGTCCTCGCTGCGGCTTTGCGTAAAGGTGTTAAAGTCACGAATTTTGAAGTAAGACCCACTGCTACAAAGATGTACGAGTATCCATTCCTTGACCTGACCAGAGGTTCAGGGAGGCCAACTGCTGCAAAATCTTGGACGGTTTAATCGGGAATAAAAATGCGGAGTAAGATACGGGGGATGGTTTAGTTTTTGACATAACTTGGAGAGCTCTAAAACCTTGCATATCTGTTTCTCCATATTGCTGAAACAGCACGACATCTTTAATTTGTTAAAGATTTTCGTGGTCCAAAATGAGCGTGGCTGAGGTGGGTGTACCAGATCAACTCGTTGATAAACCCTCAGGGATACAGACCACCCAATTTGTACTATTAACAGCGCTAAGTTTAAAGAAAATGCCATTTTTGACTTGATAGTAATGACAAATTGTTACATTTTGTTTATTGTGGCAGTTTTCGATGATGTCACGCCAAATACTGTTTTTCATTTCTTCCTTTGCTAAGTGCTGCAATTAATCTTTCAGATGCTACCTTTTTGTAATATAAGTTACTGAAGTTGATATCTAAAGTGTTGTCAACATTTTTTTGAAGTCCAATAGGTGATCAAGAAAGTGCGTTAGCAATAATATTTTCCTTTCCTGGTATGTAGGCAATGCCAAAGTTGTACTCCTGAAGCGTCAACGGCGCAAACGCTCATGGTTCAGTTGAGAATTCATTAAAAATTGTAATGCTTTATGACCTGTAAAAACCTTTCTATGTCTGCCAAGAAGGTAAAAGCGGAATTTGTTACGTGCCCATACAATTACGAGAGCCTCTAGTTCTGTGATAGAATAACTTTGTTGAGCTTTGCTGAGGACCCTACTTGCAAAAGCAATACTTTTCTGCACTGCTGTACCGTTTTCTTCAACGTCCTGGAAGAGATGAGCGCCGAGGTCAATTTTAGATGAGTGTGTCGATAGGCGAAAGTCTTTGGCTAAGTCGGTGTGTGCTAATATGGGTGCAGAGAGAAGCGCTTCCTTGAAATTTTGAGATTCCAATTGCGCTTGTTCGTACCAAACCTATGGTGTATTTTTACTGGTGAGGGTACAAGGAGTGGGTGTCGCCAATAATTTTAAATTCGGCGGTAGAAATTTACTACTCCTAGAACACTTCTTACTTTTTTGTAGCAGGAGGGATTTTATTTTTTATTGCTCCTAACTTATCCGGGTCTGGAGGTGTGAGACATTGGTAGAAGAATCATCAGGATAAGTGTTTGAATCGTTAAAATTTCTGAAAGTGTCATCATACAAAAAACGAAGTCAGTTAACTTCCTCATCTTGACTACTAAGCCAATCCTCAAACTTTAACTTGTTCTCCTGAGACTGTGAGATTAATCTCAGAATTTTTTTGAAATTCATAGTAGCGTTGTACTAATTAAGGAAATTAACGCCAAGGATCACTTCTTTATTAAGAAGTGGCACAATTAAAAAGTTGGTGGAAAAACAATGACCTTCGCAACTAAACTCAATGTATGTCTCGTTCTTAACATCGACAGACTTTCCTGAGCTTGCGTACTGTGGGGCAGAAAATATTTTTAGTGAACTTGTATGCAGCCTCGCTGATAACAGATACCGCGCTACCGGCATCACACACAGTACTAACATTGTGATTGGTAATTTTGATTGTTATAAGAAGGTGAGCAGATGGTTTAGTCTGTGTCTCCTTTTCTTCTAATAGAATGTCCCTAATGTCCTCAAAGTCCACGAAATTTATTGTTATGGCGGCGGGTGGGTTTTTCAAACAACTGCTTTCGCCAGCTGCCGGAGGTACAAGTCACTGTTTACCTCACTTGATGCTCTGGTTATCGTTTGGCCTGGAAAAACATACGTCAACGATCTGTAATTGTCTCACTTGGTTGAATTGTCCTGCATTTTTCCACTGCTGCTTATTGTTTTGATTGTATTGACCCGATGTCTGATACAAGTTTGAACGGTTTTGGCTGTGCCAGGAGTTACCTTTGTTTGAATGATTACATTGCTGACTGCATACATGCCTTTTACCGTTGTATTGTTTGTCATTATACTTATTGTCATTACCGTACTGATTTTGATTAAATTACCGGTGGTCTGGAATCTGAAAATGTTGACGATTTTGATAGCTGTTTTGATTCTTGTTATGGTATTCTCGGTTGTATCTGAATTTCTTTTCTTGTGAAACCTATTGTATGACCCGTAGTTTCTGCTATGATTACGAGAAAACACGTTGTCATAACTGTCACACTTTTATGCTGCTTCTTTGACAGTCAATTTACTGTCACTGTCAAGCTCTAATTCTTGTAATAAATTAACAAATTCCTCAATGTTGTTTTTAAATCTGCTCGCAGTGATACTATGGCTTAAATTATCAAAACAGATTCTGATCAATTCAGGGGGCTGGGTGTATCTAGTGCGTCTGAGTATGTCTTGAACGTATAGCATGAGGTTGGAAAGATATGAGTGTTCGGAGTTTTGAAAATTTTACCTACATCCCTTGCACAACGTTGGTAAATGTGGTACACGCATGATAGGGTGCAGGCACACTTTGCTACTAAAATAAGAGAACATATAACTTGCTAGTGTGCTCCAAGAATGATAGTTCTAACAGGGCCTGTCCCTTGGCCTCTAAGATCACGTGACATGAATCCTCTTTATTTTCTCCCTCTGCAGTCATCTCAGAGGGAAGTGTATGGTATTCCCATTGATACAGTGTACTGTATACGACTTCGTGTGTTGTTGTTGTTGTTGTCATCAGTCCAGTGACTGGTTTGATGCAGCTCTCCATGCAACTCTATCCTGTGCTAGCCTCTTCATCTCGAGTAACTACCGCAACCTACGTCCCTCTGAATTTCCTTAGTGTATTCATCTCTTGGTCTCCCTCTACAACTTCTACTTTTCACGTTCACCTCAAATACTAAATTGGTGATCCCTTGATGCCTCAGAACGTGTCCTACCAACCGATCCCTACTTCTAGTCAAGTTGTACCACAAATTTCTCTTCTCCATAATTCTATTCAGGATCTCCTCATTAGTTATGTTATCTGCCCATCTAATCTTCAGCATTCTTCTGTAGCTCCACATTTCGAAAGCTTATATTCTCTTCTTGTCTAAACTGTTTATCGTCCATGTTTCACTTCCATACATAGCTACACTCCATACGACTTCATACACAATGGACTACAGAGTTGTGTCACAACTGTCATTGTACGAAAGCTGGACAGGAACAGAAACGATTAGCAAACAAGTTAACACAGCAAACATAAGATCTGCTTAACTTGTATTTCTCTAAACGTACGAACAGTCATTACAAGTAATAAAGCAAGAAATAGAGTTCAGCTATACAATAGCAACAAGGATGAGGCTCTCTGAACCAAGGTATGAACGATGGTGTCGGAGCCGCGACTAGGTGGCATCTGAATAGTGTCACATCGTAAGAGGCTCCAGGTGGGAGTGGGATGTGTGGCTGCCACCGTCCATCATATATCGTGTTGGCAGAGGGCGATCGTGATATGGAGCTGCTGGAGGCGTGGGCCAGCGGGTGCGCACTACTGCGTACACCAGATCCCGCACAACAGCTGTCGGCATCTGACGGAAACATGTGATTCCGTTGCCAACTTGGATGCCCATGGGGTGGTACTGATGCATGATGTCACAAGGTTGATGAACTGCAGCAACGACTTTTACACTTTTGTCAACATTTACAAGATCATCCAGGGGTACTTGAAAAAATTTATAACTCACTACAGAGACGAGTGCAGAATTGGACCCAAACGTGGACACAGTGAGTGAAACAATACGCTGTTTAAGTAAGCCACCGATAAAACATCAAATACTTTTATCATAACTATGATTTTTTGTTGGATCAATGGCGCCCAAGAACCTCATATTTGCAACTACCTTGTTTGTAGATACATGAGTAATAGAAAGTTTTTACTTCCGATTCCATATACTTTCAGACACATTAGGTTTAGCTATTAATTGTGGTATCCCCTGTGCATGAGCGTCAAACTGATACTCTTTTTGTAACAATGCTATAGTATGTCAAACAACATTTTTGTAAATAAACGAAAATTTTAACTTTCTAACAATTAAATCACGGGATTTGGTTCCCAACTGTGTTTTACATTTCTAGTTTGTAACAGGTCTGATAGTGGATGGACCCTTTGTCGGCCTCTACAGTTAAGGAGTCAGCTCAGGTGATTGCTGTGCGGGGGACCAGGATTCGATTCCCAGCACTGTGAGAATGATTCGTTGGTGGGGTGATTGGTAAGGGTGCATTCAGCCCTCTGAGACGAACTGAGGAGCTACTTGACTGATTATTAGCGGTTCCACATTCAAGAAATCGGACAACGACCGAGGGAGTGGTGTGGTGAACATATGCCACTCCATACCGCATCCGATGACGTCACTGGAAGGTTACGACACGGTCGTCGGTCGGAACTGTATGTTCTCTTCATCAGTCGTATCAGCACAAATGTTGTAGAGAGGGTCACACTTAAAATCGTTATGCCTCTCGTACCAGTTAATCATCTCTAGTTGAATGTCTTGTGAGGTGGCAAAATTGCCTCGACATTTGGCTACACTGCATTTTATCGGAAATATGAATGCAGCTATGTGTTTTTGCATCAGTTGTGGTGAGAAGCTCGTATCGTTGAGTTGTTACAGAAATGGAGCAGTTTGCATTAGACCAGTGAACTGATATTGTGCAGTGTTACATGAAGTCAGGCGCCGTCAAGAGGTGTGAAGAAATGTTTCAGGAAAAGTATCCTCGTAAGAAACTTCCCACGACCAGGGCTGTAGGATCTGTGCAGAATGTGCAGGCGAATAGGTGACCGAGAGCCTTGAAACTATAGACACAATTCGCTTGGACATTACAAGAAGTCCCCGCAAGTCTGTGAGGAGGTTATTGCAGCGGATTGGTGAATCTCGTACATCACGTCATCGTGTGCCAAAAGATATGAAATTAAAAGCCTATCGTGCGAGTGGGGTGCAGGAGTTGAAATTTGAGGATTAGGAAAAAAAGTGGACTATTGTAACTGCTCTTAACATCAGTTGCTAATTATTACTTTGGCTCCCTTACTTTCGTGTCAGATGAGACCAGGTTTCATTTTTTAGTTTATGTAAACTCCCAAAATTTCAGATACTGCTTGCAGGACAACCCACGTATTCTGCATGAAGAACTTCTCCACTCAGAGGAGATAGGTGTTTGGTGTTTGTTATCTGGCATGCGCATTATTGTCCCCATATTTTTAAATTACACTTTAAACAGTGCCAGATATCTTTGACTCTTTCTATGCACAATTAACAGATGCGGAGAAGCTGTATGGAGTAGTACAATAAGATGGAGAAAAGGCTCGCACATCCAACCAGAGTATGGCGCACATCACCAACATATTCCCTTGAAGACGGACTTGTCAATAGAGGCCTCTGGCCCACGGGAGGCACGCTGAAAAGCTAAGTGTATACTGAAAATTCTCGCACGTTAGGCGATCTTAAACGGAACATTACTAGAGACATGAAGAACATCATGCCCGCACAATTAAAGCATGTTGCTTCTACCGTCATCACACGAAGTCAACGATACCTCGATGCCAACGTCACCTCTTCCAGCACCTCTTATAAGCAGATAAGTACATGTTTTGTAACGTTACTATTATTTGTTCTTTCTTAGTTAGTTCATTGTTACGTGCATCCCAGGGCTGAGGCGTACCGACTTGATTTGGGACGCTCTGTATATAAAATCTATCTGTAAATCGCATAAACTCTGTTCTTTGTACTTCGGTGTAAACAGTTATATTACATGAGTGTAATGGGAACTTGTGGAACTAGTCCAGCTTAGTAACTGACATATGAGGGAATGAATCTAAAGACCGAAGCGCCGCCACTATGTGTAGGTAGGAGTGGTATTATTCCACGTTTGATGATGACGCGCGTAGGGCCTCTAAGCACTAATATTTTTACAGCAGTACGGCAAAAAAAGCCTCTCAAGGAGCGATATCATTTTTTTTTAAAATCAGAAATGGTGCCAAGTGAAGACAATTTATATTGTTACTAGTATAGATTCCATTTCGGAAAGGAACAGTACATGCAGGAAACGCCGAATACGTAAAATGTTAAAACGCTGTTCAGTTCACTTTATTTAGCGCGAGATGCTTTACTGAAAACTACTAATCTGCAACTTCCAATAATTATGGACACAGAACAATTACTCTTTCTGGAACGAGACGTCATAGGTGGTATTGCTCGTGATTGATAACATACCGATAGTTCCAGTCAATATAGAACAGCGAATAAGAAACAAAAGTACTTGCATTGTTTTGGAAAATTCGTTTGTTGAACCTTGAGAGCGTTGCTTTGGCGACGTGGATTGCAAAGTATTTCCAGCATGACGGAATCCCCTCACCCCCACATTTTACCAGACGATTGAGGAGACCTCTCATCGGCACTGACCCTAATCGCTGGATTGGTCGTGGAAGCAGAACTATCTGGCCCCCAAGATCGCCAGACCTTACGCCACTAAATTTTTATTTATACGGATGGATGGAGTCTGAGGTGTACAAACTAAAGATTAATAGGCGATATGGACTGCTGGGTCGCTTCACGGACACTGCTGCCTTCATTGGGGAACTTGCAGAGGTAATCAGACAAGCAAAACAGCATGTTCTTCCAAAGAGTGCACGAAAGTCAGTGAAGTTGAGGGTGGGATATCCGAACATTTATTGTGAACTGTACAAGATCTGTATTTGTAGCGTGTACGGTAATGCTTTGAGATGAAACTGTTAAAAATACCAATTTTCAATTTTTATTTTTTAAAACGAGTGTGGTAATGTTTACTAACTGTTGTATGTGTGTACATGTGTACACTTGGCAACATAAATTAAAGTTGTTCCGTCTCGGAAACCATTTTCAATAGGGCATATGTACGTATGAAGTTTTTTGCTTCCAATGATCGTTGCTGTCATATCCCTGGTCCTTCTGGGACACCCTGTGTACGTGTAAATATACTCCCCCGCATCACATCGTTGTCTCGCTCTTTTCTTATGTTGTGGAATCCTGCTAACAACTTCAATGATGCGTCGACCATCCATTCAAGAGCCTACACGTCCTTCCTACTTCCATTTAATCCTACAATTTATCTTTCTCCGCCAGCATTTTTCTTGATCCATTCATTCTTTTTATTGTGTTTACAGATAAAATACGACTTCTCTTTGCCAATAGCCGAAATATAATGAGGTGATAAAGTTCATGGAATGGCGATATGCACATGTAAAGATGGCGGTAGCATCGCACACACAAGACACAAAAGGGCAGTACATTGGTGGTGCTGTCATTTGTACTCAAATGATTCTTGTGAAAAAGTGTCCGACGTGATTATGGCTCCACGACGTGAGTTAAGAGACTTCGAAAGCGGAATGGTAGTTGGAGCTAGACACATGGAACATCCCATTTCGGAAATCATCAGAAAATCCTTTAGAGGCATTACCTTTCACCACGGACAACGCAGAACCCTACCGCCTTCACTCAAAGACCGAGAGCAGCGGTGTTTGCGTAGAGTTGTCAGTGCTAACAGACAACCAAGCGAACGCCTTTGTTAACAGCATGACATGGCATGAAGCGCCTCTCCTGGGCTCGGGACAGTATCGGCTGAACCAGAGACTACTGGGGAACCGCAACCTGTTCGGATGAGTCCAGATTTCAGTTGGCAAAAGCTGATGGTAAGGTTCGAGTGTGGCGCAGACCCCACAAAACTTTGGACCCATACCATCAACAAGGCACTGTGCAAGCTGCTAATGTCTCCATAACGGTGTGGGCTGCGTTCCCATGGAACGGAGTGGATCCTCTGGTCCAAATGCACCTATCAGTGATTGGAAATGGTTATGTTCAGCTACTTGGAGATCATGTACAGCCGTTCGTAGACTTCATGTTCCCAGACCCATTGATTTCACAGCGTATCTCTTGAAACAGGAATACTAAAGCATTACATGTAAGCTTGGATGCCACTGCAGTGCTGCCATCGGTTTCCCTCCAAATATATGAAACTCTTCCATGGAAGGATCAGCGCGTCTTGATGCTGGATGACAACCTTGATTTCATCATTCTTGTTAAATATGATTGAAGCATAAAGTATATGCGAGAAGTATTCCTCGCGTATAATTCGCTCATCATACTCTACTGGACTGGTTGAGTGAGAAATTCACTGCCAGGTTTCAAGCCAACTGATTTAAGAAACTCATAGTTCGGCACGTGTTATCACTTTGCGGTTAGGCAGCGAAGTGGCGTGCTGTGGATTGCTCTCACTGATTTTATACAGTACGCCCGGCCTGCCTTAGATAGAATCGTACAATGATTTCCTCACCGCAAAAGTCAACAAGTTGTTTATTCTGGTCCACAATACGCAACTCCAAAATGTCCAATGTCTGAACTGTCACTGGAAGGTATACTGCATTGGTGCGAGTCTCAACAATCTTATACCTGTTGCAGATGAGGGAAAGAATCTGTAGAGTACGAATCAGACTGTCGTTAAGATAGAAATTCGGCCCCGTGTTAAACTCGACACAGATTGTACAGACAGGCAGAATGTCCACAGTGTGATCTGTCTTGTAAAATTTACTAGGATACTTTTTAAAAACATGTCCTTTTCTGAAACGCTATAGGTGCCCTATTGAACCTTTCTTGTTAAAGTCAGTCGTTGCCTTCACAGTCCTTATTTCAGATTTAAGTGTACTGATGATAGCACGTAGCTCAATACCTTTTCCAGACTCTTTTAAGACTTTATTTAAACAGTCAGTATCGTATCCCCCAAGTTCTATTTCCACAATGTCATTTTCACCATTAATATCCAGATGCAGTTTGTTGTTAGCCTCGGTGCTACTTGGGATGCTGTTGTACGTCTCCAGTCCAATCAATGCAATACTCCATTCACCACTGCTCAAATAAATTGGCGGGAAGTTATTTGCACGCAATACAGATGATCGTTCTTTTAAGTCAAAGTGTACGACATTGCATTTGAAACTCAACTGCTGAAGGAATATGTAAAGCTCCTTCTTATATATTCTTCTTCTTTGTAAAAGTCAAGAGAAACATGATGCGTAGATTATCACAGAGGTATTTATTGAAGCCCTGAGTAGTTTTTCTGGGAGTTGCAGGTCATCAACTTAAGTAGACCAGTATTTGTGAATGACCGATCGGGTAGGGATGTTAAGGGACTCTTTCTTTATCCATGAACAGACCAAGTCCGTTCCTGTACTATTTCAAGCACAGTGCATGGGGCGATGGCTATGGCTTCCATGATGCAGCTAAGTCTCCTTGCTTCTTCTAACTGCGCTTGGGAATTCTGCGCGTTCTTGACTGTTCGAACAATAGTTGAAGCACCACCAGCGAGGGACCCTACCTCCGAGAGAGCGGAGAGCGCAGGGACGAGAAGAAAACCACCAGAAGTCTTGGATATTGGTAGCATTCGAGGTGCTTTAACCGATCCTATTCTTCTTTCCGCTCCTTTCTCCTTCACAGCGTTTTTAGCTGCATACATCGCTGTCAGGACACGAGTCTAGAATACCACCACCTTCTCTTGTGGGTGTCCTAGCACACATGTTATGTAACTGCTGTGGTTTGGACTGCTCACCCCATTATACAGTAAATCAGTAGCATCAATACAACTATTTTGTGCTCCAGGAAAACCATGCCATTTGACTAACGCACTATTTCCTCCACGTCTTACGACTCTCTCCACGAGACATACATGTGGCTCTGGCTTTTCTGCAACTCTTCGGTGTAGAAATAATCTTAAATTTCTTCGCCATTACTATCTTTCAAGATATAAGTTCTAGAATCCGTTCTTTGCACGTTGGAAACAGTAAATACCTCTGTTGACTAGTTTGGCGGGTATAATTTCTCAAACGCTGTCTTGTGTTTTGAGATATGTACTAAATCGCATACATTAAATATCTGTTGAGGGGATCCAGCATTTTAAAACGACAGTACACTGTATCAATATATACACTGAAGAGGCAAAGAAACTAGTACACCAACGTAAAATCGTGTAGGGCCCCTGCGAGCACACAGAAGTGCCGCCACACAACATGGCATGGACTCGACTAATATGTGAACTAGTGTTGGAAGGAAATGACACCAGGAATCCTGCAGAGCTGTCCATAAACCCGTAAAAGTACGTCGGGGTTGAGATATCTTCTGAATAGCTGGTTGTAAGGCATCCCAGATATGCCCAATAATGTTCATGTCTAGCGTGTTAGATGGCCAGCGGAAATGTTTAAACTCGGATGAGTGTTTCTGGATCCACTCTGTAACAGTTCTGGACGTGTAGGATGTCGCATTGTCCTGCTGGTATTGTGGAAAAGCACAATGGACGTGAATGGATGTTGGTGATCAGACAGGATAATTACATATGTGTCACCTGTCAGAGTCATATCTAGACATATCGGGGGTCCTGTATCACTCCAACTGCACATGCCCCATATCACTACAGAGCCTCCACAGCTTGAAAAGTCCCCTGTTGACTTGTAGGGTCGATGGATTCATGAGGCTGTCTCTATACCCATACATTTCCATTCTCTCGAAACAATTTGAAATGAGACTCGTCCGACCAGGCTACATGTTTCCAGTCATCAACAGTCCAATATCAGTGTTGATGGGCCCAGGCAAGGCGTAAAGCTTTGTGTCATGCAGTCATCAAGGTTACATGAGTGGGCCTTGGCTCCGTATCGATAGTTTCATTGAATGGTTCACACGCTGACACATGTTGATAGCCCAGCATTGAAATCTTCAGCAATTTGCGAAAGGGTTGCACTTCTGCTTGCCCCCTTTCTATCAGCAATTTATCGTAGATCTCTGGAAGAACGTAAAGTACCTAGCGACTGGAAGAAAGCGCAGGTCGTTCCCATTTTCAAGAAGGGTCAAAAATCAGATGCGAATAATTATAGGCCTATTTCGCTTACGTCAATCTGTTGTAGAATAATGGAACATGTTTTATGTTCTCGTATTATGACGTTCTTAGATAATACAAATCTCCTTCATCATAACCAACATGGATTCCGCAAACAGAGATCATGTGAAACTCAGCTCGCCCTATTTGTCCAAGAAATTCACAGTGCCGTAGACACTGGCGAGCAGATTGATGCCGTATTCCTGGACTTCAGGAAGGCATTTGATACGGTTCCGCACTTACGTTTAGTGAAAAAAATACGAGCTTACGGAATATCGGACCAGGTTTGTGATTGGATTCAGGATTTCCTAGAAGAAAGAACACAACATGTCATTCTTAACGGTTCAAAATCTGCAGATGTAGAGGTAATTTCGGGAGTACCGCAAGGAAGCGTGATAGGACCTTTATTGTTTACAATATACATAAATGACTTAGTTGACAACATCGGTAGCTCCGTGAGGCTATTTGCAGATGACACGGTTGTCTACAAGAAAGTAGCAACTTCAGAAGACTCGTACGTACTCCAGGAAGACCTGCAGAGGATTAATGAATGGTGCGACAGCTGGCAGCTTTCCCTAAACGTAGATAAATGTAATATAATGCGCATACACAGGGGCAGAAATCCATTCCAGTACGATTATGCCATAGGTGGTAAATCATTGGAAGCGGTAACGACCGTAAAATACTTAGGAGTTACTATCCGGAGCGATCTGAAGTGGAATGATCACATAAAACAAATAGTGGGAAAAGCAGGCGCCAGGTTGAGATTCATAGGAAGAATTCTAAGAAAATGTGACTCATCGACGAAAGAAGTAGCTTACAAAACGCTTGTTCGTCCGATTCTTGAGTATTGCTCATCAGTATGGGACCCTTACCAGGTTGGATTAATAGAAGAGATAGACATGATCCAGCGAAAAGCAGCGCGATTCGTCATGGGGGCATTTAGTCAGCGCGAGAGCGTTACGGAGATGCTGAACAAGCTCCAGTGGCGGACACTTCAAGAAAGGCGTTACGCAATACGGAGAGGTTTATTATCGAAATTACGAGAGAGCACATTCCGGGAAGAGATGGGCAACATATTACTACCGCTCACATATATCTCGCGTAATGATCACAACGAAAAGATCCGAGAAATTAGAGCAAATACGGAGACTTACAAGCAGTCGTTCTTCCCACGCACAATTCGTGAATGGAACAGGGAAGGGGGGATCAGATAGTGGTACAATAAGTACCCTCCGCCACACACCGTAAGGTGGCTCGCGGAGTATAGATGTAGATGTAGATGTCACACTGAACGGTTCTCTTCAGTCGACGTTGGTCCCATTCTTGCAGGATATATTTCTCGTCGCAGCGATGTTGGAGCTTTGTTGTTTTAACGGATTCCTGATATTCAAGCTACACTCGTGAAATGGTCGTACAGGAAAATTCTCACTACATCGCTACATGAGAAGCTGGGTCCCATCGCTTGTGCGCCGAGTATAACACCACGTTCAGAATCACTTAAATCTTGCTAACTTGCTATTGTAGCAGCAGTAACCAATCTAACAACTGCCCCAGGCACTTGTTGTGTTACATCAGGTGTTGTCGACCTTAGTGCCATTTTCTGTCTGTTTACATTCTCTATATTTGAATATGCCTATACCAGTTTCTTTGGCGCTTCAGTGTATATATCCATTAAACGTAACTGCATCATTCAGTTGACAGTGACTGGTGAGAAGGTGTTGGAGGCAATTGTCTGCTACTGGTTGAATATACACTCCTGGAAATTGAAATAAGAACACCGTGAATTCATTGTCCCAGGAAGGGGAAACTTTATTGACACATTCCTGGGGTCAGATACATCACATGATCACACTGACAGAACCACAGGCACATAGACACAGGCAACAGAGCATGCACAATGTCGGCACTAGTACAGTGTATATTCACCTTTCGCAGCAATGCAGGCTGCTATTCTCCCATGGAGACGATCGTAGAGATGCTGGATGTAGTCCTGTGGAACGGCTTGCCATGCCATTTCCACCTGGCACCTCTGTTGGACCAGCGTTCGTGCTGGACGTGCAGACCGCGTGAGACGACGCTTCATCCAGTCCCAAACATGCTCAATGGGGGACAGATCCGGAGATCTTGCTGGCCAGGGTAGTTGACTTACATCTTCTAAAGCATGTTGGGTGGCACGGGATACATGCGGACGTGCATTGTCCTGTTGGAACAGCAAGTTCCCTTGCCGGTCTAGGAATGGTAGAACGATGGGTTCGATGACGGTTTGGATGTACCGTACACTATTCAGTGTCCCCTCGACGATCACCAGTGGTGTATGGCCAGTGTAGGAGATCGCTCCCCACACCATGATGCCGGGTGTTGGCCCTGTGTGCCTCGGTCGTATGCAGTCCTGATTGTGGCGCTCACCTGCACGGCGCCAAACACGCATAAGACCATCATTGGCACCAAGGCAGAAGCGACTCTCATCGCTGAAGACGACACGTCTCCATTCGTCCCTCCATTCACGCCTGTCGCGACACCACTGGAGGCGGGCTGCACGATGTTGGGGCGTGAGCGGAAGACGGCCTAACGGTGTGCGGGACCGTAGCCCAGCTTCATGGAGACGGTTGCGAATGGTCCTCGCCGATACCCCAGGAGCAACAGTGTCCCTAATTTGCTGGGAAGTGGCGGTGCAGTCCCCTACGGCACTGCGTAGGATCCTACGGTCTTGGCGTGCATCCGTGCGTCGCTGCGGTCCGGTCCCAGGTCGACGGGCACGTGCACCTTCCGCCGACCACTGGCGACAACATCGATGTACTGTGGAGACCTCACGCCCCACGTGTTGAGCAATTCGGCGGTACGTCCACCCGGCCTCCCGCATGCCCACTATACGCCCTCGCTCAAAGTCCGTCAACTGCACATACGGTTCACGTCCACGCTGTCGCGGCATGCTACCAGTGTTAAAGACTGCGATGGAGCTCCGTATGCCACGGCAAACTGGCTGACACTGACGGCGGCGGTGCACAAATGCTGCGCAGCTAGCGCCATTCGACGGCCAACACCGCGGTTCCTGATGTGTCCGCTGTGCCGTGCGTGTGATCATTGCTTGTACAGCCCTCTCGCAGTGTCCGGAGCAAGTATGGTGGGTCTGACACACCGGTGTCAATGTGTTCTTTTTTCCATTTCCAGGAGTGTAGGTGAAGCATTGAAAATAATGATATTAACAAGTGTAATACTTGGACTGTAATGAGAGCAGTAGGAAATAAAACACAGTTTGAGATTATATGTACACATTATTTATGTAAATATCGTACATTGGTTGCAATATTTCACAAAAATCATCAGACTCCTTCTTTATCTTCTTTGCACCTGTACAATATTTCCCAAATAAAGTTTATTGATATGCAATAAAATCCACACATATCTCCTTCAAACCAATGGGCACTTCAAACTGATTTTTCACACATACATATAACCTTTCTCTCTTTTGGCTCTATATTGATGCAGAAACCAAGGTATGGCTCAAAATCATCATCAGGTATACTATGCAAACGTACAAAGCTTACAACATCATTTCGTGCCGATTGTATGCTTGGCAACCTCCAGCTCAGTCTCCCCAGTGCAAGGCATAGTGCAGCAGTCACATCATGTAAGTTCCTAACTGTAGCATGGAGTACATAAACACACTTGTGACCCAATTTCACACATAGTGCACAGTCATCATGCACTGTTGTAATAGGTAGTTCCACACCAGTATGGTAAATTTCTGGTGCGCTACTAGTTGGATAATACTCTGTGGTCATCTGCTGATTGACGTAGCACTCTGCATAACATATTTTGTGCCAGTCCAATTTATAAGTAGGCACTTTATCACCTTTCTATGCATTTTCAATTTCTATCATCACATGTGAGCAACAGTCACGATGTGCTTCTATACCCACATTTACACATTTTTCTCCATATGGAGTTAAATTTTATGTAGAACTGAAAAGTGTGGGCAAACTTGGTACTTTCTTATCCACAGCATCTGTACTCTGTCACTGCACTGCCACAGGGATGTTCTAGTGGGATGGGTCAATTGTTGGCGACCAGTACTGTCCTCTATGTTGCTGTTTAGGACCACCAGCACCACTCGAGGCGTTAGGAACAACCGGGTGTCCTCATCACACAATTCAGTGAATGGGACACGCAATAACAGTTCCTTGTCCTGCTCCAGCAAATGGACTGTGTCTGGAATCTTCTTATCCACAGCATCTGCACTATGTCCCTGCACCTCCAGAGGGATGCTCTGGTGATGTGGGTCATATGTCGGTGTCCAGTACTGGCCTCCATCTTGCTGGTTAGAAGCATCAGCAGCATTTGAGGTGTCAGGAACAGGCCGGGCAATACTTATCATCCATTTCGATGAGTGGGATGGACGATAATAGCTCCTTGTCCTGCTCCAGCATGTGAGAAATATGCACTAAAGGATCCCACTAGTCGTTACAGGTTTGGACATACCAAAGGTTTCTACTGCTGCAGGTCTAGAGATCAGTGCAGGACTCATCAAGATGGCACTGAGGTTGCTGTGGGCTCAGATGTCACAGAGATCGAAATGTTGGAAGCGTCACACATAGCACAAGACATGAAACAACCAATAATGATGCTAACTGGAGACAAAGATGTAATATGTAATACTTACTTTTCTGCTTCTTCCTGTTCTTCAAGGTTGTACTGGATCTCAACTAGTGTTGCTGACATTTCATGGTTCCTTTGCTGCTGTTGGCTGACTGAGTGAGACTGAGACTGTGGAGCTGCTGGGTCCACATTATATCTTCTCTGATGATGTCAGAAGATACCGCAGTCCTAGTGACTGAAGCCTATTATGTGATCACATTCAGCATTCCTATTGGTTTCCACCCTTTTTCTGGACTGTCACCTTGGATTACATCATGGGAGGGAGGGGAGGAGATGGGGAGTTGAGAGGGAAGTGGGGGAGGGCCAACAGTGACCTCTAGTGATGGTGTTGTGAAGTAGGCCAGTTGCTCTCCAAACCTCAAGGTAAACACCCAGAGGTTGGTATTCCCGCCAATAAATTTCAATTTCCAGACATTTATTGAATTTCCTACCACAATTTCAGTTTCCTGCTGTTTCCAGGGATTAAGAGGGGAGTGGTAGTAGCAGAGGGACACATGGCGGCTGAGGAACGCCCATGACATCATCAGGGAGTGGGGGTAAGTAATTGATCAATTAATTATTTTGCATAATTAATATGATGTAAATTATATACCAAAATTAACCCAGAATTGGCTTTGTCCTACAACTAACGCGTTTGTGAAGAGGCGCAACGCACTTTCGGCCCAAATATTTGAATGAAACCCGAAACAACTGCTCAAAAAACAGTCATGTGGAGGCAAGTGAAAGTGGAAAAAAAATGTTCAAATGTGTGTGAAATCTTATGGGACTTAACTGCTAAGGTCATGAGTCCCTAAGCTTACACACTACTTAACCTAAATCATCCTAAGGACAAACACACACACCCATGCCTGAGGGAGGACTCGAACCTCCGCTGGGACCAGCCGCACAATCCATGACTGCAGCGCCCTAGACCGCTCGGCTAATCCCGCGCAGCGGAAAAATGACTAAAGAACACATGAAACGTTTTCTAATTTCAGTCCTTGGCGTACATGTAACAAGTGAAAAGAGCCTATTGCTGTGTGATTCCTGGTCAGCTCATGCGGATCGTACCCTTCTAGATGCAAGCTTTCCAAACAAAGATATTATGCTGAAGATATTGCCACCGAAAAGAATAAAGTATTGACAACGTATTGATGTTTACTTCTTTCGGCAATATAAGCTTTATATCAGAAGGATTGCCGATTTTTTTAGACTACAATGCGCCAAACTTCAAGTGAAGATACAAGATTGTTATTTCATCATCAAATTTTACTCTTTGATTTACAATCATTTTTCTGCACCAAAGTATATGCCTATGTTGTTGTGTGCTTGGTGAAAGGCAGGTATGACATTTAACTACCCATAACATCATTTGAAATTTTAATTACTGTGGTTTTCGATACTGAACTGCTAGGTTGTGAAAGTGATTTTGTATGAGAAGAAGTGGCTTTAGTGAGGTGTTGTAAAGCCACAACGAAGCATAGCCAAGGCGCAGCAGTTGAATAAGTGAACGCTCATGCCATCTGTTGGATAGTTGCACAAACAAAAGCACAGGTGCTTCCGACTGGCGGCAGTCAAATGAAATAGCGCTACGAGTAAGACAGTATCTGAATAGTGCTGCACTTGGATGACGAAATAAAGAAGCTTTAAACTAGGATAATATTATTACGCATAGTAAAAATATTAATTTAATATTAGTTATATATATATAATGATTGTAACTGAATAGGGTAATGTTATGGTATGTCAATTTGTAAATAGAGAACTTGGCATAGAGCAAATTAATGTTTAAATGTGAGGGAAATCCCCGAGAACGCGGACAATGCAGGTTGGCGCGTGAGTTTGGCAGTAGAGAGAGATGTGTTCTGGAACGGTTCAGATGCAGAACAGAGATTACGCGGCGCGAAAGTGACGGTTTTAGTACGGTACGGTAACGTTGCTTATAGACAGTTAAAAGTGAGCTTACAACAAACACGAGCTGTATTTCTGGTGTGTAAGCAAATCAAATCGACAATAAGGCTTGCAGGATGCAACTTTTCGACGGAGACGGCTTGTGTGCAATATAGTTGCAGTTCCCGCTCAAAAAGCACATGGCACGCCTTGTGGAAGTCTGCGTAATTTACGACGGACTGCAGCGGCCAGCAGCAAGGTATGAAGTGACCAGTGTCTGCAGCTAATGTTGCAATGTGATATTACTACCATATGAGATCCACTGATGAGCTCACGCCAGCACAAGCAACGAACTAGTAGTTATCGTACGACAGTGTTTTGATGAACAGTGCATTTTATACCGCCGCCATAACAAGTACATTTACCCGTAGCGAACCAGTTTATGTATTTATCAAGTCAAGTTCTCTACAGTGTAATGTCTGAGTGAAATAATAAGTTTATGATGCAAAGTGCATTCCATGAGTGTCATCAATTATTTACAGAAAATAGTTCATTATTATCCCAGATCCATTACTGTGTGTGCAGCAATACCAGTAAAAAGGCTATATTACGTGAGTATCGGCGTATTAATGCAACAAGAGGATATAATCGGAGTTAACGCCGAAAATTTCCAACAAACGCCGGATTATACAACTGACAGAAGACGCCAGGTACTGTTCCACATTAATTACTGTTCAACTCGATGTGGTGGCTTTTCAGTACATTATCAACGTAAAAACTCATACAGTTTCATTAGAACAAAATGATTCTAAAGTAATGTTTTTAACATCTCTAGTAACCATCAGTTCTATAGTGTTCACTGATTATTTAATTAAAGAACTGATTGCCACCACAGCAGTCATTGTACCTTCAGTACAATGCAAATTCAGTAACATTAAAATCATTACTGACAGTTGGTGTAGATCAATCTAACTTACAGCAAGTTCAAGTGTTTATCATATGTGTGTGTATATTGTGTTACGTAAATGTTGTTCGCCTGCTAGGCGTGATTAACGTACACCAACCAGTTAGTGCATTCTGTTCAGTCACTTCAGAGAGGTTATTTTTGTTAATGAAAATCAGAATTCATTTAACATTCGATCTCTTGTACGCCCCCGCCAATATTTATTCAGTAATTCCGTTTAGTAGTCTGAACTACATAGCAAAGCTATTCAGGCGTATTACACGCGATAGCCGCTTTCCAGCCGTCCGATGCCGCATGGTCTAAAAATATTACAGTACATTCGGATAGAGGCATCGCAGTGTGCACATTGTTCTCTTCCATTTTTTTTTTAATCAGTTCGTCGGAATCCCGCATCTGAACTACGAGGGATAACACGGAGTGAACATTAATGAAGCCGACAACCTGCATGGACGGATTCCTAATTGTAGATGGAGGAAAAAAAAATTCGCATGAACATGCGTCCGGAAATGGACGGTGTGCGTGCAATGACAAGTCTTCCCCCAACGCAGTACAGAGCTGCATCGCATCCAGGTCACAACAGATGTTCAAAGGGGCTTCAATGGGGTGCAACGCTGGTGCTCACACATAACTGTCCTGCAGGATACACATAAAAGTACTTTGGCTTACACCATGTTGGTGGGACACTTGCACGGAGCTTGTATTAGGGTTCGCCTCAATATCATGTTGAAGGTGTTGTTCAAAATCTGGTGTTCGCACAATCCGCCGCCTCCCTGCACGTTTATCTGAAAGGAACCATACAACCATACAACCGTCCAAGGAGGGCTTAAATGTGTGATGGTGTTGGTGACTGTGAGGGCATTGTTTTGGTATATCCGTGCTGCCTCCCTGCACGTTTATCTGAAAAGAACCATACAACCATACAACCGTCCACGGAGGGGTTAAATGTGTGATGGTGTTGGTGACTGTGAGGGCATTGTTTTGGTGCAGCCGTGCTGCCTCTCGACTGTTTGCATCTGCCTGGCAGTACACAAACACCGTCTCCACTTGTTCCCGCAAGACACAAGGAACACACGGCGCGTGGTCAGAGGAACTCTCATTCATCAGCGCCATCTAGCGTGGCAACGATGTATTTCCGGACACGTGTTCATAGGGCCTTTTTTCCTCCATTTCCAATCAGGAACCCGTCCCTGCTGTTTGTCGGCTTTATTAATGTTCACCATGTAAAATAATTATCAGGTGTGTGGGATATGTGTGTTTTGCGCTGTTATAATTACTTTAAGCAGAAGGTTTTTGGGACTGTTGATTAAAAAGTAACAGAACGCAGCATGCCATTCTCAATGGAGAGAAGTCTTCCGAAGTGATTTCAGGTGTGCCGCAGGGGAGTGTCGTACGGCCGTTGCTATTCACAATATACATAAATGACCTTGTGGATGACATCGGAAGTTCACTGAGGCTTTTTGCGGATGATGCTGTGGTATATCGAGAGGTTGTAACAATGGAAAATTGTACAGAAATGCAGGAGGATCTGCAACGAATTGACACATGGTGCAGAGAATGACAATTGAATCTGAATGTAGACAAGTGTAATGTGCTGCGAATACATAGAAAGAAAGTTCCTTTATAATTAAGCTACAATATTAGCAGTTCAGCAAGTCTAAGCAGTTAATTCCACAAATTATCTGGGAGTACGCATTAGGAGTGATTTAAAATGGAATGATCATATAAAGTTGATTGTCGGTAAAGCAGATGCCAGACTGAGATTCATTGGAAGAATCCTAAGGAAATGCAATCCGAAAACAAAGGAAGTAGGTTACAGTACGCTTGTTCGCCCACTGCTTGAATATTGCTCAGCAGTGTGGGATCCGTACCAGATATGGTTGATAGAAGAGATAGAGAAGATCCAACGGAGAGCAGCGGGCTTCGTTACAGGATCATTTAGTAATCGCTAAAGCGTTACGGAGATGATAAATAAACTCCAGTGGAAGACTTTGCAGGAGAGACGCTCAGCAGCTCGGTATGGGCTTTTGGTGAAGTTTCGAGAATATACCTTCACCGAGGAGTCAAGCAGTATATTGCTCCCTCCTACGTATATCTCGCGAAGAGACCATGAGGATAAAATCAGAGAGATTAGAGCCCACACAGAGGCATACCGACAATCCTTCTTTCCACGAACAATACGAGACTGTAATAGAAGGGAGAACTGATAGAGGTACTCAAGATACCCTCCGCCACACACCGTCAGGTGGCTTGCGGAGTATGGATGTAGATGTAGATGTAGATACACTGACCAAGTGAATTACGTATAATTTCTCTCCTATGCTAATTGTATCTCGTTACTTTGTTTCTCTTTATTAAAATGTCACTTGTGGCAGATCGCAAAGTTTTACATGGAAATGAGAAGACCACTGTTCTTTTCACGATGGAGTATTGTCATATGCATGGTTGCGTGAGGTTCTGAACGTTCGAGGTCAAAGAGGTCCCTTGTCAGTAATACTGAGCTTCTGATTGCTAGCGCTATTGTAATGAAGGGGCAGAGCGTTACAAATTTTGACAACACGCTCATCGTGGTGCAAAAACGTATTAGATACAGCGTCGCTTTTTGTTCACCAGCTAGCGGTAGATCACCACGGGATTCCTAGTTGTTGGAGATGAACGTAAACTCCGTTTTAGAGCCTTCACATTAACTCTCACCATCAGCCAGTTAAGACCCCTCGTCTGCCGCTGTAGTAAGAGCCCTTTCCGAGGAGAGTGTGAAGATCTGGCTGGTGTAAAGTGCAGTGGAGCCGAATACGCGAGGCACATGGTGTGCTGATCGCGCGCGTGCTGGCCCGGAGCTAATACTGCGCTTTAATGTGGGCTGGGATTAGAGCAGTTTGTACAAGTTACCGCCGCTCCGGGCGACTAAGCCCCGCTCTGCTAATCACAATAATGGCCCTGCGAGCTGCTGCGGCTCTGCGGCGTCTGCTGCGCTCTCTCCCACACGACGTCTATGCGGTGCTGGGGCCGCGGAATCGGGCGACGGAACTTGTCACGGAAATCACGCCCACGTGTCAGTTCGTAATATGCGCTATCGGCTGCTAATTTGCGGTCGCTATTCCAATCTTCTTCGACATTACTGGCACCGCTGATAAGCCCCTGAATAATTACTGGTCTCGGTTAAGTATAAAATTATTCGCACCTTCAGGTTATCGAATGATCTCACTATAAAACATGCAGTGTTGGGGCTCTTGTAACTGGTTGGTTGGTCGAGTCTGGGGTAGGACCAAACAGCGACGTCATCGGTCCCATAAGATTAGGAAAGGACTGGAATGAAAGGCGGCCATGCTTTTTCAAAGGAACCAGCCCAGCATTTACCTGAAGCTATTTAGGGAAATCACGGAAGACCTCAATCAGGAGGCCGTACGGGGGTTTGAACTGTCGTCCTTCCGATTAGGAGTCCAGTGGGCTAACCACTGAGCCACATCGCTCGGTCCTTATAATTGTATTGATATTCCGACTTATCACGTCCTCAGCTGTAGTTTAATAAATTACTGAATGTACACGTACTACGAGGACTACATCTTTTCATGGTATGATCGGTCGCGAAATGGAAACCACAGCGAAAATGTTTTACACTGCCAGAAAAGACGAAGTCGAGTCTGATCTGATGACGGCATTGCCACCTGTAGTAAATGGAAAGGAGCGTTTGGTGTCATTGGCCGGGAGGCCCTTACGGGGCAGGTTCGGCCGCCTTGGTGCATGTCTTATTGTATTCGACGCCACATGGAGCGACCTGCGCGCCGGATGGAGGTGAAATTATGATGAAAACAACACAACATCCAGTCTCTGAGCGGAGAAAATCCCCGACCCAGCCGGTAATCGAACACGGGCCCCTTAGGACGGCAGTACGTCACGCTGACCATTCAGCTATCGGGGCGGAGACCCACCTGTAGTAGTTCCAACGTTCTCGGCCAACAGATAGCGTGGTAACGTAGTTACCAGAGTGCCGTCTGTGTCTAACCTGTAGTAGGGAACGCTCACAGGCAAAAGGCTCAGTGTGGTGCAAACGTGTGAAACAAGCAGGCAACCGTACCAGGGAGAAGCACTCATGCTTCGTACAGCCAACTGAGGGAGTTTGCAAGAAGTCAAATTGTGGTCTTCCGAGTGGCAGGATGGTCCTTTCGTGGAATTACCTCACAAGTTGGACGTGCCGCGTCAGTTGTGGAAAGTTGTTGGTATCAGTGGTCACGAGAACGTTCTCACATCGATAGGTGAGGTTCTGGCAGCACAGACGTCCGCCAAGGAAGTCGAATTGTAAGGGCAGATCGCACAGCTGCCACATCAATATAAGAGGGCTTGTGTCTACTCGAATTGTTACGAACAGGTTATTAGCAGTGGGACTACGTGCACGGACACCTCTACCCCTCTTCAACTCACTACACAGCATGGATGTGCACGGCTCGACTGAAGCCTTCAGAGGATCACTTGGAAGATCGAATAGCGCGCCGTGGTGTTCCGCGACGAAAGCAGATTCTGGCTGCACACTAGTGACGGTCGTTTGGGCGTACGATGTGGACCTGGTGAGGGCCGTCTCGCAGAGTGCATTCCTCGAAGACGCACTGGCTCCATCCCAGACCTTACGGTCTGGGGTGCGATAAGCCACACCTCATGTTCACCTTTGGTATTTCTGGAGGGGACGCTAACATGCACTTGCTACGTGCAGGACACTGCCAGATCTGTTCTTTTGCCGTCCGTGCAACAGGAAGGTGAAGTGTTGTTCCAGCCACAATGCCCGTGAAACTGGACGTGCTCTGCAAGGCGTGCAGCAACTTCCGTAGTCAGCACTGTCTCCGGGCTGGTCTCCAGTTGAGCCCGTGTGAGTTATGGTTGGAGGAGAAGTGACACATGTGACTCGTCAACCAACATAACTTACAGAACTACACGAACAAGTCGAACAAGGGTGGAATCACGTATCCCTGGACAGTATTCGCCATCTCTATGATCGACTTGATGCTAGGGTCAACGACTGCATTGAACTCGTGGAGGCTAGCCACCTACTAAAATGGGTGTATCAGCGTGGGCCAATACCTGGTACCTCAGAATCACCTTTGTTGCTGATTGGTAAACGTAAGTTTTATGTACTCGATATGCACTTTCGCAGCTATAAATCTCGAGTGAATTGTAAACCTCTGAAAGGGTGTACTATTCTTTTTCGGTGGTGTATTTACACCATTTAGCTGCACCTTCCATCTACCTTCTCTACATATTCGCCGCTCCAAGTTAGGCATTTGTCGTAGCTCTGTACCAACTTCCCAATACCCTACTCATAGAAGGCAGCAGCCTGATCTTTCCGCCAATTCCCTACCCCGTTCTCCAACTTTCTGTGTGTGCAAAAATGCTGTCCGCATAGCCAGAGGGTTCACGTGAGCAAAGCGATGAACATCAGAGGAAACCAAATTCGAGCTGCAGGTGGATGCTCACACACTTTGCATCATAAACGCTTCGGGAGCGTCTTTGTTGCAGCTGCAGTGTGTGGCCGAGCATTTTCCGGAAGGAGGACAATGCCTGCTGAAGACTTCGCTTGTTCTCACCTGCCCTTCGTAGTCCATGTTCCCGAATCGCCTGATCCACTCGCTGAACAAGATCATCAGTTCACGCTCGCTGCCTTCCCCGCCCCCCTGCGTCACGAAACTGTATCACTACCGCACTTTTCTGTCATGCATAACAGTTACGTTCTGTGGGCCGTATGAAATCAGGCAGAGCCCTTCTACATCAAAAACTCGAACAATAGCACACACTACACACTCCGTGGGAGACTATTGCTATAGGCACGTTTAAGTCTTCACTGTGCACTCAGAACTGCAAACTTACGCGATCGACAACCATACAGACGACACTGTGCAACATATCTGCTCAAAGCTTTATCGGATTTTCACTTTGGTTTTAATATCGTGGCCGATCGGGATTTGGAAAAAAGGGGGAGGGGGGCGCTCATATTTTTCTGCTGTATGGCAGAAAATTGTGATACATAATTGTGGCAAAATGTTCCTCATTTATAAAAATATCTTGAATGTCAATTCCTCTAAAAACACTAATGAGTGAGATTACGAGTATAATATCTGTAGTAACAGCGCGCTAGCGCGCCCACACACATATACACACAAACACACACACATACTCACACCAACTAGACAACCGGTAATCTGTTGTCAGCTCTCCATGATGGATACCTACAGGTTGGGAGGAAACAAACTTGTCACAAAAAATTAGTCCGGATTTAATCAATAAAACTCTTGTGAAACACAATTTGCGTAATTCGTAAACCACATCTGCAAACAGTAGCGGAGATGAGCAGGTGGATTCCGTCTTCACAGATTTTTGACAGTCGTTCGACATGTCAGCTGTTAATCAAGATACCATCATACATCGCACTTACGTAACTAGCTCGATGAATATTTGACTAACTCGAAATGTGATTTGAGAACGCGAATAATCCCCGTCTGTACAACCGAAATTATTGCAGTAGATTAATCAGCTACGGTTGACAATGGAGCATTGTATTTTTCATCGAAAACATGATTCGCAGTGTTGATTGCTACTTGCAAGGAATTCAGAGTCATTATACTCTTAATACCTGAAAATTTGTCTTATAAATATCTGGAACGTTCTTTTTATTCCAATGATGGTTTGTAATTTCTAGAGAGTATTAACTGCCTTTGGAAACTTATTTAAGGTCCAACAAAAAGGAATGTTTTAAGAAATGGTAACAATCATTTCATAAGACTTCATGCATACGTGACATCATTCGGACGTCACACGCGGTATTGAAAACAGCAGGCACTGCTATCGACTTTCACTGGCGTTCTTTGAAGGGTGCTTTTGTAGTTGAAAATTTCTGTATAATAGCTCGCGTGTTATGAGAGTATGTCCTTTCAAGGCAACGGCACACAAAAGTTTTATACAAACAATTCTTGGTACGTTTTGTATAAATAAAGTCACACAATGACGTATCAACAGTTAAAGGTTTCCCGAGATCCTAACATACAGCATAAGGCGTGAAACTCCGTCAGTCCATCGTGGTGTAGAGGTTATGAATGTGCAGTAATGAAATGTAGAGGACTGGGTTCGCTTCCGGCCGTTTCAAAATATTTCATCGCATTCGCATTTCTGAAAGATTCTGGGAATTCCTTATTAATTTAATATACGTATGTTTTGTGGGCCCCTACCACCACGGCACAGCGCGTCCCCGGGTTGCGGATAGGGGATACGGCCTTCAGATATGAAGGGTAGCTGCGAATACAAAAAAATAAGCAGTCGCGGACAGCCGGTGGGGAGCAGGCGATGGCGTGATGAACCATCCCTGTTTCTTCTTCTCTTACCATCAAATCTATTCATCAAGAATCAGCAACAATAATACATTAATAGGCATGGGTCCCTTTGAAGTAAAATATTCCGGAGGTAAACTAGGCCCCCATTCGGATCTCCGGGCGGAACCTACTTCGAAGAGATTCAGGCCGAAAGGAACTTTCAGGTTGGGAACATGGAACTTAAAAGTTTGAACAGGCCAGGAACATTTCAGACATTATTAGACGAATTAGATAGATACGATGTAGAAATTACAGCTATTCAAGAAACTCGGTGGCAGGGGGAGGGTAGCAGAAAGAGGGGTAACTATACATTTTTCTATGGAGGTGCGGAAGCTCTCAGTTTCGGAACAGGTATCGCAGTACAGAGAAAAGTGCTTCACGCAATCATAGATATAAGGTTCATTAGTGACCGACTATCAGTTATAGTGTTGTCCGGCAGGTGGAATAGACTAGTAGTAATTAATGTACACGCACCAACTGAGGACACTGAAGAGGTTGTTAAAGACGGCTTTTATGAAGAACTAGATCAACTGTGGGATGAGTTCTCCTCGTATGATACAAAATTAATCATAGGTGATTTTAATGCGAAGATAGGGAAGGAGGAAGCATTCCGGCCTACTTCTGGGAAGGAAAGTTTGCACAACATTTCAGATGATAATGGCACAAGGGTGGTTAATTTTGCTGTTTCAAAAGACATGATTGTTGAGAGCACATATTTCAAAAGGAAGGACATTCATAAAGCAACTTGGGTCTCTCCGGATGGACACACCCGAAACCAAATTGATCATTTTCTTGTAGATCGGAGATGGCACACTAGTATAGAAAATGTTAGGACTTTCAGGGGAGCAGACTGCGATTCTGATCATTTTCTTGTAGTTGCCAAAGTTCACCAACGGCTATCTACAGCAACATGAAGGTGTCACAATGCAGAACGTGTTAGGTTCGACACTGACAAGCTAAATGATGAAAACTTTAGAAGGAGGTACATGATAGAAATTTCAAATAGGTTTGATGCTCTCAGGACACACGAAGATCAAGACGAGGATGTAAAAAAACAGTGGATCAGTGTGAGGAATAATATCAAAGAGGCAGCGAAGGCCACAATACGTACAATTAAGAAGAACAGCAGGAAACAGTGGTTTGATGAGGAATGCAAGAAATTGGTAGAGGAAAGGAGAAGAGCGCGATTAGATTGGGATAGAATGGGAGACAGAAAACGAGAGGAGTTCTTGAACTTGAGAAGGGAAGTTGGTCGTAGGCTACGGGCAAAGAAGAGGGATTATTTGAACAATCAAATTACAAAAATTGAAACAAACAATAAAACAAAAAACATTAGGGAACTTTACCTAGACATAAGGGGGTATAGGAAGGGCTTCAAGGCTAGGACAAATGCACTTCGAGGGGATGCTGGGGGAATACTGACAGACCCCAGTGCTATATTAAGTAGATGGAGGGCGTATTTTGAGCATCTATTAAATATACACCAGGAAGCAGGAAATGAGCAGGCGTACGAAATACATACAGCAGAACCCCAGATACCTGAGCCACCGTTAAAGGAAGTAAGAGATGCAATCAACAAATTGAAAAACCATAAAGCACCAGGATCAGATTGCATAACTGCAGAATTAGTTAAAAATGGGGGACAGAAATTGGTGGAAGTAGTTCACAAAGTGATAACAAAAGTATGGAAGTCAGAGATGATACCTGAAGACTGGCAGGAGTCGATTCTGAACCCAGTTTTTAAGAAAGGTGACAAAATGGATTGTAGTAATTATAGAGGTATATCGCTATTACCAGTATGTTCCAAAATTTTCTCGAATATTCTGCTAAGCAGGCTTACACCATATGCAGATGAAATTGTGGGGCTTTAGGAGGAACAGATCAACTATAGACCAAATATTCACCCTGCGTCAAATTGTGGAAAAGAAATGGGAATACAATACACCAGTTCATAATCTTTTCATAGATTTTACAAAAGCATATGATTCAGTATTGCTGTCAAAATTGTACAGAATTCTTTTGGAACTTGGAATACCAAAGAAGTATGTTAGACTTACAGAAGCGAGTTTGAAAAACACAAAAGGTAGAGTACGCTTGGGGAAATTGGAGTCAGAAGAATTTGTAATAAAGAACGGACTTAAGCAGGAAGATGCCCTGTCTCCGCTACTTTTTAATTTAGTCCTAGAATATATTGTACGAATGGCAGCAGATAATTCAGAGGGTGTGGAGCTAAATGGAAATATTAAGATATTAGTTATGCAGATGATCTAAACATCATTAGCGATAGGAAAGAATCTGTAACAGCAAATGCGAATGCGTTAATCAAGGCTAGTGAAGATGTAGGTCTAAGGATAAGTGAAGACAAAACTAAATACCTGGGTACTACTAGAATGCCAACAGCAGTAGATCAGGAAATGTTAAGAGTTGGAGACATGCAGTTTGAAAAAGTGAACACATTTAAGTATCTAGGCGTGGACATCACTTCGAGAAATGAGATTGAATCCGAACTGAAGAAGAGATTACGGGCGGGAAATGCGTGCTACTTCTCACTGAATAAATTACTTTTATCACGGATATTGTCTAGGAATTTTAGGATTAGAATATACAAAACTATTATTATACCATTTATGCTGTATGGGTGTGAGACTTGGTCTCCCACTGTGCAAAATGAAAAGCCGTTTCGAGTATTGGAAAACAAAATTTTGTCGAAAATTTTCGGAGCAAAAAGGGATGACATTAGCGGAGAGTGGCGAAAACTGCATAACGAAGAGGTTCACGAACTCTATTCAAGCCCTGATATAATCAGTATTATTAAATCACGTAGGATGCGATGGGCGGGTCACGTAGCTCGAATGGATGAGGGCAGGGCAGCGCGCAGAGTACTGGTAGGGCACCTAAAAGGAAAACGTCCTGTGGGGAGACCGAGGCGTAGATGGGAGGACAATGTGAAGGCTGGTTTGAGGAGCCTAGGTATTGAAGGTGAATGGAAGGAAATAGCCCAAGACAAGGACAGATGGCGAAAATACTTTGCTGCGGTAACGGACTCTCGAGTCTGGTATGACCAGTGAGTAAGTAAGTATGTTTTGTAATATTTGATGTTACATACATATAAGAGTGGTCTCCAGGAATGAGTTGTCACTGTTAATAATTTACAAATGAAGCATGAAACTCGCAAATGCGAGTAAATATTGAAAGCGCGCTGATCAGCTGGTAAAACAAACTACCAGTACATTAAAAGGCACAGAAAAGATCGACGCATTTTCAAAAGAATTAAAAAGTAACGTAATCTGAGTCACCTGGAAAGCGTGAAAGAGAACTTACGAGCTAGTTCTTTCCTGACACTTCTTGCCCAAACAAGAATGTCTTGAATCAAAGTACATCTTTAAAACAACCAGTACGACATTTTTCGTGATTTTACTACAGCAAAATGTACGAATGCCGAAACGTTTTTGAGAGATCCTCAATGTGCTAGTATTTTGAAACAGCATTTATTCATAAAACCTAAGTTAAATGAGCTGCCGCGTTAATACGTCTGTTAGAATGGCTATCCACGCTTTTTATTCACAGAGCAACTAAAATTCCCATCATCGACTTTCTTCTCCGAGCGCGAAAATATTTTTTGACACCGACCTACATAGGGAGAAACGATCACCACGATAAAATAAGGGAAATCAGAGCTCGTACAGAGAGAAATAGGTGTTCGTTCTTTCCGCGAGCTGTACGAGATTGGAATAATGGAGAATTGTGAATGTGGTCCGATAAACCCTCTGCCAGGTACTTAAATGTGATTTTCAGAGTATCCATGTAGATGTAGATGTACATGTACATGTAGATGTAGACAAAAACAGAACCCCTGAACGAGCTGAACACCGTAACGAAAAGCGAGTTTCAGAAGTGTTTGCAAGATTGGAAAAAGCGTTGGCACAACCGTATTGTCTAAGGGGGATTGCTTTAAAGGTACAAAGTTGATGTTGATCAAATAAAGATTCCTTAAGAAAAACAAAAATTCCCATTACTTTTTGATCACCCCTCGAATATAGTTAGCAGTTGTGGGTCATACAACTTGTCTCTCTTTTACCACAATAACTAGAAAGGTCTTCATATCATTTTCGAACCCGGGAGGAAACGTAATTTTTTCGATAATCAGAAGAAATTTTATCTCAAGAAAGTTCTATTTTTCTGAGGATGATGACAGCTTTTGATGGGTTGCTGGCACCTTCACAAAAAGAAAAGCACTTCACTAGTTTTTCTTAGACATAGGGGAAATTAAGTTTTCGCAGTTTTTATTAATCTCTCATCTCAAACAAGCATTCTGTGAAAATATACTGTAATATGATAATGTGTATAAATGAGCTCTAAATATGTAAGTAATGAGCCTGCGTCAATAAAGTAAAATTATGCTGAGTTTGTTTACCGACTACGTATTACAGATATCTGCTGGAGATGGGACGTACTGTTTTGTATGTTATCGGGTATTTACTCCGCTGAATTATTATTTTTATGCAACGATCGTGGCTGTATCAGTAGCCCTCTGCTAAATGCATGGCTCTTTGTTTATTGCAGTTGCTTGATTCTGCGTTTTTCATTTGCAATGGACTTTTGTTGGTTTGATGGGTTTAAAACTGACGAGCCAATTTTGGCTGAATATAAAGCCAATGCTTTTCAAATTAAATAATGCGTGTCAAACAGTGTACGCCAGAGTAAACTTAAATATAATGTGAATTTATTGGCAGCCACGATCTCTTAAAATCAAATGTGACAATGGAACTGAAATGCGGCTTCTGTCAACATACAGAGAAGCGGTTACGTTTCATAGCATATTCACTGTGTTTCCAATTTATTAAAGGAAAAAAATGAATCTAATTTGGATATAAATACTATCATAATGGTATGAAACAAAGTATAATCACTCTTCAGTGTTCTTAGTTCACTTTAGTGTCAAGTTTTGAGTGAGGGTGAAGTTTGAAAAATATGCTGAAAGACATCGACACTGTTTCGTATAATAAAGCACCGTCTTGGTTGCAAACTACATAAACTGATCACGTTTGTTAATGTAAGTACTAACACGCAAGAGTATGTTATATTACAGGAAGATACATTTAAATGCGCACTCTAGATTTAGTTCGTTGCTGATATCGGAGTGAGGATTATTTTCAGGGAATGGTGTCTAATATACGGTATCAGGGAATGAGATTCGTAATAGTGAGCTTAGCCTAGGCTTTAAAATCTGGTCGGCGGCGAGGTCAGTCGACACGTACTAAGATTCGTTAAGGAGGCGTCTCGCGCCAACGGAACTACACAGCAGTATTCAAAACTGTGGGATGGTGATGGATTAAAATACACCGAATCAAACGCAAACCATTTTTTGCCAGTGGATAAATAAATGGCAAAATTATCCTGGGGTAAACTAAATGAAGAAATTTAAATCAGTCACTAGTTCTTAATCACAATTTTATTGGACCATTTTTATTATTAAGATGAAGCAGAAGTGACGATATATAAGACAAGGGGATGTCCTCTGACACCTGGGTAATGTCTTCTCCTCCATCACCTTTAGCGGGCGGTAAAACTGCACGACTTAATACCCCAGCTTCATTGCTTGTATGATCTGTCGTCGTGTGACCTTTTCTGTTAACTAGCTTGAAAATGGCGAAGTGGGAAGGTATATTCAAAATTCACTACTGAAACACTGATTAATAATTGCACCAAACGAGTTTTGTTTTATTTATTTGAAACATTATCAGTACTCTGGAATGACACAATTTAACAATTTTGATTTCCTTTTTCTACTTCTACAAACAATTTATTGCAAAAGATATTGAAGCTAGTAAAAAAAAAATTCTGATTTTTGCTTACATCCGAAAAAAATGGCGTAAGAAAAGATCACACTTCAATATCTTTTGCAACGAACTGTTTATGTGTCTAGGGAGCAGATCAACGCTGTAAATATGTTTCATTGCAGACCAATGACAAGACGCTTAGTGAATTTTAGAACATGATTTTTGCTCGCGTATCATGTCATTTCTGGAAACCCAGAATCTACTCTGTAAGGATCAACATGGATTCCGGAAACAGCGATCGCGTGAGACCCAACTCGCTTTATTTATTCATGACATCCAGAAAATATTAGATACAGGCTCACTGGTAGATGCCATTTTCCTTGACTTGCGCAAGGCGTTCGATACAGTTTCGCACTGTCGCCTGATAAACAAAGTAAGAGCATACGGAATATCACAGCAGCTGTGTGGCTGGAATGGAGAGTTGTTAGCAAACAGAACACAGCACGTTGTTCTCAATGGAGAGACGTCTACAGACTTTAAAGTAACCTCTGGCGTGCCACAGGGGAGTATTATGGGACCATTGCTTTTCACAATATATGTAAATGACCTAGTAGATAGTGTCGGAAGTTCCATGCGGCTTTTCGTGGATGATGCTGTAGTATATAGAGAAGTTGCAGCATTAGAAAATTGCAGCGAAATGCAGGAAGATCTGCAGTGGATAGGCACTTGGTGCAGGGAGTGGTAACTGACCCTTAACATAGACAAATGTAATGTATTTGCGAATACATAGAAAGAAGGATCCTTTATTGTATGATTATATGATAGCGGAACAAACACTGGTAGCAGTTGCTTCTGTAAAATATCTGGGAGTATGCGTGCGGAACGATTTGAAGTGGAATGATCATATAAAATTAATTGCTTATAATGTGGGAGCCAGGTTGAGATTCAATGGGAGAGTCCCTAGGAAATGTAGTCCATCAACAAAGGAGGTAGCTCACAAAACACTCGTTCAACCTATACTTGACTATTGCTCATCAGTGTGGGATCCGTACCAGGTCGGGTTGACGGAGGAGATAGAGAAGATCCAAAGAAGAGCAGCGCATTTCATAACAGGGTTATTTGGTAAGCGTGATAGCGTTACGGAGATGTTAGCAAACTCAAGTGGCAGACTCTGCAAGAGAGGCGCTCTGCATCGCGGTGTAGCTTTGTGTCCAGGTTTCGAGAGGGTGCGTTTCTGGATGAGGTATCGAATATATTGTTTCCCCCTACTTATTCCTCCCGAGGAGATCGCGAATGTAAAATCAGGGAGATTCGAACGTGCACGGAGGCTTTCCGGCAGTCGTTCTTCCCGCGAACCATACGCGACTGGAACAGGAAAGGGAGGCAATGACAGTGGCACGCAAAGTGCCCTCCGCCACACACCGTTGGGTGGCTTGCGGAGTGTAAATGTGGATGTAGATGTAGATGTAGAATAATAATACGGTTTTTTTTGCTAGTGGCATGGACGCATTTAAATACCTTTAATAATTGTGAACTGATTACAAACACTATGCCCACACAAATTAATATAAATACACACACACACACACATCTGGACCTTCAGTGTTTTGCATTTTTCGAAATCTCTGTCTGTGCATTATATGACCAATTGAAACCTTTCACTGTCATCAGATGTTTTCCACGGAACCACTGCAGTTCGTTTACCCTCATTTTGTTACAGTACGTTATATTTTACCTTAGAGCATATCCTATTATGTGGTACAGCAGAGTGAAGAAAAGTTTTACATGGTACTATGGTTGCACCACAAAATGTCCGCTGTTATAGAGGCGACAGGCACTATAAGTGGAACGTGCACCGGCCAAGCAACATGACTAGCTTAGTCCTTGAGGCAAATATCAGTTGTAAGAGGTATGCGCTGTCTGCGATATGCAAGGTATAAGAGAATCGCTGACCAGAGAGCACTGTTGACTGAGTACGAACTGTGTAGCTGTAGCAGTAAGTTGTTGCTAGCGAGCAGTCTGGTGTATCGTGTTGGCTGGGCCGGTGGCGGTGCAGCGATGCCGGAGCCTGAGTATTATTGTATAAGGTAAAAAGCAGCCTCGCGCATATCTAGTAATGTATCTGAACTGTCATCCAAATGTTTTAAAAAAATGTCCTAATAATAATTTTTGTAATATAAAGTAATTTAAAAAAAAAGCATTCATTTCAAAAAAATCTGTTGCTTCCTTTCACAAATCAGAAGTGTATAGGCCAGCATTGCACGGAGCTGTGCCGGAAAAATGTTAAGTAAGAGCAGATATATTCGCCGTTTTTATTGAGGTAAGAATTTTTGCTTTTTATTCAGAATGATCTTAGGCCTACAGGGCCACGACGCAGCACTGCTGTCGTCCTAAAATTTACCAGGTTTCTGAATTTTTTTTTATGAGGTTTAAGAATTTTTCTGTTTCGTGCTTACATTAAATGAGAAAAGAATTTTGTTGGTACATTAAATGTGAATGCATTTCTGTGCGGAGGTTATAAATGGGAACCAATTTTGTTCTGAGGTTACACTAAATTAGAATCACATTCATTATTCATATTTAAATTTATTTAATTATTACGTGTGGGGAGGTTACACTTGGCGACATCCGGCCAGGATCGTATTTCTTTGTGAATTTCTGAGAAGTAGTCATATATCTGCTCTTATTTACTTAAATGTAGTTTGCATCTGGCGCAACGCATTTACTAATTTATCACTCTTGCTTTCACAGATCATCTGAAATTTATTGCTCTTTGTTGTAATCGTGTTTGTTCCATTTTTTTGCTTCGTCTTTATTTCATTTTGTGTTTAATTTTGATTAGTGAAAATGCCGCGAAAAACTGTTATTAGTACATCGCGATGTGCAATGGGTCAAATAGTCGACTCGAATAATTTGACCGATAATACTTGCGACATTCAGTGTAATAATGATGATCCCCTAATTACAGATAATCAGTGCCTGCCGCCCACTAGTAATGATTTTGATCCAAATTGTGTCCACAGTAAATTTAACGACACTTGATGACGCGGCACGTTCCGTTACAATGATCGCTGTCCAGTTTGACACGCCTAATTTGCAAAATTTACGTAGCGAACAGATAATTGTTTCTATCTAAAGTGAACAATATACACAAAACACGTCAAGTTTATTTGATTCCCAGGTAGTGACCCACAGAGCACATCCGATTGGCAAACCTTTTAGAGAATCACAGAATGACCAAATGTTTACACAAAACGTGACAATTGCAGGTACGCCATCAAACAGCACAGAGAATAGAGTAGGTAATATTGGCTGGGATCAAGTAATGGCATTATTACTACAAATCAATGAAAGTTTTGACAACCATTTGAAACAACTTAATGAATCGTACAAACAACGTAATGAAAAACTCAAACAACTAATTAATGAAAGTTTCAAACAGCGGAATAAAATACTAGATAACCATTTCAAACAGGCGAACGAAAAACACGACAACCTTAACGAACAGAACAAACAACTTAGTGAACAGATTACAGCCGTTGCTGCGCAATGTCATGATACTAAAGAACAATTATGTGACGAAATTGAGGCTTGTGCTAAGAACAGTAGTGAAGAAATTAGATCTGTTGCACAAGAATTAAATAATACACATGCAGCCACAACAGAATCACTTAGAGATGAAATTAATGTAGTCACTGAACAATGTTCTGAAAACGCAACACAGTCACGCGACGAGTTTAAATTAATATCAGCAAAAGTTTCACGCATTCTGGATGCGGAGGTCGATAAAAAATGTGAGCAACAGATCAGCCAAATTGACGAACGTTTTAAAGTGACAGAAATGAAAAATGTTTCAGTCATTAACGCGTCGCAGCATACGCCACGTTCCGAACATTTGTCATACTCACACAGCCAGTATAACTTAAGTAATTTACAGAGACCACGCGACTTCGAATCCGAAGAGACACAGATAAACAGATTATCATTCAATCCTGAACCTGTTGACACATTCAGAGACGATAACGTTGATTATAAGCAATTTTTATCTGTAAAAAAATCTAAGGTATTTAAAAATGACAGAACACTAATACATCCTTTGGACTGGATACGACAATTTGTTTTCGTATTTTCATCAGCTTGGCCTGTAGTGCAGAAACCAGAATTGGCATGCATACGACAATTTACTTTTGAATTTTCACCGCCATTGCCTGTAACGCAGAAACTAAAATTTATTTGCAGCGCATAATTAACCACGGGGGATTCATTACGCTTCGATGAATATGTGCACAGGGCCCCGAGCCGTAGTAGTGCTATTTCATCTTTAGTTTTCTGCACTGCTGCCTTCTCTTCTACTATCCTTTATATCTATCAAAACAGCTCTTCAACTATCGATCTATCTAGTATTAGGAATGTGTAAAGAAAATCTGATATGACAAATTTTACCGAAAGTGACAATTTTCATTAGACACTCCAGAACTATCACCGTAATTTTAATAACAAAATTTTAATCATCAGTATGTACAAAATTTTCAGCAGTCGCAAACACATTTTTGGTAACAATACAGGTTTTTCTCCGCAACAGCATCAAAACCAGCCGGTTAGCATACCTAACCAACGATGTAATGTGCAAGGTCAACCACGCTTTAATGTTTCGCCACCTACACATATAGCGTCGGCTCCACCAAATAGTAACGCACAGCAACAAAGAAATAACTACGTACAGAAAACACACCATTTCAACTCATATCGCAATGCACCGTATAGGAATGACTATCATGACAGACGTAAAAGTAATGAGCATAATTTTCAGCGTACGTTTAATAACAGTCGGTCTTACCAACAACAAAATCATCCGCAACAACAAATTATCATGAATGAACCAGACAGTAGATATCATCCCGAACGTAATACGTCAGGACGAAATAACAAAGTTCAAATGGTTCTGAGCACTATGGGACTCAACTGCTGAGGTCATTAGTCCCCTAGAACTTAGAACTAGTTAAACCTAACTAACCTAAGGACGTCACAAACATCCATGCCCGAGGCAGGATTCGAACCTGCGACCGTAGCGGTCTCGCGGTTGCAGGCTGCAGCGCCTTTAACCTCACGGCCACTACGGCCGGCACGAAATAACAGAACAGTACAAATAGTGGAAATGCCACAGCATCCTCCCGAAAATAATAGCACGTCAGATAGAATTTGACTAGATACAGTACAGGTTGCATCTTCCAGTAACGCAAACAATGCTTTTGACACACAGAAATTTGTTCACGAAAAAGTTATTACTTTTGACGACATCCGAGACACTCTTTTGCAGGAAAGACCAGTTATTCAAAAAAACCATTTCACACTCTGTCATTGAAGTAAAGATTGGATCATCCAAATTTTCAGCAGTAATCGACTCTGGATCACCTATGTCAGTTATAAATGAGGAAACTTTCAACGAATGTAATAAAGAGAATACCTATCCTACGCTACCATTAGGCAAAACTAAAGTAAAAGGAGCAGCATCTGGTAAAGGAGTAGATGTAAAATTACAGACACATTTATCATTTCTGAATTGCAGGTCATACATTTCACTCAAATTTTTTGATTGTTCCCTTATTGACGACAGATGTTATTTTAGGTACGAATTTTCTGGCACAACACGACGCAATTATTAACTTTCGAAACTCATATTTAATGTTAAAGGATGAAAATGTACAACTGGCTTTAGAATTTCAGCACTTTTTATCTGCAGAAGAACAAACAATTAATCGTACAGAGGTCATTTCCGCATCACGTAACATAGACTGTCATTGCACATTGTTCACAGATACGTACGTACACAACTATAACACTCCAGACGAAGCCGACTATGACGTTATACAGATGATTTCTGATAAAGATAAACAGAGCAGTGCAAATACAGACGACGAACGCACGCAACTACGCAAAATTCTTTTACAGCAAGCTCCAGTTTTTGACAACGTTCCTGGTACTATGTCCGGTTTTATGTATGAATTTCAAGTTAAACAGCACGACACATTTAAAGCCAAACATTATCCCATTCCGTATATTCACAGAGAACAAGTTAAGAAAGAATTGCAAGCTATGCTTGACCAAGGAATTATTGAACCGGCAGTTAGTCCGTACATAAACCCGCTCCATATTGTTAAGAAAAAGGATGGTTCACTTCGCCTCGTACTTGATTCGCGTCACATCAACGACATTATTATTAATGAAACAGATCGCCCACAGACACTAGAAGAACTTCTACAGAAATTTCATGGTACTGCTATTTATTCCACATTAGATTTGAAATCGGGCTTTTGGAAAATTCAACTCCACCCGGACTGCAGAAAGTACACAGCTTTTCTCTGTTTTGGTGACTGTTATCAATTTTGTAAATTACCGTTCGGTTTAACTATTTCTTCAGCAGCATTTATTCGCGGTTTGAATACTATACTTCCGACAGAACTTAAAGACAGAATCACAACGTACGTAGACGACATTCTTATTGCAGAAGCTAACTGGTCTGAACACAATCTGATTCTTGAACAACTGTTACGAACTTTTCGTGCACAAGGACTCACAGTTAATCTTAGTAAATCGCATTTTGGCAAAATTTCTATAAAATTTCTTGGACATGTAATTTCAGCAGAAGGCACTGCGCCTGACCCGGAAAAACGTCAAGCTTTACGTGACATTACTGTTCCTACGACGAAGAAACAACTACGCAGCTTTTTGGGTTTAATTAACTTTTCCGAAAAATTTATTCATTACTCTGCTTTAGACCTCCCTAGATTATGTCAATTGACAGGTAAAAACACTATTTGGTCCTGGGATAGGCAAGCACATTCTGAATTTGTGATCCTGAAACAAGCTTTGTTGAATGCACCACTTTTATCACATCCAGATCTTACTAGAAATTTTTCCATTGCCACCGACAGTTCTAACACCGCTTTAGGCGTACACATTTTTCAGGAAATTGAGGAAGATGGCACTACAGTAATTAAAAACATCGCCTTTGCGAGTCGCATTCTGTCACCTGCTGAACGCAATTCTTCTGTTACAGAACTTGAAACATTATGTGTTGTATGGGCATTTACGAGATTTCGGCATTTTCTTTATGGAAGACATACGATCGTTTACACAGATCACAGATCATAGAGCTATACAGTTTTTACTTTCCGCAAAATTTACACACGACAGGTTAAGCAGATGGAAACTTTATTTGCAGGAATTTAATTTTACAATTGTTCACATTCCCGGTACGCAAAATATTGTAGCAGACGCACTATCCCGTTCTCTCAACAACAATCAGCAAGACATCGCAACCAACTTCTGCAAAGCAAATTTCAGCGTCATGTATGTTCAACAAGTTGCATTTGAAAATTTCATTTCGTCGTCATTACGAGACATAGCGCAAGAGCAGAGTAAAGACGTGTGGAAAGAAATTAAACACCTTTGGCAAGATAGGAATAATGTTACCATTAGAAACCATACACTGTACGGAATAATATTCTGTTTCGCCGCTCTCACCCTGACAGCAACAATTGGTTATTTTGTATTCCTGACGAGCTTGTTAACAAATTAATTTGGTATAGTCATTTAAGTTACGCACATTATGGGGCCAGAAAATGTTTTCTTACACTGAGACAGAACTGTTATTTTGCCAACATGGAGAAGCGTATTCGACGAGTTTTAGCGTCATGTAAAATCTGCCAGAAAGCTAAGTCAGATACGACTTCACATATTCCTCCATTACATCCCATTGTACCTGTTAAATTGAGACACATGGCTGCTGTAGACATTTTTGGTCCGATTCCCAGAACTATTAGAGGTTTTTGCTACATCTTTGTCGCTGTTGAACTCACTTCAAAATTTGTTACCTTCACTCCGTTGCGCAAAGCTACTGCTGAAACAGTTTCGAAAGCATTTGTAAAACATTATCTATTCCATGTAGGGCATGTATTGAAAGTAATTTCCTACAATGGATCACAGTTTCGATCTGCCATATGGACACGTATGTTACGAGCTAGAAACATTTCTCCGATCTATATATCCAGATACCATGCTTCTTCGAACACTTGTGAACGACTAATGAAAGAAATTGGTAAACCATGTAGAATATACTACCATAAAAAGCACATTGATTGGGACACACACGTACTCTCATTCCAAGATATAATTAATTCCATACCAAATGAATCTACTATGCTATCTCCGACTGTTATACTGAAAAATGTTGAACCACCTAACCAAATTAAAGAATTAGTAACCTTTCCTACATCTCGTCGAGTACGACACCATGAAATAATTGACATTGCGCTGAACAACATCAAACGTGCCGCAGAGCGCCGGAGAAGACAGCAAAAACAGGTTTGTACACGCCGTGACTTTCACATTGGACATAAGATATTAGTACGCACACATTATTTATCTAACAGAAGAAAGAGTAGATGTAGTAAATTTGAGCTTCTATACGCAGGTCCATATCGAATTCGCAGCATTCTTCACTCCAATGTAGTACACGTCGAAACTCTGAGAACCAGAAAAGGTAAAGGCAATCACCATGCCTCCAATATTAAACCCTTTATTGAATGAACATACTTTATCATTTATCACACTGTAATGCGATTTTCTGATTTTTATATGACCAATGATGCAATTATATTTATATGAACACTTACTGATGATTATCGTATTTTTTCTTGGCAAGTGTCCGGCAAGGTAAGCTTAGCAGGTCACTTTTCTTGTCGTTACACATCAGACCGTGCACATTTTTCCAGATAAGCTTACATATTTTATGACTAATTATGCAATTCTATCTAGTGACATATTAATTTTATCAAATTCTTTCTCCATTAAAGTCTTCAACTCTCGCCTCTATCAACTACACAACATACAAGCTGAACAAAGAAAGGCATTTCTTGTCGTTACACATGAGTCCGTGCACATTTTCCATTCTTCATGTATTTATGATTGTTTTCCTGTTTTGTTAGTATGCACTATGAAATGTTTAAGATGTAACAAACACCAATAGACTTTGACATTTTGCCTTATGATATCTCAACATCGTGACAATTTTACATTTTTTTTGCTACTACATTATGATATTCTGTGTACATTTTTGCACCTGAACACTGTCTATGTTTTTGACATATTACGTTTTCTGTCATGCTATGATGTATGCTTAATTATATCACTAGAAACCAGTTTTTATTTAATGGGTATATGATTTAAATGCAAGACATTAATCATTGTTCATCATTTTCAGAAAGCAATAAAGTGTAAATGAAATAAATGAAACAAACCACAGTGGATTACTATGAAATGTGAATTTCACCTTCGGAATGAACGAAAGACGATGCAATACCTCGTCACGAAGAGTAAATGGATCAGAATTAACAAGCATTAACAAGAATATACTATCCACATCGTATGATAGAGGTCTTAACTAATTTTTCCTTTCAGAATACGAGGCGACTGATGCGGGCTGTCAGACAGAACTACACATCTTAGTTTTAGTGATGAAATATGCTAGAAATAAGAAACTCTATACTATGAATAGCCGTATGAAGTAAATGGTAATTTGAATAATGAATAGTGCAGTGTCTTTTTTTCAGATGATAATGAATGATGATGAATAGTGATGAAGAATATGGTACTATGAATAATGAAGTTTTTCTTTGCAGGTGATGATAGTAATGAAGTTATGCTAATATGAATAATGAAGTTTTTCTTTGCAGGTGATGATAGTGATGAATTTTATATGGCCACTTAACGCACCACTTTTAAGTTTTTCTTTGCAGATGAGAATAATGACGAAGTTTATATATTTACTGTTAGTTAAGAAATGCTATGTAGTTATTTAAGTATTTGTTGCAGTATGTCTTATGTCGCATGGTATAATGACTTAATGTTTTGGAAAGGACAGCTAGAGTACATACATGTTGAGTACACGTTTCATTACCTGTTAATTCGAAGTTCACTACTTTTGAGCATAATATGCGTTTCTTCTTTCAGCTTAATAATCCATTTTGAAATTTTTCTAGGAGAAGTTATTCATGAAATTAATGTGCTATAAGCAATCGGTCATTAAACCTGTTCTAGTACTTGCATTTTTTACCCATTTGTGTGTGTCATTCATGAATGTGATCACATATACTCTACTTGTTTCATAACCTTGCTACAGCTGACTCATGACGAATGACGTTACCTATCCTCATTTGCAGCAATAAATCAAGAGCAAATATTGTTATGTCCCAGCAATTAATTATCGATCCCAACGCAATGCATTGCTAGCACAAAAAAATGTATTACCAGTGCCAAATAATGCCACCAGTTTCAGAGAGTTCTGAGTATTACTGAATGATGTTTTCTAATCACAGACCTTGAGTAACAGTTACAGTGTGTTACATTTTAAATATGTCATGTGTCACTTGAATGATGAGTTCTGAGTAATAGTTAATGATATTTTGTAATAATGCATACATGCTATGCCAATAATTTCTGCAAATAATATTTTTTGTTATACTCTATAAATGCTATGCTAATAATTAACTCTCATTTTGAATGATGACTTCTGATGATTTGAGTCCCAATAATTATTTTAAATATGTCGAATGTCACTTGAATGATGAAAAATGTTTTGTAATATTCAATACTTGCTATATGTTTAGTAACTGGCCAATGAATGCCACTGTTTCTTATATTTTAAATTTGTATTATGTCACTTACATGCTATTATATATGAATACCAGTAGATTGATGCTACACTCATTAGCTCCCGTTTGAATGATGACTTCTGATGATTTGTAACTGGCCAATGAGTGCCAATAATTATTTTAAATTGTCGTATGTCACTTGAATGATGAAAAATGTTTTGTAATATTCAATACTTGCTATATTTTTAGTAACTGGCCAATGAATGCCACTGTTTCTTATATTTGTATTATGTCACTTACATACTATATATATGAATACTAGTAGCTTGATGCTACACTCATTAGCTCCTGTTTTGAAGGATGACTTCTGATGGTTTGTAACTGGCCAGTGAGTGCCAATGTTCACTATAATCAGATGACTTATGAACATTATTCTGTAATACTTCATACATAGCACAGAAATGTTCAGTAACTAGGCGATGAGTGCCACCAATTACTCAAATCAGTTGATAGACTAGTGTAATTCTCAATGATGACTGGCATAAGACTTAATGTCCTTCACCTTCTGACCTAATTGCCACAAATTACTGCAATATCCGTTTGTCCTGTCTATCCTCATGATCATGGAGCACAATATTTGGTTTTTGCACTAATTCTACGTTGGTGTACCTTACAAGAACGTGGTGTTGACACGATATGCTGTCCATCACCTTGAACGATGGAGATGTTATTATGGTCCCACTGTTTGGTGTACCTAATTTATTACCAACATGATAACATTGAATATTAATACGACATTTCAGTGTCTTGGCTACACTGATAAATACTTCAGATTGTCTCACTTGGTGTTGTGCTTCTGTAAAAAGATATGGACTTTCAGTGCACCTACGTGCAACCTACTGTGCTACAACCATGATGCAATCCTTCCCTTTCCTATCCTAGTTCTTGTAAAATGGTAAAAAAAATTTTTAAAAAATATACATTGCATGTGCACTTTATGTCATTTGTTAATACGTTTTGTACTCATTGTGTATACATTTTGTCATTGCTTGATATGTTCTGTACTACAGTGCGTGTGCACTTTATGTCATTTGTTAATATGATTTGTACTTATTGCGTATACATTTTGTCATTGCTTGATATGTTCTGTATTACAGTGTGTGTGCACTTGTGTCATTTGTTAATATGTTTTGTACTCATTGCGTATACATTTTGTCATTGCTTGATATGTTCTGTATTACAGTGTGTGTGCACTTGTGTCATTTGTTAATATGTTTTGTACTCATTGCGTATACATTTTGTCATTGCTTGATATGTTCTGTACTCAGTACATGTGCACTATATTTCATTCCATGTTCTGCACTTATATGTATGTATATATTCTGTGACTGTAAACTTAGTTAATTAAGAAAAATTTGTCGCTCATGGCAAGTCCAATTGACTCACCATCGCTGCCAAATTTTTGCCCCCCCCACTGGAGGGTTATGTAAGAGGTATGCGCTGCCTGCGATATGCAAGGTATAAGAGAATCGCTGACCAGAGAGCAGTGTCGACTGAGTATGAACTGTGTAGCTGTAGCAGTAAGTTGTTGCTAGTCGCTAGTCTGCTCTGGTCTGGTGTATCGTGTTGGCTGGACAGGTTGCGGTGCAGCGATGCCGGAGCCTCAGTATTATTGTATAAGGTAAAAAGCAGTCTCGTGCATATCTAGTAATGTATCTGAACAGTCATCCAAATGTTTAAAATAAATGTCCTAATAATAATTTTTGTAATAAATAGTAATTTTTAAAAAAAAGCATTCATTTCAAAAAAATCAGTTGCTTCCTTTCACAAATCAGAAATGTAATGGCTGGCATTGCACGGAGCTGTGCAGGATAAATGTTAAGTAAGAGCAGTTATATTCGCCGTTTTTATTGAGGTAAGAATTTTTGCTTTTTATTCAGAATAATCTCACAGGGCCACAACGCAACACTGCTGTCGTCCTAAAATTTACCAGGTTACTGAATTTATTTTTTTATTATGAGGTTTAAGAATTTTCCTGTTTCGCGCTTACATTAAATGAGAAAAGAATTTTGTGGGTACATTAAATGTGAATGCATTTCTGTACGGAGATTATAAATGGGAACCAATTTTGTTCTAAGGTTACACTAAATTAGAATCACATTCATTATTCATATTTAAATTCATTTAATTATTACGTGTGTGGAGGTTACACAGTCGTCTCATTGTTAGACGGTAACGTCTGAGAAAGACGTTGATCTAAGATGGAGGAAGAGAAGCCAATAATGGCTTGTCTGTTTTATGTTGGTCAAATATCCGAAAAGATCGACAGATTCCTATGGAAACTGGCGTCCAGTGTATTTAAATTCGTTCCACTAAGATAAAAGTTTTCTTCGTAAACACGGTGGTATAATAAGGGGATGTGACGCTACGGGCTCACCGTCTACATTGCTTTGAAGCCGATGCCGTCATGTTAGTAGACGCGAAAACATTAGCAGAATACTGTTTAAAACTGCTTATTGTTCCTAATTTCTGTCGCGTCTACGCAACACTTGTTTGAAATAATAAATATTACAGCGCTTTGGTGAACATTGCAATCTGAGGAAGGCACTGTCGGTTGTTTTCCTGGTCTTAAAGGCATATTTGATCCAGTAATACGAGGGCTATTCAGAAAGCAAGGAACGATAGATCGCGAAATGGAAACCACAGTGAAAATCAAAACTGTTTTATTTGCAACGTCTAGGTACACCCTCCAGCAACTTCTCTACACAGTTGCTGCTCAGTCTTAGAAATCTGTCATAGTGTTGTACCAAATTTTCAATTGCCTCGTTATAGAAGAGAGCTGCCAGTGCTTTTCGACAATTTTCTGCTTTGGACTGCAACTTGTTGTCTGAGTCAAAATAATGTCTTCATAGCCAGCGGATCATTTGAGCAGAGATGAACATCAGGGGTAGCCAATTACGGGATGTATTGTGGGTGATCAAAAACTTCCCACCGAAAACGCTGCAGGAGCATCTTCATTGTCGTGTAGAACGAACCGCACGACAGTTATGTTATGTAGATTGCATATCTTCAGGCGAAATCTTTCGCCAGGCTGTCATACTTGGCAGGAGACACTAATTTCTAGCGATATTTACGTTCTCACTGTGAGCTCAGAACTCCAAAGAGCGACATGATGCGTACTAAACACAGTGCCCAACACATCTGTGCAATGCTTCATCAGATTTTCACTGTATTTTCCATTTCGCGACCGATCGTTCCTTACTTTCAGAATAACTCTCGTACAATGTATTTGGGCTTCGTTACGCATTTCGAATAACAAAGAAGAGAAGTATGCCATGTGAAGAGTCTTCTTTCGTAATCCAGCATTTCCTTAATACGGAAAGAGGGAACTGATGTTAAATCTGTGTTCTCTTCCCGAAAATGAGGAGGACATATTTTGCTATGTCTGGACGATCTGCAGTATTTCTTTCTTATAGCATTCAACCAAAGCGCTTTTCGAGCTGTATTGATAGGAAATCTGAGGTCAAATTACAGAAATAAAACCACTAAAGAAAACATAACCAGAGAAAATAAATGCATGTTGTAACACTCCGATTTTATGTATCCCACTCGATCGGGATCAGATAGCAGCCCAAATATATATTAATTAATGTGACCGTGTACCTAATGGGGCTGGCAATCAAATATGACTGCTACGGAGTTGTTACATTCAATTTTTGTCCTTCTCAAATGCTGTAATAACGAAATGTCTGGTGACAAGAAGAACGCCAACACAGCTTCAGTAATCAAGACCTATATTCGTCTCAAAAACACAAGAAAAAGGAGACAGCCACTGCCTTCGTCATACATATTTAATTACGGCTAATCTCAGCACAGGCCTCTTCGTTATTCATTATTGTCACACGCAAATTCAATCACTGTAATCCAACACTGCCATCCAACACTGCAATCCAAATAATGCCGGCGCGGTAGACGAGAAACCAAATAAATATCGTCACCAAAAATATCACTGATCACTCTCGTAATTAAACTTCTTCACTTTCCCGTATTTTTCTAACACAAAGGGGTTAAACCGCGGCGATGGCCACTCCCTTTGTCGGTAAGCCTTGTATCATAGCAACCGGCCTCCGCACGGCTCGGCCCGCCACCCGGAACTGCCTCAACTCTACACTTGCTCTCGTAACCCGACACTATCGATTGTTTGCCCTGTCGACCTGTGCCGAGTGCAAACTTACAGTAAGGGCCTACGGACCCCTTACATCCCCGCCCTCGAAAACTTCTTTGGAGCCACAGGCGTAAAAGAATCGGCAAGGGAATTAAACATTCCTACATTTGAACAAAACACACAGTGTAAATAATTAATGAAATTACAATTCACCAAAATAATCCCTCGACTCCGGTAGTGGGCTGCCTCCACAATAATTTCTACAAAAGGTTATTACATCTCATAAACATGGCATTGTCCAAATTAAAATTTTTATATCAACCAGCAATAGTCCTCTATAGTCAAATATTGAATGAAACACACAACATACAATCAAAAATTATTACTTGAACACATGACATATGAATTACTATACTACAAATTAGTTGTCAAGGTTTTATACCCATTCTCAGGTAATCGTCGATATGAAATATGCAGTTCTAGTTATAATACATCAGAAAATATAATGCAAATAAACCTTTTCCTTTTTCAAATGTCCGTTTAACAACTAAATGTCCTAAATATATCTTACTAGGTTTATTCGGGTCCTTGTAGCTCTCACTCTTAACCGGACCTCACCTGGAGTGTCATTCAGTTTTTCGGTCTCTCCACCTCTTCCTCTATAATCAGACGAATGATTAAAATGATTCCTTGGGTCATTACTTCCCTCTCGGTTTTGATCATTAGCTTGATTGTGTTCTTGTGATCGAACAGATTCCAACTGTTCCAGTATCTCCATCAAGGCCTCCCTATCTTTAATCAGGCTCCCGGATACAGTTTCTTGCATTCTCCGGCCCATTCTTCTTTTTATCGCTGATATCATTACGTCATCACTCAGGGGTTGTTCCAAGGTCTCGTTCAATTCCCACAATTGTTCGGCAAACTCTCTCAACGTTCCTCTCCATGTACTAAGTGACTTGCGGTGGAGTAGGTCCTCAATTGCTGCACACTGATGACTTTTGGACCAGTATTTCTTCAAGAATTCCTCTTCAAACTGATCATAACTAGTAGTCCCTTCTTTCTTCCTGACTCCCCAAGTGAAGGCCTCACCTTCCATTCTATCTATTGCAAATTGAATCTTGTCTGAGTCTTTAAGATGTGCTGGGAAAACTCCTTTTAACCATTTCATAAATATCATTGGGTGCAGCCCTCCTTTCGGTCTAAATTTCTGCCCTGTATTATTTTGGACGTACCGATTATCACTGCTCATCGAGGTAACGACTCTACCTCCCCAATGGTTACAGTGGCATTGCTAATTCGTTTATCAATTTCTTCTGTCTTGCTCTCCAATTGCTGCACTCCCTGTTGTAATTGCCTGACCTCCATTGCAACCCTCTCGTTATCCTCTTCTCGTTGCACGGCTATAGCATTTCTCAGATTGACAGCCAGTTGGTTTTGCCTATCTCCTGTCCCCTTAACTGCATCATTGCATTTTTTCTGCATCTGCGTCACCTCGGCGATTCGATGATTGCAATTTGTTTCCACTTCGTTGATTCTTTCTCCCAATTCGGCTTTCGTTTCTTCAATATTGTTAACTTTCCTCCCATCTTCTCCACGTCTCCCTGGGCTTGGTCTATGCTCCTCTGTAGCTTCCTCTCTCTCGTCGATGTCCATCTTCATTCGTTCTTGTAACTCCTGCATTTCCTTCTTCAGATTACATACCATGTTCATTTGCGATGTTTTGATCTCTTGTAAACCTTTCTCTAATGATTCTCGGAATCTTCTTCCCTCTTCTCTAGTTTCTTGTGAATCTTCCTTTAGTGATTTTATTGTTTCTTGTAAACCCCTCTCTAATGATTCTCTGAGACCTTTCTCTAATGATTCTCGGGATATTCTTCCCTCTTCCCTAGTTTCTTGTAAATCTTTCCTTAATGATGCGTTAGTCTCCTTTATCAAGTCTACCAACATCGACCACTTATCTGCATCCTCTGAAACTGACTTATTTCTCATCGTTTGTCCCGGTGTCTTGGGATAACTGGTTGAATGTGCTAATGGGCTATCTAATGACACTCCATAATCACTGATTCCCGAATCCTCTCTGTCTTCCTGTCCTATCCATTTCCTTTCAACTACTGCCTCACAAACCTGCTTATCTTCAGTAGACATGTTTGGTTTATTTTTAATGCACAGGCAAGTAATACAAAATAACCTCTAGTAACCCAAAACACTCCTAATTACTATGAAACTAATCAAACAGTACCTGCAGTATTGTCAGTTAATCCAAAATTGATACAATACATATGAATACCGAACATAACAACTCTCAAAACCTAATAACTTCAAATATCAAGGGCCTACGGACCCCTTACAATGTGTACAATAGAAAATACTGTTTGAACGTGTCCACTTATGAATGTGATTCCTTTACACTTTAGACCACTGGTGGACAACCGGCGACCTGCGGGGCCTCAACCAGCCAGCTATTGGTTCCAATCCGGCCTGTGGAAGAAATTCCGGATGAACTTCAATGAAAGTTTTGAGGGCTAATTTGTTGGCACATCGAGACAAGGGTGCTCTCGTTTCGATGCTTTATTAACATTAAATTCACGGACACTACTACAGTTTTGGCATTATGCTCTGGGAGCGTTGCTGTCGCGTCATGACAATGCGGTCCGCGAAGTTAACTAAGTACGTGAATCAAGCCCGCGACTCACCTAAGGTTTCCCAAGCCTGCTTTAAAATATAATCATAATGACTAGTATACATGTAAGTGACGCAAGCTGGCATTTCGTACCGAAACACTTCCACCAGAAACTAATGTTTGGGGCTGCTAACGCGGCGGATGTCGTAAGTCTGTGAAGTCATGGCAACACCTCGTATTATACTGATCTGGAATTCAAAATTAAATACCTGGCAGAGGATTCATCGAATCACCTTTAAGCTGCTTCTGTACCGCTCCTCTTCGAACAGCGTGCGGGAAAAACAAACACTTAAATCTTTCCATTTGAGCTCTTAATTCTCTCACTTTATTACAACGGTAATATCTCCCTTTGTAGATGGGTGTCAACCGCTCTGAGGAGAAAGCTGGTGATTGAATTTCATGAGAAGGTCTTGCCGCAGTGAAAAACACCTTTGTTTTAATGGCTGCCACAACAATTCGTGCATCATATCCCTGGCATTCTTTCCCCTAGTTCGCGATAATACAAACGAGCTGCCCTTCTCTGAACTTTTTCGATGTCCTCCGTCAACCCTATCTGATGCGAATCCCTCATCGCATGAGAATAGTCCAGCAGAGGGCGGAGAATTGTAATGTAAGCAGTCTCTTTAGTCCGTTACATTTTATAACTGTTCTGCCAATAAATTTCGTCTTTGGTTTGCTTCATCCATAACATTACCTACGTGATCGTTCCAATTTAAGATGTTCCTTATTTTAACCCCTAAGTAATTAGTTGATTTTGCAACCTTTAGATTCGTGTGATTTATTGAGTAACTGAAATTAGCGGACTCTATTTAGCGCTCGTGTGGATGACTTCACTCTTATCATTGTTCAGATTCAGTTGCCACTTTTCCTGCGATGAAGATGTCTAAATCATTTTGCATTTCGTTTTGATCATCTGATGACATTGCATGATTGTAAATGACAGAATCGTTTGCGAACAATCCAAGAGGACTACTCAGATTGTCTCCTAAATAGTTTACGATGAGGAGCTACAGAGGGCCTATATAACACTTCTTTGGGGAACGCCAGATATTAGTTCTATTTTACTCGATGACTTTCCGTCAGTTTTTACGAACTGTGACATTTCTGACAGGAAATCATGAATCCAGTCACACAACTGAGACGACGCTCCATAGGCAAACAATTTAATTATAAGTAGCTTGTGAAGATCAGTGTCAAAAGCCTTTCGGAAATTTAAAAATATGGAAGCAGTTTGACGTCCCCTGTCGATAGCATTCATTACTTCATGAGTTTTACTAGAACCATATTTTCTATATCCGTATTGACTATGTGTCAATAAATCGTTTTCTTCCAGGTAATTGACAAGGTTCGAGCGCCGTGCATGATCCCAAATTCTACTGCAAATCGACGTTACTGATATGCATCTGTAATTCAGTAGACGAGTCCTATTTCCTTTTTTGGATATTGGTATGACTTACGCAACTTTCCAGTCTCTGAATACGGATCTGGCTCTGAGGACTATGGGACTTAACATCTATGGTCATCAGTCCCCTAGAACTTAGAACTACTTAAACCTAACTAACCTAAGGACATCACACAACACCCAGTCATCACGAGGCAGAGAAAATCCCTGACCCCGCCGGGAATCGAACCCGGGAACCCGGGCGTGGGAAGCGAGAACGCTACCGCACGACCACGAGCTGCGGACTAATACGGATCTTTCTACGATCGAGCGGCTATATATGACTGCTAAGTGTGGAGCTATTGTATCAGTATATTGTACAAGGGACCTGACTGGTATAAAATATGGAGTGGAAGCCTTGCCTTTCTTAAGTATTTGAAGGTGCTTCGCTACACCAAGGATATTTACTTCTAAGTTACTCATGTTGGCAGTTGTTCCTGACTCGAATTCTAGAATATTTACTTCGTCTTCTTTTGTGAAGGATTTTCAGAAAACCGTGTTTAGTAACTGTGCTTCAGCGGCGCTGACATCAATAACATCACCTTTGTTATCGCGCAGTGAAGATATTTATTGCGTCTTGCCGTGGGTGTACTTTACATGGTCCAGAATGTCTTTGGGTTTTCTGTCATATTTCAAGACAGAGTTTCGTTGTGAAAACCATTAAAGGCAGGTCGCACTGATGTTCGCGCTAAATTTCGAGTTTCTGTAAAACTTCACCAATCTTGAGGGTTTTGCGTTCTTTTAAATTTGGGATGGTTTTTCCGTTGCTTCTTCAACAGTGTTCTGACCTGTTTTGTGCTCCGTGGCCGATCAATACAATTTCTTGTTAATTTGTTTTTTATATATCTCTCCTTTAAATTTAAATCATATCTGATATACGTTTACATAGTCTAATTCGAAGCACTGTAGACTCTCTCTTAGGAATGCGGCAAGGGAATTTTTGTCTGCTTTTTTAAATATATGTATTTCGCGTTTATTTTTGGTGGGTTTGGATGTTATGGTATTCAGACTAGTGACAAGAACCTTGTGCTCACTAATCCCTGTATCTGTCATGATGCTCCTTATTTGGTCAGGATTATTTGTTGGTAAGTGGTCAAGCATGTTTTCGCAACCATTTACATTACTAGTGGGCTCTTGAACTAGTTGTTCAAAATAATTTTCTGAGAAGGAATTCAGTAGGTTTTCGGACGACGTTTTATGCCTACCACCAACTATAAACGTGTATTTTCACCAACGTATCGAGGGTAGATTCGAGTCATCACCAACTATAATGGATAGTTACGACTAGATATTTTACGGCAGACGCTGTCTCCAGCTGTTTGTCATCAGTAGCTCTACAGTACTGGATTTATTTTCCTATGTATGCGCAGTATGTTTACGTTCAGAGTTAAATGCCAGAGCCTGTACCAACCATCAGTTCTCTGCAGGTCGTTCTTACTATATATATTCTGGCGTTGCTACTTTGGTATAGACAACTGCATCATCTGCGAATAGCCTAAAAGAGCATCCGAGCCATTCTACTAGATCAATTACATGTATTGAAACGGAACTGGTTGTCACGTTCCCTTATTCAGCGTACGTTTTAGCAAAAATTGAAATATTTAGGAAAATACTCTTACGCACTGACCGAGTTTGTTTTTAGTGTCTGGCTGAGCGGTTCTAGGCGGTTCAGTCTGGAACCGAGCGACCGCTACGATCGCAGGTTAGAATCCTGCCTCGGGCATGGATGTGTGTGATGTCCTTAGGTTAGTTAGGTTTAAGTAGTTCTAAGTTCTAGGGGCCTGATGACCTCGGATGTTAAGTCCCATATTGCTGAGAGCCATTTTTGTAGTGTCTTTGCTGAACTTGTTCTGGGCGACCTATAGTAACTGATTCTGATAAGCATGGGTTTAGGTATAATTGTGTGCCTGCATAAAATTCAATTGAAGCCAGTTCAGCGCTCTCCTCTCCCTTTGGATAATTACGTGCGAAAGTGAATCATGTTAACTAGAGATACCAGTTGTGAATATGTATTTTCCAACAGACACACGGCTAGTTATTGAAATGCCATCGGTATTGAAAAAAATATCAATTAACTTATACCCTTGACTGATTATTTCCCCCCTTCATCAAAAAGAATAGGTAAAAGTCAGTACCACAGTTGAATGCTGGGTCATAAAAGTAAATAATGGCTCTATGCTCCCTCTTAAACCCTGCACAGGTGTCTTCTGTAGTGGTTAAAGAAAAAGAGTTATCCTTTGCGCTAAAATTTTTACCGGTTGGTTAAACCTTCCCGCCAGAAATTATTAATTCCGGGCAATAACTCGCAGGGCCTGTAATTTCGTGGACCACACGAATTTGTTAAGCCGTTAGTACAGAAGGTAGTTTCCATGAGCTGCAGGACGTGACGAGCAACGGTAATGTTCCTACCAGTTCGACTTTTAACTTTAACTATACTACAGCTAGTAGGAAGGTTACGTTCCAATATTGTAAACAGCAACGGTTCTATCACACTTCCTGTGTTACTCTGGATATTACCAAAACATATGTGGATTTTGTTCCGTTGTTACTGACGTCTGGTTTCAACAGCTTTCTGTTCCCAATATGATCTGTGCATTATAGCCTTCAGTAAGCGACACTAATTCTGGGACCTTTCCTTGGATGCTCCTGCAGTTTCCTAAAATCGTATTAATCTTTTCTTTCTCTGATCTGCGAGGACCAAGATCCTCTGAGGTCACTGTGGCTGATGTAACAGGCAAATCGTCTTTGACCCCGAGGGAGGGGTTGTCTAACCTAAAAAAGCCCCATGTGCACGCCACACGTACTCTGCTACCCTAGTAGCCACTTCCTGGGTGTAGTGCAAGCCTGACCTATTACGGGGAACCCTACAATTCTGCACCCGATTGCGGAGGTCGCATCCGATACCATCGGAGAGTCGTCTGAGCCTCTGGTTTAGACCTTCCACTCTGCTCCACACCGCGATCAGCCCTGGGTTCGATGCTACAAATAGGCAGCTTAGCCTGTGCCCGCGTGTTTTGATAGTTGCCTTCACCAAATCAGCCAGCCGCCGGAAGGAGCCGAGGATGGCCTCAGAACCCAAGCGGCAGGCGTCATTCGCGCCGACATGTGCCACTATATACAGGGTTATTACAAATGATTGAAGCGATTTCACAGCTCTACAATAACTTTATTATTTGAGATATTTTCACAATGCTTTGCACACACATACAAAAACTCAAAAAGTTTTTTTAGGCATTCACAAATGTTTGATATGTGCCCCTTTAGTGATTCGGCAGACATCAAGCCGATAATCAATTTCCTCCCACACTCGGCGCAGCATGTCCCCATCAATGAGTTCGAAAGCATCGTTGATGCGAGCTCGCAGTTCTGGCACGTTTCTTGGTAGAGGAGGTTTAAACACTGAATCTTTCACATAACCCCACAGAAAGAAATCGCATGGGGTTAAGTCGGGAGAGCGTGGAGGCCATGACATGAATTGCTGATCATGATCTCCACCACGACCGATCCGTCGGTTTTCCAATCTCCTGTTTAAGGAATGCCGAACATCATGATGGAAGTGCGGTGGAGCACCATCCTGTTGAAAGATGAAGTCGGCGCTGTCGGTCTCCAGTTGTGGCATGAGCCAATTTTCGAGCATGTCCAGATACACGTGTCCTGTAACGTTTTTTTCGCAGAAGAAACTTTAAACCGTGAGATTGCACAAAACACGTTAACTTTTGGTGAATTGCGAATTTGCTGCACGAATGCGTGAGGATTCTCTACCGCCCAGATTCGCACATTGTGTCTGTTCACTTCACCATTAAGAAAAAATGTTGCTTCATCACTGAAAACAAGTTTCGCACTGAACGCATCCTCTTCCATGAGCTGTTGCAACCGCGCCGAAAATTCAAAGCGTTTGACTTTGTCATCGGGTGTCAGGGCTTGTAGCAATTGTAAACGGTAAGGCTTCTGCTTTAGCCTTTTCCGTAAGATTTTCCAAACCGTCGGCTGTGGTACGTTTAGCTCACTGCTTGCTTTATTCGTCGACTTCAGCGGGCTACGCGTGAAACTTGCCCACACGCGTTCAACCGTTTCTTCGCTCACTGCAGGCCGACCCGTTGATTTCCCCTTACAGAGGCATCCAGAAGCTTTAAACTGCGCATACCATCGCCGAATGGAGTTAGCAGTTGGTGGATCTTTGTTGAACTTCGTCCTGAAGCGTCGTTGCACTGTTATGACTGACTGATGTGAGTGCATTTCAAGCACGACATACGCTTTCTCGGCTCCTGTCGCCATTTTGTCTCACTGCGCTCTCGAGCGCTCTGACGGCAGAAATCTGAAGTGCGGCTTCAGCCGAACAAAACTTTATGAGTTTTTCTACGTATCTGTAGTGTGTCGTGACCATATGTCAATGAATGGAGCTACAGTGAATTTATGAAATCGCTTCAATCATTTGTAATAGCCCTGTACAGCCGGTAGCACCCAGTGCTCTCGATAGCCGCCGGCAGGGCCTCCTCCACATCACGGATGAGACCTCCCGGCAAACATACCGAACGCACACTGGAATTCTTTCCCGTCTTGCCTGCTATCTCCCTGAGGGGCTCCTTCACCCGCCTAACATTGGAGTTCTCAATGACAAGCATACCCACCCTCTGTACTTGTCCAGACTGGACAGGAAAATCGACCGGTGGCCCAACAGGAGAGGCACCCCTGCTGGTTCAGAGTTATCAACAACACTGGGTAGCACCTCGTACCTGTTGCCTAGACGTAGGGAGCCAGCCGCACGGCCTGCTCCCTCTTTCACCTTCCGCCCAGTTACACGCGAACCACCCACTGTCTGCCATCCACTATGGAGTGAGGGCGGACCGGTCAGATATTGCGTATCAAAAGCCGCAGCGACGTCCTGGTCACCAAGGGATTCCCGTGGCACCAAACGTGTCACAGGTCTCGTTATTGGCGCCCCGACGTCACCGCAACTTTGAGCGTTAGCTAGAAGCTCGTCGACGGTAGCCAATGCAGCTTCTAGCTGTCTACGGACAGCAGTCAACTCTCCTTGTGTCGGCTCAGAAAAAGCCCTAGCCATATCGTACTGTGAATAAAATAGATATAACGTCTCAAATGGCACTACTGAGTTTTAAATGTATACCAAGTATAGCACAGGAGAATAGAATAACACTAAAAATTGCTGTGCACATTTCTCACTGTACTCTGAGACTGCAAGCTATTAAACAGAAATAAATTTCTCTACTGAAGTTGATATATTTGCAGATACCTTTTATTAGAAACCCTGTTTACCGAAACGTTACTACTACTACAACTACGTGATCAGGCCCAGTGGACCGCACGCATCTACAAGTTTCCTCCTCCACTGTATTCTGTCCATTGCTGCTATCCGCCATTCGTCCACATCTATTGACATTTGTTTTAAACCTTCATGGAGTCCATCCCTCCGACGCTTCTTGGGTCTCCCTGGCGGTCTCTTTGCTGTAGGTGTGAAATCCAGGAGCTTCCTAGGCCATCTGTGATCCTCCATCCGGGCCACATGACCAGCCCACTGCATTCGTTTGGCTTTGACAGCTCCTGCTATGTTGGGCTGCTGGTATAGTTCTTCAAGCTCTTGGTTGTATCTGATCCTCCATTCCCCTGTATCTGCATCCAGAACCGGACCGAAGATCTTCCGAAGCACTTTTCTCTCAAAGACAAGGAGCTTATGGAAGTCCTGTTTCCGGATACTCCATGTCTCGCAGCCATATAGAACAACAGGCTGGATCAGGGTTTTGTATAGTCGAATCTTGAACTGTCTGGAGAGAGATTTGGACCGAAGCAGTTGTGCTAGGCTGTGGTAAGATCGGTTTCCTGCTTGTATTCTGGCATTGATCTCTGCTTCACATGACGAGTTCTCAGTGAAAAGTGCCCCTAGGTATTTGAATTCTTGCACTCTCTTGTAGGAATGGTCCCCAACCTGCAGTGATTGTAGATGATCAGCAGTGTGACAATGACCACGCGTCATAACGAGGTACTCTGTCTTAGCTTCGTTTATGTTTAGCCCAAATTTGCTGGCAGCCTCCTTTAGTGCTTTGGTCATTTGCTCCAACTCCTCTTCCGATCTAGAGAGTAAACAGATGTCGTCTGCATAGGCTAAGTATGCCAGTCTCTTTCCTTCGATTTCAATCCCTTCGTTCTCTTGGAAGGTCTCGCGTATGATCTTCTCGAGGGCAAAGTTACTGCACGTGATAAATATTCGAACTAGAATGCACTGATCTAAACTGTATGCTAAATCTAAGGGCGGTCCGATGGGGAGTTTCCCTTGTGAGTATCTATGGCCGAACGATCTCTTTTTGTCTGGCGTGGCGGCAATTATGTTTATGGGGCATTGCCTTGAGTTGTGATTAAAAATCAGAGAACTGCATTAGGTAACTGAAAATGGTCACTTCCATATAAATTAAACGGTTTAAGCGACTGATGACAGTGAGCTGATTAACGTTACATCAATATTTACTTCATCTGCAGGCTATTAGTTATAGCTGGTAGTAATAGTACATTTTTAGGTTGTTCAGTACCAACAATTGGACATGTCACAAGTAAGCCATTAATGCTTATTTTCCCCTGGGCAGCAGGTCAGATGTTATGGGTGGACGCTTTGACACAAAACTGTTATTCTATATAGACAGGCGTAGTGCACCTAGTGGTACGATTATAGCCATACAGAAAACATCAAATAGTAAACTGTGTGATGTACTTGTTTGAAGACCGTTCAGATGCAGAGAAAAAACAACTAACACAGTAAAGTGGGTCCATACTAAAGTACTAATGATCACGCTCTCTGCACTTACACCCCTGACACCCAGTACAGCAGAAGAGAAGAGGTAAGAGATGAAGTGTGTGAGTGACCTAAAGTCACGGAAAGGCTTGTCACATATGAAGATGTGCCATATATGGCACCTTAATGTTGCGTCAACATGCACGGAATGGTGAGTGTGTAGACGCGGCATCTTACAAGGGAACATCCCCATCGCACCCCCCTCAGATTTAGTTATAGGTTGGAACAGTGGATAGGCCTTGAAAAACTGAACACAGATCAATCGAGAAAACAGGAAGAAGCTGTGTGGAACTACGAAAAAAATAAGCAAAATATACAAACTGAGTAGTCCTTGCGCAACATAGGCAACAACTAGGAGATTGAGAATTCAGGAGCACCGTTGTCCCGTGGTTAGCGTGAGCAGCTGCGGAAGGAGAGGTCCTTGGTTCAAGTCGTCCCTCGAGTGAAAAATTTTCTGTCTTTATTTTCTCAAAGGTATGATCTGTCCGTTCGTTCATTGACATCTCTGTTCACTGTAATAAGTTTAGTGTCTGTGTTTTGAGACCGTACCGCGAAACCGTGCGATTAGTAGACGAATGGACGTGCCTCTCCAATGGGAACCGAAAACAATTGATCGCAAGGTCATAGGTCAACCGATTCCTCCACAGGAAAATACGTCTGATATATTCCATACGATACTGGTGATTGCATGTGCGTCACATGACACTAATATGTTGTCGACCCACCTAACTTGTACACTTGGCGAATGGGTAAAAAGATTCTTCTATCTTGCCCGATTTAGGTTTTCTTGTGGATGTGATTATCACTCCCAAAAAAGTGATCGCATCGGACGGACAGACGGACTGATAAAAATTGTCTGAAAACAAAAATTTAAAATTTTCACTCGAGGGAATACTTGAACCAAGGACCTCTCGTTCCGCAGCTGCTCACGCTAACCACAGGACCACGGCACTGCTGACCGCACATGACCCTTGTAGTTGCAAAAAAAATGGCTCTGAGCACTATGGGACTCAACTGCTGTGGTCATCAGTCCCCTAGAACTTAGAACTACTTAAACCTAACTAACCTAAGGACATCACACACATCCATGCCCGAGGCAGGATTCGAACCTGCGACCGTAGCAGTCGCACGGTTCCGGACTGCGCGCCTAGAACCGCGAGACCACCGCGGCCGGCCTTGTAGTTGCATATCATGAACATGGACTACTCAGTTTGTCTATTTTGCTTATTTTTTCATAGTTCCACACAACTTCTTCCTGTTTTCTCGATTGATCTGTGTTCAGTTTTTCAAGGCCTATCCACTCTGCCAACTTATAACTAAATCTGAGGGGGGTGCGATGGGGAGGTTCCCTTGTTAGTAGTGTGTTATACACACATGCGTGATGGTCATGGCAGCATGTAGCGGGTCAGGATTCTAGAGTGGACGTTAAATATCGCAGAGACAATATTTCCAAACCTCTATACCGCTGCACAAGACTGCCAGAAGTGTTTGACGAACAGACGGCACGTCGCCTTCGCACAGTCATATGGTCCGATCGACGTTCTGCTGTGAGCCAGACCACCACCAGTTTGAATTTGGGACGTCACCAGCTTCTTTCTGCACGGACAGTACCGAGATAGCTGCACTATGTGGTCTTTAGCATCCAGCGACAGACATCACGCCCACTTGCTTCCTCATGACTTTTGTTCATTAGGTGTACTACTAAAAGAAGATACTAGTAAGATTTCCCTCCTTTTTTGAGTATTTAAATGACTTTATTAATATCTCATGGTCTACGTTAGCTTCTTTCATTCATAGACATAATAACAAATCAAACATAAATCAGTACAGATAAAATTACTTGATCGGACATTATTCTTTTCTGTAGTCACACGATCTGAATAGCACAAAGTCATTTAAAAAGAAATACACCCTTCGTACTGCGAGCTTTTCTAAAATACTCTTCACCGTGAAACAGACATATTCTTCTTACTACATCTGTCAGCGTCACCATCTGTGTGCTTGCAGGTGTAACGCAGTCCCTGCTGTATGTGTAAGGAAATATGGCATCTTTTGAGTCTTCCGCAGCAGCTTGGCTGATTGAAATGTTGTTGGTTTGCAAACCGCGTCGATTGAGATAAGATTCTAGAGCTTTGGATAGCCACGTCGGCTTGCATCTTAGGAGGCGTTCTCCAGAGGTATAGGTTGAAACTGGTGTTCTGCACCACAGCGGAGTTCCACGGATATTACACCTCTTGGTAGTACACTGCTGAATGTATACAGTATTCTCTGCGAAAGGGACAGTATTTGCGCTGTTCAAACGACCCGCACAGACGAGTTTACCAGTGCAGGACATTGCTTAGAGAATGGCCACAGAATGGCGTTTGAGTGAGCGAGACCTTATCTCACGCATATTTTGATTCTGTTATAAATGAAGCAGCTGAGGTTCGATTACTGTGAAGTAAATTCGAAGAAGAACAGAGGTAAATCATTAGTAGGGCATGGGGCGACCTTTCGACAGAGAACGAAAACAAAGGGAAATGCTTAACTGGTAAAGCTCGGCGGGAGCGCAGGCCCCAAATATGGTGTCGACACCTGGCAGTTGCTGACGTCATCGCAACCGTGGCTCTCTGCTTAACACGCCATCTTGGTCAAGCGTTAATTCGGCACGGGTCTGGAACGTTTTGGACGTTGCTGTCTCGCTTATGTAAGCAGACACCTTCCTTGTTCCGGCAGTCAAAAGTTTTTAACTGCTGAGGAAGATTGTAAGATGACCGTCTCCTGAGACACGTCAGATGCAATCTCACGTTCTCATTAACACATAAATGATCAATTTTTAATAAGCAAATTAATATCTGAATTTGCGTTGAATGTGTAAATTAATATACATGAATTGGGTCCTGGGCTTAGATCCTCCCTTATTTAATTTCTTTAATGTAAAAGTAGCATGATAAACGTTAATTGGTCAGAAAAGTAATGAGCTCGTCGTACTACCACAAGAGAAACACATGTTGCTCCTGTGAACCCTCGTGCTGTGTTGACGTGATCAGTGTGTGACACGCAGGTGGAGACCATGTGGTAAAGGGAATGCTAGCGGTTGTTTCGAACGTTGCAGTCTGGAGGAAAGGTAAGGCAGCTACAGTCAGTCGGGAGCAGCGACTGGAACGAGGATGATGCAGGAATGACTGAATTTAAGGAATGTGAAATCATGGCACAAGAAACGCGCGAGTATTACGACTGAATTGAAGCGAAAGTAGTGCGTTGGTTTCAGTGACCGCCGAAGTGTGTACTGTGATTGACAAAGATGGTGCAATCGCTACTACTTTTGTACAATAACAGTGGCTGATTACGATTCGTAACTTAAAAACGAATGGAATTTTGGGGTTCTTATTTAACGCGTTCACCTTCGGATAAATATCTTGACAAAAAATTTCAGTGACGCCATGATGACGGGAGCGAAGCACTCAACCAACATTCGATTGAGTGAGACGGGCAAAACTGAGCACATTATTCTCATGTCACGCAAACCCTCGCTTCTGGCATAGAGGACGTATCAAGACACACTTTATACATGAAGACATCGAGATTCAGTACTGAAGAACAGACATTGTATGTCCAGGAGTTACGACATATTCGCAATAATGCATCACAGGATCCAAGATATAATCCTTTTGTTATAAACCAAGTGATGGATCACAATAATTTTGTTAATTCTACTTGATTTCGGTCAACTATGACAATCTTCAGATCTGAATGAATCCAGTACGTTACATAATTTTTGTCATTGTTTTTGTAGATGGAACAGACACATTACTCAGCCGTACAAGCTTCATAATGTAATCTAATAGTATCCGTGGCCTCCAGAAAAATATTTGGCCTTTTGAAGAAGTTTGTATGGCTGATTAATGTAACTCTATCATCTATATACGCCATGACACGAATTATGTGACGCACCGTATTCACTCAGGTCTGAAGAAGGTCATGGCTGACTAAAAGTAATTTTGTGATAAATGACTGTATTTATAACAAAAAAAGTCTTGGCATGTTGTAGAACCTGTTATTAGCAATAAGCAAACAGATTACAGCAATGCACAGTCAGATTACAGCAAAATAAAGCCGTTGTGCAACAAGAGGGTTAAACGACAATTGCATGGCTATAAGCCATAAAATAGACATTTTTATACTACAGACAGTACTGTAGTTAATTTATTCTTGGCTTTCGCAGCCAGAATAAAACTAGCTTATTAATTCAGTAAAAATAGTAGTCGGCGTCTACTTGTTAGATGGTGGCGACTGCTGTCGGAAGCTCGACAATCTTATCTCAACTGGCGCATCTTAAAAACTGTGGATGTTTATTCCAGGTATGTAAGCGATAGATAATATACAGGGTATTCAGGTATATTACATTCATTAATGCTGCCACAGGAGAGAAGGGAGTGTTGGGCAAACAGAGAATTAATTTACACGAATGATTAAACTTAGCAGAACTGGCGTCGAACCATCGCCAGATACGTATAAAGTAAGTGGACAGTCCGTTGTTGTCCGCGAGTACCCACGGCTAGAGACTGAGTTCCCCGTGTGACACTCTGTGGCCGGAGAACAGGGTGATGGAACATCATAGCTCGACGGCGAAGTTTGCGACGAGCGGCAGGTGGTCGGAGGGGTGCCTGTGGCTGGGCAGAGGCCCCAGCAGCGCGGCGTGCCGGCGCGTGGGCAGGCTGTAGCGCGCCACCAGCTCGAGGCTGCCCGCGGCCGCGGCGGCGCTGTACAGGATGAAGTCGGGGCAGCAGGCGCGGCCGGCCGCCGGCAGGTGCGACACCTCGGCGCCGTCGCTGGCCGGCCGGCCGTGCCGGTACGCCGACCGCAGCAGCAGCTCGTGCCGCTGCTCGCGCACCGGCCGCACCAGCCGCGTCACCTGCACACACACACACACACACACACCACTGCAGTCCGAAACTAACTCGTAAAGAATTGGCCAGGTTCGAGTAGGACTCGCGCACTGAGGGTTCCGTACAAACGGTGAAAGGTATGTGCTGAGATTCGATCAGGATAGAGCCAGTGAAAAATCTCGATAGTTCCCAACCGCAAGGTTGGACGAGTAGTACATCTTCGAGTAGTAAGATCTTTGACAGCTAACAGCTAGGTGCACGCGGTAAAAATTTGAGTAGTGGTGAGGAGATGCTCAGAGACAGCAGACGTGTTTCGAGTCGGAGGAGGCAGCCGGGTCGTGACAGCATCAAAGTAAGAATTGGCGCTACGCACATAATAAGCTATATATTGAGCGAAACTCGGCACATACCTGGGGAAACTAGAAAGAATAATTAATAAAATAGGTTTTCTTTGGTTAAATAATTTCTAAAAGCTAGATAGAAATCCCATTCTTGATGCAATAAGCGTTTTGTGAAACTTTCTCATAAATCCATGCTATAGAAGATTTTTTTAGTTTTTCACATGTGCCTTAAAAGTTTGAACAGTAAATATTTTTTAGATAAAATTAGAGTTTCATCTGACACCTTATGTCGTTCCCCGCATCCTGTGCTTGCATTGAACCAAAAGGTACATTAAAGTAAAGTTCCCATGAGTAAAGCTAATAATTTCATTTATCAGAGTAAAATAATCTATATGCCATTGCACAGTTGGTAAATTATTCAGATCAGGACAGAATTTTTATTAAGTAACAAACAGGGCCAAAATGAGTAAAGTTATCTAGAATGACAATTTTATGCCATTGCACTACGACTGAGTTGAATATATGTTTTATTATCGGCTAAATGGGAAGGAGTGCATGAGCTAAGTCGACAAACGCAGTCAGATGCAGGTTGGTGACTTTCATTTATTTTTACCACTAAACTTTCATGCAGTCAGATGTGTATTTTGAGTATTAATTTTCCAACAATATTTTCATGCAGTCAGATAAAGTTCAGTTCAGTTAAATACGCAGTCAGATGCAAGTTTTATTAAACACCAAAGCAGTCGCATGCAGTTCAGTCTAGTTTAAATAGAGAATTTTTATTAACAACGCTTTCAACGGAAGTCCGGGAGAGTTAGGCCACTGTGTGAGACGGACCAGTGGCGTATTTCGCCAATGCGCCGCTGGAGAGCAGCACCCGCTACTTGCGGGTAGAGAGCTTGTATACAGACAGAGTGGCCATAGGTGAAGTTGTCCATGATTGGTTGATTAGTTTTGGCAGAAAAATGGCGCCAAACGTCTCTCGAGCCTCCTATGTTTGCCGTGCTTTTGAGATGAATTGAACTTCAGAGGACTTTTGGAAACGATTAAAAGGTATTTGAATTATTGAGAGACTTGTTATGCGCTGTGCATGCATGTTCGATTTAGTTGTATATCGTTTTTAGTACGTAATTAGCGTTTGCGATCTTAAATGCGAGTTGAAATAATGAAGCGTTTTGTGATGAAGTCGGTAGGCCTACATATTTGAAGTAAACACGTTAGTAATTGTACAGTATTGTGTTTGACATCTGTAATTCGTTCTGCAGACGTTCGTAAACGATGGCAGCTTGTGCTGCATTTGGTTGTTCCAATAGAGGCGAAGGTAGATTTCGCATGTTAGCATTTCCACGCAATGAAGAAAGACGAAAGCAGTGGGCAGTCGCAGTCAACAGGGCTGACATAAATCAAACAGGAGCCTTGTGGAAACCAACCAAGTACTCTTATCTATGCGAAGTAAGTCGTTTTTGCTTTTTACTACATATAAAACAACTTGCAATATACATAGTTAACTTTGAAAACAGACCTGTAAATTGGCTGTGTGAAAATTATTATAACACATTATTCTTATAAACAAAGGCATTTAAGGAATGATTTCGCCATATTGTCTTGTGCTTTTGATTCGGTGAGTGTGTACTCCACTACTGGCCATTCAGAAGTCCCGCCCGCAGTTTGGCACAAAAATGGCCGCCGTATAGTCCGGTTGCCCACTCTCTCCCTATACACGCTCTCTACTTGTGGGTAAACTCTTTTGTAAACAAACACGGTACAGAAGTGATGCTGTCATTCTTGTGTTAGGCCTGGAGAAAAATCACATTCTCTGTTCTCGTAAGGCCAAGAGTATTTCGTGTAGTTACGTAATTTTAATATTTAGGTGTAGTACGCATACTATTGATGCGATTTTTTAAAATTATTTATTTATTTTTAATGCGAGCTTAACAAGTGTGTAGGTATGAATCTAATCTACAACGACTACGCAGTTCTCTACATGCCGACAGAAGTCACGTTGATCCATCTGTCCCAGACAATCGCGAGAGATGAAGCACTTGTTTTAATGTGAGACAGCTGGAACACAAATTTAGCCTTAACGTACGTACGTAATCCCACTGTAGATGGGAGGCCGGCCGGGGTGGCCGAGCGGTTCTAGGCGCTACATTCTGGAATCGCGCGACCGCTACGGTCGCAGGTTCGAATCCTGCCTCGGGCATGGATGTGTGTGACGTCCTCAGGTTAGTTAGGTTTAAGTAGTTCTAAGTTCTAGGGGACTGATGACCTCAGCAGTTAAGTCCCGTAGTGCTCAGAGCCATTGGAACCATTTTTTGTAGATGGGAGCAGTCGCAGACTATACCTTGTAAGACGTATGCGTTGCTGGCGATGGGAGAGGCATGACAGAGTCTCTGACCAGAGAGTAGTATGTCGTTAGTTGTTGCTTGTCGCTAGTCTGCGCTTGCTTGCGCATGTCGACAGTAGTCTTGAGTAGTCTGCGTGAGTCGGCGCGTGCGTGCGCGTGTCGGCAGTCTGCTCGGGACTCTGGTCAGGACTCTGGAGGATGAGTATTGTTGTAGAAGGTAAAGAAGCAGCCTTGCGCATATCTAGTAATGTATATTAATTGTCATTTAATTTCTTTCAATAAAAATGCCACAATAATAATTGTTATAATATAAAGTAACTCTTTTAAAGATAAGCATTCATTTCAATTTAAAGAATATTTCCAATGCATGATCATTCCTTCCAAGAATAAAAAAAAATATACGCCAGCATTGCACGAAGCTGTGTCGAAAAATTTCTACATAAGAGCAGATATATTTGCAGTTTTTATTGAGGTAATAATTTTTGCTTTTTTATTCAGAATACAGGGCCGAAGGGCAGCGCTGCTGTCCTCATAAAATTTACCAGGTTATTATTTTTTTTATTATTTTGGTGTTTAGGAATTTTTCTGTTTCGAACTTAACATTAAATGAGAAAAGAATTTTGTGGGAACATTAAATGTGAATGCATTTCTGCACGGAGACTATAAATGGGAACTAATTTTGTTCACAGGTTACAATATTAATAACAAATTCATTTAATTATTATTTTTGTGGGGACGTTACACTTGGTTCGTGGTTTCCATATAAAATATTTTTCTGTGGGGAGGTTACACTTGGCGACATCCGGCCAGGATCGTATTTCTTTGTGAATCTTCTGAGAAGTAGTCATATATTTGCTCTTATTTACTTAAATGTAGCTTGCATCTGGCGCAACGCATTTACTAATTTGTCAGACTTTCTTTCACAGATCATCGTCAATTTGTTGCTCTTTGTTGTAATTGTGTTTGTTGCATTTTGCATTGTCCTTGTTTCATTTGTGCTTAATTTTGATTAGTGAAAATGCCGCGAAAAACTGTTAACAGTACATCGCGATGTGTAATGAGCGGAATAACGGACTCTAATAATTTGACCGATAATATTTGCGACACTCAGTGTAATGATGACAATCCTCCATTTACAGACAATCAGTGCGAACCGACCACTAATATCGATTTTGATCCTAGTGATGAGCAAATAAATTCAATTGTGTCGTCTGTTAATTTAACGACAATGGATGACGCGGCACGTTCCATTACAATGAACGCTGCCCAGCTTGACACACCCGGTTCGCAAAATTTACGTAATGAACAGAGAAATTTTTCTAACGAAAATGAACAGTATACTCAAAGTAGGACAGATTTATTTGATTCCGAGGTAGCGACTAACAGTGCACAACCGATTGGGAAATCTTTTCGAGAATCACAGAATGACCAAATGGTTACACAAACCGTGACAATTGCATGTACGCCATCAAACAGCACAGAGAATAGAGTAGGTAATATTGGCTTGGATCAAATTATGGCAATATTGCTACAACAGAATGAAAATTCCAAACAACAGAATGAAAGACAAGACAACAATCACAAACAACTTAGTGAAAATCTAAAACAACAACTTAATGAAAATAATGAAAATCTCAAACAACAACTTAATGAAAAACTAGACAACAATTCCAAACAGTTGAATGAAAAAAGAGACAACAATTGCAGACAGCTTAGTGAACAGATTACAGCCGTCGCCGCGCAATGTCATGATATTAAAGAACAATTACGTGAAGAAATTAAGGCTTGTGCTATGAAAAGTAGTGAAGAAATTAGATCTGTTGCACAAGAACTAAGTAATATACAAGCAGCCACAACAGAATCACTTAGACACGAAATTAGTGCAGTCGCTAAACAATGCTCTGAAAACAGAACACAGTTACGGGAGGAGTTTAAATAAATGTCAGCAGAACATTCACGCACACTGGATGCAAAAGCAGATGCGAAATTCGACCAACAGAACAGTCAAATTGACGAACGTTTTAATCACCACCTACAAAACAGTGAAACGCGTTACCGTAAATTCATACAGGAACAAAATAAAGTTAAAGGACAAGTCATGGAAACAATTACCGCACAGAGACAGGAAGATAAACGTAAATTGTTTACGAAAGCAAAAACACGCGTATACAACAATATTGCTACAGTATCAGACGAAATTAATACTATCAAACACTTGAACACAGAATTGCGTAATGAAATTTCCGATCTTAAAACAAAAGCAGACTTTCAGACAGTGACCGACAGACTTGAACAATTAGAACTAATACAGGATCCCGATGTCATCAAAAAGCAGACGTTACAAAATTGAATGAAACCGCATGTAAAATACAAAAACAGATTAATGCTTGTGACACTAAAAACGATGATCAGGTAAAAATACTGACTGAAAAATATGATGAATTGGCCAGTCGTATTGACGTTATTGAAAGTAATAATGACAGCAAATCAGACGATACTTCACCGATTTCGTTTAATCAAACACCTGAATTCCAAAGTTTACAGCAGACGATCAGTGAGATAGATTCGTCGAATAATACATTACGTAGAAAATTGTCAACTTTACAGCAAGAAGTGACAGAGATGAAAAATGTTTCAGTCAATAACACGTCACAGCATACGGCACATTCCGAACATTTGTCACACTCACACAGCCAGTATAATTTAGGTAATTTACAGAGAGTACGTGACTTAGATTCCGAACAATCACAGACAAACAGATTCTCATTCAATCCTGAACCTGTTCACACATTCAGAGACGATAACGTTGATTACGAGCAATTTTTATCCGTAAAAAAATCCAAGGTATTTAAAAATGACAGAGTACAGGTACATGCTTTGAACTGGATACGACAACTTATTTTTGTACTTTCACCAGCTTGGCCTGTAATGCAGAAACTAGAATTAGCATGGATACAGCAATTTGCTTTTGAACTTTCACCGGCATTGACTGTAACGCAGAAACTAAAATTTATTTGTAGCGCGTAATTGACCTCAGGGGATTCATTACGCTTTAATGAATATGTGCCGTAGCGTGCACAGGGCCCCGAGCCGTAGTAGTGCTATTTCTTCTTTAGTTTTCTGCACTGCTGCCTTTTCTTCTACTATCCTTTATATCTATTAAAACAGCTCTTCAACTATCGCTCTATCTAGGATTAAGAATGAGTAAAGAAAACCCGATAAGACAAGTTTTACCGAAAGTGACAATTTTTCATTAGACACTCCTGAATTGACAACTACCAGCGTAATTTTAATATCAGAGAAAATTTTAATCATCAGTATCGTCAAAATTATCACCAACAGGAACCACATTTTGGTAACAATAGAGGTTTTTCCCAACAACAGCAACAAAACCAACCGGTTAGCATACCTAAGCAACAATGTAATGTACAAGGTCATCCAAGCTTTAATGTTTTGCCGCGTGCACGTATAGCATCGGCTCCGGCAAATAGTAACGCACAGCAACAAGGGAATCAGTACGTACAGAAAACACACCATTTCAATTCCTATCGCAGTGCACCGTATAGAAATGACTATCACGACAGACATAAAAATAATTAGCACAATTTTCAGCGTACATTTAGTAACAGTCGGTCTTACCAACAGGAAAATCATCCGCAACAACAGATTATCATGAATGAACCAGACAGTAGATGTCATCCCGAACGTAATACGTCAGGAAGAAATAACAGAACAGTACAAATAGTGGAAAAGCCGCAGCATCCTCCTGCAAATAATAGCACGTCAGATAGAATTTGACTAGATACAGTACAGGTTGCATCTTCGAGCAACGTAAGCAGTATTTCAGATACACAGAATCTTGTTCACGAAAATGTTATTTGAAACATGCCTTATTGAATGCACCACTTTTATCACACCCAGATCTTACTAGAAATTTTTCCATTGCCACCGACAGTTCTAACACCGCTATAGGCGTACACATTTTTCAGGAAATTGAAGAAGATGGTAGTACAGTAACTAAAAAACATCACTTTTGCAAGTTGCATTCTGTCACCTGCTGAACGCAATTATTCTGTCACAAAACTTGAAACATTATGTGTTGTATGGGCATTTACCAGATTTAGGCATTTTTCTTTATGGAAGACATACTACCGTTTACACAGACCATAGAGCGATACAGTTTTTACTTTCGGCTAAATTTACACACGACAGATTAAGTAGATGGAAACTTTATTTGCAGGAATTTAATTTTACAATTGTTCACATTTCCGGTACACAAAATATTGTAGCAGACGCACTATCCCGTTCTCTTAGCAACAATCAGCAAGACATCGCAACCAACTTCTGCAAAGCAAATTTCAGCGTCATGTACATTCAACAAGTTGCATTTGAGAATTTCATTTCGTCGCCATTACAAGACATAGCACAAGAGCAGAGTAAAGACAACGTGTGGAAAGAAATTAAACACCTTTGGCAAGATAGGAATAATGTTACCATTAGAAACCATACACTGTACGGAATAATATTCTGTTTCGCCGCTCTCACCCTGACAGCAACAATTGGTTATTTTCTATTCCTGACGAGCTTGTTAACAAATTAATTTGGTGTAGTCATTTAAGTTACGCACATTATGGGGCCAGAAAATGTTTTCTTACACTGAGACAGAACTGTTATTTTGCCAACATGGAGAAGCGTATTCGACGAGTTTTAGCGTCATGTAAAATCTGCCAGAAAGCTAAGTCAGATACGACTTCACATATTCTTCCATTACATCCCATTGTACCTGTTAAATTGAGACACATGGCCGCTGTAGACATTTTTGGTCCGATTCCCAGAACTAATAGAGGTTTTTGCTACATCTTTGTCGCTGTTGAACTCACTTCAAAATTTGTTACCTTCACTCCGTTACGCAAAGCTACTGCTAAAACTGTTTCGAAAGAATTTGTAAAACATTTTTTATTTCATGTAGGGCATGTGTTGAAAGTAATTTTAGACAATGGATCACAGTTTCGATCTGCTACATGGACATGTATGTTGCGAGCTAGAAACATTTCTCCGATCTATATATCCAGGTTCCATGCTTCTTCGAACCCTTGTGAACGATTAATGAAAGAAATTGGTAAACTATGTAGAATATACTGCCATAAAAAACATATTGTTTGGGACACATACATACTCTCATTCCAGGATGTACTCGTAATTCCATACCAAATGAATCTACTATGCTATCTCCAACTGTTATACTGAAAAATGTTGAACCACCTAACAAAATTAATGAATTAGTAAACTTTCCTACATCTCGTCGACTACGACACCATGAAATAATTGACATTGCGCTGAACAACATCAAACGTGCCGCAGAGCGCTGGAGAAGACAGCAAAAGCAGGTTTGTACACGCCGTGACTTTCACATTGGACAGAAGATATTAGTACGTACACACTATTTATCCAACAAAGGAAAGAGTAGATGCAGTAAATTTGAGCTTCTATACGCAGGTCCATATCGAATTCGCAGCATTCCTCACCCCAATGTAGTACACGCCGAAACTTTGAGAACCAGAAAAGCCAAAGGGAACCACCACGTCTCCAACGTCAAACCTTTCATTGAATAAACATACTTTATGATTTATCACACTGTAACGCCATTTCCTAATTTTTTTTTTATGACCACTTATGCAATTATATTCACATGAACACTTACTGATGATTATCGTATTTTTTCTTGGCAAGTGCCCGGCAAGGTAAGGTTAGCAGGTCGCTTTTCTTGTCGTTACACATCAGACCGTGCATATTTTTCCAGATGAACTTACATATTTTATGACCACTTATGCAATTATACACTCCTGGAAATTGAAATAAGAACACCGTGAATTCATTGTTCCAGGAAGGGGAAACTTTATTGACACATTCCTGGGGTCACATACATCACATGATCACACTGACAGAACCACAGGCACATAGACACAGGCAACAGAGCATGCACAATGTCGGCACTAGTACAGTGTATATCCACCTTTCGCAGCAATGCAGGCTGCTATTCTCCCATGGAGACGATCGTAGAGATGCTGGATGTAGTCCTGTGGAACGGCTTGCCATGCCATTTCCACCTGGCGCCTCAGTTGGACCAGCGTTCGTGCTGGACGTGCAGACCGCGTGAGACGACGCTTCATCCAGTCCCAAACATGCTCAATGGGGGACAGATCCGGAGATCTTGCTGGCCAGGGTAGTTGACTTACACCTTCTAGAGCACGTTGGGTGGCACGGGATACATGCGGACGTGCATTGTCCTGTTGGAACAGCAAGTTCCCTTGCCGGTCTAGGAATGGTAGAACGATGGGTTCGATGACGGTTTGGATGTACCGTGCACTATTCAGTGTCCCCTCGACGATCACCAGTGGTGTACGGCCAGTGTAGGAGATCGCTCCCCACACCATGATGCCGGGTGTTGGCCCTGTGTGCCTCGGTCGTATGCAGTCCTGATTGTGGCGCTCACCTGCACGGCGCCAAACACGCATAAGACCATCATTGGCACCAAGGCAGAAGCGACTCTCATCGCTGAAGACGACACGTCTCCATTCGTCCCTCCATTCACGCCTGTCGCGATACCACTGGAGGCGGGCTGCACGATGTTGGGGCGTGAGCGGAAGACGGCCTAACGGTGTGCGGGACCGTAGCCCAGCTTCATGGAGACGGTTGCGAATGGTCCTCGCCGATACCCCAGGAGCAACAGTGTCCCTAATTTGCTGGGAAGTGGCGGTGCGGTCCCCTACGGCACTGCGTAGGATCCTACGGTCTTGGCGTGCATCCGTGCGTCGCTGCGGTCCGGTCCCAGGTCGACGGGCACGTGCACCTTCCGCCGACCACTGGCGACAACATCGATGTACTGTGGAGACCTCACGCCCCACGTGTTGAGAAATTCGGCGGTACGTCCACCCGGCCTCCCGCATGCCCACTATACGCCCTCGCTCAAAGTCCGTCAACTGCACATACGGTTCACGTCCACGCTGTCGCGGCATGCTACCAGTGTTAAAGACTGCGATGGAGCTCCGTATACCACGGCAAACTGGCTGACACTGACGGCGGCGGTGCACAAATGCTGCGCAGCTAGCGCCATTCGACGGCCAACACCGCTGTTCCTGGTGTGTCCGCTGTGCCGTGCGTGTGATCATTGCTTGTACAGCCCTCTCGCAGTGTCCGGAGCAAGTATGGTGGGTCTGACACACCGGTGTCAATGTGTTCTTTTTTTCCATTTCCAGGAGTGTATTTACGTGACTACTTACTGATGATTATCGTATTTTTTCTTGGCAAGTGCCCTGCAAGGTAAGGTAAGTGTTGTCGTTACACATCAGACCATGCACATTTTTCCAGATAAACTTACGTATCTTATGAATAATTATGCAATTCTGTCTAGTGACATATGAATTTTATTAAATTCTCTCTCCATTAAAGTCTACAATTCTCGCCTCTATTAACTACAACATACAAGCTGAACACAAGGAAAGTCTTTTCTTGTCGTTATATATCAGACCGTATACATATTTTCCATTTTTCATGTATGTATGATTGTTTTCCTGTTTTGTTTGTATGCTCTATCAAATATTTAAGATATAACAAACACCAGTTGACTTTAACATTTTGCCTTATGATAGCTCAACATCATGACTATTTTACATTTTTTTTTGCTGCTACATTGTGATACTCTGTGTACATTTTTTGCACCTGCACAATGTCTATGTTTTGACATATTACGTTTTCTGTCATGCTATGCTGTATGATCAATTATGTTACTATAAACCAGTTTTTATTTAGTGGGTATATGATTTAAATGCAAGACATTAATCTTTGTTCATCATTTTCAGAAAGCAATAACGTGTAAAAGAAATAAATTAAACAGAAATGGGAATTTCACCTTCGGAATGAATGAAAGAAGATGCAATACCTCGTCACGAAGAGTAAATGGATCAGAATTAACAAGCATTAACAAGAATATGTAGTTATTTAAGTATTTGTTGCAGTTCGTTTTGACAGTATGTCTTATGTTGCATGGTATGATGACTGAAGGTTTTGGAAAGGAAAGCTAGAGAACATATATATTTTATACACATTTCACTACCTGTTAATTCGAAGTTCACTACTTTTCAGCATAATATGCGTTTCTTCTTTCAGTTTAATAATCCATTTGTATTTATTGCAGGAGAAATTATTCATAAAATTAATGTGCTATAAGCAGTTGGTCATTAAACCTGTGTAATTCATAAATGTGATCACATATACTCTATTTGTTTCATAAACTTGCTACAGCTGACTCATGACAAATGACGTTACACATCTTCATTTGCAGCAACAACTCAAAAGCAAATATTGTTATGCCCTAGTAATTAATTATCGATCTCAATGCAATGCATTACTAGCACAAAAAAGGAGAGTTCTGAGTAATTCTGAACAATGTTTTCTAGTCACAGACCTTGACTAATAGTTACAGTATGTTTCATTTTCAATATGTTCTATGTTACTTGAATGATCAGTTCTGAGTAATACTGAATAATGTTTTCTAGTCACAGACCTTGAATAATAGTTACAGTATGTTAAATTTTCAATATGTTCTATGTCACTTGAATGATCAGTTCTGAGTAATACTGAATAATGTTTTCTAGTCACAGACCTTGAATAATAGTTACAGTATGTTACATTTTCAATATGTCCTATGTCACTGGAATGATTAGTTCTGAGTAATAGTGAATGATATTTTGTAATAATGCATAAATACTATGCCAATAATTTCTGTAAATACTATTTTGTTATGCTCTATAAATGCTATGCCAATAATTGACTCTCATTTTGAATGATAACTTCTGAATAATACTGAATAAGGTTTTGTAAAAATATAAGAATACTTTGTAACTGGCCAATGAGTGCCAATAATTATTTTAAATATGTCGTATGTCACTTGAATGATGAAAAATGTTTTGTACTATTCAATACTTGCTATATGTTTTGTAACTGGCCAATGAGTGCCAATGATTACTATAACTAAGTGAATTATGTTAATACTATGCCATTCATTAGCTCCTGTTTTGAATGATGACTTCTGATGGTTTGTAACTGGTCAATGAGTGCCAATGTTCTCTGTAAACAGATAATTTATGAACATTATTCTGTAATACTTCATACATGGTACAGAAATGTTCAGTAACTGGGCGATGAGTGCCACCAATTACTCAAATCAGTTGTTAGACTAGTGTAATTCTCAATGAAGACTAGTATGTGACTTAATGTCCCTCACCTTCTGACCTAATTACCAGAAATTACTGCAATATCCGTTTGTCCTGTCTATCCTCATGATCATGGAGCACTATATTTGGTTTTTGCACTAATTCTACGTTGGTGTACCTTTACAAGAACGTGGTGTTGATACGACATGCTGTCCACCACCTTGAGCGATGGAGATGTTATTATGGTCCCACTGTTTGGTGTACCTAATGTACTACCAAAATGATAACATGGAATATTATTACGACATTTCAGTGTCTTGGCTACACTGATTAATACTTCAAGGAAAAGAACTTCAGATTGTCGCACTTGGTGTTGTGCTTCTGTAGAAAGATATGGACTTTCAGTGCAGCTGCATGCAACCTAATGTGCTACAACCATGATGCAATCCTTCCCATTCCTTTCCTAGTTCTTGTAAAATGGTAAACACTTATACAGTGCGTTTAAATTCTTGTAAAATGATGAAGACATATACAGTGCATGTGCACTTCATTTCATTTGTTAACAAGATCAGTTGTCCTAAATATGCTAAAGACTTATACAGTGCGTGTGCACTTTATTTCACTCCATGATATGTTATGTAAAAATGCTAAAGACTTCTACAGTGCGTGTGCACTTTATTTCACTCCTTGATATGTTTATTTGTTGTAAAAATGCTAAAGAGTTTTACAGTGTGTGTGCACTTTATGTCATTTGTTAATATGATTTGTACTCATTCCGTATACATTTTGTGATTTGCTGATAAATTCTGAACTACAGTGCGTGTCCACTTTATGTCATTTCTCAATATGATTTGTACTCATTGCCAATACATTTGTGATTTCCTGATATGTTCAGTATTACAGTACATGTGCACATTTGCCATTTGTCAATATGTTTTGTACTCATTGTGTACATTTTGTCTTTGCTTGATATGTTCTGTACTCAGTGCATGTGCACTATATTTTATTTCACGTTCTGCACCTATATATATGTATATATTCTGTGATTGTAAAGTTAGTTAATTAAAAAAATTTGTTGCTCATGGCAAGTCCAATTGACTCACCAACGCTGCCAAATTTTTGCCCCCCCCCCCCCCCCCCCACAGTAGAGGGTTATGTAAGATGTATGCGTTGCCGGCGATGGGCGAGGCATGACAGAGTCTCTGACCAGAGAGTAGTATGTCGTTAGTTGTTGCTTGTCGCTAGTCTGCGATTGTCTGCGCGTGTCGACAGTAGTCTTGAGTAGTCTGCGTGAGTCGGCGCGTGCGTGCGCGTGTCGGCAGTCTGCTCGGGACTCTGGTCAGGACTCTGGAGGATGAGTATTGTTGTAGAAGGTAAAGAAGCAGCCTTGTGCATATCTAGTAATGTATATTAATTATCCTTTAATTTCTTTAAAAAAATGCCCCAATAATAATTGTTATAATATCAAGTAACTCTTTTATAGAAGAGCATTCATTTCAGTTTAAAGAATTTTTCCAACGCATGATCATTCCTTCCAAGAATAAAAAAAAATATACGCCAGCATTGCATGAAGCTGTGTCGAAAAATTTCTACATAAGAGCAGATATATTTGCAGTTTTTATTGAGGTAAGAATTTTTGCTTCTTTATTCAGAATACAGGGCTGAAGGGCAGCGCTGCTGTCCTCATAAAATTTACCAGGTTACTAAATTTTTTTTTATTATTTTGGTGTTTAGGAATTTTTCTGTTTCGAACTTAACATTAAATGAGAAAAGAATTTTGTGGGAACATTAAATGTGAATGCATTTCTGCACGGAGACTAATAATGGGGACTAATTTTGTTCACAGGTTACAATATTAATAACAAATTCATTTAATTATTATTTTTGTGGGGACATTACACTTGGTTCGTAGTTTCCATATTATATATTTTTCTGTGGGGAGGTTACACTAGGGTTATGTAAGACGTATGCGTTGCCGGCGATGGGCGAGGCATGGCAGAGTCTCTGACCAGAGAGTAGTAGGAAGTTAGTTGTTGCTTGTCGCGAGTCGGCGTCTGTCGGCTTTAGTCGTCAGTCGGCTTTAGTCTTCTGTCTGTGCTAGTAGGCAGTAGTCTTGAGTCAGCAGTAGTCGGCACGTGCATGCGCGTGTCGCCAGTCTGCTCGGGACTCTGGTCAGGACTCTGGAGAATGAGTATTATAGTAGAAGGTAAAGAAGCAGCCTTCCGCATATCTAGTAATGTATATTAATTGTCATTTAATTTCTTTCAAAAAAATGCCCCAATAATAATTGTTATAATATAAAGTAACTTTTTTAAAGAAAAGCATTCATTTCAATTTAAAGAATATTTCCAATGCATGATCATTCCTTCCAAGAATAAAAAAAAAAATATACGCCAGCATTGCACGAAGCTGTCGAAAAATTTCTGCATAAGAGCAGATATATTTGCAGTTTTTATTGAGGTAAGAATTTTTGCTTTTTTATTCAGAATACAGGGCCGAAGGGCAGCGCTGCTGTCCTCATAAAATTTACCAGGTTACTAAATTTTTTTTTATCATTTTGGTGTTTAGGGGTTTTTCTGTTTCGAACTTAACATTAAATGAGAAAAGAATTTTGTGGGAACATTAAATGTGAATGCATTTCTGCACACAGATTATAAATGGGAGCCAATTTTGTTCTGAGGTTACAATATTAACAAATTCATTTAATTATTATTTTTGTGCGGCGTTTACGCTTGGTTCATGGTTCGTGGTTTCGTACTTAAATATTTTTGTGGGGAGTTAACGTATGGTTAATATTCTTAAATATAAATAATTTTGTTGGGACGTTACACTTGGTTAATGGTTCATATTCTTAAATTTAAATAATTTTGTGGGGAGGTTACAATCTATTTGTCGGAAAATATGTCTATGCCAACAAATCGAAGAAAGGAGTTATCTGCACAAGTCGAATTTCCTCACTGACACAACTTTGGACTCAGCTCCCACTAAACCTAAAACTTTCAAGATTATTGCCTCAAAAGTGACTACTCATACGGCAACAAGACAAAATTTTTAGAATACATATCACTTGTTTGTTCTATTGATAAAACTATGAATTTTAAGAGGAAGGCAGGAATTTTTCAAAGGGCTAAACTCTGCTGAAAACACTGAAGCTGCAGAGGGATAAGAAATGGAAGGAAACAGAAACAAGGCACAAAAAAGTCATCAAAGGGATATACCAGCAAAGAGAAAAACAGACAGAGAAGCTAAAAAAGAAAATATACTTCAAATAGCTCACCGTGTTCGTCGGATACCGACATTGTAAAATAGTACGAACATAACTTTGATGAATGGGATGAGAATGAATGTGTTCGGTTGTTGGAATCTATTGCGAAACTAGTAAAAATGCTTCATGTTCTCGAGGGTCATTTGAATGTAGTTCAACATTTGTCAGTACGTGTTTGCTGTGATGAGAGAAAGACGGCTAATTCTTGAACAAAACAGACTACTCATTAGAAAAGCCAATGTTCAGTCAAGATTTATAGTAAACTAATAAAATTGTTTTGGACTAAAATATTTAACAGTATAATTCTGTATTCCAAACAAAAATTTGAAAATTTAACTGATTCCTTTCTTTATATATAATCATTTTTATATGGTTCATCTCTCCCAGTACCCTGGTTCATCTCACCCATACACCTGCGGGTGAGATGGACCACTAATCTGTATTTTCAGTTTCTCATATGTCTTGTATTTTTGCTTAAGTTTACATGACACTCTATACGGACATGCTGCCAGCAGTCAAAAAAAAAAAAAAAAAAGGCTGGCGAACACACAAATTTTATGCAGAAGAAAAAAAGTTGTTCAACGCTCCCGGGCTTACCCTATATAAATAGTTCATCCATCCCAGGGATCGAGAATCTCGACGTTTTTTGCCTTGTATCGACACTGATGCTTGCAAAATATCCATCACAGGCATTCCAAGACTTTCGAGAGTATTTTAATTTCAGTTCGAAGTCAAATTACAATATAGCCCCAAATTAACAGTTTTTTGATATTTTTCCTTTACTTGTACTGTGAAAGCTTCCTTCTTGCCAAATTTAATTATTCTACTTAAGGGGAAGTACCTTGTAGATTTTAATGAGTAAGTTTGTGGCTATCAAAATGTATCACACATACGGCCTTACGTTTTGATGGCATTTAATTAGGAGCTTAACATTTTTACACCACCAAGGGAATACAGACCTCAGTATGTGATATACATTTCAACTTGGTATGTCTACCGTTCCTGAGGAAAAGAGTTTTCAGCAGTCAAACAGACAGGCAGACAGATGGACAGACAACAAATTGTTGCAGTTCTGCAAGGTTCGCAGGAGAGCTTCTGTAAAGTCTGGAAGGTAGGAGACGAGATACTGGCAGAAGTAAAGCTGTGAGGACCGGGCGTGAGTCGTGCTTCGGTAGCTCAGATGGTAGAGCACTTGCCCGCGAAAGGCAAAGGTCGCGAATTCGAATCTCGGTCGGGCACACAGTTTTAATCTGATACTATAAGCGTTTCCTTTTTTCCGGCAGACGTTGATCAAAACAGTGAAGCTTATGACAGTAGAGCCCTCGCAGAGAAGTCGCGTACACGAGAGCACCTGTTAGTCATACTAGGACGCGTGGCGAATCGCACACATTTGATACTGCCCAGACGACAGAAGCGAAAAGATGGATATCTGCTTGAGCAGTAGACGACAGTAATCTTCATGGTCTCGTTTATCCAGAATGGTTTTCCGCGCGTCACATCTGTCAAACAGCAGGCCAGGAGGTGGCCGAATTCCACCGGAAACACACTATCCTGCAGCTAGTGACTGTACCAACTTAATTCTGCATTCTAACGGACGGTTTGAAACCTTAGTCAGAATAAAAAAAGTACATATGCACTATAGGTTCGAAGCGCTACCCAAAAGTTCCCGTAATCTAATACTATATGCACCGACGGAAAAAAATCCCAACACCAAACAGTAATTAATGAGGAGTAAGAAAATTTCGGGAATACATTTGTCTAGGTAACATTACAAGATACTGGTTAATGTAAGCGCGAAATACGCCACTACAACTGAAATGCTGGTATATCAGTAACCGATATAACCTCCAGAATGTTGAATCCAAGGATGAAAAAGTGTATGCACTGTGTTGTGCTACGATCGGCTTGACAGGGGCACTTTGAGAGCCGGTCCACACTATGCTTCACAGATCGGGCTGTCTCTGGACTCCCGCCGGTTAGCTAGGGCGACCGAGGGATCGGGAAAACCAGTCTGTTCTGCAGCACATAGGCTGCTCGTTTCTCACGGCCGCTTCTCGCGTACAGTGCAAAATTAAAGCTTAGCCAAGAGTTAATACATATTGAACCATATGTGTCTCTGAAAAGCCAGTAACCTCATTTGGAGCGGAAAAGATGGACGATGGCAGTTGTTACATCGGTTATTGCTGTTAAAACGGCAAATTATCAAGATTTAAGTGAGTTTGAACGCGGTCTTATAGTCGGCGCACGAGCGATGGGACACAGCATTTCCGTGGTAGCGATGAAGTGGGGATTTTCCCGTACGATCACTTCACGAGTGTATCGTGAATATCAGGAATCCAGAAAAACATCAAATTTCCGACATCGCTGCGGCCGGAAAAAGATCTTGCAAGTATGGGACCAACAATGATTGAAAAGAATCGTTCAGCGTGATAGAAGTACAAACTTGCCGCAAATTGCTGCAGATATCAATGCTGAGCCATCAAAAAGTGTCAGCGTGCGAAGTATTTAACACCTCGCCAGGGCCCGTCAACACCGACATTGGACTGTTGCTGACTGGAAACATGTTGCCTCGTCGTTCGAGTCTCGTTTCAATTTACATCGAGTGGATGGACGTGTACGGGTATGGAGACTACATCATGAATCCATAGACCCAACATGTCAGCAGGGGACTGCCCAAGCTGGTGGAGGCTCTGTAATGGTGTGGGGAGTGTGCAGTTGGAGTGATGTGGGACTCCTGATACGTCTAGAGACGACTCTGACAGTTGACACGTACTTAAGATCCTGTCTGATCACCTGCCTCCATTCATGTCCACTGTGCTTTCCGACAGAATTGAACAATTCCAGCGGGAAAATGCGGCACCGCACACGTCCAGAATTGCTACATAGTGGCTCCAGGAAAACGTTTCTGAGTTTAAACACTTCCACTGGCTGCCAAAGTCCCAGTACGTGAACATTATGAGCGTATCTGAGGTGCTTTGCAATGTGTTGTTGAGAAGAGATCTCCACCCCCTCGTACTCTTACGGATTTGTGGACAGACCTTCGCGATTTAAGGTGTCAGTTCCCTCCAGAAATACTTCAGACATTAGTCGAGTCGATGCCACGTCGTGTTGCGGCACTTTTGCGTGCTTGAGGGGGCCCCACACAATAATAGGCAGACGTGCCAGTTTGTTTGGCTCTTCAGTGTAGTTTGCAATCTGGTTCATTTTTGACCTCCCTTAACCTAATGCTTCTGCTTGTCACTATACTCCCTTGTCTTCCTGGACAGTATAATCTATCTTTGCGATGTACGTTCTGCGTGTTGCCGAAAATTTACCTTTCCTCTACTTCATTTATCAATCAGTTCTCACTCCTTAGCACGGTGTATCGGTGAGTGCTATGTACGAGGCACTTGAGCTCTGGGTCTTTGCTGCGAATACCGGTATTCCTTCAAGAGAGAAGGATAAGTGTAAGAGTCGAATTTCTGGACAACATAATGTGAGCGGAAATTGTGTGTTAAACATGATTGCCCATCGCATTGTCTCAGGCAGTGATGGCATATGAACATCCAGGGTGACCACCCGTCCGTCTGAGGGGTACGTCGGGGTATATCGGGGTACGTCGGGCTGTGCAGCTCTTTTTGTGGCACAGAGTTTCACCTTCTTCATTCTCTCCTGTCATCAACAACAACATAAATACGACGCTGCAATCTGCACACATTCAGCGCTGTTCTTTACGTAAGACTGTTGCGCTCGAAACAAAACATCCATTCGTTAGAAAGCAGAAGCGCCGAGGCGCGCCGACTGGTGCGAACAGAGAAAACCTTTCCAGCTTAGTTGGTTGAACCTGTAATCGACCTCTCACCGAGGCCGTACAGCGCTTACGGTTTTATGTTTGTGAATTTGGAGCGAAGTTAACAGCAAAGAGAACGGCGCTAAACATCGAGTCGAAGTCTGCCACCAAACTACAATTTGTTGCCGATTTATCACATAAACTCTCGGTTCTTTACGGGACCCAGAGTTCGCTATGGTGGCAGACTTGGTCTTCGTATTTAATATATTTGTCTATTTTTACGAAAAGCTTCATTTCAAACCTTGAGACATACTACTCGTAAACAGCGTACTCTCGTTATCACGAGCTGTTGGAAAACCACATCTTTCCATTTAAATGGCCGTACTTTCTCCATATCTAGGAAACTGAAACGTTTACGAACATTAAAAGCAAACCGAAAGCACAGAAACAATTCATACTATCATTTACCGCTTCCATATCTTGAACCATTTGTGAAATATAGGTGGTAGCTCAATTAAGAGGAACATGCAGTATTAAAAGACTTCGATGAAACGAACTCCGATCTCAGACCCCTTTTATATAAATAAGCATCATCTGTTAGAAGCTTTCCAAATTTTCAGTGGATCTATAAAAATTTATGGTTGAGATGTGTACAGTAAGAGCTAAATGAGATGGCAGATAAAGGTGCTGCAACAATGGTCTCGCATTACGACGGATCGGTGTTGAAATCCCCGTCCCAGGAATCAATGGAAGTCTACTTCGATTCCTTTGAGTATGGCGCTCTGTATCTGACGAGCTCGTTGTCGCGTAACTTTATCCCTAACGTTCGTCCTTTACTTCAAATGTGGAGAAATATTAACTTGTGTTCCTCATGAAATATAATGCAGAAACTTTTAACTACAAGAATAAGGAACCATAAATTACGTAATTTTAGTCAACGGGTTGCAAATAACAAATGGTGTAGACCTGTGAAATGGAACGATCATATGGATTCCTACATTCGTAAGGCGGAGTCATAGATTCGCAAAAATAGTGACAGTTGTTTTTCGTCCCGAGGTTCAAATGTCTCCCCGCTTGCTTTGTGAGTCAATTCTCTGTCTTTAAAAGAGCTTGTACTGTAATTATACGTGTCCCCGATTGTTTCAATAGTACATAACCGATACTTGAAAGTGCTGCGAAGTGGGAAATGTAAGGATATTTTACGTTTACCTTTTACAACGGATAAAAGAAAAACAAGTATCTATACGAACCTGCAGTTAACAGTGACACTATAGTTTTCTAACGGTGTTTTATTTATGTACTCAGTAATTCTACTTCGACTTGCCATACAACCATTGTTCGTTTATAATAGTTGACAGTAACTGCACTATAACAGGTTCGATATTCTCTATGACGAGATCTGTGGCATTCAGTGCGTACGTCCTGCATGCATGTGATATCCTGTGATGTCTTCTGGAGACAGTGATCGGCATCCCCGTTAATATGGAAGTCAGCCTATTTATTAGTAATTAGTACGGTGGAAAGGAATTAGAACACTGAACGGTAAATAAAAGAGAGAGTTAAGTAGAAAACGAAGAAAGAGTTGCTGGTACTTGTTACATAACTCAGGGCTGTATTACATCGAAATAGGTAGTAAACACACGTCTTATAGTAAGTCAGCAAAGGATAAGGCGAGTCTTCCAAAGGCCATTCATTAAATTTTATTGTTTATCATATCCTGATTTTTACTACTGAAAAAAACATTTCTGAAATGGCGTAAGGAGCAATATTTTTTTCTTTTTTTTACTAAAATCTCCTTGCTTATTTGTAGTTTCCTCTATTCACGGATCAAGGGATTTAGTAAATTATTATTACGCGGCAGAGATGGGCAATTTTCTAATATTAACAAGTGTCCAGATTTTAAAGTTAGTTTTCAAGTAAATAATTTGCAGATACTCTCCTTAAAATACACCGTGCAGTTTAATGATCGTAGTGCAATCGAATTGGGAACGCAAAGCTGTCACAGCAATTGTAGCTATTGTTATCCCTGTACATCATCTCCATGAACCAGCAGACCGCAATTGTCAACAGTAGCTGTGTGTTTACCGCTACTACGAATCGCTTAGTGTGAAAGCTATTGCTGCCTCGTTGATAAACAGCTACAAACGGTTCCTGCACACAGCACTGCGAGTATTTCCGCGAGCAAATACAGTACGCACACGATCGATATCGGCCTCGTACATGGTCTGATATTACTTTGCCGCATCTACGTGGCAGCCAATTGCAGCTCTACATAGCCGTGGCATACGATGATGTCATTTTATGTTCCAACAATATAATCCAATACGATGCGAAAAGAAGGGCGGAAACGAGCTGGGTTAGTACCACGCTGCGTTTCCAGTGCACTCGGATGACAGCCGTCTCTTCAACGGAGAATGCTTGTCTGTGTCGCACCGCTAGCATGGGACTAAAATTTTAATATTATTTTCAGAGCAGCATCGTCGTTCATGCAGCTGCTGACACAGTGAAATACGTTTGTATCTAGTTTCTAGAAGCGAAAGATGTTTTAAACATTTAATGTAAATTTCTGATTTGAGAACACTGTAAAATGTTCTTTACCTAAAAACTCAAATATACAGGAATTTAGGAGTTTTGCTTATACAGTTTTTTTATTTTGTTTTTTAAGGAATCTCCCCCCCCCCCCATACTTTGTAAAAGTACTTCTGATACATCCTGTAAGCGGGCATGCGAACCAAAACGTTTTGAGGCAAAACGAGACACATGATGGAGGGGTACGGAATATACGGGAAGAGGGAAACAAAGCTCTGTTTCTGGTTTGGAGACAAAGTTGACAGCAACGTGACAGAAGCATTAAAATGATGTGGTTACACACTACACATTATTTTTCATAAAAATCAAGAAAACTGCCAAACTTTTCGTAACTAACGATACCGCTGCCTGATTTTACATAAAAAAAAAGAATATTCCATCGGTTGGTTGCAACATATTCCATGTATCGCTTTGCACTATTCATGGTGAATCACCTAAAACTTGCACCGAAAATATTCCGGAAGTGGAAAGTTTTGTTGCCGTGTGGCTTTCACAGAATGGGTTTGTAGGCAGGGGCTCATACTGTTAGCCAGTGAACAGATTGTAATAATACTTAGAAAGTGTACATTTTGTCCAAACATACACTTTTTAAATGGAACAATGCTTATTGACATTAACAAATTAAAAGTAGGGCAAATTAGAATATCAGTGGTGTTTGTTGTAGGAGTCTAGAGCTAAACGTTTACAAGATATCGTGTTGTGCAAAGTGTCCACATCGACACTTGGACACTTGTGTGTGCCATTCAACCTGGGTGGTTACCAGGCAGAATGTTGTTATGTTTGCTTACAATGTGCTTGTGTGTTTCTTGATTGGATTTCCACCTGTTACCCAGTTAGTGTGTGGGAGTCCAAGCAGTAGGACGTAAGTGGACAATGGGATTTACCAGTGCAGAAAAAACCGACGTGATTTTGGTGTATGGAGAGTACAGGAATAATGCAGTTCGTTCTTGTACGCTGTATGCAGCAAGAAATCCCAACAGATGTCCACCATATCGGCTGTTATACAGGGTGAATAAAAAACAATACCACAACTTTAGGAATTTAAAACTCTGCAACGACAAAAGGCAGAGCTAAGCACTATCTGTCGGCGAATTAAGGGAGCTATAAAGTTCCATTTAGTTGCACATTTGTTCACTTGAGGCGCTGTTGACTAGGCGTCAGCGTCAGTTGATGCTAAGATGGCGACCGCTCAACAGAAAGCACTTCATCACTGGCCACAAAGAAGCCCTGATCTTACCCCGTGCGATTTTTTCTTATGGGGGTATGTTAAGGATATGGTGTTTCGGCCACCTCTACCAGCCACCATTGATGATTTGAAACGAGAAATAACAGCAGCTATCCAAACTGTTACGCCTGATATGCTACAGAGAGTGTGGAACGAGTTGGAGTATCGGGTTGATATTGCTCGTGTGTCTGGAGGGGGCCATATTGAACATCTCTGAACTTGTTTTTGAGTGAAAAAAAACCTTTTTAAATACTCTTTGTAATGATGTACAACAGAAGGTTATATTATGTTTCTTTCATTAAATACACATTTTTAAAGTTGTGGTATTCTTTTTGAATCACCCTGTATATCAACCTCTCCAACCAGTTACGTGACAGTGGTAGTGTAACACTAGACAACGTAACAGAAGGAAACAAGTGACGACAGGAGAGGAGGAAATCAATGTTCTTGTTGCTGTTGCAGTTGATCCGCACGTTAGCTGCCGCGCAGTCGCTCGAGGAAGTGGCATGAGTCAGGCAAGTGTCCCATGCATTCTCCATCGTCATAGGTTCCATCCTTATCACATCACTTGCCATCAAGAGCTGCGTGGCAACGATTATGAGTATCGTGTTAACTACTGTACATAGGCATTAAGGCAAGATACTCCAGATGTAGCATGTACCTTGCTTAGTGACGAAGCCACATTTACGAATGTAACCGCCGAAACATGCACTACTGGTCTGTTGACAATCTCCTATGGCTTTTTCAGGTGGAACGTCAGCTTCCATGGAGTCAAACGTGTGGTGTGTGGTAATGAACTATTAGTTCATAGATCCGTTTTTTACAGACGGAACAATGAAAGCGCACAAGTGCGGCCGCCTTCTAACAGACCATCTTCCACGGATGTTAGGAGACATTCCTCTGCAGACTAGAAGGAAACTGTGGCACCACAATGATGGCTGTCCAGTCCATAGCGAACGAAGTACCGCAGCATGTCTTCACGAATTGTTTCCAGATCGTTGGACTGGACGTAGAGGATCTGTACTTTGGCAGACCTGTTACGAAATTCGACGTCTGTAGACTCTTCTCTGTGGGGAAATGACACCCAATGTATGCAACGACGTATTACCGCAGCCTGCTCGAACATCTCCACTGAAATAATATGTATTGCTGCTGTCGGTGGTCATTTTCAACACAACCTGTGATGGTCTATTGTGTCCTTACTGGTCAGAATCCACAAACTAATGTGTGCATTTCTGTTGTTCTTTACTGTATGCTACCACAGGAATTGTACAAGTGTCGTTGACGTAATTTTTCAAAATAAGATACCTCGTAAACCAGTCGCAATAGAATCCTGCAACAAACACCACTAACATTCTAATTTACCCTGCTTTTAGTTTATAAATGTAAATAGGCATTGTTACATTTAAAAAGTGTTTGTTTGCAAAAGGAAATACAGTTTCTAGGTATTATTACAATATTTCTATTGACTAATAATACGAGCCCTCGACTACCAACCCGTTCCATGAGAACCGCACATCGATAGTACGAGTACTTTCCATTTCTCAGTATTTGCTGTGCTGGTTTTAGATGATTCACCCTGGGTATCATAATGACGTTGAACGCGGCGGTTTACTGAATATTGACTTAATTGAAACTTAAATATCTCTACATAATGACTGTTTACAGGTGAGTTCACATAAGAGAAAAAATATTGTTTGTAATAATATAAGTGAGAATGTACAAATTTTGCCCTGGATAATCTGCCAGTTTCCAGATAAAAGTTCTCTTGTGGAATAAAAGGAGTTATCCATAAGGAACTTCTTTATTTACTTCTAAAATTATCTTTGTTTTCTTTCAAGAATTTAATATCACTGGTAAGTGGTCAATGACCTTGGTAGCTGCACTGGCTCATCGTTATGAACTACAATCAGTTTTAATGAAACATAATGAAATTCATTGTTTCTTGTTGTGTTGTATTTATGGACGTCTTTTTCGTACTGAACTCGAATGATTATTTACAATAAATTTCATGTGAGAGAATATTAACTGTGATACTGTGCTTAAAACACCTGAGTGCTTGAAGAATTATCTATAAGATGATTGACGACGGGCACCACATATTATTCTCATGACACACATTTTTGCAATGAAGATTTTCTTTCCTACAGCTAAGTTACGCGAGAATACTGTCCCATATGACGTTACTGAATGAAGAAACGCTTATATTCACTTACCGATTTGTCTCTCTCCAAAGCTTGCTATTAACACGAAGTGCAAAAGTGTTCAAAGTGAGTCTGAAAATGTGTACTGTTTCTAATTTTAATTCTTGTCAATATATAAACCCTAAAGTGTTGAAGTTTTTCCTTTGTTTACTAACTCTTACTCATGCCTCACAAGTATAGCTGGTGCTGTACTCTTTTATGTGCAGAATTAAACACGTTTTTTCTTAAAATTAAGAAGAAGACCCTTTAGAGAAAACCAGACGTAATCCCTCCAGACACGTTAGTTACGATTTGTTCTATTGCTGTATGTGTGAGAAAAGATCTAAGAATTTGAGTTAATAAGAAGGTACACAAATATAGGTAAACCAAGGTTAACAGCTATGAGCCAAAGAAAACACGACGAAATAAGAAAATGGCTCATAGGTGTTACCTTGGTTCACTTATGTTTATATACTTTCTTGTTAACTCAAGTCTTTAGATCTTTGATCATTATGTTTCCGATATTCTACACTTTTCTATAACCATAGTTTTTTGTCTTCGATTCCTAGTATGCATGTGCTATGTCATTGTTGCAGTAATGCATTGGTTTGCCTGTCATAAGGTAGATGAACTTATTATGAGAATTGGTATATCTTATAGATCTTTTCTGTTTCTACAACTTTCTGAATTCCGCTTTATAAAACTATATACAATTGGTATATCGCACGTTTTTATTACTGACGACGTTCTGATCTTTTGTAAGCTTATACACATGTATGATGGGATTTCCTTATCAGAGTGATGTCTTCTTGATATTAAGGACGGTAAGGTTGTTGCTGTTTCCTTATGGTTTAATTTGGTGTAATCAACTTGTTTCCATACGATTTTTATCTGGTTGCATTTTAAGACCCCAATTGACGTATTCCTCAGGTCGCATGTTGGGTATTCGGTGTTTCTTGACTGCATCTCTCCAATTGTGTTTCGTTGGTTTAGTACAGTTCCAGCTTTGTGATCTTTACTTCACCATACACCTTACAGAGAATTTTATGATGTTCTTACGATATACGCGTATCTTACGATTTATAAGGATTTTGGACTGACGTCGACCTGATGATAGCTGTGAGCTTTGAGTATGTTACATGCTACTGTTGTGGGTCACAGTTTTACGGTGTGCCTCGAGACTCCTGGCATATGTGGGCTTGTGCTATCACACTGCTTGTTTTATCGCCTTGGTTTTCCTCATAATTGGCAAGGTTTTGATTTAGTGTTGTTCCATCCCATGACTGATTATAGAACAAGGCCAAATAACTCTTTTTGTCGTTCACAATTGTTGCTTTCTTTTGCACCTATGCGTTTCTTAATTAGTGGGCTTATACTTCGGTGTCTTGTTGGTTACGCAGCTTTACCTTACTTTTACCTATTGTCATACAGGTTGCTATGTATCAGTTCCTCTGTGGTTGCATTCGTCATTTTATAAATAGATCAATAGTATGATACCTTATATTCTCAGGGAAATAGCAATTACCTTGTCAGTTGATATTTTGGAGGACTCCCCTTAGTTAACTTGGATTTGAGGTCCTTGTTTGTTCCACTCTAGTATTCTCCCGCGTATTAATTGACGTATAGGACACCAAGTCATCTATTTTTATTGTTCATTTGGTGTATAACATGGGCCCCATAGGTATTTTATGAATATTCCTCGCACATTCTTTGCAAAGCATTATTCGATTGTTATTTAGTGGGCCGTTGGGTTTTGCATCTAGTTGCGTTCTTGATGTTGTAACAACTAATTCTGATATATCATCAGTACTGGTAATACTTAGGCGATAGATATACATACTGTTGTGCACTTCATATGTTATATCACGACGTGTTACTTTAAATGAGGATAAGTTTCCTTAAGAACTATGGTATTTCTCATCGTTAAGAATTTTGTAAGTGTGAAAATAAAATAAAAATAAATATAAACACCTAAAAAAGTAGAGGCAGAAAAAGGACAAAATCTAGATAAGCTTTATTTGTATCTTTCCTGGTTGTATATTATCAATTTTTTTTTTATGTTTCGCTTGTTCTGTTACAGCTCTGTGACGTCAAAATAATTTCAGTGCTAACAGTACGTGTACATATTCTGCTTTGTTGTGCCGTATGTGCACAGGCACAGGTACTTGTCTTAACGGCGCAAACTGCATTTTGTAGGTTTTAAGGACTTTTATTATTACGCCTTATATTGTGTAAAGTCGACTGTGGTATACCTTGATATACGCCACATATATAACATACCGCCGTTTTGGCGATTTTCACTGGTAAAACCCCAAGGAGGTTTAACGCCATAATAAAAGTCCAAGCACGTTACACTGAGGTGATAAAAATCATGGAGTATTTCCTAATATCGTGTCGGACCTCATTTTGCGCAACGTAGTGCAACAACTCGACGTGATACGGATTCAACAGATCGTTGGGAGTCCCCTGCAGTAATATTGAGCCATGCTATCTCTATTCTTTTTTTTTTTGTTTTTTTTTTTTTGAGTCCTCAGTCGTCTGACTGGTTTGATGCGCCCGCCACGAATGCCTCTCCTGTGCCAATCTCTTCATCTCAGAGTAGCACTTCCAACATATGTCCTCAATTGTCTGCTGGGTGGCATTCCAATCCCTGTCTGCCTCCACAATTTTTGCCTTCTACAGCTCCCTCTAGTACCATGGAATTCATTCCCTGATGTCTTAACAAATGCCCTATCATCCTATCCTTTCTCCCTGTCAGTGTTCCCTTTCCTATCCGATTCTGTACAGAACCTCCTCATTCCTTACCTTATCACTCCAACTAATTTTCAACATTCGTCTGTAGCACCACATCTCAAATACTTCGATTCTCTTCCGATTTTCCCAGAGTCCATGTTTCACTACCATACAAAGCTGTGCTCCAAACGTAAATTCTCAGAACCTTCTTCCTCAAATTAAGACCTGTGTTTGATACTAGTAGATTCTCTTGGCCAGGAATGCCATTTCTGCATTCTAGACTGCTTTCGGTGTCCTTCCTGTTCATTCTGACACTTGTTATTTTGCTGTGTAGGTAGTAGAAGACCTTTATCTACTTCGTGACCATCAATCCCGATGTTAAGTTTCTCACTGTTCTTATTTCTGATACTTCTCATTACTTTCGTCTTTCTTTGATTTACTCTCAATCCACATTCATTAGACTATTCATTTTATTCAGCAGGTCATGAATTCTGTTTCGTTTACACTCAGTATAGTAATGTCATCAGCGAATCGTATCATTGATATCCTTTGACCTTGAATTTTAATTCCACTCTTGAACCTTTCTTTTATTTCTATCAATGCTTCTTCGATGTAGAGATTGAACAGGAGGGGCGGGGGGAGACTATATCCCTGTCTTACACTCTTTTTAATCTAAGCGCTTCGTTCTTATTCCCTTTTGGCTCTTCTACATATTGTGTATTATTCGTCTGTCTCTATAACTTACTTCTGCTTTTGTCAGAATTTCGAACATCTAGCCCCATTTTGCATTGTCGAACGCTTTTTTCAGGTCGACAAATCGTATGATCGTGTCTCGACTTTTCTTTAGTCTTGCTTCCATCATCAACCGCGAAGTCAGAACTGCCTCTCTGGTGGCTTTACTTTTCCTAAAGCCAAACTGATCGTCATCTAGCACGTCCTCAATTTTCTTTCCCATTCTTCTATATATTATTCTTGTAAGCAACTTGGATGCATGAGCTGTTAAGCTGACTGTGCGATAATTCTCGCATTTGTCGGCTCTTGCAGTTCCGGCCCTGTGTGGATGATATCTTTCCGAAAGTCAGATGGTTTGTCGCCATACTCATACATTCTACATACCAACTTGAATAGTCGTTTTGTTGCCACTTTCCCCAATTATTTTAGAACTTCTGATGGAATGTTACCTATCCCTTCTGCCTTATTTGATATTAAGTCCTCCAAAGCTCTCTTAAATTATGATTCTAATGTTGGATGCCCTATCTCTTTTAAATCGACTCCTGTTTCTTCTTCTATCACGTAAGAGAAATTTTCCCCCTCATAGAGGCCTCTGATGTACTTTCTCCATCTATCCGCTCTCTCCTCTGCATTTAACAGTGGAATTGCCGTTGCACTCTTAATGTTACCAACCTTGCTTTTAATTTCATCAGAGGTTGTTTTGACTTTCCTGTACGCTTAGTCAGTCCTATCGTTATCATTCCTTTTTCGATTTCTTCATATTTTTCATGCAGCCATTTCGTCCTAGCTTCCCTGCACTTCCTATTTATTTCATTCCTCAGCGATTTGTACTTCTGTATTCCGGAATTACCCTGAACATTTTTGTACGTCCTTTTTTTATCGATCAGCTGAAGTATTTCTTCTGTTACCCATGGTTTCTTCGGAGTTACCTTCTTTGTAACTATGTTTTTCTTTTCAACTTCTGAGATCGATCTTTTTAGAAACGTCAGTTCCTTTCCAATTGTACTGCCTAGTGTGCTATTCCTTATTGTGGTATTTATAGCCTTAGAGAACTTCAAGTGTATCTTGTCCTTCCTTAGTAGTTCCGCATCCCACTTCTTTGCGTATTGATTCTTTCTGACTGATCTCTTAAGCTTCTGAATACTATTCATCACTACTAGATCGTGATCTGAGTCTATATCTGCTCCTGGGTGCGTCTTAAAATCCAGTGACTGATTTCGGAATCTCAGAAGTATTCCTATATCACCTAGCCTTTTCCAAGTGTACCTGCTCCTCTTGTGATTCTTGAGCAGAGTATTCGCTGTTACTAGCTGAAATTTATTACAGAACTCAATTAGTATTTCTCCTCTCTCATTCCTTGTCCCATCTCCATACTCTTCTGTAACATTTTCTTCTGCTCCTTCCTCTTTAACTGCATTCCAGCCCTTCAAGAATGTTACATTTTCATCTCCCTTTAAGCACTGTATTACCCTTTCACCTCCTTACATACTTACTCTGTCTCTCCATCTTGAGTTTGCGACGTCAGCATGTACACCTGAAATAGTTTCACAGTAACACATTCTGTGCCCTACCTTCCTATTCATAACGAATCCTACTCCCATTATACCATTTTCTGCTGCTGTTGATTTTACCCTATACTCATCGGCCCAGAAATCTTTGTCTTCTTTCCATTTCAGTTCACTGACCCCTCCTGTATCTAGATTGAGCCTTTGCATATCCCTTTTCAGGTTTTATAGCTGCCCTACCACGTTCAAATTTCTGACATTCCACGCCCCGACTAGTAGAAAGTTATCCTTTCGTTGGGTATTCTGTCTTTTTCTCACCGTCACATCCCTCTTGCCACTCCCATCCCGAAGATCAGAATGGGGAACTAATCCGGAATCTTGTGTCAGTGGAGAGATCATCATGACACTTTTTCAATTACGGGCCACATGTCCTGTGGATACACGTTATGTATCTTTATGCAGTGGTTTCCATTGCCTTTTGTATCCTCATGCCATTGATCATTCCTGATTCTTTCGGCTTTAGAGTCAGTTTCGAACCCCAAGAACAAGAGATTGCCCTGAACTTCTGTCCGCTCGTCCGCCCTCTTTGACTAGGCCGTTGGCAGAATGAGCGTGACTTCTTATGCCGGAAGTCTTCGGCCGCCAATGCTGGTTGTTAATCAAAATATAAACGATGGCGGGTTTCGAACCCGGTACCGAGGACGTTTTGGAGTACTAATCAAAGACGCTAGACCTTTTTCTCCTTTTTTGTATCTTATTTTTTTCGTTGTTGCGGGCTTTCCATGGCCCCTGTTTAGGTTCTTCCTGGTCTGGTTAACAAGTTCTTTTATTACAGAGGGTAGCTAACCCTCTGACCGAACACGCTGAGCTACCGCGCTGTCTTCCCCTAGACACGCTGCCTTTATAAGCCGTCCATAATGGCGAAAGTGTTGTCGAAGCATGATTTTGTATACGACCTGACCTCTCGATTATTTCCCATAAATGTTCGATGGGATTCATGTCGAATTGTCCGGAATGTTCCTGAATCCACTCGCCAACAACTGAAGCCGAGTGAATTAGTGCATTGTCATCCATACAACTGCTGTTGTTGTTTGGGAACATGAACCATGAATGGCTATAAATGCTCTGCAGGTAGTCGAACATAGCCATTTCCAGTCAATGATCGGTTCAGCTGGACCAGAGAACCCATTCAGTTCCATATAAACACGGCCTAAAACTTTATGGAGTCACCACCAGCTTGCACAGTGCCTTGTCGACAACTTGTGTCGGAATTCTTTTGACGTGAGTCACTTGAGTACAAATAGCAGCTCCACCAACGCACTGCTCATTTCTAGCTTGTACACGCGATATTATCGCCATCCGTATACGTGCATATCTCTATTACATGACTTTTGTCACTTCAGTATGTATCTTTGATTCAGTAAGTTCTCTATTAGGACTTTTTTCTCATTCACTCTCTGCAGATGGTTACATTCCTTTACTCTCTAAGGCTATCTAGCCTTCATCAGTCCACTTCACACAGTGTTTGAAAGGTTTCTTGGCGTTTCTTTACTGTTGTTCCCATTGTCAACATTTCGTAAGCTGCTTCGTGAATTTTTTCTAGGCTCAGGGTTTATATTTTTGGATGTCAGTAGCTGTTTCTTTTCCCAGAAAGTTCGTACTCTCTATATCCTGTATGGTCCGGCTCCATCTGTTCTATTTCCAACATAGTTTGTAGATGAATGCGACATAAATCTTCCACAGATACTTGGCTATTGATCTATTACTATCTCACAGTCTGATTCTACCGTCGTCTCGACGCTAGATAATACGTAATAAAGAATAAATAGCTCTGCAAACGAGGAACACGTTTTTAATATCACATCCTAAAAAGTTTAAAGTGCTTTTTCTGGAAAGTTATGTTCTGATTACACATCCGTCAAGGAATCGAATATGAAATATGCTATGACCGCAATGGCCATCTAATGAGACCGTCCATTACATTACAATGTTGAAAGGAGCAACGTGAGATTTTCTAGCCCGAAGTGACCAGGTGCTTTTCCTAAAACAGCCACAGGCACTTGTAGAGAATAAGCGATATATAGCCTCCGAATTCATTCAAAATATAGCGAGGAAACCACAGTTATTTTTGGAAATTTCAAAACAGCTCACATATAACGGCGAAGTGAAAAATTGAGTCTGAGAACAGCTGGCTAAGCGATTTCTCCACAGTAGAATACTTCTCCAGAATGTGAATTTTTTAATCTACGAGTGCTAGCTCGGCATAATATGAAGGAGAGTTTCGGCAAGTTTGGAAAATAGGCGAGATGGAGTGACAAAATTAAAATTGTTAGAATGGATCGTGAGTCGTGCCTCGTTAACTGAGCCCGTGAAGGTATTGCTCAAGAAAGACAAGATTCTGAGCTGGACTTTCGGTCTGACAGGAAGTTTTAGAACAGCGCACTCTCCGCTGCGTAATGAAAGTTTAGAGCTGGAAACAACCACTGCCGTGTGGCTAAGCTGTTTCACTGGAACATGTTTTCTTCCAGAAGCACTAATCCAAACAATGAGTGGATGAGCTTTTGTGAAATATGGCAAGCAAGAGAGATGTACTGGCGGCTGTGAAACTGTGAGAGCAACTCGTGTGTGTTTCCTGGACAGAAGAGTCGGTAAGAACACTGCCACTAAAGGTAAGGTTCCGGGTTGGAGCACTGTACCAGCATGCAGGTTAAATGTATCTAGAAGTTTCAAAATAGCGCACACTCCGTTGCAGAGTGAAAGGTCGTTCTGATTAACCCATTTTGTTGTCTAAAACATTTTCGGATATCATGCCGCGTCAGTTCAGAGGCGGCAGAAGGTCTGAGAATATTTTGTACGACTGTGGTGTCGTGAAAGACTTGGTTCTCATACAACCCATTTCCACCTGAATATCCTTCCTTCCAGACTGCTAATCCCGTAAGTTAAGCAGAAGAGCTTCTCGCGAAATTTGGGAAGAAGGAGAGATATACGGGCAGAAGTGAAGCTGTGAGAGCAGGTCTAGAGTGACGCCTGCGAAGCTTAGTCAATAAGCGAAATCTCCGAAGAAGTTCGAGTTCGAGACGTGGTCCATAGTACAATTTTAATCTGTGAGGAACGCACAAAACAGGGCACACTGTGCTGTGGAGCGAAATATTGAAAGTGCTACTGCCCGTTTAGGGGCAGCCCGCACTCACCTCCCAGGAGCGGGCTGGGGGCGGCTGAGGCGCTAGCAGCGCGGGCTCCCGGACGGCGGCGACGGGCCCTGGGAGCGGTGAGCAGCGGGGGGCGGTGCGGCGCTGCTGCCGGGGTGACTGGTCGCGCGGGTGCAGGCCCATGGTGAGCAGGCGGTACAGCGGCGAGAACGGCTCCACCTGCAGGTCGCCGGCCACCAGCACGGGGCACGCGCCCGCGAAGCGCTCCACCTCCGACAGCAGCAGCTCCACCTGCAAGAGGACAGGACAGGTCACGTGGCACTGCATGCTGTGAAGCACAACGCTCAAACCTGCCGCTCATTCCCCATCGTTTCACAGACCTCACTCACAATGTCCGTCCCCGATAGCTTTTAAGCCGCACCTGTAAATAGTGGGACTACATCTACATTTATACTCCGCAAGCCACCCAACGGTGTGTGGCGGAGGGCACTTTACGTGACCAGTCGCGTATAGTTCGCGGGAAGAACGACTACCGGAAAGCCTCCGTGCGCGCTCGAATCTCTCTGATTTTACATTCGTGATCTCCTCGGGAGGTATAAGTAGGGGGAAGCAATATATTCGATACCTCATCCAGAAACGCACCCTCTCGAATCCTGGCGAGCAAGCTACACCGCGATTGAGAGCGCCTCTCGAAGAGTCTGCCACTTGAGTTTATTAAACATCTCCGTAACGCTATCACGCTTACCAAATAACCCTGTGACGAAACGCGCCACTCTTCTTTGGATCTTCTCTATCTCCTCTGTCAACCCGAACTGGGACGGATCTCACACTGATGAGTAATATTCAAGTATAGGTCGAACGAGTGTTTTGCAAGCCACCTCCTTTGTGGATGGCCTACATCTTCTAAGGACTCTACCATTGAATCTCAACCTGACTCCCGCCTTACCAACAATTAATTTTATATGATAATTCCACTTCAAATCGTTCCGCACACATACTCCCAAATGTTTTACAGAAGTAACTGCTACCAGTGTTTGTTCCGCTGTCATATAATCCATACAATAAAGGATCTGTCTTTCTATGTATTCGCAATACATTACATTTGTCTATGTTAAGGGTCAGTTGTCACTCCCTGCACCAAGTGCCTATCCGCTGCAGATCTTCCTGCGTTTCGCTGCAATTTTCTAATGCTGCAACTTCTCTGTATACTACAGCATCATCCGCGAAAAGTCGCATCGAACTTCCTACACTGCGTACTGTGAAGAAAAATACATCAACCTGCACGTCCTCAAATGGTTCAAATGGCTCTGAGCTCTATGGGACTTAACTTCTGAGGTCATCAGCCGCCTAGAACTTAGAACTACTTAAACCTAACTAACCTAAGGACATCACACACATCCATGCCCGAGGCAGGATTCCAACCTGCGAGCGTAGCGGTCGCGCGGTTCCAGACTGTAGCGCCTAGAACCGCTCGGCCACCCCGGCTGCCGTACGTCCTCAAACTCCACTTGATGGCAAGCGTCCGTTACGTGATTGTATGTGAAATATAGAAACGGGAAAGAAAGGGAGAGGCTGCGTGGGATACTAGTGGCTTCCAGCCGCAAAGGGTGTAAGTAAGCTGTTTAGGTTTGTATGTTGGTAACGCCACGTAGTGCTGTGTACGAAAATCGCTGACTGCGCTGTATGCAGTCTGTGGCTGGTTGGACTCACTGTTGGAATATTCGCTAGTGTAGCGTTGGGCAGTTGTATGTGAACAGCCCGTAGCGTTGGGCTGTTCAAGGTGAGCCGCCAGGCACTTCGTTGTGAACAGCAGATGAAAATGTAGATGTAGAAATTTGTCAACAGTCATAACAGATTAGAGTTCTAGTAATACAGTATGGCTTGCGGAAGTGAAGGTAGGCTTAGAAGCATGTTAGTCCATCTTTTGCACACAAAGCAGCATTGATCATGTGTTATATGGAGTGCAAAACCCCTTTATAGGTCTTTCAACGTAGCGTGTGTTGATAGTGAACATTTTCTTGGTGAATATCTGTCCTACGGAGTCTACTCATGATTCATGTAGCCGAAAAGGTTTCCGTGGTCGTAACTCATCAACGTGGAGAGGGAGTCTGTTTTATGGTAAGGCGTGTTTTTCAACAGCTTACATGGAGCTACACTTTTAAAACTTCTCTGGACTGTTTGACGATTACTCAATGTTCAAAACTCATTTCCCATTTCGGACATGAAGATACGAATTTGCAGTTGAATCTGAAATATGTAAACAAGACAAGAATACCTCTGCAAAGCCCCTGCTGATGATATTGCGACGTCTTGAATCTGTCTCTAAAGGTAGAATTTGTAAGTAGGCTGTTTAGTTTTTTATGTTGGTAATGCCATGTAGTGGTTCAAATGATTCAAAAGGCTCTGAGCAATATGGGACTTAACTTCTGAGGTCATCAGCCGCCCAGAACTTATAACTACTTAAACCTAACTAACCTAAGGACATCACCCACATCCATGCCCGAGGCAGGATTCGAACCTACGACCGTAGCGGTCGCTCGGTTCCGGACTGTAGCGCCTAGAACCGCACGGCCACTCCGGCCGGCCGAGAGGTTACTATAAGCGGACGATCTGGATGTGTGTCCGCCAGAGAAAGGAAATTTGTAAGACTGGATGTCATTAACTGATATATAGTTTATGACTTTTGAACACTATTAAGGTAAACACATTGTTTGTTGACATGTGGAATAATCGGGTCTACTGTCTCAGGTAGCACCTGAAGAAGGCAACGAGTTACGTGGCCGAAATATTGTGCCAGAGCAACACAAACATCCGGCAGTAGACCCGATTATTCCACATGTCAAGATCTCGCCGGGAAAGCCTGAAGAGTTACACATTGTTTGTTCTCTATCAAAATCTTTCATTTGCTAACTATGCCTATCAGTAGTTAGTGCCTTCAGTAGTTAGAATCTTTTATTTAGCTGGCAGTATTGGCGCTCGCTGTATTGCAGTAGTTCGAGTAACGAAGATTTTTGTGAGGTAAGTGGTTCATGAAAGGTTCAGGTTATTGTTGGTCAGGGCCATTCTTTTGTAGGGACTATTGAAAGTCAGATTGCGTTGCGCTAAAGATATTTTGTGTCAGTTTAGTGATGATGGGAATAAGTAAAGACAGAACAGTCTGATTACGTTCAGTTTTGCTCAGCTGTTTGAAAATCAAATAACGTAACACTTTTTCCAGCACTGTCATTCTTTACATTCTAAGAAGAAGTTTCAAGGGCATTGTGGTGATGCTGTGGCGAAAGTTGAAAATTTGTGCCGAGTTTGTTTCAGTGTGGTGCACTAGTCCAAATTCCTACGGCAATCAATAATTTGCGAGTAGGGGGTTGATGGACGAAGGACGCTGCACTATAGCGTGGGATGAGTCGGACATTTAGGCTGGTCAGGGGCCGTGTCCGGACGGCGCAGTGGTTAACTCAACGGCACAATCGGCCTTTGGCTGTGGTGAGGCGCCCACCCCCTGTTTGTGTCTCGCCTGTTGTGCTGCTTGAGAGCGAACGCATTTGTTTACTTCTGCCTAGCGACTTGTCTCATAATCCGACTTCATCAACCACCAAGGCGTTAAGCCACAATAAAATGAACTTTTCCTTTGGATCACGAACGATCGAAGGAGTTTTATACTGGATGAAGTGCGTCTTCCGCCACAAGATGTTCTCGGAAATCATTTTTCGCTCGTCAGTACTACTATGTACATAAACCTGGCGAATGACGAGCTGTGCGCCGACGATGTGCGGCGCCGGGCTAACGCTGTCAAGTTACGATACTTTGACGGACATAGAGGGTGGTCCACTGATAGTGACTGGGCCAAATGTCTCACGAAATAAGCATCAAACGAAAAAACTACAAAGAACGAAACTCGTCTAGCTTGAAGGGGGAAACGAGATGGCGCTACGGTTGGACCCCTAGATGGCGCTGCCATAGGTCAAACGGATATCAACTGCGTTTGTTTAAATAGGAACCCCATTTTTTTACATATTCGTGTAGTACGTAAATAAATATGAATGTTTTAGTTGGACCACATTTTTCGCTTTGTGATGGATAGCGCTGTAATAGTCACAAACGTATAAGTACATCGTATCACGTAACACTCCGCCAGTGCGGACGGTATTTGCTTCGAGATACATTACCCGTGTTAAAATGAACCGTTTACCAATTGCGGAAAAGGTCGATATGGTGTTAAAGTATGACTATTGTGATCAAAATGCGCAACTGGCGTGTGCTATGTATGCTGCTCGGTATCCTGGACGACATCATCCAAGTGTCCGGACCGTTATTTAAGGAAACAGGAAGTGTTCAGCCATATGTGAAACGTCAACCACAACCTGCAACAAATGATGATGCCCAACTAGGTGTTTCAGCTGCTGTCGCGGCTAATCCGCACATCAGTATCAGACAAACTGCGCGAGAATCGGGAATCTCAAAAACGTCGGTGTTGAGAATGCTACATCAACATCGATTCCACCTGTACCATATTTCTATGCACCAGGAATTGCATGGCGATGACTTTGAACGTCGTGTACAGTTCTGCCACTGGGCACAAGAGAAATTACGGGACGATGACAGGTTTTTTGCACGCGTTATATTTAGCGACGAAGCGTCATTCACCAACAGCGGTAACGTAAACCGGCATATTATGCACTATTGGGCAACGGGAAATCCACGATGGCTGCGACAAGTGGAACATCAACGACCTTAGTTGGTTAATGTATGGTGCGGCATTATGGGAGGAAGGATAATTGGCCCCCATTTTATCGATGGCAATCTAAATGGTGCAATGTATGCTGATTTCCTACATAATGTTCTACCGATATTAGTACAAGATGCTTCACTGCATGACAGAATGGCGATGTACTTCCAACATGGTGGATGTCCGGCACGTAGCTCGCGTGTGGTTGAAGTGGTATTGAATAGCATATTTCATGACGGGTGGATTGGTCGTCGAAGCACCATACCATTGCGCGCACGTTCACCGGATCTGACGTCCCCGGATTTCTTTCTGTGGGGAAAGTTGAAGGATATTTGCTATCGTGATCCACCGACAACGCCTGACAACATGCGTGAGCGTATTGTCAATGCATGTGCAAACATTACGGAAGGCGAACTACTGGCTGTTGAGAGGAACGTCGTTACATGTATTGCCAAATGCACTGAGGTTGACGGACATCATTTTGAGCACTTATTGCATTAATGTGGTATTTACAGGTAATCACGCTGTAACAGCATGCATTCTCAGAAATGATAAGTTCACAAAGGTACATGAATCACTTTGGAACAACCGAAATAAAATGTTCAAACGTACCTACGCTATGTATTTTAATTTAAAAAGCCTACCTGTTGCCAACTGTTCGTCTAAAATTGTGAGCCATGTGTTCGTGACTATTACAGCGCCATCCATCACAAAGCGAAAAAACTGGTCCAACTAAAAAATTCATATTTCTTTACGTATTACACGAATATGTAATAAAAATGGCGGTTCCTATTTTAAAAACGGCAGTTGATATCCGTTCGACCTATGGCAGCGCCATCTAGCGGGCCAACCAGAGCGCCATCTGGTTTCCCCCTTCAAGCTAGACGAGTTTCGTTCTTTGTAGTTTTTTTGTTTGACGCTTATTTCGTGAGATGTTTGGTCCGGTCATGATCAATGGACCACCCTGTATAGGGATTGTCGTGGCTGATCACGCTAGTTTTGGCCTCCGGACGTTGCGGGTTTTCGAACTCCCGTTTGAAGTGCCGTCAGACATAGTGGCGGCCGCTTTTAAATCCTACAGTAACGTCGTCAGGCACGTGGTTGAGGCGTGGAAGACATTTGAAACATTCCGTGTCCTCAGTGGTGTCCGTTTGTTAGAAACTGAACTACGGAAACACGTGCCTTGGTTACTGCTGGCTGCAGGGCTGTCGTCACGTACGATGGCCAGCCGCGCACCTGTTCAGGTTTTGCCCGGGAAGGCGATGTCCGTTCTGTACGTCTCCGACGTAGACTGGTTCAGAGGCCGATCGGAGGCGCCAATCTTCCTGCAGCGCCCAGTGTGTTACTTCTACGTTACGCGTTCGCGGCGGGGCTGCCTGCTGCGCCCCTCTGAATCACTCGGTGCCGACGTCGACTCCTCTCGACGACGCAGTTGACTTTCGCCTATCTCTCCTACACTCCTGCCAGAGACAATACAAATGAACGATGACCGACAGCAGGCACAAGCTGTCTGTCCCGACCCCATGGTTGTTAATCATGGAGCTGCACCTACCTCCACTTTTCTGCCATCTGGCCACATGTCAGACGATAGCCGCCCTCCGTCCGACATGGAACGGCATGTTAGGGAGCAATGGTTGCCGAGGAAACGGAAAAGACAACACCATACGTCTTTTGATGACTGCCTCCATCGGATGTCTGCACAGCATGACGACCCTGCTACTGGTGAAGCGCTGTCGTCTTACCCCCTGACACCTGACGAAGAGATGTCCTTCCGCGCCTCCATCTCCAGTCAGCGTCCACCTCCGGACACCGACCTCTCCCCGCTTGCGTGTGAAGTGACTGCCTCCCTTTTTATGTCTGGCGCTACCTGTGGGCTCACCTCTGATAGTGTTCCACTAAACCGGCCCAGTGAGACGTGTTTCCTGGAGGGACGACTTCTATCATGAGGATGGACGTTCTGGAAGTGTACAGAGAGGTGGACCCCCCTTGGTGAGGTTGGCTCCCTCCCCATCTCAGTGAAGTGCCCTTCCATGGGGGCCTAACAGGGAGTTCCCTGTGCTTCCCCCATGTTCGAATCGCCTGTTCTCTTGACGATGGCAGCTATTCAGACTTATCGCATAGTCACGGTCATTGTCAACACCACTCGCTTATGCCACAAACTGGCTTTACTCCATGACATGCTGTATGCTGCTGACGTTGCTGACCTTCTGGAGGTGCACGTTGCAGCTTTCTTTGCTCCCTATGGTTTTAGTGTACCCGTACTGGTAGTGGGGTGGCGATCCTCTTACGTGACTGTGTCCTCGCTTATGCAGATACCTATCTCCCTGATGTCGGAGGTGTTGTTCTCACGTTTAGTGGCGTCAGGATCGTCAGTGCCTAGGCGCCATCTGGTTCGGGTCGTCGCTATGTTCGTTCAACCTTCCTCTCAGACACAGTCATGTGTCTCTTCCTGGGTCAGCAGGACGCAATGATCAACTGCACCGAGGCACTCCAAGACCAACTACCACGTCACTCTCCATGCTCGACGCTAGCAACAATTCTCCAGTACCTCAGCCTAGTAGATTCTTCACCCGACTACTGGCACCTCATCGAGACCACGTGGACAGCTTGTCGTTGACGCCATGATGCCTATCAGTCTGCCCTGTCTTGGTGAGTGCTCTGTGCAAAGCCTGTCCTCTGCAAGGCCTTTATTGGTTATGGAAGGGAGGCTACAGCGTGACGGCGACGGACTCATCAATCATATTTCACCATTCTCTGGGAATGTACTGCGACGCCGTATTCGCCAGAGCGCCAGGCGATGGTGCATCGTGCCAAGGACAGCACACATCCCTCTTATAATAAATAAATAAATTGGTAAGATCTTATGGGACCAAACTGCTTAGGACATTGAAATGTTACTGTATCTCATTGCTAGCTATCAGAACCCCTCGGAGAGCATTAAAGATAAACAACTGTCCTAATTGTCCAATTGTATAGTGACCTGTTTCCAAATTACATTCAGAAATAACCACTATTTCAGTATACATATAATTACAAAACGATGCTTTGCTGATTAACATTGTTCTTATGTGAGAAACATAATATAAATGTGAAATTAATACTGTAACTAATCGAAAGAAATGTAGCACATGGTCAGGATGTACCAGTAAACCTATCAGTATAAAATTACTACAGCAAATTACATAGAACATATAAATAAAGCATGTTAATTGAATCTCCGATATATGTTAGCACTAAAATTCAGGCACTAGTTGATTTGTTAAAAACAATTTTAGAAATGTAATTGTTACCTGTAACATAATTAGTCAGAAAATGTTATATTAACTCGTATTGAAAACTCCTATTGAAAATAGGTTCACCTTTTTGAGAACTGAGATTGTAAAATTTTAGCAATGTGTAGCTCATATTAGGTTTAACGTTTAATTGTGATTTTACATAAACTTGTAGTTTTCATTGTAGGTAATTGTTAACAAAAGTATAAATAGAGGTCACGCAGGCGCTTTGGGGCACTCGTTTTTTGGCTAGGGTTGCGAGCAAATGTATTGTAGGCTCACTCTTTTGTTGATTGTTGTGGACTCTGTGTCGTTTGATGTCAACTTTGGGTACATGTGATGTAACCGGTACAGTTCACCAGGCTCGGACACCAGAGTCCTGGGTATATATTGGTGTTAAAACTGCACTGTACTTTGGAATTTATTTGGGAGTCTTCCGCAATCCTTTTCATAGGCTGCACAGCGACGAGACATGAATCCAGGAATTTTACAAAACCCTGAGAACTAAACAACTCTCAATGTTGGTAGAATTGACATGAAAACAACAGCGCATCGACTGGGCATTTCACTAAAAACATTTGCAACGCGGAGGTGGGAAAATATAAACATCTCAACGTGGTGGAGGAGCTGGGATCAAGTGGAAGACTGTGCAGAGGACGACTCGCAAGAATTCCATGTACAAGAGGCAGGAACCATAATCTTGTACGTTGCAGACTGCGCCACGGACGTCGCCAGGAGCAAAAGTGATATTCTGGAATGACATCGCGAATGAATCAGATAAGTACCCCTTTTAATTGTGTCCTACAATTTTCTGTTTTTGTTTCATTGTGTGCGTGTGACAATTTCACTTGATCGGCAGGAAGGTGTTTTGTCTACTGTTTAGCCACTTTGATCAAAATGAGCGAAACTCAGTTAAATCGAATAGGCATGACCACGTGGTCAAGCCGTCAATTTCATGCTTCAACTCCAAATGTACACTTAAACAGTGACGCAAATTCCGCGAGCAATAGTTGTTGGCCTTTTCATAGTTTTTCTGGAGCAAATCAGCAACCGAATTTAATTGATCAGATATTTCAATTGGTAACCCGAAATAACCAATTAGGTAGCAACATTAAAGAGGTCACATAAAAGCTGGACCAAAATTTGAAATCATTGAGAGAAGAAATCAATGCAACAAATAACAAAGTACATATTGTTGCATGTGACATAGAAAGGGTAGAAACCAAAGTTGACTGTTTGGAGGTTTTCACAATCTCCGAATTTAAAGAAAAAAACAAAAGCATTGAATTAGTTAACGAACGTGTCAAAAACACGGAATTAGTCGTTTTAAATGAATTAGTGAACCGAAAAGACGAGTTAAAAATGTTGCAGGAACTCTTTGTTTCAGAAAAAGAATTCGTAGGGGAAAGATTGAAATTAAATTCTGAAGATGTTTCTGATAAGATATCTCGTATTGACGAGAAAGTAGAAAGTGTAACAATAGAACTGCAAACAGTCAGCTTTGAAGTTTCAAAACTGCAAAATAATATAATGTCCAATTTTGATTCAAACCAGATAGTTGTGTATAGTTGTAACAATGTTAGTTTAAAATGTTACCCAGGTGATGTGAAATTGCATCCAGTTGACTTTGTGCATCAGTGCAAAGACAGTTTCCAACGTAACATGCCAGAGTCTGCTAATGTTAAATTTGCGAAACGTTTTTTGGATGGTGAATCCCTTACATGGGCGAACCAAAACATTGATACAAATACTACGTCTTTTGCCGATTTTTAACCCCAATTCTTGGCAAAGTTTTAGTCGGAAAACAAACAAACAAGAATAAAATCCGAATTTCTCAACGGTAGCAAATATCACACAGATCTTGCAATTAGCATGCGAGAATTTTGTGAAAAACAATTAGGGACATTGTCACATTTGAGCAAACCTTCGGACGAACTGATACAGATTGACGCACTGAAACGGCGCCTACCACACCGTTTTCAGTGGGGACTTGTATATGGACCAGATGACAGTGTTGACGAATTTTTACGTTATGTAGACAAAATTGACTGTGCATGGCAGAATGATGACATACAGTACAATCAAAACCTCAGAAACACTCAGAATAGGAAGGGGGGTCACAACAATATAATGTACACGGAAATAATAACTGGCTTGGTAACCAAAACAGTAGTTACAACAGACACGAAAACCATCAAGAAGAGAGAAACAGTAACCAGCTTCACAATAGCAATTCCAACCAGGGAAACAGGTAACCACCTCGTTGGGAGCCTGTCAATTTGAGGTGAATAGTTATGGCACAAACCAGGCAAATAGGAGGTTAAAGAGACGGAAACGTAAAAACAATCATAAATGTAATGTAAATAGGGACTATTACTTAGATGATATTAGTTATAAGCGAAACTTTTGGGATCACATGTTTAGTGAATTGAATAATGCACATACTCAAGCAGGACCACAGTTTGAACTTAAAGAACATGACTTAGCATTAATTGATGACACATTAACACCTGATGTAGACGGAACTTATGATATGTATGGTATCACTAGCTTGTTTTCTGATGAAGGTAAGGATAATGAGGTATCTATATTAGTAGAAATTTGTAGCCAAAATGACGAAATAACACCTGACTCTGATAATGAAACAGGTAGCGATTTCAGTAGTGTAACTTCAGATGCTGAACACATAGTAGTTAAGGCAGATGTGCATGCAGAGGCATCACCCACAGATTATTTTGATGATGATTTTGGTGAAGATAGTGCTGTGAACGATGATGTATTTGATGATATATGTACACAAGAGGAATTAGATGGCATTATTTATGTTGAAGTTATTGATAATGCTGCTGCAGCTGAAAGTAACTCTGAATGCGAAATTGGTTCATGTGAAGATATTAAGAGTGCAAACAATGTATTGGTACCAATTTGTATAAAAGAAATCTTACGTAAATCTACTAATAAGAAGGAACAAGCGAAGTTGATAGGTGAGAAGATTTTGGAATCTATTATCAGTGAAAATGAAGTTTGTTTAGAAAATAATAAGCAAAGTGAAGTCATCAAATCAGATCCATCCATGAAAGATAATTTTTAAGTCTAGTGAAAGTAAGGTATCCGTTTCATGTGTATTTGATTCCAGTCATAATGACACTCAATCTTGTGTTGATTCTGACATTGAAACCTGTAGTGAAGAAGTATGTAACAACATTGATACAACTGAATTAGAAAGTGACTTGCTGGCAGAGAATGTGAATAGTAACCCAAATATTACCTTAGGTAGCCCTTACGTAGAAATAAGCATTAACAATTGGTCAGGACTTTGTTTAATTGACACTGGCAGCCCCATTAGTAGTATCTCAGACAAGTTGAGGAACAGGATAAAAGACACTGAAAGTTACACTGAATTTCCAATCACAGGTGTACGGATTAAAGGTGCCACTGGCAAGTTTAGTAAGTTAATAAATGAACAAGCGTTAATTACATTTTCTGTTGGCAACATTAATTTTGAACATGGGTGTTTAGTTATTCCAGATCTCAATGAGTAAATGATTTTAGGGATGGACTGGATAGTCAAAGCAAAAGTGAGTTTTGATTGGCAAAATTCAGAATTACTGTTCACTGAACCAAAGTCCAGTATTCAAGGAAAAGTAGTGATCCAGTTAAATTCAACTACAAAATGTAGTAACCATATTAGGGAAATAATTTATCCAGAGTGTAGCCATTACATGGAGGAAGAGGAAAATAGCGATCACAATAACCAGAATTTGGTTGATGATAGTTACTCCCTAACCATAGCAGAAAAGGTAAATGAAGCAAATGACTTGACTGAGTCTGAAAAGCAGGAATTAGAAAATTTTCTCTGGGAAAACTGTAACATTTTTAGTGATCAACTTGGTAGGGTCAAAGATTATGAATGTCATTTGAAGTTAAAGCCACACGAACCCTTTTTCATTAAGCCTTATGGGGTACCCATCTGTAAAAGGAAAGAAGTGGAGAGGGAACTCCAGAAAATGCAAAAATGGAGAATATTAGAAAGAGTCACAGTCCATATAACAGCCCAATGGTCTGTATTTCAAAAAAGGATGGTGGTGTTAGGCTGGTATTGGATTCACGTCACCTGAATAAGATTATAGGAAGAGAAACAGATCATCCTGAATCCATAGAGGAACTCTTGTACAAATTCAATGATACAAAATATTTTTCTAGCCTGGATCTGACCTCAGGTTTTCATCAAATCACATTAACACAGGATTCAAGGCAGTACACAGCCTTTTTATATAATGGTAAATGTTTTCATTATTGTGTTATTCCGTTTGGGCTGAATGTGTCTGTAGCTGAGTTTATTTGAGCTTTGGATCATGTGATTGGAAGTGAACTACTATCTAAACAAATTATTTACGTGGATGATTTATTAATAACCAGCAAAACTTGGGAGGAACACCTCGATACTTTGTACAAATTAGCCAATAAGTTCAGGCAAGGCGGTATTACCCTTAAATTAAATAAATGCAAATTTTGAGTATCTGACTTGAAGTTTTTAGGCCATATAATTAACAGAGAAGGCATTCTACCTGACAGTGATAAAATTTCTGCAATTGTCCAGTTTCCAACAAGAAACAGCTGAGGTCATTTTATGGTCTGTGTAATTTTTGTCGTAAGTATGTCAGCACTCAAGCTTTAAATACACCGTGTTTGAGAGAGCTATTAAAAAAGAACACCATATGGGAATGGACAGATCAGTGTCAAGCAGCATTCGATGAGATCAAACAACAACTTAATAACAGTCAATTACTCCACAGACCTGACCTTTCACTACCATTTTGCCTAATGATAGATAGTTCAGATTACGGATTGGGTGTACATTTGTTTCAACAGAAGGAAATTAATGGAAAAATAGAACATCTTTCAATCAGCTTTGCCAGCCGAGGTCTGCAGAAACATGAACGTAATTACACGGTGACAGAGAAGGAACTACTTGCCATTGTATGGGGTTTAACTAAATACAGGAACTATCTAGCAGGCCATAAAGTCATAGTTTTCGCGGATCACAAAGCTCTATGTTATATTCAAGACTGTAAACTTTTCAATAGTAGATTAACCAGACGGGCCATATTTTTGCAACAGTTTGATTATAGCATTCAGATATTTGTTTGTAGTTGTTGACTTATTCACTAAACTAGTAAAATTGTATCCACTAAAGAAGGCAACAAGCAGGAAAATTTTTAACTGTTTCTGCAATGATTACTTCACACAGACTGGAAAACCAAAAGCCATTCTTTCAGACAATGGGAGCCAATTTACATCTAATGTTTGGAATGATTTCATGAAAGATGAAGACATTAAGTACGTCCTTATTTCTGTTTATTCTACATCTTGTAAGCCAACTGAGCGCTATATGCGTGAAATAGGCAGGCTTTGTAGAACTTACTGCTCTAAAGATCATACAAATTGGTCAAGTTACATACTTGATGTTGAAGATGTTTTGAACATCTTACAAAATACAACAACTGGCTTTACACCTTATGTAGTCCATTTTAACCAACACCCACCAAATATCTTGTATGAATTGATCAATTTCCCTGTCTGTAATGAGTTAACACCGGACGAGAGAATGGAAATAGTAAAGAAAAATATTGAAACACACTGTGCCAAGAGAAAGCTTAAACATGATTCAAAAGGAAAGTTTACACAGTACAATGTAGGAAATTTGGTCTTAACCAAAAGTTATGAGCAATCCAAGGCAATCAATAGAGAGATCAAGAAATTTTTTGATATTTACATTGGCCCATTTGATGTTTATGAGAAACCACATCCATTCGCCTACCAACTTATCTATCCCAAATCAAAAAAGCTATTTGGTTTAAGAAATGTCACTCAGTTGAAACATTATGTGCAATAATTGCAATCCCTCAGGGGGGGGGGTGCACAATCTTTGTGGCTTATGCAAGGTGCCCAGCTAATGTGACATTTTCTTCTCGAAACCAGTGATGTCACATTCTACTATACCTTTCTGACACACAAACTTCCAACATTACGTATGTTAATTTTTTGTACCTATGTTTGCTTATATTAGTTATGTAAGATATTTTCATGTGATTTAATTTGTAATATAAGATACATTTTGTTTTGATTGAGTAATCTGCGTCATCAGATGTATTGATAATTTGACATTTACGACCTACCGATTGTGACTATTACAGATATGTGAGGACTACGATTCGAACTTGTGCTGCCACGAAAAACCAATATGTATTTTCTAGTGAGGAACAGTTACACATCTTTACAGACAACAGACCATACTGAATTTATATCAGCTTATCCAGAAATGAAAGGTGAATTGTGTGAAGATACACTAAGCTTATTAATACATACATAAAGATTTTATGGTACAATTGTGCAGCTAAAAAGAACTATATACATCTTTTCACTGTTTTTATCTTATATATATTATTCACATGGAAGGAATTACTATGTTTTGCTTCTCATGCCATTATAAGATTGACAACTGAATTTGTGTGTTACTGTATATAAGAACACATGAGATGTTGAAAGATGTTATGACTTATGAAAGGGTTGAAGTGATTTATGCTGTTAAGAAGGGATTATCGCCATGATATACTATATACATGTTTCACTCAGTTATCTACACACGAGAGAGATGTTGAAATTGATATGAATTGTTGTGGATTGTCTTGAAATAAGGTAAGTGATGTTGTGATTTGCATTTCTATTAAGGATTTGAGGTTACAGACTCATTCCTGATTCTGATACACATTAATTGATGTTTACGGTTTATTGATTGAAGATGGTTTTGTTTTGGTTTGCATTTTCGTAGGGGTATTTGGATGATGATGATGATGATAGGTTTAGGTTATATGATATCTCAATGCTGCTGAGGTGGTTTGGTGGTATTCAACCCTCATTTCTTAATGGTTTTGATGATTAGTCTAATTGAGAGAATTATGATGATAATGATACTGTGCAGTCACACACAATGGAACTTATGAATGACTTGAATCACATGAAGTAGAACTCTTATACATTTTGATTGAAGGAAATGCTGATGTGAAATTACAATTGAGAGTTGTTTTGAACAACTATGACAATGCATAGCACAGAAATCATATTGAAAAACTATTATTTTACATTAGTCACATCTCACAAGACACAATCTGGAGACTAGTTTGGTATTGAGGGGTAGGAAATGACAACTTTAATAGACAGACTGAGGACTTTGATGAAATGAAATATAAGATGCCATGTTACAAGGTTCTGGATTTTTTTTACAGAATCTCCTTACTGCAAGGTTGCTAACTATAGCACAATTACGTTTTCACTTGCTTAAGTGTATCTTGCCACTTTCAGGAATTTTATTGATGTAATATTTATTTTCTCACAATTTATGAAATCTTGAAGCTGTTTCTCGGTGTTAATTTGATCTGACTTTCTGGATGTCTGGTAAACATTTTGAAACGCTATTGCATTTGATGTACAAAGCCAAGAAATATATATATATATATATATATATATATATATATTGACTATACATAGTATATTCAGATACTTGTGACAACAACCCGGATTGGATATAAATGAAAAGTTTCTATACTGTCACAATATAAATATACAAAAATAATTTCGAATATTCATGTTTGACAAGATTTGTAAAATATTTTGTGGTATTGCAAACTGTTAGGATAAATTATATTCTACTGTCTTTTATATGATACTATTATTCTAGAACATATCATATGGACAATCCAATCAAATTTGGGATTTGTTTGCTTAGTTGTGTTTGAGTGTTTGAAGGAGGAAAAATTAATGGACACTCTAGAAGTGACAAAAACAAGGACACTCTAGAAGTGATAGTTTCGGAAAAACATTCATTCAGAAAATTTGATGTAAATATTGATTTTGTAAAAGTTTGGAAATTTCTTTGTAATCTCATATTTCCAATTCTTGTTTTCTTGATGTGTATGTTTGTAGCTATTTGGAAAATTTATCTGTATGTAAAGTTTCATGATCCAATTTTGTACCTTTTAAGATATATGCAGTTTGTGTTATTTTGTCCAACTAGTATTGTATCACATCAATCACACTAATATTTCTGTGAGAAGAGTTTCGTCTATCAGACTAGGCAAAACTCTTCTGGGGGTATTGAAAGATTACTGTATCTCATTGCTACCTATCAGAACCCCTCGGAGAGCATTAAAGATAAACAACAGTCCTAACTGTCCAATTGTAAAGTGACCTGTTTCCAAATTACAAACAAAAATAACCACTATTTCAGTATACATATAATTCGAAAATGATGCTTTGCTGATTAACATTGTTCTTATTTGAGAAACATAATATAAATGTGAAATTAATACTGTAACTAATCGAAAGAAATGTAGCACACGGTCAGGATGTACCAGTAAACCTATCAGTATAAAATTACTACAGCTAATTAAATAGAAAATATAAATAAAGCATGTTAATTGAATCTCCAATATATGTTAGTACTAAAATTCAGGCACTAGTTGATTTGTTATAAACAATTTTAGAAACGTAATTGTTATCTGTAACATAATTAGTCAGAAAATGTTATATTAACTCGTAAGTAAGTTGAAAATATGTTCACCTTGTTCAGCACTGAGATTGTAAAATTTTAGCAATGTGTAGCTCATATTCGGTCAAACCTTTAATTGTAATTTTACATAAAATTGTAATTTTCATTGTAGGTAATTGTTAACAAAAGTATAAATAGAGGTCAAGCAGGCGCCTTGGGGCACTCGTTTTTTGGCTAGGGTTGCGAGCACTGAGATTGTAAAATTTTAACAATGTGTAGCTCATATTCGGTTTAACTTTTAATTGTGATTTTACATAAAATTGTAGTTTTCATTGTAGGTAATTGTTAACAAAAGTATAAATAGAGGTCACGCAGGCGCTTTGGGGCACTCGTTTTTTGGCTAGGGTTGCGAGCAAATGTATTGTAGGCTCACTCTTTTGTTGATTGTTGTGGACTCTGTGTCGTTTAATGTCAACTTTGGGTACATGTGATGTAACCGGTACAGTTCACCAGGCTCGGACACCAGAGTCCTGGATATATATTGGTGTTAAAACTGCACTGTACTTTGGAATTTATTTGGGAGTCTTCCGCAATCCTTTTCATAGGCTGCATAGCGACGAGACATGAATCCAGGAATTTTACAAAACCGCGAGAACTAAACAACTCTCAATGTTGGTAGAATTGACATGAAAACAACAGCGCATCGACTGGGCATTTCACTAAAAACATTTGCAACGCGGAGGTGGGAAAATATAAACATCTCAACATCGGTCATTAACCTTACACAATACTTAATCTAAGTTAAACTAACTTACGCGATGGACAACACACACACCCATGCCCGAAGGAGGACTCGAATCTCCGACGGGGGGAGCCGCGCCGACCATGATAAAACTACAGAGACAGCGCGGTTACCCCGCGCGGTTCTCATCCCTCTCTTGTCGCCATCTTGAAAGAGCTCTGGTTAGTGCGTGCACACATTATGGGTTAATGCAAGAGTCATCTATTTATCATGTCATTGCGGAACGACGCTACCCCGTAGGTCTTTGGTAACTGTTCTTACGACTGATGATGGGCAGCGGTTTGAAACCCAACGGGATATCTGGTCTGCCCTCCATGCACGTTATGTTATGCTGTACTCCCAACAACGTCCCCACCCTGCCAACACCCTCCAGACTTCCCCTTGGCTCGGTTCCTGTGGATGTGACGATGGATCTGCTTGCTAACGTCATAGAGAACGAAGTCCATGATGCTATCCAGGCAGGTTCTACGAACAGGCCACCCACTGGGGTTTTATTGGACATTTCGTCCCCATCTGGCGCCAGTGTGGACGGAAATTTGTCAGGACCTTATGCCACCTTTCGTGCCGATTTCAAACGGCTTCGTCGATGCTTTCCTCATTCCCATTCACGAGCCTCGGCATATCTCACGGATATGCAATTACCGCCCCTTGACGTTGCACAACAGCGGCGCAAAGATCTTTACCTGGCTGTTGGTTGCGCGGCTTAAATGGACAGTTCGGTACATAGTTTTCCCGCATCAAATTTCTTTGGGAGGAGCCAATAACATCCGCACTGCCCACTGTCACTCTCAATTCATAATCGCTCTTGCTCACGCTCATAGTGCGCCTAGACTTCTGGAAACTCTTGACTTCAGCTAGGCGTTAGATCAGGTTGATCATGACTACCTGGAAGGGGTGCTCCGCAATAAGGGCTACTCTGATAGTACCGTCGACGTCGTAATGCATCTCCTTCGAAGAGCTATGTCTTGTGAACTTTACAAAGGCCATCTTACTCCTCCCTCCTCGATCCGTTGATCAGCGCGTCAAGACTGCCCTCTCTCTGCACTGTTGTATGCTTTCGCCATGAAACCATTGATATGCGGCCACCATCAAATGGTTCAAATGGCTCTAAGCACTATGGGACTTGACATCTGAGGTCATCAGTCCAAACCCATGCCCCAGGCAGGATTCGTACCTGCGACCGTAGCAGCAGCGCGGTTCTGGACTAAAGCCCCTAGAACCGTTCGGCCACAGCGGTCGGCAGCCTCCATCAACGCCTCTCTGGGATATCTCTCGGTGACCGTGTATTGAGCTGCACTGCTTGTGCAGACGATCTCGTCATCGTTCTTTGAAGCGGTGCTGAGGTCAGGAAAGCTTCTGGTAGCTGCCTTACCAAGAGGCACAGGCACTCCCTATTCCGCCATCAATCGCCCGTCACATGCTACCGGCATTGGGTTCATTTATTTGGCACAGTTTGCTGTTCAAATTAAGATACGACACCCTCACCGTCCAGCGGTGCAGGGACGGTTTAGGTCTGTATCGTGTGCCTGACAGAGCGGTAGCCCTTTTCATTGGTTCTCACACGGCGTTTGGCGCAGTTGTCCTATGTGGCTTACCAGCCTATTGCTGGAGACTCTTGCACCACACTCCCTCTCAGCACTTATCCAGTGTCGGAAGCCTCGTCGCCGTCTTCTACTTTCACAACTTTTTCCCCGAACAGAGCTACGTCCGTACTGTGATACTGACAGCGCACCCATCTATGGCTTCCTTCTGCTGCACAGGTCACCGAATGCGTTTGAGGGAAAGCATCCCCACGTCGACTGGCGTGCCATTTGGCTATCGGTGGGTGCTAGTTATATTGACACCGACTTCCAGTCTGCATGGTACCTTGTCAATGGAAAGCAACTATTCCGGACACACTTTCACAGGATTCACCCCACAGACACTATGTTGTGTGTCGCCTGTGATGTTTTGGACCCAGAAGAGCACCGCCTGGTGTGCAGATGGGCAAGAGGTGTCTGGTTCTCGGTGTGACAGATGTTGTCGCCGGCCACAGTGGCCGAGCAGTTCTAGGCGCTTCAGTCTGGAACAGCGCGACCGCTGTGGTCTTAGGCTCGAATCCTGCCCTGGGAATGGATGTGTGTGATATCCTTAGGTTAGTAAGGTTTAACTAGTTCTAAGTTTAGGGGACTGATGACCTCAGATGTTAAGTCCCATAGTGCTTTGATCCATTTGAACCATTTTTTAAAAGATGTTGTAGCTAATTACCCGTACGACCCCTCATCAGATACCTTCTCAACCGCTCCTCTTTCCGGACACGGGATACTTCCCGCAAGCGAAGACGAACTCCGCTCTGTGAACTGGATTTGTAGACCGCAGCTCACTACTTGTTTGCTGTTGGTGAAAAAAATATCCTTGATTTTTGACAGTTCCTTAATGAACACCATTGTGCAGTTGTCCGCAATCCAGAACACAGACAATTTTTTTCCAATTTCCTTTGCAGTGTCTTCCTTAATCCATCCCAAGGCTGGGGCGTTCCTGTAATGAAGAGTTGATCCCCGCCTCTTCCACACTTAGAACCGGTATATTCTATGGATACCGGAATGTTCTGACGTCTTGCCACGCCCTCCTCTTTGTGACGCCGGTTTCCTGCTATTCTCGGTGCTGTTAATGTTACAGAAATAAGGGATTTGGACGCCGGGAACGTTCAAAAAAAAGTAACCGTTCGTGGGAAGCAGTAAATCCGGGTTCGATCCCGCTTAGGCGCAAATTCTCAACTTCCGCCATTGTATTTCCCCAACGCCCTGTGCAGATGGAAGTCATTAGTTTCCCACCCATCCTCTCCCTTTCCTTGTCAGTCCTCTAAAGCATACACAATGTATAAACCAGCCGTGTCGTCACGAGTGGCATCTCTTCCTTCGGACATAACCCATATTATATATATAATACGTATGTATACACACATACGTTATTTGATTGACTTCTCTTAGTACAAGCTCATCTTGCAAACGAGGAAACCGCTCTTCCTGCCTCAGTCGTATATTGTGAAGGAAAATGGCTCAGACTACAGGTTCTCCAACGTGATTGGAGGGTGCACCACCGCCAAAGACACAGCTGGCCATTAAAATCGCAAAACTATTAATGCGGCATGAAACAAACGTGGAATTTGCATGAAGGATACTACATGCTTCTCCAGCACTGAAAGTACAAATTAAGCACTCTATGTTGATTTGTCATTCAGAAATCGTATCCGAATGTTTATTGATTATAAAAAAAACTCGTATTATAGCTTGCGTAAAAGGCCCAGTCACTGATGTTGGAAAGACAAATATTGGTATTGGGAAGGTAAGTGCGGAGAAACCTTGGGTGAGAGAAGAAATACTGCAGATGATCGAAGGTAGAAGAAAGTATAAAAATGTTCAAGGAAAGGCAGGAATATATCAATATCAATCACTTAGCAATTAAATAAATGTGTAGTGCAGGGAAGGCAAGACGAAATGGCCGCAGGGAAAATGTGACGAAATCGAAAAAAAAAACAAAAAAAAACATTTTCAGAACGACTGAGTCAGCATACAGAAAAGTCAAAAAATCTTTCTGTGAAATTAAAAGCAAGCGTGGTAACATTAAAAGCGCATTGGCATTGCTACTGTTAAACGCAGAGCAAAGAACGTATAGGCGGCAATAGTACATTGAGGGAGGAATTGTTTAATGGCACAACAGAAGAACAAGTAGGGAGTCGATACGGAGGAGATAGGGGTTCATCATTGGAGCCCGAATTTAAAAGACCTTTGGAAGATCAAATAAGGCAGAAGGAATAGACAACATTCAATCGGAATTTCTAAAATCATTGGGAGAACTGGCAACAGAATGACTATTCAGGTTAGTGGGTAGAGTCTATGAGACTGGTGACGTATCATCATATTTTCTGAAAACAATCATCCACACAATTCCTAAAACAGTAAGAGCTGATAAGTGCTAGAACTACTGCACAATCAGCTTAACATTTCATGCAACAAAGCTGCTAACAAGAATAATTCACAGAAGAATAGAAAAAAAGAATACTGAGGATCTGTTAGGTGACGATTAGTTTGGCTTTTGTACGGGTAAAGGAAGCAGAGAGGCAGTTCTGACATTGCGCTTGATAATGGAAGCAAGACTGAAGAAAAATTAAGACACGTTCATTGTCGACCTGGAAAAAGCATTCGACAATGTCAGATGGTGCAAGATGGTAAAAATTCTGAGAAAAATAAGGGTAAGCTATAGGAAAAGATAGGTAATATACAATATATACAAAAAATAAGAGGGAACAATTAGAGTGGAAACCCAAGCACGAAGTACACGGGTTAAATAGGGTGTAAGACAGGGATGTAGTCTTTCACACCAGATTTTCAATCTGTACATCGAAGAAACAATGACGGATATAAAAGAGAAATTCAAGAATGGGATCAATATTCTGGACGATAAGATGTGAATGGTTAGATACGCTGTCAACATTGCTGACCTCAATGAAAGTGAGGAAGAATTACAGGGTGTGTTGAATGGAACGAACAGTCCAATGAGAACAGCAAATTGATTGAGAGTAAATATAAAAAGACGACAATAATGAGAAGTAGCAGAAATGAGAGTAGCGACAAACTTAACAACAAAATTAGTGATCACGAAGTAGACAAAAGTAAGGAATTCTGCCAGCTTGGAAGCAAAATAACCCATGACAGACAAAGAACGGAGGACGTCAAATCAGATTAGCACTAGTAAAAAGGTCATTCCTGGCCAGGAAAAGTCCACTAATATAGGGCAAAGGTCTTAATTTGAAGAAAAAATTTCTTAGAGCGTACGTTTGTAGCTCAGAATTGTACGTCGATGAATCATGCAAAATAGAAAACGAAGGGTTAACCAAGTGTTTGAGATATGGTGTTGCAGAAGAAAGTTGAAAATTAGGTGGACTGAGAAGATAAGGAATGAGGAGGTTATTCGCAGAATCGCCGAAGAAAGGAAATCATGAAAAAGACACACCTAATACAAAGGTTCATCATCTTATCATGGAAACCTTCGAAAAAATTTATCACCGCCTGGTTGTGTTTGAAAGTAGGGGATAGTGTTGTACTTTGGTACACTTTACAGATTTCCGACTTTGGCCACCGCTGTGATAGATGTTTAATGTATTTTCTTATTCCATTTTGAAACGATGGCATTCACTATTCATGTTTCACAGTTTTTTTCTGAAATTACAAAAATTAATCTGGGAAACGAAGGTTTGTACAAATGCGAAAACATGTTTCAAGGTACACAATGGTCATGTATCTAGCACCAAATATCAGACTGAAATTTAAAAGAGTTACAGACGAGAAAATCTTGTCAATACTGTGTTTAATAGTCTACCCGTTACATTATTACTCTACTAAGCGTCAATAATCAGTAAGTGAAATCAAATTAAGCAGAACTATCATAAAAAAATACATTTTGAAATGGCAGCTATTGGAAAATACCACAAATTTCCATTTTTAAGACTGAAAAAGTCGTTAGGACATTAAAGTAACTCAGTTCGTTCGCAAATCACATGTTCTACAGTAGAAGACTTTCTCCTGTTCCAAGGTACAAGAAGTTCCACGACCAACGAAGTATGGTTTACCTGTCCACGTGTTATATAAATAGTTCTAAAAACATATAGCATTTTACGCACCATAAAAGTCTGTAACTGTTGAATGAACAACATCCCTTAAATAGCGTTAACATATTTTACAGTATCCAAATGTGTAGAACCCGAAATATTTTCAAATGCTGCTCAAATGCTGCACAAAACGCAACCTCGTGTGTAATAACAACAAAAAATTTAGAAAATGGCGTAAATTGATTATGGTGGTCCTAATGAGCATTCGTTCACGTGATTCTAAAATCAGTCGCTGAAACACCGACCAAAAACCAACACGTGTTCTTAGGTACTCTGTCCCTTAGGTACAACACTCTCCCCTACTCGACAGTCGATGGACTAACGAGTATATGAGTGAGCAGAAACAAGAATCTCGCCTGATACCGTGTAAAACGTTATTCTATTAATACTTCAAAACTAAATGTTCATATGAACTTTTCTCTTGTTGGGTATCAGCCATCCACCACCAAACATTTTATGTGATACGTCGAACGTACACATTCCGTCCAAACAGTTCAGAGATTGATTTTATTCCTGCGGTACAAGAGAAATCAGCACTGAGACTACGGTGGCAGCTTGAATTAACAACTGTAAACAATAGACGCGCATTCCACGAATCAGATGTGAGCAGAAAGTGTTAAGTAGTGCGGCCGTAGTTTCTCGAAGTTCTTGTGTCACAATTCGCAATGGAGCAACATCCCTAAACCATGCGTTTAAGACACATCCAGAACGATTAGAAGAAAAGAAAAGTGGTGCAAAATTTGTCCCGTACAACTGGACTCCCAAAGAAAAACAAGGACCCGTCGACTCCAGCCGCGACTTGACTGAATTGCTAAACGCTGGCCGTTCTTTTCTAAAAAAATCAAAACGGGTGACGAGACTTCGTGTTATCAATACGAACCTGCCACAGAACGAGACAGTGCAGAAATTCACATGAAGAGTCAGCGCTTTGACAGCGTAACTGACATTCAAGCTAATGTGATGCGTGAGTTGAACAACATTCCAAAGAAGTACTTTTTTGAATGTTTCACATGGTTACACGAGCGTCCTGTGCGTTGTACTCAGATTGGGAGGGGAGGGCGGCTTTGTAGGTCAGCTTTTCTCTCTTGATTTGCGAATCCAGTCTCGAAACTTTTATGACTGCCAGGCTGTCTATACAGGACCTAGGCTTAGACAGGGTGGTCACAGTGTTAAAAGATGTTACAATATGCAGGAATGGCTGAGGCTTATTAGTCCCAGGTAATAGAAGTGGCAGCATACCAGTTAAATAAATAAATATAACGTCATATGCCTACTATTTAGGAGTGTCTATAAATAGTAATTTAAAGTGGAACGACCACATCAATCTAGTTGTTGAGATGGCAGGAAACGGGCTGACATTTATCTGTAGAATGTTAAGAAAGTTTAATTCATCAACGCAGGGATTTCGCCGTTCGAAATATTCTTCAGCATTACTCTTCAGTCTTAGGGCTGACATTAAAAATACCGAGAACTCACGTTCAAATACGGGTCAAGAATCATGTTACATCCTCTATTTGTTGTCTTTAAATCGGTGATGTGCTTTCAGTATGCAAGGTTTTTCATCTGCGACTGAACTGTTAACATAGCACATGTCAGGTACTAAAACGAACAAGGGATAATTTTCATTTCTGCACTAACACGTACCCACAAGTGTGTATCGTCCTCTAGTGAATCTGTTATCCGATATAATGCAAATTCTGAGTTTTGAAGATTTATGAATATGTTAACTCGAGGATTTGACTGATGACAATGCAGTTCTGCTCATGAAATTATTTCCTTCAGTTTAGCCTATTTCATCTTCTTACCAACTAGTATTAAAGCAATAATTTTATGACCAACGAAATAGTTGGATTTTTTGGATGGCTATCCTGTAGGAGCTTGTTAAACTTGTTCTGAAAACTATTTTAGGGGCTCTAACAAAGTTTCAAAGAAAATACTGCTTAACACAAAACCTACTTAGAGAGTAAAAATTTAAATGATAGACTATATTTATAGGTAACGAGTTACATTACTCAATAATTCTCCCTCTCCCGGTCACAGAGAATTTTCTCAAAAATCTCAAACATGACACGGACAGCAGAATATAAACGAATTTGAACTACCAACCAGGTTATAATAATTTACTAGAAGAATATATTTATAGAGAAAAGACCATGGCAGAGATTACTTAGGGTGTGGTTTTCAGGCAATTTCCTTGCACTTGTCTGAGAAAATGTCGTACTTGTTCCTCAGATCCATCTCAGAAACATAGCTCAAACATAGTTCAGTCACAAAAATTTACAAGATAAGCAGACTGATGACAGTATTTCGTACCTTTACGTGATCTGGCCTTTAGCAGAAAGAACATAAAACCATTATGTTAAAGTGAGCATCACGCGCGGGCCACGGGTAACTGGGAATAAGGGAATATATACCATACCATGACGTCACTTTCTTCTCTGTGAACTACACATTCGGTTAGTACAATAACTACATATTAGTGACAGAAACTATGTTGTTTGGTTTTACCAGAAAAGGATGATAAAATTCATGATGAAAGGAAGAATAGAGAAAGATGTATAATTCATTGAGAAAAGAATAAACAAAATGTTTCCTAACATACCTGTAAAATTTTTGTCTTGGATGACTCGTTACCGGGTGGCAGATGGGCGTTAGCGACAACGAGGTATCGCTCTACATCACTAGATGTTACAAGAGCCAGTTTCACTATCAGTCCGCAGTTCACAATCCCCACCAGTGGATCGACATAGTCAGCACTGATGTACTCCACTAACCGAAACAATTTCGGCCTATAATAGATGGTCAGCCCGTCCATATCCATCGGAGTCCTTGGTTTCATTATGCCGAGATAGCCAAGATCGTTCATGTAATTCAACATGTCCATGCTGTCGATCTCCATTTCTTGAAAGCACATAATGTCTGCATTCAGATCGTAAATTTCCTTTGCCAGTTTAGGGCCTCTGAATTCCCACATAACCGACTGAGGATTGAAGCTATGAAGCACTTCCGGATTATTTTCAAGCGTCCGTTGCGAAAGAATATTATAGGTCATTATACTGAACAGAACTTTACCTGAACAAGGATTAGCACGATTCTGGTAACCTGTGAACTCCCAAACACGTTCGAACGTCGTTGCGTTTGCTACAGAATTCGTATTCGTAGCTATGCTGTCTTTCCTACCGGCCGCTGTTTCTGGCTGCTTCACGTGTTTTTCAGAATCTTCCCCATTCTGTTTATTTGTATTTTCAGCCTGCTGAACTTCAGTAAGTTTACTTTCATGTAGTTCTTGTCGTGATGTCACTGTTTCCGTTTCATTCTGCAGTGGCTCACTTTCACGTTCTTCACTAACAAACTCGCAATTTGTTTTAGTATTTGCTTCAGTGGAACCCATAACAACATGAATGCTACACGAACTTCACGTATTGATCGCTTTGGAGATTCTTTCGCAAAATAACTAGCACCAGCTGTTCAGTTTTCTGCTAAATCGCTGACTAATCAAAGATGTTTAATGTACGGTATAATTGCAAAGAGCATTTACTACGGAACAGATTATTCGCAATATCTCTGTTACCTCCATCTTGGAGATGATATTCTCGTACTCGAACTCCTAAAAAGACGAAGAAAGTACTTCAGCACTTAAAGATGACAAATCTTTGTCCTTTGATTATAGTTCTGTCTTAAGAAAACTCCGTGTCCTAATGCGACAGTAACAATATCCAATTTTATATTTCATGTTTCAACGAATGTAATCCTTAATAACTATTAATTTTGTTAATACCATAAAAGGCGCTGTTTACCCGTCTCATTAAAGCAGCACTTTCGAAATATTGAAGTTTTTCTTCATTAACTGGTGGATAAATATTACTCTCTGAGGGCAAACGGAAAGTAAAGTTCATGATACAACCAGCTGGCGTTAAACGCTGACAAAAGGTACTAGACAACTGGTACGTAATTCAATCATGTGGTCTCCTAGATGTCTAGCCGTGCTGTTTCTTATTATGAACTATTTCTATATAGCTCAGGTCGCACAGCAAGACATTATATCATAAGCACAGGTTATTAAGTATAACAATATACCCTCAAAAGAACTAGATAAAATGTCAGTTATTTATAATTTACTACGAAAAACGTTTTTGTGTCCTATAGAAGACTTTAACTGCATACTTACAACAGAAATGCGATACTGTGTCGTAACTCATGAATACTAAAGATGTAAGCCCCCGCTATTGAAACTTGTTAGGTTGAAAAACAAGTTCTATCTAGTTATTCGATAAAATGTTTATAAAAACCATACCACCTTAATAGAAAGATACGTGTGTGTGTGTGCGCGTGTGTGTGTGTGTGTGTGTGTGTGTGCGCGCGCGCGCGCGCCAATACTCACAAGAAATTCAGAGTCGATTAACCGTATGTCAACCACATTTGAAGTATGCCATAAATTGTTAGATGCGGTGAGAGCGTGACTTCATCCATGTACGAGCCATGAAGTAGTTACAGTAGCAGTAGCGTGCAGATACGTTTATCTGTTTTTTCGAAGTTATGTTCTTCGATCATTACGCGTAATTCATTAAAAGTATATCCGTAATGCAGATAAAATAAAATAGCATAAATATTCAGATATAGCAGCGCCTCTAGCAAACTCCTCACCGTATTCCCAAAGCCGTCTTAACGCATACACACATCAACAAACTCACGAAAACCTTAGAGATTCACGACTGCTCTACGGTTCTTTACTCCAGACCCAGGACCGTACCACATTAACATGCCATATGAGCAATTGGACACACACACACACACACACACACACACACACAGTTTACTGAATACGGGACCGTGGACAGACATTCACTAAACCCGACACAACACTACCCATCAGCTCAAGTAAATACCGGAAAGCACTCGAGCAATTCAGAGGCCACGATCTGCTCTACACTACCCACTTCGCCACGAAAGTCAACCTCTCCCTGACAATCTCAGTACAGCCAACCTTGTGGTTTCATCCCTCCAAAGCTCATGCAGTATTCTTGGTAATCTCAGCTTTGACCACAGAATGACCCCATACGTCCATTAGTGTATAGACATTACTGCTGCTACCTTTATTCAGGTAGTGAAGGGAGACGAAAATTTAATAGTCATGGGTGACTGGAATTCATCAGTAGGAAAAGGGAGAGAAGGAAACATAGTAGGAGAATATGGATTGGGGGGAAGAAATGAAAGAGGAAGCCGCCTTGTAGAATTTTGCACAGAGCATGACTTAATCATAGCTAACACTTGGTTCAAGAATCATAAAAGAAGGTTGTATACCTGGAAGAATCCTGGAGATACTAAAAGGTATCAGATAGATTATATAATGGTAAGACAGAGATTTAGGAACCAGGTTTTAAATTGTAAGACATTTCCAGGGGCAGATGTGGACTCTGGCCACAATCTATTGGTTATGAACTGCAGATAGAAATTGAAGAAACTGCAAAAAGGTGGGAATTTAAGGAGATGGGACCTGGATAAACTGAAAGAACCGGGGGTTGTAGAGAGTTTGAGGGAGAGCATAAGAGAAGAATTGACAGGAATGGGGGAAAGAAATACAGTAGAAGAAGAATGGGTAGCTCTGAGGGATGAAGTAGTGAAGGCAGCAGAGGATCAAGTAGGTAAAAAGACAAGGGCTAATAGAAATCCTTGGGTAACAGAAGAAATATTGAATTTAATTGAGTCCGCAGCTCGTGGTCGTGCGGTAGCGTTCTCGCTTCCCGCGCCCGTGTTCCCGGGTTCGATTCCCAGCGGGGTCAGGGATTTTCTCTGCCTCGTGATGACTGGGTGTTGTGTGCTGTCCTTAGGTTAGTTAGGTTTAAGTAGTTCTAAGTTCTAGGGGACTGATGACCATAGATGTTAAGTCCCATAGTGCTCAGAGCCATTTGAACCAATTTAATTGATGAAAGGAGAAAATATAAAAATGCAGTAAATTAAGCAGGCAAAAAGGAATACAAACGTCTCAAAAATGAGATCGATAGGAAGTGCAAAATGGCTAAGCAGGGATGGCTAGAGGACAAATGTCAGGATGTAGAGGCTTGTCTCACTAGGGGTACGATAGATACTGCCTACAGGAAAAGTAAAGAGACCTGTGGAGAGAAGAGAACTACTTGTATGAATATCAAGAGCTCAGAAGGCAACCCAGTTCTAAGCAAAGAAGGGAAGGCAGAAAGGTGGAAAGAGTATATAGAGGGTTTATACAAGGGCGATGTACTTGAGGACAATATTATGGAAATGGAAGAGGATGTAGATAAAGACGAAATGGGAGATAAGATACAGCGTGAAGAGTTTGACAGAGCTCTGAAAGACCTGAGTCGAAACAAGGCCCCGGGAGTAGACAACATTCCATTAGAACTACTGATGGCCTTGCGAGAGCCAGTCATAACAAAACTCTACCATCTGGTGAGCAAGATGTTTGAGACAGGCGAAATACCAAAAAAAAAAAAAGAAATGGTTCAAATGGCTCTGAGCACTATGGGACTCAACATCTATGGTCATAAGTCCCCTAGAACTTAGAACTACTTAAACCTAACTAACCTAAGGACATCACACACATCCATGCCAGAGGCAGGATTCGAACCTGCGACCGTAGCAGTCGCGCGGTTCCTGACTGAGCGCCTAGAACCGCTAGACCACCGCGGCCGGCGAAATACCCTCAGACTTCAAGAAGAATACAATAATTCCAATCCCAAAGAAAGCAGGTGTTGACAGATGTGAAAATTACCGAACTATCAGTTTAATAAGTCACGGCTGCAAAATACTAACGCGAATTCTTTACAGACGAATGGAAAAACTGGTAGAAGCCGACCTCAGGGAAGATCAGTTTAGAACGTAGAAATGTTGGAACACGTGAGGCAATACTAACCTTACGACTTATCTTAGAAGAAAGATTAAGAAAAGGCAAACCTACGTTTCTAGCATTTGTAGACTTAGAGAAAGCTTTTGACAATGTTAACTGGAATACTCTCTTTCAAATTCTGAAGGTGGCAGGGGTAAAATACAGGGAGCGAAAGGCTATTTACAATTTGTACAGAAACCAGGAGCAGTTATAAGAATCGAGGGGCATGAAAGGGAAGCAGTGGTTGGGAAAGGAGTGAGACAGGGTTGTAGCCTCTACCCGATGTTATTCAGACTGTATATTGAGCAAGCAGTAAAGGAAACAAAAGAAAAATTTGGAGTAGGTAGTAAAATTCATGGAGAAGAAGTAAAAACTTTGAGGTTCGCCGATGACATTGTAATTCTGTCAGAGACAGCAAAGGACTTTGAAGAGGAGTTGAACGGAATGGATAGTGTCTTGAAAGGAGGATATAAGATGAACATCAACAAAAGCAAAACGAGGATAATGGAATGTAGTCAAATTAAATCGGATGATGCTGAGGGAATTAGATTAGGAAATGAGACACTTAAAGTAGTAAAGGAGTTTTGCTATTTAGGGAGTAAAATAACTGATGATGGTCGAAGTAGAGAGGATATAAAATGTAGACTGGCAATGGCAAGGAAATCGTTTCTGAAGAAGAGAAATTTGTTAACATCGAGTATAGATTTAAGTGTCAGGAAGTCGTTTCTGAAAGTATTTGTATGGAGTGTAGCCATGTATGGAAGTGAAACATGGACGATAACCAGTTTGGACAAGAAGAGAATAGAAGCTTTCGAAATGTGGTGCTACAGAAGAATGCTGAAGATAAGGTGGGTAGATCACGTAAGTAATGAGGAGGTATTGAATAGGATTGGGGAGAAGAGAAGTTTGTGGCACAACTTGACTAGAAGAAGGGATCGGTTGGTAGGACATGTTTTGAGGCATCAAGGGATCACAAATTTAGCATTGGAGGGCAGCGTGGAGGGTAAAAATCGTAGAGGGAGACCAAGAGATCAATACACTAAGCAGATTCAGAAGGTTGTAGGTTGCAGTAGGTACTGGGAGATGAAGAAGCTTGCACAGGATAGAGTAGCATGGAGAGCTGCATCAAACCAGTCTCAGGACTGAAGACCACAACAACAACAAAAACCTTTGTTTCTAACACACTTCGCACCATAAATAGTTTATATACACCAGCCAGCGTAGACGAGAATATTGTAAGGAAACGCAAAACAGTCCCAAATCATGGACCTACCACATACTGCCACTTTAAAGACATTCTTTTTTTCTTCTTAGAAAACCTCACAAGAATGTGCAACATTTTTTGCACCTCGATATGACCTTAAAAGAAAACTCCTCATCCTAAAATACAGCAACCATCCTATGAAAGCTGTTCCTACTGGCCAAACGGACTTGCCTCATTTTTCAGCAAATCTTTGAGTCCATTCTCTCCAAACGTATCCAAAAGTACCTTGAAAAGCTTCTCCCAGTCCCATCACCCTGTCTGTTCCCAACAGTTCCACTTATGCGCAGCTCCTACACTTACTTCACCTCTTACACAAACAATACAACAAACACTTATATTCCCTCTTCCTGTCAACAGACAGCACAAGACTACTACGGTGCAGCTTGTAACATTCTGTCATCCTGCTCAAACACTGACTGTGAGCTTCAAATCCGCTACACTCACTTAACTGCATCCATTCTAAGTAACTGCCCATCCTCTGTAACAATAAGGAACACCTCCTCCCGCAAGTTCCATCCATCTGTAGACTTGTCCGAAGAATTCGTCCTGTGCCACTTCTTTATTTTTTACACAGAGCTGACGTTCCTAAATGATTCCACTCTCACATACCTCCTGTAACATAATGGCGGTACCACTGCCGTTATTGTTCATCCCAACCTCCATTATTCTATTTCTCCAACTCCACCAGTGCTACTTCTACATTAGACTTGTAAAAGCACTCGAGCTCACATTTTTTAAAAGTATTTTACCTCACAGTCCACAACTGTCCAGTTGTTGTTGTTGCGTTCTTCTGTCGCAACACTGGTTTGATATACCGCTCCACACTAGGGGCCCCGTGCAAGCCTTTGCATCTCAGAGTAATTACTGCAACCTGCATATATTTGAAATTACTTACTGTATTCGAGCCTTGGTCTCTCGCTCCTCCCCCCCCCCCCCAATGATTTAACCCCCTCCCCCGAACTTCCGTGGTGACTGAGTGTTGTGTGATGTCCATAGGTTAGTTAGGTTTAAGTAGTTCTAAGTTCTAGGGGACTGATGACCATGGATGCTAAGTCCCATAGTGCTCAGAGCCATTTGAACCATTTGAACCCGAACTTCCGCCATTTTCAAACTGACAATTCACTGATGCCTCGAGATGTGTTCCATCAATGGATCCCTTCTGAAACACTAAAAGCCTTGCACTAACCCTCAGTTAAACGAGAATCTATACCTACTCCAGTACAATAAAGCCCATAATAGACTAAGACTACAGGCTGGCTGAACATAAGGATTAGATATCACGATTATCATACTTCACAGCAAGACCTTACCTACAAATTTTTTGGTAACATTTTCGGGAAGCTGCGATCTTGTAATCTATATAAAATCTGTGAAGAAACTGTCTAGATCGCGATGGTATTTTTTTTTTAATGACCGGTTTCGGCCTGCACTTACGCCATCTTTAGACAGCACCATCAGCTGAAGTTGACGCTCGTACAACAGCCAGTTGACCTCAGTCACTCGGAGCACAATTTAAAAACACCTTACCTAGTCCCGTCCTCACCTACACAAATGTTATAAAGATCTTCACTCTTCCCATGTTTGACGACTCCCTCCAAATTCTCGAGGGTAGTGGAACCTTCCTCAACTTTCGTATTCATATACCCTGTCCCCCCTGTATCGCATACTAGCTGATAAAGTTTACACATCTCCTCAAAAAGGAGGAATAACTTCCACCAACTCTATTCACCATCCCGATTAGTCCATGCCCGGAAATCCTAATATGGACTTACTTCACGTCCACAACATTTTACCTCTACAAAGCGCACCATTAAGTCCATACCCCCAGATAAGTTGACGGTGGAATTATTATCTCGCAGATTAAAATACACCCACATGTTGCGAAGGTTGTTTCGACTACACTGCAGAATTTTCGCTGGGAAGCCATGACATATCCTCCACACAGTCCCGAACTCTCCCCATGCGATTTTCGTATTTTTGGAGCCCTCAAGAAAGATGTTCCTGACCGTTGATTTGCCTCGAACGAGGAGTTACACGCCTGTGTACAATCATGGTTCCTTGTGCTACCACAAAAATTATTCCAAGATGGTACTGACCGTCTCGTTTCACAGTGGCATAAATGTGTTAACAGTTATGGTGATTAGTCTTGAAATAATAAACAGTTTACTTTTTTATGTTCCATTTGTTACGTTTTTATTTGACTGCCCTTTATACGAGCGGCGTCCAGTAGGTAATGCATCACTTTTTTCTGAAAGCAGGTTGGTTTTATTTAGAATTCAAATATACCATATTATTCCTCACTCTTTTGGCAACGAAACCCTGTTTTTCAACATAATCTAATTTCAATGCGGTGACCTTACGCCACTTTACTGGGAAGGCCTGTATGACCGCATGTTACCACTATGTGGTCGATTTGGTAGCCAACGTCTTGCTGCATCAATATCCTCCCCATCGTCCAAGTACTGCTTCCCACGGAGTGCATCCGTCATTGGGACAAACAGATGGTAGTCGGAAGATGCGAGATCCAGGCTGTACGGTGGAGGAGGAGACACATTCCAATCAAATTCTATGAGATCCTCTCGCATGCGCTGACTTGGGTGAGACCTTGCGTTGTCACTTTCCTGAGGGAAGCACAATGCTCTTCAGAGTTGATCGTTGCACCAAGAGGGAAGACATCAAACAGAATAACATCCTCAGTGTCCAAGGGTGCAGTGGAGCTTTGAGGTTTTTCTTCGTAGAAGAGGCGGTTTGCCGTTTTGTTTCCAGTTCCAACTGATGAACCCATGTTTCATCCCCTGTGTTGATGTTCGACAAAATATTGTCACGATCAGCCTCGAAATGCGTAAGCAATTACGCACAGATAGTCCTTCGTTGCTCGTAATAGTCTTCTGTTAGGTGACTAGGAACCCAGCAGGCAAACACCTTTGATAACTGAAATGGTAGACAAGTGTGTCAGCCCTACCAAGAGAGACGCCCAGATGAGCAGCGAGGCGTTTGACTGTGATTCATCGACCATCTCGAATGAGAGTGCCCACAACTTCGAACATTGCAGGAGTCACAGACAGGTGTGTGCGGCCGGTCGGCACACGGGGAGATGGAACGGGTATGGGCGACCTTGTTGCAGTGATGAGAGACAACACGCCCAATGACTCATTGTGCTTTTGTTCACTGCCATGTGTCCTTACGCATTCTGCAAACGGCTATGAATATCTGCGATGCTCTGATTTTCCGTCGAAAGAAATTCAATGACAGCTCTCTGCTTGAAACGAACCTCTGTTGCAGACGCCATTTTGAAGACTATATATAGCGCTGCCGCCTATCGGAACTTCATGAAACTACAGGGACTAAAACGAGAATATTCCACGATGATCCATAACAAGTTCCGCATTTTTCTCAATCGAAATCGTCCGAGGAAAAAAATGTGTTGAATTACTTATTGAACGTCCCTCGTAGATTAGAAAATGAGATACCAGAGTAGTAGTTTAGTTCTGTTATTTCGACAGCAAAACAAGTTACGATATCAGCAATAAATAGGATATAAAATACACACACACACTGGTCGTAGCAAGAAAAGCATTGTTGTTAAAAAAAGTTTTAACGACGAATATAAACTTATGTGTTAGGAAGTTTTTTGTGAAGGTAACAGTATAGACTATAGAGTGTACCCTTGTACGGAAGTGAAACATGCGTCATAATTCAGACAACAAAAGAATAGAAGCATCTGACATATTATGTTACAGAATAATGTTGAAAATTAGATTGGTAGATCGAATAACTGATGGGGAGATGATCTTGACTATTACCTGGGTCTTTTTGCAACATAAGCTTCACTATCTAGTTCTGTTTTCCCACCATCTTTAGGTGTTCACTCTGGTCCTGTCATAACCTCCTTTTTCAGCACACTCCTCCACACCTTTCAGCCATCTACCCCTTGGTCTTCCTCGTGGTCGTTTCCTTCACACCTTCATTTCACGTATCTTCTTGGAAATACTCTTGTTTTTCTTTGTTTTTAAATGTCCATATCAACTTATCCTTGATGTTTGAATCCTGCCCTACAAAGATTCCTCTTTCATTATTTTTCTTACCCTTTTATCGTCATTATATAGCTCCTTGTTACTCCTATCCTACTTCTGAGGAACTTCATTTCACATGCCTGTAATTTACTTACATTTCTTTTCTTGACAATCCATGTTTCAGATGCTTAGGTCAGTATTCAGATGTAGTAGCTTCTGTATAATGGTTCCCTGCTTTTTTTTTTTGTACTTCTTTGCTCCAAACCAGGCTCCTAACACTTTGCAGGAATGCTTCTGCCTGTCTGTCACGTTCACTGATCTCTTTCTCATTTCTTCCATTTTCCTCTCTCACACTTCCCAAGTTCTGGACATTCTGTCCACCTTCTCCAATTGTTCACTTTCAATCTTTATTGTGAGAGTTGGTCTATCTTTCTTTCTAGTTGTAACAAGAATCTCACATTTGCTTGCATTAAATTTCATTCGATACTGTCTCACACTTTCTTCTCAAGAACACAGCTGTTCTTGAATCTCCTCGTCCCTGTTTTCCCCAGATTATCAACCCATCCGTGAACACAATGGCTTTTATTTCGTGTTTTCCATTTTTTTCTGACATCTTAGTCATTATTTCATCCAAGACCCGAATGAAGAGGAAAGGTGTGAATGTAAGCCCTGTTTCACACCACTTGCTTACCAGTCCATCCTTTCATTTCCCACTTTCACACAGCTCATACTTCCACAGCACATCTGCTCCACTCTGCATGATGTCTCTTTTTCCGCTCCCTTCTTTTCTAGCACTTCTCAGATCTTTGTTTTTTCTACAGATGCTATCAAATGAGTTTTCCATATCGAGAAAGGCCATCAGAAGATCTTCCAAAAATTCATAGTGGTACTGCCTTACTGCAAATCTGAGGTCAACAGTTAACCTTCCAGGTTGAAGCCACGCTGTTCTCTCTCAATTTGGACTTAACCTATGTTCGGATTCTGCTCTTCAGGATCTTTTCACTCAACTTGGCACGATGTGGTATCAGTGTGACTCTCTTGTAGTTTCTATAATCATTCCTGGGAGGTACTGCATCGAATTATGGGGAGAAAGAAATTCATGGGACAACGTGACAAAAAGGTAAGAGTAGTTGGCAGATGACATCCTGAGTTATCAAGGAATTATCATTTTGGTTATGTAAAGAAATCTGACGTTGCGCAAGGAAGTTTCATAGGGCCTCTGCTGTTCCAGATCTACATAAATGCAATGGGAGACAATCTGAGCAGCCCTCCTAGATTTTCTGCAGGTGATGCCGTCATTTATCGTCTTGTAAAGTCATCAGATGATCAAACTCAATTCAAAAATTATTTAGGCAAGATATCTGTACGATGCGAAAAGGGGCAGTTGACTCTAATGGAAAGTGTGGAGTCATCCACACAAGTAGTAAAAGAAATCACTAAATTTCGGTTGAACGATACATCACGAAAATCTATCTAATGGCTGTAAATTCAACTAAATACGCAAGGATTACCACTGCGAATAACTGAAACTGGAACGATCACATGTGGGTAAAGCAAACCAAAAATTGGCAGAACACCTACAAAGTGCAAGAGGTCTACTAAAGAGAATGCTTAACCAAGCCTTTCCGCCCTCCTCTGGTGTACTGGACCGACGGAGAACATCGAAAATGCTCAAAGAAGGGCAGTTAGTTTTGTATTATCGCTGAATAGCACGGACATGACACGCGTTTTTCGTTTGGCAGGAGTTTCTCATGAAATTTCAATCACTAACTTTCTCCTCTGATTGCGAAAATATTCTGATGGCGCCAACCTATAAAGGGAGAAATGATTATCGTTGCAAAATAAGAGAAAGATTTAAGTGCTCGTTTTTCTCGCGCGCCATTCGACAGTGGAACGGTAGAGAAATAGCTTGAAGGTAGTTCGATGAAACCTCTACCAGGCACTTAACCGTGAATTGCAGAGTGAACATGTAGATGATGTTGTAGATGTAGACGAAGACTGCAAGGGGGGGGGGGGGGGGGGGTGGAGGGGGTAAAAGTTGGAAATCAAATGTCAAGTACAGTAAAAAGTTCAAACTGATTTAGGTAGCAGTAGTTAGACAGATATGGAGGAGCTTGAACATATCAGACTGGCGTGGCAAACTGCGTTGAACGAATCTTGAGAGAGAAGGCTATAAACAACAAAATAAATTGTTTTCGATGGTACTGAACCACAATCATGCGATGTTTTTTGAAAGAATAAACCGCCATTTGACTGTATTCCTGTATTTATCTTTTGTACTATCTAGATGTCTGATTTCATGCCATTACGGAGTACAGTCTTCAGACAGTTAAGGGACATGAAAATTTAATAGTCATGGGGGCCTGGAATTCGGTACATAGGAAAAGGAAGAGAAGAAAAGTAGAGGTGAATGTGGGCGGGGGGTAAGGAATGAAAAAGGAAACCGCCTCACAGAATTTTGCACAGACCATAACTTCATCATCACTAACAGTTGGTTCAAGAATCATGAAAGGTGGTTGTATACGTGCAAGTGACCTGGAGAAACCGGAAGGTTTCAGATTGATTATATAACGGCAAGACAGAGATTTAGAACCAGGTTTTAAATTGTTAGTCATTTTCAGGGGCAGATGTGGTCTATGACCACACTATATTGATTATGGCTAGATTGTTTGGTTTCGAATAAAACTGAAGAAATAGCAAAAAGGAAGGAATTTAAGATATGGGACCTGGGTAAAGCGAAAGAACCAGGAGTTGTAGAGAGTTTCAGAGTAAGCATTAGGGAACGACTGACAAGAACAGGGGAAAGAAATACAGTAGAAGAAGGGAGAAGACTGAGGTTTATTGGTATAATCCTGAAGCGATGCAGTCCTTCAACAAAGGAAATTGCTTACAATACGTTAGTTCGTCCAGAGTTACAATGTTGTTCGTCTGTATGGGACCCTTACCAGTTAGGTCTGATTCAAGAGATTGAGAAGGTCCAAAGAAGAGCGGCAAGATTCATGAATGGTACATTTAGCCATCGCGAGAGCGTTACAAATCTCATAGAAAGTTAGAAGTGGGACACACTTGCAGATAGACGACGCGATAAACGGAAGGGACTGCTCATTAAATTCCGAAATCCGAACTTCGCCGAGGATGTAGAGCATATATTATTACCACCAACTTTCAAAGCGCGCAATGATCACCACTCAAAGATAAAGGAAATTAGAACTCGTACTGAGGCGTTCAGACAGTCGTTTTTCTCTCTCGCGATCCGCGAGTGGAACAAAAAAAAAATCAAATCGCTCTGAGCACTATGGGACTCAACTGCTGTGGTCATAAGTCCCCTAGAACTTAGAACTACTTAAACCTAACTAACCGAAGGACAGCACACAACACCCAGCCATCACGAGGCAGAAAAAATCCCTGACCCCGCCGGGAATCGCACCCGGGAACCCGGGCGTGGGAAGCGAGAACGCTACCGCACGACCACGAGACGCGGGCCGAGTGAAACAGAGGGGGAATATGACTTTGGCGCGAATTGTGACTTCCGCCACACAACGCTTGGCGGCTAGCGGAGTATGTATGTAAATGTAGATGGGTAGCTTTGAGAGATGAAATAGTGAAGACGGCAGAGGATCAAGCAGGTAAAAAGACGAGGGCTAGTAGAAATCCTTGGTTGACACAAGTGGTTTTGAATTTAACTGACAGAAGGAGAAAATATAAAAATGTAGTAAATGAAGCAGGCGAAAATACAAACGTCTTAAAAATGAGATCGACAGGAAGTGCAAACTGGCTAAGCGGGAATGGCTAGAGGACAAATGTAAGGATGTAGAAGGATGTATCACTAGGGGTAAAATAGATGCCGCCTACAGGAAAATTAAAGAGACCTTTCGAAAAAAGAGGACCACCTGTATGAATATAGTAGTTCTAAGCAAAGAAGGGAAAGTAGAAGTGTGGAAGGAGTATATAGAAAGTCTATACAAGGGCGATGTACTTGAGGGCAGTATTACGGAAATGGAAGAAGACGTAGACGAAGGTGAGATGGACGGTATGATACTGTGTGAAGAATTCCACAGAGCACTAAAAGACATAAGCCGAAAGACCTAAGGTCCCAGGAGTAGACAAAATTCCGTTAGAAATACTGACAGCCTTGGGAGAGCCAGCCATAACAAGACACTTTCATCTGGTGAGCACGATCTATGAGCCAGGCGAAATACCCTCAGACTTCAAGAAGAATATAATAATTCCAATTCCAACGAAAGCAGGTGCTGACAGGTGTGAAAATTACAGTACTATCAGTTTAATAAGTCACGACTGCAAAATACTAACACGAATTCTTTACAGACGAATGGAAAAACTGGTAGAAGCCGACCTCGGGGAAGATCAGTTTAGAACGTAGAAATATTGGAACACGTGAGGCTATACTGACCATACGATTTATCTTAGAAGATAGATTAAGGAAAGGCAAACCTACGTTTCTAGCATTTGTAGACTAAGAGAAAGCTTTTGACAATGTTGACTGGAATACTCTCTTTCAAATTGTGAAGGTGGCAGGGGTAAAATACAGGGAGCGAAAGGCTGTTTACAATTTGTATGGAAACCAGATGGCAGTTATAAGAGTCGAGGGACATGGAAGGGAAGCAGTGGTTGGGAAGGGAGTGAGACAGGGTTGTAGCCTCTCCGCGATGTTTTTCAATCTGTATGTAGAGCAAGCAGTAAAGGAAATCAAAGAAAAATTTAGAGTAGGAATTAAAATCCAGGGAGAAGAAATAAAAACCGTGAGGTTTGCTCATGACATTGTATTTCTGTCAGAGTCATCAAAGGACTTGGAAGAACAGTTGAACAGAATGGACAGTGTCTTGAAAGGAGGATATAAGATGAACATAAACAAAAGCAAAATGAGGATAATGGAATGTAGTCGAATTAGGTCGGGTGATGCTGAGGGAATTAGATTAGGAAATGAGACACTTAAAGTAGTAAAGGAGTTTTGCTATTTATGGTTGAAGTAGAGAGGATATAAAATGTAAACTGGCAATGACAAGGAAAGCGCTTCTGAAGAAGAGAAATTTGTTAGCATCGAGTGTAGATTTAAGTGTCATGAAGTCTTTTATAAAAGTATTTGTATGGAGTCTAGCCATGTACAGAAGTGAAACATGGACGATAAACAGTGTAGAGCCGGCCGAAGTGGCCGTGCGGTTAAAGGCGCTGCAGTCTGGAACCGCAAGACCGCTACGGTCGCAGGTTCGAATCCTGCCTCGGGCATGGATGTTTGTGATGTCCTTAGGTTAGTTAGGTTTAACTAGTTCTAAGTTCTAGGGGACTAATGACCTCAGCAGTTGAGTCCCATAGTGCTCAGAGCCATTTGAACCATTTTTGAACAGTGTAGAAAGGAAGAGAACAGAAGTTTTTGAAATGTGGTACTACAGAGGAATGCTGAAGATTAGATGGGTAGATCACGTAACCAATGAGGAGGTACTGAATAGATTTGTGGTGAAGAATAATTTTTGGCGCAACTTGACTAGTAGAAGAGGTCAGTTGGTAGGACACATTCTGAGGCATCAAGGGATCACCAATTTAGCATTGGAGGGAAGCGTGGAGGGTAAATATCGTAGAGGGAGGCCAAGAGATGTATACATTAAGCAGATTCAGAAGGATGTAGGATGGATTAGTTTTTTGGAGACGAGACTTCTACAGAACAGAGTAGCATGGAGAGCTGCATCAAACCTTTGTCTGGATTGACGACCACAACAACAACATGCTAAAAATTCTTAGACCATGAAAATGTCTTATCTGTTAAGGCAGTGCAAAGCAGGTAAACAAGTCCAAATGTTCAGATGTGTGTGACATCTTAAGGGACTTAAGTGCTTAGGTCATCAGTCCCTAAGCTTACACACTAATTAATCTAAATTATCCTAAGGACAAACACACACACCCATGCCCGAGGGAGGACTCGAACCTCCGCCGGGACCAGCCGCACAGTCCATGACTGCAGCGCCTTTAGACCGCTCGGCTAATCCCACGCGGCATGTAAACAAGTCTGATGCATGACTTTAAGATAAAAATATATTGAATTGACGTCATAGAATGTAGACTCTAAAAAAGATGGGGATTTATGTATATCTGTACTGATATATTACATAAACTGACATTTACTATCTATTCTAGACTCCACATTCTTGGACGTCACATTAATGGTTATATCTTATAGAGTCATGTGTTAGTCTTGTTTACCTTCTTTGGAGTTCCTTAACAGATATGACTTGTTAATGGTTAGGAACTTTTACCATTGAACTCAATAATCTCATAAAAACAGAAATGTAGATAGTACAGAACATAAATACAGGAATATACGGTTACGTCGCGGTTTATTCTTTCAGAAAATAAATTGTAAAAAATCATATTTACTGTACGAAAACTATGGCCCGAGATTACGTGCGGTCCAACCGTCAGCTGTACGCGTCCAATCGAGGCTTAGAAGAAAAACAGTCTTTCCGAGTGAAAGGGCAGGACAAAAGAGAAGCGGAACGAACTGTCCGTAGAGTGGCGCAGGCAGCAGACGCCGGAGGAACAACGTCGCATCGCGGTGCTCGAGACTCGCCTGCCCTGTCGCGGGCCATCGCCGCCCGGAGCTTTATAGGGAGGTCGCAGTTCAGTCCGGCCGAAACGCCACCGCGTCGCCGGCGTCTGCAGGAATCCGCGGTCGGAAGATCAGATCACCGGCACGGCCAGCCGTCCTAATTTAGCGGCCCGAGAAGCGAGTCCGGCTTCTATTAGCTGCCCGAGGGACTTCCGGCCTGTCCCCAGGTCTCGCTCTCAGACGATCCAATATATAGCGACCAGCAGCGGCGCCCCCATCTGGGACCAGGGGGTGCGCTGTCGCTGCTCGGCCGGCTTCTTCGATCGCTCACCGCCCCACTCCCCTATCCACTCCCACCCTCCTTTAAGTTCTTCCCGCTGTCTCCTTTGTGCCCAGAAAACAACTAGACGCGGGATTCCCTGCCTTGTGAAACGCGTGCCAGGGCCGGTGACGCTCCCTGGAGATATCGGTGAAAAGCTCTCTCTCTCTTCCCCCTAGGCGAATGTTAGGCATTCTTCTGCACGGATATCTCGTTCCCGAGTTCTCCACAAAATGCAGTATTTGACTCGCTCCTACAACGAAACGCGGCCGTTCCCCGTCGGAAATCGGCCCACTTTGTCATGCGCGGAGACGTTATCGTTCGTTCTTGAATGGAGAATTCAGTTCGTAAATAATTTTCCACTGTTTCGATTTGGACCGCACCGGTAAAGCTGAAAACAGAAAACGTACCAGCAACAACGAACTGTCGTTTATAATGCAGTAGAGAATTACGCTAGTAGACAAAAAAACTCACTGTACTTTCACCGTCCTGACATTCATCTTACCAGCTGACCACCTTCATTCAAACATGTTACCTAATCGTGACTTCGAAATAAACAACTTTTCAATATCAGCACTGATTTTAAATAGCTTTCTTGTTCTTTTATTTTCTGCTCAGCAGACATTCCTGTGTGGTAATGACACAGTTTATCGCTAACTAGGGAACCCTGCAATGCTTCGCAGTTGCTATGTATGTATGTCTATTTATTCTCCTTCCCACTCACTTCTATTTCCTCTCTCTCTGATATTGAGTGAGCCTTGTTACTGCTAACGAAACCTTGATCGGAAACTGAAGTAGCTTAAAATGAATGGGTAAATCGTTTGGGATCATTAGTATACGGGGTACGAGAGACGTCTCCTGCTGCTGGATCTGTGAAGCTAGTTGCTTCAGTGATAATATTTCACTTTCGCATTGTTTTTATCTGAGATGGGTAGAATTACAAAGTATCAGTCGATTCAGAGTCCATAGTAGTATTCAAATCATAAGCAGATAAGCCATAACTACAAAACAGCTCGTAGTTATATATATACATATATATATATATATATATATATAAACGGGTTTGTCTAAGGGTTTAAACTCCTTACTGTCGTAACTGAAACTGACTGTGAGAAAGAAAACAAAGCCACACGTTTTCATAGCAGTGCATAACACACCATTTTCTTTCTCGCAGTCGGATTGAACAGAAAACCTGTACATGATTATTTTTTTAAAGATACGAATGTTCGAATGAATGTTTCTTAATGTATCGTGTAGAAATTTGAAACAAGTAGAACAGTTTCTCCTGTTATGTATTTCATAAATATCTATACATTATAGTCATATATTGAAATATATGGTCTACCAGGTGTACCGATATGAAATGAGCGTTAACAAACAAATGTGTCGATGGGAAACATTTGTTGAAAACGTATATCCGCATAAATGTTTATTAGAACACTGAATAAAAATTGAAAGTTAATTGGTCAAGGAATTGGGGCACGAAGTCGAGCATGTCATTACGCATTTACAGTGGACAGTTTGTGACACTTTTATTATAGATCAAATGTGGTGCTTTTTACTAGATGCAGAAATAAAAATTTTCACACATGCTCAGATTAGAAAGTTGTTTTGTGTGCCACAGATTAGGTAAAGTGACGAAAATCTCAGTTGTGTAAGTTGAATGACTTTAAAATACTTGCAAAGGTTTCTCCATAAGTTGGTAGTTAGTATGGATGTTGTCCTTGGAAGTAAAACTTGGTGAATGACTAAGATTTTAAGACGACATATCGTGATATCTAGCTCAGTACACCAGTAGATCCAACGCTTTGTAGTATATTACGCTTTCTACCTTGATATCGTTTAGGTATATGTACTGGATTAAGCAAAAGTCAGAAAACATACGTGCTTATTTTGTCGAAATATCCGACATGGCAAGGAAAGCGTTCCTGAAGAAGAGAAATTTGTTAACATCGATTATAGATTTAAGTGTCACGATGTCGTTTCTGAAAGTATTTGTATGGAGTGTAGCCATGCATGGAAGTGAAACATGGACGATAAATAGTTTAGACAAGAAGAAGAGAATACAAGCTTTCGAAATGTGGTGCTGCAGAAAAATGCTGAAGATTGGATGGGTAGATCACATAACTAATGAGGAGGTATTGAATAGAACTGGGGAGAAGAGAAATTTGTGGCACAACTTGACTAGAAGGAGGGATCGGTTGGTAGGACATGTTCTGAGGGATCAAGGGAGCACCAGTTTAGTACTGGAGGGTAGCGTGAAGGGTAAAAATCGTAGAGGGAGACCAAGAGATGAATGCACTAAGCAGATTCAGAAGGATGTAGATTGCAGTAGGTACTGGGAGATGAAGAAGCTTGCACAGGATAGAGTAGCATGGAGAGCTGCATCAAACCAGTCTCTGGACTGAAGACTACAACAACGACATCTGACATTATGCACATAAACGAATTTCCTTTCTTACGAAAGTTTACTAAAGGATTTCATACATATTCTTGTGGAATCGTTAGAAAACTAATGCTACTTTCGAAACAGTTATTTTGTCTTCCACTTCTGTGGAAGCGGTGAACTACAAGAATTCACAGTGCAAAAAAAAAGTATTCACTAAACAACAGTCATTCTGTAGCTTGTTAGCAGAACTGTCAATGCGTTTCAACTTGACCAGATGTAAATACGATAGCAACTACTTCATTATCAGGAATTTTGGAGAAACTAGGTTCACTGCACTACTACGTATGTGAGAGTAATACTACAGGTCTTTGAATTATCAAAATCAGTGCTTGATTTCAGCTATAAATGAGAGAAACTGTAGCTGTCAGCTCCACTTCACACAGCGCGTAATGACATGAACTCGGCCTTCTGCCCCGAGCCACGTGTCTTAGATTTTTGTTTCAAGCGTTAACACGGCAGAGATAGTGACATACGCAGTCTATGTTATATATGGTCTATGCCCATACATTAGCGACAGTTTATAGGTCTAAAACGATTGTTTTAATCTCTGCTTATAATATAATATGCCGTATATTTGTTCATAACATGGAGGAAAAAATAAGGGGAATTGCCATGACGTCAAAAACTTGAAACCAACGGCCGCTATCTTAGGTGCCCCAAAACATTACCTTCAGGTGTTTGTATTCTGTCCAGAACAGGAACCACGGAATATCCTGAGTTCGCGCACAGAGTCTGGCAAAATTTGCCAACAGAAATAGAAAAATTATGAACGCACTTCATCAGGCCCTTTATTGGAAAGTGTTCCGTCATATTTATGATATATGGATTTCCCAGAAGAAAGCAAATGAATACTGAATGAATAAAATGATACCTGCCTGCGGTATATTCTTCTTTTGTTGAAATATTAGGAAGCGGGTGATTCTTCTGTTGTTCCATACAGATTGTTTTTTTTATCACAGATTTTTGGACTTCAATTGTTTGGAATGTTTAATCTCGTAAAATTTGTCTGTTTTCCTCTCATATAATTTATTGTAAGTCCTTAGATGTTGTTTCTGCTTATTCATGGTTTGTATCTCAGTTGCACCCTTCTCGTTGTTTATCTGCAAATCAAAACTGTCGGTTCTAAATTTGTCACACACTGAACACGTGTCGGTTCTGCAGTACGCACAGCTTATATTGTAGTTAGTCACAATTATTAGTTGATATTTATCATATGAAACAGGAACTGGAGCATTTTTCTCTGAATATAACACATTAAGTTTCGAATAGTAAGTGCTCCTATTAAATATAACCGTTTGCCATCATGAATGCTACAATGTGATTTGCGGCTTCTCAGTGACTGTATATGATGATGCACTTTAGATACGATTTCTCCTTTAAGTCTGTTAAACATAGAAGGAGAAGAAAAAGTTGTAAGTAGAAAGCGGATCCTGATCCTTCTTCCTCAGCATCGAGTGAACCTTGACCGTTTCTCTCAAAACTTTCGCACAGATTTTCGAGCACTTTATTGTTTTCACAAAAAACAAGCTTCGTTACATTATAGTACTTCCATTCCTCTATAAGCTGACATAATGAGCTAAATGTTATATTTAGGTGGACCTCAATCGTTATTCCAGTATACCACGAGTATTATACATGCTAATGGTAATGACTGTATCTGACAAGTACATTGTATCAAATTTGATCTCAAGTATAGTGGATGAACGAAGAAGTATAAGCAGCATCCTAGAATTTTAATTAGTTGATGACAAAGGCTGGTGTACGTTTATTCACCGTACTCTGAAAATCTCAAGAGCAAAAACTGACAGACAGGTCCTGGCAAGAAATATTCTGGAAAATGAAACAAATAGGCTACTGTTAAAAAGATATAATAATTTAATGTTGAAAACCAAGTATTCGACTACATGCTACTAATTAAATAAAATGTGAAGCTCCCGTTGAAGAAGCGTGTACAAGTTCCATAGGTTAGTCTATTATTACCAAAAAATGATTTACATATTTATTAAAGCAAAATACTCATTTTACAGAATCTAAACTATTAAAACCATTCCTTTATTCACAATGCTCTCTTTTGCACCAACTAATATAGGAGACATTGTTTTAAATGCTCAATAATACCATCAGAAGTGATAACTTCAACTGGAGTTCAGGTCCATCTTCTTAAGGGTCTTATCCCCTCCATCGCCAGCAGCCTGCACTACGGTGCTTACGGCCTAAAGATGGTCTAAATTATAGACTTAAACCGTCTGCCAACTATAATAAACATCTGTTGCGATCGAGACTGTTTTATTGAATTTTAATGTTTTACATCGATTGCTGTTAAAACTCCAGGGAAAGAATGGTTTCTAAAATATTGGTAATTTAATACCCTTAATATAATAAGCATTTATATGAAGTTTGATAAATATCTGGCCGGTGCTTCATGGTGTAGCACTTTCCATTTCTGTCAGTGTTGCAGAAACTGCTTTTAAAAGGAAGTGTGCGTCTCATGCCCTTGCTAACGCATTTGGCTTCAGCTGAAGGTCGCCAACGGGCTGGTGGAGGCCCTTGTGAGGCCGGTACAATGAACCCGCGTATCGCGCTATCTCGCGTGACGCAGAGCGCGAAATCTGCTGTGGAAAGTTTCCTACCCCCCCCCCCCCCCACCTCCTCAACCACTCACCCAGTGGCGGCACCCACAGCAGTAGCAACCAAAAGCTGAGGCCATCGATCGCTACATAAAGCAAACAGCCTCGCTCGTCTTCTTTCTCTTTCCGCCTAACAGTTTTTGGCCCCTTTGAAGTCACGTCTCGAGCACTGGCTTCTTTCTCAATGGAGCGGCAAATTGTGGATTTTTCCGAGCTGGACGTAAATACTGCTATGAATCTCAGTGCAGGTCACGTTTTCCCCCAGGAAAATCGATGTATTTATGTGCCAAGAGAGATAACGTTAGTTGCTGTTTTAATTTGTTAAAGGATTAGAATTCGTTGTTCGTCATATAAGTGTGAGGAGTTGCCAGTAGCAATAGTCGATCGCGTGTCCTGAGCGAGAAACAGCAGCGGAAGTGAAAAAGAAATGGGAAAAGGGAGTGTGAAGTAGGTGGTGAGGGAGGGGGACAAGAGGATGAAAGGAAAAGATCTGGAAGAGACGTTAAATGAAGTTAATGTGATAGATGCAGAAAATGAGGCACCTTATGATGTGAAAATATTACATGACTCAGAGTAGGTAACTGCTGTAGCTAGTAGCAGTGGACACCGTCTCTAATTGCAGCAGACACCAGACAAGAAGACCCAGAAGCTGTAGCTAGTATGAGTGCAGAGATTCAGTTAATGCCAGCTAGTGACGAAGATCAGAAGCTGTAGCTAATCCCATATAAGAGCAGCTGGACAAAAAGCTCATGAAAACTTGATAAAACAGGCCAAGAGAATGAAACTTGTTTCGGATTTAATACACGCTGTTGCCTAAATTAGTGATAACATAATTATACCAATTCCTGATGTCAACAGAGCAAAAACAGATCTCCACAATAATATTGGAGCGTTTTTTTAAAGAGATGAAAAGGATTTGCACAAGATTGGAACGAAATATCTGATAGTCGATAAATTGTATTGTAGGCATGCGTTGTTAAACTGATTTCAGTAATTAGGGACGGATGTCGTGGCAAACACTTTCAGTGGGTTCTTGGCCCAAAAGGACTGGAAATGTGCTAACGTTTAATGTTGCTAAGTATGAAAGTAATTCATTAAGGTTTAAATGTTAATATTTTTATTGTCATATACATACTGTGTAGTAGCTTTGAAACTTCATTATTTAAATGAGTGTGTCTGTACATAAATTACAGAATTACTGACAAGATGGAACTTCTTAATTCTGAAACAGCTCAGTAAAACTGAACTTACTTATTCTTATCATGTCAACACTGACCCACAATATTCCAACGCAACGGAATACGACTGCTCAAAAATAAATAAATAAATAAATAAATAAATAAATAAATAAATACAACCTGATTTCAAATAATTAACTCAAAAGAATGGCCCTGACTAAAAAAGAGTGACCTATACATTTCATTAAGCACTTACCTAACAAAAGTCTTCAGTACACGAACTACTGCAATACATCGAGCGCCAATACTGCCAGCTAAATATAAGATTCTAACTACTGAAAGAAGTAACTTCTAATAGGGATATGGTTAGCAAAGGAAAGATTTTGTTGCGGAGCTACAATGTATTTACCTTAATAATGTGGCAACCAGTTCAAAAATCATATAATATATAAGCGTCCGTGACATCCAGTTCCGAAAGATTATATAATCATCGACAAAATACATTTCCATGACGGACACACGTCCAGATCGTCCGCTAGATCTAATACTTCAAACCTCTAACCTCCATCACTTCTGGCTATTCACTCCCCACATCCATCACTGCTGGCTGTTCATCTCCAAGTGCCCAGGAGTACTTCTATCACTGCTGGAGACTAACTTCCAACTGCCCAACACTACTAGCGATTAACTTTCAACAACGAGTTGACCAGCCACAGAGTCTCCTATAAAGAAAGGGTAGTCAGAGATCCAATGCAAAACGCTACACAGCGCTGCCAACACAGAAGCAGCCCACTGACAACTTCTATTAACAACAAATGGTTCAAATGGTTCTGAGCACTATGGGACTTAACATCTGTGGTCATCAGTCCCCTAGAACGTAGAACTACGTAAACCTAACTAACCTAAGGACATCACACACATCCATGCCCGAGGCAGGATTCGAACCTGCGACCGTAGCGGTCACGCGGTTCCAGACTGAAGCGCCTAGAACCGCACGGCCACACCGGCCGGCTATTAACAACATAACTGCTTGTTAAGTAAGTTAGCAAATGTACTTTTTGAGGTCCAAATTTGACATGTCCAAACAAAAATTCTTTCTACTAGAAGAAGTGCCAGAGAGACATTTATCTTTAAGAACTGCTACCGAGACAGGAGGCTCGGGGTCAGGCAAAGGATTTGTTAGCTATTGGCATAAGAAGGAGTGCATATCAAAAAGGTGCTATCGTAAGAGAAAGACATCCTATATAACTTCATACGCCACGATAGTTTTCCTTGCAATATCCTGTGCTGTTTCCAGTTTTTTATTTTGTGTTTGTTTTTTATTGCTACTCAAAACCACTAGAGAAGTATGGTCTCATTTTCGTTGAGGGGAGAAACCCAACCTACATCTCCAAGTGGTGGGGAGCGGGAACTCTTCAGGAGGCCAATGGGGGTGAGACCGAATCTCTGACGGCCGGAGTGGCCGAGCGGTTCTAGGCGCCACAGTCTGGAACTGCGCGACCGATACGGTCGCAGGTTCGAATCCTGCGTCGGGCATGGATGTATGTGGTGTCCTTAGGTTAGTTAGGTTTAAGTAGTTCTAAGTTCTAGGAGTCTGATGACCTCAGAAGTTAAGTCCCATAGTGCTCAGAGCCATTTGAACAGTTTTTTTTAACCGAATCTCTCCTGGGATGAGGAGGCAACCACTACCAAGTGCCAACGGTATCCTTGGAGTGCGGATGAGCGGATAGAGGCACGGTACCCCATTGCCCTTGGGATGGGAAACTATCGTTGAAGGCCGATGAGCCACCAAGCCCAACGGCATGGGGAAGTGGAAACCAACGGGAAACTAACAGATTAAAGCCCATTTGGCTATCTAATGTGCAGAAACCGTGGGAGTACCCTTACTGATTACGGATGTCTGGATCCCAAGGTCCGACTATTGAACGGACGAGGCTTCTCATGTCGTCATTCCGCTAGAAACAGATTCTTCTACAGGGTACAGGACAGAAGGAGGAACTATTTATAGTTATACAAAATCCAAAGCAAAACCTGTTGGACAGTTAATCAGACATGATATTCGGCTACAAAACATTTTCGGAGGCGAGATCATAGGGAAGAAACCGAGGGGACGACCGAGAGCATCCCATTTAAAAAACAAAATATGATCAGGAAGATGGAATGTTCTTTGTACATCGAGATGAGAGGACTGCTGAAGGGATAAGCTGTGGCTGTGGGGACAAGGCTTAGCATTTTGAAAAGAAGAAGAATAATAAGAAGAAGGAGTCTTTTGTTAAGACGCAAGCTAGTTTCGTAAATTTTCGAACTAATTTTGAAAGTTGATTCTCTGTATATCAAGTTCACGATGGACATAGAAGAAAAGATCCAGCTTCCATTTCTGGATGTGCTCGTCAAGCGAAGACCAGATGGCACACTAGAACACAGCGTCTACCGTAAGCCGACACATACAGATTTGTATCTGCATGCCTCCAGCTGTCATGCTCCTTCACAGCGAGAGGGTGTTCTGAACGCACTGGTGCACAGAGCACGCGAAATCTCGGACTGTGACAGCCTAGCAGCTGAATTGCAGCACTTGCGGGCCCTGTTCCGCACGAACGGTTATAACAACCGGCAGTTAAAACACGTCTTAAGACCGAGAACCCGAGACCGCAGCCTTTTGGGGACTAAGATAAACCGATTGCGACGTCATTTATACCATATGTCGGGAACACATCGGCAAAGATCGGCAGAATACTCAGAAAATATGATGTCAAGTGCATGTTTGCCCTCCATCCAAAACGAAAACATTATTACTATCAGTCAGGGATGACTTAGGACTCCGGAAACCAGGAGTTTACAGCATCCCCTGCCAGTGCTGAAAAATGCATATAGGCCAGACCATACGGACGGTACAGGAGAGATGCAGTGGACATAAACGCCACGCAGACAACGCAAAGCCGACCAAGTCCGCCGTGGCAGAGCATTGCATATCACGTGGACATGACATGAACTACGAAGGCACAAAGGTGTTACAGCAATCGAACACCTTCTGGGATTGTTTCCTCAAAGAGGCAGTGGAGATCCAGCTGCATGACGAACTAATAAATAAAGACAGCGGTTTCCAGTCAAGCAAAGCGTGGGATCCAGCTTTGAGTATGATTAAAACACAACGACACTCTACACGGAAATCCGCTCCCGTCAGGACACCTGAAGAAGAAGGAAAAGCATTGTCACCACGACGGCAGAGTTCCGCAAGCGGCCGTAGCCGGGGAAAGACTGCGGCCCATGATCTGTCGCGGGGCGCCGCGCTTCCCCACCGCCCAGCGCCGCCCTTCCCCCACCACCGGCCGCGGACCCCTTGGAACGCCCAGACGGAGGCTGCGGGAGAGGGGTTGAGATTATATAAAGTCGGCATCCATCAGAGACCATAGATGGAAGCATAACAGACCTAAGACACTACTGGCTAGGAACTAAACATCTATGGTCCATAGAACGCTAACACGACAGTACTGGCGAGCCCTTGCAACACAGTTATTACTGGCACCCCAGATGTTTGACCAGCCGAAAAACTAGGCAACCGCAGGGAAACCGTACTGTACACAGCACGCAAACCAACCACACACACCCCCTACACCGTCTGTGAGCCGATCTATGACCGATCGCCCACTAATCTACAACGACCTTGAACTGTTACAGGGACGCAGCAACTGCAGCAAGCCCCGCAACGAGCTCCAACAACGACAAGGGTAACGATGCACGATACCTCGAACTAACATAACCACACCTTGCATGCACTGTCGCAGAGGTTTTTTTTCCCTTGGCGCTTGCCTTGGCACTTTTTTTCCTCTGCTCTTACAACTGCTACTCTTCGATCGCTTTCGTCCACTTTCTATCTCCTGATGGACCATGTTAATGAGTAATCTTACCCAGACGCATGGATAACATCACAGTTCGCATCCTGTGACTCCTGATTCAAAAACTAACATGTTATACGGAGGTGACAGTAGAACTTTTGGTTTGGTCACCACGTTGGTGTGGGCGTGGAGGGGCCCCATCCTACAAAAAAAAAAAAGAGACCAGTCAGACTCCAAGAACGCCTGAAGATAGCAAGAAGTCGGCTTGCCGAAATATCGTGCCTTTTGGACGACGCTATCCTGCTGAATACCCGAGAAATTTTCAAGATTTCTGTATGTCGAGAAAACCTCAGATCATACATTTCGAACTAATTAATGTACACTTACGGAAAAAAATCGCAACTCCAAAAAATTATTGAAGTAATGTAATGAAATTGTGGGGATATATTCATTTAGGTAACATACACTACTGGCCATTAAAATTGCTACACCAAGAAGAAATGCAGATGATAAACGGGTATTCATTGGACAAATATATTATACTAGAACTGACATGTGATTACATTTTCATGCACTTTGGGTGCATAGATCCTGAGAAATCAGTATCCAGAACAACCACCTCTGGCCGTAATAACGGCCTTGATACGCCTGGGCATTGAGTCAAACAGAGTTTGGATGGCATGTAAAGGTACAGCTGCCCGTGCAGCTTCAACACGATACCGCAGTTCATCAAGAGTAGTGTCTGGCGTATTGTGACGAGCCAGTTGCTCGGCCACCATTGACCAGACGTTTTCAAATGGTGAGCGATCTGGAGAATATGCTGGCCAGGGCAGCAATCGAACATTTTATATATCCAGAAAGGCCCGTACAGGACCTGCAACATGCGGTCGTGCATTATGTAATGGGACGCGAAATTAAAACGTCGCACATCCACAAGGATCAGATCAGTTTGCAGGCAAACATAAGTTTAATTTAGGGTTTTGTTTATGTATTTGTAATATTTTGTTATGTTTGTAAAACATTTAAAGTTTTCTATTTCTGTTTTGTATGTTTCATGTTTGGAGAGAGCAGCGCAACTCGCGGAAACAGCATCTTCACTGTCGGAACCAGAAAGAAAATTGCTGTCCACTAGGCGTCGCGGGTCAACGGCCAAAGAGCAGCAGAAGATCCTGTGACCGGGTTGTTGCGTCGAACCTCCAACATTCAAATATAAAAAAAATGTAATTTTCCATTGTAATGAGGTCACAGAATGTTTAGTTCATGTTCTATTTTGTTCAGTTCTGTTTTGTCGAGTCTGATGTTCACATCTGTATGTAGCATATACAAAGACAATAAAACAGTGTATGCTCTAAAGCTTAAATACGTGTTCGAGAATTAGGTACGAAGAGTTACATTGAGGAAGAATTATTACTGAATTTTTCCAAGATATTAATTTTCAGAAGAGTTTGATTTCGATTTTTGAATCTGTAAGTAGGCTGTTTAGGTTCTTATATTGGTAACGCCGCCGCCACGTAACGCTCTGTATGAAAATCATTGGCTGTGCTGTGTGCAGTCTGTGGCTGGTTGGAATTGTTGTAATACTCGCCATTGTAGCGTTGGGCAGTTGGCTGTTAACAGCGCGTAGCGTTGCGCAGTTGGAGGTGAGCCGCCAGCAGTGGTGGATGTGGGGAGAGAAATGGCGGAGTTTTGAAATTTGTAAGACTGGATGTCATGAACTGCTATATAATTTATGACTTTGGAACACTATTAAGGTAAATACATTGTTTGTTCTCTATCAAAATCTTTCATTTGCTAACTATGCTTATCAGTAGTTAGTGCCTTCAGTAGTTTGAATCTTTTATTTAGCTGGCAGTAGTGGCACTCGCTGTATTGCAGTAGCTTGAGTAACGAAGATTTTTGTGAGGTAAGTGATTTGTGAAAGGTATAGGTTAATGTTAGTCAGGGACATTCTTTTGTAGGGATTTTTGAAAGCCAGATTGCGTTGCACTAAAAAATATTGTGTGTCAGTTTAAGCACAGTCATGTATAATTTTTCTAAACGGACGTTTCATATGTCGACCTTTAGCCGTGGATACCTCACTGGAATCTTCTGATTTTTTCTTGTAGTTTGTGTAATTAGTGTAGCTTTTGTTTATCGCTAGCGCGTAATTGTAGAGAGAATCTTCTTTGTAGTTGCAGTCTTCCATTGTTGTACAGTAAAACAGTTGTGGCATGCATGTAGATTTGCACCTGGTATTTCGCAGCTGCGCTTGAGATTAACTACATATTATTTTCAGTGCTATGTTAATGTGTTTTCTTATTTTTCTCTTCAAATTGTGCTTTTCAGTGTTGTCGTGTGAAATATTGTGACAATAATGGCGTGTGAAAAACGCAATACTAGGATCCAAAGTAAACTGAGAAATGACAGTGAAGACGAAAGCAGTGTGTTAGCGACACCGTGTAATGAATTAACTAATGTTCAACATAGTAATTTGGTAATTGTGCATAGGGAAATGGAGCGGGCGGCAAATAATGGTGTAGACAGAGAAACAATTAGTGAACAGGGAAGCATTATCGATCGATCGGCCAGCAACAGCTCGCCTCAGGATTCCGAAATGACAGGACACAATCTTGCAAATACTGTAGATTCAGGTTTTGCGTCCTCACCGTTTTCTCAAATGAGTCAAGACACGTTTTCTGCTTGTCAAAATGTGAATGTTGCCAGTGAAAATGCACTGCCAAAAAGCATAGAGAAACAGATTCCAGACACTAATACATTATTATTGCAATTAATGCAACAAATGAAACAAAATCAGAGACAAACACATCAAAAGTTAGACACAATGGAACAAAATCAGAGACAAACAGAGCAACAGCTTCAAAAGTTAGACTCAATGGAACAAACGCTTGGACAAACACGTGAAGGTTTAACTGCTGAGTTACTTAAAATCGAATCGAAATGTCAAAAAGTCTGTAATGACGAAACACACAAATTTGTGAGCATTTTCAACCTATTTATTCGCGTCATGAAAGTGCATTACAGAATCACGAAGCAGCCATAAAAGAACTGCAAACTATTGTTCATGAAAATCACGACACCTTGCAAGCTAAAATTGACTCAGTTGCATCTACCGATTCGGTTATGCAACTTGCAAAAACTCAGGAAAACTTAAAGGACACAGGAGATACGATTTCAACACAAATGGACACTCTGGGACTTGGTTCAGAAAAACACACTGAGGAAATTAGTTCACTATCGGAGAAAGTAGCCGAACTTTCGGATCAGCTCACTAACTTATCTACAAAGGTAGATGATGATCTGAATGGCACAAGACCCGTAGCCTTCACTGACACAGAAGTGTGTGAACAAATTAGAAAATTCAAACTCAAATCAATACACAGTACAAAAGAGAAATCCGGGAAGTACAATATCAGTTGACACAGGTAATACAAGAATTACATATTTCAGAGGACACTCGCGCTCCAATATGGGAAGAGGGACATAGAAATACGGAACAGCCACAAAATAATAACACAGGGCACTTCGGAAATTATGAAAGAAATTGGCAAGATACACCGAATTTTGAGATGGAACCGCCGAAAAGAAGTAACAATGGCCTATATGCGACTCGCCGACATGATGATTTTGACTATAAGCTGTTTATTACTACATGTAAGTTCAAAACATTTAAGAATTCCGGCAACGACATTCATCCATAAGCATGACTCTATCAATTCTCTCATTGTTTTCCTCCCAACTGGTCATTGGAGCACAGGTTAGAATTTATGTGTTGCTACTTAGAGAATGAACCAGCTGTAAGAATGCGATCGGTCATTCACGATTGTCACAGTGAAGGAGAATTTTATCATGCCTTCCTCTCAGCATATTGGTCTCAAGCTACACAAGACCGAGTAAAACATAGCATCATAATGATGAAACATTTCGAACAATCTGAATTTTCCAGTCTTGTGAAATATTTTGAAGACATGTTGCACAAGAATCAGTACCTGTCAAACCCATACAGCCCCTCAAACTCATCCGCATTTGCTTAATCAAATTGCCTGAACATTTACGATATACTATTTTGGCAGGACGCTGCAAAGACGACATTGAAGCTTTTCAGGGACCCTCACAAGAATTGGAATTCGTCACTGACAATCGTGGGACGCGAAAACAGGAACACAACAATTGCAGGTCACATCCGTCACAATTCCGCGATGAAAGAAATAACTGGACACGACAAGGCTATTCTTACAACGTAAATCGTGACCAAAACAGACACCACCCGTATGACAACCGTTGGCAGAGTAGTAAGAATTACAGAGAAAGATCGCATTTCCGTAGTAATGGATATGACAGAGACAATCATAGAAACAGCCAACATGGCAACAAGAACTATTATTATCACGGGAGACAGAATAACTTCAGACGCAACGGTCCATGTGCAGTGATAATTCAGACGATGATGACAGACGATATAATCATAACGACAGACCTGAAGTTCATCAGAACTGGCGGGATTCAAACAGGGCTGGGCTGTCTCGGCAAGGTGAATTTGTAGAAGTTAGGTCTCCTAATCCCAATAAGGACGCACGCCAACAAAGAGATAGCAGACAATGACTCGCACCGCAGGCAGCCATGTGCACTGGCTGGCTCAGAGAAAAATAACGTAGGCGCTAACCTTGAGAAAAATTTGAGCCTTCTTTACCGATGTACCATATACCACATGATAATTGCGTTGAAGCTGGAGCTCTGCATAGCAGGAAGAGTAAAGGCTTGCACCACATTTCACATGTAAAACCGTTTATTGAAAGATAATCTGCTTTTTAACTTTGTGTTTGCAATAAAACTTATCACTTCACATTACTAGTACTCTTTGTCACACTTAGAAACTGTTAACATGCAACTATGTTTTAAAATAAACTATCCAGTCTAGAACCTAGAGAACATATTTAGACAGTAATTACGAATGCATTGTTATAGTGAACAGACGACGCAGTGTTATTGCATGTGTACATTCTTGCTTGTTAGTTGCACGCTTACATAACGACTATAAGGCTTACATACTTAGAACATATACAGGTACTGCTAATGAGATTTTAATGCAACATTTTGGTTTACTTGAAAATACATTCTGGATTTAAACTACTTTCTGAAAGATACCAGATTACACAGTGGTTAATTTATGTGACAGCTACACGATTATATCACGACGTTACTAATAAGTGACAATTTACATTGTTGCTTTTGCGGTGTATCTGTTCTACATCTGCACAGTTTTTCTGTATTATTCTGGAAAGTAAAACATGATTTAGTACTAACTTTTGTGGTATAGCTACAATGAGACAGCCTTTTCCCTAGCACAACAATACGTTACATTATAGTACTTTCTTGATCACGGTAAGGTACGTACTAACTACGATATCTATACGCATAGCATTTCACTTTTGTTTATGATGAGGTAGGTACATTGACTTCAGCTGAACTTTGCTTACAGAGGACGATAACTACGACAGTTCGACAGAATTATCTTACAGCAAGACGCACATTTATCGCTACAGGACACGCATTTGAGTGATTAATTTTGTACTTAAAACATTTATTTTTAAATATTTTTGAATTACAAAGAAAGTTTTCCGTGATACATTTCATTCCATTGCTGTAATCTGTAACACCTGAGGGTATAATTACATTAATCCTCAGGGGGGTATACGCTTACTTTGTGTACCATGTGTTTGGCAAGCACAAGGAGCCCTAGCTAATATTGTATTTGCTTATACAACTTTACACATCGGTACCATATTTCTCTAACACAGAATTACACAGCTATCTACTCATTTTCTGAGAGAGACAAACATTCATTTTACTGCATCAGTGACAGATGTTTACGTAATTACACCATTGGATAACTTCACTCTTATGAAATTGTATTTTGTCTGTACTTTGTGAACTGTTCATATTTTTTCGGAATCATTGTGATACTATGAGAGCTTTGAATGAGGTATTTGGTAAAGAATCATGATTTTTGAAGTACTTTTGAGGTCGATGACTTTATTGAAGGTCTTGAAATTATTGAAAGAAGCTGCGACGATTCTGAGATGTGATTGATCTGTTATGATGTTATTATTACGATGACGATGTGTATTACGCTGTTGAGGTATGTTTATGATCAATAAGCTGAGAATCGTACTTTAGTTAAGTGACCACCTTCACGTAATACGTCGTGGGCACCCAGCTGCGTGACAGTCACCTGGAAAAAAGCCATTAGTGTGTGCCTTTAAGAGGCACAGGTGGAGAAAAAAGGAGGCCATTATCCTCGCTATTGACTTTTCTTTGTAGAAAGTATCGCAAATACGACACGCTCAAACTTGAAAATATATCATTAAACTGGTGAGCTTGTAATTTATGATATTTACTAAAATGCCTAATGAAATGATGAGAAACATTTTATATCTATTGTCTTTGTAGTTGAGAGATTGCTCAGTTTGTTTAATATCTAGTTTCTAGCTGCACTGCAGCATTGGTTAAAATAAAATTCTATAGATGTACTAATATAGATATTTTATGCCTACAGATCCAGTAAATAATAAAATTTATGATCTACTTAAAAAAAGACGATGGATCACAAAAAGACATTTCCCTTCACAGGACTTACATACATAATTTTCTTTTCAACTACTTGTTAATTTTTTTGGTAGAATAACTTCTTGTGGTGCACCACTTTAATGACATAGATATTAAGATGTGAATAGACATTTCCCTTATCTGCATTGTTGTCTTCAGTGTACTATTTTTTCTGCTTGAGCTTTGTCATGTTTAGATATTAGTTATTGCATTTGCTGCTGCTGTTTGCCAGGCATAGTGCTACTAAATTTCACTTTGTATTACTCTGTGAAGCCAGTTTTACTACTGATTTATTTTTCTTTTTGCTGCACATTGGCTCATATTAGTGCTAAAGTTGCATTTGCTCTCCAAATTTAGATTTACTGCTGCTTGCTTTGCCGATTTGCATTTTTTTGTCGTTGCTGTTTGTATTATTTGTTTTGTGCTGCTGCATTGCCTCGTCCCTTAGTTTATGCATCTGAGCTAAGTAGATTTAAGTTAACTTAAGAGGAGGTAGACTATATAAGGAACTAACTATGATGAATTGGAAGAAATGCATTGAGAAGCTATAAGAAAATGGTTTGGCCAAAAAAGTATTTTGAAAGTGGATATGAACAAAAAAGTAGGGTTTAGGGGTAACAGGTTTAGGTAGGATGTTCTTGGAAATAAATGATGAGGTAAGATAATGGAAAATAAATAATGAGGTAAGAAATATGTGAACAAATAAATACAGAAAGCATGCTTGCATAGGATTTTTTTGGTGGAAACAAATGTTGGATTAAGACGAAAGATCTATGGAATGAAGTTTTGGGTTGGACTGCAGTACCAAATGTTACACTGAAAACAAACCCTGCCCTTTCCTCTTGTGTTATTCTGCTATGTGTTTGTGTACTCTTGTGTATTTGAGTTCTTTCTGTCTTTATGTGTTTAGCTGATGAGAGTTATGTTGTAGAATTTTTCTAATACTTTGTTATTTACTTTGTAAAGATGTTTAGACATTATTTATTCTGCTTTGTTTTAATGCTCATGTGTGACGTTGATGTTCAAACGTTATTCTGATCTTTTATGTATGTACTTACGTCATAATTCTTGTAACACTGATGTATATGTTAGTTCGATTCTTTTTTAAATCCTGTATTACTATAAATGTTATCTGTATTGTTATGTTCTTTAATGATGTATTTTGTACCTTTGTAATTGTGTTCTTATGCTGTAAATTTATAATTGTATAGACACCATTTCTTCAAATCAAGTTTCATTTCAGTGCACACGTTTCTGTTGGTCATAATATAGGCACAATATGTGAAAAAGAAGAGGACTGTTAGTGCTCGCACATGTGTTGATAATTCAGCTAGGGACTGGAAAACAGCATTGCTGGATCTAAGGACATACCAAACAGTATGTCAGTGCACAAGTGGTGGTTTATGGACTTGCTATATTCTCCGCAAGACTCGTCGATGGTGATCGTGCACCTGTACAGTCGCAGCAGATGGCTGCTGGCCGTCTCTACAAGGACTACAGTGGGTCTACAGCTTTGATGACTCACCAGTACCATTATTTCTACAAGGACTGCAGTGAGTCTGCACCTCTGGTGGCCCACCAATAACAGAATCTCTACCAGGACTACAGTGGGTCTGCTCTGTGATGACCTACCTACCAATATTCTTCAAAACTTCGACTGACTCTGCTGTGGGTTTGCTCCGTTGTGGCCCATTACCTGTCTGCATGTCAAGAGTCAGCTCTATCTTTCTGTTGGAAGGACAACACTACTTCTTCAAGATTGCGTGTAAATCCACTACTTCCGTGTGCATTCTCTTTTACTGCTCAGATTTTGAGAAAAAAACAAAACACTGTAATTTTACTGTGATGAATGATCAGGACTGTCTTTATGGGACTGTGAGAAAAATTTAGCTTTTGACCAACGTTGTATCAATAAGTGTGTGCATTTGATATCTTTGTTATTGTAATTATGAAAAATTTTATCAAATCATTATTGGCCACTGCCCAAAACAATTTGTAAAATTTTTGTGGGGAGCATGGGGGCAATGTAAGTAGGCTGTTTAGGTTCTTATATTGGTAACGCCGCCGCCACGTAGCGCTCTATATGAAAATCACTGGCTGTGCTGTGTGCAGTCTGTGGCTGGTTGGAATTGTTGTAACACTCGCCATTGTAGCGGTGGGCAGTTGGCTGTTAACAGCGCGTAGCGTTGCGCAGTTGGAGGTGAGCCGCCAGCAGTGGTGGATGTGGGGAGAGAAATGGCGGAGTTTTGAAATTTGTAAGACTGGATGACATGAACTGCTATATATATTATGACTTTTGAACACTATTAAGGTAAATACATTGTTTGTTCTCTATCAAAATCTTTCATTTGCTAACTATGCTTATCAGTAGTTAGTGCCTTCAGTAGTTTGAATCTTTTATTTAGCTGGCAGTAGTGGCGCTCGCTGTATTGCAATAGCTTGAGTAACGAAGATTTTTGTGAGGTAAGTGATTTGTGAAAGGTCAGGGCCATTCTTTTGTAGGGATTTTTGAAAGTCAGATTGCGTTGCGCTAAAAAATATTGTGTCAGTTTAGTGTTGATCAGAATAGGTAAAGAGCGAAATGTCTGAGTAAGTTCAGTTTTGCTCAGCTGTTTGAAAATCAAATAACGTAAGGGATTTACCGGCACAGTAATTCACAAATTTTTCTAAAGGTTTTACAGTCTGATTTTAATATGGGAAAAATAAGATAACTTGCAAGAATATAATTTCCAAGAAGAAGCAAACGACATCTAAATTTCAAAAGCTTGCGCAAACCAGTTGGAATGAGTGACGTAATTTTGCACAAACGACTCAACTGAAGGTGTTTTAATTACAGTTTCGTTCAAGAATCTTTTATAGAGAACTTTAAAAGAATTTAAATAAATATTTTGAACTGTTTTGTAAACGACGTAGGTGACGAAGTCTGCACATGGTAGTATTTCAAACAAAAATCATTGAGTCATACGCGTCGTTGCACTACAATTATCCTGCTGAAATGTAGGGCTTCGCATGGATCGAATGAAGGGTAGAGCCGCGGGTCGTAACACATCTGAAACGTAGCGTCCACTGTTCAAAGTGCCGTCACTGCGAACAAGTGGTGACCGAGACGTGTAACCAATGGCACCCCATACCATCACGCCAGGTGATACGCCAGTATGGCGATGACGAATACACGTCTCCAATGTGCGTTCATCGCGATGTCGCCAAACACGGATGCGACCATCGTGATGCTGTAAACAGAACCTGGATTCATGCGAAAAAAATGACGTTTTGCCATTCGTGCACCCAGGTTCGTCGTTAAGTACACCATCGCAGGCGCTCCTGTATGTGATACAGCGTCAAGGGTAACCGCAGCCACGGTCTCCGAGCTGATAGTCCATCCTGCTGCAAACGTCGTCGAACCGCCCGTGCAAATGGTTTTTATCTTGCAAACGTACCCATTTGTTGACTCAGGGATCGAGACGTGGCTGCACGATCCGTTACAGCCATGAGGATAAGATGCCTTTCATCTCAACTGCTAGTGATACGAGACCGTTGGGATCCAGCACGGCGTTCCGTATTACCCTCCTGAACCCATCGATTCCATATTCTGCTAATAGTCATTGGATATCGACCAACGGGAGCAGCAATGTCGCGATAGGATAAACCGCAATCGCGATAGGCTACTATCCGACCTTTATCTAGAATAACGCCGGATTAAACGGCAAAGTTTCGAACACGTAGACAACATGCCGAGAAAGCGGACAACAACGCATAGGGAAACACGCAGTACTGAGTGTTATCCAGTAGCAGATTCAGATTTCGCAGATGTCAAAGACGTGCAACTTCGAGCAGTGTGCCGTTATTTTGGTTGTGGTTTTGTTTTTATTTCCCATTACAGTTACTTCCTTTAGTTTCATAAGGCTCCTTCTTTCAAATCCTGTGCCCCTTTAAGGGGCTCCGGAACGCCCTATACTTGCAATGTTAAAATAACGCTTATAAATTACATCTTTCTTCACAAAGTATTTGAGGTAGGAAGTTGAACTTTTTACAGATTATTTATTGGAATATGGGCTACAACTTAACACAGGGATTTTACAAAATTTTAGTTCAGTTATTAAAGATGATTTTTTTTTCAATTGTAATGAAAATTCACAACATTTTTTTGCAATTTTTTATTTATATATTCAAAAATATACAGTTTTTTGGAAAAAGGCTGTGTTAAATTATGCAGAAGGTACTGTGTAACATTTACTGAAAGTTTGAAACAAATATGTTTGGAAGATCCTTAGAAAACATGTAATTAGTATGAGAAAATAAAAGTTTTGGGAATCGAGCGACGAAGATTGGATTAACTTTTTAGTGCATTCCAGGTCCACAGGATGGATTATCTTCATCCTCTGCAAACTCCTCCTCCAGCTTCCTCTTGTTCCTCCTCCTGTTTACTCTTGCTTGTATTTCTAGACTCTTTACAGCCCTGTCTGCAGCCCGAAGGCGTTCCTTGCCTAAAGCAAGCATCGCTCGTACCATGCTAGAACCTATCTTCATTCCCATATTTCTAAATACCTTTGACTTTCCAACATTTCTCCTTTTCTTAAAAGCCTTCAGAGGATTTCTAATAACTTTACTTTTACTCATTATTATACTTCAACGAAACAGAGACTCAAGAAACAGAATTAATTACGAATATTTTCGAGATAACGACAGAGTAAATAAACATGAAACAATCGACAATCACACCAGCGATATATATTGAACCATCACAGGTTAGCCACAACACATACTTTATCTCACATCACTAAAATGTACCTGATGAACACGGACGTTAATAATAACACCATTTGACAGCAGTTTAACAGCGCCACAGTGGGTCACGACCATGTAGAACACATTTCAAAAAAAATTTAAAAATAGTTGTAGTCTTCGGAATTGAATAAATTATATATCTATTAAAAAGTAATAGTCTGCAGATTCAGAAAATGCAAAAACGTAAAAATTGAACTTTTCATGATTTTGAGCCCTTCCGGAGCCCCTTAATCTAAACCATCTCACCTTTGTAAATTTGCAGATCGAGAAAAAGTTTCTTAGAGCAGTTTGTATTGCCATTTCTCTCTCTGTCACTGAAGCCAAGACTCATGTCTTCTACCAGTTAGGATTCATCCTTTTTTGTTACTCAGTCATATGACTCCTCCGTTTTCTGTTGCTTGTGTTGTGCCACATTGTTCTTTATCTGCTTATCCCATCTGTTCTCTCATGTGTATTGCTGCCACTGTCAACAGGCAAAATCTTTGCGTGCATAATTTACTATTCTACTTTTTACAAAAAATATTTCTGTCACGACTATGTCAAGGCAAAAACTGTTTCGATGTGAGGCAGTGACTTATGACAACTGTGTTCCCAGGGCAGAGAAAAAGTATCATATTGTATTTTCCGCCTGCAGAGACTGTGTTTATTTTTATTCCGTCTTAACCTGCTTCTACAGTACAGGGTTGGACAAAAATATGGAAACACCGAGAGAAATGCGTAACTGAACATAAATGCAGATGCTAGCCAACCCTTCAGGTTGAGCTGCTATACTGTGTTTGACCACGAACGGCAACTGCGCAGTGTCCCCAATATGCTGCTTCAGTTGTTGTCAGAACAGTGTTCTGTGTAGTTGAGAGTATGTTATGTGGCAGCTAAGTGAATTCGCACGCGACAAGATTGTTGGTGCTTCCGTAACCAAGGGAACCGAGGCTTTTGGTGTTTAAAGAGGCACCGTATCGAACATTCATACTGTATGCGGGTGAAGTGGACAAACACCATCCACAGAGTCACAAAGCGGGCAAAAGTGTGCGCTGAGTGATAGTGGCGGACCTCATTGAAGAGGATTCTGACAAAAAACAAGAAGACGACATCGCGAAAGTCACAGCAGAAATGAATCTCGCACTCGTAAACCTGACAGCCACGAAACAAAGTAAAGGAAACTGCGAGTCGAGCTGGAATTTCAAAACCACTTATCACTGGTGCGAATGCCCGTAACAGGAAAACGTGGCGCCGAAGCGGTGGAACCTGGACCTTGGAGCTATGAGAGAAAGTCGTTTCGTTGGATGAATCTTGTTAGACACTGCTTCCATCTGTGGGCTGCTTTACGCCCCAACAGCGAAACATCATGGGGCTTTGGTGATGATTTGGGCAGCCATATCGTGGCATTCAATAGGCCCCATAGGTACTCTGCAAGGACGTGTTACTACCCCACATTATTTCACCGTTTTAGCTGATATATTCGGTTCCGTGGTACAGTGATGCTTACCCAATGGTGATGTAGTTCCGCAAAACGACAGAGCCTCTGTTCACACAGCTCTTGTCCCCCAGGACTGGTTTTGTGGACACTTGGATGAACTGTCTCATCTCCCCTGACCACCACAGTCAACATGTCTCAATGCTACTACACTTTTTTGTTTACTTTGGACAGAAGTGCATCCATAACCGTTACGTCAACTTGCCACTACCTAGTAGGAAGAATGGTATACGACTGGCTCCAACAACATATAAGATACTGACAAGGGGGAGACTAAGTCAATAATTAAATCACTGAAGACTAAGGACTCTTGTGGATATGATGGAGTGCCTAGCAGAATACTGAATTACTGTGCTGCGCATGTTAGCCCTGTTTTTAGCCATATTTGTAATTTTTCCTTTAACAATGGTCAGTTTCCTGAACGACTGAAATACTCGGTAGTAAAGCCGTTTTATAAAAAGAGAGGCAGGGATATTGTCGACAATTTTAGACATATTTCTATGCCATCAGTGTTTGCTAAAATTATTGAAAAGTCTGTGTATATAAGGACAATTAATGATTTCATTTCGCATAATTGCCTACTAAATGCGCTTTTCGGCTTTAGAAGTGGTCTAACAACTAAAAGTGCCATATTCTCTTTTCCCTGTAGGGTACCAGATGGATTAAACGAAAGGTTTCGAATGTTAGGCATCTTTTTCCATTTAGCAAAGGAAAATAGGGAATACGGGGAGTAGCTCACAATTGGTTCACCTCTTACTGTAATAATATACTGCAAAAGGTCAGTCTCCACATTGCTCAGAGTGGCTATGATGTGTGGTCTGAGTGGGACACAGTTAAATGGGGGGTGTCCCAGGGATCAGTGGTGGGGCCACCCCTGTTCTTTATTTATGTAAATGATATGTCCTCTAGTATTACAGGTGATTCTAAAATATTTCTGTTTGCTGATGACATTAGCTTGGTAGTAAAGGATGTTGTGTCCAACGTTGGCACTGTTTCAAGTAGTACAGTTGAAGGCATAAGTTCATGGCTTATAGGAAATAAACTAATGCTAAATCACAGTAAGACTCAGTTTTTACAATTTCTAACACACAATTCAAGAAAAAACCGACGTTTTAATTTCCCAGATTGGGTATATGATTAGTAAAACTGAACGGTTCAAATTTCTGTGTCTTTAGGTAGGTAGTAAACTGTCGTGGAAAGCCCACGTTCAGGATATTGCTCAAAGAGTTAAGGCTGCCATTTTTACTATTTGAGCGGTATCTGAAGTAAGTGACAGTTCGACACGAAAAGTAGTCTAATTTGCTAATTTTCATCGGCTTATGTGGTAACTCTTTCCATTCTCAAAGGACATTTATGGCTCAGAAGCAGGCGGCTCGAGCAGTAAGTGGTGTAACTTCGCGAACCTCTCGTCGACCCCTTTTCATTAGTCTGGGTATTCTGACATTGGACTCTCAATATATATATTCTTTACTGTCGTTTCTTGTTAACAATATCAGCTTATTCTCAACAATTAGCAGCGTTCACTCAGTTAATACTAGTCAGAAATCCAATCTCCATTTGGATGGTATTTCCCTGACTCTTGCGCAGAAAGCTGTGCAGTGTACTGCCGCATCCATTTTCAATAAGCTACCACGAGGACTCAAAAATCTTAGCACTCATCCAGGCGCTTTCAAATCGAAACTAAAGAGTTTTCTCGTAGGTCACTCCTTCTATTCTGTCTAGGAGTTCCTAGAAAAATAACCTGATTCCTATTTATATTGTTGATTGCGTTTACTTGAACTTATGGCTTGTCTTTTTTTGGGTTCATAAACACTTTATTTCATCTGTTATTACTTTTATTTTGTAATTTCATGTACTGACACTTTCCATGACCTTGGAGATTTGCTGCTCAATTTGCTCCTACGGAACTAGACGTCTAAAATAAAAAATAAAGCGCATTACGAAATGAAATGTCCCGTGCGTGTAGCTCCAACTACCACTCCGCGTTCAAAGTCTGTTAATTCCCTTCGTGCAGCCATAATGATGTCGGAAACCTTTTAAGGGGCTCCGGAAAGGCTCAAAATCATGAAAAGTTCAATTTTTACATTTTTGCGTTTTCTGAATCTGCAGACTATTACCATTTAATAGATATATAATTTATTCAATTCCGAAGACTACAACTATTTTAAATTTTTTTTTGAAATGTGTTCTACATGGGCGTGACCCACTGTGGCGCTGTTAAACTGCTGTCAAATGGTGTTATTATTAACGTCCGTGTTCATCAGGTACATTTTAGTGATGTGAGATAAAGTATGTGTTGTGGCTAACCTGTGATGGTTCAATATATATCGCTGGTGTGATTGTCGATTGTTTCATGTTTATTTACTCTGTCGTTATCTCGAAAATATTCGTAATTAATTCTGTTTCTTGAGTCTCTGTTTTGTTGAAGTATAATAATGAGTAAAAGTAAAGTTATTAGAAATCCTCTGAAGGCTTTTAAGAAAAGGAGAAATGTAGGAAATCCAAAGGTATTTAGAAATATGGGAATGAAGATAGGTTCTAACATGGTACGAGCGATGCTTGCTTTAGACAAGGAACGCCTTCGGGCTGCAGACAGGGCTGTAAAGAGTCCAGAAATACAAGCAAGAGTAAACAGGAGGAGGAACAAGAGGAAGCTGGAGGAGGAGTTTGCAGAGGATGAAGATAATCCATCCTATGGACCTGGAATGCACTAAAAAGTTAATCCAATCTTTGTCGCTCGATTCCCAAAACTTTTATTTTCTCATACTAATTACATGTTTTCTAAGGATCTTCCAAACATATTTGTTTCAAACTTTCAGTAAATGTTACACAGTACCTTCTGCATAATTTAACACAGCCTTTTTCCAAAAAACTGTATATTTTTGAAAATATAAGTAAAAAATTGCAAAAAAATTTTGTGAATTTTCATTACAATTGAAAAAAAATCATCTTTAATAACTGAACTAAAATTTTGTAAAATCCCTGTGTTAAGTTGTAGCCCATATTCCAATAAATAATCTGTAAAAAGTTCAACTTCCTACCTCAAATACTCTGTGAGGAAAGATGTAATTTATAAGCGTTATTTTAACATTGCAAGTATAGGGTGTTCCGGAGCCCCTTAACATGAGTCACATGAGTACAAATGACAGTTCCGCCAATGAACTGTCCTTATACCTTGAGTACGCGATGCTAACGTCCTCTGTATATGTGTATTTCTGTATCCTATGCCTTTTACCAAATGTATTTTCAAGTTTTTTGTATAGTTTTGTTACGTTCGTGTGTGGTAGAGTCAACGAAAGAGTTATTTATTTAATTCGATTTATTTTTGTGGTTTTCTGGCACTGATGTCCCTCTATTATTTTCGCCGGGACGCAGTTGCTACAGTAACTGCAACTTGTAAGGCTTCATATGCAAGCGTCGTTCCAGAACACACCACAGAAGGTTGAAGTTCATGGCTTGCCTGTTTTGTGTACTTTGGGGGCTCCGCGTGAACGCATCTCGGATGCGCTCGACATGTTCATGAGACGCCATGTTTCTGCAAACATACAGCAGCGCTGCTGTGTCAGAACTTTGAACTTCCCACTGTCCAGTGAAATTCTCAACGTATTTCTATCTTTTATCGTTTGTCTGTAATATACAACTTAAATCTGTTCTTTCTTTTTGAATCACACGGTATTTAGATAACTAAATAAAGGAGTAGTACGTCATAATTCAACTCCTATATGTGAATTCTGGTTTCTGAATAAGTTATTGATAACCTCTTTTTCTTCTATTTTTGCTGATATAGCTTTGTAATTTCCTCGTGCTCTCATGGATAGAATATAAGAATTCGTGACCATTGTTGGACTCATCCCCTACCCTTTCACTAGGTTAAATTACTGTCAATTGTGAAAACAATATCGACGTAACGTTGGCACCCACTCAGTTCACCTGGTTTGCATACTTCCTTTAAATGTACCCATTTAAATTTCTACAATATATGCTACAACTTACCAAACGACACCAGTTCTTTTGTCTAAAGAAACCAACGCATCATCTGTTGCATCGAAATCTAAATCCGAGTGGATGCATAGATAATAAAAATTGTTCAGTTACTAACACTTCTTACGAAAAAAAAAATCAGCGACTGTAGTATTTTACTTTTAATCTGAGGAAACAATTAAATTACTGCAATTTACGCTTCTGGGGCAACTTTTAGAAGTAGTTATCGCCTTACAGCGGTCGCAGGATTTATCACGTGTTTGTTCACTATATAAAAAAAGAGAATTCTAAGTAATTCGTCTGAGGAATCGGAATGAGAATTTATCCCGCAATTCACTTTAGCCTCACAAGGGGAGGCCGCCAATTGTGAAATTCAGATTCGATTCATACTGCGCATAATAAAAGCTCATGGCCAGAGGTGTAATGTGGCAAAGCACCAAGATGCACTTCTCAGCCGTTCTCGAGAAAATCGACAGTTAAAAGAAACCGTTGCGGTGAAATACTCCCTACGATTAATAACCTTCTACAGCGTCGTGGTGCAGCGGTAAGCGCTGGGGTTGGTAATCTGACGGTCGCCAGATCGAATCTCGTGCCATGCAACCTTTTTTCAGTATTTGTTTTTTGTAATTCAAATATATATATATATATATATATTTCCCGGAAATCAGTTGCAACAATTATGCATATAATAAGTTGTTGAAAGTCGTTTGTCGTGGAAAAACTGCCGACTTCGAACATCATTATGTTTTCCGTAAACAAAGTTGTATTTCACAAATGTTATTAATTGTCTTCATAATGTTAACCACGTATAGTTAACGGAAGACGTAGAAACGATATTCCTAAACGAATACGTATAGCGTAAGTCAAACGTTCGAATTAGAATAGAGACCCCACGAACACAAATTTGCTGTGGCAGGTATGAAATATAAACTCCGTTACTCGCTCGTTTCACTTGAAGAACAGACGTTGAATGGGCTGAAACGAGCCGCCGCATAACAGCGTAGTTGCCTGCTAACTTCGAAAGAAGGTAGATGCGGTCCCTAGCGCAACTTATAACATCGTCGAAAATCAGTGCGGACGGGAGAGCTTTGGTACACCCTGTTAAAAAAAACGAAAAATGGAGGCGGTACAATTGGAGAGCTATCCGCCTTCACCAACATGCATAAGCAATTCATTAATAGTATATATATATATTTGAATTACAAAAATTATAAAAAAAAATTGCATGGCGCGAGATTCGATCCTGCGACCTTTGGAATACGAATCCGAGCGATTACCGCTGCGCCACGACGTTGCAGAATAGTATTAATCGTAGAGAGTATCTCACCGCAACGGTTTCTTTTAACTGTCGATTTTCTCGACAATGGCTGGGAAGTGCATCTTGGTGCTTTGCCACATTACACCTCTGGCCATGAGCTTTTATTATGCGCAGTATGAATCGAATCTGAATTTCACAATTGGCGGCCTCCCCTTGTCAGTGTCAGAAACCACGAACAACTGTCGCAACGAAGTAAGCTGCGTTTACTATGCTCTACCAGTAAGGCTTTATTGTAAAAGTGTTCGTCTAGGGAATCGTACAATCACTCGGCATTGATTGGAGCCCTTCCAGCAAGGGCCTTCTGTACGCTTAGCTAAATGACATTCTGGAACACTGTTCGTGGAGGGTGAATAATATATTTCCGATGAATAATCTTATTTCCAGTGGAACTGCTTCCCAGCTACAGAAACAGCCAACGACTGTGTCGCATTTCTGCAGTCAGATCGCAGCGGACGGCACTAAATTAATTTGTCTCCCTGGTGAAATCCAACTGAAGCGACAAATTTAATCTTTAATGGCGGATGGCGCTAGAGAGAAGTGCTGACTTGCTGTAGCAATTTGGGGCGCAGGATTTTCTGCCAGGTGAGAAGTCAGCGGCTGTGAATAATTGTCAGTTTAGTCGAATAAATTAGTTTTGGAAGGTATCTCTGTAACTTTTTCATCGGTGTCATTAGAAACATTTATTAAAACTTAGTTTGTAGGAAGTGCCCATCAGCTTTGACTAGTGATTCTATCTATCAGTACAGCTAATACGTGGTCATACATTTATAAGTTAGTGTTTTAACTATCAAGGTTTTGGAATCCTAGCAGGAATAATAGTGTTTTGTGTGGGAGCATTCCTGTTATTAGCTGTTACAAACATTTCATGAGCAAGACAGCACACATCGTGTTTCTATTTCATTACCGGTTTCGGCCGAACTGAGCTGTCTTCAAATTCAGTGAAGCCGGTAATAATAGTTAAACAAGACGTGACGTTCTCAGCGGTACTCGGCAGCAGAAGCAGTGTTCTCCTGAAGATGGCGCACAGTTGGATGGCCGAAATATTGAATCTAGTTGATATTAGGATCTGGCAGAAAATCCGAAGAGACTTGCAATTATTACGCCGGGAACCCCTAAGAAGTCACAAAACGTGATGTTCATTGTTTTGTTTATAAAATAATAAAACAGTGCCTACAAACATGTTTAAACTTCAAAATATCAGGCCAAAATGAAGGAAAAGAGATTTTCATTGGGGATATAAATGCAACTAAGGAATGCGCAATGCATATAGAAAACAAAGACTGTCCTGACAGGTACCCTGGACTAACATACGCATCGGTGTCTGTTCTCACAAACTCCATTTAAAAATGACATATGTATGTTATGGCGATGCTGTGGCTACTGTTCAAATCAAAACAACACTATCGCTATCATAAATACCCTCTTTCAATAGTTCGACCAGAATACAGGAATAGCGAGGCTAACTACTACTGGCACTGGTGCATTGTTGGCAGAGTTCCGATAACATCACCGATGACATCACCCAACGGCATCTTGCATTGTTGCCAGTCTCCCCCAATCATTTGTCTCCCCACCCCCTGGCATGTAGACCAATTGCCCCATGTATAAATTGGATGGAAATTCAAACTTCAAGATGGTGGATGAGCCCAGTTGTTCTAAGCATGAAATCCAAGATAGTCACTTGTCCTACTGGGTATCCACTAGCCCTATGACAGCATAATCCAAGATCGTGATCAGAGACACTGGAACTGTGGATACTGGGCCTGCTGGCATAGTTGCCAGTTGGATGGTATCCTACTATGCTGGATGAATGTGAAAAATTTTGTGACATTTCACAGCTGGTGCCACATATCTCTAGACTGGTATTCAGTTTTCAACTTGTAGTGGACTGACAAGGCAGCCAGTCCACAGTGACGGGTAGCCGAAAGGGCACACGTACACACACGCCGACTGGCGCGAAGTCTGGAACAGGATACGTGATGAATGTGATAAAGAAAAGAACGTAGCTACTAGAACACTTAACTTTTATATCGTCCTTTGGTATACAGCATTCTTGATGATACAAGTGAGACTATCTTGAGATACATGCAATGGTACAAATGGCGCCTTGCTAGGTCGTAGCCATTAACTTAGCTGAAGGCTGTTCTAACTCTCTCTCGGCAAATGAGAGAAAGGCTTCGATCAGTGTATTCGCTAGCAACGTCGTCGTACAACTGGGGCGAGTGCTAGTAAGTCTCTCGAGACCTGCCGTGTGGTGGCGCTCGATCTGCGATCCTAACAGTGGCGACACGCGGGTCCGACATGTACTAATGGACCGCGGCCGATTTAAGCTACCACCTAGCAAGTGTGGTGTCTGGCGGTGACACCACACAACTGATGTGAGATAAATATGGTATTATATTCTTTAACAAAGTTTCGACTACTTTTCAACGTCCAATCGCAAAGACAAAGAATATTTTAGACATAAAAGATCCTTTGAGAATATCTGAAGGAGGTAGCAAGAGCATTCAGGAATTTACTTATTACCTTTTATTTCTCACTGTGTAACGTTACTAAGACCTTCAGGATCCCTATAGCTGTGTGATAGTATATTCCAGGGCGATCTGCAATCTTTGTTGCTGTCTATATGACAATTTTTGCAGGTAAAGCCACAGTTAGATTCTGCTTCAGTAACAATATACACTCCCAATGACAGATACCAAAATTATTCTTTAACTAACATTGACTTTTATTGTATGTAGGCTTTTGGTGCGATAGATTTCTAGTCAGAAAAGTCAACGTTCGTTGTTATAGACGTAGTCATAGAGTAAAACAGAAGTAATACCCTGCTTTCCCCAAGGAAGTATTACAGGCCCTCTATTGTTCATGATTCACTACAGGACACAAATATATTGAGGATCTTTGGTCGGAATTGAAAGGTATTGCCCATCAGGTGCTAGAGATGTATGTGGCTAGTAAAAATATAGGGGACGGAAAGGATCCACCTTGGTACAACAAACATATTAGGAAGTGGCTGAGAAAGCAGAGAATTTTCCACAGTCGTTTTAAACATAGTCACTGCCCCAGTGACAAACAGAAATTATGCGAAATGGAAGCAGCTGTCAAAAGGTCAATGAGAGATTCTTTTAACGGATTTGAAAGCAACATTTTATCTGCAGACTCTAAAAATAACCCAAAATATTGTGGTCGTATGTAAAATCTATCAACGTTACAAATAATTCAATATCTTATCTTGCTGACAGTACGGGTAATGTAATGGATGATGATAAACAGAAGGCCGAAATTCTAAACCTAGCTTTCAAAAACTCGTTTACGGTAGAGGACTGCAGCACCATTCCCCCTTTCAATTATCGAACAAACGCAAGGATTGCTGACATAGTGTTTAGTGTATCTGGGATTGTAAAACAGTTAAGATCCTTAGACGCCAGGAAGGCATCTGGCTCAGACGGTATCCCCATAAGATTATATGTTGACTATGCTGCAAATATAGCTCCATTCTTGTCCATCATCTATAAGAGAGCGTTGGAACAGCGGAAAGTTCCGCGGGACTGGATGAAGGCCCAGGTCATAGCAATCTATAAAAATGGCAGAAAATCAGATGCACATAATTACGTCTATTTCACTGATATCGATTTGTTGTAGAATCATGGTACATATTTCATGTTCAGGCATAATGAACTTTCTGGACTCTGAGAAGCTCATCTGCAGTATATCGTCCTGCATGGGGTGACTTCAACAGAAACAAGCGTAACTTCATGTGCGCCTCAGGGCAGCGTGATAGGTCCGCTGCTTTTTACGATTTACATAAAAGATCTTGATGATGGTAGTGACAGCGGCATTAGACTATTTGCTGTAGTCTACAGGAAAGTAGTATCACACGAAAGTTGTGAAGAAATAAATGAGGATTTGCAGAAAATAAATGCATGGTGTAAGGACTGGCAGTTATCTCTCAGTATTAGTGAGTGTAACGTACTGTGTATAACAAGACGAAAGTCTCCATTAATGTATGAGTGCAAAATAAATGCGGAGTCTATGGAAGCGGAATAATACGTCAAGTATCTGGGTGTGACTATTCGAAATGATCTCAAATGGAATATCCAGATTACACAAGTAACTGGCAAGTCGAACTCTAGATTGCGGTTCATTGGTAGGATCCTGAAGCGATGCAGTCCTTCAACAAAGGAAATTGCTTACATTAAGTTAGTTCGTCCAGTCTTAGTGTACTGTTCGATTGTATGGACCCTTACCAATTGAGTCTGATTCAAGAGATTGAGAAGGTCCAAAGAAGAGCGGCAAGATTCGTGACTGGTACATTTAAACATCGCGAGAGCATTACAGATCTCATAGAAAATTTGAAGTGGGACACACTTGCAGATAGACGACGCGCTAAACGGAAGGGGCTGCTCGCTAACACAGAGGATGTAGACCATATATTATTACCACCAACTTTCAAATCTCACAATGATCATTCAAAGATAAGGGAAATTAGAGCTCGTACTGAGGCGTTCATACAGTCCTTTTTCCCTCACACGATCCGTAAGTGGAACAGAGAGGGGGTGGGGGATGGGGGGAAATATGACTTTGGCGCGCAGTGTACCGTCCGCCACACATCGCTTGGTGGCTAGCGGAGTATGCATGTACATTATGATTCTGCAATCTATTGACAACTTCAAGGTCACATTCTTGGTATTTAAAAACAATGTAGCAGCATCTGAACTAATTGTCGACAGTATGGTCATGTGTTTTCTTTTTTTTTTTTTTTTTTTTTTTTGCTAAATATACCAGAACTTCGTCACTGAATATAACTACACACACCTGGCCTGGAATTCGAGTCATCCTAATAGTTACCTGTTTGCAAGTCAGCCTATATGAAAAATTGGAATTTAAACTTCAGTTTTTCAGCTCCACTGGCGGATTTCTCTCTCCTCTGGTTGTACAGTGTTAATAGTTAAAGGTATGGAAACAGCTTAAAATGACTCGAAATGAAATGAGATGTTACTCAGTAACACTGTCAGCATGTGGGAGTTGAATTTTGAAAATATTTATGGTAAATTCTGACATAACTAGTGCCATTCATAATGTCATCATAATGCCATAGTACTACTTTCAGGTCGCTAGCTCTTAGATTTCCGAAAGTTACCACTACATTGACATCTCAGTCTGATGGTAAGGTCACAACAACACGTTCACTGAAACTTCCTGGCAGATTAAAACCGTGTGCCCGACCGAGACTCGAACTCGGGACCTTTGCCTTTCGCGGGCAAGTGCTCTACCATCTGAGCTACCGAAGCACGACTCACGCCCAGTACTCACAGCTTTACTTCTGCCAGTATCTCGTCTCCTACCTTCCAAACTTTACAGATGGTAGAGCACTTGCCCGCGAAAGGCAAAGGTCCCGAGTTCGAGTCTCGGTCGGGCACACAGTTTTAATCTGCCAGGAAGTTTCATATCAGCGCACACTCCGCTGCAGAGTGAAAATCTCATTCTGGAAACATACCCCAGGCTGTGGCTAAGCCATTTCTCCGCAGTATCCTTTCTTTCAGGAGTGCTAGTTCTGCAAGGTTCGCAGGAGAGCTTCTGTAAAGTTTGGAATGTAGGAGACGAGATACTGGCAGAAGTAAGGCTGTGAGTACTGGGCGTGAGTCGTGCTTCGGTAGCTCAGATGGTAGAGCACTTGCCCGCGAAAGGCAAAGGTCCCGAGTTCGAGTCTCGGTCGGGCACACAGTTTTAATCTGCCAGGAAGTTTCATATCAGCGCACACTCCGCTGCAGAGTGAAAATCTCATTCTGAACACGTTCACTGTCATTCACATTTAGCTTGTACATTTCAGTGAATATTGCCACATTCATCCGTGAAGTATGCAATGCTAGCGAGTCGAAAAGTAATGCTGACTTTGTAGATAGTAGAAACTCGAAGTCTGGAACAGTTCTGACTGCTGAATTGATTTCGGCCTCAGCGTACCATTTGCTGCATCATAGAGCCTGTATGTATGCCGACTTGATTTCTGCACTATTGCATCAGGGAGCCGATATACACAGGAAGAATTAAAGGAAAACCATATAAACACAAATACCCATGTACACAATTATTGATAATAATGGATATTGTATTCGGTTAATACAGTGTGATATAGTTTTTCAGCTTGACATCTGACTTTCGGGAACTTAGACAATTCTCGATGTTCATCCTTTCACTACAGTGTGCGGTGCACATCTGTCAAGTCAACTGGATGACTAATAATCAGACAGTTTGGAAGACTGGTAGGTTAGGACACTGCAACATTATGGAAGTTGGAAAAACTATTTTGTGCTGGAAACGTTGCATAGAGAAACTGGGTAAACTAACACAACCATCACATGATGAAACAGAGAACCCACTTTTAAAGTTAGAACACAATACTAGGACAGAAGGTTGGGACGTCATGGCAAACCCTGCAGGAAACGACAAATCTGGAAACGATGCAGGGTTCAGTAATTGAATAGATATGTCATGACATAACCGAAAGAGTATATTTCCACATTGCCTTAGTCCTGACAATGGACATACTTGTAAGAGGCTGTACCTAAGTGTTAGTCAGCCTGTGAGTATGGTCTTCGTTCTGACCTTTTAGTGATTAACGTAAACACTGAAACTGCTGAATAGAGATATTTAATGGCATATTGTCTTCTTTGTTTTCGAGCTCTTTTTGCTGCACTTACAGATATACAAGTTATATAGGTTACTTACAATATTTTTGCAACTGGACTGAAAGTCTTATGCTTTATTCTAAAGCATCTTCAGTGGTCACTGCAATAATATGATTTTGTCTCTTAGAATTTCGTTTGCTATGATCATGAACAGTTCGCATGCTTTACTTTACTCACAGTTTTTTGTTGTTTACTTCAGACTTCTTCTTTTTCTTCCACATATGTGTGTTGGGAGTCTGCATATGGAATTTTCACTGCGCTAAATGTATTTATGTTTCTGTGTTAAAATGTATCACTGTTCTCTCTCCATTTCGTGTGTTTTGTTTTATTACTGTGGGATGCGTTCGTTTTTTTTTTTTTTTTTTTTTTTTTTTTTGCTAAGTAGTGGTGGGAGCGTCTGCTATCGCTCAGTGTGTGTTTATATTTTCCAAATAGGGAGAGAGAGAGAGAGAGAGAGAGAGAGAGAGAGAGAGAGAGAGAGAGAGTGTGTGTGTGTGTGAGAGAGAGAGAGAAGGAAAGAGGGTACATTATCATTTATTTGGTTACGTATTTATCTTATATTTATAGTGGGAGTGATTATCCTCTTGTTGTATGTGTGTGTGTGAGAGCGTGCATGCGTAAGTGTAGTGAGCTAATATGACCTGGTTCCTGTCTGTGTAAATTATTGGTTTACTATGGTGCAGTGGTCGATGATCTAGATGGAGATATTGAATAGTTTGTGAAATTATTTTGTGGTTTCTATGGGGTTTGTTCTTTCTGAAATATATGTGTTATTACTCTGAACAGCGTCTGGTTGCTGATGTTTGTCTGGTCATTTAGTATGTGATTCCTCTCCATTATTGCATCTCGAATTTGGACCTTTTCTTTTAGGTGTAGGAGGTGTTTCTTGTTGCTGAATCTCACTGAAAATATTCCCGACCTATATAACTATGTATGGACCTTTCAGTTTCCAGTTGCGATTCCGAGTCTGTGACAGAAATTGTGGGAGCCTGTCAGCACCATGTGCATACTTCTCTACTAATATCTTTAACCATTATTGCGAGAGATCAGGTGGAAATATTTTTCTGTTCTTATTAACAACATTAGTACAATATCTGCAGCATATTATTAAGTTAAGACATCAGACACTGCTGGCCGCATATATCTGTTTTTGCCAGTGACCTCACTTTCATCATTTTGGCCATCGAGATGCCATTGCGATGCCAGAATATTCTTTACAAACAACTATACAACAGTATTCCAAATACACAGGAAAACTATAAATTCGTTGTATGTATGCACTACATTGTGCACAACTGTTTGGTTTTGTGCAGTTGGAGTCACTCCTATTGGTGATGTCTTCCCTCCATTCTGATGTTCATACTAGTTTATTCTCTTGTGTTCGAGCAAGTCAGCTGTCTGTGGTACAAGATCCAAATCATTCTACATTGTTTTGAGGGAGTACGTAGTTCACTGCAGTAACAACTGAGTACCTACAGTCATAGCACTTCTGGCACTCTCTGTGTTAACAGCATGCCATTATATATAGCTTGCCGCATTTACATGTAGCTGAAAACACTTCAGGAAAATAGAATATAATGAAAAGATGTATCAAACTCCTAAAAGAATCTTTAATATGAACCGATTTTGATGCAATGTTCACCAACTTTGAGGCGAAATTCAACGATTTAGACACGAACTTTGCTGAGTCAGACAAGACCTGAAAAATCAGGTTGCTCTTACTACTGACGTTACTCTATGCCAAATGACGAAGTGAAGGGCTGATGTGAACTTCACGATTTCATGTTGCATCTGGCATACTTTCAAACACTTAGGTAGAAAACTAGTTCATCATTACATTTCATGAGAGGATTAGTGTGAAAACCGCTTAAAAACTCAATGCAGTCCAGAAAACTAGAGCTTTTCTGAGAAGGATGAGTCTAGACTAACGTAACGTCTAAATCGTAATCGTTAGATACAAAATGCAAGCTCGTACTGGGGAGATTAAAAATTGGTAGTGATCTTGTTGAAACAACCACACTGCTGTCCATCAGAAATTATTTATAAATCCCGTGGAAACGTCCGATGTCTACATCTGACAGTTAACTCACTGAACATCTTCTGCCACACTTTCGATTGGGTGTACACACTGTCAACAGTTTCTGATCGCAAACTAGCGACACGTGTCTCGTATTTCAGCAAGGCAACGCTAATTTATCGTTTCCTACAGGGTTTTCCATGATAGCCCAGCTATCTGTCCTACTTTCGTGTCGTAAGTGTAAAACTGGGTTTCCTCTAATAACATGTGTTGGCTGTGTTGGCTGACCTACTTTCCCTATCCAACGTTGCTAAACCAAAATAATTTTTTTTTCAGTTTCTGCGGTGCTGAAATCGCCTACATCCACCATTCTCCCAAACTTCATGCTTGTTAGTACTTCAGCAAGGCAACACATCTAGCAAACGAAAGGGTTACTCTGGCGTGGATAGAACTATTTCTATCATTTGCCGCTACACGACATTCACACTATTTCTGACAGGCTACAAACAGTAACCTAAGAAAAGCGACTGTGTGGTCTGATTCATCAGCTGCTTTAGGTTGGACACAAAGTGATCCAAGTTGCTGTGAAACCTTTGCCTGCAATCGAGAGTCCGAAATCATGAAAAGCACATCTCCCTTTGAATGATTCCACTACCCTAAGCAAGAAAATCAAGCAAATCAACTCTCAGTGATCTATCCCGAAGGCAACTATGTTCATGTTCAGGAGTTTCATAGCGCATTGGTCATCCTTGTGTTCAACCTCATACAATTGTACGAGTCTCGAGATTTCCAGCAAGGTACATCAGCTAGTGCTCCTTTTAAGCACCAAGGGTTTTGTCTGTTAATTCACAAAGTACTGTCATGTTGGAAAATACCACACTTTTCAGCACAGATTCTACATTTTGAGGCAAATTCGAGATCTAGTGACATCTAAATGGAGCGTTACAATGCTATTTTGAAACTTGACAAATTACATAAAATATACTAGACGATTACCAGTCAGAGACAGTTACTTACATTAAACAGTGTGACAAAATTTCTGTGTGTTTGCTGTAGAAAAAATTTCGTAATTTGTACTCTTTGTGCTAGAAATATGTGATCCAAAAGATGGACAAAGAAAAAACAAGAAGAGAAGTAACTGGAGACATGTAAATGGAGTGTCACACTGCTATTTTGAAACTTGACAAATAACATAAAATATACTAGACGATTACCAGTTAGAGACAGTTACTTACATTAAACAGTGTGGCAATTATGCCACATGTTCACGTACATTTCATTACGTTTCTATTGCTATGTTTCAACATTCAATGTAGGAAGATGAACATCGCCGTCAGGTAGTCAGAAACATATGAATCATGGCACATGACAGACAGTGTCAGACCACGAGAACAGAGGGATGGGTAAGGGCCATATCATGCTGGAACCTATACAGACAGCAGAAATTCACCTGTGATGCTTGGCACAAAGGATCATAATTTTCGTCATTTACATTTACTGTTTAAATATTAATATACATCTCCAATTGTGCTTCTGACATTGCTAGGTTGTTGATAATTATTTCAACAACTGTTAGTCTTCACACAAAAACTAAATACAAATTTCAGTTAATTATGGACCAATCACAAGCACACCCTGAACGGGCAAATGCCAAACTCTTAGATGGCCCACTACTAGTTTTGATCGTTTTTGGAGGAGGCAGTAAGTGAATCCTCATGTAAAATGTGATCTCCCGTTAACAGGGAATAATTTGCTAACATTGCTCCAGATGCCCTTCTTGTATGAGCTTTTGTTAATGTTGTATAAATTCTAAAATCTAATGCAGGTTTTTATTGTGACTTTTGAGGTGTTCTAGAATTAATTAGCATCCAGAAAAATTTGTCATGAAGAATTATAGTAGCCTGACTCTTAGAATCTTTTGCTTGATTATATTGGATCAAATAAGCCCTCGGTCACAAATATTAAGTCAAAATTGACCTGGTTTCGACGCTACTATGAGCGTCGTCTTCAGCATTAGACTAACTGTACTAAAACATATTAGGTATATAGTACATTAATAAAATTAAAGTTTGTACTGACTCGAAAAGATGCAGTACTTACAAGTCACATATTAAAAAAGATATAAGCCGGAAAGGCAACGTCATGAACAGTTGTGAGATGGCGAGCCGCTAAGGGCTGCTCATACTGTGAACAAGGGTGTTAGATACATCCTTTAGGAACAATATTTTGATTTCTCCTCATAATTTCCATCCCTCTCAACTGCCTTACGCCATCTTGGACCCAGCGCATGTATACCTGCACAGTGAAATTCTGGACCAACCTGTTGGAGCCACTGTTTGGCAGCATGCACAAGGGAGTCATCAACTTCAAACCTTTTCCAGAAAGAGAATCTTCCAGTTTCCCAAAGAGATGATAGTTCAAAAATGGTTCAAATGGCTCTGAGCACTATGGGACTTAACTTCTGAGGTCATCAGTCCCAGAGAACTTAGAACTACTTAAACCTAACTAACCAAGGACATCACAGACATCCATGCCCGAGGCAGGATTCGAACCAGCGACCATAGCGGTCGCACGGTTCCAGACTGTAGAGCCTAGAACCACTCGGCCACCCCGACCAGCAGAGATGATAGTCACATGGAGCCAGGTCAGGACTGTAAGGCGGGTGTTTCAGTGTTGTCCATCCAAGTTTTGTGATCGCTTCTGTGGTATTTTGGCTGACATGTGGCCGTGCACTGTCGTGCAACAGCAAAACATCCTACTTTTGCCGATGTGGTCAAACACGACTCAGTCGAGGTTGAAGTTTCTTCGGTGTCTTCGCATATGCATCAGAATTTATGGTGGTTCCACTTGGCATGATGTCCACAAGCAAGAGTCTTTCGGAATCGAAAAACATCATAGCCATAACTTTTCCAGCAGAAGGTGTGGTTTTGAATTTTTTTTTCTTGGGTGAATTTGCATCTCCATTGATTGCCTCTTCGTCTCTGGTGAAAATGATGGAGCCATGTTTCATCACCTGTCACAATTCTTCCCAAGAAATTCATCCCCACCATTTTCGTACTGTTCCAAAAGTTCGCTGCATACCGTTTTTCTCGTTTATTTGAGAGCCACTGTCAACATCTTGGGACCCACCTGGCACAAACCTGTTTTAACGCCAACAGTTTCAGTATTACGCAAACACGTCCCTCCCCAACCCCAACGTAGCGTGACAATTCGTTCACTGTGATGCGTCTGTCAGCAGTCACCAATTCGTTTACTCTCTGCACACTGTCTGGAGTGTGTGCCCCTGCGAGGACAATCCTCAATATTGCTGTGACCGCTTTCATTACGTAACCTGCTTTCCTGGCGACTAACTGTACTGGCAACGACAGCAGCATCTCCATACACCTTTTTCAACCCCTTGTGGATGTTTCCCACTGTCTCGTTTTCACAGCACAGGAATTCTATGACAACGCGTTACTTCTGAAGAACATCAAGTGTAGCAGCCATCTTGAAGACATGCTGTGACGACGCCACTCACGGGAACAGGTTGAACTAAGTTTGAAAACAAACTGGAAGTATGTATCTACACACTGTAAAACTTTCACACATGCAGAATGAAAACTGTATTTTTACAAAAAAAAATTGTGCATTTCTTTTGGAGTGACCCTGATATTTGTTTTGTGTTTTAAATTATTTTACAATTTATGTTAATTTTTTGTTTTTTAGTTTATCTTTGATGTACATGTATTTCGTTAATTCATTATTATGATATGAAAACATTACAATAATTATAATCTGTAAATGAATCCTTAAAACATAATGTTTTCTTACACCATAGATATAAAATGAATGGAACTTCTTCATATAATATATTTGACAGAGAACACAAATAAAACAAAATTCAGCAGTATTTCAAATTGAGGCAGGTGATCATCTAAATAGCAAGATTTGTATCAGGTATATTTCAGTTCATTAGTAAGCCATGGTGAAAACATTTATGTACTAGTGAGAGCAACTTAATTACATTGTTTCTGACATCAAAATAATTTACCAGATCTAGATCTAAAACCCTATAAGTTTCTTCCAACACTGAAAGCTGTATATGTACCACGTCCATACCTGTGCCATCAACGCCTTTGGAATCACCAGATGAACAAGTTTATGTTTTCATTTCAAAATGGTTTTCACTCTGACCACCCTCCATTTCATAGTTACTTTTGAAGGCATGTACTCATGACAGCATCTAAACCTGGTATACAAATGTCTGACCAAGTCAACAGATATTTGAAAACACTTTTCTACCCCATTGACGGAGAAACAATATTGTTATACCCCAAAGGCTGTCGATGTAGAAGAACTGTACAGAGCATTGTATCTGAGGACAAGGAACTTGCTCATCTGCTGATCCCAAAAGGCTTGATGACACAGGTACAGTAAAAAGATGTAAATGGCTTTTTATGTTGGAAGAACTTTGTGATAAGTTTTCCAGATCTTATCCTGTTGAATGATTTTTATGTCAATCTCAACTTGAGAAACAATGTAATTAAGCTGCACTCACAAGTGTACAATTAACTATTTTCGCTGAGGATTACCAGTGTGTTGAAATATATATTGCACAAGCAGGATTTATGGAGGATCACCTGCAGCAATTTGAAATCTTGCTAAATTTTTTTTAATACTGTGTTCTCCATTGTGCATATTATGTGAAGAAATTTCGTTCATTACATGTGCATGGTGTAGAAAAAAGTTATGTTTTAAGTATTATTTTTACAGATTATCATTACTGTAATGAATTTGTAATATAATAATGACTTACTTATTATTTTCAATTAACAAAATACACATAGGTGAAATGGTAAACTAAAAAACAAAAACAGTGAATTTAAAATCAAAATAGCAATTTATAACATAAAGTAAATAAAAGTCAAATAAATAACTGAACAAATAATGAATGTTTAGATATTTTAATTTGGTGTGTTGAAAATGCTCTGACAGCATATTGTGCACATTTTATTTTCCAGAAATGGTATTTCAGAAACCAGTTTTTTTTACATTTAGGTGTATGTAGTTTGAAAAAATTTTTAATTTATGTAGTACGAAAAGTTATTTTTCAAAATTAATTACTGGTGGTGGGGTGTTTTCAAAATTTCAGTTTATTACAAAATTCGATTATATAGCATCCAAGAACATTAATCACATATCAACTTCTATATGAGAAACATGTTTTATATATAATTGTTTCGAAGATATTTCCTCCCAACTTAATATGCCAAATTACCATTTGCTGTGTGTTTTATCACTGAAAAGTGAAGTTGCAGACAGTGAAACAATACATGTTCATTTTCTCACCCCCACAACATACCTGCCAAGTTTCATCAAGATCTTTTATAGACAATTAAGAATGTTCCCTTGCTAATAGGAAATATGACTGTAAAAACTGTATATATTAATAAACATCGTTTCAAGCAAATGGTGAACTATTTACTAAAAGTTACATATCTGAGTTTTGTTAATTTTATGGTCATAACTATATGTTACACTGTAATTTCTTGCGATTTATCCTTCTATGGGTTTAGATTCATTAACCTTCAAACATCAAGTGGATACAGATGCACAGTTTTTCCAATGGGAGGTAGAACAGACACATCTCTACATTTTAAAATTATTGTTGTTCAGTTATTTCTAGTTGGTTTTAGCCATGTGAGCTGAATTCTTACCTTCTAAGTTACATGGGTACCAGTTTTGGCTGGAACTCCGCTAGAAATTCCAGAGATACACTATTGTATTGGATGAAAATAATTTTACATATTGCACATCTTAAGAGATTACACAAAACTCTCTATGCTGCATAAAATTTTTCAGATATCATGATCAAACTTATAAATTTGTAAATATGTACATATTTATGTACCTTCAATCCTGTACAGTAAATCTTCATTTACTGCTTGCTGTACAACACAACACATGGTTATTACATCAATTAATAAATAATGTGGCATTTCCGTATTTTTACCATTACTTTAAATTCCTTTTTTGGTTATTGTGTATATATATTATTCCCATCTTTATTTGATTTATGTATAACTTTTTTCGCCACGTATCAAGGTCAGAAACGTGTTTTAATTTCATGTTCAAGACTGTTTTTTTGGCAGTTTGCTGCAATATACAATAGTTCCAACAGATCAGGAGAGTTTGTTGCGCTACAAATTGCATAACATCGTTTATGCAAGCAATAGTTTATCCATACATATTAAGTTTTCTAGGGACATCATTTTTAGCCAGCCGGTGTGGCCGTGCGGTTCTAAGCGCTTCAGTTTGGAACCGCGTGACCGCTACAGTCGCAGGTTCGAATCCTGCCTAGGGCATGGATGTGTGTGATGTCCTTAGGTTAGTTAGGTTTAAGTAGTTCTAAGTTCTAGGGGACTGATGACCTCCGATGTTAAGTCCCATAGTGCTCAGAGCCATTTGAACCATTTGACATCATTTTCTCCTCTTTTCCTTCCTTTATTTCTTCTTGATCATGTTCTTTTTTGTGGATTGCTATTACATCTGTTGCTGAAATAGAAATAGAGCGACTTGACAGAAAGTCGTCACTTCGCATGTAGTCATCTACACTGCATGAAATGTTTCCTGTTTCAATTTATTCAGCAACTGCTGCTCCATTTTCTTGATCTTCAATTACTGCAGAAGCGTCTTGTCCTTGACTTCCAACCCTCTCTTTGTTGAAGCACTTGGTAAACGTTTTGGGCTTTATTTCCCTTACTGATAGGCCAATCCACTGTACTGCATTCAGGACAGAAACTAAATGTGCAAAAGGAAATAAACTTTAGGTTTCTTTGGTAGTAATAATAAGGGACTACATCAGTAATTGGACTTGAATGTGTCAGTAACGCCCTGGCTCTTGAGTTATGTGAGGCTGGTTGAATCTTGGGGGGAATAAAGTAATTTCACGTTTGATAACTTGACTTTCGGTTGGAAGATTATGTTGCAAAGGAAAAGAAAAACTTGGCCATTTTCTTTTTTCATTTTGGCATTGAAAGACCCCAGGCATTCTTCTACATATAAGATCAATCACTGTCCATGCCTTTTTATTGCTTCACCCTGTGACTGGAAGCTTACTGAAGTCTATCTTTTTGAAATAACTCATTTTTGACGTCTTTCCATTCACCAGTGGTTTCTCCATTTCATCTAACTTCTTTCCCCACAGCAGCACAGTGGGACTTTCCTTGGACATTTTTCCGCTGGTGCATTTTTCGCATCGAATTCCTAGAGAGTTTGAAGGCAGTGCATAATAATACAGTCCCATCCATAGGCCTGAACAAGTCTTTGTGGTCGTACTTGTCAATTAGTGTGTACAATATTCTTTTTCATTCAGTTGCTACACTTTCCTGCACATCCTCAGCGTCCCCACACACTTCAGTACACATGACGTAATGCCTAGCTTTGGAACTGTCCAGCCATCCTGTGAAGGCCTTAAACTCTATATTTCCAAGCTCCTCAGCGACCTTCAGAGTCTCGCTCTCAAACATGGACCCAGACAAAGGTAAGTATTGTACTTGTATACTTATGAACCTACTTATGAACCATTCGCAAATCATGTCATTAACTTCTTCATTTCCTATCTTCTTTGGCTTCCTTTTCATTTGGCTATGCCCTTTTATGATAATATGCTGTCAAATAAAAAGTATGTGTCCATAACACTTAACAAAAAGATTAAGGTTATTAAAGTGAGTGAGAAAGACAATGTTCCATTTCAAATGTTCCATTTCAAATGCACTATAATACAAATTTCTGATATTTTAAGAAATTAGGGTAGGATATGGGATGAATGGATGAAAGGTTACAGGCAGATGAAAAGAAAAGAGAAATGCAATTGATTGATCTTCTATTACTCCATTAACCTCATTTTCTGGAAGTAGCTGCACACCTAATGCTGTATCACTACTTTTTGTAATCAAACAAAAAGTTAAGATAATTCTGGTCTATGAAGTGTCTCACTGTAAGGCAACTATTTCTTAATTTCATCAAAAGCTGGTTGACATACATTATTCCACTACCACACAGTATGTTCCTTTAAAAGATTATTTAAACAGATTGCATTTAATGCTTGGTTTGTAAAATATCTTCTGTTGAATCCTAATATTTCTGACTCATGTGGGCACAGACTGGGCCACTGGTGCACACCAAAGAACACTCAGCTGCAATCTGTGTAATGAAAGAAGTGGGTCTTGTTCTATTAAGCAATGGTGCTACAAGTTTATGATACCTTAATGAGAAGTTTCGAAAGAGGAAAGAGAGCTGTTATTTGGCTGGACTCGAGTACTTAACCTGTATTTTCAGCTACATGCTGGAGTTACAAATACTGAGCAAGTGGTTTGTAATGCCCACACTAATTCATGCAACACTTTGTTTTGGGATTCTGTTTTGTTTATTTCAGATTACAACAGTACACTGTGCCATTTGGAATCGATTACACGTTAATTGATTGACACAGTTGCTATGTCAATACTTCAAGCAAAACTGGGCATACATTGGTTCCAGTTGGGCCTCATATAGGTTTTTCTACAATGAAGTAATTATTAAAAACAGAATGGAAATAGTTGTATGATTAATGATAATAAAAAAATACCTTTTAGTTTATTATTCGTAAAATACAAAATATAAGTTTTTCCTAGCATGTTCCTTAGCTTTAATAAAATGTACTTCACTTTAGTAAAACAATCTTTCCCAAATTGAGTCTGACAAGCAGGATATGTTCTGTAATTTTATAGTAACACTCACATTTTAATTGGATTATGCTCTTTGTTTTCTCTAATTACATTAGTTTGAAACTGTATGACATCACTACAGATTAAGACTGAATTTTTCCTGATTTTAATTACTTTCAAATTACTTCTGTTTTAAAAATGTTATTGACAATGTTGGTAGCAGAAGTGTATGTATTTTAAGGGAGTAGAATATTTTCAGACATTCCTACAAAATACAGTGTTTACTTGAGGCATAAGGGAAACATCGTGCAGGTTTATTTTATGATAACTGTTCCAAAAGTACTGTATTTGAAACACTGACCATATTTGGCTCTGCCTAGGATTGCAGTTGACATGTTACTAGCTTTTAAGTTACTTAATGTGACTGTGGAAGGGGTAAGGTCTTGCCTAATACATTTCACAACTACCTAAAAGGTTTTCACAGCTGAAGGCTAAACGAAATTTTTGGAGCTTCTTCAAGTAACAGCAGATAGATACAGTTTTAGATTTTTATAATTTACAAGTGAAAATGTCATACAAATTTACAGTTACAGAAAACCGCTGGCATACACATTTCTTTTGAACCTTACTGTTTTAACGAAAGATGGAGTGCATGCTTCCAACTTGGCACAAAACTGCAAAACACTTAGGAATACAAAATATTTAGTACTATACCTGTTTTTTATTCATGACTAATGCTGATGATCAGGACATGACATGTAATATTTGTATTTTACGACAAAATTAAACACACTTTTACATTTTCAGTCTACCATTATGAGTCAAAATTGTGAGAAGTAATAACAACATTTAGAATGAAGTAAATACTGAAGTATGAATTCTGCTACTGATTTGTCTATCCATATTTACAGATAATAATGCAATACATTTACAAACAAAAGTAATAAGTTTTACAAAATGAATATTATGTATGCAGTTCTAAATACATGCTATCAGAGATGAAAAGACTTTGAATGTGTTGATAAGTACAAAGAAATTATTTACAGTGATGAAGTTTAATTATTATACCACAACTAATTATTTTTACATATTGGTGTCAGAAGCAGTTGCATTTCTACAGAAAAAGAATGTCTTTTTTTAAATGTTTGGAGGCTGAGGAGGTACAAGGCCAAAATTCTAAGTTCGACTTTAGTCTTTGATCGTTTGTGACATATTCAAGTGTTTTACTCAAAGTTTTTTATTTTTCCATTTTTCATTTCATATTTTTATTTGCTCATGCAGTAATCCTACTAGCTAGTATTTTACCCACAGTGCATATTTTGCTAAGAATCATAGTACAGTGCATGATAATGTTAATCTTTCACTATTCAAAATTTCAAGAATGATTTATCTTTTCATATGACAATAATCAACTGTCTTGCTAATAAAGTGTCTAAATCACTGGTTTACACACTTATGAAGTATACTTCTAATTTACCAAATACAGCTCATAAACAAAAACAAAAAAAAATGTATATATATGTGAACGACAATACCCTCAATTCCAATTGCTAAATTATATGTGTGGGTACTTAAAGAGTCTCTCTCATTAGATCTTAATATTTGCTTGTTCAAAAGTGATGCTGCAGCATAGCGAAATCTTCATTTTTTTAAAAAAATTTTGTGTTATCATGTGCAAAAGTAAAACCTCTTCATACTTCTGTCTTTATGATTATTATTATTATTGATTAGATATATCTCAAATCAAATGAAACTCTACCTCTTTGAGTATTGTACTTACTTCATATTCACTATCCCAAGCAGCACAGACACCAAACACTTTGTAGATCTCCCTTTTACACTAAGTATTTCTATACACTCTTTGTGCTATGAGGAATGTAGAAGTGCAGTGACATGTTTGAAGTTTCTGCTACACAAGAAAATATCATCAAAATTATATTTCAGAATATATCTGTACCTCAGCCATAAAATATTAATGTCAAGGAAAGTCACCTTTCACAAGTAAATGTAAAATTTAAAAAAAATGTGCAAATTATATTGCAATTCCTCTTGAAAAATTTTTATGAGTATATGTGAAATTATGTTGCAATTTCTCAGTGTAATATTTTCATTCTTCACTCACAACTGTGTACAATTACTAAATATGAATATTTTCCAACGCATCATAACAAATTTTTTAGTGCAGCATGGTAAGTTATTTCTTACTAAATTCTATATTTTTGTATAGTACAAGTTTATATTATAATAATTCCTCAGTCTCTTATGATAGTAAAGACATCTGAAGGTATAATAATAGTAATAATAATAACAGTGTTAACAAATAAATGCATGCACAGTGGGAGTAAAATTTCAACACTTCAAGATATTGTTGCACATAACATCAGTAGTAGTAAACCTTTTTAGCTGATCATAGTAAGAAAATAAGTGCTACACTGCAGTTTATGTTTCATCCATTGACAAACATTTGGACATTGGGTCAAAACATTGTATAAGGCATAATATTTCACTGTTTATAGCCATGTAATTCTGTGATAATGTGGCATGACACATAAAGCAATAACATATTTAAATCTCCCACCATTGCAATCCTAAATACATACAAATATTCGTGTGGGTATGTGTATATGATATGACACCTGTATGTAATATGTGAAAACAAAATATGAATGTTCATAAATTCAAACACACAATAAAAGAGGCAAAAATACAATCAAATATTCATACAGGTAATTGGTGTTCCATATAGGTGCAAAGTTATGTAATTCAAGTAAATCTAAACATCCTGACAATTGCAGTTTTATGTAACTGTGTAATTAGCAGAGTGATGTTACAGAAAGCTACAGGTATAGTTTCATATAGGCAGTTCGAAGAGCTAAATATAGGTCTAACATACTTAGTATGATTCTTTGAGTAAGTTCTTATAATAACAGGAATATTTAACTAATCAGGAATATTCTCAACATAAAATAGAAGAAAATAAAGTTGTAATCCCAAACAAAAAGTTTTACCCATGACTTACACTAAGTATCAATTTGGAGAAAAGAAGACACAATTGTTGAAATACCTCATTGTAGGCGATGATGTTGCTGCTGGCTCAGTTGTATAATGTAGTTTGTTATACCACAGTCGAATTTAGCATCGAATTTTTGTCCAAACATTTGTTTGTCTTGATTTATTCTATCCTTTGTCCATATTTTGTTTCAAAAGTTGATTGTCCAAAATATATTGTCGAAATATTCCTGAAACTTCAAAACTGTGAAAGCACTCCGATCAGAAATTTACATTCATCTCAGCTCTTCCACCAGATGAGTGGGTACACAACAATGGGCCTTATGTAAGTTTTTCTACAAATGATGTAATTGTTAAAACAGAACTACCGAGAATATCATTGAATAAATCGCAAAATAAAATTACAGTACATAATATATGAAATTCATTATAAAGCAGTATCATTCGGAATGAAAATAGTCAGTTACATAGTTGTAAAAACAGATATTACAATTTAGTGGTTTATTCGTAAAATACAGAAGATAAGTTGTTGCTACCATGTTTCCTAACTTTAATGAAAATAACTCCTTTTAGTAAAACATTTTTTTTAAATTGAGTGTGGCAGAGAGCTTATGTTTTGTAATTTCATAATTAGACTCATATTTTAATTTGATTCTTTTCTGTGTTTTTTTTCTAATTACATTAGTTTTAAACAGTGTTTCATCAGTGGTGATTATGACTGAATTTTTTCTGATCTTAGTTATTTTCCAGTTACTTCTGTTTTAAATATGTTATCACCAACAATGGTAACAGACTTATAAATTTTCCTGAGATAGAATGGCTTTGAACATTCATACTAATTACAGTGTCTACTTGAGGCACGAGGAATATATTATACAGATTTATTTCACGATAATAGTTCCCAAAGTATAGTGTTACTAATATTACACATATTTGGCAATGCTTTTCACTTGCCCATTCCATTTCATCCATTCATCCAGTATCTTACCCTAATTCCTTAAAATATCATAAATTTGTGTTTTACCGCTTTTGAATCGCAACGTTATTTCACTCACAGAGAATTTATCTTTCTCACTCACCTTGATAACCTTAATCTTTTCGTGAAGTGTTAGTGACACATCCTTTTTTTGACATCATTTTATCTTTTAAAGTGCTACTAGTCAACTGAAACTGGTACAGAATAATGCAGGTAGTGGATTTCTTTGAAATGCTTGACCTTGCCATGTAAAGTATTTAGTAAATGCCATGTAAAGTATTATGTAAAGTGTTTAACTGAACAACACTCAGACTGCAGCAGAATGTTCGTGGGCGCTCATCGCTGTTCTGCGAGCAGCATTAATAGTGTAAAACGAGAAACACTGACAAACAGAGGGATCACGAAAGAATCATTTCCTTTGACGTATCGACAACGCGTGTAACTAGTTCGTTGCTCTACAGAACGACGCGGTTTGGTGTCCACACCTACAGCACTACGCTACGCCATAATCTTTTCTTAGCTTTGAGTGGCTTAACAATACTGTCAGGGCTGTGGAGTCTTTGTGTTAAAAGTAGCGTCCATGTATAGTCGTGAATAAATAAGGTATAATGTAGTAGTGTGTAAGGTCTTTTCCGTATCAAATGTTGTTAGAACAGTCGTTAATAGAACTATGGTAAATACTTTGCAGAGCAAGTTTAACACAGTGTGTCGATCAGGCATGGGTTGAAGGATTCAAATTTAGCTATATTACACAGGCTCTGCTGAAAAGTTTGACGTAGGATGGAAAGAGATGTGGGGTCAGATTTATTGAAGACAAATGGCTGTATTGCGTTTTACAGCTACAGTAAAGAACACCTGCAAATCAATGCCTCTTTGAGCTGGCGCTAGGCATGGTTGAGTCACAAGTCTTGCGCACTCTCCATTGTCTGCCGTTTCGGACGCAGCACCCTTCGTCAGCAGAGTGCGCCGAATGTGCCGTAAAGGCCTCACCACGCGCCGCGCGCCGGGCGCCACCACGCAGATATTCGCCCCTTATGGCCGCTCGTAACTGGGGCAGGCGCGGAATCCCGAGGCAGCGTCGGAATGAAAATCGTCTCCGCTCTGTCACAGCGGAAGCTGGGAGCTCTTCGCCTAAATGCAGGCACAGCACTCACCAGCGCGCAAATTCCACTGACAAATCGCTGCGCTTAACGATTCATCTACCTGGATACCAGTACCGAAAGGAAGATAGTCTTAACAGGTACAGTTGCTTGTGCAGTAAAGTAATGTTTAATACCGTAATTAACGCGTTTGAAATGTTGCTTTGGACTGTTGGTTGTGTTACAAGTCAATGTTCGTCCAGTGTGTGAATAACATGTTGAACAATTTGAAATGTGGCTGCTGGGCTCATTCGTCACTGTGTGATACGGTAGTTGTGCTCACGTATTTACTGGCGAAGGTTTACTCCGAAAATGCACGCGATGATTTCGACTACTTGGATCTCGACGTTGCGAGGATTTGCATCTGTATCTCGGCTAGAAAGTTAGCTGATAAGATACGGTCGCGTTCGTGAGACGCTCGGCTTACTGAGAAGTGACGTCAAAATGACGTATCATGCTCTGCGAGCGCGGCAACCGACGACTTTTTAGACGGCACATGGATTTCCTTGTTACTGAAATATAGCTTGCGTGTTATGAAGTAAGCCATTTCGAAGCAGCGGCGTACCGAAGGCTATGACCAAAACGGCACTCTTGGTACGATTTCTTACGACTAGATTTCACCTAATGGCACATCGGCGGTAAAAGCCTTAACCAGACATGAATGATAATAATCGATTATTTGTGGAAGGACATTAATCAGCTGTTGATGAAAATGAGTGACTGGCGGAGTCCGCAGCTCGTGGTATTGCGGTAGCGTTCTCGCTTCTCGCGCGCGGGGTCCCGAGTTCGATTCCCGGCGGGGTCAGGGATTTTTCACTGCCTTGTGATGACTGGGTGTTGTGATTTCATCATCATTGACTCGCAAGTCGCCGTAGTGGCGTCAGCTAAAAAGGACTTGCAATACGGCGGCCGAACTTACCCGCATGGGGCCTCCCGGCCAACAATGCCATACGATCATTTCATTTTCAGTGACTGGCGGAAACCGTTTCTTTGATTGTAGACACATCTTTTGGTATTGAAAGAAACTAAGTTTAATTCTTACAATGGTACGAACAAGACTGATCTTTTTTTCATTTACTTATGTAACATCTTAAATCGGCCAACTTATGTCGCTTCATAAATAAACAATAAAGGTCCCCTTTCAAGTACCGTTTAACGAGTGGAGATCACAGGCTGTAAGTGTACAAAAACGCGTTTCTTCATTTGTACCCTGTAGCTGAAAAGAGGGAGAAGAGAGCATAGACTTTATTGTTTGTGGGAAAATTGCCAACGGGCAGAGGCGGTCAAAGAGTCATCTGCTTCACTGCAATTCTGGTAAATTTAGTGTTCACTTGACTACATCGGACGGTCTACTAAATTTCAAAACACTATGGCCAAAATTGCAGTAGCGAACGTGCTTCTCATAAGATCCTAAACCCAGTGCAGTTCCACGATGCAAAAAACAGAATTTCACCATTTCACGCAGTTTGAATACAACTAAAGCACTAAATGCTTAGTTACTGCTTCACAAAATATAGGGGTTTAAGAACGCATGGTTTTGCGTTAAGATACATGTTTAATATGAATGTTTCATATGTAATGCCAATTGAATGAGCATATGATAAAAAAAACTCCCTATGAAACATGACAAAATTAAGGATTTATCTAAAACCATGAAATACATAACAAATGAACATCAAGACTTTTACAGAGCTCTTCCCTAATGTCCTACCAACAGTTCTTCGGGGTAATTATATTTTATAGCGTACTAGAATTCGGTAAATTATATTAGGTATACGTTATGCCATTTGTGTATTCTAAAAGAAATGAAATAAAGCATTAATTAGGGGTATCCAATATTATTCAATACTTTTTTCTAAAATATGTGCGTTTATTTATCTAATGTTAAGAAAATTTTCAAACTCTACTATTTTTTGTAATTACACGGCATTTTTCATACATAAAACCTTCCCCTTAAACCACCCCACATACAGCAGCGCTTAAAAGTATTTTGACAACATAAAATTCGTTATTATTTCTCTTAAAATAAAACACTATCGGACAGTGTCTTGAGTATAATGGAGAGCATTATAACTGCGATTATTTGAAGGTGTCACGTTGCGACTTGTTTATTTACACTTTGCACTGCCGGACGAATGTGACTTTCAGTGCGCTCAAAAGTATTTTGACACGCAGTTTGCTCCGTTAATTTGTGTACATTACTTGCTTGTTAGTTCTGATTTCTACTGATATTTGCTTACAATGATTATTTCAGTATGCCGAAAAAGGAATATTCCAGTGACTTCAGAAACGCCGTGATAAATGCACTAAAGCAAGGACTGAAACAAACCGAAGTTACTCGGATACATCAGTCGAGTGTGCCTCTGGTGTTCACAACCTGCAGCACAACCTGTTGAGATGGATGAAGTCACGAGGGAGGAGGTAGGCACTGCATTTATTCCATACACAGGCGCACTCTCGGGGAAAATCGCCCGCATTCTGAAGAAACACCGGGTCGGAACTGTGTTTTGTCCTCCGAATAAAACCCGTGCACTGGTGGGGAGCGCCAAAGATGATCTCGGTTTGAGGAAGGCTGGCGTGTACCAGATTCCGCGTCAGTGTGGCAAGACGTATATTGGTCAGACGATGCGTACCGTCAAGGATCGATGCCGTGAACACCAGAGGCACACTCGACTGATGTATCCGAGCAAGTCGGCGGTCGCTGAACATTGTTTGTCGGAAAATCACGCTATGGAGTATGACCGCACGAGGATTCTGGTACAGACGTCGAGATACTGGGTCAGCGTTGTTAGAGAGGCCATCGAAATTCGCACCAATGACGACCTCATAAACCGTGACTGTGGCTATAATCTTAGCAAGGCTTGGGAACCAGCGATCGGGTTAATCAAGAGTAAATCGAGCAAACGTATAGTTGTGACGACCACGGCGGACAGAGCCATCACACCGACGTCATCTCAGACGCCGTCGCAATCTGTTCCACCGCGCGACCGTGGCGCGGGGCGCGGACGGCGGAGGGAGCGCGCCGCGGGCGGAGGGTATTTAAATCGGCCGCCGCCGCGACCGAACCCAGTTGCCTCTGAGCAGCCATAGCGTACGGATCTCCGTGCCGGCACGTTCACAGGAGCTCAGTCCGTCAGTTCACCTGATTATGGCGACATGTATGATCGCCGAAATATTGTGCCCGTTGGACACTATAGACCGGCAGCACACCCGTGGATATTTTGATTATCAAATACGCCGGGAGAAACTCAAGAATCACATCATATGGTTAATGTTTGTGATTATATCAGCATGTATCGCCTATATTTCAGTAACGTATAAGATTCTCAAGTATGAAAGTTGGACGTCTATGATTCTACTGTGTGCATACACAAACTCCGAGATATTGTTATAGTGAGTAGTAGCGAGCCAGCAGTTGTGCAGGGGAGTCAGAAGCGGTAGGACGCAGGTTGCGGTGGAGAGAAGCTGCACGACATGAGAGGTCACAGCCTGCCGTGATCGTGCTAGTAGCACTGAAGGAGTCTTAGTATTAATTGAAGATTTTTCCGTAATTTGCCTTTCCGCTGCACGTAGTTGTTGGTTGCTTGCACACTGCGGGGAAAATTTTGGAAATTTGTGCTAAGCATCTGTGGGACCAAACTGCTGAAGTCATCGGTCCCTAAGTTTACACACTACTTAATCTAACTTAAACTAGCGTACAGTAAGGACAACACACACGCCCATGCCCGAGGGAGGACTCGAATCTCCGATCGGTCGAGCCGTGTGAACCGTGACAATGCGTTTAAGACCACACGGCTACCCCGCGTGGCGCGCTGGAGGGATTTTGCCAGGTTTAATGTACACATACTCTCAGAGTCATATTCTTGTTTTTGTTGTGTCCAGAAACGTGTTTATTGAGTACAGACATTGTGGAATAATTAAGTCTGTGTAAAGCTTGTCAGCATTAAAATCATCAATGTTATGAATACAGTAAATTAAAAGTTTTTATTGGTTTCTTTCATTTTTCTTTCCATCGTTTAAGGTTAGTTGACCAAACCCCTCCTGATCACTCAATTTCTGTGTATGAAAGAATGGCGGTAATTGTTGGAACTAGTCCATGCATTGTACTCTGCATGCATCGCAGTACTGATTTTTGACGTATTTTCGTATGTTGCTGATAACGCAGTTGCAGAGGAAAGACGATGTCTGTTGCGCATAGAAGCATTGCAGAACAATTGTTAAGAGACCTTAGAGGATATATGTTAAAACTCGCAGTCAGATGATTGTGAATTGATTTCTTTATAATTCGTGGAGAGTTCAGAGAAATCATGCTTAATGACACTATACTCACCTTTTTTCTGATTAAACTTATCTGGGTCACGATGCGTCTGTACTACAGATCAGCTGTTATTCAGGTAATTATTACATGCTGGTAACATTCATTGCCATCAGAATATTACCTTCAGATGAAGTCTATAATTACAGTATGGATCAGTCTGTCACCACATTCAAGAGTTATCACATATGTATCTAGATTCTTAACATATTTCACTTACACATAGCTGAAGCTCCAGTTCTTTAACTGAACACAGCAGAAGGTCTTATGTCAATGAGAAACACGATGTGGTAATGGTGATAGCTATGTTCCGGCGTTTGAAAAGGAATGACGACGGTTCTGTTCGGCTTTCTTTGGAACTATCTGCTAATGCCCTGTGTGTAAAATCCACTGCTGCAATTAATTTTTGATATCACCCCTAACGATTTTTTGTCCCCTTGGCTGTGCGGGAATTCTGTTTACGTATTATATTTCGTAAGGATTACAATTTTGTAGCGGGTTGCAGATTCAATGGATGGTTTTGCACGATATGGCCACATTGGCGAGTGTATCCATTCTAATATTTATCGACCTACACTTCTGTTTCAAAAGGAAAGGAGGGCAAGCTCTTGTTTGCAAACGATAGTGTGTGATAATAATTAGCAGATTTTACGATAGTGTGTTTTGTGGTATTCTTTTGTTTTGGTAGAACACATAAACCACAGGGTTATTTCTCTTTGTATACCACCCCATATGTTTGCTTATAAGCCTTAAAGTAAACTTACTGCTGATATAATTTTTCTAGTTCTTCTCTTGTCACTTCTATGCAAGACACGGAACTTTTGTGTTCTGAAATTTGTTCAGAGGACTCATATGTAGTGTATGTTGCTTCAATTTCTGGTTACGAGGGCACCAGCAGTGCAACTCAATTACTTCTTGTCCTAACAAATATTTGTCTGTAAATTAATTTCAGTCTCCTAAGTGGTTTTCCCCAGAATCACGTTACATTTTCTGACTATCCACCTTGAGCGTTATCTGGAACCTATGCCAGGAATAATTTATTGTGGCGTCCGTCTATGCTACACCCTTTCGCACCAAAATGTGTTGTTTATCATTTTATACTCCTCAGCGTCGTCAACGAAAGTTGTTCAGCACGCTGTTTCCATGTATAGTACAAGCCGTTGTGTGAGTAAGGAGTAGACTTCAGCTGAGACATGGTAGAGGCAGCCAGAAATGTACCAATGCTTCAAGTTTACTTTGGGCTTGTAAATTAACCAGTGGAGATATTATTGTCGTAGTCAGCTGTGTCTATAATTTTTTAGTTACTCATTTATGTCGTTTTGACCTGATACAGGTAGCACAAAGATGTGCTTCACTAGGCTTGCAACAGGGAATGACCTGTTTAGACTCAAGTATTTGGTTGGTGCGTAAGTTCGTATCGTTTTTTCATAAGTTTAATAAACACAACAGGAACATAAATCAGAACTTTAGTCATCAGTAATATATTCTCCTTCACTATTTACAACAGACTGCCGACGCTGTGGTAACTTTCCGATTCCGCGACTGTAGAAATCAATTGATTTCGAGACGAAGAACTGGACGAGCCATGTGCAGAGCGCATTTTCATCCGGAAAGGGAGATCCTTGAAGGTTTTTCGATAAAGAGCGGTAAAGGTGAAAATCTGGCGGCGCGAGGTAAGGTGAACAAGGTGCGTGCGGAATTACTTCTCAACCCGGCTCCTGTGTAGTGGTTTCTGTCGGTCTAGCAGAATGCGGGCGGGGTTATCGTGGAGTAATATCTCTTCATGCAGTCTTCCTGGTCGTTGTTCTTCGATTTCGTCTGTAAGATGTCTTAGATGTTGACAATAAATGTCAGCAGTGATGGTTACCCCTCGGGAAAGCATTTCATAGTACACCACATCGTCGTTGTTCCACGAGATGGACAACGCACGGGTCTTCGTACGGGCAGTTGCTGCTTTGTTTGGACTCAGCCGTACCTTTATTTTCCTTACGTTAGCTGAAATACACCATTTCGCATCACCAAGAACGACATAGGGCGGGAATGGTTGGTGTTGTTTACGAGCCAATTGTTGATGAGCAAGCAGAGATGCACATATGGCCACCCAATGATTTTTCTAATTATGGCATGGAGCATGCGACATCCACACACCTCCATTGCGCGAAAATGACGCACGGTGGTAGAATGACCACAATTCATCGTATCTGCCAATTCTCGAGTACACTGACGTGGATCTTCACGGATACATACGTTTAAACGATCTTCATCAAACCCCGAAGGTCTTCCTGAACGTGGAGAGCCATTAACTTCAAAACGATACTCCTTAAAACGAGAAAATCATTTTCTTGTCGCGCTCTGTCCGATGGCAGTATTCCCATACACGGCGCAAATGTTTCTGGCCGCGCCCGCTGCTGTCTCTCCTCCATGAAAACATATGTACAAGAACATGTGCCGCGCGGGATTAGCCGACCGGTCCACGGCGCTGCAGTCATGCACTGTGCGGCTGGTCCCGGCGGAGGTTCGAGTCCTCCCTCGGGCATGGCTGTGTGTGTTTCTCCTTAGCATAATTTAGGTTAAGTAGTGTGTAAGCTTAGGGACTGATGACCTTAGCAGTTAAGTCCCATAAGATTTCACACACACACACACACACACACACACATACACACACACACACACACACACACACACACACCAGAAGAACATGTCGGATATGTTCCGATTTCTGCACTTGGCGCTCCATTTTCTAGCATCCACGGCTCCTCTCACTTTCTCCAAACGACACAAGAGAATATGTAAAATTAAATAGCGATAGCATTTATGTGATCGCTCTAAGCTTGTGGTTATAGCTTGATACCAGTGCCTACCAATTTTAATTGTATATTACAGCACTGAGGATGGTCACTAAGTGACCGAAAATGGATTTTGCTGACAATAAAACAACAAAATACGGCCAGTGCTGATTTTCCTTCCAATTCTATCCACTATTTGGTCGTGGTGCACGCAACACGCCATGGAGTCGCCAATCAAGTATGACAATCGATAAATAAACTCATAGCAACCGGAAAAAAACCCAACATGCAATTTAAAGCGCTTCGAACTTATGCAGCAGTCTAATATAATCATGTTGTAGATAATACCAGGGCTTAAACTTCTAAATTAATCAATCAGTTCAATCTCAGCTCCATATCCCACAAGATAGATTAATTAATGTTTCAAATAAGGAAACACAAATAATTCAGTTGGCCATTTTAGGGTAACATTTAAATTAATCGAAACCTTAATATAAACTTAGGCGGGCGCCGGCTCCTGCCGGCAAGAGAGCAGCCAAGGACCGTGTTATACCGTGGCGCGGCGTGTTTCACCGTGGCGCTACGGGATTCACCGTAGCCAGTTGGGAGGTGCGCAGGGAGGAAGACAGACGATTTGGTCACAGCCTGATGTGGAATTGTTCAAATGGTTCAAATAGCTCCGATCACTATGAGACTTAACATCTGAGGTCATCAGTCCCCTAGAACTTAGAACTACTTAAACCTAACTAACCTAAGGACATCACACACATCCACGCCCGAGGCAGGATTCGAACCCGCGACCGTAGCGGTGAAGCGGTTCTAGACTGAAGCGCCTAGAACCGCAGGGCCACAAAGGTCGGCTGTGGAAGCGTGCAGTGACGGCAAGTAATGCAAAAAAAAAAAAAAAAAAAGAAAAAGAAAATGGTTCAAATGGCTCTGAGCACTATGGGACTCAACTGCTGTGGTCATCAGTCCCCTAGAACTTAGAACTACTTAAACCTAACTAACCTAAGGACATCACACACATCCATGCCCGAGGCAGGATTCGAACCTGCGACCGTAGCAGTCGCACGGTTCCGGACAGCGCGCCTAGAACCGCGAGACCACCGCGGCCGGCGCAAGTAATGCTGTGGACCGGCTGTTTTCCGGGGTGTGGTGCAACGTGAGGACCGCTGTTGTCGAGCAGTGTCATCCGGCAGCGTGTCGCGTTACTTCCATTGAAGACTTCTGCCAAACATGATATAAATTTGGCTGCAGGTTGTCGTGGCATATTCACCGTTGATGTATGTCATTTTCATCCGCGCATCAGGACTCTGAAGAACCTTGTGAGCCTTCATTTGTTAATCGGTGCCAGTGAATCGCGTTGTGTGGGTGATCAGCTTTGATTCAACTGTCCCTGGCCACGCTTTGGCGATAATAGAAGTAGATCGCATACGGTGGCGGGAGTTGCTTAAGGCCCGAAACGTTCCGAGATATTTCAAGGAATTCGGAGTAGAAATGTGGGTCTCATGGAACGAGAAAAAGTAAACAGAAATAGCACCTCCAAGAGAGGGTTTGCACAGGCAACAAATATTTATTAAGTAAATGAACGATAGAGCACGACAGACACGAATAAATCAAAACTAAAATTAATATTAAGAGTATGTTTACATACTTATTTCATATTACAAATACTTTTCTAGCTTTGGCATCGTTGAACTCCTGTATGACTTGAGCAAGCAGTAAAGGAAACAAAAGAAAAATTCGGAGTAGAAATTAAAATCCATGGAGAAGAAATAAAAACTTTGAGGTTCGCCGATGACATTGTAATTCTGTCAGAGACAGCAAAGAACTTGGAAGAGCAGTTGAATGGAATGGATGGTGTCTTGAAGGGAGGATATAAGATGAACGTCAACAAAAGCAAAACGAGGATAATGGAATGTAGTCGAATTAAGTCGGGTGATGTTGAGGGTATTAGATTAGGAAATGAGACACTTAAAGTAGTAAAGGAGTTTAGCTATTTGGGGAGCAAAATAACTGATGATGGTCAAAGTAGAGAGGATATAAAATGTAGACTGGCAATGGCAAGGAAAGCGTTTCTGAAGAAGAGAAATTTGTTAACATCGAGTATAGATTTAAGTGTCAGGAAGTCATTTCTGAAAGTATTTGTATGCAGTGTAGCCATGTATGGAAGTGAAACATGGACGGTAAATAGTTTGGACAAGAAGAGAATAGAAGCTTTCGAAATGTGGTGCTACAGAAGAATGCTGAAGATTAGATGGGTAGATCACATAACTAATGAGGAGGTATTGAATAGGATTGGGGAGAAGAGGAGTTTGTGGCACAACTTGACCAGAAGAAGGGATCGGTTGGTAGGACATGTTCTGAGGCATCAAGGGATCACCAATTTAGTATTGGAGGGCAGCGTGGAGGGAAAAAATCGTAGGGGGAGACCAAGAGATGAATAGACTAAGCAGATTCAAAAGGATGTAGGTTGCAGTAGGTACTGGGATATGAAGAAGCTTGCACAGGATAGAGTAGCATGGAGAGCTGCATCAAACCAGTCTCAGGACTGAAGACCACAACAACAACAATGACTTCGTTGAAAACCATAACATTCAGCTAGCTCATGTTCAGTCGACATTATTGCCAGACCACAGAGGCGTGCCAGGTACATTGTTGACCCCAGGCACGTTTTAATTAGTTTACGTTTCGAAAAACGTCTTTTTCCGCTCGCCACTGTGACTGATTGCGTTAGCAAAATTCGTTGGGCGCAAAGTCATGGTCCAGTATGAGCTGCTGAGTTGCACTCGGTGTGCTACAGGCTTAATCAACGTTGCGACCAAAAACAGTCAAAAAGTTTGATGTCTTTAGCCTGTCCACCGCTACAAGTGTCGCAAAGTTTGGAACACATGTCACTTGGAACGTCATGGGACGTGTCTTTAATTTTACTAACGTCGTACAAAAAATCTAGAAGGTCTTAAGCTGCTGCACATGTTATACCATCCAGTACTTTACAGTAAAAATGTATTTTGAATTGCATTTCTGGATCTTGTAATTTCTCATCTTTTCCTCCTTGCGGGAGTGGGACCAACGACGACTGAAGATAATCGTTCAACGTGACACAAGTGCAACCCTTCCGCAAATTGCTGCAGATTTCAATACTGGGCCATTAAGTGTCAGCGTGCGAACCATTCAATGAAACGTCATAGATATAGGCTTTCGGAGTCGAAGGCCCACTCGTGTACCCTTGATGACTGCACGACACAAAGCTTTACTCCTCGCCTGGGCCTTCAGCACCGACAGTGGACTGCTGATGACTGGAAACATGTTGCCTGGCCGGACGAGTCTCCTTTCAAATTATATCGAGCGGATGGACGTGTACGGGTATAGAGATAACCTCATGAATCCATGGACCCTGCATGTCAGCAGGTGACTTCAAGCTGGTGGAGGCTCTGTAATGGTGTGGGGCTTGTGCAGCTGGAGTGATAACGGACCCCTGATACTTTGAGATACGACTCTGAGATGACATGTACGTAGGCATCCTTTCTGATCACCTGCATCCATTCATGTCCATTGTGCTTTCCGACAGACTCGAGCAATCCAAGCGGGAAAATGCGGCACCGCACGCATCCAGAATTGCTACATAGTATCTCCAGGAAAACGTATCTGAGTTTACACTCTTCCGCTGGCCACCAAGTCCCCGGACATGCACATTATGAGTATATATGAGGTGCCTTGCAACGTGTTGTTCAGAAGAGATCTCCACCCCGTCGTACTCTTACGGACTTATGGACAGCCCTGCAGGTTTCACGATGTCACTTCCCTCCAGCACTTCTTCAGACGTTAGTCGAGTCCATGCCACGTCGTGTTGCAACACTTCCGCGTGCTCGCGGGGGCCCTACACGATATTAGGCAGGTGTACCAGTTTCTTAAACTCTTCAGTGTGACTGTACTGGGAGGGCCTCTGTTGACTAAGGTTGTTCTAACAAAGTCGTCCATTTTGTCGGGCCGTTTTTCAGAATTTGAATCACCTAAATTGAGAGTTGGATGTGCATTTGCTACAGTGAGCAGTCGCAGTTTCGCATTCGTTGAAGAACTTGCACGTAATGTCCATTTTACCTTGCGATGCTGACAGTACATCTTCACCTAGCTGTATGTGCATCAGCATCGTGCATGGATCATCTCGGTCAAAATCTTCTTTAGGTTGAAAAAATTATCCAATGAAAATGTCAATTTTCTACTTACAATATCTCTTTCAGCTCCTCTCTTCCTATACTGACTGCCTGTCCGGTGCTTCTTACTGGCAGACAATGTAAGAGTTTGTAGCATTCGAAACAAAGCCTAATAAAACGAGCTGCGTCACTGTGAGAAAAAAAACTGTGTGTGAAATCTTACGGGACTTAACTGCTAAGGTCATCAGTCCCTAAGCTTACGCACTACTTAACCTAAATTATCCTAAGGACAAACACACACACCCACGCCCGAGGGAGGACTCGAACCTGCGCCGGGACCAGCCGCACGGTTCATGACTGCAGCGCCTTAGACCGCTCGAACTGTGAGAAAGTCTTTCAGTATCAAACCTGGGCACTGTCAGCTGAATGTACAATACAAAGACGGAAAACTAAATCGCAACGCCAAAAAACAATTAATGTAGATTAATGAAAGTTCGGGAATACATTTGTCTAGGTAACATATTAAAGTGATTAACAGTGTAAGATGACAGGTTAATGTAAGCGCGATATAAGCCATCGCAAATGTGAAATGCTGGTACAACAATAAGCAGTGTAACCGCCAGAGCGTTGAGTGCACGCTTGAAAACGTGCATGCATTTTGCTGTACAGGTACCGGATCTCAGTTTGTGGGCTGGAATTCCATGCCTATTGCACTTGCTACGTGAATACAGGGACGGTTAATGCCGTTAGTGGATGATGCTGGGTTTGTCATCGGATGATGTCCCATACATGCTCGAATGAAGACAGATCTGGTAATAAATCAGGCCAAGGCAACATGTTGACGCTCTATAGAGCATGCTGGGTCAGAGAACACCCCTTGGAATGCTGTTCATGAACAACAGGTCGAAATAACCATGCTGACGCAAAAATTTGCAGTCAGGATGTGTTGGATAACCACGAGAGTGCTCCTACTGTCAAACGAAGTCGCACCTCAGACCATAGCTCACACAACAAACCTTCGCCCGGCCCTCCAATGAGCTCTCACTTGGCATCAAAGGAAGTAACAAATCGAGATTGTTTGGGGTTAGTGGAATTCACGCTTCAGAGCGTCTGCTAACAAGGGAACCTCCCCATCGCACCCCCCTCAGATTTAGTTATAAGTTGGCACAGTGGTTAGGCCTTGAAAAACTGAACACAGATCAATCGAGAAAACAGGAAGAAGTTGTGTGGAACTATGAAAAAATAAGCAAAATATACAAACTGAGTAGTCCATACGCAGGATAGCCAACATCAAGGTTATTATGAGTATAGGCGCGCTGTGGTCCCGTGGTCAGCGTGAGCACCTCCGGAATGAGAGGTCATTAGTTCAAGTCTTTCCCCAAGCGAAAATTTTATTTTCGTACAGTTATGATCTGTCCGTTCATTCATTGACGTCTCTGTTCACTGTAATAAGTTTAGTGTCTGTGTTTTGCGACCGCACCGCAAAACCATGCGATTAGTAGACGAAAGGGCGTGCCTCTCCAATGGGAACCGAAAACATTTGATCGCAAGGTCATAGGTCAACCGATTCCTCCACAGGAAAACACGTCTGATATATTCTATACGATACTGGTGACGGCATGTGCTCCGCATGACAGGAATATGTTGTCGACCCACCTAACTTGAACACTTGGCGAATGGGTAAAAAGATTCTTCTACCTTTCCCGATTTAGGTTTTCTTGTGGATGTGATAATCACTCCCAAAAAAGTGATGAAAACATAAGTGTTTTCACATAAATTGCAACAAATGAATGCAACAGTTTCACAGTCGCACAGTTTTCCCTGTGCTCTGTCAAAACATATGTTTTTAACGTTTTCAAATTTTTCCGTGCGTAGACCGTCAAATCCTGCATATGTCCAAGCAAATCTCAACATGTCCTGGAATTTTGGAGAGCGAAGTTGATTATGTGTGAGTGCCTGAACTTTGATAATTGTGTGAAAATAAAAAATTGAACTTTTCGCTAGAGGGTAGACTTGAACCAAGGATCTCTCGTTCCGCAAGTGCTCACGCTAACCACAGGACCCTGGCGCTCCTGAGCTGACACATTACTTGATGTTGCCTATCCTGCACATGGACTACTCAGTTTTTATATTTTGCTTTTTTTTCATACTTCCACACAACTTCTTCCTGTTTTCTCGATTGATCTGTGTTCAGTTTTTCAAGGCCTATCCACTGTGCCAACTTATAACTAAATCTGAGGGGGGTGCGATGGGGAGGTTCCCTTGTAAGTGCTGTCCTTGAAGTAAGCGTTTTGTAACAGTTATTTGTATCACTGTGTGTCCAGCTGCTGCTAAAATTGCTACTGCTGATGCAATACGATGCGCCAGTGCCATACGCCAAACAGGATAATCTTCCCTCTCGGTAGTGCCACGTGGCCGTCCGCAGCCCGGTATCCTTGCGATCGTTCATTCACGAGGCTATGCTGCCAGCAATCATGCACAGTAGCTACATTCCTGCCAAGTCTCTCTGCTTCTCGTAATCCTATTACACGACCCAGTTCAAACTTAGTGAGGTGTTGATGACGGCGTCTTTGTAGCCTTAAAGGCGTTCTTGACTAACATCAACTCACCGCGTCCAGTCTCAAAGATAAGCAACGTCACGACCGTTACAACTTGTAAGTAAAGGAAACCTGCTTTGCATCCCGACAGTGGTGCTACTAGCGCCACTGTCATGCAGCTGGCCGAAATTTGAACAGACATCATCTTTCAGATGTACACTACTGGCCATTAAAATTGCTACACCACGTGCCGCAGATGCGAGATTTAACCGACAGGAAGAACATTCTGTGATATGCAAATGATTAGCTTTTCAGAGCATTCACACAAGGTTGACACCGGTGGCGACACCTACATCGTGCTAACATGAGGAAAGTTTCCAAACGATTTCTCATACACAAACAGCAGTTGACCGGCATTGCCTGGTGAAACGTTGTTGTGATGCTTCGTGTAAGGAGGAGAAATGCGTACCATCACGTTTCCGACTTTGATAAAGGTCGGATTGTAGCCTATCGCGTTTGCGGTTTATCGCATCGCGACATTGCTACTCGCGTTGGTCGAGATCCAATAACTGTTAGCAGAATATGGAATCGGTGGGTTCAGGACGGTAATACGGAACGCCGTGATGGATCCCAAAGGCCTCGTATCACTAGCAGTCGAGATGACAGGCATCGTATCCACATGGCTGTAACGGATCGTGCAGCCCCGTCTCGATCCCTGAGTCAACAGATGGGGACGTTTGCAAGACAACAACCATCTGCACGAACAGTTCGACGACGTTTGCAGCAGCATGGACTATCAGCTCGGAGACCATGGCTGCGGTTACCCTTGACGCTGTATCACAGACAGAAGCGCCTTTGATGGTGTACTCCACGACGAAACTGGGTGCACGAATAGCAAAACGTAATTTTTTCGGATGAATCCAGATTCTGTTTACAGCATCATGATGATCGCATCCGTGTTTGGCAACATCGCGGTGAACGCACATTGGAAGCATGTATTCGTCATCGCCATACTGGCGTATCACCCAGCGTAATTGACGGCACTTTGAACAGTGGACGCTACATTTCAGATGTGTTACGTCCCGTGGCTCTACCCTTCACTCGATCCCTGCGAAACCCTACATTTCAGCAGGATAATACACGACCGCATGTTGCAGGTCCTGTACGGGCTTTTCTGGATACCGAAAATGCTCGACTGCTGCCCTGGCCAACACATTCTCCAGATCTCTCACCAATTGAAAACGTCTGGTCAATGGTGGCCCAGCAACTGGATCGTCACAATACGCTAGTCACTACTCTTGATGATCTGTGGTATCGCGTTGAAGCTGCATGGGTAGCTGTTCCTGTACACGCCATCCAAGCTCTGTTTGACTCAATGCCCAGGCGTATCAAGGCCGTTATTACGGCCAGAGGTGATTATTGTGCGTACTGATTTCTCAGGATCTATGCCCCCAAATTGCGTGAAAATGTAAGCACATGTCAGTTCTAGTATAATATATTTGGCCAATGAATACCCGTTTATCATCTGCATTTCTTCCTGGTGTAGCAAGTTTAATGGCCAGTAGTGTAGAAACACGTTTGCCAACTTTCGTTTATGCTACACAGCTCCTTCTTGGTGTTGCGATTTTTTGTCCTCAGTGTACTGACTCTTAACATATTCTTTGCTGTCATCTTTACTAGATAGCCAAAACAGTTATGACAAGACCGGTGGCAGAATCTTATACACCTACATGATTATTATTGAAAGTTGGGAAAATGGAAATGAAGTCCCATGCTTCTTGACAGAGCGTAGGGGAACGATGCTCTCAAACTAGGCAAGGTCCTAACTGAGGTGGTTTGCCGTTAACTTCCTCCGACTTACTCAAAGTCAATAAAATAAAATAATAGGTTGTGCAGGGCAAATGAAATAATTTTTAACAAGCACAGGATTCACAGTCCTACATCAGCGACAGAATCTGCATTTGGACCACTATATCACACTTCACTAGCATTTTTAGTTTTAGTTATGTCATGTTCCGTAGATCATTTTCCCGATTATTTTATCGACATGATGTGGAACAAGTCAGATTACAAGATATATATACACACATAAATAGTGCTAATTTTTTAAGTTTTTATACCATTTCTGAAACAGGAACTCGTCCATGGACAAGAAGGAGTTGTCCAAAAGAAATGATTTTAAGCTAGATTTAAAACTTGATCTGCTACCTGCCAGACACTTTATGTTGCTGGGCAAATGATCAAAGATTTTTGTTGCTGAATAATGTACTCCTTTTTGAGCAACTGACAGCTTCAATAACGGATAGGAAAGGTCGTTTTGCCCTCTAGTGTTGTACGTATGAACATCACTGTTATTCGCGACTTGAGATGGATTATTTGTAACGAATTTCATTAGCGAATATATGTACTGTGATGGTGCAGTTAAAATACCTAACTCCTCGAAAAGGTGCCTACATGACGTACTTGGGAGAACACCACTAATTATTCTCACTTCTCTCTTTTGTGCAATCAATACTTTATGTCTAAGTGGTGAGATAACCCGGAAAACTCTGCCATAAGACATTATTGAGTGGAAATATGCAAAATACGTTAGGAGGCTGATCTGTTTATTACCAAGACTAGCGACTATACGAAGAGCGAAAGAAGCTGAACTTACTTGTTTGAGAAGCTCAGTAATTTGCTTCTTCCAGTTCAGGTTGTCATCAATGTGAACACCCAAAAATTTGGAGAAATCTACCCTGTTAACTGAGCTCTGTCCATATGCTACATAAATTGTCGGTATGACTCTATTCGGTGTACAGAACTGGATATAGTGAGTTTATTCACAATTAAGGGACAGTCCATTTTCTGAGAACCACTTAATAATTCTTTGAAAGACATCCTTAACAATATCTCCAGCTGCTTTTTCTGGAATGGAATTTATTATAACACTCGAGTCATCTGCAAAAAGTACTAGTTCCGCTTGCTGAACGTTAAGTAGGTCATTCACATGAATAATGAACAGCAGAGGACCTAAAACTGAGCCCTGTCGAACTCCCTTTATGATAACTCCCCATTCACTAGAATTTACCACGCTCCCAACATTATTTGTGCTATTCTGCTATTAACTATCAGTTGCAGTCCATGAACATACACTCCTGGAAATTGAAATAAGAACACCGTGAATTCATTGTCTCAGGAAGGGGAAACTTTATTGACACATTCCTGGGGTCAGATACATCACATGATCACACTGACAGAACCACAGGCACATAGACACAGGCAACAGAGCATGCACAATGTCGGCACTAGTACAGTGTATATCCACCTTTCGCAGCAATGCAGGCTGCTATTCTCCCATGGAGACGATCGTAGAGATGCTGGATGTAGTCCTGTGGAACGGCTTGCCATTCCATTTCCACCTGGCGCCTCAGTTGGACCAGCGTTCGTGCTGGATGTGCAGACCGCGTGAGACGACGCTTCATCCAGTCCCAAACATGCTCAATGGGGGACAGATCCGGAGATCTTGCTGGCCAGGGTGGTTGACTTACACCTTCTAGAGCACGTTGGGTGGCACGGGATACATGCGGACGTGCATTGTCCTGTTGGAACAGCAAGTTCCGTTGCCGGTCTAGGAATGGTAGAACGATGGGTTCGATGACGGTTTGGATGTACCGTGCACTATTCAGTGTCCCCTCGACGATCACCAGTGGTGTACGGCCAGTGTAGGAGATCGCTCCCCACACCATGATGCCGGGTGTTGGCCCTGTGTGCCTCGGTCGTATGCAGTCCTGATTGTGGCGCTCACCTGCACGGCGCCAAACACGCATACGACCATCATTGGCACCAAGGCAGAAGCGACTCTCATCGCTGAAGACGACACGTCTCCATTCGTCCCTCCATTCCGCCTGTCGCGACACCACTGGAGGCGGGCTGCACGATGTTGGGGCGTGAGCGGAAGACGGCCTAACGGTGTGCGGGACCGTAGCCCAGCTTCATGGAGACGGTTGCGAATGGTCCTCGCCGATACCCCAGGAGCAACAGTGTCCCTAATTTGCTGGGAAGTGGCGGTGCGGTCCCCTACGGCACTGCGTAGGATCCTACGGTCTTGGCGTGCATCCGTGCGTCGTTGCGGTCCGGTCCCAGGTCGACGGGCACGTGCACCTTCCGCCGACCACTGGCGACAACATCGATGTACTGTGGAGACCTCACGCCCCACGTGTTGAGCAATTCGGCGGTACGTCCACCCGGCATCCCGCATGCCCACTATACGCCCTCGCTCAAAGTCCGTCAACTGCACATACGGTTCACGTCCACGCTGTCGCGGCATGCTACCAGTGTTAAAGACTGCGATGGAGCTCCGTATGCCACGGCAAACTGGCTGACACTGACGGCGGCGGTGCACAAATGCTGTGCAGCTAGCGCCATTCGACGGCCAACACCGCGGTTCCTGGTGTGTCCGCTGTGCCGTGCGTGTGATCATTGCTTGTACAGCCCTCTCGCAGTGTCCGGAGCAAGTATGGTGGGTCTGACACACCGGTGTCAATGTGTTCTTTTTTCCATTTCCAGGAGTGTATAAAGCAAGCGAACACTATTTCTCTTCAATGAAACTTCCAACCGTCGGCTGCTGGCAACGAGGAAAGTTTCGACACCACCGTAGAGATGGAGTGGCAATACCGTGACAGAAATTGCGGCGCTAGTCCTGTACTGGCTATCACAGTTCACTACTGCACTGTCGGCGGTATCGTCGGCGCTTCTGCTGTACGAAGTCACAGAACAGCAAGCTACTTCCATAACACGGCTTTATTTGTTGGAAAAAGTGTATATAATCTGATAAGTAAGGCCACGCGGAGTGGCCGCGCGGTTTGAGGCGCCATGTCAGTCACGAATTGCGCTGCCCCTCCTGCCGGAGGTTCGAGTCCTCCCTCGGGCATGGATGTGTTTGTTGTTCTTAGCGTAAGTTAGTTTAATTAGTGTGTAAGTCTAGGGACCGATGACCTCAGCAGTTTGGTCCCTTAGGAATTCACACACATTTGAAAATTTTGTTAAGTAAGAGTGTGGTCAGCATTACGTACAGATGGTGAGTGATATCGTCTTAGTTCTCTCACAGCCCACTACAGGGAATCTTTATCCTACTCGAAATCTCTATAAAACTTTAGTTTGCTTTGACTGAGATTTTCACGTGTTCACCGATAATTTAAATGCACGTAAGATGTTAGAAAATTTATCGAAGGTGCTTGGTGCCGACTGCCAAGCGTTCGTTCGTCGACAGAAATGAAGACTGGATACTGCATCAGGACGGTGATCGGAAGACCTTGCAGCGACTGGAAAAAGGAGAAAGGTGTGCAAGTACTATATTGGCCCTCACAGTCGCTTGACGTTAATCGTAATGACAATGTATGGTCTTGCATCATACAGAAGTTGCAAGAAAAAAGGTCTTCACTATGAAACGGCTGTCTACACAATTCGACGCATTTGGAGGTCTCTTCCACGTGAATACGCGCAGAACTTAGTTCAAACATGCCCCAGACATGCCAAGCAATTTATCGACGCTACGAGTGACTGACGTATTATGAATTATAACTGCTTCTTCCTTTTGTTCGCAAATGATGTATATACATGTTTTACTTCGTTGTCTAATAGTTTTTCCTACTGATTAGCCCAACCACAATCTTACTTAACAGACTGTAAATGCCATTTTCTATTTAGTGTATCCGTAATACATAAAAGAAAGACAGCTATGGTCGGATATCGAGATGACGTCCTTTCCAACGTGCCACGACTACGATCTAAAGTGCTTCCATTTATTGTGCAAAACGTAACCGTTAAATTCTAAATAAAGTTGGTGGAACGAGAATAGTTTGAAACACGGCGAAACTGAATAAACAGTTCGTGCAGTGCTGTTTAGTTGCTTCAGCGTCAAAACAAATTTTGATGGGTTTTCCCTGTGGTCGTAATATTAATATCTATTGATTATTGCTTCAACCAAGAAAGAAAGGAAAACGAGGGAAAACTTAAAAGTTACAGACACTGTGCAAATAAACCGAATTAGAAATGCGTGGTAAGTATAAAAGCAATTTAAACGGTTTTAACATCAGATTCAAAGAAGATGCAGGGGTGTGGGGAAGGATCGTATTCATTTTTCCAAGTGTAAACGTTGCTTAATGACAATGCTTGTGTTCAAAAGAGAAACAGCGCACCTTGTGTTGTTGATTAAATAACTACAACTAATAGTTACACAACGGGTGAACTGTGACGGACAATTCATATTTTACTTATTCTTTATTTATTTATTACAAAGCGTTTTCCTCAGCGATACTGCTACAGGTTTTTTAGATGGCTGTCAGAAACCGTTAGGCCTTCATATGCTGACATTTGTCTTTATCTCTTTGTTATAAGTTTCTTGCTTCTGTACTGGTTTTCAAGCTAATGTAGGTACATTTGAAGCGTTGTGTAGGCACTTGGGAGAAACTGAGTTGGCAGCACTGCCACGAGCAAGTTTTGCTATTTTGAAAGACGCACCCAAGGTGACCAACACCAGCGCTGCATGTGTCATCTGTTTGGCAATACCGTAGATAATTTCCAGGGAGACACTTGATTTTATGAATTATTTGTATTTCCAATTTCTTCTCACACTCCTCCATGTAAGCAAAACTTCCATTGTCTTTCTTAATTCAGCCTTTCGCAGCCAAATTAAAATTCCGGCTCCCAGAAACCTGCTGCACTGGTCGGGGGCATGGTTCTCCCCCCTCCCCCCTCCCTCCACCCTTTCCCGTCCTTTCTCCAAAGTCGGTCCTGGCTGTAATCTTAATGATCAAGTGTTTTTAAATAATTATTTTTTTAATTTTAGTTGATCATTTGGTCGATTAAACAAAAAGTTTTTAAAATTTAATATCAGTTTGGTTGGCTCAGTGTCTTTTGTTAAAATTATATTAACTAGAGTATGTCTTTTAAACAAATGTGTTAAACTTATTTTGAGGGGACCTCTGGAAAATAAAAGCAATTATTGAATTAAAACTTCACTGCAACCCAGTCATTAGACCCTCCACTCCGCCTTATGCGGCTCCTATGTTTTAAATTCCTGAAGGAGAAGTCCAGGTATACCGACTGGTGGTAGATAATCGTGTTTTGAGCCAAGAGGCTGTACTAGAATCACTTTCGTTATCGGATCTTCACAACTGCTTTATGTGGTTTTACGGGAGCCCGTTATTTCACAGACCTAGATTTCAATCGAAATTATTGTCAATTAACTTTAACCAAAAGGTCTAAACTCACAACAGCCTTCTGAACTGAATTTACTAGTCCTGTTCGGCTTGTCAATGGCTCTGCTGTGCTTTCCCGATTTCTGGATTCCACCTTGGGAGATTTAAAATTTCAGTGTGAATTTAATTATTTGAATGACGTGGCTGTTTATGATTGCACCTTTTCAGAGCATCTCTACCAGGTTTTGGAGAGTCCAAGAGAGGCCAATCTTACAGTAAAGCCAACTAAGGATGCGTTCACACATCTAAGATTAACCTCTAGATTTACCTAGGTAGCTTTGTCATTAAAACATCGCCACAGGAAAGGTGAGACATTTTTCCGATCTGAGAGCAAATTGGCGGTGTCTGATGCATTGAAGCTTGCTTTAAGTAATGTGTAAATCATAGCGGTCCCAGATTTCGGGAAGGAATTTGTTCTTCAAACTGGCGCACCCAATGCCGGGAGTTTGCGTTTCTGTTCCAGGAACAAAAGGGAGAACATCGACCTATTACTTACACCTCTAGGTCCTTGTCTGCTCATGAAATCAAATATTCTTTTTTTGAATTAGAGACTCTTGCTGTGTTATTTGCCTTGAGTTTCGCCTTTATCTCGAGGAACATTGTTTCGTATTGGAGACTGATAACCGAGCCGGCAGCTGGGTTTTGGTGAGGCCCAGAAAAACCGGGAGGAAAGCCTACTGAGCAGTCCGCATGTCTGCTTGTACGTTTTCAGTGAGTCATATAAAAGTCTCTGCGAACCATGTGGCGGACACTTTAACTCGCATGTTCGAGACTGAGCGAACTGTTGCTGAAGTGCTGGACGCCAGAGAATGTTTCCTCGAATGCTGCTATTTTGAGATCCCCTTCTTGTTGGAAAATTTACTGGAAAGACAGGATAAGGATGAGATCTGAGGCCGTGTTAAGAGGCGGTTGAGGGAAGGCAACTCAGTAAGTGAATATAACAACATTACAGGTTTATTGTGCTCTTGTGCCTCCCATGACCGAATACGGAAGATTTGTTTGCCTAAGCAGCAGTCTTTCAGTATTTCCATTGGTCACTGTGCAGGGGACACTTAGGGACTTACAGCCGTGCGGTTCTAGGCGCTGGAGTCCGGAACCACGGAACTGCTACGGTCGGAGGTTCGAATCCTGCCTCGGGCATGGATGTGAATGATGTCCTTAGGTTGGTTAGGTTTAAGTAGTTCTAAGTTCTAGGGGACTGATGACCTAAGATTTTAAGTCCCATAGTGCTCAGAGCCATTTGGACCATTTGAACTTGGGGACTTACAAAACTGTTCAGAAAACTGAGGAACATGTGACGTGGCCCAAGTTGTGTTCCGACGTGAGAAAGCTAGTGACTGAATGCTCCGAATGTAAGGAGGCAAAGAAGAACCTGAATAAATGTGGAGACTTGTTGAACTCTAACAAGGAACCCCTTTAAAGTCTTGTGTTAATAACTGTAACCGGAAAAGTATTAGTTACTAATGACTCATCATGTCCATCAGGAGGGCGCCAGAAATTGAGTGTCCAGTAGGTGCAGAGTGTACGTATAACAATTCACAAAATGGACATTGCTGACATTCAAGAAATGTTCAAAACAGCCATTAACTTGCGCCATGGACATCGAATGAAAATTGGCGCGTCACAGTGATCTCAGAAATCCGCACCATCAAGACTGGAGACGAACTCATTTTGAATTACAAACGGTGCAGGACGTTCAGCTAGGAATCCACTCTTCAAGAACGCATATAGAATCGTTTTGGTGTAACGGGGTACGTTTTATAACCACGGAGAACCAAACATCCGGAGAGTGAATTTGTCCAGTGGTTTCAGGTGATATGAAATCCCATATCACACACTTTTCAGGAGGGACAGTCTGCTTTAAAGGAGAATGATTTTTATACGCAGACTATGAATCAAACAAAAGCAAGTTATTTTGACCAGCTATTGGCCAAAATCAGTGTTCATACCATAGTTGTAGGTCTCCTATGTCCTTTTTCCCACTCTTGCTTGCTGTGATTTATGTCACCACTTTGTGAAACCTGCGGTTGAAAAATCTCAGTGAGAGACAGGAAGGAAACTTCACATTTCGTGCCAAACGTTAGGCCCGAAATAAAATTCCATTACTGTTTGTGAATATACACACATCAAAAAAAGTTTTGCATCACCTCGGTTCCGAGAGTTCCGGGACCTGTACAGAAAATTGGAATAGAGATTAACATAAACATCATTTCCGCCCTTTTTATTGCTCTTGAAAACTACACATTGCATGTTGTACCACCATACAACGAGACCTTCAGAGGTTGCTCTAATACCCAGTAGCACGTCCTCTTGCATTGATGCATGCCTGTATTCGTCGTGGCATACTTTCCAAGAGTTCATCAAGGCACTGTGTTCCAGATTGTCCCACTCCTCAACGACGATTCGGCATAGATACCTCAGAATGGTTGTTGGGTCACGTCGTCCATAAACATCCCTTTTCATTCTATCCCAAACGAGCAATGTCGTTATCCTGAAGGAAGTCATTCACAAGATGTGCACGATGGGGGCGCGAATTGTCGTCCATGAAGACGAATGCCTCGCCAATATGCTGTCGATATGGTTGCACGTCTGTCGGAGGATGGGATTCACGTATCGTACAGCCGTTACGTTGCCTTCCATGACCGCCAGCGGCGTACGTCGGTCCCACATAATGGCACCCCAAAACAGCAGGGAACCTCCACCTTGGTGCACTCGCTGGACAGAGTGTCTAAGGCGTTCAACCTGACCGTGTTGCCCCCAATCACGTCTCCGACGATTGTATGGTTGAAGGCATATGCGACACTCATCCCTGAAGATAACGTGATGCCAATCCTGAGCGGCCCATTCGGCATGTTGTTAGGCCCCTCTGTACCGCCCTGCATGGTGTTGTGGATGCAGAAATGGACCTCGCCATGGACGTCGGGAGTGAAGTTGCGCATCACGCAGCATATTGTGCACAGTTTGAGTCGTAAAATGACATCCTGTTGCTGCACGAAAAGTATTACTCAATGTGGTGGCGTTGCTGTCAGAGTTCCTCTGAGCCACAATCCGTAGGTAGCGGTCATCCACTGCAGTAGTAGCCACCTTGAAACGTCCCCTTAGAAAAATTAATACAAGACTGTCCTTAAACTGACACACAGTATTTTTAGCGCAACGCAATCTGACTTTCAAAAAATCCCTACAAAAGAATGGCCCTGACTAACATTAAACTATACCTTTCACAAATCACTTACCTCACAAAAATCTTCGCTACTCAAGCTACTGCAATACAGCGAGCGCCTCTACTGCCAGCTAAATAAAAGATTCAAAGTACTGAAGGCACTAACTACTGATAGGCATAGTTAGCAAATGAAAGATTTTGATAGAGAACAACCAATGTATTTACCTCATTAGTCATAATATATATAGCAGTTCATGACAAATTTCAAAACTCCGCCATCTCTCTCCCCACATCCACCACTGCTGGCGGCTCACCTCCAACTGCGCAACGCTACGCGCTGTTCACATCCAGCTGCCGCTGACCAACACTACAATGGCAGACAACAATGCAAATTAGCCACAGACTGCACACAGCACAGCCAGTGATTTTCGTACAGAGCGCTACGTAACGTTGCCAATAAGAAAACAGAAACAGCCTACTTACATAGCCCCCATGCTCCCCACAAAAAAATTTTGCAAATTGTTTTGGGCAATGGCCAATAAAGATTTGATAAAATTTTTCATAATTACAATAACAAAGATATCAAATGTACACACTTATTGATACAATGTTGGTCAAAAGCTAAAATTTTCTCACAGTCCATAAAGACAGTCCTGATCGTTCATCACAGTAAAATATCAGTGTTTTTCTAAAAGTCTGAGCAGTAAAAGAAAATGCACACGGAAGTAGTGGATTTCCATTCAGTCTTGAAGAAGTAGTGTTGCCCTTCCAACGGCAAGACAGTGCTGACTCTTGACATGCAGACAGGTAATGGTCCACAACAGAGCAAACCCACCACAGAGTCAGTCGAAGTTTTGAAGAATATTGGTAGGTAGGTCGGTCGTCACAGAGCATACCCATTGTAGTCTTGTTAGAGATTACGGTATTGGTGGGCCACCAGAGGCGCAGACCCACTGCAGTCCTTGTAGAGATAATGGTATTGGTGGATCATCAAAGGTGTAGACCCAATGTAGTCCTTGTAGAGATGGCCAGCAGCCATCTGCTGCGACTGTGCAGGTGCACAATCACCATCGAAGAGTCTTGCAGACAATATAGCAAGTCCATAACCACCACTTGTGCACTCACAAAGTTTTTGGAATTGTCCTTGAACCAAAAATGCTGTTATCCAGTCCCTTGCTGAATTATTAACACATGTGCAAACACTAACAGTCTCTACTTCTCACATATTGTCCATATACTATGACCAACAGAAATGTGTACAGTGAAATGTAACTTACAAGTTACTTAATTTGATGACCTGGTAACAATTACAATTTGATAACATAAAAATACAATTACAAAGGTAAAAAATACATCAGTAAAGAACATAACAATACAAATAACATTTGCGGTAATAGGGGCTTTACAAAAGAATAGAAATAAACATATACATCAGTGTTACAGGAATTATGACATAAGTTCATACATAAAAGATCAGAATAACTTTTGAAACATCAACTTTACACATGAGCATTAAAACAAAACAGAATAAATAATATCTAAACATCTTTACAAAGTAAATAACATATTATTAATGCCAATTATATTTGAGGATAACAGTATTCCTCATCATAGTGAATGTAGCTTAGTATTAGAAAAATTCTACAACATAAGTCTTATCAGATAAACATATAAATACAGGAAAAACATAAATACCCAAGGGTACACAAACATAAAGCGGAATAATACAAGGAAAGGACAGGGTTTGTTTTACTGCAGTATTTTGCAAACAAAACTTTCTTTACTTCTCGGAGATCTCCCTTCGTTCTTCATTATTTCCAAAAGTCCTATCTATACCTGCTTTCTGTACTTTTCTCATATAGCCTCTCAGTGCATTTCTTCAAATTCATCGCAACTCATTGTCTTATAGTCTACCCCCTCTTAAGCTAACTTAAATCTACTGAGCTCAGATGCTAAACTAAGGAACGAGGCAATGCAGCAGCACAAAACAATTAACACAAACAGCAATGATAAAAAATACAAAAGGCAAAGCAAGCAGCATAAATTACAACTAATATAAGGCAATGAGCAACAAACAAGAAAAAATAAATCAGTAGTAAAACTGGCTTAAAAGAATAATACAAAGTGAAATTTAGTAGCACTATGCATGGCAAACAGCAGCAGCAAATGCTATAATTAATACCTAAGCATGGCAAAGATCAAGCAGAAAAAATATTACACTAAAGACAACAATGCAGACAAGGGAAATGTATATTCACATCTTAATGTCTATGTAATTAAAGTGGTGCACCACAACATCTTATTGTAAAAAAAAATATTACCATGTACTTGAAAAGAATATTATGTATGCATTTACTGTTACTAGTCCCTTCTTATTGTTCTTTCCTTTCCAAAGTGCTCCTTTTTTGAAGAATGTGGATCACAAAATTATTATTTAACAGATCTGTTGACAGAAAGTGTTCACATTAGCAAATGCATTTAATTTTATTTTATGAAACCAATGCTGCAAGACAGCTGAAAACCAGATATCAAATGAAATAAGCAACTATGTACAAAGTAAAGCATAAAATAATCATTCAGTAGTCATGAGGCATTTCATAAGTAGTATAAAAAATATCTCATCTAGAAAGACAGTAGTCATAATCAGGTGTGTAGACAAACTATTTCTGGTCATTTCATTAGGCATTTCAGTAAATATCAGAAAGTACGATACGTTTCCAAGTAATGAGCGTGTCGTATTTGGGATGCTTTCTACAAAGGAATGTCAGAAGCGAGGTTAATGGCCTCTTTTTTTTCTCCACCTAATGGCTTTTTCTCCAGGCGGCTGGCCCAGCTGGGCGCCACAACGCATTACATCAAGGTCACTTAGCTTTCTTACCGAAATATTTACGACAGCAGTTTCCGCTACAGTGACAGTCTCATATAAAAATTTCAAAGGTCGAGAATTTGCGTTACAAATGTGTAGAAACAAAATCCTATAAATATAACAGTGTCCAAAAAATTTTCGTCGGCATTGTAATACATTCGCGCATTTACATACATTTCATAACTCTTAAAGTACGATTCTTGGTTTCCAACAACCTTTTTCACAAACCAGAGTCCCTAACCACTACTCATTATTCCTTACCTTTTTACACATATACATATTCGTTGACACTTCTTCAATATTTCCTCATAACAGATACATAGCATAATCAAATAACTCATATAGCATCAGCTTATTAATCATAAACATACCTCAGCAGCATAATACACATCGTCGTCGTAATAATAACATCATAACACCTCAGTCAAATCTCAAACACGTCGTAGCTTTCTTCACTAATTTCAAAACCTAAAGAAAATTCTCTGCTCATTTCAGTAGTGTCATCTACCACAAACGTACTTTAAAAATCATGATCCCATACCAAATACATCATTCAAAGCTCTCATAGTATCACAGTGGTTCCGAAAAAATATGAACAGTTCACAAAGTACAGACAAAATACAATTTCATAAGTGTGAAGTTATCCAACGGTGTAATTACGTAAACATCTGTCACTGCCGTAAAAAAGTTTGTCTCTCTCAGTTAAATGATCAGATAGCTGTGTAATTATGTGTTAGAGAAATATGGTACCGATGTGTAAAGTTGTGTAAGCAAATACCATATTAGCTAGGGCTCCTTGTGCTTGCCAAACACATGATACACAAAGTAGGCGTGTACCCCCCTGAGGATTAATGTAATTATAACCTCAGGTGTTACAGATTACAGCAATGGAATGAAATGTATCATGGAAAACCTTTGTATCATTGTAAATCAAAAATCTTTAAAAATAAATGATTTAAGTACAAAATTAATCACTCAAATACGTGTCCTGTAGCGCTAAATATGCGTCTTGTTGTAAGATAATCTCTGTGGAAGTCTCGTAGTTATCGTCCTCCGAAAGCTAAGTTCTGCAGAAGTGAATGTACTTACCTCATGATAAACAAAAGTGAAATGCTTTGCGTATAGATATCGTAGTTATTATGCTTATTGGCGTCATGGTGAAAGTACTGTGCTGTAACATATTGTTGTGCCACGAAAAAGGCTGTCTCATTGTTGCTATACCACAAAAGTTGCTACTAAAACATGTTTAACTTTCCAGAATAATACAGAAAAAATGTGCAGATATAAAATAGAAACACTGAAAAAGCAACATTGTAAATTATCACTCATTAGTAGCGTCATGATAAAATCGTGTGGCTGTCACATAAACTAACCACTGTGTCATCTGGTATCTCACTAAAAGTACTTTAAATCCAGAATGTATTTTCAAGTAAACCAAAATGTTGCATTAAAATCTCATTAGCAGTACCAGTATGTGTCCTAAGTATGTAAGCCTGATAGTCGTTACGTAATCGTGCAACTAACAAGCAAGAATGTACAAATAACAACACTGTGTAGTCTGTTCACTATAACAATGCATTGGTAATTTCTGTTTAAAAATGTTCCCTAGGTTCTAGACTGGATATTTAACTTCAAACATTGTTGCATGTTAACAGTTTCTTAAGTCTGACAAAGCATACTAGAAATGTGAAGTGAAAAGTTTTATGGCAAAGACAAATTTAAAAAGCAGATTATCTTTCAATAAACGGTTTTACATGTGAAATGTGGTGTAAACCTTTACTCTTCATAGTACTCAGACTTTCAACTGAAAAGCAATTGTCATGTTTTATACATCGGTAAAGAATGCTAAAATTTTTCTCAAGGCTAGCGTCTTATGTTATTTTTCTCGGAGCCAGCGGGCGCACGCGGCTACCTGCTGTGCGAGTCATTGTCTGTCTCTTTGTTGGCGCGCGCCGTTATTGGGATTAGGAGACCTAACTTCTACAAATTCACTCTGACGAGAAGGCCCTGGCCTGTTTAAATCTCGCCAGTTCTGATGCAATTCAGGTCTGTCGTTACGAATATATCGTCTGTCGTGATGTCGGTAGGTTCCGTAGTTTCTTCCTTGTCTGTCACGTGGTGGAGAATTTCTCCCTGAATCGTTACTGTGCGCCGAACTGTTGCGTCTGAAGTTATTCTGTCTCCCTTGATAATAATTGTTTTGGTTCCCATATTGTCTGTTTCTGTGGTAATCTCTATCATGTTCATTACTATGGAAGTGCGATCTTTCTCTGTACCTATTATTCTGCCAACGGTTGTCATATGGGTGGTGTCTTTTTTGGTCACGATTTGTGTTGTGAGAATAGCCTTGTCGCGTCCAGTTACTATTTCTTTCATCGTGGAATTGCGACGGATATGACCTGTAATTGTTGTGTTCCTGTTTCCGCGTTCCGCGATTGTCAGTGTCAATTTCTAATTCTTGTAAGAGTCCCTGAAAAGCTTCAATGTCGTCTTTGCAACATCCTGCCAAAATAATATTTCTTAAATGTTCAGGCAATTTGATTAAGCAAATGCGGATGAGTTCTGAGGGGCTGTATGGCTTTGACAGGTACTGATTCTTGTGCAGCATGTCTTCAAAATAATTCACAAGACTGGAGAATTCAGATTGTTAGAAATGTGTCCTCATTATGATGCTATGTTTTACTCGGTCTTGTGTAGCTTGAGACCAATATGCTGAGAGGAAGGCATGATAAAATTCTCCTTCACTGTGACAATCGTGAATGACCGACCGCATTCTTACAGCTGGTTCATTCTCTAAGTAGCCACACATAAATTCTAATCTGTGCTCTAATGACCAGTTGGGAGGAAAACAATGAGAGAATTGATGAAGCCACGCTTGTGGATGAATGTCGTTGCCGGAATTCTTAAATGTTTTGAATTTACGTGTAGTAATGAACAGCTTATAGTCAAAATCATCATGTCGGCGAGTCTCATGTCGGTCATTATTACGTCGTTTCGGCGGTTCCATCTCAAAATTCGGTGTGCCTTGCCAATTTCTTTCATAATTTCCGAAGTGTCCTGTGTTATTATTTTGTGGTTGTTCCGTATTTCTAAGTCCCTCTTCCCGTATTGAAGCGCGAGTGGCCTCGGAAATACGTAATTCTTGTATTACCTGTGTCAGCTGATCTTGTACTTCCCGGATTTCTCTTTGGTGTTGCGTATTAATTTGATTCCGATTTTGTTCGAATTTCCTAATTTGTTCGCACTCTTCTGTGCCATTAAAGACTACCGGTTTTGTGTCGTTCAGATCATCATCCACCTTCGCAGACAAGTTAGTGAACTGATCCGAAAGTTGGGCTACTTTCTCCGATAGTGAACACATTTCCTCAGTGTGTTTTTCTGAACCAAGTTTCAGAGTGTCCATTTGTGTTGAAATCGAATCTACTGTGTCCTTTAAGTTTTCTTGAGTTTTTGCAAGTTGCGTAACCGAATCGGTGGATGCAACTGAGTCAATTTTAGCCGACAAGGTCTCATGATTTTCATGAACAATGGTTTGCAGTTCTTTTATGGCTGCTTCGTGATTCTGTAATGCATTTTCATGCCGTAAAAAAATAGGTTGAAAATGCTCACAAATTTGTGTTTTTACGTCATTACAGACTTTTTGACATTTCGATTCAATGTTATGTAACTCAGTAGTTAAATCTTCACGTGTTTTTTCAAGTGTGGTGTCTAACTTTTGAAGCTTTTGCTGTGTTTGTCTCTGATTTTGTTCCATTGTGTCTAACTTTTGAAGATTTTGTTCCATTGTGTCTAACTTTTGAAGATTTTGTCCCATTTGTTTCTGATTTTGTTCAAGCGTTGTGTCTAAGTATTGTAGCCTTTGTCCCATTTGTTGCATTAATTGTAATAACAATGCACTGGTGTCTGAAACATGTTCCTCAGTGCTTTTAGGCAGTGAAGTTGCACCGGCAACATTCACATTTTGACAAGCAGAAAATGTGTCTTGACTCATTTGAGAAAACGGTGAGAACCCAAAACCTGAGTCTACAGTATTTGCAATATTGTGCTCTGTCATTCCCGATTCCTGAGGCGAGCTGTTGCCGACGGATCGATCGATAATGCTTCCCTGTTCACTACCTGTTTCACTGTCTACACCATTATTTGACGCCCGCTCCATTTCCCTATGCACAGTTACCAAATTACTACTTTGAATGTCTGTTAATTCATTACACAGCGGTGCTGATAAGCTACGCTCGTCGTCACTATTATTTCTCAGTTTACTTTGGAGCCTAGTGTTACGTTTTTCACACGCCATTCTTGTCACAATGTTTCACACAACAACACAGAAAAACACAGTTTGAAGAGCAAAAATGAGAGAACACATTAACATAGCACTGAAAATAATATCTAGTTAATTGCAAGCGCAGCTGCGAAATACTTGGTGCAAATTTACATGCGTGCCACACCTGTTTTACTGTACAACAATGAAAGACTGCAACTACAAAGGAGATTCTCTCTACAATTACACGCTAGCAATAAACAAAAGCTACACTAATTACACAAACTACAAGAAAAAAATCAGAAGATTCCAGTGAGGTATCCTCGGCTAAGGGTCGACATATGAAACGTCCCCTTAGAAAAATTAATACAAGACTGTCCTTAAACTGACACACAGTATTTTTAGCGCAACGCAATCTGACTTTCAAAAAATCCCTACAAAAGAATGGCCCTGACTAACATTAAACTATACCTTTCACAAATCACTTACCTCACAAAAATCTTCGCTACTCAAGCTACTGCAATACAGCGAGCGCCACTACTGCCAGCTAAATAAAAGATTCAAAGTACTGAAGGCACTAACTACTGATAGGCATAGTTAGCAAATGAAAGATTTTGATAGAGAACAACCAATGTATTTACCTCAATAGTCATAATATATATAGCAGTTCATGACAAATTTCAAAACTCCGCCATCTCTCTCCCCACATCCACCACTGCTGGCGGCTCACCTCCAACTGCGCAACGCTACGCGCTGTTCACATCCAGCTGCCGCTGACCAACACTACAATGGCAGACAACAATGCAAATTAGCCACAGACTGCACACAGCACAGCCAGTGATTTTCGTACAGAGCGCTACGTAACGTTGCCAATAAGAAAACAGAAACAGCTTACTTACAACCTTTGGCCTGAGCGAGGCTTGTCATCGACAGTTCCTGTCTCTCTGTATCTCCTACAAGTCCGAACAACATCGCTTAGGTTCACTCCGAGACGCCTGGACACTTCCCTTGTTGAGAGCCCTTCCTGGCACAAAATAACAATGCGGACGCGATCGAACAGCGGTATTGACCGTGTAGGCATGGTTGACCTACAGACAACACGAGCCGTGTACCTCCTTCCTGGTGGAAGAACTGGTACTGATCAGCTGTCGGACCTCCTCCCTCTAATAGGCGCTACTCAAGCTAGGTTGTTTACGTCTTTGGGCGGGTTTACTGACATCTCTGAACAGTCAAGGGGACTATGTCTGTGATACAATATCCACAGTCAACGTCTATCTTCAGGAGTTCTGGGAACTGGGAGATGAAAAACTTTTTTTGGTGTGTATATAATACTGCACCCTGGCAAGAAAAGTGACGCAAGTCGAGAAATGCAACTTTTAGTTTATGTCACAGAGAAATGCGTTGGAATTGCCCCAACGTGCACGAATAATATAACGGAATTTACTGCCAAAAATACTTATCTGAAATTTAAGGGATGCTTATATTTCAGTTAAAGTCTTATAAAATTAATTTTATACGTTGAATTTTGTCAGGTATTGTTCTGGTCGGTGTGTGGTATGTTTTTTTCTGTTTCGTGTATGATAATCAATTCTAGGGCAAAGACCCATCTTATCTGAAGAGCATTTACTATGAGGAAGGTGATGTAGAAACAAGTAAAATACCAGCATCTAAAAAAAGGAAACCGTGTTGTAACAGGAAGCTGCGATACATCAAAGTAAAAACAAAGGTAAGGGATATCACTGTTTATTTGCAAACAGTGATATCGTATGTTACAATTCTTCAAAGGTAACGTTGAACGGTTTGACTCTGGTCTAATTGTTAGAAGTTCTGTTTCGAAAAACTCTAAAATTTTTAAGTTACATAGTTGAGGAAGGTCGTGACGAAGATTTCAAATTTTAAGCAGCGCAAATGCAAAATGGATAGCGGATGACACTCTGTTGTTTTAAGTAGTAGCTTCCATCTTGCTTAATTGCGTACTGAGATGAATTTGCTGCACATAGAAGTAATGTTTATTAATTATATCTCAAAACAGTTGGTTTTAAATAACAATGATTATTGTGTGTCATGACAAAAATTGGGAAGAGTACCAGAGGATATTGCAACAGTGTATTATTGTGTGGCATGACCAAGATTGGGAAGATGGTACCAAAGGATACTGTAGATTAAATTAAAAAAAAAATGACATTGACGGTGACAGTGGAGCCGATCCGACAACATTATTTCTGAACCAGAATTAAATTTACAGTCATTACGTAGTGAGAAAATTCCAGAAACTAGTGAAAAAGTAGATCCAGTTACGAATTTGTTTAGGAAAGTAAGCAGGAATAATAGACACGAGTGATCAAGAGATAGTACGTGAATTTCTGCTCAGATAAGTACTACTACTGCAGAAGGTGAAAAAGAACGGGTCATTTGAAATTCTGCTCAGATGAATAACACACTTGACGAGAGTGAAAAAGATTTAGCCTCGAGAACTGGAGCACGTGACAAAGAGTTTGCCATGAAAATCAGTGCTACAATTACAGCGTGTGACAAAGAACTCAGAAAGGGAATAAATGTCGGTCTGTCAAGTGTATCAACTGAAATTGCAGACTTAAGGAAATCTTACGAGAGCGTAACTGAAGCCGTGAAGAAAGTACAATGTTATATTCAGACACTTCAGACAGCTCAGAATGCAAAGGAAAGTACTGTGCAACAACTGTCTCAAATAGTTGAAAATTTAGTGCGTGAACCAGAAGGAGTGTTATGAGAGACCCTAGACGCTCAAGGCCGAAGGTTTTGTAATGAATCTATTGAATGGTTATCTGAAGAGGAAATACTTGTCACTGAAACGTTAAATACTGACTGGGAAGGTGCGATACGGCGAGCTGGTGTTGATGTGTCACCTGAATCATGTACTGGAGGAGAAGCTATTCGGAGCGGGTTAGAACATTTAAAGGATATGCTGAACCATGACATTCCCGAATGGCACGACAGCGTTTGTGCTTAGGTCACTCACCTACATCGCGAGATCATTTCTGTAAAAAGATCGATACATGACGGGTCACCAATTTTTACCCACGAAATGTATGAGGCAACTAGTCCCTACTATCGAACTTCTTGTGACGAGGTAGCGCAAGTTAGTCAACTCAGAGAACATACTACTGAAGCAGTGGGCGACACAAATCTTAACGGCGATACTTTGAGAAGAAAGTTCACTAAAAAGCCACCAGTTCCAAGAACTTTCTATGAAAAATGTCTCCACACCCATTTGCTTTTAGACTTAGAGCGATAGGCAGCAGACTCAGTTCGCCACAAGGTATACACAGGCTGAAGCAGCCTTAGGGGCGACTGAAGCTGAATTGCATGACGTACAGTCAGTTTGAGAAAGTATTCCTGGTCAAGTATTCGCTAGGGTGCGCGCAAGAACGACTTAAGAATGAGGTTTTTACCCAGGAATATACAATCCAAAGCGAGCTGGCTTAAGGAAATACTTTGAGTGATACATTAACAAAAGTCACCACTGGGATGATCCCCTAGCCCGTAAAAATGTGCTGCGGATTTTGAAGACTAAATTGCCTATCACTATTCACAAAAAAATCATTACAATACAATATAATAATCTGGAGCATTTCTTATCGGTCCTGGATTCGATAGATTTGATCCAGGAGGACTTTAACTGTAGCAACATTAATGGTGACATGGGGGAGCCTGTGAGTTCAACAGGCAAGCCAACAATGGCAGGCGTGTCAACGGTTATAGTGACAATGGTATGACGCCGCTCACAGGCCCTGTCAGTCAAAACGGAAATGTAAACACACCGAACTCGCCATATTTCAACCGGCAGCCGAGTTATTATACTCAGAGGATTAGCCCGGGTAACCATGCGAAACCGAAATAAACCCCATAAAATGGCTCTCGAATTATGGAAACCAGTGCCATCCAAACTCAAGGGAGCTTTTAATCATCCCAAAACCATAATCATAGCAGTAGATCGGTGATCAATGCAGAGCCTGCAATGAATTGGCCATCATCCGAAAACCGTAACATTTGCATAGCTGAGGTGATAAAAGACAACCCCTCAGTAACGAACCAATCAACAAACTAGACGCAAATTATTTCTGCTGCCTGATGACTGTCGCAGGATGTGAAGGGGGTCTCTCTTTTAATGGGCAACTTCACGTGTTGCGATACAATGACGATGTAGACATCAGGCAAGAATTATGTGATGATTCTGAATTATGCGGAGAACCCGCACAAGAAATGGTGCAGACAGTGCGTAATGCTGTAGCGGATTAGAATTCTCACTGCTTTTATGATTGGTATAGGTACTAGTGACGATGTACTTCCCAACAATCGCTGTAAGAGGATTACTGCCAGTACAAAACAGTATGACACCTCATGCTGTTGGTGCCAGAAGTCAAAGGGTGGACGAGTAGGTACAGATCAATGCAGAATTTGAGGACGGAACCAATAGTTGCTCATTTCTCATGATGGATTGCTTAACAGGCATGGAGTTCCTGCGAGGAACGAACGCAAATATCGACCTTCGACGTGGTAAGTGTCATTTGATAGTGGATGGTAGGAAAGTTGTTTTCGGTTTGATGAGAACCAAGGCACGCCACAGTAGATTCTGTCAAATGGTCAGAATGAAAATGATTAAATCTCGGGTTCTGTGTATGCACAATCATCCAGCATTTTCGAGTACTGCACCTGTTTCAACAGATTGTGATAATGCGCACAGTGATCCCGCGCTTCATCTACATCTACGTGATTACTCTGCTATTCACAATAATGTGCCAGGCAGAGGGTTCAATGAACCACCTTCAAGCTGTCTCTCTACCGTTCCACTCTCGAATGGCACGCGGGAAAAACGAGCACTTACATTTTTCCCTGCGAGCCCTGATTTCTCTTATTTTATCGTGGTGATCATTTCTCTCCATGTAGGTGGGTGCCAACAGAATGTTTTCGCAGTCGGAGGAGAAAACTGTTTATTCAAATTTCATGAGAATATCCCGTCGCAACGAAAAACGCCTCTGTTTTAATGATTGACACTTCAATTCACGTACCATGTCTGTGACACTATCTCCCTTATTTCGCGATAATACAAAACGAGCTGCCCTTCTTCATCAGTCCCACAGTCCCTTATATACAATAAAATTAAAGCAATTGAATTTATGACTGAACAGCGAATGAAATTATCAAAGTTATTTTCACATTATGCGATGTCTTCTCCTGTTAACCAGAATTCACTAAGGGATATCAATACCACAAGGAAGTGGGCTCCCATAAAACATAATTAATGCGACGTCTTCCATTCCGTGGGCTACAAGGGAGGCAGTTAAACTAGAGATTTTGTATAATGTATATTATTTATAAACACTGTTTCTCTCATGATTTTTTAAATATTTTTTGTTATCCATGTGTATGTAGCAAGATTATTTTTATTTGCTGTTTGGATATGTGGAGTGCTCCTCGTTACAGAGTTCGAAACACAAAAGTCTAACTTTTTCGTGTTGTTCGTATATACATATGTGTAGTGTCAGTACTGTAAGACAAAGTTGTACAGAATATAAGTGATTCATATTTTTCCTCGAAATTCTGTTACACTTTGTTAATGTAAAGTCATGGATATTTGACGAAGGAATAGTCACTTGATTTCTTGTAAAGAGATAGTTTGTAAACACTTATTTAAATATTAAATGCGAACGGGCAAACGATTTAGCGTTTGTGAAAAATGTTTTTGTCATGTGGACAACTAGAGAAAGTAGAAAATTTTATGCCTGTGCGCTAAAGTAAATGTAGAGGGATCAGTAATAGGCACTACAATGAAATCTGTTACCTTCGTGGCATATCACAAAATTGTGTGGCTTACCAGATAAAGTATCCTACACACACTGATTAGTCGGTGCTGTATAGAATATGAAGATTATGCTATCAAATCTTTTTAGTCTTAAGCTGGAACAAGACCACAGAGATATTTTAAGATATTGTTACGTAAGAAGTATATCTTAGCGTAATACAAGCAGTTAATTTTTATTTGTACTTGGTAAGTGAGCTTTCGATTTCTTGGCGTATGACTGGTACAATGTTATGGTACTCGATGTAATATGAGCTATTAATTGTTCAATGAGAGTTTCATCTTAATTTTGGGTTCTTGTGTTCTTTCGCATTCACAGTGGCTTTGTTTTGTTTCTTTTCCCTATCCGATTCGTCATTAGGCATGTGGCGATTCATCGCAGGTGATTTGCGCGTAAAACGTTACTGAGTTGAAGACCAAAAATCAAATCCGGAAATATTCTAACAGAAAGGTTTGTTACCCTGTTTAGTTCATTTAACGGACCCAAGAAACAAAAAAGAAAAAGATTTTATATGATCCTATAAGAATATTAACGAGAACATCCTTGTGTGTGAGATGTACTGGACACTCAAGCGAGTGATGATGTTCAGCGATACACACAAGCAGACGTTTAAAAACATTTGAAAACGATTGGTCCTACGTACTCACCTCTCTTTACCTGGAAGAGACCTGAAATAAAATGATTAATCCAAGGACTCTTCTCGTCTTCTGTAAATCCTGCAGATCGTGATAAGTGCAAGCATTCGCAAGTACCCACGATATCCGTGCAAATCGGACTAACCACTGATCAGACCAATAATGTCAAAGCAGAGGTTATTGTCGCCATGTATTAAGCTTCTCAGGTTGTGTGTAAAAGCATCGAATGCTGATTACGCACTCTTACACTACGCTGTTATTTGCTAGTAGCCTGTGAAGATCATTCAAATGATTTCTAGGCCTAGTATGTTGCATGCTACGAACTGAGAATGACAGTTTGGTTTATAAGGATATTACGTATTTATGCCAGCAAACAAGGTTACCAACTTAATTCAGTAAAAAACACATAACCAGCGGATCTGGGTCATACGTGTGTGTCCATAGGTAAATTTCCTTGTAAGATAAATGGGGTCAATTCTAGTGTCCGATTCCACTCGTCGGCTCTGAGCAATGACGTCATACCTAAGGCAATCTCTGAAAGCAACTGATCATATTCGTAAACAAACGAATGTAGCATACAATAAAATTACCAACACAGTTCACGTGTTTAATTACTTAGCCACAAATTGTACCGACAAGAATTAAAGGTAACGAAAATAAATAAGAACAGAAAAACAGAAGTACACATGCCCGAAATAAATTACTATCGTAATTTATGCGAGTAAGAAAAGCACAGATAACTTTTAAATCCAGGAAATATAGAGCATGGTGAAGTCATAATATTACGAATCAGCGTTAAGTTTTAACGCTAATTGCTGAATCTAACGGGACGAGTATACAAGTAATGAAAATTAACAAAACGTAGGATCTAACAAATACTTGAATCAGTGACTGGAACTGACCTATGCAGGTTAATTCTAGTTACTTATTCCAACCACTATACGGTTCGTCACTTAGATCCTTTTAACAACAAGTGTGTGCACTGAAGTGTTAAAGCATTTCAACATATGGTATTACTATTATCATTACTATGAAAAAGAGAAAAATTTGGATGGTCTCCCTACAAATTTATTAGCTTTTCATGGTAGTTCTGAGCCCATTAAGAAATCTAGAAATCCTACAAAAACGCAGTTCACAGATTTACTGCAAAAATGTCCAAAATTATGAACCATCGAAAAATTCGAATGTTGATCTCCTTTATAGGGCAATTATAGTTGCCGCTTACAGCCATTCGATGATTTATTAATTAGGTCGTTTTTTCTGCGCATGTGTGCACTATATGTTGGCTAATGTGATTTCTGCATTTATAATTGCTCTTTGACCTACTCTAAAAAGGTTACTAATATTGGAATCGGTAACTAGAATTGACCTATAAAGTAAGTCAGTTCTAGTTACCGATTCCAATTTTTGTTATACGCTGCAATAGTTTTAGAAAGCAATTACAAATGTAGGAATGGTATTACGTTTCACTGCTTACAATTGCAAAAATAATTTAGATATGAATCATGGAGCGGATGGAACCTGTAACTGGGATTTACCTACATGGTGTAATTCTAATTATCGATTCCAGTATTGTGTAGTTTTTGTAGATATCCGTTTGTCATGCAATGTCTTTTCTTTTAGAGTTTAGTGTGTTGGTTTCTCCACATTTTATGCTGCTGTTAGCATTTGTTGTCATTCATTAATTTTCCCGTTTTTCTGATACATTTTAGTTTCTCCCCGCCCAAAACCCCATTTTCCTGCGCCTCTCCCGTTAGATTCAATAATTAATATAAGATTAACGCTATTTTATAGCTGTATGACTTCACCATACGCTTTACCGTAATGCAATTTAAAGGTTCTCTGTGCTTTTCTAGTCGCATAAATTAGAACACTTCTTACCATACGTGAAAATTTGTTTTTAATTCTTGTTCTTAATTATTTTCGTTATCTTTAGTTCGTTTCGATATAATTCATGACTAAGTACATAATTGCGTGAATGTCACTCTAATTCGTTTGTTTGCGAGTATGATCCGTTGCTTCCATAGATTGCCTATGCGCAGCGTGTTTGCCTCAGATGCGACGTCATTGCTCAATGCCGACGAGTGGAATCGGAGACTAGAATTTATCCGATAAATGTACTTCAGAGTGGGTGGCACAGCATGTCAAGCGTTTATGTAGCACTGACACTGCCCGTCTGATTGTTTCGTGAGTTCTTTAACGAGCTGTTGGAAGACGATCATTGGGTCCGACTTCAGGGAAGTTTGTCATCTGTTTCTCGCAACTGCTACTCCTGATCTGAAGTCGGATGTCAGCTGTCCATGGAGTCGTTGACTAGCGTCGCCTGGCAACGTCGGGACCCGACGTTGGTCACTCGCAGCGACGTCCCGTTCATCAGACGTCGATTAAACAACGATTTCTTTTTATTACCGTGTACAAGATTGCTGGTAACAGAACATCCAGTGATATTAATCTGACAAACAGACAAAAACTACAGTGACTTTATACATTAATTTATTATTGGGAGACATGAGCAATTGAAGCACTTCATTTACAGACAAACTATGAATGTATCTGAACACATTGAAAATCTGTAAATTCACACGAGCCTCTAAACAGAATTATGCCTTTATAAACATGTGAACTGGTATCTGTTACTAAATCATGTGAAATGTTAGAAGGCTACAACAGTAGCAAATGTATGGTAACGCCCCTCGTTCCAATTTTTTGGCTCTTTTCTGTCCACGAGCTGTGCCCGAATGGAGAGGGAGAGCTCTGAAAGCATAAGAAACCAGTACAGTTATTAGGTTTTCATCAATAACTGAGAAATTAAATCAGTTTTGGCATCCTAGCTTACTTGCTACCTAAGCGCGTATTCAAGTTATCTTCCAATGATTTACTATAGTTGAAAAGATTTTAAAGAAATATTTCTCAAACAATTTTTATTTTTTTAAATTCCAGGACGTGTGGCCTCTTGCTAAAAGCTGATACAATTATGTTATGTTGAGAGGTGGATTAACCCCGCTGTACTGGAATGCTTTGTGTGTATGCTGCTGGCGCGGCATCTCCAAGCGTTCGAGGGGTTGATGAAGTGTTTGCTTTTTATTTTTTCTGTGGTTTCTTCTCATTTAACTGATGTTTGAAATGAAACTTTATACGAGTACTATTGATTCATAAAACAACGTGATGAAAGTTATTACTTCCCAGAGAATCAATAAACACTTTTCTATCTACAGTAAATAAATCGAAGTTAACCAGAAGCTGTCGAATGTGTTAAAGTAATGTGGCCGAGAAAAATGGTAGAGGCTATTTATTTGTCATTGACCTATCATCTTGTCTTTAGTTGGAGAGAGTTTGTACTCCCCACATGTAAGTTAGAATCCACTGTAATATGCTGGCTTAATACACTCCTGGAAATTGAAATAAGAACACCGTGAATTCATTGTCCCAGGAAGGGGAAACTTTATTGACACATTCCTGGGGTCAGATACATCACATGATCACACTGACAGAACCACAGGCACATAGACACAGGCAACAGAGCATGCACAATGTCGGCACTAGTACAGTGTATATCCACCTTTCGCAGCAATGCAGGCTGCTATTCTCCCATGGAGACGATCGTAGAGATGCTGGATGTAGTCCTGTGGAACGGCTTGCCATGCCATTTCCACCTGGCGCCTCAGTTGGACCAGCGTTCGTGCTGGACGTGCAGACCGCGTGAGACGACGCTTCATCCAGTCCCAAACATGCTCAATGGGGGACAGATCCGGAGATCTTGCTGGCCAGGGTAGTTGACTTACACCTTCTAGAGCACGTTGGGTGGCACGGGATACATGCGGACGTGCATTGTCCTGTTGGAACAGCAAGTTCCCTTGCCGGTCTAGGAATGGTAGAACGATGGGTTCGATGACGGTTTGGATGTACCGTGCACTATTCAGTGTCCCCTCGACGATCACCAGTGGTGTACGGCCAGTGTAGGAGATCGCTCCCATGATGCCGGGTGTTGGCCCTGTGTGCCTCGGTCGTATGCAGTCCTGATTGTGGCGCTCACCTGCACGGCGCCAAACACGCATACGACCATCATTGGCACCAAGGCAGAAGCGACTCTCATCGCTGAAGACGACACGTCTCCATTCGTCCCTCCATTCACGCCTGTCGCGACACCACTGGAGGCGGGCTGCACGATGTTGGGGCGTGAGCGGAAGACGGCCTAACGGTGTGCGGGACCGTAGCCCAGCTTCATGGAGACGGTTGCGAATGGTCCTCGCCGATACCCCAGGAGCAACAGTGTCCCTAATTTGCTGGGAAGTGGCGGTGCGGTGCCCTACGGCACTGCGTAGGATCCTACGGTCTTGGCGTGCATCCGTGCGTCGCTGCGGTCCGGTCCCAGGTCGACGGGCACGTGCACCTTCCGCCGACCACTGGCGACAACATCGATGTACTGTGGAGACCTCACGCCCCACGTGTTGAGCAATTCGGCGGTACGTCCACCCGGCCTCCCGCATGCCCACTATACGCCCTCGCTCAAAGTCCGTCAACTGCACATACGGTTCGCGTCCACGCTGTCGCGGCATGCTACCAGTGTTAAAGACTGCGATGGAGCTCCGTATGCCACGGCAAACTGGCTGACACTGACGGCGGCGGTGCACAAATGCTGCGCAGCTAGCGCCATTCGACGGCCAACACCGCGGTTCCTGGTGTGTCCGCTGTGCCGTGCGTGTGATCATTGCTTGTACAGTCCTCTCGCAGTGTCCGGAGCAAGTATGGTGGGTCTGACACACCGGTGTCAATGTGTTCTTTTTTCCATTCCCAGGAGTGTAATTACCTATTTCACTATAATATGTCGATTTCATTAAAGAGATCTACCATTCCGGCTCCTCATAATATACGTAGTCAATTTACATGACGGTAAATAACAGGATCATCTGCAAACAATCTAAGAGGACCGCTGAGATTGTCTGTTACATCGTTTATGTAGATCGGGAACAACGAAGACCTGTAACGCTTCCCTGGGGAAGTCTGCGGAACCTCGTGCTTGATCCTATTCGTCGTCGGCTGATACTCGTATCAGAGTTTTCATTTCTCTCCTGAGATTTCCTTTGTCACGGTTCAGGCGTGGAAGTTGATGGCTTAGCAATCCAGTCCTAGCATGGGACAGGCAGCCACAGACATTGCAGCTGATGGAAGGTGGAGGACGAGGCTGAGGCTGGAGCAGTTTACGTCTCCGGCGTTTGTCATTCTCCATTGTTCGACGTTTTAGCTCAAAGTTTTGAAGAGCATTTGAGGTAACTGAGCGCCAGCGACTTCGATCTTCTGCTATTGTGGACCCGTTACTCGGATCGATGTTCAAGTTTTTCAGATTTTTCTTGTACGAGGTGTATTGAAGTTCTAAGGCCTCCGATTTTTTTTTCTAATTAACTACTCACCCGAAATCGATGAAACTGGCGTTACTTCTCGACGTAATTGCCCCGCAGACGTACACATTTTTCACAACGCTGACGCCATGATTCCATGGCAGCGGCGAAGGCTTCTTTAGGAGTCTGTTTTGACCACTGGAAAATCGCTGAGGCAATAGCAGCACGGCTGGTGAATGTGCGGCCACAGAGAGTGTCTCTCATTGTTGGAAAAAGCCAAAACTCACTAGAAAGCCAGGTCAGGTGAGTAGGGAGCATGAGGAATCACTTCAAAGTTGTTATCACGAAGAAACTGTTGCATAACGTTAGCTCGATGTGCGGGTGCGTTGTCTTGGTGAAACAGCACACGCGCAGCCCTTCCCGGACGTTTTTGTTGCAGTGCAGGAAGGAATTTGTTCTTCAAAACATTTTCGTAGGATGCACCTGTTACCGTAGTGCCCTTTGGAACGCAATGGGTAAGGATTACTCCCTCGCTGTCCCAGAACATGGACACCATCATTTTTTCAGCACTGGCAGTTACCCGAAATTTTTTTGGTGGCGGTGAATCTTGGTGCTTCCAATGAGCTGACTGGCGCTTTGTTTCTGGATTGAAAAATGGCATCCACATCTCATCCATTGTCACAACCGACGAAAAGAAAGTCCCATTCATGCTGTCGTTGCGCGTCAACATTGCTTGGCAACGTGCCACATGGGCAGCCGTGTGGTCGTCCGTCAGCATTCGTGGCACCCACCTGGATGACACTTTTCGCATTTTCAGATCGTCATGCGGGATTGTGTGCACAGAACCCACAGAAATGCCAACTCTGGAGGCGATCTGTTCAACAGTCATTCGGCGATCCCCCAAAACAATTCTCTCCACTTTCTCGATCATGTCGTCAGACCGGCTTGTGCGAGCCCGAGGTTGTTTCGGTTTGTTGTCACACGATGTTCTGCCTTCATTAAACTGTCGCACCCACGAGCGCACTTTCGACACACCCATAACTCCATCACCACATGTCTCCTTCAACTGTCGGTGAATTTCAATTGGTTTCACACCACGCAAATTCAGAAAACGAATGATTGCATGCTGTTCAAGTAAGGAAAACGTCGCCATTTTAAGTATTTAAAACAATTCTCAGTCTCGCCGCTGGCGGTAAAATTCCATCTGCCGTACGGTTCTGCCATCTCTGCGACGTATTGACAATGAACGCGCCCTCATTTTAAAACAATGCGCATGTTTCTATCTCTTTCCAGTCCGGATAAAAAAAATCGGAGGCCTTAAACTTGAATGCACCTTGTACTGATCCTTATAACGTTTGAGAGGGGCACATCGTGGCCTTTTACCTGTGCTCACTTCGCTGTACAGCATTTGGCGTGGAAGTCTGTCATTTTTCATCCGCTGGACATGTCCGACCCATCTGAGTTGAAGCCCAATGATAAGAGCTTCCATGCTATACATTTTCGCTTTCTCAAGAACAGCCATGTTGGATGTGAAGTCATCCCATTTCAGGTTAATGATATATCTTAACTTCTCTTGGTTGAAGCGTTCTAGTTTCTTCAGATCACAGCAATATAACGTCCAGGTTTCGCAACCATATAGCAGGGTGGAAATGACTACAGCTTTGTACACCATCAGTTTGGTGTACAGAGTTAGGTCTTTATTCAGGAAGACAAAGGTGATTGCGCAGCCAACTCCTGGCTCCTCCGTTCCTGATTTCAGCATATCCATTTATGATACACCCTTGGAACAAGTGGACCATTTCCTCTACCTGGGAAGCATACTGTCATCTAACTGCTCATCTGGAAAAGATGTGGAGAACAGATTGCGTGCTGCCCATGTAGCATTTGATCCTATTACAGCGACTGGATATGCTAGTCGCTCTTGTTGCCAGAAACGCCTACCGAAAGATGCTTGTTCAGTTTTTTTGTTTGTTAATGGTACAATCAAGATTTAAGTAGTCTCGTTACCAGGACGTCGTAAATTATTTCTTTTTGCCGAAGACGGTTATCTAAAAAAAATCTTGTACAAAATATTTTGTAAATGGCACAATGAAGATTTAAGTAATTTCACTACCAGCCAGTTGTAAATTACTTCGTCTTGCAGAAGGCGGTTACGTAAACATTATTGTACAATTTTTTTTATGAAGAGTACAGTTAGAATTCAAGAAATTTTCTTACCAGTCAACTTTAAATTAAGTGTTCTTGCAGAAGCCGGCTATCTGAAGATTCTTGTCTGAAAATTTTTAATAAATGATTTAAAACCAACATATAAGTAATTTAGTCATCGTTGATATGTAAATTATGTTTTAAATAAACATTTATTGGGCACTGTCATTTAATTGTGAATGGTGCTGAAATACAGTTTTTGCTTACTTATTGGGGCCTGGCCCTATTATGCTGATGCCAAAGTGGCATTCCAGATTTCAGGTGTACCAGACCAACGGTCGTCCATCCCCTCTAGCGGATTCCATCAGTTTCTGGCTCGCCTGCCTACCTCACACGCATGCTCGCTGCACTTTAAATAAGCTGTTCGTGCAACCTGCTTCGAGACAATGAACATATGATCGGAAATGAATTTTATAGACACAAGCCTTATGACAACAATATAAGCTTGATAACGTACACTGAGGTCACAAAAGTCGTGGAATATCTCCTAATATCGTATCGGACCTTCTGTTGCCCGTGGTAGTGGAATAAATCGTTGTGCCATTGACTCAACAAATTGTTGAAAGTCCCCTACAGGAATGTTGAGCCTTGATGCCTCTCTAGCTGTCCGTGATTGCGAAAATGTTTCCGGTGCAGGATTTTGTGCACGAACTGACGTCCCGATTATGTCCCATAAATGTTCGATGTGTTCATGTCAGGCGATCAGGGTGGCCAAATCATTTGCTCGAATTGTCGAGAATGTTTTCAAAGCAATCACAATCAATTGTAGCCAGGTGACATGGCGCATTATCATCCATTAATATTTCATCGTTGTTTGGAAACATGAAGTCCACGAAAGGCAGCAAATCGTCTCCTAGTAGCTGAACATAACCATGGTCATAGTCAGTTCCATTTAAACACAGCATTGTGGAGTCACCACCAGCTTGCACAGTGCCTTATTGACAACTTGGGCCCTTGGATTCGTAGGGTCTGTGCCACACACGAACCTTATCATCACCTCTTACCTCCTGAAATCGGGTATCATTTGACCATGCCACAGTTTTCCAGCCGGCCGTTGTGGCCGAGAGGTTCTAGGCGCTACAGTCTGGAACCGCGCGACCGCAACGGTCGCAGGTTCGAATCCTACCTCGGGCATGGATGTGTGTGATGTGCTTAGGTTAGTTAGGTTTAAGTAGTTCTAAGTTCCAGGGGACTGATGACCTCAGAAGTTAAGTCCCATAGTGCTCAGAGCCATTTGAACCATTTGAACAGTTTTCCAGTCGTCTAGGGGCCCAAGCGCAATGGTCACGAGTCCAGGGACGGCGCTACAGGTGATGACGTACCGTTAGCAAAGACACTCGCGTCGGTCGTCTGCTGTCATAGCCCATTAAAGCCAAATTTCACCGCGTTGTCCTAACGTATACGTTCGTCGTAGGTCTCACATTGATTTGTACGGTTATTTCATGCAGCGTTGCTTACCTGTTAACAGTGGCAACACCGCTGCCTTCGGTCTATATGTGAAGGCCGCCGGCCACTGCGTTGTCCGTCGTCAGAGGTGAACTGAACTGTAATTTGATATTCTCGTCACACTCTTGACACTGTGGATCTCAGTATATTGAATTCCCTAACGACTTGCGAAATGGAATGTCACATGCGTCTACACTCCTGGAAATGGAAAAAAAACACATTGACACCGGTGTGTCAGACCCACCATACTTGCTCCGGACACTGCGAGAGGGCTGTACAAGCAATGATCACACGCACGGCACAGCGGACACACCAGGAACCGCGGTGTTGGCCGTCGAATGGCGCTAGCTGCGCAGCATTTGTGCACCGCCGCCGTCAGTGTCAGCCAGTTTGCCGTGGCATACGGAGCTCCATCGCAGTCTTTAACACTGGTAGCATGCCGCGACAGCGTGGACGTGAACCGTATGTGCAGTTGACGGACTTTGAGCGAGGGCGTATAGTGGGCATGCGGGAGGCCGGGTGGACGTACCGCCGAATTGCTCAACACGTGGGGCGTGAGGTCTCCACAGTACATCGATGTTGTCGCCAGTGGTCGGCGGAAGGTGCACGTGCCCGTCGACCTGGGACCGGACCGCAGCGACGCACGGATGCACGCCAAGACCGTAGGATCCTACGCAGTGCCGTAGGGGACCGCACCGCCACTTCCCAGCAAATTAGGGACACTGTTGCTCCTGGGGTATCGGCGAGGACCATTCGCAACCGTCTCCATGAAGCTGGGCTACGGTCCCGCACACCGTTAGGCCGTCTTCCGCTCACGCCCAACATCGTGCAGCCCGCCTCCAGTGGTGTCGCGACAGGCGTGAATGGAGGGACGAATGGAGGCGTGTCGTCTTCAGCGATGAGAGTCGCTTCTGCCTTGGTGCCAATGATGGTCGTATGCGTGTTTGGCGCCGTGCAGGTGAGCGCCACAATCAGGACTGCATACGACCGAGGCACACAGGGCCAACACCCGGCATCATGGGAGCGATCTCCTACACTGGCCGTTCACCACTGGTGATCGTCGAGGGGACACTGAATAGTGCACGGTACATCCAAACCGTCATCGAAGCCATCGTTCTACCATTCCTAGACCGGCAAGGGAACTTGCTGTTCCAACAGGACAATGCACGTCCGCATGTATCCCGTACCACCCAACGTGCTCTAGAAGGTGTAAGTCAACTACCCTGGCCAGCAAGATCTCCGGATCTGTCCCCCATTGAGCATGTTTGGGACTGGATGAAGCGTCGTCTCACGCGGTCTGCACGTCCGGCACGAACGCTGGTCCAACTGAGGCGCCAGGTTAAAATGGCATGGCAAGCCGTTCCACAGGACTACATCCAGCATCTCTACGATAGTCATCATGGGAGAACAGCAGCCTGCATTGCTGCGAAAGGTGGATATACACTGTACTAGTGCCGACAATGTGCATGCTCTGTTGCCTGTGTCTATGTGCCTGTGGTTCTGTCAGTGTGATCATGTGATGTATCTGACCCCAGGAAAGTGTCAATAAAGTTTCCCCTTCCTGGGACAATGAATTCACGGTGTTCTTATTTCAGTTTCCAGGAGTGTATCTCCAACGACCATCCCGTGTTCGAAGCCTATCAGTTCCCGTCTAGTGGCCATAATCGCATCGGAAACCTTTTAGCATTAATAGCCTAACTACAAATGACAGTTAAGCCAAAGCACTGACCTTTTATACCTTGTGTAGGCGATACTACAGCTTTCTATATAGAAGGATACAGCTATCCTGTAATGTAGTCACCTCAGTGTGTAACGTAAACCATTGACAGAACTTACTCCAGTATTTACATACGTTCACTATGATGAGTAAGTAGTTGCTAACCATCGATGCTCTCTAAACTGTGTTCTCCGAAGTGTGCATTTCACGCTTATTGACGAATACTCACACGATCCGGTTCCATCTCCTCATATTATACAGTGCGAACAATATTAAGCAGAGAACGGTCGCTCCACTTTCGACAATCGTGAACTTAAAACAGTGGTGAACTCCGCCGAGAATGATTCACGGATGAATGTGTATCGTCTCTCGTGGTAGGGCTAACAACACTCATGTGGAAAGCAGTTGTTTCTTATGAAACCAGGGCCAGTTCGAGAACATTTTTTCACACAAGAGACTTATCATCTGGCGACTGTCCCCTTTTCCATCGTACATTTTCACCAATGTCAATTTGCAATACTATCTGTGAGACACTGTATACAAACCTTACATTCAGGCGTCCCTTCCGCCCCAAGTGGCTGCCGCTAAAATTTGCGAAACGGCCTGTATAGAAATCTTACAGTTGTGACACCTCTGGCGCCCCTACCATCTTGGGGCCACAAGAGATAACCTGCACTATACAAACGCAAGCAGTTTATAGGCAAGTGACTTTGTACAGCCTGAAATATACATCTGCTACGATTTGATGTTTGTCTCAAGACATGCGGTTTGAGATGCTGCACACTGTATAATTGGGACATTTGAGGGTCTGGGACATCCTGTAAGTGCGCACAGAGTAAGAGCAATTGGCGCTGGACAACTAGCTACAAAGGTCCCGGTTTATAATTGACAATACGATTTTAGAAGAATTCGGAATGCTGTTACCAAGTGCACATCATGCATTTCTACAGGTCATTCTAGGCCACTGGTTGCCAAGCTGTCTTAGACCATTACCCCTGAGTGCAATCAGACTTGTAGTAACCCCCACCCCCATCCCTTCCGAATGTTGTCACCAACATTAGCACCCGCTAAACTGTAGAGTATAAGACTTTTCTTGGAACACTTTCATTTGTGTATGTGAATGTGGTAGAATGAATGATGAAGCAATCTACAGTGCGTTGCAATTGCTACCCACAACTCCTTCTTAGAAAAGAAAGCTAACGATTCACAGTGAGGGTTGACCCTTGCTGGAAAACATGCTACTCCTGATTTACTCCTCTCCATTGCGGTACTTGCTTGACCTGCATACTACAACCCCCACTGAAAATCAAATAAGCTCAATTGTGTGCACTATATTTACTGTTTGTGAATCATTTGATTGTCCTTACTTCTGAAATGGCACAAATTGGACTACTTCGGGCTGTTAATGCCTTTTATATAACTAGCCAACTAATAATAATAATAATAATAATAATAATAAATAATAATATTGTGTACAGCTTTATATAGTTACTGCTGTGTCGTGCAGTCAATTAATTCATTTTTCTGTTTTGAAGCGAGTAGTGAAGCAGTTTCTTGACGACTGCATGTACTATCTACAACTTGGAGAAGATATTTTCTTGAGATGTTTAGCACTTGTACGTATATGTCTCACTTTTATCATCAGCAGCGTACAGGACAAAGCACAACACGTCTGTGTAATTGGTGGGGTATGTGAGGAACCTGTAACCTCTACCTGGTTAAAGCTACTAACTCAGAAAAAGTAATTATTGGTAACTTGTATAATCAGTATTAAATTCTTACAAACTGTGATAACAGTAGTGATGTTTTGAAAATAATTTTGTTTTATGACTACAATAGAATCGTTTACTTTTACCCTTCAGAAAATTTCATTTTCTCTCTCAGGGGCTAAATACTCCCAAATTGGGAACCACAGTCCTAGGCGCTACCTCTGCACCAAACGTGTTAGTGGCGATAGGACGTCAGGGTTTAATAGGCTATCGACGACCAACCCGCTATAGACGGAGAGGAAAGTTGTTGTGGTCTATTCCAGATTACACGACTGCGTTCGTAACATCTATCAATCACTCTTCCAAGAAACGTTAAGATACACGTCATATTTTAATAGCCTGCGATTTTTGCACTCAGTTCCTGCCTTCATCAACGTATTGTTAATCTCATGCTTGTCTCTTTTATATTCATACACGTACTGTAACCAAATTCGTCGATAATTTCGTTTACATAATTTTTTCTTTCTCTACGCTTGCAATCTTTCCCCTTTACTGCTCTTTCCAGGGACAATGCATATCTCGCTAACCTATCCTCTATTGTGACGCAAGTTTTGCTTTTTCCCTTAGTATATCATTTAAATTGCTTTATTATGGCAATTTAATTGTTGAGTTCATTTTCAAACACCACATAGCAGGTAATTTTTCGCAGGTTTCCTCGCTGCACAGATAACACTTTAATATAATACGGTGCTCCTGACGTGGAGTTCGGTAACTGCTTCATTTCACTAATAGATTTTTCCCCCATTTAATGTTTATTTTGTCGCATTTCCCTGTGTGCTTTTTATAAGTTCAGGAAATGTATTCGCAACTGCGAATATGAACCACCATCGGCTGTATATTGGAATGACAACAATGGCAGTCTGTGCCGGACCGATATTCGAACCTGGATTTTCCGCTTCATGCGAGCTGTCGCCTTAACAGCTTCGGCTGTCTGTGCACGAAGCACTGTCAGACACAAACTTCCGTATGTTATCATCCATGTGTCTCAAATTGCACTAATACATTACGTATATTTCATCCTGGAAGGATGTATTTGACAGTCGGGGGTCTGGTATTGGCGAATAAATACGAAGCAGCAGTACTTGTGTTATTAAGAAGTACAATACAATATTCTGTCGGAGATGCGTGCTGCTATTTCGTATTTGATGTGTTCCTTGCATGAGCGACACAGTTAAATCTTTGTTCCTTGAAAGCAAAATACTTTTACACTTCTTCTACAACATCTTTCATAGTTTTGATATTTAACCATTCATTAATGTTTCGTACTCTTCTATTGCCCTTTCTTAGTTTCATCTTTCTTTCATTTATTTCTAAAGTAAATTTAAATTTTCTAATAATTATGTAGTCTGTTTGTTTCAAACATTTCTTTAATTTTCGTATTTATGAATCGGTATCATGTCTGTTATCCCTCGTTTACCCCAATTGTGTGTGCTGCTCTTAAGATACTAGCCACTGTTTTCGGAGATAATTCATCAGAAATTAAATATTCTCATATTTAATTTGTTGTTTTGAATGAGATCTTTTGAATAAGCTCTTTTTTTTAATTCGAGAGTGTTTTGCTCACTATATAATGAAACCGAGTTCAATAGTTTAATGTGTAAAAAAACAAGACAAATAAATTAATTATATTTATTTATTCATGGTGAATTACATGTATATACAAATAAATAAGGTGCAAAAGCACAATTAATTTACTCTCATCCCATACCATCTCTGTGCGCAAATTCTTCTTTGGTTACAAAAATACTCCTCTTTGGTGTGTTCCTCCTCGAACCTGCTCTCAAGACCAGCCACGGGAGATACGCAGTCCAGATTTATTTGAAACAGTTCAGTGCCAGTCCACCGCCTTCGACGAAGGACAGCTCTGCTTCTCCCGGTGCAGCTCGTCTGGAACGTAAGTCGCCGGCGGTCTGGAAGTTCGTTCCTCCTGGAAACAAGAAATGATGTCTGTGTTGTACGAGAAAAATTACTCTTTACGGGTATTTTCAGAGAAACGTTAAAGGTATCGTGTAGCATGATGTGATACTCAATATAGATATTGGCAAAAAAAATCTGTCCAGGCAATTCCAAGACCGTATCAGATTCTCTACAGTAGTTCCTTGGAATAGCCAGAACATACAGAAAGAAGGGAGCAGTGGACTTCAGTTTACATATGTGGATATAGAGGATTTAATAAAATATCTTTTATTTATTATCTTATAATATATATATATATATATATATATATATATATATATATATATATATATATATATATATATTGTGTGTGTGTGTGTGTGTGTGTGTGTGTGTGTGGATGTAGAGGATTTAATAAAATATATTTTATTTACTTACCAAAACATGCTACAGTTTAGATTCTATGTTTGCATGCAGTAATGTTCGTCTATTATGCTTTTGACCAATGGTGAAAGCAACGTATGATCTAACGGCAAAAAGAAATTTTTTATATGGTATAAATAAAATTCAACAATTTCCACAGATTTTCTTTACGTATGCTGTGAAACCCTGCTTCTTGGAAATTTCATCGCTGTACGTCAACGGAAAGTACCCTATATGTTTTGATGAGTGAGTTTGCTAGTATCAGAATATGTGGCATAACTGGCCGTATCTTTTGATTGCATATACTTAGAATCTTACATTTTTTACACCGCCAAGGGATCATACCCCTTATTGACATAAACTTGAAATTGATACACCAACATATTCACTACAAAAAGGACAGACAAACAGGTAGACGAATAAAAAAAGAACAAAAAATATTTTTTCGTGCTATACAATTACAAACAAGTGGTTCCTGAAGAGGGGCAGCAGCCTTTTCAGTAGTTGCAGGGGCAACAGTCTGGATGATTGATCTGGCCGTGTAACATTAACCAAAACGGCCTTGCTGTGCTGGTACTGCGAAGGGCTGAAAGCAAGGGGCAACTACAGCCGTAATTTTTCCCGAGGACATGCAGCTTTACTGTATGATTAAATGATGATGGCGTCCTCTTGGGTAAAATATTCCGGAGGTAAAATAGTCCCCCATTCAGATCTCCGGGCGGGGACTACTCAAGAGGACGTCGTTATCAGGAGAAAGAAAACTGGCGTTCTACGGATCGGAGCGTGGAATGTCAGATCCCTTAATCGGGCAGGTAGGTTAGAAAATTTAAAAAGGGAAATGGATAGGTTAAAGTTAGATATAGTGGGAATTAGTGAAGTTCGGTGGCAGGAGGAACAAGACTTTTGGTCTGGTGATTACAGGGTTATAAATACAAAATCAAATAGGGGTAATGCAGGGGTAGGTTTAATAATGAATAAAAAAATAGGAGTGCGTGTTAGCTACTACAAACAGCATAGTGAACGCATTATTGTGGCCAAGATAGACACAAAGCCCATGCCTACTACAGTAGTACAAGTTTATATGCCAACTAGCTCTGCAGATGATGAAGAAATAGATGAAATGTATGACGAGATAAAAGAAATTATTCAGGTAGTGAAGGAAGACGAAAATTTAATAGTCATGGGTGACTGGAATTCGTCAGTAGGAAAAGGGAGAGAAGGAAACATAGTAGGTGAATATGGATTGGGGGGAAGAAATGAAAGAGGAAGCCGCCTTGTAGAATTTTGCACAGAGCATAACTTAATCATAGCTAATACTTGGTTCAAGAATCATAAAAGAAGGTTGTATACCTGGAAGAATCCTGGAGATACTAAAAGGTATCGGATAGATTATATAATGGTAAGACAGAGATTTTGGAACCAGGTTTTAAATTGTAAGACATTTCCAGGGGAAGATGTGGATTCTGACCACAATCTATTGGTTATGAACTGCAGATTGAAACTGAAGAAACTGCAAAAAGGTGGGAATTTAAGGAGATGGGACCTGGATAAACTGAAAGAACCAGAGGTTGTACAGAGTTTCAGGGAGAGCATAAGGGAACAATTGACAGGAATGGGGGAATGAAATACAGTAGAAGAAGAATGGGTACCTCTGAGGGATGAAGTAGTGAAGGCAGCAGAGGACCAAGTAGGTAAAAAGATGAGGGGTAGTAGAAATCCTTGGGTAACAGAAGAAATATCGAATTTAATTGATGAAAGGAGAAAATATAAAAATGCAGTAAATGAAGCAGGCAAAAAGGAATACAAACGTCTCAAAAATGAGATCGACAGGAAGTGCAAAATGGCTAAGCAGGGATGGCTAGAGGACAAATGTAAGGATGTAGAGGCTTCTCTCACTAGGGGTAAGATAGATAATGCCTACAGGAAAATTAAAGAGACCTTTGGAGAGAGGAGAACCACTTGTACGAATATCAAGAGCTCAGATGGCAACCCAGTTCTAAGCAAAGAAGGGAAGGCAGAAAGGTGGAAGGAGTATATAGAGGGTTTATACAAGGGCGATGTACTTGAGGACAATATTATGGAAATGGAAGAGGATGTAGATGAAGACGAAATGGGAGAACTGGTAGAAGCCGACCTCGGGGAAGATCAGTTTGGATTCCGTAGAAATGTTGGAACACGTGAGGCAATACTAACCTTACGACTTATCTTAGAAGAAAGATTAAGAAAAGGCAAACCTACGTTTCTAGCATTTGTAGACTTAGAGAAAGCTTTTGACAATGTTAACTGGAATACTCTCTTTCAAATTCTGATGGTGGCAGGAGTAAAATACAGAGAGCGAAAGGCTATTTACAATTTGTACAGAAAGCAGATAGCAGTTATAAGAGTCGAGGGGCATGAAAGGGAAGCAGTGTTTGGGAAAGGAGTGAGACAGGGTTGTAGCCTCTCCCCGATGTTATTCAATCTGTATATTGAGCAAGCAGTAAAGGAAAAAAAAAGAAAAATTCGGAGTAGGTATTAAAATTCATGGAGAAGAAGTAAAAACTTTGAGGTTCGCCGAAGACATTGTAATTCTGTCAGAGACAGCAAAGGACTTGGAAGAGCAGTTGAACGGAATGGACAGTGTCTTGAACGGAGGATATAAGATGAACATCAACAAAATCAAAACTAGGATAATGGAATGTAGTCAAATTAAATCGGGTGATGCTGAGGGAATTATATTAGGAAATGAGACACTTAAAGTAGTAAAGGAGTTTTGCTATTTAGGGAGTAAAATAACTGATGATGGTCGAAGTAGAGAGGATATAAAATGTTGACTTGCAATGGCAAGGAAATCGTTTCTGAAGAAGAGAAATTTGTTAACATCGAGTATAGATTTAAGTGTCAGGAAGTCGTTTCTGAAAGTATTTGTATGGAGTGTAGCCATGTATGGAAGTGAAACATGGACGATAACTAGTTTGTACAAGAAGATAATAGAAGCTTTCGAAATGTGGTGCTACAGAAGAATGTTGAAGATAAGGTGGGTAGATCACGTAACTAATGAGGAGGTATTGAATAGGATTGGGGAGAAGAGAAGTTTGTGGCACAACTTGACTAGAAGAAGGGATCGGTTGGTAGGGCATCTTTTGAGGCATCAATGGATCACAAATTTAGCATTGGAGGGCACCGTGGAGGGTAAAAATCGTAGAGGGAGACCAAGAGATGAATACACTAAGCAGATTCGGAAGGATGTATGTTGCAGTAGTTACTGGGAGATGAAGAAGCTTGCACAGGATAGAGTAGCATGGAGAGCTGCATCAAACCAGTCTCAGGACTGAAGACCACAACAACACAACAACAATTACGAATTAACAATTTTCGGATTATTTTTCTTTACCTGCAGTGTGGAACATAGCTTCTTCCTAGTTCCATGATTCCAGGTCAAGGGGAATTACCCTGTGGGGTTTGATGAGTTGGTTCAGCTGGTGTCAAAATATGTGACATAAATGGCCAAGTATCATGACTGAAGTGTCTTAGAAGCATAAATATTTTACAGCGCTAAGTGATCATAGACTTTAGTAAGTAAAATAGCTCTGAACTTCATACGCCAACCTGTTCCAGAGAAGGATTCGTGACAAACGAACAGTCATACAGATGAATAAAAAATGGTAGCAAAATGTTCCTTTCGTATAATATAATTACAAATTAACAAATTTCTGATTTTTTCCCGTTATTTGTAGCTTGAAACTGTGTGTCGTGCGAAATTTCATGTTTCTAGGTCAACGAGAAGTACCCTATTGATTTACTGAGTGAGTGTGCGATTATCAAAATGTGTGACATAAATGGCCGAATAATTTGATTACACTGACTGAGAAAGTTATAATTTTCATACCCCGAAAGAACCATGGACATTAATAGGTGACATTAATCTGAACTTGACGTGTCTAACCGATCGTGAGAAAAATGTTATTTAACAGATAGACGGAAAACGGAGAACAAAGCGGTCCTGTAAGGGTTCTGTTTTTACAGACTGAGGCACAGAACCCTAAAACCTAGAAAGTTTGGATCGTTCAAGCCGCAGAGAATCGGCAGAAAATTGTTTACCAACAGTATTATTTTCGTGTGGTAAAAGCTTCATCAATTAGCACCCGTTAACTAGCTCGTGCAGTGCATACTTCCAACAATACATTGTGGATAGTGCTGGGAAAGCAGTAGTTAAATACTTCAGATAAAAAGAACCGTGTGCAGACATTGGGACGAAATATTTTTGAACCCACTGTTCAGTTATCTGAATTGATTACGTTGTAATGTATGCACTGAGACCAAAAGCCGTCCTCAACGGGACTGTTTCTGGTTGTGCAGCACCGCAGATGTGGTTGCCATCGCGCTTGGTGCATGCTTGGGAAGAAGCTGTTTTGCGACCGCAGCGCACTCCAACGGCAGCTGTCAGAAATATCTGGATCGCGAATAACACAAATTTCATTGTGAAAAGGGACGCGAGTACACATAAACAAATCGACGAAAACGTTCATAGAAACTTCAATGTCCGTTAATATCGTACAGAGCAAAAAGACAAGTTCCTCGCCCATTCAGTAAGGACCTCAGTCTTTAACACTTCCATTACAAATACTGCGATACAAATTTACAATAGTCTTCGACACCAGACAAAATTGTACATCACTCTGACTTTTTATTAAAACCCTAAGGTCATTCTCATTAGATCACTGGTTGTGTCCAGTATAATAATTTTTAGATCATGTGGATTCCGATAATTTAAACAACAAAGTGCAAAATATTCTACTGCAAGTAGCGCAATTTCTTTTGTAAATAAAGCAAACAAAAAAAATAATGCTTGCTGCAACCTTACTGCTAAATCTTTTGTTCTTCATGAAAGTGTGTGTATATGTGTATATGTATCAGGCAGTGACGTAGGAAACACTCTTGCTGTCCATTAGTTCATGTTTCTTGGTATGTTCAAAAAATCTAATAAATACAGCCATGTACATACAGAACATACTTCTATAAATTAATTAGTAACTCTAGAATCTTTCAGAAAACGTGAAACTGAATCAGTGTTTACAGACAGCAGTATGCAAACCAGCTATACCTCAGATCCTTGCGACCTTATGCACAACACACAGCGAACTGATGTCACGTAAATATTTGATGTTGCGTTATCTTGAATCCTTTAATCCCCGATATTTCAGTGACTGCCTTTTAATTACAACAAATCGTACCATGAACGACTCGTTTTTGGCTAATTTTAAATAAACACGAAAATTCTTTAAATACCAATAGGACGTTTCCGGTAATTCTATCATAACAAATCGTACCAATGACGACGTATTTTCGAAAAATCTTCCGTGTGCTGGCTTTTTGAAATAGTTTTGAAATAGTTATAACACAAAAACCAACTGCGGGCTTCAGCTGTGAATGATGTAATCCAGTTTGTCGTCTCCTAAGTCTTGCTTCTAAGGTAGAAAGGAATCTTGCGTATCATTCACCATTTGCTTCCCCACAATGCATAAATCTGGCGTGTCTTACTCAGAGTTTCACGCTTCGGAATGCTCTGGAACGTCAAATTACACGTTGCGACATTACAATACTCAACCAGCTCGTCGTCCAATGATGTTTTCACGTCCCGTGTGAGTACGGCATAAAGGTCATCACTCTGAACAATTTCTGGATGGGCTTATGTTTCTGCAATAAGTTGTAAGTCGTTTACGTCAAAAAGAAAAAAAAGGGAAAACTATTTATTCATTTCTGTCCAATAGTTCTGTATCTCAAAATACTCAGTTTAGGATCCTGTACGGTAATTTTGACGATAAAGTTTTGGGGCAGGTAAGCAAAATTCGAGTTGAACACAACATGGTGGCCACTCCCCGCAGTTTTCTCTGAAGTAGCAAAATGACATGAACTGGCTCTGAGATTTCTTAGATGTCTTCTACTGGACTTCATCGTCGTCGATAGCATTGTAATTTACAAAGTGCTTTACACTTGCTGTATCGCAACTGCTGACAGATTTACTGCACCAGAAAATTACAGCAGAAACGGCTTCGACACGGAAAAACAAGTTGCTCATCCAGTGAGTATCGAATTTCAGAGGCTTATCACTCGCGTTGTACACACAACATGCAGGTGGACTGATGATAACACTGCACTTGACATGAGATTTAGATCGTTGTTTTCAATGGCTGCAGGAGTTTCCTATCATGAAGTTCACTGGCACTCTACCGACCAGCAGCGTTTGAAACATTACTGGATACGATATTATATTTTATTCGAGAGCTTTCACATACATCTGTAAAAAAATTTCGCCACGTAGCAACTAAATAACACGTCTAGTTTGCCTACTGATTTGTCGGCATTAGAAGTCCATTTTCAGTGCAGCTAAAATAGCACAAAAGAAAAATTTATTACGTTCAAAGATAAGAAAGCTAAAAAGTGGACTAAAAAACCACAGAGATTTACGTCGTTCATCTGGGGCTGTACAGTTGTGCATCAACTTGTTGCCCGAACAACATCCTATCTGCAGTCATCAAAAATAGTCCTTTATACACAATTACGACAGCAACTGTGATCCCAGGGCATGCTGCCTCAAGTTCCTTTGCACTAGTGTTTACTAATACGTTATTATTTAAAAAAATAATGATTTTACCAAGTACTGAATGTGTGGCCAACAGTTTCTGATTGTCTCATTTGCACTGGAACATTTTATTTACAGCTTTGAGAGACATACGAGTAACCAACAACTGCTCATTGTTAGTACAACCCATCTGGCGATCAGAGCGGAAGATCACGCTTACTCAAGTAACCTAGTCAACGCCTCCAATATGAACAGTCGTCTACAAGGCGACTAAGGATCTACGAGTACATTTTCTTCTTAAAGCCCAGCCCTGACCACAGAGCTGAAAACGATCAGAAGCAACGGACTCTTAAGTGTTCCTTGCAATCGCAATGCTGCCCGCGAGGGACTGGTTCTGAATAATCAGAAAAAGTCTGTAAGACCTGTAAGGGTTTTGCAGGGGAGATTGTGCTGAGAAATAACTGTTAATAAAAAAAGAAAATGGAAATATTGCGCCGTTCCCGAGTTACTTAGCACTGAAATTAGGCAATGAGGTCGTCGCGCGGGCGAATTCAAGCAGCCCGCCAGAGAGTGTTGTCAAACATTTTCTACGTTTCATGAAAAAATAAAACACCTACAGCCGTCCTTATGATTTTTTTTTGTTGCTACCGGTTTCAAAGCTTCAGTGCGTCATCTTCACGCTGTTTTAGATGCGGTACAGGTTGATAAGAGCCCCATACTTAACACACCAGTTGCCAGCATTACTGGATTCGCAGATAATGTGTCAGCACTCCAACCATCAACTCAAACTGGTAGCAACAAAAATAAAATAAAATCATAAGGACGGCTGTAGGTGTTTTATTTTGTCACGATAGTACGCGGCCGTCGTCCCTGAGACCTCCTGCCAAAAGGATGGACATACAAAAGTTTTTCTACGTTTGGTTTTCTCAAACCGAAAACCGAACTAACGTAGCTTTTGCTCTCCTAGCTTAAGTTTAACGCTCACGAAAAGGACACATTTTAATTGGTAAAGAGCAACTGAACAAGTTTGTAACTCAAGAACCCACAAATACCTGTGCATTATCGCATTTTAGCGCGCGCAAGTACATGAATTTGCGAGCCAAACAACCTGATTGGCTAACCTCAATGCTAAATAACTCCAAAACTAGGCAATGTATCAATTTTGTTGAATTTTTTTCTCAACGTATATCTCCCAGCACAATCTGCTCTGGAAAATCCTCACAAGCTTTTCACACTGTTTCTGACCACCCTGTATATATACCTTTCCTAAGATCCGTGAGGCGCATTTTTCTGGTGTTTTGACAAATATTTGTGATTTCGTGTTTGCTATGTATTGATTCAGTCAGTCTAATCAAATACTGGTCATTATGTCTATAATCCGACGTGTAATGTAGAGAGGAAGTGTTGGTTTGTTTCCCATTACAAACAAAACGATTTTTTAAACGGATTTTTACGTGATAATTCCATAGAGTGGTCTCTAATTAGTCTAGTCCGATCTTCATGTTATCGACAGGTGTTAACGGGAGCAGTAAAACGCAAAGAAAACCATTACTCTCGTAGTGATAGCACCGCTCTGGCCTATGCTGAGTGCTAGCGCCAAGCAGTAGCGCTACCCAGTCGATGCTGGAGTACTGGTTGTTCTTCGTCTATTGCTGCACCTACTAATACACAGCGATACAACGAATATCACACTAGACTAATTTTAGACCGTTCTATGGAATGGACACGCAAACTTCCGCTGTAAAAACCATTTTGTATAACGGAAAACAAACCGACGCTTTCGCCGGCCGAAGTGGCCGTGCGGTTAAAGGCGCTGCAGCCTGGAACCGCAAGACCGCTACAGTCGCAGGTTCGAATCCTGCCTCGGGCATGGATGTTTGTGATTTCCTTAGGTTAGTTAGGTTTAACTAGTTCTAAGTTCTAGGGGACTAATGACCTCAGCAGTTGAGTCCCATAGTGCTCAGAGCCATTTGAACCATTTGAAACCGACGCTTTCCATCGATGCTGGGCCTCTCATGGAAGACGTCGTTAGCACTATTTGTTGGGGCTGAATCCAGTTGCACATTGCAAAAACGAAATAGCAAATATTCGCCGAAACACCAGAGGAAATGCGCCTGACGACTTTTAAGAGAAATACCCTAAACTAAACTCCTCCTGCAGGGCCATGAGGGTACCGACTGGCCGCCGTGTCATCCTCAGTTCAAAGGCGTCACTGGATGCGGACATGGAGGGGCATGTCGTCAGCACACTGCTCTCCTGGCCGTATGTCAGTTTTCGAGACCAGAGCCGCTACATCTCAATCAAGTAGCTCCTCAGTTTCCCTCATAAGGGCTGAATGCACCCCGCTTGCCAACAACGCTCGGCAGACCGGATGGTCACCCATCCAAGTGCTAGCCCAGCCCGGCAGCGGTTAACTTCGGTGATCTGACGGGAACCGGTGTTACCACTGGGGCAATGCCGTTGGCAACAGAGACACCCTCCATATTGTAAATAACGTTAGACTAGGTCAAACTGAAAGAAGACACGAAAGCATTTCAGAGGCTTCCTGCTAGATTCATTACCGATAGAATGTATCAACAGAAATGTTCTGTGAAGTGGAAATCCCTGGAGGGAAGAAGACATTCTACTCGCGAATCACAATTGCGACATACTGCAGAACAACGTTACTGCCACTAACATACGTCTCACCTATGAAAAGTCATTAAGAGAAATGGGAGCTCCTACGGAAGCATACACAGATGTTTTTTCCTCGCTCCATTTTCGATGGGTTCAGGAAACGCATTGGCTAGCAGTATTACGAAGTACCTCGTCAACACACTGTATGGTGTCTTGCAGAGCATAATTGTGTATACTGATGTAGGTACATACATACTAGTCGCTGACAAGAGTGATACACAAAAGAATGGAAAAGATAATTCAATTTCTGTCGCATTACGGCCTGCTTCGCTCTACGAAAAGTAATGGCACCACAGAGTTATAATTAATCTTCTCAGTTTACAAGCCGTATCATTTCGAACCACTCGAGCTCTCGACAACTGTCTCCTCCATCCGAGCGGTCTCAGGCGCTGCAGTCATGGACTGTGCGGCTGGTCCCGGCGGAGGTTCCAGTCCTCCCTCGGGCATGGGTGTGTGTGTTTGTCCGTAGGATAATTTAGGTCAAGTAGTGTGGAAGCTTAGGGACTATGACCTTAGCAGTTAAGTCCCACAAGATTTCACACACATTTGAACATTTTTTTTGTCTCCTCCATCATCATCATCAGGAATTGAAATCACTGACTGCCAGGCTGGCATGGTGTTCTGTTTAAGACTCCGAGGACACACCACGAAGGTAGTACTGAAGTTGCGCTTCCTAAAATGGCTCTGAGCACTATGCGACTTAACATCTATGGTCATCAGTCCCCTAGAACTTAGAACTACTTAAACCTAACTAACCTAAGGACATCACACAACACCCAGTCATCACGAGGCAGGGAAAATCCCTGACCCCGCCGGGAATCGAACCCGGGAACCCGGGCGTGGGAAGCGACAACGCTACCGCACGACCACGAGCTGCGGACAGTTGCGCTTCCTAGTAACTATACTTGTATTTCATAGGTTTTCAAGGTAATTTTAGTAACGAATGATTGTCCTCCTTCCGATTCGCTCAGCTAGTCCGTAGTTTCATCCTATCAACTTGTGATACTCTTCTAATCTGTTTGTCATAAGAACAGAAAGCTTTGTTTCTCATTAAAGCTACTACTGGAGCGCTGAAACTGCGCTTGACTTTGATAACAGTAGAGTAGTCCACGAGCCTCCAACTGGGACAAATAGCGACCATCCATTCTTTGGTTTGTTTGCATATTAAAAGTACGCTCCAGCACACGCTCATATTTTAATTAAGTCGTCTAAAATTTGCTATATTATTCTAATGGATATGCATTCATCATGAAGACGATTAACTTTCAGCTACTCTTCAGTGGTCAGAGAATTCGTAAAATCTTTTTCGTAGCTTAGTGTATGAACTGCAAGCACGGTGATAACAGACGTGAGCGGGACTCGAACCTCGACCATTGCATTTCGCAGGCAAGTCGTGTACCGAATCACTTATCCAGCCACGACTCACCACTCGCCCTCACGGCTATACATCCGCCAGTACCTCATTTCCTACCTTCCGGTACCAGAACTCCTGGAGGAATGGATAAAGCGGAGAAATGACTTCGCCACGGCGTGTTAGAGTGTTCCCGTGCTTGAGCTTGGGATCTATGCCATTTGCGAGCAAGTGCTCTAGCGTCTAATGCATCCAAGCACGTCTGACGACGCTCGCATGAAGCTGGGTAACTGGATAGCTCAATCGATGAGCAGCTGGCCGCGAACAGCAGAGCCAAGGTTCGGGTCCCAGTCCGGCAGACGGTTTTAACTGCCAGGAAGTTTCAAATCGGAGCACACTATGCTGCAGAGTGAAATTTCGTTTTGTTTCACGATGTCGTTTAGATGTTCAAATGTTCAAATGTGTGTGAAGTCTTATGGGACTTAACTGCTAAGGTTGTAAGTAGGCTGTTTAGGTTTTTATATTGGTAACGCCACGTAGCGCACTGTATGAAATTCACTGGCTGTGCTGTGTGCAGTCTGTGGCTGGGTGGCATTGTTGCAATATTCGCTATTGTAGTGTCGGGCTGTTGGCTGTTAACAGCGTGTAGCATTGCACAGTTGGAGGTGAGCCGCCAGTTGTGGTGGATGTGGGGAGACAGATGGCGGAATTTTGAGAGCGGACGATCTGGACGTGTGTCCATCAGAAAGAGGAAATTTGTAATATTTGATATCATGGACTGATATATATATATTATCACTTTTGAACACTATTAAGGTAAATACATTGTTTGTTCTCTATCAAAATCTTTCATTTGCTAACTATGCCTATCAGTAGTTAGAGCCTTCAGTAGTTTGAATCTTTTATTTAGCTGGCAGTAGTGGCGCTCGCTGTATTGCAGTAGTTCGAGTAACGAAGATTTTTGTGAGGTAAGTGATTCGTGAAAGGTATAGGTTATTGTTAGTCAGGGCCATTCTTTTGTAGGGATTAGTGAAAGTCTGATTGCGTTGCGCTAAAAATATTGTGTGTCAGTTTAGTGTTGATCAGAATGGGTAAAGAGCGAAATGTCTGAGTACGTTCAGTTCTACTGAGCTGTTTGAAAATCAAATAATGTAAGAGGTTTATCAGCACAGTAATTCATTAATTTTTCTAAGGGGACTTTACAAGGTCATCAGTCCCTAAGCTTACACACTACTTCACCTAAATTATCCTAAGGACAAACACACACACCCATGCCCGAGGGAGGACTCGAACCTCCGCCGGGACCAGCCGCACAGTCCAATACTGCAGCGCATCAGACCGCGCGGCTGTCGTTTAGAACGAATTGCTTTAGTCCTCCTAGGAGTTCCTGCGAGGTGTCATTTGTAGCCATAGGTGAGGGTCATAAATATTTGGGAGTATCCAGAGGCGCTGTTCTGTCACAGTTATCGTAGTCTGAAAGTGTGTAACACAGAAATGCATCTTCAATTTTCCACGCAGTATATACTTGCTGGAGAGAGTGTAGGACACTTTGTTAGCTCAGTAAGATATTACACGGCTCGAACTTCGCTGTTTCTGAGGTGACAGTGAGTACTCGTTACGAGTTCGAGCAAGGTCAATGCTGACGGATTACCTGTTGGCTTTTGCCTCTGGCTCTTTGCTTTGGCGATTTTTTTGATCTTTCACCAGCACAAGTGGCCGGCAATGTCAAGGTTTCACCCTCCATTGCTGGTAACGAACTGGGCAATGAAAGGTGGACGTCAGACAGTGCCAATCAGTCGTGCTGGCGTAACATAAGAATCACTGTTAAACAGAAGTCAGCCAAGGGCACCGAGACGAAAGCTGACAGCCAGTATGTCAATAGGTAGCCACGAAAGCGTCAAATTAATGGTGGACAACAAATTACGTACCGTTAGGGGTGTGCTAGACGGGCGTCTCCCCGTCGTCTGTGTCAGCGTCGCTCTGGCTGTCGCTCAGACCGTCGGCGGCGCCTGTGAGCAGCGGCCGCTGCGCCTCCGCCTCCGCTTCCGCCCCCGCGCCGTAGTGCAGCAGCAGCGCCGGCTCGCTGTGGTTGCGGTCCGGCGGGAAGCCGCCCCCACCGCCGCCGCCGACTCCGTCTCCTCCGCCTTCGCCGCCGCAGCAGTTCTCGATACACGGGCACGACGAGCTGCTGTCCTTGCTGCTCTTGCACGGGCTCTGGTCCGCGATCACCTAGAAACGGACACGGTATCAAAAATTCCGAAACTACCCGGAGAAAATAAACACTGGCACATACAGACAGTAATCCTCGACGTACAGCCTAGCGAAAAACTTCTAGACGACCAGAGCTCAGCAGTTATCCACCCAATTCACAAAAAGGAAGCAAACGACATCACAGTAACTCCTTAGTCACTTTTTTTTTTTTTTTTTTTTTTTTTTTGCCAATATCCTCGAACGACACGTGACGAGATAGCTGGCAATGAGTTGGCAGATTATTAAGCAGAGTTCAGAGGATGGAGATCCTCCGCTGAACAAATGCAAAACCACAAGACCATCCTCCAATACAGCAAGAAACGAGCCAGGCGATGGGCAAGCTACCTTTGTAGACTTCCAAAAGGCGTACGACTCACTGGATAGAATCACTGTCATGGGATAGTAAGAGAAATAGTGTAAGATGGCAGAATAAATGGTCAGTTTCGCACCTTATATAAGAACTTTATAATCGCAATGAGAAGGTGAATATGACACCTAACTTAATTCGGCAGTTGAGCAAATTTGCCTATCAGTATGTAATGCAAAAAGGGATGACACTTAATCGATGGTATTTACCCACCAATCCTGTATAATGCATGTCTATGAGCAGAAGGTGGAACAAGCAGCAAGAGGAAACGTTTTGGCTTGGGAGCAAGGGTGGGCAGAGGCGAATGCTGCGCTACAGAGGGCACCACGGAAACGACTTAAGGGTCGTCCCAGGCGACAGTCAACGACCAACTGACGAGGTGACTCAGACGGGAGAGAGAGTAACGGGCCGGGCCACCAGGAGGAGGACAGGAAAAGCTTTAGAGAACTGCGTTTCTGAATTCCAAACAGATACGAACAAAACCAGTGACACATTTGATAACGTGAACTGCAAGTGGTACACAGGGATAAACACATGTACCTTTTTAGGCGTCTGGAGTGGACATAAAACGTCTGATTGGCGGAAGCACTTGCGAGGAGTAAAGTGCCGAGATTTCGACGCAGTTTAATGGTGGGACCGTTGCGATTGGTAGAGAGAGTTTCCACAAAATAAGAGGAACACTCCTATTGGTTGAAAAAAGCCATGATGTGGAGAACGAAATAACCCAGGTGGGGAGACAGTTCGGCTATGAGAAAGACAAGTTGGAAATTTTCAGAGACTCTTCTCTGAACTGGGGTATAGTGCAGAACAGGGGCCGGCCGAAGTGGCCGTGCGGTTAAAGGCGCTGCAGTCTGGAACCGCAAGACCGCTACGGTCGCAGGTTCGAATCCTGCCTCGGGCATGGATGTTTGTGATGTCCTTAGGTTAGTTAGGTTTAACTGGTTCTAAGTTCTAGGGGACTAATGACCTCAGTAGTTGAGTCCCATAGTGCTCAGAGCCATTTGAACCATTTTTTTTTGCAGAACAGGGTGCATAATGCTCTGTACGATGCAGACACTGCGCCACAGCAGCTGACATCCAGCTAGATCCAGCTAGAAATTAGCTGTAGCGTCGTTGAGCTCCAACTGTGGAGAAACGAACGAACCAGTTAGTTAATTGTTCTTGCGAGAACTCAGAGGGCATTATAATATGCATGCTACTCCAGCCATGCCCATAGTCTGAGACTAAGGATGAGTTCATGTTTTCTCGCATATCGAAAAACATAGGGAGAGTATCTGCTGGAAAATTGAGCAGAGGTTTAATTAGTTTTATAGGAATTCCAGAGGGCGAGAGCAACCAGGCAGATGACAGCACATTGCAGATAAGGTAAATACTGGGTGCATAGGCGTAAACTTATTGGTTCACCAGCTTGTGTCCTCTGCGACTCGAGCGACCTTGGGTAATCTTTTGCTCAACGTGTCACAAAACTAACCATCCTGCGTCATCCTAAAAATAGTGCGCCCAAGTTTTTGATGATTCCATCTTCCGGCCCATTGGAGAAGACGCACTCACAAGGGAACCTCCCCGTCGCACCCCCCTCAGATTTAGTTATAAGTTGGCACAGTAGAAAGGCCTTGAAAAACTGAACACAGATCAATCGAGAAAACAGGAAGAAGTTGTGTGGAACTATGAAAAAATAAGCAAAATATACAAACTGAGTAGTCAATGTGCAAGATAAGCAACATCAAGGACAACGTGAGCTCAGGAGCGCCGTGGTCCCGTGGTTAGCGTGAGCAGCTGCGGAACGAGAGGTCCTTGGTTCAAGTCTTCCCTCGAGTGAAAAGTTTAATTTTTTATTTTCAGACAATTATTATCTGTCCGTCCGATGCGAGGTAACTGCGCCGTAGTATGGGGACGCTACACCTAAACAAACATCGAAACTGTTGCATTCATTTGTTGCAGTTTATGTGACAAACTCTTATGTTTTCATCACTTTTTTGGGAGTGATTATCACATCCACAAGAAAAGCTAAATCGGGCAAGGTAGAAGAATCTTTTTACCCATTCGCCAAGTGTACAAGTTAGGTTGGTCGACAACATATTCCTGTCATGTGACGCACATGCCGTCACCAGTGTCGTATAGAATATATCAGACGTGTTTTCCTGTGGAGGAATCGGTTGACCCATGACCTTGCGATCAAATGTTTTCGGTTCCCATTGGAGAGGCACGTCCTTTCGTCTACTAATCGCACGGTTTTGCGGTGCGGTCGCAAAACACAGACACTAAATGTATTACAGTGAACAGAGACGTCAATGAACGAACGGACAGATCATAACTTTGCGAAAATAAAGAAAGTAAACTTTTCAGTCGAGGGAAGACTTGAACCAAGGACCTCTCGTTCCGCAGCTCCTCACGCTAACCACGGGACCCCGGCGCTCCTCAGTCCACATTCTCCTTGATGTTCCATATCTTGCGCATGGACTACTCAGTTTGTATAATTTGTTCATTTTTTTCATAGTTCCACACAACTTCTTTCTGTTTTCTCGATTGATCTGTGTTTAGTTTTTCAAGGCCTATCCACTGTGCAAACTTATAACTAAATCTGAGGGGGGTGCGATGGGGAGGTTCCCTTGTCAGTATACGGCATGTGAGGAGACCCCGGCCTGAAAATTCTGTGGTCTGAAGGGCCGGGCTGGTGGCAGACCAATGGCAGCTGCTCGCAAAACGCTAGCAGCTGTCTACTTCATTCACTACAACGCAAGTAGAGTACTGAAGAAAATTTAGTACGATTAGAAACATTTTAAAACAAGACGCTTTTAGCTTCCTGTCTATAAATGCGTAGTGACGTTTTTGTTTCCACGGATGGTCATTGCAAGATGGACCCTAGCTAACTTTTATTTTATTTCACTTGCCAAGTTTTATTTGCTTTTTCAGTATCGTCGCACTGCTGTCTGGTCCTGATCATGCAGAGTGGCCGAGTGTTCTGAGGCGTCATGTCACGGACTGTGCGGACCCTCCCACCGGAGGTTCGAGTCCTCCCTCGAGCATGGGTGTCTGTGTCGTTCTTAGCATAACTGATGACCTACGCGGTTTGGTCCCTTAGGAATTCACACATATCTGAACATTTGCCTGGTCCTGACTGTGTTTTCCATTACAATGGTTATAGATCCCCTGCCAAATTGTTAAAAAATTGTGTGAGTCAAATTGTGTGCGGGAATATGTGTAAAGGTGTTATAACCTGGGGTTCTGCCATTATTTACTGCAATTGCGTTTAAGAAGCGTTTCTACACATATGCATACGTACCCATACAGGGTGTTACAAAAAGGTACGGCCAAACTTTCAGGAAACATTCCTCACACACAAATAAAGAAAAGATGTTATGTGGACATGTCTCCGGAAACGCTTAATTCCCATGTTAGAGCTCATTTTAGTTTCTTTCACCTACGCTCAATGGAGCACGTTATCATGATTTCATACGAGATACTCTACCTGTGCTGCTAGAACATGTGCCTTTACAAGTACGACACAACATGTGGTTCATGCACGGTGGATCTCCTGCACATTTCAATCGAAGTGTTCGTACGCTTCTCAACAACAGATTCGGTGACCGATGCATTGGTAGAGGCGGACCAATTTCATAGCCTCCACGCTCTCCTGACCTCAACCCTCTTGGCTTTTATTTATGGGGGCATTTGAAAGCTCTTGTCTACGCAACACCGGCACCAAATGTAGAGACTCTTCGTGCTCGTATTGTGGACGGCTGCGATACATTACGCCATTCTCCAGGGCTGCATCAGCGCATCAGGGATTCCATGCGACGGAGGGTGGATGCATGTATCCTCGCTGACGGAGGACATTTTGAACATTTCCTGTAACAAATTGTTTGAAGTCACGCTGGTACGTTCTGTTGCTGTGTGCTTCCATTCCATGATTAATGTGATTTGAAGTAGTAAAATGAGCTCTAATATGGAAAGTAAGCGTTTCCGGACACATGTCCACATAACATATTTTCTTTCTTTGTGTTTGAGGAATGTTTCCTGAAAGTTTGGCCTTAACTTTTTGTAACAAAATGGTTCAAATGGCTCTGAGCACTATGGGACTCAACTGCTGAGGTCATTAGTCCCCTAGAACTTAGAACTAGTTAAACCTAACTAACCTAAGGACATCACAAACATCCATGCCCGACGCAGGATTCGAACCTGCGACCGTAGCGGTCTTGCGGTTCCAGACAACTTTTTGTAACACCCTGTATATGTGCACACTACTAGTTTATATGCCATTCCGAGTGTGCGTTTGGTGTCGACATTAATTACTATAAGTGTATTTTCTGCGGTATTTAATTTAAAATTAGTCCCTGTTGTTATAGTTTCTCAAGCTGGATGTATAAAATGGTAATAGCTATTTCATTTAATTTTATCAGCTTTTATCGATTTACAAATGTCTATTCAGAATCCTCAAAAGCTTTCTTTTGTCTAGGGCGAAGTTCTATTAAGTATGCTCCATGTGTCAGTCTGGAACTGTCCGTGCATATCGTACACTTGTCATTGTTTTATGAGAGTTTTAGTTGCCATGTATGGACAGTTCAATGCTCTGAAGAATTTGTAAAATAGCGTATTCTTATCAGGCAGTGTGCATGACAGGACTGTTGGTGGCTGAAGCTAGGTGCTTATTGTAAACTGGATGCATTAATGAACGTTTTATAAATTCTTTCAGTGCATTCAGAGCACATGATTCTAATTCTCATGTACTTACTTAAACACGATGGCAATAAACTTGTATAGATTCTATTGTTTTCTGTAAAAAGCAGCACTTACCTTGATTTTTTTTTGGGAGGGTGGGACAAGGGAGGGGTGGGGGTGGGGATAAATGGGTTTCAGAGGCAGTTGTCACTGCCAGCTCCTACCTCTCTACCCTTCCAATTAACTAGAGAAGGGATCCTAAACTGACATATGATAACAACACAGGTAAAAAAGAAGTACAGCAGCCAACAGGTGGCCCAAACAAGCTAAAAAAAGATAAATAAAAAACCGACTTCCACATTAGTTCTCCCATAGCCAGTGTCGAATCAGTGCTGTGTGCCTATACATCTGCAGTAAATCAGGGGCTTAGGTCGGTTGTAATGGAACAACATCATGTTGCCGGCCGCGGTGGTCTCGTGGTTCTAGGCGCGCAGTCCGGAACCGCGCGACTGCTACGGTCGCAGGTTCGAATCCTGCCTCGGGCATGGATGTGTGTGATGTCCTTAGGTTTGTTAGGTTTAAGTAGTTCTAAGTTCTAGGGGACTGATGACCACAGCTGTTAAGTCCCATAGTCCTCAGAGCCATTTGAACCATTTGAACATCATGTTGTTGAACACAAATCCAGGCTGCAATAGCTGTAACATTTTCAAGAAAGAAGTACTTTAGTTACATTAGCGACGAAAAAACATAGCAGTAGGTCAGTTAAACTATTGATAAAACCTTTGTTGGTAGCGGAGATGCCTAACAGCTCCACAAAGGCTTCGAAATTTCCACTTCTGGTGGACCTAGGAGAGCGAGCCAGATTTCAAAGAGAATGAAATCAGCATGTTTCCTATATAATGTTTAGTTATGAATTTTACTAAAATCAGTGTCCCAGAATATAAATAACGACGAGACCAATTAATTTCTATGTAAATGAATCAGATCATGGAGATTTCGAATGGTTCGAATGGCTCTGAGCACTATGGGACTTAATATCTGAAGTCATCAGTCCCCTAGACTTAGAACTACTTAAACCTAACTAATCTAAGGACATCACACACATCCATGCCCGAGGCAGGATTCGAACCTTCGACCGTAGCAGCAGCGCGGTTCCGGACTGAAGCGCCTAGAACCGCTTGGCCACAACGGCGGCTCATGAAGATTTAATGGTGTTGCTAAACGAAGGACGTTGGTCGCCAAATGCATGACAACTGTCGTAATGGGGAGACTGGGGCAGGTTGTCAGAAAAGTTGGGATGCACACTTCAATGAGTACAGACTGAATAACGAGTCTTAATTATATCAATAAATGAATACTGACAACTGTAAAAACACCAATAAAATCCCGGAAACTATGGCCAGCCGCGCGGGATTAGCCGAGCGGTCTAGGGCGGTGCAGTCATGGACTGTGCCGGTTCGAGTCCTCCCTCGGGCATGGGTGTGTGTGTTTGACCTTAGGATAATTTAGGTTAAGTAGTGTGTAAGCTTAGGGGCTGATGACCTTAGCAGTTAGGTCCCATAAGATTTCACACACATTTGAGCATTTTTTGAAACTATGGCCAGGAACTATTCATCCTACTCAGAATATTGTGGTTGGACTGTGGTTTGTGTTGAGACATCCAGGAAGCAGCAGCGACTAGGAAATGAAACTTGTGACAACCCACCAAACAACCCGCGAGACATCTTGCCGCAGTCTCTCCTACTCGATGTGGGCTTGGCTGCAGCTCTACTTTGCGAATTTTGTCGATCGTATGTGCCACAGTTTTCGATATATTTGCCAGCTACTACAAGGCACGATCATGAAATATAAATTATCCCCTTGGAAAAAAGTCTAACACTAAGAGTGAAACACGCTATCCGATACATTTTCCCCAACAGTGGAGATCTTCCATCATTATCCACAATGTTACGGGATATACAGTATATAGTAAGTTTGAGAGATTGCAGGGCACTCTCACTTCTAATTCGGAGTTATACCACTTCATGTTCTTAGGGAAGATGATATTCATTACTATTTGACTTCATACATCATGATGAAATGGTGGTCAGTAGTTAATGTTCTTGCTTGTGTGCTCTGGGGAAGGAATAACAGTAAGCTTTACGTGTGTTCAAAGGAATAGGGTGCCAATTTAAATGACTGCAGTAAAAGCACGGCGACGGTGGGTCAAGGGAAGCCCTTTTTTTCTGTGGATCCTGGGTGGGAACATTTCCGGATGGCCGAGTTCCATCGTCTTACTGTGCAGACACATTGGTTGGCGCTAGTCGAGAGGCAGCCGTGTCCAGGTTGACTGACTAGCGCCGACAAGTCGCTGCTGCAATGGCCAGCGCATTGTAGATGGGCAATAAAGCGGCCTTGGTAGTCAGGAAGCTGACAAAACAACTGTGAGCGTTCTGCGAATTGCCATGGGACAGGTCACTGGCGCCCAAACGTCCAGACTCTGTTTCAAAACATATTTGTGAAAGTATGAGGCTTTTAGCGAGTTTATGGCTGTTCTTCTTGTTATGGATGGCTGTGGTTCCATCCTGGTCATGTTATTAGCAAAAGACGTGTGAGAAAGAGACCGCGAAGCTGAAGTTTTTTTTCTTTTTCCCAGTTAAATTTAAAGTTTATGATTGGTCAAATCGGTGTATGCAGAGCAAGGGGCGCTCTTTGAGCTTAGAATGCTGTGCTCCAACTCGTGATTGGTTTGTGCTAAAGTGGGGGAAGTCTAAGATGTAAATAGGTTCAAAAATGGCTGTGAGCACTATGGGACTCAACTGCTGTGGTTATCAGTCCCCTATAACTTAGAACTACTTAAACCTAACTAACCTAAGGACATCACACACATCCATGCCCGAGGCAGGATTCGAACCTGCGACCGTAGCAGTCCCACGGTTCCGGACTGCGCGCCTAGAACCGCGAGACCACCGCGGCCGGCATGTAAATGGGCTTTTGCTACCGAGCTGAGGAGGAAAGCGGATAGAAAGAGAAGATCACTCTTGTACTGGTGCTTCGCTTGTAAAGAACTGCAGGTGTCTACCTAAACTGTGAGACTTGTGTCCTTTGCTAGTGTGCCACTTAGAGCCTGAACTGTCAGAGGTAATGCTTCTAGCATCACGTACACGAGTGATGTGTGGGTGTACTTATTTGTCTCGAGCCGGCCATCTAAACATTTGACATATTCCGTCGCATGGAGTAAAATTGGTTTCGCAGACCGGCAAACGGGTCCACCTGCACACTGGAATCCACCGGGGTTTCAGAGGCTCATTGGGAAGTACCTGCGTTCCGAATTAACCAAATGCGAGACGGCGTACTTGCGTTTTTCGGGCGCGTGTCATTAATAACAGATTGTGTTCGTCCAAGACTTCAGTCGTCGAACGCATCGTGGTGTGCCGTCCTGACCAGCAGGAGGGTAAAGTATTTGCTGCTACAGTGTAGAGCTCCAATATATGTTTTTCAGCATCTTTTCTTTCGATCCATGTTTTTGTTTTCTTTTTTGGAGTAGTATAGATGCTTGATGGTGGCGTAGTGTTTGTGCCATAACCCGGATTCACGTGTATGAAAGCGATAAAGCGATTAGTGTTCCAGTTAGCGTCGTGTGTCGATCATCAGCTGATCACTTTGTCCACCACAGACCACATGTTAGTGAAAGCGTTTGTCAATTAAAAATATTTGTGTGACATTTCTTTTGTCATTTTTGTTGTCTTGTGATGTCAAGGATGAATAAATCTATTGTCATTTATATTTCAACTTCTCCCTGTGTTCTGATTAACAATACCTTGCCATTTTTATTAAAGTCCAGATTCTAAAAGAGAGTAGCAAGCCTGCAAGTTGTTATGGCCCTAAGACATATCAGAAAGTATCTGTCGATTTCGTCCTGTTATGAACAACGCGTCGAGTTCTGTTTGGTAGAAAGTCCTGAATTCAGTCATAAATCTGGTCCGATGTCCGGTGAGCTCGTGTTTTGCTCGCTATAGGAAATTTCGAAATTGTATCGAACGCACCCCGCATGTCAGGGAACACGGCACGAACTTTGATGCCTAAGTGAACGACCCACCTCTAGGAGCGGGTGGCCGTCCACGTTGGCGGCCTGCGACGGCAGCTGAGGGTACTCGGTGCAGACGCCGAAGCGCAGCCTCTTCGGCGACTCGAGGCTGGAGCACCTCGCCAGACGGCTCTTGAGTGACGAGCGCGGCCCCAGACAGCCGTTGGCCGCCTGCTGCTGCTGCTGCTGCTGGTTAGCTTTGCCGGCTGCCCGCCTGGCTGCGCGCTGCTCGGTACGCGCACTGCGCATGCGCGGCTCCTCTCCCAGCAGCCAGTACGTCAGCTGCTCGCCCTTGCCCTTCATACAGACCAGGCCGCGCTCCGCCAACTGGTAACCCCCCAGCTGTTCAAGCAGCCGCTTGCAGGCTGCGCTGCAGTGGATCTTCAGTGCTGTAAGCAAGTCCAATTAAGGCTAACGTAAAATACCTAACAAGCATCTGTAGTAGCTAATTAGGATAATTACAATTTCGCTATGGGACGAAGTGGTCATCAAAATGTAAAGCTGATCTGCCAACTGTGTATATGGAGCACTTTCAAACGCATGAAATTTGAATGTCGTTGATTGTCAGCTGAAGGAAGGGTGTTAAAGTACTACAGTTACGTTTTATCTATTCGAAGCTTTGCATTTACATGATAGCATCCAAATTTAGGAAAGACTCACACACGTATTTAAACACCTAGAATGCCTTCACCTCTCCTAGATTTCCCATAACTAGAGTCCCAGTACCCCACAGGCTGCGCCATCCTTGAGAGCCATGAACTGCTGCTGTACATTATCAACATATCCAATCTACCCTTTACCTTCAAACTCTCCATGTCGTTTCTTAACATTATTCCCATCACCTTGCCCTCCCAGACCATGAACGTATCCCTCAAAGTCATCTATATGAAGGTTCCTACGCCCTCTTTCCTTACTCAGCTGGCAGTCCCTTATCCCACCTTCCCAAACAGACAAAATGGTTCAAAAGGCTCTGAATACTATGAGACTTAACATATGAGGTCATCAGTCCTGTAGACTTAGAACTACTTAAAACTAACTAACCTAAGGACATCATACACATCCATGCCTGAGGCAGCATTCAAACCTGCGACCGCAGCAGCATCGCGGTTCCGGACTGAAGCGCCTAGAACCGCCCGGCCACCCCGGCCGGCGGTGACCCAACAACTCAGTTACGACTGCAGTGGGCTGTGGATCACTGAGACTGGACCGAGGATAACTGGGAAAGTTTTAAGTTTCTGGTTATGTCAGACCTATGGTCGTTTTCGAATCCGCTGTCATCCAGGTGAATGTCTGCTCGAAACTGTGAGAGCAGTATCATGCTATAGGGGAAACTGACCTGGGTTACCACAGGATGTGTGGTAGTAATCGAAGGCATTATGAGAATTGTGCATTATGTGAACTTTATTACGCACCACGAGCATCCCTCCACGCTTGGATCTTCCCCGACGGTGACGACTTCTTCCACCGTCTATGCAATAAGGCCAAGATCGTGATAAAGTAGTGTGTTGGGCATGATAATGAACTCACGCTGATGACTTTGCCATCAGACTCGCTGGGACACTGTCGGGTGCCTGCTCCATGCCTTCGAACCACTGGCGCGTAATTTACATGAATTGCTTTACCTATGTATAGACATCTTGTACTACAACAAAAGGGAAGGGTATAAAGGACTTGTCTACTCCATGCTTCAGAAACACAGCTGTATTGTGCCCCTGTGGTGGACCAGCACTCTATTAAGCAGGTGGTTATAATGGTTTTGGTCAGTTTCATTAGCATGTATCGGTTCAGCTTCTATAGAGAATCTTCAAACAAGGATGTTTGCTTGAGTGTCTGCGATATGGAAGTAGTTATTCAAAGTGTAGAAGATTCTCTGCTGATGTGGTATCCAATCAGACGACTTAGAAGATGCCCCATCGAGGCAGACAGCCGTATATGTTAGGGTGGTGCTTTCTGAATCATGGGGCTATGTGGATAGAAATAAGAAAATATTCTACTGGTCAGCCCACGTGCGCAGCCCGTACACCATTATGTTACAGGACCGTTGATAGTCAGGCCATGAACTAGCTGCAAGAAGCTTTTTCCAAATATATTTAATCCACATAGTAATCGTACAGAAGAAAATAGAAAAGGTAAGATGGTATTACTTACAATAATTCACCACGCAATATTAAGCCTGTTCTAAATAAGGTCTGTTGTTGAAATACGTAATGTTAATTACAAGGATCACTCCAAAAGAAATTGACAGTATTTTTGTAAAAATACAGTTTTCATTCTGCATATGTGGAAGTTTTACAGTGTGTAGATACATCCTTCCCCCTTGTTTTAAAACTTAGTTCAACCCGTTCCCGTGAGTGGCGCCGTCACAGCAAGTCTTCAAGATGGCTGCTACACTTGACGTTTGTCAGAAGCATCGTGCTGTCATAGAATTCCTGTACTGTGAAAACGAGACAGTGGGGAACATCCACAAGAGGTTGAAAAAGGTGTATGGAGATGCTGCTGTCGATCGCAGTAAAGTTAGTCGGTGGGCTAGCAGGTTACGTGATGAAAGGGGGCACGGCAATATTGAGGATTGAAACTTCCTGGCAGATTAAAACTGTGTGCCGGTCCGAGACTCGAACTCGGGACCTTTGCCCTCCACGGGTAAAGGTCCCGAGTTCGAGTCTCGGTGCGGCACACAGTTATAATCTGCCAGGAAGTTTCATATCACCGCACACTCCACTGCAGAGTGAAAATCTCATTCTGGAATATTGAGGATTGTAGTCTCAGCGGCAGGCCTCGTACTGCACACACTCCAGACAATGTGCAGAGAGTTAACGAATTGGTGACTGCTGACAGACGAATCACAGTGAACGAATTGTTACGCTACGTTGGAATAGGGGAAGGAAGTGTTTGCAGAATACTGAAAGTGTTGGCGTTAAAAAAGGTTTGTGCCAGGTGGGTTCCCAGGATGTTGAGAGTGGCTCACAAAGAAACAAGGAAAACGGTATGCAGCGAACTTTTGGAACAGTACGAAAATGGTGGGGATGAATTTCTTGGGAAGAATTGTGACAGGTAATGAAACATGGCTCCATTATTTTTCACCGGAGACGAAGAGGCTCAGAGTTGGCAATACTCTCTTAGGATTTAAAGGTTGGCTACAGCGCGCATACACAAGCTCTGGAATCTAAGATATTGTTGCTGCGCTTCGCAGCGCACGGATTAACGAGTGGCAGTTTTGAAGCCAGTGTAGGAGCCCGCCTGCTGTGGTGCGCACTTGTGTTGGGCGAGGGGCCGTCGCCGAGCTGCCGTACTGCCGTGTCCGCCAGCAGCGACACAGGATTTGGTATTTAGTTGATATTTCTTATAATTTGCAGCTCGCTTATTAATTTAAAGAAAAGGGTTTGTGTATGTGCGTAGCAACATACGGTAATTTTGATAATGATAGGAGTTGAATTCTTAAGGGGAATCCATTGTTAGATTAAGTATTGATTTTTGTCATTGATTCCTTTTGTAATTGTCAGGGAATTGTTTCACTATGTATTCAATTGAGAAGTATGTCAGTCTGTCTCAAGAGTTTGATTAATTTGTATTATTGCTTTAATGCCACTGGAGGCAGATTTACATACGAATCGATTGTTCAAAGAGTTTCTAGCGTTTTGTTAATTGAATGAGAAAGAATCGCTTTCAGGATATAGTTTATTACTTGTTTGGATTATCATTTATCGAGTTTAGTTTTGACCAAACCCTTTCTCTTGAATTATATGTAGTTGTAGTAGGCAGCAGCAGCCGCAGCAACAGCAGGAGCCACCATACAGAACATGCATTGCACTCAGCATGAATAATAGGTTTTTTTATGTTTTTGTTAAATAATGGAATGCAGCAGATCAAGCAGTGGCAGCAGATGGACCAAGTAAGTTATTTGTTGCGCACAGGACCAATAAAAAAAGAGAGTTTAGGCGATCTCTGTAATAGTAAAGTTAACAAGAGTACAAGCACTAGACTTTCAGTAGAAAACACGAGATAAGAAGATAGAGCTCGCAACCTTCACCTATCACATGCCTGCGAGGATACGTTTTTTTTTTGGATGAGTCGTAGTTAGATATGCTTCGTCTTTCTACTGCCAACTGCAAGCTTACACAACAGTAATCATTAGTGGAGGCACAGCATTTTGATCGCTTGCCCACTGCTTTGTATTAACAGAAAATTTTATTTCAGCAGTTTTCTCTTTGAATTTGTTGGTGCATCGTGTAATAGTTAATTGAACAGTGGAATTTTTAGGATAGCGGTGTATTTTAGTGACATGTTTTCGTTCGTATGGCGACAATGAGTACGCGAGCGCAAAAGAAAACGGAAAATAGTGCAGCTGCTACTGCAAACGCGAATGTAGATACGGTTGCGAACATGAATGTAGGAGCGGTTTCAAACGCAGTTTCCGAAAATTCGGAACAGAGAGTAGAATTTTTTTTTGTTGAGATTATTGAGATCCGGGAATTTTCGAGCAATACTGCGGAGAATCGGAATGTAGGCGATCATTTGCCAACAATGCGTGATGAACAACTGTGTGCTACACGCAATTTAGGACATGACAATACAGTGACGCAAACAGAACGCATTATGAGAAATTCCAGCGTTGCTTCCGTCTCAAAAGTGCAGAGTAATTTTGTTTTCCCCACTTTCGGTGGAAATTCAGGTCTTGTTGCCACTCCGATAGAGCAGAGTAATTTTGCCTTTGATTCTGTTAGTGGAAATGCAGGTACTGCTTCTGCTTTAACAGAGAAGAGTAACGTTGTACTCCCTGCCCCCAGTAATGATGTTTTACAATTATTACTGAGTAAACTCACTGAATTTAATGACAGACAGGAGAGTAAACTCACTGAATTTAAGAGCAAACTCACTGAATTTAATGACAGACAGGAGAGTAAACTCACTGAATTTAATGACAGACAGGAGAGTAAACTCACTGAATTTAAGAGTAAACTCACTGAATTTAATGACAATAATGCAAAGAATTTCAAATCGCTTCAGAACGAAATTAACGAGAATCTCACATTGTTTCAGGTTGAAGTGAATGACAATTTAAATAGTAAATTTGAAAAACTGACCAGTCAGTTGAAAAGTTAGCTACGTGATTCAAATCAGATATTAAATAATCTTGTATCCCGAATTGATCACGTACAAAATGTTGATATTGTTGAAGTGAAACGACAGACGTCACAACAAGAACTGCAAGTAGAGGAATTAGCGAAAAATGTTGAGTCATTGCAATTACAGGCCACCAATGAAGTTTCACAGATAGAAACTTAATTAACGACAGTAGCTAAACAGGTAGATGAATTATCCATGGAAGTGACGGAACTGAGTAGCGGGTTAGATACGAGGTCAGATGACACTCAGCCGGTACCGATCGCGGATACCGAAGAATTTCAGTCTCTGCAACGTTTTAAACAAGGGCAGATGACAATTAATCAGCAAAACAAACGTGACGTAAAAAATATACAGGAACAGCTTGCCAGCATCGAAGAAAAGATCGATCGCAGCAATGACACGGGTAGATCCGATAATTACCAAATTGGTAACGACAGTGAGCGCGTTAATTATGGAAATGCTGACCACTTTTCTCGTGGATATGACACGTTTGCGGGACGTAATGAAGAAAACGTGAGTCATGCTGTAAAAGAAAACTCATCCGCTAAGAAAAATGACGAGTTTGGCTATAAGAATTTTCTCACAGTTAGGAAATTTAAAATTTTCCAGAATGCTAGTCACGGAATCCACCCTCGAGAGTGATTACAACAATTTGACTATTCTTTACCACCAACATGGCCAATTGGCCACAAACTGGATTTCATTAGCAGTTATCTTGAAGGAGAGCCTGCAACAAGAATGCGCTCAATAGTACGTGAATGTCACACATATGGTGATTTTTATCACGCATTCTTATCTGCTTACTGGTCGGAGACTACACAAGATCGTGTAAAACATTACATCATTATGATGCAAAGTTATGAGCAGTCGAAATTTTCAACTCCAGTGCAATATTTAGAAAACATGATGCGCATGAACAGATATTTAACGAATCCATACAGTCTGTCGGAATTAATTCGTATCTGTTTGACAAAACTGCCGATCAGATTACGCCATATAATTTTGGCAGGTAGGTGCAAAGATGACTTGGAGGCATTCCAAGCTCTTTTGCAAGAATTAGAATTTGACAACTATGAAAACACACAAAGAGATAAAAATAATCAGTATTGGGAAAATAATAATCCGCGGCGTGGCCGTAAACACGTATGGAATTCGGACGAACCTCACGCGTACAGGGCGGAAGAAGATACGCGCGATATGCGGCATCAACCGTTAACACAGATCATAGACGCCAGAGAAATGATTTTTATGATCATAGGAACTCTCAGTACAGTAATAGAGATCGCGGATCGCGAGAGCAAAGGCGTTATGGAAATGAAAATTATTTTAGAAGGAATGGTCGCGGTAGGGCCAACCGAAATTGCTGCCGCCACGCAAATTATAATTCGGAACGCGGTGCTCATGCAGAATACAGAGCATCGAGCCCACGTGATAATTATGGTCATAACAATTATGAGAACCAAAACAGTTATGATGAGGGGACAAATCAAAATTGGCAGGATCGCAGAAATTCCAGTTTAGAGCGTAGGGACAGTGTAGAAATCAGACCGCCCAACCCAAGCAATAATTCGCGGCAATACGAGCTGGCACAACAATGACTAGCAACAAGGACTACAAACGAACCGTTTGTAGCGGCGGAAAGCCGAGACACAAATTATGTTAACTTTGATGGACTGGAGGACATTAGAGACACATTATTACAAGAAAATGATAACAGCGAAATTATGTATGCTCATCCAATTACAAAAATCTCGCTAGGAAATATTCTACCTTCAGCTGTACTTGATTCTGCAGCCCTGTGAATGTAATTAGCGAGACAATGTTTAAGAAGTGTGAACAGGCATCTGTTTGTCCAACCTTGCCATTATTAAAGACCAAATTAAAGGAAGTCATTCAAGGAAAGAGTGTAGATGTACGCAATCAGACTTCTTTAGTTTTCAGGTGTCAAGGACACGAGTTTTCTGCAGATTTCTTAGTAGTCCCTCTTTTATCAACAGAAATGATTTTGGGTGTGAAATTCCTACGTGAATATAAAGCAATGTTAAACTTTTGTAATGCTGAAGTCATGTTACGAGTAAATCAAATGCTAGTCACGCTTAAATTTCAAGGATGGCTAACAAAGGAGGATGAGTAAGTGAATTATCTGCGTTTTCTCTTTCCGCTTGAGTCACAACAATCACTGAATTTGTCTAATAGGTCCACAGATAACATCATTACGTTTTACTGTGAAACAGAACAACCCATTAGTACAGAACAATTAATTAAAAGGAAAGTTTACCGAGACGAAGTAGATCCTAATGCAGGCACTGATGAGTTATTTGAAATATTACAAACAAATTGTGAAGTTTTTTCCCTCAAGACAGGAACAATACGTAACTTTCTTTATGAATTCAAGGTCAAGAAACATAATAAATTTTTTGTACCACCATACGTCATCCCATTGAAATACAGAGACAAAGTCAAACTGGAAATACAATCCATTTTAGAGCAGGGAATCATCGAACCTGCTGTGAGTTCATATAACAGCCCATTACACGTGGTTAAGAAAAGGGATAATTCCATTAGACTGGTTCTTGGTTCCAGGCAACTTAACATAGTAATCCAACCTGAAAACAATAGACCACAGACTCTAGATGAACTATTGCAAAAACACCATGAAGTGGTAAGTATAGCATTACAGAACAGCAAGAAAGCTGCAGACAGAAGAAAGAAGCTGCATAATCCACGAGTCAACGTCAAGAATTTACAGGTAGGTCAAAAAGTGTTGCTTGGATCACATCGACTATCTCATAAGGGAAAATATTTGAGTAGGAAGTTTTTCTTGGTGTATGAAGGACCCTTCCGTACACGACGCATTACACACACAAACGCTGTGGAACTTGAGACAATACGAACACATAAATCGCGAGGTCTTCATCACTTATCACACATTAAAATTTTCAAGGAATAAGGCCCTAGGGGGTTTACTGATCTTTAGTAAATATATGTTTGGTAAGCATAGGTGCCCCAGCCGTTACAGTATATTCTTCCGATTTTAATTTTCAGTACTGTTTCATAATCTTCGCTAACCTGTTTATCTATTAATCTTCTACTATCAATCTATGCTGTATGAAAGACCAAGAATGAATGATTATGAATGATTTGTATTGTTTGAGAGAATGAGAACTTTGCAAAGGGACATTTCTGACGAGAGGATTATACCAGCTGTTGACATCTTGTGATTGTTCACTGAAAGAATGAAATTTTCGTGACTTATTTGAAGAAAAATGCAAGGAATAACTATGTACGTTTTTAGGGAAAAATAACATGAAATAACAGAAACTGTTGACATTATCTTCCGGTAAAATATAGTGTATAAGTTGCTCTGAATTGAGAAGGTATGTTTGATGGGCAATAGTATAATTAGGAAACCTTCGGACTGACACTTGTTCTGATTTATGAGGTAATTTGAATAGTCATGATTTATGTGAATTCTTCATGTTTATTAGTTTGCCAGGTAAGGCGTATTAGGATTTATGGACCACTCATGAATAGTGTGACACAATGAGAAAGCACTTTGCAGACCTTTATAGAACAAGAGAAGGTAAGAAAGATACACTTATAAACGAAGAAACCCACAACGGTATTCTATGAAGGAAGATATAGCTTATACACATTTGCGAAAAATTTAAGTCACAGTAATGTTAAGGTAGAGTACACACTTACTTAAAATCTAAGTCACAGTAAGTTAAGACATAGCTATGAGTCACAAAAGGAGTTCTGATACAAATACACAGCAAAGTGTTGAATTATGTGATGAATGAGTGTCAAGAATATTTTTTGCTCTGTGAAATTGTGGAATGGTAAGAATAATAGTGTTGTTTCTCTTCTTACTGTTGTTAAGGTTGACTTTATTGCATTTCTTACAGGAAACATGATCGCAACGGAAGTTTTCTCCATTGCAGAATCGAAAGCACTTATCGTGACGTAATTTTGTGTAGTAGACGATATTTTCAGATCGGAGCGTAGCACGCTTACCGTTAAGGGTCGCGAGAAGAAAGACGTTACAGGAACAGTCGGCCGTGACAAAAACACCGAGCTATGACCTAGATAATTATGTCGTGCATTAAACGATTTCTTTTCTCTTTCCAGAGCGAAATGACTCTTACGCCAAGAGGCGAGAGTATCTGCCATGTTTTATGAATGTGTAAATAGTAGTGTAACATAAGTCAATTTAATATTTATCTTGTGTTTTTCTATTTCATGATTGTAATTTAGTGATGCAGTGCAGATTCCAGCACGAGGTTAATTGGAAGGTGATGATTTTTCTCTTGTCATGTCATAAATTTATTTCTTGTCACCTTGATGAAAAAACCATTTCTTTCAGTTTCTACTGGACAGATGGATGGGTTTTGTGTGCTGTATTTTTCTAAATAATTTTTTATTATGTACTTTGTAGGTTGTTTCTTATTCTTGTTCTTTGTGACCGTCCAAGGTATGGCCACACAGATTCATACAAAGACTAGGGAGGCCTCCAAACAGAGACAATGAGGACTCTGTATAAAAACGATTGAGACGCTATACCACAGATATTGACGTTTGACATCAGAAATATTGACAGTCATTACAGACTAATAATTATAAATTTGGTATAACTTAGTAATTAGAGTGTAAAAATTCTGACGCAAAGTCACGTAATTATTCACTAAATTTTGTACATATTCATGAATTGATTTGGTAAGCCATTGGCTAGACTTTTTCTAAATGATTTTGTAACTTTTATTATTATAGCATCACTATGGAATTACTTTTCTATTTGTAGGATTATTTAAATATTTTATAACCAAAATGTACTTAACAATTATTGTAACAAATATTGTAACATTCATTTTCGGCATCACTAGTAATGTAAAAATAGTAGGTAATTAGAGTTCGACGGCACAGGATTTATGCCTTGAAATTAAAATATTTTTTTGTGTGGTGCCACATTTGTAATGATTCGCGGTCACAATCAAAACTTTGCCACTGTTATTGGCCAAACTAATCGTAAGGAAATTAACTTGCCACCATGTGGTCAGCCTCATATTATGACTGAACTGAAAAATACATGCCACAAATCGGTGATTGCTGTGGTGAGAAATTTAAAAGAAAATTGACTTTGCCACCGTGTGGTGAGCCTCACATTATTCGTGGCTTGAGATATATGCCACAAATCTGTAATTGCTGCGGCAATAGAGTTAAAGAAAACATTTAAATGAGCTCAGAGCTCACATGTCTGTTTATATGATATAATATTATTCCTTGCTTCATTTCTGTAATTAGGTTAGAGATATCGTATTTTAAAGGGAGAATCTATTTTCTATAAAATACGACGTTTTCAGTATACAGAAATACTCTACCGAGATTTGTACTACATAAGCTCGAGGAGGTACTTATGCAATAACGCAGTGACGTGTGGTTGTCAGTGGACACAAGGTCCCTGAGTCTGCTAACAATGTCAAACTGTGTCATTCTGGGAGAATGGACGTTACGTATGGTTGTCAGTGGACACTAGGTCCCTGAGTCTGCCTACGTTGTCGAAGTGTCTCACCAGAGTAAAATTTGACTTCAGGTGTGGTTGTCAGTGGATATGAAGTCCCTGAGTCTGCTGCACTTAAAACATGTAGACCTGGTTTCTTTTGACCAGAGGGAACTGCGAGTATAAGAACATACAGTATCATGTAGTCAGACCACTACTGATTAATGTCATGGAAACGTAAGTGACCAAATGCAGAGAATCAAATATTTTTTTTACTGGTTATTAGGTTATATTAGCTTATTGAAGACTATTGGATGCTTAAGTAGTTACAGTTACACATCTGTTAAAACTTATATGATCTTTTTTATCTACTTATGTAAGAAACTTGTTATATTTCCTTTGATGTTTTCTTATTACATACATACTAGGCTAGCAACATTTTCATATTACTTTTGTAAAAGGAGCCATGTTTTCTCCTTTCCAATCAATTAGGCAAGCAACATCTCTGCCATTTTCGTCGTTTTGTACAAAAAAATAATTACTTAGATGCTAAGCAAGAAATACTTTTAGTCACTGGATATAAATTGTAACATTTTTCTCTTCGCCTAATTTTTTCGTCGTTTTGTAAAAAAAAATTACTGTTTGTTCCTTGACAATATGTTAGGCAAGAATCACCCCGCAAAATTTTCAAAAATGCGGTTGGGGGTTATGAGAGTTGGCAATACTCTCTTAGGATTTAAAGGTTGGCTACAGCGCGCATACACAAGCTCTGGAATCTAAGATATTGTTGTCGCGCTTCGCAGCGCACGGATTAACGAGTGGCAGTTTTGAAGCCAGTGCAGGAGCCCGCCTACTGTGGTGCGCACGTGTGTTGGGCAAGGGGTCATCGCCGAGCTGCCGTAATGCCGTGTCCGCCAGCAGCGACACAGGATTTGGTATTGAATTGATATTTCTTATAATTTGTAGCGCGCTTATTAATTTAAAGAAATGGGTTTGTGTATGTGCGTAGCAGCAGACGGTAATTTTGATAATGATAGGAGTTGAATTCTTAAGGGGAAACCATTGTTAGATTAAGTATTAATTTTTGTCATTAATTTCTTTTGTAATAGTCAGGGAATTGTTTCACTATGTATTCAATTGAGAAGTATGTCAGTCTGTCTCAAGAGTTTGCTTAATTTGTAATATTGCTTTAATGCCACTGGAGGCAGATTTACATACAAAGCGATTGTTCAAAGAGTTTCTAGCGTTTTGTTAATTGAATGAGAAAGAATCGCTTTCAGAATATAGTTTATTACTTGTTTGGATTATCATTAACGAGTTTAGATTTGACCAAACCCTTTCTCTTGAATTATATGTAGTTGTAGTAAGCAGCAGAAGCCGCAGCAACAGCAGGAACCGCAATACAGAACATGCATTGCACTCATCATGAATAATAGTTTTTTTATGTTTTTGTTAAATAATGGAATGCAGCAGATCAAGCAGTGGCAGCAGAAGGACCAAGTAAGTTATTTGTTGCGCACAGGACCAATAAAAAAAAGAGAGTTTAGGCGATCTCTGTAATAGTAAAGTTAACAAGAGTACAAGCACTAGACTTTCAGTAGAAAACACGAGATAAGAAGATAGAGCTCGCAACATTCAAGGCAATCAATGGAGTGGCATCATGCAAATTCACCCAAGAAAAAAAAAAATTAAAACCACACCTTCTGCAGGAAAAGTTATGGCTACGGTGTTTTTCGATTCCGAAGTATTCTTGCTTGTGGACATCATGCCAAGTGGAACCACCATAAAGTCTGATGCATATCTGTCGACACTGAAGAAACTTCAACCTCGACTGAGTCGTGTTCGACATCGGCAAAAGCAGGATGTTTTGCTGTTGCACGACAATGCACGGCCACATGTCAGGCAAAAAAACCATGGAAGCGATCACAAAACTCGGATGGACAACACTGAGACACCAGCCTTCCAGTCCTGACCTGGCTCCATGTGATTATCATCTCTTCGTGGAACAAAGTTTGAAGATGATGACTCCCTTGTGCACGCTGCCAAACAGTTGCTCCAACAGGTTGGTCCAGAATTTTACCTTGCGGGTATACAGGCGCTGGTTCCAAGATGGCGTAAGGCAGTTGAGAGGGATGGAAATTATGTAGAGAAATGAAAATATTGTTCCTAAAGGACGTATCTACACACTGTAAAGCTTTCAAACATGTAGAATAAAATATGGATTTAAAAAAGAAATAGTGTGCATTTCTTTTGGAGTGACCCTCGTATAAATCTTTGCGCTGCCAGTTTATAGCATCCAACAAGTAGGTAAACAATGCAGCTAGCGACATCCGTTGTAAATTTGAGGAACTGATGACGTATAAAATATATATAACATACAAAACAACAAGTGAATGGGGCTATGTGAAGCACACTTCTTGGGGCTTTTTTGATCGGAACAAGCATTGTTTCCTCCTTATTATTTATGTAGACTAATTATACACAATGATCATTCATCTACCGTCACAAAATTTGTTTTTGGTAAGATTTTCGATGTCACCTGGAGACGTGCAGCTAATGTAGGAAATGCTGTGAAGAGATTTGAGTGCATGGGAATTTTCCACTTGAATCACAACAAAATGCCATCACACTTATTCCTTCCTTCATTGACATTCCTGAATGATGTGTCCCGCTCTGTTACCACAAAATCAGAAGTAAATGCAGGCCCTGCTACTCCTTCTAATCCTAACAGTAAGGAAAGATAAGAATTGAGCTTGTCATCTGACTTCACCAGTTCATCTCAGTCTTACAAAAAATCTTCATCGTCACTTAGGATGAAAACATACCTTGTGGTTTCCACAGCATCGAATGTTATTACACTAGACTTCTGAAGAAAGAGGAATGGACAAGATGTGATAAGTGCAAGGTGTGGTTTCAAGAAATTTGTATAGGAGTTGCTGGTTGAAAACAATTTTGCTTCGGGAAATGCACGTAACAACTGCTGGAACAGTTAGAAAGTGTAATCTTTTGTATTGTGTATAACTCTAGGACAGCTTGCAGTGATTCATGTAGTCCCATTTGCGATTCAGATTCAATAACCCTACAAACTTTTAAATTTTGTATTGCTTCAACATTTTAAATTTTGCTGTTTACAATGAAGGAGAATGGATCTTGACGGAATGTACCTTTATTAGATAAAATTTATACGAGAGTTGGAACGTTAATAGTGGCAACTATTTATTTACAGCTCGTACACAATAGATACGTGTTTCAAAGTTTTAATGACCTTCAGAGTGGTCACCAGCTTTGTGTATAGCTCTTTGCTGTGGAAGTCGTAGGATAATCTTAGCAGTACCAGTTGTGCTGATAGTTTGAGCGGTTCGGACTATCGCCTGACGAATTTGTAGCGAATGCAGTGAAGTGTTTCCTTCAGTTTAGAAATCGAGTTGAACTCACTAGGGCTTAAGTCAGGCGGGGTGCAGTGGGTGGTATAGCACTTAGCAGCCCCATCAGTTAAACAAATCAGTAACAGCTTGCACTGTACATGCTTGAGCACTGTCCTGCAAAATGACGGTCAGGTTCTGCAGAAAGTGTCTTCACTTCTGTCTCTGTGCTGTTCATTTTTGGAACACAACCTACGACCAGCTTAGGAACAGAGGTGATGACACTTTCTGCAGAACCTGACCGTCATTTTGCAGGACAGTGCTCAAGCATGTACAGTGCAAGCTGTTACTGATTGGTTTGACTGATGGGGCTGCTAAGTGCTATACCACCTACTGCACTCCCCTGATTTAAGCCCTCGTGAGTTCAATTAGATTTCTAAATTGAAGGAAACACTTCACAGCTTTCGCTTCAGAACTGCTACAAATTCGCTGGCCAGTAGACAGCGCCGCTTGAACTGTCAGCACAACTGGCACTGTTAAGAGTGTCCTACGACTTCCTCATACCTGGTAACGGGTTGTACACAATGCTGGTGACTATTTCGATGGTCAGTAAAACTTTGAAATACGTATCTATTTTGAAAGAGCTGTAAATAAATAGTTGCCACTATTAAAGTTCCAACCCTCGTAGCTATGATTTATTTATCATAACAATTTAACGATCGTAATAAACAATTTTCTACCCGCACGAGGATTCTGGTACAGACGTCGAGATACTAGGACAGCGTTATTAGAGAGGCCATCGAAATTCGCACCAATGACGGCCTCATAAACCGTGACTGTGGCTATAATCTTAGCAAGGCTTGGGAACCAGCGATTGGGTTAATCAAGAGTAAATAGAGCAAACGTATAGTTGTGACGACCACGGCGGACAGAGCCATCACACCGACGTCATCTCAGTTGCCGTCGCAACCTGTTCCACCGCGCGACCGTGGCGCGGGGCGCGGACGGCGGAGGGAGCGCGCCGCGGGCGGAGGGTATTTAAATCGGCCGCCGCCGCGACCGAACCCAGTTCCTTCTGAGCAGCCATAGCGTACGGATCACCGTGCCGGCACGTTCAGAGGAGCTCAGTCCGTCAGTTCACCTGATGATGGCGACATGTATGATCGCCGAAATATTGTGCCCGTTGGACACTATAGACCGGCAGCACACCCGTAGAAATTTGGTTATTTACTACCCCTTTGGGTTCTAAAATGTTGAAATGATTCATTTGGCCCCACCTTACTTTATGTCACTTAGATGAAACTGTACCTACATGACAGTGAATCCTTTATATAGTGTTCATAGGAATCAACTAGCGAGATTTGAAAACTCTGCGTAGAGCTTGAAACTGGCTATGTTCATCTGAATTAACCCGAAAAGGTGACTAAAATAACTAGGTTTTACTTTTTGACAGTATCTCGTTGAGTCTATGAGACAACATATCTGCCATTACAAAAAGAGTAGATCTTTGCATGAGAGGCGCAAACTAACTAGTTACTATAGGATATACACTGATCAGCCGGAACATAATGGCTACCGACCTACTATCGATATAAACTCGTCCAGGCGATAGCAGCGTCACCTGGCGAGGCATGACTGCTAGTCGGATACATGCACTGCATGTAGTATCAGTGAGCGTGCTATCCGTGTGTAGAATGAGGAACGGGCGCGATCTGTCTGCGTTTGACCGAGTACAGATTGTGATGGCTCAGAGGCTCAGCACGAGCATTTCGGAAACTCCACGACTCGGCGGGTGTTCGAGGAGTGCTGTGGTCAGTGTCTTCAACACGTGGCGAAGCCAAGGTGACACCACGTCTGTACGTCGTGGTGTTGGGAAGGGCTGGTTGACCAACCCTAATTACAGGTATCGGACATTGTAGGCTGGGCATGCAGGTAAAACAGAACAGCCGGCGAACTATGGCGAAACTAACATCAGACTTTAATGCTGGGCAGAGTACAAGTGTGTCCGAACACACCGTGCACCGAACACTCCTACGATGGGTCTCCGCAGCCTGCGACCCATGCAAGTTCCAATGTTAACACTAAGAGATCGACAACTACGACTGAAATGGGCACGTGACCACCGGCACTGCACATTGACGCAGTGGCAGAGTGTTACATGGTCTGATGAATCCCGATACTTTCTTTGTCATGCCGAATGGAGGGCGCGAATCCGTCGTGTTCCAGGGGAACAGGTCCATGACACCTTTACTGCGGGACGGACACAAGCTGGCGGCGGCTTCATTATGCTCTGGGGAACATTCACGAGGCCATCTGTGGGTCCAGTGGAACTAGTGCAAGGCACTAAGACAGCCAAGGAGTACCGTACACTGTTTGCAGATCACGTACACCCTTTCATGACGATCACGTTTCCCGATGACAGTGGAATTTTTCAGCAAGATAATGCGCCATGTCACAAGGACAGAGATGTGATGGAGTGGTTCTAGAAACACAGTGGCGAGTTCCAGTTGATGTGCTGCCCCCCCCCCCCCCCCCGCCCCCAGTTCGCCAGATCTGAACCCGATCGAACACATACGGGATGTGAATGGATGTGCCATCAGTGCTCATCGCCCCCTCCCGGAATTTACGGAATTAGGTGACGTGTGTGTATGCAGTTGTGCTGTGAACCCCCTCCAGCGACCTATCAAGGCTTCATTGCTTCCATGCCACGAAGCGTCGCCGCTGTTGTCCGTGTCAAAGGTGGACGTACCAGCTAATAGGTAGATGGTCACAAAGTTCTGTCTGATCAGTGTAAATTCAAAACTCACGTAATCCTGTAGATTCCATTCGCGATGCCGTGTTGACAGTGTCGCCGAACAGACAGTATCGGGGCATCTTGAGACCGACGACTCCAGCACATACTGGCCCTGAAAACAACGACAGCGGTAATTGATAGATGAACTTTGTAGCTGCAGAGAGACTTCGTTCGCTGCGCATAGAGTGCTGATCTAATGATAAAGTTTATTTTTGTGTTACATTATTTCATCCCCCTTTCCCCAAGGAGTGGCATGGTAGTGGTAACAATTACATTCCACTTTAATGTAGAATACAGTCACAGGTGCTAACGTCAGTTGTCTTTTTTTACATCAAACTGGTTAACACAAGTTTCTCACCAGTCACTAAATCCACAATTACATCCGCTTGTCAGCCAGAGAGATTTAAAATATAAAAAGATATTAAAACCTGGAAATTACGTTTAATTACATGTGGTTTATAAATTAAGATAACGAGGACTTTCTTTGAATTTTCAAACGATATTTGACTAATGTGCGGTTTTGTGGCTATCAGTGGGTAAGGAAGAATGAAAAATGTATTATACTGGTTCTGAGGCTGGGGTCAGCTGTACATGTGTTTATTTTTGGGCGAGGATTTTGGAAACGAAAAAGGTGAAAATAATGTGGAATGAGTCCCTCAAACAAGTTATTGAAAAGGGAAAAAGATGAGTGTGGAGAAGATGGAAAGGTGTATCCTGTTAAATCTGGTAGGTCAGTCAAAAAGGAGTGATTAACGTTTCGTTGTGACACAATAAGGAGCGTGTTTGGGTGCGAGGTTGAGGAATGTACCGGTATAAAAGCAGCAAGTACAAGTGCTGGGTATCATAGATGAAACAACTGGGTAGTTGGGGTCAAGTTTGCGTAACATGTACGAAATCCGAAAAGTGTACAATGTGGTATCAACAGAAGCGCAAGAAATAGACGTGTTAGTTCGAGACAAAGTAGAAACAGCACCACATCAAGAACCGGAAGTAACTCGGTACACAGTGATTCTCGTTCGAAATGCATAATAAATAAAAAACAAAAAAATAACGTTTTACTGTTTGCATATGAAAAGCTGTAGACTGCTTAGTAGACGCAGAGCTACTAGCATGAACATCCCATAGCTCCATGTGAGGTATGTAAACAAATAGATACATCCACCTTATTTCCAAACATATTACAAAACTAGAACCTTTAGGCAGATCGTAAATAAACAACACAGAATGCCTCAACACAGTGATACCTGTCTCGACTTCGTACTCTATGCAAACGGATGTAAAATATTTGACAATAATCACTCATTTTACAAATGTAAACATTTTTACAAATTGTTTTTTTAATGGTTAACATGTAACAACAATTTTGCAGAAGAAAAATAGACAAATAAACCCACTGGAGACAGCACAAAAACTGCTGAAACACTTATGGGCGAAAACAACACTACAAAGGCATCTTGCATAAGTCAGAATTCCTCTCCAATATGTTAGAAATAGGAGGGGAAAAGTGATGCTGAGCGCATGACGTTCAAGGATTTTGAGGGAGTGCTATAATGTTGGAGGAGCAGATATGAAGATTACTTTGATGTATTGAGAGGATAGATCGTGTTAAGGCTTTGTAGGCGTGGAAGATGGTGCAGGATTGTAATTCCCATGTTCGTCCGGCTAGTACTTTTATTCTATTGTGGACGTCATACGTTTAATGGCTGGGGTTTTCAAGTTGGTTTACATTCGAAGGTTAGTCTGAGTTTTTTTAGTGTGTTGGCTATTAGTATAGCGCATGTTTAAATGGTGAGGTAGAAGTCTTTGTGGCAGAAGCTGGTGGTGGTTCGTCGTAACAATGAATCACTACCTGCCATTTGCTTTACCTGAAACTGAAACTGCGTATTCATTTCACTTCACTTTCTGCCATATTGTTATTCGCAAACATTTGTGTCATGTCAGTTCGTCTAGTTATGACCCATTAAAGCTGTAATCAAATGAGACGATGGTTTTACGTTTCGTGAAGTCCACGGCTCTGCACTTCTCAACATTAAGAGCAAGTATCCAGTTCTGCACTAGACTGATATGTGGGAAGTTCAGAGAATATGTTAACCAGTCGTCCTACGGTAAGCCTGTTGGGTAACAAGAGTCACACATTTTTCAGAACAGATAATTCCTGGTTTCCTGCAGACAGTTTGGAAAAATGGAAATTTATGGTAAGGTCTTATGGGACCAAACTGATGAGGTCATCGGTCCTGAGCTTACCTACTACTTAAACTAATTTACGCTAAGGACAACACACACATCCATGCCCGAGGGAGGACTCAAACCTCCGACGGGGGGAGCCGCGTGGACCGTGACAAGGCGACGCAGACCGCAAGGCTACCCCGCGAAGCTGCAGACAGTTCTGCTGCGGCACAGACTATCGATGCATCACAGTAAGGGAGTAAAATGGTTTGGCAACTGGAAACGTACTGCAAAGTTGTACACAGTACAAAGTGACTGTTGTGGTCAAAACGTCTACATTGCACGCATATTCACATTGAACTTCAGGCGGTATATAGACCAAATGCAATGTCCAGTTCAGCTATAGTGAAATGGTGCCAACAATATGACCAAGGCCACACAGACGTGGCTGATGCTGAACCATCATATTTTACAGATCTTCCCACTCGATACCCATCTTTTAGGCAAGCAGAAAGCATGTCCGGGGTGGAGAAAGCGATTTTTCAACGATGTGAGTTTTCGGATGGCTTTTTATCGTCGAGGTATCGAACGATTGGTAGAACTGAGAATGGCTAAGCCGTTCCCGACATGACCACATTATTTTTAATAAGCAGACCAAATTAACTATAGACTGAAATCACGCTGAGATGGTAAACTCTATTTTATTATAGTTAGGAGCTTAATAACACTGACTGTAAGGATGAAGCCATCTTTTCATCTTCTTCTCTACACTCTGCATTAAAGCGCCAGAGAAGCCAGTTGTCTTGTGACAGCCAGAGCGAGAGCACCAGCAGCAGCGAGTACTGTTTGTATAAAGCGTTTATTTTGCATTTTGTTTACGACCTTCCACTAAGGAAGGGATTCTATTAGTGTTTATCTGCTCTGCATAGTAACTAACAGTTCTTGATAAAACTTTACGTAGTTTTCGTGTTAGATTTCTTAGTGTTTTCTTGATCGTTTAGAACAGAAAGCGCCCAAAAACCGTCTTTTGTTTTTTTCGCGGCCGTTAGCCACTAGTCACTTGAATCAGCAGTTGTCTTGTGACAGCCAGAGCGAGAGCACCAGCAGCAACGAGTACTGTTTGTATAAAGCGTTTATTTTGCATTTTGTTTACGACCTTCCACTAAGGAAGGGATTCTATTTGTGTTTATCTGCTCTGCATAGAAACTAACAGTTCTTGATCGTTAGGAGAGAAATTTGTTTTGTACTTATTTGCTGCGCTTAGCTTTTAAATAGTTTTTCTGGGAAAACCTAGCGTAGTTTTCGCGTCTCGTATTTCAGTGAGTGTTTCTTGATTATCAGAGTAGCTCATCAGAAGATTATCTTGGGAATTTGTCACCGTATAGAGTAGGGTAAACATAGTCATGTGTAGGGACTGTGGTTGTTGTGAGCGGACGCAAGGAGAATTGGCCACTCTTCGGGGGCAGGTGGAGGCTTTGTCTGTTAGGCTCATCGAGCTCGAGGCGCAGGCGTCAGCTCGTAGTGGCGTTGGGGCAACTGTGGTGAGACCTATGCCTACTTCAGTGGCCTTGGAATCACATGGAACCCCTGATGTCGCTGCGTCTTCCGGCAGTGAGCATCTTACCGGTCAGCCATCACTCCAGGATGAATGGCGGACAGTGGTGGGCTCGCGCGTGCCTGGCCGAAAGGCGAAGGTGGGATCTGGCCGCGTGGCAGCTGCCTTACCCCTTTCCAACAGGTACGGGGTGCTTCCTAGTGGTGATGACATCGTTTCCGAGCCACCACAGGACGCCTCGCCTGTTGGGCCAGTGGCCGATTCTCCGGCAAGGTCCCGACAGTCACAGAGGGCGGGCCTATTAGTTATAGGGAGCTCCAACGTTAGGCGGGTTATGGAGCCCCTCAGGAAAATAGCGGGTAGGTCGGGGAAGAATGCCAGTGTGCACTCGGTGTGCTTGCCGGGGGGGTCTCGTCCGTAATGTGGAGGAGGCCCTTCCGGCAGCTATTGAACGCACTGGGTGTGACCGGCTGCAGATAGTAGCACATGTCGGAACGAATGACGCCTGCCGCTTGGGTTCTGAGGCCATCCTTGGTTCCTTCCGGCGGCTGGCTGATTTGGTGAAGACAACCAGCATCGCACGCGGAGTGCAAGCTGAGCTTAATATCTGCAGCATAGTGCCCAGAGTCGATCGCGGTCCTCTGGTTTGGAGCCGTGTGGAGGGTCTAAACCAGAGGCTCAGACGACTCTGCGACTATAATGGTTGCAAATTCATCGACCTCCGTTATTGGGTGGAGAACTGTAGGGCCCCCCTAGACAGGTCAGGCGTGCACTACACACCGGAAGCAGCTACTAGGGTAGCAGAGTACGTGTGGCGTGCACACGGGGGTTTTTTAGGTTAGAGGGACCCCCCCTTGGGCGAAACGATAAAATACCTGACGGCTTACCAGAGAGAACATCAGCATCGTTGATAAAGAACGTCCGTCCTCAGAGACCAAAAACAGGAAAAGTTAACGTAATATTGGTAAACTGCAGGAGTATCCAGGGCAAGGTTCCTGAATTAGTATCGCTTATTGAAGGAAATAGTGCGCATATAGTATTAGGAACGGAAAGTTGGTTAAAACCGGAAGTGAACAGTAACGAAATCCTAGACACAGAATGGAATATATACCGCAAGGATAGGATAAACGCCAATGGTGGAGGAGTATTTATAGCAGTAAAGAATTCAATAATATCCAGTGAAGTTATTAGCGAATGCGAATGTGAAATAATCTGGGTTAAGTTAAGTATCAAAGGTGGGTCAGATATGATAGTCGGATGCTTCTATAGACCACCTGCATCAGCAACCGTAGTAGTTGAGCGCCTCAGAGAGAACCTGCATAACGTCGTGAAGAAGTTTCGTGATCATACTATTGTAATAGGGGGAGACTTCAATCTACCAGGTATAGAATGGGATAGTCACACAATCAGAACTGGAGCCAGGGACAGAGACTCTTGTGACATTATCCTGACTGCCTTGTCCGAGAATTACTTCGAGCAGATAGTTAGAGAACCAACTCGTGAAGCTAACGTTTTAGACCTCATAGCAACAAATAGACCGGAACTTTTCGACTCCGTGAATGTAGAAGAGGGTATCAGTGATCATAAGTCAGTGGTTGCATCAATGACTACAAGTGTAATAAGAAATGCCAAGAAAGGAAGGAAAATATATTTGCTTAACAAGAGTGATAGGGCACAAATCGCAGAATATCTGAGTGACCACCATCAAACGTTCATTTCTGAGGAAGAGGATGTGGAACAAAAATGGAAAAAATTCAGAAACATCGTCCAGTACGCCTTAGATAAGTTCGTACCGACTAAGGTCCAAAGCGAGGGGAAAGATCCACCGTGGTATAACAATCATGTACGAAAGGTACTACGGAAACAAAGAAAGCTTCATCATAGGTTTAAGAGTAGTCGAATCATAGCTGATAAGGAAAAGCTGAACGAAGCGAAAAAGAGCGTAAAGAGAGCAATGAGAGAAGCATTCAACGAATTCGAACATAAAACATTGGCAAACAATCTAAACAAGAACCCTAAAAAGTTTTGGTCATATGTAAAATCGGTAAGCGGATCTAAATCCCCTATTCAGTCACTCGTTGACCACGATGGCACCGAAACAGAGGACGACCGAAGAAAGGCAGAAATACTGAATTCAGTGTTCCGAAACTGTTTCACTGCGGAAAATCGTAACACGGTCCCTGACTTCAGCCGTCGCACGGACGCCAAAATGGAAAATATTGAAATAAACGATATCGGAATTGAAAAACAACTGCTATCACTTAGTAGCGGAAAAGCATCCGGACCAGACGAGATACCCGTAAGATTCTACAGTGATTATGCTAAAGAACTTGCCCCCTTTCTATCAGCAATTTATCGTAGATCTCTGGAAGAACGTAAAGTACCTAGCGACTGGAAGAAAGCGCAGGTCGTTCCCATTTTCAAGAAGGGTCATAAATCAGATGCGAATAATTATAGGCCTATTTCGCTTACGTCAATCTGTTGTAGAATAATGGAACATGTTTTATGTTCTCGTATTATGACGTTCTTAGATAATACAAATCTCCTTCATCATAACCAACATGGATTCCGCAAACAGAGATCATGTGAAACTCAGCTCGCCCTATTTGTCCAAGAAATTCACAGTGCCGTAGACACTGGCGAGCAGATTGATGCCGTATTCCTGAACTTCAGGAAGGCATTTGATACGGTTCCGCACTTACGTTTAGTGAAAAAAATACGAGCTTACGGAATATCGGACCAGGTTTGTGATTGGATTCAGGATTTCCTAGAAGAAAGAACACAACATGTCATTCTTAACGGTTCAAAATCTGCAGATGTAGAGGTAATTTCGGGAGTACCGCAAGGAAGCGTGATAGGACCTTTATTGTTTACAATATACATAAATGACTTAGTTGACAACATCGGTAGCTCCGTGAGGCTATTTGCAGATGACACGGTTGTCTACAAGAAAGTAGCAACATCAGAAGACTCGTACGTACTCCAGGAAGACCTGCAGAGGATTAATGAATGGTGCGACAGCTGGCAGCTTTCCCTAAACGTAGATAAATGTAATATAATGCGCATACATAGGGGCAGAAATCCATTCCAGTACGATTATGCCATAGGTGGTAAATCATTGGAAGCGGTAACGACCGTAAAATACTTAGGAGTTACTATCCGGAGCGATCTGAAGTGGAATGATCACATAAAACAAATAGTGGGAAAAGCAGGCGCCAGGTTGAGATTCATAGGAAGAATTCTAAGAAAATGTGACTCATCGACGAAAGAAGTAGCTTACAAAACGCTTGTTCGTCCGATTCTTGAGTATTGCTCATCAGTATGGGACCCTTACCAGGTTGGATTAATAGAAGAGATAGACATGATCCAGCGAAAAGCAGCGCGATGCGTCATGGGGACATTTAGTCAGCGCGAGAGCGTTACGGAGATGCTGAACAAGCTCCAGTGGCGGACACTTCAAGAAAGGCGTTACGCAATACGGAGAGGTTTATTATCGAAATTACGAGAGAGCACATTCCGGGAAGAGATGGGCAACATATTACTACCGCCCACATATATCTCGCGTAATGATCACAACGAAAAGATCCGAGAAATTAGAGCAAATACGGAGACTTACAAGCAGTCGTTCTTCCCACGCACAATTCGTGAATGGAACAGGGAAGGGGGGATCAGATAGTGGTACAATAAGTACCCTCCGCCACACACCGTAAGGTGGCTCGCGGAGTATAGATGTAGATGTAGATGTAGAAGCTGGTATAGGCATGCGTATTCAAATACGGAGATATGTAAACAGGCAAAATACAGCGCTGCAGTCGGCAACGCCTATGTAAGACAACAAGTGTCTGGCTGAATTGTCAGATCGGTTACTGCTGCTACAACGGCAGGTTATCAAGATTTAAGTGAGTTTGAACGTGGTGTTATAGTTGGCACACGAGCGATGGGACACAGCATCTCCGAGGTAGCGATGAAGTGCGGATTTTCCCGTACGACCATTTCATGAGTGTACCGTGAATATCAGGAATCCAGTAAAACATGAAATCTCCGACCTCGCTGCCGCCGGAAAAAGATCCTGCAAGAACGGGACAAACGACGACTGAAGAGAATCGTGCAACGTGGCAGAAGTACAACCCTTCCGCAAATCGCTGAAGATTTCAATGCTGGGTCATCAACAAGTGCCAGCGTGTGAACCATTCAATGAAACATCATCGATATTGGCTTTCGGAGCCGAAGGCCCACTCGTGTACCCTTGATGACTGTACGACACAAAGCTTTACTCCTCGCCTGGGCCGTCATCATCGACATTGGACTGTTGATGACTGGAAACATGTTGCCTGGTCGGACGAGTCTCGTTTCAAATTGTATCGAGCGGATGGACGTGCGCGGGTATGGAGAAAACCTCATGAATTCATGGACCCTGCATATCAGCAGGCTGGTGGAGTCTCTGTAATGGTGTGGGGCGTCTGTGATATGAAACCCCTGATACGTCTAGATACAACTCTGACAGGTCACACGACGTGAGGATCCTGTCTAATCAGCTGCATCCATTCATGTCCATTGTCCATTGCGATGGACTTGGAAAATTCCAGCAGGACAATGCGACACCCCACGCGTCCAGAATTGCTACAGAGTAGATCCAGGAACACTCTCCCGAGTTTACACATTTCCGCTGGCCACCAAATTCCCCAGACATCAACATTATCGAGCATATCTGGGATGCCTTACAACGTGCTGTTCAGTAGACATCTCCACCCCCTCATGGATTTGTGGACTGTCCTAGAGGGGACATGGTGTCAGTTCCCTCCAGCATTACTTCACACATTGGTCGAACGCATGCCACAACGTGCTGCGGCACTTCTGAGGGCTCGCGGGGACTCTGCACGATTTTAGGCTGGTGTAATAGTTTCTTTGGCTCTTCAGCGTAACTGGTATTATGTGCGTGAAATGGTAGAATTTCTACCTTTGTTAGCATAGGTTTTGGTATGCCAGCGTTTAGACAAACCAGGGGACATGAACCAAGATGGCTCGTTGTGGTAGTCTCTACTGATCAAGGGTGACTTGTGAAAAACGCGAGCCGGCTTCTGTGGCCGAGTAGTTCTAGGTGCTTAGTCCGGACCTCCCTGCTGCTACGGTCGCAGGTTCGAATCCTGCCTCGGGCATGGATGTGTGTGATATCCTTAGGTTAGTTAGGTTTAAGTTGTTCTAAGTCTAGGGGACTGATGACCTTAGAGGTTATGTCCTACAGTGCTTAGAGCCATTTGAACCATTTGAAAAACTCGCCGACAGGTGGAAGGAAGTGCTGACCGAGCCAAATGGGGCAGGTATGCTGCTGGCCCGCATTCTTTTGACTCAGGTGTCTGTCTGGTGCCTATAGCAACCTTTGACTCATGCTTTAGAAAACTATGAACAATGCAAGAGTCTAGCAGAAAGCTGGGACCTGTAACCTATTAAGACTCACCCCAATAAATAATTGGCCATTTCAGAGCTAGGTCCGTCATCTAAGCGATTTCTGCTGAGGGCATTGTCGTTGCGCAGTGAATTCTCAGAAGGCAGGTGGAAGTGGAACCCGTTTGAACTGATCGCTATTTGCCTGCCTCTACTGAAGGCAGCCAGACTATTCAGACCCTCGGTTTTACACCTCTTGGTGAAAGTGCGTTGTCGGCCGGTGTGGCCGAGCGGTTCTAGGCGCTTCAGTCTGGAACAGCGCTGCTGCTACGGTCGCAGGTTCGAATCCTGCCTCGAGCATGTATGTGTGTGGTGTTCTTGGATAAGTTAGGTTTAAGTAGTTCTAAGTCTAGGGTACTCATGACCTCAGATGTTAAGTCCCATAGTGCTCAGAGCCATTTGAACCACTTTGAAAGTGCGTTGAGACAAATAGAAGCAAAGACCTGGTGCGATGAGAGATTTTTTTCTACCCACAGACAAGAAAGAAGCGTGTTTGGAGACCATGAGCCATTTCCTGAAGTTTTCGGTGACGAAGGTCCGTACATCGGTGGAATAAACAAGTGTCACGATGATGAAGCCTTACGAGTTCGAAATTCTTGGAACAGTGCCAGCGAAATGTTGGAGGATTGGCGAATAATTTCTACACAGTTTTTGATGGGAAGAGAACAGTAGCTTAACAGTTACGCCATTGGCTAGAACTGGAAAATTTTTTTCTCATTGCTAGGAGATTATTAAATGCGTTCAGAGTGCAGAGCAGGCACAAGAGACAGGGTGCAGAAGAAACTGTTCTTCACAGAAGAGACCAGATAACGACAGCCACTCTTTTCTTGGCGACTTCTCGCTGTCCGCGAGTCAGCCTGAACAGGCAGACCAGTTTCAATGGCATCCATCTGCATCGTCCACTCTCTGCTCACTCACACACAACAATTATGGTTAGAATATCTGGGGGCATCAGCTGGTTAGGACGGAAAGAAGTGAGGGATTTTCCAATATTTAATTAAATTCACGTAGGTTCAGCCATGAACAGCCAAACAGGAATAGTAGCATTGTTAATTTCATTTCTCTTTCCGATACAATCGTATAATTCCTGTTATGCACCCGCAGCTACGTTGTGCTGAATTTATAACGTTAGGAAGGTGATTTCTACTGACCCCACTTCCTTGTCAGATAAGTTTGCCAAACGTGTCAGCACTCCGTCTTCAGGCCACAAGTGACCCATCGGGACCATCCGACCGCCGTGTCATCCTCAGCTGAGGATGCAGTTAGGAAGGGCATGTGGTCAGCACACCGCTCTGCCGGTCGTTATGATGGGTTTCTTTGACCGGAGCCGCTACTATTCGGTCGAGTAGCTCCTCAATTGGCATCACGAGGGTGATGGTCACCCATCCAAGTGCCGGCCACGCCCGACAGCGCTTAACTTCGGTGATCTGACGGGAACTGGTGTATCCACTGCGGCAACGCCGTTGCCTAAACGTGTAAGCGTTTATTATAATATATTACAATGTTTCAGTTAGATGTTCTTTATTGTGTGCTCAACTAAAATTCTGTGTAGTATCCTTATTAATTTGTGCACAACGCATATTTTGTTATAAAAACTGGGTTCATTTAGGTTAGATTTTTTTTTATGTCGTAGTGAGTGAATTTCTTTTTCATGCAGTTTATTAATATTGAATTGTGGGAGTGTCGATGCTCAAGGCTCAAAAGTAGGGCCTCACTTTTTTAAATAGCGTTAATTAAATTCCGTTACGTAAGATTTTTCTCGAGTACGTAAGTTCTTCGTCGAACGAGCTGCGTCTGAGCATCCCAACTGATGCAGGTGACTGTACCAATTCCAGAATAAAGTTTCAGTTCGACTTGCACTTCGCACAACATTCTGACCGTTGTTTACAGAGGCGTGGCGTTTGTATTGAAAAATAATGTCATGTATCTGTGACACTTTGAAGTGTAATCCAGCGTCCAACAAAAGTTACTTGGCTCGCACCAGTAAGGTGTAATTCATTTTTTGAAGTCCTTTTGTATTTTGCAGGATCTAACATGACATTACTGCAGCTTTACCTCACAGAATGTATTCACAGGTTACTTTATCGCACCTGAAAAGTCGGATTCTAAGTAAATTTACCCGTTGCGTTTTTAAAATGTAATATGAACAGCAAATGTCCTAGGCCAAGCGTTCCGAGACGGTGGTATGTACCACTGGTGGTACGTATTCAAGTAAACAAACTGCTTACTGATACAAGTAAAACTATTCTCTTACGTTACCTTATTTATTTTCAAGTAAAATGATAGTGAGCGAACGGACTTATTAAAGCAGCATCTGTATAACGTCAAAGAAAATGGACTCACCGCGGAATGTTTGTTTCGGACTATATGCGGGATACGGGAAAGGTGTTACTCCAAAGTTTTCCTGCCGCTTTGCAACTGCTGTCAACTTATCCTATGTACTATTACTGGTGATGTGAGTAATCAATAAGTAGTGAAAGGTTTATTGTTGTTTGTTAGGCGTTACGTTAAATGGCAACGTGACATGAAGGAAGCTTACGTCTGGAACCGGTGAATGGTATTACAAGTAGCTACAAGTAGCTGATTCTTGAGTACTGTAATTGTCATGTGAAGTTTAACCTGATTCTGTGTCCTACTTTATACGTGATTGTGTTTTGTGTTAACCGTGAAGCGATTTTTAAGCTTCTGAGAAACGTTACTACTTCTGTGCGTCTCATTTCTACCATATTAGTAGCTGATCGACACGATACATAAAACCGTATATAAGTTGCCAGCATTGTCCAAGATGGCGAAAATTACGCCACCCGTATCGTTCCTCACCCCTAGGGTACTCTTCGCTCAACGTTCCCCTCCCCCACCTCAGAGTTCGTTAAAAAGTGAACAAGCAACAGTGGTCCGTCAGAATCTCTAAAAATGTCAAGTGGTGGTGACAAAAAGTCTGGGAGCCCCTGTTGTAGGAAAATGTGGTGGATGCAAAATTGGGGCCAGCTACTGCAGTGTCGTCTGCTGGACAGATCTTGCACTAAATTGCCAAGGATTACAACAGCGAAGAACCGCAACTGGAACGATCAGATAAACAAACTTCTGGGGAAGGCGAACCAAAGATTGCGCTTCACTGGCAGAACAATTAGACGGTGCAACAGGTCGGCTAAAGAGACTGCCGACACCATGCTTGTCAAAAATGGTTCAAATGGCTCTGAGCACTATGGGACTTAACTTCTGAGGTCATCAGTCCCCTAGCACTTAGAACTACATAAACCTAACTAACCCAAGGACATAACACACATCCATGCCCGAGGCAGGATTCGAACCTGCGACCGCAGCGGTCGCGTGGTTCCAGACTGCAGCGCCTAGAACCGCTCGGCCACCCATGCTTGTCCATCCTCTGCTAGAGCACTGCTGCACAATATGCTATCCTTATCAGACTCCCGGGTTCGATTCCCGGCGGGGTCGGTGATTTTCTCTACCTCGTGATGACTGGGTGTTGTGTGATGTCCTTAGGTTAGTTAGGTTTAAGTAGTTCTAAGTACTAGGGGACTGATGACCATAGATGTTAAGTCCCATAGTGCTCAGAACCATTTGAACCTTATCAGACAGGGTTGATGGAGGACATTTAGTTCACAGAAAGGCAGTTGGTTTTGTGTTATCCGGGTAGGATGTGAAAGTTGCAGTCGCAATCACTTTAGTTACAGCGAGATATTTTCACCAAATTTCAGTTACCGAGTTTCGCCCCGAATGCGAAAATATTGTGTTGACTTCCACCTGCTTACGGTGGAATGAGATCGAAATAAAATGAGAGGAATCAGAGCTCTCATAGAAGGATTTAGGTATTCATTTTTCCCACGTGATATTCAAGATTTTAATTTTCCAGAAACACATTGACGGAAAAAGTCGCAACACCAAACAGGAGTCGTACGGCGTGAACGGAAGTTGGTAGTCGTGTTTATACATATGGAAGATGACGACGATTCGGTCACCAGTCGCATAATTGTGGCGCTAGTAGCGCCAGCTATGAGGATGCAAATGAGTTTTGCTTTCGATATGCGCTGTAACGGTCGTTAGCCTTATGTACCTTTGAGATTGGACTTGGAGAGTTCATGTTATTCAAGAATGCCTTGACTTGGCAGGAATGTAGCCACTGAACACGACTGCTGGCAGAGGTGGTTACGGCGATCTAAGGTCGCAAGATGAACGGGCTCCAGACGACGTAGTGCCACTATCGTGTTCGTCGTATGGGTCTGTCGCATCGTACTGCATCTGCAGCAATTTTTTGAGAAGTTGGCACCACAGTGACACAACGAACTGTTGCATATCGGTTACTTTGAAGACAGCACCATGCCAGACATCCTGTAGTGTGCATTCTATTGAGCCCAAACCACCGCCATGTGCGACTTCATTGGTGCCAAGTGAGAGCTCGTTGGAGGGCAGGGTGGAGGTCTGTTGTGTTTTCTGATGAAAGCGAATTCTGCCTCGGTGCCATTGACCGCCGTGTGTTGGTTGGAAGAAGGGCTGTTGAGGATCTGCAAGCAACTTGTCTGGGTGGTTGCACACTAGACCTGCACCTGGAGTTATGGTCTGGGATGCGATTTCGTATGACGGCTGAAGCACCTTTGTCGTTATCTCAGGCACCCTAATTGAAAACTTGTAATTCCGTCTGCTGGTTCGACCCGCTGTGTTGCCATTCATGGACAGTATTCCATGGGGTGTTTTCGATCAGGATAACGCTCGCGCACACACTGTTGTTGTAACCGATCATGCTCTTCAGAGTGTCAACATGTTGCCTTGGTCTGTTCGATCACCAGAGCTGTCTCCAATAGAGCACATATGCCACATCGTCGGATAACACCTCCAGCGTCATCCACAAACAGCATTAACCGCTCTTGTGTTGACCGACCAAGTGCAACATGCATGGAACTCCACCCACAAACTGACATCCGGAGCCTGTGCAACACAATGCGTGCACGTTTGCTTGCTTGCATTCAGTATTCTGGCGATTATGCCGATAACACTGTTCTGCGACATAAAAATTGTTTCAAATTTATTAATTGATTTTTATAGTGTTTTCAATGCTGATTTCGGGAAAAATAATGAAAAAATTCCATCACGTACAGTTATTTCACAAACTGCTTGTCTGGTTTTAGCTTTTCTCGATATTTCAGCACTCTAGTGAGTTTGAATCTTGGTTTTAGGATCTCTGTAAACTGTTATTTAACCTTTTTTATACTAGGTATATGTGAAATAAAGAGTAATCATAAGAAACCAGCAGTATTTTCATGTCAGTGCCTGTCCGTCGTGCTGCCCCTTCCCCCGCCATCACCAAGCAGTGAGCTTCTGCTGTTGTCCTTCTGTTCACAGTACTTCTTCACTCTGTGCTGTTCACATGTTGTTGTTACTAGTGCTTTAAACTAGTGACTGTTTTCTTGTGTTGTGAAGTTGTTTTATGGAAAATGGACAATGGCTACCAGAGGATGTATAAGCCCGCTACATTGCTTCTGCTACATTTGTAGTAACTATACCATTAAAAACTAACAAAGAAATATTTTCGATTTTGTTGAAACAGTATATTTCAACTATTTTGGTATAAAGTTGAAGAACTGAGGCAATGGTTTCAACGTAAAAAGCAGTCATTACGTTTTGGAATACCAATGGTTTGGAGGGAGCCCAAAAATCATGGTGGTGACTGCTATTTTTGTTCTTGCAACGTACGAGGTTTCAATTTGAAAAACAAAAAGGTATTTCTTACCCTAACAGTCAATCAGCCATTCGCCCTGTTCCTCGTGGACCAATACCCATCCCTTCATTATCTTTGGATGATATAGATGATCACGAGCCATTGGCTCAGCGAGGTGATAGTGAAGAAGAAAGAGACTGCAACGGTCCTGATACAACCGATCTTATTCCATTATAGTCTGAACTGAACGATTTAGTTAGAGACCTATGCCTTTCTAAAGAATCGGCAGAGGTTTTAGGATCTAGAATGAAAGATAAACGTATGTTGGCTTCGGGGACATCCTTTTCTTGGTGTAGATCGAGGGAAAAGGAGTTTGTATGTTTCTTCTCTCAAGAAGGTGACCTGGACTTACGGCACGTTTCAAAATAGAATATGCTCCTGATGAGTGGAGACTTATCATTGATTCTTCATAAAGAAGCCTTAAAGCAGTACTTCTACACAATGGCAATAAGCATGCTTCTATACCAGTTGGACAAACGGTTCACTTAAAAGAATGTTACGAAAGCCTTGAATTAGTTTTAAGCAAACTCTGATATTCAGACCACAAATGGACACTATGTGCTGATTTAAAAGCGATTTTAATGCTGCTTGGTCAACAAAGTGGCTATACAAAATTCCCTTGCTTTCTCTGTGAATGTGACAGTAGAGACAGAAAGCAACACTACATAAAAAAAAGCCTGGCCCTTGAGGAAAACCTTACAGGTAGGGGTTAAAAATGTTGAGAGGAAAAGCCTTTTGGATACCAAAAAAGGAGTTACTTCCACCACTTCACATTAAGTTGGGGCTGATTAAACAATTTGTTAAGGCATTGCCAAAAGAAGGGGAGTGTTTCAGACATCTTTGTGGACAGTTTCCTGGTTTATCCGAGGCAAAACTAAAGGGAGGAAGCTCTGTCGGACCGGACATTAGAAAGCTAATGACAGATCCGAACTTTGTGGACAAATGATTCAAATGGCTCTAAGCACTATGGGACTTAACATCTGAGGTCATCAGTCCCCTGGACTTAGAACTACTTAAACCTAACTAACCTAAGGACATCATCATACACATCCATGCCCGAGGCAGGATTCGAACCTGCGACCGCAGCAGCAGCGCGGTTCCGGACTGAAGCGCCCCGAACCGCTCGGCCACACCGGTCTGCCTTTGTGGACAAAAAGGAACCAAAAGCCCGCATGGACTCTCTTAAATTAGTTGTTACCCGTTTCCTACGAAACAAAATAGATCCAAACTACAAGACATGCTCGACAACTTTAAGAAGCTGGGCTGTGAGCATTAAAGTTCATTTTCTCCACTCACATGTTGACTACTTCCCTGAAAACCTTGGTGATGTAAGTGAAGATCAAGATTCCATCAAAGACATCAAAGAAATGGAAAAAAGCTTTGATGAGAAATGGAAAGTCAACGTAATAGCCGATTACTGCTGGATGATAGAAAGAGATCTTCAATGAGTCCATAGCCGGAAAAGCAATAAAAGAAGTTTCGACAGAAAGCGAAAGCATTATTATAAGGTTCAAATGGCTCTGACCACTATGGGACTTAACATCTGAGGTCATCAGTCCCCTAGGACTTAGAACTACTTAAACCTAACTAACCTAAGGACATGACACACATCCATGCCCGAGGCACGATTCGAACCTGCGACCGTAGCGGTCGCGCGGTTCCAGACTGAAGCGCCTAGAACCGCTCGGCCACATCGGCGGGCAGAAATAAAATGAAATTGATCTTATTTTTAGGTTTTCGCCACTGGCAAGTCTGTCGCCGAAAAGACGCAAGGCACGCGATTTGTGAATGCGGGTTACGCACCAGAGTGGATGCCGATGCGCAGCTGGAGGCTGTCGTTGGGCCGGTGTCGGACGCGGAAGCGGCGCACGTTGTCCAGCAGGTGCAGCGACATGCTGGCGATCTCGGCCGCGTGCTCGCTGCCGTTCCTGATGGGCAGCCCGCTCACCTGCAACACCGACCACGACAACGAACCACACTGCATCAGCGCCTCTGCAAGAGTTAATGTGGTAGGTTCTCACAGCTGAAGTAGGCTTCGCAGGATGTGCATTATCTGGTGCTAGCTTTGGTTAGGTGAAGTCGGACTGTGCATCCACCAGTTGTCAGAGATTCTAAGTGTTTCATACGTCAACTTCGCCAGTCGTCGCAGTAAAATGGCCATATTTATTCTTTCTTTAAGGGAAAGGCATGTAGTATGGTCTCAATAAACAACTAACTGATTAAAATTTTCATGAACTACAACACGACATTGAAACTTTACAGTGTGGTAATTTCTCGCTTCATACAGAAAGGAAAGGCTTAGTATCAGCAGTATCTCGCGTATTAAACCATCCTAGAGAAAAATTAACATAACTACCACAAAATATAATCGTGTGAAATCCAACTGGCTGTGTTCGTCCATGAGAGTAGAAAGGTATAGGTACTGCGAAGGTGCAGTTGATTCTGTTGTCTTCGGAAAGACGGGCTGTACGGCTGCGCATTGTCGCCCACGGAATGAAATTCAAACGTGCAGATTCTCAGCCGAGCTCTGTGATTGGGTTGAAGATCTCCCTGCAAATACACTGAAGCGCCAAAGAAACAGGAGTGGGCATGTATGTTCAAAAAAATGGTTCAAAGGGCTCTGAGCACTATGGGACTTAACATCTTGATGTCATCAGTCCCCTAGAACTTAGAGCTACTTAAACCTAACTAACCTAAGGACATCACACACATCAATGCCCGAGGCAGCATTCGAACCTGCGACCAGACTGAAGCGCCTGGAACCGCTCGCCCACAGCGGCCGGCATGTGTGTTCAAATACAGAGATATGTAAACAGGAAGAAGATGGCACTGTGGTCAGCAACACCTGTATAAGACGACAAGTGTCTGGCGCAGTTGTTATATGGTTAGTGCTCCTACAACGGCATCAAGATTTAAGTGAGTCTGGACGTAGTGTTATAATCTGTGCACGAGCGCTGGGACGCAGCATCTCCGAGGCAGTGATGAAGTGGGGATTTTCCCGTACGACCGTTTCACGAGTGTACCGTGAATATCAGCCATCCGGTAAAGCATCAAATCTCCGACATCGATGCCGCCGGAAAAAGATCCTGCAAGAATGGGACCAACGATGACTGAAGAGATTCGTTCAACTTGACAGAAGTGCAGCCCTTCCGCAAACTGCTGCAGATTTCAATGCTGGGCTATCAACAAGTGTCAGCGTGCGAACCATTCAACGAAACATCATCGATATGGGCTTTCGGATCCGAAGGCCCACTCATGTACCCTTGATGACTGCACGAAACAAAGCTTTACATCTCGCCTGGGTCCGTCAGCACCGACAGTGGACTGCTGATGACTGGAAACATGTTGCCTGGTCGGACGAGTCTCGTTTCAAATTGTGTCGAGCGGATGGACGTGCGCGGGTATGAAGGCAACCTCAGGAATCCATGGAACCTGTATGTGAGCAGGGGACTGTTCAAGCTGGTGGAGGCTCTGTAATGGTGCGGGGCGTGTGCAGTTGGAGTGATATGGGACCCCCTGTACGTCTAGATACGAATCTGACAGGTGACCGTACGTAAGCATCCTGTCTGATCACCTGCATCCATTCATGTCCATTGTGCATTCCGACAGACTTGGGAAATTCCACATGTCCAGAATTGCTACAGAGTGGCTTCAGGAACACTCTTCTGAGGTTAAACATTTCCGCTGGCCACTAAACTCTCGAGATATGAACAATATTGAGCATATATGGGATGCCTTGCAACGTGCTATTCAAAAGAGATCGCCACCCCCTCATACTCTTACTGATTTATGGACAGCCCTGCAGGATTCATGGAGTCAGTTCCGTCCAGTAGTATTTCAGGCATTAGCTGAGTCCACGCGAGGTCGTGTTGCGGCACTTCTGCGTGGTCGTGGGTGCCCTGCACGGTATGAGGCAGGTGTACCTGTTTCTTTGGCTCTTCAGTGTGGAAGTCGTTGTGTCATTTTCAACAGGAAGGAAGCTTTAGTTTGTGCACAAAATATACAGTATCCGACAAAAAATATGAAAAAGCGACATTCCGTTTGCGGAGACGGTGATTGACTTACTATAAGCTGTTATTTTTCATTTTTGACACAATCACTTTATTATGATACTACCATAACCGGCTGCGGCCTGCCTTGGCCACCTTCAGATGCTATGGACTGCATTTCATGAACAAGTGTTGTTGCTGTAGTGCCGCCCGTACCATCTGAAGATGGCCAATGTCGGCCTAATCCGCTTATTATTGTATCATAAAGTGTTCGTGTCAAAAATAAAAAATAATGCCTTACAAAATATGGAGCAGCATGGTGGCAACCTGAGGACAAATCTCGTTCTTACAATTTTTTGGAGACGCACAGCGGTGTTGCTCATGGCGACGTTGAGTGAGGAGTCGTCGTGTATGATTTCAGGACGTGGCTAGTAGTGTCTGAGGGAACTCTGACGGCTCTACGCTACGCCATAGACATCCTGCGTCCTCATGTGTTGCTTCTCACAAGACTGTATCATGGTGGCAGTTTTCAACAGGAAAATCCTTGTCCACGCATGCCATGTGTCTCTGTAAACTGTCTGCGTGATGTTGAGATATCTCTGTGGCGAAAGAGATTTCTAGATCTTTCACCAATAGAACCTTCCTAACCTGTGATGTTTCATTTGCTTTCCGCTTCCTCTTCTAGGTGCTTCACTTCTTTTTCTAGGCAGAGCAGAACTGAAGTAGTGTATAACCTCAGAAGCCACAAAAGGCTGTTCACCTATAACGCTGTTGTACATATTGACGTCAGAATAATAGAAAATTATAGCGAAAACAGGATCGATGCTTTGTGCAGGGATTGGCAGATTACACAGAAGACGAACTGATGCACCGAGCATAAAAATGCCGGATATACCTTTTATCATATGCCTACACGATCGTCGAACAATTGCAGGAAGCAGTCACTCCCCTCAAATATCTGGGGGGACGCGTGCGGAGCGATGTGTAGTGGAATGAGCACGTATAATTCATTGTATGACAAGCAGATGCCAGACTGAAATTTACTGGGAGAATCGTCAGGGAGTGTGGTCCACCTATGAAGGAGGCAGGCAGCTTACAAAACCTTCGCTCGACGATGTTTGAATACTGCTTGTCCTCTGGGACACGTAGTGCTCAGGACTAGGGAAGGAAAAAGTAAAAATCCAAAGACAATCAGCGTGGATCGACACAGGCTCCATTAACAAGCGCGAAAGCGACGTGGACATTGTCATTCAGTTCCATCGGCACAGTTTCAATATGTTGTTGTGGTCTTCATTCCAGAGACTAGTTTGATGCAGCTCTCCATTTTCAATATAATGAGAAATATTTGGCCACGTGCTCTAGATATAACTACATACACAAATGAACAAAAACATCCGCTTAATAGTATGCTGGTCCAACTTTTGAAGGAAACACAGCAGCTATTCTGCTTGGGACAGATTCGGTAACTTCTTCTTTGTAGGTTTCAGGAGGTATGTGGCACGAGAAGTACGAGGTGCATTCAAGTTCTAAGGCCTCCGACTTTTTTTTATAATTAACTACTCACCCGAAATCGATGAAACTGGCGTTACTTCTCGACGTAATCACCCTGCAGACGTACACATTTTTCACAACGCTGACGCCATGATTCCATGGCAGCGGCGAAGGCATTTTTAGGAGACTGTTTTGACCACTCGAAAATCGCTGAGGCAATAGCAGCACGGCTGGTGAATGTGCGGCCACGGAGAGTGTCTTTCATTGTTGGAAAAAAGTCACTAGGAACCAGGTCAGGTGAGTAGGGAGCATGAGGAATCACTTCAAAGTTGTTATCACGAAGAAACTGTTGCTTAACGTTAGCTCGATGTGCGGGTGCGTTGTCTTGGTGAAACAGCACACGCGCAGCCCTTCCCGGACGTTTTTGTTGCAGTGCAGGAAGGAATTTGTTCTTCAAAACATTTTCGTAGGATGCACCTGTTACCGTAGTGCCCTTTGGAACGCAATGGGTAAGGATTACGCCCTCGCTGTCCCAGAACATGGACACCATCATTTTTTCAGCACTGGCGGTTACGCGAAATTTTTTTGGTGGCGGTGAATCTGTGTGCTTCCATTGAGCTGACTGGCGCTTTGTTTCTGGATTGAAAAATGGCATCCACATCTCATCCATTGTCTTAACCGACGAAAAGAAAGTCCCATTCATGCTGTCGTTGCGCGTCAACATTGCTCGGCAACGTGCCACACGGGCAGCCGCGTGGTCGTCTGTCACCATTCGTGGCACCCACCTGGGTGACACTTTTCGCATTTTCAGGTCGTCATGCAGGATTGTGTGCACAGAACCCACAGAAATGCCTACTCTGGAGGCGATCTGTTCAGCAGTTATTCGGCGATCCCCCAAAACAATTCTCTCCACTTTCTCGATCGTGTCGTCAGACCGGCTTGTGCGAGCCCGAGGTTGTTTCGGTTTGTTGTCACACGATGTTCTGCCTTCATTAAACTGTCGCACCCACGAACGCACTTTCGACACATCCATAACTCCATCACCACATGTCTCCTTCAACTGTCGATGAATTTCAATTGGTTTCACACCACGCAAATTCAGAAAACGAATGATTGCACGCTGTTCAAGTAAGGAAAACGCCGCCATTTTAAGTATTTAAAACAGTTCTCATTCTCGCCGCTGGCGGTAAAATTCCATCTGCCGTATGGTGCTGCCATCTCTGGGACGTATTGACAATGAACGCGGTCTCATTTTAAAATAATGCGCATGTTTCTATCTCTTTCCAGTCCGGAGAAAATAAATCGGTGGCCTTAGAACTTGAATGCACCCCGTAGAGCACGTGTCACGCAACTCTCGTAAATAACGGACCTGTTATTTGTGGACTCGGAGCTTACTCGAGACAACGTCCCAGATGTCTTGCATCGGGTTCGGATCAAGAGGATTTGGTAACCATGACATCAAAGTGGGTTTACCATCATGGTCCTAACACGATTCTGGCCTTGTTTTGGCACAGACATTTATCCTGCAGGAAGAAGTCATTACCGTCCGGAAAGACATGAAACATGAAGAAGGGCTGTAAGTGCTCCGCAATACTCTTCAGGTACACCCAGCTAACATGGAGTCTTCGAATTGGCTCAGATGTCCAATGGGAGCCAGGATGAATGTCATGGCATAATACATACACCATAGCATAATACAGCAATATTGAAGAAAGGAAATAGGAGTAACTCATTGAATTACAGACCCATATCACTGACCTCAATTTGTAGTAGGATTTTGGAGCATATACTGTACTCGAACATTATGAATCACCTTGAAGAAAATGACTTACTGATACATAACCAACACAGATTCAGAAAATATCGTTCTTGTGCTCTTTATTCCCATGAAGTAATGAGTGCTGATCTCAGATCGATTCCATATTCCTAGATTTCCAGAAGGCTTTCGATGCCGTTCCTCACAATCGACTGTTAATCAAATTGTATGCATATGGAGTATCGTTTCAGATGTGTGACTGGATTCGTGATTTCCTCTCAGAGAGGTCTCAGTTCGTGGTGATAGACGATAAATCGTCGAGTAGAACAGAACTGATATCTGGCTTTCCGCAAGGTAGTGTCATAGGGCCTCTGCTGTTCCTGATTTACATAAATGATATAACTGATAATCTGAGCAGCCTCCTTAGACTGTTTGCAGATGACGCTGTAATTACTGTCCAGTAAAATCATCAGACGATCAATTCCAATTACAAAATGATGTAGAGAGAATTTCTGTATGGTGCGAAAAGTGGCAATTGGCAGTAAACAAAGATAAGTGCGAGGTCATCCACATGGTTACTAAAAGAAATCGTATAAATTTTGGCTATACGACAAATGGCACAAATCTAAGGGCTGTCAAATCGACTAAATACCTAGGAATTGCAATTAAGAGCAACTTAAATTGGAAAGACCATATAGATAACATTGTGGGGAAGGCGAAACAAAGACTGCTCTCTGTTGGCAGAACACTTAGAAGACGCGACAAACCCACTAAAGAGACAGCCTACATTACACTTGTCCGTCCTCCGCTGGAATATTGCTGAGCGGTGCGAGATTCTTACCAGGTAGGATTGACGGAGGACATCGAAAAAGTGCAGAGAAGGGCAGCTCATTTCATGTTGTCGCTCAATAGGGGTGAGAGTGTCACTGATATGATACGCGAGCTGGGGTGGCAGTCATTGAAACAAAGGCGGTTTTCTTTGCGGGGAGATCTGTTTGCGGAATTTCAAACACCAACTTTCTCCTCCGAATGCGAAAATATTTTGTTGACACCCACCTAAGTAGGGAGAAATGATCATCATAATAAAATAAGAGAAATCAGAGCTCGAACGGAAAGATTTAGCTGTTCCTTTTTCCTACGCCCCATTGGAGAGTGGAATGGTAGAGAAGTAGTATGAAAATGGTTCGATGAGCCCTCTGTCAGGCACTTAAGTGTGAACTGCAGAGTAACCATGTAGATACAGATGTAGATGCGCCTCTGGCGTTCTCTCTGATTACGGCGTACCTGGACACTAACATCGGCATAACGAGAAATGCAATTCATGCCACCAGGCGACACAGCTCCATTGATTCGCGGTCCAATCTCGATGATTCGATGCTCGCTGCAGCAGTAACTGACGGTATTATGTGGCCAACATGGCAAGACGTAGGGCTCGTCATTTTCGATAATATTCGCTGAACGCCGTGCTCCGAAATACTAGCGGCTGCACCTGAACTGTACTCTGTCGTCAGATCTGCCAGCCATGAGCTCTGCAATATAGAGCGGGGAAATCTCCGTCCTCCGGGTTCTGTGTTGAGGCGTGGACGTCAGCACCTTGTTGCCTAGTCGTGGTTTCACTTTCATCCACTTTCCTTGAGATCTTGTCAGTAAAACGCGAACAGCCAACAAGTTCGTTGTTTGCGACATGCTGGTTTCCAGGCACCGTGCCATAACAATGTAACCTATGCCAAACTCTCTTATGGCTGCGGATTTACTCCATTTGCGGCCCGTACCGTCGTTAGAATGATTCTCGATTCGTCTCCGCTTCTCGCATACACTTTCCTTACAACGTGTCACGTGTCCGCAACGTCACCAGGCGGTATTCAAAGTTACTATGGACAGCCATGATGTTTTGGATCATCAGTGCGTGACAGGCGCAAAAAAAGGAAGATTGGGTGTAACGTCCTGTCTATATCAAGGTCATTAGAGACGGAGCACAAGGTCGAATTGTATCAAGGAAGGGGAATGGAATCGGTCGTAGCATTTAAAAGGAGAGATTTAGGGAAAGCACGGAAAATCTAAATCTGGATGACCAGAAGCTGGTTTGAACTGTCGCCCTCCTGAATGCGAATCCAGTGTCCTAACCACTGAGCTCCCTTACTCGATGTGTCAGAGGTTACGGTTTCTTGGAGGCTATTTGTACTCATGAAATAAGTGTATATGCCTCGTTGGAGGCTCTGTGATGTATATGGGACGTGGTTCAGACGGGTAGAAGCCTTTCAGACGTATTTGTCCTTTATCCTTGCTGCAGCAACGTCTGTTGACGTTCTGGGCGAGGTAGCTTACTTTATTGGCAATAAGTAGGATGATCTAGTGGGTCAAGAATATGTGCAGGTGCTGCGAGGTCACTACAGTTTCGATCACCGCTGAATGCAGCTGTGCAGTGTCGTGCTGGAAATGGCCACCTAAACGATCAGGCATCGTAATGCTGAGACGTTGCGAAATATAACTCAGATGGTCATCTCTCGTCAAGGACTAATCTTCATAAGTTGGAAAAATCTTGCAGCAGATGCAGGCCACACGATATGCTGCACATAACAATGACGTATCATTATCGCTCTTATGATGTCCGCCCCTATAGCTGAGTGGTTGCCGGCACGGTAACTCAGCATGTTCGGTCAGAGGGCTAGCTGCCCTCTTTAATAAAAAAACTAAGTTAATGGATCAACGATGAACTGAAATGGGTGTCTTGCGACGTCCGAATCGAGCAGATGCAACGAACGAAAACGAACAAAATGAGATTAAAAAAAAAGTGGTCAGCCTGACGGATTGCCGTCCTACGGACCCGGGTTCGATTCCCGGCTGGGTCGGGCATTTTTCTCCGCCCAGGGACTGGGTGTTGCGCTGTCTTCATCATCATTTCAACCCCATCCGGCGTGCAGGTCACTCATTGTGGCGTCGAATGTAATAAGACCTGCACCAAGGCGGCCGGACTTGCCCCGTAAGAGGCCTCCTAGCCAATGACGACAAACGCTCATTTCCATTTTCCATCACTATTATGATTATCAGGGCCCGATGTTCTGCTAAAAAGAGACCTCCATGAAAGTCTATAAAGCGATGACGGTTCCTAGGTTATCCTATGGAAGCGAAAGCTTGTTTATCGCAAAAAAGCAAGAAAATAGAATTCAAACAATTAAGATGATGTTGCTAAGGAAGACGAAGGGGTGCACGAGAAGACACATGCCTGGAAGTAATGATGTAAGAACATAATTAAATATTTTTGACATGAATGAAAATAATCAAAAGTATCGAGACGATTGGCGACAACATCTCATGAGGATGCCAGGTCACAGAATGATCGAGATCATCCTGAACTACAAGCCGAATGCGGAAAGAGTAGTGAAAGACCGCGGAAAAGACGGAGATGATTTTGTTTGTGAGTTAGGAACAGGCGACAGCCTACTACGTGAAAGCAAGAAGGTAACTACTAGGGGTGGCGATATAGTTATATTTGACAACGATGAAGGTATTTGTTGTTTAGGTTCTCACGGGTATTACTAACGAAGTATATTAATGCAGGACTTTGCACCAGCAAGTTGAACCCACATCTTCTTGCGGAGAACATGAGGTGTAGTCTCCAAGACTACTGGCGAAACATCTCGAAGAAATGCCAGTTGTTACGCCTCAGTCAATAACGGTGTAATAAAATAATTTCCTATTCGTCGTTCCAGCGCAGTTCCAGCTCAGAAGATCGATGATCTGAGACGAAGCTGTGTGTGGATTTTCGTCACTTCAGACACGCCAGTGGAAAACACTACCACAGTTGAAAGACACTTCACCCGTGAACAATAGGAACAGTAGAAATTTCGGCACTTCACCATTTCCTCAAACCGCTCAGTGCAACAATAGTTTGTCAAGAACATTGGCAATGTCTCTCTGACTCTAACGACCCAGTTTCTCATTAAGTTTCTAATCAAGGTGGTTAATTTCTGGTAACAATGATTAGTCCCTCCGTGACATTATTCTCTGTACATTCCGGACCCTATACCCCGTTCCACAATAAGTTAAATGCATGTCTAAGCTCCATAACAAGGCATTCTCTATTTTCCACTGCTGTAAACAATGGTAAATTCGATATGCATTTAAATTTGATACATTTTCAGCTTTTCACGGATTAATGCACAGTCTATTAAATTCTGGGCATGCACCCGTGCATTTTCTACTGATAATACAGCCGCGAATATCCCGGTTAATCTCAGTGAGCCAAGAGACTGGCGAATTGTTAGTAGAAGAGATGGAATTTGCATGGTTGTATCGCGAAATTATTTGGATCAATGGCAAACTCCATCGTAGGAACATGACAGTTTTTATGATAGTTTTAAGATAGTTTTTAAAGGTCACTCAGGTTCTAAATTTTTCACGAGAAACATTAAAGATCAAATGAGGGTTAGAGGGATATATTTCCTATGGGCTTCTGCTTATGTAGTTCTGGTTTACAATGGCAAGGTTGAACAGATGTCGAAAGGGATCAGGGGTCTCTGTTGCTGTAACGAACTTCACTCCAATGCCCTCCGTTTTCAAGATATGGTTACGGAATCTAACCGTTGATGAAGGTCAGACGATTGACACAGTTCAATCCGCTATAAATATCAAAACCGTGTTGCGATTCAACCTGTAGTTACAAACCCATTCTTGTTTCGAAACTTTCTGTTTACCTGGAAGCCGCTAAGAACGGGTGCTAGCTATGGTTCAATCCTTCTCACTTGCCTCGGGTAGTTCTAGGAACAATCTTCTCAGTGAATGTCAGAAGAAAGAACAAGGAAGTGTAAGCCATTTGCTGTTTTCCTGCTGTTTCGTCTAAGCATAGTGAATCCACTTACTCTTGAAGTTCCAATTTATCTGTTACATGCAGGTAGCCAAATAGATGAGAGCAAGCAAGCACTCCGTCTTCAGGCCACGAGTGGCCCATCGGGACCATCTGACTGCCGTATCACCTGTGTGGTCAGCACACCGCTCTCCCGGCCGTTATGAAGGTTTTCTTTGACCGGAGCCGCTGCTATTCGGTCGAGTAGCTCCTCAATTGGCATCACGAGGCTGAGTGCACCCCGAAAAATGGCAACAGCGCATGGCGGCCGGGATGGTCACCCATCAAAGTGCTGGCCACGCCCGACAGCGCTTAACTTCAGTGATCTGACAGGAACCGGTGTATCCACTGCGGCAAGACCGTTGCCAAATAGATGAAACCTGTTTCTTTTATATGCGACAGTAACTTGTGTTTACAAAAATGGTTGTGCCACCAGTGGTTTACATTTTAATTTCCTTATCTATCTTCCATAAAGTCTGCTCAGTTCTCTTTAAGGTATTCTCTTCCAGCTACAGTTGTTGTCAAGATTCTCATCTACAAATTGAGCGCCTATGTTGGTACTGGAAAAGTATGTGACACAGTTGTGCAGATCCTTTCTGCTACGATTCTTCTATATAGCTGTTTTCATACCTGTACCAAGTTGTTGGCTGTTTGGTTCCGTATGACTTAGTAAAAAAATTAAAAAAATACAACAACGAAAAGATCGATGAAGTATGTATTTGGAAGATAAGCAGTTTACCAACAATGGCCTCCCACGCATTTCTCATTTAAGACTTCATGTCGTCTGAAAAGTTCATTAGCCATGACAGATTCCTTATCTGAAATTTCTCGATTTAGAATCACCAACCATCAGTATAGTTTTGATACTGAAGGTTTGCAACACACTATACAAATTTTTCGAGTGGCGTGTTCACCAGCGTTACTTCTTGACAGAGACGAGAACAACTGGAGCATGTGGCGTGGCAGAAGAGATAATGGACTCACTGGCGAAGCTTCAAAATATTTTTCCTCTACGCGTGTATGTGTACAACACTCTACTCTTGTAAGTGGTATATTCCCACCATTAGGTTATCATCATAGGGACTGCCTAATCACCGGAAGGATTCTCATTACGCACACTGCGACCGTAAGTGAACGGACTGCTCCTAGACTCGTCATTAAAGTCAGTTTTGCTTCTGATACAGGTCAAAAGTGTAAAGGTGTCAGTGACACGACACTAATTAGCAATCAGAAACTAAGTTTTTCTCCGTGAGGCTCAAACTTGTGGAAAAGTAAATTCGGTGACTGAGTTACAGCGATCTTCCTTTTATTTCATACACATTGATTCTACGACAAAGTCATAAACAGTCGACTGTAACAAAGCATGTAACAGCATTTTATTCGCTAAATGCCGCCCGTGGCAAACAACGTCTCAAGACGCTCGGCATAGGCCTAAACCAGTTTTGATTCTGTTATAGGCTGTGATTTTTTTTCTTTATTGTAATTTCATTCCCCTGCCCGATGGGCAGAGGAGGGCTGGCACTGCACAGTCCGCTGCTCTTCAGCCAAATGAGTGTACAACATACATGAAAGGGGAATGCTTACAAAAAAGGGGTGATAAAGGGGAGACAGAAAAAAACAGCAAACGGTGATGAGGGAAGGTAAAATTTACTCTAATATGGGGTCATGCACTTGAGGAACAGTTAAAAAGTCGACACAAAGTTAAAAGAACACAGCTGACAATTCGTTACTCACTGAAAATCATTGGAATCAAACACAAGAAATGGTTCTGAGCACTATGGGACTTAACAGTTGTGGTCTTCAGTATCCTAGAACTTAGAACTATGTAAACCTAACCAACCTAAGAACATCACACACATCCATGCCCGAGGCAGGATTCGAACCTGCGACCGTAGCAGTCGCGCGGTTCCGAACTGAGCGCCTAGAACCGCTCGGCCACCGCAGCCGGCGTCAAACACAAGTTAAAAGTTGGCCACAGTATAAAAATCACACAGAGCGAGACACTTAAAAAAACAAAACCACTGGAAACGACGGAACACTCACAGAGAATAAAAACCGCTGGTAGGGCGTGCCGAAGGACTAGAGGGCGGAGAGGAGGGAAAAAGAGGGGAGGAGGGGGATGGGGTTTGGAGGAAGAGGGGGGACAGGGGGCGCACCAAAAGACAGGAGACGGGCAGGGCGGGAGATGAAGAAGGAAGACAAGGTAGGAGGGAGTGCAGAGACACTGAAGGGGAGCACAGGAGAGGGTGGGGGCGTAGGAGGGGGAAAGCTGCTCAGGAGAAGGGTGGGGGAGAAGCCCTGAGGAGGAAGGAAGAGGAAGGTGGGGTTAGAGTAGGTATGAAGGGTAGACGTCAGGGCGAAGCTCATCTTCCGGGAGGGGTAGATGCTGGAAGTTACATTGGCAAAAGAGGTGAAGGGTGTGGAGTTGGAGAGAGGGCGGGACACAACGGTAAAGGCGCGGGAAGACTGTGACTATGTCGCAAATAAAAAGGAAACTCGTAACGTCCCACAGTTTGAGAGTGAGGTATACAATGCGAAAGCTAACTGTACCTGGAAGGCGATTAACAAGCAGTTACATCCGCTTTAACTTATCAGCATATTACGTGCTCTTTTAGTTGCCTGCCCGAGAGCGTTTGCTTCTCACTCGCTATGTATTCGTGGCGCCATGCTTCCACCGGACCCAACATGCCCTGATGGTTTGGCCTGGGGGGGGGGGGGGGGCGTTGAGGTCGGCTCTCGAACTCTGTTTAGAGGGTGGTGAATGTTCATTGGTCCCTACATAGAGTTGCTGCAATTGCCTCTCTTTCGATACTGGATAATCACGAAGCACATACGTAAACTTAATATAATATTGTTTCGGTAGTTACTCTTTAAATGTAACTGCACAGAATGTTTAAATACTTTAAGTAGAAACGGAATCGGCGAATACAGGACAATGCAACAACTAAACAATCCTAATAAACGTCGACATCAACATACATCCTCCTCCTCCGCAAATTACCGTTCGGAGCATGGCGGAGGATACCTTGTACCACTTCTAGTCATTTCTCCTCCTGTTCCACTGACAAATAGAGTGGGGGAGAAACGATTGTCTAAAAGCCTGCGTAAGTGCCCTAATTGCCAGCATCTTCATGATCCTTACACTTAACGTACGTTGGTAGCAGTAGACTCGCTCTGCAGCCGGAAGTCGGCCTCAAATGTCGGTTCTCTAAATTTCCTCCAATTGTGTCTTGCGGAAGGAGTGTCGTTTTCCCTCCACGGATTCCAATTTGAGTTCACGAAGCATCTCCGTAACACTTGCGTGCTGATGTAACGTATCGGTAACAAATGTAGCAGCCCTCTTATGAACTGCTTCGACGTCTTCCTTTAATCCCAGACACTCGAACTGTACTCAAGAACAGGTCGATAAAGAGTTCTATACGCCGTCTCCTTTGCGGATGAGCTACACTTCCCCATATTTCTCACAATAAAACGAAATCGAATATTTGCCTTCTCCACTACCAACCTGGCGTTCTCAATCCATAAAATATTGCCTTGCACCGTTACGTCGAGATAATTAATCGAAGAGACTGTGTCATGCTGCACGCTAGTCATGCTGTATTCGAACGTTACACGGTTTTTTTCCTATTCATCCGTAGTAACGTGCATCTTTCTACCTTTGTTCAAGCTGCCATTGACCACATCAACTAGAAATTTTGTCTAAGTCGCCTTGTATCCTCCTACAGTCACTCAACGGCGACACCTTCCTGGACACCACTGCGTCATCAGCAAACAGCCGTAAATTGCTGCTCACCCTTTGCATCAGGTCATTTATGTGTATAGAATAAGAGCGGTCCTATCACACGTTCCTGGGGCACTCCTGACGATACTATTGTCTCTGATGGACACTCGCCGTCTAGGACTATGTACTGCGTTCTATTATAAAAAGTCTTCGTGTCATTCACATATCTGCGAACATAAACTGTATGTTCGGACTTTCGTCAACAATTTGCAATGGGGGTCCGCGTCAAATGCTTTGCGGAAAATCAGTAATATGGAACCTGTCTATCATCCTCCGTCGATGGCTTCTTGGATAAAATGTGAGATAAGGGCAAGCTGAGTTTCGCACGAGCGATGCTTTTTAATGTGATGATTTATGGACAGAAACTTTTTTGCCTCCAGGGAATTTATTTTATTCGAATTCAGAATGTAATTAAGAATTCTGCAGCAAGCCGATGTTAGAGACTTAGGTCTGTAATTATTCGTGTCAGTTCTTTACCTTTTTTATATACAGGTGTTTGAGCTGGTGCGCTGCTGGCGCCAGTCTCCATCGATTCTCATCACGATCGTCTGAGTAGATTTTCGGTGCCTGCTTGGCTTCGTACAGGGTGTTTCAAAAATGACCGGTATATTTGAAACGGCAATAAAAACTAAACGAGCAGCGATAGAAATACACCGTTTGTTGCAATATGCTTGGGACAACAGTACATTTTCAGGCGGACAAACTTTCGAAATTACAGTAGTTACAATTTTCAACAACAGATGGCGCTGCAAGTGATGTGAAAGATATAGAAGACAACACAGTCTGTGGGTGCGCCATTCTGTACGTCGTCTTTCTGCTGTAAGCGTGTGCTGTTCACACCGTGCAAGTGTGCTGTAGACAACATGGTTTATTCCTTAGAACAGAGGATTTTTCTCGTGTTGGAATTCCACCGCCTAGAACACAGTGTTGTTGCAACAAGACGAAGTTTTCAACGGAGGTTTAATGTAACCAGAGGACCGAAAAGCGATACAATAAAGGATCTGTTTGAAAAATTTCAACGGACTGGGAACGTGACGGATGAACGTGCTGGAAAGGTAGGGCGACCGCGTACGGCAACCACAGAGGGCAACGCGCAGCTAGTGCAGCAGGTGATCCAACAGCGGCCTCGGGTTTCCGTTCGCCGTGTTGCAGCTGCGGTCCAAATGACGCCAACGTCCACGTATCGTCTCATGCGCCAGAGTTTACACCTCTATCCATACAAAATTCGAACGCGGCAACCCCTCAGCGCCGCTACCATTGCTGCACGAGAGACATTCGCTAACGATATAGTGCACAGGATTGATGACGGCGATATGCATGTGGGCAGCATTTGGTTTACTGACGAAGCTTATTTTTACCTGGACGGCTTCGTCAATAAACAGAACTGGTGCATATGGGGAACCGAAAAGCCCCATGTTGCAGTCCCATCGTCCCTGCATCCTCAAAAAGTACTGGTCTGAGCCGCCATTTCTTCCAAAGGAATCATTGGCCCATTTTTCAGATCCGAAACGATTACTGCATCACGCTATCTGGACATTCTTCGTGAATTTGTGGCGGTACAAACTGCCTTAGACGACACTGCGAACACCTCGTGGTTTATGCAAGATGGTGCCCGGCTACATCGCACGGCCGACGTCTTTAATTTCCTGAATGAATATTTCGATCATCGTGTGATTGCTTTGGGCTATCCGAAACATACAGGAGGCGGCGTGGATTGGCCTCCCTATTCGCCAGACATGAACCCCTGTGACTTCTTTCTGTGGGGACACTTGAAAGACCAGGTGTACCGCCAGAATCCAGAAACAATTTAACAGCTGAAGCAGTACATCTCATCTGCATGTGAAGCCATTCCGCCAGACACGTTGTCAACGGTTTCGGGTAATTTCATTCAGAGACTACGCCATATTATTGCTACGCATGGTGGATATGTGGAAAATATCGTACTATAGAGTTTCCCAGACCGCAGCGCCATCTGTTGTTGAAAATTGTAACTACTGTAATTTCGAAAGTTTGTCTGCCTGAAAATGTACTGTTGTCCCAAGCATATTGCAACAAACGGTGTATTTCTATCGCTGCTCGTTTAGTTTTTATTGCCGTTTCAAATATACCGGTCATTTTTGAAACACCCTGTACCTTTGGCGGATGGCTGTTTAACTGCGGCACGCGCGCTCTCTTGTCTTGCGTTCGGGTGTCAGCTGTGTCAGCGACAGTCACGTGTGGCGTGGTGCCTGTATGCAGCGTGGCGAGTGGCCGACGAAGGAGCGCGGGATGGTGCTGCGGCGTGCTTAGCCGTTGTAATGCTGATCCGCTGCCGACAGTGATTGGGGTTTCTTGGATATGTGAAGGACAGATTTCCTTCGTGTCTCTTGCATGTGATTCAAAGTCAATGAACTGGAGTCGTCGAAGCGTTCATCGGTGGGTTCTGTTCATGATAATTGAATACTCCTGTCCACTGAAAACCATCTTGGCTGTTTCAGTTACCTCTGATCTTGCTGCCTGATATGTTGACGTCATTTAAGGTAGTACTAGTGACGTACAACCAATAGACATGAAACCGTGTTTAATGCATACCAAGTAGTGCCTGCCGTTCAGAAGCGGGCCGAAATATTTTCCCTACTTTCTTTTCTATTTTATTATTTTATTTGGTGTTTTAGAGGTTGTCTAACCAAATCCTGAGAACCACTGTCACGTGTGTTAACTCTGCTTAAGGCTCATTTGTGCAGCGTAGAATTAAAGTTTTATTGATAACTGGTTGGCTTAATATCCTGTGTATCTGTTGCGTCAGATTGTTGTCTGCCGCTGATGTGTTTGTGTTTTAGATAATTGGCGGTGGTCGACGCGAGCAAGCTCCAATCGGGGTATCACGGTGGAAGAGTGAAAATTAAGGACCTGGATGGGTGTCTATGGTTACTTTGTTAACTTGTAGCAATTTCAACTTGCCGGTGGAGCGTTGTGGTTTTCCGCAAGCGTACTTGTAGATCAAAGTTGAGTATATTTTTATTTCACCTTCTGGTCCGTCCATTCCCTGTATCTGTTAGATCCTTTAGGTTTGCTCGCGTCCTTCACACATTTAACATAAAGTTGAGGCCGTCCAATGTTAAGACGATTTCATATGTTATTATTATATTGAATGTATTATAATTCTGTTAAATTGTCAGAAATTTTAAGATCAATTTTGGAAAGATCTGAGCTTATTGCATTTAAGTGGATTAATGTTCTTAGCCGGGTCCTGAGTTACGTGAAAATCAATTTTTCTATGTTAGTTTAAGCATGTTTGAGATTTGATTAATTGTGGTTTTAGGAATATTGTTTTACTTAATGAAAGTTGCCTAAGCAAATTTTGAAAGATCTGTATTTGTTGGACAAATTGCATCCCCTTAGTTGTGGAAATAGTTTCAGAGTTTTGATGTGAATTATATGTAAACAGTTTCAATGTAAGTTGCGAAGCTTGTGAGGTTTAGTTATGACAGCTATATTTTATTACTAATGGTTTTATGAATATTGTTTTATTTAACGAAAGTTAGTTAAGCAAATTGTGAAAGATCTGAGTTTGCTGGATTTAATGCATTCTTTACCTGTTGGAAGCAGTCAGAGTCTTGATGTGAGTCATGTGAAAAACTGTTTCATTTAAGTCAAGAAGTTTGTATGATTTAGTTCACTCATTCATATTTGACTAATGATGCTTTAATGAACATTGTTAATTTTGAAAAATATGTGTTGCTGCTGTTAATTTGATAAGAGCAATATGTCAGTAATAAAGAAGTGTGTGGCAACTACAGAGTGGTTATGTGTTTAATTTCGATGTGTCGAAAGACTCCATACATCAGTGTCACCTGCGTTTTTTTCCATGCGCTAGGGGCTTTTCGCTGGGCAAGACATTTGCGATAAACGGAGGCTAAGTAAGTGGCAATGCTGCGCAGTACTCTCTGCCAAACCTAATTTATATTGCATCTGGACCTGGTCACTTGATTATTTTCAACTCTTTCAGTTGCTTGTCTACGCCACGGATGCCAATTTCCATGTCCTTCATGCGGGAGTCTGTACGACAGTCAAACGACGATATGTTTGCACGATCGTATGAATGATTTGTTAAATGCGAAATTTAAAACTTCGTCTTTCCTTTAGCCGTCTTCCGTTGCCACCCCAGATTGAGCGACGAGGGAGTAGATAGAAGCCTTCGACGTGCTTAGTGATTTAACTTATGACCATAATTTTCTCGTGTTCTCGGCAAGATCTTTCGCTTAAGTATGACGGTTGAAGTTGCTCTATGCGTCGCGCATTGTTCTTCTCACGGAGATAAGAAATTCTACTAAAACTTCCTGACAGATTAAAACTGTGTGACGCACCGAGACTCGCACTCGGGACCTTTGCCTTTCGCGACCAAGTGCTCTACCAACAGAGCTACCCAAGAACGACTCACGCCACGTCCTCACAGCTTTAATTCCGTCAGTACCTCGTCTCCTACCTTCCAAACTTCACAGAAGCTCTCCTGCACACCTTGCAGAACTAGCACTCCTGGAAGAAAGGATATTGTGGAGACATGGCTTAGCCACAGCCTGGGAGTTGTTTCTAGGCAAAGGTCCCTAGTTCGAGTCTTGGTCCGGCACTCAGTTTTAATCTGCCAGGAAGTTTTATATCAGCGCACACTCTGTTGTAGAGTGAAAATTTCATTCTAGAAATTTCTCCTAACTTTCGCCTTCAACATGAGCGCTCTCTTCTTTGAACCTAGAGTGGAACAGTCTATTTCCTCAGCGTTTTACGACTATGGTCATTAAAGCACGGAGTTTTCTGTCACTCCTAAACCCATTTACTTGACATATACGTCTTCAGAGCATGATTTATCATCAGTTTCAACTTTGCCCATAAATCCTTTACGTTCGTCATACTCGCGCTAACTGATGTACATTCATTGTCTAAGTAGGCTACTAACAACTGTTTATCTGCTTTTTCTAACACGAAAACTCTCCTGGGATTCTTGACGGATTTATAACTTTAGTAACCAGAGTCGCTATGATGACATCATGATCCCTAATCCCTGTTTCTATACTGACACTGTCCATAAGGTCCGGCCCGTTTGTAGCTACAAGGTCTAAAATATTTCCATTGCATGTGGATTGTCCATCTAGTTCTCAAGGCAGTTTTCGGAAAATGTGGTCAGAAGTTCTTCATTAGCCCGTCGGACGCAATTATGGCCGCACGACGGGAATTCAAAGACTCTTAACGCGGAATGGTTGTTGGAGCTAGACGCTTGGGACATTAAGTTTTGGAAATCGTTTCGGAATTCAATATTCCAAGATCCACGTGTCAAGAGTGCGCCGAGAATACCAAATTTTAGGCATTTCCTCTCACTACGGACAACGCAGGGGCCTTCACTTAACGGCCGAGAGCATCGGCATTTGCGTAGAATTATCAGTGATAACAGACCAGCAACTGCGTGAGATAACCGCAGAAATCAGTATGGGACGTGCGGAGAAATTTGACGTTAATGGGCTACGACAGCAGACGACCGACGCGAGTGTCTTCGTTAACAGCGCGACAAAGCCTGCAGCGCCTCTTCTTGGCCTGTGTTTGTATCGGTAGGAGTCTAGACGGCTGGAAATTCGTCACCTGGTCAGATGAGTGCCGATTTCAGTTGTTAAGAGATGGTGTTAGGATTCGATATCGCACAGACCCCACGGAGCCATGGATCCAAGCCGCTAACAAGGCGCTGTGCAAGTTGGTGGTGGCTCCATAATGGTGTGGGCTGTGTTTACGTGGAATGGACTGGATCCTCAGGTCCAGCTGAACCGACCATTACTGGAAATGATTGAAATGGTTATGTTCGGCAACTTTGAGACTATGTACAGCAGTTCATGAACTTCATGTACACAAACAACGATGTAATATCAACGGGCCACGATTGTTCGCGATTGGTTTGGAAAACATTCTGGACTATTCGAGCGAAAGACTTGGCCACCCAGATTGCTCAACACGAAACCCATCGAACATTTACGAAACAAAATCGAGAGGTCAGTTAGAGAACATCACCCTGCAGCGACAACACTTCCGCAATTAAGGACGGCTGTAGAGACAGAATGGCTCACTATCTCTGTTGGTTACTTCCAACGACTTGTTGAGTCCATGCCGCTTCGAGTTTCTTGACTACGCCGGGCAGAAGGAGATCCGACACCATATTAAGAGTTATCCCACGACTTTTGTCATCTTAGTGTGTAGCAGAATCGCCGAGGATCCAAAACGCAGATATGCAGTTGCTAATAACAAGCGCTTTACATGGCAACGGATCATATGAAACCAGACTTCAGTACGTCCCCTCATCGACGCCCGTAGATGTTAAAAAATCATAAGCGTGTTCCAAACGCACTGATAATCATCCACAATGAGTCCCCGGAGTTCATCGGCGCTATCAACGGGAATGGAGTAAATCTGAGAAGTATCAACTCCCTCACCCCCCCCCCCCCCAACCAAAAAAAAAAAAAAAAAGCGGACAAATTGTCTCTAACAGGAACTACTCAGTCTCTATAGGCCAAATAGGCAGCAGCTTAATAGAACAAAAACGAAACTGACACACAAGCTCTCGAAGTTCCCTTACTCCGAATTTCCCTCACACACCACCACGTAGCTGTATATGCTTCATTAATTTCGCAACTTTTTTTACTTTGGTGTCCTTAGAAACGTAATCTATGAAAGTCCTGTCCACAGCGTCCGTGATTAAAACAGTGGTGGAACTCTGTCACGAAAAGTACTTGTGACACACTGAAGAGCATTATCACGGTATTAATTGGAGATTCAAAACTATTTCTGCTTTGTGTCGTCCTTAACGTTGGTAGAAAAGATTCTAGATGTCGCCCCAGTAGGCTGTAATTTGAGCCGGTTGCAGGTGATTCAACTTATCTCGCAGTCGATTGCTTAAGTCATTAGTGTTTTTAATCCGGCTGGTACTCAGTCTACAATGGAAATATTTGACACTAGTTTCGATATGAAGCAAATTAATTCTACATATGACTTGCGGAAATAGCTTTGTGAAATTATACTTCGCGTTTTGTAGTGTAGTTGTTTATTATTAAATTTGGGGACCATTTCTTCGAATGTTAATCAGTTTGTCATGTGTAAATAGCGATTCTTTTTTATGGGAATCAAATTTATTAGTTTCTTTTAATAGCACTGTTAGATCATGGTGTGCATTCTTCAATTTAGTTCTTTAATAGCAAAATTTGAGCTGTTTCTCTGACTGTTACTCGTTCTCTCATATGTACATAGTGCATTCGTTTGTCTGAACTGCTATATATTGGTCTATTTGATAGTCTTATTCCATCCATTAGCACAGTTTCTGACGCGACTGACATACACACACGTCCCATCAAAGTAGTCGATAGTAAAAGCAAAGAAAGGAAGTTATAAGACAGTGTGATATCTCTAGTTAAATGCAAATGAGCTCAGTGCTTCAGAATTGCAACATGGCGGCGACCGAAAAGGACGTGAAAACAGCTGTTTATTTACTGATAAAACAGTGGTAAGAAATGGGGATAAACTGCTATAAGTATGTTACCTGACATAATGGTCAATACATGCGTTGTGTTTGGCTGTAATTTTTCGTACAGCAGAAGGAAGAAACAAGGAAAGAAACATGTCTCAATGCAAGCATAATCAGAAAAATCATAAGTATTTTTGCTTTTGTACTGTATGTAAGCCTAAATAATTACAGTAAGTTTGTCTTATCCAAAATATCGCCGATGTTCCAATAGTTTATGCATGTTTTGAGAGGTTTAATAAATCTAACAAACAGAGGTAGCTTAATGACTCATTTAACCAGTTTTGGTCAACTTCGGTTTTTCCTCGAATAGTAGCTCGTTACGAAAGTGCTCCTATAAATGGAACGTGCTATTTGTCATTGACAATTGTCTTCACCCATTTGAGTACTCTTATGAAAACTACAGTCTGCTCTTAAAGTGTTTATATATAACTTGCTGTTCTACTCATAACACGTCCCTACAGTGTATTTGTCAAATTCAACCAGTTCGCAAATATTGCTCAAATGCTGAACTTGTTTAAACCACCTCGTAAAGCTTACAGCGACATTTAGTTTCAGAAAATCGTAGTAGTAGCATGCACAAACTTCCTGACGCCGCCTTCTTACCTCACCAAAAGTCAGGCTTCAGTGAAAGATGCGCCTTCGCCAGTGTAGTAATGTATGTCTGTGGATTTTATCGCTGCCTCTGACAAAGAAGGATTAAAACAAATGAGAAATTGTGAAGCCGTTTTAAATTTTCGGCAACTAAATAAAACCCTTTGGACGGTAACTTAAAGGTTAAATTATCATAAGCTCTTTAACGTTCACTAAGAATTGTTGAAGCATACGCATAGCTAAGGGAGCTTCGCAGCTGCTAACAAGGGAACCTCCCCATCGCACCCCCCTCAGATTTAGTTATAAGTTGCCACAGTGAATAGACCTTGAAAAACAGAACACAGATCAATCGAGAAAACAGGAAGAAGTTGTGTGGAACTATGAAAAAATAAGCAAAATATACAAACTGAGTAGTCCATGCGCAAGATATGCAACATCAAGAACCGACAGAACACACGAGTGCCGTGGTCCCGTGGTTAGCGTGAGCAGCTGCGGAACTAGAGGTCCTTGGTTCAAGTCTTCCTTCGAGCAAAAAGTTTAATTTTTTATTTTCAGACAATTATCAAAGTTCAGGCACTCACACATAATCAACTTCGCTCTCGAAAATTCCAGGACATGTTCAGATTTGCTTGGACATATGCAGGATTTGACGGTCTACACACGGAAAAATTTGGAAACGTAAAAAAGATGTTTTGACAGAGCACAGGGAAAAGTGTGCGAGTGTGAGACTTTTCGATTCATTTGTTGCAGTTTATGTGACAAACTCTTATGTTTTCATCACTGTTTTGGGAGTAATTATCACATCCACAAGTAAACCTAAATCGGGCAACGTAGAAGAATCTTTTTACCCATTCGCCAAGTGTACAAGTTAGGTGGGTCGACAACATATTCCTGTCATGTGACGCACATGCCGTCACCAGTGTCGTATAGAATATATCACACGTGTTTTCCTGTGGAGGAATCGGTTGACCTATGACCTTGCGATCAAAAGTTTTCGGTTCCCATTGGAGAGGCACGTCCTTTCTTCCACTAATCGCACGGTTTTGCGGTGCGGTCGCAAAACACAGACACTAAACTTATTACAGTGAACAGAGACGTCAATGAACGAATGGATAGATCATAACTTTGCTAAAATAAAGAAACATTTTTCGCTTGAGGAGAGGCTTGAACCAAGGACCTCTCGTTTCGCAGCTTCTCACGCTAACCACGGGACCACGACGCTCCTGACCTCGAAATGTCCATGATGTTGCTTATCTTCGCGTGGACTACTCAGTTTGTATATTTTGCTTATTTTTTTATAGTTCCACACAAATTCTTCCTGTTTTCTTGATTGATGTGTGTTCGGTTTTTCAAGGCCTATCCACTGTGCCAACTTATAACTAAATATGAGGGGGGTGAGTGGGGAGGTTCCCTTGTAAGGACGAGGGCGCGCTGAAAAGTACTGTCTCCAAATTTTTTGTGCCAATACTTTTAATGCGTTTTTAACAAAACAAACGTTAGACTGCCGAACAGAAATTATCTTTGGTCTATGGCAGCTAGCAAGTCGTCTTATAGTCAACCATCCACTACTACTGAGAAGCTAGTTGGCCTAACATGAATGTCACTGAATGTGCGAATTTGTGAAAGAGCCGTGTGTAACTGTCCATGGCAAAAAAACCTGCCCTGTGAACCGTTTGATCTTAATAGTCATAGCGAAGGTTACTTTTATTGGGAACTGTTGTGTTGTCATTTGGAAAGGTATGCTAGGATCGGATCAGATGGTGTGAGGTTAGTGCTGGGTATGAGTACAGTTTTATCGGATCCAGTTAATTTAGCATTGATAATGTACTCTTTTAGGTGAGTTACCACTTATCTTAAAATGTTAACTACAGGATATTAGCATTTTGATTTCAAAATAACATAATAGTTATAGGATTTTTCTTTACAAGCAATTGGCGGAGTAGTAAAGCAGACATATTTAAAGAGTTCAAAAATTCCACAGGGTGCAGTTGAACGTTATTTCTTTAAGTTTAACAGAATCAGAACTCAGTGAAATAAACCATTTGCTCTCCAGGTAACAAACTGGAAATGACGTATTCATTAACTGTTAGAGAATCATCATTTTTTGAACACAGAATCGCCGTTTAATAGGACTGCGATACATTTCGTAATGGCGCTAAGATTCAGAGAAGTGTAACGTAATGTTGCAAATGCTGTAAAGTAATGACCAGTTAAAAGTGAAATAAATCAAGTTATAAAATTGAACTGTTCTTGCCGTTGTTGATGAATGTTTATGTAATTCATTTTATTTACGCAGTACATAATGCTTTCGTAAAGAAAGTAAACAACTCCAACCGCTGTTGTGCGTAATAGTAAAATTAAATTGTCAATGGATGGCGACTTTTAAATTCTTCACCTCGACGTTTACGACCGATATCGCGTGGCGTACTCCACTTCCGTAAGAAATTTAAACAACTACAACAATTGTCGTGAATGTTAGTTAAACATTTTGACAATAGATGGCATCTTCTACAATGGCTTTATAAAAATGTCTTAAAAATTAAGTTTTTGTAACGAATACAGTAACTTTAAGCTAATAGCGTATTTTTCGTTGTTAGTGATGAACTACATCTTGAAAATGATGCCTCAGTAATTATTTTTGATTAAGAAATACGGGACGATGTATGGGATAGCGAAAATACTGAGAAATAATATATATGACCGGTTAGAAGTACTGGAGTTCGCATATATGCAGTTACCTTAGTTTTCTTACCTATCGCAACCAATATAAAGAGGAAATACAGGCAGATCCCAAAACCCGAGTCATTTCTATGTGACATAGTTGTGATTGCTTTAATCTTAGTGTCAGATACAAATTGTCTGCGTACAATACAGAATTTTATCTTGAAGGTGGCATATACGAAGTACTTAAAATTTTGACACAATTGTCCTCATATACATCAGTAATCTTGAAACGAAACGAAAACAATCTGTGACATTATAACAACGCGAACGTAAGTTAAATATGAGGTATTTGCACGTACGATTGCTGGTATAATCGCTCGAACTAGATAAAAGTAATTTCCATTTTGGAGAGAAGAACTGATTATTTTCAAAGTACAGGAATTAACCTTCGCATTCTGTTGTGTACATAGTTCTCCGTAGTCAGCGCGTACACAACTTTCCCACTAGAGCGCGCCCCGCTAAGCACAACAGCGCAGGCGCAGCGCTCGTCCGTCTCTGCAATACGAGACGGCTCTGCCTTAAAGACGGACCAAATTCTGCTTCCGCCGATCCGCGTATTAATATGTAACGCAGACAATGAGATTGCTGCTAACGTAGAACCTTTTCTCCTCGCGGATCACACTCGCGCAGTGATAACTGAACGCACGAGGTATTATAACGAGTGTACAGACCTCCGATCAGTGAGTCTGCATTAGTCTGTACCAGTCTGCATTAGTCTGCACCAGTCTGCACCAGTTTTCATTAGTCTGTACCAGTCTATAGTCAAGTTTCAATTTGCATCTAATAAGATTATCATATTCCTGTACATAGCAACGAAGAGAAATGTATAGACACTTTGTCAAGTATCAGAGATATGTGAGAATAAGATTAACGTGCCAAGACCAAAGGAACTTCAGATTGTCAATTTTAAATAGCATCCAGAACCAAGTTACGTAAGGTTTATGCTTGTTACTATTTTAATAAATGTGTGTGAAAATTAATCAAGTTCTGTTTAAAGTTGGTCACCGTCAATCTGCTACTCTAAGCGTGCAAGTGGCATTTCTATCGTCTGACCTAACGGCAGAAGATAAACACGCCAAGATAAGACCACGAGACACATTGCTGACACTCGCCTACTTCGTTAGAGCGACAAGTCAAATAATCTGATGGTGTGTGTACCGAAGGTCTTACAGTACGCACACCACACATCCCATCATAATGTCCAGGGCACCATCATGAATCGCGGTGACTTAGTGTAATAATTGTCTTTGAATAGATGTGTCATTTTTGTTCCATCCATTGCATACTTCTTTCAATTACCTTCTGTACTATGTTAAGTACATTGTAGCAGTTCTTTCTAAGTATGGTGTAAGTTTCATCGAGCTATGATATCTGGCAGTGATACGTCATACGAAAATTACTTTCGTCCTTAAGTTTTGCACACGTTTGTATAATTATTGCGAATCGAAGTTCGTCATCAGCCCGAAATGTTTTGACCGAAACCTCTCTGTGATGACGTAACTGGAGATGATCTCTGACGAGAGTCTAAACATGTAAACCAAATAAACATAGAAAGGTTATCCAGGCGGTGTTCCTCCTTATTTGTTGTAATATGGAGTTCATGTACTGTTGACTTCCTAATCTGATTTCCGAAGACGCATTTTCTGTTTCTTATCAGTTAATTTATGTTGATGTGAAGTAGCGACGGAGACATAATGTATTCCTCCCTAACTTACAATAACAGCTATCCCATTGCATCATAGTGTGCTTCATCCCGTGTGGTGGCCCGATTGAGTAAGGTGCCTAACCACATCTTCTTGCTTCTGCCCAGACAGCGTGGTATTGGACCTCCACTTCAAGCACTACGTATCGCTCTGCTGACTTGCCCAATTACAACTGTGTCTTGTATCAAAGCAGAAGGAGTCCAGCTCTTCGTCCTGCCACGCGTGTCTTACACGTTATTTCACGACTTGCAAAACCTCACCATCTGTTTGAGCATTTTCGAACAGAATTTCACGTATTGCGAACCAGCGGCCACAGTGATTTTAGTATTACTGTCAGAAAAATGAAAACGTGAGGTACTAGCACGTCGTAGACTTACCAGAGATATGAAGCAAGTTGTGAAGGAGCAACATCATCTGTGACACCAACGGATGGTGTTTTAGGTGCTGCTGGTAAGATTCTGCGATGTTGAAGCTGTCCTCGCCAAAATACAGCATGACGGGGCACAGAAGAGTACGGTAACTTTCCTACTGCTCTTGTAGTGTGTAGCTCCACTATATCTCTCTCAGCTACTGTGTTGTTGATATCGTGCACTCACACAGGCTTCTACTAACAAGGGAACCTCCCTATCGCACCCCCCCTCAGATTTAGTTATAAGTTGGCACAGTGGACAGGCCTTGAAAAACTGAACACAGATCAATCGAGAAAACAGGAAGAAGTTTTGTGGAACTATGAAAAAAATAAGCAAAATATACAAATTGAGTAGTGGAGGTGCAGATAGGCAACATTAAGGACGACGTGGCCTCAGGAGCGCAGTGGTCCCGTGGTTAGAGTGAGCAACTGTGGAACGAGAGGTCCTTGGTTCAAGTCTTCCTTCTAGTAAAAATTTTAACTTTTTATTTTCAGGCAATTGACGTGTGTCAATTATCAAAGTTCAGGCACCCATATATAATCAACTTCGCTCTCCAAAATTCCAGGACATGTTCAGATTTGCTTGGACGTATGCAGGATTTGACGGTCTACACACGGAAAAAATTGGAAAACGTTAAAAACATATGTTTTGACAGAGCACAGGCAAAACTGTGCGACTGTGAAACTGTTGCATTCATTTGTTGCAGTTTATGTGACAAACTCTTATGTTTTCATCACTTTTTTGGGAGTGACTATCACATCCACAAGAAAACCTAAATCGGGCAAGGTAGAAAAATCTTTTTACCCATTCGCCAAGTGTACATGTTAGGTGGGTCGACAACATATTCCTGTCACGTGACGCACATGCCGTCACCAGTGTCGTATAGAATATATCAGACGTGTTTTCCTGTGGAGGAATCGGTTGACCTATGACCTTGCGATCAAATGTTTTCGGTTCCCATTGGAGAGGCACGTACTTTCGTCTACTAATCGCACGGTTTTGCGGTGCGGTCGCAAAACGCAGACACTAAACTTATTACAGTGAACAGAGACGTCAATGAACGAACTGACGGGTCATAACTTTGCGAAAATAAATAAAGTAAACTTTTCACTCGAGGGAAGACTTGAACCAAGGACCTCTCGTTCCGCAGTTGTTCACGCTAACCACGGGACCACGGCGCTCCTGCATTGACATTATCCTTGATGTTGCCTATCTTGCGCATGGACTACTCAGTTTGTATACTTTACTTATTTTTTCCATAGTTCCAATCAACTTCTTCCTGTTTTCTGGATTGATCTGTGTTCAGTTTTTCAAGGCCTGTCCACTGTGCCAACTTATAACTAAATCTGAGGGGGTACGATGGGGAGGTTCCCTTGTAAGCACCCAGTCACAACCCCTTCTCCGCCAAAAGCCTATGTTCAGGAAGCATTAACTACACTCATGCTCAAAAATTTAGGATAATGCTGATACAAGGTAAAACAACACTCTGCTGGGCTGTTTGTGGGTTTAAATCACCTCGGGGTATGACCATGCGGTGCATTTGACCTGCGGTCGTCGCACGGTGGCGCTGGCAGCAGTCCACATACGCAGAGGTGTGTTGGTGAATGTCAGAGTACGGTGCAGCGAGTAAATGTGAAGACGTTTTCAGACGTGCTAATTGTAACTGTGTGTTGAAACTGGCTCAAAGAACACATATTGATGACGTTACGAGCGGCAGAAAACTAGAGCGACTGGAGGCTGGTGAAACACAGCAGGTCGTAGCACGGGCGTCCGTGTGCCACAAAGTGTGATCTCAAGATTATGGCAACGGTTTCAGCAGACAGGAAACGCGCCCAGGCGCTACAGTGCGGCACGTCCACAGTGTACAACACCACAAGTAGACCGATATCTCACCATCAGTGCCCGCAGACGGTCACGGTGTAGTGCAGATAGCCTTGCTCGGGACATTACCGCACCCACTGGAACAGTTGTCTCCAGACACCCAGTCTACAGACGACTGAACACATATCGTTTATTCGCCCGGAAACCTGCAAGGTGCATTCCACTGACCCCTGCTCACAGGAGAGCCCGTAAAGCCTGGTGTCAAGAACACAGTACATGGTCATTTGAACAATAGTCCCAGGTTATGTTCACGGACGAGTCCAGGTACAGTCTGAACAGTGAATTCTCGCCGGGTTTTCATCTGGCGTGAACCAGGAACCAGATACCAACCCCTTAATGTCCTTGGAAGGAACCTGTATGGAAGTCGTGGTTTGATGGTGTGGGGTGGGATTATGATTGGTGCACGTACAAGCCTGCATGTCTTTGACAGATGAACTGTACAGGTCAGGTGTATCGGGACGTCATTTTGCACCAGCATGTCCCCATTTTCAGGGGTGCAGTGGGTCCCACCTTCCTCCTGATGGATGATAACGCACGACCCCACACAGCTGCCATCGTGGAGGAGTACTCTGAAACAGAAGATATGAGGCGAATGAAGTGGCCTGCCTGTTCTCCAGACCTAAACTCCATCGAGCACGTCTGGGGTGTCTCGGTCGACGTATCGCTGCACGTCTTCAAACCCCTACGACACTTCGGGAGCTCCGACAGGCACTGATGCAAGAATGGGAGGCTATACCCCAGCAGCTGCTCGACCACCTGATCCACAGTATGCCAACCTGTTGTGCGGCCTGTGTACTTGTGCGTGGTAATCATATCCCATATTGATGTCCGGGTACACGCGCAGGAAACAATGGCGTTTTGTTGCACATGTGTTTCGGGACGGTTTTCTCAGCTTATCACAAATACCGTGGACTTACAGATCTGTGTCGTGTGTGTTTCCTATGTGCGTATGGTATTAGCGCTAGTTTTGTGTAGTGCCACGTTGTGTGGCACCACATTCTGCAATTATCCTTAATTTATGAGCATGAGTGTACTATTTTGACTAGACCTTTTCCTATACGTACCTAGAGAGCTTAATAAAGGTAATCGATGCATGGTCTCCTCTCCATGTTCTAGAATAACGCTTGTAATCTCCAGAAAAGCTTCGCACATTATTCGTATCTTTCTAGCGCTCGTGCAAAACGGACGTTCTCATAATTGCAGGGTAGGCGTGTTCTTTCAAGAAATCTGCGTGTTAACCTCATGAACCAGTGCCGATATTACTCTGCCATCGCGTCTAGAAGCTTCCGGGCAGTCATGTGCCGCAACACCGGAAAGTCGGCCATGTTTCCTCTCAATGCTTCCGCGCATACACCCTCCTCTGGTGCATAATTCAAGCTTACGTTAGCTCATGAAATCAGTCACATACGACCAGAATATTCAGTAATCACCACTAAGGTGGAATGAAGCGGAACGGGTCGTGGAATACACCAACCTGCCACGCTACAGTGTCCTCGATGGTTCTGGTATTAATATTACATTGAAACACTTGGGTGAAGTACCTTGAACGGCTTCTTTTCCACATTATTTTCCGCAGTTTTTACTGTCAACACCAACAAACGCTTTTTCGACATACACAAAAGCCAGTTGTTGAATTCACGCCATTTTTTAACCTATATCTCGCTCGCAATAGGAAATAATGTTGACGACTTTAATTTTGACAATGACGAGCACTGCTGCTGCAGATGGTGCAATTTGATTAGCTCCTAGCTCCACATCGTCTTGGTGATTATACGTCACAGACGTTCATTACACAGAGCCTGCGCCAAGGATCCGCGAGTGCAAGTCTCCATTCCGTAGCCACATAAACGAGAGAAAGAATCTCGCCACACCGTTTCCATACAATATCGGTTTATAGAGATTCTGGTCGTATGTGAAGTACGTTAGCGGCAAGAAACAATCAATGTCTTCTCTGCGCGATAGCAGCGGAAATACTATCGAAGACAGTGCTGCCAAAGCAGAGTTACTAAACACAGTCTTCCGAAACGCCTTCACAAAAGAAGACGAAGTAAATATTCCAGAATTCGAATCGTGGCCGCCAACATGGGTAACGTAGAAGTAAACATCCTCGGATCGGTGAAGCAACTTAAGATCACTTAATAAAAGCAAGTCTTCTGGTCCAGACTGTATACCAATTAGGTTCTTTTCGGACTATGCTGCTGCATTAGCTCTATACTTAACAATCATATACAACCGTTCGCTCGACGAAAGATCCGTACCCAAAGACTGGAAAGTTGCACAGGTCACACCAACATTCAAGAAAGGTAGTAGGGTTAATGAACTAAATTACAGGCCCATATCGTTAACGTCGATATGCAGCAGGATTTTGGAACATATATTGTGTTCGAACATTATGAATTACCTCGAAGAAAACGGTCTATTGACACACAACCAACATGCGTTTAGAAAACATAGTTCCTGTGAAACCAAACCAGCTCTTTATTCACATGAAGTGTTGAGTGCTATTGACACGGGCTTTCAGATCGATTTCGTATTTCTGGATTTCCGGAAGGCTTTTGACACGGTACCACACAAGCGGCTCGTAGTGAAATTGCGGCTTATGGAATATCGTCTGAGTTATGTGACTGGATTTGTGATTTCCTGTCAGAGAGGTCACAGTTCGTAGTAACTGACGGAAAGTCATCGAGTAAAACAGAAGTGATTTCTGGCGTTCCCCAAGGTAGTGTTGTAGGCCCTTTGCTGTTCCTTATCCATGTAAACGATTTGGGAGACAATCTGAGCAGCTGTCTTAGGTTTTTTGCAGATGAAGTTGCTGTTTATCGGCTAATAAAGTCATCATAAGATCAAAACAACCTGCAAAACGATTTGGAAAAGATATCTGAATGGTGTGAAAAGTGGCAGTTGACCCTAAATAACGAAAAGTGTGAGGCATTCCACATAAGTGCTAAAAGAAAGCTCGTTAAACTTCGGTTACTCGATAAATCCGTCAAATCTGAAAGCTATAAATTCATCTAAATACCTAGGTATTAGAATTACGAGCAACTTAAATTGGAAGGAACACACAGAAAATGTTGTGGGGAAGGCTGACCAAAGACTGCGTTTTATTGGCAGGACACTTAGAAAATGTAACAGACCTAATAATTAGATTGCCTACAGTACGCTTGACCGTCCTCTCTTAGAATACTGCTGTGCGGTGTGGGATCCTTACCAGATAGGGCTGACGGAGTACATCGAAAAGTTCAAAGAAAGGCAGCACGTATTGGATTTTGTATTATCGCGAAATATGGGAGAGAGTGTCACAGAAATGATACAGAATTTGGGCTGGACATCATTAAAAGAAAGGCGTTTTTGGTTGCGACGGAATCTTCTCACGATATTCCAATCACCAACTTCCTCCTCCGGAGGCGAAAATATTTTGTTGACACCGACCTACATAGGGAAGAACGACCTCCACAATAAAATAAGGGGAATAAGAGCTCGTACGGAAAGATATAGGTATTCATTATTTCCGCGCGCTATACGAGATTGGAATAATAGAGAATTGTGAAGGCGGTTCGATGATTCGTCAGCCAGGCACTTAAATGTGATTTGCAGAGTATCCATGTAGATGTAAATGTAGATATATTATAAAGTTATTCTTGATATATTTTGATTCTAATAGTTTCTCATACGCTTCATCTTTTTTCTTCCTACATCTACATTTACATTCGTACACAGCATGGCGCATGGCGGAGGGTAAGCTGCCCCACTACTAGACCTTTCCTTTCCTGTTCCACTCACTAAAAGAGCGAGGGAAAAGAGACTACCTATATGCAACCGTACGAGTCCTAATTTCCCTTATCTTCGTCATCCTTACGCGAAATGTACGCAGGCGGCAGCAGAACCTCACTGCAGTCAGCTCCAGATGCCGGTTCTCTAAATTTTCTTTTGTGTTCCGCGAAAAGAACGTCGTCTTCCCTCTAGGGAAGTGTCTCTGTACTACTTGCTTGCTGATCGAAGCTCATTTCATTTCCTTTACAGATGAACCACACTCTCCCAAGACCACACTGGACACTGCTAACGTAGCATTATACCATAATGGGATTCATTTCCCTGTTGTTGTTGTCTTCAGTCCTGAGACTGGTTTGATGCAGCTTTCCATGCTTCTCTATCCTGTGCAAGCTTCTTCATCTCCCAGTACTTACTGCGACCTACATCCTTTTGAATCTGCTTAGAGTATTCATCGCTTGGTCTCCCTCTACGATTTTTACCCTCCACGCTGCCCTCCAATGCTAAATTTGTGATCCATTGATGCCTCAGGACATGCCCTACCAACCGGTCCCTTCTTCTTGTCAAGTTGTGCCACAAAATCCTCTTCTCCCCAATTCTATTCAATACCTCCTCATTAGTTATGTGATCTACCTATCTAATCTTCAGCATTCTTCTGTAGCACCACATTTCGAAAGCTTCTATTCTCTTCTTGTCCAAACTATTTATCGTCCATGTTTCACTTCCATACATGGCTACACTCCATACAAATACTTTCAGAAACGACTTCCTGACACTTAAATCTATACTCGATGTTAACAAATTTCTCTTCTTCAGAAACGCTTTCCTCGCCATTGCCAGTCTACATTTTATATCCTCTCTACTTCGACCATCATCAGTTATTTTACTCCCTAAATAGCAAAACTCCTTTACTACTTTAAGTGTCTCATTTCCTAATCTAATACCCTCAACATCACCCGACTTAATTCGACTACATTCCATTATCCTCGTTTTGCTTTTGTTGATGTTCATCTTATATCCTCCTTTCAAGACACTGTCCATTCCGTTCAAATGCTCTTCCAAGTCCTTTGCTGTCTCTGACAGAATTACAATGTCATCGGCGAACCTCAACGTTTATATTTCTTCTCCATGGACTTTAATACCTACTCCGAATTTTTCTTTTGTTTCCTTTACTGCTTGCTCAATATACAGATTGAATAACATCGGGGACAGGCTACAACCCTGTTTCAATCCCTTCCCAACCGCGGCTTCCCTTTCGTGCCCCTCGACTCTTATAACTGCCATCTGATTTCTGTACAAATTGTAAATAGCCTTTCGCTCCCTGTATTTTACCACTGCCACCTTTAGAATTTGAAAGAGAGTAATCCAGTCAACATTGTCAAAAGCTTTCTCTAAGTCTACAAATGCTAGAAACATAGGTTTGCCTTTCCTTAATCTATTTTCTAGCTGGCCGGGGTGGCCGAGCGGTTCTAGGCGCTACAGTCTGGAACCGAGCGACCGCTGCGGTCGCAGGTTCAAATCCTGCCTCGGGCATGGATGTGTGTGACGTCCTTAGGTTAGTTAGGTTTAAGTAGTTCTAAGTTCTAGGGGACTGATGACCTTAGAAGTTGGGTCACATAGTGCTCAGAGCCATTTGAACCATTTCTATTTTCTAAGATAAGTCGTAGTGTCACTATTGCCTCACGTGTTCCATCATTTCTGCGGAATCCAAACTGATCTTCGCCGAGGTTGGCTTCTACCAGTTTTTCCATTCGTCTGTAGAGAATTCGCGTTAGTATTTTGCAGCTGTGACTTATTAAACTGATAGTTCGGTAATTTTCACATCTGTCAACACCTGCTTTCTTTGGGATTGGAATTATTATAATCTTCTTGAAGTCTGAGGGTATTTCGCCTGTCTCATACATCTTGCTCACTAGACGGTAGAGTTTTGTCAGGACTGGCTCTCCCAAGGCCGTCAGTAGTTCCAATGGAATGTTGTCTACTCCCGGGGTCTTGTTTCGACTCAGGTCTTTCAGTGCTCTGTCAAACTCTTCACGCAGTATCGTATCTCCCATTTCATCTTCATCTACATCCTCTTCCATTTCCACAATATTGTCCTCAAGTACATCGTCCTTGTTTAGACCCTCTATATACTCCTTCCACCTATCTGCTTCCCCTTCTTTGCTTAGAACTGGGTTTTCATCAAAGCTCTTGATATTCATGCAAGTGGTTCTCCTTTCTCCAAAGGTCTCTTTAATTTTCCTGTAGGCAGTATCTATCTTACCCCTAGTGAGATAAGCCTCTACATCCTTAAATTTCTCCTCTAGCCATCCCTGCTTTGCCATTTTGCACTTCCTATCGATCTCATTTTTGAGACGTTTGTATTCCTTTTTGCCTGCTTCATTTACTGCATTTTTATATTTTCTCCTTTCATCAATTAAATTCAATATTTCTTCTGTTACCCAAGGATTTCTATTAGGCCTCGTCTTTTTACCTACTTGATCGTCTGCTGCCTTCACTACTTCATCCCTCAGAGCTACCCATTCTTCTTCTACTGTATTTCTTTCCCCAATTCTGTCAATTGTTCCCTTATTCTCTCCCTGAGACGCGGTACAACCTCTGGTTCTTTCAGTTTGTCCAGGTCCCATCTCCTTAAATTCCCACCTTTTCGCAGTTTCTTCAGTTTCAATCTACAGTTCATAACCAATAGATTGTGGTCAGAGTCCACATCTGCCCCTGGAAATGTCTTACAATTTAAAACCTGGTTCCTAAATCTCTGTCTTACCATTATACAATCTATCTGATACCTTCTAGTGTCTCCAGGATTCTTCCATGTATACAACCTTCTTTTATGATTCTTGAACCAAGTGTTATCTATGATTAAGTTATGCTCTGTGCAAAATTCTACCAGACGGCTTCCTCTTTCATTTCTCTCCCCCAATGCATATTCACCGACTATGTTTCCTTCTCTCCCTTTTCCTACTCTCGAATTCCAGTCACCTATGAATATTAAATTTTCGTCTCCCTTCAATACCTGAATAATTTCTTTTATCTCATCATACGTTTCATCAATTTCTTCATCATCTGCAGGGCTAGTTGGCATATAAACTTGTACTACTGTAGTAGGCGTGGGCTTCGTGTCTATCTTGACCACAATAATGCGTTCAGTATGATGTTGGTAGTAGCTTACCCGCACTCCTATTTCTTTATTCATTATTAAACCTACTCCTGCATTACCCCTATTTTATTTTGTATTTATAACCCTGTATTCACCTGGCCAAAAGTCTTGTTCCTCCTGCCACCGAACTTCACTAATTCCCACTATATCTAACTTTAACCTATCCATTTCCCTTTTTAAATTTTCTAACTTGCCTGCCCGATTAAGGGATCTGACATTCAACGCTCCGATCCGTAGAACGCCAGATTTATTTCTCCTGATAACGACGTCCTCTGGAGTAGTCCCCGCCCGGAGATCCGAATGGGGGACTATTTTACCTCCGGAATATTTTACCCAAGAGGACGCCATCATCATTTAACCATACAGTAAAGCTGCATGCCCTCGGGAAAAATTACGGCCATAGTTTCTCTTTGCAACTACTGAAAAGGCTGCTGCCCCTCTTCAGGAACCACACGTTTGTCTGGCCTCTCAACAGACACTCCTCCGTTGTGGTTGCACCTACGGCACGGCCATCTGTATCGCTGAGGCACGCAAGCCCCCCCACCAACGGCAAGGTCCATGGTTAAAGGGAGGGGGGGGGGGGGAGGATAACGTTCTGGGTTCTAATATTGAAGAAGTCTTGGAGGCTTTCCTATATCTGGGGGCCTATTCCACATGCTCGTACCTTCGTGAACAGTCTGCAGTGGCGCACAATGTCAAATGTTTTCCAGAAATCTAGGAATGTAGAATGTGCCTCTTGCCTTTCATCCTCGGTTCGCAGTATACCATCTGGGAAAAGGGCAAGCCCAGTTAGATACGAGCGATGTTCTCTAAATCCTTGCTATCTGCGGACAGAAGCTTTCAAAAATTGGTTCAAATGGCTCTGAGCATTATGGGACTCAACTTCTGAGGTCATCAGTCCCCTAGAACTTAGAACTACTGAAACCTAACTAACCTTAGGACATCACACACATCCATTCCAGAGGCAGAATTCGAACCTGCGACCGTAGCGGTCTCGTGGTTCCAGACTGTAGCGCCTAGAACCGCACGGCCACTCCGACCGGCACAGAAGCTTTCCGTCTCAAGGTAGTTTACTACATTGAAACTGAGAACATGTTCAAGAATTCTGCAGCAAACAGGTAAGGACGCTGGTCTGTTATTTTGCTGGTCCGTTTTACCGTTGTTGTAGACAGGAACCACATGCCGTTTTTCCCAGTCGCTTGAGACTTTTCGCTGAGCAAGAGATTCGCGATAAATGAAGGCTACGTAACTGTTCATTTCCGTACTCTCTATAAAATCGAATTGGGATTCAATCCGGACCCGGCACCTTACTTTTTTTCAAATCTTTCAGGGCGTTCTCTATACCAGGGATGTCTATTTCTGTGTCCTCTGTACTGGAATCTGGGTGTCGCTCAAACGACGGTATGTTTGTACGATCCTCTTTAGTGAATAATTTCTTACACGCGAAATTTAAAACTTCAGTTTTCCTTTTGCTGTCTTCTATTGACAAATCAAAGTGGTCAATGAGTGACTGCATAGAAGTCTTCGCCCCTCATAGTGATATTACGTAAGACAACAATTTTTTCGGGTTCTCAGCGAGATGGATCGATATTTTACGGACGCATGAATTTCTAGTAACTTTTACCTGCTGCCATCTGCGCGTTCTTCTTTGAACCGAGAGTCCAAGTTTCTGCTTCCTCAGCATTTCCCAAATTTTGTTATAAAACCACTCGTCACATACTTGTCCAGAGCGCGGTTTACAGTCCGTTCCGATTTCTCCCATAGTTCCTCGTCGCCCATCATATAGGAATTAAATTATGTCCATTCATTGCTTACGTAGGATGCTACCACCGGTATATCTGCTATTTCTAGCAAAATTACTCTTCCAGCTTTCTTGACTGATTTATTAGCAATCTTCGCAATGATGACATCACTGTTACTAAATCCTGTCTCCGTACCGACATCTTCTACAAGGACAGCCCTGTTCCTTAAGTCGAAATGCACAGAAAAAGACACTTCATTCAACCATAACACTTCTTATGATACCTAGAACTTAGCTTGATAACAAGTACACTTGTGACTACGTTTTCTTCCACCTGTACGCCTCATTTTAATAACATAATTTATTTTATTTATTTCTTGAATTTATGGTTTGTAAGTGGGAATGCAAGTATGATCTGGAAGTGCCATATCTAAGTCTCAAGGGGCACGTGACACCTTTTTTCATATTCGCCCGCGTGTTTTGGCGCTTGTTTGGCCTGCTCATTCGTGTAGTTGATACCAAACCATTAAATCTTCTTTGGGATAATGCTGTTGCTATAAAGACTTCGTGGTTATAGTGGTAAGTAACTGAGAAACTATGAATTTTATGAATGAGCTGATAGATTGTATTATTTCAGTTTTTAAAATTAACAAATCACTAATAATTAGGGCGTTTTGCTTCAGAGTTAAAATTAAGTTAATGACGTTTGCAGATAGCACTGTAGTAATTACAGCGGGCGTACGATGAACAACATTAATAATCTCCGGATGTAAATGGTTTGTCGATTCAGTCAATTACTGTGGGTAGATTTTACCAGTCCATAGATTGGCGTCAAAACGCTCGTCAGAAATTCTGTATGGCAGGGAGGACGCCGATAGAGTTCAATCTAGGGCGTGTCAATAAAATCCTCATTTATTAGCTTTAGAAAAGCACCCATTCGGCGAGTAATTGGCCAAAGCCGGTCCAGTGATGTGCGACCTAAACGAGATTGATGGAGTTGCTCTGCGACGCATCTCTGGCGACTCATTGCTATACAAATCGGCTTACACGAACCATCGCTGCCAGTTAGTTACTTCGGGGGATTCCGTTGCTTCAAGCAAAAGAACCCATTATGCAACCTCATCTTAGGAAATAAAATAGTATTTCGCTTGAAACGTATTTGAAATAAAGAATAAGTGTACATTACTTACAACCATATAGGCGTCACCAATCGTCTCCACTTTGTAGACGTCGTAATTCTCGATCGTGGAGTCGAAACACGTGTAGAGATCATTGAGGAAGTCAACCACCTAGAAAAGGAAAGCATTCAGTAAGTTGTCTTCACCTGAGAGGAAAGCTGAATTGAACTTTAAAAGAAAGCTATATGAATGTCACAATTCGATATGAATCACAATATTGTGATGGTTTGTGGAAATATGACATTCTAATCCTTCATAAGGAGAACATAAACTAAAAGTTTTTACGTACAAGTATATAATATGATGTTTGATCAAATCAAATATCACATACTAACCACCCACATCCAATTATTATGATTAGTACATCGTGATGTGTTAGCCTCATCTAAGAAAACGCCACGGAGAGAGAAACGTTATCTTAGGGAACCTGTGTCTTATCACCTGTCACGAAACTGTTTAATATGCCTTCTCATTCCGCATCGTAACGTGTAAGTACTTCGAGAATTTTGCGGACTTTTGATGCATCGTGAAAGGCGAGTTTTCACCTTTTTTTCGTCAGTTTTATGGAGAATTTATTACTGACTTCAACGGGCTGCAACTTCTGTCATTATAATGAAAAGTCGCCCCTCCACCCTTAAACCAACGACACCTTTGACGCACGACTCCTTCGCTCATTATATTCATTCGGTACACAGGGCAAGAAATGTGGAAATTCTTTGACTTTTTTGCCTCTAAGAACAGCATTACAGAATAGATTTCATAACTGATGTGATTTACAGTTGAAATTTTGGCATGGAACGACTACTGCACGCGAGCGATGTCGTAGCTCGAAGCGAACTGAACTAGTGGGTGGGTGTAGTCTACTGACTGTTCCGTTCCCCCAATTACTCCCAACGCTACACGAAAACAAAGAGCGCTTTCCGCATAATCCTCGTAATACTATGGTCCATCCGTGCGATTTAAAAACATGAGACTTAAATAGGATATAATAATAAATCGACGCACCAATTATTCGTCTGTTTCATGGCTATGAGATGCAATAGAATTAAATGTGTTCCATAAAATTTCAAAACGCAGTACTGAATCCTTTTGAATAGCAACCTTTGTGGCGACGTACCTACGAAAATGTGGGGAGATGACGTTGTGAATAATATGTGAAGTAGCATACAAATGTAATTACAATTTCATGTATCATTGAGTAACACAGTGAATACACAGTAAGTTTTAAAATATTGGTCGAAGTCTTATGCATTTCGGCTCCAATGATGTAACATTTTGGAAATCACTATTAATAACAGAGATGTTCCAAGGTTTCAGAGAGTCTGATGTACTAGTACTGAAAGTTTTAACTATGTGTACATGTAGTTTTGGGGAAATAGCTGTTCGTAGGAAAGGACAAGCATTGTAAAAGGTAGCATAAAAAGAAAAGGTATGAATCACTTTAATTTTTCATTTAATCTACTGTGTGAACATTTGTTTTGTTAAAGCACACTATTGCAAGTGGAAAGCATAGACAGTAACCACAGTGTTTCAAACACCACAGTATACAAAATAAACAGGCGGTACTAAAGTCGGAACTTAACTACAAATAGAAGCTTTTCTTTATTTTATGCGGTTGTTTTCATCGACGTTAAATATCTGTATTCCTTTGGCCATTATCGCAAGGTTATTCTTTTCTTCTTCTTGAAGAAGGCTAAGCCAAGTCTCTGCAGCCACAGCTTCCTCTCTTCAACAGTTCTCATCATCTCCATGTACGAAGAACATCCAATCTCACAGATTAAATTTTTTAAATGTGATATTTTTGGTTGTCCTCTCGCTTTCTTTCCTGCGACTGTGCCTTCGAAAATGTTTTTTTGGAAGTATATCGTGTCTACGTGTCCAAAGGTATAACTATGATACCTACAAATTAGCTAGGAAAAAGAAGAAATAAACATTTTCATTATATGCAAGGTACACCATAAACCTTCACTCGGTTTGAATTTCCGCATAATCCGTAAATTTTCCTTCGTTATGGAAGCATATAGGTCACTGAAACTGTGAGTAGGTATCCCTCGCATTCCCATGAATCGGTTCAAAATCCTGAAAACGCTCGTCCTTTAAGTTATGAGGATAGCATGAATTCTTTTGGGAACGTATTAGATGAATATGAGGAGGAAGTGTTTGATGACTACTATCTTATTATAAGAAAATACTGGTGCACTAAAACGCTACTGTGGACCGGGAAACAACTCTAGATAATAAACACCATTGCAGGTCCCATATACTCGAAGCAGATTGTTGATGACCGCTACAAACTGAATAAATAAATAAATACTGTTAGTACAGGAAAATTTAGGTTACCGATTTGTTCTGTTAAAGTGCCACTTGTTCACCCGTCCGGATAGCCGCGCTCTTTATTTCGCCGCTTCCGGGATTCGGAGAAGCACGCCGGCTCCGGATATAATTGGCACCGAGTACGGAGGTTCAGAGACGAAGGCACGTGTGCCGGCCAGCCTGGATGTGGGATTTAGATTTCGCACGTCTGACTGTGTGGATATCGGATGGTCCCGCCTTATTTACACGAATCGCAAACATTTAGAAAACGTGCGCACTTTTCACATAACGCTAGACGAACACAGTTGCGATTGGCCTCTCTATTCCAGTTGCATGCTGATCCCGTGAACATACGAAGGCCAGGACGAAGAAAAAGAAGAACAGTTTCAGTTGTTTCTAGTGCAAAAAATGCAGTCCCGGTATATATCGTTCCGATTGTGTATGTCCCAATAGCGAACCGGGAATGCTCCGCAGTTGCTAAATATGTTTGGAAATTATACTGTATACACACCGGTGAGCCAAAACATTATGACCACCTGCTTAATAGTTCCTTTGTTCATCTTTGGAACGAAATACATCACTGATTCTGGATATCAGGGATCCGACAGTTTGTTGGTGTGTTTGTGGAGGTATGTGGCACTGGATGGTTACCCACAGCTCATACAATTCGCGTGAGTAGTGGGCCGCTGATTTGCGTACTTGGTGATGACACTTGATAGCGACTTACATGGGTTACATACGATTTACATCACGCGAACTTGGTACTTGTGACATCAACATGAGTTCCCTGTAATGCTCCTGAAACTACTGCACACGTTTCTGGTTCCGAGACAAGCATAATTATAGTACTGAGAGATGTCTTCGTGGAAGACATCAAGCATCAAGGGACGCAGGTGGTTCACAGCTATCAGTGTGTCTTCGATTACTAGATAGATCCAGTGCGAGCGCAGGAGAATGTCTCCACAGCATTATACTGCCCTCACCAACCTGGGTCCATGGCGCGCTGCTCGTTCCGAGCCGCCGTTCACAAAGATGAAGGCGTTTCTGGAGTCGACCATCGACTTAATATAGCAAAAATGTAATTCAGCCGAAGAACCGATACGTTTCCATTGATCGTCGGTCGAATTCCGATGGTCCCATGCCCACTGCAATCGTAACTGATGGTGTTGTTGGGTCAACAGGTGAATACGTAAATCTGTCCTACTCTACTGAGCAGAGAAGCCTCCGAACGCCACGTTCTAAATGGTTCAAATGGCTCTGAGCACTATGAGACTTAATATCTGTGGCCATCAGTCCCCTAGAACTTAGAACTACTTAAACCTAACTAACCTAAGGACATCACATATATCCATGCCCGAGGCAGGATTCGAACCTGCGAGACTGAAGCGCCTAGAACCGCACGGCCACACCGGCCGGCAATGACACGTTCTATGAAGAGTCGTTGACGTCTAGCCATTTAGCGCCTAGTTGTAATTTCACTGTCCTTCTACCGCTTCTCGTAGAAGCTCGCGACAGTAGCACGTGAACATTCTACTAGCTTCGCTGTTTTCGAGACACTCATTCACAGGCTTTGCGTAATAATAATCTGTCCTGTGATAAAGTCGCGTATATCAGTCGATTTCCCTATTTGCAGCCCATACCTTCTTTGGGGTGATTCCTCATACGTCGCTGTTGCGTTTACAAACTTTCCATAACCCATTACGTGCCCGCAATGTTGCCAGGCGGTATCCAACTTCGCGGTGGGCAATGCTCATAATGTCTTAGATTCCCAGTGTATGTCCTAATCTTTCTCCCTTCTTTTTCTGTCCATCTCTTCCTCACTCCCTCTGCCCATCTCATTTCCCTATGCCCCCTTACTGTCCATTTCCTCCCCCCCCCCCACTCTCACCCCTCTCTCTGGCCATCTTTTCATTGCCCCTCTTTGTCCATTTTCTCCCACTCCCCCTCTCTGTCCATGTCCTCTTCCCCATTCTCTCTTACCTCGAGCCTTATTTATTGTTATTACAAATCTGCTTGACTGGGAAAGTAAGTAACTTTAAATGAATGGATAAACTGGTTGGGATCATTAACACACGGTTTGCGGGAGAGACCACTGCAGCTACTGGATCTGTGAGAATACTAGGCTCAATGACTGTATTTTTAATAACATTAATCTGTGAACCGGTACGACTGCAAAGTTTCAGATTCATATTCCACAACAGTACGCCCATTCTAATCCTAAGTCTATGAGCCATCAATATAACATTCATCTTCCCTCTTAAAACTGACTGCAACGTACAGTATAACGCAAAACAGAACGCTGTTGTGTAGCTCTTTACGTCTAAAATCATATACTGGGTGATAAAAATTAAAGTGGAGCTACTCAGCGCGAGCCGTCATAATGGAACACGTGTGAAAAAAACTACTTTGTTTTAAATGCCATAATGGCTGATAGGCAACTTAAAACTGACTGCGAGAAAGCAAACGAAACTGCGCAATTTCACAGCACATTTTCTCTTTCGCAGACGTTTTTAGCAGAAAATCTGTACTTAGTTCTTTTTGTTGCTCGTGCTATGGTCCACAGTAAAGCATTATAATAAATAGCGATTGATGTACGCAGAAATTCCTTGTTATGTATTGCAGACGTCAAAGCGCTGACCCCCATAAGCAATAAATTGTAGTGTTTAAACTGGTCTAGAAGTTATGTATAATTTCATGTAAATTGGTGAAGAACTGCTTAAAATTTTAGCTAACAACGTTTCCTCGTTACATATTACACATGTATTTATTTACCATACGTATTTAAGTAATGATGTAGCCTATATCCATCCGAAAGTTTCAGTCAAGAACATTTCGGGATATTTACTAATAACGTGTCCCTTTTATGTATTACATATACATTTATTGAAAATAATTGTAGCCTACATCCGTCTGAAAGTTTATTAGAGTGTTGTGTAAAAATTTGAAGTAAATTGGTCAAGAACATTTTGAGATTTTTTGCTAATGACGTCTCCCCATTATGTACTATAAGTACATTTATGTACCATATATATAAAGGAAAATGTAGCCTATGATCATCTGAAAGTATACTAGAGTGTCGTCTAAAATCTAAAGTAAATCACTCAAGAACTTTTCGAGATTTTTCGTAACAACGTTGAACGTCAGCTTGTCTTCCTCTCCTTTAGTTGAATAGAAGGTGAACCACTGCACAGTCAAATGTCAAACGCATACGATTTGTCCGTAACTGAAACTACAATGGAAAATCTGTCTTTGATGGTTTTTTGGGGAAGTTATACGCATGGGCATTCATACTCATGAATAGAAGTGTAATGTTCTGCATCTAAATGAGTTATTTGGTATGGAAATGGGAGTAGCACAATGGGTGCATAGACACACAGAGTTCATATTGCTTTTACTGTACATTGAGTTCCATGAATACTCAAACTGATTCTGCATACATACTCTCTGTTATAACATAAGACTACATAGTTACATACCACTTATTGTATCACGTGCAAAAATTGTGGTAACTTGATGCTAAGCGTCACTTTCGCACCTCTACGAGTTCGTATGTTATGTCGTTAGTGTAGCGCATACGGGCGAGCTAGAGTCTTTTGGTGTCTGTGAAAGAGGACTCGTGTGGAGATAGGCAACTTAGCAGGAACCCACAGAGAGTATCAGTATTGATTATAGAAAGGTGTTAAGTTGAAGATTAGGGTCGAAGTACCGAATTGATATAATTTTCAGAAAAGTCAGATTAATTAAGGTGGAATTACGATGTTTGGAAGTGAAACACGCGTTCGGAAAATTGTACTTCGTTGCTCTGTGTGTTAATAACGCGAATCAAAGTTTAACGACGATCAGAATAGCGATTTCAGAAACTGTAATTCATCACACATACAATGTACGTCAGTTTGTGACTTATTAAAGAGTGGATTCACAAATGAACAGTGTGAGAATGGCAGTAGCAGAAGTGCATTCAAACTATAACTAATTAATATCAAGTATGTAATAAAACTATTTTTACTGAAAATACCAAAATCAAACAATTAGGAGAGATTAGTTAATAGTGTTTGGCATACAGTGGTTTCAAGACAGATAGTCATTAATATCGTAACCAAGTCCAATATTTTCAGAAGCACAGTATCTTAAGAACTTTCAATACTTCAAAGAAGAGAAGTGGGCCAGGTTTACACTACTGTTTTCTAATGCGAAAGATTTGCGTACGTAAGCTAACAGTTCTCTATCATTAGAGTCTAGGGAACAGTAGCAGTCTTCATCAGTAGTATATACTCAGCATGTCATTGTGTTCCATTCTAACGCGAAAATGACTGGTTCTTTGAAATAGAAATTATTGTTGATACTTCGAAATTAGACGAGAAATTATGTCGATGTACCCATGTCGTGGATAGAAGAAACAGCTGTAGAGATTAATATGACGATATTAGAGGAGGAGAATGGCTCAGTTGGGCAAATACATTAGAAGGGTGTTTTCACAATAATGATGCAAATATTTCAGGGTTGACGGAGGACATATTCTTCCTATATTGTTATGTCTCTCCATCGTCTGTAAAGGCGGCGATAGTACTGGTAGCGCTGCATTACTGCTTTCCATTCGAGAACATTAAGAAAATATATATAGTTTACTAAAAACATTAAAAATATAAGATAACTACATGATTTTAAAATTACTACAACAGACATATGTACGCTGAAAATTTTAAGTCACATATTTCTCCTTTTTAAATAACAGTCAATTGAGTCAGTCTTTACTAGACTAGAAATGAACAGTATGTGAGTTGGCATATTCATCAGACACAACAGAAAAACTTCTTGTTGACACAGCCATGCTCCTCTGTCCGTCGCCACCTTTACCATCTGGTTGTAGTTGCTGCAGTTTACACCACTGATAAACTTCGTGATACGCGTATAATAGGATTGCCTTTTGTTTTTTCCCAGAATTTATCTCCTAAGACGTTTTATATGAAGCTGGTATGTCGAATTAGCTGTCCAACTAATTTCGTTTTTCTTCTCTGTGTACATTAATTAAGGTCTTTTCCTCTGTATTTATTAATTCAAATAACGCCTTTTTTGACTGGGGGTGGGGTGTGGGGGGCAGGACGGGTATGAAAAATCATCTTTGGCTTTGCTTCTTTATATTTAATTTTCTTTGATCTCCTAATTTTTCTTTGCACTCCTAATTCGCATTCTGCATTATTATTACGTTTAGGTCCCAAATTTTCCCTTAGAATTCTTCTTTGAACTTTTTCCAGTTTTTCAAGGTACCCAAATCTCGTTATTTTAAGTGTTGCGCCTGCATACAGTATTTCAGGCCCTACCACTGTTCGATAGCGTCTCAGTTTTATGTTCTGAGACAAATATTCTTCGTTATACGTCTGATACGGAATACCCTTTCCATTTCATATCCTCTATTTTCTATAGCTGTTTTTTTTGTATGGCTCATTATACGTTCTCCTAGATATTTAAAATAATTTGTTTCAAACATTGTGTTGTTATGAATTTCAAAATTTTTGGGGTAGCACTGATACTTCCCATGAAATATGCATTTTCAAATGATTTGTTTAGTCCTACTTTGACTGCTTGTTTCTATAATTCTGTGAGTTGTTCGTTGACCTATCTAGTGAGTCAGTTATTAACGCCTGTCGTCTGTAAAAGACAGAAAATATATCGTGATTTTATTTCGTTGTATTTCTAGTAGAATATCCTTAGTATTGATGGATATCTTGCACTCTCTAGTTACCCTCTCTAATCCACCGTTGAAAACTAGAGGTAACAAACGATCTTCTTGTGTTACACCTGACTTTATTTCAAAAGTTTTTAACAGTTCTTTCGAATGTTTTACTTTCGATGATTTGTTCGATAAAGTTTCTTAAATTATTTCTGTTATTTTATAATTGAGTCTCAGTTCCTTTGTAACGCTGATTAGTGCATATCTATCGATTGTGTCATAGGCCTTTTCCAAATCTACAAAAGTTATCACCTATTTCAAGTTTAATATTTTCCTAATTTCTACTACGTTCCTCTCGTTCAGCTCTCTTCAGAAATGTCGGACAAGAGGCAGATTCCTCTTATATTGTTATGATGTCATTTCTTTTTCTTATTTCGTTGGTTTATTATGCCAAGGCCAATTCTGATAGCAAAGTCTTAATTGTCCAGACATCATAAATGATAATGTTTTCACTAGAGTGTTTCGACAATCCAGCAACTGTGATGTCGTCTCCTGATCATCTGTTATTTTTAAGTTATTTTGTGATTCCTCTGACTTCTTTCGTTGCTGATACTGAGTCTGAGTGCAGTTGCGTTTGGTTATCAAAATTAAATTCTTCTTTTGTTGGATCACAGTTACGTACTTCATATGTAGTTCTTTGAAGTAGTACACAAGTGCTCTTCAGTTCTCTGCGTTATTTTATGCAGTTTTCCAAGTATTTGGCTCTATAAACTGCACACTTTGTGGTGTGTACTTAAACTACTTTGTAACACGTTACAAAAGTCCCTTGTGTTGTTCTACATAAAATATAACTTAACTGACGTCAGTTGATTTTTTATGTATTGTATTCTGACTTTTTAAGACCTTTTGAGGCACGGCTTCTATAAACGTTCCAGTGTTCTTACTGTTTTTATTTGCAATCCAAATATTCCAGATTTCTTGTTGTAATTAACTCATCGCAATCATTATTCCATCATGTAAGTTTCCATTTCTTTTTAACACAAATAGTTCATTCCGCAGTCTGAGTAACGTCTTTTCGAAATTTTTCCCAAGAACTACATATCCTTCTTTCCAAAATCATTTTGAAATTTTCTTCCTTAAATTTGCTTGTGTCAGACTCTTCATGTTGTTATTGATTCTTTTCTCCAAGTACTGGCGGACTCCGTAATTAATGCTCGAATTGTAGTGGTCTGAATCCAAAACGCCACTCTTGGCTACTTTCACACTGAGTACCTCCATTGCAGACTGTGTACTTATTGCATCACGATAGAGGTATTTTTCACCACAAGTCTCCATATGTGGAGACTTGAGTCTCTCACTGTCGGCCTCTGTTGTTTTAGGAGTAAGGCAGTTCCTTGCTATTGCACTGTGATGACGTTTTTTGCCAGTTTATGCATTAAAGTCTCAAAGTAGTATTGCTATATTTGTCAATGGACTATTGTCTAAGGTGTTTTTCACATTTAGTTCAGAATGTTCAATTTGCTCTTTCTTTGTTCTGCTCTTTTCATTTATTGGCGCACATATATTTAAAACAGTGTCAACTTCGATGATTTAAATGTTAATTTCAAAAATCTTTCATTAATGGATTTAAATTCTATTACTGAATTTAATATGTTTTTGTTTACAACGAAACCTATTCCAAATAAAGATACATTATTCGCAGCTTTTTTTCCTGGCTTTGGCTTAAATGTGCTGAATTCTTCTGTATCAAAAGGATGATAGTTGGTAAAGCTTATTCCTTGCTGACTTGTTGTTATTATATTTTTTTGTTCAGGAAGTTTATTTAAGTTTTAAGTTCCTCGTTTTTAACAGTGAATGTACGTTCAAGTGGTTTTCAGTATTTGTGAATTAGGTTTTATTTCAGTCCTTGTGGATTTTGCACTTATCCATATTTCCTGTTAACAAATTACTCTTACTTTTAAACTCTTGTTTAGTCAATGCAGTTGATTATCGTTATTATCCTAAGGAACTGAGTCACTGTGCATGCTACATAAGTTGTGAAGAACGTTATTTTCTTAAGAGGCAACCTAATTCTTTTAGGATAGTAAAGAATTGCTTGAAAATAGCTATCGAGTCGAAAATGCAAGAGAGTCCAAAAGAAAATATGAAAGCAGTCAAAATAGCGAAAGTGTTATCAATTAGACAAAAAATGTCTACTTGGATTTTTCTCATAGTTCGAAGAATTTGGCGAATTTGAAGTTTTCTCGTGGTCATGGTCACTTAGTTGTTTCCAGACCAGCATTTCCCTTGTATAAAATTTGCCATTCTTCACTATCCGTGAGAGTTTGGAGCATCGTCACGGAAGTACCATGTAGATCCCAATATTTCACTTTCGTACGCAATTTACACGATGCGATCGAATTGCAACCGGTGAACTAGCTAATTACTAAAACAGATGTCGAAACAAAATTGAGTATCTCTCTTTATTGCGGATGAACGAAATATTTACGATTTTTCTACCATCCGAAATGGTGTCTGTATTCGGTGCAATTTCTATTTGGTAAGAGCATTACGTTTCGCAAGAGGGTCTCATGGCAATCGAGTTTTTGTATTTTTTTGTATTAATAGTATGTGAATTTCAGGACAAGTATCTATCATCAAAATTAGTTCTATGTAACTCCCAAAAATTCTCGAGGAAATCGACTTTGAAGCTTTTAGACCGTCTTTAATATGTTGAAGATTGGTTAATTTCCCATGTAATGTCATGTGGCTGTGTTGTAGAATGTTCTCCTACCCTGTTTGTGACACAGGTTCGCCGGCCGGGGTGGCCGAGCGGTTCTTGGCGCTACAGTCTGGAACCGCACGACCGCTACGGTCGCAGGTTCGAATCCTGCCTCATTCATGGATGTGTGTGCTGTCATTAGGTTAGTTAGGTTTAAGTAGTTCTACGTTCTAGGGGACTGATGACCTCAGAAGTTAAGTCCCATAGTGCTCAGAGCCATTTGAACCTTTTTTTTTTTACACAAGTTCGATTCCCAGCACAGATAATATTTTAAACAAAGGTGCGTTTTCCATGAAGCGTAAAAAACACAGGGGGGGGGGGGAATTCGTAATGTTTCTTTAATTTAAACTGTCTTTTATAAAAATCTGTAGTTACGAATGTACATTTGAAACAAAGACTTTTCCTTTACGATATGTAATTACAGATAAGAGGACGTGTATGTTTCATAAAATTAGCTATCAGGTACCTGTCAGCATATGCTTGATGTATTTCGTATTTAATGACATAAATTATAAATATGTTTTGCTGATGAAGATATTTCAGAATTGGTGTGAATTGTAAGCCAAGACACTTTTAATTATTTTCCAGTTCAACTCAATTCAATTTTTAAAACATTATGTACAAAACTGTAACAGTTAAGCTTTTTATTCTTGTAAATATGCACTTCTGTATTTGTTTATTCAATTATGTGTACATTGTCACTATGAGTTACCGATGGCTAAATTGAGTACACACTGAAAGGCAAAAATAAATAAATAAATAAATAAATATTAGAACTGAACGAAAAAAAGAACATTATGACCGAAACGAGACTCGAACCTATTACCAGTCTCAAGCGCCACTGATTTTTCGCCATGTGTATTCATTTTAAACTTCACAGAATTAATAGAACGAAAGGTAGCTTTGTTTAAAATTTTGCATCAGCTGGGAACCGAACTTAAAACCCCTACGCCGCAGGCATGAAACCACAGCTTTTGCTTATTAAAACAGTCGAAAATTTTTTAGACTTTCAGCGATTTTTGGGGGTTAATATTTGAGTTCTGAACTTCACGTACCATTAATATAAAAAATTACAAAAATCGAGTTACCGTATGGTGCCCTTGTCAGCTGAATGTGGGTGTCCAATAAAGCATACGTCTACAGCTAAGATTTCGGGACAGAAGCTAATCCGTCCATATTGTAGGCAGGTAGGTGGTACCTGTAGCGGCGTGCTCTCGGCGGACATGGCGGTGAAGCCGACGATGTCGCTGAAGTAGATGGTGACGCAGTCGAAGCTTTCCGCCTCCACCTTGTGGCCCCTGCGAAGCTGCTCCGCCACGGAGCGAGGCAGCATCTCGAACAGCAGCGCCTCTGGTGGCGAAAACAACGAAACCGTAAGAAGTAAGCTGAGACAGAAGTCTAATCAAAAGTATGGCACTGTAGCTGCAAATACAAGGTATGGTGATCCACAGTTTTTGTAGCCAACTGTCGTCTACACAGTGTAACAAAAGTGTAGCAAGAAACTTTGAGTTGTTCTAGAGGATTGTAATGAGGAGCACATTTATTTCAGGAACTCGTGCCCACAAATGTTATCTAACGATGTTAGACGGCGTAAAATTTTAGACGGAACAACGCTTACTCCAAGGTGACCCGTTTGGCAGAAAATTTGAATTTGACAGTGGGGTAGCGTCCGACACCATGTAGCGCCCTGAATGCTGTCAGGTCCATAAGGGCAGAGTGCGCACAAATTTTGGCTCGTATACGTGCAGACGGGGCTGCAGGGGCATAGGAAATGGTGCCTGAACGACACCGGTGAGATAGTGGAGGTGCAGGTTGACAACTGAAGCCTACACACAAACGTGTGCTTCAGATAACTTCTAAGCTACATACGATCCTGTTAACAGGTTATGGCAGTACGATCAATAATTGGACAAATACAAGGCGCCCCGTGAGAACTGGTCAGTATTCAAATATATGACAGGAGCAATCATCTGAAGCAAAAAATTTCATATGGATATGTGCCCTACTCCGAGTTGCTTCTGAGATAGAACACATTTAATGACCAGGGTGAATCAAAAATAACTTTACAAATTTGGAATGATACAGAAATTTTTTGAGATAACTTATAGAATCGGTAGAGGCGTCTTTTTGTAGCAAACAACCTCAAGCTTGATTCATGTAGTGCATCAGTACCCCATTCCGTCACTAGGAGCGCCAGCGTAGTGCAAATAAAAATGACGACTTTCACTGGTGCGGAGCATGCTCGCTGTGTGAATTTTGCAGCGAATATGCTAAACAACCTCCAAACAGGCCTACAATTTACTTTTGGCTCCGAAAGTTTGTAGAGACAGGTTGTACACTGCGACATGATAAATAACCAGTTCGCCCGCGTGTTGAACAGATTATGGAGAGCTATACTCGCAGTCAACAAAAGTCAGCGGGACCTGCGTCTCGCGAGACTGACTTTCCACAAAAGACTACTTTTCGAGTACTGTATAGACGCTTACACTTGAAACCATACAGTTTCGCAATGATACAGCACATTATTGATGCAGATAACGTTGCCCATGAGAAATTCTCTACATAAATGTTATATCGGATAGAGGACTACGAGACAGCCTTGAACACAAGAATCATTAGCAATGAGTCAGCATTTCATATCATTGACGTGGTAACACTCACAACTGCAGAATATGGGATAGCGAAAATCCACATACATACTGGAACCCATACGTGACAACCACGAACTTAATTTCTCTTGTCCCCTTAGCGAAGTGGAAGTGTATGGTCCTCTCTTCTCCATCGAGAAAACTGTAGCTGTTATGTGTATCTGCATACAGTTGAGAAGTTTTTAATTCCACCGATCGATGAAGATGACCGGGATGGGATTGTTTACTACCAACAAGACGGTGCACCACCTCACTGTCTAACCGAAGTTTCAGTTTTCCTCGATAATGGTTTCACAGCTCGGTAGATTGACGGTAAGCGACAAACCGCATGGCCCTCTCGCCCTCCAGACTTGATATCACTGGATTTCTTTCTCTGAGGTTTCATGAAAGACCATGTGTATGTTCCTCCCTTTCGAAACAATTCAGCAAACCTGAATCTACGTTGCCATTGTGCAAGTTGCGACCGATCTGCTACAACAAGAGTGAGGAGAATTTGATTACAGGTGGGATATTTGCCGCATAACGAACAGTAGTCACATAGAAACAAAATGACACATGAACTCTTATGTGAATCTTGATATTTTTTCTTCAAAATAACACATCTACCGTTTCTGTAAGTTATCTCAATAAATTTCTATATCATTAAAACTTGTAAAGTCCTTTTTTTCTCATTCTGCACATTGTTATTTATTTTCTGAATTATTCAGTACAGTCAATTTTTACAACTGTACATGCGTTTTACAAAGTATTTATTAGAAAACGCGTGTTTTTAAGACAGTCGCGCACCTGTACGTGAGACATTAATACGTGCAGAAAGTCGACATACTCTGGTAGCAGGACTATGGTGCGCTGTTTCAACAGTGTGTTCCTGTTTCAGCACGCGTTGCTAATCTATAGTTCAGAAGAAAATTGTGAACTTGGAATAGTACCTGTTTCACTCAGTATGCTGAAATCTTTGGTAAACACTCTGCAAATCAGGAATTCGACGTCTCCGAAAGAACAGACGGTACAGACTTCCATTGCGGAAGTCGTTAACATACACCATATCATCATATTCGTCAATTAGTGTAGATGTGCGGTAATTAGCCAGTGGATGTACAAACACAATCAAACGACTCTTCTCTGCGACACTCTCTCAATTCCTCCCATCCCTCCCACGACTTCAGTCACGACACACCATGGACAGCTATGCATTGAAGCAAAACTACATCGACCGCGAACTAACAGAAAACAAACAAGGGGCAGAACATGAAGATGATGTTGCTTTCTATGACATTAGCAACGTACAACAAAGAATATGTGTCACGTGGAAACTACGAATTAGTTCCAAAAAAGTATGTTTGGCGATATTACCCAGAAATAAAATTTTCTTATCGCGGTTCCATATCTGTCCGAAGCAGTGAAGCCTCGGGAAGTACTTGTAACAATGTTTTTCCCCTGTTCCCTCTTTACTCTTTTTTTTTGAGCTATTTGGATAATAGTGGTTGCTGCAACCCTGTTAAGCATTGCTTTTAATGATGTTTTGGCTTCCTTGTTCGCAACCTTGACAAAAATTTGATGCTATTTCATTTTATCACAAGTACCTGATTACGAGCGATTTTATATTCACTTACATTGCGCGGAGACTGAGGTGACATACTATGTCGCAAGGAGATAGTAACAAGAACGGTCAGGTGTGTACGTAGACAGGCGAAAGTCAGCTGATCTACATCTACATGATTGCACTGCAATTCACCATTAAGTTTTCACACTCTGAGGAAAAAGCTGGTTACTGAAGTTTCATGAGAAGTTCCTGCCGCAGCGATAAACGCCGTCGTTTCAATGGGTGCCACGCCAATTCGTGTATCTTACCGCGATACTCTCTGTTACGCGATGATACAAAACGAGCTGCTCTTCTTTGAAATTCGTCGATGTCCTCCGTCAGTCCTATCTGATGCGGGTCCGACGTCGCTCAGCGGCACTCCAGAGCAGGGTGGGCAAACGAAGGGTAAGCAGTCTCGTTAGTAAACCTGCTACATTTTGTAATTGTTCTGCCAATATATTGCACTATTTCGTTTGCTTTCCCCACAATATTATCTATGTGATTGTTCCAGTTCAAGTTATTGGTAATTGTAATCCCTAAGTACTTAGTTGAGTTTGTAGTCTTTAGATTCGTGTGATTTATCGATTCGCTGAAATTTAGCAGATTCTTTTTAGTGCCCATATTTATTACTTCACACTTTTCATAATTTAGAGTTCATTACCACTTTTTGCAGCATGCAGATATCTTGTCTAAATCATTTTGCGATTTGGTTTGATCATCTGACAACATTAAATGACGGTAAAAGACAGCATCATCTGCAAACAGTCAAAGATTGTCTCCTAAGTCGTTTACGTAGATCAAGAACAACAGAGGCCCTGTTACACTTCCTTGGGGAGCGGCAGATATTACTTCTGGTTTACTCGATAGCTTTCCGTCAATTATTACGAACTGCGAACTTTCTGACAGGAAACCACGAATCCAGTCACGTAACTGAGACTCCATAGGCATGCAGTTCAATTTGAAGTCGCTTGTGAGGAACGATGTCAAAAGTCTTCTGGAAATGTAAAAACATGGAGTGAATGTGACGCCCCTGTCGATAGCACTCGTTACTTCGTGACGATAAATAGCTAGTTATGTTTCACAAAAATGATATTGGCTATTTGTTAATAAATAGTTTCCTTCGACGTGATTCATAATGTTCGAGCACAGTCTATGTTCCAAAGTCCTACGTCAAATCAACGTCGGTGATATGGGGCTGTAATTCGCGGATTTCTTCTATTTACATTCTTGGGTATTGGCGTGACTTGTGAAACTTTCCAGTTTCTGTGTACCGATCCTTCTACGAGAGAGAGGTTGTACATGATTGCTCAGTAAGCAGCTATTGAATCAGTAAACTCTGAAAGGAACCTGAATAGTAGACAATCTGGACCGGAAGTCTTGCCCTTCTTAAGTGTATTAAACTGCTTCGCTACACTTCTACTTCTAAGTTACTCATGTTGCCAGTTGTTCAAATTCTGGAATATTTACTTCGCCTTCTTTTGAGAAGGAATTTCGGAAAACCGTTTTTAGTAACTGTGCTTTAGTGGCGCTGTCATCAATAACATAACCATTGTTATCGTACAGTCAATGTATTGACCACGTCTTCGCAATGGTTTACTTTACACACGATCAGAGTCTCTTTGGGTTTTCTGCCAGATTTCGAGACAGAGTCTCGTTGTGGAAACTATTAAAAGCATCTCACAATGAAGTTGGCGCTAAATTTCGAATTCGCGTAAAACTTCGCCGATCTTGGGGATTTTGGGTTCTTTTAAATTTGGCCTACTTTTTTCGTTGCTTTCGCAATTGCACTGTCCGCTCCGTCCGAGACTAATTACATGCGGAGAAAGAAAACACGGCGACTGGGAAAACGTATGTGATACTCCGTGGGGATTAGAAACGGAGCGAGTACGCATGTAATGTGTCGGGTTGCGTACTTCACAAATCAAGGCACCACCGTTACATCAGGGCTACCTGGCTTCCTTCGATCCCACTGTAGTTGCGCGAGTATGACGAGCCTGACAACTGTGGCGCTGCAATCGCTTGATACTCGTAGACTCATTGTCTCCTACTGTAGCATGCAGGACTGTACGGCTAATCGTGACTTAATGTTAGTACGCAAGATGAGTCACGATACTGCTGCTGTGATATGGCGTTAGTAAGGCGAAATAACCGATTGTCGGGATCAGATGGCCTTCAACGAAGCTGTGTTTTGTGACATTGTGAAGGGTGTAAGACGAAAATTAATTGATGCAACGTACACAATTGCAAATGTGTCTGATTTGAAGAGGAGTTACGTCCGTTCCACGCTGTTCTCCACCTTTCATACGAAAAACGTACGAATTTCGTCCAACGCAACCTAAATTGTTGCAATCGTGTTTATTGCACATCCACAACGAGAAAACGTAAGAGTTGCTTGAAACAAACACTGGCCACAGAGCATCGTCACTGGTATATCGTTCCGACATAAAAGCACGATTTTTCTGTATTCATTTGATCTTTGCTGCTTGTGTTTAGGGGGTAAGAGCGAGTTGTATAACTTATGATTAATTTCTGTGATATATTTTAATTATTAATGATCATTTACAGATTGCACTTCATCCTCATGTCACGCTTTATGGTATTGTCGTTACAGACACGGTAACACCTCGAACGTGAGTACATATCAGTGTTCAAAATGGTTCAAATGGTTCTGAGCACTACGGGAGTTAACATCTGAGGTCATCAGTCCCCTGGAACTGAGAACTACCTAAACCTAACTAACCTAAGGACATCAACACATCCATGCCAGAGGCAGGATTCGAACCTGCGACCGTAGCGGTCGCGCGGCTCCAGACTGAAACGCCTAGAACCGTTCGGCTGTATCAGTGTAATTGTTAAATAGTCTCTGAATACATATTATGTACTAAAGTTAATTTACAGCAGTCTTCGAAAACGTTTTATATACAGGGTGAGTCACCTAACATTACCGCTGGATATATTTCGTAAACCACATCAAATACTGACGAATCGATTCCACAGACCGAACGTGAGGAGAGGGCCAAGTGTAATTGGTTAATACAAACCATACAAAAATGCACGGAAGTATGTTTTTTTACACAAACCTACGTTTTTTTAAAAATGGAACCCCGTTAGTTTTGTTAGCACATCTGAACATATAAACAAATACGTAATCAGTGCCGTTGGTTGCATTGTAAAATGTTAATTACATCCGGAGATATTGTAACCTAAAGTTTACGCTTGAGTACCACTCCTCCGCTGTTCGATCGTGTGTATCGGAGAGCACCGAATTACGTAGGGATCCAAAGGGAACGGTGAGGGACCTTAGGTACAGAAGAGACTGGAACAGCACATTACGTCCACATGCTAACACCTTTTTATTGGTCTTTTTCACTGACGCACATGTACATTACCATGAGGGGTGAGGTACACGTAGACACGTGGTTTCCGTTTTCAATTACGGAGTGGAATAGAGTGTGTCCCGACATGTCAGGCCAATAGATGTTCAATGTGGTGGCCATCATTTGCTGCACACAATTGCAATCTCTGGCGTAAGGAATGTACACGTCGCAGTACATCTGGTGTAATGTCGCCGCAGGCTGCCACAATACGTTGTTTCATATCCTCTGGGGTTGTAGGCACATCACGGTACACATTCTCCTTTAACGTACCCCACAGAAAGAAGTCCAGAGGTGTAAGATCAGGAGAACGGGCTGGCCAATTTATGCGTCCTCCACGTCCTATGAAATGCCCGTCGAACATCCTGTCAAGGGTCAGCCTAGTGTTAATTGCGGAATGTGCAGGTGCATCATCATGCTGATACCACATACGTCGACGCGTTTCCAGTGGGACATTTTCGAGCAACGTTGGCAGATCATTCTGTAGAAACGATCGAACAGCGGAGGAGTGGTACTCAAGCGTCAACTTTAGGTTACAATATCTCCGGACGTAATTAACATTTTACAATGCAACAAACGGCACTGATTACGTATTTGTTTATATGTTCAGATGTGCTAACAAAACTAACGTGGTCCCATTTAAAAAAAAAAGTAGGTTTGTGTTAAAAACGTAGTTCCGTTCATTTTTGTATGGTTTGTATTAAACAATTGCACTAGCCCCTCTCCTCAGATTCGGTCTGTGGAATCGGTTCGTCAGTATTTGGTGTGGTTTACGAAATATATCCAGCGGTAACGTTAGGTGACTCACCCTGTATATATAAATGTATATGTAAACAGAACGACACCCACAGGTAATCGATCAGTCGATACATTGGTATACAACTTGTTTCTATCATTTAAGATGGTCGCACATTTTGTGGCGTTCCAACTTGCGCCTGAGAATGGCTATAAAGACGAAATCATGATTGTGTGAAATAAATTAATAGTGATTTACAGTTTGATAGTGGCAATATCTTTCGGAACGGTTGCGTACGTAGCGGGAATGCCGTGCGGCAGCGGTTGTACATGCGAACTCGTGCACTCGCTGTCTTTTCTGGGCGAGTCGAGTCCCCTTGTCCCGACAACAGGTGACAAGTGTGATGCGACGAGCACACGGAGGTGACGAGTTGGAAAATGACGTCACAGGACCCGCTTGCGGGGCCAATGAGATATACAGGTCCTGCAACGAACTTGAGATTTCACACTAGCAGGCTTGTCTGCCACATTTCGCGAACGATCGGCTCCGAGATGGGCTCACGGTAAATCAATACGTAATTGAAAACGTACCCACTAAATGTCTTCGCAATCGAGAGCTTACATGCATTTAAACGGACAGTCAATAATTACTAAATTCGTCGGAAATAGTTACTCGCTCCCCGCAGGACACAGCTCTTGGGAATCGTGAGACCTCCAACGTCACGTGCTATGACATATGCACCACGGCCTGTTTTTCTCGTGGGCTTCGACTCGCCCTCGAGTAAGGTAGCATACCCGCCCGGTTAGCCGAGCGGTCTTGAGCTCGGCTTGGGGCGGAGTGGGAAGGAGCGCCTGGTCCCCGGCACGAATCCGCCCGGCGGACTTGTGTCGAGTTCCGGTGAGCCGGCCAGTCTGCGGATGGTTTTTAGGCGGTTTTCCATCTGCCTAGGCGAATGCGGGATGGTTCCCCTTATTCCGCCTCAGCTACATAATGTCTGCGAGTGCTGTGAAAACAAGTTCTCCAAGTACGCGTACACCACGCATACTTACGGGTTACACTCGTCTATCGTGAGGGGGTGGTGGTGGGGGTGGGGGGTCCACCAGGAGCCGAAGCGCACAATAACCCCGAAAGAGTGGTTCGGTGTGGGGCGGCGGAGGGATGATGTGGACTGCGGTAGACGTCGTGGGGTTGTGGACCACTGCGGCTGCGGCGGGGACGGAGCCTCTCCGTCGTTTCTAGGCCTCCGGTTAACATACAATACAATACAGAAGGTAGAATACGGAGCTTATTTCTGATCCCGTTGAACGTTGTGGCAAACAAAGAGTGGTGATCTGCCGCACAGTAGAAACCGTAGAATGTGCAGAGAAGGAATTGCAGGATTACATGTTCTGCCGACTTCGCCTAGTCGGACACGATTTACATGCGGGGAAAGAAAACTTGGCGAGTGACACAAGATGTTCCGTATTCTGTGTCACTAAAGACTTGCTCCGCAGATAATAAAGAACTGGAGGAATACGGAAACTGCTGAGGTGACACAAAGATGCGGTAAAATTGACAAGTGACTAACGAAAACTGTTACTCCAAGTCCACTGAGGAATAATAGTAAAATTTACGACTCAGCCTGAGTCACGCACGAACTGCGTGGGGGGCCCGGAAAACAATGGGTAACGAAACGCTTCAGGAAGTAATGTTTCCATGATTAGAGTTCCATATACACATAGGGTGTCCAGTTCCAAAGGCTGTAGAAAGAGTGAGGTCATCCACATGAGTGCTAAAAGAAACTCTTTAAACTTCGGTTACACGATAAATCATTCTAATCTAAAAGCCGTAAATTCAACTAAATAAGTAGGTATTACAATTACGAACAACTTAAGCTGGAAAGAATACATAGAAAATGGTGGGGAAGGCTAACCAAAGACTGCGTTTTATTGGCAGGACACTTAGAACATGTAACAGACCTACTAAGGAGACTGCCTACACTACTCTTGTCCGTCCTCTTTTAGAATACTGCTGCGCGGTGTGGGATCCTTACCAGATAGGACTGACGGAGTACGTCGAAAAAGTTCAAAGATAGGCAGCACTTTTTGTATTATCGCGAAATATGGGAGAGAGTGTCACAGGAATGATACATGATTTGGGCTGGAAATCATTCAAAGAAAGGCGTTTTTCGTTGCCACGGAGTCTTCTCACTAAATTCCAGTCACCAACTTTCACCTCCGAATGCGAAAATATTTTGTAGGCGCCGACCTACATAGGGAGAAGCGATCACCACGATAAAATAAGGGAAATCAGAGCTCGTACGGAAAGATATCCGAGCGCTATACGAGATTGGAATAATAGAGAATTGTGAAGACGGTTCGATGAACCCTCTGCCAGGCACTTAAATGTGATTTGCAGAGTATCCATGTAGATGTAGATGTAGATTGCTTAGAAAATAATTCAGTTTTCAACAGAATATTATTGACACAAGGAGGGAACGTCATGGGACACAAAAAACCTTACGAAAATCTGAGTAGTAGCTTCAGAATATGCACACCATCAGACGTGCGACACATTGCTGTCCTCAGTTTGCGTCCGAGACGCACAACATGACAGTCTCTGTGAAGGACAGTGACTGTGCGCCAGGAGTCCTGCAGAAGAACTGGGTCACTCAAGTGTATGAAAATAGATTCTTGGTTTGATGTCTGCTAAGGGTTTGGAGGAAATTAATTCGAAATTCGAAAAGACAGGTTCTTTTGAAGACTAATGTGGCAAAGGGAGGAAACCAGCTGATCCGACATCTTGACATCTGTCAAAGGTGCGGCCACAGCTGTGCGGGAAGGGTGGGTCGGTGGTGTGCAAATATGCACTGCACGGGGAATTGCCAGAACTTTTGACATGCCTGCGAGAACGGTGCATAAAATCCTACGAAACGTAGTGCATTGTTATTAAAACAAAATCACCCATGTTCAAGAGTTTCTTCCTGCTGACCTTGTAAGCTTATCAGTCCGTCGCTGACATAGAATACTGCAAACCTTCTTTCCTTCCCGTTTGGGCAAGCTGTGCTGTGACTAGAGTACATGTAACGCTTACTGGGACAGGGTAAATGCTAGCTACAATGAAGTTGATAATTCGATCGTGATATTGGCATTTTAATTTGATATTCCCCGTAAGTGACAAAATTAAAAAAAAAAGAATGTGCATCTCTTTGTCCACCCACACACTCCTGAGAATGGCACATTAACAATTTGCAATTACGCGCCCCTATTACCGACAGCTGCGTTGATAAATACTCAGCACCTCGCAAGGATAACTTCTAGATCGAGAATATTAGGTAAGTTGTTGCAAGTGGTTGGGCGTTGGTGAAAATCTCGCTTCTGAGCACACAAAGAGCTCTAACCGCAGAAATCTGCACGGAACACGCGATGGTGCAATGCTGCGATACAGACCGTATATCTCCCTTCGAAGACGATGGCCAAGACGCCGTCTCCAAGTCCGTACCACTCGATGGCTGGAGGCGAAGTCCCTCCACAATTCTCTCGTCTCCCAAGCGTACGAAAACGCGGCGGAAGAATACTCAGTTTCGGCCAATGTCGAACGCTCTATCATCGCCGAAATCCCTCCACTGATATCCACTCATTGATCGAGTAGGTTATAATGCCCCTAGGCAAACGAAATTCCCTGCCGGGCTACCCCCCAAAAGCGCCGTATTGTCCCGAGTTTCCGGTGACCGCTACCTGCCGCCCACGGCGGCCCGGCGAGCTACGGCCATCTGCAGACTTTACATTCCCCAATTCTCAGCTTCCGACGCTTTTCACCAACGCTTTATGTTAGTGGCTCAATCCTGCAGACATGCATGGAGTACTGCTCGAAAGTGCCTCATATTTATCATAATTCAATAGGGTCATGATCTGCTGCCCTTGCCAGTCCCTTTATTATTAATACTAATGTTGGTAAGCTAACGTGTAAGTGCCCATGTCCTGGCACCTTACAACCTGCCAGCAAGACAAACGTTCGCTCTGGAATTTCTCGGTCGCATGCAAGTAGAGACTGAATGGTATACAACATTCTTTGTACAGACGAAGCCCATTTCCATCTCCAAGGACATGTAAATACGTAGAATTGAAGAATATGGGCCACGAAAAATTTTCTTTATTTTTTTCTTCTTCTATGGCCTTTCCCCCTGCGTCAACAACATGCAGTTCAAATTTGACGTCTTTCTGAGCAATGGTCCTCTTTCTACAGCGTTTTGAAACTGGAACTTTAATTATGGACGCCCTCCAGGACACATTCCTCACACGTAGACGAAGAAATTATGTTATGTGAACGAGGGTTCGGAAACACCTGGTTTCCACGTTACATCTCAATTTCTTCAACGCATTTATCATCGACAACACACAAGAAGATAGCGTTACAACCATGGTGAACATGCACTCTTGGTGGCGTCTGGTTGAGTTGTACACCGCCAGTGTTTTGTCTTACATGTCCCTGTTGCCATGCGACGTACATCATTGCTTGCTTACGGGTAACATCAACTGTTCCAGCAATCACCACGACCCTTACAAGCATACTGGTTACTACGTAGAGTTAATCACAGACTTCGCTCGTGCAGTGGCGGCGTACACAAATTCAGAGACGGCAGATGCCCATTTGATGTATGGTTTAGCCGACGGCAGTCGCGCTCGCGCTCAGCATTCGTACTACGAGAGATTTTTGGAACATATACTATATTCAAACATTATGAATCACCTCGAATGGAACGATCTATTGATACGTAATCAGTATGGTTTCAGAAAACTTCGTTCTTGTGCAACGCAGCTAGCTCTTTATTCGCACGAAGTAATGGCCGATATCGACTGGGGATCTCAAGTTGATTCCGTATTTCTAGATTTCCGGAAAGTTTTTGACACCGTTCCTCACAAGCGACTTCTAATCAAGCTGCGAGTCTATGGGGTATCGTCTCAGTTGTGCGACTGGATTCGTGATTTCCTGTCAGGAAGGTCGCAGTTCGTAGTAATAGACGGCAAATCATCGAGTAAAACTGAAGTGATATCAGGTGTTCCCCAGCGAAGCGTCCTGGGACCTCTGCTGTTCCTGATCTATATAAATGACCTGGGTGACAATCTGAGCAGTTCTCTTAGGTTGTTCGCAGATGATGCTGTAATTTACTGTCTAGTAAGGTCATCCGAAGACCAGTATCAGTTGCAAAGCGATTTAGAAAAGATTGCTGTATGGTGTGGCAGGTGGCAATTGACGCTAAATAACGAAAAGTGTGAGGTGATCCACATGAGTTCGAAAAGAAATCCGTTGGAATTCAATTACTCGATAAATAGTACAATTCTCAAGGCTGTCAATTCAACTAAGTACCTAGGTGTTAAAATTACGAACAACTTCAGTTGGAAAGACCACATAGATAATATTGTGGGGAAGGCGAGCCAAAGGTTGCGTTTCATTGGCAGGACACTTAGAAGATGCAACAAGTCCACTAAAGAGACAGCTTACACTACACTCGTTCGTCCTCTGTTAGAACATTGCTGCGCGGTGTGGGATCCTTACCAGGTGGGATTGACGGAGGACATCGAAAGGGTGCAAAAAAGGGCAGCTCGTTTTGTGTTATCACTTAGTAGGGGAGAGAGTGTGGCAGATATGATACGCGAATTGGGATGGAAGTCATTACAGCAAAGACGTTTTTCGTCGCGGCGAGATCTATTTACGAAATTTCAGTCACCAACTTTCTCTTCCGAATGCGAAAATATTTTGTTGAGGCCAACCTACATAGGTAGGAATGATCATCAAAATAAAATAAGAGAAATCAGAGCTCGAACAGAAAGGTTTAAGTGTTCGTTTTTCCCGCGCGCTGTTCGGGAGTGGAATGGTAGAGAGATAGTATGATTGTGGTTCGACGAACCCTCTGCCAAGCACTTAAATGTGAATTGCAGAGTAGTCATGTAGATGTAGATTCAACGATGAAGGTGCCCCACAGAAAACATTTGAAGACATTGATGACGTTTCTTCGGCTGATTCTCTCACATGGAAAAATCTAATTCCATGTTTATCCAGCGTAGAAAATTGTTTGACTTTTTGTCACAAATATGGAGTACTACCGGACGAGGAAAAGAAGGGACTGTTTAGACCGTGGTGGTGCGAAGTGCGTAAAACTTCGTAAGAAGAGTTTCGATATTAAAACACCGTTACAATTTCATTGCGGACAGTGCGGAAAACGAACCAGTATCAGGAATAATACGTGGTTCGACTCTTCCAAATTATCCATCCAGACCACCGCAATGGACTTCCACATGACGACAACACCGACGACGAGGAAGGTAAGTCGTCTCCTTTGCAATTACAAGTATTTCTGTAGCGCTCTTCCTGTCTCGTTGCTGTAGTGACCACCGTAAACATACTCATAACGCCCACCACCAGAATCGCATGAACGATTTACGAACGCATGTTCGATATGTATCGTTTGGACCCAGCGACTTCGATAGGCAATCATTCTTGGAAATAACCCAAATTTTTGTGCAACGGTGTTGTTCACAGATTAGGTGTCGTATCACCGAGCCCAGAATGTGAATTTGCACAGTCGTCATGTGTAGGTAGACGTCAATCCTCACGCATTTGTTGAAGCAAGCCATCAACAAAGATTTCATGTCAGTGTTTGGGCCGGTATTACTGGTAATTGGTAGAGCCTCACTTTCTTCCACCCAGGCTCAACGGACAAAGTTATCATAATTTCGTAGAGAATGTTCGACCAGATCTATTAGCAGACGTGCCTTTAGCCGTGTGATAAAACATGTACTTCATGCAGGATGGAGCACCTCCTCATTTTAGTTTTAATGTTAGTTGGCTTCTAAATAACAGATTGGGTGACACATGGATAGGTAGAGATGGACCAGTTGCCTGACCTCCACGCTCTCCAGCCCTAAACGCCTTGGGCTTTTATTTGTGGGGGCATTTGAAAGCCCTTGATTATGGAACAACAGTACAAGATTTTCAAAGTCTGCGTGCCCGTATTATGGAAGTCTGCGAAACCATACGCGATACTCTGAGGATGTATCATCGCATCCGAGACTCACCACGAAGGCGGTTTGATGCATGTATCAATTCCCACGGAGGGCATATTGAACATCTCCTGTGAGAAAGAGTTGCATGTCGTATGCTCGTGCGTTCTATTGATGTGTGTTTCCCATGATTAATGGGTTGGAGAAATGGTTCAAATGGCTCTGAGCACTATGGGACTCAACTGCTGTGGTCATAAGTCCCCTAGAACTTAGAACTACTTAAACCTAACTAACCTAAGGACAGCACACAACACCCAGCCATCACGAGGCAGAGAAAATCCCTGACCCCGCCGGGAATCGAACCCGGGAACCCGGGCGTGGGAAGCGAGAACGCTACCGCACGACCACGAGATGCGGGCAATGGGTTGGAGAAAATGAGTTATAACATGGAAACAAAGTATTTCCAGACACATGTTCATATAATATAATTTAATTTTTTCATCTACATGTGAGTAATGCGTCCTGTAATTTGTGCTGTACACTGTTTTTCCAAAAATCGCAGCACCCAAAATCATAAAATAATTCATGCAGAGTTATGAAATTTAGGTGTCTAGCTAACATATTCAAGTGATTAACATTCCAAGACTACATTTCAATGTAAATGCGAGATACGCCATTGCAAATGTGAAATGCTGGTACATTAATAAAGGGTGTAACCGCCAGCATGTTGAATGCAATCATGCAAATGTACATGAATTGTATTGTACAGGTGCCGAATGTCAATTTGTGGGATGGAGTTCCACGTCTGTTGCACTTGGTCAGTCAATGTGGTGACTGTTACTGCTGGTTGCGAATGACTGGAGTTATAGTTCGATGACGTCTCGTATGTGTTCTATTGGAGACAGATCCGGTGATTGGGCAGGTCAAGGCAACCTGTCGACACTCAGTAGACTATGTTGAATTACAACAGTGGTGAGTGGGCCGGCGTTTTCTTGTTGGAAAACACCGCGCCGAATCACCAGAATGACCTACACATTTGTAGTCAGAGTGCGTTGGGTAACCAGGAGAACGCTCGTGTTGTCATACCGAATCGCACCCCTAACTACATCTCCAGATGTAGGTCCAGTGTGTCTAGTACAGAGACAGGTTGGCTGCAGACCCTCGGCCGGCCTCCTAACCAACATGTGCATCACTGGTGTGGTGGCAGAACTAGTGTTCGTCAGAGACTGTAACAGGCCACCACCATGCCCTCCAACGTGCCTCGCTTGCCACAAATGAAGTCGCAAGTGGCGGTGGTTTGGGGTGAGTGGAATGAACGCGTCTGGTCCGGGGCTATCCTTGAAGTAACCGATTTGCAACAGTTCTTTGCGTAGTTGTGGTGCCAGCTGCTGCTCGAATTTCTCCTGCAGATGCCTTTATGATGCGCCAGAGCCATACGCCGAACACGATTGCCTTTGCCGCTCTGTAGTGCTACGTGGCCGTTCGCAGCCCTGTATTCTTGCGACCGTACATTCTCATGGCCAAAGCTGCCAGCAGTCACGAACATTCCTGCAAAGTCTCTATGCGGTACTGCAGAAGGAAAATCCAGTTCCCTGTAGCCATAGTATACGACCTCATTCAAACTCAGCGTTTATAATGGGGTCTTTGTCGCTTTAAGGTGTTCTTGACTAACACCAGCTCACCACGTCCGGTCTCAAAGGTAACTAACCCTCACGACAACTGTATTTAAAGCAAGTATACATAGTAGTTTGGGCTGTGACAGTGATGTGATACAAATGAATAGTACTATTATTATTCGCATAAATTAGAATTTTTTCATAGTGTGTAGGCTTTCACAGCCGATGTTTTTATTAATTAAAACTTCCGGGCTAAGAGGCCGTGGTCGAACAGTAGAAATTCTTCCTCCTCCTTTTTTCAATGATGGTTTCTTTTTCAGTTAAGATACCACTCTGACTTTTTGTAAATCTTCTATGGATGAGTTAACAAATAACTTCACGTAGTACAAGTTGGTACGTTACATGGTAATCGTTGCTGTTACGTATCATCATACACTCCTGGAAATTGAAATAAGAACACCGTGAATTCATTGTCCCAGGAAGGGGAAACTTTATTGACACATTCCTGGGGTCAGATACATCACATGATCACACTGACAGAACCACAGGCACATAGACACAGGCAACAGAGCATGCACAATGTCGGCACTAGTACAGTGTATATCCACCTTTCGCAGCAATGCAGGCTGCTATTCTCCCATGGAGACGATCGTAGAGATGCTGGATGTAGTCCTGTGGAACGGCTTGCCATGCCATTTCCACCTGGCGCCTCAGTTGGACCAGCGTTCGTGCTGGACGTGCAGACCGCGTGAGACGACGCTTCATCCAGTCCCAAACATGCTCAATGGGGGATAGATCCGGAGATCTTGCTGGCCAGGGTAGTTGACTTACACCTTCTAGAGCACGTTGGGTGGCACGGGATACATGCGGACGTGCATTGTCCTGTTGGATCAACAAGTTCCCTTGCCGGTCTAGGAATGGTAGAACGATGGGTTCGATGACGGTTTGGATGTACCGTGCACTATTCAGTGTCCCCTCGACGATCACCAGTGGTGTACGGCCAGTGTAGGAGATCGCTCCCCACACCATGATGCCGGGTGTTGGCCCTGTGTGCCTCGGTCGTATGCAGTCCTGATTGTGGCGCTCACCTGCACGGCGCCAAACACGCATACGACCATCATTGGCACCAAGGCAGAAGCGACTCTCATCGCTGAAGACGACACGTCTCCATTCGTCCCTCCATTCACGCCTGTCGCGACACCACTGGAGGCGGGCTGCACGATGTTGGGGCGTGAGCGGAAGACGGCCTAACGGTGTGCGGGACCGTAGCCCAGCTTCATGGAGACGGTTGCGAATGGTCCTCACCGATACCCCAGGAGCAACAGTGTCCGTAATTTGCTGGGAAGTGGCGGTGCGGTCCCCTACGGCACTGCGTAGGATCCTACGGTCTTGGCGTGCATCCGTGCGTCGCTGCGGTCCGGTCCCAGGTCGACGGGCACGTGCACCTTCCGCCGACCACTGGCGACAAAATCGATGTACTGTGGAGACCTCACGCCCCACGTGTTGAGCAATTCGGCGGTACGTCCACCCGGCCTCCCGCATGCCCACTATACGCCCTCGCTCAAAGTCCGTCAACTGCACATACGGTTCACGTCCACGCTGTCGCGGCATGCTACCAGTGTTGAAGACTGCGATGGAGCTCCGTATACCACGGCAAACTGGCTGACACTGACGGCGGCGGTGCACAAATGCTGCGCAGCTAGCGCCATTCGACGGCCAACACCACGGGTCCTGGTGTGTCCGCTATGCCGTGCGTGTGATCATTGCTTGTACAGCCCTCTCGCAGTGTCCGGAGCAAGTATGGTGGGTCTGACACACCGGTGTCAATGTGTTCTTTTCCATTTCCAGGAGTGTATGTACGAGATAATCATAATGTAGCATCCCCAGTGTGTGGGCACACCGTAGCTGGCAAGCGCAACTTAAATTTTGACTTCTGTTTAACTACTCAGTGGCGGCGTAGCCATATCAAATGATGCTACCTTGCGATGACCTGACAGATTAACCGACCTACACTCTAGCCATTAAAGTTGCTACATCAAGAAGAAATGCAGATGATAAACGGGTATTCATTGGACAAATATACTATACTAGAACTGACATGTGATTACATTTTCACGCAATTTGGGTGCATAGATCCTGAGAAATCAGTACCCAGAACAACCACTTCTGGCCATAATAACGGCATTGATACGCCTGGGAATTGAGTCAAACAGAGCTTGGATGGCGTGTACAGATACAGCTGCCCATGCAGCTCCAACACAATACCACAGTTCATCAAGAGTAGTGATTGGCGTATTGTGACGAGCCAGTAGCTCGGCCACCATTGACCAGACGTTTTCAGTTGGTGAGAGATCTGGAGAATCTGCTGGCCAGGGCAGCAGTCTAACATTTTCTGTATCCAGAAAGGCCCGTACAGGACCTGCAACATGCGGTCGTGCATTATCCTGCTGAAATGTAGGGTTTCGCAGGGATCGAATGAAGGGTAGAGCCACGGGTCGCAACACATATGAAATGCAACGTCCACTGTTCAAAGTGCCGTCAATGCGAACAAGAAGTGACCGAGACGCGTAGCCAATGGCACCCCATACCATCACGACGGGTGAAAGCCAGTATGGCGATGACGAATACACGCATCCAATGTCCGTTCACCGTGATGTCGCCAAACACGGATTCGACTATCATGATGCTGTAAACAGAAGCGGGATTCATCCAAAAAAATGACGTTTTGCCATTCGTACACTCAGGTTCGTCGTTGAGTACACCATCGCAGGCGGTCCTGTCTGTGATGCAGCGTCAAGGGTAACCGCAGCCATGGTCTCCGAACTGATAGTCCATACTGCTGCAAACGTCGTCGAACTGTTCGTGCAGATGGTTGTTGTCTTGCAAACGTCCCCATCTGTTGACTCAGGGATCGAGACGTGGCTGCACGATACGTTACAACCATGTGGGTAAGATGCCTGTCATCTTGACTGCTAGTGACACGAGGCCGTTGGGACCCAGCACGGCGTTCCGTAGTACCCTCCTGAACCCACCGATTCCATATTCTGCTAACAGTCATTGGATCTCGACCAACGCGAGCAGCAATGTCGCGATGCGATAAACCGCAATCGCGACAGGCTACAATCCGACCTTTATCAAAGTCGGAAACGTGATGGTACGCATTTCTCCTCCTTACACGAGGCATCACAGCAACGTTTCACCAGGCAACGCCGGTCAGCTGCTGTTTGTGTATGAGAAATCGGTTGGAAACTTTCCTCATGTCAGCACGTGGTAGATGTCGCCACCGGCGCCAACCTTGTGTGAATGCTCTGAAAAGCTAATAATTTGCATATCACAGCATCTTCTTCCTGTCGGTTAAATTTCGCGTCTGTAGCACGTCATCTTCGTGGTGTAGCAATTTTAATGGCCAGTAGTGTGCAACACAATAATGCTCGCCTCATTTTACAGTAGTCGGTCCGCCTCTTGGGGCATCTAGTGTCAATTCCGCATTACATACAGGGGCCCGTATATTTTTTATCAGCTAGTACATACTGCTAGATACACCGGTTCCCGTCAGATCACCGAAGTTAAGTGTTGTCGAGCGTGGCCGGCAGCCGGCACTTGTATCGGTCCATGTCGCCATGCGCTGTTGGCATTTTTCGGGGTGCACTCAGCCTCATGATGCCAATTGAGGAGCTACTCGGCCTAATAGCAGCTTCTCCGGTCACAGAAAGCCATCGTAGCTACCGGGAGAGTGGTGTGTTGACCACGCGCCCTTCCTACCCTCATCCTCAGCTGAGGATGACACGGCGGTCGGATGGTCCCGATGGTAGACGGAGTGCTTTTTACATACTGCCGGTTGGAGATTAAAATAATAGTAAAAAGTAATATAGTAAGATATTTAGTAGCTGGCGCCTCCTATCTGCCTAGCACTATGGCAGCAACAAGATTACAGTACATTTTTCGTTAGGCCATCTAGAGAAGGGTTTCATCTTCTTCGAATGAGTATGTCGATACAACTCTGAGGGCGATCCAGTTACCAGTGTTACACACACCAGTCGATGACTGACACGGTTTAAGTATATCACTACGCTCTACTGAAATTATGCATACGATTATACAGTGATGTTGGGTGCCTACCAGTCTTTTTCTTCTCCTCCACGAGCTGGTCTGTCCTCTCGTCGACGAGAGCCTCCAGATTGTTAGCGTACTTCTCCATCATAGCCATCATGTTGTCAAATATGTTCGGCTTCCTGGAAAAAGACCAATTAACAGTAAATCACAGGTTAAGAGGTGTATCACAACTTATCGAATACTGTAACGCTGAAACAAAATATCTCACAACACAAAGAATTAAAGATGCTACAATGCTAGTCTATCCACGTGTAATGATAAATTAATGTAGGACATTAATACAAGCAGTTCTGGGAGAATACAACCATAAAAAGAAAAATTATAAACCGTATGCAGACGAGCTATCACTATTTAAATTGGTTTTGAAGAACATTTAACGACATTCATTTTGAAAGATCTGTGAAGTTTGTAAAGATCAGAGGCACACGACGTTTGAAGTGGCTTTCACACACACATAAAAAATTGAATTTTAACAGTACTCAATTAAATGTCTAACTCGTTCCGAGGCAAGAATCTAAATTCTAGAAATGTAACGCTTCACGTCGTGGCCCAAACAGACCAATATGAACCGACCGACCGGCGTGTCATCCACTGACGATGGCGTCATTCAGATGCGGTATAGAAGGACGTGGGTACAGCACACCTATCTTCCAGAGACTGCCTGCTGTGTTGGTCTTGGAGCCACCACTTCTGATTTAAGTAGATCCTCAACTGGCAACACCAGGCTGAGTCCAACCCGTTATAGTCCTCCTACCAATGAAAAGTCCATGGTAGTACCAGGAATCGGACGCGGATCCTCTGCGTAGCAGTCAGACATGTTATTGGCCTATTGAGGTGGACACAGGCACTCTGTAGCGCTGTTTCGAAACTTACTGGCAGACAGAGTGTTGGACCGCGATACGAATACGGTATCGAGCATTTCTCGGGTGACGCTTGTGCGAACCATGTCATTCTCGAACGACTCGCGACCGATTCTCCCATCTTTAGTTTAGCCAGTTACTGTCTCCTACTGTCTAAACTTCGCAGGCCTCCTTACACAGCTAGCAGAACTAGCACTTTTGGAAGAAAGAATATCGAGGAGAAATAGTTTAGCCACGGCCTTGTGGTGCCGGCCGAACTGTAATGCGAGGGCTAGTCATACAGTATGTGATCAAAATCATCCGGACACCTGGCTGAAAATGTCTTACGAGTTCGTGGTGCTCTCCATCGGTAATTCTGGAAGTCAGTATGGTGTTGGCCCACCCTTGGCCTTGATCACAGCTTCCACTCTCGCAGGCATACGTTCAATCAGGTGCTGGAAGGTTTCTTGGGGAATGGCAGCCCATTCTGGACGGACTGCTGCACTGAGGAGAGGTATCGATGACGGTCAGTGAGGCTCGCACGAAGCCGGCGTTCCAAAACATCCTAAAGATGTTTTATAGGATTCAGGTAAGGACTCTGTGTAGGGCAGACCATTACAGGGACGTTATTGTCGTGTAACCATTCCGCCACAAGCCGTGCATTATGAACAGGTGATCCATCGTGTTGAAATATGCAATCGCCATCCCCGAATTGTTCTTCAACAGTGGGAAGCAAGAAGGTCCTTAAAACATCAATGTAATCCAGCGCTGTGATAGTGCCACGCAAAACAACAAGGAGTGCAAGCCCCTCCATGAAAAACACGACCACACCATCACCTCCGAATTTTACTGTTGGCACTACACACGCTAGCAGATGACGTTCACCGAGCATTCGCCATATCCACATCCTGCCATCGGATCGCCACATCGTGTACCGTGATTCGTCACTCCACACAACTTTTTTCTACTGTTGAATCGTCCAATGTTTACGCTCCTTGACCAAGCAAGGCGTCGTTAGGACTTTACCGGCGTGATATGTGGCTTATGAGCAGCCGCTCGATCATGAAATCAAAGTTTTCTAACATCTCGCCTAACTGCCATAGTACTTGCAGCGTATACTGATGCAGTTTGGAATTCCGAAGTGATGATCTAGATAGATGTCTGCATATTACACATTACGACCCTCTTCAACTGTCGGCGGTCTCTGTCAATCAAGCCACAAGGTCAGCCTGTGCGCTTTTGTGCTGTACGTGTCCCTTCATGTTTCCACTTCATTATCACGTCGGGAACAGTAGACCTAGGGATGTTTAGGAGTGTGGAAATCTGGCGTACAGACGTGTGACACAAGTGAAACCCAATCACCTTACCACGTTCGAAGTCCGTGAGTGCCGGGAAGCGCCCCATGCTGCTCTCTCACAATATGTAGTGACTACTGAGGTAGCTGATATGGAGTACCTGGCAGTAGGTGGCAGCACAATGCACCTAATACGAAAAACGTCTGTTTTTGGGGGTGTCCGGATACTTTTGATCACATGGTGTATATCGTGGGTGGCTAACTGTAGGGAAGCAGCCTACTCACGCTGTAGTAAATTCTCATTTGTCTTCCCATTGTGTGCCAGCCAGTCCGCTGTAACTAGCTCTGACATCACAAATGTTGCGCAATACATAAAAAATCAAGCAAATAACCTAAAACATTTCTAGCATGTCAGGAGTAATACTAAATCAACATGTGTTGAATATCAGTTCGATAACTTTAACCATTTTCGAAATTTGGACATTTTTCTGTAAAAATCATTGGCGCAACAGAAAAGAGCTAGAAAGTTAAAAATTTATAATTAGATTCATTTTTCATAATTATTTAATAAAAACAGTCTTCTGGATCTCACAATTTAAGATTTTAGTTGAAATTCAATATTTTCTGGTTTTTGTCTTAAAATTTAAGGAAGCAAGATAGATTAAGTAGGCTAATAAATAAGGCTAGGATGTTTATATTTAAGTAGAATGGAGATCCGTTATAACCATAAGGATGTGAGAAGTTTCATTTAAATAACTATAAAACTATAGCGATAGCGTATCTCCAAAGGACCAGTTCAGAGCTCGTCTACTGCGTGCAGTGTAATTAAATTAATTCTCTCGCCCAAAATATTTAACTTAGCCACGTCAAACTTTTATTATGATTACTTACCTGTGTGTTTAATGCACATTTAAATTGAGAGCTTCATCGGCCATCAGCAAAAGAAGCTATGATTTATTCGGTAACTTAATGTGGTGCATTACTAGCCCAGCGGCTAGTCGGGAGAGCCGATTTGATCAGGCGTTCCCTTAGCCGTCCGCACCGCGGCTTTATATATAAGAACGCTGCGCGAGGAAGAAAGGCCCCAGTTCTCTCCAGACGCTGAATAGCACGCCATCTGTGTCGGGAGTCGCGTCGCGTCGGTATCATTGCTACAAACAGCCTCGGATGCCGTATTAAGTTACTCGAGATACGCGTAACCATGAAATCATTTTCGAGTGAAGTGTTAATTCTGTGTTGACTTTAATTATCGATCTTCAGTTTGCGTATTGTCGTATTTTCACGTGCCGCCGCGGGACAAACATTCTACCATTAGTTAGCGTGGCGTTTGATGAACCTTATCATCAAATTATGGCGAGCATTCTTTTAAATATTGAATTTGGACAGTTATAGTGGCATCAGCGCATTAGACTCTGAACTGCTCTGTTAGTTAGATTGTGTGGATTCTTTTGTTTTCATCTGTGACTTTCAGAATACAGGACGTTTTTTCACGACTGTTTTTAATTATAAATCCCAGACAATCTCCTAATTCCTCAGAGCTATAAGCTGTAACTATAAGTGTATTCTCAGATAAAGTGGGCACTAGGAATTCTAATTACAGGCTTCACGTTTTGCTAATCACTTTCTGGTTGCCAATATTGTAGTTAGAGAGCCAGTGTTGAGAACGGCGAAAGACTGCATAAATAACATTCTAAATAATAGGAACATTTTAAACAACATTATTCCACCTGCCGCCCCACATATGGATAATCGGACGGGAAGTGTTTCAACATGAAAACAAATTTTATATAACAGCAACATATTTTCCAACATGCCGCCCGACATAACTACGGGTAAGATGTTTGGCCACCAATGGCATAATTCTGAGTTCGAGTCCCTGTCTGGCACAAAGTATTGAACTAGCGGGATTTTCAAGAATGAAATATATTCCAGTAGTCGGGAGAGCAAAGTTTTCTTGTCAATCTAAAATTAATTTTGTTCAGTAGTGCAGTCTACGTTGAGAAGGATCTGCTGCATCATTTTTTTCCATGCATTATTTACCATGTGTCTTGAGGGCGACCCTTTTAACCTTGTTACGCCATTCTAAAAATGTTTTTGTCATTTCATGATGCAGTCCAATAGTTTTCAGGTCGTTCTTGAGGGTCCTAATGCAGGTATTCGACGGGTGTTCAGGGCATCTTTTCTTTTCTTTCCTTTTCTTTTCTTTTATGTTCATTATTATTCCTATCGTATGGTTCAGGGTGTATGACATGCCCATACAAGCGTAGGTAATTCTCTTGATACTTTTCCGCTACCTTTGCTTCCTTAAACAAGTCTCGTATGTTATAGTTTCTTACTCCTCCAGGCCAGCGTATACTTATCACTGTAACCTGGAGCCTTCGTTCGTCTGATATGTGCATGGCTCAACATTCTCAACTGTCAGTTAGAACTGATCTTATCACTCGTTTGTATACAGAATATACTTTTTGTCTGTTAACGTCAATAGGTATTGTTCCAATTAAGAAAGTGTATGTTTGCACAAAAATACACTTTCTAAGTATTATTACAATCTGTGTATTGGCTAACAATACGAGCCCCTGACTACCAATCCATTCTGTGAAAACTGCACATCAAGAGCAATTTCCATTTCCTCAATATTTGCAGTGCAAGTCTTAGGTGATTCACTATATATATTTCGTTTGACTACAGTAGGCATTTCCACAACGCAGATGACTCGCATTGGTAACCTCTGTTTCAACCAGTCAGTTTTTATACGATTTTTGTTGTCTCTGTCCGTGGAAGCTTGACAGTGACAAAAAGTTAAGTTTCTTTTATCTCACAATATGCAGACACAATAACTAGCATCAATTTTCCGTATTCAGGGAACTCATCACCACCAGTGCAGCCATGCACAACACCTCAAAGCAACCTAATACATACAAAGAAGTCAATTTGCAATACACGCTGCATACAATGAATAAAATCCCATTCAATGAACACAGCTACAAAAACGAACTACATATAATGAAAGAAATAAGTGTGGAGAATAGATAAGACAGAAACGTTACAGACAAACTGTATCACAAAATGAAAACATAATTGGATGAGACAGATAATTACCAACACACAGACACACAAAATATAAACAGACAGAACACAAACGTACTTAACACAGACGCACTCGAACTAGAAGCACCGATAGCGACAAGCAAATGGTACACTCTAACTTACAACGAGAAGCAGCTTCAGGAGGGCAGCATATTCACACAGCAAGGACTGATAACAGCCTACAGAACAGATAATTGTATACAGAGAAAGATGGAGACAACCATTACCAACAGAGACAAACACAAGATATCTGCTATTTCTTATCTAACATGTCGTGACTGCTGTTCAATTTATATTGAACAGACAAGCAGAAATTTCAAAACTAGGTACTGAGAACAAAGAACAGCACTAAAAAGTAACAGCTGTAATTCTACATTCGCAGAGAATCTTATGGTTATAGACCATAGACCAACAGACATTGAAACTGAAATAAAAATACTTTAATGCAGCAACAGCCCCCAACATAAATAGTAATTGAGGAAAACTACCAAACACAGAGCCATAGTAGAAGGAAAAGAAATAATAAACGAACAGCTCTTTGTAATTCAGCTTCTGCATAGAAGAAACTGCCAGACGACCCACACACACACACACACACACACAACCTTTCACTCAAAATAAAGTAATGGTAATCACAATACTGTAATATTTCCAGTCGTTAATTTTTTAAATTAAGTCCGATATGGTTGCATGTGACAAAGTGTGAAAGAAAAACAGCTACAGAGAAACTATTGGTAGTCCTTGTAACCACATTATACGTTAAGAAGGTATATACAAAAAAAATTTTATCTGTTTTCAAATTCGTAAATATTTTTCTTAAAAGGTGAAATTTTGATTGTATGGATAGTAAATAGCAATTTTCCTATTATTTGGTAGGGAAAAAACTGGTGTTACTATCACTTCAGCAAAACATATTGGGTAAAAAGAAAGAAAAGGTTTGTTTGATGAAGACGGAACCAATCCAAAAACAAATTCATTTGTAATTAACACCACCGCAAGAATGAGCTCCAGCCTGAATATGAATAAACATGACGCACAGTTGACTGTGTACTTCTACTCCTACGACACAAAACGAAGGAATTATCCAAATGGGACGGAAATCGCTGTATGGGCTGTAAATGTACAGAGAAACAATTGATTACAATTTCAGAAAAAAACTGGATGATTTGTTGAAGGCAAAGAACTTCGCATATTGAACAAGCCAACATAGCGTTAGTCCATCTCTGGTCCTTATGCAAGACAGACACTCCATTGAGTGATAGAGTTGTTGGGTGTCCCCCTGAGGACATCGTCGACTGGGGACAGATTCGGCGATCTCGCTGGCTAAGGTAGGGTTTGCCAAGCACGAAGACAGCAGGTGAAACTCTCGTCCTTTTCGCGCTGACATTATTTTTTCGAAATGTAAGCCGAGGATAGCTTGCTACGAAGGCAGACGAAACGGGGCTTAGATAATCGTCGACATATCTCTCTGCTGTAAGGGTGCTGTGCTATGCTGAGAAATGTCACCCCAGACCATCACTCATGGCTGCGGGATACATGGCGGGAAAGAGTCAGGTTTGTACCCCCCGCTGTCCAGGGAGTCCTCAGACTCGTCTTCACTGGTCACTGAGTCTCAGTTCGAAGTGGGACTCATTACTGAAGACAATTCTATCTCAGTCAATGCGATTCTAGGCCCAAGACGTTTCTGGAGACACCCTGGTCAACGGTGGGATACCAACCTATCGCCCGCCGTAAGGCCTGACACTTGGGAGTGATGGTCTGGGATGCCATTTCTTTTCATAGCGTGACCCCTTTGTGTGCTATTCTCGGCCCTCGTACAGCACAGCGCTACGTTCAATATATTCTACGTCCTGTACTGTTGCTCTTCATGGCAAGCCATCCTGAACTTATATTTCAGCAAGAAAATGCCCGCCCGGAAAAGGTTAGAGTCTCTACTGCTTTTCTACGTGCTTACCAAACCCTACCTTGGCCAGCAAGATCACAACATCTCTCCTCAGTTGCGAACGCCTGGGGCATTACAGTCAGGGCTCAGGGCCCTCCAACCATTTGAGGGTTTTCACGATCTGACGCCCAAATGGGCAGAATTTGGCCCTATATCACTCAGGAGAATATCCAACAGCTCTATCAATCATTGCCAAGCCAAGTAAGTGCTTACATACGGGCCAGAGGTTGACTAATGTGTTACTGACCGGCTCTGTTTGTGAAACTCATTCTCGTGAGTAAATCACTCAGATTTTCATTGCAGTCATTTGTCTGTCTGTAAATTCACATCACACCTACCGATTTCCGTCCAATTCGAATAAGTCCTTCCTGTAGTGATTATGAGGATGTACTCACATGCCCTTTCGCAGAGGCCGTAGGCGGGTGCGGATGGCCTTGAAATCCGGGCGCTCCTCTGGCATCTCGGACCAGCACTCCTTCAGACAGTCCCGCACGCAGTCGAATGTGTTCTCCAGCGCTTCCAGCTGCGGCCTGCAACCGTATTGAGCGCCGCCAGTCAAAAAGGAACTAGTACTGCATGTGAAAAGGAGCTGAAACATATTGCAGAATTCATTAAATGTCGTTGTTATTGTTTAGGCTCAGCCTGAAGACTGGTTTCCTGCTGGTCTCCAGGTTAGTCTGTTCTGTAGAAGACTCTACATCTCTGGCACACTGACTCGCATTTGGGCGGACGATGGTTAAAATACGCGACGGACCATCCAGATTTAGGTTTTTCGTGATTTCCTAAATTGCTTCGGGCAAATGCCCCGATAGTTTCTTGGAAACTGCACTGCTAATATTATTCACCATCCTTATAATATTTCGTGCGTGTTCTCCGCCTCTAATGAACTCGATGTCGACGGGACGTTAACCCCTAATTTCCCGTTTTTTCTTCTTCTCTGAAGAACTACTGCAACCTACGTCCTGTTGAAGCTGCTTATCGTAGCCCAGCCTTGGTCCCCCTCTACTGTTCCAGCCTCCAACCCTCGACACACACACACACACACACAGTTGTCAAATTAAAAATTGACTGATGTCCCAGATTGTGATCTTGAACTCGATCCCCTGCTCCCTACATTTAGTCAGTTGTGCCACAATTTTCTTTTCTCCCAAATTCCATTCGGTACCCCTTCATTTCCTTTGTAGCCTGCACATTTAATCTTCAGTATTCTTCTGTAGCACCACATTTCGAAAGCTTCTGTTCTCTTCCTGTCTGAACTATTTATCTTCCACATTCCTTTCACTCGTAAGTCTACAATCCAGATAAATAGCTTTAGAAAAAAAATCATAATACTCAAATTTATATGATAACAAATTTCTGTTTTGAGAAACACAATTTTCACTCTGTTGCCAGTCTGCATTTTATGTCATCTCTATTTCGTAGAAACAGAAGTATAACTTCAGAAAGCCAAGATCGCTATTGTACAGCATTTATTGTGATGGTCGGTTCCAGCAAATAACGTTGCTCTCATCAAATCTTCTGTGGTACATTCCACCGAATCTTCATTAAATGCATATAATGCTGTGTCACATCATAGAACGATACTTCATAAACATGAGAACGAAAGCTTGACTTGCTGATATGCTAAACATTATACTGGATGAACGGATTAAATTAAGTTTTTCTTTTAAGGACACTATTCTCCTTGATACAGAAATAAAGGATTGGGAGCTTGGTTTCAGCACAGAATCCTTCAAGCAAATACGAACTGTGATGCAATTTTTACTGTGTAGCATAACAACTGTGCGGTGGTGAAAACGTTTCTGGGGTGTTCTGTTTCAGGTTGCATCGATCCAGTTCCCACGCTCATTAGTATTTTTTTGTTTTGTGTTTTGTTTGCTGTAGATGGCGTTAATTTGTTCCGCAGCGTGGCCGCTACCGCGCTTAGGAAAAAAATTTATCAATATTTGAAAAAATTCATATTTCAAAACGGAAATGGACAATCGAAAATAATTTTATGGTAGGCCACTTCCTGTTAACGACCAGCTGATTGGAACTGCTAGTCTGAAATATGACTTTTCAAAAAAATGTTTATCGTTTGAAAAATACACTACCTCTGCTTTATGTATGTAGACTGGAAGGTAGTTCGCATTAAAGAAAAAGAGTGGACCCAAAATTAAACTCTGTAAGACTCAATAATTTCTCCCAAGCCACTAAAGTCCTACTCCCCCTCCCCGTTCCAGCTATCTGTACCTATCATTGAAATGCAGGGTGTAGAATAATAAACGCTATTAGTCACAACAGAAGGTGATTTTTATTTTACATACGACCGATTTCGGCCTTGTGCCCATCTTCAGGTGATTTACATTCATCTACACGTATCCATGATCACTACACGAGGTCACTGTTTAAGACAAAAACAAATAATATGATGATAACTAAATACACACAAATGAAACATTTTGAAGTGGCTTATCAGCATGAGTTGTAAAGTATTATAGTACTTACATATAGCTGGTGTATTCACATTGTTTTCCCACTTCATTTACAGTTTTTTTTATAAAAAATATTTAGTTTTTTGCACGTTTAGTCTAATATTCAAAATGCTAACTATTGCTGCTTCTATATTATGACTTTTATAACGTGGTGGCTCCTTAGATGTTAGTAACTTCAGAAGCACACGCACTCGCGAAGTCCCCCCGAGTTTACATTGGAAAACAGAGATTATGTTCAAACAGATTAGGTCAAAGAAGTACAGAGATGTTACACATACAGATACATGACTGCTATTAAAAATCATGGAAATGAAATTTTTATGTGATTGTGGAACCACACTGTTATTAAAATATATAGAATGCTTGCTACCAAATTATACAAGGTTAAGTATATATATTGTTTTAAAAAATTACTGACTGAGAGGCAACTATGACTTATTCTTCTTCATTTATAAAATATTTTATTAAAGATATGTAGAATTATTTTTTTTTTTTGTAAGATCTACTTGGTCACTGAGAATTAGTTGTGGTAATTTGGAGCTATAGATGTAAATCTTGAGCTCTTCAAGAAGATTCAGTTTCTTTCCTTTTCTGACAGTGTGTAATATCTGCACGTTGTATGCATGAACTGGGCTGTTTGTTGGAAAAAGAGATATATTATTTAGGACAAATTTCATTAAGGACAACTTATGAAAGTTGTGGACAACTTATGAAAATAGGTGGCCCATACAGCTTTTCTCATTGCTGTGACTTCATTCAGAGGTGCAGTTCGTCTAATGGCCAGTCCAAAATAACTCTGAAGAAGGCCTATTTCAGTTTCTGTCAATTTGCCTCGGCCAGACAGAGATTTTCCATAAGATAGTAACCTTCCTTTCATTTCTCTTCGTAGCGTCCTCAATCTAGCACCCATCCTCTTTTGCACATGTCCACAACACTTCCAGTTTTGTTACCAAGGTATCACCATAATCATTGCATTCATTAATTTTATAGAAACCTTTAGAGTCCCCATCGCCATCTCCACTGTAACCATCATAATTCTTAGAACACTAATGTTCAATATGTTCTTCAGTGTGGCAGTACTTAGATAAGCACTCAGCATCAACAGCTTTTCCATTATCCAGAGAAGTAGCACTTACACCACCACTCAAGGAACGATGTCTTTGACGTTGCAATGTCCTATCAAGTGCAACAGAAATTTCCCTGGTTCCACAAATATTTACACTGCACGTTTCATAGATGCTTTAGACACAACCGTCAAGGCATCTAATAGTATTTTTATGTCCTTTCTGAACCTACTGAGAGGAGGAGGAAGGTCCATCAAACCACAAAACGTTTGAGCAGCCTTTGTTTTCCTTTTCCCATTGCACGCATTGCATACACGAACTTCAAATTCACATCATATGAATTATACACTATGTTCAAAGTCATTTCCGAGGTAGATTTATTTCAGAATCTACACAGAACAACCAATTTGGACGCTAAACCCTTCCTGCTTCTTTGTTGTTCAGTTATTTCCAGACAGCTTACACCATCACATTGTTTACATTTCGCCACTTCCTTTATCAAAGAAGATACGTTGCCCACATCAACAACAACAAATCCACTACAAACAGCGTCATTGTTAACACAAAAATTTGAATCACCAGGAGGCGTGACATGTGGGAGTTTCTTCCGTGAAGAACTGATACACAGGTTACTTTCAACAGTGTGGCTTGTTCTGTTTGTGAATTGGTTACCTCGGAATTTCCTTTATTTAATTTTTTGATGCGTGGCATAGTTAGTAATTATTGCACACTAAATGATATGCACTTCCACAAATATATGTAGCACTTGGGCAAAAAACATTCAGTAACAAATGAAGAAACTGCTTTAGCGAACAAAAGTAAATACTAGCAAAGATAACCATTTACTGACATTAAAAACCAGCCATGTTACCAACATACACAATGTATCATACGTATAATCGCTGGAAACAGAAAGTTCACAGCTCTTTTCGAAATAATACAGCTTTCTGCAAAAGAAATCAAGGGTGCGTGGCGGCATACATGACCGCAACTTTAAAAATTGGTATGTATAGGTCATTTTTCATTTGAAACTTTATAATGTATATATCAGTGTAATCCGGAAGGACTATAGAATTTAATAAAGTCATAAAAAAATTTCAATTTTTCCATTCCATAAGTACCCTGTATCCTTAATGGCTGTGGCTGAATGGTCCCATTCTTTCAGATGTGTTGCAAAAATGGATTTATAAAAATCATTTAAAATGAAGGCACCTATGTGTTCCTGGTATCATATGGCGAACCTCCTTCCTGTATGGATTATATAGAATTATAGGCAGTTGTCACATAAAATTCTGTAAAACCTGATTTGCTGTGACATTTGCTATTCATCTTGCTAGAGTGAATGATTTGGTGCTGAAATTTATTGTTAGTGCTGAAGGATATATGAATGCCACTGTTACGGAAAAGATTGGTTGCCTCGTATGAAATTTATAAATGTGGTTCCACAGTCATGTAACATTTTCGTTTTCATAATTTGTAATATCGTCTTGTATCTGCATGTGAAACATTTATGTACTTATGATTTTGTTCATTGGTGCAGTTCAGCTGCTGCTGAATATTTCAACAAATATGTCAGTCGTGAGCTGCACAAGAAAACACTTATTTGGTTCACTTTACCAGTTTTCAGAGTTTAACGTGTCATCTTCAAAAGTGCAATGGGTGAAATCATTGGTAAACCAACATCAAAATAAGAATCGGACGTTAGTGTCCTACAAATAATTGGCCAAAAATAGGCATATACCGCAGGTATGTTAAAAACAAATGCACAAAGGCTGAGCAGAGGAAGTAAAACAGAGTTGTTAAAACAGATGTAAAATACACTGAAGCATGCCTATTCAAATACAGAGATGTGTAAGCAGGCAGAATACGGCGCTGCGGTCGGCAACACGTCTATAAGACAAGTGTCCGGAGCAGTTGTTAGATCGGTTACTGCTGCTACAATGGTAGGTTATCAAGATTTAAGTGAGTTCGAACGTGGCGTAATAGTCTGCCCACAAGCGATGGGAAACAGCATCCCCGAGGTACCAATGAAGTGGAGTTTTCCCGTACGACCATTTCACTAGTGTACCGTCAATATCAGGAATCCGGTAAAACATCGCTACGGCCGGGAAAAAAATCCTGCGTGAACGGAACCAACGACGACTGAAGAGAATTGTTCAACGTGACAGAAGAGCAATCCTTCAGCAAATTCCAGCAGATTTCAATGTCAGCGTGCGAACCATTCAATGAAACATCATCGATATGGAGCCGAAGGCCCACTCGCGTACCTTTGATGACTGCACAACTTTTACGCCTCGCCTGTGCCTGTCAACATCGACATTGGACTGTAATGACTGAAAAAATGTTGCTTGCTCCGACGAGTGTCGTTGCAAATTGTGTCGAGCGGATGGACGTGTATGGGTATGGAGACAACCTCATGCATCCATGGACTCGCACGTGAGCAGTGGACTATTCAAGCTGGTGGAGGCTCTGTAATGGTGTGAGGCTTGTGCAGCAGGAGTATTATGGGACACCTGATACATCTAGATACGACTCTGGCAGGTGACACGTACGTAAGCATCCTGTCTGATCCCCTGCATTCATTCATGTCCATTGTGCATTCCGACGGACTTGGGCAATTCCAGCAGGTAAATGCGACACGCCACACGTCCAGAACTGCTGCAGAGTGGCTCCAGGAACACTCTTCTGAGATTAAATACTTTGCTGGTCACTAAACTCCCCAGACATGAACATTACTGAGCATATCCAGGATGCCTTCCAACCGCTGTTCGGAAGAGATGTCCACCAGGTCGTTAGCTTACGGATTTATGGACCACCCTGCAGGATTCATTGTGTCAATTCCCTCCAGCATTACTTCAGGCATTAGTCGGGGCCATGCCACGTCGTGTTGCGGCACTTCTGCAATGCGATATTATGCAGGGGTACCAGTTTCTTTGGCTCTTCAGTGTAGTTAAGCTTAAGAGGCACAACATACCTTTGCTACATAGTCAATGAAACTGTCAGTGTAGACAGTAGGCCATACCTGAAGGGCAATATCTCTGTCAGTGTAGACATAAGAGAGTACCTGAAGGGTGGCACTTCTGTCGGTGTAGACAGTGGTCCATGCCTTAAGGGTGGTCGGTGTAGACAGTAGACAGTACCTGAAAGGTGGCACTTCTGTCAGTGTAGACAGTAGGCCATTCCTGAAGGGCAATATCTCCGTCAGTGTAGACATAAGACAGTACCTGAAGGGCGGCACTTCTGTCAATGTAGTGGTACACACCTGAAGGCCGTTACCTCTGCAATGTAGACAGTAGTCAGTACCTGAAGGGAGGCACTTCTGTCAGTATCGAGAGTGGTCCATACCTGAAGGGCGGTCGCTGTAGACAGTTCCTGAAGGGTGGCACTTCTGTCTGTGTAGACAGTGGTACGCACATGAAGGCCGTTACCTCTGCAATGTAGACAGTAGTCAGTACCTGAAGGGTAGCACTTCTGTCAGTGTCGACAGTGCTCCATACTTGAATGGTGGTCGGTGTAGACAGTAGACAGTACCTGAAGGGTGGCACTTCTGTCAGTGTCGACAGTGCTCCATACCTGAATGGCAGTCGGCGTAGACGGTAGACAGTACCCAAGGGTGGCACTTCTGTCAGTGTAGGCAGTTGGCCATAGCTGAAGGGCAATATCTCTGTCAGTGGAGACAGAAGACAGTACCTGAAGGGCAACACTTCTGTCAGTGTAGACAGTGGTATGCACCTGAAGGCCGTTACCTCTGCAATGTAGACAGTAGTCAGTACCTGAAGGGTGGCACTTCTGTCAGTATCGAGAGTGGTCCATACCTGAAGGGCGGTCGCTGTAGACAGTACCTGAAGGGTGGCACTTCTGTCAGTGTAGACAGTGGTACGCACATGAAGGCCGTTACCTCTCCAATGTAGACAGTAGTCAGTACCTGAAGGGTGGCAATTCTGTCAGTGTCGACAGTCGTCCATACCTGAAGGGCTGTCGGTGTCGACAGTACCTGAAGGGTGGCACTTCTGTCAGTGTAGGCAGTAGGCCTTACCTGAAGGGCAATATCTCTGTCAGTGTAGACAGAAGACAGTACCTGAAGGGCAACACTTCTGTCAGTGTAGACATTGGTACGCACCTGAAGGCCGTTACCTCTGCAATGTAGACAGTAGTCATTACCGGAAGGGTGGCACTTCTGTCACTGTCGACAGTGGTCCGTACCTGAAGGGCGGTCGGTGTAGACAGTAGACAGTACCTGAAGGGCGGCACTTCTGTCAGTGTAGACTGTACCTGAAGGGCGGGACCTCTGTGGCCGCGACGCGCCTCACCACGTCCGCCGGCGCGAGGCCGGCTTCTGCCCATGGTGGGTGCCTGGCGTGCAGGGCGAACAGCACCATGGCGAAGGCGTACACGTCCGCCTTCTGGGAGCCGCCGCCCCACGACGGCGCGCGCAGCAACTCAGGCGCACGGAACAGCAGCCCTGCGCAGGAAATCACACAACCTTAGAGCCAAAATTATACAGTCCTCAGAAGATCTTAAGTACTCAGATCAGGGGTCAATGGAAGGAAATGGAGGAAAGCCCTCGCATTTCTAGCCTCGTTGTAATGTGGAGGTACTACTGCGTTTCGACGAATGTCATCATCTTATGTCGAGACATCAACGCGAGTGCGAGTTCACTGTAATGCTCTGAAACTGCTGTTGCACTGTTTTGGCTCAGAGACGCGGACAATCATACTGATGGAAGATGACATCGCCGTCGGGTAAGACAACAAGCATGCAGCGATGCAGCTGGTTAGCGGCTGTCAGCGTGTCTTCAGTAACTACCACACGTCCCATGTAAGCGCAGGAGAATGTCACCCAAAGCATAACACTGCTCCCACCAGTTTGCGTTCGTGGTGCGGTGCACGTTTCGAGGAGCCGTTTACCTCAATCACGGAGTTTGTGGAGGAAAAATGTGACTTACCCGAAGAGTCGACACGTTACCACTGATCCACGGTCGAATCCCGATGCTCCCGTACCCATTGCAATCGTAACTGTTGAAGTCGTTGTGCCAGCAAGTGAACACGTAGGGTGGTTTGCTGCGGAGCTCCATTTTCAACAATTTACGATAAAGAGTGTGCTTCGAAACACTTAAAAGAGGTGCCTTGCCCAATTAAAGGGATCGAGAATGGCAGAGCCTCCCTTTTCACCACATAACGTGGATTTTGCTCACAACTGCCCTGTCATTGTGACTTTCCCTTATCTAGAAGGGAGGACTGGGGTTGAATTTCATACAGATCACTACGTACAAGAGTTGTCGGCGCATCAGAAAGGATTAGGGCCTGGAGCAAGGATCGTCTATCTGACTACATAAAAAATATCCACCTCAATCAAACAAAAACTACTCATTGGATTTACAATTAATTTTATTATCTTAAGAGGAGCGTTTTTAAGTAGGGGGCCTTGCAATGCTAGCATTTCCTTGATATTTCTATAAATGGGGTTAACACTTTTCATTGAAAGTCGGATTAAAAGCACAACAATTTATTTAAAATTGAAATTACACTTTTACAAACGAAATATAATTATTGAGTATACATATTTCGTTACCTATGGACGTTGATACAAGACTGGGGGGGGGGGGGGGAGAGGGGGATATGGCCTAAATTCGACAGTCACCCACAATACTAGCGTTCGAAATGGGCAAGGAAAGGTGGGAGCCGACCATTCAGACAAGAATTTACTCTAATAGTTAGTGAAAGGTAAGAGACGGGAACCAGTAGCTAATACGTAAATATATTGAAAAGGCAAACTATAAAATACTTGTGGATGCACGTTATTAAAGCGGCCTCCCGTCCGTAAACTAAAAAAATTCATAAAAATCATTCTGCAACACCTTGATTTACGAATACGAACAAGAAGAAATGCGGGCCATGCTACTTCTGGTTCAGTTTACATATCGTGTGCAGAACTACTCGCCACGTGTTCACACGTGGGTGACAAAGAAGGGAAAACCTAACACACAAAGGCCGTTATGAACCGTTCACTAATATCACGGAGTTTTGGAGAAGGAAAAACATTCGCTGAAGGCGAAGTAGTTACGACGGGGGTTGAATTATACCGAACGTGGTGACTGAGAGTCCCACGTATACTTTGCATACTGCAGTCGACCAAGCTCTGACGCCAAGTCCGAGAACAAAGTTGCAAACCGATGGAGAAATAAAAGCAACGAGGCGCAAATCCTTCCGAAATTAAAGATCACCTAACACTTTAATAAGTATTGGCGACTCAATCCACTTCTGAACCTAGCAAGAGCACGCATGCTTACCAGCTTGCAACCGTCTTCTTCTGGATCTCGCCACCCACTCCTCACGACTGCTAACCGCCTACCGGCTGTTGCTCCCCACGCAGCCGGGCCTTGTGGGGGTCGCTCTGAGCACTATGGGACTCAACGGCTGAGGTCATAAGTCCCCTAGAACTTAGAACTACTTAAACCTAACTAACCTAAGGACATCACACACATCCATGCCCGAGGCAGGATTAGAACCTGCGACCGTAGCGGTCACGCGGTTCCAGACTGTAGCACCAGAACCGCTCGGCCACCAGCGGCCGGCGTTGTGGGGGTGGGAATTGGCGCATTTTTCGCCGGTCAATTCAGGCGGTACGGATCTGTCGCCGAACTAACTGCCGTTCAAGCAGACATTCCTGACTTGGTGGAATGACTCGTGATTGGATAGAATTTAGTTAGGGAGTTGTCATGGAGGGCTCTTTACAGAGCCAAACGTGCAGGAGAAACTGAGTTTCAGGTTGGTACTAATATTTAGAAGAGTAAGAAGGACTACTGTGGCCTCTCCAAGTCGATCAAACTACCGGCCCATGCTTGTAAGCTAAAAGGTCAGCGTGGAAAAAAGAAAGCCCATATGGCTAGCTGATGGAGGCTGCTGAATATGGAGATAAAATAAAAGTACCTTGCTCCAATCCTCTCTCAAATTTCATTATGCTGTCATACTAAAAAATCAGCAGAACAGCAGGCATGCTATTGCCGTATTAGTAATGATAATAAAATGACTGCAATATCGTAAATCGTAAATAAGTGGAAGAAGTGCAAGGTAGATGCACATCTTTCACACTTGTGCATGCATCTTTGTGAGAATCTATCCTACTTTACAGAGCAGATTAGCCTTCGAACCCCACGTTATTTGAAGAGCCGTGGAAGTCCAACCATTTGGCGCCTAGTGGTAGTTTCCCTGTCCTTGTAGATGCTGACGACAGTCGCACGTGAATATTCGATCAGCTTCGCCGGTTTCAGTGTACTCGTTCACAAGCTCTGCGTTACAATAATCTGTCCTTTGTCAAGGTTGCTTATCTCAATGGAGTTCACCATTTGTAAACTATATCTTCAATAGGGTGATCCCCGGTCCGTGTCTGCTTCGCTTACGTACTTTTGTTACTGCGTCACGTGCTCGAAACGCCATCAGGCGGCATCCAACGTTGCGATGGGCAGTTGTCACAATGTTTTGGCTTGTCAGCGTAAATAACACTACAGTGTTCGCTTTCCATTTGCTATTTGACGGAGGTTTTGTAACATTGTTTTATAAGAGTGGTTCCATATACAGGGTGTTACAAAAAGGTACGGCCAAATTTTCAGGAAACATTCCTCACACACAAATAAAGAAAATATGTTATGTGGACATGTGTCCGGAAACGCTTAATTTCAATGTTAGAGCTCATTTTAGTTTAGTCAGTATACACTGTACTTCCTCGATTCACCGCCAGTTGGCCCAATTGAAGGAAGGTAATGTTGACTTCGGTGCTTGTGTTGACATGCGACTCATTGCTCTACAGTACTAACATCAAGCACATCAGTACGTAGCATCAACAGGTTGGTGTTCGGTTTTGCTGTCAGTGCAATGTTTACAAATGCAGAGTTGGCAGATGCCCATTTCACCGAGCGAGGTGGCGCAGTGGTTAGACACTGGACTCGCATTCGGGAGGACGACGGTTCAAACCCGCGTCCGGCCATCCTGATTTAGGTTTTCCGTGATTTCCCTAAATCACTCCAGGCAAATGCCGGGATGGTTCCTCTGAAAGGGCACGGCCGACTTCCTTCCCCATCCTTCCCTAATCCGATGAGACCGATGACCACGCTGTCTGGTCTCCTTCCCCAAAAAAAACCAACCAACCCATTTCATGTCTGGATTAGCACGGGGCAATAGCCGTGGTGCGGTACGTTTGTATCAAGACAACTTTCCAGAAGGAAGGTGTCCCGACAGGAAGACTTTCGAAGCAATTGATCGGCGTCTTACGGACTCGCGACTGGGGAAGACCTAGAACGACGAGGACACCTGCAATGAACGAGGCAATTCTTCGTGCAGTTGACGATAAACCTAATGTCAGCGTCAGAGAAGTTGCTGCTGTACAAGGTAACGTTGACCACGTCACTGCATGGAGAGTGCTACGGGAGAACCAGTTGTTTCCGTACCATGTACAGCGTGTGCAGCTGATTGGCCTCCACCGGTACACTTCTGCGAATGGTTCATCCAACAACGTGTCAATCCTCATTTCAGTGCAAATGTTCTCTTTACGGATGAGGCTTCATTCCAACGTGATCAAATTGTAAATTTTCACAATCAACATGTGTGGGCTGACGAGAATCCGCACGCAATTGTGCAATCACGTCATCAACACAGATCTTCAGTGAACGTTTGGGCAGGCATTGTTGGTGATGACTTGATTGGGCCCCATTTCTTCCACCTACGCTCAATGGAGCACGTTATCATGATTTCATACGGGATACTCTACCTGTGCTGCTAGAACATGTGCCTTTACAAGTACGACACAACATGTGGTTCATGCACGGTGGAGCTCCTGCACATTTCAGTCGAAGTGTTCGTACGCTTCTCAACAACAGATTCGGTGACCGATTGATTGGTAGAGCCGGACCAATTCCATGGAGTCCACGCTCTCCTGATCTCAACCCTCTTGACTTTCATTTATGGGGGCATTTGAAAGCTCTTGTCTGCGCAACCCCGGTACCAAATGTAGAGACTCTTCGTGCTCGTATTGTGGCTGTGATACAATACGCCATTCTCCAGGGCTGCATCAACGCATCAGGGATTCAATGCGACGGAGGGTGGATGCATGTATCCTCGGTAACGGAGGACATTTTGAACATTTCCTGTAACAAAGTGTTTGAGGTCACGCTGGTACTTTCTGTTGCTGTGTGTTTCCATTCCATGATTAATGTGATTTGAAGAGAAGTAATAAAATGAGCTCTAACATGGAAAGTAAGCGTTTCCGGACACATGTCCACATAATATATTTTCTTTCTTTGTGTGTGAGGAATGTTTCCTGAAAGTTCGGCTGAACCTTTTTGTAACACCCTGTATAATGCCAGGATTCGATGCTTTACAACAAACTGAACCGTTCTGTGATGAAAGGTACTAGTCCAGTGGCAACATTTACTCTGTAACTTTCTGACAAGCACACACGCACACGCACACACACACACACAAACACACGCACACACACACACACACACACACACACACACACACACACACACACAAACGTTTCCGCTTTAACAGTTTCGGAATAATCTCGTTTTCGACTCGTGATGAATTATGTGACTTCCCGATACTTTGCTTCAGCGCTATACTTCATCTGCAATCCGCTTTTCGCTTTTATCATAGAAAAGCAACAAATCAAAAGAAAAAAATAAGATAGAAACTTCGACTAACCTAATCTGCTGCACAGCGCAAGCTATGGGCTCAAAGTCTGGCAAGTTGCCTTAGGCTTTGGCACGGAAAAATCCGTTAATGTTCCGAGGACGGAGCGGCTTAGTGGAAGCTTCGCAACTGATAACGTGACGCAGTTTCTTTTCGTGCGATTAATATTTGTGTTTACCAAGCTGTAATTTAGTTCCTACTTTTAGAAATTATTTTCGGCAGGCACTGTTGTGTGTATTTTATCTGGTAATGTTTAGCAAGTGTGTACCAGAATTTAATAGTGTCATTTACTCTTTCATACGTTCAGACAGGATAATCTTATTATCAGCGAATCCCAGTACTATTTCCTTTCCATTTTGCATTTTTGTTTTGGTTCTGAAATTTACTTTTTCCGTTTGTTGTTCACCTTTGCAGTACATTCATAATAAATGCTTGTCTTTTTCCTTTCTCAGTTTTATTGTTCCCACACTGTTTTCTCGACGTAATCTATAGCTTCTTCGTCTGTTTCAGCTTTGAAGTAGACTCTCTTCAGTATTGTGAATAAATAGTATCTGTTAACATTCATTTTACAGTGGAATGAAATAGTAATGTGCTTCCTACTTATTGCCGCTTACCACGCAGCTGTTTCGGTGGAAGGTACGTGGAATACCTCTGCAGACCTTCTGGCTGGTAATACCCTACGACACGGAACCACCCATCAGTAAAAATAACTGTAGAATATTAGACAACGGAAAGTTCATACACAAATGGCTATTGCAGCCCTTATCAGTGAATCTGAAATTGACACAACGTGAAATATTCCAAAATAATTCCTATCAAGTACCGCATAAATGAATACAATGAATAACTGAATAAGGTAAAAGCATTTTCTGAGATGATAGTTTAGATTTTAAGTAAGTATAAATTTATTGCACTAGCGGAGAATGACATTGTACGTGACCTGACATAAACAACATCGATGATATCCAAGTTCTTGTATAATGCAATGAATTGCATTTACCGATGTATGTTTGATAAAGTTGAGGGTTCCGCCAAGTTAGCTGAGAGCGCTAATGCGCTGCTTCCTGGATTCGGGTAGGCGGGCCGGCAACGGGTCGAATCCGCCCGGTGGATTGACGACGATGGCCGGTGTGCTGGCCAGCCTGGATGTGGTTTTTAGGCGGTTTTCCTCATCCCACAAGGTGAATACTGGGATGGTCCACACGTCCTGCTTCAGTTACATGACTTGCAGACATTTGAAACATGTTCACACTCTTAGATGCTTTCCAAGGTATGCAGACAGCTGGGGTACACTGATTCCATCCTGGAGGGGTACGTGGTGGTGGCAGGAAGGGCTTCTGGCCATCTCTTTAAATTAACCACGCCAAACCGATTGTAACAATTCCGACCCTACGAAAAATGCGGGACTAGGCAGAAGCAAAAGAAAGAAAAAAGCTTGATAAAGTTGAGGAGAGAGTGGAAAATTAACTCCTACACCGACATTAACTGCGATATTGCGATCTGACAAACTACCAATTGTAGAAGTATGAAACCGGAATTGGGATGCTGAAATTACACATCTGTTGTTTGAAATTGATAAACAATGTTTTATTCCAAGTAATCTTCATTGTTATTTATACATTTTTCCCACCTCTCCGGCAGGCTATGAATGCCACGCCAAACAAACATTTCTTCTTTTGAAGCGAACCACTCAGCGAGCCATTTTCGTACATTTTCATACGAATTGAAGCGTTGTTCAGCGAGAGCATGTTCCAATGAAGCAAAGAGATGATAATCGGACGGAGCAAAGTCTGGAGATTAAGCCGCGTGCCCTAATATTTCGCAACTGAACACCTCGATCGTTTCCCTGACCCACTTTGCTGCGTGTGATTGGGCGTTATCATGGAGCAATAAGACTTCGTGCTGCGTTTTTCCCATATTCCGATCGTATTAACGCAATGCTCGATTTAAATCGATCATTTGCTGTTGGTAGCGATCAGTGTTAACGGTTTCAACAGGTTTTGGCAGCTAGCAATAGAAGACACCCTTCTGATACCACGAAACACAGAGCATTGTCTTCTTTCCAAATCGATTTGGTCTTGCAATGGATGTCCATGGTTTGCCTGGATTCACCCATGATTTACGACGCTTAGGATCCATTTTTCATCACCTGTCACTATTTGATGGAGAAACGACTTTCTTTTGTATCTGTAGAGCAGCATTTCAGAAGTGGTCTTTCGATTTGCTTGCTGTCTTTCAATCAGTTAATGTGGAACCCATTTTCTCACTTTCTGCGCCTTTTCCATAGCTTTCAACAGAAGACAAGAGGCTTTTTGCGTCACATTAAATTGTTCCGCGAGTTCCTGTTGAAACTTCCTGGCAGATTAAAACTGTGTGCCCGACCGAGACTCGAACTCGGGACCTTTGCCTTTCGCGGGAAAGTGCTCTACCATCTGAGTTACCGAAGCACGACTCACGCCCGGTACTCACAGCTTTACTTCTGCCAGTATCTCGTCTCCTACCTTCCAGTAAAGTTTGGAAGGTAGGAGACGAGGTACTGACAGAAGTAAAGCTGTGAGTACCGGGCGTGAGTCGTGCTTCGGTAGCTCAGATGGTAGAGCACTTGCCCGCGGAAGGCAAAGGTCCCGAGTTCGAGTCTCGGTCGGGCACACAGTTTTAATCTGCCAGGAAGTTTCATATCAGCGCACACTCCGCTGCAGAGTGAAAATCTCATTCTGGAGTTCCTGTTGAGTTTTAGTATCACCTGCAGCCAATAAGGCCTGCAATGCTTTGTATTGGGACGTTTTCAGTGGTTTCCCGCGCTCGTCGTTTCTCAAGTCAAAATCACCACTTCTGAATTTTTTGAAGCACTCCAACGCTGTGTTTTCCCACAAGCATGTTCGTCGAAAGCTTCCACAAGTATTCGAGGCGATTCTGCAGCAGTTTTCTTCCAATTATAACAGACAACCAATGCTGCCTGCAAATAGTAGTTCATAGGCAAAAAACTTGACATATTCAGGGTTTGAAACAGATACCGATGTATGGAACTTGGATTACTGTGTGATGATATTCGTCGTCAGCCGTTACTGGAAGCAGATGGCGCTGCCGTCACCGTCTCACGGGCCCTAAACTGACAGCTAGCACCATATAGCCGGCAGGTGTGGCCGAGCGGTTCTAGGCGCTACAGTCTGGAACCGCGCGACCGCTACGGTCGCAGGTTCGAATCCTGCCTCGGGCATGGATGTGTGTCATGTCCTTAGGTTAGTTAGGTTTAAGTAGTTCAAAGTTCAGCAGTTAAGTCCCATAGTGCTCAGAGCCATTTGAACCAAGCACCACATAAAGGGAAATTCCGGTTTCATGCTTCTACACGTGGTAATTAACGGCAGTGACTGTGTCCTGCAAAGCCGCAAACTACTACGAAATGCAAATTGGACAATGGTTGCTGGTGTTTGAAAGTGCTCGTCGTGCACGGTGAAAATCCACCTTAAAAATTCCTACAGTGCCGGAGCTGCAGAATGTCCACCATAAACCAGCTGCAGTCAGGAATGTGGCGACCAGTACACCTCATGGACGGCTAGAACGGTAGACCTCCATCTCGTTCTCCACGTTGAAGTTTCGAAACCTTGCTCCATCGCCTATGACGGTTCTCGATCCAACACCTGCTGAGGCCTAGCCCGAATCTTGCTCGTACCATGACATCCGCCTGAGTGTCCTCTCCACCGCTTCGCCATGAATTTCCAAAAACATTCCATATGGAGGCTAAAACAACCAATAACAATGCGTCACTGCTTCCATATTGCAATCTCTAAATTCTCCGCTCTCCGAAGACGGGCAAATTGTCATCCTTCAGTCCTATCGCTATATACGACAAGGAACAGGCGCCCACCGTCACATCCTATGGCATCAGAGTCAGCGCCCAATCAAGGAACTGTTCCTCTACTCGCACGGGAAGCAGCTTGGTAACGGTAACCGCATGACTGTACAAAAGGCGACAGCTGTCCGGGCGACATTATAACAGGCATCCCGCTGTGCCTGTCCATTTCAGCCACCGAAACGAAATGGTTTTTCGCGATCCTAGCAGATACGGTTCTCGGCAGGAAGGTCCACAGGAAATAATAGGCGGATTCCTGGAGATTCAGACGATCGCACTCTCCACAGACAGGAGCAATTATCAAGGCGCCGTCGTGACCAGGCTAAAGACGTTGTAAGAATTACGTCTAGAGCCTCTGGGTCTACTAAGAGATCGTCTCTTCCTGAGGATAGGGAAAAACTCCCTCACATCCCGTCCCCCGCAGCTTGGCCCATACCCGCCAGCGGAAGTTCCGCTGCACGAAAGCATCAAAGCAGAGCCGGAGCCAGCAGGATCATACGAAACCGACATACCAGCGGCCGCTTCCTTGTTGATCCACGAAGTGTCCGCAGCTCGTGGTCGTGCGGTAGCGTTCTTGCTTCCCACGCCCGGGTTCCCGGGTTCGATTCCCGGCGGGGTCAGGGATTTTCTCTGCCTCGTGATGACTGGGTGTTGTGTGCTGTCCTTAGGTTAGTTAGGTTTAAGTAGTCCTAAGTTCTAGGGGACTGAAGACCTTAGATGTTAAGTCCCATAGTGCTCAGAGCCATTTGAACCATTTTTTTGATCCACGAAGTAACGGCAATAAGGCGTCGCCATTTTTCGCCATCTACACGTAGCGAGCTTTTCTTCGCCTAGCCGCAGGCGCTACTGTTCACCAATAGATAAATACGTCACCTACAATTACTTCCTGCAATAGGCTACTAATGAACTTAATGATCAACCCTCTTTAATTGACATTTATCGTTCACAGTGTTATCAGAACTCGATACAAGTACCTAATTGCATGTGTTCATTACCGGAATAATTAGAGTGAAGGAAAGGTGAGCCCAAAGCATTTGCCAAATTTCACTGTTTACTATTAAAAGAACTGCTATGCTAGCGCGACGGTAGGCAAGTAAATGTATATTTGGTCTTATTCATATGCATGCAATTAGTTAATTTCCTACTTTGAAACTTTAAACTAAAATGACTTATGAAGAGAATGAAAAGAAATGATGAATAAAATCTTCCGCACTTGCTGTGAAATACTTCCATTAAAGAATAACACCGGTTTCGCATTAATAGAGATGCATCCTAAAGCGATACGTTTTTAAAAAAGTCGTGACGTGGCAAAGTGAGTTCTTAGAGCAAAGTCCCATCGTTTATCGTCAAGACAGAAATATATATTTCCAGAATGAGATTTTCACTCTGCAGCGGAGTGTGCGCCTGGCAGATTAAAACTGTGTGCCGGACCTAGACTCGAACTCGGGACCTTTGCCTTTCGCGGGCAAGTTTCATATCAGCGCACACTCCGCTGCAGAGTGAAAATCTCATTCTGGAAACATCCCCCAGGCTGTGGCTAAGGCATGTCTCCGCAATATCCTTTCTTTCAGGAGTGCTAGTTCTGCAAGGTTCGCAGGAGAGCTTCTATAAAGTTTGGAAAGTAGGAGACGAGGTACTGGCAGAAGTAAAGCTGCGAGGACGGGACGTCAGTCGTGCTTGGGTAGCTCATTTGGTAGAGCACTTGCCCGCGAAAGGCAAACGTCCCGAATTCGAGTCTCGGTCCGGCACACAGTTTTAATCTGCCAGGAAGTTTCAGAAATAGATATGTTCATGAAGAACGATGAGACTTCGGTCTAAGAACTCACTTTGTCGCACCGTGACATTTTAAAAACCTATCACCTGAAGATGCATCCCTACTGATGCAAGACCAGTAACTTTTTAATAAAAGTATTTAACAGCCAGTGTGGAAGATTTTATTCACCATGTTGCATTTTGGGTGCGGTTGTTCGGCCTTAAAACAACGTGAATGGAATAATGCGAATGAAACAATAGAAATTAAATTAGTGAAGATGAAATCATATGAAACAGTGTCACTTTCAAGCATTCAGATATGCTGGATATGCAAAATTTATTTGAAACAGCGTTATTCCACCACAAAAGAAGATTTAAAAACAATAATGTGCGCATTTTCTAATAACAATTGCAGGGTGACTTGTTTGATATTGATGACTTTGAGGCAAATAAAAAAAATTAGCTGGTGGCTTTTAATTGTGTGCTTTACTGCATATCGTTACCAGGTGGCAAATACATTACTGGTGCCATCAACCTTAAATTGGTTTACACGTTATGCCGTAGTAGAAGGCTTTATGGTTGCATCTGGGTCAGACTGGACCAGGTGCTATCCTAAGTGGTAGTCATCTCTTACATTCACAATCGTAGCTGTAACTGACCATCCACGTGGTGATGACGTCTCTGAAAGTAAATGGAACTCTTTTTGTCCCATAGCAATACCACTCCAAAATTTTCTGTTTCACGTGACAGTTAGCTAAATTCGACCTAGGCACGTCCTTACATTTGACTGACTAGCTTCCAGCCTTCATCGCACCGTTAGGTTCCTTCTCTTGCCAATGAGTAACACCCTTTCTTACCACGATATTTACTAAAATAACCACTGGATTGGACCAGACGCCAGCTAAATGGTAGTCTCGCTTATGTTCACAATCAGCGCTGTAAGTGACCGTCCATGCGATACTTAAGTCTGAAATCAGATGGAGCAAAAATTGCTCCACAATGAGAGTGCTCCAAAGTTTCCTGTTTCACGTAGCAGTTAGATAAATTCGGCCTAGGCATGTCCCTACTTTTGACTAACCTGCTTGGGGTCCTCATAGCACCAGTCATGTTACTTCTATTGCCAACGAGGAACACATTTCCTTCCCTGTATAAAAACACGTATTTTCTAAACAACGTTACCACTTAATACACTCCAGCATAATGTTTTGTTTGCTGATATTTCAGAAATAATCAGCGAATTCTTTGTTCCATTAGACAGTAATATTTCACTCCCTCAGGACAGAAATCTGGGTCATCCATAATGTACTATCGCTTACCCAGAAAACTTACAACAGCAAGGGACCCTTTCTGCAACTATGTGTACAATGGCGCCTGGAAATGCTTTGCTGGGACATCATTGTCTGGAGAGATACATTCTTTTTTTTTTTTTGTTTTCCACATCTCCCTATGGGTGCAGGTATTTACGAATGGCACCAAACGTTTTTATGAAAACTTTCAGGTTGGGGAGCTCATCTGGGCGAATATTGTCTTCAGTTTTCAAACAGAATGAAAATAGTGGCTTCAGTATAGGGGCAACACAAAGGGCAGATGTTAGACATGTTGATTGTTGGCTCTCATTTTGAAGGACTAAACTGCTTATTCTGGTGTGTAAAAGGCAATGTCCTGCCTTACTGACTGACTCATCATCAGACAGCCCGAACTTGGAATGGGAGAAGGTGCGGATATTAAGAAGGGATTTTTCGAAATTCCATCTCTAAGGGGGTGAAATATGGGATGATTTTTTTTTATTTCGCTATTAATGCGATTTGGGAGCTAGACCTGCGAAAATTAGTATTCGGTTTCTCGGTCACAAATAAAGTAATACATGTTAAAGCATTTTTGGAAATTTAACCCCATTGGGGGTGAAATAGAGAGCGAGAGTTCTTTTCTAAAATAAATTATTATTAAAGAACTAATAAAGTATTTTTAAAACTACATCTATGAAAGTTAGTATTTAACTTCTCGATTACAAATTAAAAGATAAGAGTTTCAGTATTTTTGGAAATTGAACCCCTAAGAGGATGAGTCAGGGGATGAGATTTTTTCTAAAAATATTTTATTATGAAACCATTTCAAAGCTAAATCTTTTAAAATTTAAATTTAGCTTCTCAGAAATAAAAAAAAAATACATGAAGTTAAAATCTTCTGGGTTATTAGGCCACGTAGTGTTTCTTCTAAAATGTTCGACGTTTTGACCGCTCTGCTGGGATCTTCCTCAGGATCTTTTGGTGTTCACTACTGCTAGAACACTGTCAGAGACGAGTGTCGCGTCCACTTATAAAGGGGTAATTTTCTGGCGATCCCGCTGGAGAAGTGATAGTATTGGTTAAAATGCGTGTGGTTACCATTGATGGGCCATAGTCATAGGCTAATGCAGGAGAAGGGGCGTTAGTGGCTCATCTCCTGTGGATACCATTGGCGGTCATCGTCTCACACTTACGCTGGAGAAGGGTTATTGGTTGAAATGCCTGCTACCGCTATTGGTTGGTCGTCATCAGTGTCTAGATTCGAAACGGACAGAGCGAGAGAGTGGGAATGTTTACCCAAAATATTATTGTCCGCCGAGGTGACTTGCAGCGCGTTGTTTATGCCCCTTAAACACCGCGGCCGCGTATTTAATTCCTTGATGGCGGGGAGCCACGATGCCGGAAGCCTATAGCCGTCCTCTCTATTGAAATTAGATGTATTCTTAGAAATTTCAACCGCTTCTCGGACCAACCTTCTAAAAATGTTTGTTTCTTTAGCCAGTACACGTACGTTATTAAAAAAAATGGCTCTGAGCACTATGGGACTTAACTTCTGAGGTCATCAGTCCCCTAGAACTGAGAAGTACTTAAACCTAACTAACCTAAGGACATCACACATATCACGCCCGAGGCAGGATTCGAACCTGCGACCGTAGCGGTCGCGCGGTTCCAGACTGTAGCGTCTAGAACCGCTCGGCCACTATGGCCGGGTACGTTATTAAAGTCAATGTCAGAGCCACAGTTCTCGTGAAGTTCCACTACTGCCGATTTTGCACTTTGATTTAGCCGCATGTGCCGTTCGTGTTCCTTAATGCGTTCTTTAACAGTTCTTCCCGTTTCGCCTATATACACTTTGCCGCAGCCGCATGCCACTTGATAGACGCCTGCATTGTGGAGGTAGTCAGGTGCATCCGTTTTCCGTCGGAAAAAGTCTTTTATTTTGTTTTGACTGAAGAAAGAAGACTGAATACCATTTTTGTTTAAAATTCTGCTTATGCAGTCAGTGACCCCAGAAACGAACGGTAACCTGACGGAGTGAGGCGGCCGCGGTGTGTGAGCGGCAATAAACAACGCGCTGCATGTCACCTCGGCGGACAATAATATTTTGGGTAAACATTCCCACTCTCTCGCTCTGTCAGTTTCGAATCTACCCACTGATGACGACCAACCAATAGCGGTAGCAGGCATTTCAACCAATAACCCTTCTCCAGCATAAGTGTGGAACAGTGCCTTTCTATCCAATGACGATGACCGCCAATGGTATCCATAGGAGATGAGCCACCAACGCCCCTTTTCCTGTAATAGCCTATGACTATGGCCCACCAATGGTAGCCACATGTATTTTAACCAATACTATCACTTCTCCAGTGCGATCGCCAGAAAATTCCCCCTTTATAAGTGGACGCGACACTCGTCTCTGACAGTGTTCTAGCAGTAGTGAACACCAAAAGATCCTGAGGAAGATCCCAGCAGAGGGGTCGAAACGTCGAACATGACGCGGCCTAATAACCCAGAAGATTTTAACTTCAGTGACAACGGTCACGAAAGCCTGCAGACTTACATAAAAAATACTTGTTTCACTGTTTTTGGAAATTCTAGCCCTATGGGGGTAGTGTAGATCACGTAACTAATGAAGAGGTACTGAAAAGAATTGAGGAGAAGAGACGTTTGTGGTATAACTTGACTAGAAGAAGGGGTCTGTTGGTAGGACATGTTCTGATGCATCAAGGGATCACCGATTTAGTATTGGAAGGCAGCGTAGAGGGTAAAAATCGTAGAGGGAGACCAAGAGATGAACACACTAAGCAGATTCAGAAGGATGAAGGGTGCAGTAGTTACTTGGAGATGAAGGAGCTTGCACAGGATAGAGTAACATGGAGAGCTGCATCAAACCAGTATCCGGACCGAACACCACAATAACAACAACAACATGGGACTTAAATGGAGGATGAAAGTTTTTATGGAAATATTTCATTGAGCTTCAATATTTTGAACATGGCTGCACTACAACAACGGTTAATGTACAGTGGGTCTAATAGACAGCCGACCAGTTGCAATAAATGTTGGTTGTCAAATAATATTTACGATGAAACTTCCTGGCAGATTAAAACTGTGTCCCGGACCGAGACTCGAACTCGGGACTGAGAAGTAGAGCACTTGCCCGCGAAAGGCAAAGGTCCCGAGTTCGAGTCTCGGTCCGGCACACAGTTTTAATCTGCCAGGAAGTTTCATATCAGCGCACACTCTGCTGCAGGGTGAAAATCTCATTCTGAAAATATTTACGATGGTTTCGACGGATTTAAACCAGTCTTCCTCAGCAGGACAAAAAAACTTCAAATTAGCTGTCAGTCAGTAAAGCACATGACATGTATCGGCAACGTTGTGTATGTCAATATGTAAAAGTTGAGCCCTAGAATCAAGGGATTGTCACGTTAGTTAAACCAGTCTATTAAAATAACAAACCATGTTAATAGCTACATGCTATTTGTCTGTACTACTGAGGAATATGGGTTTAAATCAGCCGGACCCATGGTGAAGGTTATTTGAAAGCCACCATTCATTGCAACTGGGTGGCTGTATATTACATCTGCTGTATCAGTTTACAAAAATGTTTCAAATGGCTCTGAGCACTATGGGACTTAACATCTGAGGTCATCCCCTAGAACCTAGAACTACTTAAACCTAAGTAACCTAAGGACATCACACACATCCATGACCGAGGCAGGATTCGAACCTGCGACCGTAGCAGTCGCGCGGTTCCAGACTAAAGCGCCTAGAACCGCTCGGCCACACTGGCCGGCTATCATTTTACAAGCATTTTTTAAGCTAAAGGTATGAAAGTTTGTATTTGGCTTATCTGTTAGAAATAAATCATACGTTTGTCAGAGTTTTAGGAAATTTAACCCCTAAGAGGGTGAAATAGGGGGTGAAGCGTTTTGTAAAAATATTTCATTGCGAAAGCATTTTTAAAGCTAACTATTTGAAAACTGGTGTTCGGCTTCTAGGTCACAGACAAAAATATACGTATACCACTGTTTTAGGAAACTCAGTCCCTAAGGGGGTGAAATAGGATCGGACTGGTGCACTGACTCATCGCTCATCCCAAATGGCTAAGGATAGAAACTTCAAGTATGGAATGGGTGTGGATCTTACATCGTCCAAGAAGGGACTGTCCGAAATTCCACTCCTAATGGGATGAACTAAGGTATGAAAGACTTTTTGAAAGTATTTCGCCATTAAGGGAATTTTGAATCTAGAAACACAAAAATTGTTATCCGGTTTCTCAATCAGGAAATAAAAAATACGTATCAGCATTCTTGGAAATTCTACCACTAAGGGGGGGGGGGGGGTGAAAGTTTTTTTGAAAATAAATGATTAGTGAAGAACTGCCGACAGATTGTTAAGGCTACATCTGTGACAACTGGTTCAAATGGTTCAAATGGCTCTGAGCACTATGGGACTTAACTGCTGAGGTCATCAGACCCCTAGAACTTAGAACTACTTAAACCTAACTAACCTAAGGACATCACACACATCCATGCCCGAGGCAGGATTCGAACCTGGGACCGTAGCGGTCGCGCGGTTCTAGACTGTAGCGCCTAGAACCGCTCGGCCACTGCGACCGGCCGAGAACTGGTATTCGACTTATCGGTTAGAAATAAAAAAAAAAATAATAGGTGTTTCAGTTTCTGGAAATTCAGCGTCTAAGGGAGTGCTATAAGGGATGAAAATTTTTCAGAAAATATTTCGTAACATTGAAAAACTTTTAAAGCTAAATTTATTAAAACTGGTATTTCACTTCTTGTTAGGGGACGAAAGCTGCAATGGAAATATCTCCGTGAGAACGTAAAAGGCATTAAGCTTATCCATTTCGGATATTTTCGATCCCGTGACTGTTAATTGAATGTAAATAAGTTAGTACATAAAAGTGCAACCAGTCACTTTTTTGAATAATTTTGTTTTATTCCATGAAAGGTTTTCGAACCTTTTCAGATTCATCTTAAGATGGCTTCTGGAAGTTACATCATTATTTTAGCATGATGTAGCGTGGTGGCTCTGTGACAAGGACATGGAACACGCTTTAATGTATAGCCATGACTATTGTTTATCTGTCGATATGCATGCAAGATTGAGTTTTCTACTTACTGCGACAGTAGGGGCGGCTTTTTTTCCGTTAGTGTCCATCTGTCTGCGTCCATTTTCATGGTTTCAAAATGGAAGCAGAACGATGGACAGTATCGTTTATATCATGTTGGTTGTTGTTCTCATCAATCTAGTACACTATTTTACATTTAACTGAGACTGCCAGCAATCTCATTTTCCGTTTCTCTTTTCCCACTTTGTCTCCCCTTTTACTATTTCAATTTTACTCTTTAATTACGTCGACATTCATAAAAAAATTGTTGTAGCAGAGTAGTTTCTTTGAAATCCAATATTTATTATGTAGTTTACTTAAATATAGTAAGGTACAAAAAATATGTCTAGTCACTCATTAGCTGATTAATATAGCCGAATCAGGTTGATTCGGGATACGGAGGAAGCGTGATAAACGATCTGAATGTTTTAACTCATCACAGACGGTAAAAGCGACACGTTCTCCACGAACAGTAAAAGAATTACTACTCTCTTACAACGTGGTAGCTATGATGATATTAAAGTGACTAATGAAACTATTCTCTTAGAGATGATAGTTGTAAAATATTTTGGGGATATCTCCATGGACTTTGTTAGGAATGAGGAAGGATGTGGGGTAATCAGAAAATTTGGGTGATAACCTCTGGCGGCAAAATCAGAAGGCATGTCCAACTACCACCCCCATACAAACACATAAAAATAAAGTTTTGCATCACCCCAGTTCTCAGAACTCCTAAAGATAGACGTTGACTACGGATATTGTACCCGGCCGATGTGACCGAGAGTTCTAGGCGCTTCAGTCTGGAACCACGCGACCGCTACGGTCGCAGGTTCGAATCCTGCCTCGGGCATGGATGTGTGTGATGTCCTTAGGTTAGTTAGGTTTAAGTGGTTCTAAGTTATAGGGGAATTATGACCTCAGATGTTAAGTCCCATAGTGCTCAGAGCCATTTGAACCATTTTGGATACTGTATCACAGACACAGTCACTTTGTTCAGCGATGTCACTAAACCAGCGCAAAGATGTAAACAACCATGCATGAGCAGCCCCTGTTAGACTGAGGGTGTCCGACAGACGATCAGTTCCAGCCATCACACCAGGAAGAATGTACACAGCTCGTGTTTTCTGTGGTTCAAAGATGCCTAGACGGTCAATAACGCGGTTCGATTGCGTCCGCATTGTTACTTTGTGCCAGGAAGGGCTCTCAACAAGGGAAGTGTCCAGGCATCTCGTAGTGAACCAAAGCGATGTTGTTCGGACATGGAGGAGATACAGAGAGACAGTAACTGTCGATGAAATGCCTCGCTCAGGCCGCCCAAGGACTACTACTGCAATGGATGACCGCTACCTACGGATTATGGCTCCGAGAAACACTGACAGCAACGCCACCATGTTGAATAATTCTTTTCGTGCAGCCACAGGAGGTCGTGTTACGACTCAAACTGTGCACAGTAGGCTGCATGATGCGCCTGTCTGGTTAGCCGTGCGTCAGTTTGTCATCAAAAAGGGGGCACTCTTGTTTTTGTCATTGTATAGAGTGGACAGAAAATGGAGCGCTATTCTTGGGAGTAAAGGGCAGATATGCACTGTGAAGGCGGATGGAAATGCTCACGTTGCCCAATATTTGTACGTTCGACGGTTTCAGAATTGTCGAATGCCAGATCGACGCACATTTACTGCCGTCCACAGGTCCCTTCGAGAGGCGGGTTCACTTGCGGTACATTTTCCACTAGCACGTGGTCGTAATGGCACGTGTGTATTTAAGGCCTGCTTCGAAACCCAGTGTATTCATTTTGTGTGACGCGGTAGTCAATGTATAGTGCGTACACCAGAGCCTGAAGAGGAGGCGTTAGCCCTGCTGGAAAACACACTCTCAACAAGATCGCGGCTTGTTGCACGGCAAAAGTGTGTAAACCATTCCACAATTTCGCGTGTGAGAATGAAGCCTTCAGAAAGTTCACGCCCTTAACCCAGACGATTTTCCACGTCGAACTGAATTCTGCCAGTTACTTTCGCAAAGGTGTGCCGCTCAACTTTCTTTTCTTTTTTTTTTTTTTTAATCTCATTTTGTTCGCTTTTGTTCGTTGTGTCTCCTTGGGGCGGACGTCGTAAGATGGTTCAAATGGCTCTGAGCACTATGGGACTGAACTGCTGTGGTTATCAGTCCCCTAGAACTTAGAACTACTTAAACCTAACTAACCTAAGGACATCACACACATCCATGCCCGAGGCAGGATTCGAATCTGCGACCGTAGCAGTCACACGGTTCCGGACTGCGCGCCTAGAACCGCGAGACCACCGTGGCCGGCGGACGTCGTAAGACATCCGTTTAAGTTCGTTGTTGATCGATTAACTTAGTTTTTTTTTATTACATCGAGCAGCTAACCCTCTGACCGAACACGCTGAGCTACCGAGCCGGCATCTGGAGTTTCCAGACCATGTACTTTTTATGGATGAGACATCCTTTACACGAGAGGTATCTTCAATATGCGGGCTTTCAAAAAACGAAATGAAATGATGGTGGTGTGCCTCTCAACTACGTACCCTCTGACTCAGAGTTGAAATATTAAACATTTTTGGCTTGTTTCGTTGTCTAGGGACTTGGATACGTAGTTGCCGCATTACAAGCCAGATACTGCTGAGTCTACAATTTTACTTTCAAATAACTTGAAATTAAATAAATATTGCTACTGCTGGTCCATAAACACACTCTAACACATATTATTAGATACATAAACAAATTAAATAAACATATATCAAAGGACTAGAACAAAAGGTAGGCCAGTAGCCAAATATCTCTGTGCTTTCTAAAACACAGTAAATATTTAACCAATTTCTGCATAGTATATATTGGATTTAAACAAAGACGTAGACGAATAAATATATTTATAAGCCTGCTGCTACCGTTTTTTTTTTCGTGTCATTGTGGAGTACTTATGGCCTGATGTGATTAGTAATAATCGGCCACTTTGACCTCCAATAACTCATATACTATTCAAGTTATATGCCTGTAATTCGTACCAATTTACGTTTAGATTGATACCTTTCTATAGACACGTCGATCGACGAAATCGGATGAACCGTTTAGATTTTGTAAATTCGCTGTTGGTTGTTACTTGTATAATTTACAGTCAGAAAATAAACTTTAAACTAATAAAGATATTGAAAATCTGATTACGCCATCTGAATCGTCATGCAAATAATGGTAATGTACATGTTTCTTTTTGAGGTATCATGATTCATCTGGCTACTATTAATTTCCATACGAACTGTGAAATGTCTGCCATTGAAGTTTCATGAAGTCCGCCATCTTTGGCACTCCCGGTGGACAAGTCCTTTCATGGACACAGCGTCACCAAGGAATTCCCAGCCACGTGGTCTGGCCATTGTGTGGCATCGCGTGGTTGCTAAGCTAACATTTGACACCACGTGGTTGTTGCTGGGCCATGACGCGCCGAGAGGTCCCAGCTCGGCCACGCCAACTCCGAACTTAGAATATTTTCAGGGCGCCACTACTCGTCCGTTACCTCACAAACAGCAACAATCAACACGTGTGGGCACGGGAAAACCCGTACACCGCCCTTGTTCGTTGGCACCAAGGTTGCTTCGCTGTTACCATTTGGGCTGGGTTGGTAGTCGATAATCTGGTCGGTCCATACAATTTTCCCCCGGCGACTGATGGCAAACAGATATTTAATTTTTTTACGAGCAGCTCTTGCAAAGGTTTGGAACATATTCCATTCAACGTGCGACAGCGAATGTGGTATAACACGATGGTGCAACTGCACACTTTGCGCATTCGGTGCGAATGCATTTGGATGAAACCTTTGGTGAGAATTGGACAGGACTCAGTGGGCTGGTAGCATGACCTGCACGTTCCCTCGACTTGAGACACATTGAATTTTTTCTTCTAGGGCCACCCGAAATTCGTTGTCTGTGAAATACCCATTAAGACTCTGTGAAATACCCATTAAGACTGATGAAGAGCTGATAGCTCGCATTATGGCGGCCTCCGATGCAATTTATATTTTCCTAGCAGTGTTTGAAGGAGTGTGACAGTATGGAGTGCATTCAAGAAGGAGTGCGTAATTTTGAGCTCTTTCTGTAACTGTTCTCAAATAAAGGTAATAAAACTTCTCCCCGATTACTCGAGTACCTTCGTACCACAGATGAATTGAAAATGTTACTCAACAGACCTGCTACCATGAAGGGAGGTCCCAGATGGTGTGTTCAACGACGCCTAGCGCCTTACACTTTGGGATGTGGACATGGGTCGCTATGTGAAACATGCCTATTATGACCCTCTGTAACAGACCTCTCATATTCTAGATTAATTTCATCTAGAAAATATATATAAAATCTGTGTTTAGGTGCTTCACCAATTTGGAATCATGTACCCATGGTCTAGGGGTAACGTCTTCGGTTATCAAACAAAACGCCCTCGCACACGGTTTCGAAACCAGCCACCGGTATGAAACATAGAACTAATTTCTGTGAATGTATGTTTGGAATACAGCATTGTATGGTAGTGAAACATGGACTGCGGGAAAATCGGAAAAGGAGAGAATCGAAGTGTTTGAGATGTGGTGCTACAGAAGAATGTTGAAAATTAGGTAGATTAATAAGGTACAAAATGAGAAGGTTCTCCTAAGTAGCCAGGAAAGGAATATATGGAAAATACTGACAGGTAGAAGGGAAAGGATGGTAAGACAGCTGGCCGGAGTGGCCGAGCGGTTCTAGGCGCTACAGTCGGGAACTGCGCGACCGCTACGGTCGCAGGTTCGAATCCTGCCTCGGGCATGGATGTGTGTGATGTCCTTAGGCTAGTTATGTTTAAGTAGTTCTAAGTTCTAGGGACTTGCGACCTCAGCAGTTGCGTCCCATAGTGCTCAGAGCCATTTTTTTGATGATAAGACATCTGTTAAGACATCATGGAATAACTTCTATTCTACCAGAGGGAACTTTAGAGGTTAAAAACTGAAGAGGAAAGCAGAGACTGGGATAAACCCAGCAAATAATTTAAGACGTAGGGTGAAGATGAAGAGGTTGGCATGGAACAGGAATCAAACCAGTGAGAGGAAGGATGACAAGAAAGAAACGATATAGATAGAGTCTTTTTACAAGTATTGCTAGTATTGCTGGCTACTGTTTTGACCAGAAGCGAGGTGAAATCTTCCTACACGTCGGTCAGGGGCCTGAAGATGGCTTAGTAAAACGCCGAAAATGGTAGCCAAATCAAATAAGTTTGGAAAGCAGACGTCGGAACCATGTTTGACTTGACATCCTATACCTATAATCGTGGTGCATAAACGATTAGTGACTAAACTGAAATGCCAGTGCGACAGAATATTAGTTTCTTGGAACAGACAGCAAAGGAAGGACTTCATTTCAAATTCCGTTCAGGTATGAAACCAGTTATATTTTGTGACAGTCGTGGGAAGTCACGAAAGCCTATCGCACACGACGTCGATCAGTTGTAGAATTTTGGAACACGTATTATGTTCGAGTATAATGACTTTTCTGGAGACTGGAAATCTGCTCTGTAGGAATCAGCATGGGTTTCGAAAAAGACGGTCGTGTGAAACCCAGCTCGCGCTATTCGTCCACGAGACTCAGAGGGCCATAGACACGGCTTCCCAGGTAGATGCCGTGTTTCTTTACATCCGCAAGGCGTTCGATACAGTTCCCAACAGTCGTTTAATGAACAAAGTAAGAGCATATGGACTATCAGACCAACTGCGTAATTGGATTGAAGAGTTCCTAGATAACAGAACGCAGCATGTCATTCTCAATGGAGAGAAGTCTTCCGAAGTAAGAGTGATTTCAGGTGTGCCTCATGGGAGTGTCGTAGGACCGTTGCTATTCACAATATACACAAATGACCTTGTGGATGACATCGGAAGTTCACTGAGGCTTTTTGCGGATGATGCTGTGGTATATCGAGAGGTTGTAACAATGGAAAATTGTACTGAAATGCAGGAGGATCTGCAGCGAATTGACGCATGGTGCAGGGAATGGCAATTGAATCTCAGTGTAGACGAGTGTAATGTGCTGCGAATACATAGAAAGATAGATCCCTTATCATTTAGCTGCTATATAGCAGGTCAGCAACTGGAAGCAGTTAATTCCATTAATTATCTGGGAGTACGCATTAGGAGTGATTTAAAATGGAATGATCATATAAAGTTGATCGCAGATGCCAGACTGAGATTCATTGGAAGAATCCTAAGGAAATGCAATCCGAAAACAAAGGAAGTAAGTTACAGTACGCTTGTTGGCCCCCTGCTTGAATACTGCTCAGCGGCGTGGGATCCGTACCAGATAGGGTTGATAGAAGAGATAGAGAAGATCCGACGGAGAGCAGCGGGCTTCGTTACAGGATCATTTAGTAATCGCGAAAGTGTTACGGAGATGACAGATGAACTCCAGTGGAAGACTCTGCAGGAGAGACGCTCAGTAGCTCGGTACGGGCTTTTGTTGAAGTTTCGAGAACATACCTTCACCGAAGAGTCAGGCAGTATATTGTTCCCTCCTACGTATATCTCGCGAAGAGACCATGAGGATAAAATTAGAGAGATTAGAGCCCATACAGAAGCATACCGACAATCCTTCTTTCCACGAACAATACGAGACTGGAATAGAAGGGAGAACCGATAGAGGTACTCAAGGTGCCCTCCGCCACACACCGTCAGGTGGCTTGCGGAGCATGGATGTAGATGTAGATGTAGACGTCGTCTAACTGCAGGGTAATCGTACTCTATTTAAAATTTCTCTCGCGTGCTTGAAGGTCAGTATACGAAAATGAGACTTACCGAAGGATGCATCAAATACTTCGAAGTTTCAAAATTCAGATGTAATTCCAACTGTTACTTAATATGTAAATATAAATTTGTGGGCAGACGGAAAGGAATGAGATGAGTTCGCCAGTTAATTGTGTCGGACGCCGCTTCTGCTCTAGCCGAGCTCCCCCCGCAGTGTGTGCTGTACTACAGGTAATGAAGCCAACCCAGAACGCGGCGAACTGAAGCCGGTTTCTGGAGTTGCTATCAAGCGACCCATCTAGTACATAACAAAGTTTGGTCCCGGCCCTCCTTTCAACTGCGCCAGAACTCAGCTGGAAGTGGAACGGTTCTCTCCCCTCCCAGAGATCCTGTGGTCTATTAGCAGTTTCGCGCGCAAGTAACGTGTTAACAGATGCATGTGAAACTAAATTGAATCCCTCTACAGCTCGAAAACGAAAAAGTAATGAAATTTCTAGTACTGATGTCGAGATTAAGTTTCGCAATTAACATAGTTTCGCCGAAACTTTGGCGGCTTTAGCGAGTAGCGCGGTAAACGAAATGAGACCCTACGAACTGTGAGGAGGGTGGTAAGCTCGCAGTGTGCAAGAGAGAGAATTATTTTCGTGTACGGAGTGAGGCGTAGCGCCATATAACGATCCTGCCTTGGAGGTGGTTAAGTTGGAAATGTGTCTCAGAGCAGGATAGTGACAGATGGTGACGCGAGACTGGACGCGCACGTAGTTTATGTATCAGCCGATAGAGGACAGTATTGGATAGGGGGACTGTGACTTTAGTTTCGATCCTGCCCACTAGACTGCACTAATGTAATTGAAATTTTTTCATAAACTGTTCTAGTATTTTCATAAAGTGTTATTATGTCTCTTTGTGTATGTAAAATGTTACAAATATGTTTTAGCAGTATGAATGATGCGTGAGTGTGGTTTAATGTTAATATGAAGATAATTGTTTAACGAGTTGTGCAGTAGAGATGGGTCGAACTCGTTGATTCCCGTGAACTACTTCATTCATTTCACTCTTTGCCGTGAAGCGTTCAAATGAAGTAGTTCATTCATGAAGTACAGAAGCCTGGCGAAGTTGCCCAGTTCGCCGCTCAGCCGCGGCTACGCTCGCTTCGCCTCGCTCGTACAACAAAGGTTCGTAATACTTCATAATTTTACCAACAGATTGCCAACTATGCAGTAACGCTCTTACAGCGTCTGAGCTAACTTAAATAGAGCGTGGTCGAAGGGGACAAAGGAAAGATAAACAGAGAAGCCCGTCACATATAAAGAAGGTATTACATTTAATCTTGCTCGACATTTTCTCATGAAACGCCCAAAAAACTCTTTATCAGCCAAATGAAACATTATTTGTTGTATTCATGGACTGAAAAACTAGGGCTACCAACAAAATGCAGTCCAATTTCATGTTCCTTTTAAAATTTAATCCAAAATAGAGTGAGTATGTTTACCACTGTCACAAAGTCTATATATCTACGTTAAGTAATTATTCAGAAGTTTTCCTGTAGATTTTATTTTGTTGAGAATAATATAACCCTCCAAATTCAAAACGTAAACTGTCACCTGTAGTAATTGGTACGATTTCAGGTAAAATCCCTCTTTCAGTGTTATTAACAAAACTTTTATTTTCATGTTGGCTGTGCGTGCTCACACAGCCAGCCTCTTCGTTTGTATCTGTAATATTACTTTGTCCGAAAGCGCTGCCAACGGTAGGCTACCGGTAGACGCGAAGTATAACTGAACTGCACAAATAGTCACGGGTAGTGATGTCTTTTGTCAGCACTGCAGGAAGCAGCTGACGCTGCCTTCCCATCGCCCCTCACCTCCCCAACCCCTCGCAAACCTATAGTTTCCCACAAACACCGCGCGATTCGTCGATAGGCAGTAGAGGGGGGACTGAAGTGAAGGGAGAATGAGTGACGTAACGCCGATGTAATAGGATGAGGGAGAAGGGAAGAGAGTGAGTGAACTTGAAGAAAGTGTGGAGTGTGTTATCTGTGAAGAGTTTGCAGTACCAGTTCATTGAAATTGAGTGGTTAGTTCACACTTCACTGGAGTGAAGCGTTCATTTAAACGACTCATTCACGAGCTCCCCATCACTATTGTGCAGTACGATTTAGTGGGGGAACATTTCGAAGAAATATGGATATGAACAAAGGGGATTTTTGTAGAATAAATTTGTAAAGTAAGTTTATGGTAAAGAGAATGTTGATTCAGGTATAAATAACAACAGTAAATAACTTTATGCATAAACAAAACTTCAGCATTTTAGATAATTACGTCGGTAAAAAGTGCAGTCGTTAAGTTTACTATTTTGCGATTGGTTATTGATGAAAAGCGCGGACTGACTCGGGAGAGTGTTGTTTTGCTATTGGCTGTTGAGTAAAGTGACCAATGGTAAAGCAATATTCTTCGCGCGCCTTTCTCTGCTGGTAGAGAAGACAGAGTATTCTAGGGAAGAGTTGAAGCCTAGGCATGAAACAGATCGGACATGTGTAGTAGTAGTTCCGAAGGAAACGATAAGTTGCCGGATCCAGCAGTGTTTCATACATCAAAAGTGTTGGAAAGTGACGACGTAATTATTCCGATGTGTGGGTAGAAATTTACGAATTTTTAAGTGAATTTTGTGACGAGAAAAGACATATATTCCGCATGGCGTATTGAGCAGGTCGGTGGCTAAAGAACTGTGACTGTATTTGGTACCGACAGACTTAATATTTGGCGAGCATCATCAATCAAAAACAATCATTATTTTTGTAGCTGTTACGTTTTTGGGAAATGTTACACCATACATTTGCTAACGTGAGTGAAAGGGATTGTGAGTGTCTGTGTTAAGACTAGCACGGGCTTGGCAGTGATACTTGTTCACCTAAGTTTCGGAATATATTATCTGAGGACAAAATTTCCAAACTTTCATTTCGTGTTTCTCCCGAAACGTAGACTAGTGACTTAAATTGCAGCCTGGTTCACGTCGAAGTACAGTAGGTTTCACTCGGCTTTCCTACTGATGATCTGCTGAGAGAATGTTCATAGGTAGGTGCAGGTTCGTTGTAAAGGGACGGAATGAGCCGCGCCGCCGCAGGGGGTTCCACTTATTTTCGCTACAGACCTTGCACTCGGGTGGGATGTATTTCAATGTTAATGGAAAAAAGGCAATAATGTGGCCGTCGTTTGTTGAGTGACTACCATTTTTGTGATGCAGGCAAAACTAACAAAAACAAAAGTAAGGATAGTTTCAAGGAAATTTTAACGCTTATCTACTCGAATAGGAGGTGGGTGTCATTGCGCCAGCAATCGTCACGTGTGGAACAACAGATCTATTTCACGGTTACACATATTAATGACCCACAATAATACAATGCTCCGAAGCTGTCGGACATGAATGTTACGTTGCTGGGACACAGTTTATCATCTTTGACATGAAGTCTTTTAGGAGATCTACTACCGTTTTACTACGGATTATTCAAGAAAAAAACCGGACTGGTGCTGGAAAAAACATTTATTTACAATTATTTACAATTTCATGTTATCTACTTCAATGTACTCTCCTCCTCGGTCTCTACACTGCTCCATACGAATTTTCCACTGTTCATAGCAATGCTGCAGATCATTTTCGGTAAGTCCATACATTACTTCCGTCGCTTTTTCTTTTACTGCTTCAACAGTCTCAAATCTAGTTCCTTTCAAAGCTGACTTGACTTTAGGGAAAAGAAAAAAGTCACAGGGGGCCAAATCAAGTGAGTATGGTGGATGATCTAAGATGGGAATGTTGTGTTTTGCCAAAAACGTCTTCACTGACAACGCACTGTGAGCTGGGGCATTGTCTTGGTGAAGGATCCATGACTTTTTTCTCCACAAATCGTTCCGTTTTCTCCGTACTCGCTCACGTAGGGTAGCCAGGACGCTAATGTAGTAATGCTGATTCACTGTTTGTCCCTCTGGTACCCAATCAATGTGCACAATCCCTTTGATGTCAGTTTTTGCTGACAGTGGTCTGCCAGTGCGAGTGTCATCACTGGTGTCTTCGCGGCCATCTTTAAATCGTTTAAACCACTCAAACACTTGTGTTCGCGGTAAACAATCATCGCCGTACACTTGTTGTAACATTACAAACGTTTCACTTGCAGATTTTCCTAGTTTGAAACAAAATTTGATGTTAACACGCTGTTCTTTCTGTACACTCAACATTTTCCGACGCACAGACAAAACGTCAACTACTTAAAACAGACGCCACGGGCAGACTGAGTGCAGGAGGCAGATGAAACTCGAGCAGTAGGCGGAGCGAGAGTCACGTGACAGACCACGCGACTTTCAGTCTTATTGCATTCGTTTTATTGTTTCACCAGTACTAGTCCGGTTTTTTTCTAGCCACACCTCGTACTCTCAGATGCAATTATGGCTGTTTTTACGAAGGAAACTGTCTTCTTTCTACTACCTTCCTAAATATAGATGAGTAATAATTTTATGTTTTTGTACTATTCATGTTCCATTTATTCTTAATCAGTGTCTGTTCTTACCAGACTCTCCTTTGAATTCCACAGTGCATGGGTTTCATGAAGAGCAAGATGTATGTCATTTACAAACCGTACTATAACGTTTGCTTCCCTCCTCCACACTTTTCCCCCTCGACATTTTTCTTGATAACAAAGCATTTCTTAGTTTCCTGCTTTCTTTGCTGTCTCTTGGTTACAGTAGATAAGGTAGATCGCACATCATTCTCTGAACTGTAACGTCAAGTGTTTAGTATTTCGAAAATCCCACATCGCCGATGACTCAGAAAGAAATGAAAGTTTCATGTTGTGTCAGCAGTCTTCCTTCCACTTGTAAATTCTACTTTTGTACCAACAGTTTATGTGGCTCCCATGACGACTACAACCATTTTTGCAGTGTTTCTGGTCAATTTTAAGGCATTAAATGACCGACAGTTTTTCAAATTTATCTACCTCCTCCTGGAAGGGTGGTTCATCGACCCCTCATACGCCACTTAAAGTCTTTTGTTCTACTGCATATCCCCGTTCAAATTATTGAATCATCTGTTCCTGTGTTACGTCCGACAGCTTTTATATGCCCTACTAGCTTTAGATAGATTAACGTTGTGGATTTGCTAGTGTAAATGCACTTCTGAATGTAATGAATTAATTCTTGTGATGCAAATTTATATTCCAATGTGATACCCACAGTCTCCGTATTTTACAACTTCAGAGTGAAAATAGAGTACGTTCTATGTCCATTCTTTCACAAACCGTGTTTTTAGTGATATTGTGTTCTTGGTATCTGTTGCATGTCCCTAGACTTGTTCCATGTTCCATGAAAAAATGTTTCAAACATTCTGTAATAGATGGCACTATGTTTTTGTGTCAAGCCAAGCAGTCCCTTCCTCTGGAGTTAAATGTGTCAAGCCTCAAGGATTCCTCTATTTAGCCAGGGATAGTTGCATTCTACGATTAGGTTTGGTATACTACATGAATGGCGTTATAGATGGTAGGATTACCGGTAATATTGATGGTGTTGGTAGGGAAAGGAACATAAATCAATATGTAAGAGAGAAACTCGGAGCCAAAGGATTCTCTTAGGTTGTTCTTTTTTTCACATGATGAAAGCATACATCAGTGAGTGTTAGTTCATTATGTATTTCTTAGCCTTACAGAATATACGTTGTATTTTCAGAGAAATAAAAATTAGTTGATCGGGTAAGCTCTGCGCTTTTATGTAACCAAAGCAATTACTTTTGGTTGAAGTACTGTTCACATGCAAAACATAAAAGATATACATACAATTAGTGTTGTTATTTTTCACTCAATAGAATATTCTTCATCGCGGTCAGTGGCAAGGATTTTGTGTTATTATTGATAAATGTGGAGGTTGAGCAACAGAAACTTGTTTTATGTAAATTCGACAAGGTATTGAAGCGATGTTTGATACATTTTTTTACGTTTTATTTAATTTTTACCTTATTGTTGAGGAAACTTAGTTTTCTAGAGCTATATGAGAAATCTGAATTTTTTCCTTATTTTTATTATAATACCCATCTGTTACTCGTTACTAATAAAAAAATGTCGAGTAGAACCTGAATTAGACAGTGACAGTTTCAGCTTTGCTACAAACACTGCTTACTTTTAACTAGCAGGTGAGAACATTATGTAGAACAAAAATGTTTCGTAGATTACCCAGCCCATTCTATACCCTCACTCAGTTTCTACACCGTTTACCGCTTCCAGTTTTCAGGGGAAGACACTGATCGCATACATAAAGAAACGCCTGACAGGTATGCAGCACAGCTAACATAGAGGTATTGCAGGCATGATCTTAACTGTCCAAAGCTAAAAGGAAAACGTCCATTGTCTATGCTTACTTATAATGTTCTACAGTGGCGTATGACAGTTTTACAACTCTACATATGACGTACAGGTTTTTGGCTAAGCGGCATAGCTATTTGAGCTGCGACAGGTATTTTGCAAACATAGAGAAATGAAGGAAGATAAGCAAGGCCTTTGTTCCTCTAGATTTACACAAGATTTTTGAGTTAGCTAATAACCCATTCACCCCTCAAATTCCGCTTGATAACCGCACCTAATGGACAAGTGCGTGCGACGAGGCTGTCGGAACAGTGAGGAGGACTACTGGTGGCTGGGCCTACCTTCGCACCTTCGAGAGACGGTGGCCGCATCCGTCTGTTCCTCCTGGCCCGCCTTGAACTCGTGCAGGCCGAAGTCGGCCAGTTTGAGCACCCAGCGGGAGTCGACCAGGCAGTTGGACGTCTTGAGGTTGCCGTGCACGCGGATCGCCGACTCGTGCAGGTACAGCATGCCCTGCACACAGTGTGCACCAAAGTTACTTTGCGATTCAATCACAACGTAAGAGTTGATAGAGTATCTTGTAAGTTAACATGTCTCCATATTTCCAAGAAGAAGGCATCTCAGCACAAATAATAATTTAAAATGGCGTACTTCCAAAACGTCACATGGTTCTGTGATGCCGTTTATAAACGTATCTCTATCGTACAGGTGGGTACAAAATAATATTGAACATCCTGTACTCATGCGTTTCTGGAGTAAAGACATCTATCTGCTTTTACCTAATACATAATTTTGCGCTAATGATACTGCTGATGACTCGTCGAATGGACATCTCGATCGACGGTGTCATATATCTCACCGACAGGGATGACCTGAGAGAACTGGCAGCTATACAAGAATCCATTTTGGCAAATATGTGGATTCAGAATGAGATTTTCACTCTGCAGCGGAGTGTGCGCTGATATGAAACTTCCTGGCAGGTTAAAACTGTGTGCCCGACCGAGACTCGAACTCGGGACCTTGGCATTTCGCGGGCAAGTGCTCTACCAACTGAGTTCCCAAGCACGACTCACGACCCGTCCTTACAGCTTTAATTCCACCAGTTTTTTTTTTTTAAATATGGGGATTAAGGGGGTTGATTGTCGTCTGGGTGCTGGATTGAAGGCGAACAACGTACGAACGCGGTCGAACATTATGTTCAGGTATCTTCCCCCAGTCAGAGATATGACAAAGAGGCCTACTCAGTTCCATGAAGACACTCTGCATTGTTGGTTGACCTATTCCTCGAACGGTGCTCTGTTAGCGAGTGAGATATAGCGACTAGTGCGTTTTCATGCTTTCTCGTTCCCTGCCATCAACGATCTTTTTCCATGCTACATGGACCCAATAGCGACCTTCCTGCGTCCGTCCCTTTCTCTGTGTGCTGTGGCGTGTGACGAGAGCACATGTAGACAGTATGGTGTCAGGTTTGGTACCGCATAGTGAGGGGGTCATTGCGGATGGTATGACTAATCGTTTGTGTTACTGTATACAACTAACCAGACATTTCCAGAATGAAATTTTTAGTCTGCAGCGGGGTGTGCGCTGATATGAAACTTTCTGGTAGATTAAAACTGTGTGCCGGACTGAGGCTCGAACGCGGGACCTTTGCCTTTCGCGGGTAAGTGCTCCATCGACGGAGCTACCCAAGCACGAATCACAACCCGTCCTCACAGCTTCAATTCTTTCAGTACCTCGTCTCCTACCTTCCAAACTTCAAAGAAGCGCTCCTGTCAACCATGCAGCATTAGTACTCCTGGAAGATAGGATGTTACGGAGACAAGGCTTAGCCACAGCCTGGAGGATGTTTCCAGAATGAAATTTTCACTCTGCAACGGAGTGTGCGTTGATATGAGAGCACTTGCCCGCGAAAGGCAAAGGTCCCGAGTTCGAGCATCGTTCCGGCGCACAATTTTAATCTGCCAGGAAGCTTCAACCAGAGATTTGTTGTACTGAGGCCCGATTACCTGTTGTTATCATCCGCGATACTCGGAAGGAGACACCTGTCATCAATGTGCAGTTGCCCACGACACTTTAGTCTGGGGGTAGTGGTTGTAACACAGCCGAAGAACTCACTGCACACAACTGACACGGAAGTGCGTGAAAATCTCTGTGCCGACACGGCCTCGGAGATGCCGTGTCTCACGTGATGGGCTTTCGCAATTAGGCTGTCATTGAATACACTGATATCATGTGCCTTGCCCACCCTGCTTTCCGCTGTGATGCCGACAAGCAGTATACACTGAAGCGTCAAGACATTATGACCAGCTGGTTATTTTGTGTTGATCCACCTTGGTAGGTTTCCGGGAGTACGTGGTACCAGACGACTGCGCACAGGTCACTTAATCCTGTAAATTAAGTGGCAATGGTTAGTGACTGCAGAGCTGGCCCCAACAGGGACCCAGAGGCTTTGAATTGCGTTCAGATCAGGCGAATTTGGTGACAAATCAATCTGAGTTCACTATTGTGTTCCTCAAACCACTGAAGCATGTGCCTTGTGACAGAGAAAGCTACCCCTCCAGTAGGTACCACAGTTGTCGGGGAAAACATCAAGCATAAAGGGGTGTAAGTGGACCGCAGTTAATATTAGTGTAGTCCACAGCTGCCATGGCGCCTTTGTTTACAACCGCAGGTCCCATGCAAGCCCAGGTGAATGGCCCAGAACAACATAAGACTGCCCTGAGCGGCCTGTGTCAGTGGCGTGGTGCATGTTCCGAGCAGATTTTCGCCCAGACGACCCTGTATCAGGTCTTGACCATCGCCCTAAGGTAACAGGAAACGCGATTCATCCAACCAAGCGACACGTTTCTACTGATCCACGGTGCAGTCGCGATGATCTTGTGTCCATTGCAATCGTCGTTTGGTCGCCATAGGAATGTGTAGGTGTCCTGTGCTGTGGAGCCACATGTTCAACAATGTGCTCTTACTTGGTTGCTCCGAAACTCTTGCGGCTGCAGGAGTATTGAACTCTATCGCCAGATCTGCCCCTGATCGCCGGCTATTCTGCTTTACAGAGTGTACAATCCTACAAACGCCACTTTCTGTGCTGAGCTATGGACGTCCAAAATTTGTCGCCTACACGTAACTTCACCGCCCTGAAACCACTTTCCATAGACTTTCACGACAGTAAGACGCGAACAGCTGACCAACTTCGCCGTTTCCGAGAAGCTCGTTCCAAGGGGCCGGGGCCGGCCACTGTGGCCGATCGGTCCTAGGCGCTTCAGTTTGGAACCGCGCTGCTGCTACGGTCGCAGGTTCGAATCCTGTCTCGGGCATGGATGTGTATGTTGTCCTTACGTTAGTTACTGATGACCTCAGATGTTAAGTCCCATAGTGCTTACAGCCATTTTGAAGGGGCCGGGCCATAACAATCTTTCCTTTGTCGACGTTGATGATGTCAGTGGACTTCTCAAATTACGTTTTGTTGTCGCTAGAATGACTTACCGTTCCTCTCTGCTTCAGTTATGCAATTCCCTTACTGCATAACATACCCGTAAGGTCTTCAGTCAGCATTCAATCTCTCGGTCGGCAGTGGTCATGACGTTTGGTTCATTATTGCTTAGTAATAAGTACGTAGTACATAGTAACTTAGTGTATTGTTCAAAATGCATGTGAAATCTTGTGGGACTTAACTGCTAACGTCATCAGTCCCTAAGCTTACACACTAGTTAACGTAAATTATCCTAAGAACAAACACACACACCCATGCTCGAGGGAGGACTCGAACCTCCGCCGGGACCAACCGTAAAGTCCACGACTGCAGCGCCTAAGACCGCTCGGCTAATCCCGCGCGGCAAAGCGTACTGGAATCCTGAATAAAACCAATCTGATTTCGACAAAAAAAGTGTTGCATTACTTACTGAACCGCCCCTCTTGTTGTTCTATCAATTAAATGAGCCATTATTCGTATCCTCTGGTAGCCTTAATCATATCCATTGCTGATTATTAGTTTGTGCAGTTATCGTCAGATAACACTTTATCGTGGACATCTGTTGGACACTAAGATGCGGGTGTATTGTAGTAAACGACTTTGATTCTGCGAGATCAACACTAGTAACGTGGAATAGGTACACTACTGCAAAAATTGGATGGTAACACTTAGGTATCATTGTGAAATAGTTGCTGGTACTTGCAATTTCACATATATTCCTGTCGTTTCGAGTATTATTTTCAAACTGAAAGCTTCGACAGATTGATAAAAATATAGGTTGCATAAAATTATTTTTCCATTAAAGATCAAATGGGTACATACCCTAATAATATCTCCGACAAGCGAGGCAATGAACATGTTATCCAGTTTCACATCTTCATTTTCAAGGATATCCTGAAAAGTAAAAATTGTAAATTACTGAAATCCGAGGTGCACTTTTCTTACAGTAGAAATACATGTTACAAACTTATAACCGATGAAAAGAAGGATGCATATCCAGTTTTCACACGTATCTGGCTATGAAATCAACACTGATACTGCAGTATTCTCCATTACATTTTGTTGCAATGTTGCTACCTGGGCAATGCACCAGGCACGAGTGTAACGAACATAAATATTTTCCCCTTTAAGAAAAAATCGCTAATATGATCAGCTACCTGCTTTATTTACGAGTACTGTGCACATCCATTTCTGCTCATATTCTGTCACAAAGTCTACAATTCATGCCAAAAGCACTCTCAGTGGCACTGTGGTTCACACCTGTAATATAAATAAGAGGTTGGCTATTTCGGAAGTGTGATACTGAACATTCTTTTTGGCAATAACAAACAGCTAGACAATTAAATTGGAACCTATCATCATAATATAAAAAGCATGTGTTGCTACTAACATGGATGAAACTCTTTGAGCATGCTGTACATTGTTACAGAACAAGTCATCAATACGTTTAGAAATATATATAACTAATCGATAACGCTTCAACTCTCGTTCAAACTTCTACACATATCAAATGCATTTATAAACTTGTTCTGCACGAAATTCTTAAAAAATTTTGTTCTTAAAATATCGCCTCGTGGATTACACCACATTTTTTTTCTTTGCAACCAGCAAAACATCTGTTAAGTAAAGAAAACCGTTCTTTTTGTGTCTGAAGGATTACTTTGATAAGCGATGTTGCTCTGAGGAAACTTTCATAAATAATCTTTTGTTAATCTGTCATATGTTTCAAAAAATATTCCATTAAAGTCATTATAAAAAGAGAAGACAATCATTTATTATTTATTGAAGCTTTAAAAATAAGAATATGAGTGTACTTTATAAGAAACGATCTGGTCATATTTTCTCTCGTCGTGATGACGTGTACTGATCGTAATCACTTTGACGACATTCATTCAGTGATACAACTGATTCAGTCAATATTAAATCATTATCTCAGGTGAGTGAACTATTTACAATATACCAGCGAGAAAAAAAAACGGGTAAAAGTAGTCAAATCCGACTTAGTGATCATATGATGCAGAAACGTATTCATCGCTATTCTGGCAGGTTAATATATTATTGTCCGTCTGCAAGCAAAACTCAGTCAATTTGCTCTACTGGTGATAATATGGGCAACAAATAAAAACAGTTTCAGCGTTGGCTTTTTATGCTTAATGTCATCTTCTCCTTTCTGAAGAGTTTATTTATGGTAAATATAAGGTGTAACGATTGAAACTTTTTTCGGGGGCAATTCAGTACTCTTCGCAGCCCAAATAAGACGTAAAGAGAGAGAGAGAGAGAGAGAGAGAGAGAGAGAGAGAGAGAGACAGAGAGAGTGGTGAGGGTGCAGGGAGGGTGGGAGGATGAGAGGGAGAGATGATTGAAGAAGGAATTGTTGTTGTATCTTGAATTATAAGTAATTGTTCACTGGAAACTAAAACCGAGGGTGATACTACATAAAAGGGCAAATGAAATGAGACAAAAAATTAATTTTTCGTTCTATAGAAAGGTATAAAATCCATATCACTGGAGAAAATAATGACTCTTTCTTCTTAAAAATAAATAGCAAGAAATTACGCAATTCTGGGTGATTTAGCGGATTCCCTGACTTGACCAGTTGCTCATGAAAATGCAAAAGAAACTCGATTACATAGTGAAAGGAAACTGAATAAATCTCGTTTGTCAGGCAAGTAATTCACAGGACATAAATTCACTTACAAAAGAATATCCACATCTGGCAACTTTCTTATCCAATTCCTATTTAAAAATTCTCTATTTCGCTGACATTTCACTAACTGAATTTCGTAACATTTCTCTTGTGGGGCAATTCACTTCCATATTCTAAGTAAACATGTTGTCTGACAACGTGTCTTTCAGTTGGAACTTTCACTGTAGATGTCAGGGCAGAAATTTTGCTCAGGAGGGAATACGACCAAATGTTAACTTACTGACAAGTGTTGTTCGTCTGGTCAACGGAATGCTAACACTTAGTACTTCTACTGGTGTCCGACATTACTCAGCGCTTCCAGATGCCGACAAATCTACACTTTTTTCGTGAGAACTTTCAGAAAATGGTGGCATGGACGTAAATAATGTAAGAAAGGATGCTAGACATTGATGGTTGGATTTAGAGCTTTTGCTCTTGAGAGGAAGAAGAAAACACGAGAATATGATGACTGTTTCTATTGAGGATATTCGTTAATCTGCTATGACGCATTTCTCACTGGAGATTTAACAGAAGAAGATAATATCAACTCTGTGATAGTTAACGTACTCTCCATGAGAGATTCCTTTCCATATACTGTCATAATGGATGAATGGCTAAATGAGGACACCAACATATAGTCATAAATTTGGATTTTAACGAAGGAAGCAAACATCTTTCATACTGCCACTCTTCTATTCAGATGAGACATCAGTTTTCTCACACCATTGTTTTAATAAAGAGAGTTTAATACGTTGCCAAACAACAGTGTTAGTCAACAACAAAACTGTTCATATGTGTTTGAATCTACGTTCAATGGCCATGTACTAATACTGGCAGTAACGGTTTAGACTGCCCCTCATAGAAAGCCATTGAGAGTTTAAGGCAATTTTCGGAGGTTATTCCTGTTTCAGGACAGACACCTACCCCTAGAAGCACTGACTTCAACAACAACGCTCGACATAAAAAAAAAACTGCAAAATTAATAGTCGTCTTTTCTATCACCAAAATATGAAATTTAGTCCTGTACCCAAAAATCGTGTAGTGTGAAACTGATACCAACGAAAGACAATATTCTGTAATTTTCACGAATGACTTCATACCTTTTTAGGCTGTAAACGCCGATGGGCATTGATTTTCCGAAAGCAGCAGACATGTGCCATTGAAACAGACAAGTGTGGCAGGAAATTGGAAGGAAGTCATCGAAGACGGACCACAGAATCTGAATAGGGGTAGAATGGTGCGTGAAATCGTCCTCGTCCTTTTTCGAAGGAATCACCATGGCATTTGCCTTAATGGATTTGGAGAAACAGTGAAAAGTCCTAATGCTTAACTTCACGGAGCGTTGAGCTGTAATCCATGCGAATGCCAATCCAGAGTGCTATCTAATGTGCCACCACCTTTGGTTCTGGGTGAAAATCTCACTCGGAAGACACACAAATCTCTGTGTGAGACCTGAGTTTCTCCTGGCGTATACAACTTTCAAATAACTTCCGGGAATTCAGCCAGGTAACACTTTCAGCGACCGCCGATATTTCGGCGGGAGAACACCCCGCCATTTTCAAGGCAAACTGCAACGGACAGGCGGCGTGCATGCAAATTTAATACCTCGGTTCTGCGACAGAAGCAGGAAAGATAACACACACACTGAACACTAGTGCCACCAAAGTTGACCAAAGTCAGAGCTATCGATAGTGAGACTATGAATTCACAGGTGAGGCAGCATTGACTCTGTTCCTCTGTTTTTTGACAAGGGAGAGAGCCGGATTCCAAACAGAGTTTAAACAGAAACCTCCATCCCTGTTAACGAGGTTGCTCGCTAGTTTAATCTCAACTGCCTCCTTAATGACACTGTCCCAATAGCTGGACGTGCATGCCAATATCTCGGTGTTATTATATAACATGGGGTGACCAGTATCCAAGCAATGTTCGGCAATAGCAGATCTATTTGGCTGCTGTAATCGTGTGTGCCGTTTATGCTCAGTACATCTGTCCTCCACGGTCCTGATAGTTTGACCAATATATGCCATACCGCAGCTACAGGGAATACGACACACACCTGCCTTACGCAATCCAAGATCATCCTTAACGGAACTCAAAAGTGCTCTAATTTTAGATGGAGTTCGGAAAACACATTTCACATCGTATTTCCGTAAAATACGACCGATCTTATTGGACGTGTTTCCTACGTAAGGCAAAAAGGCAGTAGACTTAGGTGTTGACTCAGAATTATCATCAATCACCCGATGTACAGTTGGTCGATAGCGCAACGCACGTTCAATCTGTCTATCACTATAGCCATTTTGACGAAATGTAACTTCAAGATGGGACAGCTCAGCTGGCAAAGTCTCAGCGTCAGAAACGACATGTGCCCTGTGTACCAAGGTACGAAGTACCCCTTCACGCTGAGCCGAATGGTGACAACTATTAGCTTGTAAGTACAAATCGGTGTGAGTACGTTTCCTGTAGACTGCATGTCCCAATGATCCATCATCCTTCCTCCTAACCAACACGTCGAGAAAGGGAAGGCAACCATCCTCTTCCACCATCTTTCTAGAACATCTGAACTCGATCCACCCGAACATTCGTTTTACGATGGAGGTGGAAGAGGATGGTTGCCTTCCCTTTCTCGACGTGTTGGTTAGGAGGAAGGATGATGGATCATTGGGACATGCAGTCTACAGGAAACGTACTCACACCGATTTGTACTTACAAGCTAATAGTTGTCACCATTCGGCTCAGCGTGAAGGGGTACTTCGTACCTTGGTACACAGGGCACATGTCGTTTCTGACGCTGAGACTTTGCCAGCTGAGCTGTCCCATCTTGAAGTTACATTTCGTCAAAATGGCTATAGTGATAGACAGATTGAACGTGCGTTGCGCTATCGACCAACTGTACATCGGGTGATTGATGATAATTCTGAGTCAACACCTAAGTCTACTGCCTTTTTGCCTTACGTAGGAAACACGTCCAATAAGATCGGTCGTATTTTACGGAAATACGATGTGAAATGTGTTTTCCGACCTCCATCTAAAATTAGAGCACTTTTGAGTTCCGTTAAGGATGATCTTGGATTGCGTAAGGCAGGTGTGTATCGTATTCCCTGTAGCTGCGGTATGGCATATATTGGTCAAACTATCAGGACCGTGGAGGACAGATGTACTGAGCATAAACGGCACACACGATTACAGCAGCCAAATAGATCTGCTATTGCCGAACATTGCTTGGATACTGGTCACCCCATGTTATATAATAACACCGAGATATTGGCATGCACGTCCAGCTATTGGGACAGTGTCATTAAGGAGGCAGTTGAGATTAAACTAGCGAGCAACCTCGTTAACAGGGATGGAGGTTTCTGTTTAAACTCTGTTTGGAATCCGGCTCTCTCCCTTGTCAAAAAACAGAGGAACAGAGTCAATGCTGCCTCACCTGTGAATTCATAGTCTCACTATCGATAGCTCTGACTTTGGTCATCTTTGGTGGCACTAGTGTTCAGTGTGTGTGTTATCTTTCCTGCTTCTGTCGCAGAACCGAGGTATTAAATTTGCATGCACGCCGCCTGTCCGTTGCAGTTTGCCTTGAAAATGGCGGGGTGTTCTCCCGCCGAAATATCGGCGGTCGCTGAAAGTGTTACCTGGCTGAATTCCCGGAAGTTATTTGAAAATCTCTGTGTGTTTCGCTCCGGAAGGCGTCTATAGTCGACAAAAAAATATCGAAAGAATGTTATTCCCTGAAATCTGTGAGGTTCAGCTGCTGTCGAATACAAACGAAATGCGGTTATCACTGAAACAACAGGTTTTCGTTTACACTGATTTTTTTCATCTGACTTAACACCGCTCAAAACAACAGGCTTTTGGTTTTTTATCGCTGTTGCTTTCAGCAATAAACGTAAACTTCGAACAAAGATGGTAAAGTTCTAATGAACATGAAAGAGAGTAGGAGACAACGATCGAGACAGGGATTGAGGCTGTGGCGGAAATCGGTGTCATTGTCTCCAGCAAAGATGATGAAATGAACGGCGCGGCGACTGTGAGAGCGAAAGTTCACAAACTGATGACATTTCGGCATCATCAGTTTTCGATGGTATCAATTTTACACCTCGAAGTAAGCACAAAACTAAAGATTCAGTTTCGCAAGCTGCGACATAGTCGCGAATTGAAGAGTGGCCCGAATATGGAATAAATTTCCTTTACTTTACGTCAATGGCCACAAATTTTTATAAACTATCAAACGTATCTGGAGATGGTCATTATAGACCGAAACCGGTAGTCTAATGACAAAAGAAGTTTGTGACCATAGACGTAAAGTGAAGGAAAGGTTCAGTTAATGTCCAAAGTCTATAGCGTGTCAATAAAATTACGGGAGTGCTCTCTCTCTCTCTCTCTTGTGAACGTTGGGGGGGGGGGGGGGTACCCCTAAACTTTTCTGTCCGAAAAGTAAGTTATTAAAGAAGGTGGAGAATTTAAAAGTTTGTCAATACTTTATTTCAGGACGTAAATCGGATTTATTTAATTTTTTTCATGTTGGTAGTCGCAATATGAACGATTCTAGTATAGTCTGTGGTGGAAAAGACGATACATTTAATTGTTTAGAATGTTTCGATGCAGCAGCCAACCGTTCTCGACAATTGAATCTCTGGCAGCCACTCACTAAGTCTACTTTCGTGGTATGTGAGTGAGCCGATATACTTGGTTCTTCACTTACTGTTCTATTGTTGTTGGTTGTATGAATGATTGTATATTGTGTCCTGCCTGGCGTTGCAAGTTAGCTTAGATGTTAAGGTAAGCTCAGCAGTAAAAGAACAAACTGTTCTTGTTTTGCTGCACCTTAAAAGCTAAAACTTGCTAATAATTCTTGCGCGAGGAAAAAGTCAGGAAATTCGGCATTGTCGCTGGATGATAAAAGCGAAAATGTAAGTCTGAACACCGAACCCACGAGTGAAGTACCGTCAGCGACGTGAGGTCCACTAATTGGTTGGTCTTCCACTGCAGCTGTTTTAACCTGTAGGTTATATACAGTCTTGGTGAAGGCAGCCATCTTGCTCTTTAAAACAGGAAAGGCAGTCATCTTGCTACTTATACCAAGAGTAAAGTACTGTATAAGTTGCGATCAGACGAAAACTAAACATACGGAAACAAGTTAGTAAACTGTTTATTATTTCAGAAGTAATCGTCATACATTTTTCCCAATGTGAGACAATTTGTCCAGTGCCTTCATGGAAAAACCTTGTCCATTGCCTACGGAGTCATGATTGTATCCGGGGGTGTGCCTCTCCGTTCGAAGCAAATCGAGGCCCAAGAACGTCTATCTGCAGGGCTTCAAATGTAGGTAATCACAAGGGGAGGGATCGGGACTGTATGGAGGATGTGTAAGGACTTCCCAGCAAAACTTTTGCAGCATTCTCTGTCGTTGCATTATACGTAGTGTGAATGTATCCTCATTTCCTTTCCTTTTTCTTTCTTTAGAAAATGATCGCTGGGTATACAATTCAAATTTAACTTTTCTTCCAAGGAACATTGCAGACATTCTCTCCTTACGCGATGTCGCAAGTTTCTTGCGCCTCCTCCCATGCCGATAGCTTTTCCAGGGTTCTACAATAACTAAGTATTTCAGTGGAATGGAAATTCTACGAATCATCATTACTAGTTTTTTTTAAAAAGTTTTGTTTATAAAACAAAAATTTTAGCACTGTTGTTATGGTGAACTGATATACCGGTTTTTTAACCTGTTACTAGTAAAAATGAAAAACCCTGTCATAACCGAGATCAAACAAATACCTAAAAATACCGATTATTCAGAACTAAAATACTGCATTCATGGTCAGAAATTAAGGGAATACGATTCACCCACCAAAGAAGAGGCTTTCAGAACACCTATTCGTCCCATTTTTGAGCACTGTTCATCGGTATAGGACCTTACCAAACAGAATTAATAGAATATATATATATATATTTTCTATTATATTTTAAAGGGTCCTATACTTATGACCCTTACCAAATATAATAAATCAAACAGAATTATTAGAGTATATATATTTCCTACTAATTCCTTCTGGAAAGGGTTGACCATTAAAATTGCTACACCACGAAGATGACGTGCTACAGACGCAAAATTTAACCGACAGGAAGAAGATGCTGTGATATGCAAATGATTACCTTTTCAGAGCATTCACACAAAGTTGGCGCCGGTGGCGACACCTACAACGTGGTGACATGAGGAAAGTTTCCAACCGATTTCTCATATACAAACAGCAGTTGACCGGCGTTGCCTGGTGAAACGTTGTTGTGATGTCCCGTGTAAGGAGGAGAAACGCGTACCATCACGTTTCTGACTTTGATAAAGGTCGGATTGCAGATTATCGCGATAGTAGTTTATCGTATCGCGACATTGCTGCTCGCGTTGGTCGAGATCCAATGACTGTTAGCAGAATATGGAGTCGGTGGGTTCAGGAGGGTAATACAGAACAGCGTGCTGGATCCCAACTGCCTCGTATCACTAGCAGTCGAGATGACAGGCATCTTATATGCATGGCTGTAACGGATCGTGCAGTCACGTCTCGATTCCTGAGTCAGCAGATGGGGACGTTTGCAAGACAACAACCATCTACATGAATAGTTCGAAGACGTTTGCAGCAGCGTGGACTATCAGCTCGGAGACCATGGCTGCGGTTACCCTTGACGTTGCATCACAGACAGGAGCACCTGCGATGGTTTACTCAACGACGAACCTGGGTGCACGAATGGCAAAACGTCATTTTTTCGGAAGAATCCAGGTTCTGTTTACACCATCATGATGGTCGCATCCGTGTTTGGCGACATCGCAGTTATCGCACATTGGAAGCGTATATTCCTCATCGCTATATTAGCTTATCACCCGGCGTGATGGTATGGGGTGCCATTTGTTACACGTCTCGGTCACCTCTTGTTCGCATTGACGGCACTTTGAACAGTGGACGTTACATTTCAGATGTGTTAAGACACGTGGCTCTACCCTTCATTCGATCCCTGCAAAACCCTACATTTCAGCAGGATAATGCACGACCGCATGTTCCAGGTCCTGTACGGGCCTTTCTGGATACAGAAAATGTCTGGTCAATGGTGGCCGAGCAACTGGATCGTCACAATACTCCAGTCACTTCTCTTGATGAACTGTGGTATCGTGTTGAAGCTGCATGGACAGCTGTACCTGTACACGCCATCCAAGCTCTTTTTGACTCAATGCCCAGGCATATCAAGGCCGTTACTACGGCCAGAAGTGGTTGTTCTGGATACTGATTTCTCAGGATCTATGCACCCAAATTGCGTGAAAATGTAATCACATGTCAGTTCTAGTATAATATATTTGTCCAGTGGATACCCGTTTATCATCTGCATTTCTTCTTGGTGTAGCAATTTTGATGGCCAGTAGTGTATATACGAGGGTTGGAACTTAAATAGTCGCTACTATTTAATCACAACCGATACAAAAGAGTTACATGTTTGCACCTGGTACTGTCCTTCAAAGTAGTCACCGGCGTTGTGTAGAACCCGTTGCCATCGATGTGGAAGGCGTAGTATACCGTTAGCAGAGCCTGTCCTATTTATGGTGCGAATGGAGGGGTCTGCCGCCTGTCGAATCTCTGGAACAGTTCTCAATCGAATGCCACGAAGCCAAAACTGAAGCGCCAATCCAACGAATGGCGTCATTATGGGTCGCCGCGAAAGTCGAAAGTGCGTCAGAGCCCCAGTATGGTGAAAGATATGGTGATTCTCGTGTACGATTGTGATGGTGTTATCCTAACGCATTACGTTCCTCCACGGCAGACCGTCATTGCACAGTATTGCTGTTCGTTTTTGGAGTATCACCTGCGACCTCCTTTGCGAAAGAAGCGGCGACGCTTGCTGCGCAACCCACCCGTCTTTTACACGACAATCCGCTGGCGATTACAGCGCAAGGTGTGGCTGCTTTGTTCGGTCGATGGGACTGAAAAGTACTGTACCATCCACCATACTCCCAGGAATTCAGTCACTGTGACTTTGATTTGATTCCGAAGATGAAGGAACCACTTCGTTGCATTTGCTTCTGAACTGTTGCAGAGATTCGACAGGCAGCACACCGCTCCATTCGCACCATCAACAGAACAGACTCTGCTAACGGTATACTACGTCTTCCACATCGCTGGCAACGGGTTCTACACAGCCCTGGTGACTACTCTGAAGGACTGTAACAGGTGGAAACATGTAACTCTTTTGTGTCTGCTATTGAAATTTGGAGAGATTGCGCTCCAAAGGAAGTCGGGCAGCTTAGAAGATTGCACCGTTTACTCTACAGCGGAGTGTGCGCTATTTTGGAACTTTCTGGCAAATTGGACTATCTGATGGACTCCATACCGAATGCTGAACCTTGCCTCTCAAGGGCAGCGATTAAAACAACTGAGGTTCTCCGGCACTAAGTATGACACGCCTTCACAGCTGCTTTTCTACCGGAGCTTCTATGAAGTCTATAAAGTAGGAAAGAGGTATTGCCGGAATTGCAGCTGTGAAAGTATCCCTGCGCGCGTACAAGAACGTTAAAAATTACAGACTAACAATCTTACCATCGGTTTGCTGCAGAATTCTTGAGCATATTCTAAGCTCAAATATAATAAATTTTCTTGAGACGGAGGAGCTTCTGTCCATAAATCAGTACGATTTTAGAGCGCATCGCTCGTACGAAACTCAGCCTGGCCGTTTCTCACAAGATATCCTGCGAACCATGGATGAAGGGCAACAGGTAGATTCCATATATAGATTCCATATTCTTAGCTTTCTGAAAAGCATTTGGCACCGTGCGCCACTGCAGACTGTTAATGAAGATACGAGCAACGGAATACGTTCCCAGTTATGTGAGTGACTTGAAGGCTTCTTAAGTAACAGGTCCCAACACGTTGTCTTCGTCCGCGTGTGTTCATCAGAGACGAAGGTATCGTCTGGAGTGCCCCAGGAAGTTTGATAGGACTGCGTTTGTTATGTGTATTCATAAATAATCGGACGGGCAGGGTGAGCACCTGTCTGCTGCTGTTTGCTGATAATGCTGTGGTGTACAGGAAGGTGTCATGGTTGAGTGACTGTAGGAGGATACAAAATGACTTAGACAAACTTTCTAGACGACTTGATGAATGGCAACTTTCTCTAAATGTAGCAAAATCTAAATTATGTAAGTAATGTGGAGTGAAGGAGACGTTCCTTTCGAGGAACATTATAGAGAACATTTAGAGAACCGGCACTTTCAGTGAATTATGGGACGATTCTATTGCCGAAAACGCACATTTCGTGTAAAGACAACGAAGATAATGTATGTGGAACTACGGCTCGTATGTAGGCATATAGACAGCCCTTTATACCTCACTCTATTTGCGAGTGTAACAAGAAAGAAAATGACTAGTAGTGGGAAGGGTACCCTCCGCCACGCACCGTAACATGGCTTGCAGAGGATGTATGTAGATATACAAATAGATATAAATGTAGATGGCAGGTGGAGAGCAGTGCCCGTCAGCTCTGTTCCTATCAGCGCTGCCTGCAGAAAGCGAGGTTGCAGGTTCTAAATCCGGTCCATCACACAGTTTGTTTTGTCAGGAAATGTTCGTAGTTTGAGAAAATTAGAATGGATATTTTCGAACAGTATAACTGTATAGTACTCTCTGAAATCATCAGTTTATCTCTTGGATATAAGTGTCTCTTAAAAAAGGTTCTAGATACGACAAAGTCAAAGTGATGAAATAAGAGAATGGTTCTTTTGAAATACTCACAATAAAGGATTACCGATTAACACGTTGGAGTACGTCCATATTTACGGTCACTAATTAATTTAGTATCCGAACTAATGCGCTATTAGAAGATAATGCACACATCAAAAACGTTTTGCATCAACTCCGTTCCGAGAGTTCCGGGACCTGTACAGAAAATTGGAATAAATATCAACGTAAGCATCATTTCCACCCCATTCATTGCTCATGAAAACCATACATTGCATGTTGTACCACCATACAGCGAGAACTTCAGAGGTAGTGGTCCAGATTGCTGTACACGCCGGTATCTCTAATACCCAGTAGCACGTCCTCTTGCATTGATGCATGCCCATATTCGTTGTGGCATACCATCCATAATTTCATCAACGCACTGTTGGTCCAGACTGTCCCACTCCTCAACGGCGATTCAGCGTAGATCCCTCAGAGTGGTTGGTGGGTCACATCGCCCATAAACAGCCCTTTCCAATCTATCCCAGGCATGTTCGATAGGGTTCATGTCTGGAGAACGTGTTGGCCACTCTAGTCGAGCGATGTTATGCTGAAGGAACTCATTCACAAGATGTGCACGATGGGAGCGCGAATTGTCGTTCATGAAGACGAATGACTAGCAAATATGATGCCGATATGGTTCCACTATCGGTCGGAGAATGCCATTCACGTATCGTACAGCCGTTACGGAGCCTTCCAAGACCACCAGCGGCGTACGTGGGCCCCAAATAATGGCACCCCAAAACAGCAGGGAGCCTCCACCTTACTGCACTCGCTGGACAGTGTGTCTAAGGCATTCAACCTGACCGAGTTGCCTCCAAACACGTCTCCGACGATAGTGTGGTTGAAGGCATATGCGACACTCATCAATGGAAGCTGTCCATTCGGCATGTTGTTGGGCCCATCCGTACCGCGCTGAATGGTATCGTGGTTGCAAAGATGGACCTCGCCATCGACGACGGGAGTGAAGTTGTGCATCATGCAGTCTACTGCGCACAGTTTGAGTCGTAACACGACGTCCTGTGGCTGCACGTAAAGCATTATTCAACATGGTGGCGTTCCTGTCAGGGTTCCTCCGAGCCATAATCTGTAGGTAGCGATCATCCACTGCAGTAGTAGCTCTTGGGCGGCCTGAGCGAGGCATATCATCGACAGTTCCTGTCTCTCTGTACCTCCTCCATGCCGGAACAACATCGCTTAGGCTCACTCCGAGATGCCTGGACACTTCCCTCGTTGAGAGCCCTTCCTGGAACAAATTAACAATGCGGGCGCGATCGAACCGCGGTATTGAGCGTCTACGCATGGTTGAATTACAGACAACGAGAGACGTGTATCTCCTTCCTGATGGAATGGCTGCAACTGATCGGCTGTCAGACCCCCTCCGTGGAATGGGCACTGCCCATGCAAGGTTGTTTACATCTTTGGGCGGGTTCAGTGTCACCTCTGATCAGTCAAAGCGACTGTGTCTGTGATACAATACCCACCTTTAACGTCTGTCTTGTCCGCCCCCGGTAGCTGAGTGGTCAGCGCGACAGACTGTCAGTCCCACGGGCCCGGGTTCGATTCCCAGCTGGGTCGGAGATTTTCTCCACTCAGGGACTGGGTGTTGTGTTGTCCTAATCATCATCATTCCATCCCTATCGACGCGCACGTCGCCGAAGTGTCGTCAAATCGAAAGACTTGCACCAGGCGAACGGTCTACCTGACGGGAGGCCCTCGTCACACGCCATTTCATTTCAACGTCTATCTTCAGGAGTTCTGCGAACCGGGGCGATGCAAAACTTTTTTGATGTGTATATTTTTGTATCGCGGCGTTGTATTCTGTAACACTAATAAATAAGAGCCAAGTCCCCTGTCAAGCTGTTTCTGTAAAATGAGGAATCACTTCATACACTGTGACTGATTAATTAAAATGTGCTAAGATTATTTTCACTAGTAACTATACGCATACATAATACATTATTTGAGGAGTCCGGAAACTGTTTATTGTTGCCAAAAGACATGTTTTTTAAGTTCTGGCGCATGTTGGGCGTATGAGGAATAGGTTATTTCTGCTCCCAGTGGTGTACATTAACTGTTTCTCTCCCTCCTCTTCCATAATGGAATGAGTAATTCATCACGCGAGCAGGTGAATGAATGAAGCTGAAGAAAGTGCTATTTATAAGAGGGTAAACATCGTATAAAAAGTTGGATAGCACTTGGTGTTAGTTTCTTTTCTTTATATGAACGCTTGTTAGAACCAAGTCTCTGATGAGGTGTGAACGTAGCCGACCCCTTCAGAGAAATGCCTCGTTATACATAACACAGCACAGTAGGAAAGACGTCCAAGAGGAAATTGGTATGTTTCGTTTAACAACCTGACATATCTTAGGAGGCAGCTACAGAGCACGCTGTTAATGCGTTGTCTGATTTATTAGTAACACGATAGTAAAAATATTTTGTGTGAAGCCTACTGTCTTAGGACGCTACCAAATGGTTCTGACCTTCGTGATCAAAAGAAATGTAATTCTGGTAGTGGCTCAAGTAAATTATGTAGCATCTAAATCACCTCGTCTGAAAATTGGTTCTAATATTAGGATCATTCGCTATCTCAAAGGACTGGCAGCCCTCTCTAATTATTTAACGCTTCACTGAAGTGTTCCAGATGAATAGCCGGATGAACGACTGCGGTATGACGTGTTATTGCTTTGAAATTCTGGATATAAACTGTTTACAAGAGATTTGAACTGCTACGTCACAAATTATTTTCGTGTAGTGCGAGAGTTACTTGGCTAAGAATAATGTCTGAGAAAGGTCAGATCACTTTAACATTTTTTTTCAGAAATAGCATGGAGTCTTTACCGTCACAATATCTGAAATTATGGTTTAAAATTTTCTAAATTTCGGTCCACTAGGTACCTGTAAGCAATACATTGACCGATAACATTTGTCCTGAGTTGTCTAAAATGGAAAATGTGCAATTAAATCTGTTGTTACTATACTACCTAGGATGTTAGTAGCGTCTGGCAAATTTGTAAGCTTCATAAATCTGATGGTTACTTATGCATCATGATACTCGTCTACGCACCTACTCAGCATCTTATTATGACTGACACTTTGGCAATTACTTCTGATCACACTGTGTTTATCATAAACTGGCAAGTCGTACAATTCTTCGGTTAATCTGTACGTACGGTCTTAACTAGCAGTGTGAGTACTCAATGACGGTGAGTACGCAAAGCATTCTACTTCGTTTGTGCACAGCTAGCGAAGTATTTCGTTGTTCAGGAAAATCAGCAGGACGATAACTTTGTAATTTTTCGCCCAAATAAGTTGTTTTCCGTATTCTCTACCATACCCTTCAACAGATAATGGCAAGCAAAACACACAACACACTCACACAAACACAAACACACACACACAGACGCACGGGCGTGAGCGCATGTTGTTGCACAATGTTATCATTGCGATACTAGACGTAGTGAGTTACACGAGAGTTTCAGGAGAAATTGAATTGCTTCCTAACTTCAGTATGTAAGTTTCTTTGTTTAATAGCTATAATTTTTGATCCTGGATTCAGTTTAATGTTTATCCGGAGGCCAAACAATGTACTCTAGAAGAAACATCATGCAGAGTTCTTGGTAACTTATTTAAGAGTCCTCAGATTTAACACAATACACATCGGAGCTTTCTCCTTATCTCCGTAAGAGAAGTTATAGAAAGAATTTGCGGCTAAAGAAAAGGAAATAGAGAGAATTTTTGCAAGTGGTGTAATCCTCTAGCCCGTAGGTCAGTTGGGGCATGTCAGAGCTGGCTGTTTTGCTGTTCATCCTATGCGAGATACTCAGTATTTACTTCTAACTGCAGAACAAAGACAGTTGACATGATGGACACTGGCTGGTCAAAACAGGTTTTTGTGATTTTTGTTGCAAGAAAATAAAAGATGATAATTAGTTACTTATACTCTGTTGACAAAGTGTCATTTTTTTAAAGAAAAAACCTTCGTAAGTAGTTGAAGATTACCTATACGACTTCACGTCATTGTGCTTTCATTTAATTATATCACACGAGTATTTCCGTCTTCTTTGATAAGTTTTGATCGGTTCTCGCCTTTTGTAAGGTACAGTGTCTTTGTCATGGGACCAGAATATTCCAGCTTCAGTTACAGGAGGAGAAACATGTAACAGAAATTTGTAGGTTCCAGCAATGTCAGTAGCATCTTTACTTTTTTTTTTACCTTCTTTTCATTATGTACGACATCTGTAGTTATACACTTCCTGCGTTTTTCAGTCTTATTTTCTTATTTTCTCTCTCTCTAGATCACTCTCTCTTCATTTTTGTTTCTCTTTAAATAGTTAAGTAGTGTAATCTGGTGCTGGCGTTTGGGGCTGTACAGAAAGCTATTTTTGAAAGATGGAACAAATTGATCATTAATCTGCGGATCTTAACAACGAATAAATATTGTGAAATACACCCTGTAGTAGCTTCCAAGGTGATATGTAAAAAAAATCATCTTATTAATGAATAAAACATTAATATTCATAATTACATTATGGTTATTAGAAATATAAACAATTATAAGTGGTGTTCCTTTCTAAAATTTGTGTTATGATGGACAATTTCGTAATTTATTTCGTCTCTTTTGCACTGTTGGTGTTACCTTTAAACATGTTCTGGTCTCATATCACAATGAGTGTACTTTTACGCAATGGTACATTTTTTGCACGAAGACAAAAAGTTACTAACAGCGGCAGGTAGCCATATGTGAGACGAAAGAATGGAAGTAATTAAAATTACAGGAACTTTTCACTGGCAGGAGAAGAGATTGATGGACTGACGAGGTAATCTATCAGCATTCTCTTACATTCAGGGTCAGATTACATAAACGCTGTCTACTTTGCACACCTTATAAGTGATACTCTATACTGTTATATACTGGTAAAGTATTGTCCTAATAGATTTGTGGTGTCACTGCTGACCTTGAGACTTCCTCTTGCACAGTACTCGGTGACGATGCAGATGTTTGGCGGGTCGGTGCACGCCCCGATGAAAGCGTTCAGGTTGTCGTGTCTCAGGTCCCTCATCTGTCAACAGAGAACGGCAATACAAGTCCATCACTGTCACATCTTTTCAGTACACCCTAGAGACTCAATACAATGAACACTTTACAGAAGCTAAACTTACATGCAAATATAAGTATTGGAAACAGCCGGAGAAATACTTATAAACACATACAGTCTGACAGCCAAGTTCAGTTATGTGGTATTTACTAAAACAATAACCAGTTATTAATATTTTCATCTTTGCGAAAAGCATTTGGTGAAGTTATTTTACACTACTGGCCGTTAAAATTGCTACACCAAGAAGAAATGCAGATGATAGAAGGGCATCCATTGGACAAATATATTTTTCTAGAACTGACATGTGATTATATTTCGCGCAATTTGGGTGGATAGATCCTGAGAAATCAGTACCCAGAACAACAACCTCTGGCCGTAATAACGACTTTGATACGCCTGGGCATTGATCCAAAGAGAGCTTGGATGGCGTGTACAGGTACAGCTGCCCATGCAGCTTCAACACGATACCACAGTTCATCAAGAGTAGTGACTGGCGTATTGTGACGACGCAGTTGCTCGGCCACCATTGATCAGACGTTTTCAGATGGTGAGAGACCTGGAGAATGTGCAGGCCAGGGCAGCACTCTAACATTTTCTGAATCCAGAAAGGCTCGTACAGGACCTGCAACATGCGGTCGTGCATTATCCTGCTGAAATGTAGGGTTTTGCAGGGATCGAATGAAGGGTAGTGCCAAGGGTCGTAACAAATCTGAAATGTAACGTCCACTGTTCAAAGTGCCGTCAATGCGAACAAGAGGTGACCGAGACGTGTAACCAAAGGCACCCAATACCATCACGCCGGGTGATACGCCAGTAAGGCGATGACGAATACACGCTTCCAATGTGCGTTCACCGCGATGTCGCCAAACACGGATGCGACCATCATGATGCTGTAAACAGAACCTAGATTCATCCGAAAAAATGACGTTTTGCCATTCGTGCACCCAGGTTTGTCGTTGAGTACACAATCGCAGGCGCTTCTGTCTGTGATGCAGCGTCTAGAGTAACCGCAACCAAGGTCTCCGAGCTGATAGTCTATGCTGCTGTAAACGTCGTCGAACTGTTCGTGCAGGTGGTTGTTGTCTTGCAAACGTCCCCATCTGTTGACTCAGGGATCGAGACGCGACTGCACGATCCGGTACAGCCATGCGGATAAGATTCCTGTCACCTCGACTGCTAGTGCTACGATACCGTCGGGATCCAGCACGGCGTTCCGTATTACCCTCCTGAACTCACCGATTCCATATTCTACCAAAAATCATTGGATCTCGACCAACGCGAGCAACAAAATCGCAATACGATAAACCGCAATCACGATAGGCTACAATCCGACCTTTATTAAAGTCGGAAACGTGATTGTACGCATTTCTCCTCCTTACACGAGGCATCACTACAACGTTTCTCCAGGGAACGCTGGTCAACTGCTGTTTGTGTATGAGAAATCGGTTGGAAACTTTCCTCATGTCAGCATGTTGCAGGTGTCTTCACCGGCGCCAACCTTGTGTGAATGCTCTGAAAAGCTAATCATTTGCATATCACAGCATCTTCTTCCTGTCGGTTAAATTTCGCGTCTGTAGCACGTCATCTTCGTGGTGTAGCAATTTTAATGGCCAGTAGTGTAGTTTTAAATGCGTAGAGAGCCGCTACAAATTATATGAATTACAGAATTTTACCACACTGATTGTCTTTGGATGGATTGTAGCTTCTCTTTACTTTACTTATATTGGTGTACAGTTTCGGATATGTAACTGTTGTCAAATGCATGCCTGAAATACAACTCACTATTTTGTTACACCGGTACTTACTCCAGACATATGTTGGGGAATGAGCTCAGAGTCGAAACTGTACTTTTCCACTACGTCATCCAGTTACACAAAGTGTGGTAAACTGTTACCACCGAGATAATTTTCTGAAGTATTTCGCTTGTTTGAAAAGTCGTTTCACATGTAATGGTGTGACTGTAAGGTATAAAACTGCGAACGAGAAACTGCTAAATGAAAGCCGGCCGAAGTGGCCGTGCGGTTAAAGGCGCTGCAGTCTGGAACCGCAAGACCGCTACGGTCGCAGGTTCGAATCCTGCCTCGGGCATGGATGTTTGTGATGTCCTTAGGTTAGTTCGGTTTAACTAGTTCTAAGTTCTAGGGGACTAATGACCTCAGCAGTTGAGTCCCATAGTGCTCAGAGCCATTTTTTTGCTAAATGAAGAGCTTAGTAGTAAAACATGAATGTTGCGTTCATAACTTGAACAGAACATAAACGTCCGGAGAGGGAGATGGATGTAACTACATTATGGAACTTCAGTGCGTCTCGTGGAGAATCGGATTTATGGTGTGTACAGTTTCCATTACGTCCCTGTTGAATTACGTGCTTAAAGCCACGCCTACGTCCGTCGTTTACCCCGTTTTTCGTGACTGAAGATGAGAAAACAAATGCTGCTCACGATTCCTCTCCTACCTTGGGGTACCACCCTCTGACACGGAAGGTACAGTAGCTTTAAATTAATGTGATTCATCCTCGCTCATTAGAATTCAAAACAGTTAGCTGCTTTCAACGGCGTGAAATTAATTTTGTGCAATTGAATCTCCGAAACGTTTTTGCAACTAATTTGTCCAAAATGCTGAATAATCAGTCCTTTCCTTTCATCGATCCATTGCGCCTGCCTTAAAAAGGCTGAAAAATATGCGTTTTCTTTCATCATTGCATTTCGCCTGCCGTGAAAGTTTGAGTGACTGTTTCTCCTTTTAATTTTCTGTCTCGGTCAGAAAGTGTCGAATATTTCTTTCAGAGCAACTTTCCACCTTCAGACTTTCGTATAGGTTCTATTGCAAGTGTAGGCGGTACATATGTAGTGAAAGTATTTATATAAAAAAAGCTTGCACTCCCTTTGCCAGTAGGTTGATCGACAAAGATAAGAAACATGAACAGAAAATAGCTACCTATCCCGCATTTTAAGATCCCATATTTTAAATTTATAAATTTTTGTTTGAAAAATTATGATGTGTCTCAATAGTTATAGGCAACTATTTTTATTGAAGCTACCGATTTCGGTCAAATAACAGACGACGCACAGTCAGCAGAGGAAAGGAATATAATTGGATACAATAAACAGAAAACAAAACTAATTATGTCTAATTAACGTTTTTCAATTGTATTTTGATATCTGCGGATTGTCTGTTACGTAGCGCAAACTGATAGGTTTAATTAAAAATGTGTCAGATTATAATTTTTCATCTTCTCTTTAGGCAGGAGTGCCAAAGGATCATTTTTACTTTTATTTTATTACTGTCCTTACATACTACTACACTTTTCACATTACATATGTAATTTCTTTCGTGAAGTAATTCAATAGCTTGTTGATGCCATTGAGGTTGCCTTAGAACTGTGGTTCCCAACATGGGGGTGATTACCCCCCTGAGAGGTAAATTGAAATTTCCTGTAGGGTAAAAACAAAAGAATTCGATTGTGTTACGGTTACGAAACAAAATTGCTGCTGTAACTATTTCTTAAGACTGTGATACTGCTTTGTAAGTTACCAGTCCTTATCTTTTTTTCAAACACAAGCATTAACTCGTGACACAATTTGGTTAAGGTTAAAGCTTATGAAACGAATGTATAGACCTCTACTCACCCATTCCACTTTTTACACACAATCATTTTACTTTGTGGTATGCATCTATGACAGTAAAATTGGAACGTATTCATCACAAATGCTTTAATACAGGGCTTAACAACTGACCGGTTTTGAGCACGAGTACTCGCGTCTGCTCAGGCACGTGCTCGCGAGCAGGTGCAAGGTCGCGGAGTAGGGAGGGAGGGGAAATGCGCGCGCACAGCGTGCCTATTGAATTCGCGCCGACTGTGTAACGTTTAAAGTACTACGATCAGCTATAAATAAATATGTTCATGGAAATAAATAACATGTGTGTTCCTGAACTGAAAGAGCCTTCATGGAAATGTGATCTTGCGTTCTTAAATGGTTGAAATGGCTCTGAGCACTATGGGACTTAACATCTATGGTCATCAGTCCCCTAGAACTTAGAACTACTTAAACCTAACTAACCTAAGGACATCACACAACACCCAGTCGCGTTCTTAGCAGATTTAACTAGCCATCTGAGTGCTTTGAACATTTCACTACAAGGTAAAGATCTGCTAATTACTCATTTCATAGATCGAATACGAGCTTTTAAAATGAAATTGACACTTTGGGTGAGTCAGCTGGAAACAGGAAATCTAGCTCATTTTCCTAAATTATCATCCACGCAAGAGGTTCACAAAGACTGTGAACGTTATTCACATAGTTTAGTTGCCCTTAAGGAAGAATTTGATCAACGCTTTCAAGATCTGACAGCACTAGACAGTGATTCTGATCTGTCCTCCTCTCCATATTCAGCGAATATTTAAGAGATTCGTCCTGAGCTGCAACTAGAAATTATTGACCTGCAGTGTGACAGAGAATACAGAGACAAATTTCAGAACAAGAAAAACATTTTGCCGGCCGCGGTGGTCTAGCGGTTCTGGCGCTGCAGTCCGGAACCGCGGGACTGCTACGGTCGCAGGTTCGAATCCTGCCTCGGGCATGGGTGTATGTGATGTCCTTAGGTTAGGTAGGTTTAAGTAGTTCTAAGTTCTAGGGGACTTATGACCTAAGATGTTGAGTCCCATAGTGCTCAGAGCCAAGCCAAAAACATTTTGGAATTTTACAGACACTTCCCTCAGGATAGATTTCCTCATTTGCACGAACTGGCGGCTACAATAATATCAATGTTCGGTTCCATGTATGTTTGTGAACAACTGTTCTCTGCAATGAAATGTAACAAGACGCGCCTGAGAAACGCATTGTCTGATCGAAATTTAAACTGCACGCTGCGCCTACAATGCACAAGAACAATTACTCCGAATATAGACGCAATTGTAAAGGGTAAAAAGTACAAGATAACAGAGAATCCCAGACTTCAGTGACAACTTTTATTGTGTAACAGTTCACAAATTAATACGAATGTAGAGGCATACACTAAGCTAATAAAATTATGTGGCACATGTACATTCTCCTTTATTTGTTTCATTTGTCGCAGTAATAATTCGTGAGTGATATCCCTGCAGGTGGCCGCGGATTTACATTGAATGGCGGCAGCTGTTGTGTGCCCCACGTGACTCTCCCCAATCCCCGCTCTGGTCCTGTAGTGGGGGTAGCGTGCTCGCGCTGCTCCGTGCTCGCGCCTTGCTGCTCACAGCTTGCTCCGCGAGCACGTATGTTGTGAAGCCCTGCTTTAATATCTTATCAAAGTGTCGTCTCTTGAGTTGTAGGTAGTTCCCACAATGGGCCACAGATTGATTCATTACTCATTTGGCAGCAGATAATCTATGTAATTGAAGGCACGGCACGACGTAACACTAACTAATTAATGGTTACAAAATTTCCACAGGGCCTTGACAGTGTTATTGTTATTAGTAGTGGTTGCAAGACATAAGGCTTTGGTAGCCTGTCGTCTTCCAGTTTCTACCAGTTCAGAAATAAGGAGTCCAGCAATGAAGTAATTTACAAACTGTAAATATAGTGCATGCATTTTAATTCGGTTGCTTTTAAAGGGTGGTGTGCAATGTGGGTGAAGCAAAAGTGTCTACGGAGAGGAGTGGTCCAGAGGAAGCATATTCTCTATGAAGAGTCCATCTTCAGGGTGGATAGTTAGCTTTCATTTCTAAAGAGGAGCTATAGGTGCACTGCTGCGTGTTTCGCCATTCTATAAAAAAGATTGTTAGAAATAAGCAGAATCATTAGTTTGTGATATAATAAAACACCCACAGAAACTATATTTTTCATTCTAAAAATAAAACTGTTTAAACAGAGTTTTCATTCTACAGTTTAGTTAGGGACTGATGTCGATGAAGTTAGTGGTGGGGGTACTGGGTAATATCTGTTTGTACTCAGGGGTGATGACCTCAAAAAGGTTACATTTACAGCATTTGTAGAGTTACAGAAAGCTTTAACAATGTTGACTGGACTGCATGCTTTGAAATTTGAAGGCAGCAGGGACGGAACATAGGGAGTGAAAGGTTATTTACAAGTTGTACAGAAATGTGTTATGAGTCGAAGTGGTACAAGAAAGGGAATCGATGAATGAGAAGGGAGCGCAACAAGGTTTTAGCCTACCCTCGATGACAGTCAATCTGTACACTGCGTAAGCTTTGAAGGAATTACAGGAGAAATTTGAGAACAGATTTCGCATTGAGATTTACTGACGACATCATAATTTTGTGAGATGTCGCAAAGGACTTGTAAGAACAGTTGAACAGAATGGATAGTCTCTTGAAAAGAGCTTACAAGATGAACACTAAAAAAGAAAGCACAACAAGGGTAATGAAAGGTAGTCGAATTAAATTAGACAAGAAATGAGACAGTAAAAGTAATGTATGAGTTTTAAATCAATGATAATTAAATCGACACCCTAGCTGCACACAGGCGTTGATATACATCATTGGGTACATGTTGAAAATGCGTGCCCCGACTGGGACTCGAACCCAGGATCTCCTGCTTACATGGCAGACGTTCTATCCATCTGAGCCACCGAGGGCAGACAGGACAGTGCGCCTGCAGGGATTTATCCCTTGCACACTCCCCGTGAGACCCACATTCCCATGGCCACACCACTACATTCTTTCGGGAACAGATACTACCTTCATATATAGTTAAAATATGGCTTCCCGGCCATTGACCGTCTTGTGCAAACGCACATGCTATGCCCCAACTCGTACGGGACTTGGTAGATTAATCTGCCACGAGTAATGAGTGTGAAGGGCAAGCATCTATTAGGCGCACTGCGAATGTAGTGGTGTGGACATGTTGGGAATGTGGGTATCACGGGGAGCGGGCAAGGTATAACTCCCTGCAGGCGCACTATCCTCTGTGCCCTTGGTGGCTCAGATGGACAGAGCTTCTGCCATGTAAACAGGAGATCCTGGGTTCGAGTCCCGGTCGGGGCACACATTTTCAAAATGTCCCCAATGATGTATATCAACGCATGTTTGCAGCTAAGGTGTCGATTTAATTATCATTCATTCTAGAGAAGTTCCACAGTCATCAATGTCATCTGTTCTTTCGGGAACAGATACTACCTTCATATACAGTTAAAATGTGGCTATCCGGCCATTGTCTTTCTTGTGCGAACGCACATACTATGCCCCAACTCGTACGGGACTTGGTAGATTAATCTGCCACGAGTAATGAGTGTGATGGGCAAGCATCTATTAGGCGCACTGCGAATGTAGTGGTGTGGACATGTTGGGAATGTGGGTCTCACGGGGAGCGTGCAAAGTCCCTGCAGGCGCACTATCCTCTGTGCCCTCGGTGGCTCAGATGGATAGGGCGTCTGCCATGTACGCAGGAGATCCTTCGTTTGAGTCCCGGTCAGATCACACATTTTCAACATGTCCCCAATAATGTATATCAGTGCCTGTTTGCAGCTAGAGTGTCGATTTAATTATCATTTATTCTAGAGAAGCTGCACGGTGATCAGTGGTATCTGTTCTTTCGGGAACAGATACTACCTTCATATACGTATGAGTTTAGTTTTTTGTGTTGCAAAACAGCTTATGATGGCCAAATTAAAGCGTTTCAATTATCTGATATTAGTAATTACAGTATTATGAAAATAAGAGATACAGAGGAGATGTTGAGTTGCGGACAGGCACAACAAAAAGACTGCTAAACTTGTGAGCTATCGGCGAAAGGGCTTTCTTCTAACGTAGAAAACATTAACTCTTCCTCTCTCTCTCTCTCTCTCTCTCTCTCTCTCTCTCTCTCTCTCTCTCCCTCTCTCTTTCTCTCTCTCTCTCTCTCACACACACACATATATACACACACACACAGACAGACATCCATGCAAGCACAGCTCGCACACAAACGACCACAGTCTCTGGCTGCCGAGGCTTGACTGCAAGCAACTGCGCCTGATGGGAGAATCACTATATTACCCCTAACCCGTCCCAACTCTTCCTCACCCCCACTGCCCAGACTGCTTCTCTCATAAGGTGCAGCTGCTTGCAGTCTGGGCTCAATGGCCAGAGATGGTGGTCATGTGTGTGAAGTTGCGCTTGCGTGAATGTGTGTGGGTTTTCTATATTAGAAGAAGGGCTTTTGGTCGAAAGCTCACTTATTTAGTATTCTTGTAACTGTTTGTGACTCAATATCCCCTGTATATGATGAGTAGCAGTATCTCATTTTCGTTATACTGTCGTTATTCTGTACTGGATTTTCCATTGTTTGATTATACTGATAATTATGTATTTAACGAAAGCTGATTTTTTAGAGTGGTTTTTTTCTGACAGACAAATTTCAGGTGTTCACCCATCATCAGCAGTATCTGTATTACAAAAGACACATATGTATTGTGATCTATTTATTGGTATATTGTATATAGCAGTGCTTTGTGAGTAGGGGAGAGTGTCGTACCTGGAGGATGGTGTACTTAGGAATATGTGATTTTCCTGGTCGGTGTTCGAATATAGTGACTGTTTTTAGAAAGATGTGAAGGGAAGCACATTAGAAACCGCCATTAGCCGTTTAAGGCATTTTTTACTGTATTGTCATTGTGAGACATGTGGCTGTGTTTTGTGCAGCTTTTGCAAATACTACGAGTTCTACATTTTTAAATACTATATACTATCAGGGGCATTCGAATAAAAACGAGAAGGACGGAAAAATTATGTAAATTGTTTATTATTTCAAAATTAATCACCGTAACTGTTAATACATTCATCAGATTGTGAGACAAGATGGTCAATGCCATCATGGAAAAGTGTTTGCAGTTGTCATACCCAGGTGTGCAATTCTTCATCTGTAGCAATTCGAGGACCATCAATATTTTTCTTCAGGGCTCGATATACATTGGAATCGCATGGGGAGATATCGGGAATGTATTGAGGATGCGTGAGAGCTTCCCACCGAAAATTCTGCAGCTTGGTTGTAACGTACTTGACAGCATTTTGGTCCGCCCACAAAGAGCTGCGTGCCTGGGAACAAACATGATTCCGTAGGTAACCGTAGACACATTTTACGTAAAGTTATTGAGGGTCTTGTCTCACATTTGGATAAACGGTATAATAGTTGTCGTGATTACTTTCGAAATAGTAAATAGTCTATGTACTTTTCACCATCTGTCTCGTTTTTATTTGACTGCCTCTTATTTGTCAGACTTACTTGGAGGATACTGTTAATTCGTCAGTTACAGAGTTTTACGGTGAGTAAAATTCAGTACATTTTAAAACTAGTTACATAACGTGTATATCATTAAGCCATCCTTTGTTGGTCGTGCACCATCTTGTAACATGAAACGCAAGAAGGTCATCTACCACAGAGAACGTGATATTTGCGAATGAACAGAGATTCTTTAATGTTTCAACAATTTTCCCTATCTTGAAAAATGGAAATTTGTGTTAGTTTCCAATAGCTTCTATTTCAAAATGTTTTTAACTGTAACTGGTTTTTGGCAATACTTCCTCTTAATTTGACTTCACCAGTTATTGGTCTAGAGTTGATTAATAATCTAACAGAGAATACTGAATACAATAAAAACTAAACACTGTCCGAAAAGACCTTGAAGGCCCACGGTACCGACCGGCCGCCGTTTCATCCTCAGCCCATAGGCGTCACTGGATGCAGGTAGGGAAAGGTACGTGGCTGGCGCACTGCTTTCCCATCCGTTGTCAGTTCACAACATCGGGTTAAATACAAAAGTAAGGAAATTTTCTCGGTTGCTATACCTTTACAGCACAATGAAAGATTTATTTCTAGGTGCACAACTACGTTCTACATGGGAATAATTTTTTACAAGTGGGAAAAACTTAATTTTTGGAGTAATTTTTGTAATTTTGGGGAAACACTACAGCACTCATAAATTGAATGCAGTCATTTCAAAATGGCGGCCGCCCAAAACAGATAAAATAAGTTGCTATACAAAATAATCTTAAGTCCAGTACGTAATTATTAATACGACATATTTGCAATTCCTACAAACTGCACAGTACGGTATGTACAAGACATCCTATATAAAGGGGATATAGAATGCGGACTCGCAGTAGGAGGAAAAACATTTCTGAAAGAGAAACTGTTGTTAACGTAGTTTACAAATTCAATCGTTAAGAAATACTTTCTTTATGTATTTGTCTGGAGTGGAGGCCTTTACGGTGAAACGTGGACATCAATTAAGGTAAGAACATAATAGAAGCTTTTTAAGTATGGTGCTATGGAAGTATGGTGAATATTACGTGGGTAAGTCGAATAATTAATAACGAGACTGGGGAAAATAGTTATGGTGCAACCTGACTAAGAAAAGGTGTTGGTTGATAGGGTACATACTGAGGCATCTATGAAGCGTTAATATGATATCGGACTGAAGACCACAACAACAAAGAACTATTTATGGCCTTGTAGGCCTAAAACAGGTTCACAAAGTCAATAAGTACTCTAAAACATCACCTTTTGCGTTTTTGTTGTTAATCATGAAAGTGATATACCAAGCAGCGATAGGAGAAATTAATCACGTGACACATATAGTGGGGTAAAAGAATGGAAACCTTCTGGCGCCCACGCTGATGGACACCTGTTATACGCTTGTCAAAAAACATAAACAGTGCTGGTCGCTTACGGCATCAGCCTTCCTGGAAACTTCCCGGTCCTGTCACGCTGTTTGAGCACGGGAGTCCCTGATCGAGTAAATATTGTGAGCCGCCTGAGACGGCGAGAGAAAAGTTCTTAGCTGAGGAAGATACTGACACAAGGCATAAACTATGAACTAGTGTAAAAAATAAACGATGTGTTTGATGAGGCAATGAGTACATGTTGATGCTTTATTTGAAACTCATTGATGTGAAGAAAGCCTTGTTCTTCGTTTCAGCTACTTTCATGCTGAAAACTCTGAACAAACAGGGAATATACTCTAGATATCTAACGTACGGTTAGACTACATGGTGACCGAAAAGTTTTGTTAATATTTGAAAATTTATTCGTTACTGAACAGTATAGGTAGAGAGAGAAAAATTGACACATATGTTTGAAATTACTTGGGGTTTTATTGAAACCAAAGGAGAATGCACAAAATGACCAACAGATGGCGCTTCGCATGACTCAAAAACAATGATTAACATAACAATTGATTTTTAGCAAAGATGATATTCTTTATAACAACTGCTGAACACGTAGGCCGTCATTCATTAACAATACCCGTAACTGAGACACGATGTAGTAATCAGAAGGGTACATCGTATCAGTGGGTTTGGTGAGAAATTGCACTCATTAAATCTGTGACTGTCAATAGAACTTTTCTGGGTTTGTCACCGCATTATCAATATATAACACTATCGACGTTTCTTTCACTGTTGCAAATGATCTTCAGTGTGTTTCTGTTTACAAACACCCCGAAGAAGGTCATTTACAACAGTGACAGAAACGTCGGTAGCTTTAGATATTGTGAATGTGGGTACAATCCCCCCCCCTCCCCCCATCCAAAAAACAAAAAAAAATTATTGACTGTGACAATGCCCTTTAAGCCTACGTTTATATATATGACTAACTGCTCATGATGACGTTGGATTTTATCCGGATACCACTGGAGATACGCCTTAGTGCTCTCCAAAGAGTAGTGCATGGAATGCCGGTGTAACCTGGGACTTCACAAGCGCGGACTTCACCATGTAGAGATGAACGGGCTGAAGTCTCATTTTCTTCCTGAATTATCCGAATAGCAGTAGCAATTGTGTCTAGTCGCCCATACAACTCGTAGCTTCGAACTTCGTGACCATTTTCTTCACAGTGTCACTTGTCACAGGGCCGTTATCCGTTCGAATACCTTTCTTATGGCGGTAGGGTCGTAAAAGTACATTAACAGCGTATTCATCCTGATGGTAAAGCTTCACCAACAGTTCCTTTTTTGGTAGAGTCAACATGCCACGATTGGAGGTGCATCTGAATGCCCCTCTCACTACAGCTCTTCTTATACACGATTCTCATCCGGTGTCGCTGACGTGCTGGTGTCCTGCGCCATCTGTTTGCCGATTTTTGCACTCGTTTTTGGTTTCATAGAAACCCCACATCATTTCAGGCATGTGTGTCAAGTTTTACCTTTCTATCTGCATGATACCGTGAATTTGTGCGTTTTCAAATGTTAGCGGACTTTTGGTTCACTCTGTACTTCGAAAATGCAAAACATTAAAAAATGAAAAAGCAATAAGCCAGGATGATTCCATTCAATCAGTAATAATTTCTGCATCCCAGGAAAAGATTTTTTCAATCGTTTAAGTAAGATGAACAAAATCACACATATTCATTGGGACAAGTTTGATGGTAGTACTAGTAACTACACAAAGATCAAACTAAATTTTAGCTAGTATGCAGCACGAAACGACAAGCAGAAAGTTGTGTTTTTACTGACTCGTCAAAACAGTGAAATTGCAACCTAGTTGTCAGAGTGCCATCAAAGACCGACGATGAGAGGTCTGCAGCACTGCCATGGGCTCAAGAATTTGAACGGAATAAGGTATATATTGAAACCCCTGTCGCTGTCACATTCCATTCAAATGCGGCGCATAGTTTGATCAGCGATTTATCTGCTCCTTCTTCATGCAAAAACATTTTTCAACGAAAAGTAGGAAATAACTTCTAATCCTTACTCAAAATATCTTCCCTGTTAGTTGGTTCCTTTTTCTGTAGAAAATATCTTTTGATTTCAACTTCACAGCGAAAAGTTTTGAATGGTTTCTGTTCTACGTGGCTCCCAGGAAATTGCTTCCGCAAGCGGGGTAGGGGATGGAACGCCGGAGCGGGGAGAAAGGGGTGGGGGGTAAGACAACCTAATCTACTACACTGTAGATTAAAACACTGACGAGAGTTCCCACGGGGGGTGCTAGCCCTGGGTTAATTTTTACCATAATAGTCAACAAATGTGTCTTTTAAAATACGTGTTGAATTTTAATTATGACAGGCAGTAGTAATAAAAAGCACAAAAATGACACAACACATCCTATAACATGATCAGATGACAGGTTCTTATAACCGAAGTATTACAGACGGAATCAAAGTTGTGTAAGTTTTTTAAAATTTGATTTCCATTTCCTCTCTCCTGAAGAATTGTAATCTAGCCATTTTTTTACTTGATATTTTTCTTGATACTCAGCGAAAGTTTCTATGTGTTTTTTTTCCTAACGCTGAATTTTAATCTTCAGTTTTTATTGATGTACGAAAAAAAATCTTCCGTGAATATTTCCTAATTTATTTCCTGGCGTGGTCCATACAGTTGATGGAGTAGTATGAGGATGTTACTTCAGGCATTAATTCAATGTAATTTACATCCATAATTACATTAATAATATAAAAAGATGTATCCTGCATGTGCTAATGAAATGAGCTTACTTTTTAGGTATCAAAGTAACCTTTTGTAAAGAAATATACACTCCTGGAAATGGAAAAAAGAACACATTGACACCGGTGTGTCAGACCCACCATACTTGCTCCGGACACTGCGAGAGGGCTGTACAAGCAATGATCACACGCACGGCACAGCGGACACACCAGGAACCGCGGTGTTGGCCGTCGAATGGCGCTAGCTGCGCAGCATTTGTGCACCGCCGCCGTCAGTGTCAGCCAGTTTGCCGTGGCATACGGAGCTCCATCGCAGTCTTTAACACTGGTAGCATGCCGCGACAGCGTGGACGTGAACCGTATGTGCAGTTGACGGACTTTGAGCGAGGGCGTATAGTGGGCATGCGGGAGGCCGGGTGGACGTACCGCCGAATTGCTCAACACGTGGGGCGTGAGGTCTCCACAGTACATCGATGTTGTCGCCAGTGGTCGGCGGAAGGTGCACGTGCCCGTCGACCTGGGACCGGACCGCAGCGACGCACGGATGCACGCCAAGACCGTAGGATCCTACGCAGTGCCGTAGGGGACCGCACCGCCACTTCCCAGCAAATTAGGGACACTGTTGCTCCTGGGGTATCGGCGAGGACCATTCGCAACCGTCTCCATGAAGCTGGGCTACGGTCCCGCACACCGTTAGGCCGTCTTCCGCTCACGCCCCAACATCGTGCAGCCCGCCTCCAGTGGTGTCGCGACAGGCGTGAATGGAGGGACGAATGGAGACGTGTCGTCTTCAGCGATGAGAGTCGCTTCTGCCTTGGTGCCAATGATGGTCGTATGCGTGTTTGGTGCCGTGCAGGTGAGCGCCACAATCAGGACTGCATACGACCGAGGCACACAGGGCCAACACCCGGCATCATGGTGTGGGGAGCGATCTCCTACACTGGCCGTACACCACTGGTGATCGTCGAGGGGACACTGAATAGTGCACGGTACATCCAAACCGTCATCGAACCCATCGTTCTACCATTCCTAGACCGGCAAGGGAACTTGCTGTTCCAACAGGACAATGCACGTCCGCATGTATCCCGTGCCACCCAACGTGCTCTAGAAGGTGTAAGTCAACTACCCTGGCCAGCCAGATCTCCGGATCTGTCCCCCATTGAGCATGTTTGGGACTGGATGAAGCGTCGTCTCACGCGGTCTGCACGTCCAGCACGAACGCTGGTCCAACTGAGGCGCCAGGTGGAAATGGCATGGCAAGCCGTTCCACAGGACTACATCCAGCATCGCTACAATCGTCTCCACGGGAGAATAGCAGCCTGCATTGCTGCGAAAGGTGGATATACACTGTACTAGTGCCGACATTGTGCATGCTCTGTTGCCTGCGTCTATGTGCCTGTGGTTCTGTCAGTGTGATCATGTGATGTATCTGACCCCAGGAATGTGTCAATAAAGTTTCCCCTTCCTGGGACAATGAATTCACGGTGTTCTTATTTCAATTTCCAGGAGTGTATTTAGTGATTCTAATATCCTTTACTGCCTATATTGCAAGTTTTATTACGTGGATAACCAGTTTCAACCAGTTCAATGGTCATCTTCTGATCGATAAATCACAGAACTTGCAACAGATTAGATGTTGTGTAGAGTGCTGAGCGCTCTCACTCTATGAGAGCGTGTGCAGCATTCTATACAGTATCAAATAAATTGCAAGTTGTGTGATTGCGGATTTAAAGATGGCCATTGAAATGGGTGAAACTGGTTATCCGTGTAACAAAACTTACGATCTAGGCAATAAACTGTTCTAAAAGTCTGCTAGACTCTCAAATATAGAAGATCGCCTTGTGCTTTCACTGACATGTCGGGTAATCACTTCCCATAAATTTCTGCGGGCTAATATGCTTGCAGGTATATATTGTAAGTAGGCTGTTTAGGTTTTTTTATTGGTAACGCCACCTCTGTATGAAAATCACTGGCTGTGCTGTGTGCAGTCTGTGGCTGCTTTTCATTGTTGTAATACTCGCCATTGTAGTGTTAGGCAGCTGGCTGTGAACAGCGCGTAGCGTTGGGCAGTTGGAGGTGAGCCGCCAGCAGTGGTGGATGTGGGGAGAGAGATGGCGGAGTTTTGAAATTTGTCATGAACTGCTATATTTATAAATGATGATATCAAGGTAAATACATTGTTTGTTCTCTATTAATATCTTTCATTTGCTAACTATCCCTATCAGTAGTTAGTGCCTTCAGTAGCTTGAATCTTTTATTTAGCGGGCAGTAGTGGCGCTTTCTGTATCGCAGTAGTGGGAGTAACCAAGATTTTTGTGAGGTAAGTGATTTGTGAAAAGTACAGGTTAATGTTAGTCAGGGCCATTCTCTTGTAGAGATTATTGAAAGTCAGATTGCGTTGCGCTAAAAATATTGTGTGTCAGGTCAAGGACAGTCGTGTATAATTATTCAAAGGGGACGTTTCATATGTCGACCCTTAGCCTAGGATACCTCACTGGAATCTTCTGATTGTTTTTTCTTGTAGTTTGTGTAATTAGTGTAGCTTTTGTTTATTGCTAGCGCGTAATTGTAGAGAAAATCTCCTTTGTAGTTGCAGTCTTTCATTGTTGTACAGTAAAACAGTTGTGGCATGCATGTAGATTTGCACCAAGTATTTCGCAGCTGCAATTAACTAGATATTATTTTCAGTGTTATGTTAATGTGTTCTCTTATTTTTGCTCTTCAAATTGTGTTTTTCTGTGTTGTCGTGTGAAATACTGTGACAATAATGGCGTGTGAAAAACGTAACACTAGGCTCCAAAGCAAACTGAGAAATAATAGTGACGACGAGCGTAGCTTGCCAGCACCACTGTGTAATGAATTAACAGACGTTCAAAGTAGTAATTTGGTAACTGTGCATAGGGAAATGGAGCGGGCTGCAAACAATGGCGTAGGCAGTGAAACAATTAGTGAGCAGGGAACCATTATCGATCGATCGGTCGGCAATAGCTCGGCTCAGGAATCCGAAATGACAGGACACAATTTTGCAAATACTGTAGATTCAGGTTTTGCGTCCTCACCGTTTTCTCAAATAAGTCAAGACACATTTTCTGCTTGTCAAAATGTGAATGTTGCTGGTGCAAATTCACTGCCGAAAAGCACTGAGGAACATGTTCCAGACACCAGTGCATTGTTATTACAATTAATACAACAAATGGGACAAACACAACAAAAGCTTCAAACGTTAGACACAATGGAACAATACCAGAGACAAACACAGCAACAGTTAGACACAATGGAACAAAATCTTCAAAAGTTAGACACAGTGGACAAAACCAGAGACAAACACAGCAACAGTTAGACGCAATGGAACAAAATCTTCAAAAGTTAGACTCATTGGAGCAAACTCTTGAACAAACACGTGAGGATTTAACTACTGAGTTACATCACATTGAATCGAAATGTCAAAAAGTCTGTAATGACGTAAAAACACAAATTTGTGAGCATTTCGAACCTATTTTTTCGCGTCATGAAAATGCACTACAGAATCACGAAGCAGCCATAAAAGAACTGCAAACTACTGTTCATGAAAATCATGAGACCTTGCAAGCTAAATTTGACTCAGTTGCATCTACCGATTCGGTTACGCAACTTGCAAAAACTCAGGAAAACTTGAAGGACACAGTAGATTCGATTTCAACACAAATGGACACTCTGAAACTTGGTTCAGAAAAACACACTGAGGAAATGTGTTCTCTATCGGAGAAAGTAGCCGAACTTTCGGATCAGGTCACTAACTTATCTACAAAGGAAGATGATGATCTGAATGACACAAGACCTGTAGCCTTCACTGACACAGAAGAGTATGAACAAATTAGAAAATTCAAACAAAATCAAAATCAAATCAATACACTGTACAAAAGAGAAATCCGGGAAGTACAAGATCAGTTGACGCAGGTAATACAAGAATTACATATTTCAGAGGACACTCGCGCTCCAGTACAGGAAGAGGGACATAGAAATACGGAACAGCCACAAAATAATAACACAGCGCATTTCGGAAATTATGAAAGAAATTGGCAAGGTGCACCGAATTTTGAAGTGGAACCGCCGAAACGACGTAACAATGACCGATATGCGACTCGCCGACATGATGACTTTGACTATAAGCTGTTCATTACTACACGTAAATTCAAAACATTTAAGAATTCTGCCAACGACATTCATCCACAAGCGTGGCTCCATCAATTCTCTCATTGTTTTCCCCCCAACTGGTCATTGGAGCACAGGTTAGAATTTATGTGTGGCTACTTGGAGAATGAACCAGCTGTAAGAATGCGATCGGTCATTCACGATTGCCACAGTGAAGGAGAATTTTACCATGCCTTCCTCTCAGCATATTGGTCTCAAGCCACACAAGACCGAGTAAAACATAGCATCATAATGATGAAACATTTCGAACAATCTGAATTTTCCAGTCTTGTCAAATATTTTGAAGATATGTTGCATAAGAATCAATATCTTTCAAACCCATACAGCCCTTCAGAGCTCATCCGCATTTGCTTAATGAAATTTCCTGAACATTTAAGAAATATTATTTTGGCAGGACGTTGCAAAGACGACATTGAAGCTTTTCAGGGAGTCTTACAAGAATCAGAAATTGACACTGACAATCGCGGAGCGCGAAAACAGGAGTACAACGTTTACAGGTCACATCCGTCACAATTCTGCGATGACAGAAATAATACACGACAAGGCTATTCTTATAACGTAAATCGCGACCAAAACAGACACCACCAGTATGACAACCGTTGGCAGAGTAGTAATAATTACAGGGAAAGATCACCTCTCCGCGGTAATGACTATTACAGAGACAATCAGAGAAACAGACAATATGGGAACCAAAATAATTGTTATTACGGGAGACAGAATAACTTTAGACGCAACGGTCCAGCGCGCAGTTACGATTCAGGGAGAAATTCTCCACCACTTAACCGACAAGAAAGAAACTACAGGAACTACCAACATGACGACAGACGATGTGATCGTAACGACAGACCTGAATTGCATCAGAACTGGCGGGATTTAAACAGGGCAGGGCCCTCTCGTCACGGTGAATTTGTAGAAGTTAGGTCTCCAAATCCCAATAACGACGCGCGCCAACAAAGAGACAGACAATGACTCGCACAAGCAGGCAGCCGCGTGCGCCCGCTGGCTCCGAGAAAAATAACATAGACGCTAACCTTGAGGAAAATTCCAGTATTCTTTACTGACATATACCGCATGATAATTGCGTTGAAGTTGAAACTCTGCGTACTAGGAAGAGTAAAGGTTTACACCACATTTCACATGTAAAACCGTTTCTTGAATGACAATCTGCTTTTTAACTTTGTCTTTGCCATAAAATTTTTCACTTCACGCTACTAGTATGCATTGTCAGACTTAGAAACTGTTACCATGCAACAATGTTTGAAGTTAAATATCCAGTTAAGAACCAAGAGAACTTATTGAAACAGAAATTACGAATGCATTGTTATAGTGAACAGACGACATAGTGTTATTGTGTGTGTACATTGTTGCTTGTTAGTTGCACGATTACGTAACGACTATAAGGCTTACATACTTAGAATATTTACCAGTACTGTTAATGAGATTTTAATGCAACATTTTGGTTTATTTGAAAATACATTCTGGGTTTAAAGTACTTTCTGTGAGATACCAGATGACACAGAGGTTAGTTTATGTGACAGCTACACGATTTTATCACGACGCTACTAATGAGTGACAATTTACAATGTTGCTTTTGCGCTGTATCTGTTTTATATCTGCACAGTTTTCTGAATTCTTTTGGAAAGAAAAACATGTTTTAGTAGTAACTTTTGTGGTATTGCTACAGTGAGACAGCCTTTTCCATAGCACAACAATACGTTACAGCACAGTACTTTCTTCATCACAACAATAAGCGTAATAACTAAGATATCTATACGCAAAGCATTTCACTTTTGTTTATCATGAGGTAAGTACATTGACTTCTGCTGAACTTAGCTTTCGGAGGACGATAACTACGAGACTTCCATAGAATTATCTTACAGCAAGACGCACATTTAGCGCTACAGGACATGCATTTGAGTGATTAATTTCGCACTTAAAACATTTATTTTTTTTAAGATATTTGAAGTGCAATGACACAAGGATTTTCCGTGATACATTTCATTCCATTGCTGTAATTTGTAACACCTGAGGGTATAATTACATTAATCCTCAGGGGGGTACACACTTACTTTGTGTATCATGTGTTTGGCACACACAAGGAGCCCTAGCTAATATGGTATTTGCTTACACAACTTTACACATCGGTACCATATTTCTCCAACACAAAATACACAGCTATCTGATCATTTAACTGAGAGAGACAAACTTTTTTACCACATCAGTGACAGATGTTTACGCAATTTCACAGTTGGGTAACTTCACACTTATGAAATTGTATTTTGTCTGTACTTTGTGAACTGTTCATAGTTTTTCGGAACCATTGTGATACTATGAGAGCTTTGAATGATGTATTTGGTAAGGGAGCATGATTTTAAAGTACGTTTGAGGTAGATGACACTATTGAAATGAGCAGAGAATTTTTTTAGGTTTTGACATTATTGCAGAAAGCTACGACGTTTTTGAGATTTGACTGAGGTGTTATGATGTTATTATTACGGCGACGATGTGTATTATGTTGTTGAGGTATGTTTATTATCAATGAGATGATGCTATATGAGGAATCTGATTATGCTACGTATGTTATGATGAAATATTGAAGTGTCGACGAATATGTATATGTATAATAAGGTAAGGGGTAATGTAAAGTGATTAGGGACTCTGACTTGTGGAAAAGGTTGTTGGAAACCAAGAATCGTACTTTAAGAGTTATGAAATGTGTGTATATGCGTGAATGTATCACAATGCTGGCGAAAATTTTTTGGACGCTGTTATATTTATAGGATTTTGTTTCTACAGATTTGCAACGCAAATTCTCGAACTGTGGAATTTTTATATGAGACTGTCACTGTAGCGGAAACTGGTGTCGTAAATATTTCGGTAAGAAAGTTAAGTGACCACCTTCACGTAATGCGTCGTGGGCACCCAGATGGGTGACAGCTGCCCGAGAAAAAAAGCCATTAGCGTGTGCCTTCCAGCGGCACAGGTAGAAAAAAAAAAGGGAGGCCATTATCCTTGCTATTGACATTCTCGTAAATACGGCATGCACAAACTTGAAAACATGATTACACTGTAGAGTTCTTAATTTATGATGTTTACTAAAACGATGAGAAACATTTCACGGCTATTGTCTTGTGAATTGAAAGAAATGCCATATGGCTTGCTTTATGTATTTATTTACTTATTTTGTTTAATATCTAGTTCTAGCTGCACTGCAGCATTGGTTAAAATAATATTTAATAGATGTACTAATATAAATATTTTATGCCTACAGATCCAGTAAATAATTTTATGATCTATTCAAAAAAACGAAGGAGCATAAAAAGATATTTCCCTTCACAGGAACTGCATACATAATTTTCTTTTCAACTACTTGGTAATTTTTTTGGGAGAGTAAGTTATCGTGATGCATCACTCTAGTGTTAAGATATGACATAGGTATTAGACATGGCCATTTTTAGTGTAATATTTTTTCTGCTTGAACTTCGTCATGTTTAGGTATAAGTTATTTTATTTTATGCTGCTGTTTGCCAGGCATAGTGTTGCTGAATTTGAATTTGTGTTACTCTGCTAAGCCAGATTTATTTATTTATTGTTTGCTGCACATTGCCTTATATTAGTTGTAATTTATGCTGCTTGCTTTGCCTTTTGTATTTTTTATCATTGCTATTTGTATTAATTGTTTTATGCTGCTGCATTGCCTCGTCCCTTAGTTTAATATCTGAGCTCAGTAGATTTAAGTTAGCTTAAGAGGGGGTAGACTATATAAAAACCTAACTATGGAGAATAGGGAAAGAATGCTTTGAAAGTTATATGAAAACGATTTGGGCCTAAATGAGTATTGTACAATGAGCCATATTTATTTTGAAAGAAATATGGTTAGAATACAGAAAAGAGGTACAGATAGGACTTTTTGGGAATAATGATGAACGAAGGGAGATCTCCAAGAACAAAAAAGGTTTTGTTCGCAAAATACTGCAGTACCAAAAGTTACACTGAAAACGAACCCTGTCCTTTCCATTGTGTTATCCCCCTATGTGTTTGTGTACCCTTGTGTATTTGTTTTCTTCCTGTCTCTGTGTACTGTTTCATAGAATTTTTTTCTCTTCTAATACTAAGCTACATTCACTATGATGAGGAATACTGTTATCCTCAAATATAATTTGCATTAATAATATGTTATTTACTTTGTAAAGATGTTTAGACATTATTTATCTGTTCTGTTTTGTTGCTCATGTGTGAAGTTGATGTTTCAAAAGTTATTCTGATCTTTTATATATTATGTCATAATTCCTGTAACACGGATGTATATGTTTATTTCTATTCTTTTGTAAAGCCCCTAGTACTACAAATGTTATCTGTATTGTTATGTTCTTTAATGATGTATTTTGTACCTTTGTAATTGTATTCTTATGTTATAAAATTGTAATTGACACCAGTTCATCAAATTAAGTAACTTGTAAGTTACGTTTCACTGCACACGTTTCTGTTGGTCATAGTATATGGACAATATGTGAGAAGTAGGGACTGTTAGTGTTTGCACGTGTGTTAATAATTCAGCAAGGGACTGGATAACAGCATTGCTGGTTCTAAGGACAATTCCAAAAACTTTGTGAGTGCACAAGTGGTGGTTATGGACTTGCTATATTATCCGCAAGACTCTTCAATGGTGATTGTGCACCTGTACAGTCGCAACAGATGGCTGCTGGCCGTCTCTACAAGGACTACAGCGGGTCTACACCTTCGATGGCCCACCAATACCATTATTTCTACAAGGACTGCAGTGGGTCTGCACCTCTGGTTGCCCACCAATACCACAATCTCTACCAGGACTGCAGTGGGTCTGCACCTCTGATGGCCCACCAATACTGTAATCTCTACCAGGACTACAGTGGGTCTACTCTGTGATGACCTATCTACCAATATTCTTCAAAACTTCGACTGACTCTGCTGTGCGTTCGCTCTGTTGTGGCCCATTACCTGTCTGCATGTCAAGAGTCAGCACTGTCTTTCCGTTGGAAGGACAACACTACTTCTTCAAGACTGCATGGAAATCCACGACTTCTGTGTGCAATTTCTTTTACTAATGAGACTTTGTGAAAAGAAACTGTAATTACTGTGATGAATGATCAGGACTGTCTTTATGGACCGTGAGAAAATTTTAGCTTTTGACCAACATTGTATCGATAAGTGTGTGCATTTGATTTCTTTGTTATGGTAATTATGAAAAATTTTATCAAATAATTATTGGCCACTGCCCAAATCCATTTGTAAAATTTTTTGTGGGGAGCATGGGGGCTATGTAAGTAGGCTGTTTAGGTTTTTTTATTGGTAACGCCACCTCTGTATGAAAATCACTGGCTGTGCTGTGTGCAGTCTGTGGCTGCTTTTCATTGTTGTAATACTCGCCATTGTAGTGTTAGGCAGCTGGCTGTGAACAGCGCGTAGCGTTGGGCAGTTGGAGGTGAGCCGCCAGCAGTAGTGAATGTGGGGAGAGAGATGGCGGAGTTTTGAAATTTGTCATGAACTGCTATATTTATAAATGATGATATCAAGGTAAATACATTGTTTGTTCTCTATTAATATCTTTCATTTGCTAACTATCCCTATCAGTAGTTAGTGCCTTCCATAGTTTGAATCTTTTATTTAGTTGGCAGTAGTGGCGCTAGCTGTATTGCAGTAGTGGGAGTAACCAAGATTTTTGTGAGGTAAGTGATTTGTGAAAAGTACAGGTTAATGTTAGTCAGGGCCATTCTGTTGTAGAGATTATTGAAAGTCAGATTGCGTTGCGCTAAAAATATTGTGTGTCAGGTTAAGCACAGTAGTGTACTATTATTGAAAGGGGACGTTTCAATATATTTGTTGCAAATGCGTGTCCTATAAAATTATTGAGATAAACGAGAAAGGACTGAGCAACCGAACGAATAGCAGCTCAGCTGTAATGAAAAAGTACCTTTCAGTTCTTCTAGAAACTACGGGAACTAAAATGTAAATAACACGAAGCAACCACCGTGCATATCCACCATTTTGAGTTCCTTCTTCATGGAGCGGGTGATGTCGACTGACTTCTTGTGGACCTTCTTGATGGCGAATACGCGGCCCTTGTAGATGCCGATCTGCGTGTAGATAGCCGAATAGCGGAAGTCGGCGTCAGGGTTAGAGCTCAGTGACACTTGGCTGGTGCGGATCAGCGGGTGGACGGCCTGAAAATAAGCCGAATATGCACGAAATTAGCTTAATTATGTAGAATACTAATTTATTACAGAAAGTAGCCAGATTAAATTAATTTAAAGGCTCAGTCTTACAAAATGGGTCAGAGAGAACGTTATTTTTAAATGGGTTGCAAATGGAAAAGTGTGGATTGACCGTCATCCCCTTCCAATAACTATTAACACATAATTAACAGTACAAAACACGCCATATCGTCTGTCAGTGTTCCTTTGTTTAACTACATATACGTAACTGCATTTCTGTCAATGTAATGCGTCGTACCTTGAAAAGAAACTGTGTTATGCATTTCCCCTCCATTACCCTGAAGATTAGATGGGTAGATCACATAACTAATAAGGAGGTATTGAATAGAATTAGGGCGAAGAGGAGTTTGCGGCACAACTTGACAAGAAGAAGGGACCGTTTGGTAGGACATGTTCTGAGGCATCAGGGGGTCACAAATTTAGTGTTGGAGGGCAGCGTGGAGGGTAAAAATCGTAGAGGGAGACCAGGAGATGAATACACTAAGCAGCTTCAGAAGGATGTAGGTTGCAGTAAGTACTGAGAGATGAAGAAGCTTGCACAAGATAGAGTAGCATGGAGAGCTGCGTCAAACCAGTCTCAGGACTGAAGACCACAACAAAAACAACCCTGAATTATCATATTTTGTACAAAGACACGAGCTTGGGGCTCGCGTTCTCGCCCTTGAGCTGTATGTCTCGTCAGTAAATTTACACGTTAGGCTGTGTAAATGTGCACTTAACGTGGCATCGCTGGCACCCAACGAGAAGCTGTTATTCTCGGAGTTGAGGTGACTCGTCAATTGAACTTCTCAGAGCAGAATGTGTAGTTGAGTACCTACCCAGACAACATTGCCAACAACCAAGGAATTAGTGTTCTCGTCAGCGAACGGCTTGTCGACCTTCCAGAGCATGATCTGTGCTTGAACGTTTAAGCTAGACACCTTGGAAACCAGCGAGGAGCTGTTACTCTCCCCGTTGTGCTGCATGTCCCACCAATCAAACTTCCAGAGCAGGAAACGTTCTTCGACACATACCACTGCCACATTGGCGGCCAAAGAGGAAAAGATATTCTCACCGTTGAGAAGCTTTTCCGAACATATGTTTTCCATATCAGTACCTGTGCTTAGGCAATTGACCTGGGCACCTTGGCACCTGGAGCTGGAGTTCTCAGCATTGAGCAGGTTGTTCTGTCAATAGAAGTTCCAAAGTAGGGTATTTGTTACTGCACTTACTCTGGCCATCTCAGCGCCCATTGAGGAACTGGTATTGTTATCGTTGAGTTGGCTGTCCCACCGCTGACCTAACAGATTAGGATATGTGTCTGGACGCTTACCCTGCTTACCATGGCACCCGAAAGTAGCTGGTATTCTCATCGTTGAGTTACATGTCTCGGCAATCTACCTACCCAGAACAGTACATGTTCTTTAGCACTTACCCTGCACACCTTGGCATCCACTGATGGAGCAGGTTTCTCATCATTCAGCTGGATGTCCTGCCATTGACGTCCCAGCGTAGGATATGTTCTAGTGTACTTACTCTGGCGATCTAGGGGCCCACTGAGGAGCTGGTGTCCTTATCGTTGAGCTAGACGTCTCGCCAGTAGATCTTTTAGAGCAAGATACGTGATAGGAAACTTACCCTGGTCACCTTGATCAGCCAGCAGTTAGCTGTTGTTCTCATTGTTGGGGTGGACGTCCTGCCAGCCGACGTTCCAGAGCAAAATATATTTTAGTATACGTACTGTAACCATCCTGGTTCCCATTGAAGAGCTAGTGTTCTTATCGCTAAGTTGGCTGTCCTGCCGTTGACCTTCCAGAGCAGGATATGTGCTTGGACACTTACCCTGCCTACCATGGCACCCGCAAGTAGCTAGTATCCTCATCGCTGAATTACATGTCTCACCACTCTACCTTCCCATAGCAGTACATGTTCTTAGGCCCTTACCCACTGACGGAGCTGATGTTCTCATCACTGAGCTGGATGTCCTGCCAGTCGAGTCTCGTAGAATAGGATACGCTTTAGTGCACTTACTCTGGCCACTTTGGCGCCCAGCGAGGAGCTAGTGTTCTCGTCGTTGAGCTGGATGTCCCTCCAGTCGACCTTCCAGAGCAGCGAGTCGAGCTCCTGCTCGTAGCGCCAGTTGCGGTACAGCACCAGCGACACCACCAGCAGCACCAGCGCCAGCCCTCCTGCGATGCCTCCAGCGATCTCCCCCGTGTGAGCTGTGCAGATATGTGTTGCAATTAACGTGGCGTCCTACTCCTCATCTTATCTGTGATACAACACCACCCTCCGTAGCCAAGGCAGCAAACTCACGCCTTTACCATCGCACTTGGAGGCACTTGAAGGTAGACGGTTCGAATACTCGTAATGGAAGGAATTTCAGTCACTTGTATTTGGTTAGCATTGGGAGGCGGGTGTTGGCGTAAACTTCCTGAGCACCAGACGTTGCGGCAGTGGGATGAATTATATTCTAAAACTCCCTCCAGTGCATCTTGAAGTGTGAACGTGTGACACTACTAGTGATGATCCCTCTGTCACATGGGGACGTTAGATCGGGGATTCCTTTGGTATTCGAGAGTTAGGCTATGTGACGGCACCGGGTGTCACACTCTCACTTCTCTCACCATTACTCAACACAAACGTGACATAACACTATACACACACCTCTTAAGTAACCGGCAGTTAAAAGGTACACTTATCACACCAACCTCATAAGCTGCGCAGAAAGGGGCCATCATACACAGAGGAAGAAAACCCTTTCAGATTAGATTTTGTATGTCCATTCGTTTGACTGGAGGTCTTGGGCCATGGCCGATCACTATTGTAAGAAAATGAAACGCCTACAGCCGTCCTTACGATCTTAATCATTGTGTAGCTCCAGTTTCGGCTCTTCAATACGCCTTTTTCAGGCCATAGTTGATGCTGAAGGTGTTGTAACAATCTATATACACATTGCATCAGTGGCTAACATAAGTGGTTTATCAGATATCTGTATCTATGGCGTCAGCACTGAGGGTTTCGAGGTTAGGCCTATTACTGTTTCCTTAGTTTCTGCGTCACTGTCATAATAATAATGGTAATAATAATAATAATATCTTCTTCAGATTAGGTGACTGAACCAGACTTTGAGATCTCCCATCCAACAATGGCGTACGACTCTTTCTTCGTGTCTTACATGTAAAAGAAGACTAGTGCAAGGAAAGTGGGTAGTTCTGGCCGAAAAAAGTCCGTTTGTCTCAAACATCGCCCTTAATTTGAGGAAGAAATGTCTGAGAATGTAGTTTTGGAACACAGCATTATAAGTGAGTCAGAAACTGTGAGAAAATCGGAAAACAAGATAATGGGAGAATTCTGTGCAAAAAAAAAAAAAGGCGAGGAGTGGAAAATGTGGAAAACATTGATGATGAAGTCTTTTCGGGTTATCAGCTGAGTCAAGATGTTCTGTGGCAACGCTTCTACTAGTTTTCTACTTGTCATCTTCAGGTCTGTCATCTACAGGCCTTGTCATTTTCGCCTGAAGATGTCAAGCAGGAAACTTGTTGAAACACTGCGCAGAACGACGCCTTCACTCGATTGATAAACCGAGAAGACTTCTTCAAGAAAGTTTTAATTCGTATGTGGAAAACATGGACAGTAAAAAGGGACACAACGAAAGGGCATGTGTTAATGTATGAAGGAATAACATTTACGGTGTTTCAGGGAGCTGTCGAGAGTAAATACTGTAGAGGAAGACAGAGACAGGACATATACAGAAAAGCAGGAGGACATTGTGTGGAAGTACGAGTCCGATATGAAGAGATTGGCACAGGAGAGCAATTTGCAGTGGGCCGTTTCAAACCACTCAGGAAACGGACATAAAAAAAAAATCCACCAAATGTGCGAACACTGTGAAACAATGGATCACTTATTATACATAGTTATATGTCATGTTTTCCAACCTGTGGTTCGCGAACCCCCACGGGCTTCATAAAATACGAGTACTTCAAGGGGTTCACCAAAGCTCGTCTCCATGGTTAGGCCTAGTACTGCTTCCTTAGTTTCCGCACCATTTTCATAATAATTATAATAGTAATAATATATGTTATTATACTTTTAAAATTAAATTAACCCAATAATGCTCCTTGTTACATACATGTAACATGGGGAATTTATCACATTATTTCCACAATAGATTAATATTTACTACGGATACCTGATTTACAGTTGTGTACCAACGTTAGGAATGTATCTGATTTCACTACAATGGGAATTTTGTCTACCAGCTGCTTCTTTGTGTTTTAACAATACTAACAATAGTACCGCGACACTGCTAAGGATCTGTTACATGGCGGTCAGACCTCTGATTTTAACAATAGCCTGCTTCTTCTCTCCTTGTGGCAAATGTAGCAAGTTGTCAGTTGTGTATCAGAATCTCTTTCATACGGTTAAAATGGATATCTGGCGGAATAGTGGAAGATTGAAAGGGAAGAAGGGTTTTAAAAAATCACAATTTACTGTTGTGTCAACAAGTCATTCAGCTTCTGCTGATTTATGTCAATCCGACAGCAGTGAACCGTGTGAAAAGAAAGGAAAGTAGGATGATAATTACATTAGGTTTGGATTTTCATATACACTCCTGGAAATTGAAATAAGAACACCGTGAATTCATTGTCCCAGGAAGGGGAAACTTTATTGACACATTCCTGGGGTCAGATACATCACATGATCACACTGACAGAACCACAGGCACATAGACACACGCAACAGAGCATGCACAATGTCGGCACTAGTACAGTGTATATCCACCTTTCGCAGCGATGCAGGCTGCTATTCTCCCATGGAGACGATCGTAGAGATGCTGGATGTAGTCCTGTGGAACGGCTTGCCATGCCATTTCCACCTGGCGCCTCAGTTGGACCAGCGTTCGTGCTGGACGTGCAGACCGCGTGAGACGACGCTTCATCCAGTCCCAAACATGCTCAATGGGGGACAGATCCGGAGATCTTGCTGGCCAGGGTAGTTGACTTACACCTTCTAGAGCACGTTGGGTGGCACGGGATACATGCGGACGTGCATTGTCCTGTTGGAACAGCAAGTTCCCTTGCCGGTCTAGGAATGGTAGAACGATGGGTTCGATAACGGTTTGGATGTACCGTGCACTATTCAGTGTCCCCTCGACGATCACCAGTGGTGTACGGCCAGTGTAGGAGATCGCTCCCCACACCATGATGCCGGGTGTTGGCCCTGTGTGCCTCGGTCGTATGCAGTCCTGATTGTGGCGCTCACCTGCACGGCGCCAAACACGCATACGACCATCATTGGCACCAAGGTAGAAGCGACTCTCATCGCTGAAGACGACACGTCTCCATTCGTCCCTCCATTCACGCCTGTCGCGACACCACTGGAGGCGGGCTGCACGATGTTGGGGCGTGAGCGGAAGACGACCTAACGGTGTGCGGGACCGTAGCCCAGCTTCATGGAGACGGTTGCGAATGGTCCTCGCCGATAGCCCAGGAGCAACAGTGTCCCTAATTTGCTGGGAAGTGGCGGTGCGGTCCCCTACGGCACTGCGTAGGATCCTACGGTCTTGGCGTGCATCCGTGCGTCGCTGCGGTCCGGTCCCAGGTCGACGGGCACGTGCACCTTCCACCGACCACTGGCGACAACATCGATGTACTGTGGAGACCTCACGCCCCACGTGTTGAGCAATTCGGCGGTACGTCCACCCGGCCTCCCGCATGCCCACTATACGCCCTCGCTCAAAGTCCGTCAACTGCACATACGGTTCACGTCCACGCTGTCGCGGCATGCTACCAGTGTTAAAGACTACGATGGAGCTCCGTATGCCACGGCAAACTGGCTGACACTGACGGCGGCGGTGCACAAATGCTGCGCAGCTAGCGCCATTCGACGGCCAACACCGCGGTTCCTGGTGTGTCCGCTGTGCCGTGCATGTGATCATTGCTTGTACAGCCCTCTCGCAGTGTCCGGAGCAAGTATGGTGGGTCTGACACACCGGTGTCAATGTGTTCTTTTTTCCATTTCCAGGAGTGTATATGTGATAGCGAGTGTCCAAGACCACAGTGCGTGGTTCGTGTCGACATTCTCGCTAACAGTAGTCTGAAACCTTCTGTACTTATATGCCATTTGGAAACTTATCACCCCATCCACGAACACAAATCTGCAGACTTTTTACACGAACACCTAACGAGTGGTAAAATGATTTAACAACTTTTGTAGCAATTGCAAACAGTAACAATGAAATGCTCTTGAAGCGTCGTACCTCGTTAGCTACATAATTGACAAAATTGCAAAATCTTATTCAGTGGCTGAAGATTCAGTGTAACCATGTATAAATGATGTAGTACAGTATATGCTTGGAGAATCTTTCACAAAAAAGTCAGTATGATACCATTGTCCGACAATACGATCAACCGCAGGATTAATGACATGTCAAATAATGTCGAGAACGAAATTTTGGAAAGCGCCAGTTCTTTTTTTGCTACTCGACTTGACCAATCGACTGATGTTGCTAATTTAGCCATTTTGTTATTTTTCGTCCTTTGAATTAATGGCTAGTGTTTAGAACAGGAGCTACTATTCTACAGACCCTTAAAAGAGAGAACTACGGGAGTTAACCGATCAATACTTTCGCGAAAATTCGATAGACTGGACTCGCTGTGTGGGAATTTGTTCAGATGGTGCGAAATCTACGACATTATGTTATGCTGGGTTTATTGCCAAAGTGAAATCGGTAGCGCCGAACGCTTCTTGGGCACATTCCCTTCTTTCTAAATGTATGCCTTATGGGGTGAAATCTGTGCTGGAAATTCTCTTCTTTCTAAACGCATGGCCGATGTGGTGAAATCTGTGCTGGACAATATAGTGAAAATAATTTTATGAAGGGTCGCCCTACAAATTCCCGCATCTTTACAGTGCATTGTGAGTAAATGGGAAGCATTTATAAGTGTTTATTGTCTCACATGGAATTTAGGTGGCTATCTCGAGATAGAACTATTTCCAGACTTGTGAACTTAAAGACGAAGTCTACATTTTTCTCACCAGTCACGGCTTCATAAAGCAAAGCTGTTGGGTATGTATGTGGCAGAACTATTCTTAAAAATTATCAGTTTAAACTTATCTCTCCAAGGGTAAAATATAAACATTAATATTGTGCAAGACCATACCAAATCATGCAGTAAAAAATTCAATTTTTGGGAAACGTGCTTCAGAATGAATCAAACCGAGGGCTTTGATACTCTTCAAGGCCTCCTGGTGTAAAATTACGTTTATTTGCACTAAAATGTCAAGAATATGATTTAAGAACATTTGAAGGTACTTGGAAAAATCTTCGGAGAATATTTCCTTCCTACGTCCAATAAAAACAATTATATTCGCAATCCCTTGGAGGAGTCCACAATTTTAAAATCCATATTAAGCATAACTGAAAAAGGGCAGCTGCTTGAAATATCTACTGATTTTCAGTTACAGAAAAGCTATAAATCTGTGTCTTTATTGGTTTTTGGTTAAGTCTAAAGGGGTTCCCAATGTCAGCGAATATAGCCATAACGCCCTGATTACCCTTTTCATTCACATATTTGTGCGAACAGTTTCTTTCTTCAGACGGTTATTTAAAAAATAAATACAGAAACAGACTTAGTGCTGAAAGTCATCTGAGACTTTATTAAACTTATGTGGTTCCTGATTTCGAAGCTCTGTGCCATGGAAAACAGGTGCAACCTTCTCAATGATTTGCAAGGAGGAGTTTAGCAGTTACAATGAAAACTTGTATTTATTATTGCTGCTAGGCCTACGAGTTAAGTAACTCTTAAGGCGTATTTAGAGTAACTTAAGGTTTTAACCGTTAACCGTTAAGAGCTAAATTAAGGTTAATAAACCTTTCGCTTGGAGTTAAATTTTATGCAAGTATACTGTATGTATTTTTAAAAGTCAGTGGTTCATCTGATTCAGAGCACTGTAGAAGGGTTCTTGAGTAAAGAAAGGTCGGGAACCACTGTTAAATACTATAGTATTAATAGTGACTGTCTACATTGCCGTAGGCCGAGATTCGTGTATGTAGACGGTTCCGCGGGAAGTTGATAAGAATACGTTGTATCTTAGGTCCCTGAGATCTATTCTTGAACCTGCACTGAGAACTCAATGAAAACAGTCATTTGTGCAATCTGTGTCGTATGAATAGTACCTGTTTCCACAGCTTTTAGAAAGTTATTGATCAGACTGGGCAAGATGCGTAGCACAATATTCGGTATAAGATCTAGCAAAATAAGGAAAAAAATTTAGTAACAACAAAATGAAGAACTGTAGAGTGGAACCAGCGGAAAAACGAATCTAAGGAAGAAATACCATATAAGACGACCAAAGCGAATTTATGATTGGGCGTGGAATTAACATCATTGTAGTCTGGGGAAGAAGCTTCTGATATTTTGACTTAAGTTCAGTCTTGATCACTCATGTATGTTTTAATGATATAGGTAACCGGTTTCGGTTGTTTCTACAAAACCATCATCAGACCTGTGGATAAATTTTAAGAAATACTAGATACCAATCTTTAAATTAAATGAAAGTGTCTAATGATGTCAAAATTTAACAAGATAAAATAAAATTAATTATACCCATGGCTCCCTTAGGATGGTAGGCGGAGCTCTCCTCGCTGCTACGCAGTCAACTGATGGTTATGAGTGCGGAGCACGTGCTTAAATATGCAGAGGCTCCGCCTACTTCCTGTCACACTACTTCACAACTACCAATCAGCGTTCATAATATGACGCCATCGTCAAAGTATAAAAGTAGGAAATACACTAATAACATAAAATTGATTCATTTAAATGTCTGATTAACAGATAGTTAGTATGCCTACAGCTTATTTATATTTTGGTTAAAAACAGTGAACTACGATGTGTAATAGTTGTGCCCTCTATGGGCAACCTTAATACTATTACAGTGCCGGTTACATCAAAGATGTGAAAGTCCTTGGCGTTGTGGTATATATCGATTATACCGAGTCGCCTACATCACAATTGCATCTTTGTTGGATGCTGCACAATCGTCTTATTTTAACTGTAGTTTTTATAGCAATATTTTTTATAGCTGTAGGGTAGCAGCTAAGAGTACGTTCCACATTATGTATATCTGAATAACTGATGAGAGTGCTGATTAAATTTTTTAAAATCATCGATCTAATAGTTTTTATAATAATCAATGTCAATTTAATAATTTTTATGTTGTGCAGTATATTTTACATACATTGCTTTTGCCATGGGTATAACTAGTCTTATATTTTAAAAAACACCATCCTAAGGGAGCCATGGGTATAATTAATTTTATTTTATCTTGTTAAATTTTGACATCATTAGACACTTTCATTTTATTTAAAGATTGGTATCTAGTATTTCTTAAAATTTATCCACAGGTCTGATGATGGTTTTGTAGAAACAACCGAAACCGGTTACCTATATCATTAAAACATACATGAGTGATCAAGACTGAACTTTAGTCAAAATATAACAATTAATTGATCACTGCTTTGCAAAAATGTTTACCAAAATTGTGCAAAGCTTCTGATAGTATAGGTGGAGAGCTCGTGCTGTACGAAAATGACATGGTGGTGTCTTGTAAGCAAAAACTGCGAGCTGTTCAGTCGAAAAGTGGATATTAAAGGCACAACCAGGATTAGTTAACACAGCACGAAAGACGTCCAGGGAAGACATTGCACGTGCAGGTAAAGATAATAACAAAAAAGTTGCACGTACTTCGGTCGCTTAGATTTAGGTATTGGGTCGAAATCACAAGTAACACCGAACTCTTCACGAGGTTACAAGGAGAGAAGCATTTCAACACGGATTTTAAAAAGAATTGAAAGATTTGTGATATCAGCGAAAATTCAATCATATGGAGAAATTCCTGCAACTCAGCGTCATTTGGGAAGCAGTCATTGCTGACAGCGTTTCAGTAACTGATATACTGAAGAGAACGTTTTCAAAGAGATTCGAAGGCTTCACGTGCCTCAAGATTATGACGAATTCCTGAGTCTGATCATTATTTTTAGCTGCTGATGTACCCCATTACTTGTAGCTTGGGCAAACAGACCTACATTGCAACACCAATCTTAAAGTCGTTTCGGTCATGGAGTTTGCAAGACTGTTGTACAAAATCACCTCAAGAATGCTATCCCTGACTGCACAGAAAAGCTGCTAAAGTTCGACGGATGTAAGTGAGCTTTAATCTTTCTGGAACGAAATTTACCAGGCCGCAGCAATGTTAGGGTTTATGAATTTTAAACTGCCTGAAAGTAGCTCTTTAATTATTTTTATTTAACACTGACCTAGAGAATTTCCCTGACAAGGACGACTTAAACTTAACCTATTCATTTATTACCCACAATATACAAGCCCAACGAAATATGTCTGCTCAAAAATGACAAAATAACCTCAAATAATTAACACAAAAGAATGGCCCTGAATTGGAAGAAATCCTAACAGTAACGTACACTTTTTCATAAGCCACTTAACTCAGAGAAAATCTTTATAACACGAACTACAGCAATTAAAGCAAGCAGCAACTACTGGCAGCTAAATAAAAGGACTCTAACTACTATAGGCTCTAACTACTAGGAGGGATATGTTTAGCAAAAGAAAGATTTTTGCTGAAGAGCGAACAATTTATTCAGAAGATTTTACCTTATTCATGTGACATCCAGTCCCAAAATTTATATAATCGTCAATAATTCCAGTAGCCAAACATCACCAACTACATCCATCATCATTTTACAAAGCATGTCCTACCAACACTGAGTCTTCACGAAGGGCACATGTCCAAGTCGTCCGCTCGCCAACTGTTAACCGCTAACTGCTAACAGCAAGTTCGTCCAATCAGAGAGACTCTTACTGAGGGCGCAGAGCGCTGTCAGCGATATTAACACAGTCTATAGTCCTGCCAACATACGAACAGGCTACTTACATGGCTAATTCCATGCGTTTGGCTATTCTCTAACCTGGATTCCAAAATCTCACATGTTATAAGATTTGTACAATAAGTAACTGGTACAATTCTTATTATCGTAATATTGATATCTAGTGAATTTATTCAATTAAAAGATGAATTGTTCCATGAAAACATGGGAGAACTGCCGGATGTCAGTAACGTCCTGCCACGATATTTCGGGGCAGTCTTCTGGCCATCTTCAGGTGAGTGCCACTGTAGTACTACTTCAGTGGCACTCAACCTGAAGATAGCCAGAAGACTCTGCGCCGAAATATCGTGGCAGGACGTTTCTGATATCCGGCAGTTCTTCCGTGTTTTTATGGAACAATCAGTACGCCGGGAAAGCTTTAAACATCACAAAATATGAATTCATTAAATTTAAATGAACTGACGGAAAGAGTAATAGCTTAAAGTAAATATTGACTGGCCTCTGTCACGGGTTGCGCTCATTATCAGGAACAGTTGCTAATAACGTGAGCATGTTTCGTCCGTGTCCTACACGACGAAGCTCACAATAGCAGAGATATAGCAACGCATACTGATTTCATGTAAATTGAAGGTGAAGAGTGGAAGAAATGGAAGAAAAGGGGACGGATCATTGCTGTCAGCTGCATTTGGACATCACGCAGAATCGGCGGCGACGAGTGAAAATGGATACCGGACCGGGATTTGCACCCGGGGTCTGCTGCTTACGTCTCTGTTCACATTCCTCCACAGGAAAACACGTCTGATATATTCTATACGACACTGGTGACGGCACGTGCGTCACATGACAGGAATGTTGTCGACCCACCTAACTTGTACACTTGGCGAATGGGTAAAAAGATTCTTCTACCTTGCCCGATTTAGGTTTTCTTGTGGATGTGATTATCACTCCCAAAAAAGTGATCGCATCGGACGGACAGACGGACAGATAATAATTGTCTGAAAACAAATAATTAAAATTTTCAGTCGAGGGAATACTTGAACCAAGGACCTTTCATTCCACAGCTGCTCACGCTATCCACAGGACCACGGTGCTCCTGACTGCACATTGCCCTTGAAGTTGCATATGTGCACGTGGACTACTCAGTTCGTATATTTTGCTAATTTTTTTCATAGTTCCACACAACTTCTTCCTGTTTTCTCGATTGATCTGTGTTCAGTTTTTCAAGGCCTATCCACTCTGCCAACTTATAACTAAATCTGAGGGGGTTGCGATGGGGAGGTTCCCTTGTTAGTAATCGGGTGCGGCAACCACTGCGCCATCTGGGACACAGTGTTATCGTACCTGCACAGAGTACCTGGGCTCGCCTCATGGCCGATCCACACTCACATTGACCGCCACCTATCCGCAGCCCCTGTCCATTTCCTTCATATTTACTCTTCCGAGATTTCCACTGGAGGTCTACATCTACATCTACATGTATACTCCGCTAGCCTCCAAGCGGTGTGTGGCGGAGGGCACAATTCGCGCCAAAGTCATATATCCCCCCCCCTCCTCCTTCTGTGCACCCGCGGATCCCATGAGGGAAAAACGACTGTCTGAACGCCTCAGTGCGAGCTTTTATTTCCCTTATCTTTGAATGGTGATCATTGCGCGATTTGAAAGTTAGTGGTAATAATACACTCCTGGAAATGGAAAAAAGAACACATTGACACCGGTGTGTCAGACCCACCATACTTGCTCCGGACACTGCGAGAGGGCTGTACAAGCAATGATCACACGCACGGCACAGCGGACACACCAGGAACCGCGGTGTTGGCCGTCGAATGGCGCTAGCTGCGCAGCATTTGTGCACCGCCGCCGTCAGTGTCAGCCAGTTTGCCGTGGCATACGGAGCTCCATCGCAGTCTTTAACTCTGGTAGCATGCCGCGACAGCGTGGACGTGAACCGTATGTGCAGTTGACGGACTTTGAGCGAGGGCGTATAGTGGGCATGCGGGAGGCCGGGTGGACGTACCGCCGAATTGCTCAACACGTGGGGCGTGAGGTCTCCACAGTACATCGATGTTGTCGCCAGTGGTCGGCGGAAGGTGCACGTGCCCGTCGACCTGCGACCGGACCGCAGCGACGCACGGATGCACGCCAAGACCGTAGGATCCTACGCAGTGCCGTAGGGGACCGCACCGCCACTTCCCAGCAAATTAGGGACACTGTTGCTCCTGGGGTATCGGCAAGGACCATTCGCAACCGTCTCCATGAAGCTGGGCTACGGTCCCGCACACCGTTAGGCCGTCTTCCGCTCACGCCCCAACATCGTGCAGCCCGCCTCCAGTGGTGTCGCGACAGGCGTAAATGGAGGGACGAATGGAGACGTGTCGTCTTCAGCGATGAGAGTCGCTTCTGCCTTGGTGCCAATGATGGTCGTATGCGTGTTTGGCGCCGTGCAGGTGAGCACCACAATCAGGACTGCATACGACCGAGGCACACAGGGCCAACACCCGGCATCATGGTGTGGGGAGCGATCTCCTACACTGGCCGTACACCACTGGTGATCGTCGAGGGGACACTGAATAGTGCACAGTACATCCAAACCGTCATCGAACCCATCGTTCTACCATTCCTAGACCGGCAAGGGAACTTGCTGTTCCAACAGGACAATGCACGTCCGCATGTATCCCGTGCCACCCAACGTGCTCTAGAAGGTGTAAGTCAACTACCCTGGCCAGCAAGATCTCCGGATCAGTCCCCCATTGAGCATGTTTGGGACTGGATGAAGCGTCGTCTCACGCGGTCTGCACGTCCAGCACGAACGCTGGTCCAACTGAGGCGCCAGGTGGCATGGCAAGCCGTTCCACAGGACTACATCCAGCATCTCTACGATCGTCTCCATGGGAGAATAGCAGCCTGCATTGCTGCGAAAGGTGGATATACACTGTACTAGTGCCGACATTGTGCATGCTCTGTTGCGTGTGTCTATGTGCCTGTGGTTCTGTCAGTGTGATCATGTGATGTATCTGACCCCAGGAATGTGTCAATAAAGTTTCCCCTTCCTGGGACAATGAATTCACGGTGTTCTTATTTCAATTTCCAGGAGTGTATATGCTCTACATCTTCGGCGTAGATCGGATTTCGGGGTTTAGTGAGCATCCTCTACTGTTTAGCGTGCCGTCTATCTGCAAGAGTGTCTCACTTAAAACTTTCTAAGAGATTTGTAACGCTCTCGCTATGGCTAAATGTACCAGTCACGAATTTTGCCGATCTTCTTTGGACCTTCTCAATCTCTTGAATCAGACCCAACTGGTAAGGGTGCCACACAGACGAACAATACTCCAAGACTGGACGAACTGACGTATTGTAAGCTATTTTCTTTGTTGCAGGACTGCATCGATTCAGTATTCTACCAATAAACCGCAATCTAGAGTTCGCCTTACCCGTTACTTGTGTAATCTGATCATTCCATTTGAGATTATTTCGAATAGTCACACCCAGGTACTTCACGGACGTTACCGCTTTCAAAGACTGGGAATTTATTTTGTACTCGTGCATTAATGGGGATTTTCGCCTTGTTATACGCAGTAGGTTACACTTACTAATATTGAGAGATAACTGCCATTTATTTTCTGCAAATCCTCATTGATTTGTTCACAACTTTCGTGTGACACTACTTTCCTGTAGACTACAGCGCCATCGGCAAACAGTGTAAGGCCGCTGTCAATACCATCAACCAGATCGTTTACGTAAATCGTAAAAAGCAGAGGACCTATTACGCTGCCCTGGGGCACACCTGAAGTTACGGTTGTTTCTGTTGAAGTCACCCCGATCAGAAGGACATACTGCTTCCTGTCTGTTAGAAAACTTTCTATCCAACCGCAAATGTCATCGGATAGACCATAAGCGCTCACTTTTTGTAGCAAGCGACAGTGCGGAACTGAGTCGAACGCATTTCGAAAGTCGAGAAATATGGCATCAACCGGGGAGCCGGAATCTAGAGCCTGTTGTATACCACGCACAAAGAGGGCCAGATGTGTCTCGCATGACCACTGTTTCCTAAAATCGTGCTGATTTCTGCAGATGAGCTTCTCAGATTCTAGAAAGGTCATTATGTCTGAACACAAAATATGTTCCATGATTCTACAACAAATCGATGTCAGTGAAATTGGCCGGTAATTATGTGCATCCGATTTTCTACCCTGTTTATAGATTGCTATGACCTGAGCCTTGTTCAATTCCCGTGGAACTTTCCGCTATTCCAATGATCTTTGATAGATGATGGATAAGAATGGTGCCATATTTGTAGCATAGTCAACATAAAATCTTACGGGGATACCGTCTGGCCCAGATGCCTTCCTTCCTCACTGAAGAAGATGGATTCATTCCCCAGCTAGGCCTATCAAATTATACGAATATGTGACCTGGTCTTTCGGAGACGCCCGAAAGAACAGACATCACACTTTCATATAAGTTCCTGATTTTATCCTATGTAGACGATCACTGCTGACAAAGTCCCGCGGCAGTATAACAGGAAGCGACGACGCATTCGGCAGAATCAAACGAAGCTAGTTGTGGCAGTGAGAATACGGTGGTTTTGTATAGCTGCCGAAGATGCGCTTGAGATGGCTGAGTGAAAACAACTGGACTCTGCGTCCCAGCTAGACAAGGGATTAACACTGGGTTTCTGTAGCTTGGACTATGGTAGACGGTTACTTTTAGTTGTTCCTCCAGTCATGGACTCGTCGTCGTTACATTTCTCTTTGCTATTTTCATGCTTTATCTGTTGCGAGCTGGCACATTTACTATGCAGTAGGTCTGGTCAATGAGTACTCATGTTTTGGTTGTCTTTATGTCCCAGCACCCGGTTGTGCGACTTTGTGAGTCTTTGGTTCAGCAATAACACCTCGCGGTATTGTACGGAAGCTCCAGCAGGTAGGGAAAGCCTGCCAACTGATGAATCCACAATGTTGCGCCGTCTAGTGCTGTTCTGCAACGTTGCACGATGATCTTGTAGACGGTGAGATTGACGTCTGGTGGTAACGTCGAACCTGGATTTAGATCCGGGTACAATTGTCGCAAGCGCGGCAGCGAACTTCCTCCACGCGATCACGCCACGTGAGACGAGTGTTAAACGTGGTGCACGAGTATCTAATGGTCTTTGTCTATGGTACTGGTATATCATGGACCTCAGTGGGTGGTAGGACGATAGGAACGGGACGCCGAGTGAAGTCAGTGGCCTGGGTCTTCTCTCGGTTGTATATCACACGAACGAGATGGAGCAAATAAACGTACCACGTCTGGGGTCTGTGCAGTATCGCAAATCCATACCACTCCAGTGGCATCCCACAGTCGGTAATGGAATTGCAAGTTGCCGCCGATAGCGGTCGCGCGGGGTCTGGCAAACCCAATGGTGCGCGTCCACTCAGCCACGCCTCCAGCGGCGATGGACAATGAGTGCCCCCTGCTGCTGCAACGATATAGGATGGCCATCGGCAGGCATACACACTAATCGCGCTCGGAGCCACTTCGCTGCATGTTGCTATGGAGACGCCATCTAGTCGCTGCTTCACCGTTCGTGTATAGTTCAGAGATCCTCATCCTAGTTGACACATTCGTAGCTGGGCTCTGTTTCTTGTAGCATTATTTGTTATTAGTCTTCGTACGCTTCGAGAAATACAAGTTAAATAAATCTTATGTTTGCTGTGTTAACTTGTTCGCTGATCATATCTGCTCGTGTCCAGGTTTCCTACGACAACAGCTGCCGCACCATTCATTACTACACCTCTGCTTACCGTCGTATGTAAAGTCGTATGCAACAGTCTGCATTTACCGCGAATCTCTCGCCCAGCACAAAGTTTCAAGCTACGGTGAAAAAGCGCAGGGAGCTCCTGAATAAATGAAGGATAAAAGAACGGACCCGCAAAGTTACCGGCCAATATCCTAACATCTGTTTGCTGCAGATTCCTTGAAAATATCCTCAGTTCGAATAAATAAACTTTCTTCAGACTAAGAGCTTATGTGCAGGAATAAGCATGGTCTCAGAAAGAATCGCTCGTAAGAAACTCGGCTTTCTATTTTCTCACATGATATATTCGGAACTATGGATGAAGGACCATGTTTATAGATTTCCGGAAAGCATTGAAGTCTGTTAACGAAGGTACGAGGATCTGGAATAAGTTCACAAATATGTCTGTGGCTTGAAGAGTCCTTAAGTAACAGAACCTAGTACGTTATCCTCGACGGCGAGTGTCCATCAGAGACAAGCATATCGGAAGGAGTGCCCCAGGCAAGTGCGATAGGACCGCTTTTGTTCTCTACATACATAAATGATTTGGCGGACGGGGTGGGCAGCAATCTGCGTTTGTTTCCTGATTATGAGGGGGTGGACGGTAAGGTGTCGAAGTTGAGTGACTGTAGGAACATACAAGATGACTTACACAAAATTTCTAGATGGTGTGTCGAATAGCAGCTAGCTCTGAATGTGGGAAAATTAAGTTAATGCTATTTAGGAAAAACATAACTGCAATGTTCGGACACACCGTTAGTAGTGTAAAATTGAAACAAATGAGTCCTCGGTCACAATTTTTCAGTCTTATTTACAAGGTTTCAACACTTCTAAGAGTGCCTTCATCAGAATTTAGACATTTAAAGTGGTCTATAACATAATAACAAATTTATGGGAATAAATAATTTTTTATATAAAAATGTGTAAGTACTGACTAACAATACATGGCAAAGACAGTACTTACATGTCAAGTATAAAATAAATAACAGGCCAGAAGGGCTTTAGCCACAAAATATTTAAAAGGAATGTGTGAAGGCGAGCCTCTAAAGGTTGCAACGGAGCCCTTAGAGGCTCGTCTTCACACATTCCTTTTAAATATTTTGTGGCTAAAGCCCGTCTGGCCTGTTATTTATTTTATACGTAACATGTAAGTACTGTCCCTGTCTTGTATTGTTGGTCAGTACTTACACATTTTTTATATAAAAAATTTTTTACTTCCGATAAATTTGTGATTATGTTATAGACCACTTTAGCCGGCCGAAGTGGCCGTGCGGTTAAAGGCGCTGCAGTCTGGAACCGCAAGACCGCTACGGTCGCAGGTTCGAATCCTGCCTCGGGCATGGATGTTTGTGATGTCCTTAGGTTAGTTAGGTTTAACTAGTTCTAAGTTCTAGGGGACTAATGACCTCAGCAGTTGAGTCCCATAGTGCTCAGAGCCATAGACCACTTTAAATTTTTTAATTCTGATGAAGGCTATCTTAGAAGTGTTGATACCTAGTAAATAAGAATAAAAACTTGTGACCGAGGGCTCATTTGGTTCAATTTCAATTTATAAACGGTCACTGAACCAAGCACCCATGTTCAAAACTTTGCGTTAGTAGTGTATTGCTTGACACAGTCACGTCTCTCAAATATCTGAACGTAATGTCGCAAAGCGATATGAAATGCAACGAGCATATGAGGACGGAGATACGGAAGACGAATGACCGCCTTCGGCTTTTTGGGAGAACTCTGGGAAAGTGTGACTCACCTGTATAGGGGAAAGCGAATAAGAGCTAGTCTTGAATAGTGTTTGGGATACATACCACGTCGGATTGAAGGACGACATCGAAGCAATTCAGAGGGGCTGCTACATTTGTTACCGGTAGGTTCGAACGACACGTTAAGTGTTACGAAGATGCTTCGGGAACACAAATGAGAATACCTAGAGGAAAGGCGGCGTTCTTTTCGAGAAACACTACTGAGAAAACTTAGGGAAGTTGACTGCCGAATGATTTTACTGCCGCCAACAGACGTTGCGTTTGAGGATCACGAAGATAAGATACGAGAAATCAGGGCTCATACGGAGGTATACAGACGTTTTTTCCTCGCTCTGTTTGCGGGTGAAACCGTAAAGGAAATGGCTAGTAGTGGTACAGGGTACATTCCGACACGCACCGTGTGGTGGCTTGCGGAGTGTCTGCGTAGATGTAGATGTAGAACATGTTACAAGTGCTTCAATTCTTATCTCATCAGTACACTAAATTTTCACCATTCATCTGTAACACATTTCTCAAGCGCTTTGACTCACTTCTTCTACATGTTTTGCCATAGTCAATGATTCACTTCTATACAATGCTGTGTTCAAGAGGTACATTCTCAGAAATCTGCTTCTGAAATTAAGACCTATATTTGATATCAGTACACTTCTTTCTGCAGGCAATGCAGTCTTTAGCTCTGCTAGTCTGTTTGGAATGTCATCCTTGCTTCGTGTATTACGTCGTACCAAATTTTGATGCTGAGTTTATCAATAATCTCATTTCTGCTACTCGCCATTACATTCAATTGACAGCATAGTCACCAGCAAATATTATCACAGATATCCCTTAACTGCACTTGTAAACCTTTCAAAAATGGTTCAAATGGCTCTGAGCACTATGGGACTCAACATCTTAGGTCATAAGTCCCCTAGAACTTAGAACTACTTAAACCTAACTAACCTAAGGACATCACACACACCCATGCCCGAGGCAGGATTCGAACCTGCGACCGTAGCAGTCCCGCAGTTCCGGACTGCAGCGCCAGAACCGCTAGACCACCGCGGCCGGCTGTAAACCTTTCATATAGCATACAACTTGCATACTTTTATTATAAGTGACCCCTATTTAACGGTTGTGCTTCCTTTTTCTTTTCGCCAGTATGTTTTAGTAAGCAACTGTTCCTTTTTCTTTCACATTGTGAATGCTCTCCTCCCGTGACTTACGGCTTGCAGTCGATACAGAGGAAGACAAACTTCCGACCAAAATTCCGCCAGTGAAAACAGCCGTGAGGATAAATGTAGATATTTTGTGTGCCCACCTCACACAATAAATCACGTGATGAAAATGCTAAGCGCAGAGGCGAAACTTTTGTGTCAGAGCGGAGGGGCGCCGCTCGCCCCTTGCATCACTTTCGGCCCGCGCCGTTCGATCTGCCGAGGTGGCGGCCCGCCGTGAGCGATGTAAACAGATTGAGACACGGCTGGCTGGCGCGCGCCCAGCCAGTTTTTCACAGCGAAGCGGCAATAGCGGCCGAGCGCCGGCCGCGGTAACGCATCCCGGGCCGGCCCCCACAAACCGAGATCACTCCAGGGAACTTCGGGCCCCAATCTTCCTACAGCAGACGTAGCGTTGTGTGAGTACTAAACGACAGTCTTAAGGTGCATTCACACTTGAGCGCCTTGTCTGCTCTAACCTCACACGCAGAGCCAGTTCGGAAACTTTTGTCCACGCAAGCGACATGTCACATGGCTGTCACTTCTCGCCTCCCCTCTCCCTTCCCAGCTACCTGACACATTAGTTGCTCTTCGTTGGGCATTTGCTGTAACATTCATAAATGCATGCTTGCCTGTCCGAAGGAACATTACATCGACTTTCTTAACAACAAGGACACTGCAACATTTCACTTATTCTTCTTCGTTGTTCCATTATGGATCGTGGGACGACGGCAGTCTGTGTCGCCTGGCTACCAAGAGCTGTTGCAGGACGATTGATTCACGGATCCAGTTATATGGCTCCCTCCGTGTATAGCGATTTTACGACTATGACGAGTGGGGCGTGAAGATGGCATCAATGTAATGCCGTAAGTGGTAGCACATAGAAGTTCATAAAATAAAATAAATTTCTACAGTACATACGGCTGTTGGTAAATTATTGCATCAAGAATTTCACTTATTCGTCGATATCGGGCACCGACTTTCAGTTACCTGATACACTGCCGGAAAAAAATCACAACATCAAGAAGGTGTCTGTGATATAAACGAAAGTTCGTGCGCGTATTTCTACATCTGGAAGATGATGTCTACACGTATACAAATTTCGCGCCAGTTCCATAAAAGTGGCGCTAGTAGTGTCACTTTGGGAATGCGAATCAGGTTTGCTTTAAATACGCTCTATAACGGTTGTGAGCGTTAGTTACCTTTCAGATTGGACGTGGTCAGTTGCTGTTGGTCAAGAATGCCTTTAAGGCGACAAAGACGTCGTTATCAACACCTCATTGAGTTTGAACGAGAAGCTGGATATTCCTCCTGCGATATTGCAGAAACACACTACTGACCATTAAAATTGCTACATCACGAAGTTGACGTGCTACAGACGCGAAATTTAACCGACACGAAGAAGATGCTGTGATATGCAAATGATTAGCTTTTCAGAACATTCACACAAGGTTGGCGTCGGTAGCGACACCTACAACGTGTTGATATGAGGAAGGTTTCCAACCGATTTCTCATACACATACAGCAGTTGACCGGCGTTGCATGGTGAAACGTTGTTGTGATGCCTTGTGTAAGGAGGAGAAATGCGTACCATCACGTTTACGACTTTGATAAAGATGGGATAGTAGCCCATCGCGAATTGTAGCCCATTATCGAATTGCGATATTGCTGCTCGCGTTGGTCGAGATCCAATGACTGTTAGCAGAATATGGAATCGGTGGGTTCAGGAGGGTAATACGGAACGCCGTGCAGGATCGCAACGGCCTCGTATCACTAGCAGTGGAGATGACAGGCGTCTTATCCGCATGGCTGTAACGGATCGTGCAGCCACGTCTCGATCCCTGATTCAACAGATGGGGACGTTTGCAAGACAACAACCACCTGCACGAACAGTTCGACGACGTTTGCAGCAGCATGGACTATCAGCTCGGAGACCACGGCTGCTGTTACCCATGACGCTGCATCACAGTTTGTTGGTGTACTCAATGACGAGCCTGGGTGCACGAATGGCAAAACGTCAGTTTTTCGGATGAACCCAGGTTCTGTTTACAGCATTATGATGGTCGCATCCGAGTTTGACGATATCGCGGTGAACGCACATTGGAAGCGTGTATTCGTCATCGCCATACTGGCGTATCACCCGGCGTGATGGTATGGGGTGCCATTTGTTACACGTCTCGGGCACCTCTTGTTCGCATTGACGGCATTTTGAACAGTGGACGTCATATTTCAGACGTGTTACGACCCGTGGCTCTACCATTCATTCGATCCCTGTGAAACCCTACATTTCAGCAGGATAATACACGACCGCATGTTGCAGGTCCTGCACGGGCCTTTCTGGATACAGAAAATGTTCGACTTCTGCCCTGGACAGTACATTCTCCAGATCTCTCACTAATTGAAAACATCTGGTCAATGGTGGCCGAGCAACTGGCTCGTCACAATACGCCAGTCACTATTCTTGATGAACTGTGGTACCGTGTTGAAGCTGCACGGGCAGCTGTATCTATACACGCCACCCAAGCTCTGTTTGACTCACTCAATGCTCGGGCGTATCAAGGCCGTTATTGCGGCCAGAGATGGTTGTTCTGGGTACTTATTTCTCAAGATCTATGCACCCAAATTGCCTGAAAATGTAAACCCACGTAAGTTCCAGTATAATATATTTGTCGGATGAATACCCGTTTATCATCTGCATTTCTTCTTGGTGTAGCAATTTTAATGGCCAGTAGTGTACTTATTAGGAACGTAGCCATTGCAGATGACTGCTTGCAGCGGTGATCAAGTGAATGTACGGTTACAAGAAGACCGGACTCAAGACGGCCAAGTGGCATTACCAAAAGGGAAGACCATAGTGTTCGTTGTATGGCTCTGGCGCATCGTACAGCGTCTGTAGCAGCAATTTGAGCCGCAGTTGGCACCACTGTGACACATCGAATCCATTATTTCAAGGCCAGCTCTGGGTCAGACGCCCAATAGCGTGCGTTCCACTGGCCACAAACCACCGCCATTTGCGACTTCAGTCATGTCAAGTGAGAGTTCATTGGAGGGAAGGTCCGAGGCCTGTTATCTTTTCTGATGAACGCTGGTTCTGCTTAGGTGCCAGTGATAGCCGTGTATTGCTTAGGAAGAGACCACGTGACAACCTGCAATGAACCTGTCTGCATGTTATATACACTGGACCTACATCTGGAACTACGATCTCACGTGCTATTTCATATGACAGCAGGAGCTCTCTCGTGGTTATCCACGTACCCTGACTGCAAAAACTGTACGTCAACCTGGCAATTCGACCTGTTGCACTGCCAATCACGAACAACATTCCAGGGGGAGTTTTCCAACAGGATAACGCTCGCCGAGACACCGCTGTTGTAACTTAGCATGTTCTACAGAGTGTCGCATGTTGTCTTGGCCTGTTCAGTCACTAGATCTGTCCCCAGTCGAGCACATATGCGACATCTTAGAACGGAATTTCCAACAAACTGCGAACATTAATTTCTCTGTCGTCTTCTTGGAGTTACGTGAGTAGGATAGCCTGTGACGGTATATTGTACGCTAGCGTAGCATTCTTTTGTCGAGATTGAGAGACGTACGCCATTACGTACTCATTGTAAAGGTGTGTAATAATTTAATCTATTTAAATGTTTTGAATAGAGTTACTTAGTGAAACCTTGCATTATGATTTGTAATAAGCTTGCCTGGTATATTATCCCATCCCTTTAAGACATTTTCAGTTATTTAAATATTATTCGTGGTGCAGAGTCGCGCTACGAACGAACGAGCCGCTGCCGCGGCGCATTCAAACTGCATTAAATGAAATCTATCATACCGCAAAGAAGCGGGAAGGTAATAGTGAAGTAAAATTATTTCTTTCAGCTTTCGGACTTGCAGAGCAGAGCAGCAGATTTTATGATGTGTTTTGCAGGTTGACGCGGGCTGCTGATAATATATTACTAACAGTACAAAAAAGATAATTTACCTTCATAACATAAAAGAAATCTTGCTATGCTTAGTTCTGGTCTGGCAAACCTTATAGTAAAAACGTCTTTTTCTCCGATAATAGTCTCATGTTCTTGTGCTAGTCGTGGTACTTATTGGTGTTTTACTGTTAACAAAAATCCACTGCAAAATTGTGATGTTGAACAATCATTGCGAACTGTAACATCAGTATTCATAACAAAGTAATTTTCATTAACCTTTTCAATAACTATAAAGTAGGGAATATATGTTGAACTTTATAGTGAGTTACAGTAACGAAAAAATGTTCCTTTAATAGAAAGCCAGATCCAGAAGAATAAGAACATAATATTTTTTTGTTGAAAATTAATGATCCCAAGAAAGTCACGGCACAGCATCACTAAAAGGTATTTCGGGGCTCTTTTCGTAGTAACATATTTCATTTAATATATGAGTTGTTATGCGAGTAATAGTAAAACAAAGCAAATAATAAAAGAGCCAGTGAAACTGTCGCCCAAAAACGCGGGGCCCGAATTTGCAGTGGCCACGAAAATAATAATGTTTTATGTGTTTTCTTTCAATGTCTATTGTTATATACATGTATGTATTTAGTGCTAAATGTATGTATGTGTCTCATGACTAATGCCATGTATTAATGAATGTACAAAAATTTTTTCATGAAAAAACGCGCCACTGCAAGCGAGTCAGAGGAAAAGATCCTGATAGTACTGAGAAACTGTAACGACTACATAATCCGGGGGCAGCCGAACCCCGAAATCAGATAAACTAAAGGTAAGACTACAGTGTAGTTGTCCTGTTTGTAGAAGCTTAACTCCAGTGAAGTGATCTCATATCGCTAGTGGTGTGCGTAGTTTGACGTTAGTGTTTATGACAGGGCAAAGTTGAGTGTAGATAGTAATTTTTGGTGTGCAGTGTATTGTAGATAAATTAACATATTTTGTGTGCAAGTGGCAAAACTGTCAGGTCTTGTGGTCGAGTAGGTAATTTATGAACATGGTTAATTTGCGTAGTCAACGTCCGAGCAATATGGATACTGAGGAACAGCCATTAGTTAGTGCAGGAAATGTAGAAACGGGTGCATTAAGCAGTACAAGTACTCTCTTTGAGGATATACCATGCGAAAATGTGGGGGCAGGGGCACAGGAAGTGGTGCCACCACCCACCAGTGCTCAAGGAGATGTAGATAAAGAAATTGCACCTCCCCCAGAAAAGCAGGAACCAGAGAGTGGTAATCTGCCTTGTGGGTATTCACTTCAGGCGATATTAGAGCGCGTGCTGGATTACCAGTCAAAATTTGCGCAACAACAAGCTGAAAAGGACGAAAACATTGAGATCTTTCTCGCACAGCAAGCTGAACGGGATCGCCAGCTAACGGAAAATTTCCTTGCACAACAAGCTGAGCGGGATCGCCAGCTAACGGAAAATTTCCTTGCACAGCAAGCTGAGCGAGATCACCAGCTAGAGGAAAAGTTTCTGGCCCAGCAGGCTGAGCGGGATCGCCAGCAAGCTGAGCGGGATCAGCAACTTGTGCAATCGCTAGAAATTATGAAAAAGGAGCTTGCCTGTATGAAACAGAATTATGAGTCGATACCTAAGGCCGTGCAGGAGTTGACTGTACAGGTCAACAACTTGCAAGTGGCAAACACTAACATTGTAGACGAGATAGGTGTCTTAGCCAACCGATTAGAAAAGCTAGAAATAGATTCCACACAGCTTGTAGAGCAGAAGTGGAACGAACAAGCGACTAAAATTGAAACCGAATTCAACTCATAGTTAGAAGCGAAGGAGAGTGAGATCGACAAAAATATAAATTCTAAGGTACAAGCAGCCATGGCAGATAGAGATTCCGAATCGTTCAGTACCGCAGTAAATAGGTACAGAACGACGTGCAAACCATCAAACAAATACTCAGTGAGGATATTCCGCAGTGGCAAGTGAATATTAGCAAAAGGATATCCGACTTGGAAAAGGGTTTAGCACAGAGCAGCAAACATCTTGAACATGAAACTATGTCGCCAACAGCCAATGTTTTTGGCAACGCACAAACTTATACGCGACGCAACAATGGTGAATCTTTAGGCGATAATGCGAAGAGCTGTAGCTTCGGGTCGGAGCACACAGCCTATGTCCCAGGAGCAAACCAGTATAGTACAAAAATATTGGTTGAAGAAAGTATGATCAAAAATAGGCAGTTCCAAACGTTTACTACTGAACGGAAGTCAGTACACCCAGTAGTATTCATATATAGCTTTAAAAATATCTTGCCAGTGTGTGGAACGAAGCACAGAAAATTCAATACGTGCGAACGGCTGAAAGCAAGGGGAAACTACGGCCGTAATTTTTCCCGAGGGCATGCAGCTTTACTGTATGATTAAATGATGATGGCGTCCTCTTGGGTAAAATATTCCGGAGGTAAAATAGTCCCCCATTCGGATCTCCGGGCGGGGACTACTCAAGAGGATGTCGTTATCAGGAGAAAGAAAACTGGCGTTCTACGGATCGGAGCGTGGAATGTCAGGTCCCTTAATCGGGCAGGTAGGTTAGAAAATTTGAAAAGGGAAATGGATAGGTTAAAGTTAGATATAGTGGGAATTAGTGAAGTTCGGTGGCGGGAGGAACAAGACTTCTGGTCAGGCGACTACAGGGTTATAAACACAAAGTCAAATATGGGTAATGCAGGAGTAGGTTTAATAATGAATAGGAAAATAGCAACGCGGGTAATTTACTACAAACAGCTTAGTGAACGCATTATTGTGGCCAAGATAGATACGAAGCCCACACCTACTACAGTAGTACAAGTTTATATGCCAACTAGCTCTGCAGATGACGAAGAAATTGAAGAAATGTATGATGAAATAAAAGAAATTATTCAGATAGTGAAGGGAGACGAAAATTTAATAGTCATGGGTGACTGGAATTCGAGTGTAGGAAAAGGGAGAGAAGGAAACGTAGTAGGTGAATATGGATTGGGGCTAAGAAATGAAAGAGGAAGCCGCCTTGTAGAATTTTGCACAGAGCACAACTTAATCATAGCTAACACTTGGTTTAAGAATCATGATAGAAGGTTGTATACATGGAAGAACCCTGGAGATACTAAAAGGTATCAGATAGATTATATAATGGTAAGACAGAGATTTAGGAACCAGGTTTTAAATTGTAAGACATTTCCAGGGGCAGATGTGGACTCTGACCACAATCTATTGGTTATGAATTGTAGATTAAAACTGAAGAAACTGCAAAAAGGTGGGAATTTAAGGAGATGGGACCTGGATAAACTGAAAGAACCAGAGGTTGTACAGAGTTTCAGGGAGAGCATAAGGGAACAATTGACAGGAATGGGGGAAAGAAATACAGTAGAAGAAGAATGGGTAGCTCTAAGGGATGAAGTAGTGAAGGCAGCGGAGGATCAAGTAGGTAAAAAGACGAGGGCTAGTAGAAATCCTTGGGTAACAGAAGAAATATTGAGTTTAATTGATGAAAGGAGAAAATATAAAAATGCAGTAAATGAAGCAGGCAAAAAGGAATAAAAACGTCTCAAAAATGAGATTGACAGGAAGTGCAAAATGGCTAAGCAGGGATGGCTAGAGGACAAATGTAAGGATGTAGAGGCTTATCTCACTAGGGGTAAGATAGATACTGCCTACAGGAAAATTAAAGAGACCTTTGGAGATAAGAGAACCACTTCTATGAACATCAAGAGCTCAGATGGGAACCCAGTTCTAAGCAAAGAAGGGAAAGCAGAAAGGTGGAAGGAGTATATAGAGGGTCTATACAAGGGCGATGTACTTGAGGACAATATTATGGAAATGGAAGAGGATGTAGATGAAGAGGAAATGGGAGATAAGATACTGCGTGAAGAGTTTGACAGAGCACTGAAAGACCTTAGTCGAAACAAGGCCCCCGGAGTAGACAACATTCCATTGGAACTACTGACGGCCTTGGGAGAGCCAGTCCTGACAAAACTCTACCATCTGGTGAGCAAGATGTATGAAACAGGCGAAATACCCTCAGACATCAAGAAGAATATAATAATTCCAATCCCAAAGAAAGCAGGTGTTGACAGATGTGAGAATTACCGAACAATCAGTTTAATAAGCCACAGCTGCAAAATACTAACACGAATTCTTTACAGACGAATGGAAAAACTGGTAGAAGCCGACCTCGGGGAAGATCAGTTTGGATTCCGTAGAAATACTGGAACACGTGAGGCAATACTGACCTTACGACTTATCTTAGAAGAAAGATTAAGGAAAGGCAAGCCTACGTTTCTAGCATTTGTAGACTTAGAGAAAGCTTTTGACAATGTTGACTGGAATACTCTCTTTCAAATTCTAAAGGTGGCAGGGGTAAAATACAGGGAGCGAAAGGCTATTTACAATTTGTACAGAAACCAGATGGCAGTTATAAGAGTCGAGGGACACGAAAGAGAAGCAGCAGTTGGGAAGGGAGTAAGACAGGGTTGTAGCCTCTCCCCGATGTTATTCAATCTGTATATTGAGCAAGCAGTGAAGGAAACAAAAGAAAAATTCGGAGTAGGTATTAAAATCCATGGAGAAGAAATAAAAACTTTGAGGTTCGCCGATGACATTGTAATTCTGTCAGAGACAGCAAAGGACTTGGAAGAGCAGTTGAACGGAATGGATGGTGTCTTGAAGGGAGGATATAAGATGAACATCAACAAAAGCAAAACGAGGATAATGGAATGTAGTCGAAGTAAGTCGGGTGATGTTGAGGGTATTAGATTAGGAAATGAGACACTTAAAGTAGTAAAGGAGTTTTGCTACTTGGGGGGCAAAATAACCGATGATGGTCGAAGTAGAGAGGATATAAAATGTAGGCTGGCAATGGCAAGGAAAGCGTTTCTGAAGAAGAGAAATTTGTTAACATCGAGAATAGATTTAAGTGTCAGGAAGTCTTTTCTGAAAGTATTTGTATGGAGTGTAGCCATGTATGGAAGTGAAACATGGACGATAAATAGTTTGGACAAGAAGAGAATAGAAGCTTTCGAAATGTGGTGCTACAGAAGAATGCTGAAGATTAGATGGGTAGATCACATAACTAATGAGGAGGTACTGAATCGGATTGGGGAGAAGAGGAGTTTGTGGCACAACTTGACCAGAAGAAGGGATCGGTTGGTAGGACATGTTCTGAGGCATCAAGGGATCACCAATTTAGTATTGGAGGGCAGCGTGGAGGGTAAAAATCGTAGGGGGAGACCAAGGGATGCATACACTAACCAGATTCAGAAGGATGTAGGTTGCAGTAGGTACTGGGAGATGAAGAAGCTTGCACAGGATAGAGTAGCATGGAGAGCTGCATCAAACCAGTCTCAGGACTGAAGACCACAACAACAACAACAATGTCATACATTCAGGGTGATGCAGCGTTGTGGGCTACGGAAGTAGCAGACAGCTGCATGACGTATGAACAGTTCGAAAGGGCGTTTTTGTCGAAATACTGGTCGCCTTGTATACAAGAGCGGCTAAGAAAAGAATTATACAATCCCGAACCGTACTCACCCCGTCTTGGGAATCTGAGACGGTATTTCGAGAAGTATATAAACAAAACGCGCTACTGGGATGAGCCTATCTCACCAAGAGACATAATAAGACTCCTAAAATCACATTTACCCATTCATATCAAAGAGAAACTAATATACGTACCAGAGAGCGACATGGAACATTTCCTGTCTGTTCTAGATTCAATAGACTTAATCCCGGAAGACGCAAAAGCAGCCTGTGATCACTCACGGAACAATGGATCAGGGTGTAAACATGACAGAAATAATAGTGCACAAAACCACAACCATGGAAATGGTGGGGGTGGTAACAAGCGGCAAGAGCATTCGCAAAATGGTAATAATGGTAGAAGTCAGAACGGGTATGGGCAGCCGTCCCATAATAAAAAGCATCGATTTGACGACCGGTACGATTCCGGACTGCCAGGGACCAACTGCTGGAAAAATGCGCGAGGTCAGTGGCATAGCGATTACAGCGACAGTAATCGCAATTGGAATCAGAATCAGCGACCAAGACCAGAGCGGCAGGGTAATGACCGGTACGATAAAAACAGACCACCACTGCAAAACGCGCCTATTGCGCAGTCGTGGCGGCCTACAAATCAAAACGTACACATAGTAGAGGTCGCGGACAATAGCCGTCCAAGTACCTCGCAAGCAAGCCATCCAACAAATCGGCCACGATATGCTCTCCATCGCTGGCCGAGGGGTGGAGTGAGAGCAACATGAATGACAATAATATGCCTGGAATACATATGCTGCGATACAACGACGGTATCAGTATGGATAAAGATCTACTGACCGAACTGCATGAATGTAAGAAAGATAGCAACGAAAATGTGCAAGCCATAATAGAAGCGAAAATCAATTATGTTGCCGTGAATATAATCATCGACACAGGTGCCTCAGTGAGTGTAATGGGTACAGAATTGTTTAAAGCGCTGGGGAAGGGACGTAGCATACCGACTTTCCCGGTTAATAATTGCAAGGTGTCTGGAGCTATAAGTGCACAGAGCCAATTAGTTAAGTACCAGGTGCAGGTGGAGATTTGTAAGGAGGGCGAAGCCATAGTGAGCTCGTTCCTCATTGTTAAAGGGTTAAAGGTGGCCTGCATTCTGGGAGCAGATTTTCTCCGTGAGAGGGACGCAGTGATCGACCTCTCCTCGGGAAAACTAAGCATAGTTAATAAAGGTAGGAGGATTGAGTTGTCTATGATGAAATCGAAGGAGGTACTTGTGCCGTGTTGCAACCGAACAGATATCAAATGTAGGAACCCCTGGGTACTACACCTCGATGATTATTCACATGTGGCAGATCTCTATTATCCTAGTATTGAAGATAGAAATTCTGAAACAAATGTTGATGCATTTCAAACCAAAGTACAGGAATCTGAAAGTTTAAGCAACATACAAAAGCAACAGTTGACGCAGCTGCTATCGGAATATGTCGTGGTATTTACCGACCGACCAGGAATAATCAAGGGGTACCACTATCACATAGAGGTCATGCCCCACAAAACATACTGTCGCGCATCTTACTCCATCCCTTGGTCGAGGAGGGAAGTAGTGGCTAAAGATGTTAGAGTGGGATAGTAAAATTATTTATTCAGTGACGTGTCAAATGTAAATAGTAGTAGTTATGAGAAGATTTCAATTGTGTTTTGGAGTACAAGTATGTTAGCTTTAAGAAAGAATGTGTGTGTATTTAAAATTTTGAGGAAGTAAAACATAAATAAGTAAGCATAGCATGAAGGTAGAATCAGTAAACTGAGCAATAGCATGCAAATTGAAGACTTTGTTTACAGACAATTAGTGTCATTAAAATACTATATGCTCACCAAGCAATGAATAATCTTTTTGTTGATAAAATAATGATTATGTTCTTGAATCATTTTTCATTTGTTGTAAGTAAGTACAATTAATGATGAGATCTCATATAGTAATGTAACAGGTGTAACTGTGTTAGAATTAAGGAACCCTGAGAGAGAGTCTCTACTGGACAAAAATTGACTTTGTAGTACGAAACAATTATGTGATGTAACGTTTACTGCCAATAGTGATCTGAGAACGACACTGGAGCAGAATTCAATCAAAGACAAACCCGTTCCGTGTAACCTACGCTTTGTATGTATCGATGCTTCAATTGAAGCCCGTGTACTTGGTACACATCCTTGAATATTAATTACGCAGTACGCGAATCAAGTCAATCAACGTGGAAACTACACTGTAGTCCTGTAGGACAGATCATTAAAAAAAAGTACTAATACTAAATGAAGTATTTATTGAGCAATATGCCCAAGTCCAGCTGTCATGCACATGGTAAAATCTGTTTGCTAGATGGGTGATAACCTGGCAAGCTACACCGAAAAAGAAAAAGAAAGCTATGTACCAAAAATCACACACCTTTAAATAATTACAAAAAGCCATATATGCCTAGTAATAGTACTAAAAGTGTGTAATGACATGGTAAACACAATGGACTCAATGTAGATGAGAGTGATTATGCTAAGAACAGTTGATATGCATTAAAAATAAACTGTGTGCATAAACAATCTAGGAAAGGACGGAATATTGTGTGTAGCAGGGACAGAAAATTACTGTTTTATCTGCACCAATATATACGTCGGTATAAGTCAAGTGTTGAGTGACTAACTGTCATAGTGCAGTGCTCAACGAACAATAAATTTACTGTGTGTAAAAACGGTAGTTAGTGATCCGTTCGGAGTCGATTCAAACAAACATCGCTCGACGGAAACATTTAGAGTGTGTGAACCGAAACATTTTCGCGTGTTGAGAGACGCTCTGGCAGCGTATCGACCGTGAGAACAAATGAAAGTGTGTAGTAGAACGTGCGTGTGACGAACCCTAAATACCAGTGTCACAATGCGATTCACTTGTGAAGCCACAAGAAACCCGTTATCACGCCAAAACATCCTGTGCATACCAGCGAAACGACGGCTTACTGAACAATAAACGCTTTTAACCAAGTTGCATTTTCTTCCACAGCGAATAATCTGTATCCTTAAAGACAGTACACCTTTGTGGAATATTTGTTTCATGCGTTGTGATAGGGAGCCATGCGGAGAAGCGGAGACGGGTGCTGTGCCGCCAGCCAGCCGGTCGCGGGAAACAACTGCAACACGCCGACATTGGTGAATGGTTCGGCGCGGTTCGCGACTGCACGGGCGCCACCCCAACACTCCGTCGCTGTTACGGCTTGCAGGTCGTCGACCCCAGTGGTCGTTGGCACGCCGCGTTCCAGACGACGCTACGCAACAATTGCTTCGCGCCGCCCGCTCTATACGACTTTGTTGACATTCAACCGACCATTACCACTACGCTGTTAATATACTAATATGAAAATGATTTATTGGACACGAAATTACGTGACAAACTTTTTTTTCTTTAGTTTACTGTGTATAAACTCAAAATATTCATTTGTTCGATGATATATGTTATATGTTTTCGTCACATTAGTGAAGCAAACTGACACGAATGACATACCATGGTAGAACATTTGTCGTGAGTAAGTGTAGAGACAATCCATTACACTACTGTAAAACTGTTTAATGGTTGACTTTCAGTGTGACACAGAACACAAATATTATCATGAATGTGAAAGAGTGTAGAAGGTACATTTTTAACAAAGAGACTAAAGGTTTAACATGTTGTTGTTGTTGTGGTCTTCGGTCCTGTGACTGGTTTGATGCAGCTCTCCATGCTACTCTATCCTGTGCAAGCTTCTTCATCTCCCAGTACCTACTGCAACCTACATCCTTCTGAATCTGCTTAGTGTATTGATCTCTTGGTCTCCCTCTACGATTTTTACCCTCCACGCTGCCCTCCAATGCTAAATTTGTGATCCCTTGATGCCTCAAGACATGTCCTACCAACCGATCCCTTCTTCTAGTCAAGTTGTGCCACAAACTTCTCTCTCCCCAATCCTATTCAGTACCTCCTCATTAGTTACGTGATCTACCCACCTTATCTTCAGCATTCTTCTGTAGCACCACATTTCGAAAGCTTCTATTCTCTTCTTGTCCAAACTGGTTATCGTCCATGTTTCACATCCATACATGGCTACACTCCATACAAATACTTTCAGAAACGATTTCCTGACACTTAAATCTATACTCGATGTTAACAAATTTCTCTTCTTCAGAAACGATTTCCTTGCCATTGCCAGTCTACATTTTATATCCTCTCTACTTCGACCATCATCAGTTATTTTACTCCCTAAATAGCAAAACTCCTTTACTACTTTAAGTGTCTCATTTCCTAATCTAATCCCCTCAGCATCACCCGATTTAATTTGACTACATTCCATTATTCTCGTTTTGCTTTTGTTGATGTTCATCTTATATCCTCCTTTCAAGACACTGTCCATTCCATTCAACTGCTCTTCCAAGTCCTTTGCTGTCTCTGATAGAATTACAATGTCATCGGCGAACCTCAAAGTTTTTACTTCTTCTCCATGAATTTTAATACCTACTCCGAATTTTTCTTTTGTTTCCTTTACTGCTTGCTCAATATACAAATTGAATAACATCGGGGAGAGGCTACAACCCTGTCTCACTCCTTTCCCAACCACTGCTTCCCTTTCATGCCTCTCGACTCTTATAACTGACATCTGGTTTCTGTACAAATTGTAAATAGCCTTTCGCTCCCTGTATTTTACCCCTGCCACCTTCAGAATTTGAAAGAGAGTATTCCAGTTAACGTTGTCAAAAGCTTTCTCTAAGTCTACAAATGCTAGAAACGTAGGTTTGCCTTTCCTTAATCTTTCTTCTAAGATAAGTCGTAAGGTTAGTATTGCCTCACGTGTTCCAACATTTCTACGGAATCCAAACTGATCTTCCCCGATGTAGGGAAGCAGCCTACTCACGCTGCAGCAAATTCACATCAGTTTCCATTGTGTTAGTCAGTCTGCTAGCTCTGACGTCATAGATGTTGCGCAATACCTTAAAAATCAAGCAAATGACATAAAACTTTCCTAGTATGTCTGGAATAATGATAAACTAATGTGTGTTAAATATCAGCTTGATAACTTCAGCCGTTTCCTTTATTTGGACGTTTTTCTATAAAAATAATTGGCGGCACAGAAAAGAGCTAGAGACTGCAAAATTTGGATTTAGATTCAGCTTTCATAATGATTTAATAAAAATAGTACTTTGGATTTCACAAATTAAGATGTTAGTGTAAATTCATGATTTTGTGGTTTTCATCTCAAAACTAGAGGAAGCAAGATAGATTAAGTGAGCTTATAAATCATACTAGGATGTTTAGATTTTAATAGGTTGGAGGTCCGCTATGATGATGAAGCTGTAAAAAGTTTCTTTCAAATATCTATTAAATTATGGCAATAGCGGATCTCAGAAGGGACAGTTCAGAGCCCATCTGCTGCGTGCAGTGCAATTAAATTATTTCTCTCGCCTAAGTTATTAAAGTTAGCCACGTCAAAAATTTATTATCAATACTTCCCTGCGTGCTGAATGCACAGTTAAATTAGGAGCTTCATCGGCCTTCGGCAAGAGAAGCTAAAATTTATTATGCAACTTGAAGTGGTGCGTTACTAGCACAGCGGCTAGTCGAGACAGCCGATTTGATCGAGCGTTTTCTCAGCGGTCCGCACCCCGGCTTTATATATAAGAGCACTGTGCGAGGAAGCAAAAGGCCCCAGTTCTCTCCAGACGCTGAATGACACGCCATCTGTGTCGGGAATCGCGCCGCGCCAGTATCAGTGCTACTAACAGCCTCGGGTGCCATATTCTGTTACTCGAGATGCGCGTAACCAGTAAAGCGTTTCAAGTAAAGTGTTAATTCGGGAATGATTTTCATTATCTAGCCTCAGTGTGCGTATTGTCGTATTTTCACGTGCCGTCGCGGGACAGACATTCTACTACTAATATAGCGTGGCGTTTGATGAGATATTTCATCAAATTATGGCGAGCATTCATTTCAACAATTATGTCGGACATTTATAGTTGCATTGGCGCAATAGACTCTGAACTGTTCTGTTAGTTAGGTTGGAGGGATATTTGTGTGTATATTTGTGATTTTGAGAATATACTCAACTATTTTGGAAAGTCGTCTTTGATTAGAAATCCCGAACAACTTCCTGACTCTACAGAGCTACAAGCTGCAGCTATAATTGTAATCTCAAGGAAGTGGGCACTAGGAACTCTATTTACAGGCTTCAGGTTTTGTCAAATCGCTTTCTGGGGGTCTACAAAGTAAATAGAGAGCCAGGGTTGAGAACGGCGAAAGACAGCATTAACAACATTCTAAAGCTAGAAACTGACAGCAAGCAAACATTAATGCAGCAGTAATATATTTAACAACCAACATCAAAAAAATTTCTACTCCTCCGCCGCCCCACATATGGTGCATCGGCCGGGAAACTATCAACTAAGTGAAAGTGATTTTAACTATTCGGATTCGCGAGTGGAATGCGACACGCAGCTGAGTAATAGAACAGTGAAAGTGTTACGTGTGCATGTGGACGACGCAATTGGATTAACAACGAATCTGGATTGACGGAGCTGGCACTGAGTCTAGCGGTGCTGCCGGCATCGCGAGTAGCAGTTTCGCCGCATCGCAGTTGGAGCCGCAGCAGCCGGAGCCGAGCTTGCAGCTACGAGCCACGCAAACACACAACAGCCGTCGGAGTGCCGTCTGCAGTTCATCGTGCCGCGTCGCCTCAGTAATCCTGTTACGCCGCGCCGACAACGTCGTGCAGAAGGAACTAAGTTAAGTGAAAAGCTGTTAAAAATTTTACTAACCTGCACTAAAAGACTGTCGGCGATGGAACCGCCAAAAGAAACTGAGTTTAAACTTAAATTAGAACCTAGGTCTGTTAAGGGAAATGTAAATCCAGACAACGATTCAAGTGTTAACATGCATGAGAGTAATAATGGTAGGGTGAAATATGAAGTATTGTCTCCTGACAGTAGTGTGGGAAGGTGCAATGATTCAATAATAGAAACCCCTGTAGTAAAACATAAACCCGAAATTGTAAATTTATTGGATGATAGTTTCTCTGATGAATTAATAATGAAACGGTCATCAGAGATGGTAAGGTTTAAACAGGAGAAGTTAGATATGGCTGATCAATCAGGAGTTTCATTTAGTTTTGATGATTCTGGTATTGGAGCTAGTTTTTCGTCACCTGAGAGTGATAAAAAGCCAGCTATTGAGCAACCCAAAGATACTGGGGCTGTTGATTTAAATGTTATATTACAAGCAATAGCTGCCAGTAATGCAAAAATGACAGCTGAATTAAAGTCTGAAATAAGTGAACAGGTTAAAAGCAGTAATGCTGAATTAAAGTCTGAAATAACTGAGGTCAAAAGCAGTAATGCTGAATTAAAGTATGAGATTATGGCCAGCCAAACTAATTTTAATAAACGATTGGAGGTAATGGGCGATACCTTCAAGGCTGGTTGCAATAAGTTGAAAGAGGATCTAGACAGTTTAAATAATAAAATAGATTGCAACCATGAGGATATTAAGAAAAAGGTTGCTCAACAGTTTTCTGAGATGTATAAAACAGTTAAATCCGAAGTTGCTGAGGTTCGCAAAGACTTCCAAATGGAAGATGCGAAGCTGGAGCACAAGTTAACAGAAAAGATCGAGACGGAATCTGAACTGTGCTCAGATAGGTTTAAAGATGTTAATATTAAAGTCAACATATGTCAAGCTGACAGAGATGCAATCAAAACTGATACTACTCATATTGTACAAAGAGTAGATAGTGTAGAGATGAAAGTAGAAAATATTAATACTAACATGGCTAACCTTGAGAGTAAAGTAGCTTCAGTAGCTTCTGGTAATGGTAGTGTACAACAAGTTGTAGCTGCAAAAGCCGCTTTTATCGGGTGTCGGCAGTTCTTGCGGTTCGATCCAGATAAAAATATTCACCCGCTAGATTTCTGGAACGATTTTGAAGATGTGATTCCATCAACCTGGTCTGAACGAGAGAAAATCTCATTTATTAGAAGTCATTTAGCAGGTGATGCCATGCGTTGGTCAGCTGATGTAATGTTAAAGTGTAAAACATTAGCGGAATTTAAAACAGCTTTTATTAATGAGTATTGGTCTAGCCATAAGCAAAATGAAGTGTTAAGAGAATTTTGGAGTGGAAAACGCTTCAATGCAGGCAAAGAATCTATTAAAGAGTTTGTTAGATCATGGATTTCACGTTTGTCACATTTGGACGAAAAGCTGAAACCTGAGATGATTATACTAGGTCTTGAAGCCAAACTGCCATGGTATTGGCAAACTAGAATTATATCTGCCCCTAGAGATAATCTGGATCGTTTTATAGAATATCTGGAACGTGTAGAACGTGTTGCTGCCAATGAGGAGCAAGCACGTAATAACAGGAATGCTAGTAACAATAGTAGTAATTATAGGAACGAGCAAAATGGCAATGTAAACATCAGAACAGTAGGTGTTCGCCATCCTAAGAGAGGTAGGAATTGGGGAAATAATTATCAGAACAAACAATGGCGTCCAAATGACAGTAATTTTGTTCCAAACAGAAATATGCATGTAAACAACAGTACGGAAAGTAATGCTGTGCCAGTCAACTATAATGAAAATAAAGGAAACAGCAATAGGCCGAGGCAGGAAAACTAGTTCCCGTCTATGAGGACACTGGCGCTCACCAGGCGGTTACTTTTCCTAAGCCAGTAGTTAAGGGAATTGGTAAGACAGATCAAAATACTCAAACTGAACATGTAGATGAAGAGGCGGTAGCACCTAAGGATACAGCAGAAATATTAGATCACTCACAGTATTTGATAGATACCGTGTTAGAGACGCTTTCTAAGTGGGAAGAGCAAGAGAAGGCGCAGTTGGGTAATGATAGGGAAGAGCTACAAAATGTTGAATTGTCAGGTGAAGAAGCAGAAGAAATTCATGCTTTTATTTACGATGAGGATGATGTACTCTTATCTAAAGTGCCTGTGCAGGATGTTGATAATGTACTAATAGATTTAGGACAGGAGATAAGTGAGAATGTAGAGGGTAGGCTGTTGAGGGTCGATGAACCCAGTAGCTGTGACCAGTTGTCACTTGAGAAGGAAACCGACGATAATGGTGAAAGTGGTTTAGCTGTAACTAATGTTATGCCCGGTCTGGAGGCGCAGAATCGCTCAGACTACAGTAATTTGGGTTATGTTCAGCAAACTAAATGTAATGAAGTCGTGCGGTGTTTCGATTTAAAATTAATAGACCGACTGGAAAAGGCAGCTGAAAATGTAATTCAGGAAACCCCTACACACTGTGACCTAAATGTAATGAAGACAGATGTCGATCAGTTTAGTTGGAGACAAATACAAAAGGAACTATTAGATGAAATTGAGGAACCACCTGTACAACCTAGAATAAGCCACCCTATAATAATAGTAAATATTTTGGGTATCAATGTACGTTGTCTCTTAGACAGTGGAAGTGAGGTGAGTGCAATACCTCAGTCCTTCTTTGATGCATTACCTGGTAAGGACAAGCTTACAGTAATGAGGGTATCAGGACTAAGAATAATTGGTGCTACTGGCAAAGTGTCAAAAACGATAAAGCAAGAAGCTTTGTTGCCCTTTAACATTAATGATAATTTAATTGATCATCCATGTTTAATTGTAAACAATCTCAGTATTGAGGTTTTAATTGGCATAGATTTCTTGTCGAAATATCAGAGTGTTGTTGACTTTGAAAGAAGCCAGTTAAAAATGGTCTTGCCAATAACCGGAGTAGTTATAGTACCTTTTAGTGATAAACATGTAGTAACTGATGATGGAACTTGGGAGCTGCCTATACGAGTTCTGAAAAATAGGAAGTATTGGGACGAGGATGTTAACCTTAGTACAAATAAGCTGAACACAGAAGAAGAAGAAGAAGCAATTATTGTAGACAAAATAGAAGCTAAATTGCAGGAAATCGATAAGATTTCAGCCAATCAGAAGGAAGAACTGAGACAGGTTCTAAAAAGGCATCATAAAGTATTTTCAGATCGACGTGGCGTGGTCAAAGGTTATGAATGAGTGCTGTAGGGAGGAGGTTGTTCTATAACCTCTACACAGTGTGGCAGCTGTGCAGTCCCAGCTGTGTGAGATCTTCTTTCCCTTTCAGGTCTCACTCATTTTTCATCTTTCCTATCTACAAAAATTTCGATCTTTTCTTTCCAATTAAAATTTCCGGTATAAATATTAAGCCAGCATTCAACTAATGAATGCTGTAGGGAGGAGGTTGTTCTGTAACCTCTACACAGTGTGGCAGCTGTGCAGTCCCAGCTGTGTGAGATCTTCTTTCCCGTTTCAGGTCTCACTCATTCTTCATCCTTCCTATCTACAAAAATTTAGACCTCTTCTTTCCAACAAATTAAAACAAAATTTTCTGTTATGGCTATCAAGCCATGAATTATGTAACCATTCTATCCACCGATTAGCGAAACAAAATACCTGATATGACAAACCTAATAGTGACAAACAATAGAGAAGTATGACGTAAATTAAGATACAAATGTATTTGAGTAACAATTATGTATAGAAGCTTGGTAATAGTGTAAGTACAATTGTTGTTTATTGGAAATGGTCCCATAATAGTAATTTAAAAGGAAGTACAAATTCATGTACAAGTAGGATCTGAAGTGGTAATGAAACTTAGTGTATGCATTAGAGCTAACTAAGAAATAGTTAAAGAGATTGCTTAGTGTTACGAAAAATATGCAGACAAGTGGTAAGAATAAACTCACCTGGTGTAGCAAGGAATGGCAGTGAAATAGAATTGAACATTGTTTGTGGTTGAGACGTGAAGGACACGTCCCTGAAGTATTTATAAGGTTGGAGCTGGCCATTATTTTGGTGTAGTGTGTGACAGGATACACCTACACGTATTGAGGTTATGAGTTGGAGGCGTGAATGCGACCATAGGTACCCTTATGTTAGATGAGACAGAGCAGCTCATGGTGTCCTATAGGTTTAAGGAAATTAGCATTACGCTCGTCCATAATTATTTGATGCATTTTAGTGGTAGGTCTGAGAGAGACTACCTGTGGTTTCAGCGTCCGATCGAGTGGAAATGGATTGCCACGTGAGCAAACTAATCAGCTGCAATACACTATGAATATGAAATGAATGTGCTATCCTATGCTTTAAATGTTAATGAGTGAGTGTCAAATAAGTACATACACTAGCAATATAATTGAAAAACATAATGACAGACGTAAAACATTATTTTAGCTCAGCATAAATACACTTCACAGTAAGTAAGTACCTAATTTCAGATGTGGAATTGACAACAGCAGAGGACCAATAAGTGAATTTAGTAATCAACTAAACGTAGTGTGTTTTGAACACTCGCAACTGTAATATTACCAAAAGTTACTCACATGTATAAAGAAGCTGAGGAACAACTACTAATCAAATATAATCATACTATCTCTAAGAATGAAGTAATAAAAAAATGAGTCAGTTAAGTGAATAAAAGACAAATGTATCAGAAATGTACTGAGCATTGGTTCAGTGTTCCGGCCTAGAAATGATAAATTCAGATTAAATATGATTTATGATTATATGCCTTGAGCATAAATTTTCTCTAATACGTGACTAACGGCGTTTTGAGCTATTTGTTTAACGATTTCATGACAGTTAAGTAACCGTGAGAGTAGAATTGAAAAAAGTTCTGTTAACTTGTTCCAGCAACATATTAAAGGATAACATGTATATATCCCCATTTCATTGTGACCCACCCTTAGATGTTAAGTGAACAGAGTCTGAGGCACTCTTTTTGTTTGTTCTACAGGACAAACCAGATAATGGCAGCCTGGTAGCTGCGTGAAAGCGTGGAGTGACTTGGACACAACTCACAGTGACCCCTCCCCTTTCCCCTTGTAATTTAGAGAGATCGAGAAGGACGCACACCATAGCAACTTCCCCTCCTCTACCCTTGTGAATGGAAGTGTAGGACGCCAGCCAAAGCGGCTACAACCACGTGTGTAAAAATTTAGTTGTGAACTTTGCTTTCAGGTTTATAAAAGACTGATAAGGAATAATCATCTGTTTATGTATCATGTTATCTTCCTTGAATTTGTGTATGTAAAAATGTATTTAATGTAGTTAATGGATCTAAAATTTTCATAATTTTTCAATTTGTATGTGTTTGTTTGTCTAAGGCAATATGTATGCCAAAATATTTCATTGACTTTGCTTAAAATTTGAGTAATGACATTTCTAAAGAGGCAGTGAAAATGCCCGCAATTTAAATGATTAATGTAGGAAATCAGTTTCTTTCAATATTTATATATGTTTATAATTCAATTTTGATTTTTCATAGGGAGTTTAAATTGTACTCTTGCTTCCCTTTTTGTAATTAAATTTTTTTTCTTCATTCATTAACATTCATAAACAAAAAAATTTAAGTAGAGGGTGATGTAGGGAAGCAGCCTACTCACGCTGCAGCAAATTCACATCAGTTTCCATTGTGTGTTAGTCAGTCTGCTAGCTCTGACGTCATAGATGTTGCGCAATACCTTAAAAATCAAGCAAATGACATAAAACTTTCCTAGTATGTCTGGAATAATGATAAACTAATGTGTGTTAAATATCAGCTTGATAACTTCAGCCGTTTCCTTTATTTGGACGTTTTTCTATAAAAATAATTGGCGGCACAGAAAAGAGCTAGAGACTGCAAAATTTGGATTTAGATTCAGCTTTCATAATGATTTAATAAAAATAGTACTTTGGATTTCACAAATTAAGATGTTAGTGTAAATTCATGATTTTGTGGTTTTCATCTCAAAACTAGAGGAAGCAAGATAGATTAAGTGAGCTTATAAATCATACTAGGATGTTTAGATTTTAATAGGTTGGAGGTCCGCTATGATGATGAAGCTGTAAAAAGTTTCTTTCAAATATCTATTAAATTATGGCAATAGCGGATCTCAGAAGGGACAGTTCAGAGCCCATCTGCTGCGTGCAGTGCAATTAAATTATTTCTCTCGCCTAAGTTATTAAAGTTAGCCACGTCAAAAATTCATTATCAATACTTCCCTGCGTGCTGAATGCACAGTTAAATTAGGAGCTTCATCGGCCTTCGGCAAGAGAAGCTAAAATTTATTATGCAACTTGAAGTGGTGCGTTACTAGCACAGCGGCTAGTCGAGACAGCCGATTTGATCGAGCGTTTTCTCAGCGGTCCGCACCCCGGCTTTATATATAAGAGCACTGTGCGAGGAAGCAAAAGGCCCCAGTTCTCTCCAGACGCTGAATGACACGCCATCTGTGTCGGGAATCGCGCCGCGCCAGTATCAGTGCTACTAACAGCCTCGGGTGCCGTATTCTGTTACTCGAGATGCGCGTAACCAGTAAAGCGTTTCAAGTAAAGTGTTAATTCGGGAATGATTTTCATTATCTAGCCTCGGTGTGCGTATTGTCGTATTTTCACGTGCCGTCGCGGGACAGACATTCTACTACTAATATAGCGTGGCGTTTGATGAGATATTTCATCAAATTATGGCGAGCATTCATTTCAACAATTATGTCGGACATTTATAGTTGCATTGGCGCAATAGACTCTGAACTGTTCTGTTAGTTAGGTTGGAGGGATATTTGTGTGTATATTTGTGATTTTGAGAATATACTCAACTATTTTGGAAAGTCGTCTTTGATTAGAAATCCCGAACAACTTCCTGACTCTACAGAGCTACAAGCTGCAGCTATAATTGTAATCTCAAGGAAGTGGGCACTAGGAACTCTATTTACAGGCTTCAGGTTTTGTCAAATCGCTTTCTGGGGGTCTACAAAGTAAATAGAGAGCCAGTGTTGAGAACGGCGAAAGACAGCATTAACAACATTCTAAAGCTAGAAACTGACAGCAAGCAAACATTAATGCAGCAGTAATATATTTAACAACCAACATCAAAAAAATTTCTACTCCTCCGCCGCCCCACACCGAGGTCGGCTTCTACCAGTTTTTCCATTCGTCTGTAAAGAATTCGCGTTAGTATTTTGCAGCTGTGACTTATTAAACTGATAGTTCGGTAATTTTCATATCTGTCAACACCTGCTTTCTTTGGTATTGGAATTATTATATTCTTCTTGAAGTCTGTGGGTATTTCGCCTGTCTCATACATCTTGCTCACCAGATGGTAGAGTTTTGTCATGACTGGCTCTCCCAAGGCCATCAGTAGTTCTAATGGAATGTTGTCTACTCCCGGGGCCTTGTTTCGACTCAGGTCTTTCAGTGCTCTGTCAAACTCTTCACGCAGTATCTTATCTCCCATTTCCTCTTCATCTACATCCTCTTCCATTTCCATAATACTGTCCTCAAGTACATCGCCCTTGTATAAACCCTCTATATACTCCTTCCACCTTTCTGCCTTCCCTTCTTTGCTTAGAACTGGGTTGCCATCTGAGCTCTTGATATTCATGTAGGCAGTATCTATCTTACCCCTAGTGAGACAAGCCTCTACATCCTTACATTTGTCCTCTAGCCATCCCTGCTTAGCCATTTTGCACTTTCTGTCGATCTCATTTTTGAGACGTTTGTATTCCCTTTTGCCTGCTTCATTTACTGCATTTTTATATTTTCTCCTTTCATCAATTAAATTCAATATTTCTTCTGTTACCCAATGATTTCTATTAGCCCTCGTCTTTTTACCTACTTGATCCTCCGCTGCCTTCACTACTTCATCCCTCAGAGCTACCCATTCTTCTTCTACTGTATTTCTTTCCCCCATTCCTGTCAATTGTTCCCTTATGCTCTCCCTGAAACTCTCTACAACCTCTGGTTCTTTCAGTTTATCCAGGTCCCATCTCCTTAAATTCCCACCTTTTTGCAGTTTCTTCAGTTTCAATCTGCAGTTCATAACCAATAGATTGTGGTCAGAATCCACATCTGCCCCTGGAAATGTCTTATAATCTAAAACCTGGTTCCTAAATCTCTGTCTTACCATTATATAATCTATCTGATACCTATTAGTATCTCCAGGATTCTTCCAGGTATACAACCTTCTTTTATGATTCTTGAACCAAGTGTTAGCTATGATTAAGTTATGCTCTGTGCAAAATTCTACAAGGCGGCTTCCTCTTTCATTTCCTCCCCCCAATCCATATTCACCTACTATGTTTCCTTCTCTCCCTTTTCCTACGCTCGAATTCCAGTCACCCATGACTATTAAATTTTCGTCTCCCTTCACTACCTGAATAATTTCTTTTATCTCGTCATACATTTCATCAATTTCTTCATCATCTGCAGAGCTAGTTGGCATATAAACTTGTACTACTGTAGTAGGCATGGGCTTTGTGTCTATCTTGGCCACAATAATGCGTTCACTATGCTGTTTGTAGTAGCTAACCCGCACTCCTATTTTTTTTATTAATTATTAAACCTACTCCTGCATTACCCCTATTTGATTTTGTATTTATAACCCTGTAATCACCTGACCAAAAGTCTTGTTCCTCCTGCCACCGAACTTCACTAATTCCCACTATATCTAACTTTAACCTATCCATTTCCCTTTTTAAATTTTCTAACCTACCTGCCCGATTAAGGGATCTGACATTCCACGCTCCGATCCGTAGAATGCCAGTTTTCTTTCTCCTGATAACGACGTCCTCTTGAGCAGTCCCCGCCCGGAGATCCGAATGGGGGACTATTTTACCTCCGGAATATTTTACCCAAGAGGACGCCATCATCATTTAATCATACAGTAAAGCTGCATGTCCTCGGGAAAAATTACGGCTGTAGTTTCCCCTTGCTTTCAGCCGTTCGCAGTACCAGCACAGCAAGGCCGTTTTGGTTAATGTTACAAGGCCAGATCAGTCAATCATCCAGACTGTTGCCCTTGCAACTACTGAAAAGGCTGCTGCCCCTCTTCAGGAATCACATGTTTGTCTGGCCTCTCAACAGATACCCCTCCGTTGTGGTTGTACCTACGGTACGGCCATCTGTATCGCTGAGGCCCGCAAGCCTCCCCACCAACGGCAAGGTCCATGGTTCATGGGGGAAGAGGTTTAACATTTCGTCATAAATAACAGGTTTAACATTTCGTCATAAATAACCTTTGTAATCTGTGAACATTGGATAAATTCCAACCTTTTTTTGATGAACAATGAAACTGTGTTTTAAGACAAACCAGGCGAGATGACCATGGCTCCGGCGCAGTTTTCCCAGGTTTTCTGACCGCACGTAGCCCGAATGGGGGAGCCAGAAAACTGTAATGACCCTGGGACTAGGTTTACGGTCACCTCGCAACGTGTGAGAAAACCATAAAGAGTGTAATTAAAACTATAGTGCAAAAGAGCAAAGAAGTGAACAGTGAATATTCCAAATAAGGTGACAAACAAGGACAAAACAGACATTAGTGGCAGCATATTGCTGAACATTCTTAATGTTAGTCAATTGCTGCCAGGGGGCATTGTAACGTCTCTTAGCAAAAGACATATTATGTAATAAAGAGAAAACACTGTGTGTCATGTTTTGTTTTTGCATAAAATTATGTACAGTTTTTTTTATTTATTTTAGATAATATCTGTGTCGGCGAGTACTGAAACCGCCACAGACGATACTTATTAAATATCAAACAAAGATGAGAATGTGTGACTAGTATAAATAATACAGAACGAACATTAATTTCTCTGTCGTCTTCTTGGAGTTACGTGAGTAGGATAGCCTGTGACGGTATATTGTACGCTAGCGTAGCATTCTTTTGTCAAGATTGAGAGACGTACGCCATTACGTACTCATTGTAAAGGTGTGTAATAATTTAATCTATTTAAATGTTTTGAAGAGAGTTACTTAGTGAAACCTTGCATTATGATTTGTAATAAGCTTGCCTGGTATATTATCCCATCCCTTTAAGACATTTTCAGTTATTTAAACGAGCCGCTGCCGCGGCGCATTCAAACTGCATTAAATGAAATCTATCATACCGCAAAGAAGCGGGAAGATAATAGTGAAATAAAATTATTTCTTTCAGCTTTCGGACTTGCAGAGCAGAGCAGCAGATTTTATGATGTGTTTTGCAGGTTGACGCGGGCTGCTGATAATATATTACTAACAGTACAAAAAAGATAATTTACCTTTATAACATAAAAGAAATCTTGCTGTGCTTAGTTCTGGTCTGGCAAACCTTATAGTAAAAACGTCTTTTTCTCCGATGATAGTCTCATGTTCTTGTGCTAGTCGTGGTACTTATTGGTGTTTTACTGTTAACAAAAATCCACTGCAAAATTGTGATGTTGAACAATCATTGCGAACTGTAACATCAGTATTCATAACAAAGTAATTTTCATTAACCTTTTCAATAACTATAAAGTAGGAAAGATATGTTGAACTTCATAGTGAGTTACAGTAACGAAAAAATGTTCCTTTAATAGGAAGCCAGATCCAGAAGAATAAGAACATAATATTTTTTTTGTTGAAAATTAATGATCCCAAGAAAGTCACGGCACAGCATCACTAAAAGCTATTTCGGGGCTCTTTTCGTAGTAACATATTTCATTTAATATATGAGTTGTTACGCGAGTAATAGTAAAACAAAGCAAATAATAAAAGAGCCAGCGAAACACATATGCGACATCATAGGACGCAAATTCCTACAAACTGCGAGGGTGAGTCAAATGAAAACCTTAAATTTGTAATAACAAATCGAAATTTCGCGCTGTTATCCTGTAAGTTGGTAAGTGTGCTACAAACAGCGTGCGGAATGGCCTGTAGGTGGCAGCATAGTGCAGATGCACACATATCGTCGCAGTATCAGTATAAAGATGGGCACCCCACTTGGGACTTGCGGGCACCCCACTTGGGACTTGCACCAGGGAAAAACAGCGTTCTGTTATTTGGTTTTTGCGTAGTGAAGGTGTGAAACCTATTGAAATTCGTCGACGAATGAAGGTTCTGTACGGTAATGCATTTTTGTCACAGCCGCAAGTCTACGAATGGAGTAGGAAGTTCGCAAATGGTGTGACTTCAATGGAAGATGCTCCTCGTCCAGGTCAGGCACAACGAGTTGTGACTCCGCAGAACTTTGCAGCAGTTGAAGCCATAGTGAAGGAAAACCGCCGAGTGACACTGAATGACATTGCAGCATGTTTACAGATTAGTCATGTGTCAGCACACCACATTGTGCGCGATGTGCTTCTGTTTCACAAAGTGTCTGCAAGATGGGTGCCATGGCAGCTGACTCCTGAAATGAACGACGTGTTGATGCTTGTGAAGAACGTTCGGCGCTTTGAACGAGAAGGTGAAGGCTTCCTTGCAAGAATCGTTACTGGGGACTAAACCTGGGTTCACTTCCACCAACCGGAAACGAAGAGAGCGAGCAACCCAAACCTTTCCCCAAGTGATTTCCGTATGGGAGGAAAGAAGTTCCGTTCTGATGAAGAGGTACGCCACATGGTGCATGAGTGGTTGCGCAGACTACCAAAAGAATTTTTTTCTAAGAGAATTTATGCACTTTGTAAGCGCTGGAGGAGATTACGTTGAAAAGTGATACAGCTTTGTACCATTTCTGCATAATAAATAATATTTTAAAAAATATTTAAGGTTTTCATTTGACTCAACCTCGTACATTAACCGTCCCTGTATTGACAGACAACGTGCAACAGGCATGGGACTCCATTCCCCAAACTGACATCCGGCACCTGTACAACACACTACATTCTCATTTCTATGCTTGAATTTAACATTTTACCGGTTACACTGGCTATTAATAAAACCAGTATTTTTCATATTCAGTGGCTTAACTCTCGCTTACATTAAGCTGAGATCTTACAATGTTAATAACTTAAGTATGTTATCTGGCCAAAGGTATTCCCGAAATTTCAACACTGTGCATTAATAATTTTTTACTGTCGCGATTATTTTCCGACAGTGTATATGTCTACGAGTAGAGGTTGTGATGTAGGAACGACGGCATATGGAAGTTTTAGTTTGGCTGTGAATCGCGCACGGCTAGCCAAATTGCTTAAGACGACCGCTTGCTTAAAGCAGGAAATCCAGATGCGAATCTCGATACGGCACAAATTTTCATTGTCGTCATTCCCTTACACAGTTGATGGTTGTTTGTATTGACAAGTATTTCATAGCGGCTATAGCTGCCGCAGTGCCTGTTCCTTCAGACATGCATGCTTAAGGGGGGTAGGACGTCAAACGGGTCGACTTCGAGAAGTAGAGGCACCACAGGACATTTTGATTTGCACTGTCTATACTTTTACAAATAAATTCTTAAAACTTTGTCAGCATGACCAGGAAGGATTCAGGATTCACACTCATAGCAGTGGAAGTCCATAAAATACGAAAAAATAATATTTTTTAAATGTGAAATTTCATGTTTTTTTTCACTTCTCTTGTCTGCATTTGTTGCTATAGGTACACTTTTTTTCATAAGTAAGAGAGATTCTTCGATGAATTTTGCACTGCTTACAAACCATACTTACAGGTGTATGAAACTCTAGAATTTATTTAATCTTGGAAAAATGAATCGGCTGTTACGTTTTAAACTTCGTGTTTAGAGAAAACTCGAATTTCATAGTTAATTATCTCAATTTTTACCACAGTTTTTAACAGATTTGGGAAATTCTAGAGTTTCATACACCTGTAAGTATGGTTTGTATGCTGTGCAAAATTCATCGAAGAATCTCTCTTACTTATGAAGACAAATGTACCTACAGCAACAAACGCAGCCAATACCAAGTGCGAATAACACCTCTGGCCCTTATGCAAGCAGTTGTGGGCTTAGCACTGATAGGTAGACTTCCTGCATGTTCCCCTAATGGATATCGCGTCAGTTTCTGTCCAATTACTGCGATAGATTGTCCAAATCGCGAGATAATGGGAGGGCCCTCCCCACATTGCTCCATACGTTCTCAATTGTGGAGGGATCTGGCGACCTAGCTGGCCAAGCTAGGGTTTGACAATAGACACTGTCGTCGGCCTGGAATCACATACACCAGGGCATAAATGTCTTCAGTGATGCCCCTTCGAATTGAGCCTCTGTGGCCAGCGAAGACATGTCTGGAGACGCCTCAGACGGCGATCAGCTACCAACCTGACTGTCACCCGCCGTGCGGCCCGACAACCAACAGTTATTTTTTGAGGTGTCATTTCTTTTAATAGCAGGACCGGTTTGGTTCTCATCCACCGCACCCTTACAGCACAGCGATACTCCGACGATATTCTACACCCCGTTATGTTGCCCTTCCTGGGCTTACATTTCAGCACGATAATGCCCGCCAGCACGCGGTAAGAGTATCTACCGCGTGACATCCTGTTTGCCGGCTGCTGTGGTCGAACGGTTCTAGGCGCTTCAGTCCGACACCACGCAGCTGCTACGGTCGTAGGTTCGAATCCTGTCTCGGGCGTGGATGTGTGTGCCGTCGTTAGGTTACTTAGGTTTAAGTAGTTCTAAGTCTAGGGACTGATGACTTCAGATGTTAAGTCCCATAGTGCGTAGGGCCATTTGAACCATTTTTGAACATCATGTTTGCCAAATCCTACCTTGGGCAGCAAGGTCGCCTGATCGCTCACCAGTTGACAACGTCTGGAGCATAGCGGGTAGGGGCCTCCAACCAGTTCGGGATTTTGACGATGTAAATCTCTATCTGGGCAGAATTTGCACGCCATGCCTGAGGAAGACATCAAACAATTCAATCAGTGCCAAGCCGAATAACTGTTTGCGTAAGGGTCAGATACGAGCAAACGCATAAGTGACTTGCTTAATTTGAGAAGGTTTTTCTCTTGGATAAATTATTCAGTTTCCAAGAGGCTGTACCGGACGGTGTTGCCGAACGGTTCTAGTCGCTTCAGTCTGGAACCGCGTGACCGCTACGGTCGCACGTTTGAATCCTGCCTCGGGCATGGATGTGTGTGATGTCCTTAGGTTAGTTAGGTTTAAGTAGTTCTAAGTTTAGGGAACTGGTGACTTCAGATGTTAAGTCCCTTAGTCCTTAGGGCCATTTGAACCATTACGAGACTGTAATCGCTTGTTTGTCTGCACATGTACATCACAACTGTCGATTTCTGCCCCCCTCGCGTAATTTCTTTGTGGTGGATCGGCTTTTTTTCTTTTTCATTTTGTGTCTTGTAGTGTATAGAATTTCTGTTTAGTTTAACAGTGGATCTTTCAAATCTGTAGTTTAAAAATTACTTCAGTTATTGTCCGACAAAGTGGGTAGAAATAAAAAAAATATATCTAATTTGAGTAGTCAGTTAGAACAAAGACATTTTTCATTACACATTAAGGAAACTCACCAGTAAATTAAAAAAATATATCAAATCGAAACACCTTTAGCCGTCTAGATTCCCAGTTTTATTTTATTTGTGCAGTCAGTTTCCGCGTTACATGACGTTGTCTCCATACCCGCCTGAAGATGGCGCCATGTAACGCTGAAACTGGTAATACAAATAAAGTAAAACTGGAAATTTAGACGACTGAATGTGTTTTGATTAGACACATTGTACCGAATAACCGAGGTCCCGCAATCATATTGATGAATGTGATCAAAATTATTTTATATGTAACTCATAATACAGATTAAAGAAAAATAACGTACTAGATGTGGAATGGACTACTGCTGACATCACCAGTTTAAACTGTCACACCTGTCACTGAAATGGCGTCAGATGAAAATCCGATATTGAATCGGATTCCTATGAAGTCCGGATATCGATATGCAGGAAAGGTCAGGAATTCTCTGGGTTATTACCACAGCTGCAGGCTCTTCCCAGGAGAGGCGTCTCGCAAGCGCCCGTCCACCAACACGAGAGTGCCTGTAAATACCGCGGCCCTACGCTCGTGCAATAGTCGACACTATTCTCAGAAGCCTTCGCTACGCGCCATTATTACTAAGTGACTGATCTTGTCTGTGTTTACGTTTTTCGATTCAGGTCGCTATCTGGAATTTTTGCTCATGGATTCGACGACATTCGGTACGGTCTGGACTCTGTTTCTGGCTAACCGTTCACTGTGTCAACTCCGTCGTCACTGACCGCAGGAAACGCCTATTTGTTCCACCGGTACCTGCATCGCCGCCAGTGCGAGTGATCATAAACTGTGTTCTACCTACACGGGATGCGACAGAAAGGAAAATATTTGCAGGAGCCTCTGAACCACACGAAACTTATCTTTCATTCATCTGCAAGCATTATAATATACATTTTTACATTATACCGGGATTTCCCCAATGTTGGAGAAAGTTCTTCGATCCACAATCAATCACTGTAAAAATATTATATGATGACGAAACAAATATATTCAAAACCGAAAGGTTACTAAATACAAAGACGAATATCGCAGCTCTAAAAACTGAAGTGGTTTCAGAACGTATAAAATGAAACAAAAGGAACTGCTCCACGTTAAACGTACACCCGTATAGAAGTGGTATTCGCTTTAGCCACGCACCGATGATCAGCTAGCAGTGCTAGAAGTGCTGTTTTGATACAGCTGATAAGCGACTGCATTTCACTTTGCGACGTTATGTCCTAGAACACCCTGCACGCAGCCCGGAAAACATATTGGCCGCTTCCTGAAGACTGCCCTACCCCTCTCTCTCTCTTTCTCACTCTATATATATATCTATCTAAGAGTCGTCAGGCACATTTACTGTAGTATTAAGGCAGGTATTTCCAATTTTGTCTCTGAAATGTGTAACTGGAATTAGGCGTGACAAATACTACTCATCATGTCTTTCATTTAAAAAATGGTTCAAATGGCTCTGAGCGCTCTGGGACTTACCTTCTGAGGTCATGAGTCCCCTAGAACTTAGAACTACTTAAACCTAACTAACCTAAGGACATCACACACATCCACGCCCGAGGCAGGATTAGAACCTGCGACCGTAGCGGTCTCGCGTTTCCAGACTGTAGCGCCAAGAACTGCTCGGCCACTTCGGCCGGCCTTTCATTTAAAGCCCACCGTCGATGGACAGCGTCAGTATGTTTCCCGTCATGAGCAAAATGATTTTAAAGTGGAATTTTGAGTGCCCATTCGATAGCGCACTACAAAATTAGTATATCCTATATTCGGTTCATGGGTATGTATGAACATGGAGAGTAAAACACGATGAATAAACAGCAATCTAGGGGCGACTCAGTAGTGCTGCATGCTTGGCGGTAACTGCAGTTCGGGGCAGGGCAGAGTTGGTGCCGCTGGAGTACAGGCTATTTTCTGTTTTACTGCCCTTGTTAATACGTATCGATGAAACGCACATCGCACTACTCCAATCTGGGACCGATTTATGGAATGGTCAAGTGAAATTTCGATTGAAGAATCTTTTTTTTTATTTGCAATAGGAAGCAAACCTACGCTTTCCTTCGTCAATGGGAGTCTCATTGAACACATGATGACTAGTATTTGTTTCCCGCATGGGGAAGTTCGGCCACCGATTGTAAGTCTTTTCAGTTGACGCCACTCTGGGCGCTCTGCTTCTCGATGATGATGGAATGACGATGACGACAACACACAGTGCCCGATCGGAGACAACCTCCGATGCCGCCGGGAATCGAACCCGGTCCCACTGCTTGGCAGTCAGAAGTGCTGACCAATCAGGTAAGGAGTATACAGTGCAAGGACGAAATGCAGGTATCTGCTGAAAAACCAGATAAAATGTGCCTGACGACTCTCAGAAGAGACACCATGTGAATCATGACTAATAGCGGAAACTCATATGTGTGAATGGTTACAATAATAGAAGTGGAAAAATTCCGTTAAACATGTGTTTGCAAATGCAAGGTAATTTTGAATGTGTGATTACGGGCCGTCACTGACTTCAGCATACAATATTGTCCTAGATACTTGAAATGTAAACCATAAGTCCCACTCTAATTGGACTCCAGTTTCAATTATCACCAATGTTTACCGGAAAGTTTTTGCTTCAATTATAGTATTTTTTTAACATGTGTCAGCTTTTGCTACTAATTTCGAGATACCTTGTAAACATACATTGAACTTGACCGTCTAGTAGGTTAGTTTGGTTTAGTAATGTCATGTTCCGTAGATCATTTTCACGATTATTTTATCGATGTTATGTGGAACAAGTCAGATTACAAGATATATATATATATATATATATATATATATATATATATATATATATATATATATATATATATATATATATACATGAATAGTGCTAATATTAATATTACTGAAATTTTTAGTTCTGCACCAGCAACTACATTTAGAGGTACAATTTTTTTTACCAGTTTTGGAACAGAAACTCGTCCATGGAATAGAAGGAGTTGTCCAAAAGAAATAATTTTAAGCTAGATTTAAAACTTGATCTGCTACCTGCTAGACTATGTTGTTGTGCAAATGATCAAAGATTTTTGTTGCTGAATAATGTAATCCTTTTTGAGAAACTGACAGCTTCAATAACGGATAGTAAAGGTCATTTTTCCCTCTAGTGCTGTACGTATGAACATCACAGTTCTTCGCGAACTGAGATGGATTATTTATAACGAATTTCATTAGCTAATATATGTACTCTGATGATGCAGTTAAAATACCTAACTCCTTGAACACGTGCCTACATGACGTCCTTGGGTGAACACCACTAATTATTCTCAGTGCTCTCTTTTGCGCAATAAATACTTTATGTCTAAGTGGTGAGTCACCCCAGAAAACTGTTCCATAAGACATTATTGAGTGGAAATATGTTAAGTTCGTTAGGAGGCTGACCTGTTTATTACCAAGACAAGCGATTTTACGAAGAGCAAAAGAAGCTGAAGTTAATTGTTTGAGAAGCTCAGTAATATGCTTCTTCCAGTTCAAGCTGTCATCAATGTGAACACCTAAAAATTTGGACAAATCTACCCTGTTAACTGAGCCATGTTTATGTGCTACATCAATTGTCGGTATGACTATTCGGTGTACAGAACTGGATATAGTAAGTTATTTTCAAAAGTAAGGGGGAGTCCTTTTTCTGAGAACCTCATAATAATTCTTTGAGAGACATCCTCAACAGTGTCTTCAGCTGCTTTTCCTGGAATGGGATTTATTATAACACTAGTGTAATCTTGAAAAAGTACTAGTTCTGCTTGCTGAACGTTAAGTGAGAGGTCATTAATATGAATAAGGAACAGGAGAGGACCCAAAATTGAATCCTGTGGGACTCCCTTTGTGATAACTCCCCATTCACCAGAATTTACCACCCTCCCAACATTATTTGAGTTATTCAGCACCACTTTTTTCTTTCTGTTCGTTAAGTATGATTCAAACCAGCTCTGTGTGTAGCCTTCAATTCTATAAAACCAGAGTTTTTCTAAGAGTGTGACATGATCCATACTTCCAGAATGAGATTTTCACTCTGTAACTCGTGCTTCGTTAGCTCAGATGGTAGAGCACTTGCCCGCGAAAGGCAAAGGTCCCGAGTTCGAGTCTAGGTCCGGCACACAGTTTTAATCTGCCAGGAAGTTTCATGATCCATACTGTCAAATGCCTTGGAAAGATCACAAAATATACCAACTGGCGATAATTTGTTTTTTAGGGCTTGTACTATTTGATGGGTAAATGTGTCGAGTAAGCCTTCCGGAATCAGAACTGACATGCTGAGTAAATTATTTTCACTTCACTTAAATGTGAGACTACTCTTGGTTCAAATGGCTCTGAGCACTATGGGACTTAACAGCTATGGTCATCAGTCCCCTAGAACTTAGAACTACTTAAACCTAACTAACCTAAGGACATCACACAACACCCAGTCATCACGAGGCAGAGAAAATCCCTGACCCCGCCGGGAATCGAACCCGGGAACCTGGGCGCGGGAAGCGAGAACGCTACCGCACTACCACGAGCTGCGGACGACTACTCTTGAATACATATTTTTGGAATATTTTAGAAAATCAAGTCAGCAATGAGATTGGTCTATAATTATTTAAGTCACTCTTGTCCCCTTTCTTATGAAGAGGTTTGACAACTGCGGATTTCAATTTGTCTGAAAAAATTCCCTGTGTCAGCGAAGCATTACGTATATCACTAAGGACTGCGCTTATTAAATTAGAACAACACTTCAAAATTCAGTTAGAGACCCCATCAACACCGCACGAGCTCTTGTTTTTTAGTATATTTATAATTCCCTTAATGTCAGTGGGGGTTGTTGGTGGTATTTCTAAAGGCCTAAAGTCCTGGGGAATGGCACTTTTAATATATTTTTTTGTTTCTTCAACTGAACCCTTCAATACTATTTTTGCTGCTAACTTCAGAAAGTGATTGTTAAAAATACGTCGCTTTATTGTTATGGTGTGCTGTGTACTGCCAGGCTGCCCCGTCTCCCATTTGACAATATTCCATATAATTTTAATCTTACTATCCGCATTGTTAATTTCTGTCCGACCACATAAGCTTCTCAACTTCTTAATGACTTTCCTTAAAATATTACATTATCTTTTGCAGAAGCAAGTAATGTCGGATCCTGACTTATTCTGGTCTGTACATATATTTCCCTCTTCCTCTTACACGATATCTTAATTCCCTTAGTTGTCTATGCCTTACTTGACTTTGTAATGGCTTTTTGGGTAACGCTTCAGGAAAGCAACTCTCAAATATTGAGACAAATTTACTGTGGAATAAATTGAATTTGGTATCAGCATCTTTTTCTGTGTATAATTCATCCCGTTCTACCTCTTCTAGGCTGCTCTTAAAACTCTGTCTCGAGTTCGCATCAATAAGCTTCCCTGCCTTGTATGAACATGCGTCAAGCCTATAAGGTGCTATCTGTGTTATATCCATTAATTATGCATCATAATCAAATAGCCCATAAACAACTGGGTACACATTGTTTCTGCCTGAGTACCGTTTATGAAAATGTTATCGGTAAGTGACCTACTATCCTGCTGCACACGAGTTAGATAATTTACAACAGATACTAGATTGAAACAACCAAACATAGATTCTAGCTCTATTTTCCTATCCGTATCTTTTAAGAAATCTACATTAAAACCACCAAAAACCACTAACTACTCAATTAACGCCTCGTCTGTGTCGTTCCACTTAGCTTAGCGCCCCAGGCGGCCGCTTCTGTCGCTGGGTCCTTTACCAGTGTTGCTTACAAGCCGAAGTGCCCATTTACACGCTCCTTAAAGCGCCCAACGAAGCACTTTCTAAGGCGGCCATCAAAATGGTTCAAATGGCTCTAAGCACTATGGGACTTAACATCTGAGGTCATCAGTCCCCTAGACTTAGAACTACTTAAACCTAACTAACCTAAGGACATCACACACATCCATGCCTGAGGCAGTGAGGCGTAGCACCGTATAACGATCCTGCCTTGGAGGCGGTTAAGTGGGAGATGTGTCTCAGAGCTGGATAGTGGCAGATGGTGACGCGAGACTGGACGCGCACGTAGTTTGTGTATCAGCCGATAGAGGACAGTATTGGATTGGGGGACTGTGATTTTAGTTTCGATTGGGCCCACTAGAGTGCAGTAAAGTAATAGAATGTTTTTCATAAACTGTTCTAGTATTTTCATAATGTGTTATTATGTCTTTTTGTATATGTAAAATGTTATAAATGTGTTTTAGCAGTATGAATGATGCGTGAGTGTGGTTTAAGGTTAATATGAAGATAATTGTTTAACGAGTTTTGCAGTGGGATTTAGTGTGGGAACATTTCGAAGAAGTATGGATATGGACAAAGGGGAGTTTTGTAGAATAGGTTTGTAAAGTAAGTTTATGGTAAAGGGAAAGTTAATTCAGGTATAAATGACAATAGTAAATAACTTTATGCATAAGCAAAACTTCAGCATATTAGATAATTACTTAGGTAAAAAGTGCAATCGTTAGGTTTACAATTTTACGATTGGTTATTGATGAAAAGCGCGGATTGACGCTGGAGAATGTTGTTTTGCTATTGGCTGTTGAGTAAACTGACCAATGGTGAAGCAATATTCTTCGCGCGCCTTTCTCTGCTGGTAGAGAAGACTTAGAGTATTCTAGAAAGAGTCTGAGCCTAGCCATGAGCCGGCCGCGGTGGCCGCGCGGTTCTGGCGCTGCAGTCCGGAACCGCGGCACTGCTACGGTCGCAGGTTCAAATCCTGCCTCGGGCATGGGTGTGTGTGATGTCCTTAGGTTAGTTAGGTTTAAGTAGTTCTAAGTTCTAGGGGACTTACGATCTAAGATGTTGAGTCCCATAGTGCTCAGAGCCATTTGAACCATTTGAACCTAGCCATGAAACAGATCGGACGTGTGTAGTAGTAGTTACGATGAAAATGATAAGTTGCCGGATCTAGCAGTGCTTCATACATCAAGAGTGTTGTAAAGTGACGGCAAAATCATTCCAATGGGTGTACAGAAATTTCGGAATTTTTAAGTGAATTTTGTGACGAGAAAAGACAAATTCCTCGTGCGTATTGAGCAGGTCGGTGGCTAAAACCTGTGACTGCATCACTGGTAAAAAGGGCATTCCTAACCAAGAGAAGTCTACTAGTATCAAACATAGCCCATAATTTTAGGAAGGAATTTTTAGAATGTACCTTTGGAACACAGCATTTTTACGGCAATGAAACATGCAACGTGGGAAAACAGGAAAAGAAGAAAAATCGAAGGATTTGAGATGTGGCGTTACAGACGAATGTTGAAAATTAGGTGGACTGATAAGAAATGAGGAGGTTGTCGGCAGGAAAGGTATACAGGGTGAAAAGTATTTAAACCGACGAACTCTGGCAGGTTGTAGGGGACGTCAAAACAAATATTTTTCCCAAATGTCATTTTTTCCTGTGAGGATTATTTAAACCGTTGGCGGCCGTATTACCCTCTTCAGTTGTAAGAGGCCGTATTACGATCTTCAGTTGTTAGAGGGCGTATTACGCTCCTCAGTTGTAGGCAACTGCTGTCTACCAGTGTAGTAGTGCAATGTCTATGTTTAATAATGGAGCGATACACATGGAGTGATTACACTGATATGGTTGGTGCGTACTACGTAGCGCACCACAACGGACGAGCTGCACAGCGGGTTTATGAACAACAATATTTTAATCGCCGTATCCCGCATCATACGACCTTTGCTGTTGTGTACCAACGTCTGCGTGAGACCAGGTGGTTTAACAGATTACCTGACAGGGACGCCGTCGCACGGTAAGAACGCTGTAATTTGAGGAAGCTGTCTTGCAGCATGTGGAGACGGATCCTTCAATCAGCACTCATGCAATTGCACGTCACATGGGGACGAATCAGACGAATGTAAGAACAGTCTTTCGAGAGCCATTTGTTACATCCATTTCACTTACAGCGTGTCCACAACCTGGAACCAGTTGATTATCCACCCAGAGCACAGTTTTCGCTGCGGTACCTGGAACAGTGTGAAATACAGCCTACATTTCCATTCTCTGTGTTGTTTACCGGTGAAGCAACGTTCGGGCGTGATGGAGTCTTCAACATGCACAATTCGCATGTTTGGACTGATGATAACCCACATGCCACAGTTACTAGTGCTCATCAATGGCGGTTCTTCGTTAATGTGTGGGTCGGTGTTGTTGGGGACTGTTTAATTGGGCCGTATTTGCTACTTAGGCCATTAAATGGCAGGCAGGCACTATTACAATTTTCTCGCCAGAGCATTTCCAGAATTGCTGGAAGACGTCCCGCTCCCTACAAGACGAAATTGGGTTGTGTTAATGTGTTGTCTCTTGGTCATAAAAAAAATGGAAGAGTGTTTGTTGGTTTAATTAATTTGGAGTCAGAGAAACCTTCCTCTACCGGTTTAAATACTCCTCATAGGAAAGAATGACATTAAGGAAAAATATTGGTTTTGATGCCCCCTACAACCTCCCAGAGTTTGTCGGTTTAGATACTTTTCACCCTGTATATTAAAGAAGCTGACAAGAACAAGGGACAGGATGACAGGACATTAAGACATAAGGGATAGGTTCCACGGTACTAGAGATAGCTGTAGAGGGCAAATACTGTAGAGTAAGGCAGAGTCTGGAATACATCCAACAAATAATTCAGGACGTAGGTTGCAAGTGCTACTCTGAGATGAAAATTTTGGCACAGGAAAGGAATTCGTGGAGGGCAGCAGCAGACCAGTCAGAACACTGATGACTAATGAGGAAGTTGATGACAATACTTCTATCATTGGTTGAGGTTTACGAAGTTACCTTTAATAGAGTGAGAGGTAGAAAATCTCCTATGATGCTTGGCAGAGGTAATTCGGGAACGGGGAGGACAAGTTGCGATTCGTAGGAAGTGAATATGTCTGCACACACTTAAGGATTCATCTTAAGAACAATATTTACACTGCTAGTAGTTAAACGTTATTCTTAAATTAGCTGTATATCTTTGGAAATCAGTTACTACACCCTACCATTTGACAGATTACGCTTTTCCAGAAACTCCTAGTTTCTGAGTTCTGCATTGCTGTATTAGAGACGAGACCTCTGCTTACAACTGGTTCCGACAGTCATATACGTTAATCACAACTGAAGACAAGTGCGAGAGAATACTTGGTCTCTTTATATTCTAACAGACAGAAAATACTCTTTGCTAATAGGGACGAATTCTACACTGTTTGTACTTTTCTGCCGGCCGCAGTGGCCGTGCGGTTAAAGGCGCTGCAGTCTGGAACCGCAGGACCGCTACGGTCGCAGGTTCGAATCCTGCCTCGGGCATGGATGTTTGTGATGTACTTAGGTTAGTTAGGTTTAACTAGTTCTAAGTTCTAGGGGACTAATGACCTCAGCAGTTGAGTCCCATAGTGCTCAGAGCCATTTGAACCATTTTTTTGTACTTTTCTAATAGATACAAAGCTCCAGATAATAACTGTTGCTGGATACTTATATGAAATTAAACTGTCCTCCTTAGAATTTGTGCACACTTCTCGTAGTTTTACTGCAGCAGATTCGAAGTGTCACTGTATTGTGACTTTGAAGATCAGTTGGGGTACTTATCCCGACTACTCGCTTACTTCTAGCCGCTTCAACTGCTTCCTGGTAACGACTGCTTCTAGCTCGTGGTAGCGACTGATTTGGCTCCGTGCGCTGGCCATTCACATGCTGAATTTTCAGGGTTTTTAAGGTCTAATAAGTCACCTTTAATGAAGTGGAAAGGAGAAAGTCTCCTACGATGCTTAGCACAGTACGTTCTACGTGGTTCGAATTTATTGGTTCTTTGGTTCTGGTCACCTTGGCGTCTGCAAGCTATCCTCAGGGTTGCCGTTCTCGCCAGCAGTTATATCACAGCCGCTTTCTCTGCTAGCCAATGATACGTCTTAAGCCATAGAGTTCTGTCCTGCTTCCTGGTGCTCGCCCGCTACAACGTATGTAAGTATCTTTCTTTTCCTATCAGCCATGACACCTCTTAAATTAATAAAATTTGTCAGCCATTAGAGGAGCAAACAACACGAAAAGAAGAAAACGGCCATTATAGATGAAAAAAGGAAGAGCAGGCAGAAGAATTTTAAGAAGGTGTAGCTCAACTAGAAAGGAGACTACGTATAGGACACTAGTTCAACGTATTATTGAACGCTGCTTGACTGTTTGGGATACCTAACACGGCGAATTAAAGGAAGACATGGAATCAGTTCAGAGACTTGCTACTATATTTGCTATTATTAGGTTCGATCAGCAAGCATATATTACAGAGATGCCCAGTGAACTCAAATTGGAATTCCTGGACGGAAGATGGCGTACTTTCTGCAAAACAGTATTAGAAAATGTAGAGAACCAGCAGTAGAAGCTGACGGCAGAACGGTTCTACTGCTGACAACGTACACTCTTTGACATAAAACTTGACCGGCGGCCGGCCGCTTCAGAGGCTAAGTCCGCGCCGATCGCGACATGGGACAAAAAAACTGGCCAACTCGCTAATTCTCTAAGTCCGGTTATCTGCACAATCTGGCAACACTGTAGACTGCGGCACTTCCTGGAGGAAAACTTGTCCCATGATAGAGAAACTGTAGGATGATTACGCCTGTGGTCTAGCGGTAGCGTGCGCTGTTTCTGTTCATAATGTCAGTGGATCGAGAGCAGCTGGCATAAAATATTTTTTATAGCCTCTTCTGTCTGAATGCTGAAGACGTGAATGTAATGGTAGCGCAGATTCAATCTATTTCGCTTTGTGACACACTGATATCAAAATTTTATCCAGTAACGATTTTGCGGCAGATTTCCTGCAGACTGTCCTCCTCTGGACGCCGTATGCGGCAAAGCTCCGGGATCCATTTGCTGGCTACTAGCAGCGGCCGTGGCGACAGCAGCGGCGCTGCACTCCCCCGTTCTTTATCGAAAGCGCCTGCTACTGCTCATCGCTTTTGATGATTTAAAACACTTTATTATTAAATGTTGCTCCACAGAAAATTTCTACAATTTCCATTCACGCTCAAAAGCAACGGAGACAGACGCCCTGATTAGTAGGCGGGTATTATATTACATTAATCGGCAAGAGCTGAGTATGGCCCGAAATTAATTTTATAGACTGGGACGAAATTAAACCACCTCACTACATTCGATGAATTTATAAATGCTTCATACCTCGTTTCTTTTCCTTTCAAACTCAATTATTTGTGCAACTTTTGGTCAATGTTTGGATGTTTTCGTCAAGCCAGAGTGAGCGTCTGTGGTGTAAAGTGTATTACAGTTCTTGTTTCATTCCTTATGGTAAGTCTATGCGATAAACTGTGTGAATACCTTGCAATGCATGCTCTGTAGCAGTGCAGGAACACTGCACATTTGGAGTTCCATGTATGGGTTCATGAAGTATTTATTGTTGATCGGAAGTGATAGTTAAGGTCATCAGATTTAAACCAGAAAAATTTGTCGTTTTGAAGGTTTCAGAGAACGGAAAGGAATTGCTAACGCCGGTGTTAGAAAACGTCTACAGTTAAATGCTATTGCAAAAATTTAGAAGAAGGGAACTATATTAATGAACATGTGCACTTCATAAACAACCTTCTGACATGTTAGACCTATATGACGAACAAAGCTCAAATTTATATCGTTGACAGTCGGTTTGAATCTTTTCAGGGTCTATTTTACAGTGAAGCACCTTGGAATTTGCAAAGCAGAAATCCATGATATTAACTTAATTTACTAAGTCGAAATCGGACGAAGATTGATGTTTAAAGGCATTCTTCAGATTTCGCATAAGAAATTTTTACTAGCAGTTTGCAACTCCATTAATTAAAATGGAAAATAAAAGGTTGTAGTCAGCGGCTTCTACCGTGATTCGAACTGCTATGTCTTATAGTACAAGCACTGCAACGCACAAGGGAACCTCTGAGCTAACGACACACTGGCGGCCAGAGGCGGAATATAGTCACTGCGATGTTGCCTGAGCCTCAAAACGCAACCTTAAACACACGAACAGAGGAGGTGGAGATTACTGTTTTAACGTCCCGTCGACAACGATGTCATTAGAGACGGAGCACAAGCTCGGATTAGGGAAGGATGGGGAGGGAAAGCGGCCGTGCCCCTCCTAAGGAACCATCCCGGCATTTGCCTGAAGCGATTTAGGGAAATCATTGAAAACCTAAATCAGGATGGTCGGGCGCGGGATTGCACCGTCGTCCTCCCGAATGCACACACAAACAGGTGTTACTTATGTGAAGAACGCCGTTCTTGGAGTCCAGAAATTAAATATACTTTCTAATTGTGTCATCTTGCAGTGGATTATATCGTACGAGTCTTCGATGTGGAAAACGAATGTCAAGTGAATTTAGCGAGGTAACGCCGACCTACACCCGGAAGTAAATGCACTATCAGAGTGTTGACAAATACTTGCTACGACGCTGCCATTTCTAGGCTCTCTGACGAGGCAGCTCTTCAGCGAAATGCTTGCCGTGATTCTCCGATACGGTTCTTCAGAGTGGAGACGCGCGCGCACGTTTGGTTTTTATGCGGCGTTCTCCCCTGATGGTTTCTGACGTCGCCTTGTGGGCTATGTATACATATGAGACATTCAATTATCATTAATCCAGAATCATACAAGTTTCAGCTTCCGGCGTGGAAGAAGGCTGTTGACGCCGACATTATATCATTTCAACGTAGGGAAAGCAAAACGGATCATTCAATGTTTCTCAGTCAACATAAAGCATGTGAGATAATTTTCCGTAACGTTCATAATCATCTAAAAATACAAACGAAGTAAAAATACACCGGAAGCTTATTCGAATTGAATATAACGCTTTGCACCTCGATGTCGAATTTGTCCACTTGCAATCTTATGCAGCATACACATAGAATGTGATGATTACCACGAGAATGAAGAAATATGTTGGTAAGGATGGAAGCAAGAAGAGACGCAGTCAACAAATATTCTATTCCTCATGGCATTCATTTCATTTGACACGTAAGAAGAGGTAAAGCGGGAATTTACTTTCGTTAACACGAAAGATATGCCGCACATATTGATAACGAGGAAGTCTGCGTCTTCATACGTTTCTTCCTTGAAATCTGTATGCTCTATTGTAAATTAAGTAGCCCGATCATTGTTTCAGTAATGTTACACTCTTGTTTGACCCCGTAACGATGAACAGATTCCAAATGCATGTCTCCCTTCCTGGGTTGTTTTTTGTGTTTTATTGCTTGGAATTCCTGAAGCAGACCACTGTGCCTTCCCCCCTCGTGGGTTAGGTCTCAAAACTAAACTGCTTTGTATCCAATGGCACAATTTATTCAGACAGCATCAGCATAAGACTATCAAACAAAGCCTTCCATTTACAGTTGCAGCACTCTAACCAGCACTGACCAAAGTGTAATCCACGGTCATTGTCCTAAATTACCAGCTGTCTGCTACTGTGGCAAAGTCCGTACTATACTTTCGATTCCGCAGCACCATTTTATCTGGTAACACTGTGTAGTTGCACAGTTGTGCTACCAGGTCTGTCCTCACACTGTCACCTTTATGTATCTCACTTCTCCTGTAGCGTAGATCACGAGGAGCCGAAGTAAATGAGTGTATTCTGCATGACGTAACATTCAGTATTCCCTTCTTTCATAGCCACTCTTCATGTGCATCGATACCAAATAGGAATGCGAAAACTCTTGCGAGTGAGAGAATGACAATAACAATCGTAACAAGAACAAGCAAATAATGAATGATGTTTATTCCAACGCAGAACGAGAATGGCTTTAAATATAAAAATCTGTATCTATATCTGTATCCATATCTATTGATCTTTGAGTTGGCACAATGCAAATATATTCTTAGCATTTAGTTACTGAATTTAGTTCTGGATGTTTGCAGAGAAAAGGAAAAGTCGGTACTTCTCGCTAGTGTAATATAATGTGAACCAGCAACTACCCTTTCCTTAGAACACGACTCAAGCAGGTCCTCAAGTAGGTAGCAAGGCACTGCTGCATTCTGTTCCCTGACATTGCTCTGATGACGGTTAATGCAGATAGTTCCGATTATGAAATACAAAACGTATTGCAGGTTAGTTCCTAGGATAGTAACATTAAATTTGCGTTGTAGACGGCACATGAACGTGACGACTATCCATATTACTCATCAATATAAAAAGAGAATATTTTGGGAATTTAGCAGGATTACTCAAAATGAATTCTGAAATTGGGTGACTGACTGCACAGGTGCTAAACGTCGTCAAGAGTATACGATGTCCTAATCGCATTAGGAATATGAAGATCGTCTTCGACAGCTCGCAACTTTCACATTGCTATGTCCACCCTACTCCAGACAGCCCTCGGTGGAGTTGCACTACGTTGCCGATGTTATGGAAGGCCTTCAAACCGACAACAGACCACATATTGAAAAATACAAGCGAATTCTCTTGCAGCGTAAGCTTATTGTAACTAATCTAAAAATTATTGGAGAGGAACATTGTCCTATTCAAAAAAAGTAAAATGTTACACACTGTTGACGTCAAACGGATATTATCTATGTCCTGTCTTGTGTCCTACTCATCTATAATATCAAGTGTACTATGAAAATGATTATATATAATGGATGATAGGGTAATGCATTGATACCAGATGGTGGGGGCCGGCCGGTGTGGCCGTGCGGTTCTAGGCGCTTCAGTCTGGAACCGCGTGACCGCTACGGTCGCAGGTTCGAATCCTGCCTCGGGCATGGATGTGAGTGATGTCCTTAGGTTAGTTAGGTTTAAGTAGTTCTAAGTTCTAGGGGACTGATGACCTTAGAAGTTAAGTCCCATAGTGCTCAGAGCCATTTGAACCATTTGAACTATTTAACACAAAATGACATTAAAAATTAAAGTTATTCCCGAGCAGCTAGTTGAGAATATGTATGAACATTAAATGACACGACGAACTGAAATAATATGACGAAGAGTTCAGCGCTCACTGGGAATAGAGCCCCACACATATCGTTGTTGACTACACACAAAGAGACGTCAGCTACCGAATTTTTATCCACCAGCTGCTCAGAATAGCATCTTGAACTTACAGTCATCTCGCAAATAGTTCTGTGTCTCACTGGGAGTTAAAAACGTCAGATATCATTAGTGTTGACAACGAAAGAAAATACATTAAAAATCAAAATTATTATCCACCAGCAGATAGGTGTTCTCATGATAGAGCTTGATAATACATAATTAAATCTTTAGTGCCGGGCCAGGATTCGATCTCATTCACGCGTAATATGTGAAGGTGTTGAGGAATCTGCAGTTTTGAACAAACAACAAATTGTAGCCGAGCTGTATTGCCACGAAGGGATCAAATTCCGCGTTAAGGGCGGTCTGAGTTGCATTCCCAGTTTAGAACCAATTTTATCGACATACAGAAGCTCAAATAAAAGATGGAATAGGTGTCCTGTGACGATACATAGCGTTTGTGTCGTCACTTGAAATAAATAACTAGTATAAGAAAGGTTACTGGTGATAGAGTTTCTACATGTCGCCACTCCAGACTTTATTGTGGTTCAACCTACCGTCTACTTGGTAAAGAAGGAATATCATCTTTAATGTGAAATTTCAGACCACGCAGCCATTATATCTCCTTCACTTGGTGTAGCCAGGAGAGAATGGAATCTGTCTCTCCCTATCTAAAATCATTGACGGAAGTGGGAATCGAACCCAGACCATAGGTATAACAACCTACCATCCGTCCAACAGACCACGAAATCCTCTTCTCTGCGAGTCATTTTTCTATCGTAACGCAGTTGCGCCACACTGGATGAGAATTCTGACACACAGGCTCCCTGTAGTAATTTGCAGCATGTTCAGTAAATTCATTTACTTGGTTGACCGAATCACCATGAACTAGCTGCCTCGGCTACCCAGTGCATACATTCGACTATTTTGTAATCACAGAAATAAAATCACGTAACTGCCACCTACACACAGCTGCCAACAGTGTAGGATGCAGAAGTTTAAATAGGAAGTGTTCCTTTCCACTTGAGCTATTCTATTGCGCTATCTGTTACTAGAAAACGTCGTTCAGTCCAAAAGAAAAGCTGTAACTGTTTGTCTCTCAGAAGTCAAGACCTGGCCATATGCATAATCTCACAGTGCTGTGGAATCCAAAAGTTCTGGAGGAATAGTTGCCGAGCTCTGGAGCTGCTGTAGCTACGTGTCAGCTTGTAGCATAGATAAGATGTCGCGAGTTCGAATACATTCAGTGCTACAATTTTTAAAACGCAATTCTGCTCTCTGCTGAAGGTATCAATCTAATGGAACTTTGAACATAATTCCCTTCACTTCTCAACCCAAAGTAGTCGCATGTGGAAAAAGGGCTAACTACTGTGACATTTTGTTCTATTCAGGTTTAATAGACAGCAGGCAGCAGATGCATCTCGAAGATGTGCAGGGAGAGCGCATCGTGCCATAATATGTCAGAAAAGTATTTTCTACATTAGCCGTCGTGTGGTAGTGATATTTTATTCTTCTTCAAACTTTGTTTGACAGCTTTAACTCAGAACAAGTTTTCTACATGCATGTAATCAATAAACTGCATGTGCATTGTCAGACTGTCATAGGTAACATCAGAGAATTCGCATATCTCGTAGATGTTTAATTTCTCTCTCATGTTTACTATTGTTTTAACAACACTAAAGGAAACCTTACGAAAATTGTGCACTGTATTATAAGAAATGAAATAAAACTAACCATGATAACCTTACGACGAAAGTATCTGTACACAAGCATGTCTCTATCGACACGAATTAGTAAAATACTACTCACTTAGATTTTGATTGGGTCTGTGTTTAATTGGTATGCTGTGTCATACTCAAGAGGTATGCAAATGTGGCAATTCATAAATATAGTTACGTATTCCTAGAAACCCAAAATTCGCTTGGCAGCAGCGGAAAGAGGCCTTACCTATTGTGCAGCATTGTAAGTTTTTCAACATTGCACTATGAGCTGAAAGCATTTTCTTGCGATTTCCTTATTGATGTTTGATCTGACTGCTTGTAGCTCTTTCACAGAAGGGATAAAAACGTTACAGTCAGTGAGACTGGAACTGCGAACCGTAACAGACGCTTTTTCACAGGTCAGCACGTTACCACAGAGCTGGCGAGGAAGTATGGGTCTTAGCTTCCTATTACGACGGCAATAGTAACTAGAACTCGTAAACCGCTATTTGAAGGTCGAGATTAGTTGCGGTTTCCACCTGCAACGACTTTCCTGGGCTGAAAACCGTAAATGTGCAATCTTTTGTTACCCTTCAAGCGATAATAACTCAGATTATTCAATGGAAATGACAGGTAAAATCAAGTGAACTTTGAGGCTTAATTCCGTGCACACCAGGAAGTAACTCGTCGATCACAGAGTTGCCAAATATACGTTGCCTTGTTGCCAAATCTCAGTTACAGTACCAGCAGGAAGAAGACGAACCGATGTGATCCTACAGCGGTCTGGGAAGTGACCATAGCTGGTGTCTCCAAGTCGCGGCTGCTACGGCCTGGAATACGTAATGCGTCTGATTCGCTTTCTGTAACTAGGTTTAGGGACTGGAGCGTAGTTACTAATAATACTCAGAACTGACTGCAAACTGAGCATCATAAATCAGTAACTCTCATTGTTGTTTTTATATTTCTTTCGTAAGTGTACTCAAAACTAAGAAAGTCATTCACAGGCGTTTTCGTGCCTCGCCGATAGTCGAGCACAACATACAAATAAAAATAAAAAAGAATGTGTGTGTGTGTGTGTGTGTGTGTGTTTGTGTGTGTGAGAGAGAGAGAGAGATAAATAAAAAGCAATGAGAGAGAGTGTAAAAAATTGTTGTAAAGAAATTGAATCATGGTATTTAAAGAAATCTTTCATTAAAATGACACGTTCCACATCATTACGAAATGTCGTATTCATGATCTATGGAACAAGAGTTAATCTAATGTAAGCTAATCTAATCTAATCACATCATATTGATGATTAGCCATGAAGAGTCATGAATTACCGAAATTTTGGCCAATACCAGTAACCAAATCTAAACTTGAAAATAAAAGACGACAATTTTTGTAATAAACCGTGACTCCTATCAAGACCCTTTCGTCCCTGTTATCTAACCACGAAAGATGTCTGATATACCTCCATTCTGAAGTAACAAAGTGTGCATGCATTTAAAGATGAAGTGCATGATGTGAAGTTCTGTGACGGAGATACGAACCCAACACGTAATCCGATTGTTAACTAAGAAAAATCAAATGTTACGTATCGGTTTTTCTTACGAGACGCTAGGTGTCTGAATCTAAAATAAGGATACAAACTTTTGTGCCTAAGCGACAATCGAACTGCACACCTACCGTGCATCCACGAATATAGCTTAAGTATCAGTTGCTTACTCATGAACAGTAAGATGTGTGCGTGTTTGACCAGAAATAACGACACCTGTTGCGATTGTTGGAAACACATGAACAGACATTGAAATTGCGCGTTAATTTTCACTAGCAGGTGGGTGTGCACTTGATAAAGCTAGAAATGAAATTATGAATATTTTTGTACTGGATCAGGTTTCAGACCCACATACTTACCTTTGGAGGAGACCTAGAGAAGATTGCAGTCTTGGGAAAAGGAACGAAATGACTGAACTATACTGTTCCGAGAGATTCAGATCCTCGAAAGAGGAGATACGAATTCGAATCACAGTCCAGCACCAAATTTTTAAACGTCTCTAGTTCAATCAAGTACAAGTAAAATAAGAGCCCTGTCCCTTTAAATGGCTATCGGTTCATCAAATAAAATAAAATTTCCTAATGTAAGTAAGCTTACTGACGACTGTATTTCTGTTTACCATGACTTCCGCTGTGTCATTTCCCAACGTAAACCGGCTCTGCCCAGTTGGTAATGAAGGAACGTGATGTTTAATGCGGATTCTGGATTATAACGTCTTTCTCTTGAGGTTACCAGAGGTAAAATAAATCTGTTTGTGCCTCTTAAAAGTAAATGCCTGAACCCACGCATTGCACCTGTGATAGCTCGTTCCATTGTGGCCACATTACCCAGCCCCAAGAGTGTGCTGTAACGGATGATGTGCTTAGCTTACAAAATTAGTCACGGTGGAAAAAATGCGAGTCTATTAAATGGTCAAGTAGAAGCAAGCTTCTGACGCAGAGATTATGCTATTCTCATGTCAGCAGGATGTAAAGACTCTTCTAGGCATCATAGGCTGGATGTGAAGCCATTTTGATTTTTCACAAATTCAGCAAATTTCGTAGTTCGAGAAAATCCACTGTGAAGTGTGAAGTTGCCGGATAATTCGATTATTACTGTTATTATTACTATCATTTTATTCATACCGCTGCTGGAACACGACCGTAGTCTTCAGGTAAAACGCGAGACCAGCTAATATGACGTCTGGCGACCGAAAGCACATATCGACAACATTTTTATCGCCCCTTTCCTCTCGGTGCTGAAGCTATGAGTGTAATTCAAGCGAATCTACAATATCATATTAGCTGGTCTCGCGTTTTACCTCAAGACTACGGTGGTAGTCAAGAGTAATGTACTAAGACTGGAGTCAAGACTTCCTCTGGGAAGTGCCGCAGTCTACATGTTGCTAGATCGAGCATATTGCCAGACATAGAATTCTGAGAGGAGCACGACTGTATTGTCCACCTTACGTGAACGACTCGGCGGTCAATTTTTTGGTCTGAGACTGTATCTACAACACATATTGCACGCTGAAGACCCAGAAGAATTTAAAAAAAAGTAGTTTATGAGAGCAACGTTAACCATAGCGTTCGAAGTATTCATAGTATTGTATACGTGTGTGTAAACGCCTTCCAATGACCACTCAAGAAAGACAAGGATACACAGTCTAGCTCCAATATTATAAATACGCCTCAGTTTGTGGATGAACTCAGACTTAGGTTGATAATAATTGTGAAAATTTAGCAGCACTGTACCCATTGGTGTTAAACTCGTTTTCAACCAATGATTCCCACAGCTACAGGGATACTACTTGTGATACCTCTTAGACAAAATACTTAAGCAGTGTTATCAGACGAAAAGAGCAACCTGACACAAACTGTGGGAAGTTTGTTTTACAACCTTCGTACCTGGATATTCAGCTTTTTCCTATTTGAGATATCTGTGAACGTTGCTGCTTAAGACGATTTAAGCAGAAACTAAATTCCCTCAGCTTCGACAATGTTTAAAGAAATCGTCTTATTGGCACTAAATCGTGGTTTGTGAATTGTTTACCGGCCGTACTCTGCCGTATTTTGCCGGTTGGAAGGCAAAAGCTTACTGACAAATTTCACACAGAACTTACTGTTACAGTGTACTTATGGAGCCAAATGAGTGAATTGCGTATTTTCCGGTGAGAAAGAGCACTGGCAAACAGTCTTCGCTACATTAGGTTATTTAAACTGGTGTCACTCTGAGCTAGAATGTATGGTCAGCGACTAAGTGTAAGGTCAACGTTTCGGATGCGAGTTTTGCGACTGTGAAATACTTTCCTACATTATAGAAGCGAATATTAAATTTGAACTAATATTGCGAAAATTTTGTACTTGGACAGCTTAGAATGAAAATACTTCTGTTTATTTCAAAGGGAAACAATAGATTTTCTAAAACACTGTCTGTCATACACAACTTGAAACAGGTCATGTCGACCAAATCATGTGGAAGAACTAACAGCAACGTATATCGGAAGGCAGTAAGATCTCTTGCCTTTTGGTTTGTCAGTACTCGATAGCCATTTCTAGGCGAAAGTAAATGAAGAAAGGCAGTGCGTTTTTGTTACAAAGTAACGTCTTCGTCAATTACTTTAGTTTTAAAGTAATCTACGAGTAATTGCTGGTGTTTGATATTAACATGAAAAGGATTCCGTAGACAGGGAAAGAACCTGTTCTTGGGAAACTACATCTATAGTGACCAAAAGGCATTAAATGATGTTCAAGCACTTGTGTTACAGCAGCGGTATGAATAGAATGATATTAATAATAACAGTAATAATCGAATTATCCGGCAACTTCACACTTCACAGTGGATTTTCTCGAACTACGAAATTTGCTGAATTTGTGAAAAATCAAAATGGCTTCACATCCAGCCTATGATGCCTAGAAGAGTCTTTACATCCTGCTGACATGAGAATAGCATAATCTCTGCGTCAGAAGCTTGCTTCTACTTGACCATTTAATAGACTCGCATTTTTTCCACCGTGACTAATTTTGTAAGCTAAGCACATCATCCGTTACAGCACACTCTTGGGGCTGGGTAATGTGGCCACAATGGAACGAGCTATCACAGGTGCAATGCGTGGGTTCAGGCATTTACTTTTAAGAGGCACAAACAGATTTATTTTACCTCTGGTAACCTCAAGAGAAAGACGTTATAATCCAGAATCCGCATTAAACATCACGTTCCTTCATTACCAACTGGGCAGAGCCGGTTTACGTTGGGAAATGACACAGCGGAAGTCATGGTAAACAGAAATACAGTCGCCAGTAAGCTTACTTACATTAGGAAATTTTATTTTATTTGATGAACCGATAGCCATTTAAAGGGACAGGGCTCTTATTTTACTTGTACTTGATTGAACTAGAGACGTTTAAAAATTTGGTGCTGGACTGTGATTCGAATTCGTATCTCCTCTTTCGAGGATCTGAATCTCTCGGAACAGTATAGTTCAGTCATTTCGTTCCTTTTCCCAAGACTGCAATCTTCTCTAGGTCTCCTCCAAAGGTAAGTATTTGGGTCTGAAACCTGATCCAGTACAAAAATATTCATAATTTCATTTCTAGCTTTATCAAGTGCACACCCACCTGCTAGTGAAAATTAACGCGCAATTTCAATGTCTGTTCATGTGTTTCCAACAATCGCAACAGGTGTCGTTATTTCTGGTCAAACACGCACACATCTTACTGTTCATGAGTAAGCAACTGATACTTAAGCTATATTCGTGGATGCACGGTAGGTGTGCAGTTCGATTGTCGCTTAGGCACAAAAGTTTGTATCCTTATTTTAGATTCAGACACCTAGCGTCTCGTAAGAAAAACCGATACGTAACATTTGATTTTTCTTAGTTAACAATCGGATTACGTGTTGGGTTCGTATCTCCGTCACAGAACTTCACATCATGCACTTCATCTTTAAATGCATGCACACTTTGTTACTTCAGAATGGAGGTATATCAGACATCTTTCGTGGTTAGATAACAGGGACGAAAGGGTCTTGATAGGAGTCACGGTTTATTACAAAAATTGTCGTCTTTTATTTTCAAGTTTAGATTTGGTTACTGGTATTGGCCAAAATTTCGGTAATTCATGACTCTTCATGGCTAATCATCAATATGATGTGATTAGATTAGATTAGCTTACATTAGATTAACTCTTGTTCCATAGATCATGAATACAACATTTCGTAATGATGTGGAACGTGTCATTTTAATGAAAGATTTCTTTAAATACCATGATTCAATTTCTCTACAACAATTTTTTACACTCTCTCTCATTGCTTTTTATTTATCTCTCTCTCTCTCACACACACACACAAACACACACACACACACACACACACACATTCTTTTTTATTTTTATTTGTATGTTGTGCTCGACTATCGGCGAGGCACGAAAACGCCTGTGAATGACTTTCTTAGTTTTGAGTACACTTACGAAAGAAATATAAATACAACAATGAGAGTTACTGATTTATGATGCTCAGTTTGCAGTCAGTTCTGAGTATTATTAGTAACTACGCTCCAGTCCCTAAACCTAGTTACAGAAAGCGAATCAGACGCATTACGTATTCCAGGCCGTAGCAGCCGCGACTTGGAGACACCAGCTATGGTCACTTCCCAGACCGCTGTAGGATCACATCGGTTCGTCTTCTTCCTGCTGGTACTGTAACTGAGATTTGGCAACAAGGCAACGTATATTTGGCAACTCTGTGATCGACGAGTTACTTCCTGGTGTGCACGGAATTAAGCCTCAAAGTTCACTTGATTTTACCTGTCATTTCCATTGAATAATCTGAGTTATTATCGCTTGAAGGGTAACAAAAGATTGCACATTTACGGTTTTCAGCCCAGGAAAGTCGTTGCAGGTGGAAACCGCAACTAATCTCGACCTTCAAATAGCGGTTTACGAGTTCTAGTTACTATTGCCGTCGTAATAGGAAGCTAAGACCCATACTTCCTCGCCAGCTCTGTGGTAACGTGCTGACCTGTGAAAAAGCGTCTGTTACGGTTCGCAGTTCCAGTCTCACTGACTGTAACGTTTTTATCCCTTCTGTGAAAGAGCTACAAGCAGTCAGATCAAACATCAATAAGGAAATCGCAAGAAAATGCTTTCAGCTCATAGTGCAATGTTGAAAAACTTACAATGCTGCACAATAGGTAAGGCCTCTTTCCGCTGCTGCCAAGCGAATTTTGGGTTTCTAGGAATACGTAACTATATTTATGAATTGCCACATTTGCATACCTCTTGAGTATGACACAGCATACCAATTAAACACAGACCCAATCAAAATCTAAGTGAGTAGTATTTTACTAATTCGTGTCGATAGAGACATGCTTGTGTACAGATACTTTCGTCGTAAGGTTATCATGGTTAGTTTTATTTCATTTCTTATAATACAGTGCACAATTTTCGTAAGGTTTCCTTTAGTGTTGTTAAAACAATAGTAAACATGAGAGAGAAATTAAACATCAACGAGATATGCGAATTCTCTGATGTTACCTATGACAGTCTGACAATGCACATGCAGTTTATTGATTACATGCATGTAGAAAACTTGTTCTGAGTTAAAGCTGTCAAACAAAGTTTGAAGAAGAATAAAATATCACTACCACACGACGGCTAATGTAGAAAATACTTTTCTGACATATTATGGCACGATGCGCTCTCCCTGCACATCTTCGAGATGCATCTGCTGCCTGCTGTCTATTAAACCTGAATAGAACAAAATGTCACAGTAGTTAGCCCTTTTTCCACATGCGACTACTTTGGGTTGAGAAGTGAAGGGAATTATGTTCAAAGTTCCATTAGATTGATACCTTCAGCAGAGAGCAGAATTGCGTTTTAAAAATTGTAGCACTGAATGTATTCGAACTCGCGACATCTTATCTATGCTACAAGCTGACACGTAGCTACAGCAGCTCCAGAGCTCGGCAACTATTCCTCCAGAACTTTTGGATTCCACAGCACTGTGAGATTATGCATATGGCCAGGTCTTGACTTCTGAGAGACAAACAGTTACAGCTTTTCTTTTGGACTGAACGACGTTTTCTAGTAACAGATAGCGCAATAGAATAGCTCAAGTGGAAAGGAACACTTCCTATTTAAACTTCTGCATCCTACACTGTTGGCAGCTGTGTGTAGGTGGCAGTTACGTGATTTTATTTCTGTGATTACAAAATAGTCGAATGTATGCACTGGGTAGCCGAGGCAGCTAGTTCATGGTGATTCGGTCAACCAAGTAAATGAATTTACTGAACATGCTGCAAATTACTACAGGGAGCCTGTGTGTCAGAATTCTCATCCAGTGTGGCGCAACTGCGTTACGATAGAAAAATGACTCGCAGAGAAGAGGATTTCGTGGTCTGTTGGACGGATGGTAGGTTGTTATACCTATGGTCTGGGTTCGATTCCCACTTCCGTCAATGATTTTAGATAGGGAGAGACAGATTCCATTCTCTCCTGGCTACACCAAGTGAAGGAGATATAATGGCTGCGTGGTCTGAAATTTCACATTAAAGATGATATTCCTTCTTTACCAAGTAGACGGTAGGTTGAACCACAATAAAGTCTGGAGTGGCGACATGTAGAAACTCTATCACCAGTAACCTTTCTTATACTAGTTATTTATTTCAAGTGACGACACAAACGCTATGTATCGTCACAGGACACCTATTCCATCTTTTATTTGAGCTTCTGTATGTCGATAAAATTGGTTCTAAACTGGGAATGCAACTCAGACCGCCCTTAACGCGGAATTTGATCCCTTCGTGGCAATACAGCTCGGCTACAATTTGTTGTTTGTTCAAAACTGCAGATTCCTCAACACCTTCACATATTACGCGTGAATGAGATCGAATCCTGGCCCGGCACTAAAGATTTAATTATGTATTATCAAGCTCTATCATGAGAACACCTATCTGCTGGTGGATAATAATTTTGATTTTTAATGTATTTTCTTTCGTTGTCAACACTAATGATATCTGACGTTTTTAACTCCCAGTGAGACACAGAACTATTTGCGAGATGACTGTAAGTTCAAGATGCTATTCTGAGCAGCTGGTGGATAAAAATTCGGTAGCTGACGTCTCTTTGTGTGTAGTCAACAACGATATGTGTGGGGCTCTATTCCCAGTGAGCGCTGAACTCTTCGTCATATTATTTCAGTTCGTCGTGTCATTTAATGTTCATACATATTCTCAACTAGCTGCTCGGGAATAACTTTAATTTTTAATGTCATTTTGTGTTAAATAGTTCAAATGGTTCAAATGGCTCTGAGCACTATGGGACTTAACTTCTAAGGTCATCAGTCCCCTAGAACTTAGAACTACTTAAACCTAACTAACCTAAGGACATCACTCACATCCATGCCCGAGGCAGGATTCGAACCTGCGACCGTAGCGGTCACGCGGTTCCAGACTGAAGCGCCTAGAACCGCACGGCCACACCGGCCGGCCCCCACCATCTGGTATCAATGCATTACCCTATCATCCATTATATATAATCATTTTCATAGTACACTTGATATTATAGATGAGTAGGACACAAGACAGGACATAGATAATATCCGTTTGACGTCAACAGTGTGTAACATTTTACTTTTTTTGAATAGGACAATGTTCCTCTCCAATAATTTTTAGATTAGTTACAATAAGCTTACGCTGCAAGAGAATTCGCTTGTATTTTTCAATATGTGGTCTGTTGTCGGTTTGAAGGCCTTCCATAACATCGGCAACGTAGTGCAACTCCACCGAGGGCTGTCTGGAGTAGGGTGGACATAGCAATGTGAAAGTTGCGAGCTGTCGAAGACGATCTTCATATTCCTAATGCGATTAGGACATCGTATACTCTTGACGACGTTTAGCACCTGTGCAGTCAGTCACCCAATTTCAGAATTCATTTTGAGTAATCCTGCTAAATTCCCAAAATATTCTCTTTTTATATTGATGAGTAATATGGATAGTCGTCACGTTCATGTGCCGTCTACAACGCAAATTTAATGTTACTATCCTAGGAACTAACCTGCAATACGTTTTGTATTTCATAATCGGAACTATCTGCATTAACCGTCATCAGAGCAATGTCAGGGAACAGAATGCAGCAGTGCCTTGCTACCTACTTGAGGACCTGCTTGAGTCGTGTTCTAAGGAAAGGGTAGTTGCTGGTTCACATTATATTACACTAGCGAGAAGTACCGACTTTTCCTTTTCTCTGCAAACATCCAGAACTAAATTCAGTAACTAAATGCTAAGAATATATTTGCATTGTGCCAACTCAAAGATCAATAGATATGGATACAGATATAGATACAGATTTTTATATTTAAAGCCATTCTCGTTCTGCGTCGGAATAAACATCATTCATTATTTGCTTGTTCTTGTTACGATTGTTATTGTCATTCTCTCACTCGCAAGAGTTTTCGCATTCCTATTTGGTATCGATGCACATGAAGAGTGGCTATGAAAGAAGGGAATACTGAATGTTACGTCATGCAGAATACACTCATTTACTTCGGCTCCTCGTGATCTACGCTACAGGAGAAGTGAGATACATAAAGGTGACAGTGTGAGGACAGACCTGGTAGCACAACTGTGCAACTACACAGTGTTACCAGATAAAATGGTGCTGCGGAATCGAAAGTGTAGTACGGACTTTGCCACAGTAGCAGACAGCTGGTAATTTAGGACAATGACCGTGGATTACACTTTGGTCAGTGCTGGTTAGAGTGCTGCAACTGTAAATGGAAGGCTTTGTTTGATAGTCTTATGCTGATGCTGTCTGAATAAATTATGCCATTGGATACAAAGCAGTTTAGTTTTGAGACCTAACCCACGAGGGGGGAAGGCACAGTGGTCTGCTTCAGGAATTCCAAGCAATAAAACACAAAAAACAACCCAGGAAGGGAGACATGCATTTGGAATCTGTTCATCGTTACGGGGTCAAACAAGAGTGTAACATTACTGAAACAATGATCGGGCTACTTAATTTACAATAGAGCATACAGATTTCAAGGAAGAAACGTATGAAGACGCAGACTTCCTCGTTATCAATATGTGCGGCATATCTTTCGTGTTAACGAAAGTAAATTCCCGCTTTACCTCTTCTTACGTGTCAAATGAAATGAATGCCATGAGGAATAGAATATTTGTTGACTGCGTCTCTTCTTGCTTCCATCCTTACCAACATATTTCTTCATTCTCGTGGTAATCATCACATTCTATGTGTATGCTGCATAAGATTGCAAGTGGACAAATTCGACATCGAGGTGCAAAGCGTTATATTCAATGCGAATAAGCTTCCGGTGTATTTTTACTTCGTTTGTATTTTTAGATGATTATGAACGTTACGGAAAATTATCTCACATGCTTTATGTTGACTGAGAAACATTGAATGATCCGTTTTGCTTTCCCTACGTTGAAATGATATAATGTCGGCGTCAACAGCCTTCTTCCACGCCGGAAGCTGAAACTTGTATGATTCTGGATTAATGATAATTGAATGTCTCATATGTATACATAGCCCACAAGGCGACGTCAGAAACCATCAGGGGAGAACGCCGCATAAAAACCAAACGTGCGCGCGCGTCTCCACTCTGAAGAACCGTATCGGAGAATCACGGCAAGCATTTCGCTGAAGAGCTGCCTCGTCAGAGAGCCTAGAAATGGCAGCGTCGTAGCAAGTATTTGTCAACACTCTGATAGTGCATTTACTTCCGGGTGTAGGTCGGCGTTACCTCGCTAAATTCACTTGACATTCGTTTTCCACATCGAAGACTCGTACGATATAATCCACTGCAAGATGACACAATTAGAAAGTATATTTAATTTCTGGACTCCAAGAACGGCGTTCTTCACATAAGTAACACCTGTTTGTGTGTGCATTCGGGAGGACGACGGTGCAATCCCGCGCCCGACCATCCTGATTTAGGTTTTCAATGATTTCCCTAAATCGCTTCAGGCAAATGCCGGGATGGTTCCTTAGGAGGGGCACGGCCGCTTTCCCTCCCCATCCTTCCCTAATCCGAGCTTGTGCTCCGTCTCTAATGACATCGTTGTCGACGGGACGTTAAAACAGTAATCTCCACCTCCTCTGTTCGTGTGTTTAAGGTTGCGTTTTGAGGCTCAGGCAACATCGCAGTGACTATATTCCGCCTCTGGCCGCCAGTGTGTCGTTAGCTCAGAGGTTCCCTTGTGCGTTGCAGTGCTTGTACTATAAGACATAGCAGTTCGAATCACGGTAGAAGCCGCTGACTACAACCTTTTATTTTCCATTTTAATTAATGGAGTTGCAAACTGCTAGTAAAAATTTCTTATGCGAAATCTGAAGAATGCCTTTAAACATCAATCTTCGTCCGATTTCGACTTAGTAAATTAAGTTAATATCATGGATTTCTGCTTTGCAAATTCCAAGGTGCTTCACTGTAAAATAGACCCTGAAAAGATTCAAACCGACTGTCAACGATATAAATTTGAGCTTTGTTCGTCATATAGGTCTAACATGTCAGAAGGTTGTTTATGAAGTGCACATGTTCATTAATATAGTTCCCTTCTTCTAAATTTTTGCAATAGCATTTAACTGTAGACGTTTTCTAACACCGGCGTTAGCAATTCCTTTCCGTTCTCTGAAACCTTCAAAACGACAAATTTTTCTGGTTTAAATCTGATGACCTTAACTATCACTTCCGATCAACAATAAATACTTCATGAACCCATACATGGAACTCCAAATGTGCAGTGTTCCTGCACTGCTACAGAGCATGCATTGCAAGGTATTCACACAGTTTATCGCATAGACTTACCATAAGGAATGAAACAAGAACTGTAATACACTTTACACCACAGACGCTCACTCTGGCTTGACGAAAACATCCAAACATTGACCAAAAGTTGCACAAATAATTGAGTTTGAAAGGAAAAGAAACGAGGTATGAAGCATTTATAAATTCATCGAATGTAGTGAGGTGGTTTAATTTCGTCCCAGTCTATAAAATTAATTTCGGGCCATACTCAGCTCTTGCCGATTAATGTAATATAATACCCGCCTACTAATCAGGGCGTCTGTCTCCGTTGCTTTTGAGCGTGAATGGAAATTGTAGAAATTTTCTGTGGAGCAACATTTAATAATAAAGTGTTTTAAATCATCAAAAGCGATGAGCAGTAGCAGGCGCTTTCGATAAAGAACGGGGGAGTGCAGCGCCGCTGCTGTCGCCACGGCCGCTGCTAGTAGCCAGCAAATGGATCCCGGAGCTTTGCCGCATACGGCGTCCAGAGGAGGACAGTCTGCAGGAAATCTGCCGCAAAATCGTTACTGGATAAAATTTTGATATCAGTGTGTCACAAAGCGAAATAGATTGAATCTGCGCTACCATTACATTCACGTCTTCAGCATTCAGACAGAAGAGGCTATAAAAAATATTTTATGCCAGCTGCTCTCGATCCACTGACATTATGAACAGAAACAGCGCACGCTACCGCTAGACCACAGGCGTAATCAGCCTACAGTTTCTCTATCATGGGACAAGTTTTCCTCCAGGAAGTGCCGCAGTCTACAGTGTTGCCAGATTGTGCAGATAACCGGACTTAGAGAATTAGCGAGTTGGCCAGTTTTTTTGTCCCATGTCGCGATCGGCGCGGACTTAGCCTCTGAAGCGGCCGGCCGCCGGTCAAGTTTTATGTCAAAGAGTGTACATTTTCGGTAAGGACCACTAAGAGAAGTGAAGTTAAGGATCGTAAAGAGGAATATGAACAGTCGTTTTGTCTCGCTCTATTTGAGAGTGAAACTGGAAAGAAAATGCCTAGTAGTGGTACAATGTCCCCCCCCCTCCCACCGCCATGAACCATAAGGAGAATACGGAGGGGAAGCTTGATATTTCTTAGAAAATAACTTCTTTCAAAGGGTGAAACTCGCTTCTAAATTATTTGAGAGTGAGTGAAAGTAACTATCGAATCCAACCGAATCTTGTGCAACAGGAATTAATTGTGATGAGAAAAGCAGCTACTTCTTCCGACGAGTTATTGGCTGCTTCAACATTCTGTTACACTGGTGAGTCGAAATCTCTCAAAAAACCAAACTTTTGATGCGTAAATAACCTAACTGCCAGCAGCAATTCTCTCTTAGATATCAATGGACGTCTTTCTCTGCAGTACCGTGAATCCAGAATTTTTCTTTTTAATTTTCTGCGCTGTTGTCTGCAACACACACTCTTTTAACAGACAGCGTTTTTCGTTTACTGACATACAACATTTGTTTCATATGTAATAATCTTTACTTGTGATGTCAAAAACACACGACTTCACTTCATATTTCAATGAAAGCACTCACTTGTTCCTTTCACCAGTTGCCATATTTTACCTTCTTACTTCTAGAAGCAATTTTGTCAGCGGGCTGTGGAAGCTATGAAGTGCACAGATGTAGCCTCTTTCTCAACACGTGCGCAAGCGTGATTCCATCCACGCCTAGGTAATAGCATGCACACCATTCCAGTGCTCAATATGTCCGATTTACTTGCAGCAGCTGTACCGCACCAGCTTTTATTTTGAGACAATGACCGTTTCGTAGAATGAAGCGCAAGTGCGTGTGTGAGTGCAGTATAAGAGATAAAGAGGGCAAGTAATTCGCGTTTTAAAATTTTACTCGTATGTCAGCGAGTGACACAGAGATAAAACAACACTGTTGTACCACAGTGAAGGAAAATGTAGTGCAGACAAGGGTAAAATTGCGTATGACTTCGAAGTGATATGGGCGTTCCGACAATCTCTGATGGTTTCGGATGGCGAATAGTTCTGCAGTACTGCGAATTTAACGTTTATGTCCTATATACTTGTGATAGTAAGGTACAAAGAAATTACAGACGTTGGCAGCGAGTGGGCATTGATCTAAATCAATGGGAAAAGTTGAAAATTCGAACCCGTGTCTCTTGCTTAGAAGGCAGCTGCTCTGACCAGTAAGCCATCGCCACTTCACTAACTGCCCTAGCACACCTTCCGTCAGACCCAAATTCTCAACGTATCTGCAAACTACTATTGTAACGCCCCTTATGATGATGATGAAGTCCCATGCTTCTTGACGGAGCGTAGGGGAACGATGCGGGAGACCCGGAACGCCGTCCTAGGCAAGGTCCTAGTGGAGGTGGTTTGCCATTGCCTTCCTCCGACGGTAATGGGGATGAATGATAACGATGAAGATGACACAACAACACCCACTCATCTCGGGGCGTGTGAAAATCCCTGAGCCCGCGGGGAATCGAACCCGGGTCCTCGTGCTCGGGAAGCAAGAACGCGACCGCGAGACCATTATCCGTATTACTCGTGGCATTTCACTGATTCCCGTAGCAGTTCCAGCCTGATGTATATCTGCCGGCCTCGCCTTACTTACATTTATATGGTGTGCCTTCTCTGAGGCGTGTCCGAAAGAACAAACACCACATATATGCAGTTGTGATAGTATCTCTGCCAGGCCTTGACTGTTCCTAAAACAGAATCAAGGAAGAAGCTCATAGAGGAACTACGATGGCTTCGAAACACCGCCACTCCTCTTCTTCGTAATTTATTCTCAGTGAAGGAAGCCAGCAGTGTCATGGAGTGTCGAATAGATTTTCCATACCATCCGATGGTCCTGCACCTAGGCAATACATCGGTGGGCTCAGAGGGTCAAGAAAAACTGATATTGTAACTATAATCTGCCTAGTTAGTGTTCTGACTTGTTAAATATTCACGCAGTCGGTCTGTGATTTCTGGCATTAGACTCGTAATTTTATCTCCTCTTGAATCTGTGATGGGATATACAGGCTGAATCAAAAAAGGACTTCACAGCTTTGCAATGACACAGAAATTTACTGAAATAACTTTCAGAATCGATGGATGTATTGTTTTGTAACAAAAAACCTCAAGATTCACATAAAAGAGTCAAATGTCACTTTGGTTCGCTGTAATGCGGCAAACCCCCTCCTGGTAATCAATTTCTTCTCAAATTCGTTGCAGCAAATCGGGCATAATTTGCGCAACAGAGGCGTAGATTCGATTTTTCAGGTCTGCTAAATTGTTTAGCAGGCAAGGAACATAAGCATGGTCTTTAATGAAATCCCAGAGAAAGACATCCAGTGGTGTGAAGTCCCGAAAGGCAGGTGACCATGTGATTTTTCCTTCACAGCCAGTCCACAGACCTGGGAAGCGATTATCGACGAAACCTGCAAATTCTATTGAATTTTAAATTTTGGTGGTTGAAATTATATTTATTATTATTATTTTATTTCTGGCTCTTTTGAAGGAAATGAGGTGGTACACCGTCTTGCTGGTAGGAAACCTCCCATTACGGTCGTCTTCATCGATCTGTGGGATTAAATAGTTTTCAGGGATATCCAGTTTTCTCCATGAAGAAGAAAGGACCATATACTTTCAGTTTACTAAGGGCACAAAACACATTAACTTTGGGGTTGTTACGAATGTGTTCCAGGGTTGCATGTGGATTTCGCTTCCCCATATTCTGTAGTTTTCTCCATGAAGAAGAAAGGACCATACACTTTCAGTTTACTAAGGGCACAAAACACATTAACTTTGGGGTTGTTACGAATGTGTTCCAGGGTTGCATGTGGATTTCGCTTCCCCATATTCTGTAGTTGTTGGCATTCACCATGCCACTGATATGAAATGTTGACTCATCGCTGAAGTTTATTGTGTTCAGCAATGTTTCGTCGTCCTGTATGCGATGCAATATTTCCACACAGAATTCCCCATGAACAACATTATCTGCAACAGTAATGTGCATGCCATTACGAATCTGTAAGGCTTTAAGTGTAAACGCCTATGCAGTACTCGCAGAATAGTCTTTTGTGGATGTCAGCCTTGCGAGACGCACGTCGCTAATCTGTTCGACATAAGCATCAACCGAGGGCAACCTGGTAATTTATCTTGTCGCAATGAACAACCGGCCTCTACAAATTTTGTTGAGCCAAGAGTAAATTGTGGGCCCGCTTGAAGGTTCTTTGGAGTATTCGGTGCCAAAATTACGACGAACGGTTGTTGCAGAGTTCGTTTAACTAAACCAAAACGCACAGCGAACACGGTAGCGCCGTATACCGATCCTGCCTTGGAGGCGGTTAAGTGGGAGATGTGTCTCAGAGTTGGAAAGCGGCAGATAGTGACGCGAGACTGGACGCGCACGTAGTTTATGTATAAGCCGATAGAGGACAATATTGCCTAGGGGACTGCTTTAGTTTCGATCGTGGCCACTAGAGTGAACTAAAGTAATAGAATGTTTTTCATAAATTGTTCTAGTATTTTCATAAAGTGTTATTGTGTCGTCTTGTGCAGGTAAAATGTTATAAATGTGTTTTAGCAATATTAATGATACGTGAGTGTGGTTTAAGATTAATATAAAGATAATTGTTTAACGAGTTTTGTAGTGGGATTTAGTGTGGGAACATTTAGAAGAAGTATGGATGTGGACAAAGGGGATTTTTGTAGAATAGATTTGTTAAGTAAGTTTATGGTAAACGGAAAGTTAACTCAGGTATAACTAACAATAGCAAATAATTTTATGCGTAAACAAAATTACAGCATATTAGATAATTACGTCGGTAAAAAGTGCAGTCGTTAGGTGTACTATTTTGCGATTGGTTATTCATGAAAAGCGCGGACTGACGGGGGAGAATGTTGTTTTGCTATTGGCTGTTGAGTAAACTGACCAATGGTAAAGCAATATTCTTCGCGTGCCTTTCTCTGCTGGTAGAGAAGACTTAGAGTATTCTAGAAAGAGTCGGAGGCTAGCCATGAAACAGTTCGGACGTGTGTAGTAGTAGTTCCGATGAAAATGATAAGTTGTCGGATCTAGCAGTGTTTCATACATCAAAAGTGTTGTAAAGTGACGGCAAAATCATTCCGATGGGTGTATAGAAATTTCGGAATTTTTAAGTGAATTTTGTGACGAGAAAAGACATAAATTCCGCGTGCGTATTGAGCAGGTCGGTGGCTAAAAACTGTGACTGCATTTTGTACCGACAGACTTAATAATTGGCGAGCATTATCAATCAAAAACAATCGGTAATTTTGCAGCTATTACGTTTTCGGGAGATGCGACGCCATAAACTTGCTAACGTGAGTGAAAGGGATTGTGAGTGACTGTGTCAAGACTAGTACGGGCTTGGCAGTAATACGTGTTCACCTAAGTTTCAGAATACATTAATTGAGTACAAAATTTCCAACCTTTAATTTCTTGTGAAAACTTTCTCCCGAAACGTAGATTACTGACTTTAATTGCAGCCTAGTTCACGTCGAAGTACAGTAAGTTTCGCTCGGCTTCCCTACTGATGACCTGCTGAGACAATGTTCACAGGTAGGTGCAGGTCCGTCGTAAAGGGACGGAAGGAACCGCGCCGCCGTACTGTGAAAGTAGTAGTACTTGCAGCATGCTGGCGCTCCTGGTGGCGGAATAGCGTACAGATGCACTATGTCAATCAAACGTGAGGACGTTTGCAACAAAATGACGCCTCTACCACTTCTGTAAATTGTCTCCATCAGTTTCTGTAACATTCCAAAGTTGTAAAGTTTTTTTCACTCACCCTGTATTATTATACAAATAATTATCTTTTGCAAGCGTCTGGATGACACAGGCACTGATACCTCTACCCACATGGGTAATGTATCACGCGAAAGTCTCGGGTTTATATTACCAGCCTTGACCAACAAATAAGGAATTACTCCGACAATATCGTCTCAGAATCCATCTTAGAAACTATTACGAACTGCACAGCACTGCTTGAACATCTGCTTCCATTCGAGAACCAGGTACTGTTAGGATTTATATCAAGACGAAATTTAGCTCATTTTTTCACTGAAAGAAACTAACACAAAATTAGGTGTGTGGCGAAAATGGTCTGAAGTAAATTAATCTGTGTCACAAATAACAGCGTGTGTGTACTTTACCTTCACATATATAGTCTCTAAAAATAAGAACACTGAATAAGAACACTGAATTATAAGTGCGTCTTACAACTTACTCAAGGAAACGGCAAACTAAGACTTTATGGGTTTCTAACGGAAGTTAATGTTTATCTCTGCAAAACTGATACATGTTCTGTAAATTAAAGCATGAAGCCACATTTGTGACGTCCTTAAGGATTATGGAGCCAAATGCATTGGGGAAACTGATACTAAATAATTGGAAACTAAAATTAAACGATTGGAAACGGTTACTACAAGAGTGACGAAAATGCAATTAAAACGACTGCAAGTGCCATATCTGGACATTCCGTTGGTAAAATGATAACAAGTCACTGAAGACGTTCCTTGCTAATTGGTTTCCAGTCAGAAGCTTATACAGCCAGAAATTCCATCTCCAATTTTAATGAGCATTCAAAATTAATAAAAAGGAAGAGAATGAATCGGCCGTGCCACGGACCGGTAGAATATCAATAATGCCTTCCGGTTTACTGAGGGGGAAAACGAATTCAATTTAAAAATTAAGAGGTATGGTTGTTAGTCAGGGTTCTGTGATACAGGCAAATTACTGCGAGACCTGACAAACCGGTTAGCTGAAAACTGCTGTAACGACAAGTTTGTCCTAGGTGTCCATTACCTGGAAAACGTATTTGTGCTATGTGGTAATCAATTTAAAGGTCAATTTTCATTTTTTGCGTACGAAACGGTAGCTTCAGCTTACAATGCGCTACATAAAATAATTGAAAAGAAGACTGGGAGTGTAATGAATTTCATTAGGATAGATCTGTATTCAAATATTTGATATGCTGATTTATGGAATTAGCAATGAAAACTTCCCGCTCTGAACAGAGAAAAAAGTCAACATGAGCATGCGACAGAACACAGCAAATGTGATACCGTCTGATGCATTACATAACTCTTCAATATTACTTGACATTATACGTACGTGTATGCGTGCGTTCGTGTGTATGTGTGGTTGACGGTGACACACACACACACACACAGAGAGAGAGAGAGAGAGAGAGAGAGAGAGAGAGAGAGAGAGAGAGAGAGAGAAATCATGAAGTAAATATCTGATCAACCTAAAGCCAAAAAAAAAAGGTAAAAAAAAATACTCTGACCTTTGTCTGTATATTCTACTCTCAGCTTTCATTTTCTTTGCTTCAAGAAGATAATAAGTGTATAAATAAACATTGTAAAAATTTTTTCGTAGTTTTGATAGAATGAACAATGTGATAGGCAAGCTATCCCAGTGAAACTGTGTTCTGTAAGACGAAGTTGTTACATAAATAACAAAATATACATAAATGGGCAGCCCCTAATTTTTTCACCCTAACGAAGTAAGATATATGGCATATACGCTGATGGTCAAACAAGTTCCTAGACTTACTTGATTCCTGACGTATAAGTGACGTCAGAGCAGGAACTAGCTTGAACTAACAACTGTAAACGAAAGATGTGCATCTCACCAGTCAATCGTGAACTGGCAGTGTTTAATATCGGATGTGCGACCTACAGCATCACCGTTTTTCGGTCACAAATCGCAATGGAGCATCGTCTGAAAATCAAGTGTTCAAAAATTTCTACAGAATGTTTTTAAGAAAGCAAATTGTGTGCACAGTTTGTCTCGCACACCTTGACTCCCGAACAAAAATAACGACTCACAGGCGCTTGCCACAAATTGACTGAAATGCAAAAGTGGGCAATTCTATTCTGGAAAAATCGTGATGAACGTGAGACTTGGTTTTATCAATAAGAATCTACCATAAAAGACAAAGTAAAAAAATTCACATGAATGGTCAACGGTTTGACCATGCAATCGACATACAGACCAGTGTGAAGCGAGAGTTGAACAACATCCCAAAGAAGGACTTTTCTGACGATTTCATATGGTTGTGTGAACGTTCTGTGGGCTGTACACAAGGGGAAAGAGGCTAGTTGGAAAACCTGAAGCGATACGAATCACCGTCTTAACGTTCCTTTACGTTTTATTTAAGCACACTTGAATCTTTTTGGATGTACGGGGTATGCTACTCCAAATAAATAACACACCTGTTGTTGATTGCTGTATTGCACTGTGAAAGGGCCTACACACTTTCAGTTTAAATGAGCAGTTTAACACATCTACAAGTCACAAAGTCTTGCTGTTGACAGTCACCTAAACCATTCAGCCGTTTGGTATTTATTGAAACTGTAAGGTATGTAGGCATGTCATCCTGATTTTTGTAAATTATCGATGTGCACGTCAGAGAGAGAGAGAGCTAGTTATATTACTGTTAAACGATCTTTGGTCCTGTTGTGGCACAATCTTAGCCTCTGTGCTGTCTGATACATCCTTAGTTGAGAAGTGTGGTAAATGACGGACGTATTCATTATTTATATGTATTTGACTATGCTGGTGCTGATTCCGCATTTAACATTTGACGATGCCACTATGGCTGCAGTACATTAGGACTTTGCTTTTATGAAACATATCTGATGATGGTCATTAAAAACCGAAACCAGTAATCTGTTGACAAAAAGTTTGTGACCATAGGCGTAAATTAAAGGAAACTTATTACATATAGGGTCACTGTTTTTTCGCGACGATGTCGCAGCTTGTGTTTACTAAGGTTGTACTTCTTTTCCAGGCAATTCACTAAAAATTTTATGTTCAGTTTAGGAAAATTTATGTCGTGTGACGACTATCGATCAGTTTCTTACGTAAACAGTTGGCATAATACTACAGGTTCGATGTGGATTTCATTCATTGTTGAGTATCTATGTGCACAACAGAATAGTTTTTATTTGTTTGGTCATTGTAGCAATTTTGTTTTACCAAGAAATAGTATTTCATCAAGTTTGGCACAACAGAAAACAAGATGAAAGTCCGTCGCTGCACAAGACAACAGAGGGTGTTGCAAAATAACGAGTTAGTACAGGATGAGATAAGCCACCTTGAGTAATAGGCAAATACCAGTAGTTTACATGGGACAGCAGGAAATTCCGTGGATCCACAATTATTAACCAATTTAGCGAATAATAATGGAACACAATATCCCATAGGTAATAAAAACGCAAAAACTGAAGCTGAGTCGATCGGCGATAAGCCGCCACTCTCTAGCTAAAGCTTACAAATGTCTCCACAGTTGTGTAAAAATTTACAACTGGTAACAGAAACATCAGAATCAGATTCACGTCCAGTGAAATATTATATAGAACCATATTGCGCGCATCCGACCAATTTTCTGGAATCATATGCTTAAAGATATGACGAACTGATTCTAGAAAACCAGCGTATTGACAAGGACGAATCGTTAGCTAAAATTAACACTGCAGTACCGAAAGCGACAGTCAGATAAGAAAATAGAACGAACCACTTAACACAACAATAAAGAAATTAGTGAACAATTGGAAACTTTGACATTAAATTCTGAAGAAAAAGAAGAAGATTTGAGCACAATTACAGAAAACTGACAACGAAATTGGCAAATTTGTCAACCAGTGCAGACAGAGATTTAAATGACACACAACATGTACAGTTCTCAGACACAGCAGAATATCAGTCATTAATCACTATTAAAGAAGACCAGGAGACAATCGGGAAACTAGGCGTTATAGGCACACTATTAATGAAAAAGTCGAGTATTGAAAGAAAGCTTAACCGCGACGACGAAAAGAACGAATTTGACTGTATACATTCATATTGAGAAAACTTTGGTGACCATACAAATTTATGGCGTCTGGGTAGTTTTCCGTGCGAATAGTATCACATATTCAGACACAACAATGAGTCGCCGATGTGGTGCAGTAGAGAACAGTCTGGTTCGCAAGGAAATGGTAACATCGATTACAAACAATTTTTGACAATATGTAATTTAAATGTTTTCAGGAATTACCGTAACGAAATTCACCCTCAAGCTTGGACTGATCAGTTCCTTTGCTATATACCAGAAAATTGGCCACCTGATCAAAAATTAGAATTTCTCTGCGGTTATTTAGAGAATGAAGCTCCAGCAAGAATGCGTTCTTTAGTGAGAGATCGACAAAGCGTAAATGATTTCTGCCAAACATTTTTATCAGCCTACTGGTGGCAAGCCTCACAAGATCGGCTAAAACATATAATTATAATGTTACGAAACGTAGAACAGTCTGACTTCTCGAGCCCAGCAAACTACTTTGAAGATAGGAAGAAATCATTACTTATCAAACCCATACAGTCCGTCAGAGATAGTTCGCATTTGTTTAACAAAGTCACCTACATATTTGAGAGACGTAATTTTGTCTGCAGATGTAAAGATGATTTAGAAGAGGGCTTCTGTAAAGTTTGGAAGGTAGGAGACGAGGTACTGGCAGAAGTAAAGCTGTAAGGACGGGGCGTGAATCGTGCTTGGGGAGCTCAGTTGGTAGAGCACTTGCCCGCGAAAGCCAAAGCTCCCTAGTTCGAGTGTCGGTCCGGCACACAGTTTTAATCTGCCACGAAGTTTCATGATTTAGAATCATTTCAAACAGTACTTCAGGAATTGTAATTGGACAGTGACAACAGCTTAACGAGAAAACACAATAACAATCACAACAGAAACTATGACATATAAGTTGCTTTTCTTTCGCGTGAGGACAAAAACTATGGGAACTTGCACATCAAACACAGCCAAAGAAACAATTACAGACAGGATAACCGACATCGTCCGTGTGACGTTTTATTATCGCAGCTGAGTAATGATTATTGTGTTTGAAGGTCTGACTGTGAAGATAATTACGGACATCACAGGAATTGCAGTAACTAGAACATGCGTAGCATAATTATCATAGGAATAAAAATAATCACAGATAGTACTCTGACTCATATGGCAATCATCCAAATCCTCATGGGCACAATTCGGATGATCAAATCCGCAAAAATGTGACAACGAAACAATTATGCAAATAGTAAACAATAGAGTCTACACCAACACAGTTACAGTAATCAGCGTTATAATTCACAGTGTCAAAATTCTGGAATGGCAAGCCCAGCGCGACAGATAGAAATAATTCAGATCAGATCACGAAATCCACGAAATATTCAACAATGAGGAAGCAATACAGGATGATATTCACGACTCCGGCAGCAAGCAGTAATGTGGTTCACACAAGACGTGGCTGCCGAAACTTTGAATTTTGTGCGTTTTGAGACGTTAGACATATTTTACTGGACAAAACTGATGACAAACAAAACTCTTTGGTTTATCCAATTATAAACATTTCAGTAGGCAACACTATTCTTTACACTGTTCTTGATTCAGTTAGCCCCACTTCTGCGATCAGTTACGCTGCATTCCACAATAGTATGACAACAACAGATTGTGCGACTCTACGTTTACGTAAGATTAAAATACAAGGAGCGATTTCTGGAAAAAATGTTGAAGTGAAGCGTCAAACCTACTTAGTGTCGAGGCAGTTAAGTTTTCGATGTATTTTTTTTTATTGTTCCTCTCTTGTCCACTGAAATAATAGTAGGAGTATTGATGCCAACACATTGAGAAAATCTGCTCTAGCACTCGTCTATTCCTCAGAAGAGTACTGCTCTGCAGTATGACTTAATAACTGCCATACTCACCTTGTGGACATTCAACTTCGTCACACTATGCGTATCATATCTGGAACATCAGTTGCTACTCCAGTCCAGTGGCTGCCGGTTTTGTGTACATACCACCTCCTTACATCAGAAGACAAAATCATCTTGGTCATCTGTGGTCAAGAATACTGAATAACTCGTCACTCCCAATTCACGATTATAATTTTAAGCAAATGTAATGCTGTTTTGAATTTCAATGAAGCCGAAGCAGGAATGAAGTAGAAGGTAAGTCAGTTTCATTAACTTTTAAACAGTTAACGATAGACAACCACAGTGACTCCGGTCGCACGGCAGGCAACGTCGGCCAGAAACGGGTGACTTTCGTCGCGCAACAAACTTCATTTATCGTGCAACAAATCGAGCGATTTGCTGCTACGACGCATATGCTAAACAAACCGTTACGAACTTCAAAATTTCATCTAGAATCCGAATAAGAACAAATAATTTCTAATAAAATTACCAATGACCATATTTTTAAGCTAGTCATGAGAGGATACACAGTTTATCAGCAATTGTTGTTCACTTGAGAAATATCTTTTGGTTACACACAGTGATGATAATACAGAGACATATTTTCAACCACTTGTCTGGAAAAAAGACTAATATATATTTTCATTTAAAATAGAAATCTAGCATAGCCACTGCCTGCCTGCTGTTGATGTTGTGCTTTCGAGAAATCTGGAACAATGAGGTCAAGAGACGAGGAACATGGAAATTTTGGTTAGGGCAAGATCATTGTTTTACCTCAGTTTCGTATTTAATTTAAAGATAAGCTGTGTTTAGACCAGTTATAATTCAGTTCAAATTAGGTTCTCTTTAGTCAAATAACACACCAATTTAAATTGGATAACAGTTTGTGGGTACATAGATTTGGTACTATGTAGACTCTTTGTAGAGTAAGAGGTACATTTGGGCTACATTTAATATAGAAACACATGCTCTGGAACTTAGAAAGCGTACCAGAACCTTTCTGAGTTACTGGATGTAGAATTTGCATCATATACGAACTGTACAGTAAGAAGCAGCTGTATACGACAAGGATAAACTGAAATTTCTGTAGCTTGACGTAGCTCATAATAGTATAGCAAAGAAAGTAAGCAATCTTGGAACCGATTTTCGAGTAGGAGATTGTCACATGTCCACTTTATCGTTATGAATGGTGCTCGGAACACCGGGACTGAGATAGCTGACGAAGGAACCAATTTGTTAGGAAATAACTGAATAATTGCTGCAATGTTTCAGACCACTGTAAAGATTATCACTTAGACGAATAACTGGAGAGTTAACCTGAAGGCATATTGTCAGGACAGAAAATCTTGTAATAATGCGTAGCTGCTTGTACTTTACTATGGTGGATCGTGGCTTTGTGTCAATCGTGAGTAATAATAATAATAATAATATTGAGTGCCACTCCGTGATGAGAAAATACGAGTAGAGTAGTCGTACTCACGATGATTTGTATTTTCACGTCTACTCCACTAACAACAGTTTAGACAAGAAGTACCACGTTTAAATTTGACAGAGTAAATTCTAAGGGTGTCTCTTAGAAGTTGTTTCTTAAACCATGAAGCGTGCGAAAGTTTTCAGTTGGAGGAAATGAAGTATTTATCGATCAAAAAGGGAACTGAACCCAAGCATTTCAGTTACATGAAGCCGACGAACTACCCACGCGTCCACTAGAGCAGGCAATAGTAATAATAATAATAATATGTAATTAGTTGTACGGATTCCAGACATATCTAGAAATATTAATTAAGGTAAATATTTAATAATGAGAAACAGTACAAATTATTTTTAATATGTATACAACTCTTTTTAACATATGCCTGGTATATTTTCATTGCTCAATCGTAACACTAGTGAATGAGATTGCATGTGGTTTGTACAAAATTTAATACGTGTAAGGCTTATCAGGAACAAACAAACACCTCATACATCGAACACAGTCAGGAAATCCGATATGTTGACATTTGAGATGTTCATCAGAAATATGGTGCATCCTGCGAGGGACGGCTTAAAAATTCTCGGACTGACAGTGAAAATGTTGATTTATGTTTCCAAAAACCTTTAATTTTTCAGCGCAATCTTCTTCAAGGGTAATAAGCCTCATCCAGCGGAGTTCCGGCAACATTATTCTATCTCTGTAATGTTCCTTTGGAAGTGACGCAGTATATTCTTCTAGAGCTGCTCGCTTCTTAGTCGGACCAAAAGCACTGCCCAGCGAGAACGACGTAGAGGTTTGAGAAGAGGTGGAGCCGAATTTGGGAATAAAGCGGATTGTTTCCTTCTGAAAAATAGGTCTCTTACCTCATATTTTTGCCTCTAGATCTTTTAGGAAGTTAGAATAATATTCCGCAGTTACCGTTTTATCTCTTTGAAGGTAATGATTTTGAATATCTGAGTGCCGATACCGTGACCATGCCCGCCGATAACATCATCTTTGCCGTTTTTAGTGCTGCGAGAAAAGGGTTCTGTCCACTCTTTCGATTGCTGAATTGATTACGATTTATAGTGGTGAATTCATGTTCATCAATTGTCACATACCGACGCAGAAAATCACATGTGCATTTGCCAAAACGCGCCAAACACTGCTCGGGAACTGTGATAATTCTATACTGATCTACCATGAGCCTGTATGGCTACCAAGTAACACAAACATTTCTCTGAAAAATGTAGCTGACACACCCATATGAAATCCTTACAATCTTAGCTGCATCACGCACGTTAGTAAGCAAGTCTTCCAAGATCATATCGCGTTCTTTTATCGAGTATTTCTGGTATGTTTGGACTTTTCGGACGTTCTTGACGAGGACCATCTTCTTACATTTTCACGGACTCATTTACAGTTGACAAACTGTTTCTTCACGATGGAAACTGAAGCAGTGGAATGGCTCAAATGGCTCTGAGTACTATGGGACTTAACTTCTAAGGTCATCAGTCCCCTAGAAATTAGAACTACCTAACTAACCTAAGGACATCACACACATCCATGTCCGAGGCAGGATTCGAACCTGCGACCGCAGCGGCTGCGCGGTTCCAGACTGTAGCGCCTTTAACCGCTTGGCCACCACGGCTGGCGAAGCAGTAGAGTCACCATATGCTTTGTACATACAAGTTCTTGGGAGGCTGTCACGTGCGATCCTCGAATGAATTTCAGTTGACGCCGAACGTTCTGTTCCACAAAATATTATCACTGAAAGATATTCTTCATTTCCGAGAATTAACGCTCTGCGTCTTGCTCAGTTAACTGCACACAGCTCTTGAAATTTTACGCGCAACCTGCAAGAAGTTTTACTAATCTCTGAGAGAAATAATCACGCAACCAGTGTTGCAGTCAGTGCGTGAAAACGAGAACTTTCCACACAAACCTCATAAATTTCTGCCCATAAGGCACAGTTCGCCTCCATTATGTAAGTCGTGGGATAGCGATGTGCATGTATACAGAGGGCGGCAGTATGACGTATCTAAGGTATCAAAGGGCATTACAATGTCAGAGCTGTCATTTTCACTCAGGTGATTCGTGCCAAAAGTTTTCAGATGTGATTATGGCCGCACGACAGCAATTAACAGACTTTGAAAGCGGAATTGGTAGCTGAAGCTAGACGAATGGAACAGTCTCTTTCGGAAATTGTTAGGAATTCAATAGTTCGAGATCCACAGTGTCAAGAGCATGCCCAGAGAACCAGATTTCAAGTATTATCTCTCGCCATGGACACCGCAGTGGCCGATGGCCTTCACTTAACGACCGAGAGCAGCAGCGTTTGCATTGAGTTGTCAGTACTAACAGACAAGGCACACTGTGTGAAAAATCCTCTGAAATCAATGTGGGATGTACGACGAATGTATCCGTTAGGAAGGTGTTGCCAAATTTGGCGTTCATAGGCTATGGCAGCAGACCACCGACGCGAGTGCCTTTGCTGACAGCACGATGTTTGGTTTGTGGGGCGCTCAACTGCGCGGTCATCAGCGCCCGTACAAAGTCCCAATTTTTACACAGCCCAATGTTTGTACACAGTCCAATCTTGCCACTGTCACGAATGATGATGATGAGGAGGATGAGGAGGATGTTTGGTTTGTGGGGCGCTCAACTGCGCGGTCATCAGCGCCCGTACAAAGTCCCAATTTTTACACAGCCCAATGTTTGTACACAGTCCAGTGTTGCCACTGTCACGAATGATGATGATGAGGAGGAGGACAACACGAGCACCCAGTCCCGAGGCAGAGAAAATCCCCAACACGGCCGGGAATCGAACCCGCTACTCCGTTATCTAGAGGCAGCAATACTAGCCACTGGAGCACGAGCTGCGGACTGACAGCACGATATCGCCTACAGCAGGGGCGGGCAGGAATTCTGCACGTGTGCGGTGCACATGCACGTGTGCAGTTAACAGGTGTTCTGCGCGCACACAGGGGCAAGCTGGCCACCCGCTTCTCTCCCCTCCCCGCCATACCGTCTCACCGCTTCTTCCTTTGTAATGCGCCTTGTTTCCTGGCCTGCTTTATTGAATGAAGGAATAAGTTTAGTAGGAGTGCTTGAAAGTAATCGTGGTTTGAAAGAGTACCTATTACCCACAATACGTTTTATTTAACTATCACAGGTGGAGTTTACAATACGTTTAATGTCTGCAATAAAATTTGTACATACAGAAAAACGCAAACAGCTACGTAAATTTTCATTACTGATGTTTGCTCTTAACCGAGACTTTCATAACAGAAAAAAAAACCTCTCGCAAACGTATGTCGAGCCAAACATTGACATTATCTTCATGGCTTCACAATGGAGACGAGGAAACTCTTGCTGTGGAAAGTCGTGATAAAAATCTTTTACACGTCTTGCCAAAAGGAACTTGTCTCTCAGACGAGAATTACGCTGTAGATCTATTAATTCCATTTGCAAACTGGGATGAATATCATCTACAGAAACAGCAGACTGTCTCGAGAACTATTCAAAACCTTGGGATAAGTAAGATATATCCCCAAATCGCTTGAGAAATTCCTCTTTTATTGCACCAAGAACGGCAACATACTGAAATTTATTCTAATGGCGTTCAATATTAAACTTCCGCTGACCAGCCAGAATACTGTCACATAATACACATTTCCAATTTTCACGTTTTTGCGCAGAGAAAAAAATGACTCTCCCATTCCTTTTTAAAAAATAGCAAATCTCCAATTCTCCGTTTCCTTGATTCACTCTGCATTTTCTGGTTATTGAAATACAACGTTCACTACGTAGTGGCCGCTTCGCTTCAACGTCCGCATCTTATAGCCTGGTACTACACTGCCGCAACCTGCTGGCTGTCGCCACTGCCCCTGTCGACGATTGCACGCGAGCAGCACACGTGCAGCGCTGTGTGCTCATGAGCCGCGTGCAACGTTTGCCCGCCCCTGGCCTACAGAGCCTCTCTTGGGCTCATGACCACACTGGTTGGACGCTAGACGATTGGAAAGCCGTGGCCTGATCAGATGAGTATTGGTTGGTAAGAACTGATGGTAAGATTCCACGTAGCCATGGACCGAAGGTGACAACAAGGCAGTGTGCAAGTTGTTGGTGGCTCCATAATGGTGTGGGATACGTTTACATGAAATGGACTGGGACCTCTGGTTCACTGAACAGATGACAGAATGGTGATGGTTATGTTCGGCTACCCGGAGACTATTTGCAGCCATTCGTGGACTTCATGTTCCTCAATAACAGCGGAATTCTTATGGGGGACTGTGCGCCATGTCACCGGGCCACAATTGCTTGCGAATGATTTGAAGAACATTCTGGACAATTCGAATGACTTTGGCAACCTAGATCGCTCGGCATGAATCGCATCCAACATTTGTGGGACATATTCAAGAGGTCAGTTCGCGCACGAAGTCCTACACCGGCACCACTTTTGCAATTATGGTGCCTGTAGAGACAACACGGCTCAATATTTCTTCAGGGGACGTCCAACGACTTGTTGGGTCCATGCCACGTCGAGTAATTGCACTACGCCCGGGGAAAAGGAGGTCCCACACGATATTAGGAGAAATCCCATGACTTTTGTCACCTCATTGTGATACCTGGTCACTGATACGGTAACTAGATTTGGCTTCCATCGAAGAAGACCACACCTGCCAATGTTAATGCAGTAGCTAACCATCTTGCTGATACCTCTAGAACGGCAAACGGAAAGAAGCTCAGCAGACTAGGAAAACCCAAACTCAGGCAAGCCAAACAGACAACTCAACCTCACGACGTATATTCACGACCTTTCTCCATACAAGAATCTGAACAAGGTTTACACTCCCCTCAGAATGGAAAAGCAGCAGGATTAGACGGGATTTATCCGGAACTAGTAAAGAACTGCGGCCCGGCTACAAAACCATGGTTGGCATTGTTTTTTAGTAGCATATTGGAATCAGCGAAGTTATCCGCAATATTCAATAACACCAAAATCATTGCTGTCTTGATGCCAGGAAAAGATCCAAACTTATCTCTTAGTTATCGACCAAGCGTTGCTTTCTGTCACGTACAAGCTTTTGGAAAGGCTGATACTGAATGGAATAGCACCAGCAATCGAAGAGTTAATTCCAGTTGAACAAGTTATTTCGCCCCGGTCGTGGTTGCAGTGATCAAGTCCTTTCATTGACCACTTTTGTGGAATCTGGTTTTAAGAAGAAGTTGAAGAGCGTCTCTGATCTCACGGCAGCTTACGACACCATTTGGAAGGAAGGTCTTTTATTAAAACTGATCAAGGTGATCCCCTGTGTGAAGATATCAACTTTAATCGAAAATATGCTAAATAACAGACTAATTCAAGTTTACTCAGAAAACAGCAGAAGCCGATTCCGCAAACTGAGTAATGGTGTACCACAAGGCTCGGTCCTCTCTCCAGCACTTTTCAATTTATACACTCATGATCTGCCTAACACACTCTCCCACAAATTCATATACGCGGATTATGTCAGCCTCACTGTTCAACGCACTAATTTTGCAGAAGCAGAGAATGTCCTCAACCAAGACCTTGTACTACTGGATGAATACTTTAAGAAATGGCGTTTGAAACCGAACCCTCACAAAAGTGAGGTATGTACTTTTCCCCTGGACAATAGGCTCTCAAATTACCAACCGAGAGTCAGTTTTAGAGGGGAAGCATTACAGTTCAATGGCACGCCTACATATGGTTAGGACTTTGGAAAGGACCCTAACATATAAAGCCCAATTACGTAAATCTGCTGCAAAACTGAAGAGCCGTAATAACATTCTTCAGCGTCTATCTGGTACATCATGGGGAGTTGACGCCAACACATTGAAAACATCTGCTCCAGCACTCGTCTATTCCTCAGCAGAGTACTGCTCTGCAGTATGGCTTAATAACTGCCATACTCACCTTGTGGACATTCAACTTCGTCACACTATGCGTATCATATCTGGAACATCAGTTGCTACTCCAGTCCAGTGGCTGCCGGTGTTGGGTAACATACCACCTCCTTACATCAGAAGACAAAATCATCTTGGTCATCTGTGGTCAAGTATACTGAATAACTCGTCACTCCCAATTCACGAAGATGTGAGACAGCTAGAATCATCCAGGTTGAAGTCCCGTAAACCGGAATGTAAAACGGCCATGAAATTGTTAAGCAACCATTTCGACCCCAAAGACAGTTGAAGGAAAGAATGGACATCTTCTACTCCACAGGGCATCTTGAAAGTTGAAGATCCAACAGTAAGGCTCAATGGTTTTAGCTTGCCAAGATACACTTGGAGCAGGCTTAATCGTTTCAGATGTGGTGTGGGAAGAAGTGCTTCGATTCTTCATAATTGGGGTTGGGTGGACACCCCATACTGTGACTGCGCTGACGTTCCACAAACAATGAAGCATATAGCAGTGGACTGCCCCTCTGTGCCTTCCCAGGAAATCTAGTGTATTCCAACCTCGTTACTTCCGAAGTGGTCGATTGGATCAATGGCTTAGATATAAAGATCTAAACTATATTTTAATGTGTTGTGGCACTGTGTTTTATGTGTTATTGAGATTGTTATGTATCATACGCTAAATAAACCTCAGAGAAAACCGTAGAGGTGGCGATGGGAACACAAGGCGGTATAGATCATCCAGCGGTATACCAGACTCGTAGATACGAAATTCTCCAAATCTACAAGACCTGTGTTTTTCCCTCTTTCACGTCTTTCTTTTCATCCTGCTCTTATCGACGGCCGTTACTCACTGGCAAGTTTGTGATCACGGCTGATTGATTTCGCCCTATCGCCGTAACAACGGTAATTCCTTATCCAGCATTAGGAGGGCGGCCGAATTGAATTACCTGTTCACAATTGGCCATCTACCTGCTCTGTATGCGAACTGCACGCGCCGGTTTGCTCTCACAAAACAAAAGGCGTGTCCACCCCTCCCCCCCACCCCCACCCCCACCACCACTATTTGGCGGCCCTCACTCCTTCTCGCCCCTGGTGGCCACTGACGTAGCACGCGGTCGCCGCTATTGTCCGCACCTTGGAACGGTGCCGAAAGCCTTCCACTGGCTGCAAGTCGCAATTGCAGGGGCACCCTCCGTTCAAGTGACCAAAGAAAAGCTGGTATCCTCTGGGCTCGAGAAAAACGACCGAGACTGGTTTCAACCGCTCTAGTTAGAAACAACAAAAACGACAAGGTCTGTGTTTCATCCCTTATCGTGTTTCTTCACTCTCGGGATCTGATCACAATGCTCAGCAAAAACGTTTTGGGGTTACGTACCTGCTTAGTTCTCAGTCGTGAGATTTATAGAATTCATTATATTGATCTTATCTTACGTTGTGCAAGTTAAATTTTGCACATATATTGAAGTTTACAATTAATTCTTATGCTCTAACTTCGCTGGTCCCAAATTACAAAATAATTACACTTTTCTGCAGCTATTTCGTACCAACGATTTGATAGCTATGAAAGAGTTTATTTGGAGTCTATATTTCAATAACATTTCTACGAGACTCGAAATTTTGTGCATATACACTGCGTCTACTGATTCAAAATTTTTGCTATCTGAGGAAGAAGTGGAATTAAGAAACAATCGGTGTGAAGAGACGACGTATTTTATTTGAAAGTACTGTTTGAAAGAAAAGATAATTTAACCCAGAAATATTCTTTTCATTCATTGATTACGAACAGGCCGTTACTATTATCGAAAGATCTCTATTATGAGACATTATGAGTTAACGAAAATTTCCTTCACATCTCAGTTTATTGGATCAACAGAATTTATCGTGGTTCCAAGACCGCAACTGACTTCTGGAGTCAGGGATTCAGTATGAACAAAAATGACTCTAGATAATAATATGTCACCTTCACCAACTTGGTTAGGATGTAATTTACAACACTGATCAAGATGTCGATCAGAAACTGAATAAAGACCGCATGGGGAATATTCCGAACGTTAGCTAGGAAAAAGAGAAAAGAAACTAGAGTAAAATTTTCTCCAGGGATGGCGGTGCCACCTTTTGTACGGCTCAGAGAGGTAGGTATTGAATACACAAATATCTTGATAAAAAACACGGATCGGAAAGATTACTGAGACTCACAAAAAGTTGCGCAATCCTGTGTGACACACTACGCTCTATCCTTACACGCCGTCTGTGCGTCAAATGGCTTAACTAAGTGCGTAGGTCATGTTTTGAAGTTCGTTGGTTTCATATGTGTCTAGGGGACGCCCAAACTCTTGCCTCACTACCTTTTTATTGCTCTATCAATTTATATTTCGATTAAATTGTGAGCAGTTTTATGACTGGCGAAATAAGTAAATTTTAGTACAAATTGGCTACTGATCAGGGATTAAAATGTTCATTGAACCCTTTCTTAATACTGTGAGCGCAACGATAGACTGATTCTTGAGTTCTATAAAGAATTCCCTACATTCGGCACACCACACTGCAGTTCAAAGATAAAATTCTAAAAATCGGTAGCTGATAACTTTTAAAAATACATGAACCTACGCTGAACGTTCATAAGTTTTCAAACACGACGCTGCAGTCCAAAGTCCAGGATGCTATGCAGATATTTTTACAAATCTAAGACCATTCTGCTCCTCAGACATAAATTCTGCGAGTGCAAATGTCGAAAACTTCTGCAACTCCTACAGAAATTCTACAACGCCCTGGAGCTGTTGCCCAAAAAATTCTAAGTACTTTAATCGCGACCGATACGATGCTCATAATTTCAGGTCTTCACTTGAGCGATCTGTCAAAGCGAACTGAAGCCGGCCGGAGTGGCCGAGCGGTTCTAGGCGCTACAGTCTGGAACCGCGCGACCGCTACGGTCGCAGGTTCGAATCCTGCCTCGGGCATGGATGTGTGTGATGTCCTTAGGTTAGTTAGGTTTAAGTAGTTCTAAGTTCTAGAGGACTGATGACCACAGCAGTTAAGTCCCATAGTGCTCAGAGCCATTTGAACCATTTGAAAGCGAACTGACCCTGGTCAAACTGACCTTTGTTCTTAAACATACTTGATATGTTTTCGCAGAAACAAAATTACACATATTGTGCGTTTTCCTTTTACTTGACTTGCAGTTGCGTACTGATTCCTCTGAGCTGCTAAATATACCACTTCCATTGTTTATCAGAAAATCTAGCATAATGTGTTTCGTTGGCTGCGCATGTTAAGTTTATAACGAATATGGATTACGTTATATTTATAAGTACTGTAAGTATTACGCACGAATTAGGACTCAAGTTTTACCAGCTTTTTCGTGGTGACATAAGTTTTTTCCTGGGGGTCCTTGATTTTTAGGGTTATTTATATGGTTAAAATTAGCATTCTGTTTCAAACCTGACTGGAATCAGACGTCTACAAACAGCTGTTGCAATCTAACACTGCCGCTATTCTTAACATTTTGCACTAAAATGAGATTTTTCAACCTCAAAATCAACATCCCGGCTTATAAATCAAATAGCATGGCCTCAGTTTCGGCAGTGCTGTTCAGGGTGTATCAAAAAGAATGATCAGATTTTAAAAGAATCGTAACTATTATGTTATTTGAGATATGTGCGTGAAAAACGTACTGTTGGAAAGAGCAAACTCTCGAGTTTGACGTGGTTCCCGCTAGATAGCAGCAGTGTGCGCTCACTTCAGTTCTAGTAAAAATGGTGTTGGGACAAAACAAAGAGTTTTGTGTCCTACGTTTTGCTCAGAGCGGGTCACTAATAACTGTTCAGCGTGATTTTCGTACTAGGTATGGTATGAATCCTCCTACAGCACAGAGCATTAGACGATGGTATGAATAGTTCCGAGAAACAAGTTGTTTGTGTAAAGGCAAATCGCCGGGCCGTCCCAGAATGTCTGACACAGACCTCGAACGTATCCGCCATAGTTTCACAAGGAGTCCGTAGAAATCGGTTCGCCGTGCAGCTCGACAACTCATCATGTCGCCGATGCCCGACTGGTGTGTGTTGCATCGACGTTTACACGTGAAACCACACAAAATTCAGCTACTAAAAGCTCTTCATGAAGGTGACAAACAAAAACCTGCGGAGTTCTGTAATTTCGTTCTTGGTAAGACGGAAGAAGACAATTTTTTTCCTCGCTAAGTGTCCATTTAAATGGGAAAGGTGAACCGTCATAATGTGAGGATATGGGGTACGAAACAATCACATGAAGTTTTACAACACGAGAGGGACTCTCCAAAATTTAATGTGTTTTGTGCAGTTCCATGGGGAAAGGTCTATGGTCCATTTTTCTTTCCCTAGAACTGTGTTACAGGAAGCGCATATCTCCATATGCTTGAGAACTTTCTTTTCCCATAATTGGAGACTGATTCGAACGACTTCTGTTACCAACAGGATGGAGCACCGCCATACTGGCTTCTGTAAGTGTGGGAATTTTTAAATCAAAGGATTACTGAGCGACGGTCGGTACACAGGACCAAATGAATCAGCCTTACATTACTGGTCTCCAAGGTCACCTGACCTGACTGTACGTGATTATTTCTTGGGGGGGTTTATAAAGGACTCTGTTTATGTGCCTTCGTTACCAACAACAATGAATGAACTGAGACATCGCATAAAAGCAGCTGTGGAAGCTGTAACTCGGGACATGCTCGCTGCAGTGTGGGAACAATTTGAAAACTACGTTGACATATTCCGTGCATCTCAAGAGGGTCATATTCAACACCAATGAAAAGGTATGAACAAAAAACCTTTTTAGTTTCCCGTTCATCAAAAAACAAGATTCATTTAATATGTTTATTAATTTCAGAAATATAAACTTGCGGAATCGGATGATTCTTTTTGATACACCCGGTATATATTGACACATAGTTCCTTAAGACCGCTTAAGGCCTTTAGAAGTTATTAATTTTTTAAGGAAGTAATTATAGTCAAACTCATTTTCAGTGTTTCAAGTACGATTATATCTACAGGGTGGGTGTTCAGACGTGCTCCTTCGTCTCATTTTTTGGGTGCAGTTGTGTATTCTGTACCTTTATTAACATGGATTTTTACTTACTGGGAGCAGTGAATAATTTGCGACCACTGAGTTTTTGCCATGGCGGCACCCTTACACCACGCGCAGGCCGGCAACGACCTCTCGACTGGGAAAATCCGTTCGCAGAAACCCTTCAGATTGTCTGATGCCCACATCACAACCTGCTTATTTCGTGGCTTGCATATTCCATCAATAGCAGAGGTTGGTGTGTCGACTACCTATCAAACAGGCAGCTTCTCAGCTCCTCGCAAGTTGCACAAGCTGATCGAAAGTATCTGGACACCCTTTACTGGACAGTAACGTGGGACGTGTCCACCCTTCGCTTTTGTGGTGGCTTAAACTCTGCTGGGGATTCTTTCAGTGAGTTCTCTTTCTGAGAAGATACAGCCCTTTACGGAACCTAAGAGACTGTTTTTAAGCAGGTGCGGCTGTGCGCAAGTGCTGCATTTACATCGAGTCGGTCAGGCTCGCCTACTTACAAAATCCTTTCTGGTTGTGGACCTTCAGGCAACAACATTGTTCTATGTACCCTGCATAAATTGTGTGTAATATGTCATGGAATCTGTAGCTACCAGCAGTTCCGTCTAATTCTGCGCTAATCATTCACAGCGGGACAGTGGTCCGTGACGCGTGTAATCTAATTCGCATCAGTGCGGCCACAGCTTGCCCGCGCATTCCATGAATTCAGAGTCTGCTCCCCTCCCAGCGAATACGCGGTCCAGTTTGTGGCCGTAATTACATTAGCTATCGGCTACCGGTCCGGCTAATCATCTGTTGCGGCTCCCGCTGAGGGCGTGCTGCGGTGTCGGAACGCACGTGTGATACCGAGTTTCCGTCCCGTCCAGCCAGTTCACACATATTCTTTCTCTGACACGAACACAAAATCATTCAGTTGCGGTTTCCTGTATTCTAGCCGCAGAAAACAGAGCAGTAATTGGTTAACAGGAAATATTAGGCCACGTTAGCTTTGTTCATCACTTTGCTGCGACTGTGGATATTCCAAACAATTGCTAGATGGCGGTTACGGATTCTCTCACGATTAGTAAATGCACGGATAGGTGATTACTATTCCTCTTTGGAGCTACCCTCAGATTTCAAATACATATAATGTAGTAATTTCAGTTCCAAAAAATGGAAGTGCAGGCAAAGGGAAATAGACTCTAGAAAAAAAGCGGAGTACCACGAAAAGAGCACTCCGTCTTCAGGCCACAAGTGTCCCGTCGGGACCATCCGACCGCCGTGTCATCCTCAACTGAGAATGAAGATAGGAGGGGCATGTGGTCAGCACACCTCTCTCCCGGTCGTTACGATGGTTTTCTTTGAGCCGCTAGTATTCGGTCGAGTAGCTCCTCAACTGGCATCACGAGGCTGAGTGCACCCCGAAAAATGACAACAGCGCATGGCGGCCCGGATGGTCACCCATCCAAGTGCCGGCCACGCCCGACAGCGATTAACTTCGGTGATCTGACGAGAACCTGTGTATCCACTGCGGCAGGGCCGTTGCCTCGTACCGCGATAGAATTACTCAAATTTTCCGGTAATCCGTAGAAGTGATGTAAATGTAGAGACAAACAAATGATTACAATTTTACAACCCTTACAGATTTAAAAAACCATGCACCACGAAGAAGAGGGTTGTTATCCGTCCACTGTCCGGGGCGTGACCAGACGAGTCTTCGTCTTGGAATCTTATTGACTGGAATAAAATTGTCGTCAGCGAAGAGTCCTGCTTCGAGCTGAGCCTCTGTGACCAGTGAAGACGCCCCGGGTAGCAATGGGATACCAACCTGACACTCACCATATGGCCCGACAGTCTGGGCTGCCATTTCTATTCATAGCAGGACGCGTTTGGTTGTCATTCGAGGCACCTGTACAGCGCAGTTGTACGAGGTGTGGCTAGAAAAAAAACGGACTAGTACTGGTGAAACAATAAAACGAATGCAATAAGGCTGAAAGTCGCGTGGCCTGTCACGTGACTCTCGCTCCGCCTACTGCTCGAGTTTCATCTGCCTCCTGCACTCAGTCTGCCCGTGGCGCCTGTTTTAAGTATTTGACGTTTTGTCTGTGCGTCGGAAAATGTTGAGTGTACAGAAAGAACAGCGTGTTAACATCAAATTTTGTTTCAAACTAGGAAAATCTGCAAGTGAAACGTTTGTAATGTTACAACAAGTGTACGGCGATGATTGTTTATCGCGAACACAAGTGTTTGAGTGGTTTAAACGATTTAAAGATGGCCGCGACGACACCAGTGATGACACTCGCACTGGCAGACCATTGTCAGCAAAAACTGATGCAAACATTGAAAAAATCGGTAAACTTGTTCGACAAGATCGCCGTTTAACAATCAGAGCAGTGTCTGAGTTAACAGGAGTTGACAAGGAAAGTGTCGAACAAGTTTACCGATTTTTTCAATGTTTGCATCAGTTTTTGTTGACAATGGTCTGCCAGTGCGAGTGTCATCACTGGTGTCTTCGCGGCCATCTTTAAATCGTTTAAACCACTCAAACACTTGTGTTCGCGATAAACAATCATCGCCGTACACTTGTTGTAACATTACAAACGTTTCACTTGCAGATTTTCCTAGTTTGAAACAAAATTTGATGTTAACACGCTGTTCTTTCTGTACACTCAACATTTTCCGACGCACAGACAAAACGTCAACTACTTAAAACAGACGCCACGGGCAGACTGAGTGCAGGAGGCAGATGAAACTCGAGCAGTAGGCGGAGCGAGAGTCACGTGACAGGCCACGCGACTTTCAGCCTTATTGCATTCGTTTTATTGTTTCACCAGTACTAGTCCGGTTTTTTTCTAGCTACACCTCGTACGCCGATGTTATTCTACGCACCTTTTTGTTGTCCTTTATAGCAATCCATCCATGCCTTACGTTTCAGCAAGGTAATGCCTACCTGCACATGCCGAGAGTTTCTAATAGTCATCTTCATGCTTGCCAAACCCTACCTTGGCCAGAAAGCTCTCTGGATCTCTCCCCAATTGAGGACATGTGGAACATTATGAGCAGGACTCTCCTACCATACCGGAATTTTTACGATCTACACACGCCAGTGGGACAGAATTTGTCACATTATTCCTCAGCTCATCCAAAACACCTGCCACTCAGTGCCAAGCCTAATAATTGCTTCCATACGGGTCAGAGGTGGACCAATGCGTTGTTGACTTCCTCAGTTTGTGAAGCGCTTTCTGTTCAATAAGTCATCTAATTTGTCTGAAACTGTAACGATTTGTTTGTCTGTACATGTGCATCGCACCTACTGATTTCCATTCTATTCGGATCGTTTCTCCATGGTGCGTCGTTATTTTTATCCTTTTTTTCTTTTTTTGATCTTTGATTGTTAGAGTGTATTACCGTACTCTCAGTAATGCTTAGAAAAACATTGACGCAACTTATTTACGAAATAATGGAAAATCTTACAAAAGCTGACCTTGTGAAAGATCACTTTGCGTTCCGATGAAATGTAGCAAAGTATCTGTCCATCAAATTTTCAACACTCTTCTGCAGCGCCGCAACGCAAATGCTTCGACTCTCTTCCGTTCCGGTTTTCCCACTGTCCACGTCTCACTACCAGACAACGCTGTGCTCTAGACCTATATTCTCAGATTGTGGAATGATTTCAAAGAGATAGTATTGAGAGCAATTGAGAGATACAGGGTGTTTCAAAAATGACCGGTATATTTGAAACGGCAATAAAAACTAAACGAGCAGCGATAGAAATACACCGTTTGTTGCAATATGCTTGGGAGAACAGTACATTTTCAGGCAGACAAACTTTCGAAATTACAGTAGTTACAATTTTCAACAGCAGATGGCGCTGCGGTCTGGGAAACTCTATAGTACGATATTTTCCACATATCCACCATGCGTAGCAATAATATGGCGTAGTCTCTGAATGAAATTACCCGAAACCTTTGACAAAGTGTCTGGCGGAATGGCTTCACATGCAGATGAGATGTACTGCTTCAGCTGTTCAATTGTTTCTGGATTCTGGCGGTACACCTGGTCTTTCAAGTGTCCCCACAGAAAGAAGTCACAGGGGTTCATGTCTGGTGAATAGGGAGGCCAATCCACGCCGCCTCCTGTATGTTTCAGATAGCCCAAAGCAATCACACGATCATCGAAATATTCATTCAGGAAATTAAAGACGTCGGCCATGCGATATGGCCGGGCACCATCTTGCATAAACCACGAGGTGTTCGCGGTGTCGTCTAAGGCAGTTTGTACCGCCACAAATTCACGAAGAATGTCCAGATAGCGTGATGCAGTAATCGTTTCGGATCTGAAAAATGGGCCAATGATTCAATTGGAAGAAATGGCGGCCCAGACCAGTACCTTTTGAGGATGCAGGGACGATGGGACTGCAACATGGGGCTTTTCGGTTCCCCATATGCGCCAGTTCTGTTTATTGACGAAGCCGTCCAGGTAAAAATAAGCTTCGTCAGTAAACCAAATGCTGCCCACATGCATATCGCCGTCATCAATCCTGTGCACTATATCGTTAGCGAATGTCTCTCGTGCAGCAATGGTAGCGGCGCTGAGGGGTTGCCGCGTTTGAATTTTGTATGGATAGAGGTGTAAATTCTGGCGCATGAGACGATACGTGGACGTTGGCGTCATTTGGACCGCAGCTGCAACACGGCGAACGGAAACCCGAGGCCGCTGTTGGATCACCTGCTGCACTAGCTGCGCGTTGCCCTCTGTGGTTGCCGTACGCGGTCGCCCTACCTTTCTAGCACGTTCATCCGTCACGTTCCCAGTCCGTTGAAATTTTCAAACAGATCCTTTATTGTATCGCTTTTCGGTCCTTTGGTTACATTAAACCTCCGTTGAAAACTTCGTCTTGTTGCAACAACACTGTGTTCAAGGCGGTGGAATTCCAACACCAGAAAAATCCTCTGTTCTAAGGAATAAACCATGTTGTCTACAGCAGATTTGTGTGACTTATCGCATAATCGAAATTTAGCAAACTTCTTTTAGTACTCAAGTGAATAACTTCACACTTATCTTTATTCAGGGTCAATTGCCACTTTTCGCACCATACAGATACCTTACCTAAAGACGACGTACTGAATGGCGCACCAACAGACTGCGTTGTCTTCTATATCGTTCACATCACTTGCAGCGCCATCTGTTGTTGAAAATTGTAACTACTGTAATTTCGAAAGTTTGTCCGCCTGAAATTGTACTGTTGTCCCAAGCATATTGCAACAAACGGTGTATTTCTATCGCTGCTCGTTTAGTTTTTATTGCCGTTTCAAATATACCGGTCATTTTTGAAACACCCTGTATATACACCACATAAATTAATAAGTGATGGTACTGATCCCCCGTGGGACACAAAACTGGTCAGATCGCTGTTGCAGCAGCAGCGAAAAAAGCATGCCAAATTTAAAAGAACGCAAAATCCCCAAGACTGGCAAAGTTTTGCAGACGTTAGAAATATAATGCGTACTTCATTGCGAGATGCTTTTAATAACTTCCACAACGAAATTCTGTCTCGAAATCTGGCAGGAAACCCAAAGAGATTCTGATCATATAGAAAGAACACCAGTGGCAAGACGCAATCAATACCTTCATGCGCGATAACAACGGTGAAGTCACTGATGACAGTACCACTAAAGCAGAGTTACTAAAAACGGTTTCCCGAAACTCCTTCACCAAAGAAGACGAAGTAAATATTCCTGAATTCCAATCAAGAACAACTGCCAAGGTGAGAAACATATCCTCGGTGTACCAAAGCAGCTTAAATCACTTAATAAAGCCATGGCCTCCGGTTCAGATTGTATACCGGTCAGGTTCCTCTCAGAGTATGCTGATACAATAGCTCCATATCTAGCAATTATATACAATCGCTCGCTCACGGAAAGAGCCGTACCTAAAGACTGGAAAATTGCTCAAGTCACACCAATACCCAAAAAGGGAAATAGGAGTAATCCGCTGAAATGCAGGCCCATATCACTAAAGTCCATTTGCAGTAGGGTTTTGTAACATATACTGTATTCGAACATTATGAAGTTCCTCGAGGAAAACGATTTATTGACACATAGCACGGATTCAGAAAATATCGCTCTTGCGAAACACAACTAGCTCTTTACAGTCATAAAGCAATGAGTGCTGTCGACAGGGGATGTAAAATTGTTTCCAAATTTTTAGATTTCCAGAAGGCTTTCGACATCGTCCCTCACAAGCGTCTTCTAACCAAACTGCGTGCCTATCAAATATCGCCTCAGTTTTTCGTCTGGATTCGTGATTTCCTGTTGGGAAGGTCACAGTCCGTAGTAACAGGCGGGAAGTCATCGAGCAAATCATAAGTAATATCCAGCATTCCCCAAGGAAGTGTTATAGGCCTTCTACTGTTCCTGATCTATATTAACAACATAGGAGACAATCTGAGTAGCTGGCTTAGATTGTTTGCAGATGATGCTGTCATTTACCGTCTTCTAAAGTCATCAGATGATCAAAACTAATTGTAAAATGATTTAGGTAAGTATCTGTATGGTGCGAAAAGTGGCAATTGACCCTGAATAAAGATAAGTGTGAAGTTATTCACTTGAGTACTAAAAGAAGTTTGCTAAATTTCGATTATGCGATAAGTCACACAAATCTGAAGGCTGTGAATTCAACTAAGTACTTAGGGATTACAATTACAAATAACCTAAATAGGAACGATCACGTAGATAATGTTGTGGGTAGAGCAAACCAAAGACTGCCGCCGTTAAATAAGCAGCTGCCAGCATTAAGTCGTATACTCTTAGCTCATTTATTTGTTACATAGTTTAATTCTTAATTTCTTTGGGTGTTTTTGGGTCCTTGCATTGTTTAATTCATAAATTTCGGTCGTATTATAGTATTTAAGAGTTGTAGCATCGCGTTTTAGTTGCTGGATAGCGTAAAATCGCGTAGTCTCCTTCCGCCGCCGAGCAGTGTGTCAGCAGTGCGCAAGTAGCAGCAGTACTGCATTTAATAGGCTATCTTGTATTTTAATAACCGTTTAAATTTTGTGTCGAATTGTTTGTGCTCTCTGTAGATTAGTTCAGACGTTCTTTGCAGAACAGTTATTAGCATGGATAGGGACTGCAACTGCTGTGTTCGGATGCGGGCTGAGTTGGCATCCCTTCGCTCCCAGCTTCAGGCAGTGTTGGCTTCGGTCACACATCTTGAGGCTGTTGCCAATGGGCATCACTGTGGGGGTCCGGATGGGGGTTTGTCGGGGACGGCCAGCTCGTCCCACGCATCCCCCGATCGGACTACGACTGTGGCTGCTCACCTGTGGTAGAGTGGGAAGTCGTCTCGAGGTGTGGCAGGGGGCGAAACACATTCCGGAGGGCTGAACGGAAGGCCTCTCCAGTTTGTCTGACGAACCGGTTTCAGGCTCTGTCTCCCGCTGATACTGATCTTCGGCTGGACATGGCTGCTTGTCCTGTTACAGAGGTTGCCCCTCAGTGTGCAAGATCTGGGGGGTCGCAGAGGGTGGGCTTACTGGTAGTTGGGAGCTCCAACGTCAGGCGCGTAATGGGGCCCCTTAGGGATATGGCAGCAAGAGAGGGGAAGAAAACCAATGTGCACTCCGTGTGCATACCGGGGGAGTCATTCCAGATGTGGAAAGGGTCCTTCAAATGGCTCTGAGCACTATGGGACTTAACTTCTGAGGTCATCAGTCCCCTAGAACTTAGAACTACTTAAATATAACCAACCTAAGGACATCACACACATCCATGCCCGAAGCAGGATTCCAACCTGCGACTGTAGCGGTCGCGTGGTTCGAGACTGTAGCGCCTAGAACCGCTTGGCCACTTCCGCCGGCAAGGGTCCTTCCGGATGGCGTGAAGGGTACAGGGTGCACCCATCTGCAGGTGGTCGCTCATGTCGGCACCAATGATGTGTGTCGCTGTGGATCGGAGGAAATCCTCTCTGGCTTCCGGCGGCTATCTGATTTGGTGAAGACTGCCAGTCTCGCTAGCGGGATGATAGCAGAGCTTACCATCTGCAGCATCGTCGACAGGACTGACTGCGGACCTTTGGTACAGAGCCGAGTGGAGGGTCTGAATCAGAGGCTGAGACGGTTCTGCGACCGTGTGGGCTGCAGATTCCTCGACTTGCGCCATAGGGTGGTGGGGTTTCGGGTTCCGCTGGATAGGTCAGGAGTCCACTACATGCAGCAGGCGGCTACACGGGTAGCAGGGGTTGTGTGGCGTGGACTGGGCGGTTTTTTTAGGTTAGATGTCCTCGGGCAAGTACAGAAAGGGCAAGAGCCTCAAAGGGTGAGGGGCAAAGTCAGGACATGCGGGGACCAAGCAGCTATCGGTATTGTAATTGTAAACTGCCGATTCTGCATTGGTAAAGTACCGGAACTTCAAGCGCTGATAGAAAGCACCGAAGCTGAAATCGTTATAGGCACCTAAAGCTGGCTGAAGCCAGAGATAAATTCTGCCGAAATTTTTACAAAGGCACAGACCGTGTTTAGAAAGGATAGATTGCATGCAACCGATGGTAGCGTGTTTGTCGCTGTTAGTTGTAGTTTATCCTGTAGTGAAGTAAGAGTGGATAGTTCCTGTGAATTATTATGGGTGGAGGTTACACTCAACAACCGAGCTAGGTTAATAATTGGCTCCTTTTACCGACCTCCCGACTCAGCAGCATTAGTGGCAGAACAACTGAGAGAAAATATGGAATACATTTCACATAAATTTTCTCAGCATGTTATAGTCTTAGGTGGAGATTTAAATTTACCAGATATAGACTGCAACACTCAGATGTTTAGGACGGGTGATAGGGACAGGGCATCGAGTGACATTATACTGAGTGCACTATCCGAAAATTACCTCGAGCAATTAAACAGAGAACCGACTCGTGGAGATAACATCTTGGACCTACTGATAACAAACAGACCTGAACTTTTCGACTCTGTAAGCGCAGAACAGGGAATCAGTGATCATAAGTCCGTTGCAGCATCCCTGAATGTGGAAGTAAATAGGAATATAAAAAAAGGGAGGAAGGTTTATCTGTGAAGCAAGAGTGATAGAAGGCAGATTTCAGACTACCTAACAGATCAAAACGAAAATTTCTGTTCCGACACTGACAATGTTGAGCGTTTATGGAAAAAGTTCAAGGCAATCGTAAAATGCGTTTTAGACAGGTACGTGCCGAGTAAAATTGTGAGGGACGGAAAAACCCACCGTGGTTCAACAACAAAGTTAGGAAACTACTGCGAAAGCAAAGAGAGCTTCACTGCAAGTTTAAACGCAGCTAAAACCTCTCAGACAAACAAAAGCTAAACGATGTCAAAGTTAGCGTAAGGAGGGCTATGCGTGAAGCGTTCAGTGAATTCGAAAGTAAAATTCTATGTACCGACTTGACAGAAAATCCTAGGAAGTTCTGGTCTTACGTTAAATCAGTAATTGGCTCGAAACAGCATATCCAGACATTCCGGGATGATGATGGCATTGAAACAGAGGATGACACGTGTAAAGCTGAAATACTAAACACCTTTTTCCAAAGCTGTTTCACAGAGGAAGACCGCACTGCAGTTCCTTCTCTAAATCCTCGCACAAACGGAAAAATGGCTGACATCGAAATAAGTGTCCAAGGAATAGAAAAGCAACTGGAATCACTCAACATAGGAAAGTCCACTGGATCTGACGGGATACGAATTCGATTCTACACAGAGTACGCGAAAGAACTTGCCCCCCTTCTAACAGCCGTGTACCGCAAGTCTCTAGAGGAACGGAAGGTTCCAAATGGTTGGAAAAGAGCACAGGTAGTCCCAGTCTTCAAGAAGGGTCGTCGAGCAGATGCGCAAAACTATAGACCTATATCTCTGATGTCGATCTGTTGTAGAATTTTAGAACATGTTTTTTGCTCGAGTATCGTGTCGTTTTTGGAAACCCAGAATCTACTCAGTGGGAATCAATATGGATTCCGGAAACAGCGATCGTGTGAGACCCAACTCGCTTTATTTGTTCATGAGACCCAGAAAATATTAGATACAGGCTCCCAGGTAGATGCTATTTTTCTTGACTTCCGGAAGTCGTTCGATACAGTTCCGCACTGTCGCCTGATAAACAAAGTAAGAGCCTACGGAATATCAGATTAGCTGTGTGGCTGGATTGAAGAGTTTTTAGCAAACAGAACACAGCATGTTGTTATCAATGGAGAGACGTCTACAGACGTTAAAGTAACCTCTGGCGTGCCACAGGGGAGTGTTATGGGACCATTGCTTTTCACGCTATATATAAATGACCTAGTAGATAGTGTCGGAAGTTCCATGCGGCTTTTCGGGGATGATGCTGTAGCATACAGAGAAGTTGCAGTATTAGAAAATTGTAGCGAAATGCAGGAAGATCTTCAGCGGATAGGCACTTGGTGCAGGAAGTGGCAAATGACCCTTAACATAGACAAATATAATGTATTGCGAATACATAGAAAGAAGGATCCTTTATTGTATGATTATATGATAGCGGAACAAACACTGGTAGCAGTTACTTCTGTAAAATATCTGGGAGTATGCGTGCGGAACGATTTGAAGTGGAATGATCATATAAAATTAATTGTTGGTAAGGCGGGTACCAGGTTCAGATTCGTTGGGAGAGTCCTTAGAAAATGTAGTTCGTCAACAAAGGAAGTGGCTTACGAAACACTCGTTCGACCTATACTTGAGTATTCCTCATCAGTGTGGGATCCGTACCAGATCGGGTTGACGGAGGAGATAGAGAAGATCCAAAGAAGAGCGGCGCGTTTCGTCACAGGGTTATTTGGTAAGCGTGATAGCGTTACGGAGATGTTTAGCAAACTGAAGTGGCAGACTCTGCAAGACAGGCGCTCTGCATCGCGGTGTAGCTTGCTGTCCAGGTTTCGAGAGGGTGCGTTTCTGGATGAGGAATCGAATACGTTGCTTCCCCCTACTTATACCTCCCGAGGAGATCACGAATGTAAATTTAGAGAGATTCGAGCGCGCACCGAGGCTTTCTGGCAGTTGTTCTTCCCGCGAACCATACGCGACTGGAACAGGAAAGGGAGGTAAGGACAGTGGCACGTAAAGTGCCCTCCGCCACACACCGTTGGGTGTCTTGCGGAGTATAAATGTAGATGAAGATGTAGACGGTGCAACAGATCTACTAAAGGGACTGCTGACACCACTTTTGACCGCCGTATTTAGGAGTGTTGCTGTGCGGTGTGGGACACACATCGGATAGGCCTGACGGTTGACATCGAAAAAGTACAAAGAAAGGCAGCTTGTTTTACATTATCGCGAAATAGGGGAGATAGTTCCACAGACATGTTCGTGAATTGGAGTAGCAAATACGTTTTTTTTTTTTTTTTTTTTTTTTTTGCGACGGGATCTTCTCATGAAATTTCAGTCACCAGTTTTCTCCTCCGATTGCGAAAACATTCTGTTGGCACCCACCTACATAGGGAGAAATCATCATCACGATAAAATAAGAGAAATGAGGGCTCACACAGAAAAATATACACTCCTGGAAATTGAAATAAGAACACCGTGAATTCATTGTCCCAGGAAGAGGAAACTTTATTGACACATTCCTGGGGTCAGATACATCACATGATCACACTGACAGAACCACAGGCACATAGACACAGGCAACATGCATGAACAATGTCGGCACTAGTACAGTGTATATCCACCTTTCGCAGCAATGCAGGCTGCTATTCTCCCATGGAGACGATCGTAGAGATGCTGGATGTAGTCCTGTGGAACGGCTTGCCATGCCATTTCCACCTGGCGCCTCAGTTGGACCAGCGTTCGTGCTGGACGTGCAGACCGCGTGAGGCGACGCTTCTTCCAGTCCCAAACATGCTCAATGGGGGACAGATCCGGAGATCTTGCTGGCCAGGGTAGTTGACTTACACCTTCTAGAGCACGTTGGGTGGCACGGAATACATGCGGACGTGCATTGTCCTGTTGGAACAGCAAGTTCCCTTGCCGGTCTAGGAATGGTAGAACGATGGGTTCGATGACGGTTTGGATGTACCGCGCACTATTCAGTGTCCCCTCGACGATCACCAGTGGTGTACGGCCAGTGTAGGAGATCGCTCCCCACACCATGATGCCGGGTGTTGGCCCTGTGTGCCTCGGTCGTATGCAGTCCTGATTGTGGCGCTCACCTGCACGGCGCCAAACACGCATACGACCATCATTGGCACCAAGGCAGAAGCGACTCTCATCGCTGAAGACGACACGTCTCCATTCGTCCCTCCATTCACGCCTGTCGCGACACCACTGGAGGCGGGCTGCACGATGTTGGGGCGTGAGCGGAAGACGGCCTAACGGTGTGCGGGACCGTAGCCCAGCTTCATGGAGACGGTTGCGAATGGTCCTCGCCGATACCCCAGGAGCAACAGTGTCCCTAATTTGCTGGGAAGTGGCGGTGCGGTCCCCTACGGCACTGCGTAGGATCCTACGGTCTTGGCGTGCATCCGTGCGTCGCTGCGGTCCGGTCCCAGGTCAACGGGCACGTGCACCTTCCGCCGACCACTGGCGACAACATCGATGTACTGTGGAGACCTCACGCCGCACGTGTTGAGCAATTCGGCGGTACGTCCACCCGGCCTCCCGCATGCCCACTATACGCCCTCGCTCAAAGTCCGTCAACTGCACATACCGTTCACGTCCACACTGTCGCGGCATGCTACCAGTGTTAAAGACTGCGATGGAGCTCCGTATGCCACGGCAAACTGGCTGACACTGACGGCGGCGGTGCACAAATGCTGCGCAGCTAGCGCCATTCGACGGCCAACACCGCGGTTCCTGGTGTGTCCGCTGTGCCGTGCGTGTGATCATTGCTTGTACAGCCCTCTCGCAGTGTCCGGAGCAAGTATGGTGGGTCTGACACACCGGTGTCAATGTGTTCTTTTTTCCATTTCCAGGAGTGTAGTTGCTCGTTTTTCCAGCGCGCCGTTCGAGCGTGGAACTTTAGTAGCAGAATTCCGTTAACTTCATCTACTTCGTGACCATCAATCTTGGTGTGAAGTTTTTCGCTCTTGTCACATCTGCTACTTATCATTACTTTCGTGTTTCTTCGATTTACCGTCAGTCCATATTCTGTACTCATTGGAATTCCATTCAACAGATCCTGTCGACGGCAAATCTTCACTTTGAATTCTAACTCCACTCCTGAACCTTTCTTTTATTTCCACCATTGGTTCTTCGATGTATGGACTGAACAGTAGGAGCGGAAGACTGTATCCCTGCCTTACATCCTTTTTAATTCGAGCACTTCGTTCTTAGCCTTCTACTCTTTTTACTCCCTCTTGGCTCTCGTACACGTAGTATATTACCCATCTCTCCCTATAGTTTATACTTATTTTCCTCAGAATTTCGAACATCTTGCACCAGTTGACGTTATCGGATGCTTTCTCCATGTGGACAAGTCCAACAGTTTGATTTTTCTTTAGTCCATTATCAACTGCAACCTCAGAACTGCGACTCTTGTCCCGTTACCTTTCCTAAAGCCTAACTCATTGTCATCTAACACATCCTCAGTTTTCTTTTCCGTTCGTCAGTATATGATTCTTGTAAAGCAACTTAGATGCATGAGCTGTTAAGCTGTTTGTACGGTAATTCTCGCTCTTGTCAGCTCTTGCAATCTCCGGAACTGTGTGGATGATATTTTTCCGAAAGTCAGAGGAGTTATCGCCAGACTCATACATTCCACACACCAACGTGAACAGTAGTTTTGTTAACACTTCCTGCAATGATCGTAGAAACTGTGACATAATGTCACCTATTTCTTCTGCATTATTCGAGCTTAAGTCTTCCAAAGCTCCTTTAAATTTTAATCCTAATGCTGGATTCCGTACGTCTTCTATATCGACATCTGTTTCTTCTTTATCACGCCATTTTCTCCCTCATTGAGACCTTCAAAGCACTCTTTACACTTATACGCTCTCTCCTCTGCATTTAACAGTGCAATTCCCAGTGCATTCCTTAGTTATCTTCCTTGTCCCTACGTTTCTCTCTCCAACTTCTGTGATTGTCCTTTTTAGGGAAGTCCATCCCTCTTATAATGAACTGCCTACTAAGCTGTTTCTTATCATTGTGTCTATAGCCTTAGAGAATTCAACATTTCTCTTCATTTCTCACTACTTACGTATCCTACTTCTTTGTGAACGGATATTTTCTTTTCTTAAACTTTAACCTACTCTTCATCAGTACTAAATTGTGATCTGAGTCTATATCTTCTCCTGGGTACGCCTTACAATCTAGTATGTGATTTCGGAATCTCTGCCTGACCAAACTAGCTGTAGCGTTCCTGTATCTCCAGGCCAAGTATACCTCCCCCTCTTGTGATTCTTCAGCAGAGAATTCGCTGTTGCTATCTTAAATTTATTGCAGAACTTAATTAGTCTCACTCCTGTGTCATTCCTGGTGTCATGCCCATATTCTACCACAACCGTTTCTTCTACTCCTTCCTCTGAACCATGAGTATTAGATTTTCATCTCCCTTTACGTACTGAATTACCCGTTCAATATCCTCATATACTTTCCCTAACTCCTCCTCTTCAGCTTGAGAAGTAGGTATGTATCCCCGAACTATAGTGGCTGGTACTGGTTTGCTGTTGATTCTGATGAGGACAACCCTATCACTGAACTGTTTAGAATAACACACTCTCTGCCCTATCTTCCTTTTCATTACGAATCCTACTCCCGTTATACCGTTTTGTGCTGCTGTTGATATCACCCTATTCTCATCTGACCAGAAATCTTTGTCTTCTTTGCATTTCACTTCACTGACCCCTATTATATCTAGATTTAGACTCTGCATTCCGCTTTTAAGATTTTCTAGCTTCTGTATCACGTTCAAGCTTCTGACATTCCACGCCCCTACTCGTAGAACGTTATCCTTTCGTTGGTGAATACAGGGTTATAAATACAAAATCAAATAGGGGTAATGCAGGAGTGGGATTAATAATGAATAAGAAAATATAAATGCGGTCAAGCTACTATGAACACTAGTGAACGCGTTATTTAGCCAAGTTAGACACGAAACTCAAATCCTCCACAGCAGTACAAGTTCATAAACCAACTAGCTCCGCAGATGATGAAGAGATTTAAGAAATGCATGATGAGGTAAAAGAAGTTACTCAAATAGTTAAGGGAGAAGAGAAATTAATAATTAAGGAGAACTGGAATTCGATAGTAGGAAAAGGAAGAAAAGGAAAAATAGTACATGAATATGGACTCGGGGAAAGGAATGAAAGAAGAAACCACTTAGTAGAATTTTGCACAGAGCATAACTTAATCATAGCTAACACTTGGTTCAAGACTCATGAAAGAGGATTGTTTGCATGGAAGAGACCTGGAGGCACCGGAAGGTTTCAGATTGATTATATAATAGTAACACAGAGATTTCAGAACCACGTTTCAAATTGTTATACGTCTCCGGAGACAGATGTGGATTCTCACAACAATTTATTGTGTATGAACTATAGATTAAAACTGAATAAAATGCAAAAAGGTAGGAAATGAAGAAGACGGGACCTGGATAAATTGATAGAAGCAGAAGTTATTGAAAGTTTCAGAGGGAGCATTAGGGAACGATTGACAGGACGAAAAGAAGGAACACACTACACGAAGGATGGTTAGTTTTGAGAGATGAAATAGTGACGGCAGCAGGGGATCAAATAGGTAAAAAGACGAAGCCTAGTAGAAATCCTTGGGTAACACAAGAGAAACTGAATTTGACTGACTAAAGGAGAAAAATAAGAATGCTCTACAGGAAGCAGGCGAAAGGGAAAACAAAAGTCTAGAAAATGCGAGTGAAAGGAAGTGCAGAATGGCTAAGCAGGAATGGCTAGTGGACAAATGTAAGGATTTAGAAGCATATATCACTAGGCGAAAGATAGATACCGCCTACAGCAAAATTAAAGAGTCCTTTGGAGAAAAGAAAATCTCACGTTCTTATATCGAAATTCATATAGAAAACCAGTCCGAGGGTAAGAAGGGAAAGCTGGAAGATGGAACTAGTATTTAGAGGGTCTATTCAAGGAGATGAACTTGAAGGCAATATTATAGAATGGAGAGTGGACATAGATGAAGATGAGTGGGAGATAAGATACTGAGAGAACAAGTTGACAGAGCACTGAATGAAGTAAGTCGAAAGAAGGACCCAGGATTACACGGCATTCCATTACAACTACTAATGACTTTGGGACAGCCAGTCATGACAAATTTCTTCCATCCGGTGAGTAAGAACTGTGTGAGTCAGACGAAGTACCCTCAGACTTCAAGGACGATGTAATAATTCCAATTGCAAAGAAAGCAGGTGCTGACAGGTGTGAATGTTACCGAGCTATCACTTTGATAAGTCACGGCTGCAAAATACTAACGCGAATTCCTTACAGACGAATGGAAAAACTGGTAGAAGCCGACCTCGGGGAAAGTCAGTGTGAATTCCGTAGAAATGTAGGAACACGCGAGGCAGTACTGACCCTACGACTTCCCTTAGAATTTAGGTAAAGGAAAGGCGAACCTACGTTTATACCATTTGAAGACTTAGAGAAAGCTTTTCACAATGTTACTGGAATACTCTCATTGAAATTGTAAGGGTAGCATGGGTAAAATACAGGGAGCGAAAGGATATTTACAGGAGAGCTTCTGTGAAGTTTGCAAGGTGGGAGACGAGGTACTGGCACCTGTGAGGACGGGTCGTGATTCGTGCTTGGGTAGCTCAGCCGATAGAGCACTTGCCCGCGAAAGACAAAGGTCCCGATTTCGAATCGCGAGTCCGGCACACAGTTTTCATCTGCGAGGATGTTTCATATCAGCGCACAATACGCTGCAGAGTGAAAATTTCATTCTGTAGGATATTTACAACTTGATAAAATTCTTCTCGGGTATGCAGCCGGATCATGACGTCTTCAAGACACAATATTTCTGCGGTCCAACTGGCCGCCATCATCAGGTGAGAGCGCTGGTGCACAATCTCGCCGGAACTGACTTCCCAGCGCAAGCGGCAGCCCATATATAGGCCGCAGAAGGCCCACAACGCGTGCGCGAGAAGGTGCCGTAGCTGCCCTCTAGTGCAGTAAACATGCCGCGCCGCCGGTGGTGGAAAGAGGCGAAACCGAGATATCGCTGTCAAAAATAAAAGAAATTTAAAAAATTCTATTCCGACGATTGAGACGCAGACCGTTGTTTTTTAATGTCGGATAACACCGGGTCCCAAGTCTTACTTAAAAGATAACCCTTGTCTCTATTAATAAGATTGTCAGATAAACGAATCTCTATTGATTCTTTTAAAACACAGTCCCAATAGCGAGATGCAGGGGCAACCATTTGTGTCGCATCATATTGCATTCTGTGTCCCTGGGTGAGACAGTGCTCCGCCACTGCGGATTTCTCGGGTTGAAGCAGCCGTGTGTGTCGCTGATGCTCAACACATCGGTCCTGAATGGTCCGGATCGTCTGACCAATGTAAGCCTTCCCACAGTGGCAAGGGATCTTGTACACACCGGGCTTCCTCAAACCCAAGTCATCCTTAACAGAGCCAAGAAACGCTCTAAGCTTGGCCGGCGGACGAAAAATACTTTTGATGTGATATCTTTTTAGAATTCTTCCTATCTTCGAGGAAATGCTCCCAGCAAAAGGCAGAAAAGCCACCGATTTGCAGGTATCTTCTGGTGGTTCAGGCGATGGTCCAAACTGGAAAGCACGACGGATCTGTTTATCTGTATAGCCATTCTGCTTGAACACAACCTTAAGGTGGTCCAATTCTTGTGTCAAGCTTTCTCCATCTGAAATGGCATAAGCTCTTCTCGCCAACGTTCGCAGGACCCCTGTACGCTGGAACGATGGATGACAGCTAGAAGCATGCAGGTAACGGTCCGTGTGCGTAGGCTTTCGATAAACACTGTGTCCTAGTGTCCCATCATCCTTTATGTACACCAGAACATCCAGAAACGGAAGCTTTCCATCACTTTCCACCTCCATGGTAAACTTGATGCTCGAATGCAGGGAATTAAAATGATCTAGGAGGCGGTCAAGAGCCTCTCTCCCATGAGGCCACACCATAAACGTGTCGTCAACGTACCTCCAAAAACAGGTTGGTTTTAAGGACGCCGTCTTCAGCGCCATGTCCTCCAAATCTTCCATAAAAAGGTTGGCGACTATTGGGGACAGTGGGCTCCCCATAGCCACTCCGTCAGTCTGTTCAAAATATTTGTCATTGAATAAAAAGTACGTTGACGTCAGCACGTGGCGACAAAGCCTGGTTGTGTCCTCATCCAGTTTCTCACCAATTAATTGCAAGGATTCTTCCAGAGGAACCCGGGTAAAAAGCGACACGACATCAAAGCTCACAAGCAAATCGCAGGGACTAAGAGACAAGGACTTCAATCTCTGAAGTACTAAAGGAGGGCTGAAATCATATCTTCTAGCTGTTGCTGCTTCCAGCCTGTTTATGTACGCACTAACCGATTGGTAAGATGGCACATCGTCGCACCCGCCAAAGCGTCAACTCTCTCCCTACAGAAGCATGTTGCCCACAATGCACTGTTTGATAACCTGTTATTGTTCACTCCTATCTTCCCGTGTACTTTCTACACGTCAATTATAACTTCCACTGTCACTGGCCGTCTCCGCGATTTACTAACGTAACTGTGTTTTATCCTCCTTACTCACCTGTACTATGGTAATATTTTGAGTTGTATTCTCTTATGCGATAAATAATGTCAGTTAATAAGATGTCAGTGGATAATCTTCATGTTCAAAATAAATAAATCTGTTGATTATAGTGACCATTTGTTTCCATCCACAGCTAGAAGATCCCTCCTCCCATTAGTATATATAAGTCAGTGGTGTGGTACACAATTGTTTCATGATTAATTTGGTTATCCCATTAACATCCATTTTAATAAGAAGTTTTCCGTTGCGCAACAGTATAGGAGTACTTGTTTTCAAATAATTTACATGAACATCTGAGTTGATTCCTCATTCTGATGGGCACTAGAATTTGGTTTTGTGCATCCTAGGGTTATACTTCGACCACAAGTAACACCCCACGCCCTCTATATGTAACTTCATGATTTTCTCTGGCCTTTACCATCCAAGTTAACGTAAAAACTCTCAACAATACCCAGCAGAAATTACAAATGTAATTTGCGAGGATAAACTTTTTGCAGTAGTTTTGACTCTGTGGTAACTAATTCGACACAGAATGATAATTTCAGACGGGTTGACTGTTTATATGCAGGGATGCTAAGCTGATGGTTCCTGCGACTGAAGATGATCGTTTACTATCGAAACTCGCACCAAAATAAAGTAAAATGAGATGTTGTGAGGATTCCAGCGTCCTGCAAGCCTTTCGAGTTCGCACCACTTGTACGACACTGATGTTTACTGTGCTACTTATTTTCCAAAAGCAGAACCTGATTTTGGTTCACGAGGTAAGTGGACGCCACTACGGACCTTTCTACCTCTGAAAACTCTGAGATGGTTACTGGGAGTCGTACCTACCTTTTTGTAACCAGCGACAGACTACGAATGTGGGCAGCAAAAGGGGCTGTCAGTTTCTCTCAGAACGATAGTAAATTAGTAATGTTGTAAGAAAATACGAGGTTTTTTTAGAAGCGGCTGAACAATGTAGACAGCTAACACCGTAAAAACATTCTGAGAGGCCATGGAGTACGAGATTGTGTTATTCCGCTTTCGACTTGATGGAGCCAGATTAACAAAGAACCTTACGATAGATAATAGGTCGATTTTCAATTTAAAAAAGCTGAGTTTCTTACTAACACTACAGGATTTTAAGCTATTCTGTCCGAACTCATTGGGTGCCAAGTGATTTCTGAGAGCGTGATGCAAACATCTCTCAACGATTCAAACTGCGCTCTGTTTGAATGAAAGATTAACAGCTCCCTTGTAAGAATCTCTACTGCGGACGAAATGTTGATCATGTGCCGCCTATTTATAACAAAAAGAGCAGTGTAGAGTCCTGTCATTCTTGGTAGCTACTGTCATAGTTGCATTATATTTAGCTGCCCCTACTGATAAGTTTTATGCAACCAGCGACGCCTTCTGACACCACAGGCCGTAGTTTCATATTCTCTCGGTCACTATGTACAAACCATTAGTTGTACAGAAAAAGTGAACAGGACCTCTTAGTAGGAAATCTAATGTAGTTACATTTCATAGAAGGATACGTTTCCGCTGGAGGCCACAGTTTTCGTATTATTCAAGAAAAACCCATTTTACGGTGACTTTTGTACACTTATCTTGAATTATTCGAAAATTATTGCCTGTAGCGAAAACATGTCCCTGCGCAAAATATAACTACTACAAATTTCCTATTCTGCAGGAGTGATAGCCTTCTCTTAGTGAGCGAGAGAATATGACAATCTTGTATGTGGTAATTGACTAATGATTTTTTTTCTGATAGTGGACCTGACTAAGGAAGGGCGTATTTTTAAAGGAGGTGTACTTCTATTGTTAAAAAAGAAATGAGAGCTGCCATTGCTGCGAGATATCAGAAAATATTAATTTTTGTCAGTATACGTTCTTCTAAGAAGCTGAATATATACTGTAATAGTTGAGCACTGAGAAGAACGTCTTTTTGTAATACTAATTGTTACGTTAAAGGTAAAACTTTTCTCATTTCTGAAGTGAATATTATGCTCATCTTTCCTCTCCTACTAATTACGATACAAAGTACAAGCAAGCAGAAGACTCAGGATTTTAAATGCTAGGTACTACTGGGCGATCCCTGTTTAATAAAGCGCTCTTTTGGAATGAACAGATTCTCTTACGTGAAAAGCGAAAATTTGTGGAACTTTACCTACCGACACAGACTGTCATAGTTGTTCAGAATCGTATCCGTCTGACCTGCTCTTCAATAACAGCGTCAAGAATTTTTCAGAGTTACATTACGATGTAGATCTTGAAAAGCTGTTTCTCACACTGGCTACTAAGACGAACTTTAACCTTGGTGCGCTCCATTGCACTGCGGGGACACCACACATTACTGCACAATTAATAATTTACTCTTTTTCAGCCAAGAAGACAGTAATTAAGATCCACAGCACTAAATATTTTATTTTTGATGAAAAAGGCAGTTTCAATTTTCATATTCAAAAGTAAGACCAAAGGACACATTTATTTAAATCATTTAATACTAGGAGGTAAAGAGGACCTGGTAAGAGTAGGGAACAGTAGTTACAATCAATTTTGCAGAGTAAAGTTTTGAGGCTACCTGTCTGTTTGTTTTTTTTGCTCCTACCAGGAATAGTTCATAATTTTTCCAGTGGCCGAAGGGGGGGGGGGTCATTCGATTGTGCAATGCAATGACGGAAGGGAAAAATTACGCTATCTCACTTGATACGAGCGAAATCAGTCGTGCAATACTCCGATTAGTGATTTCTATTACAAAAACCTACACACATGCAGTGTGGTCTACAGTTACATGATATTGACATACACAGGGTGATAGTGCTAAATGGGGATAGACTGCAGGAAACGAACCCTGAGATGACAATGAGCAAAAACTTTCAAATTGACAGACAGCCAAAAACGTATTCCCAGGGGGTACACCCACTTGAAGGTGGAGATAAAATATCCTTGATACTAAAGGTTTCAGTCATTGATAGAACCCATGAGAAGACGACAGTCGAATGGGGATGTTTAGTATGTACTAGTGTTTTAGCTCCAAACTCAAAAGGTCAGTAACGCTGTCCATGATGACTGTCACTAACCGTATCACTTTCAACGTGTACAGGCCTTATTAGCTACCAACTTGCCTCCGTGACGACTCTGTATCATATGGACTTTATAAGCTGTCCAGCCATATTAATGTGAGCGCCCGTCACAACCCTGAATAATCACTTTTTTCAGTGCAGACCACTGCGAGATGTGCATGAAGAGAGTCAGTGAGGTTTTGGAGGGTACCGACAGTCGTGCCCAGACCACTGCTGTGGCCAGCTGCGGTAGGATTCTCAGTTAAAGATCCATAGCACGAGCATCCCGATCGAGGTGGTCCTACAGATTCTCGATTGGATTTAAATCCTGAGAGTTTAGTGGCCAGAGGGGGTACGATACTTGTGCTCTTAGAAACATGCACGTGCTCTGCGAGCTGTCTGACAGGTCGCTTTGTCCTGATGGTAGGTGCCATTTTTCCCAGGAGAAACAAGCTTCATTTTATGGTGGACATGGTCCCCAAGGATAGAGTCATACTTATGCTGATCAATTGTGCCTTCCAGAATGACGAGATCATGCAGGGAACGTCACGAAAACATCCCCAGACTATAACTCACCGCCTATTGTTGCAAAGTATTTGTTTTCAGGCGTTTCACACCGCACACGCCAACGGCCATTAAACATGATTAATCTGAAAAGGCAACTGTCGCAGTGGATGTCCAGTTGTGGAACTGGCGTGCAAATTCCAGCGTTCCAGCCTCAGTCGCCGATCAACAGCAGTGAACACAGGTGCGTGAAACAGGTGCCTGCTGCAGATGCCCATACGTAGCAACGTTCGCTTAGCGGTTGTTGAGGAGACGCTGTTGGTTCATCTCGGCCGGCACTTGCTCAGCAGTTGTACTGTCTATTCAACCATGCAAAACTTAGCAGCCGTCGTTCACCACTGTCACCTATGGACCGTGGTGCACCACAGATGCCTCGGCGCCGGTTTTCAATAGCGCCATTTTGCCACGCACGGCATACTTCAACCACGGCGGCGCGAGAACAGCTTAGAAACTTAGTCTTTTTTGAAATGCTTCCACCCTTGACCCGAAAGCCAATAACTATGCCCTTTTAAACATCCGATAAATCGTTCCGTTTCCGCATTACGATAACGGCTGCATTGTTTTCCACTCTCGCCCCCCCCCCCCCCCCCCTTCCGCTGGTAGTGATGCCACTCACCGTCTGTGAGTGGTTATTGCACGTTAACTTCGAACTTAGGCTGTGGTCAAATTGATGTGGCTGTACCGTATACATGAGATCTTGAGTGTGGACTTAGAACACTAGTACATTCCCCCCTTGCCTGGTGTATTCTCTAGTGCCATTGAAACCTGGACTGTCAAAGAACTTTCATCTCCATCGTCACGTGACTGTACCACCCTTGGAACGCATTTCCGATCATATGTTTATGGCCCTTTTTGATTTTTCTCTCAGGGAGCAGTTTATCGCCTATTTAGCACAATCACTCTGTATTTGCCGCTAATACCGCCAATTTCAACATACTGGAGTTAGGGGAAGCATTTCATATGCAGAGTTGCGACCATATACTTTTTGGGCGTCCTTCTGAAACAATAGATGCATCTAATTTCGCCTTCAACAATATCGACACTTTATCCTTGTTGTTGTTGTGGTCTTCAGTCCAGAGACTGCTTTGATGCAGCTCTCCATGCTACTGTATCCTGTGCAAGTTTCTTCATCTCCCAGTACCTACTGCAACCTACATCCTTCTGAATCTGTTTGGTGTATTCATCTCTTGGTCTCCCTCTGCGATTTTTACCCTCCACGCTGCCCTCCAATACTACATTGGTGATCCCTTGATGACTCAGAATATGCCCTACCAACCGATCCCCTCTTCTAGTCGAGTTGTGCCACAAATTTCTCTTCTCTCCAATTCTGTTCAATACCTCCTCATTAGTTATGTGATCTACCCATCTGATCTTCCGCATTCTTCTGTAGACCACATTTCGAAAGCTTCTATTCTCCTCTTGTATAAACTATTTATCGTCCATGTTTCACTTCCATATATGGCTACATTCCATAGAAATACTTTCAGAAACGACTTCCTGACGCTTAAATCCAAACTCGATGTTAACAAATATCTCTTCTTCAGAAACGCTTTCCTTGCCATTGCCAGTCTACATTTTATTTCCTCTCTACTTCGACCATCATCAGTTATTTTGCTCCCCAAATAGTAAAACTCATTTGCTACTTGAAGCGTCTCATTTCCTAATCTAATTCCCGCAGCATCACCCGATTTAATTCGACTAAAGCTGAATGCCCCCGGGAAAAATTACAGCTGTAGTTTCCCCTTGCTTTCAGCCGTTCGCAGTACCAGCACAGCAAGGCCGTTTGGTTAGTGTTACAAGGCCAGATCAGACAATCATCCACACTGTTGCCCTTCAACTATTCAAACGGCTGCTGCCCCTCTTCAGGAACCACACGTTTGTCTGGCCTCTCAACAGATACCCCTCCGTTGTGGTTGCACCTACGGTACGACTATCTGTATCGCTGAGGCACGCAAGCCTCCCCACCACCGGCAACGTCACTTTATCCTTAACAATATTTATTTCTTTTATACTTTATCCTTAACAAGCTAAAAGAAATAAAAATCTCCGCGAGTGTTGCCGTCATGTAACGATGAGATTAGGAAACTGTTTACATGTAACAGCTTAACAATTCTTGCAACCGAAAGTACACTCCCTGCCAAGATAGTACCAGACGGAAGCGTTCGGAAACGCTTATGGTGTGGCTATGGTGTGGCTGCGGGCTGACGGAACTCTGCATGTAGAGGCGAAACTGCAAAAATGAAGGTTCAGAGCGATCTAGCTGCTAGAGGGCTTACGGCACCACTTGCGGCTGTGAGGAGAAGATGTTGATTCCCGAAAGGAAATAACACACAATCTGAAACCAGTACGAGGCACAGGTCGGTCTCAGCCAGACATAAAATATTCAAAGAGCAATACCAAACCAAGACCGTAGCACCTACCTGGGTCAGTTGCCAAATACTAAGTGGCCTGTGACATACAGCTTCATGGAAGATTTAGTTAGTTAGTTAGTTAGTTAGTCAGTTAGTTTCATCCTCCATGGATAATTTTGCACGATAAATTGCAATGATGTGGATCGAGTAATTTAACAGTGACACTGCTAATTAATTTCTAAATACGGCTATATGTTGAACAATTATAAGGGATTTCTTTACTAATAGACAGATATTATAATCATAATCCACCCTCCCCCAACTTTTACATATTAAAATAATAGAAATTGTCCTACGGAATATAAAAAATTGTCAAGAAGAAACTTTTTCAGGTTTTGCTGTCTGACAGACATTTTCTATCACTGGGCTAGTGCAACGTTGACCCTTTTTGTGCTAAAAACAAACGTAGTGTGGAGTAATGAATGTCAGTTTTCCTTCTGGTATTGTAAAACGATATACATCATTGTTCATTTCGAATTGTACTGGAATATTTGTAACAAACTTCACAAAAATTTTAAGAGGTTTATATTCCAAAGGTTTTGTTTCGGATATTGGCGGTCTCCATGTGGAAGCTTTGCGACCGTGAAAATAATCTTCTAAGCATGAGTTATTTATTTTATTGTTGTTAATTATCTTCCACTCCATCAGATAGTCTGCGCTAAAGCTACACACACAACCGAGTGGGACATTTATACACTACTGGCCATTAAAATTGCTAAACCAAGAAGAAATAAAGATGATAAACGGGTATTCATTGGACAAATATATTATACTGGAACCGACATGTGATTACATTTTCACGAAATTTGGGTGCATAGATCCTGAGAAATCAGTACCCAGAACAACCACCTCTGGCCGTAATAACGGCCTTGATACGCCTGGGCATTGAGTCAAACAGACCTTGGATGGCGTGTACAGTTACAGCTACCCATGCACCTTCAACACGATACCACAGTTCATCAAGAGTAGTGACTGGCGTATTGTGACGAGCCAGTTGCTCGGCCAACATTGACCAGACGTTTTTATTGTTGAGAGATCTGGAGAATGTGCTGGTCAGGGCAGCAGTCGAACATTTTCTGTATCCAGAAAGGCCCGTACAGGACCTGCAACATGCGGTCGTGCATTAACCTGCTGAAATGTAGGGTTTCGCAGGGATCGAATGAAGGGTAGATCCACGGGTCGTAACACATCTTAAATGCAACTTCCACTGTTCAAAGTGCCGTCAATGCAAACAAGAGATGACGGAGACGTGTAACCAATGGCACCCCATACCATTACGCCGTATGATACGCCAGTATGGCGATGACGAATACACGCCTCCTATGTGCGTTCACCGCGATGTCGCCAAACACGGATGAGACCATCATGATTCTGTGAACAGAACCTGGATTCATCCGAAAAAATGACGTTTTGCCATTCGTGCACCCAGGTTCGTCGTTGAGTACACCATCGCAGGCGCTCCTGTCTGTGATGCAGCGTCAAGTGTAACCGCAGCCATGGTGTTCGAGATGATAGTCCATGCTGCTGCAAACGTCGTCGAACTGTTCGTACAGATGGTTATTGACTTGCAAACGTCCCCATCTGTTGGCTCCGGGATCGAGACGTGGATGCACGATCCGTTACAGCCATGCGGATAAGATGCCTGTCATCTCGACTGCTAGTGATACGAGGCCGTTGGGATCCAGCACGGCGTTGCGTATTACCCTCCTGAACCCACCGATTCCATATTCTGCTAACAGTCATTGGATCTCGACCAACGCGAGCAGCAATATCGCGATACGATAGACTGCAATCGCGATAGGCTACAATCCGACCTTTATGAAAGTCGGAAACGTGATGGTACGCATTTCTCCTCCTTACACGAGGCATCACAACAACGTTTCACCAGGCAACGCCAGTCAACTCCTGTTAGTGTATGAGAAATCGGTTGGAAACTTTCCTCATGTCAGCATGTTGTAGGTGTGGGTATGTGAATGCTCTGAAAAGCTTATCATTTGCATATCACAGCATCTTCTTCCTGTCAGTTAAATTTCGCGTCTGTAGAACGTCATTTTCATTGTGTAGCAATTTTAGTCTCCAGTAGTGTAGTTCGCTGAAGGGAATGATGGAAGTCGGTATGGAAACAAGACTGCTGCGTTGAATATGTTGGTGAGAACTACATTATGGCACTTTTCAGAGAATTATCAGAGGGCCCTCCAAGACATGCTTTCGACCTGCATTTAAAAATTCTGACGTTTGTTACTGCTTCGTGTTTGCTAATCACGAAAATAACCACTGATGACATCTTCCAATAATTTTAAGATTCGACAGCACTGACCCACACAGTCGAAAGCGTTTGTTGAACCCGAAAAGTAAGTGTGTGTCCTTAGTTACTCAGTTACCACGCCGGCCGCGGTGGTCTCGCGGTTCTAGGCGCGCAGTCCGGAGCCGTGCGACTGCTACGGTCGCAGGTTCGAATCCTGCCTCGGGCATGGATGTGTGTGATGTCCTTAGGTTAGTTAGGTTTAAGTAGTTCTAAGTTCTAGGGGACTGATAACCACAGCAGTTGAGTCCCATAGTGCTCAGAGCCATTTGAACCATTTTTCAGTTACCACCCAAACTGTTTTTTAGAAAAGTGAAATCGGCAAGTCCGACAGTTATATGAGGTATTTTATGTGTAACGTGAGGCATTCTTCGCTGTAAGCTTCCAGTTACTTGGATGAGTCACTTGCGTTAGCACAACGGGTAACATTTTATAAATACTTAAGACTTTCAATTTTAACTTGTGCAGGATACAATGCTGCACTGAACTGCTGAGTATCAGTGAAAGCATGAGAAGCTTCAGCGGTAAAGCTACTTACAGATGCACTTCTCGCCGCGGAAGCCGCAAGGCGGTTCTGCGATGGGCGGCCTCCCTCCCACCCAGTCGATGGTCGCAGTCATCTGCAGATCCTGTAACACAGCAGTCGTCACGGATTACAAAGAGCTCCAAAATGGTGTTAATATGAAAATAAGAGTTCACTGTAGCCGGGGAACTTGTTACCTCAGATATGCATCGCATAGACGCTAGAAATATACAATTTATACACTGAAGCGCCGAAGGAACTGGTATAGGTATGCGTATTCAAATACAGAGATATGTAAACAGGTAGAAGATAGCAGTGTGATCGGCAACGCCTATATAAGACAACATCCGCCTGGCGCAGTTGTTAGATCGGTTACTGCTGCTGCAATGGCAGAGTATCAAGATTTAAGTGAGTTTGAATGTGTTATTATAGTCGGTGTACGAGCGAAGAGACACAACATCTCCAAGGTAGCGATGAAGTGGAGATTTTCCCTCTACCATCACCGTACGAGTGTACCGTGAATATCAGGAAACCGGTAAAACATCAAATCTCAGACATCACTGCAGCCGGGAAAACATCATGCAAGAACGGGACCAACGGCGACTGAAGAGACGTGACACAAGTGCAACCCTTCCGCAAACTGCTGCAGATTTCAGTGCTGGGCCATCAGTCAGTGTCTGCGTGCGAACCATTCAACGAAACATCATAGATATGGGCTTTCTGAAGGCCCACCAATGTACACTTCATGGCTGCACCATACAAAGCTTTACGCCTCGCCTGGGCCCGTCAGTACTGATATTGGACTGTCGATGACTGGAAATCATGTTGCCTGGTCGGACGAGCCTCGTTTCAAATTGTATCGAGCGGATGGACGTGTACGGGTATGGAGACAACCTCGTGAATCCATGGACCCTACATGGCACCAAGGGACTGGTCAAGCTAATGAGACACTGTGTGGCGCGTGTGCAGTTGGAGTGTTATGGGACCCCTGATATGTCTAGATACGACTCTGACAGGTGACATGAACGTAACCATCCTGTCTGTTCACCTGCATCCATTCATGTCCACTGTGCATTCCAATGGGCTCGGGCAATTACAGCACGACAATGCGACAACCCACACATACAGAATTACTACAGAGTGGCTCCAGGAACACTCTTCTGAGTTTAAACACTTCCGCTGGCCACCAAACTCCCCAGACATGAACATTATTGAGCATATCTGGGATGCCTTGCAACGTGCTGTTCAGAAAAGATTTCCTCCCCTTCTTACTCTTAAGGATTTAAGGACAGCCCTGCGGGATTCACGGTGTCAGTTCCCTCCAGCACTACTTCAGACGTTAGTAAAGTCCATGCCACTTCGTGCTGCAGCAATTCGGTGTGCTCGCGGAGGCCCTATGCAGTATTAGGCAACTGTATAAGTTGCTTTGGCTCTTCAGTCTATATAGGTCAATACCGTCTTTTTCGACTGGAATAGAAGTCTCATTTAGACGACATGCCTTTCGCTTTATTTGACAGTTTCTTCAGTAGCCGGTATAGCAAAATCTTTACTTAAATTTTGTCTACTACGATCATGAAAAGTTCTCAAGCTGTAAGTTCCTACTACACTCCGCAGTAGAATTAGACATGTCACACGATGGAGAGGGCGTCTCAGCGCCTCTTATCTACATTCAGCCGCTTGGTTTGACAGCTCTGCGATGGAGATGAGAACCACGACATCCAGCGTTAAAATCTCGCGGTTTTCTTATGAGTGGCAGAGGAAAATGTTTCAGACACACCACCGCTGAGAAGCTACAGGAAAAGGCCTCAGGGGTGTCATAATATGTAGCCAATGAAACTAACCCTTTCCTTGGGACGTTGATTCTCAGATATTTCGTGACCAAAAACGACAGTCTGCAAGGCAGTGAGCGCCAGGAAGAGGGTGGTGGTTTTCTTGCGGGAGGTGTTCTGTAGGTATTGATTAGCTGGTGCTGTAATTCCAAGCTCTTTTGTGTTATTTATCCCTGGTCAAAGTGCCAAAAAAAGAGAGAGAAGTGATAATAAGTAACGGTAATATTGATGTCCATTATAATTATCCGGGCTGTTATGCTGTGGTCGGTTGATGAATTCTGAGGTGATTCCCAACGTTTCGTCTCCGACTGCGGGAGACATCTTCAAGGGGGTCCGTAGCTTGATGGAAGGTCCAACACACACACTGGCAGTCAGTAGCGAGCCAGTGTGTGTGTTGGACCTTCCATCAAGCTACGGACCCCCTTGAAGATGTCTCCCGCAGTCGGAGACGAAACGTTGGGAATCACCTCAGAATTCATCAACCGACCACGGCATAACAGCCCAGATAATTATAATGGGCATGATATTTCCGGCCGTGAAAGTTTACATTTTGGTAATATTGATGGCACTGTGCTGGAATAAAGTATTATCGTTGTATGTGAACATGAATCATCTCTGAACTAACAGAAAAGAATAAGTGAATTTAATAACTGATATATAAACTTCAGGGAAGATGCTTAGGTACAAGGAGAGAAATTAGTTAATATTATAGATTATTTTGGGGGAATTTATACCCATATGAAAATGTAAATTGAAGAATTTATGTATTCTCATCCTAAATTAAATGTATGACGTAAGGTTGAAGCATTCTGTAAAATGAGATATCTTAAATGAAGAAGAATTGATAGTGGACTCTCTGGCTGAATTCATTGTTGCTTTAAAATTTTCATTATATTCGAGAATTTCCTATTCTGAAAAAATTAAAGGGGAGAATGTGTAAGGTTTTGTAACAAATTGGAACTCAATAAACAGTAATGTTACAAGCCCCACTGTTGGGTAGTATGTTAAGAATTGGTAGCGTCTTGGTCGTGAGTTAAGGAATCACAATCCATTTGGAGGGAGCGTCTCAGTTTTTATTGGCTGAGCGCAGCGCAACCACGCAAGGCAGCATGGATTCTCCTGGCCTATGACTGGTCAAAGCACTCGAAGCAAAAGCTCCATTGTCGCTGCTAGTAGTTGGGTGGTGTCGGCAGCCGTTTGCAGTCGGAAAGCTCGTGATGTTCGCAGATATCTGCTCACTGCTCAGAACGTTTATTATTAATAATCCTTGAAATAGTGTTATTACACATTAACTGTATTATTAAGAGTTGAGTTGCTGTGGCTGAAGTGAGTGGTTGGTAGTGCGAGGCCAACGAATAGGAAACTTGTTATGTTTGTTAATGACTCTGAGATTAATTCATGGAGGTATTAACCGCATTACAAGGCTATAAACTATCATGAATATCTTCATTTACAAGTGTTGCGAGGGTAGTTTAATAAGCAATGCACCACTATTTTTTTCTTCGGCCAATTTCGATTGAAACAATGCGGAATATGTTGTGGAACGTCGTGGAGTGTTATGTCGCTTCAGCCCACATGGTTTCATGAAGGTACGGTAGGTGGCAGTGCTATAGGAACACTACAAATTGGCTTCTGTAACGGAGGTAGGCCGCAAGTGAAGAGCTGTCATTCAGTTTCTTTTGGCGGAAAACCAGAGCATCGCAGATGTTCACAAGCTCTTTCAGGATGTCTATGGAGACCTGGCAGTGAACAAACGCACTGTGAATCGTTGGGCGAGGCGTCTGTCATTATCACAACAATGTCTCTCAAACCTGTCCGATCTCCCGCGTGCAGGGGAAGCCGCGCACAGCTGTGACTCGTGCAACGTTGGAACGTGCCGACAGTCTCATTCGAGATGATCGGCGAATCACAATCAGACACCTCGCTGCTCAACTGGACGTCTCTGCTGGTAATGGTGACACTCATCGACCTGTTCGGGTACTCAAAGGAGCGTGCATCATCCACATCCACCTGCAGCTCAGACCTCGCACCTTCCGACTTCTATCTGTTTGGCTCAGTAAAGGATGCAGTTCTCGGGAAGCAGTTCGTGGGTGATGGGTACATTACTGATGCAACAAGCCGGCGACTCTGACGTTGATCAGTGGAGTAGTACCGTGTGGGCATAAAGGCCCTATCAGTCAGATGCCGCAAGGTCGTCGCATTAAACTGAGATTATATTGAAAAATAGCATTTTGTAGCCAAATGAGTTGCGAATAATATGGTGTACTGGAATCCTGGATAAAACCAATCTGCTTTCAAAATGGTTCAAATGGCCCTGAGCACTATGGGACCCAACATCTGAGGTCATCAGTCTCCTATAACTTAGAACTACTTAAACCTGACTAACCTAAGTACACCACACACATCCATGCCCGAGGCAGGATTTGAACCTGCGACCGTAGCGGGCGCGCGGTTCCAGATTGAAGCGCCTAGAACCGCTCGGCCACTCGGCCGGCCAATCTGCTTCCAGAAACAAAATGGGTTCAGTACTATTTATTCAAGCCTCCTCGTAAGTATTGATTTATACAGTGCAATTTTTCATGTGTAAAGTTAGCAGTGGAAATGGAAATGAGCGTTTGGCGTTATAGGCCGGGAGGCCCCTTGCGGGGCAGGTCCGGCCGCCTCGGTCTTATTATATTCGATGCCACATTGGGCGACCTGGGCGCCGGATGGGGATGAAATGATGATGAAGACAGCACAACACCCAGTCCCTGAGCGGAGAAAATCCCCGACCCACCCGAGAATCGAACCCGGGCCCGCAGGACGGTAATCCGTCACGCCGACCACTCAGCTATCGGGGCGGACATTAGCAATAGAAATTTGTGGTAAGTTCTATGGGACCAAACTGCTGAGGTCATCGCTGCCTAAGCTTGAACACTACTTAATCTCGCTTAAACTAACTTACGCTAAGGACAACACACACACCCGTGCCGCCGGCCGGTGTGGCCGAGCGGTTCTAGGCGCTTCAGTCTGGAATCGCGCGACCGCTACGGTCGCAGGTTCGAATCCTGCCTCGGGCATGGATGTGTGTGATGTCCTTAGGTTGGTTAGGTTTAAGTAGTTCTAAGTTCTAGGGGACTGATGACCTCCAATGTTAAGTCCCATAGTGCTCAGAGCCATTTGAACCATTTTGAACACACCCGTGCCCGAGGGACGACTCGAACTTCCGACGGGGAGAGCCGCGCGAACCGTGGCAAGACGCCCTTAGACCTCGCGGCTACCCCGCGCGGCTTTAACAGTGTTTTGGTAAAATGTGCATCTCTAAATAGGCGATAGGTATCAGTTAAAACAAATTTACGTGCTCTTCACTGAAAAGTAGACCCGTATTGTCCTATAGTAACAACAGTGTCAGCACCACTTAATAAACGGAGCTACAACCGAGCGTTATCTTCTACGGAGAGGGGGACATTCAATTTTCATTTCCTACTGTAACTCCCTCGACAGAGCCTGATATTATTCTAATACATATTATTGTGACCTGGTATAGTCAAGGGAAGGCAGGATTCGGTCACGATTGTGGACAGGGCCGTAATCAGTTACTATTGATTGCCCTTTGCAGTTACACACAATTTACTTTAAACCAGTAACTCCAGACTCAACAATAAATAAAAAATACCACACATTATTAATGAAGGTATAAACAGCAGTGTAAATAACAGTTTTTCAGCAAATCACCATTAAATACAGATACAACAGGTGATGTTTTAAAAGCAAACCACTGTGATCTAGGCAGAAGGCCTTACACGCCAGTTATGGCAATAAATTAAGAATTGTTTAAAACTCGCTCCAACTTACAAATTACAGGTATTGAAATATTAAAGGCAAGTCGCCACAAACACAGGAGACGGCATCAGACGCCAGGAATGGCAGTTAATAATGTTTTAAGGCTTACTGCTAAAATACAAATACCAAATTAGAATTTTAAGGTAAATGATCACAAACACGGCTGAAGTGCTTACACGCCAAGAATGGCAATATTATGAATAGTTTAAGAAATTTACAACTTACAGGTACTGAAATATTAAGGTATGTCGCCAGAAACACAGCAGAAGGCGTCAGACGCCAGGAATGACAGTTAATAAGGTTTTAAGGCTTACTGCTAAAATACAAATACCAAATTAGAATTTTAAGGCAAATGACCACAATCATGGCTGAAGGCCTTACACGCCAGGAACGTCAATAATATAAAAAAAGTTTGAAACCTGCCGTAAAACAGCAACTGTAATAGCAAAAGTTAATTAAAAAAAACAAGCAACTGATCTAGACTGTGCTCCAGGAATCGACCTCTGAAAAGGTCCGGTAAAAAACACTTTCGCGAGCGATGAGATAGGCAGCCAGGAGTTCCATTCACTTCACAAGATGGTAACTCAGAGTAGTGGCAGTCTCACGAATGACTAATGGTAATCTTGCTGAAGCTACCTGACGTCCGATAAACCAAATGCAACGATGGGACAATAGTCTAGAGCCAGAACCGGCGGTCTGCCATACGTCCCCAGGATACTGTGTTTAGAGCGCCCGAAACGAGAAAGAAACCACTACCACCAGCAGAAGAATCACACTTGCTCATCGCCTCGGCGACACTACGAGTAGCAACACGAACCCAAGTCACTGGAGAATCGCGAGATATCACAATGGTGGAGGTTTCTCTACTGGCATTGAAATGCACTCATCTTAAAGCTTGCTGTATCCGGTTTACGGCGAGGTCGTGCACCCGAGTGACCACAGCCCTTCCATTCAGCAGTCCATGCGCGCCGCCAGCGGTCCCGGCGTGTTCTGGCACTGCGCGGACCTGGCTCCTCCTGAGTCCCCAACCGAACTGGGCCACTCACACGGTAGGAAAAACAACGACGTCGCCCCAAAGACAGGCCAACAGTTACTACAGATTGATAACCGCCGCTGCTGCCACTAGCGGACAGGTAACGCTTGCGAAACCGAATGACGCCAGTCAACACGAGAAGACAAACAACCGCAACCATGTCAACTAAACCATATCGTCTGGCCTCCAACAGAGGGCGGAAACACACAAACAGCATCAACGCGAACCGCAGCACAGCTCAATTATTACCCTTGTGTTTTAATTGATATTCACCCTGTATCTTTTCAATGCTGTAAACGTTCAGCCAATGAGTATCAAACATGAATCATATTTAAAATCCCCAGTAGTGAAGCAGTATACTGCAGTATAGTTTAAGAAGATTTGACAGTAATATGGTGACTCACCGGGAGAGCCCGGCGCCCGCTGGCGGACCTGGTGAATACACCCACCGGGTACATCCCGTACTCCCCGGGCTCCCTGTGGTGGCGTTGGCGGGCCAGCAGCGTGTAGTTGCCCTCCGCGTCGCCGTTCTCGTCCATATACACCATGTACCTGCACACAACAAGTAAGAGTGATAACCGGCGTCATTGAAGAGCTCATAAAATTACTTACATTACCTACAGCAATAAATTACGCAACAGAAACTCCATGTAAACTATTCCATCTCAGCCATACGTCCAACCATCCTGTCCCATTTCTTAATCAATGTTTACATTTATTTCCTGGCAGTCCTGCGGGGGATCTCGTCTTTTCTAAACACATCACTCCACTTTATCAGCATATTTCTGTAGCACCACGTCCCAAATATTTCGGTTCTATCTGCAGTCCATGATCCACTTCCATGCAATACTATATTAGAGACTTACAAATCACAAATTTTTTCCTTGAATTATGGTAGACGTTTGCTACCACTAGGCTTCTTTTGACTAGATGTTGTATGCTTAGCTGTCCTGACCAGCTTGTTACAGCCTCCTAGCTCCACTGACGTACCTGGCTTGTTATAGGTATGTTACTGCTTTGTTATGTCACAGCTATACAAGAAACACTTAATGTAATGCCGTTTATTTTAAAGTTCGACCAACCAACTGCATTTTAGCTTTGTATGATCAACGTGTCATCTGTAACACTAATACTCGTTTTGAGACGTTCATACTACAAATTAAATATCAACGATCTGCCAGGGCTGGTTATATATAAGGTTGCTTAATGTTAGTTCTCGTCATATATACGGGTACTATGGCAGGATCAGTCATGTAAAATTTGCCTATGGTTACTCTCTCTATTTACTGCGTCAGCCTAGACTGAACTGGTTATGGTCGCTACTTTAAATCCTTTCTTTTTTTTAGGTTCTTATTTGATTTACTAGGTCAGATACCCTGGTTTGAATCTGATAATATTTCTTTTAAAGCGCAACGGAAAAGTCGAAACTTATTTCAGTTATGCAGGAGATAAAGCAGAGTACAACGTCTACTTTTGACAATGACAACCAATCTTATTATTAACAAGCTGAATACCTGGCATATCCTGGGTATTTATTTACTCTATTCATCTACTAGACCATCTCCTTCTTTCCCCCTTCACTCTCCACCTCCTCCTTCAACTCCTCTCTGTCCACCTCCTCCATCGCACTCTCTGTCGATATTCTCCTCCCCTTTCTATCTCCTCTCCCACTTACATCTGTCAGTCTGCTTCCGGTCTTCCTGTTCATGTCCTCCCCTTTCTGTGTATGATTCCTCCTCTCCCTACTCTCTGTAGATGTCCTCCTCTCCCCTCTCTCTATCCATCTCTATCCATCTCCTGCCTCCCCCTACTCTTTCCACGTTATTATACTCACCCCAAAAGGAGGCCAGTGGTTCTTACACCCAAACTATTTATTTCCAGCTTGTAAGTAATATGGGTACAAAATTTGTAAATAGTCTTCACGGATTTGCCGCCGGATGACGTAGCGCAAATTGGACAACATTTCCTCGGAGCAATTGTCCGACATCTTCAGGGGATTGAACCTAGCCGCGCATCAAGGTTCAACCATCTGTTCGGGATGAGCTTTTCACCCGTGTCATTGCCGCATAAGCACAGGTGAAATCCACACATCAAAAAAAGTTTTGCATCACCCCGATTCCGAGAGTTCCAAAACCTGTACAGAAAATTGGAATAGAGATAAAAAACCATCGTTTAAGCCCTTTATATTGCTCGTCAAAACCGCACATTGCATGTTGTACCACCATACAGCGAGACCTTCAGAGGTGGTGGTCCGGATTGTTGTACACACCTCTAATATCCAGTAGCACGTCCTCTTGCTTTGATGCATCCCTGTATTTATCATGACACACTATACACAACTTCATCAAGGCACTGTTGGTCCTGATTGTTCCACTCCACAACGGCGATTTGGCGTAGATCCCTCAGAGTCGTTGGTGGATCACGTCGTCCATAAACAGCTCCTTTCAATCCATCCCAGGCATGTTCGAAACGGATCATGTCTGGAGAACATGCTGGCCACTCTAGTCGAGCGATGTCGTTATCCTGAAGGAAGCCACTCACAAGATGTGCACAATGGGGGCGCGATTTTGTCGTTCATGAAGACGAATGCCTCGTCAATATGTTGCCGATATGGATGCACTATTGGTCGGAGGATAGCATTCACGTATCCTACAGCCGTTACGTTACCACCACCGGCGTACGTCGTCCCCACAAAGTGCCACCCCAAAACAGCCGGGAACCTCCACCTTGCTGCACTCGCTGGAAAGTGTGTCTAAGGCGTTCAGCCTGACCGGGTTGCCTTCAAACACGTCTCCGACGATTGTTTGTTAAAGGCATAACCGATACTCATCAGTGAATAGAACGCAGTTCCGTTGACGGCTGTGACATCCAGACACAGTGTTTATCGCAAATCGCGCGGATTATCTCTGCATCCCTTTCGGCCGACCCACAGTCCCACCTTGCACCACCTGTCTGCAGTCATCGTCTGTGTCCATCATGCTCCCTACTTTCAGATTCACGCACGAGGTCGAAAGTACTTTGCAACCGCACGAAGGTGGTGGATTAATAGCCCATAGAAGCAACTCAGTTACGTGAATGCGTGGTGTCTGTTCTTCCAGACATGGAAAAAAAAAAAAAAAAAAAAAAAAAAAACAGATACACATTTTCAGTCATCACCGCTGATTCCACACAAAGTCCCTGTGCAGCTGTCATCAGTAGTTACTTCCCTTTTCTTTTCTTTCTCCTTCCTCTACCTTCAATTTACATAGTACGTATCACAGCTGTAGATTCCGCATGGTGTCTGTTCTTCCGGACAAGTCCAAATGAACAGACACCAAGCATACATATAACTAAATCGCCTGGATGGGCAATGAATCCACCACCTTTAGTGGGGATGTACAATACGTTAGACATCTTGTGGGAATCTCAAAGTAGCGAGCATGGAGGACAGGGACGAGGATTGCGAACAGGTGGCGCAAGGTGGGAGTGTGGGTCGGCCGAGAGGGGTGCAGAGGTAGGCCATGTAATTTGTGATAAACACTGAGTCCAGATGGCGCAGTCGTTAACGTAACTGCCTAGTAAGCAGGAGACCCTAGGTTCAAATTCTGGTCCAGCACACATCACCCGCCGCCGTTGATTCCACACAAAGCCCCAATGCTTCTGACATCAGTAGTTCCTTACCTTCCCTCTCTTTCCTCCTCCTTCTACCTTCAATTTACACACTAATCAATGTTGCCCAAGTCGAATTTTTAACGTATTATAAAGAACTCGCGTACGCAGTGAATCTGATTGGTGTTGATGGAATATTTTTTGATTTGTGACAATCTACACAAACTTATATGATGAAAGATAATGAGCGAGGCTTATGATGTGCGATACGTCATCGCTCCTACTCAGGTTGGTATGTTTGTTTAGTGTCTCAGTGTCGTGACCATATAGTCGCTGTGATTACTTGGTCGTAATGATGGGTTTAGATTATTTTTGTGTCTTGGAGAATTAAAAAATGGCTCTGAGCACTATGGGACTTAACAACTGAGGTCATCAGTCCCCTATAACTTAGAACTACTTAAACCTAACTGACATAAGGACATCACACACATCCATGCCCGAGGCAGGATTCGAACCTGCGACCGTAGCAGTCGCGCGGTTCCGGACTGAAGCGCTTAGAACCGCTCGGCCACCGCGGCTGGCGCACTTGGAGAGTATTGGACTACTTATTGCGAATAGATCCTAAACTAGCCTGTCAATAATGCCTTATGTTCCATATGGCAGAGAGACTGATTTTCTTTGCAAGATGTGGCAACCCTGCAGGCTTGCCTAGGCACAATATCTTTGACCTTGGCCTATAAGCTGCTTCTAGTCCATGTGGCCCATCGATGCAACTGCTCAGTCGTGAGTTGTGCTGTAATAAGTTAGCACGTGTTTTTGTCTCGCGTCATGGAAATGGAACTGCATAATATTGCGCAACGGTATGCCATTTCTTTTTGTGTTAAATTGGGTGAAAACGCGACGACAACGTACGGTAGGCTTCAGAAGGCTTTTGGAGAATAGGGTACGCAAAGAGCTCAAGTTTTTCTTTGGCATAAAATATTTAGTTAAGGCAGAACGAATGTTGAAGACCGCAGTGGACTACCATCAACCTCACGGACGGATGTCAACTTGGACAGTTTGCGTGAACTCGTACGATCTCATCGAAGATTATTCGTGACAATGATTGCAGAAGAACTGAACATCGATCGAGAAACGGTTCGTCAAATAATAACTGAAGATCTTGGTATAAGAAAGATTTTCGCAAAAATGGTCCCCAAACATCTCACACCACAACACCGAGAAACACGGAAAAATGTGACAGCCGATCTGTTAGAGCAAACGGAAATCAATCCACAATTGTTGAGCAATGTTATCACTGGTGAGGAAAGTTGGGTTTTTCAGTACGATCTAGAGATAAAACGCCAAAGTTCGCAATGGTCCTCAAAGGGATCACCCAGACCAAAAAAAGCTCGCATGTCAAAGTCAAAAGTGAAATGCACGCTTGTGTGCTTGTTTGATTCCAAGGGAATTGTTCACAAAGAGTGGGTGCCTCCTTGGCAAACAGTTAACCAATATTACTACAAATATATTTTAGAAAGACTTCGTAAAAGAGTTCTTCGTGTCCGTGCCAACACTGCTGATAATTGGATTCTGCATCACGATAATGCGCCATCCCATATTGCTCTGTTAGTACAGCAATTTTTAACCCCAAAACAAATTTCAGTACTACCACAGCCACCTTATCCACAAGATATCGCTCCGTGCGACTTTTTTCTATTTCCAAGAGTCAAAACGGCGGTCAAGGGACACCATTTTCAAACAACACAAGATGTCCAAAAAGCTGTGACGAGGGTCGTGAAGGATATTACAGAAGATGAGTTCCAGAAATGTTACCATCAACGACAGAAGCCCCGAAAAAAGTGTGTGCAATCAGAAACGAACTACTTTGAAGGAGACAACACTAAACCTGACTAAAATGGTAAGCAAAATTTTTTCTCACATCAGTCTCATTAATTTATTGTTGCACCTCGTAGGCGTGTTGTGGCAAGTTAGAATAGTAAATTTGTACTAGCTTAACAGTCTTCCTCAGGCCGGTAGTGCTGTGTTGATGGGAGGTAGTTACGGTCGTACGAGCTCTGTGAGTTCTGATGAATGCAATTGTAACTCGACGCAGCTGATGTAACGAATGTACAGTCACCAAATTCGAGGACACTGGGCCACAACATTATATAAAGATTTTACCATACTAATGTGGTAGGGCCTATCATTCATTTATTGATGTACCAATCTCTCCCAGAGTTCTGTTGTCCTACAATTGGGATAATGCATCGCTAGAACAGTTCCTATGTTGGAACGTAGTATACTACCAATAACACGAAAGAAAAGGGAATGTAAGTTTAACGCATCGAGGATGTGCGGATGGATTCCGGAGATGCAGTATCAACTGGTAGGTCTGCGTTCCAACTCAGCCACACACACCTGTTAGGCTTCTTCCTTCTGGTACATGGAGTTTCTTCCATGGTGCGTTCCTAGTTAGTGTTTGGACAATTATTTTTCAGGTTAGCGCCAAACAAACTAAATCTACTTGATTTCTAAAACGACAGGAATTAATGATGTTCCACTAGGACACGTGAAGCTTTGTGATCACAAGCGATTTACGTCTTCACGCTTTAGCTATAATAAATAGGATGTCAGCTGAGCAACGATACAGACTGCAGGAGAATTTCCATGGATGAAGATGAGAAGAAAAGTCAGTATAAATATCTGACCTATAATGTATCGACATCTTCAGAACATACTGGTTTCATGCCTTTTTGTAACAGTCTATTTTCGAAATATCTGTTGGAAATGCACCACATCCATTTCAATACATACCTTCACTACGGTGCAGTACTGACTCACTTACTCTTACAGCGATTCCGCGAATCCTCTCAGACGTATTACTTACTCGACTTGTCATTATCATTCAAACTATTTACCGATATAGCACGTACCAAACACTCACCGCGCCACGCATAAAAAGTCTGGTGAGCTGACGTCCTTTATTATGAGCAGACTACTAATCACGTACAATTTGACTAACCGTGTGCTCACACATGCTCTACACAGCTCATATTGCCAGTGGCTGACACATCAGTAATGAGAAAACTGCCTTCGCTAACGGAGCCACCAAAAGCTATTTTATGATGTTCCATTAGGCTTACGGGCTGCAATGCAGTTCACGTTCGTTAAAACCTCAAATCATCAGTGATGGATTACCAGTCAGTTACTTAGCTCTGGCCTTTTTTTTCGCATGCATCGACGCATTGGTGTTTGCAGTGTCGCCGTGCTCGAGGGTGCCTCGCTTTTGCATCACTACAGAGCCAAATTTCACACTTATGAGTCACAATATGTTGTGCAGAGTACTTTCATCTGGTATTTAACTGAACTAGCCAAACGTCAAACTGCAAGTACAAATTTACGGAAACCTCAAAAGATGACGAACCCTCAACTTATGATGAAATTGAAAGAGTAATTATACACCAAGTGGAGAAGAGTTCATAAAACTGACTTTTGAAATTGCATTTTATAGGTTCCAGAGACAGTTAATTTATGAATCAGTGTGGACAACAGACGAAATCACAGAAGCATGGGAAGCGGCTTATTGCATTCACTACGTAATATATCTGACATAAAAGATTTCAATAATTATGTAGGCGCATCCCTTTTGCTAGCTGCTTGTATGATATATCCAAAAATGCTGCTGCTGTGTTGTACAGCCAAAGATGGGCAGTCATTTCAGTAAAAATCAAGATTGATTTATATAGCGCAGATAGTGTTACGAGAAGATATTTAATTTAAAGTTTATAATTAAGTTCTGTGCGATAGTCGTCAGTCCACTCTCAAGGAAAACTTACGCCATGTTATCAAGGAATATGGAGTTCAGTCTCGACTAGATGGCCTAATATAAGAATAGTTCTTATAACCTCGCTCAGAAACATTTATGAGTGCAGTGTAAACCCTTTCAAAACAAATTGAGAAGTGTTGCGTCATCTACAATCGCCTTCAATTGATTTCTGGAGAAAATCGTGTCTTAAGCAAAATAATATCAGAGCATCAGATTTCAACAACAACATAAGAGGGGGAGGACAGTGGGCATAATGTCGATGGCCAAGTTATTGTTAATAATTTTGAAACACTTTCTGAAAATCTGAAAATGTAGTTATGCAAACCAGTCTCTCAGAGTAAGTAGCCACCAAAACAGGTTTAAGAATCTCTTTATACAAGAGAAAACTCACAAACATTAAAAAAATCTTAGTAACAGATATTAAATTAAAAACTTAAAAATTAAATATTTTGGAAAAATTAGTCAAGGAGATGGTTTAGGAAAGAGAAAGGCATATACACTATAGAAAAAAGTCTACGGTATCACGAGGAATATTTAAAGTAAAGAATATTAACTAACCGAAATAAAACATTAAAATATCGTGATGTGCAAGTGAATGCATCCTATTGAAATCTAACTTAAATAGCGAAGAACTCTTATAATAAACATTGCCAAAGATGAAAGGAGTCATAACTGACACATAAAAATCCTAAGTCCAGAAACAAGAAGTAAATATAGTCTGTTATTCTATGGTGGTTACTGAAAAATATATGACGGTATATAAATCAAACAGGTCTTCAAACATAGTTTTCAGAGGAGGTGTACAACGGGCTGGATTCAAAAGATCCACAAAGACTTACAAAGGGAAAACATGATCGAAGAAAAAAAACAGATAACAGATAGACACGGACTTGAAACAGAAAGATTTTAAGCCAAGAAACGAAAGATAATACACTCCTGGAAACGGAAAAAAGAACACATTGACACCGGTGTGTCAGACCCACCATACTTGCTCCGGACACTGCGAGAGGGCTGTACAAGCAATGATCACACGCACGGCACAGCGGACACACCAGGAACCGCGGTGTTGGCCGTCGAATGGCGCTAGCTGCGCAGCATTTGTGCACCGCCGCCGTCAGTGTCAGCCAGTTTGCCGTGGCATACGGAGCTCCATCGCAGTCTTTAACACTGGTAGCATGCCGCGACAGCGTGGACGTGAACCGTATGTGCAGTTGACGGACTTTGAGCGAGGGCGAATAGTGGGCATGCGGGAGGCCGGGTGGACGTACCGCCGAATTGCTCAACACGTGGGGCGTGAGGTCTCCACAGTACATCGATGTTGTCGCCAGTGGTCGGCGGAAGGTGCACGTGCCCGTCGACCTGGGACCGGACCGCAGCGACGCACGGATGCACGCCAAGACCGTAGGATCCTACGCAGTGCCGTAGGGGACCGCACCGCCACTTCCCAGCAAATTAGGGACACTGTTGCTCCTGGGGTATCGGCGAGGACCATTCGCAACCGTCTCCATGACGCTGGGCTACGGTCCCGCACACCGTTAGGCCGTCTTCCGCTCACGCCCCAACATCGTGCAGCCCGCCTCCAGTGGTGTCGCGACAGGCGTGAATGGAGGGACGAATGGAGACGTGTCGTCTTCAGCGATGAGAGTCGCTTCTGCCTTGGTGCCAATGATGGTCGTATGCGTGTTTGGCGCCGTGCAGGTGAGCGCCACAATCAGGACTGCATACGACCGAGGCACACAGGGCCAACACCCGGTATCATGGTGTGAGGAGCGATCTCCTACACTGGCCGTACACCACTGGTGATCGTCGAGGGGACACTGAATAGTGCACGGTACATCCAAACCGTCATCGAACCCATCGTTCTACCATTCCTAGACCGGCAAGGGAACTTGCTGTTCCAACAGGACAATGCACGTCCGCATGTATCCCGTGCCACCCAACGTGCTCTAGAAGGTGTAAGTCAACTACCCTGGCCAGCAAGATCTCCGGATCTGTCCCCCATTGAGCATGTTTGGCACTGGATGAAGCGTCGTCTCACGCGGTCTGCACGTCCAGCACGAACGCTGGTCCAACTGAGGCGCCAGGTGGAAATGGCATGGCAAGCTGTTCCACAGGACTACATCCAGCATCTCTACGATCGTCTCTATGGGAGAATAGCAGCCTGCATTGCTGCGAAAGGTGGATATACACTGTACTAGTGCCGACATTGTGCATGCTCTGTTGCCTGTGTCTATGTGCCTGTGGTTCTGTCTGTGTGATCATGTGATGTATCTGCCCCCAGGAATGTGTCAATAAAGTTTCCCCTTCCTGGGACAATGAATTCACGGTGTTCTTATTTCAATTTCCAGGAGTGTAGGTTCTGAAAAGAGCAAGATAACGAGAAAAAAATGAATGGGTGGAGGAATGCAGAATGTAAATGAAAAGAAAACAATAGAATATGAAGAACTGGAATTGACACGCTTCTTACTGGAGACCTACCAAGAGATCGACTAGAAAATTAGTATCAGTATTTGAGATGATATGGCTTGATGTAACATTACTTTGTTCAGATTCCAAAGACCACAAGCCGTCTGTGAAATGTCAACACATTTTACTTTTTGTTTTATGTATTTCCCTCTTGTACTTTATTTGTTTCAAACTACCAACATAAAGAATCAAATCAAAGATTTTCCTAGGACATTCACCACTGCTTTGTATGTGTATAAATTCTTAGTTGGATAGTGGTTCATCATACAGCTAAGCGGTTCTGTACCGTGTAAATCATATGGGTCTTGTTTCAGTCACCGGGCTAATGGCTGATTTATTTTTTATCCTCGTACGAACGACACCGTTTTGGGATTTGGCTGGAGACACCTCGCGATGTGCAAGATACGGAAAGGTATTAGGAAAGTTATTTACGGCTGCAAATCATCATAAACCTTTCCAAGGAAACAACTGAAATAATTACTGGGACTAACGAGCAGCGGTTGGTCTGCTTTATAAACGTAAGTATTGTGAACTTTCCCATAATCAGCGAAGAGTCCTCCTGTATTAAGCAACAGTATTTCACCGTTTCGTACTTGAATAAGTAATTACTGTGGGTCTTTGCCGCGACGGGATTTATTGCTAATTTAGCTCGACCGTCGAGCTTAAGGCGTGATATTACGTGATTCGTCGGAGTGAAGGTAACAGCAATCCGCTACAAGTGAAGGCGCGCAGCCCCCGAAATGCTATTAGAGAAAGGAACGGCGGAGTGCAAATCTTATTACCAAGGAATTTCCAAGAAGTGCTAATCCTGTTAAACCAGCAGCGACATACATCGTGATCTAGTACGGCGTCACAAATTACTCAAGGGCACATCTTCAGATGGTTTCCGTCTGCTGAGCTTTTCGAGGTGTGTTTTATTTAGAAAATTTTACACACTGCCAATAAAAAAAAGTTATAAAATTCGATAAGGATTTAGTGCAAAAAAAGGAAAGAGAAAATAGTGCGTAAACAAATGACACGTAACACCTCTGTTAGGAAACAAAAGCTATCGAGTAGATGTGACATGCCGTCGAAATATCGAAATCTTATTGGAAAGCTTGCGTACAACTGTCAGCCCGGTGATAATGTGAGGTGTAAGGTGGGCTAATGATGTCGCACTGGCACCAAATTTCATCAACATTCTACCCGACGCCAGCGTGGACATCTCAGACGACGGGATGGTCATCACACCTCTTCTTACCCTCGTTAGTCCCGCTCCTTTGACTCTTCTGCTATGGCCGTCACAAGCGTGAAGTCCAGCGTTGAATTCGAAATGATTTCTTACGCTGTAAACGTGACTCAAAGTCACGCAGGAGGTAGGGGACCATTATTATAATAATAAGTTATTCTGCATTCATGCTGACTGGGTAGCAATGGCAAAAGACGTCAGTCAAGGAATGACTTTATTGCTCACATCGTGCGCTCCAGAGTTTATCCATCATCAGATCAGATATCTACAAAAAAAAAAAAAAAAAAAAAAAAAAAAAAAAGCCGAGCGGTCTAAGACGCTGCAGTCATGGACTGTGCGGCTGGTCCCGGCGGAGGTTCGAATCCTCCCTCGGGCATGGGTGTGTGTGTTTGTCCTTAGGATAATTTAGGTTAAGTAATGTGTAATCTTAGGGACTGATGACCGTAGCAGTTAAGTCCCATAAGATTTCACACACATTTGAAGATTTTTTATCTACAAAAAACAGATACAAAAATATTTTATAAAACATAGTATTGGATAACTATAGCATTCCACTTTCACTGAATTCACCTCGCCCATACTACGAGGACCATTGGGAAAGTAATTTCCGATAGGTTGCGAAATGGAAACGGCACCGAAACTCCGCTGGGGCTTTGCACAGATGTGTCGGGAATCGTCTCTAGTACACCTGTCGACTACGTCGTTTCACTCTTTTCAGCTCTGAGCTCATAGTAAGCACGTAAAGTTACCTAGAACAATAATATCATCCGCCAAACATGGGCGCCCGCTCCGAGCGTTTTGCCTGATTTCATGCAACCCCGCATAACAAATCTCAGTCGTACAATGAAGGTCCAACGAGGACGCACCTGCAATGTTTTCGATATGAAGTGTTTGATCACCCCCCTTACAGCCCGGACTTTGCTCTCTCTGATGTTCATGTCTGCTCACATGAACCGCTGAATATATAGCAAACATTTTGATAAGGAGAGTGATCTACAGACTAGCGTAGAGAAGTGGCTGAAGGCAAAGGCGGCAGCCTTCCGTGACGGTAGTATAGAAAGTTGGTACAAAGCTACGACAGACGTCTAAGTCGGAGAGACGACTATGTAGGGAAGAGGTTACAAATAAAACAGTTTTGAATTTCTCTGTGCTTTCCATTTCGCGACCGATCGGACCTTACTTTACGAACAGCACTCGTGTAACACACCCACTCAGGAGCGATTGCTACGCACAGATAAAGCGTTCCAAGTAGTGTTTTCTTCTCCGTAGCAGAGGAAAGCATTGTAGAAACACTGCTGCTCAGAATCGCCACTAAAAGGCTTTACGGGGTGACGTAAATGGCGTCAACGAAAAGCACACCTTTCCTAGAGTCGTTGATTCCCTCGGATTTTGCGGTCGAAAACGACAATTTTGCAGTGACATGGGCAACAGGGTGCCGTTCTTGAGAACTTTTCACTCTTCTCACAATCCTCAGGTGATTTATCCCTTCTCTAAGGACATGGTGCACAAACACCCTCACTGAACATGATTTCATCCCTGTAGAGTACAGTGTGACTGCAAATTGTGCTTTTTTGTATTGAATGGAACTGCGAGGGACCGCTCAAAACCATTTGAGGAAATTTAAACGTGATTTGAAGCAGTAAAGCCTGCTTCTGTTTCTTCAGCCCTCAGAGCCCGCATCTCGTGGTCGTGCGGTAGCGTTCTCGCTTCCCACGCCCGGGATCCCGGGTTCGATTCCCGGCGGGGTCAGGGATTTTCTCTGCCTCGTGATGGCTGGGTGTTGTGTGATGTCCTTAGGTTAGTTAGTTTTCAGTAGTTCTAAGTTCTAGGGGACTGATGACCATAGATGATAAGTCCCATAGTGCTCAGAGCCATTTGAACCATTTTTCTTCAGCCCTCAGAGAGTGGTGTGATATTGATACACTCGTGGATGAAACGGAAAGGGTCTTTGTACGAGCTGCCGCCCAGTTCAGCAACATCCTCTGTGCCACACACCTGCCTTTGTTGATCACGTTACTGATGTACCTGTTCAGACAGGACCTGTGAAGAGTGTTCCAGGGGCCTGGGGGCAGTCTAGGCTGCTGCTCCTGCGCCGCTACACTGTTGCTCTTGTGCCTGCTACTAGGATGTCGAAGGCATTGCCAGTCTGCAAGCGGCAAGGACTTCATCACGAGTTCTGTCAGTACTGGTACATTTTTAACGCGCCCAAAAGAGGGGCTAGGTGGTACTGAGGAGAAACCTTTGCTGTCTCATTCTCAAATGTGTCAATGTTGCACCCGTCTGTGATCACTTGACAGGAGGTCGCGAAACTGGAGAGCTGAAAAAGCGTAGCTAATGGGTCCAACCTCTACAGCAGAGCAAAACTTGCAATCTCAGTGCACTCCAAAGGGACAAGATCATGTACAGTAGGGTTGCTGGTGTACAATTTCCTTAGAGAATCGCCCGAGGAGTGTGAGCAGCGTGTCAACAACATCGTCCTCTTGCTCGTCCCACTGCGAATTGTCGTTTGCGGTCGCGAAATGCGTGGGAAGCAACGCCAGAAGGAAAGGGGTGGTTTCACTGACACACTTTAAGTCAACCCCCAAGGCCATATAGTGTCGATTCTGAGCGGCGACGAGTCTGAAATGCTTTCCTCGGCCACCTATAAGAAAACCGCTTGATTTTAATACTGGACGTCACAGTTGTGACGTCTATTGCAGAGGCGTCAGAATGGATGGAATACGGTTAAGAGGTCGTGTCACGACCCTTCCATGGTGGCGTTGAGCAATATTATGGTGAAATTTGGTATCAATGGGACATCATTAACTCACCTTACAACTTATATGAACTTCTGAGCTGTAGTCTGTTTTTCGCATGTGTCCCCACCTTGCTGTTTGAAGCGTCACTGAGCCAGAGTATGATTTCTTAGGGCGTCACGCTTTTGCAGCATTACAGAAGAAGGAAGTAGCCACCTTTGAGCTAAATTTCTAACTTATGCGTCGCACTGGCTTTTCGAAAAACTTGTGCTTTAATCGTGTTGTGCAATATATTCTACAAGTATTTCACAGTTCTCAGTATTACTCGTGCTATCTCTGCTATCGTCGTCTCCAAGAAAAGTGGTAGGTGCTTCATAGCCTTCCGAATTAGTCTGATAGATGTTTAAGGGGTAATTTTTTGTGAAATAATCTTACATTTAGGTGATTTGGAGCTACTCGATGGATTTATAGCTTTCCTTGGTATTATTCATTCTCGTTGCTTAAATTTTTCATTGTGCCTATTTCTTTCAGACAACTTCTATGTTTCTTGGATGTGTTAGTACTGCGTCATATAAATCTATTTTCTTAATTTTGCCTGAACCTGGCTTTGCTGTGTTGCTGTAACTTTCAAGTTACAGTGGTGATTTATTTCCATTTCACGCTGAAATTTTTCGGTTGTCTCTTGTGCTACACTGCTCCGAATTTTTCTTTTGTTTCCTTTACTGCTTGCTCAATATACAGATTGAATAACATCGGGGAGAGGCTACAACCCTGTCTCACTCCTTTCCCAACCACTGCTTCCCTTTCATGCCCCTCGACTCTTATAACTGCCATCTGGTTTCTGTACAAATTGTAAATAGCCTTTCGCTCCCTGTAGGTATTAAAATTCATGGAGAAGAAGTAAAAACTTTGAGGTTCGCCGATGACATTGTAATTCTGTCAGAGACAGCAAAGGACTTGGAAGAGCAGTTGAACGGAATGGACAGTGTCTTGAAAGGAGGATATAAGATGAACATCAACAAAAGCAAAACGAGGATAACGGAATGTAGTCAAATTAAATCGGGTGATGCTGAGGGGATTAGATTAGGAAATGAGACACTTAAAGTAGTAAAGGAGTTTTGCTATTTAGGGAGTAAAATAACTGATGATGGTCGAAGTAGAGAGGATATAAAATGTAGACTGGCAATGGCAAGGAAATCGTTTCTGAAGAAGAGAAATTTGTTAACATCGAGTATAGATTAAAGTGTCAGGAAGTCGTTTCTGAAAGTATTTGTATGGAGTGTAGCCATGTATGGAAGTGAAACATGGACGATAACCAGTTTGGACAAGAAGAGAATAGAAGCTTTCGAAATGTGGTGCTACAGAAGAATGCTGAAGATAAGGTGGGATGATCACGTAACTAATGAGGTATTGAATAGGATTGGGGAGAAGAGAAGTTTGTGGCACAACTTGACTAGAAGAAGGGATCGGTTGGTAGGACATGTTTTGAGGCATCAAGGGATCACAAATTTAGCATTGGAGGGCAGCGTGGAGGGTAAAAATCGTAGAGGGAGACCAAGAGATCAATACACTAAGCAGATTAAGAAGGATGTAGGTTGCAGTAGGTACTGGGAGATGAAGAAGCTCGCACAGGATAGAGTAGCATGGAGAGCTGCATCAAACCAGTCTCAGGACTGAAGACCACAACAACAACATTGTGCTACACTGTAATGGATACTTTCTGATTATTATGGTATGTTTCAGTGCAATTGAGAAACCATTTAGATTGAGAAATACACATTTTATCATGTTATTCCTATTTTATTACCATCACTCAGGAATCTATTATTAAAAATAATATTTAACTAAAATTCTGATACTGTTTGTTTATTCACTGAAATTATCATAAATTAATTTTGGTCTTCATTTGAAAAGAAGATGAAAAAGGGAAGTTTTACCATTATGTACGACATCTGAAATCAATATATTGCCTGCTACTAACAAAAAATGTAATAGTGAAATTATTTCGGGTAACAACGAAGTAGTCGAATTACTGTTATATATAAAAAATGAAACAAGACATTTAGAGGACGCCAAACTACAGTCCCGATCATTCGTTGATCTAAAGTTGTAGTAGCAGTTTCTTCTAAAATGCAGGTGCGTTCTTCCTGAATTAGTGATAGAGATTGCAGCACGGAACACCTCATAGAACTCCAACGGCAAACATTAGGACTATTTTTTACACTAAAAATGGGGACTTTACAAGAAAAGCGTGTAAAAATTAGTCTTCTCCATCTGCATGATGTGACACGGATTAAAATTCATTGCCAGTTGAGTGAGACAAGTGGTGATGGTGTCATGGATGAGTCTATGGTGTAAGACATCGTGGTCTCCTTACCTTCATTGCTTACATATTCCACCCTCACAATCATATTCCGCACATCAAGACGCATCATTCGAACCCAAACTCGATATGATGAAGTCAATGTTGTATGAATTCATGTAAACGATATGCAAATAACTAATAAATAACCAGCAAGTGTGCACAGGTGTTGAAATACTCGAGGCTGGCGTACACACACACATTCAAGACACGACGGTTGCAGGGGCTTGCTTTTAGTTCGGGGGACGCAAACCGCACGCCAGGGGGCCTGTCCCTTCAGAGGACGACTCAGCCTATGTCGGCCGGTGACAGCCTGTAGAGCAGACAATATTGGACTGAGTGAATAGGGGCAACGACCCCGTGTTCGGCTTAAAAGCAAATTCCGCTACATTGTGTGGGAGCGGCCAGCCTACGCATTCTTTACACATAGCACGCAGTTTCAGAGATTTTCACAGGGAGACAGCAAACGTCAAATGCCGATACTACAGGTTTCCCGATTGGTCGCCTTAAACGAAACGTCATTCTCCCGTTTTAGAAGAGCAATGCTGATTGGCAGATGATATTTCTGACGCCTTGAGCTGAAGGAGTAATGGAAGAGACCGAAAGATATACCCCTTCACGTCTGGCAGGGAGAGGGGCTGTTCCATTGTCGCTCTTGGAGCGAGAACACGTAACGAGAGCGTGCGCGATAGGACATGTACTCAAAGGGCGAGAAACAAGTCTCTCCTCAGTACTTCACTGAGAGAGCACGTCTGCCGAGAGCGAATCGAAGTGCAACTCTATATTGACTCCTTGTGATTAAGCGTTGTTCACTGTGTTGGCCGACACACTTAGTGTGCGGTGTGAACGGACAGAGTTATAGTTAAACGCCTGCAAGCGAATTTCTGAGTGGCATCGCGGTGGACTGGTTATCTGACCAGTGTACCACGCTAATAGTTAGACTAGGGGCGAATAGGAGTCCTTCACTTCATCAAGGCGTAGGGAGAGTTTGATTGGCGGAGGTCAATCCAGATAGAATGAGAGTTATCTTATTTGTCAGCAGCGAGCGGTGCAGACAGCAGTCATCACAGCTTACGGTATTGTGCGCTACAGCTCTTGCGAGCCCCACATTTCCTCCACAACAGTACCCTTCATTGCATTTCACTCGCGGCAGTCTCGACCGTACCTAGCAACATTCTAACGGATAATTATTCAAGTTGAGTAGGCGCGGATCTCAGCCATTCTGCCAAGTCAATAACAATCTTAAACTTTGTATAGAAATTTCATTAGCGAATCCTATCCTTGAGAGGTAACTTCACATTCCGTAAAGAACCAGGATATAACTTGTTCAATTCATAACTAAAAGTGCCATTGTGATTTCTCAGAATTTTTGCAAAATAAATAATAATTTTCGTTAGTTTCATGTTTTTCTTACACTAACTAGCACTATTCCAGTACCCAAGTATCCCACTAGTTACGTGAGAAATTTTGTGAATTTTTGTGTCATTTCCTTACAGCAGACAACTCGAGAAGATATTTATTGCTGAAAGTTTTTCAGGCATTTCTCTTTAGAACGTTAGGAGCGTCTGTCTGACGTCTGTAGTAGTGTGGGGGTGGAAATTGCATCTTGCAGGAGCTGCAGGGTAAAGGGTACATCTCAAATTAATCCGTTGTGCAGAATGACACAATAGCAGATCAGTCCCACGCTCAGCCCGCATCTCGTGGTCGTGCGGTAGCGTTCTCGCTTCCCACGCACGGGTTCCCGGGTTCGATTCCCGGCGGGATCAGGGATTTTCTCTGCCTCGTGATGGCTTGGTGTTGTGTGATGTCCTTAGGTTAGTTAGGTTTAAGTAGTTCTAAGTTCTAGGGGACTGATTCCCATAGATGTTAAGTCCCATAGTGCTCAGAGCCATTTGAACCATTTTGAATCCCACGCTCACAGAAAATGGCGACCCTGCCAGGATAGGTAAAATAGGTAAGCTGTCAGGATAGGAAAGTGTCAGGATAGTTAGGTGCGGCAGGTACTTTGAAAAACTTTCTTTCATGTATTAAATAGGTATTTGCAAAGATTGGGATCAGAATAGATACAGATAGTGAATAAAGCAGAATTGTAGGGAAAAGGGCGTGTGTTATTGCTTTGGAAAATTTTGCAGCTTTGACGATTTTGGTGTAGCTGCTAGGACATAGGATTTTCAGGTGATAGGCACAGACGCAGAGTGACGCAGAGACGCAGTGTGACGCAGCATCATATAAGTTAAAATTAAGATATAACATTTTTCTCCATTTGCAAGCGCACAGGTGGAGATTGGAGACTGTAGCAGAGCAGGCAGAACATTAGCCGGGAAGTCACGACGTGGTTGTTGTTGGTTCAACCAACTGGTAAGTGGTCTTACAGTTTTGTAGATAGGGTTGTGGTGTGTTGAAAGTATTTACATGTTAACGAGAGCACAAGCCAAAAGGTTACGTGAGAGACAGCAAGTAGACACGATGGGGGAGAATCAACCAGATAGACAGTAAGTAAACGAGCTTTTTGAGAATAGGACAGAAGATAAACCTGAGAATAGGACAGACGGTGAATCAGAGAATAGGACAGTCGGGGAGCTGCAGAATCAGCAGGATCAGTTAGACGGGGATGAAATTGAGACAGATCAGACAGATGGGAATCGAAGGGACGATAACATCGAATTTCCAGTATATGAAATCCCAGGTAGGGCACATTCTGAGCCAGAAACGTAGCCAACGTAGGAAATGGCAAAGATTAGAAGCGAAAAGAGCACAGGAAACGCGTTTGTTTGCCGCATCTTCAGGGACAGAATACGCGTCAATACAGTCAATGAACCGGCAGTTAGCTAACGTTCAAAGAGAAGTAGATAGTGAGGAAGAGGGGGAACATTTGGAATACGTCGAACCTATCGTACACATTCTAAATATGCCCCAACAGCAGACAGAATTTTGCGGAGTTACGAGCGCCACGAAAAGGTTCCGTAACAGACGCAACTGTACCTTCAAAACACAAGATATACACAACAGAGAGGACAGAAAGCGGAGTTGTTTGCACCACGTAATGGTTCAATGACAAACGCGACCGAGTAGAAAACACTAGGTCGAGAATACATAGTTCAGCAGAAGGTAGTGTTACAGGACATGACGCGATCATGGAGATGTTACAAAAAATGAACGCTAGTATGACGAAACACAATCAGGATATTAATACACAGATAACGAAATAGAATACACAGATGACAGTACCTGGAATTGAAACAGGATAATCAGGAATTGAAACAGGATAATCAGGCTATTAAGACACAGATCCAACAGATTAAAATCCAGATGGAAGAAGGGATCGCCAGAATTGATAGTCAGATTACTCGGATAAACAAAGACGTGAAAGAATCTAGAGAAGAAAAAAGCCACTCGAACAGCAATACAAATTTCGGAAGAACAAGCAATTAAAAGCAAGGTCGCAAAGGTTGCACTAAAAAAATATGATCAGCGGATCAATAAAATAGAATTTAAAAACAAAGATCAGTTCGAAAAACTTCGAACAGAGTTGATACAAACAATCAAAAAAAGATCGAGACCGATTACACCTGTAGCGAAACAACTGCCACGTCAAGCATTAATTTAGTACACGAACACGCGCCGTCTAAGAAAGTTCAAGTAGAACCAAGGCTAGACGTAACACTTGCGCAGAAATCGAAACAGAAAAACCCCGATTAAAGTAATACATGACATGCCACAAGACCAGGCACAGTATCTATAAAAACGGAACCCATACATTCAGCCGATACCAATCGAAAGACAGGCAACTGAACCAGTAAATCCAATGACACAACATAATAGCAGCACAGGTACTATACCGCGAACGACGAGAGTAGAAACACACGAACAACACTTTTGTTCACCAATGATACGATATGACGCGGATATGAGTCAGGAAATTCAGATAGCAGACAGGCAGTAGATTACCAGAGAATAAACACGACGACACAAGCAGTGGCAGGTTATTTGAGTCCATGAATCAGCCACAAACCGGATTTATGAGTAAATATGATACACAGACCACTTCCTTACAGTTAGAAAATTTCAACATTTCAAGGAAGAAGGCGGTAGCTTGCATGCACACACATTCATCGATCAGTTTCAAGTAGGCTTAACAAACCACTGGAGCGTAGCTCACAAACTTGACTTCATTTGTGCACACATGTCAGGGACGGTAGCGGAGGTGATGCAAAAGATGGCGGCTACCTGTACGTCTTACCTACAGTTCAGAACAGCATTTCTCGAAAGATATTGGTCTAAGGAGGCACAAAACAAAATTAAATACGAGTTACTTCAGATGACACCATATGAAAACTCAGGAGAGAAAGGCGTGGTAAAATTCTTTGATACAATGGACAAAAAGAATAAATGCCTAGACAAATCATACATTAACGGAGAGCTGATACGTCTATGTTGAATGAAATTACCGGTAAAGTATCAGCAGGCGACAGTAGGAAAAAATGAAAATACCGAAGAATTCAAACAGGTTTTAAGGGAACTTGAATTTATGTTTAAAGAAGCCGAGGTGAAAGAAAAAATAAAGGAAAGGGAAGAGCAAAGGGAGAGGACTAGGAACGAATATTCTAATAATAATACTCGTAATCCTAACACCAATAATTTCAGACAATTTACCAGACAAGGACAGTAGCACAATGGAGACAAATGGCATAGAAACGATAACCAGAATAGTTGGTACCGAAATAGGAACGGTAATGGACACTTATACAGTGGCGCATAGGGGTTTATGAATAAAAATGCCAACGATCAAGGGTACTTTGAAAGAGGTCACGATGTTAGAAACAGCAACTGGCGAGACCAGGGCGCGAATAATTACCGAGGAAATTATGGTCCACAGAGACAAGAACAACACAGCAAAGGGAAACCAGAAGTAGAAATTAGGCCACCAAATCCTGAAAAACGTAAAGATTGACGGGAAAATCCGGAAGAGGTTAGGCAAACTGACGTCCATTCATTAAAAAAAATCGAAAAAGGACATTCATGTTTTGGAAGTAGCTAGATCAAAATTAGAAAAAACTGAAAATAGCCAAAATTCAGACAAACAGGGACTTACGAAAATTTCCGATAAAGAGTCAAGATACACTTGAATCACTCTAAGTAGCCTGGGAAAACAGCATACAATGGGAAAGTTCTGAAAGCGAGGATGATCTGCCACCACTTCCGTGTATTAAAGAATTAAGCGATGAAGAATCGTTAACCAGACTTAGCAATATATTTGACGAGAAGCAAGTAAATGAACCCGATAAAACAGAGCAGAGTATCTTAGATAAAAACAAGACACAGACGCCACGAACACAAAAGACGTATAATGTATACAACATGGGTGACTATGAGGAGATAGAGCGAGAGTACATTTGGGAATGTTTGGAAATGAAGGAAAAGGAGAGTCAAGAGCTCGAAAACAAACGAAAAGAAGTAGATAGGTCGCAAACGGTTTTGCTCACGGAGTTAACACCAAAGCAAACACAAACACAAAGGGAAGGTACAATTATCCATAGATTAAGCTATGAATCTATAGCAGAGGATTTGATGCAAGAAAAGGAAATCGTAACATCCACAATTATACAACACATATTAAAGATAAACGGTGGTGAAATCACGACACAAGCAATCAAAGACAGTGGGAGTCAAGTGACGGCTATATCAGAAAGCCTATTTGAAAGGTGCAATAGAGAGAGAGAATTACCGATTTTAAGGACAAAAAGGATAAGAGTTTTTGGAGCCTTAGGAAAAAATGCAACAGAGGTGAAATACGAAACACGTCTTTCATTCAATTGCCAAGGTTACACGTTTGTAAACAATTTTATAATCATACCAAAACTTACTGCTGATATGATAATCGGTGTAAATTTCATTAATGAGCGTAAGGTTCATATTTTGATACCACAATACATGATGTAATACTATATTTTATTCAAACTTTGAACGATGAAAAAGAACAGGGAAAAAGAGAGCAATTGCATTTAAGTCAAGAATGGAATGAAATAGACGAGGAGAGACACCCTAGATATAAGTTTGAGGAAAACCTTGACCCACTCCCACCAGAAATAATAGAAGAAATTCATCAAGAAATTAGTAAGAAGATAGAGGAAATAGATGATATTTCGCTCCACGACAAAAAAATTTAGAAGGCATGTTGAAATCACATGCGGAGGTATTTGCATCAAAGACAGGTAGCATTAAAGATTTTCAATACAAATTTGAGGTCAAAGATCATAAATCCTTCTGTGTTTCACCTTACTCCATACCATATAGTTATCGAGAGCAAGTATTATTTGAAATCAGAAAAATGTTGGATGATGACATAATTCAACCCGCCAAGTCACCATATAATTCACCCTTACACGTTGTAAGTTAGAAGGATGGGAGCATACGTTTGGCACTCGATTCAAGACATATAAACACAATTATAATTTTGGAAACAGATAGACCAGAGAAATTGAAAGAGTTGATTCAGAAGTTTTATGGAGTATAGATTTTTTCATCCATCGATTCGCGTTCAAGTTTCTGGCAAATAGAATTGGAGCCTTTATGTCGAAAATGCACAGCCTTCATTGTCTTTGGTCTTTGCTACCAATTCAAACGTTTACCGTTTGACCTCAAAATTTCGTCAGCTGCCTTTATTCGCGGTCTGCATACCATACTAAATCTCGACATACTTGAGAAAATTACTTGCTATGTGGACGACGTTCTTGTGGCGGAGGCAACTTGGGCTGAACATAATTATATACTGTATAATTTCCTACAAATTATGAAAAAACATGGGGTCACCGTCAACATTACTAAATCGCATTTTGGAAAATCAGAAATTAAATTTTTAGGATATAACATATCTGCAAATGTATACCGCCAAACGAGAAGAAGATAGACGCTATTCGTAATATTCCCACTCCCTACAACAAGAAAAGTCTAAGGGGATTCCTGGGGTTGATAAATTTTTACAAAACATTTATATGGATAGACACACCTGCAGCACCTAGACTGTGTGCACTGAGAGGAAAAAACACACCCGGGACATGGGATAAACAAGAAGATGAAAAATTTCATAAGTTGAAGGAGGCATTGAATAATGCTCCAATTTTATCACACCCAGATTTAAGTCAGGAGTTCTGTCTAGTAACTGATAGTGCAAAGACCGGGCTAGGGGCGGTACTATTTCAACAAATTGAGGAAAACGGTAAGAAAATAAATAAAACAATAGTCTTTGCAAGTAGAGTACTATCGAAAGTAGAAAAGAATTATTCTATAATAGAATTAGAAGCTCTAGCCATAGTATGGCCATTTAAAAAATTTCGATATTTTCTTTTTGGCAGAAAAACACACACACAGGCCACAAAGCATTAGAGTCTTTAATCTCCTCCAAATTAACCCACGGACGTTTGGCAAGATGGATGCAAATACTGCAGGAGTATGACTTTTCAGTCACATACATACCAGGACCTGAAAATATTCTGGCCGATGCATTGTCTCGTTCACCACAGGGAATGGCAGAGTACCAGAAAATCAACATTGAAGATGAAGAACGGACTATCCATTATCTAAACAACGAACAATTTGAAAATTTTATCACAAATGCTTTAAAAAATTTATCTGACGAACAAAACAAAGATCAGACCCTCCTCAAGATTAAACACCAACTTACCAATAAAACCAACACAGAAATTAGAAAAAATTATATAGTAAAATATAATATCCTATTTTTCAAACGTTATAATGATACTGCACAATGGTTAGCATGCATCCCTCATGAACTTATTAATAAATACATTTGGTACACCCACTTTAGCAGTGGACATTTTGGACCCAAGACATGCAATCCAAAAATGAAACAAACAGTACACTTCCCAAATATGGAGCGACGTATTCGACGCTCTCTTAGAAGTTGTAAAAAATGCATTCAGTCAAAATATGTGACATATCAGACCAGACTCCCAATGTTTCCAATTATCCCTGATAAATTAAGACAGATTGCTGCAACCGATATTTATGGTCCAATTCCACCAACAGGGAAAGCTTCACCTACATATTTGTTGTAATTGAACTAGCATCAAAATACACTACACTTACACCCTTAAAGAAAGCCACTGGATTTACGATTAGTAAAGCACTTCAAAAGGACTTTATACATCTAGTTGGGAGAGTGAAAAGAATCATCTCAGATAATGGCCCCCAATACAGATCTGTGCATTGGAAAAACACATTAGACAAATTAAAAATCCAACCCACCTTTATTTCCAGATATAAACCAAGTAGAAATCCGGCTGATAGTACCATGAAAGATTTGGGAACACTTTTTAGACTGTTTTGTAGAACGAACCATTGTACTTGGGACCCATATCTACGAGACTTCCAAGAGGTAATTAATGAGACACCACATAGTACCACGACTTTTCCACCAATTACAGTATTAAAGAATATAGATCCACCAGAAAGCATAAAAGAAATCATTAAATTTCCAGTTTCTCCCCGAAAGCAACATAGACAAGTCGTCGCTTCTGCCCTACAAAACATTCGCTCAGCAGCAATGAGACGTAAAATCACTCAAAACAAATCTGCCACAAAGAAACGCTTCACACTGGGCCAAAAGCTATTCGTAAAGACTCATTACCTTTCACATAAGAGTCAAAATAAATGCATAAAAATTTTTGCAATCTATAAAGGGCCAATGATATTTTCCAGGATCGCTCACGAAAATGCCGTAGAGCTAACGAACCCAAAAACAGGTATAAATATTGGCATCTACCACGTGAGCCACCTACAAGAATGTGAATGAAAGAGATGGTAAAAGAGAAGAAAGGGAAACAGACTGAGGGGCAGTCGCAAATCGTGTACTAACCACTAAATCACAAAATAAATTGAGAATCAACAAAATAACACATTAATTAAAAGAAAAAGAGACACATTACACAGTAACAATCTCTTATAGTATCAAGTACACTACAACATGCACACAAACAATAAATGGTACACAAAAATTAAAAGAATGAAGACGTGGTAGGACATAATTAGAATAAAGAAAAGAAATCACATATATACAACAATTGTTGCCACTATCAGGAAATTTTTGCATTATATATAATCAGAGTTTTTTAAATAACAAATATATGTAAAACAAAAAATGTAAATAGTTCTACATGTCAGAGGGACATCGCCATCAACACCAATCACCAGCTCCCTTAACACCAGAGATAGCGACGGAGAGGGTACAGACATGTTGAGAAAGCACTTAGGGCAATAACAACAACATGAAGACCAACGCCACACTGGAAATGCAGGTTGCAACTAGGTTGGACTTCAGGAGGACAACACGCAGCACGGACATTTCATATGTCACGACACTGCTACACAACAGAAGATTGGGGGGAGAATCATGGTACGACGAGACGGCAATGAAGGTACAAAAATTACGAAGATCTACAAACTCATCAAGTAACATTTGGAAAGGCTGTCAGATCCTACAAATCCTATATTCCTCCTACACTAAAATTCACATATTCCTAGCCCAAGAAGAACAGAAGAATGCAAGAAGGATGAGAAGAACAGAAGATGCAAGATGAAGGGCAGAAGACAGCAAGATACCTTTATCTCCTATCCTACAAAGCAAATTGCTACATATGTCTTTCGATGAACTTTGAGGCATAGTAACTACTACAAATACCTCTCCAAAAATAAACCTTGAATCGTCAAACAAATACAAGCGAACGGCAAACGAAATATTAAGTAGTACAAACCAACATTATCTAGAAATAGTTTCAGCAAAATGAACAGTATTCTCCCTACCACATCATCAAACTGCCATACCGTCCCAGGTGTGACAGCAAAGGAGTACCAAGACATCACTGTTTATGCAGTAAACCACAGTCATCATCATCAGTTAAAAGAACCACTCCATGAGGACAATGTCAACAAGTAAGACCCGGCATCGCATGCTACAGTGCTTCTCTCATGATTTGTGATACCCATACAAATGAGTCGATGCCTTCCAGTACTTCAGTGGGGATCGTCGAGCACAGAAACTGATGCAGCACAAAACAAAAAATTGATAAAATATGAATGTAGAGTTAAGAAAATGATATATTTGTAAAAATATAATTTTTTATTTTTTTGTAAAAGTAATTATTTTTATTATGTATGTAAAGTTCATAATTTATAGATACTTTAAAACCTTTTGTAAAGAAACTTAATTAGTATAGTTATATAATCTCACAATCTCATGGAAAGTCTATTTATTTCTTTTATATGTAAAATTAGAAAAGGATTTGTGCACGATTTTTCTTCTTTAAGTAACATTCAAAAACACCTTTTAGGGGGAATAATATTAATACAGAGGATAGAATTAAGAGGAAACGCTTCTTCATTCTTACAAAAAAAAAACAGTGACACATAAAGAAAAAGATAATGCCTAAATAAATAAAACAAAGGAACACAACAGAGCTTTTGCGAACATTTATGCAAAGCCTAACTGAAGAAAACATATAATCACACTAATAAATGATACACTGTACACTAACGAGTTTAGAAAAATTAGTATTGTAAGAACAATTTTTGGAAATGCAAAAGAAAAACAGAGACTAGTACTGGAAACAACAAACAAAACCAACCTTTGTAAAGTCTATATTTGCCTAACAACAAAACATAAATTGTAGAATTCAAAAACAGAAACAAAAGCTATAAATAAGTCATTAGAAAAAATTGTTAAGAATGGCTGAGAAACGTTTATTGGAAAATCTAAAAGAACAATTTTTGCCTGACTTTGTCAATGTTTTCCTTGGCATTGACAAACCCCAGACAAAAACTTTGTCAAAAGGAGTGAGGTATGTAAGACGTCGTGATCTCCTGACCTTCATTGCTTACATATTCCGCCCTCACAATTATATTCCGAACATCAAGACGCTTCATTCGAGCCTAAACTCGATAAGATAAAGTCAATGTTGTATGAATTCATGTAAACGATATGCAAATAACTAACAAATAAAAAGCAAGTGTGCACCGTGGTTGAAATACTCGAGACTGGCATACACACACACATTCAAGACACGACGGTCGCAGGGGCTTGCTTTTAGTTTGGGAGACGCAAACCGCACACTAGGGGGCCGGTCCCTTCAGAGGACGACTCAGCCTATCTATGTCGGCCGGCGACCGCCCGTAGAGCAGACAGCGTTGGCCCGAGTGAAAAGGGGGAATGACCCCGTGTTCGCCTTAAAAGGAAATTCCGCTACATTGTGTGGGAGCGGCCAGCCTACGCATTCTTTACACATAGCATGCAGTTTCAGAGGTTTTCAGAGGGAGACAGCAAACGCCAAATGCCGATACTACAGGTTTCCCGATTGGTCGCCTTAAACGAAACGTCATTCTCCCGTTTTAGAAGAGCAATGCTGATTGGCTGATGATATTTCTGACGCCTTGAGCTGAAGGAGTAATGGAAGAGACCGAAAGATATACCCCTTCACGTCTGGCGGGGAGAGCGGCTGTTCCATTGTCGCTCTTGGAGCGAGAACACGTAACGAGAGCGTGCGCGCTAGTACGTGTACTCAAAGGGCGAGGAACAAGTCTCTCCTCACTACTTCACTGACAGAGCACGTCTGCCGGGAGCGAATCGAAGTGAAACTCTATATTGAGTGCTTGCGATTAAGCGTTCTTCACTGTGTTGGTCGACACACTTAGTGTGCGGTGTGAACAGACAGAGTTATAGTTAAACGACTGCAAGCAAATTTTTGAGTGGCATCGTGGTGGACTGGTTATCTGACCAATGTACCACGCCAAGAGTTAGAATAGGGGTGAATAGGAGTCCTTAACATCAAGGCATAGGGAGAGTTTGATTGGCGAAGGTCAATCCAGATAGAATGAGAGTTATCTTATTTGTCAGCAGCGAGCGGCGCAGACTGCAGTCATCACAGCTTACGGTATTGTGCACTACAGCTCTTGCGAGCCCCACATTTTCTCCACAACAGTACCCTTCATTGCATTTCACATGCGACAGTCTCGACCGTACCTAGCAACATGTAACACAATAGCTCTAATGCTGTACGGATTTAATTTGCCTTTTGCTTTGGTTTAATGTTATAACATTGAGGATCTGTAAATGTGTTTGAATCAATAACATAAAATTGTATACTCCTTTCTTTGTTAAAACTTTGATGTTGTGGTTTGATTCTATGCAAGGTAGTATATCTGTCATTTAAATTCTTTGTCCCATTTGGAGGGAACAAAACTTACTGTATATAAGGTTTATAATTTATATAAAAAACAGTGGCTGGTAGCTGTTTTTTTTTATATAAATTATAAACCTTAAGTACAACAGCCACGTTTCTCAACATGTCGTCTTTCGACAAAATAGCGTTACTGTATATAATTGTAATTTCTGTGTGAATAATTTTTTGTAGAAATGTCAATATGTGCAAATGTTCTATTTTATTTAATGTGTTTGGTTGCTGTTATGCAAACTGCTGATCCTCACTTAGCGTTCTTAGTCATCCTGTATGTAAAAGGTAGTGTGGTTCCCCTCGGGAACGAAATTTAGTAGCGCACACAAATTATGTTTGGCATAGGTAGAAAAGGTGGAACCAAGAGTCAGTCGGGGATGAGCTATCAAACTGTGCACTGCCATGTAAGAGTTGTATATTGTGCTGGTTCCGAGAGAGGCTTTTTCTGCCACTTTCCAATGCCTTGGATGGATGGATATATAACTGGAACGATTCTGGAATTGGTATCCATCATCGCTACCAAGAAGGGACAGAGTCCAGCAATTCTGCCTGCAAATCCACCTACCAACATGCAGTTGCCACCACATTACACAATCACTGTAAAGAAGTACTATAATAATGTACAGTGAAGGATCAGCTTATTGGTTGTTTTAGTGTGCACAAATATAAGGTAATTTATAACTGAATTTATGTACCTGCCTTGATTTTTTTCCTATCACAACACCTCTCAGGTTCCTCTCCATTTGAACTATGATTACCGAGTGTCAGATTTTGTGGAAAAAATGAAAGCCTCAGAACATTAAATAATGTTTGATCTTTGGTGGATTTAGTGAAATTGTTGGAGGTAGTAAATGTAGTCTTGTGAAAGCCTCCCAGGGATGGAAACTAATTTAAAGTTTTGTGGAGTTTCAAAGTCTCCTATTTAATCATTTACTTGAAAGTAGAAGACTGTGGTAATAGAGACAATTTGCAGTTTCTTTTAAATATTAAAAGCTCTTAAAACTGAGGCTTATTAAGTGTTGCTTTGTTAATGATTATAGTGCTGCCTGTAGTATATTTTAAAAGGTGAGTCAGTTTCTTGCAAATTTGTCAACATTGTGTTTCACTGTAGTGAAAGTGGAAAACTGCAATAGTGGATGGTTATATATCCATGTTTGCTAAGTGTTTGTATCTCTTGTGTATTGGAAGTGCATATTAATAGTATAACAGGATCCACAGTTTGTCAATTGTGCTAATGCTAGGTAACAAGTAACAGGAAGACCACTATTTATGAAAACAATAATTTCTTTATTCAAAGATAGTGAGAAGCAACCTGTTAGTGGATTCCAATTAACTTCCATTTGAAATAGTAAAGTATTTAACTGAAAGAGACTTAACCTATGCCCAATTTATGATTCTGCAGTGAATGTTAATAGTAACGTTATAAACTTATTCGGTTTGAATAAGCCTTGAAAGTAATAGTGTGTTCCATTATCTGTTATATTCATGCAAATAGTCTGTCCTGCTCTGTCAGCATCCAATCTTAACCGTGGACATATGCAGGTGTCAGAGTTCATTGCACTCGTGTGCAGTAAAATATAGGTTGTGTGTGTCCGTTAAAGTTACTAATAACTGTTTTCTTAAACAAGAATGTTAATCATTCTCTTGCCTAATTAGGCTGGCAACCGTTTCCTTTATTCTTTAAACAGTGTAGCTAGGTAAAATATTATTTGCTACTGTTTGGATATTTAAGTAATTCTGACTTTCATTTCTGATAAGCCTCTTCCGTTAGGTACAACGCGATCAATATAACAAAATTCCCCTCAGAGGGTAACACTGCTCTGTTGCGTTATGCCATAATTGCTTTAACAAGATAGTTTTATTTCACAACCTGCCTCCAACTTTAGGGTTATGGTATAGCAGTAGCAGACGGTAGTGTTACAAACATTCTAACGGATAATTATTCAAGCTGAGTAGGCGCGGATCTCAGCCATTCTGCCAAGTCAATAACAATTTTACTAGCGAATCCTATCCTTGAGAGGTAACTTCACATTCCGAAAAGAACCAGGATATAACTTGTTCAATTCATAACTAAAAGTGCCATTGTGATTTCTCAGAATTTTTGCAAAATAAATAATAATTTTCGTTAGTTTCATGTTTTTCTTACACTAACTAGCACTATTCCAGTACCCAAGTATCCCACTAGTTACGTGAGAAATTTTGTGAATTTTTGTGTCATTTCCTTACAGCAGACAACTCGAGAAGATATTTATTGCTGAAAGTTTTTCAGGCATTTCTCTTTAGAACGTTAGGAGCGTCTGTCTGACTTCTGTAGTAGTGTGGCGGTGGAAATTGCATCTTGCGGGAGCCACAGGGTAAAGGGTACATCTCAGATTAATCCGTTGGGCAGAATGACACAATAGCAGATCAATCCCACGGTCACAATGTGCTTTTGTGTGTGCAACACTTCAGGGAAGGCGGAAAATAGTCTGACAGAAAACGAAGCCCAGCGGGTCTGAGGACGTGCTCGATGGAGTACGGGAAGTTGCGTTGCGTTGGAGGCTCGTCGGATGAGTGTGGAACACGTCGCTGCCATAGTTGGAGTTTCCACGGTATCTGTGCACACATTTCTGAATGCGAAACTTGTCGTCCTTGTGGGTGCCGTGAATGCTGACGGACTACCACAAGGCTGTGCGCTTGGTTTGTTGCCAGATAATGTTGACGCGCCATGACGGTATGGATGGCACTTTCGTTTAATCGATTGTGACAATGGATGAGACGGGAATACCATTTTTCAGTCCTAAAAATGGAGTGACATTCATCTCAATTCAAGCACACACACACACACACACACACACACACACACACACACACACACACACACCATCACTAAAAAAAAATGCGTTGAGTCGTAGTGCTGAAAAACGATGGTGGCATGTTATGGTACGATCCTTAGTCATAGCGTTCCAAAGGGAATTACGGTGACAGCTGTAGTATACCAAGATGTTTTGAAGAACAAGGTCATTCCCGAATTGCGTGAAAAACGACCGATAAAGCCTGCGCTTGTGCTCTTTCACCAAACAGCGCCAGCGCAGCGTGCGAACGCGACCCTGCAGTTTGTTCGTGGCAACAGTTTTGAAGTGATCACTCATACTCTCTAAGCACCTGAACAGACCTGGCTCCTAGCGACTTTGGATTTTCCAGCGATGAAAGACACTCTCCACGGCCACCGCTATTGCATCAGCGATTTTCCAGTGGTCGAAGCAGGCTGCTACAGAGGCGTTCGCAGCGACCGTGTGACAATACAGTCGACATTGTAAAAACATGCAAGATTATGTCAAGGAGACGTGACACAAGTTTCGTAGTTGTTGTGCGATTAATTTTAAGAGGAAACAAAGTCGTTGTTATAACATGAATGCACCTCGTAAGAAGCTGCACTATATGATCAAAGGTGTCCCGTCACGTGCCTGAAAATGACTTACAAGTTCGTGGCGTCCTCCATGGGAAATTCTGGAGTTCAATATGTTGTTGGCGCACCCTTAGCCTTGATGACAGCTTCCACTCTCGCTGGCTTACGATCAATCAGGTGCTGGAAGGTTTCTTGGGGAACGGCAGCCCATTCTTCACGGAGTGCTGCACTGAGGTATCGATGTCGGTCGGTGAGGCCTGGCACGAAGTCGGCGTTCCAAAACATCCCAAAGGTGTTCTATAGGATTCAGGTGAGGACTCTGTGCAGGCAAGTCCATTACACGGATGTTATTGTCGTGTAACCACTCCGCCACAGGCCGTGCGTTATGAACAGATGCTCGATCGTGTTGAAAGATGTAATCGCCATCCCCGAATTGCTCTTCAACAATGGGAAGCAAGAAGGTGCTTAAAACACCAATGTAGGCTGTGCTGTGATAGTGCAACGCAAAACAGCAAGTGGTGCAAACCCCCTCCATGACCACACCATAACACCACCTGCTACTATTGGCACTATACACGCCGGCAGATGGCGTTCACCCGGCATTCGCCATACTCACACGCTGTCATCGGATAGCGACATGTGTACCGAGATTCGTCATCCCCGCCCAACATTTTTCCACTGTTCAATCATCCAATGTTCATGCGCCTTACACCAAGCGAGGCGTCGTTTGGCATATACTAGCTTGATGTGTGGCTTATGAACAGCCGCTCGACCATGAAATCCAAGTTATCTCACCTCCCCCCTCCCCCCCCCTACCTGTCATAGTATTTGCAGTGGATCCTGATGCAGTTTGGAATTCCTGTGTGATGGTCTGGATAGATGTCTGTCTATTACACATTACGACCCTCTTCAACTGTCGGCGGTCTCTGTCAGTCAACAGACGCGATCGGCCTGTACGCTTTTGTGCTGTAGGTGCTCCTTCACGTTTCCCCTTCACTATCACATCGGAAACAGTGGACATAGGGATGTTTAAGAGTGTGGAAGTCTCGCGTACAGACGTATGACAAAAGTGACACCCAGCCACCTGACCACGTTCGAAGTCCTTGACTTCCGCAGAGCGCCCCATTCTGCTCTCGCACGATGTCTAATGACTACTGAGGTCGCTGATATGGAGTACCTGGAACTAGATGTCAGCACAATGCACCTAATATGAAAAACGTCTGTTTTTGGGGCTGTCCGGATACTTTTGATCACATAGTGTACCTCCGCATACCGCTGCAAAATTACGTTTCGCAAATATTTAACGCAAAATAATGTGGCACTTTAGCTCAGCGAAACAGATAAACATATGGAAAGAAAATATAGAGCCGCTATGCTGCACCTGTCCTTGTATCCATTTACCATTCTCCGGCTTGTTTGGTTTAAGTGTGTTAGAAATGTGGTTCATATTCTAATAATGCGGCTTTTTCGATCAATGACGATTTGTGCACAGTAATCGCTAGCCACTGTAGCATAAATAATGTTATTCACCAAACGTTATTGAAAAATAAGATGTGATTATTCAGTCACTACGAGACACAGTCTACGTTCTATTAAAACTGGCTCCATACTTGGAAGTTGTGCTGTTTACTGCAAACGGATCAAATTGTTCTGAGCACTATGGGACTTAATATCTGAGGTCATCAGTCCCCTAGAACTTAGAACTACTTAACTAACTAAAGACATCACACGCATCCATGGCCGAGGCAGGATTCGAACCTGCGACGTAGCAGTCGCGCGGTTCCGGACTGAAGCGCTTAGAACCGCTCGGACACCGCGGCCGGCTGTTTACTGCAACTAATCATCATTTATAAATACAAGTCACGAGAAACTAACTTCTCCAGCGACAGCATCGGAAAAATATTTGACTAATAGAAATGATTAATAGAAGGACATACATTCATATTGTAGTTACTCGTTTCGGGCCGCAAATGGGAACAACAGTGCACAAAGATTCATGGCTCACTTTTTTCGTCACACTTTGGCTACGTAATATCTTCTCGAAATTCCATCGAAAGCAATTTTTCCGCTAAGCGGCTACAGTAAATATAACTTAGTTGCTGTTTGTCCGATAAAGGATTCGAAGCATTTTCGCCTCATCAGCAAAGTATGCTAAGGAAAAACGGAAGAAAGACTAAGGTTTAAGTCACGTTGATTACGAGATGATTAGAGACGGACCACCAGCTCGATATGAAGGGTTCGAATCCTGCCTCGGGCATGGATGTGTGTGATGTCCTTAGGTTAGTTAGGTTTAAGTAGTTCAAGTTCTAGGGGACTGATGACCTCTGCAGTTAAGTCCCATAGTGCTCAGAGCCATTTGAACCATTTTGATATGGAGGGGGTAGGATGGGGAAAAAATAATCGTGTCGTTTTCAGAGTTACCGTCTGGGCACTTGTATGAAAAGAGTTCGAGAAATTACAAGACTTTGCAAAAACAGACATAATGTCTTATGGGATAACAGCAATCAGTGATTTTGTAATGTTACTTAAAATCCGTCTTGATTGCAAATTTTTTTTTATTATTCATATGACCGGTTTCGGTTCATTCAGAACCATCTTCAGATCTGATATTTCAGTTACAGGAGTAACCCGTCCAAATCCAGCAGCTTTCACATGCTACGTCACATGGTTCTGAATGAACCGAAACCGGTCATATGAATAATAAAAAAAAATTTGCAATCAAGACGGATTTTAAGTAACATTATAAATTACAAGACACGTAAATCTCGATGGGCGCACGAAGATCTCAACCGTAGTGTTTCCGAAGAAGAGTCCAGCTACTATACCACTGCGGTACCTTGATGGGTTACGCTAAAAGATGCCGTAGGTATACTGTAATGTAATACTGCCCCCGTTATTGAGATGTCCCCGCCAGACTGGATAGATCGTCGCTGATACTGTAGCTGCTCATGACCCAACCTTGTCGTACGATTACTTTAAATAGGAATTATATGGATAGAAAAAATTGCTTTATGTCTTGAAAAACCGAGAAAAGAACCCAAAAAAAAAATGAAAATCTCGAGAGTAACTGGTCAACTTCGCCCCTTACCACACTATTTAGTGCTGATGAAACCACACAAGAAGTCATTAAAAATACCGCTCTATGATATCAGACGCTCTCCAGCCTAAAGAACAGGAGAATATTCTCTCACAATTATATCTTCGCTAGCCTCTTGTACTGCAGCGTAAATGCCATTAGCAGCTGTGACAGCTTTAACTGTGAAATAATACGACTGAATTTTCTCATGCTGAGAAACTAGAAGGAACAATGCGTTTTACTTGGTAAAAACTTTCTAAAGCGAAGATCGCATGTAATCACTTCTTTCTTTAAAATCAATGGCTTTCGCCAGACTTTGTTGTCATCTACAGGTCTTAAAATAATGTAAATAAAATGTGCTACATCATATAAAGGTTTGTCATAAATAAAACACTACCAAGAAGCACTTCGTGCACGTGCCATGTCCATACACTTGGCACTCACAGACGATTGTCACGCCATAGAAACACAGTACACAATAAAAGTACGATAGCACATCTGTTAACGTTAGCTAGACATGTTCTGATAATTCAATGACGTAACAATACTTTGGACATGTGCACAAGATGGTTATTGATTTTAAACGTTTTACTTATGACAAACCTTAGTATTATGTTCTATATTTTATCTACATGACAACTTCGCATGATGTCCGACTCAAAATGAACACGTTCTATAACATAAATTTTTGAGGACCTGAACGTGACACCAAAGTGTGTCGAAACCGGTTGTTTGTAAATAAATAAATATTAATGCCATAGTGGCTTTAGAAAGGTTTTACCATGTGAGATAATTTTTTGATTTAGTGTTTTGGTTGGATCAGGCGGCCGACTCGGGACAAGACAGCGCGGCAGGATACATGTAGTTATTTCCGAGCTAATCGCTGCCTTTGTTTATTTACGTGAAAGACCACGTGGATTCAACAATGACGTCTAGACTAGCGGTGGTTCCGTTTGACGGACGCAGGGAGTCGCTGGGCTTTGATCGACTCGGCGTAGCTGCCACACAGACTGGCTGTTGACATTCCACGGCGGCCGACAGCAGAGCGATATTCTAGCGCAGACACAGCGTGCCCGAGCGATCGACGTCCTTAACTGTGAGGGCACCACCACCTCAAAGAGCACCTTCATCAAATCCTTTGTTTGTACAATTTTAGTCACTTTTTGTTGAGAACTCCCACATATGAGTGTCGTGTATTTAGTGCACCTTCATAAATGTGCACAAAACATACTGCCGTCTGTATAAGCAAACTAGAATTATACCTGCAATGTTTTGTAACATTAACAAGAGGAGGTGGAGATTAGTGTTTTACGTTCCGTCGACAACGACATCATTAGAGGTGGAGCGGAAGCTCGGATTAGGGAAGGATGCGTAAGGAAATCATGCGCGTCCTTTGAAAGGAAACTTAACGGCATTTGCCTGAAACGATTTAGGAAAATCACGGAAACCCTAAATCATGATTGCCAGGCGCGGGCTTGAACCGTTGTCCTTTCGAATGTGAGTCGAGTGTGCTGAACATTACGCCACTCCGCTCGGTCACAATGGCAAGATGTTAGTGTTACTGAGACCGCCAGGTGGGTGAAGCTCCACATTCCTTTCCATACAGTTACCGCTAGATGGCATACTCATTACAGGATATTCCTCCAAAGAGTCATCAGGCGCATTTTGTCTGGTGTTTGGGCAGATATTTGCAATTTACTTTTTGCAATGTATAGCTAGAGTCAGCCCAAACAGATGCTACTCATCACATCTTTTATGCGACGGCTAATGTTAGTTTGTATCTCGTTAACATAAAATGATTTTTAAAACGGAATTTTGAATGGCCAGTCGATAGAGCGGACCCCCATTAGGTCTAGTGTGATATTTGTAATGCCAGTTTGTGTTAACTGGGACAGTAGAGCATGAAGAATATGCAGTACTCCAGCAGCTACTGAGGAGCTCTGCTGCATAGTGGTAGCAGTCGGCACCGCCAGGGAGGTACTGACGCTCCTGGAGTACTGTTTTTTTTTTCCTTTTTTTACTGTCCCTGTTAATACATATAGATGAAACGAAAATCGCACAAGGCTAATTTGGGACCGCCCCATCGAATGGACACACAATATTACGCTTTAAAAATCATATTGCTCGTTACATGAAACAAACCGATGCTTTCCATCGATACTGGGCATCGCATGAGAGACGTCATTAGCAGTATTTGTTTGGGCTGTCGTCGGCTACGCACTGCAGAAAGAGAACTGCAAATATCTGCCGAAACACCAGAGAAAATGCGCCTCATGACTCTCAGAAGAGGTGAAATGCAGTTGCCAATCGGTTATACCAAGACATCGTTACCTAAACGGTACCTCTAGCTTGTTACTGGTGCGTGGCTGAAGTGAATACAACTTCTATGTGGCTTTCCGTTTAATGTGGAGGGTAATGAACAGTCTGGTGTGAGGCAGTATATACGTTGCACGAACAAAAGAATAGTGAAATATTAATCATTTATTATGTTTCTTGCCGGCCGCGGTGGTCTAGCGGTTCTAGGCGCTCAGTCCGGAACCGCGCGGCTGCTACGGCCGCAGGTTCGAATCCTGCCTCAGGCATGGATGTGTGTGATGTCCTTAGGTTAGTTAGGTTTAAGTAGTTCTAAGTTCTAGGGGACTGATGACCACAGATGTTAAGTCCCATAGTTCTCAGAGCCATTATGTTTCTTGACGTTCCGGAAATAATGGCAAACAGATAAACTTTCTTTCTCACTTCATACGTTCTGAAAGCATTGCAGATTTTAGCGCTGCGATATTCGTCATTGTAGTTAGCACCCTTTGGGCTTTCAATATGTTTTTTTGTGTCCTCGTGTAATACTTCTTCAGTGAGGGGTTGTGGACCGAACAACGTTCTCTAATGCTGGGAATATCGGAAAAACATATTTCTGAACTGACATTTAGAAAAGCTAACATAAAAATTCTGGAAAACAATTTAAAAGTAGCTGATTTTTCGAGAGCGAAACGTTGATACTGCCGGCCGCTGTGACCGAGCGGTTGTAGGCGCTTTAGTCCGGAACAGCACTGCTGCGATGGTCGCAGGTTCGAATCCTGCCTCGGGCATGGATGTGTGTGATGTCCTTAGGTTAGTTAGGCTTAACTAGTTCTAAGTCTAAGGCACTGTTGATCTCAGATGTTAAGTCCCATAGTGCTTAGAGCCATGTGAACCATTTTTGAAGGTTGATACTTTCTACACAGATGTGGTAACAGTAATGCAGATAAATAGTTACCCACGGTAAACACATTATCAAGATACCAAATGTCAGATTTATATTCCTTGCTCTTCATTTTCCATTACGAATGATTTCGCGTGTTCATGTTAATGAACATTAGTTAACAAAAGAAGTCTGTAAAGAAAAAGTTTGTGGCTAGTAAATTGGATGTATTAGTAAAGAAAGATGTTAATAGACGCAAATCAAATTTTTGACATTAAGAAACCGCTACCAGAGGTGAAGGATGCGGTAATTAATAAAATAATAAAAACATATTGATTGGACAAAGGTTTGAACCGAAGGTACATGATACAGTAGTAAAACACAATATTACTTAGCCACCAATGCACAAACTATAGTATGCCATTAAATAGCTGTGAGATGCAGAGTGTTTTGCACCAAATGAGTAACTGCAATCTTTGTTGGGCAACTACTCTCATCGTACAACAATTATCTGATGAGTACGAAAGTACCTTTGTATCCATTATTGTGCTGCCAACATGCAAACTGTGCACTAAAAGATCTGTTATATTTCTATCTGCAAATACTTAAGCCGCGGAGTAGATATGTCTCCGTAGCATCTATTCTATCGGGTGTGCTAGACCTGTTCGTTTCACAGGAGAACTTTTCTGAAGATTGAAAGGTAGGATACGAGGTGCTCGCAGAAGTAAAGCTGTGAGGACAGGGCATGAGTCGTGCTTCGGTTGCCAGACGGCAGAGCAGTTGCCAATGAAAGGCAAAAGCCTAACGTTTCAATTCCGCTCTAGTACACAGTTATAATCTGCCAGGCTGTTCAATATCAACGTACACTACGCTTCAGAGAGAAAAATTCAGGTATTAGGAGCATTAAAATCGGTCTACAAAGGCGCCGCGCATTATACACTGAAGCCCCAAAGAAACTTGTATAGGCATGCATATTCAGAGACCTATGTAAACAGGCAGAATACGACGCTGCGGTCGGAAACACCTATAAGACAACAAGTGTCTGGGGCAGTTGTTAAATCGGTTCCCGCCGCCACAATGACAGGTTATCAAGATTTAAGTGAGTTTGGTGTTATAGTCGGCGCACGAGCGATGGGACGCACCAACTCCGAGGTGGCGATAAAGTGGGCATTTTCCCGTACGACCATTTCACAAGTGTACCATGAATATCAGCAATCCAGTGAAACATCAAACTCCGACATCGCTGCAGCCGGAAAAAGATATAGGATGAACGGGACCAACGACGATTGAAGATAATTGTTCAACGTGACAGAAGTGCAACCCTTCCGCAAATTGCTGCTGATTTCCATGATGGACCATGAACAAGTGTCAGCGTGCCAGCCATTCAACTAAACTTAATCGATATGGGCTTTCGGAGCCGAAGACCCTCTCGTGTACCTTTGATGACGGCACGACACAAAGCTTTACACCTCGCCTGGGCCTATCAACAACGACATTGCACTGTTGATGACTGGAAACATGCTGCCTGGTCGGACGATTCTCGTTTCAAATTGTATCGAGTGGATGGACTTGTACGGGCATGGACACAACTTTATGAGTCCATGGACCGTGTTCCAGTCCAGGGGACTGTTCAAACTGGTGCAGGCTCTTTAACGGTGTAGGGCGTGTTCAGTTGGAGTAATATGGGACTTCTGATACGTCTAGATAGACGCTGAGAGGTGACACATACGTAAGCATCCTGTATGATCACCTGCATCCATTCATATCAATTGTGCATTCCGACGGACTTGGGCAATTCCAGCAGGACAATGCGATTCATGGTGTCGGTCCCTCCAGCACTACTTCAGACATTAGTCGATTACATGCCAAGTCGTACTGCGGCACTTATGCGTGCTCTCGGGGACCGCGCGGGGTAGCCGCGAGGTCAATGGCGTTTTGTCACGGTCCGCACGGCTCCCCCCGTCGGAGGTTCGAGTCCTCCCTCGGGCACGGGTGTATATGTTGTCCTTAGAGTAAGTTAGTTTAAGTTAGATTAAGCAGTGTGTAAGCTTAGGGACCGATGACCTCAGTAGTTTGGTCCCAAAAGACCTTACCACAAATTTCGAAATTTCCGTGTTTGCGGGGGCGCTATAGGATTTAGGCAGGTGTACCAATTTCTTTGGCTCTTCAGCGTATTTCAGCCAGAGTAAACGGAGGACAGATAGAATTAAACGATCATTTCTCCGAAACTTCGTAATTGTCTCCCACTGCGACCCGTAAGTTTTAGCACAAAGGTGTCCACAGCCTTCCTCTGTAATGGTGAAAAAGCATCGCGCCCTGTTACGTCACCCTCGGTCTCGACGACGTTTCAAACAGAAAATTGTCGACACACGCGAAAGAAAATGACACAGCTTAGAAGCTCAAATGCGGTGTGAAGTGGGTTAATGATGTCACATTGGCACAAAATTCCACCAAAGCTCTACTCATCGCCACCGTGGACGTGTCACACGATGGGAAGATCGTGACAGTCCCTTTGACCAACATTACCCCCTTTATTTTGACGTCTCTGCGTCCACCGTTGAAATCACGCAGTTTTCTTATGAGTGGCCGGGGAAAACATTTCAGACACACCGCCGCTCATAATCAGCAATAAAATACCTCAGGAGTTGGCATAAAAGGAGTGAATGAAACCACTAGTCTCCGACGGATGTTGATTCCCACACATTTCACAGTCGAAAGCGACAGTCTGCAGTGCAGTAGGCAACAAGGAGTTCTTGACGATCTTTGAGAGTGCTGACATCTCTGTGATACTTGAACCATTTTCTAGTAACATTATGAGCTAGCAACACCACTGGACATGTTCGTACCCCTTTGGTGTGCAGAGTGACCGCAGTTTTCGCTCTGGTGTGCGGTATGGAACTACTAGGGACCGTTCAAGGCATTCGATCTAATTTGAACGTGATCCGAGGCAGTAAAGGTTGCTTATGTTTTTTCAGTACTCCTGTTTCAGAGCCATCTGTGGCGTGATGGCAGAGGGGTACGACTTGTGTGAGTGAAACAGTAGAGGATCTCTCTGAGACACCCCAATTCGGCAAAACCGTCGGTGGCATCCTCCCACATTTATCGAGAATTTAAAAATTTGCCTGAGAAGTAGCCGTAGGCACCTGCAGGTAGGCAACCTCTTGACAAACCTCCGATGCCAGGCACCTAGAACTGCTTTGCAGGTTTCCTCTGTAGAGGCACATTTTCAAGGGTCTCAGTAAATGTGAGTAGGTGCCACTGAGGGTACTGACGAACTGGGAGGCGTTAGAGGGATACTTTCCCGTCATATTCACACATGTATCAATAGTGTACTACTATGTGATCACGCCACAGGAGGATGTGAAACAGGTGGACAGAGAAAACATAAGCACCCTTCGCTGCTTCGCATCTCTTTCAAATTTCGTCGAATGTTTTGAAAGGTCCTCAGTGATTCCAAACTGTACACTGGATTAAAAGCTCTGGCCGCGCTAATGAGATCTTGTTGAATGTGGTTTCCAGCTCACGAAGTCCTTAGAGAAAGACTGAAGCGTTAGGGAAATGTCAGCAGTATCACAAATCGACAAGGACGTTTTCCTGGTGCTCACTCACTGCAAGTTGTCCACTTAGACCGCAAAATGTACGGGAACTAAAATCCCAAGAAGAGGTGTGGTTTCATTTATGCCTTTTAAGTCACCCTCTAAGGTCGATTCTGAACGTGTCTGGACCACTCGTAAGAAAACCTCGTGATTTCAACGCTGGACGTGACAGTTGTCACCTCCAGCGCAAATGCGTTAAAAGGTGCGAAATGTGGGTCAGAGGGGCAATGACAACCATACCATCGATCGACACGTCCACAGTGGCGTTGAGCAGAATTTTGGTGAAATTTGGTGCCAGTGTGACATCGTTAACCCACTGAGAAGAACTTCTGAGTTCTTTTTTTTTTTTTCGACCTTACTATTTGAAGCCTTGTCAAGCCAGAGCGTACCATCGATCGAAGGGCACCACGCTTTTGCCGATTGCAGAGGAAGTTTGTAGGCATCTCAGAACCAAATTTCAATGAGGGGCAGTATGTCTAAAGTGTGTCCTCGGCCACTCGTAAAAGAATACATGATTTCAACACCGAGCGTCCCTGTTGTCATCTCCAGTGAAATTGCGTTAAGAGAAGATTTGAAATGTGGGTCAGAGGAACTATGAAAACCACACCATCAATCGTCGCATCCACGGTGGCGTTGAGCAGAATTTCGGTATAATTTCGTGGCACTGTGACATCGTTAACCCACTTTACACCAGAAGAACTTCTGAGTTGTAGCGTTTTTTTGCTTATGTCAACACCTTGCTATTCGAAGCCTCGTCAAGCCAGAAGGTACCATCGAAGAGCACCAAGCTTTTGCCCATTGCAGGGGAAGTTTGTAGGCATCTCCAAGCCACATTTCGAACTTACATATCACAATGGGTACAGTTACGAGGTGATCCTTTAATTGTGTTGTTACTCAATTGTTCGTTCTTAATCGATTCCGAGCATGTCGACTGCCTATGGGTGAAGGGCGCTACGGGAGGAACAACTTACATTTATGTCACACAGTGCTGCCACTACCCTTGCGTTAACATACCAATTTATGCCCCATGCGCTGTTGACAATGCCACATACACTCCTGGAAATTGAAATAAGAACACCGTGAATTCATTGTCCCAGGAAGGGGAAACTTTATTGACACATTCCTGGGGTCAGATACATCACATGATCACACTGACAGAACCACAGGCACATAGACACAGGCAACAGAGCATGCACAATGTCGGCACTAGTACAGTGTATATCCACCTTTCGCAGCAATGCAGGCTGCTATTCTCCCATGGAGACGATCGTAGAGATGCTGGATGTAGTCCTGTGGAACGGCTTGCATGCCATTTCCACCTGGCGCCTCAGTTGGACCAGCGTTCGTGCTGGACGTGCAGACCGCATGAGACGACGCTTCATCCAGTCCCAAACATGCTCAATGGGGGACAGATCCGGAGATCTTGCTGGCCAGGGTAGTTGACTTACACCTTCTAGAGCACGTTGGGTGGCACAGGATACATGCGGACGTGCATTGTCCTGTTGGAACAGCAAGTTCCCTTGCCGGTCTAGGAATGGTAGAACGATGGGTTCGATGACGGTTTGGATGTACCGTGCACTATTCAGTGTCCCCTCGACGATCACCAGTGGTGTACGGCCAGTGTAGGAGATCGCTCCCCACACCATGATGCCGGGTGTTGGCCCTGTGTGCCTCGGTCGTATGCAGTCCTGATTGTGGCGCTCACCTGCACGGCGCCAAACACGCATACGACCATCATTGGCACCAAGGCAGAAGCGACTCTCATCGCTGAAGACGACACGTATCCATTCGTCCCTCCATTCACGCCTGTCGCGACACTACTGGAGGCGGGCTGCACGATGTTGGGGCGTGAGCGGAAGACGGCCTAACGGTGTGCGGGACCGTAGCCCAGCTTCATGGAGACGGTTGCGAATGGTCCTCGCCGATACCCCAGGAGCAACAGTGTCCCTAATTTGCTGGGAAGTGGCGGTGCGGTCCCCTACGGCACTGCGTAGGATCCTACGGTCTTGGCGTGCATCCGTGCGTCGCTGCGGTCCGGTCCCAGGTCGACGGGCACGTGCACCTTCCGCCGACCACTGGCGACAACATCGATGTACTGTGGAGACCTCACGCCCCACGTGTTGAGCAATTCGGCGGTACGTCCACCCGGCCTCCCGCATGCCCACTATACGCCCTCGCTCAAAGTCCGTCAACTGCACATACGGTTCACGTCCACGCTGTCGCGGCATGCTACCAGTGTTAAAGACTGCGATGGAGCTCCGTATGCCACGGCAAACTGGCTGACACTGACGGCGGCGATGCACAAATGCTGCGCAGCTAGCGCCATTCGACGGCCAACACCGCGGTTCCTGGTGTGTCCGCTGTGCCGTGCGTGTGATCATTGCTTGTACAGCCCTCTCGCAGTGTCCGGAGCAAGTATGGTGGGTCTGACACACCGGTGCCAATGTGTTCTTTTTTCCATTTCCAGGAGTGTATTTTCTGCCGTATCAGCTGACAACTACTTTGTATTGCTCGTATGCGAAAGTAAAAACATGCAGGAGTTGATAAATGCTTGCACGATTTGTGAAATCGAAATTGGTAACTTGTTGTTGAACGAAGGCGTTTGTTTCTACTAATTCTGTATCAGTTCTCACAGTAGGCATTCTGAAATTAAGAACCAGTAGTAAGACTTATATTTTAGCACTAGAAAAAAAGATTAAAATTTTGAACGTTAATTAACACGTGTAATGTTAAATTGCAGGCGTGAAGAAATCACTCCGAACGTGTCTGATTTTGTATTCCTGTTCAGTTTATTACTATCGTCGCTTCTATCCGATCCAGTAGTAACTACAGTGATTTAGTTTATTGCGAGTGGAACTTACTGTAGTACCCTTCCCAGTCATCACCAGTTACAAACAGCGGGGTGTCACCAGCAGTCTTAAACAGATTGTCAGTGGACAGCACTCAGCTGGAGGCGCACTCACCCCATGGCGCTGCTGTAGTGCCGGCGTTTGACGGCATCGATGATGGCGCTGCCGTTGCGCGGGTCGCCTCCGGCGTCCAGCACGGCGACGAGCGCGTGCGAGTAGACCAGGACGGCGTCGTACAGGTACGCCGCCTCGGGCCGGATCTGCTGGACGAGACCACCACGCTCTTACTCTCTCTCACTTGTTTACAGGGCGGCAACACAGGCAAAATACCTAATCACACTACTTCAAAAGAGACGGATTACATTTTTATCTCCTTTGCTGACGTTATTAAAGGACGGTATGCAGTCTTACAAGGGAACCTCCCCATCGCATCCCCTCAGATTTAGTTATAAATTGGTACAGTGGATAGGCCTTGAAAAACTGAACACAGATCAATCGAGAAAACAGGAAGAAGTTATGTGCAACTGTGAAAAAAAAGCAAAATATAGAAACTGAGTAGTCCATGTGCAAGATAGGCAATATTAAGGTATTGTGAGCTCAGGAGCACCGTGGTCCCGTGGTTAGCGTGAACAACTACGGAACGAGAGGTCCTTGGTTCAAATCTTTCCTCGTGTGAAAATTTTAATTTTTTATTTTCAGACAATTACTATCCGTCACTCCGATGCGAAGTAGCTGTGCCATAGTATGGGGACGCTAGACCTAAACAAGAAAACCTAAATCGGGCAAGGTAGAAGAATCTTTTTATCCATTCGCCAAGTTAGGTGGGTCGACAACATATTCCTGTCATGTGACGCACATGCCGTCACCAGTGTCGTATATAATATATCAGACGTGTTTTCCTTTGGAGGAATCGGTTGACCTATGACCTTGCGATCAAATGTTTTCGGTTGCCATTGGAGAGGCACGTCCTTTCGTCTACTAATCGCACGGTTTTGCGGTGCGGTCGCAAAACACATACACTAAACTTCTTACAGTGAACAGAGACGTCAATGAACGAACGGACGGATCATAACTTTGCCAAAATAAAGAAAGTAAAATTCTCATGCGATGGGAGACTTGAATCAAGAACCTCTCGTTCCGCAACTGCTCACGCTAACCACGGGACCACGGTGCTCCTGAGTTCACTGTTCCTTAATGTTGCCTATCTTGCGCATGGACTACTCAGTTTGTATATTTTGCCTTTTTTTCATAGTTGCACATAACTTCTTCCTGTTTTCTCGATTGATCTGTGTTCAGTTTTTCAAGGCCTATCCACTGTGCCAACTTATAAGTAAATCTGAGGGGGGTGCGATGGGGAGGTTCCCTTGTTAGCAAAACATATTTTCAGAGATTAGTGGCGGATTATGGGGGCGGGTGGGATTGGCGGGGGAGGAGGGCGTTGGCTGACAGAACATGGCAGCGTTATATAAAGGGAATGAGTACTGAAGCATAGATGCAAAGGGTCACCGATCTTGCTCCTCTTCCGCGCTCTTGTGAATTTTTTTCTTTTTTTTATATATTTTTTGACTGATTTGATGTGGCGCACCACGAATTCCTCTCCCGTGTCAAGCGTCTCATATCAGAGTAGCATTTACGACCTACATCTTTATTTCTCTATCCTAACCTTGTATCTAACAAATGCTGCTCTAGCACAATTCGCTTCTCAATCATTTTCGAAAACTCGAGGTCCAGAATGTCACGAGAGCACTAGCCATAGAGAAGGAACGTTAGCGCAGTCGCCTAAGGTGCCTGACTAGAATTCTGGCAGCACATATACACTGATCACACGCATCCGAACGCCCATTAGTTGACATTAATATGAGGTGTGTCCACTATTCGCCTTTATGATGGCTTGAACTATACTGGAGAAGGGACGAGAGCTTATTCTCCCACAAAAGCCGAAACTCGAGAAGGTTAGACGTTGGGACCTCGAGCAAAGTCCACGTAATAACTCATCCCAAAGGTTAGTTTACTCATGTTGAGATCGAAGGGGCGATGTGTAGTGATTAGTTAGGAGCAAAGGAACTTCTTACTGGAGATAGTTATGAAAAAAAAAGGAAAAAAAGCTTTATTGTAAATAACCAGTTTCTATAAAACTAAGTTACCATCTTGAGATCTGTAATAAAATTACAAGACGTGTTACAAACTGTCACACAGACAACGCAACAATAACCCATAGAAGCCGGCCGGAGTGGCCGTGCGGTTCTAGACGCTACAGTCTGGAACCGAGCGACCGCTACGGTCGCAGGTTCGAATCCTGCCTCGGGCATGGATGTGTGTGATGTCCTTAGGTTAGTTAGTTTTATTAATTCTAAGTTCAAGGCGACTGATGACCTCAGAAGTTAAGTCGCATAGTGTTCAGAGCCATTTCAACCATTTGAACCCATAGAAGAACCGAAAGACAGCACACCTTCCTAAAGATTTTTACTAACATCTTGTGACAGCTACACACAAAATTACTCCATTGTATTTCCAGGTACGTAAAACATGGAATGTGTGGAATGGAATGACCATGTTTTTTAATTTTTGTTTTTAATTTTTAAATCTGCTGGTCTGCCTCATGTATCGTTATTCCCAAATGGTATATATATGTTAATCTACATTCAGATCTGATGATGGCACTTTTAGTGTGTTGAAACCGGTTATCCAGTACATAATATTTAAGCGATACTGGCTTTTGAATTATTTCTACAACAGAGTGATCGCCCCGCTACGCACTACTTGTTCACTGCAAAATAGATTTAAGTGTCAGGAAGTCTTTCCTGAAAGTATTTGTATGGAAGTGAAAGATGGACGATAAAGTAGACAAGAAGAGAATAGAAGCTTTTGAAATGTGGTGCTACAGAAGAATGATGAAGATTAGAAAGGTAGATATGGTAACTGCTGATGAGGTACTGAATTGAACTAAGGAGAAAAGGAATTTGGCGCACAAGATTAGAAGAAGGGATCGGTTCGTAGGACACGTTCTGTGGCATCAAGGGATCACCAATTTAGTATTGGAGAGAAGCGTGGAAGGTAAAAATCATAAAGGGAGACCAAGAGATGAATACACTAAGCAGAGTCAGATGGATGTAAGTTGCCGTACTCACTCAGAGATGAAGAGGCTTGCACAGGATAGAGTAGCATGGAGAGCTGCATCAAACCTGTCTTTGGACTGAAGACAAAAAATATTTCTTACTCGGCGATCGCGCTACGATTACCAATGGCTGTTACTCGCTCTTGTACATCAAGATTCAGTCGATTTGCACTCACGTTGCTGCTCGATGGCTGACGTCTTCGTATGGACTACAATACGAGAAACCTTGTAGAACTTTGATGCTTGCTTTCTGGAAAAAGACTTCAGAAGAGCAACGTACTAGCCCAGCATTTATTACATCTAAATTTGCGAAAGCTGACCAAAATGACTGACTCGATGCGTATATGATTCCTTTATTAGGGCTAACAGCTATTTTCCGTAACTATGGTTCTCCATGAAACACGATAGAAAATTCCTTGACTAATTACTGGCGCCCAAAATTAGCCGACATTATTCCGTTGAAAACGTCGGCAGTTCGCACTGGAAGTGCAATGAAGCAGATATGACTATATTTTATTCATTTATAGCCGAAATAAAGCACTGATTTTAACAATTGAGTAATTTGTTGAAGTAGTATTATACACATGGTACTATAATTAATGTAATTTCTATGAAATTCCCAATGTTTTTTTTTTTTTTTTTTTACATTTGGACCGGCGAATGTATTGGAAACAACTGAAACATTGTATGCACATGTAAGTGCGAAGACTTCCAAGGCAGAGTCAATTTGAATAAAATCCTTTAGAGCATTAGGCCGCGTCAGTTTGAAATTATAAGCACTATTAAATACGATGTTTCAACCGTCTTTACACGAGTCCTCAGCAAGGCGGCTAAGCATACCCTAAATGTCTATTTAAAAGTAATTTTCGCTTCAAAATGACGTGGCGGAATGCCATAAAGGATTCTATTTACTGTTATTTCTAGGACAGAACTACATTTTCATCAGCGAACTCCCTTTTTGCTACAATGTGCGAAATTTACTTCATCGTTTCCGCATTATGAGAGGAAGCATTTACTTATGTGATTCCCCAAAAATACATATGGACAGATTTCTTGTATTGTCATAAAATATGACATTCCATTTATCTGTCACCAAATATATACAATTAGCGTTCAAATTTTATGTCTTTTTTTCTAAACCCAATGGAGATCCTGTAACAGTATCGAGATACGACCCAAAATATATAAAACAGTTTGAATGTTGAGATACTTGTAATGAATAAGAGAACATTAACGAGAAGCTATATAATCTTACAGAAAAAGAATAATGATATCGTCCGATAGGGTGCCATTGGGAATTTAGGTTCTGCTTCCTGATAAACGTGACCTGTAGATATAGAGCCAAGAAGTTCATTATATTCCTTTTGTTAGCAAAACTGACCACGACAGAAAAAATTAGCAAATAATTTTGAAAGTAATAACACAATTACTGCTTTTATCGATTTTTGTGACACAGGGAAAGGCAGATGTATTATACTAATCAATTTTTCTGCACTGATTCTGAAGAGAAAGTAACATCGTTTTGCTACGAACATCTGGAAGTATGTATATCACATTCTGCCATCGACGTTTTTGTCCCACTGTCCTGAGTATTAATGTCCTGATAGTAGACTCACTTAATCAACAGCTTGAGCCATTTTTATAGAAACTAAAGCATATTGTATGAAATCGAGTGAAATTGAACGGTTACCTGACTGTACGTTAAAAATGAAATTCATACTGCACTTCACTTTCGGCTGCAAATGACGCTTCTCACGGAGTTCTCCGAACTGGTGCTTTGCACCTTCTTTCTTGAGATGGTACATTCGGAGGAATATGGAAGACTCTTAGCAGAGAATCTGCCTTTACTTTGCTGCCGATACTAAAGGTTCAGTTTCAAAGTATTCAGGAGCAATTTATTTGCTGCACAGCTTTGTGTGACCGTTTGATTTAAAATTCAAGAGAAGGGTCCAATCATCCCTTTGTAATTCATCAACGTGAAATTTTTTTGCAGCATTTAAATAAATTAAACACAAGTTAAAAAAGATCGTAAACAATGGAAATGAAATACAAGCAAACCGGTTTTTCATAATTCACTGTATAGAAGCCTTGGTCTCCTTTCGCAATTTTTACATACCACACTTCGCTCCATTCCTTTCTCCCCAGGATGTGTCCTATCAACCTGTCATCCATGTCTCTTTCCTGCACGTGCTTCAAGAGATTTAGAGAAGCCACGAAAAACATAAATCTTGGGTGACCGTACGGGAATTTGAACCACGACCCACACGAATACAGATACTCTATTTACCACAGGTGCAATTCGCGCACTTTCCTTTAATGGCATTGCGTACAGTTTATCGCCCACGTCTCACTTCCGTATAATGCTACAGTCATTCTTTCGGAATACCTGCCAACGCTTAAATTTATATCTAGAGTCACCTTTATTTAGGAAAACTTTTCTTCCTGTTTTCTTTTCTTACATCTGTATTCGTTATCTGTTTCTATGACAAATGGCAAAAACTGAAATTGTCTTATTTCACTTTTTTGTAACATAGAAGAGCTACACTACTGGCCATTAAAATTGCTACACCACGAAGATGGCGTGCTACAGACGCGAAATTTAACCGACAGGAAGAAGATGCTGAGATATGCAAATGATTAGCTTTTCAGAGCATTCACACAAGGTTGGCGCTGGTGACGACACGTACAACGTGCTGACATGAGGAAAGCTTCCAACCGATTTCTCATACACAAACAGCAGTTGACCGCCGTTGCCTGGTGAAACCTTGTTGTGATGCCTCATGTAAGGAGGAGAATTGCGTACCATCACGTTTCCGACTTTGATAAAGGTCGGATTGTAGCCTAACGCGATTGCGGTTTATCGTATCGCGACACTGCTGCTCGCGTTGGTCGAGATCCAATGACTGTTAGCAGAATATGGAATCGGTGGGTTCAGGAGGGTAATACGGAACACCGTGCTGGATCCCAACGGCCTCGTATCACTAGTAGTCGAGATGACCGGCATCTTATCCGCATGGCTGTAACGGACCGTGCAGCCACGTCTCGATCCCTGAGTCAACAGATGGGGACGTTTGCTAGACAACAACCATCTGCACGATCAGTTCGACGACGTTTGCAACAGCATGGACTATCAACTCGGAGACCATGGCTGCGGTTACCCTTGACGCTGCATCACAGATGGGAGCGCCTGCGATAGTGTACTCAACGACGAACATGGGGGCACTAATGGCAAAACGTCATTTTTTCGGGTGAATCCAGGTTCTGTTTACAGCATCATGATGGTCGCATCCGTGTTTGGTGACATCGTGGTAACGCACATTGGAAGCGTGTATTCGTCATCGCCATACTAGCGTATCACTCGGCGTGATGGTATGGGGTGCCATTGGTTACACGTCTCGGTCACCTCTTGTTCGCATTGACGGCACTTTGAACAGTGGACGTTACATTTCAGATATGTTACGATCCCTGCGAAACCCTACATTTCAGCAGGATAATGCACGACCGCATGTTTCAGGTGGTGTACGGGCCTTTATGGATACAGAAAATGTTCGACTGCTGCCCTGGCCAGCAAATTCTCTAGATCTCTCACCAACTGAAAACGTCTGGTCAATGGTGGCCGAGCAACTCGCTCGTCACAATACGCCAGTCACTACTCTTGATGAACTATGGCAACGTGTTGAAGCTGCATGGACAGCTGTACCTTTACACGCCATCCAACCTCTGTTCGACTCAATGCCCAGGCGTATGAAGGCCGTTATTACGGCCAGAGGTGGTTGTTCTGGGCACTGATTTCTCAGGATCTATGCACCCAAATTGCGTGAAAATGTAATCACATGTCAGTTCTAGTATAATGTATTTGTCAAATGAATACCCGTTTATTATCTGCATTTCTGCTTGGTGTAGCAATTTTAATGGCCAGTAGTGTAGATAGATAGCAGATTGTAGTGTCCTCATAGAATAACAGGATGTAGATGTTAGGCATCTGACGTCTAAGAAACTTACTTATGGCCGCAGCACACTGCCGGAAAAAGAAAAACAGGGAGAAACTGACGCTGAAAATGACTAGCAATGCTATAAACGTTTAATGCTCTGGAGCAGTGCCATCAAATCACGATGAAAAAAAGTTTTCTGAAACCGTCTCCACATAGACTCAAAGGAGTTTTCAATTGATATTCGTTTAGTAATGGACATAATGACACGATTAAGGTCCTCAGTCGCCATTACGTACTACCAGGTTGCACTCAGAGGACAGATTACCATAAACTTTGCATTAAGAATGTGAATTTCCTGCCATAATTGAAGAGGTTATGTGCCAAGCAAATGAAACGAACATTTGTTTCACAACATTATTTTCTGTCGTACTGCAATTAACTGGAATTATTACATTTCTGTCACAATCGAACATTTTGCCAGTCTCAGGAGAGCAGGATTCTATACCGGTCTTTCGACATATGATACACACTTGGAGGGTGGTAGCTGCCCACATTATCCGCTTGGGAGGTGGCCTGTTGATAGATTCTGTTTCCTACAGCTGCGTCTTTCCTCGCAATAATTTTTGTTTCCGAGTAGTCTGTCTTCCAACTGGTTTGATTCGGGCCACAACGGATTCCTCTCTTGTGTCAACCTCTACATCTCAGAGTAGCAAATGCAACCTACGTCCTCAATTATTTGGTGATGTATTGCAATCTCTGTCTTCCTCTACAGATTTTACGCTCTACAATTCCCTCTAGTACCCCAATTCTGATGTTAAGTTTTTCACTGATCTCATTTCTGTAACTTCTCTTTACTTTCGTCTTTTTTCTATTTACTCTCAACCAGCATTCTGCACTCATTAAACTGTTCATTCCATTCAACAGGTCCTGTAATTCCTCTTCATTTTCAGTGAGGACAGCAATGTCATCAGCGAACCGTATCATTGATATCCTTTCACCTTAAATTTTAATCTAAAACCATTCTTTTCTTTCCGTCATCGCTTCTTCGATGCACAAATTGAGCAGTAGAGGCGAAAAAAATACCCTTTTTAACGTTAAACTGCTCTCGCCGAAATTTCGCTGGTCGCATTTGTTAATCAGCTCCCTGTGCGAATCTAACTATCTGATACTTATCACAATGATCGATGGAATATTCTGGATAGAACATTCTGCTCGGTGGATTACAGTGCTTTACAGACCTAGAAGCCGCCAACTGTAAATCATATACACTGTCAGATCAAAAGTATCCGAACACCCCTATGTAATACGGAACTGACCGATGGATGTTACGTGAGTTTATGCTCCGATATAAAAGAAAGTGGGAGTATTGTGTTGTCAATAGGGAAGCAGTAGCAACAGAAAAAGGTCAGACAGGAGAGCTCAGTAGCTTCGAATATGGACTAGTCATTGGGTGCCATCTGGGTAACAAATACATCAGTGACATATAAACCTTTCCAGAGCTGACCAAGTCTCGTTGGCAATGAGAGTGTGAAATGCGAACGTAAAGGACAACCAGACCCAAAACAAGACCAGGCAGACCTCATGTGGAGACGGAGACGGAGAGTCCAGCATTGCGAGTGGAGCTGCTCAAGAAGCCAAACATTTCTGCAGTCAGCGCTAAGCGACAGTTGAGATGGGGTAAAAAAAAAAAGCGCCACTGGACAGTGGGTGAGTGGAAACGAGTTATTTGGAGCGATGAAACATGCTGTACTCAGTGAAAATCGGATGGAAGGATCTGGGTTTGACGAATGCCTGGAGAAGTTTACCTGCCATCATGTGTAGTGCCAACAGCGAAGTACGGATGAGGTGGTGTTACGCTATGGGGGTGTTTTTCGTAGTCAGGGTGCGGTGCTCTTATTGTACTTAAGAAAACTTTAAATACGGAAGAACACGAACACGTTTTAAAGCATTGTGTACTGTGTACAGTTGAGAAACAGTTCGGAGACGATGGTTGTTTGTATCAGCAATGAAAAGCCACCCTGTTTCAAAGAAGGGTCTGTGAGGCAATGGTTTACGAACAATAACATCCCTGAAATTGCCTGAAATCACCGTTTGTTTCCACGACCAGTGAATCCTCTAGAACGGAATACACGACAGTTGGATATACTTTCTCAGGGAGAGAGATCCATAGAACCCAATACTGGTCGTATTAGGTGGTGAAATAGCCAAAATGGCTTATCATCGAGAAATGAGAGGACAGTGTATGTGGTGTCTTTTGTTTTCGGAAGCCTGTTTGGGATGTACACTGCCTTTCATTCTATTCAGTTGCGAAAACTGGAAGATTTTGACTTTCAAATTCGAAGATGCTGGATCGAATCGGCGAAAAAAGAAATTTATGTCTTAACTTGACTAAAAAAATGGGATCAGTTGATAGCACACATACTGATGTACCAAGGAATCGTCAGTATAAAGAACGGAAGTGTGTGGGAGGGAGATCAAGGGATAGATACAGAAAGCAGGTTCAAAAGGGTGAATGTTGTGGTAGTTATGCAGGGACGAAGAGGCTAGAGCAGGGTAGAGTACCATGGAGAGCTGTAACAATCCAGTCTACGGACTGTAAACAACAACGACAACGCTAGAAATTTATCTTTCAAAGAGCTTGCATCTGCTTATAGAAACTAATAGTTTGAGTCGTTTATTGCGGAGTAAACGTTATGAAAAATATATTTATTACGAGATTATTCAGAGCGTAATTTTGTTTGAATAACACTTCATCTGATGCGAGGACCCTGATAGGAAATTAACGAGTTTCGCAGAAAATTCTCTGAGATTCATGAAAATTATTAGGAAAGTAAGGCCGAGTGAGAAACATGTGAATGCTGCAAGGACAACCTAACAGTGTTTTGCAATATATTTTTGTACACATTATGATAAAAAGCAAGCCGGTTCCTAGTGCAATTTTTGTTGTTGTCCTACTTCGAAGACTGTGTTGTTGTTGCTCTCAATGCTAGTCCTTCTTGTGCAGAATTCATCATGTCTGCATAACTCTTGCAACCTTAGAAGAACCTCTCTCCACAGTTTGTAACAAAACTCTCCACTCACGTACATACACATACACACGCACACACACACACACACACACACACACACACACACACACACATATACACGGCACTAAACTTTTATTTTTAATTCAGTGCCGAACAGTACTGAAAAGTGTCAAGTAGCCCATACGCAGGGTGGGTATTATGCAACCCACAATGCCTTCAAATGCGATGTGCAAGGTTTTCATATTCTCTCACTCACTACAAAATAAAATAAAATAAAAAAAAGTTCAAATGTGTGTGAAATCTTATAGGACTTAACTGCGAAGGTCATCAGTCACTAAGCTTAGACACTACTTAAACTAAATTATCCTAAGAACAAACACACACACCCATGCCAGAGGGAGGACTCAAGCCTCCGCCGGGACCAGCCGCACAGTCCGTGGATGCAGCGCCCAAGACCGCTCGGCTAATCCCGCGCGGAAAAAAAACCGACCTTTTTGTAGGAAATTTTTGTAGGAAATTTTTATACTGTGGAATATTTTCGCTAGAAGCTGTAGTTTTCGAGTTATTCCAGAAAAACGTACAATAGTGACCTTCAAATTAGTTTTTTTTAATATTTCCATCTATAACGACGTCAGTGCAAAATTTAACTATATTTAATTTCCTACAAAAGGCCCCAATCATTTTTTCTCTAGGATTAGTAACTTGTGCTTAGCGAGCGAGAGAATACGAAACCTCAGGTGTAGTTTTTGAAGTCATAGCGAGTTGCATAAAATCCTTCGGTAAGGGCAGCTGGATCATCATGTATGAACACCGCGATCTGCGTCACCAGCAAAGAGATGTCTTTCCTTCAATACTCTTGTAAGCAGGCCGTTACTTGAAACAATAATATTACCCTAGCAAACGTAGATGCAAATAACTAAAAAGGGTTTTTCTCTCCTACAGAAGACGAGTACACGAGTATAATGGTCGATAATGGTATATCTAGCCTTTTCCAGTGGTTTTAAACATGCGTTAGGCTGCATTCTATTTCCTGTTCACTAGTTACAAATTTGCAGGCTATTTACACCGACGAAAAAAATCGCGCGAGGTAAGCAATTGCAAATGTGAAATGCTGGTATTTTAGTAACCGATGTATTGTGTTGTACAGGTGCAAGATGCCAGTTTGTGTGATGGAGTTCCATGCCTGTTGCTCTTGGTCACCGATAAGGGACAGCTAATGCTGTTGTGGGACTTAGAATTTTTCTCCGTCTATTATTTTACTTGTCTGTTTGTTGCTGGAAAACTCACTTCCGGTTGCGCAACCTTGCTGATAAGCACTTCCTGTATAGCGTTAGCAGTTAGTTCTTAAAATAGACTGTGGATGATCCTGGAGTTGTCGTCCGATGATGTCCTATATATGCTGAACGGGAGATAGATCTGATGATCGAGCAGCTCAAGGCAACATGTTGACACTCTACAGAGGATGTTGGGTTACAGCAGCGGTGTGTAGACGGGCGTTGTCTTGCTGGAATACACCCCCTGAAATGCTGTTATTTATCACAGATGGCCGCATTATCAGAGTTGCGTACAATTATGCGGTCAGGGTGCGTGGGATAGCCACTAGAGTGTTCCTGTTGTCATACGTAGCTCCAGCGTGTTGTAGCCTCTCAACTAGCCTGCTTCTAACAGACACAAGGCCATAATTAGCACCGAGGGAGAACCAGCTGTCATCAGTGAACACGACAGACTCCCATCCGGTCCTTCAATGACTTCTCGCTTGACAGAACTGATGTCCCAAATGGCGGTCGTTTGGGGTCAGTGGAATGCACGCTACAGGGCGTCTGGCTCGGAGCTGTCCATTAAGTAACCGGTTTACAATTGTTCATTGTGTCACTGTGGTGCCCACTGCTGCTCCAATTGCTGCTGAAGATGCAGTACTGTGTGCCAGAACCGCACCCCAAACACGACGGTCTTCCCTCTCGGTAGTGTCGCGTGGCCATCCGGTAACCAAACTTCTAGCGAGCGTACATTATCCTGACCACCACTGCCAGCTACATTTCTGCCAAGTATTTCTGAATTATCGTACAAACAGCTTCCAGCTTTTTGTAGACCTACTACAAGACCTCGTTCAAACTCAGTGAGGTGTTTACAATTTCGTCTTCGTCACCTTAAGGCCCCTGTTGACTAACATCGTCTCACCACGTTCATTATCAAAGGTAACGAACGCTAACGACCGCTACAGCTTGTATTTAAAGCAAACTCGATTGGCATTACCATAGTGGCGCTAGTAGCTCCACTCTTACGCGACTAGTGCGAAATTTGAACAGAATTTAAACACGTCTACCAACTTTCGTTTATTTCGCACAACTAATGCTATTTTTTCTGTCGGTGTGTTTCCATAAGTTTCAGCTGAAAAAGTGGAGGAACATGTCAACTGTAAATCATTTCGAGCAATTAAACTGATGTAGTTAACTAGAAATGTAATGTTCATAACAGGAAAAGTAGTATGTGTTGGTTCTGTGAAAATACTGGCAACTGTAAAGCGTTGAGAAGTTAGGATTGGATGCAAACGAAAAACACGCGGAGAGCGCAGTTTTGTCGTGCCCGTACCCTGTTATTCCCCTACTGTTTGTCCCCGACTAAAAAAAAAAAAAGGCACGGCGGGATGGCAGGTCAGTGCCTATTACTGGCGCACAATGGCGCTGCCGCCGCGGTCGCTCTGCGGTCTTCAATCAGCGCGTCCCGGAATGCGCCGGCGGCGGCCGAGCAAATGATGTGGGCAGCCGGCTCGCGTTCTCCGATCGCTGCGAAATGTCGCCCCCGGCTCGTCTGCTGTTAGGCGAGCCGTTTCACGTGACGTGCGACGTCGTTCCACTGTGTTTATTGTGTTAGCGGTGCTCTGGCGTTCCATGCCTGCCGTAAACAAGGAGCTCGCGAGAGGGAACCACGTGTGCCTCTATGTGTCGGCCCCTGTTGCCTCTGCGTCCCTTCAATGGTTGCGCCATCCGCGTCGGTACTTTGAAGTAACAAAACTTTTTAACCCTGGCGGTACTAAGGTGGGTCTGTGGGAGGGGGTGGGGGAGGGAAACATTATATCTAGTCAGTTATTTTATATTTCAAATTTTTGAAAAAAGTGGGACTGATGACCTCGGAAGTTAAGTCCCATAGTGCTCAGAGCCATTTGAACCATTTTTTAATGAATTCTTCCACCAGATTTCATAAATATTTATAATTTTTTGGTTTAAATTAATCCAAAAATTTTATTTGTGACATCGTTGCCTCGGTGAATGTCATAATCTATGTTGTCAGGTTCAGGGCCTTATTTGCTCATCAGTATCTCTATAAAATGTAAATTGTGAGTAATAGTCAACAACAACGAAATTTACGTAAAAAAAAATTACGGTCGGCATATAGTGCCCTTCTCCCCCACCTCCTGCGTTGAAAGTAAATGTTACTGAATGTGCGTTGATATCGCTAAGGGTATAAGAGTGGACTATAAGATATTTTTAGGTTCTGAACCCTATTTACACACATCATTATGTCTTTAAAAAGTGTGTTGTCATTACAAGTCAACAACAAATATCCAATATTTTTCTTTTTTTTTTACAGTGGCACAAAATACCCTAGCCCTGTCTCTTGGATATACGCATTATGGGAAATGCGCTGGCACTGATAGGGTTAACCGTCAGGGAAGTGTGTCTTGAAGTAAGTTTCGTCATGCTATTTTACGCGTGTTCCCGCTCGAGTCGATATCTGAAATTGTGCACAATTAAATATAACGACTAATAAGATGGATGATCAATAGAGATGGAAGAACAATACAGATGAAATGATAATTAAATGGACGCCTAAGCTGGAAACAGGCGTTGATGTACTTCGTTGTGGACATGTTGAAAATGTGTGCCCCAGCCGGGGCTCGAACCCAGGATCTCGTGCGTACATGGCAGACACTTTATCCATCTCGGCCACTGAGGGCACAGAGGATAGTGCACCTGCAGGGACTTATCTCTAGAACGCTCCCCGTGAGACCCACATTCCCAGAATGTCCACACCACTACATTCGTAGTGCGCCTAATAGATGTTTCCCCATCACACTCATTACTCGTGGCGGATTAATCTACCCCATACGATATGGGGTCTAGCGTGTGCGCTCACACAAAAAGGTCAATCGCCGGGTAGCCATATATTAACTGTATGTGAACGTAGTATCTGTTCCCGATAGAAAAGATACCATTGATGACCGTGCAGCTTCTCTAGAATAAAATGGTAATTAATTCGACACCCTAGCTGCAAACAGCCGTTGATACACATCATTGGGGACATGTTGAAAATGTGTGCCCCGACCGGGACTCGAACCCAGGATCTTCTGTTCACATGGCAGACGCTCTATCTATCTGTGCACACGCACACACTAACCCCCAACTTGTACGGGACTTGGTTAATTAATCCCCCACGAGTAATGAGTGTGGTGGGCAAACATCTATTAGGCCACTATGAATGTAGTGGTGTGGACATGTTGGAAATGTGGGTCTCACGGGGAGCGTGGAAGGGATAAGTCCCTGCAGGCGCACTATCCTCCGTGCCCTCGGTGGCTCAGCTGGATAGTGCGCCTACAATGTAGGCAGGGGATCAAGGGTTCGAGTCCCGGTCGGGGCACACATTTTCAACATGTCCACAACGAAGTACATCAACGCCTGTTTGCAGGTAGGATGCCCATTTAATTATCATTTCATTTCTAGCAAAGCTGCATGGTTATCTACGGTAACTGTTCTTTCGAGAACAGATACTACCGTCATATATAGTTACAATACAGATGGTTTAACTCAACTCTCAAACCAGTCCCCCCCATTCCACCACCGCCTTACTCCTTAAATAATCTGGCTCCCATGTATAAAACGTGATATCCCCTGAACTGTGTCGTGCAATGATATAATTTTGCAGCTACAATCAGTGGAGTATGTCGATACAGTCTGTAAAACGCGTGCGAACAGAGTTTCTAGTAAAGAGTAAGAAATCAAGACATAATACCTGGTGTCTGAATGTCTGCTGCACCAACAGCGAAAATGTAGTATGCGGCGAACTTTCTTCCTTTCATCATTTAGTGGATCGTGTCAGCGAGAAAAAGTTTCAGAAAGGATTCAAATTACGCGTAAACTTCGTCGGAAGTCGTAAAGTGCTCTCACTCTTTGATAGTGGATGAATATACGTAGTTCGGGTAATTTGCGTGTCGTAAGTTAGCTATCTCAAGACATATACACAGTTTCCAAATCTAACATTTAACTTGATGTTTTAGACTCCTAACTTACAATATACCTCTTAATGAGTGTATTATGACGGCACTTTCAATTTAAATAAGATATACATTTATCAGCTATACTGAAAAATAAATTTTTATTTCACCTGGACGCCGTTAAATAGGCTACCTGTTACTGGAACTCTGCATCGTTGTGGCCGTTTGGTAATGTAGATAGTGTGTGTGTTTCTCATGAGTATGGAGCCATCAACGTTTTCAGTATGTCATGTCTCTCAGCTCTCAGATATTGAAGAAAAGACATCTTTGAATGTTTAACACCAAAGCCGCTATTTATTTACTGGCTGAAAAAATGGCTCTGAGCACTATGGGACTCAACATCTTAGGTCATAAGTCCCCTAGAACTTAGAACTACTTAAACCTAACTAACCTAAGGACATCACACACACCCATGCCCGAGGCAGGATTCGAACCTGCGACCGTAGCAGTCCCGCGGTTCCGGACTGCAGCGCCAGAACCGCTAGACCACCGCGGCCGGCTTTTACTGGCTGAATAGTTCCGGGCTTTGCCCATTATTTTGACAAACCACCTGTTACAGACAACAATTTTTTGTTTTTGTTTTTGAGCGGACATGCTGAATGTGGATAAGAAAGGTATCAGTGACAAAATTTTCGTATGGTACTTTCGTACATATCTGTATTTATTATACGAGGGTAATCCCAAAAGTGAGGTCTCCTATTTTTTTATAAGTACAGAGACCTGTTTATTTCTGCAATGGTTTACATCAGTTTACAGCTTGAACATTTAGCTATTTTTCGACATAATCACCACTTCTGTCGATACATTGTAGACGCTGTGCCAGTTTTTGCATGCCCATGTCATACCAGCTCGCCGCCATGCTGTTCAGAAAGTTGTGAACCTCTTCTTTCACCTCGTCGTCGGAGCTGAATCGCTTTCCGGCCAAATGTTCTTTTAACCTAGGGAACTGGGCGCCAAGTCAGGACTATAGGGTGGGTGAGTGATTATGTTCCACTGAAACTGTTGCAGGAGAGCCACGGTTTGCTGAGCGATGTGTGGGCGAGCGTTGTCATGGAGAATGGGTACGCCCTTGCTCAACATTCCTCTTCTCCGGTTCTGAATTGCCTGTCTGAGTTTTTTCAGAGTCTCACAGTACCTGTCAGCGTTAATTGTGGTCCCAGCGATTCATCTCCGACGACGAGGTGAAAGAAGAGGTTCATAACTTTCTGAACAGCATGGCGGCGAGCTGGTATGACATGGGCATACAAAAACTGTCACAGCGTGTACAAACATGCATCGACAGAAGTGGTGATTATGTCGAAAAATAGCTAACTGTTCAAGCTGTAAACTGATTTAAACCATTGTAGAAAGAAACAGGTGTATGTACTTATAAAAAAATAGGAGACCTTACTCTTGCGATTACTCTCGTATGTCTGGTGTGGACAGTTCTGTTTACGTTATCATACTTAAACATATCTCATAGCTGCGTGACACAAAGTGTACGAAAAAATCCTCCACTGTATGTAAAATATCGTTGCCATGTGGATCACATCATACCGCATAATAAAGGTACCGCAATTGAGAAAATATACCAGGTGTTACAGGTGAATGTGTAGATATTGTAATAATTGATACCTTAATATGTATCCACTTTACTGTGTTAGCTGTTTTCTCCCCGTCCCTAACAGTCTTGCCGCCAACACATCAAGGAATTTACTACCTTATGTTTTACGCGCGTTTGTAACTGCACCACTGAACAGAGTATGGATGTCAGTATACAATTACCATTTTATGTCCACACGTCCATACTTCATAAATTGACCTGCTGCCCAGGAGCAATAAGTATTAATGGCTTGCTCTTACCACATGTACCTGGAGACACTAACTATCCTAAAAATATACTAATCCTAATAGCTATAAATAGTCTGCAGATGAATTAAATACTCGATTAATGTTTTTCAGTACACTGTCCTCAGTCTTCAGGAAAAATATCAGCACTTGTACCTGCAACACCTTGTATATTATGGACATACATTTATACTGAAATGTGTAAATACAACTGTGACATTTTTTTAACGTAGATATGAGACATATCTAAGTGTGACGACATAAACTGAACTGCGCACGCCGCACTGTATCATAAAGTATACAAATACATAGGTAGTTGCTATATAAACCATTTTACACAGATTCCTATATTGTTCACATTCGACACATACACTCACAAAAATTTTGTTTTCTGTAATAGGGGCTCGTGAAAACGGACAGACCCTGGAACTAACCACCCAGTAAATATACAGCAGCTTTGGCGTTAAACATTCAAACATGTCTTCTCTTCAGTGTATGAACTGTCGCCTGCATAATGTTCAACGTATGAGTACTTTTATTTTTATATTCCTCTACCAACACTTTCACGATCATAATATATAGAGTCTGTTGCTTAATGTGACAGTCACTAAAGTTTTGAATATATTTAATCTAAAGTGAAAATTTAGAGTTTATCGATTTAATAGCAAATATTCTTCTTGTGTTTTTCCTGTTTACTAGGGCCCTTCTTGAGAGATCAGTTTCATAGTGAAACTTTGTCGCCACAAATTTCCAGGCGAAATATATGTTTTCAATCCGGGGATGTGTGAGAGTACGATACCATGACGCGCCAAGATTTCTGACGTCAGTTATTAATTTAAACAGCAAATTTATGGACCCTCCAGGCCAAAGAGTGTATATTACAGATAACTCCGGTTTAATCGAGGGCAGAAGTTCGAAATAATCTGTGATCCAAGACCACGCTTTTCAGGGGACAGTAACTGTTATCGCTTGACTCGAGCACAAGTGTTATAGTTGGGGAGAAGCAGTCTTGGAGTGGACTCGATTTAGTGCACTATCCGGCACTGTTAGGGTATTTCCTCAATGACTTCTTAAAATGGTTATTCGCACCGCTGTCGGTTACCGTATTCGTTACGGTGTTGAAGGCGATAGGTAACATAAGATGGCATGTACAATGTGGCTTAGCTGTGTGTAGTTAAAAGTGTTCGTAATTCTTGAGTATCCGTAATAAACCTTACAGTTCTTTATCTCTTAACAGTCTCTGTTCTCAGTCGATCCCGTCATCATCCGCTACGCTAAATATCGGCACTTGGAGTCAGATAATTATTAAATTCACGGATTAAGATAAACCAGAAATCGTAGTAATATAACCGCTCAGTTATATTATAACATGAGAGTCGGAAGGTATAGTTCTGGAACCCCTCCAGCAATTTCAACCAAACACGTTTACTCACTGTCTAGAAAACAATACTGCTAGTGCCAGACAACCACTGCTCCGTTTTCAATTTGTAGCCGCGGAACGTCGAATACTTATCTAGTACTGCAAAAAAATGGTTCAAATGGCTCTAAGCACTATGGGACTTAACATCTGAGGTCATCAGTCCCTTAGACTTAGAACTACTTAAACATAACTAACCTAAGGACATCACACACATCCATGCCCGAGGTAGGATTCGAACCTGCGACCATAGCAGCGGCGCGGTTCCGGACTGAAGCGCCTAGAACCGCTCGACCACAACGGCCGGCTCTAGTACTGCAAAATTACATAGGAGGGTAATCGTCCACAGTGCATAGCAACAGCAATTTTAGCTCACAGCTTGATGGATTTATGACTAACCTGGATAACCAGGATACAAAAGGACCTCGCCTTTTTTACATAACGAGACTGCGAAAGACGTATGCCAAGATAATCCTTCATTACTGATTTTATGAATGCATTTCACTTTTTCGACTGACACAGACAGTATCAAAAACATACGGCCACATTATCAGGCCACAATGCCCACATATAGAAGAAGAAAATATGTCGTATGTCTTATATGTAAATTGAAGGTGGAGAGGGGAAGAAAGGAAAGAAATGGCAGGGGATAACTGCTGTCAGGCGGAATCAGGAGCACCGAGTGAAAATGTGTACCGTACCGGGATCCGAAACTGGGATCTCCTCCTTCCGAGGCAGATGCGTTAACCACTTTGCCATCCGGGAGGCAGCGATATAGTAACTGCCCGGACTACCTCGGTACGCCTCACGGCCGACACACACACACACACACACACACATCGAGCGCCACCAATCGTCAGTCCCTGTCCATTGCCTCCATATTCGCTCTCTGAGATTCCCACTGGAGGTCAGACGTATTTGTGCATCCACACTGAAGAAGTTGGATCCATTGTTCACATTGTCCAGCTAGTCCACTCAAATTAAATGAATGCATAGTGTCAAGTCCGAAAGAACAGACACCACGCATTCATGTAATGTCATATGTCTGTTCGTGAGTTCGGAAATTCTTTGTTTGTGCTTTATAAAACATTTTCTACATCTCGTCGTAGTACATGAATCGTGATAAACAAAGAGGAACACATCATACCAGCATATCAAACGAAATTCTTTCTTACACAGATGTTCATAACCCACCTTGGTTATATCTGGTTATATTGTAATTCTTAGGTTCCCTGACGGATGGATGTTTGGAAGTGAACCACTTCCGTGGTCTTCACAAGCTCCTGTTTTTATTTGTGGCGGAAGTTGAAAGCTCCTGTGTACCGAGCCACGGTGTAAGAGACACAGATTTCAGTGTGCGTACTGTGGAAGACTATGTGAGCGTACGCAATTTTCCACTTATACATTAACGCATCTGGGATTCATCTACTTATGTATCTACATGACTACTCTGATGAGTACATCAGTATCTTATTCCATGCACTTTCGGAAGTTGCTGGTTGTTCGAAGATTTTTTTTTTTCAAAATTGCAGAAGTTTTCTGTATTCAGATCAGGTATATACACTCCTGGAAATGGAAAAAAGAACACATTGACACCGGTGTGTCAGACCCACCATACTTGCTCCGGACACTGCGAGAGGGCTGTACAAGCAATGTTCACACGCACGGCACAGCGGACACACCAGGAACCGCGGTGTTGGCCGTCGAATGGCGCTAGCTGCGCAGCATTTGTGCACCGCCGCCGTCAGTGTCAGCCAGTTTGCCGTGGCATACGGAGCTCCATCGCAGTCTTTAACACTGGTAGCATGCCGCGACAGCGTGGACGTGAACCGTATGTGCAGTTGACGGACTTTGAGCGAGGGCGTATAGTGGGCATGCGGGAGGCCGGGTGGACGTACCGCCGAATTGCTCAACACGTGGGGCGTGAGGTCTCCACAGTACATCGATGTTGTCGCCAGTGGTCGGCGGAAGGTGCACGTGCCCGTCGACCTGGGACCGGACCGCAGCGACGCACGGATGCACGCCAAGACCGTAGGATCCTACGCAGTGCCGTAGGGGACCGCACCGCCACTTCCCAGCAAATTAGGGACACTGTTGCTCCTGGGGTATCGGCGAGGACCAATCGCAACCGTCTCCATGAAGCTGGGCTACGGTCCCGCACACCGTTAGGCCGTCTTCCGCTCACGCCCCAACATCGTGCAGCCCGCCTCCAGTGGTGTCGCGACAGGCGTGAATGGAGGGACGAATGGAGACGTGTCGTCTTCAGCGATGAGAGTCGCTTCTGCCTTGGTGCCAATGATGGTCGTATGCGTGTTTGGCGCCGTGCAGGTGAGCGCCACAATCAGGACTGCATACGACCGAGGCACACAGGGCCAACACCCGGCTTCATGGTGTGGGGAGCGATCTCCTACACTGGCCGTACACGACTGGTGATCGTCGAGGGGACACTGAATAGTGCACGGTACATCCAAACCGTCATCGAATCCATCGTTCTACCATTCCTAGACCGGCAAGGGAACTTGCTGTTCCAACAGGACAATGCACGTCCGCATGTATCCCGTGCCACCCAACGTGCTCTAGAAGGTGTAAGTCAACTACCCTGGCCAGCAAGATCTCCGGATCTGTCCCCCATTGAGCATGTTTGGGACTGGATGAAGCGTCGTCTCACGCGGTCTGCACGTCCAGCACGAACGCTGGTCCAACTGAGGCGCCAGGTGGAAATGGCATGGCAAGCCGTTCCACAGGACTACATCCAGCATCTCTACGATCGTCTCCATGGGAGAATAGCAGCCTGCATTGCTGCGAAAGGTGGATATACACTGTACTAGTGCCGACATTGTGCATGCTCTGTTGCCTGTGTCTATGTGCCTGTGGTTCTGTCAGTGTGATCATGTGATGTATCTGACCCCAGGAATGTGTCAATAAAGTTTCCCCTTCCTGGGACAATGAATTCACGGTGTTCTTATTTCAATTTCCAGGAGTAAAGACAGAAGGGCCCAAACAAGAATATTATTACGTCCCCGAAACTTATGTAACTGGCCACCGAAGCCAGGAAAGTGAGAAATGAATTTACCGATTACTTTGTTTCACCAGAAGAGGAAGCAGATGGAACTACAGAACGTCTTTAAGTTTTAACTTTTTTTCGTTTTTCTTTGTAAAGGTTAGTACAAAGATAAGCGCTTTACGCTTGTGACAATGGCAATACACAGGGTGATTTTTTCCACCGTGCACAAACTCTAGGGATTGATCAGTGACAGGATTCGGAACAGAAAAAGTCTAATGAACTTACGTCCGGAAATGCATTGTTTCCATGCTAGAGGCCATTTATTCATACATTGTTGCAGAGACTGTAGCATTCAGCTACACTTACATGATATGTTGAAAATGGTTTCCATAAGCCTAAACGCATGTGTGTGCGCGCCGTAGCACGTTTTGTCTTCACATTGGCCAGGCTGCATCCGCACAGTGTCAAAGGCAGCACGAAAACACTGCTCCAGTGTCTCCACATCTGGAATGGGCTCTGCATACACGATACATCTGAGATGGCCAAATAAGCAGAAATCGCTCGGTTTGAGATCCAGTGAACGAGAAGGCCACGCAACTGGACCTCCATGTCGGATCCATCGAACAGGGAAGACACGATGGAGATGCGTCCGAACGTTAGCGGCGAAATCAGCTAGAGAACAATCATGTAACAGCCATATAACCGTTCGAATCATAATGGCACTTCTTCCAGCAGGGGAGACAGTGTCACCCTCATGAAACGCCGATAGTTTCGGTCTGTTAGGCGACGTGGAAGTAAGACTGATCCCAAAATACAGTCGCCAGTGATTCCGGGCTACACATTCTGGCTGAACCGATGTTGATGATACGCTGTTACCATACCATGGGGGTTCTGCATGCTATCCCACAGATGACAGTTAAGACAGTTGTAGATACTACTCAGCCTAAAGGTGGCGTCGGCTTTGAATAGGATGGATGACACAAATCCCGGAATTGTGGTTGCCTGGTGAAGAAATCTGTGACAAAACTACTCCCGATGTGGAAAGTCTGTCGCTAGTTAGGCTTGCACACGCAGTATGGTTACCAACAATCGCCATCGAGTATGTTCTACATGGCTTATCCTTTACTGGCGGGCCAGCTGCCTCTTACTAACAAGGCGGTCGCCTTCCACTGTATTAATCACATTTTTCTCCAAGTGTGGTGTCCGAACATTTCGGGTACATCCTCCATGATTTCCTCCTGATACAATCTTCCTGCCCGCCTCCCCTAGCCACTTGCCTTTCCTTAAGTAAACACCATATCGGCAAGCTCTCCATTTGAATACGGAACCATTGCGTACAATGCTGTATCACATCCACTACAAGGTGAGTCAGCAGGAGAAGTGAATCGGACACAACATTACCAATTGCTATGGCCGGAGGGGGCACTAAGGCATAACATATGAGGAACAACACCAACCACTAGGAGGAAACCATGCCTACCGTGACTGTGGCTGCATGGTAAAGCGCGTATTAGACTGCAGTCTCGCTAACAAAGTATGATTGAATATATGGTCCCTAGCATGGAGCCCATGCATTTCAGAACGTTCATTAGACCTTCTTTGTTCCGTATCCTCTCATCGATCAATCCTTAGAGTTTGTACACGGTGGAAAAAAGTCACCCTGTATATTGTTCACAAAAATCGAGGATTGATTACGAGGTCATCTCCTAGTGGCATAGCTTGATGTACTTTTTATCTTGCTTTCGAATATTTGATTGTAAAATAGACAACACTAGTTCTAAACCAGCATAAATAACACCGGACACTTTTAATTTAATATTATTTCATCCAATAGCGTTCCTTGATAACTTAAATATTTACGACTCTGTATCCATTCAGTCATTTCCTTTTTTTAAACTTTATTTTTCGTAACGATTTTTCTTCAATAATATTAATGTTCTGTTTTTATCGACGACACTGAAAAAACTTCACGACGCGACTCTATCGGAAACATTTCTGCAAATACTTGCAGCAAGTTCCTGACATGAAATTGCCGAAGCGACTTTTTGTTCTACTGTAAACACCTGAGAAAATGCTCGCAACAGTTACTTAGGGCGTTTTTTGCTGTTGAACACATGCGTTAAGCTTGTCCTTAAAAACTGTATCCCGGTGACATGGCACAATGTCATCCATAAAAATTCCAGCTTTGTTTGGGAACATAAAGTCTATGAATGGCTGAAATGGTCCACAAGTACCCGAACTTAACCATTTCCTCTCAATGATTGGTTTAGCTGGACCACAGGACAGCCCACACCATTATGGTGCCAGCACAATCTTGCACAGTGACTTGTTGACAACTTGTATCCTTGGCTTCGTGAAGTCTGCGCCAAACTCGAACGCTACCAGCACCTCTTAACAACTTAAATCGGGCCTCAGTTGCCCAGACACGGTTTTCCAGTCGTCTAGGTTCCAACCGATATGATCACGAGCTCAGGAGAAGCGCTACAGTCGATGATGTTCTGGTAGCAATGGCACTCGCGTCGGTACCGAGCGAGGAGGCGCAGTGGTTAGCACACTGGACTCGCATTCGGGAGGACGACGGTTCAATCCCGCGTCCGGACATCCTGATTTAGGTTTTCCGTGATTTCCCTAAATCGCTTCAGGTTAATGCCGGGATGGATCCTTTGAAAGGGCACGGCCGACTTCCTTCCCCGTCCTTCCCTAATTCGATGAGACCGATGATCTCGCTGTCTGGTCTCCTTCCCAAAAACAACCCAACTCGCGTTGTTCCTCTGCTGCCATTGCCTACTGACACCAAATTTCGCCACACGGAAGTAGCGGATATGTTCGTTGTACGTCCCACATTGGTTTCTGCGGCTATTTCACGCAGTGTTGATTGTTTATTAGCACTGCCAACTCTACACAAATGTCGCTGCTGTCACTCGTTTAGTGATGGTCGTCGGCCACCACATTGTCCTTGGTGAGAAGAAATGCCTGACGTTCGGTGTTCTCGGCACATTCTTGACGCTGTGGATCTTGGAATGTCGAATTCCCTAACGATTTCCGAAATGAAATGTCATATGCGCCTTTTCCAGTTATCATTCCGCATGCACATTCTGTTGATCCCAGTCGTGGGCTTTAATCACATCGGAAAGCTTTTCGCATGAACTACCTGTGTACATATGTCAGTTCCGCCAGTGCAGTGATCTTTTATACCTTGTGTAACCGATACGATCGCTGTCTATGTGTGCGCGTATCGCTATCCCATAACTTTATCACCTCGGTATATACTTAAGCTGCCCTCGTATGGCAGCCAGGTGAATTTTTTCAATTGCTGCTAGCACCCAAAACATTCTCAAGATCAAATATATCAACGACGAACTCGGTGACGAGAAAGGTTAAGAATATGCAGATAGCTAATACAATCAAAGGTAGTAATACGAATGTCACAAGATTAACAAACAACAAGGAAGAGTTGACATAAATGGCAATCTAGGTACACCTTCTGTGACAGAAAAAAGAGCCGGCCGGGGTGGCCAAGCGGTTAAAGGCGCTACAGTCTGGAACCGCGCGACCGCTACGGTCGCAGGTTCGAATCCTGCGTCGGGCATGGATGTGTGTGATGTCCTTAGGTTAGTTCGGTTTAAGTAGTTCTAAGTTCTAGGGGACTGATGACCTTAGAAGTTAAGTCCCATAGTGCTCAGAGCCATTTGAACCATTTGAACAGAAAAAAGAAAAAGCTACAAGGTATGTGGGAGAATATTTGACGTCATATAACGGAACGGGAAAACAGAAGAGAACAAGCAATGAGAATGTCAGTTGCATACGAGGGGCATTCAGTAAGTAATGCAGGTTGGTTTTATCCTGGATTCCAACACATCATGTTACTACCCACTCTTCTGGCTACAATACTCTATTTTTCAACATAATCTCCCTTCAATGGGACGGGCTTACGCCACCTTATTGGGAGAACTTGTGTGCCCACATGGTGTCACTCTATTGGTCGACCTCGGAGCAAGAGTCTTACTGCATTAATAGCCCCCCCCCCGCAAAGCCCACGTACTGCTCCCGGGGAGTGCATCCTTCCTCGCTCTTTGTGGCCTTCTGTTGGGCGGCGAGCAACAGAGCGGCCACACACATTTGAGTAACCCAGCTGGTGGAAGAGCTCCCAGCACTAGAAACAGAGACGTCCTGATGAGCTGCGAGGCGTTTGATTCTGAGCCGTGTATCACTTCGAATGAGAGTTTCCGCACATTCTAACACCGCTAAAACGAAGATATTTTTTGAAAAGGTGAACGCGTTCATGTGGCAGTGATTCAGCTACAAACAGAAATTAGCAATAGAAAGTTTTCCGGAACGTAACCTAACATCGGAGAGGAGTTGATTCAGAATATACTGCAAAAGGAGTCACTGCTACGAGCGGACAGTTGGCACGCGGAAGATGGAATGCGTTTTTCGTGACCTTGTTGGAGTGATGACAGACGCCTCGTCCACCGACCCACCGTGCTTTTGTTCACTATCAGGTCTCCGTATAGACATTCTGACAGCACCTATGAATATCTACGATGCTCTGGTTTTTCGCCAAGTGAAACCCAATTACAGATCTGCTTGGAGCGCACCTTCTTTGCAGACACCATTTTGAAGATTCCGTCTAAGGCCGCCACCTGTCGGAACTTCATGAAACTGTAGGGGCTAATGCAAGAATTTCCCACGACGTCCCACAGAAAATTCCGTTTTTTTTGTCTAAATAATCTTAGAAAAAAATGTCTTGCATTGCTTATTGAACGCCACTCACACAGAAGGAATCGAAAAATGGAGTTATAGGGTATAGTTATACATAAATGAAAGAATTTAGTTTTAATTGTCAAAGAAGAGACAGAAAACTTGACTGTCATTGCGTTTTATGCACTTGAGAAAGGGAAAAAGAAGGTGTTTATAGATTTCTGTGACAAACTACACAGTTTAGGACCAGTAAAACAACAAATAAAATATTATCGACGGGCGATATAAACGCGAAGATACAAATTAAACTTAAACGATAAGAATGATGGAAGAAAACTTCATGAATAACAATGGAAGAAAGCTAGAAAATTATCCACTAATACACAGGGTCAGCCTTGTATCGATTACCTTATCATTAACGAAAAACTAGAAGGGAAGGTAAGGGACACAAGAACTGGAGGGGATGCAGAGTGTGACCTTATCCTGGTGATATCACAAGTACAGAGAAAAAGCAATAAGTTGATAGTAGAAAAGGTGAACGAATATACAAATTGCAGCAAATCGAGCAGTGAAACAAATCTGTCAAGGTTCTTGGAACAGATTTGTAAGTGTAATAGATGTTAAGTGAAGTAAGGCAATTAATAGCACCTAAAACTATGAAAGTTGTAAATGAAACAGAAAAAGAAGCTGGATAAATAAATAACGTCGAACAAGTAAAATGGATAGAAAACTGCAGTAAACTTCTTCCATAGATAATACGAGTACAAAGGAAAAAATTGAAATAGGATATGTAGACGATTAATGTATGAACTACGAGCTCTCAACTTCATAATGAATAGGAAAGCTACTAGTACGGATGGCATAAACGCTGAACTGCTAAAAATGGAGGCACTTTTCCATATAATAGATTAATATATTTATTTAACATGTGGTCGAGAAATGGAGCTAGTCCAGAAGCATGGTCACAACAGAACGTTAGAGCAAGAAAACCGCAGTAATTGCATGATCTGTAGAGGAACCTACTTACTGCAGACCCCATACAAAGTTTATGCAAGAATAATAAACAAGAGTTCAATAGGCGAAGAACAAATGGGGTATCAGAGGGGTTGGTGGATAACAGATGAAGAATTATAAATAAAAAAATAATCGGAAACCCATTTATCATTAATTGATTTTATTAAGGTATTCGTTAATGCTGATACAGAGAAACTGTGGAGAACTATGAGGAAACTAGGATATCCACAACACCTAATAATCATTTTAAAACTTTTTTTGTTTCAAGAGATATAAATTTAGATACAAATGGTACTCAACACAGCCTATAGCCACAAACAATGGAGTTACACAAGGGTGCAGCATTTATTTAGATGATGCAATCCGATTATACAAGATTTTAATTGGGGAAATAAGATTAACAGTAATTTCCGCTTGAATTGCCCTTTGTATGCAGACGATACCACATTAGCGGCGGAGAATGAAGATAACATATAAAGACGAACAAAAATTTATTAGGTAAGCCTCGTTAAGAGTACCATTTGACGATTTCGGACAATGGAAAATCAAAGTCTTTCAAAGGAAAATTCCCTGTAATTACAAAATTTGTAATTAATAATATAATATTAGAAAAGTCAAAATAGTTTTGATTCCTAGCTATTTAGTTTATAGAAACGGAAGAGGAATTAGATAAGGATAAGATGGGAGATCCGATATTGTAAGATTTATTTGGCAGGGCCTAAGCTGAGAAAGGCCCCTGAAGTAGACGAGATTCCCTGTGAACTACTGATTTCCGTGAGAAAGCCTGCTATGACGAAGTTATTCCACCTGGTGTGCAAGATGTATGAGAAAGAGGAAATATCCTCATATTTCTAAAATCATGTGATAATTCCAATCCTAAAGAAAGCAGGAGAAGACAGGTGTGAATATTACTGAACTATCAGTTTAATAAGTCATGGTTGCAAAATATTGACACATATTATTTGCAGAAGAGTGAAAAAAGTTGTGGAAGCCGACCTCGGGGAAGATCAGTATGGGTTCCAGAGAAATGTAGGAAAACGCGAGGAAATATAACTTTTCTTAGAAGATAGATTATGGAAAAGCCAATCATTTGTAGACTACGAGAAAGCTTTTGGCATTGTTTACGGGAATATATTCTTTGCATTTTAGAACGTAGTAGGGCTAAAATACATGGATCGAAAAGTTACTTTCATTTTGTATAAAAACCAGATGGAAGTTAAAAAGATTTGAAGGCCGTGAAAGAGGAATATATGTGGAAAAATAAAGAAATGTATTTTAAAGAAAAACAAGGAAGGAAATAAGATGGAAATTTTATAAGAAAATAGGAGCCCCAATGTTTGTGTATGAAACTTAATCGTAGGTTATAAATATACGCCAATAAAGTTGCATGCAAGCAACGGAGATGAGATTTGTACAAGCTGTGAAGTATATAAGAGAAGTAGATATCTAAATCCAGCAATTAGGGTGAAATTGCATATATTTAGTATCCTCAATAAAATAGAAGAAAATAGGCGAAACTCGAACGAACATTTTGAAAGAATGAGTGGAGGAAGATTACCTCTCCACTTAAGGAGATAATAACACAATTCGAAGAGGAAATCAAACAAGACCAGGGAAGCGGTGGATACCATAACAGTCGAGATGAAAAGGTGCTTGAAGTGATGATGACAATTGATGATAATGACTGTCTCTGACAGTTTACCATAATATTACATAATGTTGCCTTGTTCTAACTTTGTGGTTTCCTCGCAGTGTTTGATAATTTAGTGTATTTCTTACCCAAAAATTGTGTTGAAACAGATCTAACGTGGAAACGATTGCTAACATGTGATTATATGCTGCAAATTTGTTATTGTGTATAGATTAATTCCAACTTGTCTTCTGTCTTTGGAGTCAATATTGTTTAACTCCGTATGACAGGCGTCGTCAGAAAATTATCCAGCGTAAGGTGAGGGAAGTTGGACGAGACTAATATTTCAATTTTTGATATGAAGGAACTGGTCGTTTTCGAGACATGCCATGTCACAAGAATTAAATTTTTTATGTGCTATTATGTAACTCCACATATTTGTTTTCAGACCTTGGTTTCAGACATATGTATTTATTTAGTTTTCAAGCTTGACTGAAATGTTAGAACTATAAGCAAACTATGGTGCATCAATGTGAATGTTTTTATACATCAAGCTATAAACCGACGAAAAGATGTGTAACAATAAGATCCTAATACTCAATATACTGGCGTTAATTCGATTCGGATAAAGGGGTCAAGTATGTGAGGAAGTATTCAGTTGGCATTTTGCAAATAAATTTTCGAAAGCCAGTGAAAATATATTTTTCGGAATGTTCTATCGCATCCCACACCCCGTGCTAGCATTTCCGGGGATTTGTTGTAGGGTGAATATTTAGTCGCAGATATTCAAAAAATTAAATTTTCTCCTGCATCGTGATTATTTGGTACTCACATACAGAAGGAAAAAAGGCTGCAAATAACATGGAAGTCACTTCAAGCATCGATAAAAATTTACATTTAATACTCCAGGCAGCTTATGGCAAAGTAATAAGATCGGCTTGGTATCCCATCTGAACTCTGACAGCAATGCAGAGGCTTTCCAAATGTATTGGAACAGCACTTCGGCATTGAAAGAAACAAAGGATCCTGTCTGCAGTTAGCACAGAATTGGGATTTGGATTGAGCAGGGAGGCGTGCTTGGGTACAAATTTTCATTCGTCGCTTCAGTCTGCATATACGAGTATAAGTCACAGATATTTGAGACTTGAAAAGGTCTCTGGAAACATTCAGTTTCATTTGATTAAAATTGTGCCTGGGTTTCAGACATGATCGTTCGATGCTGAGGTGCTATTCAAGTACTCTTGGAGGACCTCTGTAATGCTACTCGAGTTTCGGGTGAATACCAAATGAGCTGACGCGTGAATGGGAACTTGCGAAGTCCATGCAGTTGTGCAAGGCCACTGTGCCAGAATGACATAGTGGTTAGCGCATCTGCAAAGTCAGCAGGTGGATTCGAGTCCCTGTCTTGGTTCAGATTTTCATACGTTGCTTCAGGCTACATATATGCATCACAAATTTATTTCGGCCGAAGGTGCTGACGGTCGGAAGCAAAACCGAATCATCACATACCCCTGGAAATCGAATTTTTAAGTATGGTAGAAGGAAGGAAGTTTAGGGTTTAACGCCTGTCAGTGTTGATGTAATCAGAGATGGAGAGCCAGTTCCGATTCGTGATGAAGAGAGAATGAAATCGGCTACACCCTCTTTGATGGAAACACCACAGGAAACCAAACTAAGTATAGATTGCTCTAGTTGGTTTTGACTGACAGTCAATGTCTGCAATGTCTTAACCACTGTGACACCTTACTCGATACCTATGAACATGTGGAGAAAAAATGCACGGGCAGCAGCTTTTCTTTCAATGGCTGAGAGTACAGTTAACGTCGAAGCATTCACAGGGATCGAACAGAAAATCTCAGTGGTTTAGATACACCACTCATTTTCTGGATTAGTCCAAATGAAGTCCAATTTTCAGCTATTCTGTTTGTGATGTCTGGTTTTAAAAAGGCAGCCCTCCCCAAAAAGCCATAAAATTATCTTCTACCAGCTTTCCTTTCTTACTACTTGTGTGATACGTCGAAACATTTAGCAAAGATTTGGTATTTTTCGACTTTGCGTCGCAGCCCGTGTATCTGCCGGAAAACTACTTAGCCGCACCTAAAGTGATAGCGCGGTGTAGTAGTAGCAGTAGTTGAGACCCGTTGTTTGGAAAGCTTTAATTTGGCAAGGAGCTCCCCTTTTGCACGCAAGAGTGCTTCGGTTGCACAATACTGGTGTTGCCCAAAAGAGATAGACGGTTGAAGCAACGGATGGATGTCTGTATATTCGTTACTGTACCGTCACTGCACCCTGGTTGCATTTACACACGAGTACTGGATAACTCCACGTGCAGCTGAGTAACTTTATTGTTGAGTTTGACCATGTGTGTGGTTTAGTTGTTCCTCTTGCAAAATTGCAGTTGCGTCTGCACGCGTGGGGCGCCATTGGTTCCACTATTTCGTGACTGGTCATTTGTTTGTTTTTACTGTTCTTGTTACAAAGTTGTCATTGAGGTTATCCTGTTGGGCCATTATTTTGTATTCATGTGTGCGACCAGTGGTAACTAATTTATGTTTAATGTCTTATAACGCCAATTTAATGATGCCTGTAATGTATTTCCAGGAATTGTGGGCAAGACTGACGTGCGAAAGAAAATATGATTGCAAGATTACGGCTCTGTAAACCCACTGACGTAGCAGCGGATGCATTCTAATGCCGCAGATTTGTTCTTGAGCTAAGTAATTACCTTTTGTAGCTGAACAGTTCACGTCTCTTAAATTGGCGTTCATCTGAAGGAAGTTTTGCGCATAAGCTTGTTTTGAAATTGTTCTGTGCTCCTGTACAGTAAATGAGCAAATTTTAAACTGTGCGCTTCAAGTGCTTTTCCTAAATTGTATTTATCTGAATATTGTTTTTAGGTGTGAGTTGCTGTCAATTAGTTATTATAAATTTGTTTAAGGATTACGTCTCGCATTTTTAAGATAGAATTGGGGATTTTATATTTTTTATGACTAGTAGTTATCGAGCTTTAGCTGAGACCTTTAATTAATGTTATAATTGCTTTGGGCTCAAATTTGACACTATGGTATCACCGGTATTTTATCCTTGTTATTGGAATATTGCAAATATTACCAATCAAGAGTAAGCCTTGTAATGGCCACCCTTCAAAAGACGCAAAAAATAAAAGGGGTCGGACAATATCTTTTTAATAACTGTTCGGTAAGAAGTTTGTTAATAAATTTATTTTAAAGCCTGTCTGAATTAATGTTAGCCCAGCACTTTACCACTCCGAAACAGCTTCTGCCATACTAATAACTGCCGAAACCCACACCTTTCCTTGGCCACGGAAATCCGCAAAGATCTGCTGCATTGCTTCTCCTGGGTCAGTCGGTGTCACAAAGTCAGAAGCTGTGGGGTCTAATTGATGTGTAGTTCCGTCAGTGATTCAGCAGCCCCTATCGCTGTCGTTTTATGCAACCAGCAATGCTTCAGAAGACACTGGCTCGCTACGCGCGAACTGTTAGTCGTATATAAAATATGATCAGGAGCTTTTGTAGCAAATTTGATGTAGTTAAATTTTTCTACTGTGATGCATTTTCGCTGGGGCCATGGTTTTTGAGTTATTCAATAAAAATGTATGAAACTGACTTTCAAACGCACCTCCACCCGACACTCATCCATCACGAGTGTTTCTAGTATGTTGTTCACGGCATTTCCTACTACCACTGTCCAAAAATTTCCCATTACAGGAAGTTTTCCCGATGTTCATCCTTTTTCGGTCTCTATTGACTGGGCTCTTGCGCCACCAGCACACTTGGCTACTTCTGTGACGTTATTAATTGAAATGTGCCCATGAGGGTAATGAACAAAAAACGAATTTTGTAAACGTTTGGATAAAACTCACTGCGTTAACAATTAGATCCAGACTTACCCTTTACAAGACCAGTAATTTCGTAGACAGATGGCCTGACGAATACAAAGACGGAATTATTTATTTTATGCTGCTGAAATTCACAACATGGCTCTGCAAGATTTGCACAAACGTCGATTTTACACTTAGTAAGTGCTTTGCTAAGCCGTTGGTGTGATAACGGTAGTCAGTGAAGAGGAACAATTTTCTAATGTGGGAATTAATGCACGTAGACGCAAATATTTGTACAGGACTAGGGAGAGTGTTGTGAACAACATACTAAAAGTCCTGACCCGTGGCGGGTAAGTGTGGGAATGAGGGGTGGGTTTGCAGGTCATTTTTGTATTTTTCTTTTCTTGTATAATTCGAAAATTCCGCCCTATAAGGAAATTGTACTTCAGTAGAAAATATAACTACATCAAATTTCCTACAGAAAGGTTCTGTTCATTTTTTCTTTAAGACTAACAGTTAGCACATAGCGTGCGAGAGAATGTGAAAATCTCGCATGTGGTTTATAAAAGCCAGCAATAACATTGCAGGTTGCATAAAACAACAACAGTAGGGGCGACTGATTCATCCTGTATACCCCTTTGCTAACTTTCCCTGAAGTTATGCTGAATGAAGCCTAAGTTCACTAGGCAAAAATACGTGCACTGATGAGCCAAAACATATGCTAAATAGTGTGATGGTCCACCACTGGAATACTATATTGCGGCAGTTCAGCGTGGCATGGATTAAACAAATCGGTGATAGATTTTCGAAGACACATGGCACCAGAAGTCACACACGTCACGCAATTCCTGTAAAGCATGTACCCGTGGATTTTGGACGCAGGTCAGGCGGACGACAGCATGCCAGATGTGTTCCATTGCCTTCAGCTCAGGAGAGTTTGTTAGACACCAAGACACCAACAGGATTTCACTATCATTTTCCCCAAACCAAAGTAGCATGCTTCTGGCCTTGTGACACAGTTATCCCGCTTGAAAATTCCTTCGCCATCGGGAAAAGTATGAAGCATGAAGGAAAACAGGTGACCCGCAGTAAGTTGTAGCACACAGCTGCCATGGGGCATGCAGTTACTGGCTGGCTCTGAGCACTATGGGACTTAACATCTATGGTCATCAGTCCCCTAGAACTTCGAACTACTTAAACCTAACTAACCTAAGGACAGCACACAACACCCAGTCATCACGAGGATGCAGTTACTGTCCCAAGTCCGACTGAAGCCCAAGTGAATGACCGCCGTACCATAATACAGTCCACAACGGCCTGCATCCGTTGAGAGGTGAGTGTTTGGAGAAGCAGTTTGCCTGGATGACGTTGCATCGGATGTATCCGGGCCTGTTGTGAAACAGAACGTGATTCGCCCGACCAGGTGACACGTTTTCCGTGATCTATTTGTAGGGAAGCAGCCTACTCACATCGTATAGAATTCAATTCTTTCCATTGTGTGCCAGCCTAGTCCGCTCTAACGAGCTATGACATCACAAATGTTGCACAATATCTTAAAAGTAAAGTAAATGATCTGAAAAGTTAATAGCATGTCAAGAATGATGCCAAAATAATAATGTTTTAAGTTTCAGTTTAATAAGTTTAACACTTTTCGAACTTTGGACGTTTTACATAAAAATCATCGGCGCAACAGGAAGGAGCTAGAATCTTCAAAACTTATATTCAGATTCCTTTTTCATTGTAATTTAATGGAAACAGCATACTGGCTTTCACAAAGTAATATTTTCGTTGAACTTAATGATTTTCTGTTTTTGTGTCCTAATAGTACGGAAGCAAGATAGATTAAGTAAGTGATTAGATAAAGCTAGGATGTTTAGATTTAGGTTCACTGGAGACACGCTATAATAATAAAGATGTGAGACGTTTCCAAAAGGTAGCTATGAAACTGTAGCTGTAGCGTCTCTCCAAAGGGCAAGTTCAGAGCTTATCTATTGCGTGCAGTGCAACTGAAACAATTCTCTCGGCAAAAGTATTTAACGTAGCCACATCAGAATTTTATTACAGATACTTAACTATGTGCTGATAGCACAATTAAATTGAGAGCGTCATTGGCCTTCAGAAAATGACGCAATTAATTATTTAGTAACTCAATCGCCTAGTCAGGAAGGCAAATGTTGTCGGCTGCGCCTTCGGCGGTCCACACCGCGGCTATATAAATAAGAGTGCTGCGAGCTAGAGTCAGGCCCCAGTTCTCTTCTAGATTCGTTTCAGCGCGCACGCCATGTCGAAAGCCACGTCACGTCTGTGCAGTTGCAAAGAACAGCCTTGGATGCCGTATTATGCAACTTGATATGCAAGTAACAATGAGTTCGCATTGCGGTAAAGTGTTAAATGTGGAACGACTTCAGTGATTTATTCTCAGTTTTTGATGTCGTATTTTCACGTGTCGCCGCAAGACATACCTTCTACCATTACTAGTGTGGCTTTTGATGAGTATTAACATCAAATTTTGGCGAGCATTCACCTTGAACATTTACATCGATGACGATTTTTGAACAGTTTCGTTATCTAGGGATAATAGGACCCGCGAAATAGACTCTGAACAGTTCTGATACTACAACAGCTGATAGTAGCATTGTTTGTGTAAACATTTATCTGAAACTTTAGGCTTTACCATTTTCAGAATACAGTGAAAATTGTTATAGTAAACTGCATTTTCTATTAATCCTAGACATCATCATAAATCCTCAGCGTAATGAACTTCAATGATCAATAGCCTTATTTCTCCATCATAATGGGCACAGTGAACTTTAAATAGAGGCATCACGTTTTTGCTAATCACTTTCTGGTTGCCAATATTGTAGTTAGAGAGCCTGTGTTGAGAACGGCCACAATAGGAAAATTTTACACCCACCGCCCCACACATGGTCCAATCTTGGTGGTCCAGTGCTCACTGCAGTCGTTATTCACGATATTTTTGGGTCAACGTGGGAAAACTAAGAGGTGGTCAGCTGCGGAACGCCAAACAACGTGCGATGAATGGTGCGCTCCCAAGTATTTGTACCCACACCAGCTTTCTATTCTGTTGTCAGAAATGACTCAGATTGCTGCCTATCCTACTTTGCAGAGCGGTCAAACCTACGACGTTCGCTTTCTGCGATGAGGCATGGACGTCCTACACGTCGTGCGTTCTCGTGGTTTCATATCCTGAGCCGTGCCGATCGCGTCACGTTCTCCAGTGTGCTCACCTTCTACGGGAGGGCGTGAGCCACGGCCTGACGTGCCACGCCAGTGGAGTCTCTCGCTGGAAGTTCGGTAGTTGGACAGGGAAGTGCTAACCGAGGAGAAGAGACGGGAGCAGGTTGCAATTCTTCTCTTCATTAGCTTGAGTGGACTCTTGTTCTGATCCGCGGTTCGTCACCGTAGTCTTTTCTGGCGCACGCTGGGCGTGCTTAAGGTGTCGGCACACGGACCGTGCTGTCGAACGTTAACGTTGAGCGTGCCGAGTTCAACGTGCTGCTGAACGCTCAGGAACGTTGCCACTTGTGCACACGGTGCGTGGGCCCCAACGTGGTACACGCTATCGCAATGCACTCCAGCGGCAGTTGAGGGATGTTTCTAGTCGTAAATCACACTGTTTCCTCAACGGGCGTGCGTAAAATTCCCACGTTAGCTCTGTTAAAACGCACATTTCCTCCATCGTACACGAAAAGGAAAGTATCATGTCCAACCAATAAGGACGAAGGCTTATAAAAATTCCATTACAAACAGTGCTGTGCAAATTTGGAATACTTCTCCGCATAAGATAAACTTTATTTCATCATTCCCACATTTTAGTCAAACCCCAAGGTCAGTCTTACTTGATCACTATTCCTACCCAGTAGCAGAATCTTTGCAACACGAGAATTACGAAGCGTAAAAGAAAAAGGAGCAAAATATATTTATACAAGTAGAGCAAGCTGTCCTGTAGATTAAGCCAATCGAACAGCCACCCCCTCAAAGAAGGTGAACTCATATTTAAATAACATCAAATATTATAGTATATACTTTTATTAACCCAATAATAAAGTATCAGAACCTAATAAAAGCCTGGAACCGCGCGACCGCTACGGTCGCAGGTTCGAATCCTGCCTCGGGCATGGATGTGTGATGTCCTTAGCTTAGTTAGGTTTAAGTAGTTCTAAGTTCTAGGGGACTGATGACCTCAGATGTTAAGTCCCATAGTGCTCAGAGCCAATTGAATTGAACCTAATAAAAAAGCGAATGTTAGGAAAAAAATTTTAAAGCGTCCAGACGCGAACCACCGCCCCCACAAACAACTGAAGAGTGGACAGTGACGCTACTCATTTCGCTATACCAGGAACGCTCACCTTGTATCTAATAATATTATGTTACCCCTTGCTGGAAACCTTAATCGTACATTTGGTACTAATTGAAATTTATTTATAACAAATTGTACCAAGAACAATGCGTTTTGGATTGATCTTCAGTGTGTCGCTACCTTGAAATAGCCTACTCTTATAATACGCAGGTTACAATAATTCTTTTGCCACGAATGTGATGTTTCTCTCTTTATTTTATTAGAGCGAATCACACAGTTAACAATGGGCTTTCCAGTGATTCTGTAATTGCTGGTGCTCAGAAACGGCATTACACATATAGGTTTGAAATGAATGCCAATATGGCGCCTCACAACTCTGTACTGAAGGAAGACGGCGTGCGTGTGACGTAGGTGGCGTTGTGCCATCTCATTGGTGAACGTTCAGATGCACGCTCAGAATATCTGACATAGCAGATATTGCTCTGCACGTTCGAAAGACTCCAGAACTTGCTATTCCACGCTATGACGTCAGAAACTCGGCACGCTCAACGCTCAACGTTCAGATGCACGGTCCGTGTGCCGACGGCTTTTCTGTGCAGATTAGTACTGTACGATTTCGACGGATCAGAGCGGGGGCGGCTCCAAGGAGTAAGCCGTCTGATGTTATCTTCGTGTGTTTCTGTAGTGTAGACAGCGGCCAGCAGAGAGGAATTCTTACCATTGAGATAGCTGCCGTCACACCGTTGTCAATCTGTGTTCTCTAGCAGTTTGTCGGAAGTTTATTACGGGTGAGAACGTTTTGCAACCTTCCTTGGATCGCACGTTGCAGCCTTCCTGCAAGAACATTTTGTCTGTGGCCAATTCAAAAAAAAAAAAAAAAAAAAAAAAAAAAAAAAAAAAAAAAAAAAGTGTGAAATCTTATGGGACTCAACTGCCAAGGTCATCAGTCCCTAAGCTTACACACTACTTAACCTAAATTATCCTAAGGACAAACACACACACCCATGCCCGAGGGAGGACTCGAACCTCCGCCGAGACCAGCCGCACGGTCCATGACTGCAGCGCTTCAGACCTCTCGGCTAACCCCACGCGGCTGTGGCCAATTCCTGGGGCGTTAATCGACTCTGCTACGCATTCTGCTCCTCATGCTATTGGGTGTCGCAAATTCTGCTTGAAAATCAAATGGTTCAAATGGCTCTAAGCACTATGGGACTTAACATCTGAGGTCATCAGTCCCCTAGACTTAGAACTACTTAAACCTAACTAACCTAACGACATCACATACATCCATGCCCGAGGCAGGATTCGAACCTGCAACCGTAGCAGCCGCTTCGTTCCGGACTGAAGCACCTAGAACCGCTCGGTCACTGCGGCCGGCGCAAATTCTGCTGCCTGGAACTCGACAAGAGGGGTTTCAGATCATCAAGCTTGTATATGGTGCAGCTCAGCGTCTCGTAAAGGGTTCTTTTTTGATGCAGCCCGCTCGAATCTCTCTTCTGTATCAGCCTGCTCATTTCACAATCAGAGTAGCACTTGCAATCTACATCCTCAGTTATCTGCTGGATGTATTTCATCCTTTGTCCTTCTCTACAGCTTTTACCCTTTACAACTCCCTCCAGTAGTATGAAGGATATTCCTTGACATCTTAGCGGAACCGAGCGAGGTGGCGCAGTGGTTAGCACACAGGACTCGCATTCGGGAGGACGACGGTTCATTCCCGCGTCCGGCCATCCTGATTTGGGTTTCCGTGATTTCCCTAAATCGCTCCAGGCAAATTTTGGGATGGTTCGTTCGAGAGGGCACGGTCGACTTCCTTCCCCGTCCTTCCCTAATCCGATGAGACCGATGATCTCGCTGTTTGGTCTCCTAACCCCAAAACAACCCAACTCAACTCTTAACAGAAGTGCGACCATCATATCTTCTTCTTGTCAGTATTCTCCATATATTCCTCACTGATTCTCCGGAGAACTTTCTCATTTCATGTCTTATCAGTCCACCTAATTTTCAACATTCTTCTGTAGCATCACATTTAGAATGCAGCGATTCTCTTCTGTTCCGGTTTCCCCACATTCCATGATTAACTACCCTGTAGTGCTGTAGTCCAAATGCACATTCTGGGAAATTTCTTCCTCAGATTAAGGCCTATGTTTGATACTAATAGATTTCTCTTAGCTAGGAATATCCTTTTTGCCAGTGCTAGTCTGCTTTTTATGTCATCCTTGCTCCACCCGTCATTTGTTATTTTACTGCCTACGTGGCAGAATTCCTTAACTTCATCTTCTGTGATCATCAATTCTGATGTTAAATTTATCCATATATTGTGCTCATTAGACAGTTCTTTCTATTGAGCAGATTCTGTATTTCTAGTTTCCCTAATTATACAGCTCTTTAAGAGTCGTTCTCGTTTATAACTTGTGGTTTATAAACGATTTCTGTAATGGTCTGCTTACGTGTGCTTCGTAGCTAAGTCTGAATTGATAATTTAATCTCTTAACTTATAAAACTGAGCGAAGATACTCTGATCGCTTTCCTTGTGTCTTGGTGGGAGCCGTCACCCTTACTTGGTGCAGTAATTCCCGGTACTGTGGGACTCAAGTGTTGTTAATACTACGAACCAAGTGTGCGTATCCATTTTCCTGATTACTGGTCTGACATGCACAACGTGTTCTGTTTTAGTCCACTTGTTAAGGAACTTGTTTCTTATTTAATTCAAAATGAGTATTTTATATGTTATCTGAGCGCCTGTGCGTTCGTTATTTGGTTGTTGGCTTTAAAACCTTGTTTTAAATTAACTGATAGTGGGCACTATTATCTGTGCGAGAGCATATACGCTTATTAAAATTCTTTGTGTTTTAATTAATTTGTATTATATAGGGCAAATCACCTAAAACTTGCACCACAAATATTGCGGGAATGAAAAAGAAATATTGATGTGCGTTTTTCGCAGATCTGATTGATAGCCAGGATCTCGAACTGTTAGCGAATAAACAGATCGTAATAACAGAAAGCGTATTTTTTGTGCAAACATACACTTCTTACCTATTGGCATTAACAGACTAAAAGTAAGCTTAATTAAATTGTCAGTTGTCTTTGGTGCAGGATTCTAGTGGGAGTATTTTCGAGGTATCTTGTGCAAAGTCTCCACTCCGATACTCATTTGCGCCTTTCAACCTTCGTCGTTCCTACGTACGATGTTGTTATACTTGCTTAAAATACGAGGGTGAGTCAAATGAAAACCTTAAATTTATGATAACAAATGGAAATTTCGCGCCGTTATCCTGTAAATTGGTAAGCGTGCTACAAACAGCGTGCAGAATGGCCTGTAGCTTGCAGCATAATGCAGATGCACACATACCGTCGCAGTATCAGTATAAAGATGGCCGCCCTACTTGCGACTTGCACCAGGGAAGAAAAGCGTTCTGTTATTCGGTTTTTGCATAGTGAAGGTGTGAAACCTATTGAAATTCATCAACGAATGAAGGTTCAATACGGTGATGCATGTTTGTCACAGCAGCAAGTCTACGAATGGAGAAGGAAGTTCGCAAATGGTGCGACTTCAGTGGAAGATCCTCCTCGTCCATGTAAGGCACAACGAGTTGTGACTCCACAGAACATTGCAGCAGTTGAAGCCATAGAAATCATCTGTGGCTTGCAATCAAATCAAAGCGACGTGGATTGCTGTCAGCAGGTGTTCTTTTGCAACATGACAATCCAAGGCCCCACACTGCCCGTACAACAGTTGCAATAACCACATACCTGCACTTTGAGTGCCTTCCTTATCCACCATATACACCAGACCTTGCCCCCAAGTGATTTCCATATGTTTGGACCACTCAAAGACGCAATGAGAGGAAAGAAGTTCCGTTCTGATGAAGAGTACGCCACGCTGTGCATGAGTGGTTGCACGGACTACCAAAAGAATGTTTTTCTAAAGGAATTTATGCACTTTGTAAGCGCTGGAGGACTTGCATTGAGCGTGGGGGAGATTATGTTGAAAAGTGATACAGCTTTGTACCACTTCTGCACAGTAAATAATATTTAAAAAAATATTTAAGGTTTTCATTTGACTCACGCTCGTAAGTTTGAGTGTTCCTTGAGTGCATTTCTACTCCTAGTCAGTTAGTGTGTAACAATCCAAGCAGTCAAGCAGTAGGCCGTGAATAGACTATGTATGGGACTTACCAATCCAGAAAAAACTTACTTGCTCATGGTATATGGAGAATGTAGGAAGAATGCACCTAATCAACTAGTTACGCGAAAGTGATAGTATAACATCGAGACAAAATAAAAGAAGGAAACAAGGGACGACAGAAGAGGGGTAAATAATGTACTTGCTGCTGTTCCATTTGATCCGCACGTTAGATCCCTTGCAGTCGCACGAGGAAGTGTCCTACGCATCCTCCTTCGACATAGGTTTCATCCCTATCACATATCTCTCCAACAAGAGCTGCATGGAAATGATTATGAGAATCGTGTGAACTTCTGTACAGGGGTATTAACACATGATATTCCAGATCTGTTATGAATCTTGTTTAGTGATGGAGCCAATCATGGTAAGGTAACACAGCTGAAACATACGTTACTGGTCTGTTGACAGTCCAAGTTGCCTTCGTCAGGTGGAACGTCAGCGTCCATGGAGTGTAAACATGTGGTGTTGGATAGTGAACCATCAGATCATAGGCCCTTTCTTCATAGAAGAACAATGAAGACTCACAAGTATCGCAGCCTCGTAACAGACAACCTTCCACGGATGCTGAAAGACACTTCTCTGAGTACTAGGAGGAACCTATGGTACCAACATGACAGCTGTCTAGCACGAAGTACTACAGCATATCTTCAAGAAATGTTTCCAAAGCCATGGATTGTACCCTGGCAGGCCCGTTCCCCAGATTTGACGCTTGTAGATTTTTTTCTCTGGGGAAAGCTCAAAGACGCTGTATACAAGGACATGCTAACTACATATTACTACAGCCTGCTCGTACATCTTCGCTGAAATGCTAGCGCGGGTGCAGCAGTCGTTCCATAACAGACTGGAGGCGTGTATTGCCGGTGCCGGTGGTGATTTTGAACAAAGCATCTGATGATTACTTGTCTCGTTACTGGTTAGAATCCACTTGCGTGTTCTTTAGTACGTGCTCCCGCAGGTATTGTACCAGTGTCGGTGTGAAAACTTTTAAAAATGAGACGTCTCGTAAACGACGCGCTCTAGAACCTGCAACAAACGTCACTGACATTCTGATTTACTGTACTTTTAGTGTGTTAATGTCAATAGACATTGTTTCATTTAAAAAGTGTATATTTGCACAGAGACACTCTCTAAGTATTATTACAATTAGTTTTTTTTAAATTCTTTATTTCATAACATAATAATAATTATACAAGATTGACCCACCACCTTATTGATTAGTGGGTCCTATGTTTCTGCTTTATACAATAGCAGCTTCTACATTATACTTAATTACAGACAGTTATGCGATTAGTACTTAGGCAGACTACTTCTTATTTTAAGTTGGCTTGATTTCTAGTTACTACAAAGGGTTAGTGCTAACTGCCTGCAGCGTTACAATTGTGCCAGTGTAATTATATAAACCTACTTGGAAGCCTTGCCCATAGAGCTAATCCCTATGGGCGTGCCCCTGGCACAGGGCAGGCAAGGGTGGTTTATCGCTGCAGGTTCCTAATTTACTATCCTATTCTAATTGCCTAAATCTACTTCCTATTCTACGTCATGGTTGGTGCGTTGTCACTATTCGGGATCACGCCAGTCCGCCTAGTCCCGGTCGTGGCGGATTCCAACTGTGAAGTCGACCTATCCACGAACGGGCGGTATGGGACTGGAGCTATGGTCGCAATCGGTGTTTTCTATCTAACTAGGCTTGTAGGTCTCTCAAAAAAGTTTTTAATACTTTTTGTGATACCTCGTTTGCTAGCATGTTTAGTCTTTGAAAGGTCTCCTCTTGTCTCAAAAGGTCATAGGTATTTGTATTTGGTAGCTGTCGTCTCAGTGTCCCGGCTACATCATCGAAAAGGGGGCACTCGTAAACCACATTGTCAGGAGTACCCTCCGGTGCGCCACAGTCGCACGCAGGCGTCGCCCTTTTCCCAAACCAACTTAGATAAGTCGGATATGGGCCATGACCGGTGAGAAAGTGGAACAAACCCCTTGTTGGCTCAAAATACTTCATTTTTAGTCTTTCGTTGACGTCTGGTAGGAACTGAAAGGTTCTTCTACCAGTTTCGTCCGACTCCCATATCTCCTGCCATAGATCTATCCCTCTTTCCCTTATCTCCCCTTTTTCCCTGACTATTACCCCCATAATTTCCTCTACCTTGGTGTTAATACCCTTTCTGGCCCAGTACCAAGCGGCCTGTTCCCTAATCTTAATATCTAAGGGGCAGAGCCCCATTATGATTAGCAGTGCTCCACCCGGAGAAGTTCTATATGCTCCCACGGACCTTAATATCATGTTCCTTTGTACTCTCCTCACCGTCACGGCAGGCACCACCCTCGTGAGCCTGTGAGCCCAGACTCCTGAGCCGTAACCCACTATTGATGTAAGTATACTGTTGTGGTAAAGCTTGATTAAATGAGGCGGGAGGTGGAATCTCTTGTGTCCTATAGAAATCAGGTTATTTAATAATTGTAGGGCTTTCTGGGTTACGGTTTCTATGTGCCTTGCAAAGTTCCACCTTTCATCGATGATGATTCCTAGGTAGCGCGTTTCTCGTCTCCGTAGAACGGGCGTACCGTCAATTCTCACAGTCGGGTTTCTCGTTAATTGTCCTTTAAGTAGTAGGTAAGTCGACTTGGTTGGTGAGATCGTCATTTTGGTGTTACGGCACCATAGTTGTAGTTTGTCTATTGCTCTCTCTATTTTCGGTTCTATGTCCTCGCAACTTCGGCCGCCGACCAGCAGGAGGAGGTCGTCAGCGTAGGCAATCACCTCTAGCACTTCTTCGCTCTGTTGCAAGCTGTCCAGAAGAGGCTCCATGTGGATGTCCCAAAAAAGGGGACCCAACACGGAGCCCTGGGGGCAACCCTTGGTTTTCCGGACTTTCCCGCTAGGGGATGATAGCCATACCTCCCGGTCTTCACAATAGCTCCTCAAACACCCATATAGCAGCCCTGGACACTCCTTCTCCCGAAGGCAGGAGAAGAGCGAAGGCCACCACAGGTTGTCGAAGGCGCCACTGATATCCACCATGATGCCAACAACATACTTACACGGGGCTGAGCCACAGACCTCGGCCGCCAGGGCGATTGCATCAGATGCTGATCGCCCCGGCCTAAAACCGAATTGCCTGTCGCTCATCCCCTGCAGCATGCGGTGAGCAGTCAGTCTGTTCGCTAACAACTTTTCAAGGAGTTTGCCGAAGCCGTCCAGCAGGCAAATGGGCCTGTAGGACTTGGCCTCAGCAGGGTACTTCTCGGGGCTTTTCTTGATGATGTAGTTTTCCATGTTTTTGGAAATTTGCCTTGTCTAAGGTATGCATTATAAAGATGTGTAAGTGGGGCAACTAGTTGGGCCAAGAACTGCACCACCTCCGCCACAATGCCGTCTGGTCCGGGGGCTTTCCCTTTCTTTAAGGACTTGATAAGAGCAGCAACTTCCTCTTCCGTGAAGGGGAGGACCGCTTCGTCATTTACGTACCTATGAAGGTTTTCATTTCGTAATTGACGCTGCTCTTCGGTGTCATTATTCCTGTCATCGTCAGGCAGCAGCGACTGAAGGAGGACCTCAGCAGTTTCCTGCCAGGATTCCGTCACTCCCTCGCCGTGCCTGAGCGTTGATATCATTGTTGGGGAGCGGATTTTCTCCCTCACCAGTCTATATGGTACACCCCAAGGATCAAGGGCCAGCTGATTAGTTACAAAACTTTCCTTGCTGTTTATTCTGGTCTTCTGTAGCTCTTTTTGAAAGTTGTCCTTTGCCTCCCGGTATAACTGTAGCCATCTTTGCTTTTCCCACCAGACGACACTGCGCTGGTAGTGCTTCCTCACTCTTCTAACAGACTGACGTAGTTCTTGCAGCTCGGCTGACCATGGTGCCGGTGTGGCCGCCACGGCCCTCCTCCTGGTTGGTACGGCCGCCTTAATCGCCCTCGTTACCGCTCGTACCAGTCCCTCGGCTCTGTCGTCCACGTTGAAGTCCTGTCGTGCGTCTCCTTCTGGTAACGGAGGAATGTCGCACTCTCTGGCTAGGCGTTCCCAATCTGTTTTTCTGAAATTTCTTTGCACCTCCCACCCCATGGCCCAGCGGCACTCTCTGCCTCCTACAATGAAAGTGATTAAATTGTGATCACTGGTGGTGGCATTGTCTTCCACTCTCCACTCTTGTAACATATTCAATGCGTTCGGCGTGACTAGCGTCACGTCTATGTTGGTGCCCTGTCCTCCTCCAGCCACGTAGGTGGGGGGATTACCTGGTCTGTTTGCCACCACCAGTTGAAGAGCCATTATCGTCTCCTCTGCTTTAGCACCATTTTCATCCCTTGTGCCACTGTACCATAGGGGGGATTTGGCGTTTATATCAGCAGTTATAATGATTTTGCGTCCCCGCAACGCCGTGGCCACACTCGCTAGGTGATCTAAGTGTTGTTCAATTCTATCACCGTACTGAAAGTACATATTGATGATGATGATAATTCCGGAAGGACATTGTATCTCCACGACGTTGCAGTGACTATTGGAATATTGCGGCAGAGGTGTTGCACGCAGTGCGGTGTTTGTTATTAAAAAAGCCGCTCTGGGGTTGTCCCCGCTGCTGACAATTTGCCATGTTGCGGCAGTGAACGCAACTTTTCCAGCCAGAGAGTACGGCTCCTGTAAACAGAGTATATCTAGTCTCTTCTCCACCACTTCCTTTCGGAGCTCCTGCATTACTAGTCGACTGTTGTGAGTATTTAGTTGTCCAATTTTTATTCTAGTCGTCATGGAAAATAAGTATGTATGTGGTCATGCGGCCAGAGTTTGTTCCAGTCATATGCCAGTCGTCAGTTTTCCATCACTGATTGTTGGTAAATTTCATCCAGATCAAATTTTTCTCCTCGTCTGTCAAACACTTTTTTGAGTAGGTCTCGCAGTGCTCCGAAGTCAGTGAGGAGGTTCACCGACTTTAATTGTATTCTGTCCACAGCCTCCATCACCGAGAAGGTTACCCTTCGTCCGTACTCATGTCCTACTCGGACCACGTGACGCAATGCAGTGGTCAGGGTTGTCGGCTGCTCCAGTCTAGCTAGCTGCATGGTGTACTCAAGGTTTGGGTACACCCTCACCGGGTCCACGGGAGGCAACCTAACCACCTGGCTGTCTTTGGTGTTGGAGTTGGCGGTGGAACTCGTTATTGTGCTTTCTTGGACGGGTTTTACAACATTGTCTGTCACTACCACAGGATGCTCTTGCCGTTGTGGATTTTTAATTGGCAGCTTGTCCCGGCATTGGGAGGAGGGTGCTCTACCCTCTGAGGGGAGCTCAGTTTGTATTCCAATGTCCCTGGTAGGGGACTCAGTTTGTATAGATTTGTCGACTGTTGGTACGTCGGCACTGATAAGCGACTTCAGGAAATTCCTGAATCTACTTGCTCTCATTGCATCCCTCCTCCTTTTGCTCGGGGATTTATGCTTTGGCATCCTGCATGGTATGCCGTTTTCAGCCATAATCGATGCGGGAAATCAACCTCTGTTCGAGCATCCTGTAGGTAGGGCAATTTCGTACTGTGGCTCCACAAGACTTCTTACCACGACTCTTGCATGGGATGCAGACACCTGTGGCCTTACAGTCTTTCCGGGTGTGTCCGTTATCACCGCATTTGGAGCAAGCCGACCCCCTCGTGCAATGCCTCAGAATGTGGTCCAAGTCGCCGCAGTTGTGGCAACGAGGTACCACAATGTAATCTTTAGTATTTATAGCGTGGAATCCCATGTATAGTCTGCCCAGTACCGTAATTTTCCTCCACATTGTTGCGGAGACCTCGGCGACGTGATGTACGACATCACGGTCCCGAGGACCCGTCTTAAATCTTTGTTTGAAACTGTTTTGAAATTCTTTTTCATTTATGTCCTCAAAATTTTGCTTTCTGATTGCCTCAGACAGCTCTTCATTGGTCATTACAGTAGGAACGTCATACAATATGACCAAGGGGTTCCTCTTTTTTGGGGGTTCACATTTCACTACTGCATTCAATTTAGGATTTTCAAGAAGTTTGTTCTTGTCCTCTTCAGACGCAACTTCCACAATCACCGAGTTGCGGCTTGGTTTGACACGTTTTATCTTTATTTTGTCTTTTACTGGGTCTATTGTAGTGGTCAGAAGTTCCTGGATTCTTTTTACGCTTGTATCTTTTCCAGGTAGGGTCCTAAGGAAGACTGCCGTCTCCTGTTTCTTTGTCACCCTGTCTATTGCCTCTTTTGTGTTGTTTTGTCTGGGGGCTTGCGCTGCCACCGCCGCCCAGGTCTTGCTCGGTTGTTGTTGTTGTTGTCTCATCCGGGTGTTTTCTCTCTCTAGCTCCTCTACACTTCCTTCCAATTTAGCATGAGCAATTGCCCATGCAGCCAATTCGTTTTTTATCTGCAAGATTGTTGCCTGACTTATCTTGCCATTTTTAATGCTTTGTTCAAGGAGCAGCGTAATTTTGGAATGCCTCTGCATTACTGTGTAATCCTCTACTGCCTGTCCCGCCTCGTCCCGTGGAGAGGGATCAGGCGCAAAAGAAGCTCTCGAAGGCGCACTAGTATCACTCGTCTCTGTTGTCGCCATTATGAACGAGTGATGAAAAGAAGTGGGAGCCCGTCTCTTGCCCCGGACCGGCTCATCTGGCATGGGGGGGGGGGGGGGGGGACTTCTGCAGCTCGCCCACCGACCTCGCCCCTAGGTCAAGGGCACTCCAAAGCTGCCGGGTTAAGCGCGCCGTCACCAGCGCACTGGTCCCCATCGATGGCCCCGTCGTCGACGATTTCACACGACGCTCCTCGGCAAGTGCACCCCGCACTCCGGAGAGGCGGATGCACCCCTCGCCCTTCGCCGCCTACTTGCCCGAGCTTCCACCAGAAGGCCGAGGACCCACTCCTACTCAGGTGGTGGGTCGGTCCCCCAGTCGTTCAGCGGTCTGGGCCCATCTAACCTAGCCCAGGCGATGTCACCACCTCCTGGGTTTGGCAGAACACGCCCCGGTTACCCAGGGGCGCGGCGAAGCACCCTTGCCGATTCGCGCCGTGATCCCACGCCGACAAACGAGGTCGCCGGCATGCAGAGCACCAGCTGGTCTGTGCCCTGCTAACGGTACGAGCCCCTGGTTACCAATCCAATGTGTGAAGACCGCACATCAACACTACTTTTTCTTCCCGCAATATTCGCGGTGGAAGTGTTGAATGATTCACGCTGTATATTAAGTTTACCTTTTTAATACTTGTTGATCAATTTGAAGTGGACGTTCTATTTCCTGTCGAGCGCATATGTGTTTGCTAAGTGCTTTGAAGCTTTTGCCATTAGTTACCAGTGCATATCCAATTTCCCTTCTAAAACTGGTCAGTTAGTTTAAAGTGTATATCCTGCTTGCCGTTTGGACGCATGCAGGTTCATTAAAATTATTTGGCGTTGATTAAATTCAAGGGTAAATTCAATTTGCATTATAAAAACCTCCTGTGACTAATTAATTCATAGTGTGTAGTGTACTGACTTGGATCTATCTTTAAAGATTTTATAGGGAAATTATTCTGAGCTTACCGACGAAGATATTTCTAATGTACGTATTTCGAGCTTGTTTTAAATGTGTTTTTAGAGTGAGATGGTGTCTGAGTTCCTTGACCAGCATGCCTTTTTAAGAGTCCCGATCAACCAATAGTGCAGGATTTTCAGTTTATTGACTTGGATTTGAGCTGACGTTATTCATTTTACGAGGGTTGGAACTTAAATAGAGGCAACTATTTATTCACAACCGATACAAAATGAAATGGCTCTGAGCACTATGGGACTTAACTTCTGAGGTCATCAGTCCCCTAGAACTTAGAACTACTTAAACCTAACTAACCTAAGGACATCACACACATGCATGCCCGAGGCAGGCTTCGAACCTGCGACTGTAGGGGGTCGCGTGGTTCCAGACTGTAGCACCTAGAACCGCTCGGCCACCCTGGCCGACACCGATGCAAAAGACTTACATGTTTGCACACGCTACTGTCCTTCAAAGTAGTCAGCAGCGTTGTGTAGAATCCGTTGCCAGCGACGTGGAAGGCGTAGTATACCGTTAGCAGAACCTGTTCTGTTGATGGTGCTAATGGAGCGGTCTAGTGCCTGTCGAATCTCTGGAACAGTTCTGAAGCCGATGCCACGAAGTGGTTCCTTCATATTCGGAATCAAATCATAGTCAGAAAGACTTAAGTCCGGGAAGTATGGTGGATGGTATAGTACTTCCTTGTGCCATCGACCGAAAGGAGCAGCTACAGCTTGCGCTGTATGCGCCCGCGCATTGTCGTGCAAAATGATGGGTGGGTTGCGCAGAAAGTGTCGCCGCTTCTTTCGCAAAGCTGATAGCAGGTGATGCTCCAAAAACGAACAGTAATACTATGCACTGATGGTCTAACGCGGAATAATGTAATGAGTTAGGATAGCACCATCACACTCGTACACGAGAATCACCGTAATTCTCACCATACTGGGACTCTGACGCATTTTCGACTTTCACGACGACCCATAATGACCCCATTCGTTGGATTGGCGTTCCAGTTCTGGCTGGTACGATGTGGCCCATGTCTTGTCCAGTGTTACGATACGGCGTAAGAAAACCTCTCCCTCGCGCTTATAGCGCTCCAAGTGCGTCTGAGCAGCGTCGTAACGCATCCATTTCTGCGTTTCCGTCAAGTCGTGCGGAACCCATCGTGATGCAATTTTGCGCGTGCCCAGGCGTTCTTTCAGGATGGGAAGAACACTCGTATGCGCTAATCCGGATTCGTGGGCGAGCTCATGAATCGTATGGCGTCGATCACTGTCCACTAACGCGACAACAGCATGCACTTCTTATTCAGAGACGCTAGGACTATCTGCCTGATGCATGTCTGCCACAGTTCGCCAACCTCGGTTGAAGGCTTTTACCCAACGTGCCACTGTTCTGTACGGCAATGCCCATTCCCCGGACGCCTCTTGAAGATCTTGATGACAATGTCGTGCTGTACGACCTCTGGCACATTCAATCTTGATCCAACTCCGGTTGGTCCTGTTTCGAAATCATAATGACACCGTTACGTTAGCCCGCTCGCTCACAAGTGACTGTGTTTCCCTCGACTGTGCCCACGCCGGTGACGTAGGACGGGCAGGTCCATTTGCTCGGAGGTAAGGCAGATATGTCAACAACGTGTGCTATCAGCGACAATACTATATTCCATTGCATAGTGTCTTCACAGCAGTGATGGCACTATTTAAGTTCCCACTTACGTATATCGTCGACCTTGTAATCTGTCAAAGAACTCTGTCGCTGCGGTAAATTGTATTTAAAATCATATTATACCATGAATGGTGTTCAGTCCTTATTTGCCCAGTACTTTCATTCCCAGCGCGACTAAACGTTCAGCCACGTTTCAACCATTTTCCCTAGACTTACAGAAAACATATATCCAATGGCCATAAATTTATCGTGTAATATACGGCTGTTGGATGTCTATTTTCTGCAAGTCATTGACCAGCCGCAGTCCCGTTCTCCAGTCCCATTCTCCCATTCATGAGATGCTCTCGATAGTAGCACGCGAATGGCCGACCAGCTTCGTTATTTTCGAGATGCTCTGTCTAAGGAGCCGAGGCAAAACGAGCTGTCCTTTCTGAAAGAAGCTTAAATCACGCCATATGTATCCTCATTTGTGGCTCGTATCTTTGCTAGAATGATTTTCCATTCGTCTCTGTTCCACATGTATACTTCCCTTATTGCTTCAGTCCGGAACCGAGCGACTGCTACGGACGCAGGTTCGAATCCTGCCTCGCGCATGGATGTGTTTGATGTCCTAAGGTTGGTTAGGTTTAAGTAGTTCTAAGTTCTAGGGGACTGATGACCTCAGATGTTAAGTCCCAAAGTGCTCAGAGCCATTTGAACCATTTGAACCCTTATTGCTTCACGTATCCGCAAAGCCAACAAGCGACATTTTTTTCTCATGGAGGGCGGTGGCTATAATGGCTTAGCCCTTGAGTGTATATACTTGGCTGTTTGTTTCATTTATGCCTCTACAGGTTTGCTTTTCTCCTTAAGTCAATATGGCTTTACCGCTATGCAATTGCTGTCAGACAAATGTTTTAAGCGACTGTAATCCCACTTACTTGCATAATTTGCTAAATTTTTATATTGATCATGTCGGCAGCTAAATGTAATATCACATCTGTTACTGAATGGTTTCTATCAGATCATCAGCTGCTTTCGCTACGTCATCAGTCAAAGCTACTAATTCGTCTTCTATTGCATTGCTTTTCGTATTTTAGTCGATATCTGCCTAATTTACCCTTTAAACTCTCAGCATCTGTGGTTCTATCAAGTTATCTAGACCCCATCTTCTTAATTTCCTATGTTTATTTAATTTCTTCAGCTCTAACCTTCGGCTCATAAACAATAATATATGGTCATAGTCCACGCCTGCTTCTGAAAATGTTTCGTAATTTGAAATCTGATTTCGGGGTCTCTGTGTTAGCAACATATAATATGTCTAAAATGTTCCGGTATCTCCAGGTCTTACATATGCGAAATCTTCTTTTATGGTTCTTAACGTAAGGGTTTGCATTATTGTGCTCTTTGCAAAATTCTATCAGGTGGCTTCCCCTTCCATTTCTTTCGCAGTCCATGTTCTGCTAGTACTTTTCCTTCTATTATTTTTCCTGCAGTCGACTTCAGTTCCCAGTCTTTTCGTACATCTTATCGAACTGAATAATTTATTTCATTACATATTCTTTCAGTCTCTTTGACATCTATGGATTTGTACTACTGTGGCAAGTGTGGCCTTGTGCCTGTATTACTACGACAATTAGTTCACTATGCTGTTTGTAGTATTTAACTCGCACTCCTTTTTTTTATTCATAATTAGACGACTCTTGCATGACCATTGTTAGATTTTTTTACTGATAGCCTGAGACATTGGTAAAATAATTTTTAAGTGTAACAGAGTACAATATCGGATCAAACGATAAAACAACTAGCTGCAGACTGCAATACTTATGATGGCAGTGCAGATTACATTCAACTGAATTTAATATATGAAAACGTGTTCTAAAAGATATACATACCAACAACAGCCATAAAAGTGCGAGAGAAAATATAGCAAGGAATTTTTTTTTTGTTGCTTAAGAGGTACATATCTGCAGTACATGTACACATTGGAATTCCGCGCTACAATACCGTAGCAGGATACCGCAGCCCGTCTTTCGCTCTACAAGTGGGCTACGCCGTTAAGCAGTGGCGTGCTACAGTGTTATAGCGCGAAATTCCAGTGTGTACATGTACTGCAGACATGCACCAGTTGTTGTGGTCTTCAGTACGATGACTGCTTTGATACAGCTCTCCATGCTACTCCATCATGTGTGAGCCTCTTCATGTCCGAATAACTACTGCAACCTACATCCTTGTGAATCTGCTTCCAGTATTCATCTCTTGGTCTCCCTCTACGATTTTTGCTCTCCTCCCCCCACGTTTCTCTGCAATACTAAGTTAGTGATTCCTTGATGTCTCAGAATGTGTCCTATCAATCGATATTTTCTTTTGGTCAAGTTGTGACACAAATTTCTTGTATCCCGAATTGTATTCAGTACCTCCTAATTAATTATGTGATCTACCCATCTGATCTTCAACACTGTTCTGTAGCACCACATTTCAAAAACTTCTGTTCTTTTCTTGTCTAAACTGCTTATTGTCTATATTTCACTTCCATAAATGGCTACACTCGAGACGAATACTTTCAGAATAGACTTCCTAACACATAAATTTATATTCGATGGTAATGAATTTCTCTTCTCCGGAAATGCTTGTCTTGCCACTTAAGAAACAGAAAACTATTTACGTAATTTTATAAGGTTCTTCAGAGATGCTTTTCTTGCCATATTAAGAAGCAAAAATCGTAGCTTTATTTTTATAGCGTGATAGTTAAAACTGTGTGACTAGTCTTAGTAGGTAGTAATATGGTTTCTTTCGGAATTTATATGAGATGAAGACTGCGACTACTTTAAAGATTTACAACATATTTAGAAGCGGACATGTTGAGTCCTTGGAGCTAAATTTATCAAAATTATTTTAATACTTCATTAGTTGCTGTCATTGCCAGAGAGCTCCAAAATGTCATCTACCAGCATGTCCTCACTTCTAAAAGCAGCGAATTTACGTTTTACTTCACATCCATAACCTCAGACCGTATTGCGCAAGACGGAATTCATGCATGATTGCTGAACGTTTTCGCCACCATCATTCACAAGAAAGTAACGATGCACAGGAGAGCGGTTACATGCGGCGTCGCAGTGCCTCGCCTGAGAAACGCGTGTTTTTCGTCAAGAGTCTTCCGCGAGCGGCTTTGAAGTGCAGATTATATTTGCGGGGCAGCGGATGTGAGAGGCGGAGGTTTCACACTCGCCTGTTTACACACGCTGCTAGGCGGCCCGAGAACGCTATCCACATCTAGGTCGCTGAGTCGCGACGTGCAGTAAACCCGTCATCATTCCCTATGGTGACCCTCTGCTGCTGCTGCGAACGCTGAAACCTCCGTCTTTGAGCGTTGCCATAGTTACAGAACCATATATTACACACTACACCGATGCAAGACTCTGTAACCGTCCGGTCACGCTGCTATATCTCTCCCGTGAAAGTGAAACACATTATTAATATTTCGGTCCCCCCACTCTCAATTGCTAGAGTCGACTGGCGGGTGTGTGGTTTACTTTGCGGAAATATGAAAACGATATCGAGGAAGCAATGACGGAAAATAGCCGTCACTACAAATGGAGAATGGCGTGATTAGACTGTGGTTACTGGGTGCGTCTAACGTTACTCGAACTTTTTGGATGGAGTCCGTAACACGCATACTCACATTCGGCTTATCGCCATCATCTGGGCTTTGAGAAAATTTGAATCACTGGCATGAAGGACATGGTACCATAACAACAACAGATCCCACAGAGAGTTTGGTAGTCTACAGCACTGCAGAACGACTGGTGACGAGATGGACTCAGTGTGTCAAGAAGAGTACGCATTGTCCTTCCAGAAGACTGCACCATGAGAAGATCGTAGAGTTGTTCGACTGTGTCCGTGGAATAGACGGATGACACCACGCTTAGTCCATACAGAGGTTGCAGGCACAGTGTCACCAAAAATAATCGGGAACAGATTACTGTAAGCTGGACTGAGATGTCGAGTTGTCATGCGTCGTTTTCCGCTAACAACATAGCACTGACAGCACAAATTAACATGATGTAGAGACAGAACAACTGGGAACTGAGTGACATTCTGTTGTGTTCGACGTCGAGTCCTTCCTCTCTTTGCGACTGCCAGATCGACAATTGTTCCGTCGACGACCTGGTGAAAGGTTACAGGAAGCACGGTCTCGAGACTCATAGCCCTCCAACTCCTGAAATTACGGTGAGAGAAGGTACTGGATATGTCAACAGGACTGGTATGATAATTGTTGAAGAGATTCTGAATTCTCGCCAGCATGTGGCAGGGATCGTAAACCCTGCTGTCTTACGCTTCAGGACGAGTGTACCTAAAGCCATATTCCAGTAGGATAACACAATACCTAAGACTGCATTTCTTACGACGAACTCCTTGAGTACTATGCAGATCCTGGGCTACTACACGACCCAGTCTCCTGAACTGTCACCCACACCATACATCCCGGATGTGATGAGAAAGGGAGATGTATACTCTCAAACCAGCATTCAGAGAGCACACGTCATGAACTGACCCAGTATGTGCTTCAGGTAAGGCAAGAAATTCCAGAGATGACATTCTCACGCTGTTTGGTTTCATCCCACAACGTTTAGAAGATAATGATTGTACCCATGGGGCTCACATTTCTTTTATTTTAAAATCACTTCCGAAAGGAATAACAGTTTAATATCTGTTATGTGATATTTGATAAAAATCGGACTGGCACTTCATTGTGTGACACTTGCCAATTCAGAGAAAATACGTTACGCAAAGCTGTATTAATCTTGTTTAATTATCGTAGTCGGTTATGGTAAAATACCATCACACTATGAAAGAAGACTAACATTATTCATATGCCATTATATGCAGAACGACGTTTTAAGAATTTCGGAGACAGATTCTTTACATCAAAACAGGACAAAAATGTCTGGTAAACATAGCTCTAAGATGCATACCTTAAGAGCTATGAGCACTTGTAAATTCTCGATGCTGTCAAACACATCTTCTCTATATTTTTTGAGAACGTATCTCGTGGAAAAGAAAATCAGCGTCTTGGCTACAATATTTTAAAAATGGATTAAAAACAGTCTTGAGTGCAATGAAATATATATTTGAATGGTTACCGGTTTCGGTCAGAATGTTACTATCTTCAGACCATTTATACCATAATGGTACGTGGTGGCGGTGAAGGGAGGAGGTGGTGTGACTACACGAACGTCAGCTGCTCAACTGCTCGCCGGCTGACATTCGCGGAGCCACAACTGTTCGGTTCACCGCCAGCCAGCGCCTAGCATCATGGTACACGTGTAAATCGTATGTAGATAGACACATTCTGACCGAAACCGTAACCATTGCAAATAAATACTTTATTGCGGTCAAGCCTGTGTGTAATCCATTTTTAAAATACATCTCTTCTGCTGCAAGCTCTTTGCTTTGCATATTTTGAGAGGTGGTAGTATGGACCAAAACAAGAAAAAACTGTCCGGTAAACATGGGCTCTAAACTGCATATCTTAACAGCTATGAGCAGTTCGCTACTGTGAAAGACATCTCTTCTGCTGAGCAAGTGCTCATAGCTCTCAGGGTATTCACTATACAGCCAATGCTTCCTGGACACTTTTGTCTTGTTTTGGTCTGAGAAACCTATATACAAATTATTGAAACGTCAGTCTGAAACATCCCGTATATTGGCACAGAAAACCACGATGACGACTGTTCACTTCTCATGGATTTCACTATTAATAAAAGTAATGGCATTTCAATGATATTGGTATTCTTTCACAGTGTAATGATGGTATTTTAACGAAATCGTCTGCGCTAATAATGGGAGATCAATATAGTTTTGTGTTATGCATTCTTTCAAATACATAACGGCTGTTGGAAGTCACTTGAAAAAAACGTACGACTTTCCATTACTGCCAGAATACTTACGCTGGATTTTTCCTCGGCTGGTTTGATAGCTTAAGGTTTGATTCTTACATTGTAGAACACTATCTTGACAGGAGTGTAGAATAATGTTACAGAAATGAGGAAGAACGTCCTGATAATTACGTCTGGTTATCAGCAATGTCTGAAAATGAAACGTCGAGCACTGGATGACGGAGAAGCACGACAGTGGTATAGAAATGAGGCAGAAGTTCCAGATAGTGTACGTTTGTATCTCAGTGATAGCTGGAAGTGGAACGTGTACCATTGGATGGCGAAGACGTATAACATTGAATATATGAAATAGGGAGGAATCAAAGAACGTTGAAATTAAGAGAACAGATTAAGTATGATATGATGCAATACTAGAAATGAATAGATGAGGAAAGAAATGTATGCAATACTCTTACCAGAAAAAAAGAGAGAAGCTGGTGGGCATTCATGAAAAGTCAAGGTGATGCTGGAGGTAGTGGTAGAGAAGAAAAACTTTAAGAGCAGACTAAAACTAGCGTTTCAAAACAATTTATAGAGAATGCTTGGGGTACTAATTTCGAGGTGAAGAGTTTAAAACAGGACAACAAAGTATGGAGGACAGCAGCAAACCAACCGAATGACTTGCGATGGCTTTTGTTTTGTGGCAATGAAACGTAACTATTACGGGAAACAACATACTAATGCAAGAAAAACCATATTTTCTTACAATCAGATGACTGCTGTTGCGGAGGCAATGATGAAGATTGATTTCACAGCAGTATTTTTCCAGAATAAGGAAAAAAACACTTATGTTGAGGAAGACTTTGAGATGGGCTGTGAGGCATACAATGAGGTGACAAAAGTAATGGGATACCTGCTAATACTGTGTCGGACCTCCTTATGCCTGGCGAAGTGCATTAACTCGTCGTGGTATGGACTCCATAAGTCGTTGGAAGTCCCTGCAGAAATACTCATCCACGCTACCCCTATAGCGGTCAATAATTGCGAACGTTTTCCTCTGCAGGATTCTGTCTACGAACTGACCCCTCGATTTTGTCCCAAAAATGTTCGATGGGATTCATGTCGGGCAGTTTGCGTGGCCAAATCATTCGCTCCATTTGTCCAGCTTGTTTCACAAACCATTAGCGAACAATTGTGGCACGGTAACATGGCGAACTGTCATCCATACAAATTCCATCTTTGTTTGGCAGCATGAAGTCCTTGAATAGCTTAAAATTGTGTCCATGCACCTGAAGATAACCATATCCAGTTAATCATCGGTTCAGTTGGACCAGGGGACCCAGACGATCCGATGCCAATACAGTCACAGCATTATGGAGCTACCACCAGCTTGCACAGTGCCTTACTGATAACTTGGGTCCATACCTTCGTGGGGTCAGCGCCACACACGAATCCTGTCACTAGATCTCACCAACTGAAATCGGGACTCATCTGACCAGGTCATGGTTTTCCAGTCGTCTAGGGACCAATCTATATGGTCAGGAGCCCAGGAGAGGCCCTGCAGGCGATGTCGTGCTGTTAGCAAAGGAACTAGTCTCATGCCTGTGCTGCCACAGTCCATTAACGCCAAATTTCAAGACACTGTCCTAACATATACGTTCATGGTACATCATACATTGATTTTTGTGGTTATTTCACGCAGTGTTGCTTCTCTGTTAGCGCTGACAACTCTACGCAAACGTTGCTGCTCTCGGTCGTTAAGTGAAGGCCGTCAACCACTGTGTTGTCTGTGGGGAGATTTAATGCCTGGAATTTGGTATTCTAGGCACACTCTTGACACTGTGGATCTCGGAATATTGGAAACTCTAAGGATCTACCATTCCGTGTTCATTGTTAATTCCAGTCGTGCGGCTACATCACTGTCGCACACCTTTTCGCAGGAACCATCTGAGTACATATAACAACTCCGCCAATGCAGTGACCTTTTATTCCTTGTGTACGTTATACTACCGCCAAGTGTTTATGTGCATATCGCTATCCCATGACTTTTGTCACGTCAGTGTATCTCCCTGTCTCAGAACATTTGATATGGAGGTTAAGTTCTGTGTATGGACATGGTTTAGCACACGGTTTTATTCTGTCTAGAAGCGCGAACGAAAGATAGAAAATCAACTTGTAGTTTCACAATGAGAATTCCATTCAGCACCATACAGCTGTGGCTTACGAGTACACTCCTGGAAATGGAAAAAAGAACACATTGACACCGGTGTGTCAGACCCACCATACTTGCTCCGGACACTGCGAGAGGGCTGTACAAGCAATGATCACACGCACGGCACAGCGGACACACCAGGAACCGCGGTGTTGGCCGCCGAATGGCGCTAGCTGCGCAGCATTTGTGCACCGCCGCCGCCAGTGTCAGCCAGTTTACCGTGGCATACGGAGCTCCATCGCAGTCTTTAACACTGGTAGCATGCCGCGACAGCGTGGACGTGAACCGTATGTGCAGTTGGCGGACTTTGAGCGAGGGCGTATAGTGGGCATGCGGGAGGCCGGGTGGACGTACCGCCGAATTGCTCAACACGTGGGGCGTGAGGTCTCCACAGTACATCGATGTTGTCGCCAGTGGTCGGCGGAAGGTGCACGTGCCCGTCGACCTGGGACCGGACCGCAGCACCGCACGGATGCACGCCAAGACCGTAGGATCCTACGCAGTGCCGTCGGGGACCGCACCGCCACTTCCCAGCAAATTAAGGACACTGTTGCTCCTGGGGTATCGGCGAGGACCATTCGCAACCGTCTCCATGAAACTGGGCTACGGTCCCGCACACCGTTAGGCCGTCTTCCGCTCACGCCCCAACATCGTGCAGCCCGCCTCCAGTGGTGTCGCGACAGGCGTGAATGGAGGGACGAATGGAGGCGTGTCGTCTTCAGCGATGAGAGTCGCTTCTGCCTTGGTGCCAATGATGGTCGTATGCGTGTTTGGCGCCGTGCAGGTGAGCGCCACAATCAGGACTGCATACGACCGAGGCACACAGGGCCAACACTGAATAGTGCACGGTACATCCAAACCGTCATTCCTAGACCGGCAAGGGAACTTGCTGTTCCAACGGGACAATGCACGTCCGCATGTATCCCGTGCCACCCAACGTGCTCTAGAAGGTGTAAGTCAACTACCCTGGCCAGCAAGATCTCCGGATCTGTCCCCCATTGAGCATGTTTGGGACTGGATGAAGCGTCGTCTCACGCGGTCTGCACGTCCAGCACGAACGCTGGTCCAACTGAGGCGCCAGGTGGAAATGGCATGGCAAGCCGTTCCACAGGACTACATCCAGCATCTCTACGATCGTCTCCATGGGAGAATAGCAGCCTGCATTGCTGCGAAAGGTGGATATACACTGTACTAGTGCCGACATCGTGCATGCCCTGTTGCCTGTGTCTATGTGCCTGTGGTTCTGTCAGTGTGATCATGTGATGTATCTGACCCCAGGAATGTGTCAATAAAGTTTCCCCTTCCTGGGACAATGAATTCACGGTGTTCTTATTTCAATTTCCAGGAGTGTATATCTTCTTGACAAATGGTTCAAATGGCTCTGAGCACTATGGGACTTAACGTCTGAGATCATCAGTCCCCTAGAACTTGTTGTTGTTGTTGTGGTCTTCAGTCCTGAGACTGGTTTGATGCAGCTCTCCATGCTACTCTATCCTGTGCAAGCTTCTTCATCTCCTAGTACTTACTGCAACCTACATCCTTCTGAATCTGCTTAGTGTATTCATCTCTTGGTCTCCCTCTACGATTTTTACCCTCCACGCTGCCCTCCAATGCTAAATTTGTGATCCCTTGATGCCTCAAAACATGTCCTACCAACCGATCCCTTCTTCTAGTCAAGTTGTGCCACAAACTTCTCTTCTCCCCAATCCTATTCAATACCTCCTCATTAGTCACGTGATCTACCCACCTTATCTTCAGCATTCTTCTGTAGCACCACATTTCGAAAGCTTCTATTCTCTTCTTGTCCAAACTGGTTGTCGTCCATGTTTCACTTCCATACATGGCTACATTCCATACAAATACTTTCAGAAACGACTTCCTGACACTTAAATCTATACTCGATGTTAACAAATTTCTCTTCTTCAGAAACGATTTCCTTGCCATTGCCAGTCTACATTTTATATCCTCTCTACTTCGACCATCATCAGTTATTTTACTCCCTAAATAGCAAAACTCCTTTACTACTTTAAGTGTCTCATTTCCTAATCTAATCCCCTCAGCATCACCCGATTTAATTTGACTACATTCCATTATCCTCGTTTTGCTTTTGTTGATGTTCATCTTATATCCTCCTTTCAAGACACTGTCCATTCCGTTCAACAGCTCTTCCAAGTCCTTTGCTGTCTCTGACAGAATCACAATGTCATCGGCGAACCTCAAAGTTTTACTTCTTCTCCATGAATTTTAATACCTACTCCGAATTTTTCTTTTGTTTCCTTTACTGCTTGCTCAATATACAGATTGAATAACATCGGGGAGAGGCTACAACACTGTCTCACTCCTTTCCCAACCACTGCTTCCCTTTCATGCCCCTCGACTCTTATAACTGCCATCTGGTTTCTGTACAAATTGTAAATAGCCTTTCGCTCCTTGTATTTTACCCCTGCCACCTTCAGATTTTGAAAGAGAGTATTCCAGTTAACGTTGTCAAAAGCTTTCTCTAAGTCTACAAATGCTAGAAACGTAGGTTTGCCTTTTCTTAATCTTTCTTCTAAGATAAGTCGTAATGTTAGTATTGCCTCACGTGTTCCAACATTTCTACGGAATCCAAACTGATCTTCCCCGAGGTCCGCTTCTACCAGTTCTTCCATTCGTCTGTAAAGAATTCGTGTTAGTATTTTGCAGCTGTGACTTATTAAACTGATAGTTCGGTAATTTTCACATCTGTCAACACCTGCTTTCTTTGGTATTGGAATTATTATAATCTTTTTGAAGTCTGTGGGTATTTCGCCTGTCTCATACATCTTGCTCACCAGATGGTAGAGTTTTGTCATGACTGGCTCTCCCAAGGCCATCAGTAGTTCTAATGGAATGTTGTCTACTCCAGGGGCCTTGTTTCGACTCAGGTCTTTCAGTGCTCTGTCAAACTCTTCACGCAGTATCTTATCTCCCATTTCATCTTCATCTACATCCTCTTCCATTTCCATAATATTGTCCTCAAGTACATCGCCCTTGTATAAACCCTCTATATACTCCTTCCACCTTTCTGCCTTCCCTTCTTTGCTTAGAACTGGGTTGCCATCTGAGCTCTTGATATTCATACAAGTGGTTCTCTTCTCTCCAAAGGTCTCTTTAATTCTCCTGTAGGCAGTATCTATCTTACCCCTAGTGAGACAAGGCTCTACATCCTTACATTTGTCCTCTAGCCATCCCTGCTTAGCCATTTTGCACTTTCTGTCGATCTCATTTTTGAGACGTTTGTATTCCCTTTTGCCTGCTTCATTTAATGCATTTTTATATTTTCTCCTTTCATCAATTAAATTCAATATTTCTTCTGTTACCCAAGGATTTCTATTAGCCCTCGTCTTTTTACCTACTTGATCGTCTGCTGCCTTCACTACTTCATCCCTCAGAGCTACCCATTCTTCTTCTACTGTATTTCTTTCCCCCATTCCTGTCAATTGTTCCCTTATGCTCTCGCTGAAACTCTCTACAACCTCTGGTTCTTTCAGTTTATCCAGGTCCCATCTCCTTAAATTCCCACCTTTTGGCAGTTTCTTCAGTTTCAATCTGCAGTTCATAACCAATAGATTGTGGTCAGAATCCACATCTGCCCCTGGAAATGTCTTACAATTTAAAACCTGGTTCCTAAATCTCTGTCTTACCATTATATAATCTATCTGATACCTATTAGTATCTCCAGGATTCTTCCAGGTATACAACCTTCTTTTATGATTCTTGAACCAAGTGTTAGCTATGATTAAGTTATGCTGTGTGCAAAATTCTACAAGGTGGCTTCCTCTTTCATTTCTTCCCCCCAACCCATATTTACCTACTATGTTTCCTTCTCTCCCTTTTCCTACTGACGAATTCCAGTCACCCATGACTATTAAATTTTCGTCTCCCTTCACTACCTAAATAATTTCTTTTATCTCGTCATACATTTCATCAATTTCTTCATCATCTGCAGAGCTAGTTGGCATATAAACTTGTACTACTGTAGTAGGCATGGGCTTTGTGTCTATCTTGGCCACAATAATGCGTTCACTATGCTGTTTGTCCCCCTAGAACTTAGAACTAATTAAACCTGAGGACATCACACACGTCCATGCCCGAGACACGATTCGAACCGTAGCAGCAACGGTATTCCAGACTGAAGCGCCTAAAACCACTCGGCCACAGCGGCTGGCTCTTCTTGACAGAAACTCTTTCCGTAATTGAAATATAAACCAATACCTCGTGTGCCTATATTATTAAACTGCTCACAATTGCAGGTTTTCTACGTGACGGCCTCCAAAAGCAACACACATTTGATTTTCATTATTTAATATAATTACAGACAGAATTTTTAGGCTTCAAGACTTCACTAGATCGAGCCTAAGAACAGCTAGAACCTAAGCTGGGGAACACCAAGCAGGATTTAGGCCAAACAGATCCTGTCCAGAACAAATTCTTAATTTAAAACTTATCTTAGGCACCAGAGGATTTCTGGTTACAATATTGTACGTACATTTGTGGATTTTAAAAAGGTCTACGACTCAGTTGATCGTGAATCTCATTTTCATATTTCAAAAGAACTAGGGCTAGATAATGAAACTCTAACACTGATTAAGGAAAGGTTAACCGACGCTCGGTCTCAAGTTAAATTCGTGGGAGAAGTATCTGAAGACTGGTGTTAGACAGGGAAATGGACTCTCCCCATTACTGTTTAACTGTGTTTTGGAAAAGGTAATTGAAAGAATGGCGAGAGCAAAATCGAGTGGAAATATAGACCAATCAGTCAAGTTAGCCAGAATTAATATTTGAGTAGATTGCGTCGCCTTTGCTGATGATCTGGTAATTTTAACTAGGAATATCACCACAGCTTAAAAACAAATAGAAATTCTTCAAGAAGGTGCCGAAAAAGTAGGACTACAAATACATATACGGAATATATGACACGCAACAAACAAGCACCAAAGTTTTTGAACACAAAACATGGAAAAATAAAAAGAGTTTCTTAATTTAAGTATCTGGGGATAATTATATAAGAAAACGATCTGCAAAAAGCTGCAAACCAAGTTCGCTGTCAAAAAACGGCAACTGCATTGAGATTAACATAAAATATTTATAATAAAAAAATCACTTTCTAAATTCAGTAAACTTATGCATTACAGCACTGTAATCAAACCTGAATGTCTTTATGGAGCAGAAACTTTAATATTAAATAGAAAGAGGGATAATGAAGAAATTGAAAAGACGAAAGAAAGAAAGATTATTAGGAAAATATCAGACCCGAAAATTACTGATGGAGACACTTACAGGCTGAGAGGTAATAAGGAAATAGAAGAATACACAGACATACACGGTGAGCTGAGAAAAAGAAGACTTAACATTTATGGGAACATTAAAAGAATGGCACCTACTAGGTTGACAAAACGAGTAGTAGAATTCCACGAAAACGGAAGTAAGGGCAAAACTGGGCCAAATAGATGGGTCGCTGCAATTAAGGAGGGTCTTACAGTAGCCGGTATAACTTAGGCGGACGTTAGAGATAGAAAGACATTCAGACAAAAGATATTTGATTGGGGAGTTGGTCAGAGGGAAATTAGAAAACGGACTGGATACCGTGGCCTGATGAAAGAAACCGATTTGATTCTGAAAGGCTGAAACGAATTTGTACACAGAGGAAGGTCAACCATCAAAAGCGACATTGACTCATTGTAGCTAGCGTGGTCCAATTGGGCCCATACATGAAGAATAATGATAATAATAATAATAATAATAATAATAACACAGACAGAATCTCAAAATTTAAAATGCTGTCATAACCTACTCATTCAGAGGTAATCTTACCTTAGAGTTTGAACACAGTAAGTCATGTGTCTCGAGGCAGCGTACTTCACCGCACACAAATTATCCACACTATATTCATTCAGTATTTGAGAATGAAAGCGCATGACGACTCCTAACAAACTTTTTCTCTCTGAAATACCCCACAAAATAGTGAAAGGAGAAACGGCGACGAACAACCTTGCCGTCAAGCCCTTCTATGTGAGTGTTTTCCTATGTATTCTTTGAGACATGATTTCCCAATTTCACTCATCCGGTATTAGTTCTGACTTCTTAATTACCCTATGGGTGAATATTGTGAATCTAGTGAAACAAAGATACTTAAGGTATTGATTCTTCAACCATAATGGTTTTACATACTTAAATTCAAATATCTGACATATGAACCTCTTTGTGCAGCTATCACACGTCTGAAGCTGTTTTATAAATAGGGATTCGATTTTTTAAAGACTCGAGGGTGATCGATTACTGGTTAAAACACTGATTCAAGGAATTATCATGCCCCAGTACAAATTTCAGCGCGCTACCGACTCAGTTCTGCAACAGTTTCTGCTCTTGGCCAACAGATACATTTATTCTATGTAAAAAAGGAAGACATTACAGACAAGGCACGACCTCGGAAGAGGAGAGGACTAGGAAGTGAATCGACCAAATTCGCTCAGTAATCATACCGTAAGTGGAAAACCACTGGAACACAAATCCGGATGGCCGGAAGGAGTTTCGAACGGTGATTCTCCCGAATGTGAGGCCAATCTTTTACAACTGCGTGTTCGATCTTCTGTTTTTCATGGACAGAGACGACAATTTGTAGCTGCAAGTGTACACTACTATGGGTGAGATACTGCTGCAACCACACATATTCACATCATCGAGTAATGTGTGCTGAAGATTTCCAGAGGATGAGAGAAGCTAGTTATGCACAAATCAACGCTTGTTACAGGAAGGGGCATTACCACCGGTCGAGGAAAATATGCAGTACCCCTCCGATCACTTCAAGATAGAACTCCTGTTTCATGTGTGAAGTGACAGAATATGCTGTTTTACGAAACATTTGTAAGCGTGAATTACAGTCTCTATATCATTCCATGTGGAACTTTGACTGCAGGGATCCATGATGACCGAGTGTCATAGTAAAATTCTGCCACCAGTCATTTAGCACTTACAAGGAGGGGTCCCCAGCAGTGAGATAGACTGTTTGAAGAATGTGTAGGCCTACAATGGTGTAGCTGAAGGTCCAAGAATTCACACCTTGAAACCATTCAAACTGGTCTGCTCTCGTTTGCGAGTAATCGACAGAAAAGAAATTCGAAATCTCGTGCGATGCTCTGTAGGTTTAAAAATAGTAACAGCTTACAGACTGTTTGCGTAGCCTAACAGTTCAGATATAAGACTCACATGCAAAAGGTTTTAGCCTCAACTCACCTTGGGTACGTCCAATTATTTTTTAATTTTTAAATCTTTATCGAAGTGACTTTGATGACTATTTTTATTCAGTTAATTTGTTTACACGCAATTTCGTTTATTTGTATTCCTTTGTCACATGACTTTAATCAACGTTTTAACTTCTTCAATTGCTCTTATTTCTTCCTCTTGTCATACTTTTTCCACTTGGAATCTTTGTGCACGTGAATTTAATTATTAAACAATAGGAACTCTAGGTTGACAATGACAGTGTAAGGAATAGACAGATTGCTACTTACCATAAGGATAACACGCTAAGTTACGATTAAAAAACACTTGCACATAAGCTTTCGGCCACAGCCTTCGTCAAAACAGGAAAGAGAAACACACACACCATTCACTCACACAAACAAGCGCACTTCACGCACGTGTGACCGCCAACTCCGACAGTTCGGCCCAGAATGCCGGTCCGAGCTGTCAGGAGTTGGCGGCCAAGTGTGCGTGAGGTATGGTTGCTTCTGTGGATTCTTACGAAGCCTGTGGCCGAAAGCTCAGGTGAAGTATCTTATAATGCTGCATGTCTGCAATTTAACATGTCATCTTCACGGTAAGTGGCTGTCTATATTTTCAAATCAAATGGTTCAAATGGCTCTGATCACTATGGGACTTAACATCTGAGGTCATCAGTCCCCTAGAACTTAGAACTACTTAAGCCTAACTAACCTAAGAACATCACACACGTCCATGATCGAGGCAGGATTCGAACCTGCGACCGTAGCAGTCGCGCGGTTCCAGACTGAAGCGGCTAGAACCGCTCGGCCACACAGGCTGGCTCAATGTTTTTCTTGCGTTGTTTAATTTAATTATTTTTATTTATCTACCACAATGTTTAAATACTGGAAAACTCCGATCTGTCGTTTAAGAAACAAAAGAAAAAAATGAGCTGTTTATATTGTCTGTGCAATGGTGTCAAGAACGTATTTTACGTTACAAGAAGTACATCCTTTTGAATGGCAATCGTCATACAAACATTTAAAACACAAATTCTTATTCCACTATGAACAAAATAATAACGGTTTAAATGAAAGCAAGGATTATAAGTACAACGTAATTGAAGCAAAAATGAGGAATATAAATAATGAATGCAATAACATGGACGAAAATGGAGGCAATTAAATCGAAGATAATACACAACAATAATTAAAATCACATGAACAAGGAAGCCAAGTGGAAAAAGACTTACAGAAAGAAAAATGGGAGCAAATGATGTATTTATACGATGACTAATAGGCGTGACAAAGGAATAGAAAAAATTACATTTCAACAAAGTAAATAAATAATAATATAAATCGAAGTCATTTCGATAAAGATTTAAAAATAATCCTCTTGCATGTATGACCAATACCTTAACCACTGCACTATGGAATCAGTATGTAAATTAATATCATTTTCAAACATATATTGCATCGCACGAAATTCCGGAAGTTTTCGTCGATTACTCGCAAACGAGGCCCCAGGCTGCAGGCTGTGATTCCTTGAACCTTAACTTGCATCACTACGTGTATAGAATGTTTCAAAAAGTCTATCCCACCCCTAGGGACCTCTCCTTGTTAATCTCATATAGCCGAACGACTGATAAGCCTGCGTAAGTCTGGAAATACTAAAATATTCTCTTAGACATACTGACAGAAAAAAGGTGGAACACCGAAAAATAGTCGCACGGAGTGGCCGCACGGTTTGACGCTCCATGTCACGGATTGCGCCCCCCCCCCCCCCCCCCCCCCCCCGCAGGAGGTTCGAGTCTTCCCGCGCGCGTGGGTGGGTGTGTTTCTCATAGCATAAGTTAGTTTAAGTAATGTATAAGTCTAGCACCGATGACCTCAGCAGTTTGGTCCTTTAGGAACTCATAAACATTTGAACAAAAAAAAAAAAAAAAACAGAAAAATGGCTCTGAGCACTATGGGACTTAACATCTGAGGTCATCAGTCCCGTAGAAGTTACAAAGTTACAACTACTTACACCGAACGAACCTAAGAACATCACACACATACAGGCCCGAGGCAGGATTCGAACCTGCGACCGTAGCGGTCGCGCGGTTCCAGACTGAAGCGCCTAGAACTGCTCGGCCACCACGGCCGGCATACACATTTGAACATTTTTGAAGCGAAATATAGTTAATGAAGAGTAATGACTTTTTCGGAATCCATTTGTCTAGCTAACATATTTAAGTGATTATCATTGCAAGATTACAGAGTAATGTAAGCGCGAGATAAGCCATTGTAAAGGTGATACTGGTACGTTAATAACCGGTGTATCTGCCAGAATGTTGAATCCAAGCATGTAAACGTGTATGCATTGTATTGTACAGGTGCCGAATGTCAGTTTGTGGATGGTGTTCCATGTTTATTGCACTTGGTCGGTCGATACAGGGATGGTTAATGCTGCTTGCGGATGACGCCAGAGTCATCGTCCAGTGATGTCCCATATGTTCTCCATTGGAGACAGAGGTGATCAAGCAGACCAAAGCAACATGTCGACACTCTGTAGTACATGTTGGATGATAACAGCGGTATGTAGGCGAGTGTAATCCTTATGGAAAACATCCCTGGAATGCTCTTCATGACTGGCAGCATGGCAGTTAGAATCACCAGACTGGCGTACAGATTTGCAGTCAGGGTGCATGGAATATGCACGAGAGTGCTCCTGCTGTCACACGAAATCACACCAGAGACCGTAACTCCGGGTGTAGCTGCAGTGTGTCCAGCACGACAGGTTGGTTGCACGCCCTCAACTTGCCTCCTGCTAACCAAAACGCGGCCATCACTGAACAGCTCTCCACACTGTCCTCCAGTGACTTCTGCTTCGTACCACTGATGGGCAAAGGAAAATGATTTGGGCTCAGTAGAATGCGTCTTGATCGGAACTGACTTTGAAGTAACCGATTTACAGCAGATCGTTGTGTCATGGTGGTGCCAACTGCTTCTCAGATTGCTGCAGCAAATACAGTACGACACGCCAGAGCCATACGCCGAACACGATGGTCTTCCCTGTCGGTAGTGCCACGTGGCCATCCGAAGCACAGACCGTACATTTTCGTGACCACTGCTGCCAGCAATCATGTACAGTGGGTACATTCCAACCAAGTTTTCCTGCTATATCGCAGATGGAACATCCAGCTTCTCGTATCCCTATTACACGACCTCCCTCATTCTCAGTGGGATGTTGATAACGGCGCCTTTGTCGCCTTAAAGCCATTCCTGACTAACATCTACTCCCCACGTCCAGTCTCAAAGGTAACTAACGATCACGACAGTTACAGTGTGTATTCAAAGCAAACCTGATCTGTTTTCTCATTGTAGCTTTGCTAGCGCCACTCTTGTGTGACTGACGCGAGATTTGAATAGACATCACCTTTCAGATGTAGAAACAAGCCTACGAACTTTCTTTCTGCAGTGTATAAAAATGACCGAAAACTCAAAAAATAAAATTTATGTCAGGCCCCGAAATCAGGTCCCTGTGGCAAAGGGAGAGGTCCCGATTTCAAGTCTAGGTCCGGCGTACAGTTTTAATCTGCCAAGATGTTTCATATCAGCGCACACTCCGGTGCAGAGTGAAAATCTCATTCTGTGAATGGTTGCCAATCTGTCTGCCATTTTAATGCAGAACGTCCTAGGTGGGAATTCCGGTGTGAGGGGTTGGACACGTGTGCTACTCTGAATTTTCCAGCAGTGGGACAGGTGAGGGGATAATATGACAAGTGAGTTTCAGAATGTCAGAGCTATAGGTGATGATTTCATCTTACCACTTGCAGTAGTCAAAGGATTTATCTTTTGAACTAATACCTACACTTTTTGTGTGTCTCCAGATGCAATTTTCTGAGCCTGTATTTCTTGTAGGGCTACTTCTCGACATTCAGTTAACATCAGCCGAATACGATGTAACTGCCGACACGACTCGTATAAATCGAAGATTGTAGTAGATGTTTTCGACTGCTAGAGTGACCTTATTTTCGAATGAGCTGTGTAAGGTATGGCTTTAGCCAAGTGGAGTGTAATCGACGAACCATATTGCTTGGCGCCGAACTTCGAGTTAAGTAGGGTAGGGTGGACGGGCAGAAAACGCTCTTTTAATTTCTGCCTGAAGCTGTGAACATCGTTCTGCCTGCAGCCAACTTGTAAAGTACGGACCAATGTCTTATGGTTCTGAGTTTTAAACTGCGAGGAGTATCATGAAAATGGGATTATTTTTCTCTCTTTTGTATATGTGTCCATAAGCAGATACTTACGAGTATATATGTTATTCATGAGCTTTTGTGATTACTTTGTAACAACTGAATTTCAGTTCATATCTCCCATGAATATTTTTTCTCGCGAAATTATTTTTGAGTCCTCCCTTCAGTAATGTTCATTGGCACATGTGTTCTTTTAAGCTCCGTTCATGAAAGCAAATTTTCATTGCAATCTAATTGAAATATTTATTGATCTGACCTCAGCAAAACAGAATTTCTATTACCTAACTTCAGTAACAATATTATTTCCGGATTTAGATGAAATTTTCAGCTAATTTAGGTAATTGCGAGACGGAACGCTGTTGAAGACACCGACTGCAACGACGAATACTTCGACACTTTGGTATCAGATAAGTTACTTCCCATTTGTTAGGTATTAGTAGACACCGGTGTAGTTACGTCTACATGGCTCGTATCTCTCCTCTGAGGAATGCTACACTAACAATAGTTGATACTAGGATAATTGAAGATCTTGATTCCAATTTACCTATATTACAGATCCCTTTATTGTTCCTTAGCGCTAAAAACGTTGGTTCATTACCTGATATTTCATAAAAATTGGTCGGATGGCGTTGTTATTCATTCAGGAACAAATTTCATACGAAGGAGAAATATTTTCAGGGTATTAAGTCCAGAGACATAATATAGTATATACTCACAGGTTAGTATTATAAAGTAGTGGCAGGTTTCGCAGTACACAGCATCACGCTAAAAGAAGCAATATTTAAATTTTTGCATGCCGCGTCTGAAGACGAGTCTGAAAAGGCTCAAAAACTAGTTCATGAAAACATAAATATTTCTTAAGGTGCTGGCTACCATTATCCGCAATTATATTAAGATATTTCATTTAGCGATTATTACCGCTAGTTATGTTACGAATATTGAGCTCATCGATCTGTGGTTTTGTGATGTACATGGGACTGTACGTTCTTGTACATCAAATAAGTTGTTTTATTGTGCATCCCACACCACGGTTTTCAGAGAAAAATTGCAACCATTCACTTTTAGAACTAATCCTATGAGATTTGAATGTGTGGACGACAATCGGCCGGCGAAGTCGTGGACAGATTAGTGTGGGCTAGCTTCTCCTGTGGGCAGCTTCCATTTCCCAAATTGATACCACTCCCTAATCAGGTAATTGCAAAGCTGTGCATGTACAGAAGCATCTCAAACCACGCTATAACACGATTCCATTAGCAATTACGTCTCGTTATATTGTCCTCAGAGCTAACTTTTATGAGCGACACGGACGAGGCGATTTAACGTTATTGTACGATATTATGTGTCGTCGTGGAGGAGCGCGGAGAATTCACGACTGGTTTTATTTTCGTTTTTCTATACCAGATGCAAAGAAATTGTATTGGCTGATACCGAAATAAATTAAACATAATTTCAAACTTTGGACGGTATTGTATTTTGCTAGGTATGGTCGTCCTGCGGGTAGTGTGTTCTTCCTTTCGCACGACATAATAATCGGCTCACAGGGTCTGTTAAGAGGAAACATGTACCTTAAAATGAAACCCCCAAATCTTATTTACGGTGCAACTATTTTTCACAAGCGCTAAATATAGCCAGTGGTGAAAGTCAGTTTAAATTTCAACAACAAATTCGAGGTATGAACGGAGATCTAATCTCAAAGGTGCAAATTTGTGGTCTTCGATCACGTCATTACAAAGAAATAACGAGAATTTTTATTCCTTTCAATTATGGCACAGACTGCCGTTCGAATTTTCATCGAAGACGTCTCTGAGTGTTATATTGCAAGTGTCATCCGAACTGCCACAGTTAAGAAATTACAGTTCCTCTCATAACCTGCAAATTGTGAGTGTAATATTACCATTACAAATCAAGAAGTCTCCCTCTTTGTCTCTCTCCTATCATTCACTCACTGTGTGTGTTTATGAGTATGTGTTGGTGTGTTTCATATGTTACAGAATTTATGAATATCCTCATTTGTGACTGCCCTTCTACGAGGGTTGGAACTTAAATAGTGGCAACTATTTATTCACAACCGATACAAAAAAGATACATGTTTGCACCTGTTACTGTCCTTCAAAGTAGTCACCAGCGTTGTGTAGAACCCGTTGCCAGCGATGTGGAAGGCGTAGTATACCGTTAGCAGAGGCTGTTGCGTTGGTGGTGCGAATGGAGTGGTCTAAAGTTATGGTGGTTCTCTTGTACGACTGTGATGGTGTTATCCTAACGCATTACGTTCCTCCACGACAGACCGTCAGTGCACAATATTACTGTTCGTTTCTGGAGAATCACCTGCGACCAGATTTGCGAAAGAAGAGTCGACACTTTTTGCACAACTCACCCATCATTTTGCACGACAATGCGCGGTCGCATACAGCGCAAGCTGTGCCTGCTCTGTTCGGTCGATGGGAATGGGAAGTACTGTACTATCCACCTTAGTCCCCGGACTTAAGTCCTTGTGACTTTGATTTGATTCCGAAGATGAAGGAACCACTTCGTGGCATTCGCTTCAGAACTAATCCAGAGATTCGACAGGCAGTAGACCGCTCCATTCGCACCATCAACAGAATAGGCTGTGCTAACGGTATACTGCGCCTTTCACATCGCTGGCAACTGGTTCTACAAAACGCTGCTGACTGCTTTGAAGGACAGTAACAGGTGCAAACATGTAACTCTTTTATGAAATGATAATTAAATGGACACCCTAGCTGCAAGCAGGCGTTGATATACTTCATTGGGGACATGTTGAAAATGTGTGCCCCGACCGGGACTCGAACCCGGGATTTCCTGCTTACATGGCAGACGCTCTATCCATCTGAGCCACCGCGGGCACAGAGGACAGTGCGTCTGCAGGGACTTATCCCTTGCACGCTCCCCGTGAGATCCACATTCCCAACATGTCCACACCACTACATTCGTAGTGCGCCTAATAGATGTTTGCCCATCATTCTCATTACTTGTGGCAGATTAATCTACCAAGTCCCGTACGTTCATTTCTAGCAAAGCTGCATGGTCATCCACGGTAACTGTTCTTTCGGGAACAGAAACTATCGTCATATATAGTTAAAAATATGGCTTCCCGGCCATTGACCTTCTTGTGCGAACGCACACGCTATGCCCGAACTCGTACGGGACTTGGTAGATTAATCTGCCACGAGTAATGAGAATGATGGGCAAACATCTATTAGGCGCACTACGAATGTAGTGGTGTGATCATGTTGGGAATGTGGATCTCACGGGGAGCGTGCAAGGGATAAGTCCCTGCAGACGCACTACCCTCTGTGCCCGCTGTGGCTCAGATGGATAGAGCGTCTGCCATGTAAGCAGGAAATCCCGGGTTCGAGTCCCGGTCGGGGCACACATTTTCAACATGTCCCCAATGAAGTATATCAACGCCTGCTTGCAGCTAGGGTGTCCATTTAATTATCATTTCATTTCTACAAAGCTGCATGGTCATCCACGGTAACTGTTCTTTCGGGAACAGAAACTATCGTCATATATATGTAACTCTTTTATATCGGTTGTGAATAAATAGTTGCCACTATTTCGTACCTCTTCATTCTGAAGAATTTAAACGCAAAACTGTGTGATGATGACATTTTATTACTACAGTCATATATTTAAGTAGCACACCACAAAGATATTTTTGATATGAAGTATGTATGTAGAAGGACAATCAGAAATGAGGACGTGCAGCAAGAACGCGAATTAATGAATTCAATAAGTATACAAGATTCGCATAAAAACTTAAAACACGAAAATAAATACAAATAAAGTTTTATGAGATTGTTTTTCTCACTACATTGCTTGATTTAGTTGACCATGGGATTTAAATTACGAACAACAAAGACACCGTCAAATGATATAAAACGAGAGATAGCTGTAACTAAGGATATTTGGAACAAAGAAAACTACACGATGAACAGTAGAAGAAAACAAAGGCGGACTGAACACCTAAAGGGAAATAATGGACGAAGATTGTGAATAAAGTTAAAAGAATTTGAGCAGAATGGGAAAAGATATGTTGGCTAACCAGGAAAAAGGTGAAGACCATACCAGGCAATAATTGAGCTAATACAGAAAATACGTTTCGCGTGAATGAGAAAGCCTGATGTCTGGAGTACAATGGCAGTCTTGTAACTTAGTACAGGTTGTATTGATATACAATGTGGGTAATCAGCAACGTGTTACATGAGTATGAGGACGGGAGAAACTGGAAACAAAACGCTCGTTTCTCCTTTTCCGAAGATGAAAAACGTTTGAAGAAAAATTTTGTCCGTATAAAACTCTTGATGGGGAAAGATATTTTAGAAGCGTTTGAGGAACTTCAGTTTTGTGCCACCTGCCACCTTTCACGTGGAGCAGATACCTGGATAATACGCAACTCACAATTAATACGAAAGCCGAAGAGTACCGACGTCCTGCTACCTCTCAGGGGCATAACCAATCTTAAACGACACCTAGTGTCAGTAAACATTTTGTCTCTAATAAAAGTTGTTCCGCAAGACGTGATATACTGTACAGCTATTTTTCAAAAATGGCAAATGGCTCTGAGCACTACGGGACTTGACTTGTGAGGTCATCAATCCCCTAGAACTTAGAACTACTTAAACCTAACTAACCTAAGGACATCACACACATCCATGCCCGATGCAGGATTCGAACCTGCGACCGTAGCGGTCGCGTGGTTCCAGACTGTAGCGCCTAGAACCTCTAGTCCACTCCGGCCGGCGCTATTTTTCAACGTTCCAGTTAATATGAGTCTAGTACAAATCAGGGGCACTGCGTTGCAGTTATTCTACTTATGCTAGCTGGAAGAAATGTACGATACTCAAACGTTGTCAGTCTAAAGAGAAGCAACCGCAACTGTCTTGTGTGAACAGGTCAGATACGTGTAATGAACTCCCACCACCAGTCTACTATCGTATTCTACTATGTTTCCAGTGAAAGGAGGCCACACGACATGCCAAGGAAAAGATGAAGGAAGGGAAATGTTTCAGAGAGGAAGGTGATCCAGATAGCCAGTCTCTTTGGTCTGATGATGATGTGATGGCGATGAGAGAGTTGTCAGCTGGATGAAATTTTTTCCCCATAAAACAATGTCATACATATGACGTGTGATGCAAAGGATAACTGATTTCAGTTTCAGAATTACACAAGCCTTTTTCGTTAAGAGTCCAAATGTGTACGAACAGCTGCTTCTGGACAACAACCTTTTGACAATATTCTGGGTTTATTGAGAGCTTGTAGTTCGTAGGTGGAGGCAGGCTGTAGTGCCTTTGTGAGGATCCCATTTGTGTACCATTTTTCGTTTTATACTTGAAAGCTACGAATAAGATGGATAAGTTACTATCGTAAGCTGTAATACAGAACGCTACTACGACGCATATGAGGCGATTCCCACCATCGGCAAGCAGGCAGGAAATTGGTTGTGCCGTATGTCGCTGTTAAGTGAGCTAGCTGGTGGTGTGAGAAACAACCTTTGGGCAACAGCGTACATAGTAGAGCACGTGCAGACCTCTGAGACAACACGACATTCAGGGGCAAAATAGCGACTGTTTCTGTCTAAAATATTAAGTATTACAGTCTTGTTTTATCAGAAATGTTAGAGCAGTCTTAGAGTCGTCGAAGCTTCTTTACTATGACTACAATATAAATTAAACAGATTGAAACGAGAAACAAATGGCGGCGGTGACACTGTCAACGAAGTACGAATCCTTCAGATGGCGCACGACATTTGCTAGTGAAAATTGTTGTGCGCCAAGTAAGCCAGTGGGTGTTCGGACGTTCTCATGGTCTGAACTCCGTGTCAGTCATGCTCTCGGTTTTCAATATTATACGGATGTGTATTACCCCTAGTAACTGTTAATAATTTTACGGTATTTATCAATAAATGCACCGTAATGGCATCCTGAACTATTATTTGACGTAGATTTTCTACCCGCGCATCAAACTGTAGCAACACAAGTAGAACTTCCCCAGGTCAGAATTTTTGCAGAGGCGCTATCTCATCTGCTGCTGTCTCATCTGCTGTGACGGACGACACCGCCGATAGGACTACATAGAACAGGAGTGAGAATATCTGATGCGTTGGTTTGGAAGGTTAATCCAAGCACATTTTCTCGGATGAAAAGACAATCTCAATTTAACTGTACATGCTCTCCATTTTTTTAAAAAAAAGTTTGTGGTAAGTTCCTGTGGGACCAAACTGCTGTGGTCATAGCTCCCTAGGCTTACACATTACCTGATCTAACTTAAACTAACTCACACCTACCCGAGGGAGGACTCGAACCTCCGACCGGGGAGCCGCGCGAACCGTGGCAAGGCGCCCTTAGACGGTGCGGCAACCCTGCGCAGAACATTTCCTGTGTGTCAGTCTACGAACTCAAGGCTACTTTGAGAAAGGCACATTTACATCACGGGGGTACCTAGCGGCAGTCGAATTCGTCGCATATTTAGTCGGTGAAAACTGACTGGAGACGATGAAACCATTACCAACCATTTCTTCCAGAGAGTGTAGGATGTAATCTAATGACATTAAAACCCTCTCCTCACCAGTGCATTTGTTACTTTTTCGAAGTTCCTGTTATTTAATAATGTGAGAGATGTTCGTGAATCGATCTATTGCACCAGGATTTCGTGAGCACTTATCTTTGCCTAGAGGGCGTGCACGGGTGGTTTCTAAGAGGTCTCTTGCTCTCTCAGTCAGTCTAATGAGGAGGGAGGAGGTGCCTAGCGGGAGAGCTCGTGGGGCGTGCTGAGTTCGTGGTATAGCGGGAAGAGGGGCCTTTTACACCGCTGGCTAAGGACTGCTACTGCAAACCGCCGTCTCTGACAGAGTTCTACTCTACGTGCGGTCACCGGACTCAAAACTGCTTGTTTGCGTCTCTCCATTAATACGCGGTGACGTACTTGGAAGTTGTTGCTGACATTTATCAACGCACCAACGCTGTTATAACTGCAATTACGGCACGTTGTACCAGCCGAGTGTCTTGCAAGGTGCGCTAACTTGGGTGCTGCTCGTTAACTAGGCGGACCTCTGAACGAAGCCGATACCCGCTAATTATCGTCTTGCTATTTAAATCATTTGATTTGTTTGACAAAGTTCAGCCTCCCGTGGTAAGACTTCCGTCCAACTGCATGCTTGCTGTTTATTGTGTTGGTCATTTGGTGAGACAAGTGGATAAAGGCATCCAATCTGATAGTAAATTTTGCATTTGTGAACAGAGTAAAATTTGGTGTGACTTTTAACGCTCCATCTGTGGCCAGGCTTATGGAGTTGTTTTATTCCTGGGGTCTCTTGGTATTAATGGAACAGTGCATTTAAGAGCGGTAGTGCGGGTCTTGCAACCAGAAACAATTTCTGCTTCTTATAAATGAAGAAGAATTATATTAACTTATTGTAGCTCTCCGTTATATCCCGTGGCACAAGGAGTCGTTTTTTACTCGTCCTTTCTTAAACTGTAAAACAGAGTGGTATTGCAGGAAGGGGTGCAGCTGATCCCTAAATCTAATCTACAGAGCGTGAGATTCAGCTGTTTGTTGCCACGTTATATTGCGCCTGTTAATTGTTTGTGTCTGAATGTTTTAGAATCACTTCATTGGCGCTACTGGGCCGCTTTCTTGTGGAGTGTCACGGGTTCTGCCGCCCAGTGCGAACCATTTGCAATACCAAAAGGTTGATGTGATTATTCTGTAAAAATTTCAACCTGTTACAGTTGTTGTACGAGGATTGGAACTTCAATATTGGCAATTATTTATTTACAGCTCGTACCAAATAGATACGTGTTTCAAAGTATTACTGACCTTCAAAGTAGTCTCCAGCATTGTGTATAACCCGTTGCCAACATGTGGAAGTCGCAGAATACTCGTAGCAGTGCCAGTTGTGTTGACAGTTCGAGCGGCGATGTCTATTTCCCGACGAATTTGTAGTAGTTCTGAAGCGAATGCCGTCAAGCGTTTCCTTCAGTTTAGAAATCGAGTTGAACACACGAGGGTAGTGCAGTAGGTGGTATAGCACTTAGCAGCCCCATCAGTCAAACAAATCAGTAACAGCTTGCACTGTACGGTCTTGAGCATTGTCCTGCAAAATGATGGTCAACTCCTGCAGAAAGTGTCATTACTTCTGTCTCTAAGCTGGTCGTAGGTTCATCATCATCATCATTTAAGACTGATTATGCCTTTCAGCGTTCAGTCTGGAGCATAGTCACCCTTATAAAATCCCTCCATGATCCCCTATTCAGTGCTAACATTGGTGCCTCTTCTGATGCTAAGCGTATTACTTCAAAATCATTCTTAACCGAATCCAGGTACCTTCTCCTTGGTCTACCCCGACTCCTCCTACCCTCTACTGCTGAACCCATGAGTCTTTTGGGTAACCTTGCTTCTCGTAGGTGTGTTCCAAAAATGTACAGCTCCCACAGAGAACGTCAGGAAAAAATTTGATTAATTCAGCACGCACAGAGGCAATAAACATTGTGTTTCCTCGCTCCATACATGAATGGAACGAGAAAAAGCACTAGGAACTGCTAAATTGGGACATACTCTCTACCACGCGTTTCACAGTGGTTCGCAAAGTATAATGTAGGTGTACAGGTAGATGCAGAATGACAAATTTTATCTTACCTCTCATAAGAAACCAGCACACAGCTCGTTGGATACTTTTTGCACAGAGACTGGGAGAATCCGTGCGAGGTAGAATAACTTGTTCTCTACAGATACCTTAAGTGTGTGCACCTTTTGTAAGATACCTAAATACGTAGCTAAATGCGTTGAGAGCGTACATTCCGCGGGAAGCGAGCAGCAGCGTGGAGAGGTTGGCGCTGCCTCTGTTGGCTCACCAGTCGGACGCCGCCGACGACGGAGACGGGGTTGGGGATGTTGAAGGGTGGCAGCTGGATGTAGGAGCTGACGAGCTGGCTGAAGTTGGTCATGTCGCGCGGCGCGGACGGCGCCACGCCCAGGTAGCAGCGGAAGGCACGCGTCGCGTTGGCGTCCTCCTGCTGACGCAGCAGGTCGCGCAGGTACTTGCCGGGGTTGTCCGCGTCGTACTGCTCGATGTCCACGCCGACCACCCAGTACTCGCCTGCGACAGCAACCGGCACCACATGACAGCGTCCAAAAAGAGTGGCACTATCAGGAAATGAAAGCATCACTGATGAACCAGAACGCTGCAACCACTGCCCGCGACCACAGTGACATACTCTACTGGACATTAAAATTGCTACACCACGAAGATGACGTGCTACAGACGCGAAATTTAACCTACAAGAAGACGATGCTGTGATATGGAAATGATTAGCTTTTCAGAGCATTCACACAAGCTTGGCGCCAGTGGCGACACCTACAACGTGCTGACGTGAGGAACGTTTCCAGCCGATTACTCATACACAAACAGCAGTTGACCGGCGTTGCCTGGTGAAACATTGTTGTGATGCCTCGTGTAAGGATCAGAAATGCGTACCTTCACGTTTCCGACTTTCATAAAGCTCGGATTGTACCCTGTCGCGATTGCGGTTTGTCATATGGCGACATTGCTGCTCGCGTTTGTCGAGATCCAATGACTGTTAGCAGAATAAGGAATAGATGGGTTCAGGAAGGTAGTACGGAACGCCGTGCTGGATCCCAACGGCCTCGTATCACTAGCTGTCCAGATGACAGACATCTTATCCGCATGGCTGTAACGGATTGTGCAGGCACCTCTCGATACCTGAGTCAACAGATGGGGACGTTTGCAAGACAACAACCATCTGTACGAACAGTTCGACGACGTTTGCAGCAGCATGGACTACCAGCTCGGAGACCATGGTTGCGGTTACACTTGACGCTGCATCACAGATGGGAGCGCCTGCGATAGTGTACTCAACGACGAACCTGGGTGCACGAATGACAAAACGTCATTTTTCGGATGAATCCAAGTTCTGTTTACACCATCATGATGGTCGCATCCATGTTTGGCTACATCGCGGTGATCGCACACTGGAAGCGTGTATTCGTCATCGCCATACTGACGTATCAGCCGGCATGATGGTGTGGGGTGCCATTGGTTACACGTCTCGGTCACCACTTCTTCACATTGACGGCACTTTGAACAGTGGACGTTGCATTTAAGATGTGTTACGACCAGTGGATCTACCCTTCATTCGATCCCTGCGAAACCCTACATTTCAGCAGGATAATGCACGACCGCATGTTGCAGGTCCTGTACGGGCCCTTCTGGATACAGAAACTGTTCGACTGCCGCCAGCAGATTCCCTAGATCTCGCACCAATTGAAAACGTCTGGTTAATGGTGCCCGAGCAACTGGCTCGTCTCAATATGCAAATCACTACTCTTGATGAACTCTGGTATCGTGTTGAAGCTGCATGGGCAGCTATACCCGTACACGCCATCCAAGCTCTGTTTGACTCAATGCCCCGGCGTATCAAGGCCGTTATTACGGCCAGAGGTGGTTGTTCTGGGTACTGATTTCTCAGGATCTATGCACCCAAATTGCGTGAAAATGTAATCACATATCAGTTCTAGTATAATATATTTGTCCAATGAATAACCGTATATCATCTGCAATACTTCTTGGTGTAGCAATTTTAATGGCCAGTATTGTATTATCTGGTGGCAAGTGTTGGAGTAAGGAAAGTACCGAGTTGTCGTAATTAAACTTCCGCAACTTGAGAGTGCCTCTCCTACAAAATGAGTGAACGCAGTACCATAAAACTTGGTGGAAACGTTTGTAACGGCATGCTGAATAGGAGTAATTAATACACCATTTAAAGAAACGTATTTTACACTGGGGTGACAATAGTCATGGGATAACTCCAAATTCCGTGGCAGCCGGCCGTTGTGGAAGAGTGGTTCTAGGCGCTTCAGTCCGGAACCGCGTAGCCTCGCGCTTCGGTGTGTGTGATGCCCTTAGGCTAGTTAGGAGTAAGTAGTTCTAAGTCTAGGGGACTGATGACCTCAGATGTTAAGTTCCATAGTGCTCAGGGACATTTGATCCATTTTGAATACCGTGTGGGACCTCCTTTCGCCTGGCGCTATGCAGCAATTGGACATCGCATGGGCTCAACAAGTCGTTGGAATACCAGCAGAAAGATTGAGCCATGCTCGCCCTATAGCAGTCCGTAATTGTGTAAGTGTTGCTCGTGTAGGATGTTGCCCACGAAGTGCCCTGTCGGTCCTATAAATGTTCGGTGAGATTAATGTCGGGCGACCTCGGTGGCTAAATCATTCACTCGTATGTCCAGAATGTTATTCAAACTAATCGCGAACAATTGTGGCTCCATGTCATGACATCTTTGTTTTGGAACATAAAGTCCATGAATGGCTGAAAATGATCTCCAAGTAGCCGAACATAATCATTTCCAGTCGGTCTTCATTTAGCTGGATCAGAGGACCTTGTCCACTCCATCTAAACGCAGCCACACCGTTTTGGAGCCACCAGTAGTTTTCACAGTGCGAACCCTACCAACAGCTCATACCAGCTGAAATCGGAACTCATGCGACCAGGTCATGGTTTTCCATTCGTCTAGGGTCCAACCGGAATGGTAATGAGCCCAGGGACTATAGGCGATGTCGATCTTTTAGCAAAGGCAGTGTAGTCGGTTGAATGCTCCCATAGCCCCTTAATGCCCCATTTCGCCTGACCTGTCCTAACGGACACGGTCGTCGTACGCCCCACATAGATTTCTGCGGTCATTTCACGCAGTGTTGCTGACCTGTTAGCACTGACAACTCTCGCAAAGTCTGCGGCTCGTGGTCTCGCGGTAGCGTTCTCGCTTCCCGCGCACGGGGTCCCGTGTTTGATTCCCGGCGGGGTCAGGGATTTTCTATGCCTCGAGATAACTGGGTGTTGTGTGTCTTTCGTCATCATTTCATCCTCATTGACTCGCAAGTCGCCGTAATGGCGTTAAAGACCTTGTGGAGCGGCGGCCGAACCGCCCCGCGAGGGGTCTCCCGGCCACCAATGCCATACGCTCATTACTTTCGCAAACACTGCTGCTCTCAGTCGTTAAGTGATAGCCGTCGGCCACTGCGTTGTCCGCCTGAAATTTGGTATTCTCAGCATTCTCTTCACGCTGTGAACCTCGTTATATTGAATTTCCTAGCGAATTTCGACATGGGATGTTCCATGCATCTATCTCCAACTACCATTTCCTATTCAAAGTCTGTTGTGCGGCCAGAATTACGTCGGAAATCTTTTCACTTGAATGAGTACAAGTGATAGCTCCGCCAATGCACTGCCCTTTTAGACCTTGTGTACGCGTCATTACCGCCATTTGTGTATGTGCAGACGACAGGGTAACATTTGTTAATTGTGTACCATGTTTACATTCCAGGTTACAAACGTTGCTCTGTGCGACGACTATCTGCATCTACGTCAGACTGGAACTGTACAAAAGACTGCCCTAATGCTGCCCGAAACAGATCTCAGGTGGGACGTTGGCTCCCTCCATCGCTGTAGTCATCTTCATGTTTACTATCCCGTTGATAAACCCTGTCCTTGAGATAACCGCACAGTCAGAAATCACATGGGTTCAAATATAGCTATCTTGGGGGCCATTCAGTTTGGAAAGATCGGCTAGTGATTCGGTTTCCTCCAAATGTGTTACTCAGTAACCGAGTGATAGTACAAACATTGTAAGGTGGAGCTCGATCATGCATCAAAACTGCTGAGTCCAAAGCATCTCTCTTCCGCAGAGCAGGGATCACATTTGTAAGGCAGTAGTAACGTGCGCCGTTCACGTTGCATGTCTGCGGTCCTCGGCACCCGATATCCGTACCAGGAGCGGCGCGTAACGGCAAGTCATGACACTAACGCTACTAGAAACGCAAATCCTTCAGGGCGCAGTCTGAGTATCATTCCTATAAAGCTGCTACCCATGCGGTGCGCCATGTTGGAACTGTTCCAACGTATGACCTAAGTTAGCAACAGTTCCATCGTCTACGGTTTTCGAGATCGCTGTCGCAAAGTGTGTTTATCTGTTGGCGGCAAGGAAGAAGCAGACAATGACGGTACGGAGCAGGAAGAGGAAGGGAATAGTTGTGACGGCTTTCCTCGTAAACAGACAACCGCAGCTGATTTGGCGTGTGCCCTAAAGATTACGCTTTGAAAGATTATGTATCGGACGTCTGTATCTTGATGAGGCTGTACAGTGGAAGAGTGTGAATTTGTCGTGTATGTAGCGAGTTTGGGCTGCGCTCACTCCTCGCTCTGAAGGGTACTGTCATATTTTGCTGAGTTCCAAATGGTTCAAATGACTCTAAGCACTATGGGACTTAACATCTGAGGTCAACAGTCCCTTGGACTTAGAACTACTTAAACCTAACTAACCTAAGGACATCACGCGCATCCATGCCCGAGGCAGGATTCGAACCTGCGACCGTATCAGCTGCGCGGTTCCGGACTGAAAAGCCTAGAACCGCTCGGCCACACCGGCCGGCTTGCTGAGTTCCGTCTTGGGTGGCAGTGCGCTGCATTGAGTCCATCTACAGAATGTGTTTCCATGTTAAAGCACACAGAGCCTTTCTTGTGACGCTGACATTTCTGCCTGCTATTTTCTAAAACGAAGTTGCATCCACACGATTAACTATCACTTACTTGGATGCATACTGATATTTACGCTGATCAGTAGTTGCAGAGGAAGGAAAAAGTGTTAAACTGCCTTGATGTTAACAACAGTGATTACTGGAACCTATGTGCTAAATTACTGTCACATATGGTAAGGAGAGTGACGCCCTATATTATCATGAATGTCCTGTATCTGTTATATAGCATCTTCTAATGTTAGTTAAACCCGTCGATGGATAATTTTCCTTATGATTGCTGTAAGAGATTCAAAGCAGCTTCACTGTGTATGTCGGCATAATAATGTGCAAAAGAGAACCATATGAGCAGGAATTTTCTTTGGTGGTTACAGTCCTATGTATATATTGCCTGGCTTAATCTTTTACAATTAAGCCGCACTTTCCGGCATATCTTAACTAAAGTCCTCAAGGACATTAATCCTCTAGAATTTTTGAATGTGCGTTAAGTGAAAGCTTTTCTTTTTCCTAATATTGTGTTTTCTGAATTCACTGTTACTGACAAACCTGTTTAAATAATTGCAAATCATCTTTGCTTAAGGTATTTTCATGAGAGGTTATTTAATGAATTGTATTCTTAAGCGATTCCTATAAGTGAAGGCTTAACTATTTTAAGAAAGTCTGGATCGTTCTTAAATCAATATTTCTTTGAGCTGTGACTCCATGTAGGTTAGCTTTGGTGTGTTGAAGTGAATTAATGTTGAATTTATTAAAAGTTTAAATAAATGTTTTATTTAAAATGAGTGACGAAAGCTCAATTTATAGTCCCATACTTTCAATCCTGATGGCCTAGTACTCTGCAATATCGGTAAATAATTCCAGCGTCTACTCTGGCTCAAGCAGTGGAAGTTTAATTAGAACCATCCCGTAAGTTGTGGAACATACACGACTGGGGCATCATTGTAACTACGATACGGGCCACAAATGGGGAAGCCCACTGAGGTAAGACACACGACAAAAGCACGTCCACACCTTATCAAAGAACGCTGAGATCCCAGGCGTCCACACTCTGTAAGGTGACAGAGTTCAATGCTATTACAAGCATAAGTGTTTAGGAGCACAGCGTTCAGTGCACACGGTTGAAATGGGGGTCCGCAGCAGGAAAAACCTCTATGAGTTCCCGTACTGACTCTACATCACAAGTTACAGGTATATTTGAAACGGCAATAAAAACTAAACGAGCAGCGATAGAAATACACCGTTTGTTGCAATATGCTTGGGACAACAGTACATTTTCAGGCAGACAAACTTTCGAAATTACAGTAGTTACAATTTTCAACAACAGATGGCGCTGCGGTCTGGGAAACCCTATAGTACGATATTTTCCACATATCCACCATGCGTAGCAATAATATGGCGTAGTCTCTGAATGAAATTACCCGAAACTTTGACAACGTGTCTGGCGGAATGGCTTCACATGCAGATGAGATGTACTGCTTCAGCTGTTCAATTGTTTCTGGATTCTGGCGGTACACCTGGTCTTTCAAGTGTCCCCACAGAAAGAAGTCACAGGGGTTCATGTCTGGCGAATAGGGAGGCCAATCCACGCCGCCTCCTGTATGTTTCGGATAGCCCAAAGCAATCACACGATCATCGAAATATTCATTCAGGAAATTAAAGACGTCGGCCGTGCGATGTGGCCGGGCACCATCTTGCATAAACCACGTGGTGTTCGCAGTGTCGTCTAAGGCGGTTTGTACCGCCACAAATTCACGAAGAATGTCCAGATAGCGTGATGCAGTAATCGTTTCGGATCTGAAAAATGGGCCAATGATTCCTTTGGAAGAAATGGCGGCCCAGACCAGTACTTTTTGAGGATGCAGGGACGATGGGACTGCAACATGGGGCTTTTCGGTTCCCCATATGCGCCAGTTCTGTTTATTGACGAAGCCGTCCAGGTAAAAATAAGCTTCGTCAGTAAACCAAATGCTGCCCACATGCATATCGCCGTCATCAATCCTGTGCACTATATCGTTAGCGAATATCTCTCGTGCAGCAATGGTAGCGGCGCTGAGGGGTTGCCGCGTTTGAATTTTGTATGGATAGAGGTGTAAACTCTGGCGCATGAGACGATACGTGGACGTTGGCGTCATTTGGACCGCAGCTGCAACACGGCGAACGGAAACCCGAGGCCGCTGTTGGATCACCTGCTGCACTAGCTGCGCGTTGCCCTCTGTGGTTGCCGTACGCGGTCGCCCTACCTTTCCAGCACGTTCATCCGTCACGTTCCCAGTCCGTTGAAATTTTTCAAACAGATCCTTTATTGTATCGCTTTTCGGTCCTTTGGTTACATTAAACCTCCGTTGAAAACTTCGTCTTGTTGCAACAACACTGTGTTCTAGGCGGTGGAATTCCAACACCAGAAAAATCCTCTGTTCTAAGGAATAAACCATGTTGTCTACAGCACACTTGCACGTTGTGAACAGCACACGCTTACAGCAGAAAGACGACGTACAGAATGGCGCACCCACAGACTGCGTTGTCTTCTATATCGTTCACATCACTTGCAGCGCCATCTGTTGTTGAAAATTGTAACTACTTTAATTTCGAAAGTTTGTCCGCCTGAAAATGAATTGTTGTCCCAAGCATATTGCAACAAACGGTGTATTTCTATCGCTGCTCGTTTAGTTTTTATTGCCGTTTCAAATATACCGGTCATTTTTGAAACACCCTGTATGATTGCTGTCAGCGCAGGGTCCCCGAGACTGCACTGTGTGCCAATGGATACATGTCAAATGGCCGGATGAATCACGTTTTTTGTTACCCATGTCAGGGTCGTGTATGGATACGCTCCAAACAGGCAAATGGCTGCTCGAAGATAAACCGTACCACGGACGCTGATCGATGGGGAGAGTATTATGCTACGAGGGTAATCCCAAAAGTAAGGTCTCCTATTTTCTTATAAGTACATAGACCTGTTTATTTCTACAATGTTTTACATCAGTTTACAGCTTGAATATTTAGCAATTTTTCGACATAATCGCCATTTCTGTCGATGCATTTTTGTAGACGCCGTAGCATTTTTTGTATGCCCATATCATACCAGCTCGCCGCCATGCTGTACAGAAAGTTATGAAGCTGTTCTTTCACCTCGTCGTCGGAGTTGAATCACTTTCCGGTCAAATGTTCGTTGTACCTAGGGAACGGGTGATAGTCACTGGGCGCCAAGTCAGGACTATAGGGTGGATGGGTGATTGTGTTCCACTGAAAGTGTTGCAGGAGAGCAGCGGTTTGCCGAGAGATGTGTCGGCGACCGTTGTCATGGAGAATGTGTACGCCCTTGCTCAACATTCCTGTTCTCCGGTCCTGAATTGCCCGTTTGAGTTTCTTGAGAGTCTCGCAGTACCTGTCAGCGTTACTTGTGGTCCCAGTGGGCAAAAAGTGGATCAGCAATACCACTTTCCGATCCCAAAAAACTGTGTTTGTTTGAATTTCCGCGGCTTTGGCGAAGAGGGATGCCGCCACAGGCTTGATTGTTGCTTGGTCTCAGGTGTAAAGTGGTATGCCAGGTTTCGTCACCCGTGACAACTGAGTCCAGAAAGTTGACCTGTTCGGCTGCAAGGCGGTGAAGAAATGCGTGGGAAGCGTCAACTCGTTGCATGTGGTCCTCAGTCAGCATACGTGGCACCCATCTTGCGCACACCTTCCGGTAGTCCAATGTTTCCGTTAAAATTCTGTGAGCGATGCTTCGGGAAACCTCAGCAACCAACGTGCAGAGATCATCCAGGGTGATCCGCCGATCTTCACTCATGCTTTGCTCAACCTTCATCACTGTCTCCTCAGAAATTGACGCTCTCCCGCTTGTTTGTTCGTCGTGAATTTCGGTCCGACCACTTGCAAATTCTCTACACCGCTTATGAACATTTGGACATCCATGCACGACTCACCATATACTTCCGTCAATTGGCAATGAATTTCAATCGGCGCAGTGCCCTTTGCGTTCAAAAACCTGATAACTGTGTGCAATTCGCACTTGGCTGTAACATCCAACGGGAGCCCCGTTCTCAACGGCTGCCAAGCCAAGACTGAGCGCCTCAGCGCGGCGTGAGCATGTTTATACACAGCGCGTGAAGCACTCTTCATAACAGTGTGACCAACTGCCATACAAACAGAGTTCTGTACTTATAAAAAAATGGGAGACCTTACTTTTGCCGGCCGGAATGGCCGAGCGGTTCTAGGCGCTTCAGTCTGGAACAGCGCGACTACTACGGTCGTAGGTGCGAATCCTGCCTCGGGCATGGATGTGTGTGATGTCCTTAGGTTAGAAAGGTTTAAGTACTTCTAAGTTCTAGGGGACTGATGACCTCAGATGTCAAGTCCCATAGTGCTCAGAGCTATTTGAACCATTTGAACCTCACTTTTGGGATTATCCTCGTACTAGAGAGAGTCACCTGGGCTTCAGTGGGAACTGTAGCAGTAATCGAAGGTACCATGACTCTCTGGGATAATAGAACATTACTGCAGATCACATGCATCTCGTCAGGTTTGGTGTCTTCCCCGCCGGCCGGAGTGGCGGAGCGGTTCTAGGCACTACAGTCTGGAACAGCGCGACCGCTACGGTCGCAGGTTCAAATCCTGCCTCGGGCATGGATGTGTGTGATGTCCTTAGGTTAGTTAGGTTTAAGTAGTTCTGAGTTCTAGGGGACTGATGACCTAAGAAGTTAAGTCCCATAGTGCTCAGAGCCATTTGAACCATTTTCTTTTTGTGATGTCTTCCCCAACAGCTGTAGAATCTACCATCAGGATGTTTTCTCGTGACACTAGACCGGAAATATGTGATTCAATGGTTTGCCGAGTACGATAATGAACTCACGTCGATGTCTTACACCAAAGTCGTCTGATTGGAACCCAATGGAGCATACCAGGGACAAAGTCGGGCGCTACTACCACAGCCACAATTCACCGGCTCGTAACTTGCTGCAATTGCATAACTTGTACATAGACATGTGGTGCAATGATGCTTCAGATATCTACCAAGGACTGTTGAGTTCGTGGTATGCTCCACTGCTGTTGTATTATCCTCCAAATATGGACTAACACGCTACTAAGCAATGGATCATATTGTTTGTGTTCATCAGTGCTCCTCCTTAGCGGGTGCTTAGAAGCTTTCAGAAGCATAATCACTAGACATTCATCGTACAATGCAATCCAGAATATTTCATCATATAAGTTCTGGAACTTTAACTGACTGTACTTCGTATCCTGCTCCTCGTGTTATTGACTGTTGTAAATTCTGCTTCCCGGAACTCGACGAGCGGTGTGTCAAATCGTGAAGCTAGAGTCTGGTGCAGCTCAGCCTCTCTTAAAGCGTTTTTTTTTTTAATTCATTTCTCTCCTGACTGGTTTTATGCGGCCCACAACGAATTCCTTTCCTGTGCCAGCCTCTTTATCTCAGAGTAGCGCTTGAAAACTACATTCTCAATTATTTGCTGAATGTATTCAGATCTCTACTTTTCTCTACAGTTTTTCACCCCCTACAGCTCTCTCAGGTATCATGAAAGCTATTCTGTGGCGTTTCAACAGATGTCCTACCATCCTGTCCTTCCTTCTTGTTAGTGTTTTCTAGAAATTTATTTCTTCGCCGATTTTGCGGAGAACCTCCTCATTCAGTACCCGGTCAGCACCCTTAATTTCTACATTCTTCTGTAGCACCACATCTCAAATACTCTGATTCCCTGCTATTCCGTTTTCCCACAGTTTCACTACCATACACTACCATACAATTCTGTGCTCCAAGCGAACATTCTCAGAAACTTTTTCCACAGATGAAGACCTATGTTTGATACAAGTAGACTTCTATTGCCCAGGAACGCCCTTTCCGACAGTGGTAATCAGATTTTTATGTCCTTCTTGCTCCACTCGTTATGGGATATTTTGCGGTCTAGGTACCAGAATTAATTAACTTCAGTTACGTCGTGATCACCAAGTCTGATGTTAAGTTTCTCGCTGTTCTCGTTCCTGCTACGTCTCATTACTTACGCCTTTCTTCGGTTTAGTCTCAGTCCATTTTCTGCACTCATTAGACTGTCCATTTCATTCAGTATATCCCGTGATTGTTTTTCACTTTCGTTGAGGATATCAGTATCATCAGCGAATCTTTCACCTTGAATTTTAATTCCACTCTTGAACCTTTCTCTTATTCTCTTCATTGCTTCTTCAAATGGCTCAAATGGCTCTGAGCACTACGGGACTTAACATCTGTGGTCATCAGTCCCCTAGAACTTAGAACTACTTAAACCTAACTAACCTAAGGACATCACACACATCCATGCCCGAGGCAGGATTCGAACCTGCGACCGTAGCAGTCGCGCGGTTCCGGACTGAGCGCCTGGAACCGCTAGACCACCGCGGCCGGCCATTGCTTCTTCGATGTATAGATTGAACAGTAAGGGACTGAACAGTAAGGGCGAAAGGTGACATCCCTGTCTTACACCATTTCAGTCCAAGCACATCGTCCTTGGTCTTCCACTCCATATTGTTGACTCTTCGCCCTTATACATATTTTATATCACCCGTCTTATCCTATAACTTACCCCTGTTTTTGTCATAATTCTGAATATCTTGCACTATTAGACGTTATCGACAAATCTTACGACCGTGACTTGATTTTTCTTTAGTCTTGCTTCCGTTATCAACCGAAATGTCAGAATTGCAGCTCTGGTTCCGTTGATTTTCCTAAAGCCAAACTGGTCATCATCTAACACATCGTCAATTTTCATTTCCATTCTCCTGTATTCTTGTCAGCAGCTTGGATTGATGAGCTATTAAGCTGATTGTGCGATACTTCTAGCACTTCTGGGCTCTTGCAATCTTCAGATTTCTGAGGAAGATGTTTTACCGAAAGTCAGGTGGTATATCACCAGATTTATAAATTGTAACACCAACGAGAATAGTCGTTTTTAGCCACTTCCCAAAATTATGTCACAAATTCTGATGGAGTGTTATTTACATCGCAGTTTAATATTCTATACATGTCTTAAAGAAGATAGCTTGTTCACGCATCACTGCTGTACGAAATAATTCGAAATTTATTCGCTGGTATAATACCTACTAGTGACATATGAAAATATGTGGCGGACCTAGATTCGAACCGTATTTACTGTTCTTCGCAAGAGGTCGCTTTAACAACTTCGGCTATCCGTACACGCTCCCCGGACCGACACATACATATGTCACATTGTCTGCATCCTTATGCCATAGTCCATTATATTAAACACACAGTGTTCACTATCGTGGTGGACTATGGTATAAGAATGTGGTAAACGTACAGTACGCATGACTGGGTCGATGCAGCGACCATGCAAGGATAGCCGAAGCTGTTAAAACGACCACTCGCGATAAGGCGGAAATCCCGGTTCGAGTACCGCCCGTGTGGCACAGATTTTCATATGTCACCAATAAGTAGTACGTCTATAAACGATACAGCTGATTTCTAAAAATTCGTAGACAGCGACTACATTTCGAATTAATATGATATTATTGTTTTTTTCCTTGCTTCGTTGACAGTTATTACTTTGTTTTCAAGATGAGTAAAAGCTGGTAAATTTTTACCTATTATTTCAATATGTCAACAATGACTGAAATGGTCATTTACAATCCACTTAGTAAACCATTCTAGTCTCTAATAATCACGTACAATACAGTAGTGGGTTCAGAACTAAATAATAATTTTAAAATGCTAACATGTTCACCTTTTAATATTATCTTTACTTAAAAGAAATCACCATAAATGTTCGCATATCCTTTAATACTATACGAGAATCCTTTCTGCCAACATTTTCAAATACACCACGAGTTTGAGGTAGTATTTAATAATACACTACTGGCCATTAAAATTGCTACACCAAGAAGAAATGCAGATGATAAACGGGTAGTCATTCGACAAATATATTATACTAGAAATGACATGTGATTACATTTTCACGCAATATGGGTGCATAAATCCTAAGAAATCAGTACCCAGAACAACCACCTGTGGCCGTAATAACGGCCTTGATACGCCTGGGCATTGAGTCAAACAGAGCTTGGATGGCGTGTACAGCTGCCCATACAACTTCAACACGATACCACAGTTCACAAAGAGTAGTGACTGGCGTATTGTGACGAGCCAGTTGCTCGGCCACTAATAACCAGACGTTTTCATTTGGTCAGAGATCTGGAGAATGTGCTGGCCAGGGCAGCAGTCGAACATTTTCTGCATACAGAAAGGCCCGTACAGGACCTGAATCATACGGTAGTGCATTATCCTGCTGAAATGTAGGGTTTCGCAGGGATCGAATGAAGGGTAGAGCCGCGGGTAGTAACACATCTGAAATGTAACGTCCACTGTTCAAAGCGCTGTAAATGCGAACAAGAGGTGACCGAGACGTGTAGCCAATGGCCCCCCATACCATCACGCGGGGTGAAACGCCGGTTCGGCGATGGCGAATACACGCTTCCAATGTACGTTCACTGCGATGTCACCGAACACGGATGCGACCATCATGATGCTGTAAACAGAACCTCGATTCATTCGAAAAAATGACGTTTTGCCATTCGTGCACCCAGGTTCGTCTTTGAGTACACCATAGCAGTCGCTTCTGTCTGTGATGTAGCGTCAAGGGTAACCGCAACCATGGTTTCCGAGATGATAGTCTATGCTGCTGCAAACGTCGTCGAACTGTTCGTGCAGATGGGTGTTGTCTTGCAAACGACCCCATCTGATGACTCAGGGATCGAGACGTGGCTGCACGATTCGTTACAGCCATGCGGTTGAGATGTCTGTCATCTCGACTGCTAGTGATACGAGGCCGTTGGGATCCAGCAGGGCATTCCGTATTACCCTCCTGAACCCATATTCTGCTAACAGTGATTGGATCTCGACCAACGCGAGAGCAATGTCGCGGTACGATAAACCGCAATCACGATAGTCTACAATCCGACCTTTATCGAAGTCGGAAACGTGATGGTACGCATTTCTCCTTAGACGAGGCATCACAACAACGTTTCACGAGGCAACGCCGGTCAACTGTTGTTTGTGTATGAGAAATCGGTTGGAAACTTTCCTCATGTCAGCACGTTGTAGGTGTCGCCACCGGCGCTAACCTTGTGTGAATGCTCTGAAAAGTTAATCATTTGCATATCACGGCATCTTCTTCCTGTCGGTTAAATTTCGCGTCTGTAGTACGTCATCTTCATGGTGTAGCAATTTTAATGGCCAGTAGTGTATTATCTGCTGCCTTTCACGAAATTTTAAGCGAAGTGTGGCTTCCATTTGGGTCTGTACTTTTTTCCTCGCGTATCACTTGCACTCACGCCACGGAAGTCAGTCGTCACGTTACTCGTCTATCACGACTGGTACCGTATCAAGTTCTGCGGCGTATCAATAACTATCGAGGCGGTTCGAATGCGAGAATCGTTTGCTGAGTCCTACTTTTAATTCAGTGACTTACCTTGAAAAAAGTCCAGTCGATTATCTGCCGAATCATAGGAACATGAAATATTACTGTGCCTGACTCACGCCCGAAAGATGACGGAATGTTCTATCCGCTGGGAAAAATTTAACGGCCGGCCGGAGTGGCCGTGCGGTTCTAGGCACTACAGTCTGGAGCCGAGCGACCGCTACGGTCGCAGGTTCGAATCCTGCCTCGGGCATGGATGTGTGTGATGTCCTTAGGTTAGCTAGGTTTAATTAGTTCTAAGTTCTAGGCGACTGATGACTTTAGAAGTTATGTCGCCTAGTGCTCAGAGCCATTTGAACCATTTGAAAAATTTACGAAACATAAAATGGATGGTAGGACACAATCCTGTCGCATTCCTCGGTTAATGCTTCCCTTTCCTGGCCTTTGCCTCTGATGACTGCAGTCTGGTACGCATAAACAAGTAATAGATAACCTTTTCCCTCTGTATTTTTATACATTGTTTGACAAAAAAAGTGAATCAACCAGAAGAGGAGGAGAAGACGAAACGAAACTTCACCGGTTGAGAGGGTATGTGATTTTATTTCAGTGATCACAAAATCGATTCAGATTTACAAATAAGTTGACAGTATGAACCTGTTTATCAGTGTTACGTTGCACTTCCTCTGGCCTAGATGCATACACTGATTCGGTTGGGAAGTATTTCATAAAACCACGATATCCTCTCTTGAGGGAAGCTGGCCAACAGCTGTTGTAACAGAAGTTATAATGTTCTGGGTTATTAGCCCGCGTCATGTTTCTTCTAAAATGAATGTCGTTTCGACCCCTCTGCTGGGCTCTTCCTGAGGATCTTATGGTGTCCACTGCTGCTCCACTGTCGGAGACGAGTGTGGTGTCCTCTTATAAAGGGGAGTTTTCTCGCGTTCGTGCTGGAGAAGTGACAATATTGATTCAAATTCATATGGCTAGCATTGGTGGGCCATGGTCATAGGCTAATATTCCCGCTCTGATGCAGAAGACGGGGCGTTGTTGGTTGATCTCCTGTAGATACCATTGGCGGCCATCGTCATTGGATAGAAAGGCACTATTCCACACTTACACTGGAAAACTGGTATTGGTTGAAATTCCTGCTACTGCTATTGGTTGGTCGTCATCACTGGTGAGATTTTAAACTGACAGAGCATGAGAGGGGGGCTGTTTACCCAAAATATTATTGTCCGCCGAGGTGACTTGCAGCGTGTTGTTTATGTCGCTCGCACACCGCGGCCGCGTATTCACTTCAAATGGTTCAAATGGCTCTGAGCACTATGGGACTTAACATCTGAGGTCAACAGTCCCCTATAACTTAGAACTACTTAAACATAACTAACCTAAGGACATCACACACATCCATGCCAGAGGCAGGATTCGAACTTGCGATCGTAGCGGTCGCATGGTTCCAGACTGAAGCGCCTAGAAGGGCTCGACCACAGCGGCCGGCCGTATTCAGTTCCTTGATGGCGGGGAGGCACGATGCCGGAAGCCTATAGCCGTCTTTTCTATTGAAATTATTCATTCTTGGAAATTTTAATCGCTTCTCGGACTTCCCTTCTATAAAAGTTGTTTCCTTAGCCAGTACACGTACGTTATTAAAATCGGTGTCAGAGCCACAGCCTCGTGATGTTCCCCTACTGCCGATTTCGCGCTTTATTTAAGCCGCATGCGCCGTTCGTGTTCCTTAATGCGTTCCTTGACAGTTCTTCCCGTTTCGCCTGTATAAATTTTGCCGCAGCCACATGTCACTTGATAGACGCCTGCATTGTGGATGCTCTCAGGTGCATCCGTTTTCTTTCGGAAAAAAATCTTTTATTTTGTTTTGACTAAAGAAAAATGTCTGAATACCATTTGTCTTTAGAATTCTGCTTATGCGGTCAGTGACCCCAGTAACGAACGGTAACATAAAGGAGTGAGAGGGCGGGTCCTTGTCATTCTTATTAGCGTTATAAATATTCCGCCTAAAGCTCTGTCGATCGAATAACTATCATATGCATTTTCCTTTAATGTCCTCTTTAAAAAATTCAACCGCGATTCAAAGTTGGCGTCATCGTTTATACGGAAGGCACGTGAAGACAGTGTTGAATACTGCTTGCTTCTGGGTTGGGCGGTGGTGCGAAGAAGCATCTAAATACCTGTTTGTGTTAGTGGGCTTTCTGTACACTCTGTGACATAGAGTGTTATCAGATCGTCTATATACCATTACATCTAGAAACCGACCTCACTCTCAACCTCCAAGGTAAATTTGATTTTGGGGTGAATTCCATTTAAGAGATTGTGGACCGCATGAAGTTCCTCTTCGCTGTGTGGGCATATAAAAAATTTATCGTCCACATAGCGGAGCCAACAAGAAGGTTTCAAATCAGCACTACTTATGGCCTGTTGCTCAAAATGTTCCATAAAATCGTCAGCTGCAACTGACGAAATGGATGAGCCCATACAAAAGCCGTCAGCCTGTTCATAGAATTCACCACTGTATTTAAAATAGCTCGAAGGAGATATAATTTAATTAAGTCGCAAACATCTGGAGCAACATTCTCCCTTATAATCTCCATTGTATCTGATACACAGACGTTAGTAAATAACGATGTCACATCAAAGCTAACAAGAATGTCACCTGCAGATATCTTCAGTATGCATATAATTTCTAAAAAAATGTTTCGAATCTTTTATAAAAGTATTTGTTTTACCAACTAAATGTCTCAGTTTGTCAGATAAATGACGTACTAAAAAATAAGTTGGAGAGTTAATCCCACTGACAATAAGCCTCAAAGGAACCGATTCCTTATGTACTTATGGTAGTCCATACATTCTGGGTGAGACAGGTATTCGTGGTGTTAGATTCTTTGTAATAGGGCTGCCCAGTCTGGAGTCTGATATTAGCGTTTTCGCTTTCCGAACGATTCTGCTCGTGTGATCACTTTTTAACTTGTGATACAGAGGATAATCTAGTAGTTGTTTTATCTTCCTGAGATAATCCACGGTGTCCAGAACAACAGTAGCATTCCCCTTGTCCGATTTTGTTACAATGATACTTCGTTTCTCGTGAGTTCAATAAGAGATTTCCTATCCCGATTTTCGGAGGCTTCGATATCCGTAGAACTCTCGACGCATCTTATCTTACTTCTTCGGCCTGCACCTTTGGAAGACGAAACAAGGACGCTTCGACGGCACTTACGATTTCTTCAACAGGTATTCTCTTCGGTTTAGTTGTGAAATTCAGACCTTTGCCCAGAACTGAAACGGCTGCTTGGTCGAGTACTTCTGACGAGAGATTCATTACTACTTTCGGATCCACAGTAGCGTCTTCCTTCTGAACTTTAACCGCTAGCTTCTCGAACTTCTCTTTTTGTTTCATAGCACTGAAATCCGAAAACCATGTTGAATGATCAAACGTTATCCCAGTCCAGTGACGATGGGCCGCCAATGGTATCCACTGAAGATCAGCCAACAACGCCCCTTCTTCTGCATCAGAACGGCAATATTAGCGTATGACTATGGCCCACCAATAGTAGCCATATGAATTTTAACCAACCCTATCACTTCTCTAGAACGAACGTGAGAAAACTCCCCTTTATGAGGACGCGACACTCGTCTCTGACAGTGCTCTAGCGGTAGTGGACATCATAAGATCCTGAGCAAGTTCCCAGCAGAGGGGTCGAAACGTCGATCATTTTACTAGAAATATGACGCGGCCTAATAACCCGGAAGATTTTAACTTCAGTGACAACGGCCACGAAGGCCTGCAGAATTACATATCCTGGATACTGGCGCTGCAACTAAGCTGACGTCTGTCCGAGCTGGTTCCACACTTGTTCTGTCGGTGACAGATCTGGGGAACGTGATGGACAAGGGAGTATCTCAACATCACACAGACAGTTGGAGACAACTGCCATCGGTGGACTAGCACTATAAAATGGCACCTCAATACTATGACATGAGAGGTAGCACATAAGGACGCAGAATGTCCGTCATGTACCGTATCTCAGCCACTACAAGTCATCATCCGTATGACCAAACACAATGGCTGCCCACATCATGAGGCCAGGAAACACCGCTGTGCCTCTTCAAAACCGTGGCAGAAAGGAACATCTTTCCAGGTCGCCCCCGCTCTCGCTGATGATGGCCGTCAGGGTAATGCAGGAACTGCGATTCCTCGCTGAACATAATGGGACATCATTCGTCAGCAGTGTGTGCGTGGGAAGGTAATCATTAGTTCGGTTGTTGCCAGTCTTCGACCAGTGTTGTGGTGTGACAGAGAATCTTGCTGGGAGTAACTGTTTCTTCTCCGATTTCAGGCGCATTTGTTAAGGGTTTATACTGTGCTTGGTGCACCATACGATGATTCTCCCTTGTTATGGAACCTTGACAACAAGTATCATGTTCCCATGCAGTCCAACATCAGCCCACTTTCGCATCCAAATGCCTAACAAAGCTGAATACTGCGTGATTCGACCAGTTAGCCAAATGGAGTTCCACACTAAGGCTCGCTTCAAATTTTGTCAGATGCTGATAACGTAGCCTCACACGAGTGGCACCAGATATGGTAACAACACTAAACATGAAGAACGCTAATGCATTCTGGTGGCCGTTCTACCTCTTACATAGAACTGCAAGACAGTCATTTACGTATCAGCTGGTGGTGTGTAAATGGACGCAGTTACATTGACCTCTGGCTACACTTTCTAAGTGCTTAATTATTTTCGTTAGGTTTTATAACTTGAAAAAGTAACTGAATGTGTTTCGGTCAGGATTGTCGAAAGAATTTTCTAAATCTGCATATTTTATGAATTTTGGTTTGCCTTTTGAGGCCGTCTTCTAAGATAGGTCGTAGCATTGCCTCACGGCTTTTTTACGTTCTTATGGAGACTAATGGCCTTCCTCTAGGCTGGCTTCAACAGTCGCTACATTCTTCTGTAGATAGAGTTTTGGTGTAATGACTTGTTAAACTAATCTATTAGTGGATACATTACCAGGGAGTAACCACTCTAACAAGTATAGACGAAGAGCGACGAACCACTGCAGAACAGTTCCCTTGGTTGTGCCACAAGCTAGTGTGAGTAGGTGAAACTGTTACATGCTTTCAGTTAAGGGGTTCATTCCTGAGACTATTATTTTATTTAATTACACATCAAGTTCCGTAGGACCAAATTGAGGTGCAAATCTCCAAGGTCATGGATCGTGTCAGTACATGATGTTACAACACGAAAGTAATAACAAATGAAAATAAATCTTTATGAACTCGAAAAAAGTCACTCCTTAAGCTTAAGTAAACGCATTCAACAATAGAGTAAGAATCAGCTTAATTTTTCAAAGAATTCCTCGACAGAATAGAAGGAGTGACCCATGAGGAAACTCTTCAGTTTCGATTTGAAAGCGCGTGGATTACTGCTAAGATTATTGAATTCGAGTGGCAGCTTATTGAAAATGGACGCAGCAGCATACTGCACACCTTTTTGCACAAGAGTTAAGGAAGTCCGATCCAAACGCAGGTTTGATTTCTGCCGAGTATTAACCGAATGAAAGCTGCTTATTTTTGGGAATAAGCTAATGTTGTTAACAAGAAGCGACAGTGAGGAATATATATATATTGAGAGGCCAATGTCAAAATACCAACACTCGTGAACAGGGGTTGACAAGAGGTTCGTGAATTTCACCCACTTATTGCCCGAACCGCCCGTTTCTGAGCCAAAAATATCCTTTTAGGATGGGAAGAGGTACCCCAAAATATAATACCATACGACATAAGCGAATGAAAATAAGCAAAGTAGACTAATTTTCGTGTCGAGCTATCACTCACTTCAGATACCGTTCGAATAGTAAAAATGGCAGCATTCAGTCTTTGAACAAGATCCTGAACGTGGGCTTTCCACGACAGCTTACTATCTATCTGAACACCTAGAAATTTGAACTGTTCAGATTCAGTAATCATATGCCCGTTCTGTGTAATTAAAACGTAAGGTTTTATTGAATTGTGTGTTAGAAACTGTAAGAACTAAGTATTACTGTGATTTAAAAATGGTTGAAATGGCTCTGCTCACTATGGAACTTAACATCTGAGGTCATCAGTCCCCTAAAACTTAGAACTACTTAAGCCAAACTAACCTAAGGACATCACACACACATCCATGCCCGAGGCAGGATTCGAACATGCGACCGTAGCGGTCGTGCAGTTCCAGACTGAAGCGCCTAGAACCGCTCGGCCACACCGACCGGCTACTGTGATTTAGCCTTAGTTTATGTTCTACAAGCCATCAACTTAGGTCATGTACTGTACTATTTGAAATCGAGCCAATGTTGCACCCAACATCCTTTACTACCAAGCTAGTGTCATCAGCAAACAGAAATATTTTAGAGTTACCCGTAACACTTCTAAGATAAGTCTTAGCATAGCCTCACGGCTTTTTTACGTTTCTATTAAACTTAAAATGGTCTTCCTCTAGGCTAGCTTCAACAGTCGCTACATGGCGGATGCCAATGAGCTGCATTTCGTCTCCAGAATTCAATCAGAACCACGATATTCAGATCCAGAGACCTCTCGGTCCACAACAATCGGTAGGTATTTACTCCAGTGATAAATAACGACCAGAATAGCTGAACACAGTTAATAATTGCCTTAGCACAAGTCGCATGCAACTATCCACTGCCTTGAACATTCGTAACCAATATATTTTCGAGTGACTATTCTGTGTCATATTTTGTGCGAGAGCTTCTCACTCGCTACTTAACATTTTAACACGGGTACTGCTGTGTACGTAGCTCAAGAGGTACACAGCACCATCACAAGAGGGCACCACTACACAAGCACGTAACTACTCAGACACCTGCGTTCGCCAGCTGGGACTATCTTATGCTTCCACCATACGTCCACCAACAGATTCTATTGATTTGTTCACAGTGCCACCATCTGCCAGAGAGAGGGCTATCGACTGTGGACTGTTTCACTTCCACCATGTTAAGGTGTGAATGGAGATCTGTCCACCAACAGACACAAAAGACTCTCCCATTTTTATTGGTTCCTATCGTTCCTGTACTTCGTACAGTCCTGTTCAAAATACTACTTTGCAGTCGGAACTATAGGAAGTGTCTGCATGATAATTCATGTCATAGTGCCTAAATTGTAGACTGCCAAGAGACAGCAAAGTTATTTAGATTTCATGGTATTAGGTATAGGAATTCAAGTACCACAAAGAAACTGTTACCATGGTTAACAACAATTATGATTCACCACTACTAATATTATATACTGTTTCTTATAATTTTGCAATTATTAGATTCTACTGGCATGCTTAACGTCACCTCATATAGAGTCTTAGTAGGAATTACTTTTTCTGTTACGGTGGATGTTTGGACTGAATTTAGTTACAATATCCCAATATAATCACACTTAGTGATTGTAGATAGATTTTCTATTTGGTTTGTGCATTGATAAGCTTTCACTGCAACATAGAATATGCCCCACACGTGCAGTTTCAGATTCACGTTTTCACCAGTTATTTTGTGTATTCCTTGTGTTATATGTATTTTCTGACCATGGTTGTTACTGTTGATCTGTTGGAGTACTACAGTGAGGTTCCGAAAGTCATGGGAGAGCGATATGCCCATATACGGATGCCAGTCGTACACGAGGTATAAAAGGGCAGTGCATTAGCGGAGCTGTCATTTGAACTCGGGTGATTCGTGCGAAGTGATTATGGGTTCACGAAGGGAATTAACGGACTCTGAATGCCGAATGGCTAGACGCACGGAACAATCCTTTGCGTAAATAATTAGGGAATTCAATATTCCGAGATCCACAGAGTCAAGAGCGCGTCGAGGATACCAAATTACAGGTATTACTTGTCACCAAGGAGAAAACAGGCCGACGGTCTTCACTTAACGCCCGACAGCACCGGCATTTGCATGGAGTTGTCAGTGGTAATAGACAAGCAACGCTATGTGAAACACCCGTAGAAGTCCAGGTGGGACGCACGATGAACGTAGCCGTCAGGACAGTGCGGCGAAATTTGGCGTTGAAGGTCAATGGCAGCAGACAATCAATGCCAATGCCTTTGCTGACAGAACATCGCCTGCAGCGCCTCGCCTGGACTCGTTACCATATTAACTGGACCCTAGACCGCTGGAAAACGACGCACTGGTCGGATGGGAACCGATTTCAGTTGGTAAGAGCTGGTGATTGGGTTCGAGTGTGGCACAGACCCCACTAAGCTAAGAATCCAAGTTGTCAGCAACGCATTGTACAAGCTGGTGTGGTGGCTCCGTAATGGTATGGGCTGTGTTTACGTCGAACTGGCTAGGTCCTCTGGTCCAACTGAACCTATCGTTGACTGGAAATTGTTACGTTCGGCTACTTGAAGACGATCTGGAACCATTCTTAGGCTTCATGATCCCCAACAAAGAGGTCATATCACTGGGCCACAGTTGTTCGCGAGTGGTCTGGAGAACGTTCTGGAACTTCCGAGCGAGTGACTGACCACCAAGATCCCCCAACATAATTTCCATCGAACATTTATGGGGACATAATCGAGAGCTTAGTTCGTGCACAAAATCCTGCACCGGCAACACTTTCGCAATTATGGACGGCTGTAGAGGCAGCATCGCTCAATATCTTCGCAAGGGATATCCAACGACTTGTTGAGTCCAAGCGACGTCAAGTTGCTACACTACGCCGGGCAGTGGCAGGTCCGACACGATACCAGGAGGTATCTGACGACTTTTGTCACTTCAATGTAATGTATCCCTTTTATCCATTTGCAGTGAAAGTCATTTCAGTGCGTATCAAAAACATGAGTAACGACTGACACGCTTATGCGTCAGAACACGAAAAGTAATTTGTTCGTCTTTATCTCTTGGAAGTATAAAAACTCTGAAACATGAGGGTCTTGACTACTGTGCTGTCGTTTTATGTGGGTCAAAAGTAGCAACCGTTGTGTATTATGTATTGAACTGGGGACCTAGAAACGATGGAGAGGCTTCATCCCGCCGCAGTCCTCAGTGGTTCACAACCGCACTACAGGCTACAGCAGTCCACTCACCCCACCACAGCCCCACACCGAACCCAGGAGGGTTATTGTGCGGTTAGGCCCCCAGTGGAGCCCCTCCCCCCCCCCCCCCCCCTCCGTTGGGAACGTTTCATACCAGATGAGTGTGCCCCGAATGTTTGCGTGCTAGAGTAATTATGGTGTACGCATACATGGAGACAGTGTTTGCGCAGCAGTCGCCGACATAGTGTAACTGAGGCGGAAAAGGGGAACCAGACCGCATTCGCTGAGGCAGATGGAAAACCGCCTTAAAAACCATCCACATGATAGTCTGCACACCGGACCTCGACACTGATCCTCCGGGCGGTTTCTTGCCGGGGACCGGCACGCCTTCCCGCCCGGGAAATACCGCGTTAGACCGCGTGGCTAGCCGAGCGGGCTAGCATCCGTTCGTTAGTTACCAGGAAACATAATCCAAGCCGTACATTGTGTAATGACCTTGCACTACAGAATTTTTAAATCATAAAATTTCGACCTAATAATGCTCAGCAACATTATTCAAAGTTCATGTTGTTAGGAATTTTTACATACATTTGTTAAAGGATAAACAATTTGTACTTTTTTCTATACATTTTTAAAAGAAACACGTACTGTACAGGAAGTGGTTATTGTAACCAATTAATGATTAAGAAGTATCAAATTATCGAAGTTGCAACGTTTCAAGATATTACATTTCGTTGGAAGATATATAATACAGTTTCGAGTGACAAACACCAGAAGCATGTTCACATTTGCAGGGAAAAATTTGCAGTTACCTAACAATAGTCTCTACTTAGCTTTCATTTCATTATGTACGAGGGCTATTCCGAAAGTAAGGTCCGATAGGTCGCGAAATGGAAACCACGGTAAAAATCAAAAATGTTTTATTTGCAACAGTTAGATACACCTTGCAGCTACTTATCTCCATAGTCGCCGACCCGACTTAGACGTGTATCGTAGCGTTGTACCAACTTTCCCATACCCTCGCTATAGAAGGCAGCCGCCAGTGCTCTCCGCCAATTCTCTACGCTGGCCTACGGCTCGTTGTCTTGTGCCGAAATGTTGTCTTCATAACCAGCGGTTCATGTGACCTGAGCTGAAACTCAGAGGGAGACAATTACGGGCTGTATTGTGGGTAATCTCACATTTCCATTTGAAAACGATGCAGGAGCATCTTCATTGCCCCTGCAGAATGCGGCTGAGAATTGTCTTGAAGACGAAACAGCACGACAGTTATGTAATGTTAGCTGCATAGCTTCAGGGGAAATTTCTCACCAGGCCCCCGTACTTGGCGGCAGACACTATTTTCTAGACATCTTTACGCACTCACTGCGAGCTCAGAAATGAGAAGAGCGACGTGATGCTAACTGGGGTTATACTAGAGACACTACCCAACACATCTGTGCAAAGCTTTATCGGATTTTCATAGTCGTTTCCATTTCGTGACCGATCGGACCTTACTTTCGGAATAGCCCTTGTACATTTTTACACACGTTTATAAATACACACATTTATAAAATTGCGACACAACTTTATTTTATAAATCAAATTTTAAAATGTGTTCATCATATACCTATCTTAAAAGTTCGTACGCCATAGATGGCAACTGAAAACAAAGACTGAGGAATGCAATTACATTGTAATTAATGAATTTTATTTTATATCATTACACTTGCGCAACAGTGGCATGTCTGTCAGTACTCACCATTATCAAAGAGCTTCTTTTCTTCCATGGCAGCCATCAGCCCCAGATGTTCGTAGTAGTATCCCAGAATTACGTAAACTGGAAGAATAAATTATTCTTTATTACTTAATGAAGGTCTTATATCAGAATTTGTATAGTAATTTGAATAAACTGAAACAAAGGAAAGAGTAGGTTAATGTGCAGCAAAGGCTCAGTTCGATGGTCTCCCTTGCAGAGGTGATAGTCAAGCATTAGAAATACAGTTTCGTCAAAGAGGTATCAAATATTTCACAGGTGCAGGTAATTCCATGTCAGGTTATATGTTTGTCGCTGTCTAATAACTGTCTGTTCTATACTAACGAAATCCGGGATTAATACCTTAGTGTACATCGGTACATTATTCCGAGCCACTGGTATTATGCTGGTGCATAAGTTCGTAGCGATTTTCAAGTAGCTTAATAAACACAACAGATGCACGTAACAGAGAATTTAGTCATCAGTTATACGTTTTTCTTCATTATTTATAACAGTTTGCTAACGATAGCGTAACTTTTCAATTCCGCGGCGGAAGAATTCACGAGGTCTTGAGGCGAAGAACTCGGTGAACCATGTTAGGAGCGCAGTTTCATTCGAAAAGGAAGTCCGTTGAAGTTTGCTCGATAGAAAGCGGAAAAGGTGAAAATCTGAGGACGCAAGATCCCGTGAATAAGTTGGATGCGGAATGAGTTCCCAATACAACTACTGTGTGGTGTTTTTTGTCAGTCTAGCAGAGTGTGGCCGGGCTTTGTCTTGGAGTAGCATCACCTCACGCAGTTTTCTGGTCGTTGTTCTTGTAACGCTTCTGCAGGCGGTCTCAGTTGTTAAAGATGGTTACGTCTCAGGGAAGCAATTCGTAACACACCAGATCCGCTGTTCCAACAGATGTATAACATTGTCTTCTGCGTATGCGCGCAAGTCGTTGTACAGGAAGTTGCTGCTTTGTTTGGGGTCAACGATTCCTTTCTTTTCCTTTTGTTAACATAAATACACCACGTCTCGTCACCAGCAACGACACAGGATAGGAATGGTCGTTGATGTTCACAAGCCAACTGATGACTAGCAGACAAAGATGCACATACGGCCACACGATGATTTTTGTGGTTTTGGCTACGAGCACGCAGCAGCCACTCGCCGATTTTTGAACCTTCCCCATTGCATGCAAATGTCTCACGATGTTGGAATGATCACATTCCATCACATTTGCCAGATCTCCAGTACACTGGCGTGAATCACAGTGGGTTAATGCGGCTAAGCGATCTTCATCAAACACTGAAGGGCTCCCTGAACGTGGAGAGTAACTAAAGTAGAAACGATACTCCTTAAAACGAAAAAAAATAATTTTCTTGCTGTGCTCCGTCCAACGGTATTTTCCTTATACGCGACGCATGGCTGCCTCGGCTGCTCTATTGAACTCAAACATAAGAATAATTATGTCGGAAATGTCCCGATTTCTCCACTTTGAACTTCATTTTCTAGTGTCCATATCTCCACTCACTGTCTGGGAAACGGAAAAATTACAATATTTAAATTAAAATAGCAACAGTGAGCTACAAATAAAAAATAACGATCGAGAAATAAATACAAATCAACTGGAATACTGACATGTAAAACAAAAACGCCACGAACTTATGCACAACGTAACAGAATATTTTCCTTTATTTACTGACAAGTCATAACTGCATGATGTAGCTGGTGATGGCTGATGCAAATATTTTTCTAACAATAAAGAAACAACCTCTGGAGGTAGTACAGCGCCACTAAGACTCATTGCACAAGGAAAACTGAAATATAAAAAAAAGAAAAAACCAGATTCTGATGTTTTTACAGATGTTCATATATAAACGTGGGGCAGGTGTTAACAATAAATTTGGGTATTTAGTAGGAAGTATTTGTGATGATAACACTTATTGTCAAACATTTTCATTCACACAGCGAACAGCTCTCCGTCTTTCGTTTCGGCGTAAATAAAATAGTTGTTTTCAAACACGTTTAAATAAGTATGAAGAATCATTGGTGCCTCCATAAGTTTAACTACGGGCTTCAAGGGAAATATCTGTAACTGTTCGCTTATATGCACAACACAATACAGCAGAGGCGTTCGAACGATGTATGGCGTATAACTTTACATTAAGAATACATGATATCCTAAAGTAACACGAAGTGTACTGTGTTTAATGGAAACGTCCAACTAATAAAAAAGTCCCTTTTTTCATAAGTAACCCTTTTAATTTGTGGTCTTTTAGAAAGCTTTCACGGTATTTTTATTCTTTATATTGTTTCATATTTTACAGTTATGCCGAAGGGGAAAACCCATTAATTATGATTGCGGATTTATTGCAGGAATTTATTTCCTTTGTTAATGAATACCGGTTTTTACTACCGCTTACTACATCATTTACTGTTTTTCACTATCTTTTTTGTTTCAACAGTTACAATTGAAATAAAACGTCGGCAACATGTGGGTATGAAGACTAGTGTTTTTGTAGTCGTGTCAGACTAGTCACCTTTTGCCGTAGTAACATTTTGATAAATGGAACGGAAATTGTGAACGGAGAATTACAAAGTACTGAGTGGTGAGATATAGAACACAAACAGGAGCGCAGCGGGGACTTCTGAACATACAGTATTCTATCAAAAGTAACCGGACAGATATTAGTGTACATTAATGGAGGTAGGTTATGTACTCTCCGTCCTTATGACGGCTTGAACTCTGGTTTCTGAATGTATGGAGGAATGGCAGCCCAGAGGAAGCAGTGATGTTGGACTCTGGGGGTCTGCAGCGCAGTTCTAGCTCATCCCAAAGGTGTTCCGTTGGGTTCAGGTCGGGGCTCTGGGCACGCCAGTCCATTCCAGGAATGTTATTTTCCACATAACACTGCCTCACAGAAGAAGCTTTTCGGCAGGGTGCATTTTCATTCTGATACGGGCAATCATCGACTTCGAACTGTTCCTCTAAGTAGTAGTGCTGTGAAATGTATTCCTATCCTTCCACAATTAGCGTTTTCATAAGCAAAATAATGGAACCACATCCTAATCATGAAATACAACCCCTGAACTGCTAGTGGAATGGTGGAACTCGTGGGCCTTTCCTTCCGCTGATTTCATGCGATGTTTTAGAAAGACCAATGGTCGACAGTCCTTGTTCGCCACTACGTGAGGTCTGAGTGGTCTCGATTTAGCTGGGTTGCTACTTCGCGTTTCCACTTCATAATCACGTTGCCAACAGTCGACATGGACAGCTTTAGGAGAGTTGCAATGCCCCTGGTGGATCTGTTATTCAGGAGACAGAGACTACCCCACATTAGAAGTCACTGACATCTCCTGACAGACCCATTCTGCTGTTGGCGCTTCTCTACTGACGAAACAGACACAGACGCAGGCGCAGCAGCTGGGCGAGCTTCTTTAGCTCGGCCCGGAGGAGGATAAGCACAGTGCGCTGTTCTTGCAGTACCTGATGGGATCGGGGTTTGTGACCTGACAGATTGAGGCTCCTAACAGCTGATTTGGGTTTGTCGTGAGTCTGCTGGGAAGCGGATCACTACCGCAGCCGGTCCGGCCAACGTGTTGTTGGCCAGTGGTGTGGTTTGTGGCCCAGGTCCCTGATGAGCCTGTTCCGGGATTCACCCGCTTTCTCGTAGAACTTGCGCGCTCCGGGCCGGAGACGGCCCTCAGCAGCAGGATTCCGGTGTCTTCATGTAGTTCTTGGGTGGTGTAAGTGCTGGGTAGGTGCAGGGCGAGTTTAAGCGCCCTGTTTTTGACTCTTTACAGGTTGGCGGAGTCAGCTGTATTGCAACACACACCGGCCGCGCACTCCAGAACTGGGTGTATCAGTGTGAGGTGCAGCGTAATCCCTTGGTGAAGAGGCGCCGTATATCCCTTTCCCTAGTCCAATGAATGTGAGGGCCCCACGAGAGGTGCTGGTCAAGCTTGACGGTAAGGTAAACTGCAGTCTTGGTCCACTGGATGAGGCCTCCCACGGTTGTGAGTGGCGCAAGGTCTGGCGGTATCCTTCTCTTAGTGAAGGTGACTACCTGACTGAGGTTGAGGCGCCATTTAATGGACCAAGCCCTCAGTGCCTCACCACTTGGTAGGACCCTGTGCACTTCACTACCGCCTGAAAGGGCCGAGGTAAAGACGGTTCTTGCGCAGAAGGTAGTGTCGTATGTTGGAAGTTCTTTCACCATAACTCCAGCAGCAGGTGCACTTCAAGCGTGATGGTGCCCTGCCCATTTTATTGTTCTTGTTCGCCAGCACCTGACTCGTCCTTACGATAATCGCTGTATAGCTAGAGGTGGACCAACTGATGCTCAGCTGACTTAACACACAGGACTTTTTCATGAGGGGGGATGAAGTACTAATTCTTCCAAAAAATCAGATGAGTAGTCGAAGAATAGGTACACCACAGGGAATTTTTGGAAGTGATCGTGCCTCACAGCAAAGACGCGCAGAAGCCTGCCTACCGGAAAAGGGCAGGTATTTGGAACGCATCAGGTAGTGAACGAGTGCATCAGTGTGAAAATAAAGTGGAGTTTCTCAAGTACTACATCTCGTATTTCAATAAATATCTATTTCCGGACTCATCTTCACATGACATTTCTTCATCTCCTGCATGTGCTGAAGCTCACCTTAAAATGTTGAAGTATGTTTCTGAAACACCTTGTATACGTTACGGATAAGTGTAATGTGCATGGTTGAGGATACTTTTTACAGTATTTTAAGATTTCGCGCTTTTCTATTCACGAATTCGCTTATAAGTAAAACGTCATAAAATGGTCCACAGAACTATCGGTGGAGATTTTCGTGACATTTTAGGTTATTTCTACAAATGTATCTTAGTGGAGTGCTATAATCATTCCTGTTACACTTTTCCGACAATCAGGTATGCTGTTAAGCGTGATTCTGTCCTTCCATGTATGTCCTCGACTTTTCTCCTTAGTTTAACATAATATTGCTGTCACGCATTTGATCGCATGGGTGGAGGTGGTTTACGTAACTTAAAAGACACTTCTTCAGTATGCTAACATTTTCTCTAAATCCACACCATCTTTCAAAGCGAAAACAACTCTGCCAAGAAAATAAGGATCATTCTTTCGAACCCCGTAATTGTCTCCCAATATGGCTCGTAAGTTTGGCATTTAGCTCAAGGAAGCCTGCATTCTTCCTCTGAGAGTGCAGAAGCTTGGCGCCCTATGACGTCACCCTCGGCCTGGCGTCGCTTCGAACAGCGAGCTGTCGACACATGCGAAGAAAATGGCCACAGATCAGTAAATCGTGTAAGCTCTAAGGCGGGCTTAGTGATGTCACACCGCCACCAAGTTTCACCCGGATCATGCCCAACGCCATCACAGACGTGTCCCACGATGGGAAGGTTGTCATACCCCATTTTCCGACATAAAAATTTTCTGGGTGTGGTACCGTGTCATAACGTATAAAATTACTGCTGCTGGAGAATAACCAACATTTCGGCCACGGTTGCAGCGGCCTTCTTCTGGGTGTACTAGTGCGTTCCAGCTATGCAGTGTCCCTTATATATTGTTGTTAATGTTCACTGCGCATGCCTTTACGTCATAATTTAAAAAAGATAGTTCGTTTGGTCTCTTAAGGAAGAAGGAGAGTGAACTTTATATTAATAGGTTATTGCAGTGAAGGGAGAAGGTAACCTCTGTTGTCTATTGGCTCTTTGTTTTGTGCCATGATTGGTGGCCACCGTCGAATGTGAAGCTGGCTGCTGTTTATCAATTGCTCGGGCGCACGGAGCAGTTACGCGCCGGTAGTGTTCGTGCCTCGTGTTGACAGTGCGGTCTGTTGGGCTCTGATTACTGGCAGCCAAGATTGGGCAAGCCTCTCTCCATCCTCCGTATTCATGTTATTAGGGTGTTTACATATTTCAAAAATGGTTCAAATGGCTCTGAGCACTATGGGACTCAACTACTGTGGTCATAAGTCCCCTAGAACTTAGAACTAATTAAACCTAACTAACCTAAGGACAGCACACAACACCCAGCCATCACGAGGCAGAGAAAATCCCTGACCCCGCCGGGAATCGAACCCGGGAACCCGGGCGTGGGAAGCGAGAACGCTACCGCACGACCACGAGATGCGGGCCTTTAAATATTTCGATGGCCTCTCTGACTCTGCGTTTCGTCATAACCGGCTGCTTGGCCACCACATAGACTTAACTGAATTTTATTTCTTTTCTGCTGTGTTGCTGATGTTCTGCCAATGCAGATTTGTTGTGTTGCCCTAGACGAGTATAGCGCTCGTATTCCTGGATACGCGTTGCTATTGGCCTGCCAGTCTCGCCGATGTATGCCTCTGCACATTCAGATTCCACCTAGCACACGCCTCCTTGTCCTTAGTGGAGACTAGCGCATCCTGGATCCTGCGACCACTGTAGAAGACTGGCTGCACCCCAACCCGGCGAAGGTGTTTGCCTATTCGATTAGTAACATTTCTCACATAAGGTAAGAGCACTGTTGGCTGCAGTTTGTCTATTTCTTGCTTATCTCTCTTACTTGTGTTCGTCGACAAGGCTGTGTGGATCGATTTATGGCTGTAGCCATTGGCTAGAAACGTTGTGCGTAGCCTTTTAAGCTCAGGTGTTATGTTTTGAGCATCATTTAGGCGCTGCGCACGGATTGCTTAAGAACGGATGACCGAGTTCTTATGCGCTGTGTGGTGGTAGGATTGGGCTTGCAGATACCTGTCTGTATGTGTAGGCTTGCGGTGTACTCTGTGCCCCAGTGTGCCCTCCGTTGTCCTGTATACTTCGGCGTTTAGAAATGGAATTGCACCATTCTTCAGCGGCCGCTGTGGCCGAACGGATCTAGGCGCTTTAGTCCGGAGCCGCGCTGCTGCTACGGTCGCAGGTTTGAATCCTGCCTCGGGCATGGATGTGTGTGATGACCTTAGGTTAGTTAGCTTTAAGTAGTTCTAAGTCTAGGGGACTGATAGCCTCAGATGTTAAGTCCCATAGTGCTTAGAGCCATTTTGAGCACCTTTCTTCTCTACTTCCAGTGTGAACTGTATCTTCCCGTGCATTTTGTTCAAATATTCGAAAAACTTGTATAGCTCCGTTTGACCATGAGGCCACATAGCGAACATGGCCGTTGCTTCAAAGGCTTCCATGAATACGTCGGCTGCCACCTGATATAGGGGAGACCCCATTGCTACGCCGTCTGTCTGGTCGTAGTATTTTCCTTGCCATTTGAAGTGCGTTGACGACAGGCACAACTCTACCAGGTCACATAGGTCTGGCGGGACATGCTCCTGAAGGATGCGAATAGTTTCATCTACTGGCATATTCGTAAATAGTGACTTCACGTCAAAGCTAACCAAGATGTCCCTAGGCAAAATTGTTTCTCCCTTTAGGCGTTCAATAAAGTGCGTCGAGTTCTTGACATAAGAGTCCGTCTTGGCAAGTAGACGTCTTAGTTTTCAGGCTAGATACTTTGCCAAATTGTAAGTAGGCGAATTGATCCCATTCACTATTGGCCTTAAAGGACAACTTTCCTTACGTATCTTTGGAACACCGTAAATTCTAGGACAGACTGGTACTCTGGGGATAAGACCCTTGGCTGTGTCTGCTTAAATTCTCGAGTCCTTAATCGAGGCCTGCGACTTTCGAATTACCTTCGCCGTAGGGTCCGCCCTTAGTTCTTTGTAGATGTGATCATTTAATAATTCCTTCATCTTGTCTTCGTACTGCTTGGTATCTCAGATGACAGTAGAATTGCCTTTGTCTGCTGTTAATATAACAATTTCATCGTTGTTCTTCAGTTCATTGATAGCTGCTCTTTCCTCTCGGCTAAGGTTGTGTTTCGGTGGCTTGGCACGTGGTTGAATGAAACGAACTATCTTTTCAAAATTATGACGTAATGGCATGAGCAGTGAACAGTAACAACAAAATATAAGGGACACTGCATACCTAGAATGCACCAGTAAACTCAGAAGAAGGCCGCTGTAACCGTGGCAGAAATGTTGGATTTTTCTCCAGCAGCACTAGTTTCATACATTATGACGCGGTACCATACCCAGAAAACTCTTATGTCGACTGACTCTGTCCGCGGAAGCCTACGCAATTATATCCCATCTTATCTACATTTCACTCCTTCTTTTGACGCCTCTGCGATTAAGGTCATAACGGTGGCACGAAGCGTTGAAATCACGTGGTTTTCTTATGAGTCCCAAAAGAAAACATTTCAAACACACCGTAGCATAAAATCATCACAAAAAGTTCTCGTAGAGTGATACACGGAGCGTTAGTCAAACCATTCCTTCAACTGTGAAGCTAATTTCCACACGTTTCGCCGTCGAAAACTACTGTTTGCAGCTCGCAGTACGATGAGCAATAGGGCGACCTTCTGGACGACGTTCGACGCTACTGCCTCCTATCGGACGATTCAATCCTTCTCTGAAAACCTCTTTTGGTATGCAGCGCGTCCACAATTTTTGCTCTTCTGTACCGAGTGGAAAAATTAGGGATAGTTCAAAACCATCGACGAACCTGAACACAGTCTGAAGCAGCAAAAGGTGTTCATGCTTTTTCAGCCCTCCTCATTCGAGCCTTTCTGTGGCTTGATGGCAGGAGCATGGAACACACTTGAAAAAATAAACAGAGGAGCCTAAGAACCTGCTACACCTTCCTAATGTCGTGTAGGGGTCCCGCGATCACTCAGAAGTGCCGCAACATGACGCGGCATGGACTCGACTAATGTCTGAAGTAGTGCTGGAGGGATGCAGGTGATCACACAGGATGCTTACGTACGTGTCACTTGTCAGAGCCATATCTAGACGTATCATGGGTCCTGCATCACTCCAACTGCACACGCCTCAGACCATTACAGAACCTCTACCAGCTAGAACAGTCTCCTGCTGACATGCAGGGTCTATGGATTCATGAGGTTGTCTCTATACCCGTGCACGTCCATCCGCTCGATACAATCTGATACGTCAGCCCAGGCAACACGTTTCCTGGCAGCATTAGTCAAATACCGGCGTTGACGGGCTCAGGCAAGGCGTAAAACTTTGTGTCGTACAGTCATCAAGGGTGTACGAGTGGGTCTTAGGTTCCGAAAGCCGATATCGATGATGTTTGGTTGAGTAGTTCGCACGCTGACTCTTCTTGATAGCCCAGCATTGATGTCTGCGGCAATGTACGGATGAATTGCACTTCTGTCACCTTGAACCATTCTCTTCAGTCTTTGTTGATCCAGTTCTTGCAAGATCTTTTCTCCACAGCGACGGCCGGCCGCTGTGGCCGAGCGGTTCTAGGCACTTCAGTCCGGAACCGCGCGACTGCTACGGTCGCAGTTTCGAATTCTGCCTCGGGCATGGATGTGTGTGATGTCCTTAGGTTAGGTAGGTTAAAGTAGTCCTAAGTTCTAGGGGACTGATGACCTCAGATGTTAAGTCCCATAGTGCCCAGAGCCATTTGAACCATTTTTGAACCGCAGCGACGTCGGACATTTGGTGTTTTACTGGATTCCTGATATTCACGGTACACTTGTGAAATGAAATTAGAATTATGTTAATACCTTCAACTGCTAACAAGCGTTTGTATATATCAACGGGGACAGGTGAACATGTGTGCCCGACCGGGACTCGAACCCGGGACCTCCTGCTTACATGGCAGACGCTCTATCCTTCTGAGCCACCGAGGGCACAGACGATAGCGCAACTATCTCGTGCACGCCTCCCGCGAGACCCACATTCTCACCTTGTATGTCCACACACTACATTTGTAGTGTCCCACCTCAACACACTCATTACTCGTGGAAGACATTCGTACCAAGTCCCGTAAGAGTTCGAGGTATATGTGTGCATCCGCACAGAAGAAGAAGGTCATAGCCGGTGTTGCCAGAACTATATACTTATGTGGACATGGTGTCTGTTCTTTCGGACTTATATGGATATTGTGCTATAAGTATATAGCTCTGGCAACATGACCTTCTTCTTCTGTGCGGATGCACACATATACCCCGAACTCTTACGGGACTTGGTAAGAATGTCTTCCACGAGTAAGGAGTGTGTTGGGGTGGGACACTACGAATGTAGTGTGTGAACATACAAGGTGAGAATGTGGGTCTCGAGGGAGGGGTGTGCGAGATAGTCACTGCAGTTGCGCTATCTTTTGTGCCCTCGGTGGCTCAGATGGATAGAGCGTCTGCCATGTAAGTAGGAGGTCCCGGGTTCGAGCCCCGGTCGGGGCAAACATTTTCATCTGTCCCCGTTGATATATATCAACGCCCGTTAGCAACTAAAGGTATTAATATAGTTCTAATTTCGTTAAAGACGGCTGCAGATCATCAATAGTGTCTGTTCTTTCGGGCATGTCCTAAAGAACGGACACCATATCCATATAAGTATACACTCGTGAAATGGTCTTACGGGAAAATCCCTTCTTCATCGCTACCACGGAGATGCTGTGTCCATCGCTCGGGCGCCGACTGTAACACCACGTTCAAACTCACTCAAATCTTGATAATCAGCCATTCTAGCAGCAGTGACCGATCTAATAACTGTGCCAGGCACTTGTCTTATATAGGCGTTGTCGACCGCAGCGCCGTATTCTGCCTGCTTACATATCTCTGTAATTGAATATCCATGCCTATAAGTCTCTTTATGGCTGCAGTGTAGCAGTGGTTCCCCTCTAAGGGCCCCCTGTTCGGCAACACCCTCAGTGCCACACGCTCCTTTGCTAAGCACGTTACAAATGGTTGCTGATCTCATGTGCTAGAGCAGCCGTCGGACTGAATGGGTGTCGAAATCTCTGAAACAGGGTGGCAGTAGTGTCGTACGTTGTCATAAACTCTTACCACACTGTGAAATGTAGTTTTCGACCTCGAAATGTGTGTGGATCAACGCATCAAGGCAAGAGGTTGTTTCATCGACGCCCTTTATGCCACCTGCTCAGGCCTTTTCGTGTCGATTGTGAACAGTGGCTTGCCTGAAACGTTTTCCTTGGCCGTCCATAAGAAAACCGCGAGATTTCGACGCTAAGTTGACCTCCGTGGCAGATGCTTCAAAGCAAGGGGCGAATTCTGGGTAAGAGGGTATGCGACGACCTTTTCATCGTTTAGCACATCCGCGATGGCGTTGGGCAAAATTATGGTGTAACATGGTTTCCATGAGACATCATTAATGCATCTTATGACTCATATGAACTTGTGAGATGGGACTCTTTTTTTTTTAATATGTCGACGCTTTGGAGTAGTAACTGTCACCTAGGGTGACGTTGAAGGGCGCCTGTCATTTCCACCGTTACAGGGAAATGATCTTTGAGCCAAATTTCAAACTTAGGTGTGATGATGGGAGACAATTATGGGAATCGAAAAAGTGATTCCTTAGTTGTGTTGCGCAACGTATAATTTCCTTACTTGCTATTGGGTTTTTCTGAATTGTTATCCCGTGGTACAGCATTTTGTGTGACATGACTGAGTCCACCTCTCGATTCCTCAAGCGTACGTTGCTTGAATGTATGTTAAGTTTCTCTACATTACGAGTTAATTGCAATAATTACCATAAGCCGAGTATTTCCTCCCGATTTACTAGAAGTTACCACAGTTTTTCCCTATTAAACTCTTTTAATTGAAAAACACATAATTTGCAAAATTTCGGCGATTGCACCAAATACTTTGGCAGACTATGCAATACATATTGTGAACATAACTGGACGTGTCATATTTGTCTGTAGTACCATGGCGATAACTTCCGCGGCTGTGGATTGCATTCAACGTGCTGCTTTCATGGGAACGAATACTTTCCTTCGACTACAAGAATTAATTTAAACAATATCACATTTTGTGCCATAAGCTACTTTAAATAATATTTAGGAATTTTCCCGTTGCTTTTTGGTAGAAGTATTCCATATTTTAGGCTGAATAACAAGTAAATGTTTTGATCTACAACAAAAAAGTGTATTTGTTATCCAATCTATAATACACTGGAAATTAAATCACCGTTTTCCGCCTGTCTGCACGAAACTCATGTACGACATAAATCTTGCTGTGTTGCATTGCAGTTATGAGAATCAAACATTTCACTAGCGTGAACTTCGTGCGTAAATCAACAAAATCAGTACAATAGTTTATCGAAAACCGTCAACGATTGTCTTCTTCAAAATGAGAAGCTAAATTAAAAAAAATAGAAGATGCTCAATAGGTGCTGTTAAATCCTAAAAAAACATAAAAGGCTAAATGGCGGCTACATGGCTAACAGGCAAAAAATAAAGATTCAAAATTTGAAGGTACTTATCCACAATATTTACTTAGAAAGCAAACTCATTTTGCGTCATTTGTTGAACATCCTGTACATTCTTATTCGAATGGTAATGGTTACGTAGAGTTACATGAAAAAATGCTGTCGAATGCTTCTTGTGTTTACTGACTGTATCAAAATATGCTTAAAAAATTATACGACCGTAGGAGTGAAAAAGGAAGAGAATCACCAGAGAAACCTTGTAGTAATTATTTTATACACACAGTGGATAACTGAAGCGTCGTGGAAAACCATAAATAATTCTTAGATTTTATTGAACTAAGATCTTTTATCAAATATATTCTATATTGTCGCTTGAATGATACCTTAATATGAATAACGGCAAGTTGCACAGTGAATCAGAGTCCGCATTAAACTGTAAGTGCTCCATAACTGGTTGGGTAAGTAGGTTCAAAGGTCGGAGGAAGGCAACGACACACCACGTCCAATAGGAAGACGGGTTGATAGTATCACGTATAATTGTGAGCTGGAAAAACCAATACCCGAGTTCAAACATTTGGTAACAGGAATAGAACGTATGATAGTTTATGAAGCTGTAAACTACTTTGATGAAACCCATTAGATAAAGGTCGCAAGTCTAACAGATGGCATCGTCTGCTCAATACAGAGTTTCGCTTCCTAGGGCAATTTACGTGACCTGTGAAGAGTAATGCTTTTATGTAATGCTCGTGTTTACAGTGAAAAGTAATCAGGAAGACTTCTGAGTTTATTTGCTTCCGCGTTACGGCGTTGAAGTAAACGCCGTAAAAACTTGGCACACGTTCCTTACGCTAGGTCAGTTACGGATCCCGAGAGCTTGTCCGACAGAACAGAACGAGAAGGTAATGTCTAAGCGCCATTTATAAATAACTTCCGATTGTACAAGTGATTTAAATGTGATAACAGTTTTAAACCAATAAGCAGGTGTAATTTTAATCAATTGTCACAAAGAACTCTTGCTATAATTTGGTGGTATTGAACTATACTTCAGTCTTGTGTCTGAATGTAAATAAAGTAAATGCCATCCAAATGTGTTAATCTAATTGATAAGGAATAAACGTACTATGAAGCTGAATTGTTCCTACATTTAGAAACAAGTTTAACGTAATAGAAACACGTTCCGTCAACTACGAATAATTAGTAATTCGCAAAATTAGTTGGAGAATACCGAACGAAAACACATATCATCACAACAGAGAGAAACCTGTATGAGCGCAGTTTTTTTTTCAGTACAAAATTAATGATAGACGTCACAGAAGAGAACATTTTCATCTGCCGTAATAACGACAGTTTCAAAGGGTGTTTCGGAAAGTGTGACCACAACAGTGCTTTTAAATATCTGCATGATCGAAATTCAAAGCCATTAAGGTCTGAGTAGTGGTCAGTTCGTGCTAAAGGTGGGAACTCATTGTGCAGTAAACGTTAGAGTTAACACTGTTATATAAAAACATGTACGGTACAATGAGGTGCACGACCACATCTGTTAATTTATTTGCCATTGTAGCTTTCTACAATAGCGCGTGTAATTTGATGTGAAGGTATTATAAATAAACAGTATCTCTTAAATTTTTCGGTAAAGCGTACAGCCCAATGCGTTCGTCACCCTCAGATTCCGCTCATACACGAATACTGCTAAGCAACGGTCCCGGAACATAATTCAGCTGCAAGTTGCTTATCTAACGACTTCCAGGGGCAACAAACATTTGATTTTTAATTTTTCGCGTAATTATTGAATGAATTTAAAAATTAAAACGCTGAGACTTCCTGGCAGATTAGGATTATATCAGCAGAAACTCTGCCACAGAGTGAAAATTTCATTCTGGAATTAAAATTCTGTCGTAATGCACTCATTACGAGGTATACTTTCAAAAGTCAAAAGTTTAGCACAATGAAACGAGAACTACAGTTAGCCTAAGTGACGGCGCGCATTCCCGAACTTACCCATCTTTTGAGGATGAGAGCACTTACTGACTTCCAGTGAAACTTTCCTCGCTGAAAACCCCCTAAATTATGAAAGGAAAGAATGTTATCGGTTACTGCATTTTCGCTGTTCAAGTAGCATCACCGAGCGTGGTGGTGCAGTGGTTGGCACACTAGACTCGCATTCGGGAGGACGACGGTTCAAACCTGCGTCCGTGACTTCGCTAAATCGCTTCAGGCAAATGCCGTGATGGTTCCTTTGAAAGTGCGCGGCCGACTTCCTTCCCCAATCCTATATGCCGGCGACCTCTCTGTTTTGTCTCCTCCCCCGAATCAACCAGCCAACATGGCAGCAAAGCTTCAGAATCAGATATGACTTTTCAATTTACTACTTCTTCACTACAGACTCTATTCACAACATAGTTTGCAGACAGTACCGAAATATAGCACTGAACATATCTACAACATTATATCTTTGTACGACACACAGTTCAGGACATACGATGTTATAAAAATTGAGATGCAGCAAAAACTGGCTTTTGCTTAAAATGGAGAGCAAAAGCGTAGCTTCTGCGTATAACTGGCGCGTAGTAAAACTTTAACAACACGCATGACATTGTAATTTATTACTTACTTGTTACTAAATCTATTCGCAACACATTCTGCAAACAGTATCTACAAATACCATTTAATATAACTGCGTGTGTAGAATGTATGGGTTTGGCAATATACCATCTGACTTTCGGAAAAATATCATCCACACCATTCCGAAGACTGCAAGAGCTGATAAGTGCGAGAACTATCGCACAATCAGCTTAACACCTCATGAATCAAAGTTGCTGACTAGAATAATATACAGAAGAATGGTAAAGAAAATTTAAGAAGTGTTAGATACCGATCAGTTTGGCTTTGGGAAAGGTAAAGGCACCAGAGAGGCAATTCTGGCGTTGCGGTTGATAATGGAAGCAGGACTAAAGAAAAATCAAGAAACGTTCATAGGATTTGTCGACCTAGAAAAAGCGTTCGACAAAGTAAAATAGTGCAAGATGTTCGAAAACGTGAGAAAAATAGGGGTAAGCTATAGGGAGACACGGGTAATATACAATATGTACAAGAACCAAGAGGGAGTAATAAGAGCGGACGACCAAGAGCGAAATGCTCGCATTAGAAAGGGTGTAAGTCAGGGATTTAGTCTTTCACCCCTACTCTTCAATCTGTATATCGAAGAAGCAATGATGAAAATCAAAGGAGTGGAATTAAAACTTAAGGTGAAAGGACACCAATGATACGAATTGCTGATGACGTTGCTATCCTGAGTGAAAGTGAAGAAGAATTAAATGATCGGCTGAATGGAATGAACAGTCCAATGAGTACAAAATATGGACTGGGAGTAAATCGAACGAAAACGAAAGTAAGAAGAACAAGCAGAAATGAGAACAATGAGAAATTTAACATCAGGATTCGTGATCGCGAAGTAGATCAAGTTAATGAATTCTGTTACCTGGGCAGCAGAATTTTCAAAGACGGTTGCAGAAAGCAGGACACAAAAAGCAGACTAGCACTGTCTAGAAGGGGAATCCTGGGCAAGAGATGTCTACTAGTATCCAGCATAGGTCTTAATCTGCGGAAGAGATTTCTGAGAATATCCGTTAGGAGCGCAACGTTATCAGGTAGTGAAACACGGACTGTGGGAAAACCGGAGCAGAAGAGAATCGAAGCATTTGAGAAGCGGTGCTACAGACAAATGTTGAAATCAGATGGCCTGATAAGGTAAGGAATGAGGATGTTCTGCGGAGAATCGAAGAGGAAAGGAATATTTGGAAAACACTGTCAAGGAAAAGGGACAGCATGACAGGACATCTGTTAAGACATCAGGGACTGACTTCCCTGCCAGCCGCGGTGGCCCAGCGGTTCTAAGCGCTTCAGTCCGAACTGCGCGACTGCTACGGTCGCAGGTTCGAATCCTGCCTCGGGCATGGATGTGTGTGATGTCTTTAGGTTATTTAGGTTTAAGTAGTTCTAAGTTCTAGGGTACTGATGACCTCAGATGTTAAGACCCATAGTGCTCAGAACCACTGACTTCCATGGTACTAGAAGGAGCTGTAGAGTACAAAAATTGTAGAGGAAGACCGAGATTGGAAAACATTCAGCAGGTAATTGAGAACGTAGGTTGCATGTGCTACTCCGGGATAATGAGAAATTCGTGGCATCCGCATCAAACCAGTCAGAAGACTGATGAGTCAAAAAAAAGGTCATTTTACGACACTTAGTTGATTTGACATGAAAACATTAACACTGATGCCATCTCGTAAAGTATCGGGAGCGGCCTAAGAAGTATTGCCCACCACAGATATCCTGCACAGCAAAGCTGTATCACTTAGCGCCGATGAGATGCCAGGAAGAAGCCGTTCCTCCCGTAGTTCAGAGGCGTCACTGCCGCACCTTTGTCCTGAAAAAGCGTTGCCAGAGGCCAGGAGGGCAGTTCGGTTCGCGTCGGATCCTGCCTACCTGCAGGAAATTCCTGTAGGTGTGACATTGGGCTGGCTACTAGCCGTGTTGTGGAGGATATAAGATGAACAGCCACAAAAGCAAAACAAGGATAATGGCTCAAATGGTTCAAATGGCTCTGAGCACTATGGGACTCAACTGCTGAGGTCATTAGTCCCCTAGAACTTAGAACTAGTTAAACCTAACTAACCTAAGGACATCACAAACATCCATGCCCGAAGCAGGTTTCGAACCTGCGACCGTAGCGGTCCGAGGATAATGGAATATTGTCGAATGAAATCAGGTGATGCTGAGGTAATTAAATTAGGAAATGAGACACTTAAAATAGGGGATGAGGTTTGCTGTTTGGGGAGCAAAATAACTGACGAATGTGTAGTAGGGAGGATACAAAATGTAGAGTTGTTATGGCAAGGAAAGCGTTTCTGAAGAAGAGAAATTTGTCATTATCGAGTGCAAATTTAAGTGTCAGGAAGTCTTTTCTGAAAGTATTTTTGCGGAGTGTAGCGTATATGGATGTGAAACATGGACGATAAATAGTATAGGCAAGATGAGAATAGAAGCTTTCGAAATGTGGTGCTACAAAAAAATGCTGAATCATTACATGGGTAAATCACGTAACGAATGAGAAGGTACTGAACGGAATTGATGAGTAGAGGAATTTGTGGCACAACTTGACTAGAAGAAGGGATCGGTTGGTAGGACGTGTTCTGAGTCATCAAGGGATTGTAAGGCAGCGTGGAGGATGGAAATCGTAGAGCGAGACCAAGAGATGACTACACTATGCAGATTCAGAAGGATGTAAGTTGCAGTAGTTACTTGGAGATGAAGAAACTTTCACAGGATAGAGTAGCATGGAGAACTGCATCAAACCAGTCTCTGGACTGAAGACCAACTCGCCGTGACACTGCCCTTGTAAACAGTCGGGGTGTAAAGAGACTCCGTCTCCTGCGAACTGTGCCTACACGTCACCGCTATGCCAACAAGTGTCCACAAACTTGTCTTTTCTAATGACTGTAGTCGTGTGACTAGGGCCTCCCGTCGGGTAGACCGTTCACCGGGTGCAGGTATTTCGATTTGACGCCACTTCGGCGACTTGTGCGGCGATGGGGATGAAATGATGATGATTAGGACAACATAACACCCAGTCCCTGAGCGGAGAAAACCTCCGACCCAGCCAGGAATCGAACCCGTGCCTTTAGGATTGACTATCTCTCACGCTGACCACTCAGCTAGCGAGGTCAGACAGTGATTGTAGTCAAGCAACAGTACGGTCGTTCTGAACATCTATAATCGTCAGCGCAAGCCCACATATGACGTTTCATAGCTACAGCCGAGTCTGGGGAGCAATGATAAGTTTTGTTGCCGGCCGTTGTGGCCGTGCGGTTCTAGGCGCTACAGTCTGGAGCCGAGCGACCGCTACGGTCGCAGGTTCGAATCCTGCCAGGGCATGGATGTGTGTGATGTCCTTAGGTTAGTTAGATTTAGTTAGTTCTAAGTTCTAGGCGACTAATGATCTCAGAAGTTAAGTCGCATAGTGCTCAGAGCCATTTGATAAGTTTTGTTATAATTAATAAAGCATTAGTTTCTCAGTTTGTTCTAATTAGTTGTATCATTACTAGCGACTGCAGTGACCAATAAATCGGACAAAACAAGTAACGTGACGAATAGGATGCACCTCCCGATAAGCTTACTGTTTCATGTTGTCTAACTCTCTCTTGCAGCAGCGCTGTTTTTCTGTTTGTGTGTGTTGTTATATTCAATGTTCACGATATCTGTCCAGGATATGTCTTTAATGGAAGATATGCAATTGCAGGGACAAAGTATTCAACAGTATTACAACCGCTGCAAGACAGTACCACGGCCGCCACCTCAATCTGTTCAACTGGAAACAGATAACTGTTCAATCGCCTAAACTAAGAGAGTTTCTCGTACAAAGCGAAGACTCGGCTGATTATGTAGCACAGTTGACGAAGTATTTCAACGCCTCCGTTGTAACAGGTAACCAGCGTATGTACTCAGATGTGTCCAGTTAGTAGCAAACCTGTTTCCAGATTGCCAGCCTCATAAGGTTCAGCACGAAGAATTAGTTGACAAATTGTCAAATCATTTCAAATGACAAGTGCATCCAGCAGGTGCTCGCTGCAGGTTTTTCGGATTAAAACAGCAGCCAGGACTGTTCTACAAACAGTGGGTAACGGAACCTCGTGCCCTTACATGACAATGTCACTTTCAGTGCCCATGTGTGTTACGTTGCAGTGGCATTATGATGAGAGGTGCGATTGCTCAGAACGTGTCTGATTCCCATATTGGTGCTGCCATTCTAAAGCATCCAAAAACCCTGACCTCACTACAGTATTGTCTGTTATCAAGTTACAGGACATTGTCAATATAACCGAGTATTATTTTCAAGCATCTGCAATATCTGTTGCCAAGAGTAAGACATTCGGGGGCCAACACCCCTTCCTACTTAGATCAGGCGTCGCCGGAAATCTAGGTTATGTGCTAATCAATCGCACCATGAGGCCACGGTGAAGCCCACATAATCGCAGAAGTCCAGCCCTCGTTGCTTTCAAACACATGATAGAGTACATTCACTTCATTTCATTTATTGGATATTTCAAAATCTGCAACCTACTTTAAAATGCAGGCCACACCTTTTACAGTTTTAAATGTTACAGTATATTCTTCCATACTTCTGACAAAATTTATTTTAATGAGTTAATACTGGTATAAAGTGAATATAATTTGATGAACAGGAAACGGAAACAATTTGTTTATTTAAGAAGAAGCTAATAGATGATAGGAATGGTTAGGGCACAGTGCCATTGCCGCAAATCCAAGTATTTCGTATGTTGCAAACAAAACCACACACGGTCGGCACGTTTCAGTACAGATGGTGTTAGGTAGCTTTCACATTCTACGTCAGACAGTGGTTATAATGACGTGTATGTTATGTTTGCTGTGCAAGGGTCCGCCGATTCGGCAAGCCAATCCTTTGTATGTTCAGATGTGTGTGTTCAACAAGTGAGTTAATTTCCAGTTAAATATTGGTGGTACTGTTACGCTACTCAACTGAACTGTGTATGAACGGACAACCTATTCCAGTTTTTGGAGTGTGCGATTTACCAGCCACATTCAGTGGTACTACTAAAACAGTATTATGTCATGTGTTGTGCTCTCGCAAGTATGCGATCATTTTTGGCATGGATGGCTTTGACCTTTTCGGATTGTTAGTTCACGGGCAGCTGATACAAATTAATTCATCTGGCTTTCTGGCCAGTATTAATGATTTATGTGGCACGCACTGTTCTCTGTTCCCTGGCAGTTTAAGCAAGGCCCGAGGATTAGATGCCCATGTGACATTTAAAGACAATGTACATCCCAAGTTTTGTCGTACTCGTCCTGTCCCTTATGCATTATGGGACCGGGCTGCCGCAGAGCTGCTGCGGTTACAGGGCATTGAGTCATCAAACCAGCGTCGGCCAGCCAATGGTCGTCACCCTTGATGGTCCTTACTAAACCGTTAGGCAGACTGAGGCTCGTGCAGACTTTAAACCAAACGTCAACACACAAACTGTTGTTTATTCTTTTCCGTTGCCATGCCCTGAGGATTTGAAGGACAAATTAAGTCAGTGTATGAATGCAGAGTCTCGCGGCGATAACATTGAATAAAATGTGCGCTTCTGTGCTGGATGATGATGGCTGGTAGCGTAGAGTTCCAGGACTATGATACGAAGATCTGTGCGCTACTGAACGAAGATACTTATCGGAAGCTCCCACGCGACCCGACATCAAGAATAGTAAGAAAAACATCAGAACTTCTTAAGCGATCTTCAGTGGAAGACAGTGTGGTTAAGAATCTTCTCCCATAGGCGCCTAGACCACCTACTGCTTATGGTTTACCGAAGATACACTAGGACAGGACGTCATTTCGCCTTATTGTGTCCACAATAGGTTCTCCAACGTACAAGCTGGCGAAGTACTTGGCCAAGCTCCTCGCTCCACATGTGGGACACTGCGAACATCATATAAAAAACTCAGCAGAATTTATCAGCAGAATTTATCAGCAGAATCAACCGTCTCCGCCTTAGTGAGGACGATATTATGGTCAGTTTTGATGTAGTGGCGCTGTTTTCGAATGTGCCTATCAAAGATTCTCTGAATCTAATTTCCCAGTACTTTGTAAGTGACGTGGTCGAGCTATTTAGGCACACTCTTACGTCATTCTGCTTCGTGTACAACGGCCAGTATTACGATCAGACAGAAGGCGTAGCAATGGGTAGCCCGTTGGCTCCAGCTGTTGCAAACCTCTTCATGGAGAATTTTGAGGATATTGCCATAGATACTGCGCCACTGAAGCCTGAGTGTTTCTTTCGATACGTTGACGACACGTTCGTCATTTGGCCACACGGACGCGAGAAATTAGACTAGTTTTTGGAACACCTCAATGGCATCAACAGTAACATCCAGTTCACCATGGAGGTGGAAAAAGATAATGCATTTAACTTCCTCGACGTCCTTGTCCACCGTAAATGCAATGGGTGCCTTGGCCACAGCGTCTACAGAAAACCCACCCACACAGACCTGTACCTGCACGCTACCAGCCATCATCACCCAGCACAGAAGCGCACAGTATTGCAAACATTGGTGCGTCGTGCAAGAGTAATATCAGACGACGACAACCTGCCCCACGAACTGAGCCACCTACGCAAGGTTTTCAGGAATAACGGCTACAGCACACATCAAGTGAAAGAAGTGATTTCTGGGAAATATCAGAATAAGACCAGCGACGAAGAGCAGGAAAAGAAACTTGCTTTACTGCCATTCTGTGGCTCTGTGTCGGGCAAGATAAGCCGCCTGTTGAAAAGACACAAGATCAAATCGATCTTCAGGCCTCCAACGAAAATCCGTCAATTACTGAGACCAGTTAAAGACGCTGTAGGTCTCAGAACACCTGGAGTTTACGAAATACCTTGTGACTGTGGCCAGAAGTACATCGGACAAACAGTGCGCACTGTGGAACAACGCAGGAAAGAACATAAGAGGTATTATCGCCTACGCTATCCAGATAAATCTGCGTTAGCTGAGCATGCGTTAGAAAACGGTCACCACATAAAATTTGGCGATACCTCTGTCGTGGCTCGCACTAACGGCTTCTGGGACAGTTTAATAAAGGAAGCTATTGAAATAAAAATTACCACAAACACCTTGAATAGAGACGGTGGCTTACAGCTCAGCGCTGCGTGGGATCCAGCGATAGCGCGGTTGAAGAGGGCACATCGAACGCCGACTCAAAACATGCCCATATATGGCAATGTCACGGGCAGCAGTGACGTCACAGCCGGCAGCTAGCGTATATAAGGGCGCACCAACAGCCCACTGGCAGTAATAACACTTGACAATGGCCAAGGAGTGCTTGGCCGAAAGCTCGTGTAGGTTTAACCAATTGACGCGGTTGGAAATCCGAGAACATTTTATTCAAATTAAGTCAGGGTCATCCTTTAGATGAAGAGTGAAAGAAGATTTTTGTGATCAACACAAGCAGGGGATTATTCCAGTTTCAGCGTTACTATTTGGTAGGCTTCCAACCCAGCTATTTTCCAGGTGTACCTTGAATAACTAACATCGCAAGTACCTCCTTGTTCCAACTACTTAGGTGATATAGTTGTCCCTGATAGTACGCCACAAGAATAATTAAAAAAATTAAAGGCATTTTTTCAAATGTTGTCCTCAGTGGGCCTGAGCGCTCTAAATGATCCTTCCCATTCACTATCTTGGCATCCGTCCACCGCAATCATTCTTAGTGGCCACTCGTAACTTGCCTGCTCCATAAAGTTTACAGAATCATGATGATCACGTAACGGAGAAGATAGCCATTTTATACAGAATGCTACTTAGATCGCGGTGCTTGTAAGGTTGCACCGCAAGGAGGTTCCGTTCGTATGGTCGGCCGAACGTCAGACAGCTTTGCAAAGACTGAAAGATGCACTACTTAGTGATCGGTGTTTGGTCCACTTCGACCTCAACAAGTCTGTCATTCTTGCAGTAGATGCCTCATCTTATGGCACTGGTGCGGAGTTGACACATCGAATTGGCTCCAATGTCAGGCCAATTGCTTTTGCGTGGAAGACATTGACCGACGCCCAAAGCAACTACAGGCAGCTTCAAAAGGAGGCGTTGGCTATCATTTATGGGTTGACACACTTCCATCAATACCTGTACGGACGCTGCTTTTCTCCAGTTACAGACCAAAGACCATTGATGTCTCAGTTGAGGTCGTTCCAACCTGTCCCAGCAGATACGAGTACAGTGCAGTTGCCCAGTTACCAGTGCGAATTGGCATATCGGCCCACCACCAAATACTCCAATGCAGACGTCTGTCAACGCTCCCTATTGGCTCGGATGCTGGGTTTGGTTCCTCCGAGGACTCCTGACATCACACTAATTCAGAAGAAATTCGGCTTTTGGAAGATTTTCCGGTCACCTTCCGTCATGTGTCGCAGGAGACGACTTCGGACCTGGCGTTGTAGATTGGTGCAGGAGTTTGTTCATCATGGGCGGCCGCAGAGTCTGAAGGAGATAGGCCACATGGTGGTTCGTCGCTACGTTGCTCATCGGCGTGCCATCTCTGTACAGATGGGCGTTTCCGGATGTATACTGAAAGTTCTTCAGTTGTTGCACCAAGGACATAGGGGTAGTGTCTGCACCAAGCAGTTGGCAAGATGGTATTTTACATAGCCAGGAATGGATGCACAAATGTTGGCCATGACTTCACAGCGTGCGATGTGTGCAGAGTATCAACCGGCTCCCCCACAGCGGTACTCTGAGTTGCCGCGTCCTGGCCGACCTTGTCAACACCTACACATAGATTTTGCTGGGCCATACTGGAATATAGGTCGGCTAGTGGTTGCCGATGCACACAGCAAGTTTTCCACGAAGTTTCCAACGAAGACTACCACCTCAGACAGCACAGTTATCAGCTCTTACGTCGATATTCTGCACTTCAGGCTTGCCTGAGGTGATAGTGTCTAATAATGAGCCGTAGTTCACGTCTTGGGAATTTGCACACTTTTATACAGACAATGGTACACAGCGCCCTTTCATCCGCAGTAGGATGTCGAAGCCGAATGCTTCGTAAGGAGCTTCAAATTACAGACGGACAATTTACGAGCCACCCACACTTGGGACAAGGATATGGAAGTTTTTCTGTGTTCGGATTGCTCCCTGCACAAAGATGGATAGCCTCCAGCGGAGCTCCTGCATGGTCGACGCCTCCTATTCATTTGCTACGTCCGCCACAGAGACCTGGTGCCCCTCCTTCCGAGTCAGTTTCAGCCTCAGTAACTAGTGTTCTTTGCTGTGTTTTGCTGGGGTCGCAAACGAGAAAGGGGTGTGGTGCATGAAGTGTTGTTCCGTTCCACCTACATCATCCATGGTTCGACGAGATTGCACAGGTGCTACGGTTGGCTACGTCCTCCCGCCACCCCTCCTCCCCCCCCCCCCCTCCCCGCCACAGTAACCCATATCCATACCCACACTGGGGCGGATGTTTGGGGCGGAGCCATGCGGTGTCATCAAGTATCGAGAGCGGTGCAAGAAGTATCGACGAAGAAGAGACACTGCACAACAAAGCGGTATCACTGGGTGCCAATAAGATTCTATGAGGAAGCTGTGCCTCCCGTAGTTGCGAGTACCACCACCTGGTCTATGCCCTGAAATAGCGTCGCCAGAGGACAGGAGGACAGTTCGGTTTGTGTCGGACCCTATCCACTTCCAGGAAGTTCCTGTCGGAGTAACGTCGTTGTTCTGCCTACTCGCCACAACACAGTCCGTGTCAGTCGTGGGGAAGAGGCTTCCATCTCGTGTGAGCTTTGCCTACACTCAAACGCGATCAGGACGGCGTCAACAAGTGTCCACGAACCTTTGTTTTCTAGTGACCGTATTGAAGGCAAAGTATGGCCACTCTTAACGTGTATCAATTCGACACTCAGTAATTGTGGCTCATTTAGAGTGTTCTGAACCGACAGTGACGTATGCAATTTCATAGCTACAGCGGCGCCTGGCGTGCAAAGATAAGCTTTGTGGTAATTCATAAAGGATTACTTATTCAGAGCGACCTAACTAACTGTGTCATTACAAGCCACCTCATCGTAGAAGAAGTCGGACACAACAGTTGTGTGTGAAACGCTGCTTTTCTTTAAACTTGGGCGCAGATTACTTCTTTCGACCAGTACCTGAATATTGCTTGTCAGTCTGGTATCAGTACCATATAGGATTCATAGATTAAATGGAGGAGAGCTAAAGAAGAACTGTGTGTTTCCGTACAGATTCATTTAGTAAGCGTCGAAGCGTCACAGACGTTCTCAGCCAACTACAGTGGCAGACATTACATTGGAGGCGTTCTGCCGTAGAAGTGTTCTATTTTTAAAATTCCGAGAGTGTATTTTCCTAGAAAAGTCTACCAATATATGGGTTCCCCCTATGTGCATCGCGAAAAAACCATTAAGGTAAAATTAGAGACATTCACACACGGAAGCTTACGAACAATCGTTCTTCCTTGTGACCACTGATTTCTAGATTTCCGGAAAGCTTTTGACACCGTTCCTCACAAGCGACTTCTAATCAAGCTGCGGGCCTATGGCGTATCGTCTCAGTTGTGCGACTGGATTCGTGATTTCCTGTCAGGAAGGTCGCAGTTCGTAGTAATAGACGGCAAATCACCGAGTAAAACTGAAGTGATATCAGGTGTTCCCCCAGGGAAGCGTCCTGGGACCTCTGCTGTTCCTGATCTATATAAATGACCTGGGTGACAATCTGAGCAGTTCTCTTAGGTTGTTCGCAGATGATGCTGTAATTTACCGTCTAGTAAGGTCATCCGAAGACCAGTATCAGTTGCAAAGCGATTTAGAAAAGATTGCTGTAAGGTGTGGCAGGTGGCAGTTGACGCTAAATAACGAAAAGTGTGAGGTGATCCACATGAGTTCCAAAAGAAATCCGTTGGAATTCGATTACTCAATGAATAGTACAATTCTCAAGGCTGTCAATGCAACTAAGTACCTGGGTGTTAAAATTACGAACAACTTCAGTTGGAAAGACCACATAGATAATATTGTGGGGAAGGCGAGCCAAAGGTTGCGTTTCATTGGCAGGACACTTAGAAGATGCAACAAGTCCACTAAAGAGACAGCTTACACTACACTCGTTCGTCCTCTGTTGGAATATTGCTGCGCTGTGTGGGATCCTTACCAGGTGGGATTGACGGAGGACATCGAAAGGGTGCAAAAAAGGGCAGCTCGTTTTGTATTATCACGTAGTAGGGGAGAGAGTGTGGCAGATATCATACGCGAATTGGGATGGAAGTCATTACAGCAAAGACGTTTTTCGTCGCGGCGAGATCTACTTACGAAATTTCAGTCACCAACTTTCTCTTCCGAATGCGAAAATATTTTGTTGAGCCCAACCTACATAGGTAGGAATGATCATCAAAATAAAATAAGAGAAATCAGAGCTCGAACAGAAAGGTTTAGGTGTTCGTTTCTCCCCCCGCTATTCGGGAGTGGAATGGTAGAGAGATAGTGTGATTGTGGTTCGACGAACCCTCTGCCAAGCACTTAAATGTGAATTGCAGAGTAATCATGTAGATGTAGATGTAAATGTAGACGCTTGGTGCGGAGAGTGAAAATTGACCCTCAATATAAAAGAATGTAATGTAGTGCGAATACACAGACAGAAAGACCCTATATTGATTTACTAAACAACTGCAGAAGAATCACTGGAAACAGTTACTTCCATAAAATATCTAGGTATACGTATACGGAGCGATTTGAAATGGAACGACCACATAAAATTAATCACAAGTAACCCAGATGCCAGAATAAGATCCATTGGAAGAAACCTCAGGAAATTTAGTCCATCAACAAAGGACGCAGCTTCGAAAACACTCGTTCGACCAATATTTGAATACTGCTCGTCGGTATGAGATCCGTACCAGACAGGATTGATCTGTCCCAGAGTGCCAAACATGCCTCAGCAAAGCTCTCGACACCATCCTTGGCCCCGCGACAGGAGTCAACCTCCTATCACGTCGGTGGCCACGGATGTGCAGCGTTGTGCTGCGGAATGTGGTAACGACATACTACTCTGTACATTGACGTAATTTAAGTCGTGCGATACTTCTTAATATCGTGACGGACCTCCTTCTGCCCGGTGTAGTACAGAAACTCGACGTGACATAGACTCAATATGTCGTTCGAAGTCCGCTGCAGAATTATTGAGCAATGTTGCCTCTACAGTTGTCCATAATTACGAAAGTGTTGCCGGTGCAAGATTTTGTGCACCTCTCGATTACGTCCAATAACCGGTCGATGGGATTCATGTCGGCCGATCCGGATAACCAACTCTTTCGCTCGGACTGTACAGAATGTTCTTCAAACCAATCGCGAACAACTGTGACGCGGTGACATGTACCATTGTTATCCATGAAAATTCCATCGTTGTTTGGAAACATGAAGTCCATGAATGGCTGCAAAGATCTCCACGTAGCCGAACGGAACTATTTGCAGTCAGTGATGGTTTCAGCTGAAGCAGAGGACCCAGTCCATTATGGGGCCAGCACCAGTTTTCACAGTGTGTTGTTGCCGACCTCGGTCTGTGGCTTCGTGGTGTCTAGAGCCACACTCGAACCCTACCGTCAGCTTTTACCAACTGAAATCGGAACTCATCCAACCAGGCCACGGTTTTGCAGTCGTCTGGGGTCGAACCGATGTTTCACGAGCCCAGGAGGGATCTTGCAGGCGATGTCGTGCTGATAGCAAAGGCACTCAAATTTCGCAGCACTTCTCGACGGATACGTTCGTCGTAGGACCCCAATGATTTCTGTGGATATTTCACGCGGTGTTGCTTGCGGTTAGCACCGACAACTCTACGAATACGCGCCTGCTTTCGGTCTTTAAGTGAACGTCATCAGTCACTACGTTGCCAGTGTGAGAGGTAGCGCCTGAAACGAGGTATTCTCGGCACATTCCTGACACTGTGGACCTCGGAATACTGAATTCCCTAAGGACTTCGGAAATGTAATGGCCCATGAGTGTAGCTCCAGCTTCCATTCTGCTTTCAAAGTGCATCAATTCCCGTCGTTCGGCCATAATGACGTCGGAAAGTTTTCACGCGAATCACTGGGTACGATTGACAGCTCCGTCAATGCTCTGCCCTTTTATACCTTGTGTACGCGATACTACTCCCATATGTATACGAGCATATCTCAGTCCCATGTCTTTTGTCACCTCAGAGTATAAAACGTGTAGTAGAAGTACATGCTCTGTCGGTAAATGAACTGCAGTTTCTCAGTACCTAAAAACGAATCGAGGGTTGCCGTTTCCTTGATTTATAGGTTAACATACCTTTATCTAGCTTAGTGTGTTGCATAGTGCCACGCCAGTAGTTTTCTGCCGCCCGGCTGCAAGATATCAGGTGGTTTGCCTGCACACACCTCGACAGGTTGTGAAGTCTGCTTTGCGGTTAAAGCTGCAACCGTGCTATGTCGATACAAGTACACATAGAACTAAGTACGGATAGAAACACAACCAATAAGAAGAAATCAAGGAACGTCAACAGGAATATAGCATACAGCACTGAGTACTGAGCGGTTTCGACGAAAGTAATGTGATCCATACCTAAAAAGAAAATAACAAAAATGAATTCCAGACGCAAGTTCTTATGACTATTTTCCAGTTTCAACCAACATAAGTTCCTGTAATAATATGGGGCAGGTTTATTTAAACACCCTCCATAAAAGAAATGGAAAAAGGGACCATCAGTTTTCAGTTTTAAAGGGCAATATAGTCGATCGTAAATAATGACCTGTAAAGTATTTGGAAATCGTATATTATTCAAAAGGATAGAAGAGGTTGTCCTTTTCTTTTTCTGTTAATAAGCAGTGGCTGATAGAGTATTCTTTGTGGAGAACGTAATTTCATGGAAAAACGCCCATCCATTTATTATTCGTGGTGACGTATTTTCATGGAGAAAAGCCAATTAAGTTTGGTAGTGGCCGTATGGTAAAATTTAGTACAAGGCACTCCCTCCTGTTTGATTTTTTTTACATTGATGATAAACACACAGAATCAGTTGCCATTTTTTTTTATTTTTAGGCTTGCGCAGGTTACGATACCCCTAAGGGTATCTTCTTTTGAATAATGAGTTACGTAAAAAGATTCTGTAACCAAAAGTAGTATCTTGCTCAGAGTTGTGGATGTAAAGTAATTTCAGTTCCTAAAAATTTCTGATTACTTGTGTCACATTACGTATAATATGTTACATCCTCCATGAGCTGAGGCGCTCAAGTCATGTACAGACAATATGACTATCAGATTAAAACACGTACGGCTATTGAAAAGACAAACGTCAAACTAAGCGCATAACAACTAGCTGCAGCGCTTAGTTGGACTAGCACGGAATATTCCCAATGTCGGGTGCTGATGCCGTAATACACGCTTAGTTGTATAATATTTAACCTTTCTTGCTGCGACATAGCGTCGTAACATACACAGTAGTCACCTAAGCTGCTACCAGAATAAAATAGTGTAAAAGGAATGGAGTGAAATCAGAGAAAGTTAAATAGAATAAAAAGTATCATATAATTTCTAACCGAACACTCTCTCACATTTTTTCACGCTATAAGACAATAAGGAAAATATCTATATTAACATGAAGACACAGCTAGCCTACTTTTATAGTGAAAAATATTGAAAAATATAAAGTTTTGAAGCTCTGAAAATGACGTTACGCTAAGTAATTAACAATACCCTCTTGTAATAAACTAGCTTATCAAAGAAATAATGCCGTCTCATGAAAGGAAAAAAAAAGTACGAGCTGTACACGAGCAGAAAAACGCTTCCGAAGAGGAAGTGATTTGACAATGTACCGCGGTAGGTTATCACACGATCGCGAGCAACGGCTTGAAACCGCTGAACAAACTTCTTTTTCTCGATTACTACTGTTCATTTAAGAGGAGGCCATCTTTCCTTATCGCATGTCTAATAATCTCTAGTTCCTCCAGTTTATACAAAACTCTAATCGAATATGACCTGCTGTTAGAGAGTGTTCTGAGACGTAGAATTATGAATATTGGTATCCTTTTTACCCAGCAGGTGTTTTTATATATCTAACATTGAAAGCCCTCCCCGTTTGTCCGATATAAAATAATGGAAATGCATCTCATGTAATTATGCTTCAGGTTTTGGTGGCATCAATTCTTCTTAAACAGCAAACGTTTAATTCCGGGTAAAACATTGCATATGAAAGGTTACCTTCCAGTTTCATTTTCCTTATTTTCACAGCTACATAAGGTAGTAACTCCATTTCTAGTCTTCCTCCAAAAATTTATTTCTACTAAAGATGGATTGTATCCGTTATTAGGAGCTACAGTTGTAATTATATTCATCTTTTTTTCTATTTTTTCCGCAGGTAAAGGTGTTATTATTGCATGATTCATGTTTGAATGAAAGAAGGACATCTTATGACACGGGGTGCGTTGAGTCAGATGGTGTAATTTGATCGGTATTAATTATTTTTCGGAAAATGTCGAAACCTATTCTATGACCACGAGTTCGAGATCTGAAAAATTTAGTTCACGATTTTCACTTTACTGCTTACAGATAAAATTAATTTTTTCATTGAGACTGTTGAACAATCCAAAGAGCTGTTCAATTTAATTTTCAGTTTCATTATACACAATTAAAATATCATTGAGGTACCTCGAATACAGTTGAATTCCTAGTTTTGTAGGTGCATGGCATTAAAAAAAATTCTTCAAACGTGTTTATGAATATATTGGCCAGAATGCCTACTAATTGATTACCTGTTGCAAGGCCATCCAACTGTTGCACAGCTACCCATTAAACTCGAAATAATTGTATTCTATTGCCACTTTTAACAGCCGTATTAGTTCTGTAATCTGTTCATTAGTTAGTTCTTTTTTATTAACCCTCAGGTTCTTCTCTACTATTTCTAAAGTAGTTTAAACCGGAACGTTAGTATAAAGGTTAGTATTACCGAAAGAATCTAGTTTCGTCTCTTGGCTACATTTCAAAATTTTTAATTAATTTGCCAGACCTGGCAGTTAATCACTGAAAATTATTCTGTGAAACGTAAGATTTTTTTATCTTCACATGCAAAAATCTAGCTAATTTATGGTGTCCACTACTGATACTGCTAACCACCGAACGTAGCTTAGCAGAATGTGGATTCATAGTAATCAACTGCTTTTTTCGAAGTCTTCACCAAGGGTTTTGAATCACCACAGCGATCCTTCTTTTTTTTGGGGGGTGGGTGGGTGGGGGGAGGTAAGTAATGGCTGGATCCTCCCCAGAATCAGAAATGTTATTCTCCACAACGAAGTTCTTGGTTTTGGTTACATATCCAACTTTACTAGCAATAGCTACTGTGTTTTCTGTACCTGATTCCGCTATCATGGGTTCTTTAATCATCTTCAGAGCTTTGTTATGTGAGAACTCCAAACTGCTATAATTTTTATTAATTATGTTACAAATATCATTATTCGAGCCACCGCGAACTTCCTATTTTTACATTATGGAGCCCGGTTTTAATATCCACCAGCCACGCGGGATTAGCAGAGCGGTCTGAGGCGCCGCAGTCACGGACTGTGCAGCTGGTCTCGGCGGAGGTTCGAGTCCTCCCTCGGGCATGGGTGTGTGTGTTAGTCCTTAGGATAATTTAGGTTAAGTAGTGTGTAAGCTTAGGGACTGATGACCTTAGCAGTTAAGTCCCATAAGACTTCACAGACATTTGAACATTTTTTTAAATATCCACCGTTACATTTTCCACAAAAAAACGGAATCTTTAAGGTTAGAAATTTTGTTGTACTAAGACCTTTATTTAGAAGAGTATTTCCTTCCTGTGTGAGATTTATTTGCTTTATATTAGGCAGTATATTGAAGAATGTACGGATGGATTTCTGAAATATATTGGCATTACGACACTCCAGAACAGGAAATTTTGTATATGTCTAGAAACAGCGTAGCTCACGGTGCGCAAATTACCCAGAATATGTTCATCAAGTGTTGAGAATAAGGACCCTTAGCGACTTTACACATAGTTTCAAACCTTTTCAAATGTTCAAATGTGTGTGAAATCCTATGGGACTTAACTGCTAAGGTCATCAGTCCCTAAGCTTACACACTACTTAACCTAAATGATCCTAAGGACAAACACACACACCCATGACCAGGGAGGACTCGAACCTCCGCCGGGACCAGCCGCACAGTCCGTGACTGCAGCGCCTTAGACCAAACCTTTTCAAAAGCTTTTCTTAATACAGCCGTAAAATACCGTAAAAGGAAAACTTTATCATTTGCTTCATTTGCGCTGTTCGTGCAATAAAACTACAGCATCAGCTAAGACGTTTTAATTTATTACTTCTTTACTACTAACTCTGTTCTCGACACATTTCCCGGACGGTTTCCACATACACCACTGCATGTATCTGAGAAGCTATATGAATGTACGAGACAGAGTTCACGAGATATGACGTCACAAGTCTTCAGATGCGTGAAACGGATGTTTTACACATGGAAGTTCGATTTTTTAAAATAATGGTAGGTGGAAAGGGGCCGGGTGTACTGGTGAGTAGTAACCAGCTTGATTTCAGTATCTTTATGTCGTCGAACTTGGCATAGTGCTTATTCACAGCGTACTTCGTTTCCCTCCCAAGTTATTTTTTTTCGGAAACGTCCAATATAAAAAAGAACAGGATTCAGAAAATGAGGGGGGGGGGAGACCCGCTTCGACACAGTATCTTTCCTGGTAGCCATCGCAACATACGATCTGTGAGTATCTGTAGTTCCATGTTGTCTGACAGTTACAGGTGTGGAGTGTCCACGTGTACATAGAAGTTTCAGAAATCTACAATAGACAGTTGAAATTAGTGATCCCTGTAATAGCACAGACGATTGGATGACATATCTAGCTACGTTTATTCGGGCCTGAAGATGATACCAATGAAGCGCGGAAACTGGTAGTGAAATGAAATATTTCAAAATATTGCGACTGTTGTATTTATTGTCTTCAAGATTGGTGAGTAGGTGCATTACGTAAGAGCGATCTTTTATCACCTAATATTGGTCGCTTAAGCAACGACACATAGTACACACCGTCCAGTAAAGTTTCGTGGTGGCAGTCGGTTGCTGTTTAACTGTTTTCCGCGTAGTCTGCGAGGATGTTACTTTCTGCGTCCCAAATAAAACTAATCATCATTTTCTACGTGGACACATCGTTTCTCGCTTATTTCAGTGCAATTTCACAACCAAATCACTGTTTTGAGTTTTACCATCGGGATGATGATGATGATATTTGGTTTGTGGGGTCCTCAACTGCGCGATTATCAGCGTACGTATAAATTCCAAATCCTTACGCAGTCAAGTCTCACCATTTTCACGAATAACGATGAAATGTTGAGGACAACACAAACAACCAGTTCCCGGGCGGAGAAAATTCCCGACCCGGCCGGGAATCGAACACGGCCCCGTCATCCAGAGGGAGCAAACCTAGCCATTAGACCTCGAGTTGTGGACCCATCGGGAGGACAAAATTATATACAACTGCATAATAAAACAGAGAGTCCATCTGACTACGCATCGCCTTTTGCGAACAGCGCCTTTAATTCACATTCTTCACGTATTTCAAACCGCGTCTCAATAAACGCAACACTCATTTGGCACTGAAATTTGTTTTTTTACTCGTCCACTGGAGCTCATGCTGTAGAACTAACCCGTCTCAACCAAGAGCTCCACGCGCTTCCGAGGATGCGCACCTGTTGCCAGTAATAAATCCGAAGGACAAACTTAATTTCAACACAATTTCTGGCTCGGCGTGGCGTGGCGCCCACAGAAATATCGGGCTATTTTTTTAGGGGCGAATTAAGCGTGGCTGGCGCAGGTGAGGGTCAGCTCTCTCGGTGTTAGCGACCGCATGAAACACGGCGCGACAGATACTGCCGAGGCGCTGCCAAGGCAGAGCGCAAAGTGTCGGGGCTGGGGGAACGGCCAAAGAGGCGGGCGGCCGCGGCATAGTGGCAGCTCAGATCTAAGTATATTAACTTAGTAAAGCACTTTTCACTACGTTATTTGCAGAAAATACTTGCTATACTTACGTTTGCATCACAATATCTCAGCATGATGCGGAGAATGGAAGTGCTTGCCACTCGAAAATATGACAAGCTACCTATAGTAATTAACGCAAAAGTGATCCAGAAAATCCATGCACACCAAATGTAAAGAATAAATAAAAACGAAAACCCACTGATGATGGTACAGTGGTGCCGAAACATGTTTGGGTACTGAGGAAAACGGTGTTTTGCATAACTGGCGGACCTCACATTCAAAAAATTGTAACTGCAAACACGGCCAATACAAGGAGCTGCAAATGAAAAAGACGGATACTTCCTCAACTTAGGCTGGAGAAACTTTGATATACCTAACGAACATGTTCATTTGGGAATAAGTGCTTTTTCATTTCCCTTATGAAGCTGCTCTCAAAGTTCTCTCGACTAGTTGTGTTGGTTACATGACATATTTTGATACGCGACATAGTAATTATCAGGATTATTTTACTGCTTGCGATGTACTTTTCTGCGCAAATTTCACTAGTAGCAACTTCCATACAACTAGAAATATCACAACCATAAATCACATCTATGATATTTGCGGCCGTTAGCAGGGTGCTGCGCATTCGGTCATACAGAACGTTGGATTCCACCTAACACATACTTTTTGAACTGGTTTACTTAGATCATCAGCTGCTGCTACATTTCGCTTGAACCGCATTACAATCCTTTATACAACAGGAATCGACTCAAGCAATTCGTCAGTATTTTTTCCCCCACCGATCTGAGATTGTGGACAAAACACGATGTATGACTTTTTTCTTCCGAATCCTATTTCTACTGACGGCATTTTCTCGTTTTGAGAGTACTGAAGGGCGATCTGTTTTAATTGTTAAAAACCATTCAACACTCAAAACCGCTTAAAATATTGTGTCTAACACAACCGTTTTCACCAGTCTTTGCTGTCATCAGCTCTTAAAAATCCTTTTATTGTAAAACATATTCACTCTACGCTAAACCTGACGCATATGATCTCAAGATGTGAGGTGCTGATTTTTATCCACGTAACGTCTTGTGCATGTGGTTCAGCGTAAAATGAACATGAATTACAACAAAAAGATTTTTGAGACCTGAAGATGACAGCAAAGTCTGTTGAAACCAGTTGTCTTAAATAAAGAAATGTTTTTTGCGATCTTGGCTGTTGAAAGGCTTTTTGCTATTTCTACTACTTTTACTACCGCACACATGTCGTTATGAGACATGTTCAGACAAAGATTCATTTAAATGAAAGAAATATGGTAGTGTTAACAAGTAACCTGGTGTTTTGTGCCAACACTGAAGGTTGACTTTTGCCTTCAACTTCTGTGATATGATGTCACGATGTATCTATACTGAAACATCGCTGTTTAAACTCCGAACATCGATATTTTGTGCACATCCGCAGTTTCGGTTCGTCTTGAACCACCCAAAGAGCTGTGACCGTTCAGAACTTCTAGTTGTTTTCATTTTACCTTCACAGGCCACTTCAACAACCAGGGAAGTTCTCGAAATGTCGTGTAGAGATAAAACGACAACTAGTTTGAAAAAGAAAATGTAAACCGTGCAAACAGCTGTTGCTGTTTAATGTGTAGCTCCTGCGAATATATTCCAGTTCCTTTCATGATGCTGTATAGGTATTTTCAGTTTCCTTTGCCGAATTTGTTAATGATAATTCTTCCGGGTTATATGGCCGTGGTCCATGGAATACTTCTATTCCTGACGTTTCGTCCAATACTACGTTGGACATCCTCAGAGGTATGGCTGGTCCTGCTGAGTCCTGCCGACTGACGAGTCGGGCGTCGGAGAGCGGCCTAAATACCGAGGAAAGTGGGCGTGGTCTAGCTTGCACATAGCAGAGAGAAAACTAGTCAAAGATAAAATGTAACTATCGATAATAGTCCATCATAGATAAAAATCACTTATCGATTCTGTAACGCAACTGTCCATATCTCGCTTAATTTCAAGGCCTCCTCTTTTCTATTAAAATTATCTTCATGTTTATAAATTTCAATAGCCTCCCTATACAGTCGTGGATAATAGTTCGTGGTAGCACTTAAAACTGTAGTTTCAGAAAACTTAACTACATGGTCACCGGACTGAAGTGCATGTTCCGCAACGGCCGATTTATCTATTTTCCCAGTCGGCAAAGACTTTTATGCTCCTTTACCCTCGTATTCACACTTCTTTTCGTAGCACCAAAATAAACCTTGCCACAGGTACACGGAATTTTATACACACCGCTAGATGATAATGGTGGCCTTCTATCTTTAACAGAACGAAGTACTTGTCCTATTTTTCTGGTAGGTTCGAATACCGGTTTCACTTTATGTTTCAGCAAAATTTTGCCGATTCGATCTGTAGCCTTACTAATGAAAGGTAAAGACACCGTGTTCTTCCATTGTTGTGTACCATCCTTGTCCTTTGGCCTCCTGTAATTAGGTCTTAAAACTCTATTAATCTCTTTGTTTGAGTACCCATTCTTTTCGAAGGCCTGTTTCAGATGATTCAGTTCCGTATCCAGATGTTCCGGCGTAGAAATCCGTTTTGCCCTGTCCATTAAACTTATGGTTACACCTCTTTTTTGTTGTGGGTGATGATAGGAGTTCTTATGTAAGTATCTATCAGTATGTGTGCTCTTCCGAAACACTTTATGTTTTAGACTCCCATCGGTCTGTCTCATGACTAACGCATCGAGAAACGAAATAGCCTGGTCTTTCTCCACTTGAATGGTTAACTGAATTTTATGGTATATGCTATTAAGATAATAAAAAATTTCGTCTAAGGCTTTCTTACCGTGTGTCGAAACCACGAATGTGTCGTCTACATAACGATACAAAACAACATAGTTTCTTATTTGCTTTATTCAACGCTAATTGTTCAAATTTTTCCATGTAAAAATTGGCAATCGCAGGGCTCAACGGGTTACCCATGGCAGCACCACCCACTTGCTCATAAAACTCTACATTCAACTGAAACTGACTAGATGTGAGACAGTGTCTAAACAGAGCGTTCAAATCTTCAGGGAAAACTTCCGTTATGTAAACCATAAATTCATTGACCGGAATCATAGTAAACAGAGATACAATATCAAAACTGACCAAAATGTCTTCAGGAGCAGTGTCACTGACGCCATGCTTCAAAATGATATCTTTCAATCTACTAGTCGTTCCCGCGGATGTAACTAAAGAGCTTTGTAACAACATCTCCTTGGCTGAAAAATGACTCCACATCTGTTAAAATAAACGTGCCTCGTAGGACTCGTCTTTCCGAAAAAGGATCAACAGCACCTTTGCCTTCTAAATAAAAAAAAATACATGTATACAATCTAAATAACTGATAACCTTCACCACGTACTTTAATTACAGCATTATCTCCAGCATAATCTCCCTGGTTGAGAACAGTGCCAGGGGTTTCTTCAATAGCGTCAAATTCCGTAAACGCAACCATACTTTAAAACTGACCTTTCTGTTGACGAAACGAGATTCAAATATGCTCACCATGTACTTTACTTAAAATAATACAATTGACGGTGGTACATACAAATAAAGTTCTACGTGAGCGAATTCAGAATCACATCAAATGTTTGTCATAGAATGAACGAAACAACTGTAAGTGTCGCCAACTTTGCAATTTATAATTTCCCTCTCAAACGGTTTTACCATCAACCTAGACAAACAAATTTTTGAACGATATTTCCATTTGTTTTCCAAATGAAACATCAGAATTTGTTTGGATGTTTCGTTGCTGTTCATTCCATTGTTTCCATTCACCAAATTTTACGTTTTTGTTTTTGATTTATGCCTTCGTGAAACTGCTAAAAAATGATCAACGAAATCTCCATTTTTTCTTATACCACCTATAAACAAACTTATTCAGCTAGTTTCTGAGCTACCATTCTTTCAACAATAGCAAATAATTTTCGGAATAACAGTAATGTCAGATCTCAATAGACCCATCTAGCAATCGTCTTTTAAAATGAATTTTCTGTAACAGCTCATTATCTCTTTCCCGCACATATACAGGGTGCAACGATTATAAGTGAAGATAATTCCATTGGTGACTCTGGATGGTGTACTGAATTTACGTCATTTCCAGAATAATAATTACAGCTATTATAGGTCGTATGTGTTTGGGTTGGGTAGTGCTTCCTAGTGCATGTGGCTAGAGCAAGCCATTAATGCTGATTTCCTCCTGGACAACATGTCAGGCGGCGAAGTGGGGACGCTTGGGCGCTAAAAGGTTAATCTGTACTGACACTTGTAGTCCACGTAGCAGTGAGGCTACGACGTGCGGAAAACATCATGCAGTAAATTACGTTTCGTGTTTGCGGGACCACTGTTCGACGCAGATCAGAAACGACCAACACAGTGATGTGTGTACAAGTTAACGTACTACATACAAAAATATCTGCACTTATACACGTTATGCCCTGTATGTTTTTTCTTCTTTAGGTCTCCGCGTCTTACTAGACATTCTTCTAGCCTCTTCCTATTATCTTTGAACCTTTATATTTCATACTTCATTCAGCCACCTAATGTTCAATAAAATTCTGGAGAAATACATTCATAATGCGTCCAATATCTTCTCATATACGTGAGAAACATCTGTAATGCCAGCTCGTATTCAGTGGACCATATTTTTTGACGAAAACATTACTCACGTGATGTTTCTGCCATCTCTATCTAGGTAGAAGAATTGAAGGGGTCGGCGAAAGGAAGTTGTAACACTCAATTTAATAAGGGTTACTCTGAACACGGAACCTGTTGCATTTCCGAAGATGTACCAATAGCAAGCAACTGCTGTTACGTGGAATTATTTTGTCTTGCGCGTTAATGTTCTGCCTTTGAATTTAACCCAATATACAGCATGCAGTAACACAAAATATCCTCTTAGGGGTAGCATTTTCTTCCATCGACCTCTTCAGTTCAGTTATGATATCTACTTTGTCTTCCCCAATTTAGATTTTTATCCAGTGCTGTTCTAATTTCTACTACTACTGGCCACTTGCATGTTAATTTTTGTATTTTTGAGCCTTTTATTCGATGGTAAGTGATTTGTCTCTTCAGTTCAACGGCTATTTTATGTTCTGTTTATTTAAGCGCAGAAGAATATGTTGGCTAGAAAAATTTTCTTTTTTTTAGCAACAGTGAAAACTGTAAAATATATTACGTACCGTTTTTCTCTAAATGCACTTGGCAATGGTGCCAAGGGTCACTATTAGCACACACTACCAAATAATTAGAACACAATTTACTTACAGTTGGAAAATACTATCCGAAATAACATCGAAAGTGTGCTTTACTTTTTCTGTCAAGTTATAGTGTATTTGTCTTACAGGAATTTAACAAATGTGATGTTCTCAGTCTAGAATCACTACCAATTGTATAATTAGTTTGCAGCATTATCACACGTATTGAGTTGCTGCATAATCGTAGCTTTTTTCCTTAAGTTAAATAAACTCAGAAGATACACATCACAGAACAGGTCATCAATAATACATTCTCGTTCACTATTTACAACGGTGTGCCAACGTTGGCGTGACTCTTTGATACGCGGCTGAAGAAAACACTTGGTTTTGAGGCGAAGAATTCATCGACCCGTGTTCGGAGTAAATTTTCATCCGAAAAGCAAATTCCTTGAAGGTTGTTCGATAGGGAGTGGAAAAGTCGAAAATGTAAAGGCGCAAGATCAGATGAATGAGGTGAGAGCGGAATGACATCCCAACCCAACTCCTGCTTAGTATTTTTTTGTCAGTCTAGCAGAATGCGGGCAGGCGTTATCGTAGAGTAGCATCACTTCACGCAGTCTCCCTGGTCGTTGTTCCTGGACTGCATCTAAGGACGCCTCACTTGTTGACATTAAACCTCAGCAGTGATGGTTACACTAACAAGGGAACCTCCCCATCGCACCCCCGTCAGATTTAGTTATAAATTGACACAGTGGATAGGCCTTGAAAAACTGAACACAGATCAATCGAGAAAACAGGAAGAAGTTGTGTGGAACTATGAAAAAATAAGCAAAATATACAAACTGAGTAGTCCATGTGCAAGATAGGCAACATAAAGGAGAATATTAGCCGATGAGCGCCATGGTGTCGTGGTTAGAGTGAGCAGCTGCGGAACGAAAGGTCCTTCGTTCGAGTCCTCCCTCGAGTGAAAATTTTACTTTCTTTATTTTCGCAAAGTTACGATCTGTCCATGCATTCATTGACGTCTCTGTTCACTGCAATAAGTTTAGTGTCTGTGTTTTGCGACCGCACCGCAAAACCGTGCGATTAGTAGACGAAAGGACGTTCCTCTTCAATAGGAACCGAAAACATTTGATCGCAAGGTCATAGGTCAACCGATTCCTCCACAGGAAAACACGTCTGATATATTCATTACGACACTGGTGACGGCATGTGCGTCACATGACAGGAATATGTTGTCGACCCACCTAACTTGCACACTTGGCGAATGGGTAAAAAGATTCTTCTACCTTGCCCGATTTAGGTTTTCTTGTGGATGTGATAATCACACCAAAAAAAGTGATGAAAACATAAGAGTTTGTCACATAAACTGCATCAAATAAATGCAACAGTTTCAGAGTCGCACAGTTTTCCCTGTGCTCTGTCAAAACATATGTTTTTTACGTTTTGAAATGTTTCCGTGCGTAGACCGTCAAATTCTGTATATGTCCAAGCAAATCTGAACATGTCCTGGAATTTTGGAGAGCGAAGTTGATTATGTGTGAGTGCCTGAACTTTGATAATTATCTGAAAATAAAAAATTAAAATTTTCACCCGAGAGAAGATTTGAACCAAGGACCTGTCGTTCCACAGCTGCTCACGCAACCACGGGACCACGGCGCTCGTAAGCGAACACTTTCCTTGATGTTGCCTACCTTGCGCATGGACTACTCAGTTTGTTTGGTTTGAATATTTTTTTCATAGTTCCACACAACTTCTTCCTGTTTTCTCGATTGATCTGTGTTCAGTTTTTCAAGGCCTATCCCTGTGCCAACTTATAACTAAATCTGAGGGGGGTGCGATGGGGAGGTTCCCTTGTAAGAGGAATCAATTTTTTATACACCACACCACCACTCTTCCACCAGATTCATAACATTATCGTTTGTGAATGAGTGCAAGTCTTTATGTGGGGAGCTGCTGCTTTGTTTGGGCTCAACCTTTCCTTTCTTTACCAAATGTTAGCACAAAGACACCATTTATCGTCATCAGTGACGATACAGGATAGGAATCGTCGGTGTTGTTCACGAGCCAATTGCGGACAAGCAAGCAGAGATGGCCACCTGCAGCTTTTTGTGATTTTGGCTGAGAGCATGCGGTAGCCATAAACCCTATTTCTGAATCTTCTTCACCCCCTGAAAACGTTGCACGATCGTGGAATGATCACAGTTCATCACATTTGTCAGTTCTCCAGTACACTAACGTGGATCGTTGTGGATTAATGCGTTTAAACGATCTTCATCGAGCCCCGAAGGTCTTCTTGAAAGTTGAGAGTCACTAATGTCGAAACGATCCTCCTCAAAACGAGAAAACCATCTTCTTTCCGTGCTCTGGCACTACGCGCGTACACGGCGCATATGTTGCTGGCTGCCTCTGCTGCTGTTACTCTACCGAACTCAAACAGAAGAATATACAGGAAATGTTCCGATTTCTACATTTGGCACTCCATTTTCTAGTGTCCACAGCCCCACGCACTATCTCCATATAACAAAATGACAACACGTAAACTGAAACAACGACAGTGAACAAAAAATGAAAACTGACAATTCATAAATAAACTCATAGCAGCCGGAACACTAACATGCAAAACAAAAACGCTTCGAACTTACGCAGAAACCTAATAACATTCACTTACAAATGCAAAAATAAGTATTTCAGCTAAAAGACTCCTCTCTTAATAGCATTCAAGCAGAAATAACAAATATACTATAAGAAATCCTATGCAGAGTACATTGTGCTTGTTTGATTTCCATCTAGTCCTTTCGCGTGCTGCAAACAGAGTTTCATCGAAATAGATGTGAATGTTTCTAGGATCTCCATTAAGTATCTTTCACCATATTTTACAGATGACACTATTCTTCGTTTCCCTGAAGTGTTGTATTATGTAGAATAACTTTTGTGTCAATCATTTCGGAATGTTTAGGGTTAGGCACAAAAAGCAATATCAGGCATTAAAGCGCTTGAAATATTTTCCAAATTTACAAAATTTTCATACGACGCGTTGTATTCACGTGCAAGCGTATCAACCAGCAACGTAGCTCGTGAAGATGGGCGTAGCGTAGTTCTTCAACCGACGCTTCCACGCCGAACAGAAATCTCGCAATTCTTTTTTGTTAATATTACCGGTACCTTATTTATGCCGTGAGCTTCTAAAGTATTAAAATCTAGTGTCGAATCGGCTGTTATTGTGCAGCAACGAAAGTAATTTCTATTCTTAAGAGATGGTGGTGATGATGATGATGATGATGTTTGGTTTGTGGGGTTCTCAACTTCGCAGTTATCAGCGCCCGTACAAAATTCCCAACCTTTGCTCAATCCAATATCGCCACTTACACGAATGATGGTGAAATGATGAGGATAACACAAACACCCAGTCATCTCGAGGCAGATGAAAATCCTATTCTGAAGAGAGGTTTTCAGTGTGCTCTTCTTTATAGTTGTGGTATGTCACTGTAAGAGATACCAAGCTGCTAGAAAATATTTTTCCATTGATCACTTTGACTGCAAATTTCCAGGTTTCGCATTAGCAAGTGTCGTTTACCTAATTTTTTATTTTCATAGAAACATATGTGCTTATTCTCGATGCGACGGGGCACAAGCGCTATCCTATGATTATCTAACATTCTTTTACACCATCTATAAAAAAACTGCGTCCGACTTACAACTTTCTATAGAGGTATGAAATAGTGATCGAGCTTTCACAGAATATACATCAAAATAAACACCTATAAGAACTATCCAACAGCAGTATTTCTAGTACGAGTAATTACTGAAGCGGGGATAGCTTGGCTGTAACACTCGTCTTGGTTACCTGAGATGAACTTATTGTCATACAATTTTTAATTAGTTTGCTCCAGATGCTGTTGCCGTCTACTGCAGATAAATTCTCTGACTTTTAATAATGTATTGTGGTATGAGCCGTTTCTGGAAGCATACAGATGCTTTAAGTAAGCGCATTCTACATTCAAGTTCACATCTGAACTCGACAAATAAAACTTTATAGCGGTCCGCTGATATTTGAAAAGTTTTCCGTTAGTAGCGGGTGTGTAGCCGCGTATAGTAAAACAATCTCAGTTACGACTGTTTAATTTAAAGCCTATTGTAGTTTGGGAGGTGCCGAAACTTCTCCGACTTTTAAAAACTGGGCGACAATTTTCATTCCACTGTTATTGCCAAACTTTCCCATCTCATTAGCTATCTAGGAATGTTACTACTGCAGATCCAGAGTAAGAAAAGGTGTTGATCTTTAAATTATTATAAAGTTGTGAAGCTTTAAATTTTTTTTTGTATTTAGGACTTCAATTGATAGGAATGAGATCGGCAAATTACATCTGACGTCAACGTTTCGTCTTTGGTGAGCTACAAGCTTACGTGTTAAAATTATTGTTGGCTGGAATCAGTAATGCGCCTTAGATGACACATATTTAGTCTTTGGCAGCTGCTACGAGCAATTGTGACAAGTTAAAACTCTGCACCGGTTTGGAACTCGAAACCGGTTTCTTGCGGTTTTAGGGCAGTGTCTTGCCTGTTTGTTGGGAAGTAAGTACACTGAATAGCAATCGGCAGGTGCGAGTTAATGCCGGCAGAGAACGGGACTGCACCTTTCCCTCACTATGCGCTGTAAGCCGAACACGAGAGCTATTTGAGTGAACGTGTGGCGATATTTGAGTGAACGTGTCGGGATACTCCTGCGCAACGGCCTACTAAAATTTTGATAATTTAGTAACGTCATTCAGAAAAATGTAAACGTAAGTAATTTTAAGACTGAACCCACTCATTTCAATAATTTCACAAAAATCTCTATTTTATACAAGCTGTATGTCCACTGAAATCTGAATATCTGGAGTTGAAATGTTAGCAGCATATGTCGTTTGGTATGAAATTATTATCTAGAAATTTCGGTACAGTTATGTTAAGTACATGGCAAGTTACCGATTGTTTACCGAAATTTCACATCCGCTGAAATTTGAAGCTATTGAGCTGCAATTATAAGACTACGTGGGTTTCAGTATAAATACTTCATATGGAGGATCCTGTACAGTTATGTTCATTATTATCGAAGTTTTCACACAAAATTTAAATACCGTAAAATGTGACTGATTATGTGGTCCTCAGAATAATGTTAAGACCTAGATATGGTACCATATTTTGGCTATACAATGATGAAGATTTACGTAGTTGAAAGGAAATTAATGTACTATTAGTGTATAGAACAACAACAGAAAGCAAAGAAGACAATGTTTACCCAAAGTACTACTTATTAAAATGTTACAAGCTTTATTTACTGTAATAGAGAATCAATACTTAAATAATATGTTCTTAAAACACTTATCAACCATAGACAACATCAGGAACTATAAGTAATCGCAGTGGGAGGATTATTAATTACACATTTAACGAAGCAATGAGGGCGCGTTTCAGACACCGGTTATCGAAAAGCGAGTGTTTCGTAGCCGTCCACACCAGAGCAGATACAGACGGGTCCACAAAAATGGAAACTTTTTTGATATTTAATATCAATGGAGAAAAATGACGTACCATTACCATTCGTCATGTGTTCAAAGTGGCCCCCATTTGCTGCCAAACATCTTCGATGCCGCTGAATTGTTGACCGAACTACGGCTGTCAGTTTGCAGGTGTGATAACCGGACATGACGCTTCGATGGTTTCTAGTAGCTTATTCAGTGTAACTGGCTCCTCTTAATATACTTCTCTTTTCAAGGTTTCTATAGATAGAAGTCAAGAGGTGTAAGGTCTGGAGACCGTGGTGGTATTCAATAGCTCCTCTTCGACTTGTACATCGACCAGGTGTATTTTCGTCCAAGTAGCCTCTGACATCTCTCTTTTTGTGAGGGGAAGAGCCTCTAGTCTTAGGTAAAATCTTTCATTTCCCAAAAGCTCTCGGGTGGCAGGTAAGATCGATGTTTTTAGCATGTGAAGATATGAGGGTCGTTCGATAACTAATGCCCAACGTTCTTTTAAAAAAAGACATTAATTTATATAGACAAACGTACTTGTTCGTGCTTTACATTTTATGTTTGTTATGTGAGACGGTGAAATTTCGGACTGTTCTGACTGACGGCAAAGCCTTAGTACAGCGTCAAAATGGCGTCTACATACGAGCCACGTTACAAGCAGCGTGTTGTTAGTTAATTATTTTCTGCAAAAAAAGAAACCTTGGTGAACATCGATAAATCTTTGTGTGCAGTGTATGGCGATGCTGCAGTTGATGGGAGTACAGTTGAGCGATGGGTAGAGAAAGTTACAACCTCAGGAAATGCAGAAACAGAGCTCCATGATCAGCCACGGTCGGTGCGTCCCGTCGCCACTGCTCCAGTAGTGCTGAATCTTGCAGATACCATTATTCTTGCCGACCGGCGATCAGAATTCGATAATTGGCTCTACAATTGTCGGTCAGCATCGGAAGTGCGTCTGCAATGATCGAGACTCTGGAATATTCAAAGAGGTGCTCACAATGGATTCCACGAATGCTCACAGGTCACCTCAAGTTTCAAAGAAATGACCTTTCATCTGAATTGTTGGAGCACTCTGAGGCCGACTGAAAGACCTTTCTGTCACGGGTCGCCGGCCCGAGTGGCCGAGCTGTTCTAGGCGCTTCAGTCCGGAACCGCGCGACTGCTACTGTCGCAGGTTCGAATCCTGCCTCGGCCATGGATGTGTGTAATGTCCTTAGGTTAGTTAGGTTTAAGTAGTTCTACGTTCTAGGGGACTGATGACGTTAGATGTTTAGTCCCACAGTGCTCAGAGCCATTTGAACCATTTGAACCAAATTGGGTTGGACATCATTCCCTCATAACTCTTTGGGCCGTTTAAAGATTCTCTATGGGTAATACACTTTGAAAATGACGAGAGTGTGAGTCATGCAGTGGAAACATGGCTATGCCTACAGGACAAGAATTTTGGTAAGGTCTTATGGGACCAAACTGCTGAGATCATCGGTCCCTAAGCTTACACACTACTTAATCTAACTTAAACTAACTTAGGCTAAGGACAACACACACACCCATGCCCGAGGGAGGACTCAAACCTAGAAGATTGAATAAGCATTGAATTCATTACAGTGCATCGTATTATATAGAACCTTATCAAACAATACAAGCATTTTCACAAATATAATAAAGTTCAAAGCTCAGTACATATAACTCTTTCGAAGAATAATCACTGTTCCGTAATTCACGTTACATTCTTCAAATAAATAAAAGTATTGTATCGTGTATTTTGTAATGTTGCCTACCTTTTTCCTCAGCGTTCAAGCTATTTCCATATCAAATTCCATCAAAATTGGTTCAATGTTATAGTCTTGAAAGCGCAGCTGAATTACTTCCATATTTATAAAATTAGTATGGATCAAGTCAATGAAGCTCTGCTTTTAAAATGGTGTGACACAGGCAAGTACGCTGATCATACCTCAAGTATATACCGGGTGATCAAAAAGTCAGTATAAATTTGAAAACTTAATAAATCACGGAATAATGTAGATAGAGAGGTACAAATTGACACACGTGCTTGGAATGACATGGGGTTCTATTAGAACAAAAAAAAGTTCAAAAACTGTCCGACAGATGGCGCTTCATCTGATTAGAATAGCAATAATTAGCATAACAAAGTATGACAAAGCAAAGATGATGTTATTTACAGGAAATGCTCAATATGTCCACCATTTGTGAACAGCACTGTAAAGCATCTTCGGAGATACGGTGAGGCATTGGCGTCGGATGCTGTCTTTCAGCATCCCTAGAGATGTCGGTCGATCACAATACACTTGAGACTTCAGGTAACCCCAAAGCCAATAATCGCACCGACTGAGGTCTGGGGACCTGGGGGGCCAAGCATGACGAAAGTGGCGGCTGAGCACACGATCATCACCAAACGACGCGCGCAAGAGATCTTTCACGCGTCAAGCAATACTTCGTTTTTTTCTTTTTTTTGAGCTAATAAAACCCCATGTCATTCCAAGCATGAGTGTCCATTTTTACCTCTCTATCTACATTACTCCGTGGTTTAATAGGTTTTCAAATTTATACTGACTTTTTGATCACCCGATACTTGTTCAAATGACTCTGAGCACTATGCGACTTAACTTCTGAGGTCATCAGTCACCTAGAACAGAACTAATTAAACCTAACTAACCTAAGGAATCATACACATCCATGACCGAGGCAGGATTCGAACCTGCGACCGTAGCGGTCGCTCGGTTCCAGACTGTAGCGCCTAGAACCGCACGGCCACTCCGGCCGGCGATCACCCGGCACTTTTAATGTTATTTTATTTTCTATTTATTTTTATACTGACTACTAAAAAAGCAATGGTTGCTTTATACTTTACATTTTATGATTTTGCAGTCATATGAGAAAGGCCACACAGCCGTAAATACGTAATAGTGAACAGTTTAAGAAATAAAGGTTGGGTTAATCCCCCGTAATAATAGGCAATGCGTCAACTTGATATCATTCAAGAAGTATGTCATGGCTGTGGACCCCTTGCAAGTAAAGTTTACTTAAGCTTCGTCCACAAGCCCTGGCGGATCAGTCGGTACCTACCGACCACCGTGTCATCCTCCGCCAATGACGTCATAGGATGGGCATGGGGCAGGCCGCTCTACTTGCCGATGCCGGTTTTTCGCAACCTGGAGCCGCTACTCCTAGCTAAAGAAGCAACTCAACTTGCCTCACGTTCCAGTACTCCAACCAACGAAAATTCCTTGGCACTTCCAGGAATCGAACCCGGGTCCTCCGCATGGCAGTTATTCGCGCTTACCACTCAGCTGCGGAGACTATCGCAGCAAAAATAGTTAGAAACCGTTGATTGTTTGCTCAATGAAATAAAAAGTGCGTGTGATAGCAAAGCAAATTTTATGTCTAATGTCAAGTAATTTCCTCTGCACTATTTCTGTTCCATAGACGAATATTTAATTAAACCCTGGCTGAATGTCAATAACAGAAAATAAAAGTGTTTCCTTTGTCATTTAAGTGGGGTATGATTTCTATTAAATTTAAGTCAAAGTGGTATACAGTGCTCTGCAATAGATCAACATAAATCCATACACGCTAACGAAATATGTACACAAAAATCTTTAAAAACATTTGTTTCAGGTGATTGCCAGAGCAATCGAGCAGATGATCTATGGAAAACGTAAATGTAAATCTGACTAAGAGTCTAACTAACAAAGGAACGACCCAAAGTTTACGAAAATACTTCATCAGCTGTAATGAAGTCATTAATTAAGTTGCAGTACAACTAAATGTAGCTAGTTGCCGTAGTTCTTAAAATAAGCTTAGGAAGTTTCACACTCCCAGGAGACATCGGTCAATAAGAAAATTTAAAGAGACAACTATTTTGCCACGTGTCTTGCGTAACCGTCAAAAATTTGAACTGCAATTATTTCTAGGATTCGTTGTGAGTTAATCTGTGAAGTAGTGGCATCCACTGGAAGCTATTATATTTAATGTGCTGGAAATAAAAGCTAAAAAACGTAGGAACGAATTTAAATGTCATTAAAGAAATTACGGATGGCGATGTATGAAATGCCATCTCATTAAGCGACAGAACTGAGTTTTCTAAAAATGATACAGAGCCACAGTAAATTCATTATCGCGATTTAAATTGCTTCAGAAACACGTATAAAATTACGTGTATATGGCTCAGAGGGATTAGGGATATTCCAGTAAAGTTTTTCTCGTATGCATTGAAGGTTTTTCTTATGATATTGGAGCTCCTGCACAGCCAGAGCATGGCATGTATTTTGATTACGTCCACATAATCCGAACCCCGAAGGCACCGGAGCGTCCTTAATTAAGTAAAGTTCTGCCATACTGTTTTACATTACAGGCATGGCTGCTGGTGGTCTACTCGTGGCACATTTCGATATGCTCGCTGCCGAAAAATGGAAGCACGGGCTTGATTAATTTCCAAGATCCTCACAAAGAAGCTGCGATGAAAAGAGAAGGTGATTTTTTAATATAGAGTCACCATTGTCACGTTTACCTCTTGTGCTGAGCTGTGCTTTCACCACACTGTATTTTCAATATGATATTCAGTCTCATTCAACAGCTCCCGTACGTAGCAATGATCTGTCCGCACAATGCGTAAACCCACGCAGTAGTTCATATTAAAACAGGGTGTTCGGACATTCCCGTTAGAGGCTTATAGTACTTGTTGAGGGGACTAAGTACACACTACTTTGAATTTGAATCCATGTCCGGAAACGTACCGTTTCCGTGCTAGAGCCGTTTAAAAACATGTTTGCTAGATAGGTATGCAACGGGTAGTCATGGTAGGGGGTGCTTAGATCAGCTGATGTCATTTGACGTCCATCCTACCTCTCGGACCTCGTTCGAGCCTCCTTCACGTGTCTACGGTTGTTAGACCAACATGAATGAGTACGGATCTGTAGAATACATCGACATGACTCCTCTGTATGGTGCAGCTCACGGTAAAGGAAGAGCTGCTTGTTGCCTTTATGGAGATCGTTATCCACAACGTCCGACTCCATCACAGCATACCGTTTCCGTCACAGTTACGCAACAGCTTCGAGGAAGGGATATCTTCACCGTCAGCAGGCGTCACTGTGGTGGTTCAAGGAGGTTCTGCTCACCCGAATTGGAAGAAGCACAGTGTTTATGATAACTATTAAGTTTCCTTTATGTTTCTTTGGTTATTAATGAGAAGAATTGAAAAACAGGTGATGTACTGGGTCACGCTTAATAAATTACTTGTAAAAGTGGTAACATTAGCAACATGTTTTCAAGTGGTTGTAGCAAGTACTCACTCCCCTCTACAAGAAGTTTGTAACGGGAATTTACGAACAGACTGTAGAAGGAGAGTTGGTTGCTTCTAGATTGGAACAAATCGGGTTGATAGTCACTTCGGAAGAAGCTGCTTGATGATATACAGCGTGTCGCCTGTTTCTTGACCAACCCATGTAACTTCCCATACAGGAAGAAAATTAAAAATTGATGAATCAAATGTGGATTTGGCTACCAGGAGGACATTAACGAAAACGATTGCCTTTCCTTTATCTCTGTTACGAAAATATGAACAGCAGTACGTCTATTGAAATATCATCCTGAATTTTTTATTTGGTAATTCACTTCCTATTCTCAAGACCTGTTCAAAAACTATCACATATTCACGTAAACACAATATTCAACTTAATAAGAAAGAGAAACGGTGATCTTTACGACCATTTTGCAGCAACGTAATCCATTATATGCAAAAATATCGTATAATATTCATAGGTGCCCAAGGTGGTGACCATGGGCAGAGATACTCTGGTCCACGGGTTAGTTGAAATAATAAATGAAAAGCACCAGTTTCCTTTTGTTCTACAGTATTCATCGCTGTTTGCAGTGATCCTGCTGCAGTGAATTACAAACAAGTAAATGTTGCAAGTTCTCCTTAGCTGTAATATCACGATGGATGACGTACTTCATGCATCACAAATAATAATAATAGTAATAGTGATAATAATAGTAATCAAGAAGGGCAGGATACCTTCGGTTCAGGGCACGACGTATACGCAAGGCATTACTTGCTGGACGTCCATCATGTTGCCAACACGCAAGCATTCTGGCTCTTAGCGCCACTTCATTCAGAATACGTGAAAGAATTTCTGTGAGAAAGTTGGCGCAGGCCTGCCTATTACGACTGATGAAACAGGCCAGTAATATCAGTACTAAGCATCCCTCACATTAAGTCTCCATTCGCTCTGATGTTCCGCCTGGTTAAGATATCGTAGTTTGTCGCTGGACTATTAACGCATGTTCACCTGTCCTTTGTTAGAAAAGGATCATTCAATAATAAAAATAATATGGCAGAAGAAGTTTTGGATAACGAGGATCTGCTGATGTGCCCACCGGCAAACTCGACTCTCCAAATGATTCCCACGTAATTCTCGGTTTATGTGTATGATATGCATTGAACTGATCATGCCGGTGATGTATTAGAATCCTGGTTTTAGGACTATCAATTCCCTGTTCAAGATATCGCGTGCTCATGTGAGGACTCATTGCAGCAGAAGGGAGAACAGAACTCGGCGTCTTTTGTGCACGGGTTCCACGGCGACTGAGTTGCCTGAGGCTGAAACTTCCCGTTTCGTTAAGCGTCACAACAAGACAAGAGAACATTCACAACGAAAATGGGTTCTTGTCAGAAAATCGCTCTCTATAGAGTTCCTCTGCATGTGCAGCATTACATCTACCTTCAAACATGGCAAAACAATGGTAATGATGCAGTTTTTAATCCAGGACTGTCTGTACTGTACACAAACATACCATTTAAAGTACACTTGTGCTTCGAGTACCTACATTGTAAATAAAAAAAAACATTTTTACAGTTATTCCAGTTGGTGTTCTGCTAACTTACATTCTCCATAGATAAGTGCCATTTTTACCTTCTCTTCATTGCTGTACATTGTACTCACAAAAACATTCTACTGTAGACAGTTGACTAAATGACCACCGTATATTCTCCTTCTGTTTTCATCTGTTTACTGTCAACTCCAGGCCGGCCGGGGTGGCCAAGCGGTTCAAGGCGCTACAGTCTGGGACCGCGCGTCCGCTACGATCGCAGGTTCGAATCCTGCCTCGGGCATGGATGTCTGTGATGTCCTTAGGTTCGTTAGGTTTAAGTAGTTCTAAGTTCTAGGGGACTGATGACCTTAGAAGTTAAGTCCCATAGTGCTCAGAGCCATTTGAATCACTTGTCAAATCCAGCAAGTGGGCGAGCTGTGTTACCACCAGTACCTACACTGTGAGCTAGAACTAGAAGGACAAAAGCGGTTTTGTGTTACATATTAAATATACTCAGGTTTACGTAAATGGTACGCAGCGATACGATTTTCAACAGGTCTCGAAGAGAGGAAGTAGATAACAGGGTAAAAAACGTAGTATGCTATTTATGCATCATATGTTAGTAATGAAGAAAGTTACCAGAACAGGCACTGTGGCGATCACAGCCGTTACGAAACACATAAAATGAATTCGCAATTGCTAATAAGAACAATGACGCATAGTTGTAGACATATGGAAGTTTGAGTCTGGCCGTGAGTCGTGCAAGGATAACCAAATGGTATGCCGGCACGGTAGCTCAGCGTGTTCGGCCAGAGGGCTTAGCTACCCTGTGTAAGAAAAAAACTGAGTGAACGGATCAACGAACAACCTGAACAGGTGTCATCGGACGTCCGCCACGAACAAATTCAACGAACAATATAGAAGAAATATGGGAACCAAAATAAAAAAAAAGGTAAGGCGACCGCTCGTGGTAAGTGGGAAATCCGGGTTTGTGTCCAGGTCCGGCACAAATTTTCATTGTCGCCATTCCGTTCTACAGCTGACGGTAGTCATTCGCAATTGCGAATTCATTTGATGTGTTAAATAGCATTTAGGTGATCCTTTTTTATTTTAGTTCTGGGAAAAGTGTTATTAGAGGTGGTCCAGATACTTGGGACACAACTTATGTGCTACTTGAACGGTTATGTTTAACTCTTCGATGGTATCGAACATTTATTGTGTCTCAGTTGCTTCTACAACGCCGCTAAAGGGACTGAAATACTCGATGGTACGATATCGTTGTAAAATTAAAGAGAAAATTGCAAAAAGAAGAAAAAAAGTTAGTCACAGAGGTGTTGGAAAGAAAACTAAAAGGATAAAATCATTTCGTAATGGAAGCGGCGAATATGTCACACTAGTGAAACCGGCAATGCTTCGCAACTGATAAATCTGCATGAGAACTGAATGTATCTCCTAGTCTCCTCCTTCACCCTCTATTTCTTCATCTCCTCCTTCTCCTCCTCCGCCTCCTCCTTCCTTTCTCTGTCCTTTACTTCCTTCTTCATCACTCTGAGATTGTCCTCTTCCCCGACACTCTTTTCACCTCACCCTTGCTCCTCTCTGTGTCCACTTCTTCTCCCCTGTCTGTCAACACCTCTTCCCTCCTCTCTCTGACTTTGAGTCTTGTTTATTACTGTTGCAAACGAAATCTTCTTGAAGTATTAAAGGCACTTAAAACGAATGGGAAAACCAGCTGCGATCATTGGTATATTGGATATAGGAGAAGCCTCTCCAGCTGCTAGAAGTATAAGGATAATATCTTCAGTGACAGTATTTCGTAAGGCTTTAATCTGCGAAAGTGTAGGATTACAAAGTTTTAGACGGTTCAGATTCCGTAGGAGTATCATAATCATGATCCGAAAAACCATAAATATAACTTTCCCATTTTATGTTAAACCCGATGCGAGGAATAAAATGATACACACTTTAACATGTATAAAAATTTTGTTGAAGATTAAGTATGAAGAAGAAGAATGTATATGAGAAACAATTTGTGTAACGGTTTAAATGCCCTGTGTTAAAGCTGACTGCAAGAAAGAAAACTTTTAAGTGCACATTTTTTCACTGCACATCACAGCACAGATTTTTATTCTCGCAGTCAGTTTTATCAGCAAATCTGTATATCATTTGTAAAATACGTTCAAGAATTCTGATGTCGAATTTTCTAATTTCTGAAGTATCTGCAACATTATATACTGCATAAATGTTACTGTGCGTAGCATGTATCTGTCTAAATGTTTATTAGAGTGTCGAGTAAATATTTGATGTACATCACTCCAGACCTTTCCGAGATTTTTGCCGAAAACCTTTCCGTTACATGTGTGGAAAAAGTGTAGCGTATGCCCGTACGATCATTTGTTAGAATATCGTGTAAAATGTGAGGTAAATCAATCAACAACTTTTCAAGATTTTTGCTAACAACGTTAAACTATGACATTTGTTTATGCGTTAGTATATCGGTAGATAAGGCAAATGTTTTACAGAAAATCCTGTCAAGGCTTGGTCTACTTTAGTGTTCTTGAAATCCTGTGGCGAATGTTCGAAGTGTAAATAATACATGGACGAAGAAAATGTTGAAGGAATTTAGTTTTAAAGAGATGAATTTCAGAATAAAAATTCTGAGAAGCGAATAAATCCAAAGAAATCTGTAACGGATTCTCCTCACAGGTACATCATTTAAACGATATCAGTTAGACTTCATCGTAATTTCTGCAGAAACTCGTCCTCCTGCTCCCTTCGAACTTGTGACTGCTTCAAGAAGATAACTGATCGACGTAGAGGTGATATAGTCGATACGTACGCAAGCGCAATTTGCCAACGTAATGTTTTCTTGCTGTCGCGTATCACTAACGTCACAAAGCGGTCGACTTCGCCACGTGCGGGCTGCAGTTGCCCCCCTTATGCCTAATGAAGCTTGCGAGGCACTTTGTAAAATAAATAAAAAGGAAAGTAAAAGCTGAGGCCACGCGGGAGGAATGCAATGACGTCACCAGTGACGTCGTCCTGGGGCCTGTGCTTCTTGTTTCGCGCTAGGCACTCCCGCAACACGAGGTACGCTTTCGCCTGAAGAACACTTTTTCTTAACTACCGGAGCCGTGTATTCCTGCAGTATAGGATGCACTACTCGAATGTGCCTCATAATTTGCTTCTATTCTATTCTATACGACGTTTTTGCAATGCAGATTCCAAGTCCATACACTATGTACCCTACTGGCCATTAAAATTGCTACACCAAGAAGAAATGCAGATGATAAACGGGTATTCATTGGACAAATATATCATAATAGAACTGACATGTGATTACATTTTCAAGCAATTTGGGTGCATAGATCCTGAGAAATCAGTACCCAGAACAACCACCTCTGGCCCTAATAACAGAGCTTGGATGGCTTGTACACGTACAGCTGCCCATGCAGCTTCAACACGATACCACAGGTCATCAAGAGTAGTGACTGGCGTATTGTGACCAACCAGTTGCTCGGCCACCATTGACCAGACGTTTTCAATTGGTGAGAGATCTGGAGAATGTGATGGCCAGGGCAGCAGTCGAACATTTTCTGTATCCAGAAAGGCCTGTACAGGACCTACAACATGCGGTCGTGCAATATCCTGCTGAAATGAAGGGTTTCGCTGGGATCGAATGAAGGGTAGAGCCACGGGTCGTAACACATCTGAAATGTAACGTCAACTGTTCAAAGTGTCGTCAATGCCAACAAGAGGTGACCGAGACATGTAACCAATAGTACCTCGTACCATCACGCCGGGTGATACGCCAATATGGAGATGACGAATACACGCTTCCAATGTGCGTTCACCGCGATGTCGCCAAACACGGATGCGACCATCATGATGCTGTAAACAGAACTTGGATTCATCCGAAAAAATGACGTTTTGCCATTCGTGCACCCAGGTTCGTCGTCGAGTACACCACCGCAGGCGCTCCTGTCTGTGATGCAGCGTCAAGGGTAACCGCAGCCATGGTCTTCGAGCTGATAGTCCATGCTGCTGCAAACGTCGTCGAACTGTTCGTGCAGATGGTTGTTGTCTTGCAAACGTCCCCATGTGTTTACTCAGGGATCGCGACGTGGCTGCACGCTCCGTTACAGCCATGCGGATAAGATGCCTGCATCTCGACTGCTAGTTATACGAGGCCGTTGGGATCCAGCACGGCGTTCCGTATTTCCCTTCTGAACCCGCTGATTCCATATTCTGCTAACAGTCATTGGATCTCGACCAACGCGAGCAGCAATGTCGTGATACGATAAACCGCAATCGCGATAGGTTATAATCTGACCTTTATCAAAGTCGAAAACGTGATGGTACGCATTTCTCCTACTTACACGAGGCATCACAACAGCGTTTCGCCGGCCGAAGTGGCCGTGCGGTTAAAGGCGCTGCAGTCTGGAACCGCAGGACCGCTACGGTCGCAGGTTCGAATCCTGCCTCGGGCATGGATGTTTGTGATGTCCTTAGGTTAGTTAGGTTTAACTAGTTCTAAGTTCTAGGGGACTAATGACCTCAGAAGTTGAGTCCCATAGTGCTCAGAGCCATTTGAACCATTTGAACAACAGCATTTCACCAGGCAACGCCGGTCAACTGCTGTTTGTGTATGAGAAATCGGTTGGAAACTTTCCTCATGTCAGCACGTTGTAGGTGTCGCCACTGACGCCAAGCTTGTGTGAATGCTCTGAAAAACTAATCGTTTGCATATCACAGCACCTTCTTCGTGTCGGTTAAATTTCTCGTCTGTAGAACGTCATCTTCGTGGTGTAGCAATTTTAATGGCCAGTAATGTATGAGTCTGTCTATCGTACGTATTTTTGACTGATCATTTGTGAGATAAAAAATGTTTCGTTATTTACTTTCGATAAGAAATAACATCAGGGCGGTTTTTTTCACGTATAATACGAAAAAATCTAACGGATTATATGGGTCAACGAATATCACTAGCTTTGGGTTTGTACTTTGGAACGCACAATTTTAGTGGTAGCATCACGATCTTGAATGCTGGCAACGACCAGGAGAGCAGTATGCCGAGCCACACACCATCCACCCTGCATCCGAATGACGCCATTGCAAGATGATGACACGCCGGTCGGTCGGTACTGAGTGGCGCTCTGAACCAGTACGCGGAGAGGATAATACATTAACCTTTTCGGGAGAGGCCATTAGTCTTCCAATTGATTCGATACGGCCTGCCACGACTTCCTCCCCTGTACCAACCTATTCACTTTGTCACAAATTATTAGTTGGCTATATTTGAGTCTCTATCTTCGTCTATACTTTCTACGCTTTACAGCTCCCTCTAGTAGCACGGAACTTATTCCCCGATGTCTTGACACATAGTAACAAACCCGCTCCTTCTTCTTGTCAATGATTTTCTCAAATTTCTTTCCTCTTCGATACTGTGGAGAACTTCCTCACTTTTATCTTCTAAGGGCACCTAATTTTCAAGATCTTTGTATCGCGCCACGTCTCAAACAGCTCGATCTTCTCATTTTCCAGTTTTCACACACTCCATGACTCACTACGTTTCACTATTATATAATGCTGTGCTCCAGACGTGCAGTCTCAGAAACTTCTTTCCCAAATGAAGGCCAATGTCTGGCCTTGTTTTGGCAAGGGTGGCCCGCTCGCCTATGATAGGCTGCTGTCTATTTTGCTTCCAGAATTGCCTCACATCAATCTGCTTCGTGGTCCCAAGTTATGGCGTTTTTATCATTAATCGTATTTCTGTTACTCCTCATTTCTCTCATCTTTCTTCATTTTAGACTCAGTCCATATTCAATGTTCAGCAGATTGTTCAGTTCATATATCCTAGATGTCCTGCAATTGTTCCTCGCTTACGTTCAGGGTAGCAATGTCATCGTAGAGTTTTAGGATTCATATCCGTTCACGCTACATTTATTCGACGTACAGATTGAAGAAAGAGACTACACCTCTTTCTTACATCCCTTTCAATCCAAACAGTTTGATCGTGCTATTGTTGTTTCTTGGATCTTATATATTTTGTATATTAACTGTGTTTCCTCATAGCTTACACCTACATTTTTGGGAATTTCGAATATCTTGCGCCTTTTTACATTACGTAATGCTTCTCTTAGGTCGACAAACCTTATGAAGGTATCTTCATTTCTCTTAAATGTTGCTTCCATCAACAAACACTAAGTCAAGACTGCCTCTCTGAAGACTTTACCTTTCCTTGACACTGACTGGTTAATACGTGCCGTACTGCTATATGACAAGTTTCCCTCGTATTGAAATTGTCTGCAATGCTCCGTGTGAGGTAGAGGTTGTCATGCTTCGTCGTTTTCATATTTATTGTGCATTTTCTTCCACAGTTTGCACTGAGCTACAAATGTCTCGAAAAGTGCGTGATCGTCGTATAACGAAAGCTGTACCCAAAGGACAAATTGTTACTCTCGACTCCGTGTATCAGTCTGATGATGAGCATTTATAGACATGGAGCATAAGTTATATGTCGACAACATTTTAATATCGAATGATTCATTGAATACTGCCGTGGGAATGAGTTACAACAGAATTTACTTGATTTTAGGATACCGAAACACACAGAGCTGATCTGTTTCTGAAAACAAAGTGATCATGCCGCCCACATAGTTCTCTTCCGGTCATCACTAGTTCATGCTGCTTGGTTTCGTTACAGTTACGCTTTCACATCCTTAGTGAAATTCGTATATTGGGAGACGGCAGTATATTTATGCAGCTTCCACCGGACTATGGTTGTAGAAGCCGAGTATTTGAGATGTTGCTTAGCTTTTGACGTACCTGGTTTACTATTGGCTTTAATGTTGTTTTGCCAGGTTTGTTTACGCAGGTTTCACTGTTCCGTGGTCGCTGAAGCTCTGTAGCTGTTACACAGAGGTGTTGATGTTTACCTTAGCTGTTGACCTTGTCCATAACGGTTTTCAAGCACCCATCAAACTGTACACAATCAGGGTAATGTTACGTTTTCGACTTTCTATCTGAGTTGACATCTCAGTTATGGACACACTATTTCGACGCTCTTAGTCGTTTTCTTCAGTAATCATGACTCCCCCTGATTTTCGAATAGCGCGTGGTGCAGTCACCAAAGGTGTGAGACAGCATAACTAAGGAGTCTGTCGAAATTACGATGTGGTAAGGCCTCAAAAAAAAGTGATGGATGCTTCGGCGGGGGGTCTCGCACTCCAATTATGCTGGTCATCTTTAAAACCGCTTCTAAAAGATCAGCGGGCCCTGAGAAAAGGATTCAGCTTCACCAAAAGGTGCTGGTCTAAAAACAGATCTCAGCCCTGACTGACTCCACATAACGAACGAATATAAGATCATTGTAAATCAGGTTAGTTCCCGAAAATTTGTGATCAGTGGAAAGAAGTTTAATTTCTTACGTTTCGTCGACAACGAGGTCATGAGGAACGGAGCTGAAATGGGAGAGAAAATCAGACGGATCCTTTCTAGTAGAACCAGCCTGTTATTACATCTGACGATATGGCCATCGAAACATAACAGAAATGTAATAACGTTACCTTTTCATAACATGTGGTTCTTTCGATATAAAGTTTTCTATCGTTTTCCTGTAGTTGTTGTAGTTCTGACTATGTTTTACATACGAACTCAGCTATTCTTAGAACATCCAAATGGTTTACGTCAAAAACACACAGACAGTAGCTGTCAGAACAACTTGTTTGGTCGTACACTGGTGTTAATCATGTTTAGTCGACAGCCTTAACTTGTACTTTTATGCCACATAGTTGTACACAGCAAAACAATTCCTGGTAATATTTTAAGATCAAGTTACCCAGTTTAGCTTGTATTATTGTTTTATGCACGTTCCCTTGAAAACGACGAAGCAGGCGAAACTGGCTCATGCTCTTTTTTATGATATAAAACTGACTCACAGGAAAAGTAGTTTAATTTAATAAACACGATCTTCAGCAGTTTACACTTGCTGCTAGTCCTCTCATAGTTTCAAGTATAAGTTGCAGATTATGGATCTGAGATGTCACTCGTACGTACAAACGAACTGCGCGGAACACAAAGGTTTCCTACCGCATGTAAATATTTACTTTGTTGTTACCGGAATTTGGGTATCAGAATATTGTTGCCTCTGATCGTCTCTTGCTATGGGACATAATCATTTATCTACTTTATTTGTATTTGTTTATTTTCGTTTTTATTAATGATCTGTCGTCTACGTAACTACTACAGACTGTATGTTTTTACGTAACAGTTTCTGGAACAAGGTGCGCAGAATACATTTATATTTTTGTTGTTGTTTCTGAAATACACATTACATGGCTGAAATCACCATGGCCGACCGTTCTGGTAGTGTCCGTTAACCTGGAGTTGTTATTTCCAGGATATTTACTAACCTGCCCTTAATATTACTCTCCACCTACTATTATAAACGAAAAATACTTAGGTATAAAAAAATAATAGTAAACACTGAAAAGGTAAGACGGAAATAGAAAAAGAATAGAAAGGGAACAAAAACGGAAACAGATCTGTGATGACAGTTTTTAAGCGATCTTGATTGATCTCAGTGACTATAAAGCTTTACATTAAGTTTCCTTTATGTGCTATCTTCAGAAAAATCGTAAAACCGTGGAAACGAAATACGTCGACGGCCCCTGCAGTATTTCTCGTTTCACCAGTTGCTTGCTAGGTTAAATGCTATAGATCCAGCATTCCTTTCGGTATTGACTTCGGATGAGAAGAAGACAATGTGCCGAACCTATTTCCCTTCCATTAGGTTTGCAAAAATGTGACGTGGCACAGAGGGAACTGTTCGATAACAGAATAATGGCAAGTTGACTGAAGCGAAGTTGCACATAATCAATAATTACTAATCAGTGGTATCATGTAGCTCATTTTAAAGTCCAGCCACCTCACTACAGTTTAACAGTGCGTGACATCCATAAGGTTTGACTATAATCCAAACAAATGTTTCCATTCATTCACTGTTCCTTAGCGTTTACACAATCTTAAGCATCGATTAGCATGACTACAGAGATTTGGGAAATATGAGGAGCTGGACGACCATTGTACCCAATCCTCTGTAACTCCCAGTGTTGATAAGTGGACTACTGATAGCAGTTTTCATCTCACTAGTGATTCCTTCCGCTGATTTCATGAGACTTTTTACAACCGTCTTCTCCAACGCTCGACGGTCACCGTCACTATATGACGTCTCCATAGTCTTGGTTCAGCTGCGGTTGTTGCTTTGCGTTTCCGCTTCACAATTGTATCACCAACAGTCGAACTGGGCAAGAAGGGGCAAAATGTTCCAGGCGGATATTTTATTCTGGTAACTAGTCTACGTAACTAGTCTGCGTTTTAAGTTGCTGATCTCTCCTGACTGACCTATTCTGCTGTTACTACCGCTACACTGACAACACCGTAATATCTGCCTTTTTTATATTTGCAGGTGCGCCATTGGTGACATTACGCATTACATAGAGGTGCACGTATCATACTGTACACGTCCGTTTGATATGTTATCGAGAGGTGGTCAACAAGTTTTAATTATCATCTCCAAATATATAACTATGTAATTAATTTTTTTGATTGTTGCAGATAAATGTCTGCAGTCCTGGAACATACTGAAATTAGCGCACCGCAGTACCGTAGTACACCAACAAAGGACTTAAAACAAAATGGCGCGGCCCATTCCCAATTTATCAAAGGACTGCCCCATATTGCACTCGGTCCCTTAGTGACGGTAATTACGGCCCTGTAATTTTGGGGGTGATAATTAAAACTTTATCACTCTCTCTCTCGTACACTTCGGCAGCACATCCTAAAATGTACAGTAGTGAACGGCACACAGTAACATGGTATATAGATTCAAGTAACGCGGGTCAGTGCGATAGATTATTTTCATTCAGGCGACATCAGTGTGCATGATCAAGGATGAATGAAAATAAACATAAGTTCTCAATTAACTTCTTTACTTCAGAAATATTCTCAATTTCCATCTATGAGGAAATGTAATGAAATACATTTCATTTTCAGTTATGGGAAGTTTATTAGGGTAAAAAAATTACGACGTCAGTGGCACTGCCTCTCAAAGAAAAAGCAGAGGAATGTAAAGGCTTGATCAAACTGGAGCCTTTTGTGCTTGGGACGAAAAACATCTTGGATGAACCACCTGTACACATCAAAACAATATTGCTTCCACCAAGAGATTATAGAGGGTATCTTGAGGAACAAATCGAGGACAGGGACCCCTGTCTGGAAACTTCATCCAACGTCGCTACAAGACGTCGAAGTTATACTGGCGCCTGCCACTAGACTACCCCTACGACAGCAATCGTAACTTTGTAAACTGGCGAACCGTAGGCGCAGCGTCTCGCAATACTCTTCGTGATTCGGTGATCGCATCTGACTGCCACGATCGCTAGTAGAGAAGATGGAGCTACTGTATAGACGGGCCTTGTCCCCTCCGAATGCAGTGCTCTGTTGTCATCGTGGATGACGGTTCCAGACATGCGTTTCTAGGTATAGTTCATTTTTTTATCCCGTTTACTGAAAAAAACGAGGTTTTAGAGGATTCCTGGACAAAAATGAACTGCGGCTTGAAACCGGTGTGCGAAACCGTCATACACCCAGGCAACAGAGCATCTTATTCATAAGAGGCAAGGCCTTTCTACGCAGCGGCTAGCTACATGTTCTCCACTGGCGATCGTGGCAATCAGTCGCGATCTCTGAATAACAGACAACATTGTGAGACTTCCGGGCTACTGTCAGTCAGCTTAAAAAGTCTTGGATCCTCCCGAAGGCGTAATCCAGCGGCAGGTGGCCGGTGCCTGTAAATTCGACGCTCGATAGCGTCGTCGGATGATGTTTCCGGACACTGGTTCCTGTCCTCGATTTATTTCTCAAGACACCCTCTCCAACCCCGCGAAGTTTTTCGCAAGACTTGTGGGGACACCCTGTATATCAAATTGTGCTTGATGAAACAGTTCATAAGGGTTCTTCCACAAGATGGATTCTGCTCTAAGTGCCTTCCTAAGAAATTTGCTTTCATCGATGAAGGAACATTATAAACTTGAATTTCTGTTGGTCTTCAAATTCACAGACTGATGAAAGATATCGCATTTTAAGGACAAATTAGTAAATATCCTGCAAGTAACAACTTCTCATGAATGGACATTACCAAAACGGACGTCCGTGGTGATTTCTGCAAGGTAATGTGTACTTCAGGAACATCAACAAAAATAAAATTATATTCTGCACAGTTTGTTTCAAAACGTTTCATGTAAAGAGACACAGTCTGTAGTATTACCTAGGTAACGGACCATTAATAAAAACGAAACTAAACAAATACAAATAAAGTATACAATCGATTATGTCCCATAGCGAGAGAGGATTAGAGGAAATATTAGAAAGTATTCTGAAACCGAAATTCCGGTAACAACAAAGAAAATACTTACGTGGGGTAAAAGAGTCTTTGTATTTGGCACAATTCGCATGTAAGTATATCTCAGATGCACCATCATTAAATCTTACTTGAACTATGAGAGGAGTAGAGCAAGTGTAAACTGCTAGAACGGGTGTTTATTAAATTAAACTACTTTTTATGCAAGTCAGTTTTATGTCAACAAAAAAATGTTGGCCAGTTTCGACTGCTTCGTTGTTTTCAAGGAAAAGTGCATAATACGATAACACAAGCAAAACTGGGAAACTTAAAATATTATCAGAAAATGTTTTACTGCGTATAAACTACATGGTATAAAAGTACCAATTGAAACTGTTGACTAAACATTTTTAACACCAGCGTACCGCCGAACAAGTTGTTCTGACAGATAGTGCCTTGTGTGCGTTTTACGTGTCACATACGGTATGCTCTAATAAAACCTGATGGAAGGTTTCTACTTGCTCTTCACTATGAAGTCCCAGATTTTCACAACACTGGTGAGTATCTAGTGCAGGAACTGGACTCTTACACTCACGTTACAACCAAATTTCCTCAAATTTTTCAACACGCTCTAAATTTGGAGCCTTTTTACGCCCTAAAATGTTACGACTAACAGATTGCAGCGGCCCATGCATTTTTCTCTAACATTCATTGTATACTCAAATTAATGAGGTGGAGAAGAGGAGCCAGGAAAGACTGAATGGATGTATCTGGATTTTAAAGAGGTACGGAGAAGATAAAGGTTCTGCGAGGAAATTGAAAAAGAAACTGATAAATGTCACTAACTATTTGTAGTACTTTTATTACATACCTTAAAATGAAGACAATAATTACGAGGCGTATTCCAAAACTAAGATCCATTTGGTCATGAAATATACGGTCGTCATGAAATGTTTCTATTGACAGTAACATTTTGCTACATGTCTATTTCACTTTTCAAATAAACACCAAACACCTACACACTTTTTATAGCTTTCTGCTCCTTCATATAGCAGTATGTCGCCTGGGAACCGAACCAGTCTATAGCTTCAGTCTTGAGTTCATGATCGTTTTCAAATCGTTGTTCCCAGCCCTTTTTCAAATGTGACAAGAGGAAATACTCGCTTGGTGCAAGGTCGGGCCGTACAGAGGGTAATCGAGAAGTCCGCAACGAAAATCTTGAACCTTTTCCCAGGTTTTGGCAGCGGTGTGAGGGCGTGCGTTGTCATGTAGATGGAGTATTCCAGATGACAGTTTATCACGGCGTGTATCATGGATCGCACACCTCAGTTTCGTTAGCATTTCACACTGTATGTTATCTGTATTTCTTGACATACGGACCGTTAAATCAATAAAAATGGCGCCCTTTTCGTACCAAGAAACTATAGCCATCATTTTTCGATTCGAGAACTGAGACTGCTTAAACTGTTTTGGTTTGGGTAAACTTTAGTGGTGCCACTGCTTTTACTGTTTCGATTCTGCGTTGGTGTATGATATCTACGTGTCATTGCCCTTAACAGTGTGATAAAACAAATCATCTTGTCTATAGTGCTCCAAAAACTTCATGACTGCGCAATCCTTGTTCATTGTGCTGATGAGTGAGCGTTTTTGGAATCTTCCTCGCACACAGTTCGCGATATCCAAGCTATTCAATGACAGTCCTGTTAATTGAGGTTCAAGTATCGTTTTGGAATTCATGAGCCGTACCAATATTCGTCAAATATCGATAACTTTGGAGTTTTTGGTTCACTTGATCAACGATGTCGTCGGTCCGAATACTGACCCTGCCGCTCCCCTGTTCACCGTGAACGTTAGTGCAGCCATTTTGAAATTCTCGAGACCATTTTTGAATTTGTTTGTCAGCGATTATTTCAGATACATATATATAAGCCATAACTCACGATAGTTTTCAGCAACTGAAGGTCTTTCTGCCAGCAAAAGTCAAAACTCACAGCGCACTTTGCAACTAATGGGATCTGTGACTGTCTCGGATATTATGATCTGTTCTATTACGACTATTGAGTAAAACCAACACTGCAGCAGTTTCCTGAAAAGTCTGTAGACAGCGCTGCATGCGTGAAACTTCGTTCAGGCTAACGATCAGTTAAACATTGGTCACCGGTCCTTAGTTTTGGAATACGCCTCTTACAATAACGTATATCTTCGACTGAAGAAATATTGGAAACAAGAATATCGTGAAACAAGAAAAAATCATGGGGAACCTAGTATGAAGAGCCAAAGAAACTGGTACACCTGCCTAATATCGTGCTGGCCTATCGTGAGCAAGCAGAAGTGGCCCAACACGACATGGCATAGACTCGACTTATGTCTGAAGTATTGGTGTAGTGGGCTGTCCATAAACCCGTAAAAATACGAGGGGGTGGAGATCTCTTCTGAGCAACACTTGCAAGGCATCCCATATATGCTCAATATGTTCATGTGTGGAGAGTTTGGTGACCAGAGAAAACGTTTAAACTCGGAATAGTACTCCTATAGCCATTCTGTACCAATTCTGGACGTATGGGGTGTAGCATTGTCCTGCTGGAATTGTCCAAGTCCGTCGGAATGCACAATGGACATAAATGGATGGAGGTGATCAGACAGGATGCTTACGTACGTGTCACCTGTCAGAGTCTTATGTAGACGTATCAGGGGTTCCGTATTAGTCCAACTGAGCACGCCCCATACCATTACAGAGCCTCCACCAGCTTCAACAGTCCTCTGCTGACATGCAGGATCCGTGTATTCATCAGGTTGTCTCCATACCCGAAAACATTATTCATCTGCTCGACACAATTTCAAATGAGACTCGTCCCACCAGGAAACATGTTTCGAGTCATTAACAGCCCACTGTCGGTGTTTACGGGCCCAGGTGAGGCGTAGTTTATAATGTTTCATTGAATGGTTCGCTCGCTGACTCTTGTTGATGGTTCAGCATTGAAACATGCAGAAATTTGCGAAAGGGTTGCACTTCTGTTACGCTAAACGATTATCTTCAGTCGTCGCTGGACCAGTTCTTGTAGGATTTTTTTTTCCGGCGGTAGCGATGTCGGCGTTTTGATGCTTTAGCGGATTCCGGATATTCACGGTACACTCGTGAAATGGTCGTACGGGAAAAACCCAATTTCATTGCTGCCTCGGAGATGCTGTGTCCCATCGATGAGGCGCCGACTGTAACACCACGTTCAAACTAACTTAAATCTTGATGATCTGCCACTGTAGTAGCAGTAACCGATCTAACTGCGTCAGACACTTGTTGTCTTACATAGGCGTTGCGGACCGCAGCGGCAAGTTCTGCCTATTTACGTATTTCTGTACTTGAATACAGACGGACGATGTCGAGGAATGAAAGAAGAAGAACGTATACATTGACTAAAATTTTATTTTAATATTTAGCATTTAAGACAAAGATCTTATTTTCTGAAAAATACTGGCATGAAGGAACAAAACGTAAGTAATTTTCAGACCCAAAAAATTTGAAAAGATATGTGGGTTCGTGTAATCAGAATGCTTTAAGGATTGCAGTTTCCCAGCGGCTTGGAGTAGCCGGTAGTCCGTCACGAAAAACAGACTGGGTCGCCCTTTTATTCCACCACAAGCGAAATCCAGAATCTTCGTACGGTACTTTGCAGCTGGTGAAAATTCCGTGAAGCTGTTGGTCCTTTTTCAGGCGGTAACAGGTAGAAATTTCACGCACTGCAGCGCGAACGTCACGAGGTGAGGCGCGCGAGCGGGCGAGTTTCCCGGCCGGCCGGCCGGCCCTTGCTCCGGGCGCCTGCTCGCCGCCCCGGCCGCCCTCTCCCCTCCACTCTCGACCCCTACTGCAGACAGGCGGCTTCCCGCCACGCACAGGAAGCGCGGCCGTTCTGCCAAAGCGCGTGTGCCGCAGCTGGCCGCGGCTACAACGGGCACATTTAGCGGCCGTGATTTACTCGCCACCGGCGCAGACTCTGGAGACTGCTCTGCTCCCACCACACACACACACACACACACACACGCACACACACACTACTTAGGCGGCGCACACGCTCGCAAGAAATACGGCCTTCAGTGCTAACTTTGTCGCGCCGTTTCCCTCGTCTGCGAGTTATTTTCAGATGGCAATTCTTCTCTAAAACTCGATGTTGACTTGCGTCTCTCTCCCACTTTCTCTCGTCTTGTCTCTCTCTCTCTCTCTCTCTCTCTCACCTTGCCTCTCTCTTTCTCTCTGTCTCTCGCCTTGCCTCTCTCTCTCTCTCTCTCTCTCTCTCTCTCTATTTATCTATCTATCTGTCTTTTTTGAATTGATAGTATGGACACATGGCATGTGCGAGGAATACTCTTTAGAGTTGTAAAACTACCGTAAACTACTATAGACTACCATAAAAAGCATAGACTACGGTAAATTACCTAGTAGCTTCGGTCAGTTAAGGGGGGTAGGACGTCAAGCGGCCCGACTTGGAGCAAGACAGGCACTACAGGACATTTAATTCCCACTGTCTATACTTTTACAAATAAATTCGTAAAACTTTGTCAGCATGACCAGCAGGGATTCAGGATTCACACTCATAGTAGTGGAAGTTCAAAAACATAAAATAATTTTTTTTTACATGTGAAATTTCATAAATTTTTTTCATTTACTACTGGCTGCATTTGTTGCTATAGGTACACTTCTTCGTAAGTAAGAGAGATTCTTCGATGAATTTTGTACAGCACACAAACCATACATACAGGTATATGAAACTAGAATTTATTTAATGTATGAAAAAATGAGTAAGCTGTTGTATTTTAAACTTCATGTTTAGAAAAAAAATCAACTCTTATAGTTAATTACCTCAGTTTTTACCAAAGTTATTAATAGATTTGGAACATTCTAGAGTTTCGTACACCTGTAAGTATGGTTTGTATGCTGTGCAAAATTCATCAAACAATCTCTCTTACTCATGAAGAAAAGTGTACCTATAGCAACAAATGCAGCTAATAGTAGGTGAAAAAATGCTGAAATTACACAAGAAAAAAAATCTGTTCTGTGTTTGAACTTCCACTGTTATGAGTGTGAATCCTGAATCCTTCCTGGTCATGCTGACAAAGTTTTACGAATTTTTGTAAAAGTATAGACAGTGGGAATTAAAATGTGCTGTGGTGCCTGTCTTGCTCCAAGTCGGGCCGCTTGTCGTGCTACCCCCCCTTAAGGCATACCCGCGTTACCTGTCCGTTATGTGTGTCACATACGTGTCAGGCGTTACCTCTTAACGATAGCGATGTGTATGTGAGCTATTGTAAGTAGGCTGTTTAGGTTTTTATATCGGTAACGCCACGTAGCGCTCTGTATGAAAATCACTGGCTGTGCTGTGTGCAGTCTGTGGCTGGTTGGCATTGTTGGAATATTCGCTATTGTAGTGTTGGGCAGTTGGATGTGAACAGCGCGTAGCGTTGCGCAGTTGGAGATGAGCCGCCAGCAGTGGTGGATGTGGGGAGAGAGATGGCGGAGTTTTGAGAGCGGATGATCTGGACGTGTGTCCATCAGAGACAGTAAATCTCTAAGACTGTATGTCATTATATATATATATATAACTTTTGAACACTATTAAGGTAAATACATTCTTTGTTCTCTATCGAAATCTTTCATTTGCTAACTACGCCTATCAGTAGTTAGTGCCTTCAGTAGTTAAAATCTTTTATTTAGCTGGCAGTATTGCAGTAGTTCGAGTAACGAAGATTTTTGTGAGGTAAGTTATTCATGAAAGGTATAGGTTATTGTTAGTTCAAAATGGTTCAAATGGCTCTGAGCACTATGGGACTTAACATCTATGGTCATCAGTCCCCTAGAACTTAGAACTACTTGAACCTAACTAACCTAAGGACATCACACAACACCCAGTCATCACGAGGCAGAGAAAATCCCTGACCCCGCCGGGAATCGAACCCGGGTTTATTGTTAGTCAGAGCCATTCTTTTGTAGGGATTTTTGAAAGTCAGATTGCGTTGCGCTAAAAATATTGTGTGTCAGTTTAGTGTTGATCAGAATAAGTAAAGAGAGAAATGTCTGGGCACGTTCAGTTTTGCTCAGCTGTTTGAAAATCAAATAACGTAAGAGGTTTAACAGCACAGTAATTCAATAATTTTTCTATGGAGACGTTTCACAATGTCTTACTAGATTCTTCTAAAAACCGGAGGCAGCGAACTGTCTATAAACTGAGAGGGAATACATAAAGGGCAGGGTAACCTAAGGAGCATTTTTGTTCCTATCTTGAATTTAAAATAATGAATATATGTAGCAAAACTGAAGCTGTCAGCGTTTAGAACACAATCAACAGTCGAAATCGCAATAATATTTGTTTACTTACCGGTATCGGCTTATGTTAAAAGCATCTTCAGAATTGTTGGCCCTGCAAGTGTAGGAACAGCGAAGTTACAAACAGTATGTAATAGTACTGTTTGTAACTTTACTAATCCTACGCTTGCAGGGCTAAAATTCTGAAGAGGGCTTTAACATACCCCGAAACCGGTAAATAAACAAATTAATGCGATCTCGACTGTTGATTGTACTGAAATACTGCACCAGATCGCTGCAATCCGTAGATAATGGTGTCTAAATTTATGTTTGTGTTTAATTATTCGAAACATTGGAGTGTTGTAGCAAAAATAAAGAAAACTATAAAAATTTATCATATAGCTCTAGAAAACGCAATTTAGTCAACGAATGGTAAAATAAAAACGAACTCAAAAGAAAAATAAAGCAAATTCCGCTTCAGTACTTCACAAAACTTACGTAAAACATGTTTTTGTATTCATGAACAATTTTCACATTTATAATTAACAACGGGAAACTCTTGCCTTTGATTATGATGAACATTTTTGAGTACAAAATAAACATCAATAATTATACATAGTTTTTATGCTTGTGAGTGTAAACTGTTCTTGTGTAAAAACAAATTACGAGCAGAATAGCTCACATGGGTGTCTGGTCCGCAGATGTGTTGGACTAAGCAAATAAACAGTAAATCCAACAGCATGATGAGTTTGTTGATAGAACGTGAAACGTATACCTCTTTCTTGCGTTCGTGAAATTTTCTTCTTGTGCTATACCAGCTCGTGGCAAATCTGCTCATTACCAACTTGGTACTTCTTTCAGCGGCTAGATATCTTCGCAGCAGTGCAACTTCATCTCAACCTAAGAGTCGAACGTCGTGAACGGCGTCGATCTGTAAGCTATCTTCTGGGCGTAGCGTGGGATTTCCGTGCCAGTAGGGATGGATAATCAGAGGGTAATTTATGTAATGCGGGTTTAACCCTGGGGAGTAGCTGTAGTGTGCTTTGAGCCAGGACACAGCAGTCTTTGTATGTGTCTTAGGAGGTTTTTGTGTGGTATGCAGAACTCTACGAAGCTCCGATGATCGTTCTCCAAATAACACCGTAATATGAACGTCATACTAATATTTTTAAGTCTTAAGCCTTGTTTGCCTCGTCTGAAGATAAGTGTTTACATTGGTGAGCCGTGCTGCGGCTCGCGTTGGTGTCGTGTGTAGGTTTCTATCAGACGGTATCGTTTTGTTGGCATGGTTGCGTTGTTTGTCTTCTTCTCGTGTTCACTGGCGCCACTCGGTATCGTAAACGTCCCCTGTCCGCTAGTGGCAGCAGCAGCGATTATCGATATGTAGTTCCGCTGCTCTATCTTTGGGGCGACCTCGTGCTTCTTCCGTGTGGTGTGAGTGGGGAGTTCGGTTGAAGACACAGGAGCTACCAGGTCTGCGCAGAACGACAACACGCCGAGAGCTCTGGGGGCTTGTATGCACTGCCGCATCGAAGGGCTGTGGTCACGACGGTGCACGACCTGGTCGGAACCGGATCCTACGAGTTTAAGTTAAGTGCGCTTTCAATTCACGTTGAGAAACCTTCACCATTGTGAAATCTCGCGATTCTGCTGCGACTGTGGTTTTATTGTACTGTGGTTTTGGGCCACAGGTTTTACTCAACGTACTCTTTGGGCGAGGTAACAGTTGTGTTTGTTGGTTGGTTGGCGATTCTTCTACCTTGGTGGTAGTCATTCCTTCTTGTTCCGGGCGCTCTAAGCACAAAATTCTGCGGGTGGAGTCCAAACTGCCGGTTCCGGCTTTGTTGTAATTTTACATCTTTCCATTGGTTTGTTAGACTGCTGCTAGTCCGAGTTACCATCTTGTGGTCTGAATGCAACTCTTGGCTGCCTTTCTCTTCGCTCGCGAACGTGTTTTTGGTTTGACCTGGAGAACGGTCTGTCACTGGCCGTTGTGTTTTATTTTATTATTGTATTATTAAGTTACCATCATTAGTCTCACCTGTTTGGTGATCTGTTGTTTGTTTTTTTCAAATTAACTTTTGTTATTCCATTCGCCGTTTGACAGTATATTTCTTAAATTTTTTATAATTGCCATTTTGGCGTTAAGAGGCCGTCTGCTGTGATTGTGGTTACTTGCGATAAAATTCTGATTGCGACCATATTGGCCTGTTTTCAAAAATTATTTACTAAAATAAATGAGTGAAATTGCAAATAAAACCAATAGTAACTGATTCAGGCCCCGTCCACAATCGTAACCCAATCCTTCCTTCCTTAATTACCAGGTTTCAATTGGGTTCGTCCATAAGTTTTTTCCCGTAAGTTTAATAAAGACAACAGATACACGTAAAGAGACTTTTGTCGCCAATTAGATGTTCTCCTTCACTGGTTACAACAGCATGTCAACGCTGGGATAGTTCTTCGATTCCACAACTGTATAAATCACTTGACTTTGAGGCGAAAAATTCGTAGAGCCGATTTCGGAGCGCATTTTCATCAGGAAAGAAAGTTACTTGAAGGTTGTTCGATAGAGAGCGGGAAAGCTGAAAATCTGAGGGCGCAAGATCAGGAGAACAAGGTGGGTGCGGAAAGACCTCCTAATCTAACTCTTGTATAGCGTTATTTGTCAGTGTAGCAGAATGCGGGCGGGCGTTATCGTGGAGTAACGTCACTTCACGCCATCTCCCTGGACGTTGTTCTTGCACTGCGTTGGCAGGAATTCTCAAGTGTTGAATATAGATGTCAGCATTGATGGTTACACCTCGAGGAAGCAATTCGTAGTACACCACACAGTCGCTATAAATGTCACACGATAGTGGAATGATCACAGTTCATCACATTTGGCAGTTCTCAAATACACTGATGTGGATCATTATGGATTAATGCGTTTAAACGATCTTTAACAAATTCCAAATGTCTTCCTGAAAGTGGAGAATCACTAGTGTCAAAACGATCCTCCTCAAAACGAGAAAACAATTATCTCGCCGTCCAATAGCAATATCCCTATACGTGGCTCAAATGTTTCTGGCTGCCTCTGTTGCTGCCACCCCTGTACTGAACTCAAACAGAAGAATACGTAGGAAATGTTCCAATTTCTCCATTTGTCACTCCATTTTTTTAGCACCCACAGATCCAATACTTGTCTCCAAATGGCATAATGTCAATATTTAAACTCAAATAGCAACAGTGAACTTCAAATGAAAATTGACAATCAACAAATTAACCCATAGCAACAGGAATATCAATATTCAAAACTAAAATGCTACGAATTTATGCATCAGCCTAATAGATTCAGTTAAGGTTTTTTAAGGTTTATTTGCTAACTACATGTCAAACTAAAATAAATATATATGTTTCACATAGTACAGTATATGTATTTGTTTGTGTGTGAACGGAAAAACGGGTACACTAACTCTGAGATGGATGAAAAAGTTAAAGTAATTACGAACCATATACCTGTTTCGTACAACAACGGCTGCAGAAAACTGTAAAGACCGCAACTATGGGGCGTGACTAAGGTGCGCAACAGATGCGCCGATCTCTCAAGTTTGAAGAGGGCATCTTTCGTCATGTAGAAGAGAACCCGACGACAAATAATCTTAATACTGCCCATGCCATAGGCTCCTGTGGAGCACATAGGTCAGAACTTATTGTCTCCACTGAGTGCGTACTGTAAAGAGGAAGGTTTGAAAGTAATCCGAATTTTACACTAATTTTACATCCAAATGATTCATTTCCGGATATGGATTCACTGTCAAAACTTTGTCTACAAACGAGGGGAACAGAGCACGGATAACCTTATTTCCAAGAAGCTTCACTCAGTGAACGAGGGGTCAATGTAAGCGAACGCGTGTCTTGTATCTCGCTTATCGGTAAATCTTCGACCGTGTCTGGGAAGACAACGGTCAAAGTGTTTCGGTTAATTTATGTGCCTTTTAGCAGGTAAACAATCCACCCGAAGCGGTGGAAGTGGCTAGCGTCGTGGTTTCACACTCTCAGCCCAGTGTTCGAAACCCGATAGTTACTTTTTTATTTTTGTTCTTAATTTATCTACCCCTGTTCGTAATAGGTAACTATATGCATGTTTCCAATATATATTGAAATAACGTTGTGCTTATTAGACCGCTAACTGAACTTTTCGTGAATAAATTTAAAAAAAAGACAATAAATGAATGACAAAATTATTTGAAATTGTCTGCGGCGAAATTAATGTAGCGTGACTTCATTCATAATCAGCTGCAAGGGCCAGTTTTCGTAAAAATGCTACGTTATGCATATTTTGGCGCGAAACTATTGCCAAAGTGTGAAATCTTCAGCAGTGTAAACGACGTTTCTTTGCCGAGCGTGATTCATACGAAGAAACGCCGCTGTGAAAAACCTGTCTTCACGCGATTTTCATGATGTTCGGAATTTTCATGTGTCGAATGTTTCTGCGATCGGTTCCATTCCGAAGAGAAACAAAGAATTTAAGAGATCAGAATTGATAAAATGAAGAAATATAAGAATGTAAGAATTCAAAAAAAAATGCCATACACACGGAGATTATATGTATATTAAAGTGTATGACACTCATTCTGAAACGCAGTTCTAATTTTACAATTAATATAACCTCCTTGTATACCCTAACTTGATAAGAAACATTCGACTAGTAACCTTCTACGGATGTAGGTAGATAAATAAAAATAAAACAAAATAAATGAGAGCAGTAAAAAGTTTCGAACATTTCGAACATAGAGCGCAGTAGTGAGCGAGACAGAGAATGAGAGAGAGAGAGACAGAAAGAGAGAAAGAGAGAGAGAGACAGAGAGAGAAAAAATGGTTCAAATGGCTCTGAGCACTATGGGACTTAACATCTGTGGTCATCAGTCCCCTAGAACTTAGAACTACTTAAACCTAACTAGCCTAAGGACATCACACACATCCATGCCCGAGGCAGGATTCGAACCTGCGATCGTAGCAGTCGCGCGGTTCCGGACTGAGCGCCTAGAACCGTTAGACCACCGCGGCCGGCGAGAGAGAGAGAGAGAGAGAGAGAGAGAGAGAGAGACCGGTTCGCTAGCCATTATTCCACTAGTTGGGCTGAGGTTATCGCACGCTAAAAGGCACCTAAAGTACGTCGAGAACTTTGACGGTCTTCTACTCAGAGATTGTCGAGTGCCTACGGATAAGACGAGACATGTGTTCGCTTATTTCGGCTTCTCTTACACTGAGCGAAGTCTCTGGAAAATCGGGTTATGGCTCTTGCCGTGTTCTCCTCGTAAGCCCCATCTACAGCCCCTATGAGGCTGTAATAGGATTTGTGAAACTCCCTGCACACCCGTGGCTCGCAGCGTGACTATAGAGCGAACTATACTGCATCGTGACGACTTGACTTAACACCGTAAACAAATAATATAGCGTTAAGTAAGGCTCAAGAGCAATTTAAATCATATTTCACTGCTTCGTAACGTAATTGGGAGGCGCTCAAAGAGCGCCAGTTCCTTCATTGGCAGATCATGCTTATGTTGATTGAAATTGCGTGACATGCGGATGGTAATGTGAAATATTAAGAATAGTTACGGGTGTCAAATGGTTATATTTAATCGGAGGGATAAGAATCTGGAATTAGCTGTGTCACTGTAAAGTATATGAATACTGATGCATTTTTTCGTATCGATGTTTTAAGTAATGCATATGGCTACAAACATTTTTCAGAGCGTTTGTAAATATCGGCAGTGGGTTTTCTTCGTTTAAATTGGTAAAATCAGTATTTCCCACAAAAATTTTCCCTACCCCGTGCAGATAGAGTTCTTTATTTAAATTCTGTTCCTTCCTAAGAGCTACCGTCAATGTCATTTCAATGTTCCCCTCTTTCTTTATCCATTCTGCTTCCGTAACAGCCGGCCGGTGTGGCCGAGCGGTTATAGGCGCTTCAGTCTGGAACCGCGCGACCACTACGGTCGCAGGTTCGAATCCTGCCTCGGGCATGGGTGTGTGTGATGTCCTTAGGTTAGTTAGATTTAAGTAGTTCTAAGTTCTAGGAGACTGATGACCTCAGATGGTTCAAATGGTTCAAATGGCTCTGAGCACTATGGGACTGAACTGCTGAGGTTATTAGTCCCCTAGAACTTAGAACTAGTTAAACCTAACTAACCTAAGGACATCACACACATCCATGCCCGAGGCAGGATTCGAACCTGCGACCGTAGCGGTCTCGCGGTTCCAGACTGCAGCGCCTTTAACCGCACGGCCACTTAGGCCGGCGACCTCAGATGTTAAGTCTCATAGCGCTCAGAGCCATTTGAACCATTTGAACTTCCGTAACACTAAACATTTACTCAAATAAGCTAAACTAATCTAAACTGAGGTGTCAGAAGTATCGGACCTGTTTTTCCGGCGTAGTGCAGCAACTCGATGTCGCATGGACTCAAACAAGTCTTTGGAAGTCCCCTGCAGAAATAGTGAACCGTGCTGCCTCTATAGGAGTCAATAATTGCAAAAAAGTTACAGGTACTTTATTTTCTGCACGAACTGACCGCTCGATTATGTCCCATAAATATTCTATTGGATTCATGTCGGGTGAACTGGGTAGCCATATCAATCGCTCAAATTGTCTAGAATGTTCTTCAAACCAATGGAGAAAAACTGTGGCCATGCCACGGCTTTTCAGTCGTTTAGAGTCAAGCCGATTCGGTCACGAGCCCATGAGAGGCTCTGCACGCGGTGTAGTGCTGTTAGCAAAGGCACTCTCGTCTGTCGTCTGCTTTCATTGCCCATTAATACAATTTTTTTTTTAATACGCTGTCCTAACGGACACTTTCGTTGTACGTCCCACATCGATTTCTGCAGCTATTTCACGCAGTGTTGCTTGTCTGTTAGTACTGACAAACCTACGCAAATGCCGCTGAACTCGGTCATTAAGAGATGGAAGTCCGTCACTGCGTGGTCCGTGGTGAGAGGTAATGTCTGAAATCTGGAATTCCTGGCACACTCTTGACACTGTGTATCTCGGAATATTGAATTTCCTAACGATTTCGGAAATGGAATGTTCCATAAGACTAGCTCCTGCCGTTGATTCCCGTTGTGAGCCCATAATCACGTTGGAAATCATCTGAGCACAAATGACAACTGTGCCGGGACACCGCCCTTTTATACCTTTTTATACCTTGGGTACGCGATACTGCCGTTCATCTGCAAATGTTCATATCGCTATCCCATGACTTCCCTCGCTGCCTCACGTGTGTGTGTGGCATTTAGTTTCGTAGATGGCAGCGATCATAATGTTTTGGCTCATTACAGGATTCTATTGTTTAACGATCAACTTCAAATTATAGAAAACTTCTATAAATTTCTGGTAGCGAGTACGCATCACTTAGATCGTGTTACAGGCTTTACCAAATTTGTCTTGTCATGCAAGTAATAATTTACACTCATTAGCCAACCAACAGCGTAATTTTTAAATGCTTGATTTGACATTAGCTGAATCCCTCTGCCCCCCCCCCCCCGTCCCACACACACACACGCACACATATGCACTCACAGCTAATAGCAACACCACGCTCGGGAACCATATTTGGCAAGCTAAAGACCCTGTGCGTTTACGAACGCGTGATATAATTCTCATGCATCCATTATTTTCTACTTTGAAAGATGGAAAGAAAGAATTTTTCGGCATAAATTGATAATCTGTGTCAATTATTGCAGTCATGTTAGAGTCCAGTCGTGACACGAAGATATATTACTCGATGAATTTTACAAACGCAAAAAGAAACAAAAAGAAACTTCAGTTGCAGTGCCACCTGTTGTACGACAGTTTGCTTAGGAGTTCATCAGTTCGAGTGCCAAACGTTTCTGTTGTCTCGCACTGTCAGATAATCATTGAATCCTAGTAGACGCACTCCTTCACAGAGCTGTATTCCAGTTATATGATCCATAGCTTCTACGAAAGAAACATAGGAGAAGAAAGTAATTCGTTTTGATTGGAATAACTCATTTTAATGGGATTCAGGTAGAATTTATAGTGTAATGGACCCTGTAGAGAGTGCATTGAGCAGGGCCGTATAAATTTTTTCTCTTGCTACACCGTCAGTTACACCTCAACAACTGGTGAGCCTTCTTTATTTATCTATCGCTGCATATTACAGGATGGAGTTATGCTTGGTTCTTCTGATATGGGATTCACTGAAGTGAACCTTTAGTGTCATATCATTCAAAGTGTCCATGGTATGGTCCAGTAATATGTGTCAGTGGTTGTGTTAGTTTAAATAATCCCGAAATGATAAAAATTCCACATGGCACAGCGCAGTCTGTGAGGTGGTTTTCTGTGACAAGCACTGGTCCTGTTGTAAGTGGTACGCCATTTTTTTATTGTATTTCATTCCCCGTCACCTATATTGGCAAGGGGGGGGGGGGGGCGCTGTCAGCAGTATAGGCAATCCGCTCTTCAGAAAATGGACGATAAAAAAATGCATTGGATGAGAAAACAAGAAACAGATAGCGGGGATACACACACTGAACTTAAAAAACTTTTTAAAGGCGAAAAATAAAATCGAAATTTTGAGATATAGATGACTTCTTGCACTGGTAGCAGCAATAACAAAAGTTAAAATGGAATGCAATACATGCACATTTAAAACATGTTGCCAGAACGCTGTTATGTGAAAGAAGCACTTTTCTGTCACTGGTGATTGGAAGGGCCTACCAGGGTACAGGGAGGCAGTTGTTGAAGGGAAAAGGTTGGGCAGTAAAGAGGGTAGGAAAGTGCTGGTATGAGGATGGAGAACTGGCACATTGCAGCGATGGGGTAGGAGTGGCTGTTGAGACAGAAGAGTCCATGTAGTAGAGGGTGAAATTGATGACATAATGGTTGGAAAGGGGGAGCGGGAAAAGAAAGACAGGTGAAAAATAAAGGGATAAGGAATTATGAGGGTAAGAAAATGTGGGGAGGACAGGGAGGGGAAGCCCTAATAATGTGATCTGGGTGGGGTGGACCTACAGTTGGTAGGAAGGGTGAATGTCGGTGTGGAATTCATGATCTGAGAGGGTCAGACGGTTGAAGTTTCGTGTAAAATGCATGTAAATAATGGCCACGTCACATAAGTAGATCATCTGTAATGACAGATGTGATGTGGCTTAAACTGTTGTAACCGTAATCCGTGAAGTTGGTCTGTGACTGAAACCGATCGATATTTGGGTTCAAAAAAAATCTGCTGATGGTCGAACACGCATTTTATACGTTACTTGTCGGCTGTTGATGCTCACCCTCCAAAAATGTCCAGGGTTGAAGTTTCGTTGGGAGAGCATGTGGAGGAAGTGTAAGTGGAAGGGTTGGGATGTGTTGGTGAAGGCGCGGCAGAGTATGAGGACTGATAAGTAGGAGAGAAAGGAAAGGATTATTGGAGTCCAATTTTCAGATGGCGTAGATTGTTTGGAGGTGTTCGGACAGTGGTACACCGTGCCTTTCTCCGACTTTTGACCTAGCTTACGCAACCTGTTATAAGGGACCTACAGCTTCACATAGATTCCCAGCCACGGTGTAACTGAGCATTTTTCACATCAGAAAACATTGCCAGCGGTGAAGTGATTGCCACATTTGCTGACAGAATACAGCATAATGTATAATCCTTTATTTGTTCTATCTAAAATGTAAAATCATATTATGTTACTGCGATTTCAACGACTTTCTGTGGTATGTACGAACGCTGACAAGAACAAGAAAAATATGACCAGGAACGTATCTTCGCACCCAGTGCCTCAGTACTCATGTAAACAGTGTACTAGAAGAGAAATTTGTCGGGAGTTATGTTAAAAATGGTAACACTGATAATTTTATGTTATTTATACCATTTTCACGGTGTACGTAGCCACACACTCGTTTAATGTTGCTGTATTCTTGCAGTTAAAAGGCTCAAACACAACAATGACATGTGTACTTGAATTCCGGCGCTTTTTTGCAAATGTATCACTGTCCTCTGGGCATGCTAGTGCCATTCTATACAATATATTGTATATTACACAGCAAATCGAGGAAGTAGAAAACGAAGATCTCAGTGCTTTTGCTTTTGCTGATGACTTTGCCGTTTGGGGAGAGAGAGCAACGAAGCTTCTGAGGAGACTCGATTACTAAGATAAGTAATTTAAATAATTGAAGTTCACCTCGAATAAGATTAAAACAGTGGCAATGAATATGAGTAGGACACCCACAGTTTGTAACATCATACTTCAAGGAGGGAAGGTTGAATATGCGAAAAGTTTCGATTATTTTGGTAGTGCCATATTAAGTTATCGAAGTGCCAAACTCCGGCCGCTGTGGCCGAGCGGTTCTAGGTGCCTTAGTCCAGAACCGCGCTGCTGCTACGGTCGCAGGTTAGAATCCTACCTCGGGCATGGATGTGTGTGATGTCCTTAGGTTAGCTAGGTTTAAGAAGACCGAGCGAGGTGGCGCAGTGGTTAGACACTGGACTCGCATTCGGGAGGACGACGGTTCAATCCCGCGTCCGGCCATCCTGATTTAGGTTTTCCGTGATTTCCCTAAATCGCTCCAGGCAAATGCCGGGATGGTTCCTTTCAAAGGGCACGGCCGACTTCCTTCCCCGTCCTTCCCTAATCCGATGAGACCGATGACCTCGCTGTCTGGTCTCCTTCCCCAAAACCAACCAACCAACCAACCAGGTGGCGCGACTATGATGTCTTTTTAAAAAATTCACTTAACTGTTTTCCCCAAATTTTTACCATCTTCAAATATGATAACTAATGTACAAACAGTTTCGTCATGATGTGTAACGTGGATGTACTGAACCTCATAAAAAAAGAAGCTTGAAAATATAATAACACGTGAATGTTCCTGATTTTCACCATGAAAATAACTATACTTTGTACATAATAACGAAACTGTGGATTACTTATCATATATGAAGATGGCAATACTATGCTGAAGCATATAATGAGAGTGTCTGTATTAATTAGGCAATATTGACATAATATTTATCTTATTTATAATTAAAAGAGGTCACTTGCTTTGAATTTCTTCAAAAAGAAGAAAAAAAGGTTTGGTCTAACCCATGACTCACTGAATTGTTGATGTACTGCTTTCAAAAGGTGGACCTACAATCTGTAAAGCAGACGGTTATAATGTGTTCTGTCATCAGCGAATGTTCATTTCTTTGTTTCCCAAGGAGGTTTTTTTCTCATCAGATTGACGAGACGTGACGAAGAGCCAGTTGTTGGCTAAATGGAAATTAGAGTGGTGTGTGCGTCCAGTGGTTGGGGCTTGGAGTACATTTCAGCGAAGTCACATTGCTAAAGGGCAGTTGTCAAGGTATCATACTTACGATTTTTTTAACGCCGTATCGCTACTTCAGGTCAAATTGGCAACCCTGTCAGCAGCTATTTCACTAATATTGCCCTCCATGGAATTGATTCGTATCCTATGATTAATCGTTCTTTAGCAGACAATGTCACAGTTACGACATGTGTCGAAAAACTGAAGTGTGTGGAATGCGGCACGGTGGCGATTGCGTGCAACTCTCGATGAGAAGTGAAGGATGGTCTTTCTAAAACTACGCTGAGGAATCAGTGATTCCGTACTGAGAGATTACCAACATATTAAGGCATTCAATCTGATTAGTGTCAACTGTTGTTAATTAAGCTTGCGGATTGCATCGAATTCTAGTTTACCACTTCGTTTTGGAAACTAGCAAACCCCACCATCTATTAAAATTCCAGAAGTGTACTGAAGGTTGTGTACGACTTTTCCATCTGCAGTTCTTGCCATCCACGATTTTTAAAAGCCTAGGCGATAATAACAGCTGTAAGCTATGTCACGACAGTCTAATTTATGATGATCTAAAATGTGTTTATGGGCATAATATTAGCGCAATCCGTTTACATCTGTCATGGTAACGCAAAACAAACTTGATTTTTGCCAGAAAGATGACCTGTTGTCTCCTCTCAAATCAAACGAAGAATTCATGCGCCCACTAATCTTCGGTGTGCTCCATTATTTGAGAATCGCTTATTTGTCTTCGATAGCTGTGAATACACTGTAGGGATATCACCGTCTTACCATTACTGTTATGGAGTATCTGCTTCAATATTGGAATCAGTTAAATGACGTAATTTATGGGTCAATATGTACAACATTTGTCAGGAATTGGTACTTACTGCGGGTGTCGAGGTACGTGTCAGCGACGATGTTGGTGAAGTGGTTTGGCGCGTAGCCATGGTGGTAGGGCTCGCTCCACGTCCTCGTGAAGTGTACCCGCACGCCAGCAGCTTTCAGTGTTTCCAGGATGGTGGCCGCCACAGTCCGGAACTCCCCCTCCGCCGAGTTCAGGTACAGGAAAGACACCTGGAGAGCAAGGAAAGTGGAATATAGTCAACAGACCACACTGTGGGAGGGGCTTTGAAGAAGTAATGAAACACATTTTTTTATCGGCCAGTTTCGATTGAAAAAAAAGAGGAATTAATTGTGGGACATCGAAGAACAGTCCTGCTTCAGCCCCCATTGTTCCATGAAGTTCCAAATGGTGGCGGCGCTATATATAGCCTTGAAAATAACGTCTGTAATTGAGGAGCTTTCCAAGCAGAGAGCTGTCACTGAGTCTCTTTTGCCCGAAAACTAGAGCATCCCATATACTCGTAGGCTCTTGCACAGTGTCTAGGGAGACCTGACTGATCAAAAGCACGGTGAGTCACTGAGCGAGGCGTCTGTCATCATCGCAACAAGGTCGCACAAACATGTCCGATCTCCCGCGTGCCGGCCAGCAGCAGGGAGCTGTGACACTCGAATTGCCAGAGCGTGCAGACACTCTCATACGAGGTGACCGACGGATCTCAGTCAAACACCTCGCTGCACAACTGGGCGCCTTTGTTGGTACTGCTGACACCCTCGCCCCCCCCCCCCCCCCTCCAGTTGGAGTACTCAAAGGTGTGTATCCCCTGAGTTCCTTTCCGCCTAACAGAAGACCGTAAAGAGCAACGAAGGATGCACTCCACGGGAAGCAGTTCGTGGGTGACGGGGAAGTTATTGATACAGCAAGACTTTGGCTCCGACGTCTACCAGTAGAATAGAACAATGTAGGCATGCACGCCCTCCTACTAACAAGGGAACCTCCCCATCGCACCCCCCTCAGATTTAGTTATAAATTGACACAGTGGATAGGCCTTGAAAAACTGAACACAGATCAATCGAGAAAACAGGAAGAAGTTGTGGGGAACTATGAAAAAATAAGCAAATTATACAAACTGAGTAGTCCAAGTGTAAGATATGCAACATCAAGGACTGTGTAAGCTGAGGAGCGCCGTGGTCCCGTGGTTAGAGTGAGTAACTGCGGAGCGAGAGGTTCTTGGTTCGAGTCCTCCCTCGAGTAAAAATTTTACGTACTTTATTTTCGCAAAGTTACGAGTAAAAATTTTACTTACTTTATTTTCGCAAAGTTACGATCTGACCGTTCATTCATTGACGTCTCTGTTCACTGTAATAAGTTTAGTGTCTGTGTTTTGCGACCGCACCGCAAAACCGTGCGATTAATAGACGAAAGGACGTGCCTCACCAATAGGACCGAAAACATTTGATCGCAAATTTATAGGTCAACCGATTCCTCCACAGGAAAACACGTCTGAAATATTCTATACGACACTGGTGACGGCATGTGCTTCACATTACAGGAATATGTTGTCGACCCACCTAACTTGCACACTTGGCGAATGGGTAAAAAGTTTCTTCTACCTTGCCCGATTTAGGTTTTCTTGTGGATGTGATAATCACTCCCAAAAAAGTGATGAAGACGTAAGAGTTCGTCACGTAAACTGCAACAAATGAATGCAAGTTTCACAGTCGCACAGTTTTCCCTGTGCTCTGTCAAAACATACGTTTTTAACGTTTTCAAGTTTTTCCGTGTGTAGACCGTCAAATCCTGCATGTGTCCAAGCAAATCTGAACATGTCCTGGAATTTTGGAGAGCGAAGTTGATCATGTCTGAGTGCATGAACTTTGATAATTGTCTGAAAATAAAAAATTAAAACTTTTGACACTAGGGAGGATTGAACCAGGGACCTTCCGTTCCGTAGCTGCTCGCGGTAACCACGGGACCACGGTGCTCATCAGTGCACACGTACCTTGATGTGGCTTATCTTGGACACGGACTACTCAGTTTTTATATTTTGCTTATTTTTTTCATAGTTCCATACAACTTCTTCCTGTTTTCTTGATTGATCTGTGTTCAGTTTTTCATGGCCGATCCCTGTGCCAACCTATAACTAAATCTGAGGGGGGTGCGATGGGGAGGTTCCATTGTAAGGGACGTAACGCCGTCGCATTGAACAGAGATTATGCTGAAAAATAACGTTTTGTAGCTGTGAAAGTAGTCAGTATAAAATCAACCTGCTTTCACGAAAAAAAAAAAAATGTGCTGCATTATTTATTGTACGTCCCCGGTGTATTACTCTTCTGGGCTCTACTTGGCGTTTCTGTATGTTAATTATATCTAATCGCCTGCACATAGTTACCACGTTTACATACATAACGTATCAGTGTTAATCTACTACGTGTTAGATTTGAACCATGTTTGATGGTTCGAGATTTCTACTGGTATCGATGGGCTCGTCTGTCTTCATAGAATTTCTTTGGTGGTATGGATGAGGCATGCGAGGCCACCGAGATAGCAGAACGCTCCCCGACAAGGACGGCAACTGGTTCTGCGCGCGCCGGAAGAGTTGTCTGCGTAACGGCTACCCAGTGGACGGCTCTGGTGAGGCTGCTGGAAGTAGAGGAGCGTGCGAGTGTGTACAGGGTGTTTCAAAAATGACCGGTATATTTGAAACGGCAGTAAAAACTAAACGAGCAGCGATAGAAATACACCGTTTGTTGCAATATGCTTGGGACAACAGTACATTTGCAGGCGGACAAACTTTCGAAATTACAGTAGTTACAATTTTCAACAACAGATGGCGCTGCAAGTGATGTGAAAGATATAGAAGACAACGCAGTCTGTGAGTGCGCCATTCTGTACGTCGTCTTTCTGCTGTAAGCGTGTGCTGTTCACAACGTGCAAGTGTGCTGTAGACAACATGGTTTATTCCTTAGAACAGAGGATTTTTCTGGTGTTGGAATTCCACCGCCTAGAACACAGTGTTGTTGCAACAAGACGAAGTTTTCAACGGAGGTTTAATGTAACCAAAGGACCGAAAAGCGATACAATAAAGGATCTGTTTGAAAAATTTCAACGGACTGGGAACGTGACGGATGAACGTGCTGGAAAGGTAGGGCGACCGCGTACGGCAACCACAGAGGACAACGCGCAGCTAGTGCAGCAGATGATCCAACAGCGGCCTCGGGTTTCCGTTCGCCGTGTTGCAGCTGCGGTCCAAATGACGCCAACGTCCACGTATCGTCTCATGCGCCAGACACCTCTATCCATACAAAATTCAAACGCGGCAACCCCTCAGCGCCACTACCATTGCTGCACGAGAGACATTCGCTAACGATATAGTGCACAAGATTGATGACGGCGATATGCATGTGGGCAGCATTTGGTTTACTGACGAAGCTTATTTTTACCTGGACGGCTTCGTCAATAAACAGAACTGGCGCATATGGGGAACCGAAAAGCCCCATGTTGCAGTCCCATCGTCCCTGCATCCTCAAAAAGTACTGCTCTGGGCCGCCATGTCTTCCAAAGGAATCATTGGCCCATTTTTCAGATCCGAAACGATTACTGCATCACGCTATCTGGACATTCTTCGTGAATTTGTGGCGGTACACACTGCCTTAGACGACACTGCGAACACCTCGTGGTTTATGCAAGATGGTGCCCGGCCACATCGCACGGCCGACGTCTTTAATTTCCTGAATGAATATTTCGATGATCGTGTGATTGCTTTGGGCTATCCGAAACATACAGGAGACGGCGCGGATTGGCCTCCCTATTCGCCAGACATGAACCCCTGTGACTTCTTTCTGTGGGGACACTTGAAAGACCAGGTGTACCGCCAGAATCCAGAAACAATTGAACAGCTGAAGCAGTACATCTCTTCTGCATCTGAAGCCATTCCGCCAGACACGTTGTCAAAGGTTTCGGGTAATTTCATTCAGAGACTACGCCATATTATTGCTACGCATGATGGATATGTGGAAAATATCGTACTATAGAGTTTCCCAGACCGCAGCGCCATCTGTGGTTGAAAATTGTAACTACTGTAATTTCGAAAGTTTGTCTGCCTGAAAATGTACTGTTGTCCCAAGCATATTGCAACAAACGGTGTATTTCTATCGCTGCTCGTTTAGTTTGTATTGCCGTTTCAAATATACCGGTCATTTTTGAAACACCCTGTAGGAAGGCACGGGCACAGAACTCATTCGCTAGTTCGAAGGAAGAAGACGGCATGCCATGGTAGCCAACTTGCGTAGAATGATGATATGCCGCTTTAAGAACTTCTGCAACTTTTGGTCATTGAAAACGATGGAACTAGTTGCGGTTTCACCCCTGACGTGATTTTGTTCTAGAACCTCGTAGAACTGTGTTGTGAAGCTGATCTTGTAAGAGGGGGAGAAATATGGACAGCGCTGGTAACGAATAAGTTGATTTGGTTTGATGGAAGTAAAGCACGAACCGTAACAATTTGGTTTTGGTAGTCAAGCCTGAGCTGTGTGGTACGAGTACTGCAAAGGTACGACCGGTCCAAGGGGTGGGCAGAAGTTAAGTAATTTTAAGTAAGGTCAGTCTGTACATGGTACTTTGATAAAAGGTGTTCTCACTGTGTACGGTTACACAAGGTGGAGAAAAATTATGCCACGAAATTTCAACCCTGGAACCAAAATTACTTACATTATGTAGGCCGACAATGCACCATTTTTAAACTACGGAAACTTGGCGCCATGTGCTCCAACTAGCTGCGGGATTGCCCTGTTGGCGGATGCTCTGGACAACTCATGACCGCGAATGCTTTGCCTGCCGGAGTCGCGTATCCAGGATGTAACACGTTGGAGCAGCGACGGGGAGAGGGACGTTTGTATGTGTGAACCGACAATCATAGCACTGCCCGTCACCCGAAGAACGGCAACAGGGCAATCCCAAGGCCAATCGGAGTGCGTGGCGCCAAGTTTACGTAGTTTTTTAAAAAAAGTGCGTTGTCGGCCTACAGAACGTAAGCAAATTTGGTTCTTACTGGCATCAGCTATATAGGATTAAAATTTAGTGACAAAATTTTTCTCCACCCTCTATAGTACACGGGAAATTTTCTTGTTTGCCAAGTGTGTGTATTGTCACAGAGTATTAATTACCGGAGACTGTGGAGTGCTCTCAGGTTAATATGTTGGTAACTGTTCTTGGGAAACTAACTTTTAGAAATTGCATTTCCTTGGGTAACTAACTGTAAATGATCGCATGAGAATTAAGCTGATCATTTTCTCCTTGATGTTTGGTTAAAGTACTTCCTATCAAGAAAGACTGATATAACTTGTGAACATTTTATAGTTAATGTCCTCTGGAATTGTTAGTTTATAGAATATTGTAAAAGAACTATCTTCATCAAGTAGACGACACGCTACAACTTTGGAGAACAACTGATAGTTATGTGAGCTGATTCTTAACAGTCGAAAATGGTATAGTGGGCTCTGCACACTGAGCTGTGTTTGCTTCTGATATTATCTGAGCTTCTTTCAAAGTGAGTTTAAGGGATTGTAATGCATCTTGGTTCAATGGAGGTTGTTTTAGAAAATTGTTTTGATATTGTTGTTTAAATATTTCTTTGGGTATTGTCTTAGCATAAGATCTTGTAAGCAAATGTTAGAAAACAAAACAAAAACATTTTAGTATAAGATGAAACTGATTAAGTAATGATTGTCGGATCTTAAATGAAGCAAGAGACTAGCATTTGCTTGTAGCAAAATAAGTGAAATGGAAGGGCACGGTGTTGACTGTTCAGTCAATGCATAAAAATGTTACTGAGCTACGAAAAATTAATAATATCTTGTAATACGGAGTGTTCAACTTTCAGTGTACAACCAGCCCTCTCCAGTTTCCACTAAATCTGTTTCTCTGCCTTTCAAGATTGTTGTTGATGTTATATTTTGCAGTCTGAAGACGTTCAACAGAGCTCTCTACGGTAGTCTATCCTGTGCAAGTTTTTTCATCTCTGCATTACTACTGCAACCTATATACTCGTACATGTGAACCCACTTCTTGTATTCAAGCCTCGATTCCCTCTACAATTCTTACATCGCCTCCCTCTCCCTAACCCTCATACACACTCACTTCGTTTACTTACTAGATTGACGATTTGTTACTGCTTCAGGATGTGGCCTAGTAATTGATCCCTTATAAACGTAGGATTCAGCAGCCATTGTCAAATTCAATAAAATTTTCGGGGTTTTGTGACCGTATTGTCAACATATATAAAACTACCGACGTTTCGGTCCCTGTTGCAGGCGACCTTCTTCAGGGCGTTTTGTTTAAATAAAAGCACCCTGAAGAATGTCGCTTGCAACAGGGACCGAAAACTCGGTTGTTTTATATATATGTTACCGGCCAAACCCGATCATAGGATGCACTAGTTCCGCCTAGGTCAGACTCGTTCATCCTGTTATCGATAGGATAAAACAGTTTAGCCAAGGTCGAATCGGTTTATCCTAGTTAGAATTTACATGCTTTAGGATAAACTGGTACGTCCTAGTCTCAACTAATTTTGACTAGTTGGAAAGCATGTCGCTTCCTGTACGAACGGGGAATCCCCGAATCATCTCTGACTCACCCCTCGCACCTCTCAGTCGCTCTTCGCTCGCACTGTTCTTTGTTTTGAACGGTATTTTTCATTGACGAGTGCGCGTGTTAAGTTGCTGGTTGCGTTTAAAAGTTTTTATTATAATCCTAGCACAATTGTTGTGAGGCGTTTCATCATGGGTGAGCCTTTGCGGAGTAGACAAGCCAATCAAAAGCTGCGGAGAGAAGTTTCTGTAGGAAATTTTGCAGAGTGAAAATAAAAGGTCTTCCCATTATAATGTGTTATCAGTAGACGAATATGCAGATTTGGTTAAACAAGTAGAAGACGCGGAAAAGATGGAAAAAGATCATTACAAAAAAGAAGACTAAAACGATATGCTGTTTCGAAAATTGGTGATGTGATAAAAGTCATCGCACGGTGTGAAGGGAATACAAAATACCTTGTTGCAGCTGATGAACTTTATCATGTGACTGACGCAGCTCATGTAGCTGTGGGCAATGTTGGTCGCGATAGGATGTCAGCCGAGACATCAAAAAAATATACCAATATCAGAAAGGAAATGATATGCCTCTATTTATCAATATGTGATGTTTGTCAACAAAAGAAGACAAAAAATAAAAGAGGGCTAGTTTCAAAGCCAGTTCTCCATTCGGAAATGAATAGCAGATGCCAAATCGATTTGATTGATTTCCAAACACAACCATACAGGAATTTAAAATTCATTTTAGTTTACCAAGCCATCTCACAAAGTCAATTCTCCTTCGTGTGTTAACATCAAAGAGGGCTGAAGAAGTGGCTTATCATTTGAATGACATACTCCTAACTGTAGGGGCGCCGTGCATTCTTCAGTCTGATAATGGCAGAGAATTTGTCAATAATGTTATAAGTGAACTCACAAAGTTTTGGTCAGAACTGAAAATTGTGCATGGAAAACCAAGGCACAGCCAAAGTCAGGGTTCTGTTGAACGTGCCAACGAAGATACTGAAAATATGATAAATTTTTAGTTAAAGGACAACAAATTGACGTAATGGTCGGAAGGATTAAGGTATGTCCAGCTCATGAAAAATCGAGCTTACCACTCTGGCATAAAACAATCACCTCACAAAGCATTATTCGGAATCGAACCTAGAGTAGGACTTTCCACTTCCTCGTTACCTCAAGAAATCGTAAATGATGTTCAGGATAAACATGACCTAAAGAAGGCAATCGAAGATTACAGCAATAGTGAAAGTACAAAGACAATGATGATGATAACTTGGTGAAAATTGACACAAACGACATTCAAAATGCTAAAAAAATTGCGACAGAGAATTAAAAAAAAAAAAAGCTGAAAAATTGAAGCTTCCTCTGACAAATTCCATCCACCAGCTGACATTGGAGACAACGTAACCATACCTATTCCATATGTAGATAAAGGCGGAGGCGACCTTCGGAACATAATTGGAGTAATACTTCAAAAGACTAATGAGGACCTCTACAAAGTTGGCACCAAACATGACTAATTCTATTTTCAAACGTTCCTTTACAAAGGAAAACCCAGGCGAGTGGCCCCAATTTAATTATCGTACAACTGAAAAGATGAGTAAAATAAACATTAGTGTTATTAGTGTTGAGAAACAGCTGAAATCGTTAAAACTGAACAAAGCTCCAGGGCCCGATGGAACTCTATCAGATTCTATATTTAATTTTAGGCTGAGTTATCCCTTCTTGTATCTATATCTATGGTAGATGCCTCTAACAAAGAACCGTGCCCAGTAGTTGGAGGAGGAGCTCAGGTCACACCTGTCTCCAAGAAGGGTAGCAGAAGTGATCCACAACACTACCGTTCGATATCCTTCTCAACGATTTGTTGTCGAACTTTAGGACACATTCTGATCTCGAACAGAATGAGGTGTCTCGAACAGAATTCCAACCAGAATGCATTCCGGAAACACTGATCATTTGAAACACAACTCACACTTTTCTCACGTGACATACTGAAAGCTTTGGAGCAAGGCAGTCAGGAAGATGTAGCATTTGTTGATTTCCGAAAAGCATTTGACTCAGTACCACACCCCCGCTTATTGTGGAAAGTAAGATCGTATGGGTATGAAGTGAAATTTGTGACTGCATTGAGGACTTTTTTGCAGGGAGGACACATCACGTTGTCTTGGATGGAGAGGCATCCTCAGACGTAGAAGTAACTTAGGGTGTGCCTCAGGGAAGTATGTTGGGGCACTTGGTGTCCATGTTATATATTAATTAACTAGAGGAACCAACTTGGAGTACTGTGGTAGGGAGGAGCTGGTACAGAAGAAACCAGAGTAATAATAAAACCGTAATGGGTACAAAAATAGACGAAGAAATGCAAGCAGCAGAAACAACAGCGTGGCTATATATCGGTAACTTAAAGAGAACCACCACAACTGCTACAGTAGTGAAATACCTTAACAAGAACAAGAAGAATACTGGGACAACTAGAATGTGAAGAACTGCGCACACTGGTTGACAAAAAAGCTTTCAAAGAAGGCATTCCGTTTGAAAAGCTACAAATCACACAAGAACCAGAATTCTGGCCAGAAAACATAAACGTACGCCGATTTCGTTTCCCAAGACGATCAAAGGAAGAGGGAGCAGAGATCAACTAAACTAAGAAGAAAACCAGAAGAGCAAGAAATAAAAGCAGTCTTGTGGAATACAGAAGGAGTAAAAAGTGCTCTTAACTTAACACCAACAGACATTCTGCAAAACTCGGATCTTGCAATTCTAACAGAAACCATCCTGATAGAGAACTGGCAACATAAAGATTTCTACAATTATCACCTAATGGCAAAGAAGGGAGAAAGACTCAGGGGAGGAATATCTATCCTAATGAAACCCTGGATGACGCCCACCAAAATAAAATCACAAAACAAGAAAATAGTATGCTAGTAGAAGCAGCAAACATAAATATAATTGCAGCCTATTTTAAACCGCACACAAATGCTGCAGAAATAAGTGACGAAATAGTCACACTCATCAAACAATGCAACAACAATCCCACCATTATTGCAGGCGATCTCAACTGCAGAATAGACACACGAAACTATAAAACAAAAGTAGTCATTGAAACCCTAGAAGAAGATGGTTTCACCCTACTTAACGATAGACTGATACCTACATACATTTACCACAATGGGAAAAGCACCATTGATACCGCATTAACAAGAGGAGAAATAGAAGGAAGTATTCAACCAACATGGCATGATTCCATTACTGCTATACGAAAGCACATTCCAATGAAGATAAAAATAAATATCATCACGTCACCGCCAGCAAGAAAGACCCACCAAATCACAAAAATAAAAATTTATATAGAAAAATTAACAAACCAGCAAGAACAATTAACACAAATAGAAACTTTAATAGAGGAAGGAGACCTTGAAAAAGCAACAGACCAAATACAAGACCTCCAAAAAATTCAGTGATACAAACAAACCCAAAAACAAGGACGGCAAAAAGATGGTTTGATGCTGAATGCTACAGCAAAAGGAACACTGTACTAAGAATGCTCCACATATTAAGAAACCAGCACGACGAGGAAACATACAAACTGTACACAGAAGAGAATCTACAAAAAACCAATAGAAGAGAAGAAAAAAGAATACATAGAGAGAAAGGCAAAAAGAGAAGCGGATGAAGCAGAGAAAGACCCCTACATAGCAGCAAGACCAAGAAAACTGGTTCATACACCAAATATAGACATGAAGGAATGGGAAGACCACTTCAGTAAGATACTGAACAAACGAGGAATCAAAACACCCCCAAAGAAAAAGAAACAACATCAAACTAAGGAAAAAGATAATATATGGAACCTCTAAATGAAGAAGATGTAAAAGAAGTAATAAAAGCGCTGAAGAACAAGAAAGCAGCAGGACCCGGTAATATATATAATGAACATATAAAAGATGCAAAAGAGGTCCTCCAACGCGTACGGACCAAACTATTTAACAAATGCCTGGAACTTGGAAGAATTCCGACACAATGGAGACACTCGGCAATAAAAGTTCTCTACAAAGGTAGAGGAGACCCAACGGACCCAAACAAGTACAGAGGCATAGCCCTGGAAAATACTCAATTCAAGATGTTTTCAAAGATAATTACACAAAAAATCCAAGCCTCTGTGGACAGTTATCTCCCAGAACGACAAATGGGTTTCAGATCTGGAAGATCAACACTTACGGCAGTCAGGCTTCTTCTAAACAACATCGACGAAGCGCTACAAAAGAAACAAATGTTCTACACAGTGTTCATAGACTTTACCAAAGCCTTTGACCTACTGGAAAGAGATCTCATAGTCCGGAAACTGGAAAAAACAATGGGAGGAGATAGCGTATGGGCAAGAATAATCAAGTCAATCCTCGAATACAACTTAATCACAATATCAGACAACCTCCCTTTTTCGAGCCCCGTTCTGCAATCGAACGGAGTCTTACAAGGTGACCCAATGAACCCTTTGCTGTACATTCTTTGCCACTGAAGAAGTGCTCTGAATTGGAGAAAATGAAGATGTATATGTGTATGCCTACGCTGACGACATAGCCGTAGGTTCAACAGATATACGGAAGCTGCAGAGAATCATTGGGAAAATAGACAAATGGTGCAGTGAACACAAACTACACATAAATATAACAAAGACAGAAATGGTAATTTTCAGGAAAGGAGGTAAAATATCCAAGAATGTGGAAATGAGCATCAGAGGACAAAAATAAAAATCTCATCAGACTTTAAATACCTAGGGGTGACATTGCAACCAACAGCCAAATGCTTCACAAAACATATAATAGACCGTGCAGCCCAAACAATAATAGCAATACAGGACATCAAAAACATCCGCCTACCCAGTCTGCAAACAGCCATGATATTATTGAACACAAAAATCTTTCTAATCCTGGCCTATGGGATGGAGATTGTATGGGATCACCTGACAGAAAAAAATCTAAAAACACTGGAAAAGGTAAAATCAACTTATCTAAAAAGGGCACTTGGTCTCTCAAAGACAACAAGATCTAGACTAGTGTACCTGCTAGCGAGGGAGACATTCCTAATTGAAGACATCAAACTTCGATATATGATGCCACACACCAGGGCTTCCAGAAAGCAACTGAAGATCATGGAGGACAAACGAGAAAAAATATGGCCGGAGTTCTATGGCACCGAAGCAATGACGAACCGCTCATGGACAGCACCAAACTTCGAACAGCGACATGTCGTAACTAGATTATCTATTCACGGCTTTCACCATCTAATCTGCATAAACAAAACTTATCATGACCCAACCACGCCATGTGTATGTGAACTGTGTAACGAAGCCTGTGAACGATATCACATAGAACTGTGCAGTAAAAGAGTGAAAGGGATAAATGAATATGCAAAAATGTAAAATGTAAATGTAAATGTAAAATGTTAAGCAAAGTAACTGTATATGGCTATTTGGCTGCAATTTTATTTAAAAAAAATATTAATGAGCTAGGAGATAATATTGATTGTAGCCTCAGACATTTAGCAGATGATGCAGTTATGTATCATGAAGTGCTTGGCAACTTGCTATAAATGTTCAGCAATGTAATATTATGCACTTTGCAATAAGAAAAAAACTTGGTATTCTGTGACTACAATATCGACGAGTCACAACAGGAATCGACCAACTCATACAAATATCTGGGTATGACACTGTGTAAGGATATAAAATGGAATAATCTCAGAGGTTCACTCGTGCGTAAAGCAGGAGGTAGACTTCCTTTAATTCTCGGGAAGTGAAATCGGTCTGCAAAGGAGATTGCTTTGGAAACGCTCTTGCGACCTGTACTAGAACATTGCTCAAGTGTGTGGGACTCATGCCAAATAGGACTACCAGGAGATATTGAACGTATAGTGAGAAGGTCAGAACAAAAGGTCACAGGGTTGTTTGACCCTTGGCAGAGTGTCACAGAGATGTTGAAGAAACTGGACTGGGGGACTTTTGAAGGTTGATGTAAACCGCCCCGCATGCGTCTCCTAACAGGGTTTTCAGAACCAGCTTCAAATGATGGCTCCAGGAATATGTTACAACCCCCTACATATCGTTCACATAGGGATCGTGAAGACAGATTACAGTAATTATAGCACTTACAGAGACATTCAGACGTCCTCCCCGTGATCAATACAGGAATGGAAAGGATGGGTACCCTATGCCATACACTTCAAGGTGTTTTTCAGAGTGTAGATACAGATGTAGATGTAGACGCCACGGGAGTGTTCGCACATGCTACCCAGAAAAGGCCAGGTGAGACTACGCCGTGAGTCCCTCAGCGCCAGAATCCAATACTGTCCCTGACGCTTTTCCTCCCTTCTTTTCCGTTACAGTGCCACCACCGATGCAACGTGGCAGGGCGTGACGTAGAGCCAGGGAAAAGAGCCGACGTAACCAGCTTTTCGCATTTTTGCGGCGCCTCTGCTGCAGCGTAATGCGAACGGTGTGACAGCCCGCCTGCGTCTTCCGCTGCACACGCCGCACCGAGCGCACTGCTTCCGATTGGCTGCGGCTGAATAATGCATGCGCGACACGTGCGGTACCTTGGCCAACACCTGGCCGGCTGTGTCGGCTCGCAGCGACCGCCCTGTATTAGCTGCGTCCGCCGCGCTGGCGCGCCCGTTGCCAGCGGAGTCCCTGCGAAAGCGTAGGCGCCGTGATGGCCGCGCGCGAAATGCAGCCAAACATTCAGGCAGCCTCGCGGGCGCGCACACGCGCGCGGAAGGATATATCATCCAGCGTAAACACGCCCGACTTATTTTATACAGTGTCTCTGAGTTGGGACAGCATTTTTCTTGGCAGCGCTACTCGACCGCGGCTAAACACCTCCCCCTCCCCACCTCCCATCCCATCCCCCTTCCGAAATAAGCTGCCTGCTCGAAGATGCAGTTACCCAGAATTTCTGGCTCACTGGTTTCAACACGGTGGACGAATTAGCTTCATTTGGGGTGCGATGACCTTTCGAAATCGAGTTACAGTACTGGCCATTAAAATTACTACACCAAGAAGAAATGCAGATGATAAACGGGTATTCATTAGACAAATATATTATTCTAGAACTGACATGTGATTACATTTTCACGCAATTTGGGTGCATAGATCCTGAGAAATCAGTACCCAGAAGAACCACCTCTGGCCGTAATAACGGCCTTGAAACGCCTGGGCATTGAATCAAACAGAGCTTGGATGACGTGTACAGGTACAGCTGCCCATGCAGCTTCAACACGATAACACAGTTCATCAAGAATAGTGACTGGCGTATTGTGACGAGCCAGTTGCTCGGCCACCATTGACCAGACGTTTTCAATTGGTGAGAGATTTGGAGAATGTGCTGGCCAGGGCAGCAGTCGAACATTTTCTGTATCCAGAAAGGCCCGTACAGGACCTGCAACATGCGGTCGTGCATTATCCTGCTGAAATGTAGGGTTTCGCAGGGATCGAATGAAGGGTAGACCCACGGGTCGTAACACATCTGAAATGTAACATCCACTGTTGAAAGTGCCGCCAATGCGAACAAGAGGTGGCCGAAACGTGTAACCAATGGCATTCCACACCATCACGCCGGGTGATACGCCAGTATGGCGATGACAAATACACCCTTCCAATGTGCGTTCACCGCGATGTCGCCAAACACGGATGCGACCATCATGATGCTGTAAACAGAACCTGGATTCATCCGAAAATATGACGTTTTGCAATTCGTGCACTCAGGTTCGTCGTTCAGTACAACATCTCAGGCGCTGCTGTCTGTGATGCAGCGTCAAGGGTAACCGCAGCCATTGTCTCGTAGCTGATAGTCCATGCTACTGCAAACGTCGTCGAACTGTTCGTGCAGATGGTTGTTGTCTTGCAAACGTCCCCATCTGCTGACTCAGGGATCGAGACGTGGCTGCACGATCCGTTACAGCCATGCGGATAAGATGCCTCTCATCTCGACTGCTAGTGATACGAGGCCGTTGGGATCCAGCACGGCGTTCCGTATTACCCTCCGGAACCCACCGATTCCATATTCTGCTAACAGTCATTGGATCTCGACCAACGCGAGCAGCAATGACGCGATACGAGAAACCGCAATCGCGATAGGCTACAATCCGACCTTTATCAAAGTCGAAAACGTGATGGTACGCATTTCTCCTCCTTACACGAGGCATCACAACAACGTTTCACCAGGTAAAGCCTGTCAACTGCTGTGTGTGTATGAGAAATGGGTTAGAAACTTTCCTCATGTCAGCACGTTGTTGGTGTCGCCACCGGCGCCAACCTTGTGTGAATGCTCTGAAAAGCTAATCAATTGCATATCACAGCATCTTCTTCCTGTTGGTTAAATTTAGCGTCCGTAGCTCGTCGTCTTCGTGGTGTAGCAATTTTAATGGCTAGTAGTGTATATTGAAATGAATACAAACATTTAAATCACAAAAAGACCAACTCATTTGTTGAAAAGAAAAGCATGACATCTAATTAACTGTTCATGTAGCTTAAAGCGCAGCGTTCTAGGTTACAAGCTAGCGAGATGACCCAAACCCGCGCTGAGTATTAAAAGTCAATGGTCTGGTACACCGGCTAGCTTGAGTGTTGTTTCATGAAGATTTCCTATTTCATTTAGGCAAATCTGGAGCTATCCCCAGTTTCCGTGATCGATGCACAAACAGTTAAAAAACATAAAATGTTCTACGTTTATATGATTCAGATACAGTTGATGCACATTAGTCTCTCCATTATGTTAGTTGACAACTGTGTCGACATTTTTACTTTTATTTACTCGTCAAGTTCGGTAGGACCAAATTGAGGAGCAAACCTCCAAGGTCATGGAACGTGTCAGTACATGCAATACAACATAAACGTAATAACAGGTAAAAATAAATGTTCATGAACCTTAAAAAATTCAGTCCATAAGTTTAAGTAAACGCTATCAGCAATACAATAAAAATCACCTTAATTTTTCAAGGAACTCCTCGACAGAATAGGAAGAGTGGCCCAAGAGGAAACTCTTGTTACTATTTGAAAACGCGAGGATTACTTCTAAGATTTTTGAATTGGAGTGGCAGCTTATTGAAAATGGATGCACCAGTATACTGCACAGCGTTTTGCACAAGAGTTAAGGAAGTCCGATCCAAATGTAGGTTTGACTTCTGCCGAGTATTAATCGAGTGAAAGTTGCTTATTCTGGGGAATAAACTAATATTGGTAACAAGAAACGACAATAAGGAATATACGTATTGGGAGCCCAATGTCAAAATACCCAGACTCGTGAACAGAGGTCGACAAGAGGTTCTTAACTCACACCACTTGTTGCCCGAACCTCCCGTTTCTGAGCCAAAAATATCCTTTTAGAATGGGAAGAGTTACCTTAAAATATGATATTGCACGACAATAGCGAATGAAAATAACCAAAGTAGACTAATTTTCGTGTCGAACGGTCACTCACCTCTGATACCGTTCGAATAGCAAAAATGTCAGTATTAAGTCTTTGAACAAGATCCTGAACGTCGGCTTTCCACGACAGCTTACTATATACAGGGTGTTACAAAAAGGTACGGCCAAACTTTCAGGAAGCATTCCTCACTCACAAAAAAAGAAAATATGTTATGTGGACATGTGTCCGGAAACGCTTACTTTCCATGTTAGAGCTCATTTTATTACTTCTGTTCCAATCACATTAATCATGGAATGGAAACACACAGCAACAGAACGTACCAGCGTGACTTCAAACACTTTGTTACGGGAAATGTTCAAAATGTCCTCCCTTAGCGAGGATACACGCATCCACCCTCTGTCTCATTGAATCCCTGATGCGCTGATGCAGCCCTGGAGAATGGCGTATTGTATCACAGCCGTCCACAATACGAGCACGAAGAGTCTCTACATTTGGTACCGGGGTTGCGTAGACAAGAGCTTTCAAATGCCCCCATAAATGAAAGTCAAGAGGGTTGAGGTCAGGAGAGCGTGGAGGCCATGGAATTGGTCCGCCTCTACCAATCCATCGGTCACCGAATCTGTTGTTGAGAAGCGTACGAACACTTCGACTGAAATGTGCGGGAGCTCCATCGTGCATGAAACACATGTTGTGTCGTACTTGTAAAGGCACATGTTCTAGCAGCACAGGTAGAGTATCCCGTATGAAATCATAATAACGTGCTCCATTGAGCGTTTGTGGAAGAACATTGGGCCCAATCAAGACATCACCAACAATGCCTGCCCAAACGTTCACAGAAAATGTGTGTTGATGACGTGATTGCACAATTGCATGCGGATTCTCGTCAGCCCATACATGTTGATTGTGAAAATTTACAATTTGATCACGTTGGAATGAAGCCTCATCCGTAAAGAGAATATTTACACTGAAATGAGGATTGACACATTGTTGGATGAACCATTCGCACAAGTGTACCCGTGGAGGCCAATCAGCTGCTGATAGTGCCTGCACACGTTGCACATGGTACGGAAACAACTGGTTCTCCCGTAGCACTCTCCATACAGTGACGTGGTCAACGATACCTTGTACAGCAGCAACTTCTCTGACGCTGACATTAGGGTTATCGTCAACTGCACGAAGAATTGCCTCGTCCATTGCAGGTGTCCTCGTCGTTCTAGGTCTTCCCCAGTCGCGAGTCATAGGCTGGAATGTTCCGTGCTCCCTAAGACGCCGATCAGTTGCTTCGAACGTCTTCCTGTCGGGACACCTTCGTTCTGGAAATCTGTCTCGATACAAACGTACCGTGCCACGGCTATTGCCCCTTGCTAATCCATACATCTAATGGGCATCTGCCAACTCCGCATTTGTAAACATTGCACTGACTGCAAAACCACGTTCGTGATGAACACTAACCTGTTGATGCTACGTACTGATGTGCTTGATTCTAGTACTGTAGAGCAATGAGTCGCATGTCAACACAAACACCGAAGTCAACATTACCTTCCCTCAATTGGGCCAACTGGCGGTGAATCGAGGAAGTACAGTACATACTGACGAAACTAAAATGAGCTCTAACATGGAAATTAAGCGTTTCCGGACACATGTCTACATAACATCTTTTCTTTGTTTGTGTGTGAGGAATTGTTTCCTGAAAGTTTGGCCGTATGTTTTTGTAACACCCTGTATATGAACACCTAGAAATTCGAACTCTTCAGTTTCACTAGTCATATGCCCGTTCTGTGAAATTAAAATGTCAGGTTTTATTGAACTGTGTGTTAGAAATTGTAAAAACTGAGTCTTACTGTGATTTAGCGTTTGTTTATTTTCTACAAGCCGTGATCTGAGGTCATGTACTGCGCTATTTGAAACCGAGCCAATGTTGCACACAACATCCTTTACCACCAGGCTAGTGTCATCAGCAAACAGAAATATTTTAGAGTTACCTATAGTACTAGAGGGCAAATCATTTATATAAATAAGGAACTGGAGTGGCCCCAGCACTGATCCCTGGGACACCCCCCACTTGACATTACCCCACTCAGACCCGACATCACAGCCGTTATCAGCATTGTGAATAACGACCTTTTGCTGCCTGTTGATAAAGTAAGAGGTGAACCAATTGTGAGCTACTCCCCGTATTCCGTAGTGGTCCAATTTCTGGAGCAATATTTTGTGATCAACACAATCAAATGCCTTAGTTGAATAAAAAAAATATGCCAAATGTTCGAAACCTTTTGTTTAACCCATCAAGTACCTCACAGAGAAAAGAGAATATAGCATTTTCAGTTGTTAAAAGACTCCTAAAGCCGAACTGTACGCTTGACAGCAAATCGTGTAATATAAAGTGATCAATTATCCTTACATACATAGCCTTTTCTATAACTTTTGCAAAGACTGATGGCGTAGAAATAGGTCTAAAATTATCTACATTATCCCTTTCTCCCTTTTTATAAAGCGGCTTTACTGCTGAGTACTTTAAATGCTCAAGAAACTGACCATTTATAAAGGAAAAATTACAAATATGGCTAAATACAGGGCTAACATGTGCAACACAGTACTTTAATATTCTGCTAGACACTCCATCATAACCATGAGAGTACTTAGTCTTCAGTGATTTAGTTATTGACTCGATCTCCCTCTTGTCTGTATCACAGTGGAGTATTTCAGACATCAATTTCTGAAAGGCATTTGCCAAGAAATTTATATGATTTCCTGCAGAAAGTAAATTTTTATTTAATTCACCAGCAATGCTCAGAAAATGATTGTTAAATACCGTACATATATCCGATTTATCAGTAACAGAATATTTTTACTGGGAACTGACTTTATATCGTCGACCTTGTGCTGCTGACCAGACACTTCCTTCACAACAGACCATATGGTTTTAATTTTATCCTGTGAATTAGCTATTCTATTTGCATAGCACATACTCTTTGCCTTCCTGATAACGTTTTTAAGCACCTTACAATACTCTTTGTAATGGGCTACTGTAGCTTGATTGTGACTGCTTCAAACATTTTGGTATAATTCACGCTTTGTTCTACATGATACCCATATCCCACAAGTCAGCCACCCGGGCTGCCCATTACTGCTAGTACCCAGTTTAGAATGTTCTAATGGAAAGCAACTCTCAAAGAGCATGAGAAATGTGTTGAGGAAAGCATTGTATTTATCATCGATGTTATCGGCACTGTAAACATTGAAAGGTGGCTACACTGAGCCACAGCGCCAGAGATCGCTAGAGAGCATTGTTAGCCGCCTCCACTGGCAGGGTGAGTGTTGAGATGTCGTAGTAGTCAGTGCTTGTCCAGGACTCGTAGTAGTCAGTTCGTGTTCAGATGTGCTAGTAGAGAGTGCTTGCTGAGATGTGATACTGAAAAATTCTTGTTGAGATGTGGTAATAGCGAGTCGGTGTGGAGATATATTGTAATTATGAGAGTGATTTTGGTCAATATATGAAGGTAACGAAACTTGATTTATTTTTCATTATTTCCATGTTTTAAATAATGCGTCATTACAGGTTCAGTCAACAAAGCATCTGGCTTGTGTTCTTGTATTAGAGTGTAATTCTGGTTTTCTTGAGTAATTATGGTATTCTTATTTTCTTTAATTAATTCAGTATAAATGATATTTATAAATTCTTGTGTTATTGAAGAAGAACCGTGCCAGATGCGTACGTTGAGTCATACTTCCACACACAGAACAGTTACACTTGTGCTTTGGTTTCGTAGGTTTTATAGTTGCTGGGGACTTAATTAATTAATTGTGTTAATGAAAATTTCCATTTCATTCTTTGTTATTGTTCTAAGCAGTCAGATTGCGTAATAATACTAGTCAGGGCCAACCGGTACGAGACTTCGTAATCGGACAGACAGCTACTAAAGCAAAAATTAAAATTATTTTCATATTTAAATTAATTAAGCCCCCATGCACGTTCCTTTTATAATCCCAGAGAAGTGATCCCAACCTATCTCCAAAATATTATTTCACTTGTTTGTTGTGGCTTGCACTGACACCCATAAATATTATAGGTTAACTGTTATTGTGTACTGTAATAGTGAATGTGACAATTACCTGATATCATTTGTGTGTTTATTATAATTTGTATGTTTAGTGTAAGAGCATTGATTATGTTTTGTTAAAGAAATTGTATGTGCATTCAAACTATTGTTCATGACTGAACTGTCTCAGTAGTTATGGTGAATAGTATGGACTGTTACTTGCACCTTTTCTACATGATTGGTGCTACAAGGATATGTTTAATTTCTGCTGATGAACTGTGTGATCAGTGATTGTAAAAAAATTATGGACTGTTACTTGTACCTTTTCTACAATATTGGTGCCACTAGGACATGTTTAATTTCTGCTTATAAACTCTGATGAACAGTGTGATCAGTAACAGTGTATTTTATGGAACTGCTTCTACTGAAATGAAGTCACCTGTTGCTGTGTGCACCTGATCAACATTGCGGGTGCCACTGATGGACTGCTTCTATTGAAAAAATGTTACTTATTGGTATTTGCACCTGTTGACCATTGCTGGGTGCTACTGCTGGAACTGTCAACTGCTTATTCTTGGGCTATGGAAAGCGTTTATGTGAATATTTGTATAAACTGATTTTTTGTGTATTACTGTTTGTGAAAAGCTATGAGACTCTTACCTGCACATATTCGTCATTGCTGACGCTATTGATTGAACTGTTTGACCACATAATACTTGTGTAAACTTATGTAAAGTCACATGTATGAAAGAATTTGTATTGCTTACTGTATTTTATATATTAGGTTATTGAAAGGTCAGTGCAAAGCCAAAATTTTATCTAGTTATATGATATTTACGCATTAATATTATCTTTTATTTTTGTCTGTATTTTTTTTTTTGACGAATTTGGTGGTATTTTCACCACCAATGCTGGCAAAAATACCATCAAATTCTAGCCGTGGAGGAAGGGCATATGAAAGGTGGCTACACTGAGCCACAGCGCCAGAGATCGCTAGAGAGCATTGTTAGCCGCCTCCACTGGCAGGGTGAGTGTTGAGATGTCGTAGTAGTCAGTGCTTGTCCAGGACTCGTAGTAGTCAGTTCGTGTTCAGATGTGCTAGTAGAGAGTGCTTGCTGAGATGTGATACTGAAAAATTCTTGTTGAGATGTGGTAATAGCGAGTCGGTGTGGAGATATATTGTAATTATGAGAGTGATTTTGGTCAATATATGAAGGTAACGAAACTTGATTTATTTTTCATTATTTCCATGTTTTAAATAATGCGTCATTACAGGTTCAGTCAACAAAGCATCTGGCTTGTGTTCTTGTATTAGAGTGTAATTCTGGTTTTCTTGAGTAATTATGGTATTCTTATTTTCTTTAATTAATTCAGTATAAATGATATTTATAAATTCTTGTGTTATTGAAGAAGAACCGTGCCAGATGCGTACGTTGAGTCATACTTCCACACACAGAACAGTTACACTTGTGCTTTGGTTTCGTAGGTTTTATAGTTGCTGGGGACTTAATTAATTAATTGTGTTAATGAAAATTTCCATTTCATTCTTTGTTATTGTTCTAAGCAGTCAGATTGCGTAATAATACTAGTCAGGGCCAACCGGTACGAGACTTCGTAATCGGACAGACAGCTACTAAAGCAAAAATTAAAATTATTTTCATATTTAAATTAATTAAGCCCCCATGCAACATCCTGCCACTCTTGTTCCTTGACAAGGTTTAAAAAACTCCCTGTTGCTGTTGGATTAACTTTCCTACGTAGTTTGTAATTAAATATGACCTTCGTTTGAGTACAAAAGCCTTTTAGCGTTAAAATTTGTGCATCATGGTCTGCAGTGCAGATTCTTAGCGTATAAAGTAGTCTTAACACAGTAAAACTATTGATCGAACCTCGACTTCTACCAGGGACCCATTGCTATAGTAGGCGTCTGCTCTACCGCCTGAGCTATCCACTCACAACATACCATCACAAATTTAGTCCCGTTACTAACTTCTTTCAAATCTGCTTGCACTGTCTGTTGTTGACAACTTGATCCACGGCTTCGTGGAGTCTGCTCCACACTCGAACCCTGCCATCAGCTCGTACCAACTGAAATTGGGACTCATCCGACCAGGCCATGTTTTCCAGGCGTCTATGGTCCAACCGACATGGTCACGAGCCCAAGGGAGGTGCTGCAGGCGACGTCGTTCTGTTAACAAATGTACTCGCCTGAGTCGTCTGCTGCCATAGCCCAATAACGCCAAATTTCGCTCCACTGTCCTAACGGATACGTTCGTCGCACGTCCCACACTGACTTCAGTGGTTATGTCGCACATTGTTGCTTGTCTGTCAGTACTGACAAAACGCCGCTACTCTTAGCCGTTATGTGTAGGCCGCCGGCCACTGCATTGTCCGTGGTAAGAAGTGATGCCTGAAATCTGGTATTCTCAGCACACTCTTGCCACTGTGGATCTCGGAATACTGAACCCCTAACGATTTCCGATATGGAATAGCCCAAGCATATAACTCCAACTGCGGTTCCCGTAGTGTGATTATAATCACCCGGTCGTTGTGGTCGAGCGGTTCTAGGCGCTTCAGTGTGAAACCGCGCGACCTCTGCGGTCGCACGTTCGAATCCTGCCTCGGGCATGGATGTGTGTGTGATGTCCTTAGGTTAGTTAGTTTTAAGTAGTTCTAAGTTCTAGAGGACTGATGACCTCAGATGTTAAGTCCCATAGTGCTCAGAGCCATTTGAACCATTTCTTTCACTATAATCACGTCGGCAATCTTTCCATACGTACCACCTTCGTACAATTACCAGCTCTGCCAATGCACTCGTCCATTAAACATTGTGTACCCGTGGTGTGGAAATAGCGCCATTGATTAGTAATCAAAACGTCCTTAGTCCCGGCTTCGAAACCCGCTTAATAATCAGCATTGCCGGCCGATCACTTCCGGCATAAGAGGTCAACACCACTGTGCAAACGGCCTTGTCAAAGAGGGCGGCTGAGCGGACAGAGGTTCGGGGCACTCTCTTGTCCTTGGGATGTGAAACTGCCACTAAAGGCGCAAGAATCAGCAATGATCAACGGTATGAGGATGCAGAAGGCAATGGAAACCACTGCATTAAAGACACATAACGTGTTTCCACAGGTCTGTGGTCTGTAACTGAAACAGTGTCATGATGATCTCTCCATTGGCAAAAGATTCCGGAATAGTCCTCCATTCGGATGTCCAAGGAGGAGGTGGCCACGAGAAAAAAATTGAATAATCTAGATATACGTGGGGTCAGTGAAGTGAAATGGAAAGAAGACAAGATGTTCTGGTCAGATGAGTATAGGGTAATATCTACAGCAGCAGAAAATGGTATAACAGGAGTACTGCTCGTTAGGAATAGAAAGGTAGGACACAGAGTGTGTTACTGTGAACAGTTCAGTGATAGGGTTGTTCTTATCAGAATCGACAGCAAACCAACACTTACAAAGATAGTTCAAGTATACATGCATACATCGCGAGCTGAACAGACAGAGAAAGTATATCAGTAAACTGATAGGGTAATACGTACATAAAGGGAGATGAAAATATTTTAGCCACGAGGGACAGGAGTGGAGTTGTAGGGAAAGGAATAGGAGAAGAGGTTAAGTAGACTATGAACTTGGGACAAGGAGTGAGAGAGGGAAGAGACTAAGTGAGTTATGTAATAAATTTCAGCTAGTAATAGCGAATACTCTGTTCAAGAATCACAATACTTCAAAAAGAGCAGTTGTGACGGCAAGATTTCAGCTAGAATATATCATGGTCAGACAGAGATTCCGAAATCAAATACTCTATTGTAAGGTATACCAAGGAGCAGACATAGACTCAAATCACAATATAGAAGTGATGAAGAGTAGGCTGAAGTACAAGAGTGTAGAAATACAAGTCGCTGAGGAATGAAATAAATAGGAAGTGCAGGGAAACTAAGACGAAATGACTATTTGAAAAATGTGAAGTAATCGAAAAAGAAATTACTGTCGGAAGGACTGGCTCAGCATATAGGAAAGTCAAAATTATCTTCGGTGGCATTAAAAGCAAAGGTGGTAGCAAAAAGAGCGCAACAGGAATTCCACTGTTAAGTGCAGAGGAGGGGGCTGAGTACATTGAAGACCTCTTTGAGGTGTAAGATTCGTCTGATGTGGTAGAAGCAACAGAAGTCGATTTGGAAGAGATAGGAGAGCCAGTATTTGAATCAGATTTTAAGAGAGCTTTGGACAACTTAAGATGAAATAATTCCATTACAATCTCTAAAATCATTGGTATAAGTGGCAACAGAACCACTCTTCACGTTGTTGCGTAGAATGTATGAGTCTGGCGCATACCAGCTGAATTTCCCAAAAATATCATCCACAGCTTAACAGCACATGCAACCAAGTTGCTATCAAGAATAATATACAGAAGAAAGGAAAAGAAAATTGAGGATGTGCTAAATGACGAACAGTTTGGCTTTAGGAAAGGTAGAGCCACCCGAAAGGCAGTTCTGACATTTAGCAGGGCTAAAGAAAAATCAAGAGAGGTTCAAAGGATCTGTCGACCTAGAAAAAGCGCTCTACAATGTAAAATGATGCAAGATGTTTGAAATTCCGAGAAAAAAAGGGGTAAGCTATAGGAAGAGAGGGTAATATACAAATGTACAAGAGCCAACGGGGAATAATAAGAGTGGAAGACCAAGAACGAAGTGCTAGGATTAAAGAGATTGTAAGACAGAGATGTAGTTATTCCCCCCTAATGTTCAATCGATACATCGACGAAGCAGTGATGGAAATAAAAGTAAGTTTCAGAAGTAGAACCAAAATTCACGGTGAAAGGATATCAACGATACGATTCACTGATGACATTACTATGCTGAGTGAAAGTGAGTTAGGGGAACTCGGGGCAGAACGGGATAGCGGGGCACAATGGAAATTGCTCTTTTCTAGACTACACAGTGTTGTACGGGCATGTAACTATTTCGCCGAATGGAAGGGAAGTTGGGGCAGCCATTTTTATTTAGTTTGAAGTGCGAGATCTAAGTGAATTGTTGTCCGCCACGTTACCGCTTGCGTTGTTCTAACGTTTGGTGAATTTGAACGCCATTCTATACCCTAAAATGACACATTTCCTTAAAGTGCGTGGCATTTATTATACTTTAGTTATTTAATGGTTTAAATACGTCAGTTATTACACTTCATAGTAATTGTTAACCTCAAAATTGCTCTTGGGGCGGAACGGGACGGGGCAGAATGAGATTGTGTGTGGTCTAACAATGAAAGTTCTCAGATCACTATCCTATCAACTAGCCGAAATAAATGGCTTACCACACAGATTTGACAAACAAACTTGTCTAGCTGGACAAGACTGGGTTAAAGGATTTATTACGAGGCATCCTACACTGTCAATTCGCAAGCCAGAAAGTACTTTTGGTGCTCGAGCAATGGGATTCAACAAAGTAGCAGTTTCACAGTTTAACTCTCTCAACCAGCTATTTTCGCCGAAGAACTCAGCTTTCCAGATATCGCTCGAGGCTGTCATTCCAATCCCACTAATCTGTCAAAATACTCGGCGGACTACAAGACGAAAAGGAAAAACCGTCGTCCTCATAAGAAGGAACTGCAGAATGCTGTCGCACGTAAAGTGGGCCTACAGAAAGGAGGAGGGTGCACAAATGTGAACAATGTCAGGACAGAGACGTCAGGTGCAATACAACTTAAGGCAAAAATATCAAACTGCACAGAGGACATCAAAGACCTTAAGAAAAATAAAAGGAAGAAGATGATGGAGAAGAGAGAATAAGAGAGAGAGGATGCTGAGTGTCTTTACTGTGGGGACTTCTACTGGGGTATGGGTCACATGACAGAGGTGTTTCAAGTGGGCACACAATTCATGTGCTGGCATAGACAGTGATGGCGAAGACGAAATACTGAGTTGTGACTATTGTCGGTAGTTAGTGATTTGGTGGTTATTAAGCACTGTACATTTTTCAGAATGACATTAAAATATTTTCTTATTTTGAAGAATGACTTTTTAATAGTTTAAATTACACATTCCTTAGTCTGAATTGTCTTTTATACAACATTTTGTCATAGTTTAATACGATATTCGTAATTCAAATTCAACGTTTATGCAATAATTTAACAAAAAATAACCTTATTCCATTGTGCCCCGTGGGTGGGTCGGAACGGGAAATATGCAAGACTTTCTTTGAAAAATTGTAAAAAATGCAAAATGTATTGTTTTAAGTGATTTTTAAATAAGGTACATTAGGTTACACTACAAGGTGTTTTTTTATAACTTTAAGAAGTGTTTCCTTGTGTTCCCTTATTTTATACAAATGGTTAAACATTAAGTATCCCGTTCCACCCCGAGTTCCCCTACATGATTTGCTGAATGGAATGAACAATCTAATGAGTACAGAATATGGATTGAGAGTAAATCGAAGAAAGTCGAAAGTAATGAGAAGTAGCAGAAATGAGAACAGCGATAAATTTAAGGTCAAGACAGATGGTTAGGAAGTAGATGAAGTTACGGAATTCTGCTACCTAGGCAGCAAAATAACCAATGACGGACGGAGCAAGGAGGACATCGAAAGTAGACTATCCCTGGCAAAAAGGGATTTCCTGGTCAGGAGAAGTCTACTAGTATCAAGCATACGCCTTAATTTGAGAAATAAATTTCTGAGAATGTACGTCTGGATCACATGAGGAGGCTCAGCACAGAATCGGAGAGGAAAGGAATATGTGGAAAACACTGACATGGAGAAGGGCAGGGTGATAGGACATCTGTTAAGACATAAGGGAATGACTTACATGATACTAGAGGGAGCTGTATAGGGCCAAAACTGTAGAGGACGATAGAGATTGGAATAGGCCGAACAAATTATTGAAGACGTAGGTTGCAACTTTTACTCTGAGATGAAGAGATTGACACCGGAGAAGACTTCGTGGCGGGCTTAATCAAACCAGTCAGAAAACTGATGTCCTCCAAAAGAAAATGAAAATGATATTACCATATTACCGCCATCTGCATATGCGTATATCGCTATCCCATGAGTTTTGTTACCTCAGTGTATATGAGGTACAGTTAAAAGTTAATTCTCCTATGCTCTTCACATGCGTTTGGAGAGTTTAGACGCAGGTGTACAGATACAAACTTTGGCCTTCGACAAGACATTGCCTGTTAAAGGCACAATTATTTTTCTACGTAATTGATGCTTCAAGAATGCTCAAAACTCTAAGCAGTAACTATCGTTATAGCATGGCGTACAGAACTCGTTACAAGATCATAAGCAACACTAACCTTCTGGCACCTTGTGTTTCTTCTTTCATGGGCAGTGGGTGATTTTGTCATGTCACGTTGCTGTTGAATATTGGATAGCGAAAGGACACACAAATGCATGTTTCCTGTCATTTTGCATTAACACTGCCACTAGCTGTAATTCCGAAACAGCTGTATGCTTTACAGAACTGATCTGAGAGTCGAGAGTTCTCTATGCTTAGCAGAAGCTCATGTCTTTCTCTGCTGGTAGATGCAGTTTCTTTTTGGGACAGCACCGAGATTATGTTGGCTTAAACTCGCGAGTGCTGCTTGGGAGATGGCAGAGGCGGTATAATCCGAACGGGATCATAAATTTACGGTCGGTGGCAGCTTTCGGTACCGCAGTGTGATCACCAGCGAGGATGGAGACGGCTGATAAGGAACGGCTTGGCCGTAAGAATGTTGATGTATGCTGACGGAGTTCTTGCTGTTAATACCAACAGCTCGGCACCATTCTCATGTGACACGAAATTTGTTTCTACGAAGTGCATCTGTTGTGCTAAATTTGGAATGCTACACTCCTGGAAATGGAAAAAAGAACACATTGACACCGGTGTGTCAGACCCACCATACTTGCTCCGGACACTGCGAGAGGGCTGTACAAGCAATGATCACACGCACGGCACAGCGGACACACCAGGAACCGCGGTGTTGGCCGTCGAATGGCGCTAGATGCGCAGCATTTGTGCACCGCCGCCGTCAGTGTCAGCCAGTTTGCCGTGGCATACGGAGCTCCATCGCAGTCTTTAACACTGGTAGCATGCCACGACAGCGTGGACGTGAACCGTATGTGCAGTTGACGGACTTTGAGCGAGGGCGTATAGTGGGCATGCGGGAGGCCGGGTGGACGTACCGCCGAATTGCTCAACACGTGGGGCGTGAGGTCTCCACAGTACATCGATGTTGTCGCCAGTGGTCGGCGGAAGGTGCACGTGCCCGTCGACCTGGGACCGGACCGCAGCGACGCACGGATGCACGCCAAGACCGTAGGATCCTACGCAGTGCCGTAGGGGACCGCACCGCCACTTCCCAGCAAATTAGGGACACTGTTGCTCCTGGGGTATCGGCGAGGACCATTCGCAACCGTCTCCATGAAGCTGGGCTACGGTCCCGCACACCGTTAGGCCGTCTTCCGCTCGCGCCCCAACATCGTGCAGCCCGCCTCCAGTGGTGTCGCGACAGGCGTGAATGGAGGGACGAATGGAGACGTGTCGTCTTCAGCGATGAGAGTCGCTTCTGCCTTGGTGCCAATGATGGTCGTATGCGTGTTTGGCGCCGTGCAGGTGAGCGCCACAATCAGGACTGCATACGACCGAGGCACACAGGGCCGACACCCGGCATCATGGTGTGGGGAGCGATCTCCTACACTGGCCGTACACCACTGGTGATCGTCGAGGGGACACTGAATAGTGCACGGTACATCCAAACCGTCATCGAACCCATCGTTCTACCATACCTAGAGCGGCAAGGGAACTTGCTGTTCCAACAGGACAATGCACGTCCGCATGTATCCCGTGCCACCCAACGTGCTCTAGAAGGTGTAAGTCAACTACCCTGGCCAGCACGATCTCCGGATCTGTCCCCCATTGAGCATGTTTGGGACTGGATGAAGCGTCGTCTCACGCGGTCTGCACGTCCAGCACGAAGGCTGGTCCAACTGAGGCGCCAGGTGGAAATGGCATGGCAAGCCGTTCCACAGGACTACATCCAGCATCTCTACGATCGTCTCCATGGGAGAATAGCAGCCTGCATTGCTGCGAAAGGTGGATGTACACTGTACTAGTGCCGACATTGTGCATGCTCTGTTGCCTGTGTCTATGTGCCTGTGGTTCTGTCAGTGTGATCATGTGATGTATCTGACCCCAGGAATGTGTCAATAAAGTTTCCCCTTCCTGGGACAATGAATTCACGGTGTTCTTATTTCAATTTCCAGGAGTGTATTTCGACGAAACAAATCATCAGTCACCATGATGCTATGAACTGCTGCAGTTGACATTCCGAGATTTGCGATTAGTCATACACCACTCTCATCGCAGATCAACTACAACGGTACTCTATTAAACTGTGGGTTAGAGCTAAACAACAGCAACTATTTGTACCTCATTTCTTGGAACACTGATTGGTCCAAGTTACTTGGCGTTCTTTATGGTTGTACATCTTTCTGTCGCGTTGTACAACAGGGATATTTCAAAGCGACAGAGTTTTAATTCATGCAGTGGGACTGGCGGTCGTCACTCTGAATAGTTCTTATGGTCTTAAGTAGCTGCCATGCAGTGAAAGGTTTTTATGTCTGCAGTGAAAAAAGTGTTCGTCTAATTTTATCCGTGATAGATACAAGATCGTGGTTGTTATAATCATTGTTAAATGCAGGAGTGGTTACCTTTCACAATGCAAAAGTACTAAAAGTGTCAATTTAATGTTTTTGTAGTCTCGAAAGCCCATGAGCGTACACTTTAAAATTGATTAAGTATTCATTCCGACCGTTAGTTCTTTACCTCAAAGAAGTCGGGTTATGATTCTTAATGACTGCATTATTTTGATCGTAATGTTTTGTACACACCTTCTACCGCGTTTCATTTCCAGTCTCATGGCGAAATGGTACTGAAAGTAAATCGATATTCAGTGCTGCTTCCAAGAATTCATACCGAGCCTAAAAACAGAAGAGCGATAAAGCCCATATTCTTGTGATTCACGTACGATAGCTGCGTACTGCAGTTCGAAGTAACCCATATTGAAAATCGAAGTTTTCAGTTTATAAAACGCGTAAAACATTACAGAATCTGTTGTAATGGAAACTGAATTGTCGTTACGAAGGACATTCATCTCTGAATATTTGTTTGCCAGGGGACCTTTGGAAACTTTCACACTTTGATAGATTTAAATAATGACAGTATTTGGAATAAGTGTAGTCGTTGGGATAAGTGTAGTTGTGGGAGTGAAGAGAAAACATCTTTAAAAATGAACTGAATGCCGTCAAATAATAATCATGAATTAATGGTACTTACTTCCTTGTGCATTCATTTCCATGCAAATAATTTTCAACAGAGTTATTTACAGAGCATTATAATACCTAGGTGAGGTTAAACTGACGTAAGAATGTAATCTTCGTGTACATTTTGTTTTTTGTTTCCTTTAAGGGATACAAATATGTTAGTTGATTTAGTTACCCTTGAAAAGACTACAATTATCCTAGAGGGAAGACACGATCTGGTAAATACAATCCTGCTCGTTGAAGCATGTCTCCCTCTAACATGTGAAAATTAGAACGCACTGTTCTCATCTTATTCGATATATCACATAGGTCGCAGTAACCTCCGACTGTCTTTTGAGAGTCTGAATGCGTTTTATATTTTATGCTACAGTAGCAACGAGTAAGTATAGTATAAAAGCAGCAGTTACCAGCATATTTTGGTGTAAAAGAAATATCCATAATCGTGTTTTGCTTTCGGAATTTTTTGTGCTGGCTTGTAAGACGGGCAGCCATGAGGGACTATCAGTAAGGACTCATAACCAATAACTTTAGCTCGACGAACATTTTCAATACAGTAAGCACGTTACGCTGTAGTAGCAACAGGTAAATCAAAATTCAAGGCGACAATGTTTTAGTTTAGAAAAGTCAACTTCTATGACGGACAGAAACAATGGACTATCACCGTGGTCAGTTTTATTGTGTATGACAGTGAGGTGTATAAAAATTGTCTAGTTAATAACTACTTTAAAATAAATAAAATGGTATTCATAATAATATAATATGAATAGTAAGTCCCTTATTCGTGATTAATAAATTAACCTCGTAAAATATGGGTATGAAGCTGGGCATCCATGATGCCCTTTTGACTGTGACAGTCAAAAGTCACCTTTGCGCTAAAATGTTCCACAAATAGTACGTTTAAGTGCAAAATCGGTATGCACTTTCAGAATCCGGTTAGAAAACCTTTTTAATGATATCTCATTTCATCACTGTACGATTAGCATGTGGTGAGTAAACAGGATTCTGACTTGAGAAATAATACACATGAATTAGCGAAGTATAGGGTTGTAAAACATTGCATTAACAGAAGATTTTAAATTACTCAAATAACTGCAAGAGTAGCGTCTTATGTACACGGAAGTGTACACCACAGAACATTAGAACGGTTGCGGAAACATAGTATGTTTTCATTTCAGTATTGCGTACTCCCTTCGCGAAAGCGTTCTCAAAATGTGGACCGGATGCTGTGCCCCTTTTACTAGGCCTAAGACGCAGTAAGAATAGTTCAGGCACGGCGAGATTCGGCAATGAGAGCACTTAAAATGATTCAACTCAGGAAAACGTGGCGTAACATCTAATCTCATTCTCGGAAGTATAAATGTCTTACGAAGTTTACGTGTAAATGGAAATTATCGTTTGGTTTGCAGTATACTAAACTGTTTTAAGAAGTCCATGGAAAATGGGAAAGTATTCTCCTGCGACTCCTATAACCGGTTCGAGAACATAGAAGCATTATTTTGCCCCTCCTCTCCGCCGTTTTCCTCGTATGTCATCAACCGTGTGACTTTCCGCTACTAACTGTGTTACGCACGTACACAAATCTTGTACTTGGGCGCCTCTGTTATTCCTCCCAGCTTTGCGTATCTAGCTTCGGCTTGTATCTCTTGGGACGTTCACTGGCATGACTTCACAGTACCACGCGTAAACTCGTTGAAAAAAGCTGATACAATCAAAACGTAAATACAAAGTGTGAACAAAAACACAAACTACAAATCTTCTACGGAATGGCTTTTTGTTATTACACTGCATTTGGATAGAAAAATAGAATAATAGACGTCACTACATAAAGAATTTATAAGTTGTAAACGTATCAACAAGAAAATTAAACGCCGTAGAACGTTTACAGTTCATATTTCCCACACCTATATAAGCAAAAACGTAAATTTTCGTTTGTTCAAAATCGTGTATCTCCAAAAGCTGTTGACCGAGTGCTTTGAAATCTTGACAGAGCGTTGTATTCTAATACAAGCGTGTTTTTATGTATCTATTTATTTAATATAATATATAGTAAACATATATCTACGTTTTTTTAGAATTTTGTTAAGAAGTTTCCTTATTTTTAAATTTATAAAAACATTACATATTACAATCATTAAAAAAGGTGTCAAGGGACACAGGCGTATTCCAAAGCAAAGTTGTGTCAAAATTTCGAAGTAGGGTGTAGAAAAATTTCCGCTACCAGTCACAATAAAAGATTATTTATTTGTCACACGACCGGTTTCGGACTTGCGCTCATCTTCAGGTGTTTATACATTCATGTATATGAAACTTCCTGGCAGATTAAAACTGTGTGCCGGACCGAGACTCGAACTCGGGACCTTTGCGTTTTGCGGGCAAGTGCTCTACCATCTGAGCTACCCAAGCACGACTCACGCCCCGTCCTCACAGCTTTACTTCCGCCAATACCTCGTCTCCTACTTTCCAAACTTCGCAGAAGCTCTCCTGCGAACCTTGCAGAACTAGCACTCCTGGAAGAAAGAAGTTTCATATCAGCGCACACTCCGCTGCAGAGTGAAAATCTCATTCTGGAAACATCCCCCAGGCTGTGGCTAAGCCATGTCTCCGCATTATTATCCAGGAGTGCTAGTTCTGCAAGGTTCGCAGGAGAGCTTTTGCGAAGTTTGGAATGTAGGAGACGAGGTACTGGCGGAAGTAAAGCTGTGAGGACGGGGCGTGAGTCGTGCTTGGGTAGCTCAGATGGTAGAGCACTTGCCCGCGAGTGGCAAAGGTCCCGAGTTCGAGTCTCTGTCCGGCACACAGTTTTAATCTTCCAGGAAGTTTCATATCAGCGCACACTCCGCTACAGAGTGAAAATCTCATTCTGGAAACATCCCCCAGGCTGTGGCTAAGCCATGTCTCCGCATTATTATCCAGGAGTGCTAGTTCTGCAAGGTTCGCAGGAGAGCTTTTGCGAAGTTTGGAATGTAGGAGACGAGGTACTGGCGGAAGTAAAGCTGTGAGGACGGGGCGTGAGTCGTGCTTGGGTAGCTCAGATGGTAGAGCACTTGCCCGCGAGAGGCAAAGGTCCCGAGTTCGAGTCTCTGTCCGGCACACAGTTTTAATCTCCCAGGAAGTTTCATATCAGCGCACACTCCGCTGCAGAGTGAAAATCTCATTCTGGATTCATGTACATGTTTATATGCTGGAGATCACTGTATAAATTCAAAACAATGTACACCTACTAAATCAGATTCACAAGAAGGAAAAAACACATTCGCCCGCACACCCTCTATAAGTAAAATTTCATACCAAAATGCCTACCTCTTTCGGACAACTGGTACTCAAATTTCTTTCAGCACTAACAAGAAGCTACAACATCATCCACAACAGTAAGACAAATAACCAATGCCACCACAAATCAGGTATTTACGTACTTTTATATGACAATTGCCCACAGTTCAACATAGACCAAACTGGAAGGAGTTCCACTATAAGATACCGTGAGCATATGGATGCCTTCCGGCTAAATAACTTTGATAAATCCACCTTTGTAATACATCTAAAAGACCATGGTCACTCAGCCAAAGCCACTACAGGCAACATACACATGCTACACAATGTGAACAAAGGAAAGAAAAAGAATCTGCTCGAAAAGCTACAAATTTATATCCACAGCTCTAACTCACCAGACCTTATTCTCAACCAACAAATGGAGCTTGCAAACAACTCTTATGTATACATATTTAATGAAATATTCAATAACAAAAACTAATTATCCTTTGATATAATAACAAAATTCGATATAGCAGTCATACAACAGTTCAAGTGTCATTATCGTAATTTGTAATAGTCACATTGTAAACACAAGCTATAACTGTCATTGTATAGTTTGTAACAGCTTTCAAAATTTCATGTGTGTAACTTCATTGCCGCGCGGGATTAGCCAAGCGGTCTGCGGCGCTGCTGTCGTGGACTGTGCTGCTGGTCTCGGCGGAGATTCGAGTCCTCCCTCGGGCATGGGTGTGTGTGTTTGTCCTTAGGATAATTTAGGTTAAGTAGTGTGTAAGCTTAGGGACTGCTGACCTCAGCAGTTAAGTCCCATAAGATTTCACACTCATTTGATTTTGTAACTTCATTGTACTTCATATATCTAAGTTCTCTGACAACACTGTGGCTCAAAACAGTTCTAGCTGTCATTTTTTAATTTGTAATAGCTTTTTGTAATTTCAATATATACCATCATTGTGCTTCCTAGCTCTAAGTTTTCTGACAAAAATGTGGATAAAAAAAATTCATAATGTGTATCAAAAAACTTCGCAGTCTGTAAAAGCTTTTCAAGTTTCAATATGTGAAACACCCTTGCACTTCCTGTGGCTAAGTTCTTTGACCATAAACTACATGTTTCTGTATGAGCAACATCTTTACACCTGCTACATCCAAGTTCTTTGACCACATATGACATGTTTGTATGTAAACACAGTGTATTACACGAGTGCACATCGTAATAGTGAAACATGCATCTCAACTTTATAAAACTGAAATATGGACGCGAAAATGATAATAAGTGTGTAACTAAGTGGAAAAACGATCACCACAGCGTAACTATAATAATGATGTATCAGCTTTATGTAAGTACTGATATATTTTCGACAAATGCTGCCTTGCCACTTACAGTTGTCCCACTTGTATTTGTTTAGTCACCAGCAAATAATTTTTTTGTATTTATACAGTGGTCTCCAGCATAAAAACATGTACCTGAACGGATAAACACCTGAAGAAGGGTGCAAGCCCGAAACCAGTCGTGTGACAAATAAATAACATTTTATTGTGACTGGTAGCGGAAATTTTTCTACACCTTATAGAGGAACAGTCACGGAGTTCAGCAGCATCCACTATGGATAAAATTCATTTAAAATGTCAAAGTATTCGGCCAAAAACTTTCGGAGGTTTGCGATTAGGAATTTTCTACATAAGTACAAACGTACATTTCGAGTCTTCAATATCTCAAATCTCCACAAGTTCTTCACGGATTCCTTTGAAATGTTAACACAACATTGCATTCGAATATTCATGGCTTTTATATACCTACTGGAACGTCATCTGGCAAATATGTGATACATATGGAGTAAAAGGAAATCGTTATAAAAATGTAAATGCTAGTTTGTGCAAAATCGTTACTGTCCGAAAGTCCTTGACCGATTTCTTTGAAATTTTGACGTAGTGTTACACTGGTTTACGCGCGTGTTTATATTTACCGTTTTTGAATATATGTAATACATAAATTTATATAAATATAATAACAGGGAGATGTTAGAAAATATACAAAAGTGAAACGCTGAAAGCAAACCGGAAAGTTGTATTTATGGTTTATGATTAGAATACCACTACAGAATCTGAACTTGCAACAACAAGGCCAAGGGTTAGAGAGAAGGTTAAGCAAAGATGGACAGGGAGGTGGGAGGAAACGGACACAGGAAACGAGAAGAAGGAGGTAGAGGGCGGGTGCAGGAGGAGAAGGAGAGAGAAGATGAAGAAGGAGATAGATAGAGATAGGGAGAGGAGGTGTTGGAGTGAGATAGGGAGAGAGAAAAGGGGCAGAACGAGAAGGAGAGAGAGGGGGGAGGGAAACATGGACAGAGCAGCGGGAAGGAGGAGGAGATGAACAAAGAAAGGAGGAGGAAGGGATGGACAGAGACAGGGGAGTGAAGGAGATTATGACGTACATACAATTCCCATACATATTAGGAACGTGTGGTTTCTCTTTTATTTCTTTTAGTTTTAAGCAGAACGAGTCACAGTAAAGCGTGGCCGGTTACTGCTAGCAGACAAATAAACTCGATCTTCGAGTGCCCAGCGTCAACGGAAGAATGCATCCGGATTGTCGTGTTGTAGTGGTTGCAAGACTCTTCCCTACAACCACTGTCGACCTCTCCACAGAATTGTAAGACAAAAACGAGAAGACGTCACGAGAAGATAAATTCTCCGGGCAGGGATCGTTGACGTACCTTGCGATTACTTCACTGATGTGAAAAAGGAAATAAGAAATCAAAGCCGATACAGCATCGCTCTCTGGTTTGCAAATAGAACTGTGTCGGAACGTCGACTTGTTAAGTGTCTGTCAAAAAGGAAGTCAATAGATATTTCAGTACGAAATATGTAAAGCATTACATCCATTTCTCTTGTCGAGGCCCGTATTGCTTCGATACTACAGAAAGAAGGAGAAATACTAAGCAACGCATACTGGACGTACAAGCACTGCAAAAAAATGTAAGTGCTTTGCAGTCGTAGCTCTTTTGAAGCTAAGTGTTGTAAAAGATGAAGGTCGATATCTATGTATATTTTCAATTAATGTCGCCGTCCCTTCTTCTGACTGTATCTTCAAGATAATCTCATAAACTACTGTACGGATTTTGATACTGCTAGAATTATTCACAAGGAAGGTTAGTGCGTATAATTTACCACCCCAACATCAAACAAGTCGTCCCGTCGCAGATACTTAGTGCTTCTCGCGCGAATCCTGGGCAGTCTGCTGGTAGCACATAATCTGATGCCTACATGTGCATTTGACATGTGGTGTTGAGCACAGTCAGATGGCATGGCAGTATGGTACCTAGGTCGTTGGTCTTTATATTGCTTAGGTGGAACCGTTCATTTATTCATTTCTTGTGTTGATAGTTTCACAGCCAATCAACATCCCTGATAATCCAGTTTACAAATTGCAGTTTCTTTTTCTACTCAGGACTTTCCTTTTCGTGCTCCCCCCCAAGACTCTTTTACGATTCATATAGCATAGGCCTCATGAACCTGTTCGTTCTTGCAGCAATGATGTTGCAGGACCTTTTCCATCAAATCTCATCATTACTTACCTAATCACTTTGCTTAGTTTCAAGCCTGTTTCAGAAGTGCAACACCTCATGTGATCTAGATTATCAGACCGTAAATGTTTAGTTGCTACAAATTGTTTTTGCGGTTTTGCCTTTTACCAGTGTCTGTCCCATCTTTCTTCGCAAACTATTTTCATTCTTTCCGTCGATAACCCTCACCCCCCCTCCAAAAAGAAAAAAAAGTGTATTTGTTTCATTCTACAGGTCTTATCAGTTTCACCTAGTGCCAGATCCTCCATTCTTCTTCATCACATAAGTCGAACAACAGTAATGGTAAGTTGCAATCTTTTCCCAAAAAAAAGGTTCAAATTGCTCTAAGCATTATGAGACTTAACATCTGAGGTCATCAATCCCCTAGACTTCGAACTACTTAAAGCTAACTAACCTAAGGACATCACACACATCTATGGCCGAGGCAGGATTCGAACCTGCGAGCGTAGCAGCCGCGTGTTTCGGGACTTGAGCGCCTAGAATCACTCGGTCACCGCGGCCGGCTGCAACCTTTTCGTTCGTCCTTCTGAATACGACCTTTTCTCACAGGATTTGACTTTTTTTTTCAGTAGATTCTGTATCTGATTGGAAAGGTCGATGTAGACTCACCAAGAGAGGAGTTATTTTTTAATTAACATTTTAATTAGTGTTACGCTACTTTCAGGACAATTAGAAATATTTAAATAGATATTTACTTCTAACTCGAAATTGATATTCCTTTATAACTTTGTATTAATCGGCAGTTTTCGAGATTACGATCTGTGTCTTTAAGTGCGACAGGTTTCATATACATCTCTTCTTTCCTTCTTCGGTAGCATGATTATATGTTTTTTACTACGCTGGTGGCCATTTCTTTACTCGATAGATTCGGGATATAAAATGAAATAAACTTTAATTTGTATACCTCTTATTCATTTTATAAATCCAACCACCTCCACTCAAACGTTTCGCTGTGTAAAGCAGTTCTGACAGTAATCTCATTCTGGAAACAACCCCCAGGCTGTGGCTAAGCCATGTCTCGCAATATCCTTTCTTCCAGGTTCTGCAAGGTTCGCAGGAGAGCTTCTGTGAAGTTTGGAAAGTAGGAGACGAGATACTAGCGGAAGTAAAGCTGTGAGGACGGGGCGTGAGTCGTGCTTGGGTAGCTCAGATGGTAGAGCACTTGCCAGCGAGAGGCAAAGGTCCCGAGTTCGAGTCTCGGTCCGGCACACATTTTTAATCTGCCAGGATGGTTCATATCAGCACACCGCTGCAGAGTGAAAATCTCATCTTTGGATATGATGCTATCATGAATATGGGATAGGATTAGAGAACAGCAGGAATGTGTAAGATGAACACACCATACAAAGCAGCGTTAATACTCGAAAGTGGCAGAGAGACTGCAGCGAAAATCCATGACCTTCTCTTAGTAAACAGGCAGGGGGAGGGGGGGGGGAGGAAGAAGGGGCGCAATCAAAACCCTTCAGTTTGAAGGTCACACAGTTCATAATGGATATGCCAAGAAGGCAAAATTGCCGTGAACACTGTCGCAACCATCCCACCGATGGTTCAGGTTGGTAAAATATGGTGTCCGATAGGTATCGGCGACCCTTCAAGGACTTTTTCAAGGGAATGAGGATGTGATAATCGCATAATCGCATGGAGATGGATGGAGACTGAAGGATGGTTACAAGGGGGCCTCCAGTTTGAGTTGACTTAGCCCCTGCGCTACGAGATTTGCGATACGGGGACGTGCGTAATCACGAAGCAGCAGCATTCTTTGTGGCAGTTTTCTTGGACTTCTTCTTTCTCAGTGTCTAATGTATGTCTCATTCTTCATTCCATGGTGGATATCTACCGGTGTTTGTTCTTCAGCAGCCGAGAAAAGGACAAGGAAAAACGCAAGAAAACGAAGGGAAGTGGACGCGTTTGGTAATAACGTCGCCATGGTTCACATTTCCACATTAACCGCAGACATGTGAAAATGGCACACTAATCCCCTGCCTACGTACCTGTATCAGTGCAGCAGCACTCTCAAACTGAAACTCTTTGATCTCCCGTTACATGTGTTCCGACTGGCTTCACAGGTAAACGTGACAGAAGCACTTTGTTTAGTAACGAAACAGTGAACCTGCTAATGGACGTTTGAGATAATGTAATTTTGGGAGATTTTAAGTGTGTTTTCCGTCCGGAAGGCTAGTGCCCTAATCTTAAGCTCTATTTTGCTTTTTTCTTAACAGTTCAGTACACCTTCTTCCTGGTTTCATGCTTGACCTGTGTTCAGGTTTCGACGCCCTGTCCACTGGACCCTCTTACCACAAAGTCGGGGGGGGGGGGGGGGGCGTAATGTAGTATAACTCATTCAGAAACCCACAAAATAGGTTTACTGTCAGTACAACTTTAACATATGCTGACGACCGATCAAATTTTACTGCAGTATTGGGGAGTGAATTAACATATCTGAAGAGTGTGCTATCTCGCTAATTTATGCCGAGCGAACAGCCTTAATGTGCTATCACCTGGTGGCACTAATGTAAACTTCTAGTTGAGTGGCAATGGCTAGATGTGCACGTCGTGAGTCATGCACATTGTTAATCAAAACCGTATGTACTTGTCCCGTAAGGTAATTATTTCATCCGAGTTGCTCCTTAAGACGTGCACAACGGATGGTGTGCTCGTGACCCTGTTGCCAAGTTTCACAGTCTTGAGGAACAGTAGTGTGATAGCTGTGTTCCATATCTTTCAGACTGCAGCATCTATGGTATGTTTAGCATCATTCAAAGAAAAGTAACCTATAAACCCGCTAGGTGTCGGAGGTTGGGCTGTCCACAAGCTCTTGTACTCATACACAGCAGCCGCCACTACTCAGGAAGACATATCACATGGTAGTAGTGCTACCAATTCCTTCTGGCATTTCACATAAAATTTTGACTGCCGTATACTGTTAAGTACGGAGAGGTAACATATACGATCACATAGGCTTGCAGTGGTGGCACTTTTTGTGTCAAGGGTGACTGTTCACAGTGTACTGAAATGTTTATAAAACAAACTTAAAAATTTTGCTGAGCGACCACATGAGTATGACCAAATACCTGTTCAGAATCTTAGCAGCTAAAAACCTCAGGGTGACAGCTAATGCCAAACTAGGCTATGCTTGTAAGTGTTATTTGGAAATGTGTTATCTACAAGAAGCCCAAAGCCCCTCACCTGTATGCCACATCCAAGTTACATACAAGTATTGAACAACTATGAATTCTTATGGAGATGCAATATACAACCAAAAGTTTGCAAAAAATATCTCGAAGGACATAAAAACCAATATCCTCACGTCGGACGTAAACTCTGTGTGGTACTGCCAATTGGTAGACACGCTAGTATATACCTTTTTTGTAGAGAGACCGCTCTAAGATCTAGACAAGGAGAAACGTAGCAGTTATCAACGGATCACAGTGTCAATACAGGAGGTGCTCTATTTATACTGCAGTTTATACCCCAGAACGATACACAATAGTTGTACCTGGCTGCTTGGAACCCTTCGTGAACTAAACAATTAAAAATGAAGTTGCAAATTGATAAGAATTTATGGTTTATGAGGAAGCATAACACTTTAAATCAGAGAAATTCCAAAACCACAAAATATGTTTTCGAAAGTTCTTTATTCATACTTCGGCATCTAAATGTAAGTTGGTTACCATAACCTGGATTAGAAGAAACTTGTTAAGTGCATATTGAGACTTTTTACTTCAGTAATCTGTTCTCTCGTGGAATATTGGAAGAGACCTCTGATGGAAAAGCATAATATTTTATCTTATTATTTTCTTTAAAAAGAACTCCATAACATTCAGGAAGGTTATTTTAATTGTATCTTATTTTATTTATCAATTCTTGCCGGGTCTGAGTGATGGGACGGCAAAATGTCTACAGGTCATAAAAAATTGCAAATCAGTCACAACATACACTCAAAACAAGAAAGGTTTAGGTTTAAGGCGGATGTTTTCATACTGTCTTTAATGTAGCTTTCATCTATCTACAACGTGAGTAGTTGCCAGTATCAATAGGTGGTTCGGATTCCGTTTTAAACTATTGGTACCATTTTTTCGGTTGGATAGGTAAGTTAGATTAGGGATACGCAAGTCGTATAACTGAAAGATTTCCACTCGGCCGTCGAGCCGCATGGAAATATTAGTATTATCTTCTTATGACTCGTCTTTTTCAGGTTCTGTATTTTGTTTGTTGAGCCGTTAGAGCACCAAACAGTAAAGTCATAAACGTCCAATTTACTACTAAAAATAGGTTATTTTGCACGGAAAGTACTTCGTAGTCCTTGAGGTCCTAAACGGCATTAGTAGGTGGGTAATATTATACCGAAAAGTATTAAATATCACACAAAGATAGCGACATCACATATGAAGTGAAAGTCTCTTCACCTCCAGCAATAGGATTTTCTTGACTCTATATATCCTGTCCACGACAAGATCTGGATGCAAATTACTTATTGATGAACAAACAGGTCATTGCTATCCAGTCGTTTTCATTGATTTCTACTATTATTGTCACCAGAGCGTCATAAAACATTGGAACGGAAATATTTCGTAGAGCTCTTGATGATACACCATACAGAATTCGTTCGTTTTGCAGGTAAATATAGACACCTAACCCAATATATGACTTGTACATTTACTGATACTACACTCCTGGAAATGGAAAAAAGAACACATTGACACCGGTGTGTCAGACCCACCATACTTGCTCCGGACACTGCGAGAGGGCTGTACAAGCAATGATCACACGCACGGCACAGCGGACACACCATGAACCGCGGTGTTGGCCATCGAATGGCGCTAGCTGCGCAGCATTTGTGCACCGCCGCCGTCAGTGTCAGCCAGTTTGCCGTGGCATACGGAGCTCCATCGCAGTCTTTAACACTGGTAGCATGCCGCGACAGCGTGGACGTGAACCGTATGTGCAGTTGACGGACTTTGAGCGAGGGCGTATAGTGGGCATGCGGGAGGCCGGGTGGACGTACTGCCGAATTGCTCAACACGTGGGGCGTGAGGTCTCCACAGTACATCGATGTTGTCGCCAGTGGTCGGCGGAAGGTGCACGTGCCCGTCGACCTGGGACCGGACCGCAGCGACGCACGGATGCACGCCAAGACCGTAGGATCCTACGCAGTGCCGTAGGGGACCGCACCGCCACTTCCCAGCAAATTAGGGACACTGTTGCTCCTGGGGTATCGGCGAGGACCATTCGCAACCGTCTCCATGAAGCTGGGCTACGGTCCCGCACACCGTTAGGCCGTCTTCTGCTCACGCCCCAACATCATGCAGCCCGCCTCCAGTGGTGTCGCGACAGGCGTGAATGGAGGGACGAATGGAGACGTGTCGTCTTCAGCGATGAGAGTCGCTTCTGCCTTGGTGCCAATGATGGTCGTATGCGTGTTTGGCGCCGTGCAGGTGAGCGCCACAATCAGGACTGCATACGACCGAGGCACACAGGGCCAACACCCGGCATCATGGTGTGGGGAGCGATCTCCTACACTGGCCGTACACCACTGGTGATCGTCGAGGGGACACTGAATAGTGCACGGTACATCGAAACCGTCATCGAACCCATCGTTCTACCATTCCTAGACCGGCAAGGGAACTTGCTGTTCCAACAGGACAATGCACGTCCGCATGTATCCCGTGCCACCCAACGTGCTCTAGAAGGTGTAAGTCAACTACCCTGGCCAGCAAGATCTCCGGATCTGTCCCCCATTGAGCATGTTTGGGACTGGATGAAGCGTCGTCTCACGCGGTCTGCACGTCCAGCACGAACGCTGGTCCAACTGAGGCGCCAGGTGGAAATGGCATGGCAAGCCGTTCCACAGGACTACATCCAGCATCTCTACGATCGTCTCCATGGGAGAATAGCAGCCTGCATTGCTGCGAAAGGTGGATATACACTGTACTAGTGCCGACATTGTGCATGCTCTGTTGCCTGTGTCTATGTGCCTGTGGTTCTGTCAGTGTGATCATGTGATGTATCTGACCCCAGGAATGTGTCAATAAAGTTTCCCCTTCCTGGGACAATGAATTCACGGTGTTCTTATTTCAATTTCCAGGAGTGTATTTTTAACCCATAACTTCCCAGCGTGTCCATATGGACACAATTGTTGACTAGTTTTGATTTTACTTCATTGTTGGCTTACAATTATTTTTAGCGTTGGCGGTCACATATTGTTTTCAGGGAGGGTTTGAATTTTACGTACATTGTGTTAACACTTCATTGTTACCATTTACACTGTGATTGTGACAGCCTGTATTTCAGGGAGTTCTTTGACGTCCGCAATGGAGCATGTTGATGTAACGTAAGTAATGTTTCGTAAAGAACTTCTTCATTCTGGCATGTGAAACTGTTTGCAGTATATCTAAATATGTTTATAGAGATTTTCATTTGAGAAAAGTTGTTATCCATCCGTTCACTTTCTGTTTATGAAGTGATTATTTCAGCCGTGTCCATATGGACACGCTGGGCAATTGCAGGGTCAAAAATGATTTCGTTTCTTTTTCTCTTTTCATATCATAACAGAGGTCAGGCAGAATCTTTAGAGCCTGGTTTGACTGTGCAGGACGTTTTATACATCCTGTTTGAGGATTCAAACGCTCCTCAGGTTGATGAAATTCACATCATGCCCTCTGATCCAGCAGTCCTCACGGATGAGGATTCGGTTGATGAGGATGAAGGAGGAATAGCAGATAATCTCAATCCTAGATAACTCTGGGCTGAAGCTGAAATAAAATTAACAGACACACACACAGAAACAGATTTCAGAAAAACAGATTACAGGAACAGAAACATGCAAAAAACCTGGGTTCATGGTGCACTAATTTCAAATTTGAAGTCTTTTCCTGATCCATGCTTTGACACGTATGTTGATAAGACTGCAGTGGAAATTTTCGAATTATTCTTTGATGCGGATCTGATACAATTCCTAGTTGTTGAATCAAACAACTACACACTTTTCAAGAACTTTCCAAATCCTAATATAACTTGTGAAGAAATGAGGTGTTTTCTGGGGATCCTCATTCTAAACAGTTATAACTCTCTCCATAATAAGAGGTTATACTGGGATTCCAATTTAGACACACGAAACGATTTTGTATGCAATGCCATGAGGAGAAATCGTTTGAACAAATTCTTAGATATCTGCACTGTAACGACAATAATAAATTTGATGAAAAGGACAAGATGTGGAAAATTAGACCCTTCATTGAAATAGTTAGAGGCAAATGTAATAAGCTGTTTGTGCCTCAGAAACATCTGTCTTACTATGATCCAATGATAAAATATTTTGGGAGACACTCTTGCAAGCAATTTAACAGCGGGAAACGGATACGATTTGGATATAAAGCATGGTGTTTATGCACTACTTCTGGATATCTGGTAAATTTTTCCATTTATCAAGGAAAATCACCCAATCCAAATGCAGTACATGAAGCACAGTTCGGTAAGGCTACTGCCCCACTCGTTCAGATGATGGATGATTTGACACTGGATGTAAAGCTACCGCCATTCCACTTTTTCTTTGACTACCTATTTTCTGGTTTTTCTGTTCTGTCATACCTGAGAGGAAAGGGCTATGGAGCAACAGACACTATCAGAGAAAACAGAGTTCCCAAATCGTGCCCAGTTTCCTCAAAGAAAGCGCTAGTTAAAAAGGAAAGAGGTAATTTTGAATCCTCACTTTGCAAGGATGATGGTGTTATAGTCACAAAATGGGTAGACAATTCAGTGGTTACTGTAGCTTCTATCTGTGAAGGAGTTGAACCTGTATCATTTTTAAAAAGATATTCCGCAAAGGAGAAGAAGACAGTTCAAGTACCACGTCCTCAAATTATCACAGCCTATAATAAAAACATGGGAGGAGTGGATAGGATGGATGAAAACATTGCCATGTGCAGAATAAACATTCGAAACAAGAAGTGGTACTGGGCTTTACTTTCTTGGCTGATTGACGTATCTGTACATAATGCGTGGCAGCTGAAGAAAGGAACCGGAGCTAGGACTACTCAACCTCAATTCAGAAGAGAAGTTGTACAGGCTTACCTAAAAACATATATGAATCCCGTAAAAGGAGCAGGCAGGCCGTCTATCAGTCCTATGTGTGGATACAAATCGCGTGTTCCAATTGATATCAGATATGATGGTATAAAGCACTATATCAAGAAAACTGAGAAGAAGAGAAGATGTGTAGGTTTGTACTGCAAACAGAAATCATCAGCTGTTCGCCCAAAATGTGGGAAATGTGATGTAGGACTGTGTTTTGAATGTTTTGAGGTGTACCATGAAAGTCAGTAAAACAAATGATTGTGAATTATTTTGTGTGTGGTGTTATAAATTGGTTTGTAAGAATTATTTTGTTCAAATTTTGCCTTAATTTTATTAAAAATCTGATTAATAAAACATATCTTCAAATGTATTTCAATATCACAGAAAATATTTCAAATATGCATCTGAGTGCGCAGCATGTCCATATGGACACGTTATGTTACAGACAAACTAAGACATAGAAGAGTCAAATAATAGCTTATATGCACTACTTAGATGCATAAGAAGTCAAAAAATTGAAAATAAATTTAAATACCCAATTTTGAAAAATTCGGGCAGTTTTTAGCTCTTGTGTTACATCTCACGTGAGTGTAGCATTTACGACTCGTTGAGATATGGTGTTTCGTGCGTGAAAATACAGTTTCAAATTATCCAGATCGTGAAGAATTTGTACTGTTCAACGACTTCGACCATTGGCATAATGATAATGGCTGTGTATCATCACTTCTTCATGGTTCTTTTTTTTAATAGCTACACTTACATATAAACGTTGTTCGTTGTTACAGTCTCACTGATTTCGAGATATAAAGGGAGAGTCACTAACTGCTGCCACCTAGAATAACTCCGAAAGTATGATAGGAGCTGAAAAGTTTGTGGCACAAATGCTGCATAGGACAACGGGGGCCATAATACGACGTTGGTTTTTTGTTGCTAGGTGGGCTCACTTCAGAAATATGAAGGCCAATGTTTTTTTTTTTTTTTAAATGGGATGCTATAGTTTGGTACTAGTTTTCGTATAGCGGCTATCGAGACCAATCCAATAATGTGGAAAAGTAAGGTCTTTGAAGGTCAACATAGGTCAAAACGGTGGCCTGAACGGCATTTACACAAGGTGTTCGAAGTGGTGACCGTTGGTATTAACGCAGACCTGCAATCTTCTTATCACGGATTGAATGGTATTCCTCATCACTTTGGCACTTATCGAAGCACATGCTCTGCGAATACTCTCTCGTATATCGTGCAAGTAGTAAATGTTCACCGAATACGGAGTATCCATCTAAAGTGCCATTCGCATGCAAACACCATTCGACGGTTTCGAAATACAACACTAATAGGAACGGTAAGACTAGTATCGTTGAATCAAACGAATGTGAATGATGTATTCCTTCGAAGAACAAGTCGATATGCTACTCGTATACGGAGAATACCAACGAAATTCAGTGAGAGAAAGAGACTTATACACTGAAGGATATCCTCAAAGTGTGTATTATAAATTGAGAACAACTGGATCTTTAACACATCGAAAACATATCCGGCAAAGGAAAATTACTAAAGAGGAAACGGTAATTGGTACTCTTGCCATTGTGGTTCGAGATCCTTGTGTTAGTTTGCGTCAAATCACAAGGGAATCTGGCATGAGCCAGAGCAATGTTGTTCGTGTTCTGCATCGCCGTAAGTAATATCCTTATTATATCAGTCTCCACTAAGAATTAATTGTTACGGACTGTATGCGTTGCATTGAATTCTGTCGGTGGACTCAACTTCAGATTCAGAGCGATGACACATTTATTGATTTGATTTTATTTACCGACGAGGCTACGTTCACGAACCACAGAAATGTTTATTTGCATAACATGCATTATTGAGTAACTGAAAATCCATGATGGCTGCGGCAAGTTGCAGACCAAAAACCGTGGTCGGTGAATGGTGTTCAGTTCTGGAGGACAGAAGTACAGGTCCCTGTCTCATCGAAGGAAATCTTAATGGTAGGAAGTACAACACATTCCTGCAAGAAACATTAGGTCTGTTATTGAAAGAAATACCTTTAGGAACAAGAAACAGAATGCGGTATCAACACGATTGGTGTTCGGCACATTTTTCGCTGATGGCTAGAAATGAGTTGCAGAGTCAATTCCCAGATCATTGGATTGGACGCAGAGGAGATGTGTCGTGGCCGGATCGTACGCCAGACTTGATGCCTTTGGAATTTTTCTTGTGGGGATTCGTAAAAGACAGTGTTTATAAAGACGTTCCAACTACACCTGAAGATATGTGAGAGAGAATTCTCAGAGCATGTGTTTCGATAAGTGCTGATGTGATCAGGAATACCACTCAATCCACGATAAGAAAATTGCAGCACTGCATTGATGCCAGTGGTCATCACTTCGAACACCTTCTGTAAAAGGACGTTCATCCCACATTTGTGGCCTTCGATGACCTTTTACACATCATTGGATTCGTCTCGATAGCAGCTATCAGAAAAAAAGTACCAAACTACAGCACCTTATTTAAAAAAAAAGTTGACCTTCATATCTCTGAAGCGACCCCACCTAGTAACAAAAAACCAACGTCATAATATTATGGGCCCCGTCGTCCCATGTACCTTTTGTCTCACAAGCTTTCCAGCTCCTATCATACCTTCGGAGTTATTCTTGGTGGCGACAGTTAGTGATTCACCTTGTATATCTCTGCTGTGTGTGAGAAACACAAGTTTTCATTTATTGCGAAAATTGGATACTACAGCGGTACGAGTTTTGCGTCAGATTTTGCTAATACTTATTTTTTTTATTTTTTGATAAGGGGTTCAATAAAGAGCCTTTCTTTTCTCATCTTATATGCAGTGTGTTTTTGGCTCCGATATGCAGTTAGTGAAAGTTTCAAAAAACATATTCCATGCGAGTGTTACGGTGTATTACGTATCATACGTGACGACGTGTTCGTCAGTGTTTAGTGTATTGCTCATCAAACTGGAAGTGAGGCAAAAAATTTCTTAGACCTTTTTTCCCATTTTAAAGATATATATTCGGAATTTCTAAGGGACTGGTGCAGAATTTGACGGTTTGAGGGGGGGGGGGGAGGATGGAAAATAGGGATTATTAGAATGGATTAATCCCAATTTTGTAAGAAGACTAAGGAGGGGCGCTGATCTTGAGGGACTCTCAGTTATGGAGTCGGAGGCATGGTGCTATTGGGGGGGGGGGGGGGGGGAGGGGAATATTATTACCGATAAGATATCCAACGAAGTAGAAAACCGATTCACTTTCGCTTTGGTAAACGTTTCCGTTCCCACAGACGCCATTTCCGTTACGTCACTGGACAACACAGGTACGTAGTGGCTTCACTTTAACTACATTCCCTGACTTGTAATTAGTCTGTAAGGACTTCCCATATTGTTGCATCATTTGTTTCACAATGTGTAGGTGTGCAAATGGCTATGCCTCCTTCTTGCAGCGGTGTACCGTAGGTCTCTAGAAGAGCGTAGCGTTCCAAAGGATTGGAAAAGGGCACAGGTTATCCCCGGTTTCAAGAAAGGACGTCAAATAGATGTGCAGAACTATAGACCTATATCTCTAACGTCGATCAGTTGTAGAATTTTGGAACACCTATTATGTTCGAGTATAATGACTTTTCTGGAGACTAGAAATCTACTCTGTAGGAATCAGCATGGGTTTCGAAAAAGACGATCGTGTGAAACCGAGCTCGCGCTATTCGTCCTCGAGACTCAGAGGGCCATAGACACGGGTTCATAGGTAGATGTCGTGTTTCTTGACTTCCGCAAGGCGTTCGATACAGTTCCCCACAGTCGTTTAACGAACAATGTAAGAGCATATGGACTATCAGACCAATTGTGTGATTGGATTGAAGAGTTCCTAGATAACAGAACGCAGCATGTCATTCTCAATGGAGGGAAGTCTTCCGAAGTAAGAATGATTTCAGGTGTGCCGCAGGGGAGTGTCGTAGGACCGTTGCTATTCACAATATACATAAATTACCTTGTGGATGACATCTGAAGTTCACTGAGGCTTTTTGCGGATGATGCTGTGGTATATCGTGAGGTTGTAACAATGGAAAATTGTACTGAAATGCAGGAGGATCTGCAACGAATTGACGCATGGTGCAGGGAATGGCAATTGAATCTCAATGTAGACAAGTGTAATGTGCTGCGAATTCATAGAAAGAAAGATCCTTTATCATTTAGCTACAATATAGCAGATCAGCAACTGGAAGCAGTTAATTCCATAAATTATCTAGGAGTAGGCATTAGGAGTGATTTAAAATGGAATGATAATATAAAGTTGATCGTCGGTAAAGCAGATGCCAGACTGAGATTCATTGGAAGAATCATAAGGAAATGCAATCCGAAAACAAAGGAAGTAGGTTACAGTTCACTAGTTCGCCAACTGTTTGAATATTGCCACCAGTGTGGGATCCGTACCCGATAGAGTTGATAGAAGAGATAGAGAAGATCCAACGGAGAGCAGCGCGCTTCGTTACAGGATCATTTAGTAATCGCGAAAGCGTTACGGAGATGATAGATAAACTCCAATGGAAGACTTTGCAGGAGAGAGGCTCAGCAGCTCGGTACAGGCTTTTGTTGAAGTTTCGAAAACATACCTTCACCGAGGAGTCAAGCAGTATATTGCTCTCTCCTGCGTATATCTCGCGGAGAGACCATGAGGATAAAATCAGAGAGATTAGAGCCCACACAGAGGCATACCGACAATCTTTCTCTCCACGAACAATACGAGACTGGAATAGAAGAGAGAACCGATAGAGGTACTCAAAATACCCTACGCCACACACAGTCGGGTGGCTTGTGGAGTATGGATGTAGATTTAGATGTAGATATATTGCACAACGATACATTGTCAGAATAATACCAGAATGTATAACAGAAGGAGTTGATGGTTTGTGCGTCGAGTTGAATGCTCTTACCTGTGTCCAGTTGAAAGCCAGTAGCACGGAAGCCACCGACTTTGAGATCTGTGTATCCGGTGGGCGCGTGCGGGCGAACGTCGGGAACACGGCCTTATCCGACGTCTCTTGGTGCGTGCAGAACTGTAACACATAACAGAAAGGCAGCGGTGAGAAAGATTCTCATGCGTTACAGGTTTCTTAGCTAACTTAACATTCGTTACTGAGACACAAGCAGAGCATTTTTGGACTCATATACGTTCTCTAATATTTCTCTAGAAATTTCCAATAAAATGAAAGTAATTTTACTAATGCTAAATAAGCTGTTGATGCTGTAATTATTTCTGCAACATCACTTTTCAAATGATTGCGTTAAGTGTGAAAAATGTTCTTCCACTAATAGCTTTGGCCAAAGATTGTATCTGCTTTGACAGTTTCTTTACTGAGAAGTTAGTCATCAGGTTTTCCAAATCCTTGACGTTGCACTGAGAGGAGATTTCTAATCATGAAGTCAACATAAGACTCGGTGAAATGGCAGTAGTCATTCACTAGTGATTGACATTATTACTTGAAGTCTCTGAGCACAACTAAAGCAATGTTATGTGTAGACTCAAAAAGAAGAAGGAAGAATAACGACATATGTCGTCCATGCGTCCATGACTTCAGAAAGCAAAAAGTACATTATGTTTCAGTAGGCGGTATAAGCGCAGCAGAGTACGCTAAATCTACGAAATCAACTACTTGATAGAAATCACAACAAAAAACGCTGAAATTTGAGTTCACTGGAGTAATAGTGATAGAAACTACTGTTTTAGACCAAAACTTGGAAGGCCATGAAAAATCATTATGTGAAGTGAGTCGGCTTTGAACTGCATCGCGTCCCTACAGTTAGATGATACGACTGACTTTCATGTGTTGAAATGCTATATCGTTTATTCGTAACACCATTTCGTGTCGTTGGAACTTGGCGCTTTTGTGACCGACGTCCGTAGGCGTTGAAGTTCTGACAAGTATGAACATACCTTCTCCCACTTTATTTAGCAGTACGACTCGTAATTTTTGAGATAATCTCAAATCGACCATTTGTGAATTGTAGTAATGGGGAGAAAACTCGCAGATAAAGTGGTCTTTGAGAGCATATGTGCACTGTGACCCATTTTAGCTAGAAGTTGCTTCACTGTGGATGTACGTGTGCACTGAGAATTCGGGAGTTATATTAGTTAAACGTGTTGTTTGCTCCTTTCACCCCGTAAATTCTTTCACGTTAATTTCATGACCACGTCGAGAGAGATATGACGTAGGCCACCATATTTTTAGCAAAACATACTTCGAATACTTGTCCTCTTGAACTTATCCGACATGGTTTCGCGAGAATGGCGTGACACCAAGTGTTTCCATTTTAGTTCACTGAACAGCTGTGTCACTCGTTCGTATACCTAACTGTTCGTTTGCAACAGTGCAATCTCTAAATTTCTTATTGTGTCCGGCGCACTAATGTAGCACCAAAAATATCAGATCAGTGTTCTAGAATACTTCTCATCATCTCCTTTTATGGTATGTCAATAGTACATGTGCAGGCTCCTACGATTCATAATAATGTTGTAATCGGATTTATTTTCCTCTTTACCGGGGTTATTCCGAAATTTAACTACATTTAAAGAGATCTACTCTAGGATTCAAGACTTTGTAACTAGAAGTCTAAGAAGCCGAGCTTGGCTAGTGTATTGTATGGGTCACAGGTGGCGGATAATGAACGTTCCACCAGATATGGTGGACAGCTGCGAATACAGAACAAGCATTCCCGGACCATGGCAAAATAAAACGAAATCCACTTTGCTTCTGTCTTGTAGCAAGCGGCAAGGTGGTCAGTGTCTGTTCACTAGTGGTGGGGCTGAAACTTATTCTGGAACTAATAGTTCCAGTCTCAATACTCTCAATTCACTCAGTGAGTCTATCCAACCCCACCTCATTTCGGGTACAATCGTCATGGAGCGTTTTCATAATCACAATATTACCCCAGGTGGTCAATCCACTAGCAGTATTACTGGCACAACTACTCTTTCGGATTCTGGGGCTGCCAGGTGAAAATGCAGTGTGATTCAACAGAGGAAATCAAAGTCTTCTGGCCAACTTAAAACCAAAACAAATAAATTTTTTGCAACACTTAACATACAAACACTTTTGCAAGCAGGTAAACTTCATAACTGGGAGATATACTAAAAGAACAGAAGATTCAAATGTTGGCACTTGAAGAACCACGAATGACGGACAATAACACCATGGATTTAGGTAATTACCGTCTTTTTAAAAGTAAAAGTGATAGAAGAATACTTAATAATACATCTCATCTGAGAGATGCTTTTGCAGTCTCCAAAAATATTTTAAATTCGACAGCAGAGGTGAAGCCCATTAATAATAGACTAATGACAACTTCTCTGAAATGCGAAAATAACGCCTACACTTTAATTAATGCCCATATGCCAGTTAATGAGCATAGCCGTAACAAAGTCTGAAGAAGTTAATGTAGCTTGGGAATCTTTAGAAAGCATCACCACGAAAATTCCCTCAAAAGCTGTTAAAATTTTAATGGGAGATTTTAATGCTCAATTAGGTAAAGAGAAGGAATATAAGAAAACGGTGGTTGAATTTTCTGTGCATAAATTGCCTCAAAAATGAAAATAGCTGTTTGGCTCTTAACAACTAGGAAAATTGTAAGGTACTTCCTAATTATTTGGAAAAATTATTAAACTGTCGAGAACCAGCAAATAAATTCCAGCCACAGCAAACTAATAACACCAAAACCAACTCTAAATAACTTGACTAAATGGAAATAATTAAACAAATTAAGAGATTTAGGAACAATAAAGCATCCTGAGAAGACGGTACAATTGCAGAACTACTGAAATCAGCTGACCCTAGCACTATAAAATAGATCACCCAACTGATAGGACGTATCGGGCAAACTGAGAAAATACCCGAGGACTGGAAAACTGCTATAATTCATCCATTGCATAAAAAAAGGGGATAGAACCTATGTTAATAATCACCGAGGGATCTTTCTTCTCCCGGCCACACAAAATTCTCGTCATAGTTTACTTGATTGAGCCCAAGAACAGTTACAACCTAAAATTGGTGAATGCGAAGCAGGCTTTAGACCAAACAGATCCTGTCTCGTACAAATTCTTAATTTAAAACTAATCCTTAGGACTCAAAGGATTACTGGTGACTACATTGTATGTACAGTCATGCTCAAAACTATCCGAATGACCTGAATTACATTTCGCCTGATTCGCATGCAACCCATATAACGCAGCTGTCTAACAGCTCCTCTAATCGCTCCTTAATGCCGTGAGGTAAAGCTTTGTGGTGGACAGGGATTCGAACCCAGAACCTAATCGGATTGTTACCGAAGCACAATCAACTGTGACATATTGGATTTTCTCGGCAGTAGCTAGATGTTTTAACTGAAATGACGAGACGAAACATTAATTTTTTTTCCTTTCCAGAACTCCAACCCGGCACCTATCGCTGTTATATTCTAGAGAAAACGAACGTTAAATATGGGTTTGTTACACCAGTAGCGACATGCGAGCATGTTTGAACTAGAAATAATATGACGAAGAGTTCAGTGCTCACTGGGAATCGAACCCCACACATATCGTTGTTGACTACACACAAAGAGACGTCAGTTACCGAATTTTTCTCCACCAGCAGCTAGGAATAACATCCTTGAAATTACAGTCATTGAGGTTACCAGAAGTAAAGTAAATCTGTTTGTGTCTCTTAAAAGAAAATGCCTGAACCCACGCATTCACCTGTGACAGTTCGTTCCACTATATCATTGTGGCCACATTTCCCAGCCCCAGAAGTGTAGACCTACGAAAGAAATATAAAAACAACTATGAGAGTTACTGATTTATGAAGCTTAGTTAGCAGTCACTTCTGCGTATTATTAGTAACTACGATCCAGTCCCTAAACCTAGTTACAGAAATGCGAAGCAGACGCATTACGTATTCCAGGCTGTAGCAGCCGCGTCTTTGCGATGCCAGCTATGGTCACTTCACAGCCCGCTGTAGGATCACATCGGTCCATCTTCTTCCTGCTGGTACTGAGACTTGGCAACAAGGCACGGTATGTTTGCAACTCTGTGATCGACGAGTTACTTCCTGGTGTTCACGAAATTAAGTCTCAAAGCTCACTTGATTTATCCTCTCATTTCCATTGAATAATCTGAGATGTTATCGCTTGAGGTGTAACAAACGATTATAAATTTACAGTTTTCAGCCAAGGAAAGCCGTTGCGCATGGAAATCGCAACTAATCTCGTCCTTCAGATAGCGCTTTACGAGTTCTAGCCACCACTGGCCTCGTAAGACGAAGCTAGGACACATACGTCTTCGCTAGCTGTGTGCTAACGTGCTGACTTCCGAAAAGCCGTCTGCTGTGGTTTATGGTTCCAGTCTCGCTGACTGTAACGTTTTTATCCCTTCTGTGAAAGTGCTACAAGCAGTCATAGCAAACATCGATAAGGAAATCGCAAGAAAATACTTTCGGCTCATAGTGCAATGGTGAAAAAAGGTGCACAAAAGGTAACGCCTCTTTCTGCTGCTGACAAGCAAACTTTGGGTTTCTAGGAATACATAGCTTTATTTATGAAACGCCACATTTCCACACCTCCTGAGTATGGCACAGCCTACCAATTAAACGCAGACCCAATCGAAATCCAAGTGAGTAGTATTTTACTAATTTGTGTTGACAGAGGCATGTTGTGTAGAGCTACACAGTTTTATTAAAACAGACTTTCATCATAAGGTTATCTTGGGGAGTTTTATTTCATTTCTTATATTACAGTGCACAATTTTCGTAAGGTTTCTTTTAGTGTCGTTAAAATATTTTGGCACGACGCGCTCTCTCCAGATGCGCTCTCCCCATACATAATACAAAAGTTTCGAGATGAATCTGCTGCCTGGCCTCCTATTAAAATTGAAAAGAACAAAATGTCACAGAAGTTAGCCCTTTTTCCACATGCGACTATTTTGGGTTGAGAAGTGAAGGGAATTATGTTCAAAGTTCCATTAGATTGATAACATCAGCACACAGCAGAATCGCGTTTTAAAAAAAGGTAGCAGTGAATGTACTCAAATTCGTGACATCTTATCTACAGCGCACGATGCTTACCGTTACGCGACTAGCTGACATGTAGCTACAGCAGCTCCAGAAGTCAACAACAACCCCTCCAGAACTTCCGTACTCTACACTTCTGTGAGATGATGCGTATGGCCGGATCTAGACTTCTGAGAGACAGACAGTTACAGCTTTTCTTTTGCACTGCACGACGATTTCAAGAAACAGATAGCGCAATAGAGTAGCTCAAGTGGAAAGGAAAACTTCCTGTCTAAATTTCTGCATCCTGCACTGTTAGCAGTTCTGTGTAGGTGGCAGTTACGTGATGTTATTTCGGTGATTACAAAATAGAGTCCAATGTATTCACTGGGTAGCCGAGGCAGCTAGTTCATGGCGATTCGGTCAACCAAGTAAATGAATGTACTGAACATGCCCCAAACCACTGCAGGGAGCCTGTGTGTCAGAATTCTCTTCTGGTGTGGCGCAACGTCATAACAATAGAAAAATGAGACACAGAGAAGAGGATTAGGTAGTCTGTTGCATCGATGATAGGTTTATATATTAATGGTCTGGGTTCGATTCCAGCTTCTCTCGACAATTGAAGCATGTGCACGGATAATGATCTATGGCACATTTTGCAGTTGTTGGGAAATTGACAAAAACTGTTAGTTCCACAGAATTAATACGATATTATAATGTAATAGCAGATATGTATTGTTTGTGCATACAGACTGTGGAAAATACTAATTTCTGGTTTTTAAAATTGCGCTAAGCACAGATTTTTCGAAAATAAGTAAGTTTTAAAATGGAAAAACGCTGTATGGCAATGGATATGCAGCGTTATTCCAGATCAGCCAGTGCTCTGCTGTAATTATAAGGGGTCTAGAATCCAAAAATAGTAAGTAAGAGATTTAAAACAAGCAACTAAATAATATTTGTTGTAAAGTGAATTGCTTGATCTTAAAAAAAAATTATACAACTTTAGTTTACTAAGTTTAGGCTCAAATCTAGTACATTATAGTCAGTTGTCACACTGCAGGTTTTCATAAAACTGCCTGTATTTTGGTTCCGTATATTTCGTCATGTCCAATAGATCCCTTTTCTTCTTCTTATGAACTTTCAGTGTCCCGTTATAGAGCAACCGGAATTCAGAAGGCAATGGACAATTTTTTACTTGATGTTCAGAACCATGCTTTACAATACAGTGTCTTTCCCATGGGCGAAGCACATTGTGGGTACGTCGCACGCTTAAACCTCGAGGATCGTCACTACACAGCTTCATCCGAAGTACATCGGTAATTTTCAAAGCAGGCGGCTTCTTCAAAAGCAACTCGATGAATCCTATGTCCTTGAAGTCTTCCCTCATCATCTCGTGAATGGTCAATTTTGAATGATCGACAAAGGCCTCAGCAATGACGTGCTTCCATTCTGAAGGAACCATAACTTTTGACACATTCTTTCTTTTCTCGGTGACTGCAAAATCCCTGTCACAAGGTAGGAAACTATGTCCCGAATATAAAAACTTCTGGTGTATTTCTGTAAAGTACTTGCAGCTGATCAGATAGAAATAAAGCGCTAAAACTCTCAAGTTGTTGTTCTGCCCGACACAGCGGTCAGATCAAACAATCAGTTTTCGTTCCATACCTTCTTCAAGCGTATCATAATTGTGCGTCACAAATTTAAGCAGACAGGAAACTATTTCGGCTGAACCTCTCCTTGCGGTGGATTCATCCCACAAATTTACGGTGATGTTTCCAGTACCAACGTCATGAATAGTGAAATTATACGACGACAGCTGTCTCTGGTAGAATACCATGGAATGAGTCAACGTAGGACAAAGTAAAACCTGTTGTAGGTCAACACATATAACATGAATATTATTATTCCTCTTAGCCATTTCCGTATCGCTTTTAGGGCTTTGTATGCTTGGTCTGCCCTTGAATGATGCAACTGACTCTCTATTTCGATCTTGTGCAGTTCTATTTCATCTGAAGCTGCAATCATTTTGCTAAACAACAAATCGCACAGTCTGCAAGCATCTGATCTAGGTGTTCCGAAATGCAGATTAAAATTTGTTTGAGACACACTTTGATAGTATGATCTGCTTATTGACTTACCACGAAACTTTTCGGTAAACAACCGATACATTCTACAGAGGTTGAGATCGGGGTGCAGACATTCTTTTGAGGATTTATTCCTGCTGTAATGGCTCATCTGCTTTGGGAAACTCGATATGTGTTGCCGAATAAGAGCGCTGTCGTCATTTGATATGGCATGTGGCCTATTGAAATGTTTTCCTGTACCGTCTTTAGGAGTGGTTATTCCACCTTTTACTTTACGTTGCCGAGTGTGCATTCGTCGCTGGGTGATGGAGAATATGTCAAGCAATGTTTTTTGACACACTTCTTTTGAGTAAACTTTGTATTTGAAAGTAGCTTGTTTCCGTGAAGTATCGTCTGTCTTACTTCTCTTGTGCCATGGATTTTATTAAGTATATGGACTGCTCATCGTATGTTATGGCATGATATTCTTCGTACAGCTTTAACTTCATTTCCAGGTTTATGTTGTTGCATCCTTCTTTTGAGCACATTTCTGCACTGCAAACACGATCCTGAATCACGAAAACAATCACTATTACTACCTAATATTCAACTAGATTATCAAATTTCACATTCTCTTTTAATAATATAGCATTACTCAGACTGAGTATTCTATTTTTTCGCCAATGATAACTACTGAACTGTAGTTAATTTCATTCACGTTACATACTTTACTGTAACGTTTTCAGAAGATACACATAACATGTCATTAGAGCCATGTACTCTGCAGGGCACGTCACCGCTTTACAGGACACATATGCTTCTCTAAAGACATACACCTTTTTACAAAACCCATACAACATTATTCCACTCAACTGTGTTGGAGGCTGTTTCGCAGGAACTACCTTTCCTTTTCGTGATTTATGTTTCAGTCCAGCATCACGAAGCCTTTTTCTCTTAACATCGTGCCAACTACCAATGTTAATTTTCCTTTTCCGTGCATTATTTGCACGTTTCAAACCACTTGCGGTAAGCGTCACCTTGCTGGACTCCGCCATTCTTGTAACATACAGCATTATTCGCGCAGAGGCGCGAAAACTGTGCGCGTCTCGTCGCTGTTTAGTGTTGCCCTCGGACGGTGAACATGTCAATTATAACAGCAGGCGATGCAGACTGCCGTATTCAGCATTATTCCACGCGATTCTATGAAATGTCAAAATGTGCCATACAGCGTTATTCGTGCGCACGCTTCATTTTTTGATAGGAGGAAACAGATTCTGTTCTTTTCTGGCTATGCCAAGTGTAGAAGGTATAATGGCATTGTGGTCTGAAATTCACATTAAACATGATATTCCTTCTCTACCAAGTAAGCGTTAGGGTGAACCACAATAAAGTCAGAAATGGCGGCATGTAGAAAGTCTATCACCAGTAACCTTTCGAATACTAATTATTTATTTCTAGTGACGAAACAAACGCTATGTAGGGTCACAGGACACTTATTCCATCTTTTATTTGAGCTTCTGTATGTTGATAAAATTGGTTTTGAACTGGGAATGCAACTCAGATCGCCCTTAAGGCGGAAATTGATCCCTTCGTGAGAATACAGCACGACTACAATTTCTTGTTCTTTCAAAACTGCAGATTCCTCAACATCTCTACATATTGCGCATGAATGGGTTCGAATACTGGCCCGGCACTAAAATTTTCATTATGTATTATCAAGCTCTGGCATGAGAACACCTATCTGCTGGTGGATAATAATTTTGATTTTTAATGTATTTTAATTCGTTGTCAACATTAACAATATCTAACGTTTTTGTCTCCCAGTGAGACACATAACTATTTGCGAGATGACTGTAAGTTCAAGGATGTTATTCCTAGCTGCTGGTGGAGAAAAATTCGGTAACTGACGTCTCTTTGTGTGCAGTCAACAACGATATGTGTGGGGTTCGATTCCCAGTCAGCACTGAACTCTTCGTCATATTATTTGTAGTTCAAACACGCTCACATGTCGCTGCTGGTGTAACAAACCCATATTTAACGTTCGTTTTCTCTAGAATATAACAGCGATGGGTGCCGGGTTGGAGTCCTGGAAAGTAAAAAAAATTAATGTTTCGTCTCGTCATTCCAGTTAAAACATCTAGCTACTGCCGAGAAAATTCGATATGCCACAGCTGATTGTGCTTCGACATCAATCCGATTAGGTTCTGGGTTCGAATCCCTGTCCACCACAAAGCTTTACCTCACGGCATTAAGGAGCGATTACAGGAGCTGTTAGACAGCTGCGTTATGTGGGTTGCATGCGAATCAGGCGAAATATAATTCAGGTCGTTCGGATAGTTTTGAGCATGACTGTACATACAATGTAGTCACCAATAATCCTTTGAGTCCTAAGGATTAGTTTTAAATTAAGAATTTGTACGAGACAGGATCTGTTTGGTCTAAAGCCTGCTTCGTATTCACCAATTTTAGGTTGTAACTGTTCTTGGGCTCAATCAAGTAAACTATGACGAGAATTTTGTGTGGCCGGGAGAAGAAAGATCCCTCGGTGATTATTAACATAGGTTCTATCCCCTTTTTTATGCAATGGATGAATTAGAGCAGTTTTCCAGTCCTCGGGTATTTTCTCAGTTTGCCCGATACGTCCTATCAGTTGAGTGATCTATTTTGCATCTTGAGTTATTGCGATACTGAGCAATGTTTTCTAGTGGTGATTTGTTGGAACCATTTTCAATAGTCAAACGACTGTACTGAGGAGCGATTAGAGGACCTGCTAGACAGCTGCGTTATGAGGGTTGCATGCGAATCAGTCGAAATGCAATTCAGGTTGTTCGGATACTTTCGAGCACGACTCTACATTTGTGGACTGACCGTGAATCTCTTTTCCAAGCTTTATAGGAGCAAGGGCTAGATAAAAAGACTCCTACACTGGTTGAGGAAACGTTAACTGACACTAGTTCTAACGTTAAATTAATGGGAGAAATTTCTGCAACATTTGATATGAAGACTGGCGTTAGACAGGGTGATGGACTCTCCCCATTAATGTTTAACTGTGTTTTGGAAAAGGTGATTACAGAATGGGGAGAGCAAAAGTCACGTCCTAGTATAGATTAGTCATTCAAGTTAGACACATGTAATGTTACAGTAAATTGCCTCGCCTTTGGAGATGATTTGGCAGTTTTAACTAGGGGTAGTACCACAGCTCAAAAACAAATTCGAATTCTTACAGAAGTTGAGGGAAAAATAGGACTACAAATATCATTCGGAAAAACAGAATATATGACATACAAGAAATAGGCACCAATGTTTTGAACACAAAATATGGGAAAATAAAAAGAGTTTCTTAGATTAAATATTGGGGGAAATCATACAAGAAAACAGTCTGGAAAAATCTGCAAACGAAGATCGTTGTCAAAAAATGGCAACTGCATTCAGATTAACATAAAATATTTATAATAAAAGATCACTTTCTGAATTCAGTAACCTAAGTGGTTACAGCACTGTAATCATACCTGAATGTCTTTTTGGAGCTGAAACTTTAATTTTAAATAGCAGGAGGGATATTGAAGAAATTAAAAAGAAAGAAAAATTATTACGGAAATATTAGGCCCCAAAATTACTGATGGATAAACTTATAGGTTGAGAAGTAGTCAGGGTATGGAAAAGTACACAGACATACATGGTGACATGAGAAAAGAAAGACGTAAATTTTATGGACACATTGAAAGAACGGCACCCACTAGGTTGACAAAACAAATAGTAGAATTCTACTAAAACAGAAGTAAAGCCAAAACTGAGCCAATTAAATGGATCACTGCGATTAAGGAGGATCTTAAGGTAACTAGTATAGCTCAGACAGACGTTACATATAGAAAAACATACAGGCAAAAGATATTTTCTTGAAAAGTTGGTCAGAGGGAAATTAGAAAACGGACTGTAACACCATGGCCTGATGAAAGAAAGACACTTCGTTCTGAAAGGATGAAACAAATTTTGACACAAAGGAAGACCAACCATCAGAAGTGACATTGATGGATTGTACCTCGCGTGGTCGTATTGGGCCCATACGTGAATAATAATAATGATAATAATAATAAAGAGATCTACTACATAGTTCACCAAAAAGAAATGCAGATTCTCTTATTTCTTAAAAATCGTCTACCACCGATAGTTCCGTGGCCAACAGCATTGCCAGAGAGCATCTGAGAGCACGGTTGGCTTCCTTTGTAAAATCACTGAACTACTGCTGTTGTGATCTTCAGTCCGAAGGCTACCCTGTGCAATCATCTTCATCTCTATACAGCTATTGCAACCTACAACCACTTGAACCTGGTTACTGTAAGCAGGTTTTGGCCTCCCGCTCTAAAATTCTCCCTCTAATCTCCCCCCCCCCCCCCCCACTCGCCGCCCCCCTCGCTTCACCAAACAATCACACCTGTTTCCCACACACACGCATCCATCCCTTCTCAAACTGATTATTCCTTAATGCCTCAGTATGCGTCCTATCAATCTATAGCTTCCTTTAGTTAACCTGTGCCATGGTATTCAGATGATGCTGTTGTCGTTTAGCATCTAGTAAAGTCATCCGAGAGGTCAAAACCGTTCACAAAATTATTCAGATGAGCTATCTGAATAGTGCGAAGAGTGGCTGTTGACATAAACAATAAAACGTGTAAGGCCTTCCACATGAGTACTAATAATAGTACTTTCAATTCTGGTTATACGATAATTCACTCAGATATAAAGGTCGTCGGCTCAACTAATTACCTATGGATTACAGTTATAAACTACTGAAACTGGTACCATCCCATAGATAATGTAGTAGGTAACGCTAACCAAAGACTGCGTTTTATTAACAGAGCATTTAAAGACTATTTGTAGGAGGCATGTGGAATCTGCATTAAGAACCAGTTATTATGAGGAATACATTTGCTCTAAGTATGTGGTGTTCTTCGTGAATATTCTTAACAGTAATAATATAAGAGAAGCCTTTTTTATCGATTTCCTTCCAAATACACTCAAAGGCCTTGTTCAGTACATAAATAAAAGGCACTGGGATTTTATCTCAGTCAAAACATTACACGAAAATATCATACGAAGAAATTAAATATGAAGATATGCATTGACTTGGACATTTCCACGTACCTGATCCAATCCGATAGAACTAAAAGAAGTGACTTTTGCAATTATTCTACGGACAGAGCAACAGAAGATAATGAAAGAAACAGTCCTGTAACATTGATGGTCGGAGATTATGAGTTGTTGTTCAACCACCTAACCGGAAAAGGTTTTCATGCTCTTTAACACACGATGTTTCAGAGTTATGTCTTCAGTGTGCCTGGTGAGCGTTAAGTGATTGTAATGGTAGTGTGTGTAGTGTGGCAATGTGAGATGGACGAGAGTGAAAGCCGAAGATGTCACATAGCCCACTCCTCCGCATTAGAACTAAGGGAACCGTTCTGTGTCCAATGGACGTACCAAATCACCATCAACAATTTCACACAGCCTCACATCATGACATACTGTGGAAACAATTGGTACTGAATCAAGGACATCTGTGCGAAATTTGGTGATCAGAAACTTTATGGCTCCACCTCCTTTTCCCCTTCTGTCAAATGCGCGTGGTCAAAACTTCTTCCGATTGGAACTACATACACATACACACACACACACACACACACACACACACACACAAACGCGCGAGCGCGTGTGAGGGTATTAGCGACCTCAGCTACGGAGGCGATAACCATAATGCGCAAACAGGAGGAACTTTTTTTCTTTTTTTTTCTTTATTGATTTTCAATTCCCCCCCAAGGGGGCGGGCTGGCAGCAGCTTACTACGCTGCTCTACAGCCTACAGACTTTTTTGAAATAAAGGAAGAAGAAAGAAACAAGGCAAAACAGGCGATAAAATGGTGATTGAAAGTGTAAAATGGCGTAAAAATGCGGAAAGTTAAAACAGAAAGGACAAGGGGTTGGCAATGTAGATAAAGTACACAGGAATCAGACAAGTAACATAGTAGACACACAATTAAAAAACACGGCGACAGTCTGGTTTCTGTTCGCAAGAGATAAAAGGCACACCCAGCGTCAGTATGATGGCCGTTCGCAACAAGTCCCAAAAAACACAACACGGAACACTCACTGTAAAACATGCACTGTAGAACACTCACTGGAGAACACTGCACGAAAGTGGCAGCACAAAGATGACACTCCCGAGCCAAAGGCAGATGGGGGGGGGGGGGGGACCTGCAGGAGGGGGAAAAACAATGAGGGAGGAGAGGAAAAAAATCGAAAGGGGGGGGCCAAGGAGGGAGAGGACTAATAAAGGGGGAGAAGGGCAGACGCGAGAGGGAATGAGAGGAGGGTAATGTAAAAGGACGCGGGGGAGAGAAGGGGGCAAATAGAGGGGTGGTGGGGAAGAAAGAGGATGGAAGGGGGGGAGAGGGAGCCCGGGAAAAGGACAGAGGAAAGGAGGGGGAGTGAGGATCAGAGTTGATAGGAGGGATAAATGGAGGGAGAGAGGGCATCATCTGGGAGGGGGAGTTGATGGAAGCCACCTTGGGAAAGGAGATGTAGGGTGTAGAGATGGAGGGTTGGGGGGGACACAACGGTGAAGACGTGGCAGGGGGGCGGGGATCGGAGAGGAGAGGAGCAACCAGGGGGTGAGGGGGACAGGAGGAACAGGCAGAGTGACATAAATATATTCCACAGCTGAAGTCTTGTTGAAAGCGTGATTCGAACAGGCTATCTCAAAACAAGTACAGTATTTAGTTATGAAGTCACTACACCGAATTCTGTGCGTTATGATTAAGTACCCCTTTATACAGACTTAAACAGAGCCGACTCCATGTATACAGTGGGGGAAAAAATTAGTGACGTCGATCTTGATCCGATGATAGCAAATGCCACCTGGTGGATAGTAGATATACTGCTAATGGTTTCGCCGTAATCCGCCAACAGATAGCGTAGTGGCAGAGCTAACACCTCGCCAGTTCTGCCTACCGTTCAACAGGGAATGCCCATTGCCACAATGTTCAGTGTGGTACAGCGGTGCAGACGTATGAAGCAAGCAGGCAGTCATGCCACGGAGACGCACTCGTGCTTCCTACAGCCAACTGCGAGGATTTCAAAGGGGTCAAATTGTGACCTCGCGAGGTGGTGGCATGGTCATTTCTGAGAATTTCCTCGCAAGTTGAACGTGATGCGTCAGCTGTGCAACGATGCTTGTATTAGTGATCCCATGAATATTCTCACTTCTGTGGACGAGGTTCTATGCATCCATACAGCACACACGCCCGTCAGAACCATCGCATTGTAAGGGTAGCAGTGGCAGATCGTACAAATACCACAGCACAGGTAAGAGGACTTGTGAGCTCAGACGTATCAACACTAACTGTTGGGAACTGGTTATCAGCAGTGCGACTACGAGCACACTGACCTCTGGCTCATCTTCCACTCAAGCCACAGCGGCAGCATGCACGGCTCGACTGGTGGCGTCAGAGGATCACTTGAAGATGGAATGGCGCACAGTGGTCTTCAGCAGTGAAAGGAGGTTCTACCTGCACGCAACTGGAGGTCGTCGGCGGGTACGATGTAGACCTGGTGATTGCTGTTTCGTACAGTGCATTTGTCTAAGACACACTGGTGCACCCCAGGCCATATGGTCTGGAGTGAAATAAGCTAAAACCCTCGTTCATCTGTAGTATTCCTGGAATGGACGCTAATCAGCTCTCAGTATATGCAGAATGTTGTTAGACCCGTTTTTTTTTCATTTCTTGCCACAGGAAGATGATGTTTTGTTCCAACAGGATAATGCTCGCCGACACACTGCCCATAAAACTAAACGTGCTCTGCAAGACGTGCAGAAACTTCGTTGGCCAGCACCATCTCTGGACTTGTCTCCAATCGAGCACATTTGGGATATGATGGGATGAGAAGTGACTCATACGACTCGTCAACCAACATATCTCACAGAACAGCTCGAGTGGGCGTGGAACAACGTATCCTAGGAAGGTATTCGCCCTTTTATGATCGAATGGACGCCAGAGTCAGAGCCTGTTTGCAGACCGTGGAAGCTACACTATGTACTAATAATGTTCCTGCAGTCTGTAGCTGTCATGAATGCTTTGATTACCACCACAGGCTCCTGTAACATAACACTGCTCTGCCCCCCCCCCCCCAGCACACACACAAGTTTTGCATCCATGGTGCGGTGGATGCTGCAAGCAGTCGTTCGGACAAGACCATTGATCTGGTAACTCAGTTCGACCAGGCGACAAGCTTACATTTATCCACGATCCAGTCTCAATGGTTGTGTTCCTGTAGCAATTATAACTGACGGTATCATTTCACCAACATGGGAACACATACAGGTCGTCTAGAGAGGACCCCGTTGTTCAACAAAGTGTACGAAAGGGGTGCTATGAAACACTTTTGTCGTTTCATCTGCCACAGATCGCTGTCTATCCTACATGACATCGACGTTTATGTGGTGTCAAACACCAGAGCAGAGGGCCGAACACCCCAGAAGGGTCCTCCGCATACTCCCCCCCCCCCCCTATACACACACCTTGTCTACTTGTTGTTTCACTGTCTATGAACCAATTTTCATAGAAGCTCATGGCAGTAACAAGCAGACAGCCGACCAGCTTTGCCGTTTCCGAGATGTTTGCTTCCATGCAGCCGGCCGTAACAATTAGCCCTTTGTCAAAGTCACTTATGTCAGCGGATTTCCCCATTTGGGGCCCATATCTTCACTAGAATGATTCCCCTGAATCTCTGCTCCACTTACATAATTTCCTTACCACATACTTTCCTTACCGCCTCATACGTCTGCAATACTTCTAAGAAGCAATTAATGACATGGTGGGCTGTCGTCATAACTTTTTAGCTCGCCTGTGTATGTGAGGAAGGTTAGTGGTTCCGAGGGAGGTACGAGGGGTGGGGGGGGGGGACAACGGAGGGAGTGGAGTCTTCGTGTGCAGTAGTTTTTTTTTCAAAATTGTGATGTTAATTGAGGTGACAAAAGTCATGGGTCATCTCTTAATATCGTGTTCGAACTCTATTCATCCGCAGTAGTGCAGAAACTCGTCGTGACATGGACTCAACAAGTCTTTGTAAGTCTCGTGCTGCCTCTATAGCCGTCCATTATTGCGAAAGTGTTGCTGGTGCACGACTTTCTGCAAGAACTGGCCTCTCGATTATGTACCATAAATGTTCGTGGGATTCCCAACTGCGAACAACTGTGGCACGGTGTCATGCCGCATTGCCGTCCATAAAAATTGCATCATTGTTTGGGTACATGAAGTGCATAAATGGGTGCAAATGTCCTCCAAGTTGTCGAACATAACCATTTCTAGCCAACGATCAGTTCAATTGGACCTGAGAAGGCCATTCTATGTAGACACAGCCCACACCATCATGAAGCCACAATCTGTTTCCACAGTTCCTTGTCAACTTCGGCACATGGGTTCATGGGGTCTGCGCCAAAATCGAAACCTGCCGCCAGTTCTTTCCAACCGAAATCGTGGTTCACTTGAGCAGACCACGGTTTTACAGTCGTCTACGGTCCACCCGGTATGGTCACGAGCCGAGGAAAGGTGTGGCAGGTGATGTGCTGTTAGCAAAGGTACTCGCTTCGGTCGTTTGCTGCTACAGCTTATTAACGCCAAACTTCGCCACATTGTCCTAATGGGTACATTCGTCGTATGTCCCCCACTTATGTCTGTACAGTGTTCCTCGTCTGTTAGCACTGAAACGCTAGACAAACGCCGCTGCTCTCGGTCGTTACGTAAAGGCCGAAGGCGACTGTATTGTCCTTGGTGAGACATAACGCCTGAAATGTGATATTCTCGGCATTCGTTTGACACTGTGGACCTCGGAAAACTGAATTCCCTAACGATTTGCGAAATGGAATGCCATATGCGTCTAGCTGCAGCTACAATTCCGCGTTTAAAGTATATCTCCGCTGATCAGACGTATCACGTCGGAAACCGCCTGACGTGAATCACCTCAGCATAAATAACAGTTCCACCAATGCACTGCCATTTTATACCTTGCTTACGCGGAACTAGCGCTATCTGTATATGAATATATCGCCATCCCATGACTTCAGCTATCTAAGAGTAAGGTTTCTAACCAACAATTACCGGGTGGCGTAGAATAGATGTTAGAAAGTTTTTATCTGTTACGACGTAATAGATTTTTGTTTTCATATTGCAGCTACACCGGAAAACCTGAAATTTAACACAGAAAGTTTTCAAAGTACTTTGCTTCTCCACCATAGTGTGTGTAGAGCCTTGAACTAAAGACTGTGATGATTTTCTGAATAACATGATTTTAGACTGCACAGACTCAGTGTAAATTGCAGTAACAACATTGTGGAATGTTTCAGATGCATCTTTGTAGACTCCGTATTTCAGATGCCAACGGCCTTGCCGCAGTGGTAACACCGGTTCCCGTCAGATCACCGAAGTTAAGCGCTGTTGGGCTGGGCTAGCACTTGGATGGGTGACCACCCGGTCTGCCGAGTGCTGTTGGCAAGCGGGGTGCACTCAGCCCTTGTGAGGCAAACCGTGGAGTTACACTGACAAGGGAACCTCCCCATCGCACCCCCCTCAGATTTAGTTATAAGTTGGCACATTGGATAGGCCTTGAAAAACTGAACACAGGTCAATTGAGAAAACAGGAAGAAGTTGTGTGGAACTGTGAAAAAATAAGCAAAATATACAAACTGAGTAGTTCATGGGAAGATACGCAACATCAAGGACATTGGGAAGGCACGAGCGCCGTGGTCTCGTGGTAACGTGAGCAGCTGCGGAACGAAAAGTCCTTGGTTCAAATCTTCCATCGAGTGAAAAGTTTAATTTTTTATTTTCAGTTTATGTGACAAACTCTTATGTTTTCATCACTTTTTTGGGAGTGATTATCACATCCACAAGAAAACCTAAATCGGGCAAGGTAGAAGAATCTTTTTACCCATTCGCCAAGTGTACAAGTTAGGTGGGTCGACAACATATTCCTGTCATGTGACGCACATGCCGTCACCAGTGTCGTATAGAATATATCAGATGTGTTTTCCTGTGGAGGAATCGGTTGACCTATGACCTTGCGATCAAATGTTTTCGGTTCCCACTGGAGAGGCACGTCCTTTCGTCTACTAATCTCACGGTTTTGCGATGCGGTGGCAAAACACAGACACTAAACTTATTGCAGTGAACAGAGACGTCAATGAACGAACGGACAGATAATAACTATCCAAAAATAAAGAAAGTAAAATTTTCACTCGAGGGAAGACTTGAACCAAGAACCTCTCGTTCTGCAGCTGCTCACGCTACCACGGGACCACAGCTCTCCTGAACTCAAATTGTCCATGATGTTACCTATGTGGCCCATGGACTACTCAGTTTGTATATTTTGCTTATTTTTTCATAGTTCCACACAATTTCTTCTAGTTTTCTCAGTTGATCTGTGTTCAGTTTATCAAGGCCTATCCACTGTGCCAACTTATAACTAAATCTGAGGGGGGTGCGATGGGGAAGTTCCCTTGTGAGAACATTAAAAGAAGCTTCCCATTTATACGTGCTTTTAATTGTCTATTTAATTTAACATTTTCATTCTACGTATCTTGAAACTAAGTAAGTCCAAATTTTTCAAACTTCTACGTTTAGTACAGGAAATAATTTGAGCAGTTTTAACAATCAGATTAAACTGCCATGGAAAAAAAAAGAAACGATTCAACCGAAAACAGATTGTTTCAGTGATAACCGCCATTCCTACACTGAGAACATTAAAAGAACCTTCCCGTTTATACGAGCTTTCGGAAGGTGTTTTGGTCCACTGAAGAGGTTTAAGTTTACATGGATCACTCTGTGTTTTGCGCCACCCCGAAGATGGCCGGCGCGTTAGCCGTACACTTCAGTCACCCTGATAGAGCTTGACTTTTTTCCTGTGTGGCGCCAGTACCCTCCGTGCCCAGCAGGCACGTAGAGAGCCTGACAGATCGCGGCATATCTGGAACGAGAGGTGCCTGGGCAGTGTGCCGCATATGGGAAAGCATTTCTGGAGCGTAGCGATGTGGTCTGGACGTGTCGTCTGCGGCGTCCCGTGGCGTCTCCGTGTTTGCAGAGCCGAGACGCGGGGGCGGCAGATAAGGCGGAGTGCGGTGGATGTTTGCCGCGACCTCTCCACTGCCCGGGGGTGTCGACCTGGCGCTGGAGGAACCTCGCTGGGAGCTGAAGCGCGCAGTCCCGAAGACCATCTTCTTTATCTGAAACCCTATTACTCTGGAAATCCTGTCACTGCAATCCCTCTGCCACAATTCTTGAAGGAGACAGAAGTAACGCAGTATCTGCTCCGCCCGTTGAGATGCTTACACTGACTACCCACGTTATTTTTTTAGCTCCTGTTTTCTAGCTTAACCGATCCCAGCACGTAAACTACACTACTGGCCATTAAAATTGCTACACCACGAAGAAGATGTGCTACAGACGCGAAATTTGACCGACAGGAAGAAGGTGCTGTTTTATGCAAATCATCAGCTTTTCAGATAATTCACACGAGGTTGGTGCCCGTGGCGACACGTACAACGTGCTGACATGACGAAAGTTTCCAACCGATTTCTCATACACAATCAGCAGTCGACCGGCGTTGCCTGGTGAAACGTTGTTGTGATGCCTTGTGTAAGGATGAGAAATGCGTATCATCAGGTTTCCGAATTTGATAAAGGTCGGATTGAAGCCTATAGCGAATGCGGTTTATCGTATCGCGACATTGCTGCTCGCGTTGGTCGAGATCCAATCACTGTTAGCAGAATATGTAATCGGTGGGTTCATGAAGGTAATACGGAACGCCAAGTTGGATCTCAACCGCCTCGTATCACTAGCAGTCGAGATGACAGGCATCTTATCCGCACGGCTGTAACGGATCGTGCAGCCACGTCTCGATCCCTGAGTCAACAGATGAGGACGTTTGCAAGACAACAACCATCTGCAGCAACAGTTCGACGTTTGCAGCAGCATGGAGTACCAGCTCGGAGACCATGGCTGCGGTTACCCTTGACGCTGCATCACAGACAAGAGCGCCTGCGATGGTGTACTCAACGACGAAGCTGGGTGCACCAATGGCAAAACATTTTTTCGGATGAATCCAAGTTCTGTTTACAGCATCATGATGGTCGCATCCGTGTTTGGCGACATCGCGGTGAACGCACATTGGAAGCGTGTATTCGTCATCTCCATACTGGCGTATCACCCGGCTTGATGGTACGGGGTACCATTGGTTACATGTCTCGGTCACCTCTTGTTGGCATTGACGACACTTTGAACAGTGGACGTTACATCTCAGATGTGTTACGACCCGTGGCTCTACCCTTCATTCGATCACTGCGAAACCCTACATTTCAGCAGGATAATGCACGACCGCGTGTTGCAGGTCATATACGGGCCTTTCTGGATGCAGAAAATGTTCGACTGCTGCCCTGGCCCGCACATTCTCCAGATCTCTCACCAATTGAAAACGCCGGGTCAATGGTGGCCGAGCACCTGGCTCGTCACAATACGCCAGTCACTACTCTTGATGAACTGTAGTATCGTGTTGAAGCTGCATGGGCAGCTGTACATGTACACGCCATCCAAGATCTAATTTACTCAATGCCCAGGCGTATCAAGGCCGATATTACAGCCATAGGTGGTTGTTGAGCGTAGTGATTTCGCAGGAGCTAAGCACCCAAATTGCGTGAAAATGTAATGACATGTCAGTTCTAGTATAATATATTTGTCCAATGAATGCCCGTTTATCATCTGCATTTCTTCTTGGTGTAGCAATTTTAATGGCCTGTAGTGTACATATTCGAGCACTCTGTACACGTGGCTGAGAGATACGGTGCAGTGATCTGACACTGGTCTCATATTCGGTAGTACAGTGGTTCAAATTCTCTTTGGGGCATCTACTGATCCTACGTTTCCCTAAACTGTACTGCCAATTTTTCCTCACTCTTTTCCAATCCGCGCTTGTGTCCCGACTCTAATGATCTTGTCGTCGACGCGATATTCATCTCTAACTTTCTTTCCTCCTGCTTTCTACAGTGGTTATCGCGGTTGAGGAAGAGTTTATGGAAGAAGACTGTGACAGCCACAACTACAACGATAAGTTGCAGCCAACGTTTACATACATTGTACATGAATGGCTGTGATCTCCGAGAATGTATTTTTTAGCATACGAGTGAAGACTGAAGATGAACTTCCATATGGAGTAACGACAGTAGTGAATGTCACGAACACCCCCTCCCCAGGACTTTGTCCCCCCCCCCCCCTCTGCCCCCCGCGCGCTCTGCGCTCGTTGGTACACACCGCGTCTTGTACATGTCCACCACGGCACTCGGGGTCACAGCGCCAAGTTACTAAGTTACTTCACATGAAGATTGGCGTATAAGAGCCCCAAACCGGTCCTGTGTTAAATAAAAAAAAACTTACAAGTGTAGCTGTATTTTCAATCTCTGTCCCTACAGACCGTTACTGTGACAAACTGAGTAATAGTGTAAGGTGGCTATAATTTCGCACCTTACAAGCACTGATCCGCATACTTTGCCGTGATCTACAACCACATTAGGTAATATTTAATAGGTATTACATTGTATATACGATTTTTTAAAGGGGACTGTCATTGTCATTTACGCCTTGTAACTGATTGTTAACACTTACTGCATGAAAGGTGACGGAGTGTCTTTATTATCATACTAGTAGAGGTTGGAACGACAGTGGAAACGAAACGGCAGAGGGAACTCAAGCCCTGGGTGGTAGGCCCACACAGTTGTGTTGGTCCTGCTTACACACAGAAAATAGCGAGACGAACATCGTAGCACCCAAGCGCTGGAGTACAATAGAGTCACGACCGGCCAGTGTTGTAGCCGAACCGGAAGGACTATACTTCGGCAACTACGAAAAACTTGGACGCAGGTAAGAGGAACGAAGAAACGGCACCTCGGAAACAACGCAGGCTGGGTCATTTCCATGGATTTTTACTCAGAAGCGTTCCATTGTACGAGTATAGGTTTTTCCTCGCAAGCTTTCCGCACTGGACGACAAAAGACTAGAATATGGTTGGTCGGCGTTCGTAAGAATCTGTAGAGAGGGAGAATATTCCGTGGTTTCAGGAATATGATTCTATTTTTGTTGATACAGACGGAGCTGTTGTCTTTGCTCTCAGGAGAATTTACAGTTAGAACAGTTAAGCACTGTACTGTTGCGAACCTACACGATCCTGGATTTCACCTCCAGGCTGGAAGTCGTTGTTGAGTACGCAGCGTTCAGAAATTGAGAGCACTTCCTCTGCCTATACTTCATCTACATCTACATCTACATCTACATCTACATGATTACTCTGCAATTCACATTTAAGTGCTTGGCAGAGAGTTCATCGAACCACAATCATACTATCTCCCTACCATTCCACTCCCGAACAGCGCGCGGGAAAAACGAACACCTAAACCTTTCTGTTCGAGCTCTGATTTCTCTTATTTTATTTTGATGATCATTCCTACCTATGTAGGTTGGGCTCAACAAAATATTTTTGCATTCGGAAGAGAAAGTTGGTGACTGAAATTTCGTAAATAGATCACGCCGCGACGAAAAACGTCTTTGCTCTAATGACTTCCATCCCAACTCGCGTATCATATCTGCCACACTCTCTCCCCTATTACGTGATAATACAAAACGAGCTGCCCTTTTTTGCACCCTTTCGATCTCCTCCGTCAATCCCACCTGGTAAGGTTCCCACACCGCGCAGCAATATTCTAACAGAGGACGAACGAGTGTAGTGTAAGCTGTCTCTTTAGTGGACTTGTTGCAACTTCTAAGTGTCCTGCCAATGAAACGCAACCTTTGGCTCGCCTTCCCCACAATATTATCTATGTGGTCTTTCCAACGGAAGTTGTTCGTAATTTTAACACCCAGGAATTGACAACCTTGAGAATTGTACTATTTATCGAGTAATCGAATTCCAACGGATTTCGTTTGGAACTCATGTGGATCTCCTCACACTTTTCGTTATATAGCGTCAACTGCCACCTGCCACAACAACAAAAAAAATGGTTCAAATGGCTCTGAGCACTATGGGACTCAACTTCTGAGGTCATTAGTCCCCTAGAACTTAGAGCTAGTTAAACCTAACTAACCTAAGGACATCACAAACATCCATGCCCGAGGCAGGATTCGAACCTGCGACCGTACGGTCTTGCGGTTCCAGACTGCAGCGCCTTTAACCGCACGGCCACTTCGGCCGGCTCTGCCACAACATACAGCAATCTTTTCTAAATCGCTTTGCAACTGATACTGGTCTTCGGATGACCTTACTAGACGGTAAATTACAGCATCATCTGCGAACAACCTAAGAGAACTGCTCAGATTGTCACCCAGGTCATTTATATAGATCAGGAGCAGCAGATTTCCCAGGACGCTTCCCTGGGGAACACCTGATATCACTTCAGTTTTACTCGATGATTTGCCGTCTATTACTACGAACTGCGACCTTTCTGACAGGAAATCACGAATCCAGTAGCACAACTGAGACGATACCCCATAGGCCCGCAGCTTGATTAGAAGTCGCTTGTGAGGAACGGTATGAAAAGCTTTCCGGAAATATAGATATACGGAATCAACTTGAGATCCCCAGTCGATAGCGGCCATTACTTCGTGCGAATAAAGAGCTAGCTGCGTTGCACAAGAACGATGTTTTCTGAAACCATGCTGATTACGTATCAATAGATCGTTCCCTTCGAGGTGATTCATAATGTTTGAATACAGTATATGCTCCAAAACCCTGCTGCAAACCGACGTCAATGATATAGGTCTGTAGTTAGATGGATTACTCCTACTACCCTTCTTAAACACTGGTGCGACCTGCGCAATTTTCCAATCTGCAGGCACAGATCTATCGGTGAGCGAGCGGTTGTATATGATTGCTAAGTAGGGAGCTATTGTATCAGCAAGGTCTGAAAGGAACCTAATCGGTATACAATCTGGACCTGAAGACTTGCCCGTATCAAGTGATTTGAGTTGCTTCGCAACCCCTAAGGTATCTACTTCTAAGAAACTCATGCTAGCAGCTGTTCGTGTTTCAAAATTCTGGAATACCTAACGTTGAGACGTTATCTGAACTCCATCCGTGTCTCTGGAAGTTCGAGTTTCTCGTCTGTAGAACACAGAGAGCAGAAGACTGTTGGATTATATTAGTCAGAGGACCGTCTTCTGCCGTGCTAGTGTTTGAAAGAGTTTATTTGTGGCTGGAGTTCTTCCATCGTCGCAGACGAGTACGAGAACCATCACTTCGACGCGCAGGACGCAGTACATACGGTGATATCGGAAATTGCTTCGGCTTATTAGGGCTATAAAAGCTAAACAGCTATGATCAAGTTAGTTTATTTCAACTGAGGTTCCACACCAGCGTAGACCATCTTTGGAAGTAGTATCTTCTAGTGTTTGGTACGTAGATGATGTCAGTCATTTCGCGTTATTGATGTTAGACCGCACAGTCATAATAAGGGGCAGAGTTGGACAATTGATTAGTAATTTTACTTAGGAAATGTGAACTTTGTAATAGAAAGGTTTTTTAAAATCTACAATAAATATATAAGCAGGAACAACGTTTATCGTTTAGTAGTATTAGTTGCCTTAATCATTCATTTATGATTAGGTTGTAATTTATATGTTAAAGTCCATTAAGAGATCCTAAGATCTGCTTCAGGGGGTAGTCAGACAGGGCCAAATCTTGATTTTAGAGTTTATTATTTTCCGTTGGGCGCATTTATTTTTACAGCCGCCTGGAGTAGCAAAAAAATGTGTGGTGTGAAATCGTATGGGACTTAACTGCTAAGGTCATCAGTCTCTAAGCTTACACACTACTTAACCTAAATTATCCTAAGGACAAATACACACACCCATGTCCGAGAGAGGACTCGAACCTCCGCCGGGACTAGCCACACAGTCCGTGACTGCAGCGCCTGAGACCGCTCGGCTAATCCCGCGCGGCTGGAGTAGCATCTTGGAATGGTAACACTGTAAGTCACTAGTGATTCCTTCCGCTGATTTCAAGCAATATTTTACAACCACCTTTCCGCAATGCTTGACGGTCCCTGTCCATCACTACATGAAGTCGACCTGATTTGGTTTACCTCTGATTGCTCCTTTTTATTTCCACTTCACAATCACATCTTCAACAGTTGGGCAGCCTTAAAAGGGTTACTTGCTCAGATGATATCCAATTACTAGTCCAAGTACGCAGCTACTTAGCTCTCCTGACCGACGAGCTCTGCTGTTACTGGTACTCTAATGGCAACACAATATTCCCTGCCCCAGTTTACAATGGTCGGTCCGCCTTTCACGACGTCTTACGGTGAGTTCTGAATTACATGAGAGTGCCCGGATATTGTATATTCAACGACAACTGTGCATATAGCTCGGCGGTTTCCACGTCATTCACTGAAAAGTACGCCATTCGCTCGTTATTTCCATTTCTTTAATGTACGTAATCTGAACTACATCACACACATCCATGCCCGAGGCTGGATTCGAACCTGCGACCGTATCTGTGTAGACTAACGGGGACGACTAGGGCGTTGTATTATGAAGCGTTTACGAATTACAAGGTCGAAAATGAATTTAAATCCAAGCCGGCCAATGTGGCCGAGCGGTTCTAGGCTCTTCAGCCTGGAACCGCGCGACCGCTACGGTCTCAGGTTCGAATCCTGCCTCGGGCATGGATGTGTGTGATGTCCTTAGGTTAGTTAGGTTTAAGTAGTTCTAAGTTCTATGGGACTGATGACCTCAGATATTGAGTCCCATACTGCTCAGAGCCATTTAAACTACTTTTTTTAATCCAAGAGTAAGTGTCTTAAGCGGAAGATGGAGAAAGCCAATGTAGTACTGTAGAAAGCACGTCAACTTCTGTAGTTTCTAGTCACTATTGCTTAACATTTATACCAAGGAGGCGAGATTTGTTGATAAAGTAGCACTTCTAGCAGAGAGTAAAGAACAGGAAGACTAAGTGGAATTGACGGGCTACTATGGACAGATTCCAGTCTGATAATGAAATAGATGAAAAGCAGCAGAATTGACATTAACGACTTGCTGAACATAATTCAGAAAGACAAATCAGACAAAGGGAACCAATGACTCTACGCAAGAAGACAGATAATAATGACCGTAATACGGAATACATTATATGTGGAATGGTGAAGACGAGCAAGCCAGTCTCTTAGAAAGAGGTTAGACGAATAGTTTGATGGAACAGTACATAGTGAGGGTTGCTGTGTGGATGTGAAACGTAGTTCTAAAAGGAACTAGAAAGTGATGGGTACCAAGCATTAGAAATGGGACCCTCCAAAGCATTTACGAAGTTAAACTGATAACAAAATAAGAAATTAAGATGACTCAGGTGGAAATTCATTGTGAAGACCAATCTCTGAATGAAAATGCTATTTATTATCACAGACAGTACTGTGTTAACACATTTATACAGAAGAAAATCAAATACTCTTGTAAGTATGGTATGCTTACAGGACAAAAGTAAGTGTACCTCCTATAATCCAATTGTTTTAGGTTGACCAAGGAACGTGACCCTGAGATTATCATTAATAGAATCAAATTACTAATATTTTGTTTTAGATTTAAGTCTGTGAAATACATCGATTGTTGCCGATGAAATATTTCAGAGTAAATTATGAGATACCTGTGTATAAGGTTAAGTCACAGCAGTTCGGTCATGTCTAAAATTCACAAATTTTATGGAAATAGTGACATTTGTGACATATATTAATTACCTTCCTGCTCCTAGTTTGTTTTGATTAAGGGGAATGAAATGGCGACAAACGAAAATATTGCTCAAATTCAGGACATTTTTCCAGTACTGGAATATTGTAGAGAAATGAGGCTGCTGCAATGAACAAGGCATACATTGAAGTCTTTATTGGCATTTTTAATTGAATATTAATATCTTCACTGTGGAATTGGTATTTTCCTGAGGCAGCTCTGAAAGGAGGTAGATCGACGGTTGTCTCTGTAACTCCGGTTGTGGATATGTGAAACATGAAGTTAACATGGCACCTTGATCCTTACAGACGCAGTTTTAGTTCATTGTAGGGGTTTGCAAAATAAAAAAACAAAGAAAATTGGTGGAATAATAGATATTTGAAAAAAATGACAATTGTAGGACTCCTCTTTACTGGCTGAAAGACATATTAAGTATCAAGATAAAAAAATCGGCTGTAGTCGAGGAAAAATGTTGTGAACAGCACTGTAAAGCATGTCCGGAGTTATGGTGAGGCATTGGCGTCGGATGTTGTCTTTCAGCATTTCTATAGAAGTCGGTCGATCACGATACACTTGCGACTTCAGGTAACCTCAACCCAATATCTCAAGAGAGACCAAAGATCACTTAAATCGGATGATATTGCATCGTGGGCCACGACAACCATGGAAAATATGGTTTTGAGAGAAAGCGCGTTTAAATTTAACCAAGTATTTATCATTTTAAAAATGGGATAAAGCCTGAAACTTACGGGATATATCGATGCCTGGCCTCAACTATCGCCACAGCTATTGGATGGCCGCTTTCTGCTACTTTGACCTGACAAGCCCTGATTTTCATCATCAAAGTCCTTTCCCTCGCTCAGCGCATGGCCGCTGGCGTCTGTCTTCACATAATCGGCGTATTTAACGGCCGATTTTCTTTTGGAAGGCTTTTACCGCGTGCATTACCACAAAATGGCCTAGAATAAATAGACATAGGGTCAAATTTGAAGCAGCGTTGACAATGTCGCTTCGGCCGGATGTTATTTTTGGAGCATATCTCCAGATGAGACTATTGCAACTTTGGTTCACATTTTGAGTAAAACCGCCCAAACAACGATCCAGCATATCAGGTTTATTGAAATCGATATAAGTAGGGGGCGCACGATCGGCTTCAAATGCTGACAAAATCGTGACTTTTTGGACGCATAAAATGAGGAAGAATTCTTCAATGTACCGGCTGATCAAAAAGTCAGTATAAATTGGAAAACTGAATAAATCACGGAATAATGTAGATACAGAGGTACAAATTGACACACATGCTTGGAATGACATGGGGTTTTATTAGAACTAAAAAATACAAAAGTTCAAAAAATGTCCTACACATGGCGCTTCATCTGATCAGAATAGCAATAATTAGCGTAACAAAGTAAGACAAAGCAAAGATGATGTTCTTTACAGGAAATGCTCAATATGTCCACCATCATTCCTCAACAATAGCTGTAGTTGAGGAATAATGTTGTGAACAACACTGTAAACAATGTCCGAAGTTATGGTGAGGCATTGGCGTCGGATGCTGTCTTTCAGCATCCCTAGAGATGTCGGTCTATCACGATACACTTGCGACTTCAGGTAACCCCAAAGCCAATAATCGCACGGAGTGAGGTCAGGGGACCTGGGAGGCCAAGCATGACGAAAGTGGCGGCTGAGCACACGATCATCACCAAACGACGCCATCTGTTGGGGATTTTGTGAGCTTTGTTTTTTTTTTTTTGGTTCTTATAAAACCCCATGTCATTCCAAGCAAGTGTGTCAATTTTTACGTCTCTAACTACATTCTTCCGTGGTTTATTAAATTTTCAAATTTATACTGACTTTTTGATCACCCGGTATATACATTCGAATTCCGTAATAAAAAAGAATTCGCGTGTTTTTCGACCGTCAGCCTCTCGTTCCCCTTCAATAAGACGTGGGGCGCTTGGATGTATTATTTATAATTAATAAATGTAGAAAATGTAAAACAGCTTCCAAAGACGGTGTAGTAAATCCACTGACTCAGAAATAATTACACAGCAGAAGGCTGAGAAATTGTGCGCAACAGTTGCGCAGGTTAGTTTCATGTGCGACAGAAAACCTTTTCCAATGGAGTTATCCTACAGACAAAGCGTTTTGGGGCTACGCAAAATTGAAGGAACTACACATTTGTAAAACAGAGCTCACCGGTACCTAGGATGGATTTCGGATGACATAACGGAAAGAATGCCGCACGTGCGAAGAGCGAGAGGTCCCTGGAGACAGGTGGCTCTGTCCAGTGTTGAGTATTGGCTGCCCGCATCTAATAGGAAGTGGCGGTGGCTGCGGAATGCGGGCGACGGATCAGCGCGTGCAGCATGCGGCATCAGAGGTCGCAGGCGCCTCGGAAGGGACCGGCATCAGCGAGACGCCAGACAAGCGGGCGCGAACCGCGGAATTTCGCAATTACGGAGGTTCTGGTCCTACGGCGGCCGTCTCATTGCGCGGCTGCGGAGACAGAGACAGTGTCTGCAAAACGAACGCTCTCTGCAGCGGGTCTCACCTGCCGAACAATGTCGCACCATGATTGCGTCTCCAGACGCCTAAAATCGCTGTCGTGACGGTACACCTGGAAAGCACATATTAGCGGATTCCTACAGAAGACTGTCATACGTAACAATACGATGATAGCGTAGTCCTCTGTTCAGGCAAGTTTACTTCGTGTAGGTTCATTTGTTGGTGTCGAGCGGGATGAGATTTTGGATCAAAACAGTCACACTCGAATGATATCGTTAGCCAGAAGGCCTGATATTCGAGGCACTGATAGTATTAGATCACGTACCTCCAACAGTTTTTCCAAAAACATCTATTTCATTTCACAATACTATATCTCCTACATGAATGAAGATGAAACCTTGGGTTAATAATACATCAGTAAAGATATTTCTCCCCAAGCCCTATGCCTCTCCCCTATATTTTCGCATGTCCCTTCCTATTTCGACATTAAAAGAATTTCACTTTCAATCCGTCAATGTGGTTTGCAATAAAGACGTGTTCAGCATCTGTCTATCTTGCGTATTTACACTACTAGCTTTTAAAATTGCAACACCAAGAGGAAGTACAGATGATAAAGGGGTATTCATTGGAGAAATACATTATACTAGAACTGACATGTGATTACACATTCACGCAATTTGGGTGCATAGATCCTGATAAATCAGTATCCAGAACAACCACCTCTGGCCGAATTAATGACCTTCATACGCCTAGGCATTGTGTCAACAGAGCTTGGATGGCGTGTACACGTACATCTGCCCATGCAACTTCAACACGATACCACAGTTCATCAAGAGTAGTGACTGGCGTATTGTGACGAGCCTGTTGCTCGGCCACCATTGAACAGACGTTTTCAGTTGGTGAGAGATCTGGAGAATGTGCTGGCCAGGGCAGCAGTCGAACATTTTCTGTATCCAGAAAGGCCCGTACACGACCTACAACATGCGATCGTGCAATATCCTGCTGAAATGTAGGGTTTCGCAGCGATCGAATGAAGGGTGGAGCCACGGGTCGTACCACATCTGAAATGTAACGTCCACTGTTGCAAGTGCCGACAGTGCGAACAAGAGCTGACCGAGAAGCGTAACCAATGGCACCCCAAACCATCACGCCAGGTGATACGCCAGTATGGCGATGACGAATACACGCTTCCAATGTGCGTTCACCGCGATGTCGCCAAACCTGGAGCGACTATCATGATGTTGTAAACAGAACCTGGATTCATCCGAAAAAATGACGTTTTGCCATTCGTGCAGCCAGGTTTGTCGTTGAGTACACCATCGCAGGCGCTCCTGTCTGTGATGCAGCGTCAAGGGTAACCGCAGCCATGGTCTCCGAGCTGACAGTCCATACTGCTGCGAACGTCGTCGAACTGTTCGTGTAGATGGTTGTTGTCTTGCAAACGTCCCCATCTGTTAACTGAGGGATCGAGACGTGGCTGCACGATCCGTTACAGCCATGCGGATAAGATGCCTGTCATCTCGACTGCTAGTGATACGAGGCCGTTGGGATCCAGCACGGCGTTCCGTATTACCTTCCTGAATTCACCGATTCCATATTCTGCTAACAGTCATTGGATCTCGACCAACGCGAGCTGCAATGTCGCGATACGATAAACCGCAATCGCGATAGGCTACAATCCGACCTTTATCAAAGTCGGAAGCGCATCACTCCTCCTTACACGAGGCATCACAGCAACGTTTCACCAGGCAACGCCGGTCAACTGCTGTTTGTGTATGAGAAATCTGTTGGAAACTTTCCTCGTGTCAGCACGCTGTAGGTGTCACCACCGGCGCCAACCGTGTGTGAATGCTCTGAAAAGCTAATAATTTGCGTATCACAGCATTTTCTTCCTGTCGGTTAAATTTCGCGTTTGTAGCACGCCATCTTCGTGGTGTAGCGATTTTAATGGCCGGTAGTGTAATATGCAGGGCGTGTTTGTCGTTTACCATGGAGTAGTTAGTGAGCTGCCCGCCACACTGCAGTTCACAGAATCGCCTTCTCGCTTCATTACAGCGCGAAGTAATCATTCAGACGGATTGGGATTGAAGATAAATTTTACTTTTCGAACTAAACTATGCCCAAAATGATTCAGTGTATTGCAACATGTTATACGACCATTAGATGAATTTTCAAAGTGAGAAACTACTTTTATTTTCATTTTCGTAAGCTGTTTATCCTGATTTTAAGAACAGCCCATGCGTTTATCAATCATTACTCAGTATCTCTAGACAAAGATACCCTGATATGACATCCGTTAAACTGGTGCTATCCCTCTGATAACAGACACCACACAGTCCCTTTATGAGCAAATGATGCAAGCGCCTTCAGTATAGAACTACGCCCAGAGCTACAAATAAACATGCGACAGTGCCGCCGTAAAGGTGCTTCTCGAACAATGAATGTCACAGTCATAAAGATGCGTTTCTCTGTTGCTTTTCTAACAGTTGGAAACTGCGTCTTTTCTTTATTAATGTCGCAATTTTTCTGATCAGAATTTTAAAGCCACAAGAGGTTAATTTCATAAATGACAGTATACTGAACGCCTGCTGCTCATTCATTCGGAATTATCTGAAACTAGTGAGTTTCATGAACAGTATTCTCATCAAAACGCACAGTATAATTAGAGGACTTCATTATTTCACAGGAGAACTGCATGGGTACTTATAGACGCCTATAGCAAATTATTGGAGAGTGTATTTGGAGGGGTAAAACCAGTGATAATGACTTGTAGTGGATCTTAATCATTCTGACTCTTCTGTAACTGCGGATGATCAGCCATTAATGTAGAAAATAAGAGAAGTTGGAGCTTTAGTGACCTTGAATGGAGTACATAAATGCTGAAAGGTAGATAAATAGACCTTCTCAGAATTCAAGGAGGTACAACATCTTAGTTATACAGCTCCAGGATCATATCGGTAACCAATAAGTTATTTAGCCATTACGCGATGTAGGGTTTAGTTTCAGGAACGGTGGTCTGTCTACGTGTGGTACCGCTTCTCATAAAGCGTCCACGAAAAGATCTTACTACAACAATACATGGAATACACATGATAATGTGTTCTGTTCCGGATTAAATATTGTAAGAAGATACTTTCCCTTACACACTTTTTTCACGCGATTTTCGTTCGCAAGCTCCGTATTTTCTGTCTCCAAAGGGATGCAGGATTTAAGTAAAATTTTTAAAACTACGTAGCTAAAGAGGAAGTAGTTGGTAAATCGGGATTTATTTCTTTTTTCATGTCGCAAACAACGCAGAGAGAGAGAGTGAGTGAGTGAGACAGTGCGGACGGGTGATGGGCGGGCGGGGGGGGGGGGGGGGGGGGGGGAATGCGTGACAGACGAGAATACTGCCATCTGCTGGGAGTAAGGAGCACTCGATACACAGTATATGAACTGAGGATGAGAGTGACATTTGTGAATGCTTTCGAATTTTTAAAATGAGCAGCACAGATGTAGTTATAAAAACGATTTTTATTCTTTGATGTTGCTATGTAAATAAAACATTTTATTAATTCATATTCTATGTTTTAAGAATAACTTTAAGATTACGATTTGTTGTTTTAGACTTTTCTAAAATAAGGGGAAAATAGTCTGTGGCCTATGGACATGAAAAAGTGTTTTGTTCTGAGGCTGCAAAAGGTAATATCATTGAGAACTGACGAAACACTAAGATATTGTAACGGAAGCTGTATTTCAGACTAAACGGCAATTCAGTCTGCCGTTCGAAATACTTATGATCTCTTTTCATCATTCAGATTGCAGCCTGCTATATTTCTTTAATGATTTCAGTTACTGATTTTAGTGAATGTTATTTCTAGAATTTTGGTGTTGGTGCAAATAAGTAATTGCAGGTGGGATCGCATTGCACGTACGCGAGGACCTATTACGTTTCTACTTTCAGACAGCAGCGTCTATTCACTAAGTAAGGAAAATAGAAAATACATTCAAGAGAGTTGATCACAGATTTGACTTGAATTGTGGCAATGTGTAATCCTGGCTTCCTAGCCTGTGACCCGGGAGATACCAGGAACGTCTATCAAGTACTTGGTTTTTGTTTTCCTGCAATCTGCGAACTGCAGTTCTCGTGAAACACAGTGCTTGATTTCACTGTTCTTTACCCTGCCAACGGCAAACTCGACTTACTTGCTTTCGGATACAGGATTTGGTACAGCACCCAGGCGACCGAATCTCAAAATATTCACCACGTCCTGTGCTTAGTTTACCGCACGGACGAAGTCCAAAACAAGAGTTTTCCTTTCCTGCACTGGTAATTTTATTGGTCCCGCAAGTCGTAGCTCTAATGCCCTACCCGCCCATGATAAATTCTCACTACACTTTTCTCTTCTGACTGTATATAGGAACAATACAAAGGTAAGTTTATAATTAAGGTGATATATAATACTCACAACCGGCTACGAACCACAGGTACTTTCTTGTAACTCAACCTAATACTGTCAATACTCAGTATAATGCTATCTCGTAGGACACGTCTGCTCTCTCTGTGATTAATGGCAAATACATCACATCAACTTAGGAATGATCATAGTACTGTGCTGAATACAGTCTCTGTGAGGCACCTGAGCCAACTGCACAAGCGAAGGGTGGAAGGAAGGCACATACAGGGTGAGTCAGCAACTATTGGAGCCAAGAATAACTCTGAAAGTAAGATAGGAGCTGAAAAGTTCGTAGAACAAAAGTAACGTAGGACAACGTACGACGTTTCTTTTCTTTTGTTTTAGGTGGGATCGCGCCAGGGATATGAAGGTAAACTTTGTTTTCTAATATGGGATGCTATAGTTTGGTATTTATTTTCTGATAGCGGCTATCGAGACAAATCCAATAATGTGTAACAGTATGGTCTTTGAAGATCAGCGAAGGTCACAAAGGTGACATGAACGTCCATTTACAGAAGGTGTTCGAAGTGAAGACCGTTGGTATCAATGCTGTGCTGCAATCTTCTTATCATGGACTGAGCCATATTCCTTATCACATCGGCATTTATTGAAGCATATGCTCTGCCAATTCTCTCTCGCATATCTTCAGGTGTAGTTGGAAAGTATTTATAAACAATGTCTTTTACGAATCCCCATAAGAAAAAATCCATAGGCGCCAAGTCTGGCGAATGAGCTGCCCACGCCACATCTCCTCCGCGTCCAATCCAACGATTTGGGATTATTGTCTCTGCAACTCATTTCTAGCCTTCAGAGAAAACTGTGCCGGACACCCATCGTGTTGATACCACATTCTGTCCCTTGTTCCAAAAGGTATTTCTTCCAGTAACAGACCTATTGCCTCTTGCAGGAATGTAGTGTACTTCCTACTATTAAGATTTGCTTCGATGACATAGAGACCTACAATTCTGTCCGGCCGGCCGTTGTGGCCGAGCGGTTCTAGGCGCTTCAATCTGGAACCGCGGTGCTGCTGCGGTCGCATGTTCGAATCCTGCCTCGGGCGTCGATGTGTGTGATGTCCTTAGGTTAGTTAGGTTTAAGTAGTTCTAAGTCTAGGGGACTGATGACCTCAGATCTTAATTCACATAGTGCTTAGAGCCATTTTTGAATTCTGTCCTCCAGAATCCCACACCATACATTCACCGACCACCGTTTTTGGCGTGCAACTTGCCGCAGCCAACATGGATTTTCAGTTGCGCAATAATGCATGTTATGCAAATTAACATTTCCATGATACGTGATGTAGCCTCGTCAGTAAATAAAATAAAATTAATAAAAGTGTCATTCCTCTGTATCCGTATCGGCAGAATTCAGTGTGACGCATAGAATCCGTACCAGTTAATTCTTGGTGGAGACTGATATAGCAAGGGTGATATTTATGGCGATGCAGAACACGAACAACGCTACTCTGGCTCATGCCAGATTCCCTTGTGATTTAACGCGAACTAACACAAGGATCTCGAGCCACAGTGAGAAGAGTACAAATTTACGTTTCCTCTTTAGTAACTTTCCAGTGCTGGATATATATCCGATGGGTTAAATATCCAATTGTTCACAATTTATTATACACATATCTAATTGTACGACGTACAGGATGAGTATGCTGAGGATATCTTTCAGCTTGTAGGTCTCTAGCTGTCACTGAATTTCGTTGGCCTTCTTCGTAAATGAGAAACATGTCGACTTGTTCTTCGAAGGAATAGTGTCGTATTGCGAAACCGTCTAATTGTGTTTACATGTCAGTGGCACGTTTGATGGATACGCTGTATTCGGCGAATATTTACTACTTGCACGATATACGAGAGAGCATTGTCAGAGCATGTGCTCCTATAAGTGCCGAAGTGATAAGGAATACCACTCAATCCATGATAAGAAGATTGCAGCACTGCATTGATACCAATGGTCAGCACTTCGAACACCCTCTGTAAATGGGCCTTCATGCCACCTTTGTGTCCTTCGTTGGTCTTCAAATACCTCACTGTTACACATCATTGGATTCGTCTCGATAGCCGCTATCAGAAAATAAGTACCAAACTATAGCATCCCACGAAAAAAAAAGTTGACCTTCATGTCTATGACGCGACCCCACCTAGCAACAAAACACCAGCGTCATATTATGGCCCTCGTTGTTCCATGCAACATTTTCCACACAAACGTTTCAGCTACTGTCATACTTTCGGAGCTATTCTAGGTGGTAATTGTTAGTGAAATATGGCGTTTCAGTCTTCGATCGCTATTCTTTATTCTCAATAACCGGTTTCGGGCTAGCTGCCCATCTTCAGATCATATGTTGTAGTTACAGAGTAACTTGTCCGTACAACATATGATCTGAAGATGGGCAGCTAGCCCGAAACCGGTTATTGAGAATAAAGAATAGCGATCGAAGACTGAAACGCCATATTTTACTTAATGAACGATCGCGGACCTCCCAGTGAGACAACCATGTCTTGTTTTGATAAAATTGTTAGTGACTCACCCTGCATATTAGGGTTTACATTTCACAGATAGAATCCACATATACCACTCAATGTACCTGCAGATTTATTTCAATGTATGGAACGATTTCAGCTAAATATGATACATATGATACTTTTCGGAAAGAGTTTCTGTGAGGGTAAGAATCACCAGGCTCCTGTTGGGATGAGGATGACAACGTGGAGAGAAATGTGGTGGGGGGGGGGGAATAAGGAGATGGACACAGGTTATGGAGGAAGAGGAAATGGACAGAGATAGGGGAGGAGTGGGATGGTGAGAGGAGGGAGGAGAAGATGGACAAAGATAGGAGTAGATGGACAGAGAGAGGGACAGGGGAAGATAGAAATGAGATGTTGGTGGAAGAGATGAACAAAGAGAGGGGGTCGAGTCGAGGTGATGGATAGAGAGGAGATGAAGAAGGAGATGGACAGAGAAAGAGGGAAGGGGAGATTTAGTGATGGAAGATTAGAATATGGGGAATGCTAGGTATTCAGCTAGTACTTTCATGACAGTCTGAGCTTAAATTACCATGTAATAGCACAACGCCATCTTTTCTGGCGAATCCTGGTTCTGTGTGAGCATAACATCGGTGAGGGAAGGCTATGAAGAGAAATAACATTGCCATGCATTTATCATTGACGTACAAGCTCAGTAACTGGCATGATGATATGGTGTGCCATTGGGTACACACCATCCACACTTCTGGTTTGCATAGCCAGTTATTTGAACAGCAGCTGTTACCAGTTATTTGGAAAGCAACTGTTACATTCCTGATGTGTGTCACGTGGGCATCTTGTCACGGTTCGCGCGGCTCCCCCCGTCAAACGTTTGAGTCCTCCCTCGGGCATGGATGTGTGTCTTGTCCTTAGCATAAGTTAGTTTAAAGTTAGATTAATCAGTGTTGCTGCGGGTACTTGGAGATTGCACGGTCTGCCTGAAGGAGGGCAGTGATAGCAGTCTGCAGCGGATCAAGGACAGGCGACGTCTGCTTCCCACCTGGCGTACCGGCGTCTGGGTGTGGCGTACGCTGCGGAAGGCACGGCAGCTCTGCGCCATGTTTACTCTGCCTGGCCTTCCGGCTGCCGACTATTACCATACACTGCCAGCGGCCCCACACTTCATCACCCAACCACGCCTTTACTGAATTTTAACAAAATTCCCCTTTCCTACGACTAAGACTAACACTAGCGCAGCGATGTGTAAGCCTAGGGAGCTATGACCTCAGCAGTTTGGTCCCATAGAGTCATACCACAAATTCCCAAAATTCCTGATGTGGGATGTCTGGTTGCCTGTCTCTGAGGTCACTGTGAGATTATTCTTTTAAAAAGGATAACAGAAGACTTCATGATGATCATGCTGCTGTAACGTACCTTCAAACATATTTGGTCAGCACATTCTCCAGATCTCTCACCCACTGAAAACAACTGGTGATGGGTTGCCGAGAGTCTACAACACCATCTTCACCAATTCCTATGATAAATTCTGTCATAGAGTTGAAGTGGCAAGGAGTGATGTACCCATATCTGAGGTTGACATGAAGACCATCAACAATAGAGTCATCATGGCTGTCAGAGTTCTCTGCTCTGTATACTGAATTGAGCAAGCAGTGTAGTCTCAGACCACTTGCAAAATTAACAATATTATGAAAAGGATAGTTGCTACTCATGGCCGGCCAGAGTGCCCGAACGGTTCTAGGCGCTACAGTCTGGAACCGCGCTACCGCTACGGTCGCAGGTTCGAATCCTGCCTCGGGCATGGATGTGTGTGATGTCCTTAGGTTAGTTAGGTTTAAGTCGTTCTAAGTTCTAGGGGACTGATGACCTCAGAAGTTAAGTCCCATAGTGCTCCGAGCCATTTTAACCATTTTTTTGCTACTCACGATATAGCGAAAATGCTAAGTTGTTCAATAAAAACATTGTCAGAAAGTGTGCTTTTGGACAACAATACCTTCGTCGAAAATAGGCAACACACACAAACACTCACTCACACACACACATACACACACACACGTAGCCACAGTCTCTGGCTGCTGAGGTCAGACTGCAAGCTGCAGCACTTGATGAGAGAGACAGCCGGTTGGTGGTGGTAAGAGACGGCTGGGGTGGGGAGGGGAGGGATAGCTGGGTAGGGGTGGGGGACTATAAAGTGCTGCTTGTGGGAGCGTACAGGGACGAGATGGAGAGAGGGTGGGGCAGGTAGGTGCAGTCAGGCAGTAGGTTAGACGGAACGTGAGGGGGGGGGGGGTGAGGAGTAGCGGAAAAAGAGAGAACTAAAAAGACTGAGGGTGTGTTGGTAGAACAAAGGCCTGTGTAGTGCTTCCTACTATACTGTTTATGCACAACTACTAAAATTTCGTTGTTTGGTATTTTTCCTCGTGTTCCAGTCTTAACAGCAGTGTATTTACACTCTTTGTCAGTAGATGGTTATTCACAGGATACACCTCTTTGAACAAAACCAGGGAAAACAGTCACCTTCACTTGTTAGCTAGACTTCGAGGAGACAACATGCACTTCTGTGGAAGGTATAATGTGGAGCAATGCCATGTGGATCCGAGACGTTGGCGACATTTTCATGCAACCTATACTGAGTGATGAAGCCTTTCAAAAATACAGAAAGTAACTACCATGACGAGTAACCATTCCGACTTGTTTGTTACTCTTAAGTCGCGATAACTTTTTGGCTAATGTAACGGTGATAGCACGAATGTAAGATTCCAACAGAGTCTTGATATATGCCAGGCTACCTCTCACAACGAAACTCTTGTGTGCGAAGTCGCAAGTTCAATCTCTAGTAAGGCTCACTGTAAGTGTTAAAAATTATGACAGGAAAAATATTAGTTGCTAATGGCCCACCATGTGCATCGGGAGGGCAAGAGGAAATGAGTTTTCGGGATATGCAGAGAACAACCTTCTATGGGATGTATGTATTACAAACCTTCTATGGATGTGTCTATTACACATCACAAAATGGACATCGTCGACATTCAAGAAATGGTCAAAGCAAACTATGAGCTCGCACCATGAACAACGAATGAAAAAATGGGCGCCACAGTGATCACAAAGGTTCGCATCGTCTAAGATTAACTCCTTGGGAGTGATGAGAACTAATGGAATGTGATGGCTTGCAACCGAATGCGAAACAGTCTGTCGTGGGCTCATCGTGAACCTGGCTGTCCGTTAAGATGTAGCTGCAGATAATTCGATATTGAGTATCATAGGAACGGAAAAAACAAACATCGAGAGGCTGTATTTGTCCAGTGTTTCCAGGTGGTACGAACTGCAACGTCACGCAATTTTCAGGAAGGGTAGTTTGCTCTAAAGGAGTAAGATTTTAATACGCAGACCAGGAATCAAGCAACGCATGTTGTTTCGGCCAACTATTGGCCAAAATCAGTGGTCATACCATACTTGTAGTTCTCTTACGGCTATTTTCCCACTCTTTCTTGCTGTGACGTAAATATCACGCGCTGCCCTAGCAGGATCATGCACCTGAGGAAAAATCGTAGGGAGCAGAGCACCTCCAAATTTTTTCAGCACATTAAATAACTTTCCAGCCCATTTGCCATCCACATTAACACACTGCAAAATTGTATACGAATGCGTTAGGTCGTTGATTTTAGTTGATCTTGATACAATTCTCTTGGTATCTGCTCCTTTCATACGCATTTCCTCTTCAAATTCCGATTGGTTGGAGTTGAAAACAAATTCCTCCCTGACCGATAGAATAAGTTTCTTTATCTTATCTACAAATATTCGGCCCTCTTCCGTAGTCTATTTTGCATCGTCAAGTGGACGATTTACTTGAAATTTCGTCTTACGTCTTCCAGTTCCTTAGAACTGTTTGAAGTTATGGAACCATCCACTGCTTCCCTTGATTCACCGTATTCTATGTCGTGCCCAGTTTGATGTATATAACGTAGTAGGTAACCGTAATGCGCATACTCTAACCTGTATCGAGCATCTTTGAAACCAGCAAACACCGGTTTTTGTATCCAGTGCACTTGTCTTCCCTCGAATATCCGTAGCTTTTCTCATTCATTACACGGTCATGTTGCTGCGAACTTACTCGAAATCTGTTCATAACTGGTTTTATACTTGCTGCGGATCATCTCCCATGTACATATTCATGTTTAATACCAACTCTTTGGACAAAGATTGTCCTCTATTACGTTTCGCTGAAGGCGGAATTTGTGGATTCCTGCCCGACAGGAATTATGTAATACATGTGTCGACACCTGTTTCGGTATCATTTTCATTTGTTAAGCACGTATCGTCATCATTCTATCCTCACGTACATTTTCTGCACATTCGATTATCTACGACAATACACATTCTACTAATTCATCTTGCAGAAACGATAATATTTAATGTGCTACTACTTTCTCATTCTGTGAAATTCCTTGGATTCCTTATTCATGTGAATGCCCTCCCAGTTAAAGTGCAGCAAGCGAAACTAGTTCCTTTTTGCAGATGACACGAGTGTTATAATAAATCCTATTCCAGAAAAAGCAGCTGAAGATATTGTTAAGGATGTCTTTCAAAGAATTATTAAGTTGTTCTCAGAAAATGGACTCTCCCTTAATTTTGAAAAAAACTCACTATATCCAGAATGAGATTTTCACTCTGCAGCGGAGTGTGCGCTGATATGAAACTTCCTGGCAGATTAAAACTGTGTGCCCGACCGAGACTCGAACTCGGGACCTTTGACGTCACTTCCAGTAGGGCATACATAACAATAATTGGCGCCCGAGAACTGTTTTCGTGCTCGTCAACTTAAATCATTGTTTAGCAAATTCTACTGACAGAAGCTGCACACATGTGTACGGGCGATTTGTCAAAACAACTTACAGGTCACTGATAATTTTGATGATAATCATCCTAAATATTATCAGCGTTCGGCTAGAGTATTATGATCTAGTCAATAAGGTGGCAGTTAACATCTGGACAACAGGCGGTATTTTAAGAAACAGGCAGAGCCATTATTTGCACGACTGTACGTGCAGAGAATGAGAAGTGATGGTGGTCTGCTAGGGAGGAAAGGAAGAGCACTTGCCCGCGAAAGGCAAAGGTCCCGAGTTCGAGTCTCGGTCGGGCACACAGTTTTAATCTGCCAGGAAGTTTCTCTATATCCAGTTCTGTACACCGAATAGTCATACCAACAATTGATGTAGCATACGAACAGGGCTCTGTTAACAGAGTAGATTTCTCCAAATTTTATGGTGCTCACATTGATGACTACTTGAACTGGAAGAAGCATGTCACTGACCTTCTCAAACAACTAAATTCAGCTTCTTTCGCTCTTCGTATAATCGCTAGTCTTGGCAATAAACAGATCAGCCTCCTAACGAACTTTGCATATTTCCGCTCGATAATGTCTTATGGAATAGTTTTCTGGACTAACTCACAACTTAGACATAAAGTACTGATTGCACAAAAGAGAGCAGTGAGAATAATTAGTGGTGTTCACCCAAGGACGTCATGTAGGCACCTGTTCAAGGAGTTAGGTATTTTAACTACACCATCACAGTACATATATTCGCTGATGAAATTCATTACAAATAACCCATTTCAGTTCGCAAAGAACAGTGATGTTCATACGTACAACACTAGAGGGAAAAATGACCTTTCCTATCCGTTATTGAAGCTGTCAGTTGCTCAAAAAGGAGTACATTATTCAGCAACAAAAATCTATGATCATTTGTCCAACAACATAAAGTGTCTGTCAGGCAGCAGATCAAATTTTAAATCTAGCATAAAATCGTTTCTTTTGGACAACTCCTTCTACTCCATGGACGAGTTTCTGTCTCAGAAATGGTAAAAAGAGTACATCTAATTGTAGTTGCATTTGTAGAACTAAAAACTTCAGTTATATTAGTACTATTCATGTGTGTTTATATATCTTGTAATCTGACTTGTTCCACATCATATCGATAAAATAATCTGGAAAATGATTTACGGAAGATGACATAATGCAATGTTTTCTTTGTTTATCGTTGCCATTGCTCTGCATTATATCAACAACAGTAGCACTGTTGGGAGCTACTCGTCGACTATGCAGTTCAACTACCCTCATGCTGTGCTCACCATTGGATACGTATTGTTCCGCCCCCGTTGCGATTAGATGCAAATATTGTGGTTGATGGTCGACAATATGTAGGACACTGAATAACGTAAACATCATTAGCCTTTTGCGACCACGCATTCAACGGGTTCCTTGTCAGATAACTCCAGAATATTACATCATCATTGCATCAGAATTCTTCTGTATCGCTCTCGCTGGATTTCTTTCTTAATACTTAGTGTTACTGTGAATTCTGGCCGGCCGATGTGGCCGAGTGGTTCTAGGCGCTTCAGTCTGGAACCGCGCGACCGCTACAGTCGCAGGTTCGAATCCTGCCTCGGGCATGGATGTGTGTGATTTCCCTAGCTTAGTTAGGTTTAAGTAGTTCTAAGTTCTAGGGGGCTGATGACCCCAGATGTTTAGTCCCATAGTGCTCAGAGCCATATGAACCATTTTTTTGTGAATTCTTTATTTTATCGAAGCATGGGAGCAGTGTCTTCAAATCCGTTTTTATATTCCTGTTGGACAATTCACCACTGTTTTCCACATTATCAGTATCCATATTTTCGGTGTTGTTTACTTCACACTGCAAGTGTACTGTAAATGTATATACATTTTCGAGGACTGTAGTGTAAACGTTTTAAATACGACTCTCCCTTCCTGTCCCTTTAATTATATGTAGTTTCAGTCATGTCCAATGTGACACAGCATAAAAATTTAGCTTCATTTAACCCTGGAAGAAGGAAGGGAAACCTAATGCTATGATTTCATACAGAATGTTTTTAGATAGATTCCCACTTTTACAAGAATTTAGCCAACGGTCGGGAATACTATAGGCGCAGGGAGTACTTTGCCAGTCTGCTATTATATACGTAAAAGAACATCGTAATTTTTTCTGTGATTTTATTGCTGTTTTCCTCATAAGGAAGTTATTAATTACTATTAATTTCTCATTTTCGTTTCACTCAAATGAAACTTCTCTACAACTCTTCATCGTACATTAATCTAGGGAAACACGTGGAACAGAAAACAAAAATATGCCACAGTGTTTAACATATACGTACTTTCTGGTGTAACGAAATGGCATTGCATCGAAAGTGAAGTTGGAAGAAATTCATTTGACGTACGTATCAGTATGTGTAATGGCCGTACCAATCAACATTTGTATTGAAAAGAAGCTCTGAAATGCGTGAACCAATTGATCTGAGTCGCTTAAATCGGCTATTTGCGACTGGGCGAAGCCTAGAAGGACAAGACCACATCAGTTGGAAGAAGCGTTCGTTCGTGCATGAGGGCATCCTACATTCGATGCGGTGGTACATTGACGCAGGCACACATCAATGCTAATAAAGGGCATATGGAACATTCCAGGTGATATGCTAGTATTCTCTCTTCCTATGTACAATCCACGACTGTCATTGTATGAAACATTGCAAAACGTGTGTTCTACACTCCTGGAAATGGGAAAAAGAACACATTGACACCGGTGTGTCAGACCCACCATACTTGCTCCGAACACTGCGAGAGGGCTGTACAAGCAATGATCACACGCACGGCACAGCGGACACACCAGGAACCGCGGTGTTGGCCGTCGAATGGCGCTAGCTGCGCAGCATTTGTGCACCGCCGCCGTCAGTGTCAGCCAGTTTGCCGTGGCATACGGAGCTCCATCGCAGTCTTTAACACTGGTAGCATGCCGCGACAGCGTGGACGTGAACCGTATGTGCAGTTGACGGACTTTGAGCGAGGGCGTATAGTGGGCATGCGGGAGGCCGGGTGGACGTACCGCCGAATTGCTCAACACGTGGGGCGTGAGGTCTCCACAGTACATCGATGTTGTCGCCAGTGGTCGGCGGAAGGTGCACGTGCCCGTCGACCTGGGACCGGACCGCAGCGACGCACGGATGCACGCCAAGACCGTAGGATCCTACGCAGTGCCGTAGGGGACCGCACCGCCACTTCCCAGCAAATTAGGGACACTGTTGCTCCTGGGGTATCGGCGAGGACCATTCGCAACCGTCTCCATGAAGCTGGGCTACGGTCCCGCACACCGTAAGGCCGTCTTCCGCTCACGCCCCAACATCGTGCAGCCCGCCTCCAGTGGTGTCGCGACAGGCGTGAATGGAGGGACGAATGGAGACGTGTCGTCTTCAGCGATGAGAGTCGCTTCTGCCTTGGTGCCAATGATGGTCGTATGCGTGTTTGGCGCCGTGCAGGTGAGCGCCACAATCAGGACTGCATACGACCGAGGCACACAGGGCCAACACCCGGCATCATGGTGTGGGGAGCGATCTCCTACACTGGCCGTACACCACTGGTGATCGTCGAGGGGACACTGAATAGTGCACGGTACATCCAAACCATCATCGAACCCATCGTTCTACCATTCCTAGACCGGTAAGGGAACTTGCTGTTCCAACAGGACAATGCACGTCCGCATGTATCCCGTGCCACCCAACGCGCTCTAGAAGATGTAAGTCAACTACCCTGGCCAGCAAGATCTCCGGATCTGTCCCCCATTGAGCATGTTTGGGACTGGATGAAGCGTCGTCTCACGCGGTCTGCACGTCCAGCACGAACGCTGGTCCAACTGAGGCGCCAGGTGGAAATGGCATGGCAAGCCGTTCCACAGGACTACATCCAGCATCTCTACGATCGTCTCCATGGGAGAATAGCAGCCTGCATTGCTGCGAAAGGTGGATATACACTGTACTAGTGCCGACATTGTGCATGCTCTGTTGCCTGTGTCTATGTGCCTGTGGTTCTGTCAGTGTGATCATGTGATGTATCTGACCCCAGGAATGTGTCAATAAAGTTTCCCCTTCCTGGGACAATGAATTCACGGTGTTCTTATTTCAATTTCCAGGAGTGTAGAATGGAAGCTAAGTGCTTCCGGGCCAGTGAGTATACAGGGTGTATGTTTTAACTTGAGACAACTAAGTATCTCATAAACGACGCACCGCACGAAAAAAATGTTCTAGGTGAGAAGTTAATATTAGTAAAGGGGACCTCTGTCTGGATTTACAAATGGTCACCTAACCACCTCTCCTAAGTGGGCTCCGTCAACTTCTTGTTTTCAAATGGGACCCCCATTCGGATTCTACGCCAACAATACGTATGATTTATTCAAACCGATATTTTCCATTCGAGGAAGATGGCGCTGCAATCGACAAATATCTAGCGTGCATGCTTCTGCAATTAAGAACCGACGCATTTGATTATAGATTTCATTTACAATGCAAATACAAAGCTCAGTGTTCCAACGGTTGATATTTGTGTTATAATAGCACTGAGTACTATGGGACTTAACTTCTGAGGTCATAAGTCGCCTAGAACTTAACTACTTAAACCTAACTAAGGACATCACACACATCTATGCCCGAGGCAGGATTCGAACCTGCGACCGTAGCGGTTATTTTTGTTATAAATTTACTTGAGTGTTACAAATTTTATCGTACAGTACAATGTGGCTGGCCGTTTCAATGTCCGGTTAGAAACTACGATTTTCGAGGTCCTGGAACAACGAATTGGATATAATTGTTTTCTGTGCTCAACGGGATGTCTGATATAGGTGATTTCCCTTGCCTCTCACCGTTGGGGGTGCTTGATTTCAGTGAGTATCCATGGCATATTCCTGTCACTATCACTTCATGGACATTTTACATTATTACATTGGTTGCAGCTTGTATTTCGCCGGTAGCCGTGCGAGAGCTACGGAGGGTGGATGGAAACACCCGCCGGCATCAGTCATCCTGATAGCTGGGTTCGAGTATTCCAATGGTTTGGAAACTCACCACAATCGACTCCGTAGGGAATAGAAAACTGCATTACCACACAAGTAGCTCATTTTCCAGATTTTTTCCTGTACAATGATGTTTGCAATACTCAAATAACGTTTGAACATCAATATCAACCATTAGAACTCAAATTCACTGGTTTACATTTACTTCTGAAATGCGTTGGTTTTTAATTGCAAATACAGGCAATCTTGATATTTGTCGATTAAAGCGCCACCTACCTCGAATGGGAAACAATCACTTGATTAAACGGTAAATATTTTTGGCGTAGAATCCGAATATGCAATAAAATGGTGTGTTTTCCTTCGAAAATACTAAGCCCATGCACGAGGGCTGGTTAGAAGATGGCAAGCTGTAGCGCAGACAGGTGTCCTCTCCTTAATATTACCTTTTAACCTAGAACATTATTATCGTAGTATGCGTCGCTTTTTAGATATTTAGTTGTCCCAAGTTAAAAGAAACGTCTTGTAAGACAGATCTTTTTCTGGTAGTTTCGCCGTACCAAGTATTCTTCGTTGTCATATATAGAATATGACGTCACTTCCAATAGGGCATACATAACAATAATTGGCGCCCGAGAACTGTTTTCTTGCTCGTCAACTTAAATCATTGTTTAGCAAATTCTACTGACAGATTTGTCAAAACAACTTACAGGTCACTGATAATTTTGATGATAATCATCCTAAATATTATCAGCGTTCGGCTAGAGTATTATGATCTAGTCAATAAGGTGGCAGTTAATATATGGACAACAGGCAGTATTTTAAGAAACAGGCAGAGCCATTATTTGGACGACTGTACGTGCAGAGAATGAGAAGTGATGGTGGTCTGCTAGGGAGGAAAGTAAGTAAAAAAGGCGCCAGAATTCTGTACTGCAATCCTGCTATGAACACAATATATCAAGACCTGCCCTCTTGTATTTAGTCCAATTTGAAGAATTAATGAGGACGCTCTAAGTCCTTTGAATGTACAGCTTAACTCAGTCACCATGATGGATGTACGGGCGCGAACGAGCATCGATTCGATAGAGCGCGCGTAGTCTCCGTGGCTCTCGAGAAGTAATTACTCTCAACTACGCCAATATAACAAACACTCCGTCACTGTCATTCCCCCTATGTCAATTCTCTCACACCCTCCTTCCACGTGCGTCTCACCGCCTTCCACACTCTCTTCCCATTTCTCACACTACGTTTCGGAAGTACCTTTATGAAATTCATCGACCAGCACCGTATTTAACTGGTGGTGCGTTTTCGGCATCAAAATATATCAACCCATGCTGGATGTGGAACGCAGAGTGACATTCTGAAATGAGATTTATTGCAACACTCCAAGCGCATACGTAAGTTTATAGGATAAACCACTGATGCATTTCGGACGTACTAGCTTTCAGCGCGTGCAACTGTATTATCATGTAGCTCGTATATCTCTCGCCCAGAATACTCGATAGTACAGTTGCAATAATAGCTGGAGAGACTAACACCAGAAACACTATAACGGGCATGTCCATGTACTGGCTCACCTAAAATCATTCTTCTCCTCATGCCAAATATACGGAAACTGGTCCCTCTATGAATAGCTTTTTTTCTGCACAAAGTTTAGCAGATCAATATGTTAGAATCACAACTAGTATCTGATCTAGACTTTGACTACGCAAACCATGATGTTTACAGTTTGAACGAATATCTCCCCAACCACAGAGACCAGAACTCATCTACACTGGTGTTTCAAAGCACGTGTAGGGAAGCAGCCTACTCACGCTGCAGCAAATTCACATGTTTCCATTGTGTGTTAGTCAGTCTGCTAGCTCTGACGTCATAGATGTTGCGCAATACCTTAAAAATCAAGCAAATGACATAAAACTTTCCTAGTATGTCTGGAATAATGATAAACTAATGTGTGTTAAATATTAGCTTGATAACTTCAGCCGTTTCCTTTATTTGGACGTTTTTCTATAAAAATAATTGGCGGCACAGAAAAGAGCTAGAGACTGCAAAATTTGTATTTAGATTCAGCTTTCATAATGATTTAATAAAAATAGTACTTTGGATTTCACAAATTAAGATGTTAGTGTAAATTCATGATTTTGTGGTTTTCATCTCAAAACTAGAGGAAGCAAGATAGATTAAGTGAGCTTATAAATCATACTAGGATGTTTAGATTTTAATAGGTTGGAGGTCCGCTATGATGATGAAGCTGTAAAAAGTTTCTTTCAAATATCTGTTAAATTATAGCGATAGCGGATCTCAAAAGGGACAGTTCAGAGCCCATCTGCTGCGTGCAGTGCAATTAAATTAATTCTCTCGCCTATGTTATTAAAGTTAGCCACGTCAAAAATTTATTATCAATACTTCCCTGCGTGCTGAATGCACAGTTAAATTAGGAGCTTCATCGGCCTTCAGCAAGAGAAGCTAAAATTTATTATGCAACTTGAAGTGGTGCGTTACTAGCACAGCGGCTAGTCGAGACAGCCGATTTGATCGAGCGGTTTCTCAGCGGTCCGCACCCCGGCTTTATATATAAGAGCACTGTGCGAGGAAAAAAAAGGCCCCAGTTCTCTCCAGACGCTGAATGACACGCCATCTGTGTCGGGAATCGCGCCGCGCCAGTATCAGTGCTACTAACAGCCTCGGGTGCCGTATTCTGTTACTCGAGATGCGCGTAACCAGTAAAGCGTTTCAAGTAAAGTGTTAATTCGGGAATGATTTTCATTATCTAGCCTCAGTGTGCGTTTTGTCGTATTTTCACGTGCCGTCGCGGGACAGACATTCTACCAATAATTCAGCGTGGCGTTTGATGAGATATTTCATCAAATTATGGCGAGCATTCATTTCAACAATTATTTCGGACATTTATAGTTGCATTGGCGCAATAGACTCTGAACTGTTCTGTTAGTTAGGTTGGAGGGATATTTGTGTGTATATTTGTGATTTTGAGAATATACTCAACTATTTTGGAAAGTCGTCTTTGATTAGAAATCCCGAACAACTTCCTGACTTTACAGAGCTACAAGCTGCAGCTATAATTGTAATCTCAAGGAAGTGGGCACTAGGAACTCTATTTACAGGCTTCAGGTTTTGTCAAATCGCTTTCTGGGGGTCTACAAAGTAAATAGAGAGCCAGTGTTGAGAACGGCGAAAGACAGCATTAACAACATTCTAAAGCTAGAAACTGACAGCAAGCAAACATTAATGCAGCAGTTATATATTTTACATCCAACAACATTACTCCTCCGCCGCCCCACATATGGTGCATCGGCCGGGAAACTAAACTAAGTGAAAGTGATTTTTAACTATTCGAATTCGCGAGTGGAATGCGACACGCAGCTGAGTAATAGAACAGTGAAAGTGTTACGGGTGCATGTGTACGACGCAATTGGATTAACATCGCATCTGGATTGACGGAGCTGGCACTGAGTCTAGCGGTGCTGCTAGCATCGCGAGAAGCCAGTTTCACCTCACCGCAGTCATCCGACGCAGCAGCCGGAGCCGAGCTTGCAGCTACGAGCCACGCAAACACACAACAGCCGTCGGAGTGCCGTCTGCAGTTCATCGTGCCGCGTCGCCTCAGTAATCCTGTTACGCCGCGCCGACAACGTCGTGCAGAAGGAACTAAGTTAAGTGAAAAGCTGTTAAAAATTTTACTAACCTGCACTAAAAGACTGTCGGCGATGGAACCGCCAAAAGAAACTGAGTTTAAACTTAAATTAGAACCTAGGTCTGTTAAGGGAAATATAAATCCAGACAACGATTCAAGTGTTAACATGCATGAGAGTAATAATGGTAAGGTGAAATATGAAGTATTGTCTCCTGACAGTAGTGTGGGAAGGTGCAATGATTCAATAATAGAAACCCCTGTAGTAAAACATAAACCCGAAATTGTAAATTTATTGGATGATAGTTTCTCTGATGAATTAATAATGAAACGGTCATCAGAGATGGTAAGGTTTAGACAGGAGAAGTTAGATATGGCTGATCAATCAGAAGTTTCATTTAGTTTTGATGATTCTGGTATTGGAGCTAGTTTTTCGTCACCTGAGAGTGATAAAAAGCCAGCTATTGAGCAACCCAAAGATACTGGGGCTGTTGATTTAAATGTTATATTACAAGCAATAGCTGCCAGTAATGCAAAAATGACAGCTGAATTAAAGTCTGAAATAACTGAGGTCAAAAGCAGTAATGCTGAATTAAAGTATGAGATTATGGCCAGCCAAACTAATTTTAATAAACGATTGGAGGTAATGGACGATACCTTCAAGGCTGGTTGCAATAAGTTGAAAGAGGATCTAGACAGTTTAAATAATAAAATAGATTGCAACCATGAGGATATTAAGAAAAAGGTTGCTCAACAGTTTTCTGAGATGTATAAAACAGTTAAATCCGAAGTTGCTGAGGTTCGCAAAGACTTCCAAATGGAAGATGCGAAGCTGGAGCACAAGTTAACAGAAAAGATCGAGACGGAATCTGAACTGTGCTCAGATAGGTTTAAAGATGTTAATATTAAAGTCAACATATGTCAAGCTGACATAGATGCAATCAAAACTGATACTACTCATATTGTACAAAGAGTAGATAGTGTAGAGATGAAAGTAGAAAATATTAATACTAACATGGCTAACCTTGAGAGTAAAGTAGCTTCAGTAGCTTCTGGCAATGGTAGTGTACAACAAGTTGTAGCTGCAAACGCCGCTTTTATCGGGTGTCGGCAGTTCTTGCGGTTCGATCCAGATAAAAATATCCATCCACTAGATTTCTGGAACGATTTTGAAGATGTGATTCCACCAACTTGGTCTGAACGAGAGAAAATCTCATTTATTAGAAGTCATTTAGCAGGTGATGCCATGCGTTGGTCAGCTGATGTAATGTTAAAGTGTAAAACATTAGCGGAATTTAAAACTGCTTTTATTAATGAGTATTGGTCTAGCCATAAGCAAAATGAAGTGTTAAGAGAATTTTGGAGTGGAAAACGCTTCAATGCAGGCAAGGAATCTATTAAAGAATTTGCTAGGTCATGGATTTCACGTTTGTCACATTTGGACGAAAAGCTGAAACCTGAGATGATTATACTAGGTCTGGAAGCCAAACTGCCATGGTATTGGCAAACTAGAATTATATCTGCCCCTAGAGACAATCTTGATCGTTTCATTGAATATTTGGAACGTGTAGAACGTGTTGCTGCCAATGAGGAGCAAGCACATAATAACAGAAATGCTAATAACAATAGTAGTAATTTTAGAAACGAGCAAAATGGCAATGTAAACATCAGAACAGTAGGTGTTCGCCATCCTAAGGGAGGTAGGAATTGGGGAAATAGTTATCAGAACCAACAATGGCGTCCAAGGGATAATAATTTGGTTCCAAACAGAAATATGCATGTAAACCACAGTACGGAAAGCAATGCTATGCAAATTAACTATAAGGAAAATAAAGGAAACAGCAGTAGGCCGAGGCAGGAAAACTAGTTCCCGTCTATGAGGACGCTGGCGCTCACCAGGCGGTTACTTTTCCTAAGCCAGTAGTTAAGGGAATTGGTAAGACAGATCAGAATACTCAAACTGAACATGGGGATGAAGAGTCGGTAGCACCTAAGGATACAACAGAAATATTAGATCACTCACAATATTTGATAGACACCGTGTTAGAGACGCTTTCTAAGTGGGAAAAGCAAGAGAAGGCGCAGCTGTGTAACGATAGGGAAGAGCTACAAAATATTGAATTGTCAGGTGAAGAAGCAGAAGAAATTCATGCTTATATTTACGATGAAGATGATGTGCTCTTATCTAAAGTGCCTGTGCAGGATGTTGATAATGTACTAATAGATTTAGGACAGGAAGTAAGTGAGAATGTAGAGGGTAGGTTGTTGGGGGTCGATGAACCCGGTAGCTGTGACCAGTTGTCACTTGAGAAGGAAACCGACGATAATGGTGAAAGTGGTTTAGCTGTAACTAGTGTTATGCCCGGTCTGGAGGCGCAGAATCGCTCAGACTACAGTAATTTGGGTCATGTTCAGCAAACTAAATGTAATGAAGTCGTGCGGTGTTTCGATTTAAAATTAATAGACCGACTGGAAGAGGCAGCTGAAAATGTAATTCAGGAAACCCCTACACACTGTAACCTAAATGTAATGAAGACAGATGTCGATCACTTTAGTTGGAGACAAATCCAAAAGGAACTATTAGATGAATTTGAGGAACCACCTGTACAACATAGAATAAGCCACCCTATAGTAATAGTGAATATGTTGGGTATCAATGTACGTTGTCTCTTAGACAGTGGAAGTGAGGTGAGTGCAATATCTCAGTCCTTCTTTGATGCATTACCTGGTAAAGACAAACTTACAGTAATGAGAGTAACAGGACTAAGAATAATTGGTGCTACTGGCAAGGTGTCAAAAACGATAAAGCAAGAAGCTTTGTTGCCCTTTAACATTAATGGTAATTTAATTGATCATCCATGTTTAATTGTAAACAATCTCAGTATTGAGGTTTTAATTGGCATAGATTTCTTGTCAAAATATCAGAGTGTTGTTGACTTCGAAAGAAGCCAGTTAAAAATGGTCTTGCAAATAACCGGAGTAATTATAGTACCTTTTAGTGATAAACATGTAGTAACTGATGATGAAGCTTGGGAGCTGCCTATACGAATTCTGAAAAATAGGAGGTATTGGGACGAAAGTGTTAACTTTAGTAACAGTAAGCTGAACACAGAAGCAGAAGAAGCAATTATTTTAGACAAAATAGAAGCTAAATTGCAGGAAATCGATAAGATTTCAGCCAATCAAAAGGAAGAACTAATACAGGTTCTAAAAAGGCATCATAAAGTATTTTCAGATCGACGTGGCGTGTTCATAGGAAGCCAATGAAGGCTGTAGGGAGGAGGCTGTTCTGTAACCTCTACACAGTGTGGCAGCTGTGCAGTCCCAGCTGTGTGAGATCTTCTTTCCCTTTTCAGGTCTCACTCACTCTTCATCTTTCCTGTCCACAAAAATTTCGACCTCTTCTTTAAAACTAAATTTTCTGTTATGGCTATCAAGCCATGAATTATGTAACCATTCTATCCACCGATTAGTGAAACAAAATACCTGATATGACAAACCTAATAGTGACAAACAATAGAGAAGTATGACGTAAATAAAATAAAATGTATTTGAGTAACAATTATGTATAGAAGCTTGATAATGTTGTAAGTACAAGTGTTGTTTTATTGGAAATGGTCCCATAATAATATTTTTTTTAAAAAAAAGGATGTACAAATTCATGTACAAGCAGGATCTGAAGTGGTAGTGAAACCTAGTGTATGCATTAGAGCTAACTAAGAAATAGTAAAAGAGATTGCTTAGTGTTAGGAAAATATGCAGGTAAGTTGTAAGAGTAAACTCACCTGGTGTAGCAAGGAAAGGCAGTATAATAGAACTGAGCAGTGTTTGTGGTTGAGACGTGAAGGACACGTCCCTGAAGTATTTATAAGGTTGGAGCTGGCCATTATTTTGGTGTAGTGTGTGACAGGATACACCTACACATATTGAGGTTATAAGTTGGAGGCGTGAATGCGACCATAGGTACCCTTATGTTAAATGAGATAGAGTCGCTCATGGTGTCCTATAGGTTTAAGGAAATTAGCATTACGCTCGTCCATAATTATTTGATGCATTTTAGTGGTAGGTCTGAGAGAGACTACCTGTGGTTTCAGCGTCCAATTGAGTGGAAATGGATTGCCACGTGAGCAAACTAATCAGCTGCAATACACTAAAGATATGAAATAAATGTGCTATCCTATGCTTTAAATGTTAATGAGTGAGTGTCAAATAAGTACATACACTAGCAATATAATTGAAAAACATAATGACAGACGTAAAACATTATTTTAGCTCAGCATAAATACACTTCACAGTAAGTAAGTACCTAATTTCAGATGTGGAATTGACAACAGCAGAGGACCAATAAGTGAATTTAGTAATCAACTAAACGTAGTGTGTTTTGAACACTCGCAACTGTACTATTACCAAAAGTTACTCACATGTATAAAGAAGCTGAGGAACAACTACTAATCAAATATACTCATACTATCTCTAAGAATGAAGTAATAAAAAAAAATGAGTCAGTTAAGTGAATAAAAGACAAATGTATCAGAAATGTACTGAGCATTGGTTCAGTGTTCCGGCCCTGAAATAATAAATTCAGACTAAATATGATTTATGATTGTATGTCTTGAGCATAAATTTTATCTAGTACATGACTAAAGGCGTTTTGAGCCATTTGTTTACCAATTTATGACAATTAAGTAACCTCGAGAGTATTATTGAAAAAGATTCTGTTAACTTTGTTCCAGCAACATATTGAAGGCTAAGATGTATATATCCCCATTTCATTGTGACCCGCCCTTAGATGTTAAGTGAACAGAGTCTGAGGCACTCTTTTTGTTTGTTCTACAGGACAAACCAGATAATGGCAGCCTGGTAGCTGCGTGAAAGCGTGGAGTGACTTGGACACAACTCACCGTGACCCCTCCCCTTTCCCCTTGTAATTTAGAGAGATTGAGAAGGACGCACACCATAGCAACTTCCCCTCCTCTACCCTTGTGAATGGAAGTGTAGGACGCCAGCCAAAGCGGCTACAACCACGTGTGTAAAAATTTAGTTGTGAACTTTTCTTTCAGGTTTATAAAAGACTGATAAGGAATAATCATCTGTTTATGTATCATGTTATCTTCCTTGAATTTGTGTGTGTAAAAATGTATTTGATGTTTTTAATGTAACTAAGATTTTCATAATTTTTCAATTTGCATGTGTTTGTTGGTCTAAGGCAATATGTATGCCAAAATAATTCATTGACTTTGCTTAAAATTTTGAGTAATGACATTGTTTAAAAGGCAGTGAACATGCCCACAATTTAAAAAATTAATGTAGGTAATCAGTTTTCTTTTACTGTTTCTACATGTTTACATTTCAATTTTTGATTTTTCATAGAGAGTTAGACTGTACTCTTGCTTCCCTTTTTGTAATTAATTTTTTTTTTCATTCATTAACATTCATAAACAAAAAAAATTTAAGTAGAGGGTGATGTAGGGAAGCAGCCTACTCACGCTGCAGCAAATTCACATCAGTTTCCATTGTGTGTTAGTCAGTCTGCTAGCTCTGACGTCATAGATGTTGCGCAATACCTTAAAAATCAAGCAAATGACATAAAACTTTCCTAGTATGTCTGGAATAATGATAAACTAATGTGTGTTAAATATTAGCTTGATAACTTCAGCCGTTTCCTTTATTTGGACGTTTTTCTATAAAAATAATTGGCGGCACAGAAAAGAGCTAGAGACTGCAAAATTTGTATTTAGATTCAGCTTTCATAATGATTTAATAAAAATAGTACTTTGGATTTCACAAATTAAGATGTTAGTGTAAATTCATGATTTTGTGGTTTTCATCTCAAAACTAGAGGAAGCAAGATAGATTAAGTGAGCTTATAAATCATACTAGGATGTTTAGATTTTAATAGGTTGGAGGTCCGCTATGATGATGAAGCTGTAAAAAGTTTCTTTCAAATATCTGTTAAATTATAGCGATAGCGGATCTCAAAAGGGACAGTTCAGAGCCCATCTGCTGCGTGCAGTGCAATTAAATTAATTCTCTCGCCTATGTTATTAAAGTTAGCCACGTCAAAAATTTATTATCAATACTTCCCTGCGTGCTGAATGCACAGTTAAATTAGGAGCTTCATCGGCCTTCAGCAAGAGAAGCTAAAATTTATTATGCAACTTGAAGTGGTGCGTTACTAGCACAGCGGCTAGTCGAGACAGCCGATTTGATCGAGCGGTTTCTCAGCGGTCCGCACCCCGGCTTTATATATAAGAGCACTGTGCGAGGAAAAAAAAGGCCCCAGTTCTCTCCAGACGCTGAATGACACGCCATCTGTGTCGGGAATCGCGCCGCGCCAGTATCAGTGCTACTAACAGCCTCGGGTGCCGTATTCTGTTACTCGAGATGCGCGTAACCAGTAAAGCGTTTCAAGTAAAGTGTTAATTCGGGAATGATTTTCATTATCTAGCCTCAGTGTGCGTTTTGTCGTATTTTCACGTGCCGTCGCGGGACAGACATTCTACCAATAATTCAGCGTGGCGTTTGATGAGATATTTCATCAAATTATGGCGAGCATTCATTTCAACAATTATTTCGGACATTTATAGTTGCATTGGCGCAATAGACTCTGAACTGTTCTGTTAGTTAGGTTGGAGGGATATTTGTGTGTATATTTGTGATTTTGAGAATATACTCAACTATTTTGGAAAGTCGTCTTTGATTAGAAATCCCGAACAACTTCCTGACTTTACAGAGCTACAAGCTGCAGCTATAATTGTAATCTCAAGGAAGTGGGCACTAGGAACTCTATTTACAGGCTTCAGGTTTTGTCAAATCGCTTTCTGGGGGTCTACAAAGTAAATAGAGAGCCAGTGTTGAGAACGGCGAAAGACAGCATTAACAACATTCTAAAGCTAGAAACTGACAGCAAGCAAACATTAATGCAGCAGTTATATATTTTACATCCAACAACATTACTCCTCCGCCGCCCCACACACGGAAGTAGCTCTGATTGTGTGAATACCAGCTGTCAAGAAGATAGAAAATTTCTGTTGTCTGAGAAATTAATTGTACGGCAGTTAATCTTATCGCTATAAGACGACACCTCCTATACTCCAAGAAGCAGCTGGATGATCATATCGTTGTCCCCTCTAATTCCAGGTACTTTAAAATACCACTACAGTGTACGAAAGATTCGTCCATTGTCATACGACACGATGAGCATGATTGGAGCACGCAACTCGGAATCAGGAACTTTCCATGTGCTAGGTGAAAACTGAGGCGACATACCCGGTAACAAAACGGTTCTACCCAAAGCAGCCACTTCGGTGGAGAGAGGGAAAATATAGGAACACCAGGTACAGATCGCCGCGCGGAGTGGCCGCGCGGTTAGAGGCGCCACGTCACATTGCGCGGCCTCTAACGCCGGAGGTTCGAGTCCTCCCTCGGGCATGGGTGTATCTGTTGCTCTTAGCATAAGTTAGTTTAAGTAGTGTGTAAGTCTAGGAACCGATGACCTCAGCAGTTTGGTCCTATAGGAATTCACACACACACAGGTACAGATATTAGATTTCCTAAAAACAGTAATCAGTGACACACTTAAAAAAAAAACTTAAATGATTTATATGACATCGTTGTTGTTGTGGTCTTCAGTCCGAAAACAGATTTGATGCAGCTTTCAAAAAATGGTTCAAATGGCTCGGAACAGTATGGGACTTAACAGCTGAGGTCATCAGTCTCATAGAACTTAGAACTACTTAAACCTAACTAACCTAAGGACATCACACACATCCATGCGCGAGGCAGGATTCGGACCAGCGACCGTAGCGGTCGTACGGTTCCAGACTGAAGCGCCTAGAACCGCTGGGCCACCCCTGCATGCGATGCAGCTTACTACGTTCTTTAACTCCATATGACTATTTCAGCCTATCACCGTTTGAATTGGCTTACTGTATTTGTCTGTTAATCTCTCCCTACAATATCTACTTTTACTCAAATTTCTTTTCTTCCCAGTTAGATTCAGTGCTTTGACCTTAGTTATTCTATGAACCCATCTAATCTTCACCAAATTTGAAATGCTTCTATTGTCATCTTCTCTGAACTACTTATCGTTCACATTTCATTTCTGTAGAAGGCTATATTCCAATTAATTAGCTTCAGAGAAAACTTCCTAACACATTTATACTCGATCTGAACCAATTCCTCTTTTTTCAAAAATCTCCTCGCTGCAGCCAGTCGGCATTTTATAACCTCCCTACTTCATCCATCATCAGTTATTTTGCTGCGAAAAAATATCAACACTCATCTACTCCTTTTTTAAATCTAATTCTCTCTACATCGTCTGATTTCATTCGACGATACCCTTGATTTACTTCTTTTGACGCTTATCTTGCATTGTCTAGTCGCATTAATGTGACCGCCTGCTCAAAAGTCTGAAAAAACACCTTTTACTGCGCGCACCGATGCGACGCGCACGAAGGGAGTTAGTGAGGTTCTGGGAGGTACCGACATGGATGTGGTGCCATGCCGACTACAATGCCCTTGCCAGCTGCCCTAGGTTTTTCGGTTGAGGATCCGTTGTGCAAACAGCCAGATCCAGTTGGTCCCACAGATTCTGGATAGGGTTTTGATCCTCGTAGTTTGTTGGCCAATGGAATACGGTGAACTCGTCCTGGCGCTCTTCGAACTATGCATGTACACTGCGAGCAGTTTGACACGTTGCATTGTCCTGCTAGCAGATACCATCGTGCCGAGGATCAAAAACAAACTGCATGTAGGGGTGGACGTAGTGCCCAAGGATAGATGCATACCTGTGTCGATCCATGGCACATTCCGGAATGACGAGATCCCTCAAGGAATGCGGCAAAAACATTCACCAGATCATAAAACACCCTCCTCCGGCCAGTATAAAATGGCTCTGAGCACTATGGGACTTAACATCTGAGGTCATCAGTCCTCTAGAACTTAGAACTACTTAAACCTAACTTAGGGACATCACACACATCCATGCCCGAGGCAGGATTCGGACCTGCGACCGTAGCGGTCGTGCGATTCCAGACTGAAGCGCCTAGAACCGCTCGGCCACACCAGCCGGCCAGGCCAGAACCCTTCCGATGATTGTTACAGGGCGTCTTTCAGGTTTTTCACGCCCTACCTTCCAACAGCAGATGCAGAATGCAAGTGATTCATCGGAAAAGGCCATTTGTCGCCAGTCAGCGGACATCCAATTGCGATACTGGCGTGAGATTTTCAGTCTTTCTTCTCGACGAACAGCAGTCAGCATGTCTACATAACCAGACACCTGCTCCGGAGGCTCATACACAGCAACGTTCGCTGAATACTGTTGAGCAGACAATGTTGGTAGCCCCTTGGTTCGTCTGGGCGGTTAGTTGCTCAACAGTTGCACGTCTGATCGCCAGTACACATTCTCTCAGTTGTTGTTCACTCCTGCCATCTATGGCCCTTTCTGCACCACAGTTACCTCGGCACTGGTTTTGGACAGTGACATTTTGCCATTCGCGATATACTTTAAACACAGCGGTACGCGAACAGTTTGCAAGCAGTTTAAAATAAGAGAAATCAGGGCTCACACAGAAAAATGTAAGTGCTCGTTTTTCCCGCTCACCGTTCGAGATTGGAACGGTAGAGAAACAGCTTCAAGGTAGTTCACTGAACCCGCTGCCAGACACTTAATTCCGAACAGCAGAGTAATCACGTAGATGTAGATGTAGGACGAGACGGAGAGCGAGAGGTAAATGACGAAATGAGGGGGTAAGAGCAGATTGACAGAGAGAGGGAGAGATGGACAGAGAGAGGGTCAAGAAGGAGAGGGACAGAGACAGGGCGAAGGAGGGGATGCAAAAATGAAGATAGGGATAAGTACATAGACGGGAAACGCTGGATACTTAGCTAGTTTGACATAAAATGACAATTTGGAGAGTGATAATGGATGTAAATATTTTAAAATTTATTTATGTTTTTCTTCGAACTGCGATCAAGATATTCAAATTAAAAATGAAAAGATTTCTGTAAACAGGATCAATCACCAAATAAATTTTCATAAATCAGTGCAACACGAAAATGAAACATGAAACATATAAGCCCGACCATAGACTTACGCTTGTCAACGTGAATGGCCTTCTGAAGTGTACCAAAGCTTCGATGAAGAAATTGGTGGAATTGCTCGGTATTTAAGCTCCACAGATGCGAAATGGTTGAAAGGATTTTGCCACTATAAAATACTGTCGACATCGTCAACTATATCTGTGTTTGAGCGAGTGGCAAAGGCTACAAATACATCTGGGCGTCAGAGAAAGCTTTAGGCTGCCCGCCACACATCACTTCACCAAGAGCACTGTCACTCAATTAGTTTTGTAAAAGAACAGGAACACTGAATCTTACTTTTTGTTAATATTTTAATTGACCAATTTTTTAATGTAAATAATGAACTTTGCACCAGTTAGGTTTTTATGCATAGCACAATGGGTTTTGAGAATTTATTCTCATCATCAAGTGGAAATAGTTACATCGGTACTTTATATTATGGCTGCGAATGTGTGGTTCCGCATTTCTTGCTCAGCAGTCTTTTTTTTGTCGTTCTACTATAACTGGAAAATCGCAGAGTATGAACCATAGTTTTTTATCTTGGAAAATAGCATTTTTATCTGTGTGCTTAAAGCCACTATGCCTTCTTCATCGTGGGCGCAAACTAGCATTCATACTGTTTCTTTATCTGAAATCAACATATGGTACAAATATTGTACGAATGTGTTTCAAGGAATTTGGATACAGACAACGGTGTTCCATTCTTCAAGGATTCTATCACTTATCACTTTTATCTTAATTTACTATTTAAATTATCGATTAGCTTTGCATTACATTTTTTTTTATTTTATTGCAAGTATTGAGTGGAATGTGTGAAGAATGGAGATACTTATGGATTAGATACTATAGTTCTTATACGCAAGAGCAACATTTGAAGAAATTGGTTTGACACTGAGACTTCTTCCTCCTTGCTGATTGTAGTTTACAAAAAATTTCTAGCAGCTCCATTAAATGGATTGCATGTGATTTCTGAAAGTGGTGGACTATCTTAAGGTGTTCCTCTATGTTTGTGAATGGGTGTCCAGTGATTCTTGTGTTTGTTGCTACGGCTGCTTCTGTAAATTGTTTATATGCGTGACAGTTGTTGGGTTGGGTGTACCTAATATTAAAGCTCCTGCCTCTCTGTCCTGTGATGATGCTTTAGCAAGTTTTACATGTGAGGTATATATATTCCTGAATCTGAGAATTTGTCTTTTTTTTATTTTTCCAAAAGATTAAAAGGTATTTGGCGTCAAGTTAAAAAGAGACTTCTAGACAGGAAGGTGCCCATATTAAAAGTGACATTATGAAAGTAATATGTTGCACGATGGGTAGTACTATCCAGCACGTATGTACGAAAGAGGAAGAGAATAAAGTTGGTTTCATGGAACTAAACACCCTACCTGATAATAAAACTTTTAATGTTGTATTACAACTCAAGTGCTTGTAGGACAGAGTCGTTCGTTTAAGGGAAACCTAGACAAGCTTTTCTCCAGGATAAAAGAAAGGTAAAAACCAGGCAAGTGGAACAGAATACACCTACGGTCATTCCGATCTGCCCACACACCTTAAGGTCAGAAGGCGGCCTTGCAAGTGGAGGATATTGGACAGGAAAACCTACGCAGTGCTTTGTACCTAGGAATTACTGCACCGGCGAATAGGGTCGGTTGCCGTTTCCACCACACAACGAATCACACCGTTCCCGGGACATGTGAGTTCAATCTATTCTACTCCAGAAATTCTGCGAACGTTGCTGTGGCGCGCAGCGCACAGAGATACAGGGGCTAGGATTACTGACTAACGGTACCCAATGCGACATTTCCAGAACAACTTTCCGATTACCTGCCACCGTCATTGGAACCACTCATACATTAAATGGCTCTGAGCACTATGGGACTTAACTTCCCAGGTCATCAGTCCCCTATAACTTAGAACTACTTAAGCCTAACTAACCTAAGGACATCACACACATCCATGCCCGAGGCAGGATTCGAACCTGCGACCGTAGCGGTCGCGCGGTTCCAGACTGAAGCGCCTTTAACCGCTTGGCCACATCGGCCGGCACTCATACCTTAATTTACGTACCCAAATTACCCTGTGAAGTCCTACCCACTGAATATTTGACCTCTAAAACGAAAACTAAACTCCGTCCGAACAGGCCATGGAAAGCTCAGCGGTACCGACCGGCCGCCGTTTTATCCTCAGTCCATAGGCGTCATTGGATGCGAATACGGAGGGGCATGTGGTCAGCACACATGTCAGCGTATGTCAGTTAACGAGACTGGAGCCGCTATTTCTCAATCAAGCAACTCCTCAGTTTGCCTCACACGGGCTGAGTGCACCCCGCTTGCCAACAGCGCTCAGCAGACCGGATGGTCACCCATCCAAGTGCTAGCCCAGCCCGACAGCGCTTAACTTCGGTGATCTGAGGGAACCGGTGTTACCACTGCAGCAGGCCGTTGGCCGAAAACGTGATCTCTAAACTACATTTATATCTACATGACTACCCTGCAATACACACTTATGTGCCTGGCAGAGTGTTCTTCGAACAATCTTCAGGCTATTTCACTACCGTTCTACTCTGTAACAGAGCGCGGGAGAAATGAAGACTTAAGTCTTTCTGTACGAGCTCTGAATTCTCTTATTTTCTCGTATGAGGATTGGCGAGAGTAAAATATTTTCAAATTCAGAGAATGAAACGGGCAAGTTAGTCATAATAGGACAGCTGCGCTACGTTATTAAGGCACCTCTGTGTCATACGCTGGAGTGAAGACAACGCTGTCGCTACGGCACAGTTACTGCCCCCGTTACCGGGTCTCGAATCTTTAGCCTGCCCTGTACTCCGCGCTGTGCTACTAGGGCTTGGCGCAACCTGCCGTAGCTCGGCCAGTTTGCTATTGGCCGGTTACTCGAGACCACCAGTGGAACACCGTCACGGTGAAGTAGACAACTTAGGAATGCATGGTTACATTTGTTTTCAGAGCATCATCCAACTAGGGTCAATTGTAAGATAATAATTTCGTTCTGAAATTCAAACCAAGTCCGAGTTTAATATATTATTTACTGTGATCTAGACAAACACTACATTAAAATGACGGAGAATACAGTCAACTAAATGGTAAGAAACCGTCAAAGTTTCGCAGAAATTTGTCTGTATTTACTGATGACAAGTTTCTGACCTTTTCAGTACCTTTTAAAATTATCCACATAAGTCATACAACAAAATCCATTACGTTTGAACACTGGACACAAACAATGTGTGTGTGTGTGGCTGACTTCAGCATACCATTTACAATACGACTGTACCTTTCTGCATGTAGTAAAATATATTGTTGCATGCAGCACAGTACGGTCCTTTTCTAAATAATACGTCTCACTCAGCCACACACAGTCGCTTTGACATTGCTGTATGACTTTATTTGAATGATTTGAAAGTGGACTGAAAAGTCTGAAACTAGTCATCAGTTAATAAAGAGAAATTCTGTATAACTTCGATATTTTTTACAATTTTCTTGAATCATATCAAGTTCCTGCCTCACTGGAAATAAGTAGAGAATATGTTTCCAACGAAATGAACCTAAAGTGTCACAATGTTGACTGAAGAATGGCTGCAATGCAATGACCATGAAGTCACGTGAAATATTAAAATACGAAGCTCACTAGAAGCTCAGTTAATCATGAAAGTTCCTCTAAAAATATGGATTGGTACCTCATCTATGTGAAGACTGCTACAAGCTTTCCATAGCTGTGCATCTCCCAAATGCAAAGCAAACAAGACCCACAAAACAATGTACGAGCAATTAATGAGGACGCACAAGTAGCACAGCAAATCCCGCTAACATTGAACTGCTCAGAAAATGGGTAGCACTAATGCAAAATGAGGCACTTATTCCAATCTCAGAACACGTGTGCCACAAATGGTGCCCAGACAAGAAGTCTCTCCCCCTTCGCGTCAGGACCACAAGTCTCTCTCCCACTTCAGCTGGCCGGCAAGTTTCCAAACCTTTTCTCCTCTAAACCTAAAAGTCCACTTGGGGGTGAGGACACCCAGCCATTGCCGCAGTGACCGACGAAAATTTAGTTTTATATTCGTGAATATAGGGAAACCCCGCAGAAAGTTCACATTGTTGGTTTACCGACTGCTTATTAACACGCAAGGGGTTGGTATCGGCTGCTAGCCAACTTCCACTCATTGATCGGGCTTTTGTCAGCTATGGAAGGTGGCGGTCGCGGCACCTGGAGGAAAAGGCAACGAATTTTCACACGGTGAATCAGCAGTGGTATGACAGCCAACTCTTAAATCTGTGCACAGCGAACTTGCAGGGGATTGGTGGAAGCTTTCTTCAAAGGAGAAACCCGCATTCCCCGCCAAAGCATTGCAGTGAGTAGGGGCTTACTATCCTCTGCGAATTGCAATGCCCTGGAGATACCTTCCGTCTTCTAGAGTTCCTGTGCCTGACCTGATGGTCAAACCAGACGACGGGACGAACGCCTGGACCCGTTAGTTTCTTAAAAAGATAATCTGAAATCTTATTACAGAGTTAGCAAGCTTGTTATCTACCCAAAAATAGTCAAGAAAAGAGCAGAAAAATAATCAAAGAACTCTTAGTGATATTTAACTGTCATGTCTCAACCTACTATATACTGGTGCGCCAAAGAAACTGGTATAGGCAAGCGTATTCAAATACAGAGATATATAAACAAGCAGATACGGAACTGACGTCGGCAACGCCTATATCAGACAACAAGTGTCTGGTGCAATTGTTAGATCGGTTACTGCTGCTACAATGGCAGCTTATCAAGATTTAATTCAGTTTAAGCGTGGTGTTCTAGTCGGCGTACGAGAGATGCGACACAGCATCCCCGACATAGCGATGAAGTGGGGATTTTCCAGTACGACCATTTCACGTATGTATCGTGAGTGTCCCCCACCCCCTCCCCAAGAACCATGGACCTTGCCGTCGGTGGGGAAGCTTGCGTGCCTCAGCGATACAGATGGCCGTACCGTAGGTGCAACCACAACGGAGGGGTATCTGTTGAGAGGCCAGACAAACGTGTGGTTCCTGAAGAGGGGCAGCAACCTCTTCAGTAGTTGCAGGGGCAACAGTCTGGATGATTGACTGATCCGGCCTTGTAACACTAACCGAAACGGCCTTGCTGTGCTGGTACTGCGAACGGCTGAAAGCAAGGGGAAACTACAGCCGTAATTTTTCCCGAGGGCATGCAGCTTTACTGTATGGTTAAATGATGATGGCGTCCTCTTGGGTAAAATATTCCGGAGGTAAAATAGTCCCCCATTCGGATCTCCGGACGGGGACTACTCAGCAGGAAGTCGTTATCAGGAGAAAGAAAACTGGCGTTCTACGGATCGGAACGTGGAATGTCAGATCCCTGAATCGAGCAGGTAGGTTAGAAAATTTAAAAAGGGAAATGGATAGGTTAAAGTTAGATATAGTAGGAGTTAGTGAAGTTCGGTGGCAGGAGGAACAAGACTTTTGGTCAGGCGAATACAGGGTTATAAATACAAAATCAAATAGGGGTAATGAAGGAGTCGGTTTAATAATGAATAAAAAAATAGGAGTGCGGGTTAGCTACTACAAACAGCATAGTGAACGCATTATTGTGGCGAAGATAGACACGAAGCCGCCTACTACAGTAGTACAAGTTTATATGCCAACTAGCTCAGCAGATGACGAATAAATTGAAGAAATGTATGATGAAATAAAAGAAATTATTCAGATAGTGAAGGGAGATAAAAATTTAATAGTCATGGTTGACTGGAAATCGGTAGTAGGAAAAGGGAGAGAAGAAAACGTAGTAGGTGAATATGGATTGGGGCTAAGAAATGAAAGAGGAAGCCGTCTGGTAGAATTTTGCACAGACGGCAACTTAACAATAGCTAACACTTGGCTCAAGAATCATAAAAGAAGGTTGTATACATAGAAGAAGCCTGGAGATACTGACAGCTTTCAGATAGACTATATAATGGTAAGACAGAGATTTAGGAACCAGGTTTTAAATTGTAAGACATTTCCAGGGGCAGATGTGGACTCTGACCACAATCTATTGGTTATGAACTGTAGATTAAAACTGAAGAAACTGCAAAAAAGGTGGGAATTTAAGGAGATGGGACCTGGATAAACTGAAAGAACCAAAGGTTGTAGAGAGCTTCAGGGAGAGCATAAGGGAACAATTGACAGGAATGGGGGAAAGAAATAGAGTAGAAGAAGAATGGGTAGGTTTGAGAGATGAAGTGGTGAAGGCAGCAGAGGATCAAGTAGGTAAAAAGACGAAGGCTGGTAGAAATCCTTGGATAACAGAAGAAATATTGAATTTAATTGATGAAAGGAGAAAATATAAAAATGAGGTAAATGAAGTAGGCCAAAAGAAATACAAACATCTCAAAACTGAGATCGGCAGGAAGTGCAAAATGGCTAAGCAGGGATGGCAAGAGGACAAATGTAAGGATGTAGAGGCTTATCTCACTATGGGTAAGATAGATACTGCCTACAGAAAAATTAGAGAGACCTTTGGAGAAAAGAGAACCACTTGTATGAATATCAAGAGCTCAGATGGAAACCCAGTTCTAAGCAAAGAAGGGAAAGCAGAAAGGTGGAAGGAGTATATAGAGGGTCTATACAAGGGCAATGTACTTGAGGACAATATTATGGAAATGGAAGAGGATGTAGATGAAGATGAAATGGGAGATAAGATACTGCGTGAAGAGTTTGACAGAGCACTGAAAGACCTAAGTCGAAACAAGGCCCCGGGAGTAGGCAACATTCCATTAGAACTACTGACGGCCTAGGGAGAGCCAGTCCTGACAAAACTCTACCATCCGGTGAGCAAGATGTACGAGACAGGCGAAATACCCTCAGACTTCAAGAAGAATATAATAATTCCAATCCCAAAGGAAGCAGGTGCTGACAGATGTGAAAATTACCGAACTATCAGTTTAATAAGTCACGGATGCAAAATACTAACGCGAATTCTTTACAGACGAATGGAAAAACTGGTAGAAGCAGACCTCGGGGAAGATCAGTTTGGATTCCGTAGAAATATTGGAACACTTGAGGCGATACTGACCTTACGACTTATATTAGACGCCAGATTAAGGAAAGGCAAACCTACGTTCCTAGCATTTGTAGACTTAGAGAAAGCTTTTGACAATGTTGACTGGAATACTCTTTCTAATTATGAAGGTGGCAGGGGTAAAATATAGAGAGCGAAAGGCTATTTACAATTTGTACAGAAACCAGATGGCAGTTATAAGAGTCGAGGGGCATGAAAGGGAAGCAGTGGTTGGGAAGGGAGTGCGACAGGGCTGTAGCCTCTCCCCGATGTTATTCAATCTGTATATTGAGCAAGCAGTAAGGGAAACAAAAGAAACATTCGGAGTAGGTATTAAAATCCATGGAGAAGAAATAAAAACTTTGAGGTTCGCCGATGACATTGTAATTCTGTCAGAGATAGCAAAGGATTTGGAAGAGCAGTTGAACGGAATGGACAGTGTCATGAAAGGAGGGTATAAGATGAACATCAACAAAAGCAAAACGAGGATAATGGAATTTAGTCGAATTAAGTCGGGTGATGCTGAGGGAATTAGATTAGGAAATGAGATACTTAAAGTAGTAGAGGAGTTTTGCTATTTGGGGAGAAAAATAACTGATGATGGTCGAAGTAGAGAGGATATAAAATGTAGACTGGCAATGGCAAGGAAAGCGGTTCTGAAGAAGAGAAATTTGTTAACATCGAGTATAGATTTAAGTGTCAGGAAGTCGTTTCTGAAAGTATTTGTATGGAGCGTAGCCATGTATGGAAGTGAAACATGGACGATAACTAGTTTGGACAAGAAGAGAATAGAAGCTTTCGAAATGTGGTGATACAGAAGAATGCTGAAATTTAGATGGGTAGATCATATAACTAATGAGGAGGTATTGAATAGGATTGGGGAGGAGAGAAGTTTGTGGCACAACTTGACTAGAAGAAGGGATCGGTTGGTAGGACATGTTCTGAGGCATCAAGGGATCACAAATTTAGTATTGGAGGACAGCGTGGAGGGTAAAAATCGTAGAGGGAGGTCAAGAGATGAATACACTAAACAGATTCAGAAGGATGTAGGTTGCAGTAGGTACTGGGAGATGAAGAAGCTTGCACAGGATAGAGCAGCACCGAGAGCTGCATCTAACCTGTCTCAGGACGGAAGACCACAACAAACAACAACATCGTGAGTGTCAGGAATCCGGTAAAACATCAAATCTCCGATGTCGCTGCGGCAGAAAAAGATCCTGCAATTACGGGACCAACGACTACTGACGAGAATCGTTTAGTGTGACAGAAGTGCAACCCTTTCGCAGATTGCTACAGATTTCAATGCTGGGTCATAAACAAATGTCAACGTGCGAACTATTCAACAGAAAATCACCGATATGGGCTTTCGGAGTCGAAAGCCCACTCGTGTACCCGAGATGGCTGCATGACACAAAGCTAAACGCCTCGCCTGGGCCTGTCAACAGCGACATTCGACTGTTGATGACTGGAAACATGTTGCCTGGTCGGAGGAATCTCGTTTCAAATGGATTTGTACGGGTCTAGAGACAACCTCATGAATTCATGGACCCTGCATGCCAGCAGGGGACTGTTCAGGCTGGTAGAGGCTCTGTAATGGTGTAGGACGTGTGTAGTTGCATTGATACGGGGCACCCGATACTTCTAGAGACGACTCTGACAGGTGACACGTACGTAACCATCCTGTCTGACTACCTGCATCCATTCACTTCCATTGTGAATTCCGACGAGCTTGGACAATTACAGCAGAACAATGCGACACCCCACACGTCCAGAAGTGCTACAGAGTGGCTCCAGGAACATTCTTCTAAGTTTTTCCGCAGCTAGTGGTCTCGCGGTCGCGTTCTCGCTTCCCGTTCACCGGGTCCCGGGTTCGATTCCGGGCGGGGTCAGGATTTTCACCTGCCTCGACATGACTGGGCGTTTGTGTTGTCCTCATCATTTCATCATCATTCATAAAAATGGAGAGATTGGGCTGAGCAAAGATTGGGAATTTGTACTCGCGCTGTTAACCTGCTCAGTTGAGCGCCCAACAAACCAAAGATCATGTTCTGAGTTTAAACACTTTTGCTGCCCACCAAACTCCCCAGACATGAACATTATTGAGCATTCCTGGGATACCTTGCAAAGTGCAGTTCAGAAGAAACCTTGACACTCTCTCACTATTACAGATTTATGGAGAGCCCTGCAAGAGTCATGGTGTCAGTTCCCGCCAGCACTACTACAGACATTAGTCGAGTCCATGCCACGTCGTGTTGCGGCACTTCTGCGTGTTCGCTGGGCAGGTGTATCAGTTTCTTTGGCTCTTCAGTGTAGTACTTTGAACAGGGCGTAGTATCAGCAGCAGCGGCAGCAGTGGCCGTACTCACGTAGGAGATCATGGGCAGGTTGAAGGCGGCGGCCATGCGCGCCTCGTGCACGCAGGTCTCCTGCGGCCCGATGTAGGCGGTGATGTTGCGGCGCCAGAGCTCGGCGGTGCGCCGGATGCTGGTCGTCTCCTCGCCGTACGTCTCGGCCACCTGGAAGTGCAGCGAGTGGCCGCGCGCCCACAGCTCGCCGCCGCGCCCGTTGACGCGCTCCACGGCCAGCGAGATGGCGCCGGACACCGTGCGGCCTGGCCGCTCGTACTTCCTGTCCCCAGGCCGCCGGTCCAGACCTGCGCCAACAGGGGGTCACTCGCGGCGGCACGACCCACCTCCACAGACAGGGACAGGCTTACACGTGAACTTCACAGGCACTTACCTAGCTGGGCCACTTCAACGAGCAATAATAACTACACCACTGGCCATTAAAATTGCTACACCAAGAAGAAATGCAGATGATAAACGGGTATTCATTGGACAAATATATTGTACTAGAACTGACATGTGATTACATTTTCACGCAATTAGGCTGCATAGATCATGAGAAGTCAGTACCCAGAACAACCACCTCTGGCCGTAATAACAGCCCTGATACGCCTGGGCATTGTCAAACAGAGCTTGGATGGCGTGTACAGGTACAGCCGCCCATACAGCTTCAACACGATACCACACATCAAGAGTAGTGACTGGCGTATTGTGACGAGCCAGTTGCTCGGCCACCATTGACCAGACGTTTTCAATTGGTGAGAGATCTGGAGAATATGCTGGCCTGGGTAGCAGTCGAATATTTTCTGTATCCAGAAAGGCCCGTACAGGACCTGGAACATGCGGTCGTGCATTATCCTGCTGAAATGTAGGGTTTCGCAGGGATCGAATAAAGGGTAGAGCCACGGGTCGTAACACATCTGAAATGTAACGTCCACTGTTCAAAGTGCCGTCAATGCGAACAAGAAGTGACCGAGACGTGTAAGCAATGGCACCCCATACCGTCACGCCAGATGATACGCCAGAATGGCGAAGACGAATACACGCTTCCAATGTGCGTTCACCGCGATGTCGCCAAACATGGATGCGACCATCATGATGCTGTAAACAGAACCTGGATTCATCAGAAAAAATGATGACGTTTTGCTATTCGTGCACCCACATTCGACGTTGAGGCACCATCGCAGGCGCTCCTGTCTGTGATGCAGCGTCAAGGGTAACCGCAGCCGTGGTCTCCGAGCTGATAGTCCATGCTGCTACAAGCGTCGTCCAATTGTTCGTGCAGATGGTGCTTGTCTTGGAAACGTCCCCATCTGTTGGCTCAGGGATCGAGACGTGGCTGCACGATCCGTTACAGCCATGCGGATAAGATGCCTGTCATCTCGACTGCTAGTGATACGAGGCCGTTGGGATCCAGCACGGCGTTCCGTATTACCCTACTGAGCCCATCGATTCCATAGTCTGCTAACAGTCATTGGATCTCGACCAACGTGAGCAGCAATCTCGCGATACGATAAACCTCAATCGCGATATGCTAAAATCCGATCTTTATCAAAGTCGGAAATGTGGTGGTACGCATTTCTCCTCCTTACACGAGGCATCACAACAACGTTTCACCATGCAACGCCGGTCAACTGCTATTTGAGTATGAGAAATCGGTTGGAAACTTTCTTCATGTCAGCACGTTGTAGTTGTCGCCACCGGTGCCAACCTTGTGTGGATTCTCTGAAAAGCTAATCATTTGCATATCACAGCATCTTCTTCCTGTCGGTTAAATTTTCCCATTGTAGATGGGAAGATGGAGGTAAGTGCCCAAACTCCAAGTATATCCCTCCGCTCCCCGACCCCAAAGTAAATCCCCTGGTTTTTTGGCTTTGGCTCTGCGTTCTCCTGACCTCTAGTGAAGCCAAGTACAAGGCTACTTCCACTGTGTAGCAGCGTGCACAAGTCGCCCGCTTCACTTGTTTCGTATTAATTTTCTATTAGATGTTTTGATAACGGAAAAAGTTTTTGCTAACTGCTGCAGTTTACATTATTTCTCTTATATACTGAGAGATAAGCTTTTGAACTATATGTTTTTGAGTAGTAAAATTTAAGATTATCGGTTATGTGTAAAGCGTTTAATCTACATGTTGGTTACAAATTAATTTGTCAAGAAAAAGGAGGGGGTATCTTTCCCCCCTCCTTTAGTTGCTTAAACTGGACCCTTCATTTTTCTCCATTTTTAAATGTCGCCTGTATTAGTACATATACTTAATCTTTTGTAATTCTACTTCAGATTTGAAGAGGATATCGAAAAGTGTGGACGTCTTCTAAAATAACCACTGCTACTGACGCAGTTCCGAAAAAGGTAAATAAGCTGTTTCACTTCCTAATAACGACACTTCCGAGGCAGTGCAATATGATGTATGGTACACCAGAGGAAGTACCAAAAACAGAGGCAGGCCCACAATTTTGGGTAAAGATCATGAAAAAGAACTGGTATAGCATTGTCTTGATATGGAAACTTCTTTCTTCAGGCTTACTCATAGAGGCTTGTGAAAAATGGCTGTACAGGTATCAGAGAGAAATAACAGTGAATACTCTTTGAAAGATGATATTTCTACTGAAAAGAGCGGTAGCCTTTTTCTTAAACGTCACCAAACCACACTGTCTGAAAGAAAGCCTACAGGAACACCCTTTAACTAGGCTCCTGGATTCTATAACATTCTGGAAGATGTTAAATTAGACCTAATTTGAAACTCTATTACGTTTCCTCCAATTTAAAACCTTCCTCCTATTTTATTTAGTGCCATTTTGCAAATTTATATAAGTGCTACAATTTCGCAGCTGTTTTCCAAACTCGTTAAGTGTAAGGTTCTTGAAAATATTTTTGTTTCATTATAGCTTTTAATGCTACTTTGTAAGAGTAAAACGTAAATGGAGCATAAAATTATAAAGTAAATATTTCATAGTTTTAAAGCATTCTGTTGTTGCTGTGGTCTTCAGTCCAGAGACTGGTTTGATGCAGCTCTCCCTGCTACTCTGTCCAGTGCCAGTTTCTTCACCTCCCAGTACCTACTGCAGCCTACATCCTACTGAATCTGCTTAGCGTATTCATCTCTTGGTATCCCTCTACGATTTTTACCCTCCACCCTTCCCTTCAATACTAAACTGGTGATCCCTTGATGCCTCAGAAAATGTCCTAAAACCGATCCCTTCTTCTAGTCAAGTTGTGCCACAAAATTTTCTTCTCCCCAATTCTATTCAGTACCTCCTCATTAGCTGTGTGATATACCTATCTAATCTTCAGCATTCTTCTGTAGCATCACATTTCGAAAGCTTCTGTTCTATTCTTATCTAAACTATTTATCGTCTATATTTGGCTTCCACACATGGCTACACACCGTACAAATACTTTCAGAAACGACTTCCTGACAAACCTTTACTCCATGTTAACAGATTTCTCTTCTTCAGAAGCGCTTTCCCTGCCATTACCAGTCTACATTTTATATCCTCTCTACTTCGACAATCATCAGTTATTTTGCTCCCCAAATAGCAGAACTCATCTTCTACTTTAAGTGTATCGTTTCCTAATCTAATTCCCATAGCATCACTCGACTTAATTCAACTACATTCCATTATCCCCGTTTTGCTTTTAATGATGTTCATCTTATATTCCTTTCAAGACACTGTCCATTCCGTTCAACTGCTCTTCCAGGTCCTTTGCTGTCTCTGACAGAATTACAATGTCATCGGCAAACCTCAAAGCTTTTAATTCTTTTCCGTGGATTTTAATTCCTACTCCGAATTTTTCTTTTGTTTCCTTTACTGCTTGCTCAATATACAAATTGTATAACATCGGGGATAGGCTACAACCTTGTCCCACTCCCCTCCTGACCACCGCTTCTCTTTCATGTCCCTCGACTCTTATAACTGCCATCTGGTTTCTACAAATTGTAAATAGCTTTTCGCTCCCTTTATTTTACCCCTGACACCTTCAGAATTTGAAAGGGAGTATTCCAGTCAACATTGTCAAAAGCTTTCTCTAAGTTACATATGCTAGAAACGTAGGTTTGACTTTCCTTAATCCATCTTCTAAGTTAAGTCGTAGGGTCAGTATTGACTCACGTGTTCCAACATTTCTACGGAATCCAAACTGATCTTCCCCGGGGTCGGCTTCTACCAGTTTTTCCTTTCGATTTAAGAATTCGCGTTACTATTTTGCAGCCGTGACATATTAAAATGGTAGTTCGGTAATTTTCACATCTGTCAATACATGCTTTCTTTGGGATTGGAATTATTATATTCATCTTGAAGTCTGAGGTTATTTTACCTGTCCCATACATTTTGCTCACCAGATGGTAGAGTTTTGTCAGGGCCTGGCTCTCCCAAGGCTGTCAGCAGTTCTAATTGTTGTCTACTTCCCGTCGATCTCATTTTTGAGACGTTTGTATTCCTTCTTGCCTGCTTCATTAATTGCATTTCAATTAAATTCAGTATATCTTCCGTTACACAAGGATTTCTACGAGCCCTCTTCTTTTTACCTACTTGATCCTTTGCTGCCTTCACTGTTTCATCCCTCAAAGCTATCCATTCTTATTCTACTGTGTTTCTTTTCCCCATTCTTGTTAATCTTTCCCTAATGCTCTCCCTGGAAATCTCTTCAACCGCTGGTTCTGTCAGTTTATCCAGGACCCATTTCCTTAAATTCCCACCTTTTTATGCAATTTCTTCAGTTTTAATCTACAGTTTTTAACCAAAAGAATGTGGGTCAGTGTCCACATCTGCCACTGGAAATGTCTAACAGTCTAAAACCTTGTTCCTAAATTAATGTCTTACAATTATATAATGTATCTGAAACCTTCCAGTATCTCCAAGCCTCTTCCATGTATACAACCTTCTTTCATGTTTCTTGAACGAAGTGTTAGCTCTGATTAAGTTATGCTCTGTGCAAACTTCTACCAGGCGGTTTCCTCTTTCATTTCTTACCCCCATTCTATGTTCACCTACGACGTTTCCTTCTCTTCCTTTTCCCAATATCGAAATCGAGTCACCCACGACTATAAAATTTTCGTCTCCCTTCACTATGTGAATAATTTCTTTTCTCTCATCATACATTTCATCAATCTCTTCGTCATCTGCGTAGCTAGTTGGCATATAAACGTTAAAAGCATAATTTCTTAATATTTTTTATTTCTTAAGAATCAGAAACAAAGTAGGGGTCCGCTTTTGGGCACTTACGTCTAATCTCTGAAATTCTGGTAATAGCAAATATAAAGTACAGAGCGTGAAAGGTTATCTGCAACTAGTACAGAAGCCTGACAAAAATTAAAAGCTTAGAAGTGGAAGGGAAGCACTAATTGACAAGGACGTGAGATAGAATTGTAACAGATCTCAGATGTTATTCAGTCTCTACATTGAGCAAGCTGTACAGGAAACCAAGGAGAAGTTTGAAAAGGCCTCTGCCAAGTTGATGGAAAAGAAATGAAGATTTTCATTGTAATTCCGTCAGTTTAACGGAATGGATAGTGTCTTGGAAATAGGTTACGGAACGCACATCAACATTTGCAAAACAAGGATAATGAATGTAGTCGAAAAAAATTTTGGGATATTGAGAGACAGCAGATCAGGTAATGAGACATTAAAAGTAGCAGGTAAGGTTCGCTATGTGGGCAGCAAAGTAACTGATGGTGTCCAAAGTAGTGACGATCTGAAATGGAGAAAGGCAATAGAAAAAAAAAGCAACTGAGAAACAGAAATTTGTCAACAACAAATGTAAGTGTCAGGGATTGTTCTCGGAAGGTATGCGTACTTTGTGTAACATTGTTTGGAAGCGAAGCATGGATAGATTCTGAGGAATCAAGGAAAGTCCAGTTTTGATTATGAAGAGAAGTATAAGGGTAAATTTGTAGATGGAGGCCATGGTTTGACTTCATTAAGTCGGTTCAAATGGATGTTGGCTGCTGAAGCTATGCAGAGATGAAAAAACTTGCGCCGGATAAACTCACATCGAGAGCTGGATAAAATCAATTATAGCGCTGAGGTTAAGAACAACAAATAGAACAAAAACGGCTAGGTCCATCTCTGCGATTAAATAAAATCCTGAAAAATGTAGAAATTCACGCTTATTCAAATAATACTGGCTATTATGCCATGGTCGACTGAACTACCTAAAATTATGTACCCTCCGCCACAGGCCGCACAGTGACTTGTGGAGTACAAGTGCACAGATGGAATTCCACAGTGAGTGTATCACTCACAGGTAGTTACCTACTCGCAGGAAATTTAAAAACAACGCGCACTGTTTTGAAGAGTGAGATATTCTTTCTGGGAACAGCCGCATCGACTGTGGCTAAGTAGTTTCTCCGGAGTACAAAGCTTTTCAGGAGTGCTAGTCCTACAAGATGTGCACGAAAACTTGCATATCTTACGCGGTAAGGAGTGATCGGCAGCTTTCCACACTGGCTAGCAGAGGCGGTTGGCAATCTGGCGCTTTCAGAGGCAGTGGGATGAGGTGCCGATGCAGTTATTGCTCGTGACGTTAGCAAACAGATACGTGGAGAACGTACATTCATTGTGACGCGAATCAAGTAAGTTTAATTAGTAAATGTTTGCTAGCAAAATTTATCTTTCGCAACTCTGATATTAGGAGGTGTCTACGGGTCATAAAAACTATCTTTCAGTAACTTTACAACGACAGAAAACGTTGTTATTATCAAATAAAAGAATAACTTTGGCATAACTGAAGATGTACGATCTTATACGATCTATACCATAGTCGTCAGTTGTCGATAAGATGCCTTTCGACCCAGTCATGTGGTAGACCATGCTCTAGTACCATTAATTATTAGCGTATAATCAAGTTCATTTTACGGTGTTCCTTAAATAAACGCACCAAATCGGATCCTGTGTGAAAACTGTTTGCACAAAAAACTTCTTTCCGCTTCATTAAGTGAAAAACAGACAGTAGTATTGCACTTCCGGAATCCGACGCCGCTGCTACGGCTCTGCACGAGGACGTGAAACTACGAGAGGATCTCAATATAACAGGTAGGAAGAATCCCCACGTGGCAGCTCACAGAGTTATTTCAAGAACTGACTGGCTTAATTATCGCAAAAGTCGGTTCGGAAAGCGTGGCCAATGGCCAGTTATACCTTCATCAATGGACTCACCGACTACACGGAGACACTGCTTGACGTTTTTGAAGCCGAGATTGTTGCGAGAGAAAGACGATTTGTAAGCATAGTGAATAAATAACTAGTAACTTTTTACTACCGACGTTGTCCGGTCGCTTAGCTGAATGGTAACGTACTTGTCTATCAAAAAGCGGGCCCGGGTTCGACTCCCGGTCGGGCCGGAGATTTTCTGCGTCTGTGGACGGGGTATTGTGTTGCCCTCGTCATTACTTCATTATAAACGACACGCAAGTCGCCCAATGCGGCCTCCCAGCCAACAATGCCACTATCATTTCATTATTTACTAGCGGCATTGACGCTTCACAGCTATCACGACTTCAAGGCACCTCTGCTGTTCAATCGACACGAGACTTCGCATCGCCGGAACTCAGCGGCCAGGCCACCATGCTGCGTACACGACGACGGTAGAGGTCTGTCACTCACGGGGACACAGGGGAAACAATAATCAAGTTTTAACAGGTTTACTGACAACGAAACACGTCTGCCTCGACCGTAAGAACAAAAGGCACAAAATACAGTCACTAGGTACTTATTCAGAGGCTTGACAGACCTGCTATTTGAAGTAGCTTGACTGTTTCTAATACATTGTAACACCACTATTAGCTTAATAGGAAAATACATTTGCAGGGAAGTAATCCAAATCCCAAAATGCCTTTCTCATTAGGTCCAAAACAAGCAAGGAAAAGTTCATCCTTAAAACAGTCTAAGTCCAAAGAGAAAGCAACGATGACAGGTGAGAACAGCGGCGTCGGTCCCAATGATGGTCTTCGAGAGCGTTCTAAAGACGGTGAGGTGACTAGCACTCTCCTGGATGCCAAGAAGAACTGGCTGGTGCAGTCCACGCACCGGCCGCTGTGGCTGCCAGTGGTGGAATAGTCGTCATACTATTGTCTTGTCACGTGTTGTGCGGATGCGAATTGGCTCCTCGGAAGTGACGGTCTCTGCCAGCACTGGTACCGCCGACTTGTGTCTGGTCGTGACTGTGACCTGGGGAGCTCGTGATGCTGAGGCGTGTAGTGGTCATGTAGACAGCACGCGTTCCCATTTTCCGTGGTCTCCGATATAGCAAATGGCAAAACACAAGTCTTTATGCATCCGCCGTGTCACTTGCCAAAAATAGCGCCGCACGTATCCGTTCGTGAGGCGGCTATTTAGGATGGCGCACTAGTTCCAGACAGCACTTCCGTCCCAGCCAGCAGCCTGGAAATCTCCAATACACGTCAAGGACTGGGCCTTCGACCTCTGGAAACCGCGCCGCCTCCTCAGCCAGGGCACTAAGTGATCAGTAATGTGCTGATTGAGATTTGGTATAATTATACTGTTGTTCATTTAGCCGACAAGGTAGTGTCAGACTGAAGGTTTCTGTCCTTGTTGGGCTTAGATATTTCATTACTGTTAGGTCTCAATACTTTTTCAACGAAGAATGGTGAATTGTTTATTCCTCTTCACTGAAGCGTGGATTTCGTCTTTGGTTTTGATCCTGAAATGAGAAACAAATTTTTCCGTTTTAGGCTACAATTATTACGACTTCAAGACTCTGCTCGTTAAAGAGCGCGCGGTGGGTTTCGTCTTTGGTTACTTTTTGATTCTGGAAGTCTTCATTAATTACGGACCGTCATTTATTTTGTTTCACATACTGAGGGACTAGCATCCATCTTGCTTCACTTACTGAAGTGCAATCCTTTCTTTTATTTCATGTGGAGGATCTCTCCGTGAAAATTGAGGCGAATAAAATTTTGTTTGTCCCCTATACCTGCGCTGTTCACTTGTACCCGTCAGCGATGGACACATCGTTAACTGTGCCTGGTGTGGACTGAATTGTGCAAACTGAATTCAAGTGAGCGCTGCTGACAATATTATGTTCGTTAGCAAACTACAGTTGTATCCTGAGTTCCCCGATTTCGTCGCCGAACAGTGGAACAGTCGTGATAACAAATGCAGTTCCGTGAAAAATGGAACATTATCTTAGATATACCATTAGGAAGTATAATACAGTAATAAAACGGTAGAGGTTTTGTTTTACGACAGCGATACATTTTTGGGATTGTAATATAATCATAAATTAAACTGTGAGGAACATACAGGAGAAGTGCTGAAACACCTAAAGAAATGTTTCTTTATAATGCAAATATTGCCGGACATAGATAATGTAAAAACGAACTGTTTGGGATACTTCGCTTACTTTCGTCCCATGAAGTCTTCCACACCAAGTATGTTTCATCCACTATCGGAAATACGCATCTTTCAGACTTCTCTATATATTACGATCTTCAACTTTTGCATCAAAATTTGACCTGCTTGTTTCTTTTGCCGTCAATATATCTTACACTAGGCCATCCCTTAGGTCTTTCCGTATCACGGAATTTTCTCCTCCGTTTCCCTTACTTTCGTGGCGCTCTATTCCGAGCTCATTTCCATTCACGTTTCGTAACAGGCATTTCAAATTTGCTCTAGATCTACATCTACAATTACATTACAATGTACATTATTACTCTTAAATTCACAAGTGTCTGACATGGGTTTCATCGAACTATCTTCAAGCTCCAGAATGAGATTTTCACTTTGCAGCGGAGTGTGCGCTGATATGAAACTTCGTGGCAGATTAAAACTGTGTGCCGGACCGATACTCGAACTCGGAACCTTTGCCTTTCACGGGCAAGTGCTCTACCAACTGAGCTACCCAAGCACGACACGCCCCATCCTCACAGCTTTACTTCTGCCAGTATCTCGTCTACTACCTTCCAAACTTTACAGAAGCTCTCCTGCGAGGAAGATTCTTTTAAGTGGTCTTTCACTGAACATCCTGTAAACGGGAATTTGCTATATTTTCTTCTAAGCTTCCGAGTTTCCTATTTACCCTTTTTGAGACACCTAGGAACATTGTCAGAACCCTCATTTCGCCGCCTGGGTTATGTTTCTCACGTTCTCTTCAATTAACCAATCGCTCAATACTATTTTGACAGCGCCCTAGCAACATTAACAATTTTGCAGAATTTAATTATTCTTACTTAACTATTCGTTTTGCTTGATACCATTCAAAAAGCTGCACATAATAGTTGAAATTTTCGAGATCTACTTTCAGTTCAGTATCTGCTTCCTGGATAAGACATGGTTAGCGGTCCAGAAACTGCGTAACTTAAGAGTAACTCGTGCCGAGAATTAGCTTGCATAATACTGGTGAGATGCAATCAAGGTCATAATTTGTTCCTAAACATAATTTTTTCGATTGTTTCTACTTTCCGAGTAATGCACGTACTCCTACAGGGTGTTTCAAAAGTGACCGGTATATTTGAAACGGCAATACAAACTAAACGAGCAGCGATAGAAATACACCGTTTGTTGCAATATGCTTGGGACAACAGTACATTTTCAGGCAGACAAACTTTCGAAATTACAGTAGTTACAATTGCCAACAACAGATGGCGCTGCGGTCTGGGAAACTCTATAGTACGATATTTTCCACATATCCACCATGCGTAGCAATAATATGGCGTAGTCTCTGAATAAAATTACCCGAAACCTTTGACAACGTGTCTGGCGGAATGGCTTCACATGCAGATGAGATGTACTGCTTCAGCTGTTCAATTGTTTCTGGATTCTGGCGGTACACCTGGTCTTTCAAGTGTCCCCACAGAAAGAAGTCACAGGGGTTCATGTCTGGCGAATAGGGAGGCCAATCCACGCCGCCTCCTGTATGTTTCGGATAGCCCAAAGCAATCACACGATCATCGAAATATTCATTCAGGAAATTAAAGGCGTCGGCCGTGCGATGTGGCCGGGCACCATCTTGCATAAACCACGAGGTGTTCGCAGTGTCGTCTAAGGCAGTTTGTACCGCCACAAATTCACGAAGAATGTCCAGATAGCGTGATGCAGTAATCGTTTCGGATCTGAAAAATGGGCCAATGATTCCTTTGGAAGAAATGGCGGCCCAGACCAGTACTTTTTGAGGATGCAGGGACGATGGGACTGCAACATGGGGCTTTTCGGTTCCCCATATGCGCCAGTTCTGTTTATTGACGAAGCCGTCCAGGTAAAAATAAGCTTCGTCAGTAAGCGCTGAGGGGTTGCCGCGTTTGAATTTTGTATGGATAGAGGTGTAAACTCTGGCGCATGAGACGATACGTGGACGTTGGCGTCATTTGGACCGCAGCTGCAACACGGCGAACGGAAACCCGAGGCCGCTGTTGGATCACCTGCTGCACTAGCTGCGCGTTGCCCTCTGTGGTTGCCGTACGCGGTCGCCCTACCTTTCCAGCACGTTCATCCGTCACGTTCCCAGTCCGTTGAAATTTTTCAAACAGATCCTTTATTGTATCGCTTTTCGGTCCTTTGGTTACATTAAACCTCCGTTGAAAACTTCGTCTTGTTGCAACAACACTGTGTTCTAGGCGGTGGAATTCCAACACCAGAAAAATCCTCCGTTCTAAGGAATAAACCATGTTGTCCACAGCACACCTGCACGTTGTGAACAGCACACGCTTACAGCGAAAGACGACGTACAGAATGGCGCACCCACAGACTGCGTTGTCGTCTATATCTTTCACATCACTTGCAGCGCCATCTGTTGTTGAAAATTGTAACTACTGTAATTTCGAAAGTTTGTCCGCCTGAAAATGTACTGTTGTCCCAAGCATATTGCAACAAACGATGTATTTCTATCGCTGCTCGTTTAGTTTTTATTGCCGTTTCAAATATACCGGTCATTTTTGAAACACCCTGTAACTGTACAGCTGTGTGGCTGGGAATACAAATGGCACAAGTACTTGCTGAATTAAACTGTAAATGACTGCCAAAGTCATATGCCTATTTATAAATAGCACTCCGTCTTCAGACCACTAGTGCCCTACCGGGACCATCCGACCGCCGTGCCATCCTCAGTGGAGGATGCAGATAGGAGCGGCGTGGGGTCAGCACACCGCTCTCCCGGTCGTTATGATGGTATTCTTGACCGAAGCCACTACTGTTCGGTCGAGTAGCTCCTCAATTGGCATCACGAGGTTGAGTGGATCCCGAAAAATGGCAACAGCGCATGGCGGCCTGGATGGTCACCCATCCAAGTGCTGACCACGATCGACAGCGCTTAACTCGGTGATCTCACGGGAACCGGTGTATCCACTGCGGCAAGGCCGTTGCCACTATTTATAAATAAGCTATTTATATATATGCTACTATCGAACTATCAGATATTTTTTCCTTATGGTCAGTATTTCCCTGCATTGTTATTTTATGATATATTAAAAGTACTTATACTGCTTGCCTCTTATAACTTTTTAGAGTAAGAAAGTTATAAATTCAAAAATATTATCTTTACTCTGCTATATTTTGAAGATTTTTGGGTCAACATAACATTACATAGAAAATGTACATTCGTTATCAAACAGGGATACGTGGATAATTAAAGGGAAAATATTATAGCACGATAAAAACAGTAAATAAGTAGCAAATAGAATTAAAATGTCAAAACGAAAAATATTCTGGTTGGTTACAAGACATATTGGCTCCAACACGTACGAGAGATTGTTGATAGTCACTTTCTATAATTCCCTCACAGTCAGGGGTTGTAGAATCTAAATCACGTCAATCTGTGGTATTTCTTCAAGAATGTCCATTTTGTGAAACATTTGAGATGATGTACCATTCTGTTGTGCATTTTTCAGTCTTTCTTGCCCCTTTTCTTTGACCACACACTCCTCCACTCGCTTTCCTTACACCCATTGTGACTGCTGTCTGGGAAAGGGATATACTGTTATAGAACCAGTGCTGAAGTGGAGGAATGTAGTTCATCATCTCCTGAAGATTTTTCCATTTCTCAGATTTTATTTCAAACCCATTTTGATGTGATATTGATGGGGGACAAATGTTAGGTCTACTACAGTCCGCTTCTCTAAACATCACGGATTCAGATCCACCTGATATTTCTCCGTTGTATTTTGTTTCATTCTGTGCATTTAGCGACTTTATCCTTTGCTATGGCATTCATTGGTTTAATTGAAAGATAGTTTTCTGTTTTTATGCATGCTACAGGTAACTTTCTGATGACCTGCTTGACTCCTTCCGTCCTCTTCTGTGGGGCAAATACATGACTGAAGTGATTCTTTACCTTTCCACAGATAGCAAAATCTTTATCATATTACACATATTGACGGAAGTACCTTATGATTTGTTATGTCGGTGTCCTGATTTTGCCTCAAAATGTACAAGGTGAATTTCAGAATATGACCTATTTAAATATGCATTAAATATTAGTGTAAGTACTCTTAAAAGCACAAACATTAGTGTGGTGCTGAACTCGCCCCCCCCCTCAAAAAAAAAAAAAAAATCCGAACCTTCATTAAAGGTACCAACGTTTCTCCGTCTGTATCCCATTTCACTCATACTAGTTGTGTTCTATATACTGTCCAGGCAGCGGCTTAGAACTTAAACTTTATCAACGCAGGATGATTAGCTGTCGAAATGTGTATTTAGATCATTTGCTTGTAAATGTCACTTGCACCACTACTACTCACAGCTCCTCCGTATCTTCAACCATGAGGTTGGAAAGAAAAGTAATTGCGTGGTATTGAGTACTGAAAATCGTATTCAACTTACTTTTTCTGCGGTAGTTGGTAAGTTAAACATACGTATGTTTCTAACAATGCTCTGTCTTTTCCTGTGTCCACTTGACCGTGTAATTTTGTCAACGTTTGAATTTATTTCAAGCACTTACAACATTTACTATAGCACCGAGGTTCATAAAACTGATACACAGTGACAGGTGGATAGCCTGTCAGGAAGTTTGATTTCGTCTTACTGATAAATTCTCTTTCACTTGTAGCTAAAAGAAATAACAGGGCTATTGCCATGTTGACCTAGAATTCTCCAAGCCACTGCAGCCAATTCCGGAGATGAAACGAGGGTGACGTGGATACGCGCTTTCATCGGATGCTTTGTGTCAACCCATCGATCGCGTACGCTCATGCGTTTTTCCATCACGAGGACAAATGGGAACAAATTGAGGCCAGTACACCTGCCTCCCGTCCTCAGAACTTCAGCATACGGGTCACAAGCAAAGGGTTTGATGTAGAGTGTTCGTTTCCCTTGTGTGTGTGTGTGTGTGTGTGTGTGTGTGTGTGTGTGCGTGCGTGTGGCGGTTCCGTCCCTTTGTTAGTCAATAAAATAAAGCAACGTAACATAACAACACTGTGCAGGAAACATAACTCTGAGACCACAGTTCGCGTATAGAGTCGACTCTTGCTATAGACAAAAAGTGATTAAGAGACTGACCGTTCATACGAAGGTTGGCCACAGTTACGCAGACAAATATTCAGTACTGTTCGTCAAGTGAGTAACATTTTCTCTCTCTCTCTCTCTCTCTCTCTCTCACACACACACACACACACACACACACACACATACACATACATATAGCTACATGTAATGGATGTGTCGTGACTTATCGTTTTCGAGGAGATATTATTTCATACTCGTTTACTGCAATGAGAAATACATTAAGCCACAATGACAAATATTTATTAAAATAAAGTATATAAAATTTTTGCACGTAATTGTGGACATAAAAATACCTATAAATAATTAATGAAGCACAAGGTGTCTACTCTTCCTGAATCGAAACAATGTCATTGTCAGGAGGTTCTGATGCATGCACGACAACTTAACGTTCCACCAGATTGTTTGGATTTGTCAAAAGGATTTAGTCAATACGTTATTGGACTAGATTTTCCAGTCATAAGTTTTATTTTCTTCTCATGATATACCTTTCCGTCCCTGGATATACTGCACCTCTAATTTCCGTTTTATTAGTGTCATCATCATGGTCATTGCCCTTGTCAGTGTCCAATGATCCTTCATTGTCTTTCACATCTTTGAATGAATATGGTCCACCCGTCTATTGTTCTGGTGATTGCAGTATTCCTGTCAAAAGCTTTATGTTACGATTATACTTGTGCCCCCTGTTTGCGTTTATATGCTAGTAGGAACTGTAACAAAATCAAGGAATTAGTTACTTTGAAAAATTCAGCATAATTGTGAAGATCACGTGTTGTGAAATGATTAGATTTGGGTTTCAAAGGTGAGTTATAGAATCCCTTAATTCAACGATATCTTCGCATTACGAACAATAAAATCATTGTCATGGATATCCACTGTTGAGTTACGAATGATCCAACAACGTGAAGAGTCATGTGTGATACAATACGCGGTGTCACCGTTTTGGCGGAGTAGAACAGCAGAAAACAACGTACCCATAAAGATCTTGAGAAGATTATGCGTAACAAATAGGGCAGAGCTGTATTTGTGGGACTAATACTTGGCAACACATAGCTGGATTACACTGCAGAAATAATAACAGAGCTCAAACCTGTGAGGTTACAAGTTCTTGCAACACTCCAGTGTGCACGCATTGGTTTACAGCAAACTGTGAGATTATGTCTCCTCGAGAATGGTAAGTCACCACATCTCCAGTACATGTTGCTGTGCGCGCGCACGCGTGGATGCGTCTGTGACAAATTACTATGCACATAATAAACAGTACTGGACAGCTGCCCAAGCAGAAGTACAAATACTGCAAGTAACTACTCGTGATACCATCAGGACGGTATTAAGGGCGGGTCGATACCTTGGGCCTCACTAACATATTACTTATTTCATTTACCTAAAAAAATTCCAGATGAACTATTTTAAGTAAATAACTAACACTTGTAAAATTAAAAACTGCATAACATTTTAGGATCCACTGAAGCAACTGGCGAAATGATACTGTGATCAAAACTATAGTTATTGTAGCGTAAAATACCAAATGACAGTAATATTGCAAACTACTTGTGTGTCATGTTATGCTATGAGCATCTAAAAGGTCATAACTTTTCGAAACTTATAATATGATCTCGTAATTTCAATTAAAAACCGAGTAAAGTCTCTCTGAAAACTGCTGCTGTATGTTGTATTATTTATATGGTAGAGGCTTACTAAAATGAAACAAGTTGTAAGCAGCACTCGTATTGTCAAAAGCCACGCCACTATTAAGGAATCACATGGCTGATAATTTTACTTTTGTAAATACTTAAAAAACGGTTGATGCAAAATAAAATTCATGCTCCCTCCGCAGAAATATTATATGAAGCGGGAATATTCCTCGTGCTATGTTGTGTATCATGAAATGTAGTATAGACCTGTCTGTAAAACTTTCCTAATAAGCTATGTGAGCTCGAGCCGCACAACACGGAGATAGCAGGGGAAGTTCCGAGGATTGTAAAAACTTTCTGACTAGGAAGAATTTTTTAGCTCGTGCACTCTGATATGTTTTTCTATTAGAAAAAGAACTATATTTTGAGCGTAACTATTTAATAACATGACTTCGGTGTCATCCAGTTGATCTAGTTGTATTTGCATTATTTACTTTATTCAGATGAAATTGAAAGAGTGAGAAACTGAAGTAGAACATGGTCCGTGAGCGAAGCATATTTTTCTTAAAGAAAGATGAGAGAGTTGTGCTAGACTTAAAGTTCCGGAAAACAGGTGGACAAAGCACAGCTCTCGGGCTGGTTCTGGGCATGTGACATTTATGGTCTGTCGGTGAAATACCGGGTATACTTGTTAAGGTAATTTAGCCTGGGTCTAGAAGTCTCCTCCCGTCGCTTTTGCGCCAGCAACACAGACGAACAATCTCTTTTAACAGAAACCAGTTATTTAAGAAATCAAAGAGACAGATGATTCGTATGACGCTAAAGCTTATGTCATCAAAGTTGTTCAGTGGTTTAGCACCTGTTTTATGTGAAAGGAAGCAGCTTTCTCGTACAGCGATGTCGTCGTAGATTTTGAGATGAGTGGTGCTGTCAGCAAAAATTAAAAAGAAGGAGAGTGAACATCTAAATGTCAACAACATGGTATTTTTTTCTTGTAGGTGTTAATGGTAAAGGTGTGTGCTTAGCTGACAGTGAAGAACCCGCAGTTTTCAAAGTGCAATATTTGTAAAGTGCATTTGAACACAAACCGTTCTGGGAACTGCAATGATCTTTCTGATGTTGCGAAGATGAAAGGAATTAGAAGTCTTGGTAAATGATGGTGCGGTTAGAGAGAAAAAAAAAATGTTTTCGTCAAAAAGAGCAAAAACGATAAGAAAACGACAAAATCCAGTTATGTAGTGACGTATGATACGACAAATGAGAATAGGGCAGTATCGGTTTACCTGTGTGGACACGAAGAGCCGACACAGAAAACAGTTTGAACAGATGATGCGCAAGTAAGATGAGTTTGTCAGATATTCTGTGGCACTGATTGAAATTGCAGTCATAGTGACATTACACAGCTCTGTATGTTTATCCATTATGTAAATAAAGACTTTGAATAAAGCAGGAAGTGTGAATATTGAATAGCGCATACAGAGACGTGGCAAGTAGAGAGGAAAGTCGAAGAGCTTAGTTACTGACGATTCTTAGGATTCTGCGTTCCGGAATGAAGCCTTTTCCAAATAATCAGCTGCTCGTGAAATGTATTTGGACTACAAAGTCACATTTTTGATCAGTTATGCACCAGGAACAAGTATGCAAATGTGTGTTACACATTAGTAACTGTTCGGATTTTCAGATAAAAATCGTGAGCTATGCTAGAACAAGAGGGATCATTATATGTAAATTGAAGATGGACGAGGGAGAAAGGAAAAGAATGGGAAGGGATTAGTAACGTCAGCTGCATCGGGACATTACGCAGAATGAGCGGCGACGAATGAAAATGTGTGACGGACCACCACGCATTCATACAACAGGGGTCAACTGAATCTCAGTAAGATTAATATACTAGAATAGGCATGCGGTTTAAAATGAACTTCAAAAATGGACAAAGGAGAGAGATGGAGTGGAAAAAGGCCTGTACTATTAGAGTAAGAGACAACTGGAGCAGAACTGCAAAGACATGTATGGGGTTAACCTTGATGTCATGTGACCTACTGGACCTGATCGCCCGAGTATGTGGGTGAAACAGTATGAAGGGCACCTCTGTACACAAGAGAAGGATAGAACGTGGAAAAACAGGTGATGGAGAGAATTAAAGCTTTTAGAATGTAGCTGAAGAAGAGGATGATGATAAATATGTTGTTGTTGTGGTCTTCAGTCCTGAGACTGGTTAGATGCAGCTCTCCATGCTACTCTATCCTGTGCAAGCTTCTTCATCTCCCAGTACCTACTGCAACCTACATCCTTCTGAATCTGCTTAGTGTATTCATCTCTTGGTCTCCCTCTACGATTTTTACACTCCACGCTGCCCTCCAATACTAAATTGGTGATCCCTTGATGCCTCAGAACATGTCCTACCAACCGATCCCTTCTTCTAGTCATGTTGTGCCACAAACTTCTCTTCTCCCCAATCCTATTCAATACTTCCTCATTAGTTATGTGATCTACCCATCTAATCTTCAGCATTCTTCTGTAGCACCACATTTCGAAAGCTTCTATTCTCTTCTTGTCCAAACTATTTATCGTCCATGTTTCACTTCCATACATGGCTACATTCCATACAAATACTTTTAGAAGCGACTTCCTGACACTTAAACCTATTCTCATTGTTAACAAATTTCTCTTCTTCAGAAATGCTTTCCTTGCCATTGCCAGTCTACATTTTATATCCTCTCTACTTCGACCATCATCAGTTATTTTGCTCCCCAAATAGAAAAACCCCTTTACTACTTTAAGTGTCTCGTTTCCTAATCTAATCCCCTCAGCATCACCCGCCTTAATTCTACTACATTCCATTATCCTTGTTTTGCTTTTGTTGATGTTCATCTTATATCCTCCTTTCAAGACACTGTCCATTCCGTTCAACTGCTCTTCCAAGTCCTTTGCTGTCTCTGACAGAATTACAATGCCATCGGCGAACCTCAAAGTTTTTATTTCTTCTCCATGGATTTTAATACCTACTCCGAATTTTTCTTTTGTTTCCTTCACTGCTTGCTCAATATAAAGATTGAATAACTTCGGGGAGAGGCTACAACCCTGTCTCACTCCCTTCCCAACCACTGCTTCCCTTTCATGTCCCACGACTCTTATAACTGCCATCTGGTTTCTGTACAAATTGTAAATAGCCTTTCGCTCCCAGTATTTTACCCCTGCCTCTTTCAGAATTTGAAAGAGAGTATTCCAGTCAACATTGTCAAAAGCTTTCTCTAAGTCTACAAATGCTAGGAACGTAGGTTTGTCTTTCCTTAATCTGGCTTCTAAGATAAGTCGTAGGGTCAGTATTGCCTCACGTGTTCCGATACTTCTACGGAATCCAAACTGATCTTCCCCGAGGTCGGCTTCTACCAGTTTTTCCATTCGTCTATAAAGAATTCGTGTTAGTATTTTGCAGCCATGACTTATTAAACTGATAGTTCGGTAATTTTCACATCTGTCAACACCTGCTTTCTTTGGGATTGGAATTATTATATTCTTCTTGAGGTCTGAGGGTATTTCGCCTGTCTCATACATCTTGCTCACCAGATGGTAGAGTTTTGTCAGTACTGGCTCTCCCAAGGCTGTCAGCAGTTCTAATGGAATGTTGTCTACTCCCGGAGCTTTGTTGCGATTCAGGCCTTTCAGTGCTCTGTCAAACTCTTCACGCAGTATCATGTCTCCCATTTTATATTCGTCTACATCCTCTTCCATTTCCATAATATTGCCCTCAAGTACATCGCCCTTGTATAGACCTTCTATATAATCCTTCCACCTTTCTGCTTTCCATTCTTTGCTTAGAACTGGTTTTCCATCTGAGCTCTTGATATTCATACAAGTTGTTCTCTTTTCTCCAAAGGTCTCTTTAATTTTCCTGTAGGCAGTATCTATCTTACCCCTAGTGAGAAAAGCCTCTACATCCTTACATTTGTCCTCTAGCCATCCCTGCTTAGCCATTTTGCACTTCCTGTCGATCTCATTTTTGAGACGTTTGCATTCCCTTTTGCCTGCTTCATTTACTGCATTTTTATATTTTCTCCTTTCATCAATTAAATTCAATATTTCTTCTGTTACCCAAGGATTTCTACCAACCCTCGTCTTTTTACCTACTTGATCCTCTGCTGCCTTCACCACTTCATCCCTCAAAGCTATCCATTCTTCTTCTACTGTATTTCCTACCCCCATTCTTGCCAATTGTTCCCTTATGCTCTCCCTGAAACTCTGTACAACCTCTGGTTCTTTCAGTTTATCCATGTCCCATCTCCTTAAGTTCCCACCTTTTTGCAGTTTCTTCAGTTTTAATCTACAGGTCATAACCAATAGATTGTGGTCAGAGTCAACATCTGCCCCTGGAAATGTCTTACAATTTAAAACCTGGTTCTTAAATCTCTGTCTTACCATTATATAATCTATCTGATACCTTCTAGTATCTCCAGGATTCTTCCATGTATACAACCTTCTTTAAGTAATATAAAGGACAGAAAAAGGTTAGAGCGATCGCTGTGAGGGCATAGAACAATGATTAAATGTTGCTACAAGGAAAAGTAAAAGGGAAAATCTGTAGCAGTAAAAAGTGGAAAATGCAAAACAGACGCAAAGAGGAAAAGATTGTCACATGACATAAAGATTTTTAGGATGTCAGGAAATATAAGCACATATTCAAAGAGGGAAAGATTGGCACAAGACATAAAGATTTGTAGGATGTCAGGAAACCGGTAAGAAGAAACATAAAGGGGAAAGGAAGTAAAGCTTTTTATCGATCGCATTCACCACTCTGTCACGAAGATTCAAGATCGTTTTTCACGTTGCTGGGCTCGGTATAAATTACACAGTTAACGAAGTTCTTCTATTGTGTCATCACCCTCCTTAATGGCTGATGCCACTTCATCTCGGAGATATCAACGTCCTGGATTATTTGTTGCAGATTTTAACGATCTCCATATGTACATTCCCTCATAGATTCCAGGAAGAACCACTCGCTTCTTACTTCTATAGCAAAACGTCTGAACTACTTCACTTCTTTCCCATTTTCCCCACAGTTCATGATTCAGCTTCCTCTCCCAGAAATTCTCACAAATTTATTTCTCAAAGCGAGGTCTATGTTTGACACTACTAGATCTCCTCTGGGAAGGAATACGCTCTGTTCGTGTGCGAGACTGCTGTTTAGATCTTTCTTGCTACGTCCATCGTTGTAAGATAGCTGAAATGCTTCACTTTGCGAATTTTGTGATCTTCAGGTTTGATGTTAGCTGCATCCTAACCTCTTTCCTGCTGCTCTTTAATACTTCCGTATTTCTTCGGTTTCTCTCAATACATATTATGTATTCAGTAGACTTTTCGTTCCATTCAAGACGCCTTCTAACGCGCTTTCGCCGTAGGAATCAGTGTCCTCTTGCCCTTGCTAACCTCTCGTCCTGGAATTTTATGTTACGTTTGAAACTCTCTTCTATTTACTGTAACTTTTAGTAGGGGTCATTCTTGAATGAAACTTTTTAAAAAAAGATCTTTGTCGGCTTCGCCTATTAAATGTGTTTGAAATCAACTATAGCGAGTTCGGCTTGTACCCATTTTCAAGAGGAACACAATTTCTTTTTTTTTTTTTTTTGCTTTAGCACTTACAAAATTTTATTAAAAGATTTAAAAATTTGTAATTTTTACATGCGCAAAACATCGAAATTTTTGCTCAACTTATAATTAATCACCCAAAGGCCGAAATCGCAATTGTGGATTTTAACAGTAAATTAAACACTCCAAGGTGACCATGATGTCTTTAAAAATTATTTTTCTTCATTGCTTCTTCTGTTTACTGGTTGAAGAGTCTAGTATGGTCCATAAAAAAATACAGCATATATTTAAAGTCACCCAAAATGCGATGGGATAGAGAGAAGTAGTTATATTGAATGCAACTCGTAATTTTCAAACAGGAAATGGTCACGTCGGACGTCAAACATCTACGGAATTACACGATAAAAATGGAGTGTTCTGCCAATCGCGTCGATGGACGAAACCCGAAAATTTCGTTAGACTGTTGATTCCATCAAAAAATGTTCAAATGCGTGTGAAATCCTATGGGACTTAACTGCTAAGGTCATCAGTCCCTAAGCTTACACACTATTTAAACTAAATTATCCTAAGAACAAACACAGACATCCATACCCGAGGGAGGACTCGAACCTCCGCCGGGACCAGCCGCACAGTCCATGACTGCAGCGCCTGAGACCGCTCGGCTAATCCCGCGCGGCGTTGATTCCGTCATTTGGCGGGGAACGATTCATCCGCTTTTAAATATGAAATGACCTAGTCTTCTTCATAAGACGAGAGAAACCGTAAAAATGGACGGCATTCTAAGAAACGGCAACAACGTTTAAAGATCTGGCAGTCAACGTGTTAAATAATACTTGTAACATATCTCGAGCACAAGCATTATCAGACTGCTGCCAAGTCTCTGGTCTTCACCGCATAGACAACTGCGTTCTCATGTGCTTTCGGATAGAAACCTAAATGACCGAAATCCGTGAAACGTGACGGACACTCCATCGGTCCTTTAAGGCCCATCCGTCTTCGCGGAAAATGGATTTTCTTATGTGCCTGAACAGCTAGCTCACAATCGTAGGGCACGCCAGAGTGGGATAACTCATATAGGTCTGGTGGAATGGCTGCGCAAAAGCACTGCTAGAATGAAAGACATCTGCCCGCATCTCGTGGTCGTGCGGTAGCGTTCTCGCTTCCTACGCCCGGGTTCCCGGGTTCGATTCCCGGCGGGGTCAGGGATTTTCTCTGCCTCGTGATGGCTGGGTGTTGTGTGATGTCCTTAGGTTAGTTAGGTTTAAGTAGTTCTAAGTTCTAGGGGACTGATGACCATAGATGTTAAGTCCCATAGTGCTCAGAGCCATTTGAACCATTTTGAAAGACATCTGTTTTTCTAGTGTAAATGTCTCTGTCTTTGTTACCTCACATCTCCTCTCTTTCATTACAAAATTACAATCATAACCTGAAATGGAGGCTGCCATGTTGATTGCCTATCAGCTTTTTTTTCTCTTCCATCTTACACTACACGGCTTGAACTTTTTGTTTACCCAATTGTTCTTTTTCAGAACAGAGAAAGACTGCGTACCTGCCTTTCACCAGTTTTCATCCACTCACTTGTCTCTTGGTTTTCCACTCGTATTCTTCCCTCCTGGTTCCTGTACATCTTGAATATTATCCCCATAGCGCATCTCTGTTTTTCAAACGTTTTCAAATATCTTGACAAACGCCGAAAGCATTTTCCAGTTCCACAAATTCTATGGAGACGTCTTGATTTTATAATTTCTGCAAACCCCTCCATTCTCTCCGCTTCTCCCTCCCTCGCCCCCCCTACCACCCCCGCCCCCCACCCACCCCACCCCCCACCCACGCGTAACTTCAGAATGGCCTCTACGGTACCCTTATCTTTGGACGACAGAGATACCTTATGGTTTCAGGTACTGGTACTGGGCATGAGCTAGGTAGGTAAACCTCGTACTGACCTGTGATGTAGCCCAGCAGGAACCTCTCGCATCGGCGGGCGCTGGGCAGCAGCAGCAGGAGCAGCAGCAACGGCAGGGACTGCTGCCGCATCCTCCGTTCGGCCCTCTCACTTCCTGCACAAAAGAAACAAACGACTCTACACTAGTATTTCACCATTAGAGTAGAACTAGAGAACGAACTATTCTTCACAGGAGGCACCACTATGAGAATGTATTAATTAGGCAGAGAGAGACGTAACTTTCTACTACACTATCGACGAGAAATCGTTGGAGAAAGTACCGACAGTAAATATATGTACACGGTGTTCCGTCTGATATATAACAAGAAGATTAAGTTCTTTTTGTATGCGGCAATAGTACTGTAATCAGTCCAAGCATATATACACTGAGATGACAAAAGCCATGGGATACACTATGTGATCAAAAGTATCCAGCCACCTGGCTGAAAATGACTTACAAGATCGTGGCGCCCTCCATCGGTAATGCTGGAATTCAATATGGTGTTGGCCCACCCTCAGCCTTATTGACAGCCTCCGCTCTCGCAGGCATATGTCCAATCAGGCGCTGGAAGGTTTCTTGGGGAATGGCAGGCATTTTCACAAAGTGCTGCACTGAGGAGAGGTATCGATGTCGGTCGCTGAGACCTGGCACGAATTAGGCGTTCCAAAACATCCCAAAGGTGTTCTGTACGATTCAGGTCAGGATTCTTTGCAGGGAAGTCCGTTACAGGGATGTAACTGTCTTGTAACCACTCCGCCACAGGCTGTGAATTATGAACAGATGCTCGATCGTGTTGAAAGTTGCAGTCGCCATCCCCGAATTGCGCTCCTACAGTGGGAAGCAAATAGGTGCTTAAAACATCAACGTAGGCCTGTGCTGCGATAGTGTCATGCAAATCAATAAGGGGTGCAAGCCCCTTCCATGAAAACCACGACCACATCATAACACCACAGCCTCCGAATTTTGCTGTTGACGCTACACACACTGACGTTCACCGGTCATTCGCCATACCCACACCCTACCATCGGATCGCCACATTATGTACCGTGATTCGTCCCACCACACAACGTTTTTCCACTGTTCAATCGTCCATTATTTACGCTCCTTACATCAAGAGAGTCGTCGTTTGGTATTTATGGGCATGATATGTGGCTTATGGGCAGCCGCTCGACCATGAAATACAAGTGCTCTTATCTCCCGCCTAACTGTCATCGTACTTGCAGTGACTCCTGACGCAGTCTGCAATTCCTGTTTGATGGCCTGGATAGATGTCTGCCCAATACACATTGCGACCCTCTTCAACTGTCGGCGGTCTCTGTGAGTCAACAGACGAGGTCAGTCTGTATGCTTTTGTGCTGTACGTGTCCCTTTCCATGTCCAGTTCACTATCGCATCGGAAGCAGTGGACCTAGGGATGTTTAGGAGTGTGGAAATCTCGCGTTCAGACATATAACACAAGTGACATCTAGTCCATGAGTTCTGCGGATCGCCCGTTCTGCTCTTTCACGATGTCTGATGATTGCTCAGGACGCTAATATGAAGTGCCTGCCAGTAGGTGGCAACATAATGCAAATAATATGAGAAAGATATGTTTTGGGGGGTGTTCGGACACTTTTGATCACACAGTGTACCTCTCAAAATCGCGTCGGTCCTCCTTTTTCCCTGCGAAGGCAGCAATTCGACGTGGCATGGCCTCTATAGTTGAGGAAGTGCTGTCGGTGCAGGACCTCTCGACTGTATCCCATAAATGTTCGATGGGATTCACGTCAGGCGGTCTGGGTGGCCAAAATATTCCCTCGAACTGTCCAGAATATTCTTCAGTTTCAAACGATTGTGGCTCGGTGACATGGCTCATCCTTGTAGGGCGACATGAGGTACGTGAATGGCTGTAAATGGTCTCAGGTAGCCGAACATAACCATATCCAGTCAACGATCAGTTCATGAGCCGGCCGCGGTGGTCTAGCGGTTAAGGCGCTCAGTCCGGAACCGCGCGACTGCTACGGTCGCAGGTTCGAATCCTGCCTCGGGCATGGATGTGTGTGATGTCCTTAGGTTAGTTAGGTTTAAGTAGTTCTAAGTTCTAGGAGACTGATGACCACAGATGTTAAGTCCCATAGTGCTCAGAGCCATTTTTTTGATCAGTTCATGGCTTCAGTTGGACCAGGTGACACAGTCCTTTTCATGTAAACACATTCCACACCATTGTGGAGCAACAATTAGCTTTCGCAGTGTCTTGTTGACACTTGGGTTCACGGTTTCATGGGATCTACGCCACACTCGAACCCTACCATCAGTTCTTACCAACTGAAATCAGGACTCACCTGATGAGGCTACGGCTTTTATTTTGTCTAGGATCCAACCTATATGGTCACGAGCCCACCAGAAGTGCTGCAAGCGATGCCGTGTTCTTGGCAAAGGCACTAGCGCCGGTCGTCTGCTGCCATATACCGTTAACGACAGATTTCGCCGCACTGTCCTAACTGATAGATTCACCGTACGACCTACATTGATTTCTGCGTTATTTCACGCAGTTTACTTGTCGGTTGACACTAACAATTTCACGCAAACGCCGCTGCCCTCGGTCATTAGGTGGAGGCACCGGCCACTGCTTCGTCCATGGTGAGAGATAATGCCTGAAATTTGTTATTCTCGGCGCACTCTTGACACTGTGCATCTCGGAATATTGAATTCTTTAACGATTTCCGAAATGGAATGTCCAATGCGTCTAGCTCCAACAACCATTCAAAGCTTGTTAATTCCTGACTTGCGGCCATAATCACGTCGGACGTCTGTTCACAAGAATCACCTAATTACAAATAACAGCTCGGCCAGTGCACTTCCCGTTTATACCTTGTGTACGGGATCCTAACGGGATCTGTGTATGTGTATTTCGCTACCCCATGGCTTTCATCATCTCAGTGTATAGAAATAGACATGACTAGCTTTCTACGAATGGTTGCACCCTCAGTTTTAAAAACACACAACATATTCAGTTCTGCACCTATAGTGGTGCTAACCAATGATAAGTGTAATACATGGTGTGGAGTAGTAAATAGGGTGAACTTCACAACTGGTAGGTGTCCATAGTGATAAGAACTTATACTGGAAAAGAACATTCTGGAACTTCTAAAACAACTTAGTGCAGCCTCATTTGCAGTTACAATCGTGGCAAGTTTTGGGGGCGAGACACATCAGTAAGTTGACATATTTGTCGTATTTTCATTCAGTAATGTCATACGGAATAATGTTCTGGAGTAACTCATCACTAAGAAATAAAATATTTATTGCTCAGAAATGTGCTGTAACAGTAACACATGGTGCTCAGCCACTGTTATCTTACAGACATCTGTTAAAGGGGATGGACATTCTGACTGCTCCTTCACAGTATATTTATTCCTTCATGAATTTTGTTACAAGTAATCCACTGCAGTTCAAAAGGAACAGTGATGTCGCCTATATGCTTACAATACCAGAATGAAAAATGACGTTAATTACTTCACATTAAGGATGTCTTTAGCATAAAAAGGAGTGCACAATGCTGCTGATAACTTACCCAGTGATGTAAAATTTCTGAGAGACAGGAAAGTAAAATTTGAAAAACTTAAAAAGTTTCTGTTTGATAGCTCCTTCTTTTCCTGTAATGCCTGAAAGTTGGTGGGAAGAAATTACTAAATCATATCTCTATAAGGAGGTTGTTTGTGTTGTTATCCTCAGATGATAATTACACGAAATATTTGTCCCTGAGGTACAGAATATGCGAACACCGAATAGTAGAAATGAAATTGCATCTGCTAAAAATGTTCTATTCAAAAGCGGGCCCTTCTGTAAATTGTGTTGATTGTGATCTTTCTGACTGTTGGACATTGGAAGATTTCTGTCACAGTGTGTGGAAGGGGGGAGGGGAGAATCCACTGGGGGCCTAACTGCAGAAACCCTGGGTGGTGGGGTGGGTGGCCAGTTGTGGGGTTGTGGACCACTGTGGTCTACGGCCGGACGAAGCCACTCCGTCGTTTCAGGTCCCCGGTTCAATACAGAATACACAATAATCATTGCGCCACTTCGCACTTCCGAGTACTAGATAAGTACTTAATTTCGGATTTAATCGACGACCGGTTTATATGTGCTGACAGTCATAACCTGTTTGGAACTCCGCTGACGCCAGTTCTACTTGTGTTCTGTGCCACAATAGCAGCTATGTGTGCACATACAATGTTCTTGGCCAGTGTCAGGGAGAACCAGGTAGGAGGAGGAATCTCTGTCATAGCTGCAAACTTCGCATAATTCCCACAGCCAGTAGATCTTGTATATTTAGTTAGTTGTTTATTCATATACAGGGTATTTTACAAAGATATGTTATCTTAATAAGACATAATCAAAATTTAGCAACGAAATTCAGTTAAAGCCTTGTAACTTCGTATACCCAATCGTATAATTATTTGGTTGTTGCATAAGATCGTAGCGCTTTTCCATTAAGTTTAATAAATTCAGCAGAAACACATAACAGACTTGAGTAATTAGTGATGTACACTCCTTTGGTATGTACAAGGGTGTGCCGCACTGGGGTAACTTTTTGATTCCGCTACTGTAGAAACCAAGTGATTTCGAGGCGAAGAAATCGTCGAGCCGTGTTCGGAGCGCAGTTCCTAAGAAGAGGCTATAAATGTGCTAAATGTTCAGTGTTGAAATGTTGTGGCAATCTAGAGCTAAAATAATCATAAAAACTGTGCATTGAGGTATAAGGAGTAGAAAAATGAAAACGACATAGATGGAAAAAAGTAACTAACCTGTTTATTATTTCAAACGTAATCATCATTGGTGAACCGTAAGTTTTAAATTTTCAAAATCCTTTTTTTTTAAAGAAGTTGCTTCATTTACTGGCGATTCATCAAGAACATTGACACATTTAATCACACTAGGTGAGAGTGGAAGTAGTTGCCAGGAAGTAATCGATGGAAAATTACTTTTAACAAATGTGAATTTTATTCCTAAAATCCTTTTCAAAACAGATTTAAAATTATAAGCAGAAAAGCACCCTCGAAATATCAGGTCACAGTTTTATTTAGAGGCAAAGAACAATATTAACAGTAGGAGCCTTCGGGCTGAAAAGCTTGCCTGCTCCCTTTGAACACGGCCGTAGTCATGACCGCTCACAACAACCTCTGAAAGATAACACTGGCGCAAATCTGCAACACTCCAGATTACTTCAAACAAAAATTTTTAACAACTCACACAAACATGTAAACAATGCACCCCGTAAGGGGAATGGAAATGGTACAACCTTCAAATTATTTGCCACCGAAACTGCAGTTTCTTTGTTAAGGAATCTTACGGTGGAAAGGTGCCCAGCTTATAACCTAAAATGACTATTTAAATAAAACCCATAAAATGCAGACTTACATAAAATGTACAACTTGCTCTACATTACACATATACCACCTCGCAAGATGATAGGCAACATAGAAACATACACTCCTGGAAATGGAAAAAAGAACACATTGACACCGGTGTGTCAGACCCACCATACTTGCTCCGGACACTGCGAGAGGGCTGTACAAGCAATGATCACACGCACGGCACAGCGGACACACCAGGAACCGCGGTGTTGGCCGTCGAATGGCGCTAGCTGCGCAGCATTTGTGCACCGCCGCCGTCAGTGTCAGCCAGTTTGCCGTGGCATACGGAGCTCCATCGCAGTCTTTAACACTGGTAGCATGCCGCGTCAGCGTGGACGTGAACCGTTTGTGCAGTTGACGGACTTTGAGCGAGGGCGTATAGTGGGCATGCGGGAGGCCGGGTGGACGTACCGCCGAATTGCTCAACACGTGGGGCGTGAGGTCTCCACAGTACATCGATGTTGTCGCCAGTGGTCGGCGGAAGGTGCACGTGCCCGTCGACCTGGGACCGGACCGCAGCGACGCACGGATGCACGCCAAGACCGTAGGATCCTACGCAGTGCCGTAGGGGACCGCACTGCCACTTCCCAGCAAATTAGGGACACTGTTGCTCCTGGGGTATCGGCGAGGACCATTCGCAACCGTCTCCATGAAGCTGGGCTACGGTCCCGCACACCGTTAGGCCGTCTTCCGCTCACGCCCCAACATCGTGCAGCCCGCCTCCAGTGGTGTCGCGACAGGCGTGAATGGAGGGACGAATGGAGACGTGTCGTCTTCAGCGATGAGAGTCGCTTCTGCCTTGGTGCCAATGATGGTCGTATGCGTGTTTGGCGCCGTGCAGGTGAGCGCCACAATCAGGACTGCATACGACCGAGGCACACAGGACCAACACCCGGCATCATGGTGTGGGGAGCGATCTCCTACACAGGCCGTACACCACTGGTGATCGTCGAGGGGACACTGAATAGTGCACGGTACATCCAAACCGTCATCGAACCCATCTTTCTACCATTCCTAGACCGGCAAGGGAACTTGCTGTTCCAACAGGACAATGCACGTCCGCATGTATCCCGTGCCACCCAACGTGCTCTAGAAGGTATAAGTTAACTACCCTGGCCAGCAAGATCTCCGGATCTGTCCCCCATTGAGCATGTTTGGGACTGGATGAAGCGTCGTCTCACGCGGTCTGCACGTCTAGCACGAACGCTGGTCCAACTGAGGCGCCAGGTGGAAATGGCATGGCAAGCCGTTCCACAGGACTACATCCAGCATCTCTACGATCGTCTCCATGGGAGAATAGCAGCCTGCATTGCTGCGAAAGGTGGATATACACTGTACTAGTGCCGACATTGTGCATGCTCTGTTGCCTGTGTCTATGTGCCTGTGGTTCTGTCAGTGTGATCATGTGATGTATCTGACCCCAGGAATGTGTCAATAAAGTTTCGCCTTCCTGGGACAATGAATTCACGGTGTTCTTATTTCAATTTCCAGGAGTGTATTTCAAGAATTCGGCCTTTAAGCAATAAATTCGTTGTTAACACCGAATCCGACAAACATGACAGAGGCAGCTATTAACGTACGGCAGACCGACAGACAGACAGACAGTAACTGCCTAACAAATGCGGACGAGAGACAAACAAGCAAGCTGGGGGCGAGAGACTGACCAAGAAAACAAGTAGAATGTAACAACTAGATGACAACGTATCTCCAGTCTCTTAACGTCTAATAAGCTACGATTTCTGGCGAAGATCTGGAGCAACACCCCCAAACGCTCTCCCGAACCGTCCGCTGCCAGCCGCTTCAACGGGCGCAGGAAGGCGCACCTATCTCCCGTCTCACGGTGTCGCAGCTCGCCTCGGCCAGAACAATGTCGTGGGTTGACTCCTGTTGCTCTCGTGTCGGCCGCGAAGCCACTAAGCCTCGCTATACGACGCGGCCACTGGACTCACGTGGCGACCTCACATGCGCCGACGCTCCAGGCGGACCAGTCAAATCTTGTGTCCCAGTGCGCGACCGACCAACCGATCGATCCAACCGCCAATGCCCATTGCCTGAGCAAACTCGAGCAGACTGGCGGCCTAACACATACTAGTACTCCGGACGACAGACAGATACTAACCGCCTCACCAATGCGGACGATAGACAGACCCAGACTGACATGACTGACCGACTAACCAGACTCGCCCAAGACTGACAGACTGACTAATTGCCTCCGACTGACTTCCTGACTACCGAGCTCATAGTGCCCCTTAAATGCACGTGAGCAGGCAACTTTTCCACTTTCCCACTAGAGGGAGACACCAAAGTTGTGATTGCCACAGCGGCGCCACCGCCAGAAACGGAAGGCGACTGCTTTACACTACGCGCTGCGGCGCGCTCTTCAAAACAGCAAATTTTACTACGGCTCAATGGCTGTTAATGCATTTATCCCATTGTTGATACATTCATGCCACTGTGAGACAAGACGGGCAGTACTTTCACGGAAAAATGTTTGAGTTTGCCAGAGAAATCATGATTGTATCCAGGCGTCCGAAGCAAATCGACACCAGGAATGTCTTTTTTCAGGGATCAAAAAATGTGGTAATTTCGTGCGGAGAGATCAGGACTGTATGGGTGGCCTCACATGTTTCCAAGGTTAATTTCACGACGCGGCAGGTGCTTCGCTGGGAAGCCCATACACATCATCCATACAGTCCCGATCTCTTCTGCGATTTCCATACTTGTAGAGTCCAGCAGATATACGTTCGTGACCGTTTATTTGCTTCGGGAGACGAGATGCATGCTTAGGGGACAATCATGCTCTTATCTCACAGTGGTATAGATTTATTAACAGTTATGCCGATTACTTTTGAAATAATAAACAGTTTATTTAATTTTTTCCCAACTGTCTCGTTCTCATTTCATTGCCTCTTATAAAAAAATGACAGTAGTCTATGTAAGGCGATTCTATAGAATATATGTTTTCTAATGCTTAATCCGAAAAGGGAGAAATTACATAGAATGAAATGTTTAAATATGCCACAGACAGTGTTTGGTAATACTCCAGAAGATAGACCCATTCAAATAAAGCACCTTACCGCAGTTTTTTATTCATTACAAGACAACTATAAAGGTGATAGTATGGCAGTCAGTAGATTTCTTTCTTCCTTGATTGATTACCTCCGTCGGGTAAATTAAAGAATGTGAGTGTGGTGTGGCGAGTTACGTTTATATGAGTTGTATTCCGATATTTTTTGGGTTTGAATCAAAAAGTGTGAGTGCCGTACCAACGTTCACACGTAACTGGCATTTTTATTGAAAATAAATAAGCATCCCTATCTAAGAGGAAGTAGTGGACATTGAACATACCATTCCCTTTTTTCATACTCATGTGGTGGTGATCGAAGCGAGTTACCCGTACCACACATAAATATTTGCGTCAAGTAGCCCTGGAGTTTCTTATTTTGTACGTCAAGAGCCACTGCATTTGCGTAACGTGATTGTACCATATAGCTTGTTCAACTTTTCATGAGGCAATGTCCCCTAGCACCGTTCAGAATCCATCGACAGAATTCAGAAGTTTTCCTGACGCTTGCTATCGTTCTTACTAATCTGCACTAGCTTACACTAAATGGCACTACACTAGCGACTACTCGGTGAACTTCCTCACATGGGGCTGTGGCATTAACTTAATTTTATTTCGCGTTCAAAGCTACAAATAAGTACCATACATGAATATGAAAGAACAGTAACGTTCTTTCTTGTGTCATTCCCATCACAGCCAGTCGCCAGTTCGTAGCACGAGATGCACATGTTGTCAGCACCGCAGGACATTTCCGTTCCTAAAATTCCACTGAAGACGCTATACTGCTATTGGCTCATGGCAGAAAATCGGGTCCGTCTTACCGTATTTCCGTTATTTTGCCGTATCAACAGTTTACATTTTCCTTCACCTTGGTATTTATTTTTGCTGTTTTCCGGATGAACATAATTTGAAAATACGAAACTGCTGATTTTGGGGCATAATTTGTAGGTGTGGCATATCAAGCAAAGGATCAGCAGCCTTTTGGAATTATTACAGAACTAAAATATGAATCGAAAACAAAATTATATTTTTGGCAATGGTGAGATTGCGGGGGTACGCTAGGGGATGTGTTCCCTTTAACGTTTTGTTTATATTAAAAGGCAGAAAATCTCGTTTATCAGTTACGTTATTATCGATAAACGTTACTAAAATTAGATTTCGTCTGTATCTTGGCCATTCGTAAATTGTATGTTGGTATTTCTTTCAGGAATCTTCGTAGCTAATGTCACACCATTTTAGTAATGGGACAAGAGCGTCGACCTTCACAATATTATTGAAATCACTCCACATGTGAGTGTTAAAAGCCACCGAAATAAATAATAGTCCTATGCTGTCAGATTTTAAAATACATTTCGAGAAAGCACTGTTTTCATTGTTATGCAGTGATATCCAGTATCGTTTATTCACTTCCATATTCGGTGCTGAAGAGGTTGAGGCGAAGTGTGGAATTCTATTAGTTTCACAGTAAAGATGAATAGTAACATTACGCTATATTTCTCATCCGTAGCGAACAAAAACGTTATGTTGTTTTAAAAGTGATGATGAAAATGGCAGAGCTGACGAAAGTAAAAAAAAAAAATAGTGGAAATGAAATCGCACCTGCTAAAAACGTTCCGTTCAAATGCAGGCCCCTGCTGTAAATTGTGTTGATTGTGATCTTCCTGGCTGTTGGACATTGGCAGACTTCTGTCAGAGTGGTGGCTAGTAAAAAACAAAACCTGGGATTCAAAAGTTGTAAGAAAGTTGGGTCACTAGGGACAGAAAGGGGTAAACGAGGAATGAATATTTCGCAACATTGTTCACCAATTTCAATTGGAGAAAGCAAAACAGACCAGGTGACATCTCTTCGAAAAAAACTTTTTGAACACAAAGAAGAACACACAGAAACTTCAAACCATAAAGCTTGTTTAAAAATATTATCTGCAGCAAGTGAAAAATCTTTGGAATCAGTCTGTGTTAAAGCACTGGACAATGACAAGTCAGTAACAGTTAATATTTTAAGAACTATCTACAAAGTTGCCAAAAGGAGTCAACCGTTAAGCGACTCAGTCGGAATTTGATGTTCCAAAATTATGGAATGGACATTAGTCGTATTCTTCATTCAACGTTGGCATGTGTCAACATATTAAGTCACATAGCTACAGAACTGAGAGCCAGATGATAAAAAATATAACTAAATCACATAGCAAAGTTTCCTTGATACTCGATGAAAGTTCAGCATTCAGCCAATTGTCTTCATTTATCATTTATGTTCGAACAATGCTACCTGGTATTACAGAACCAACTAGTATTTTCCTTGATTTGATTAAGATGGCTTGCACGACAGCTGCGGGCATATTGAATGCTGTAATGTATAATTTAAAGACGTAAGTTTTTCACCAAGAGATTTTGAACGAAAGTCTCGTTTCTGTTGACACCCAGGTCACGGTAGTTTTGTTGGGGAAAAGGAAAGGTGGAGTTGCCTTGCTGAAACAAGCTTTCCCTCAAATTTTAAGGTGGCACTGTGCCAGCCATAAGCTGGTACTATCTGATGGTGATATAAGAAAATGTTTTCCATAAGAAATCTGTCATATTAAATCTTTCCTGGATAAGCTCTACACCCTCTACCGTCAGTAGCCCAAATATTCCAGAGAAGTAAGAAGACATACAGAAGACCTTGAAACTGAAAATTCTTAAAATGGACAGCCTTGGGTGCTCGGTGGGTTTCCTCCAGTTTTAGAGTTGTTTCAGCGGGGCGTAGTCCCTCATTGTTAATTCACATCATTTTCACGTATACCAGAGAAAATTGCTCAGAGATATATACATTTATATAACATCATACTGTGTGTGTGCGTGTGTCTGTGTTATGACAATACATCTAAGATTAAAAACAGGGACTTTCTGAATGGGTTAGAGAAACAAAAACACGGCTAAAATCGGGTGGAATCGCACAGGAAAATATTCGGAACGGGTAAATGTTTTCTTCAGAATGGGTAATTCTACCTGGAACAAAGAAACCACCTTAGTGTGAAGCGAGGCAAAAACTTGTAGCAAGAGGACGACACAGATTGAAATAACAGGGAGATAACGAAAGAACAATCAATGTCTATGAATACTTACCTCTTTATGTTTTGGACCAAAAATAAATTTTTTGAAACTTGGGATATAAATTAATTATAACTGATTATGTATTACAGTCACAATTGTGATATAATTTCGGCTGTTAACCGTTTTGGCCGATCTTTAGATCTTTTCAGCTTCACACCGTTTCACAGTGTAACCATATTGACAAGACTGTAATAAATATTCAGTTTCAATTTCCCCAACAGTTCCTACATCTCTCTACAGGTATTATTTGTTCCCTTGTAATAGATTGTTTACTTTGTGTGGGTGTATACGCTTCATAGAAATCTTCACTGTCTGCAACACATTTACTAGCAAGAGGTTGCATCATCTCCTCGAAGAGATTGAGAAACGGATGCAGCAGTTCAGGCTGATTGAAGACACCCACGACAGTAAAATCGTCCTAAGTCCGCGTGTGCCTGGTATTGGTGAAAGGGTTGCATAATGCGTGTGGAAGTGACATCATCTTTGGTACCTGGTTACGTTCCCAGAGAACAGAAATGTGGTGCTTCCTCGACATTTGTGGATGAAAGAATTCAATGTCGCTCTATCTGTTGTGTTTTCCACTTCACCATACTCAGTGTAACGCATGCTCCCTCCCTCGTAATTACTGATGTGCTATCATTATGTTCGTAAAGGAACAAGAGCATTTTCTAATCCCTTGAATCTACTATACATCACGATGTACGCCTCGTACAGAATTTTCGGTGAAGTAGATTTTCCGGTGGTCATTTCGTACACAGCTGTACATGCGATTTTTGGGCACGAGTCATGAACGTCATTAATCAGGAAGTACCAATTCTATTTCACATTGTGTTATACGTTGCCTTTCATTACTCGTTACCGAGCGGGATAGGGCTTCTTGCCATCCTGATTTAGGTTTACCGTGATTTTCCTAAATCGCTTAAGGTAAATGCCGGGATTGTTCCTTCGAAAGGGCATGGCCCCTTTCCTTTCACATCCTTCACTAACCCGAGCTTGTGCTCCTCCCCTAATAGCCTCGTTGTCGACGGGACGTTAAAAAACTAATCTCCTCCTAGTTACTCATTATTATGTTGTCAGTACCGTCGAGAGAACGGTTCATATTCGTTCACCCATTACGGAATACTTACTATCCCGTCATGACAGCGGCCCTATCCGTAAATCCCAATATGTGGTTTAATGTCAGAGGGTAAAAAATTTCCGTTGGCAAGTCTGTCACACATAAAATATTAGGGCTAGTCGTGCTACATACGAAAAAGTATTTTTTTTTTTTTTTGTTCGAGCTACACCAGACAGGCCTCTACACCTTAAGCAGTACACACAGTTTATGAGACATTACCTCGAACCAACATCGCATGTGTAAGAAAAAAATTTACTTACATCACGATGGCCCACCCGGCTAACAGCACGGTCTAACGCGCAGTCTCCCGAGCGGGAAGGAGCGCCTGGTCCCCGGCACGAATCCGCTCTGCGGATTAGTGTCGAGGTCCGGTGTGCTGGCGAGGCTGTAGATGGTTTTTAAGGCGGTTTTCCATCTACCTCAGCGAATGCAGGCTGGTTCCCCTTATTCCGCCTCAGTTGCACTGTGTCGGCGAACTGTTCCGCAAACACTGTCTCCACTTACGCGTACACCATAATTAATCTACCACGCTAACATTTGGGGTTACACTCGTCTGGTATGAGACGTTCCCGGGGGGGGGGGGGGGGGGAGGGGGGGTCCACTGGAAGCCAAACCGCACAATAACCCTGGGTTCGGTGTAGGGTGGCGGGGTGGCGGTGGGATGGGTGGACTCCTGTGGCCTGTTGTGAGGTTGTGAACCACTGAGGTCTATGGCGGGACGAAGCCTCTCCGTCGTTAGTAGGTCCCCGGTTTCAGTACACAATACATAACGATCATTATCCACAAAAGAATCACTTGCAATATATTTCCTTGTGCAATTACCTAGTAGGAAGCAGTGAATAGGCTACGCAATTGTTTATAACATCACACTATTTGCATAAAAGTCATATCTTTCTCTTCGGGAGCCGGCCGTTGTGACCGAGCGGTTCTAGGCGCTTCATTATGGAACCGCGCGACCACTACGGTCGCAGGTTCGAATCCTGCCTCGGGCATGGATGTGTGTGATGTCCTTAGGTTAGTTAGGTTTAAGTAGTTCTACGTTCTAGTGCTCAGAGCCATTTGAACCATTTTTCTCTTCGGCCTCTAACGTGGGTTGAAAAGAACTCGTCAAAGCTGTTTGCATGGTTTAAGAAATTTGACTATCAACGAAAGTGAATTAAGGAAACAAATATCAGTGACGTAAAGATCAAATACAGTCTTACGGTATTACTATAGACATGCGTTTATCTGTTTCAGACTTTTAGTTTCAAAATGATCGTGGTAGTTCCTGTTTGCATTAGAGGAATCGTCTGTTTATTCAGAGTCAAGCTTTCATTCCGCTGTGAACACTGGATAAAATAAGCAGTCATAATAGTCGGGACTGGATATTTATTTGCCACAATGGAGGGTCTTCCAGTTTACCAATCCTAACATGCTTTATACATCAATTTAAACGTTCAGTTTCCCTATAGTTTTTGACCCCAAAAGCACTTCAGTATATTATGCTTGACGAATAAAAACCCGATTTGTCTCACTCATTTGTTTCCCTGGTAAGTAGTAATGTAATTATACACTTAACTAACGACGCTCCCTTGCATTTTCCACTTTATCTAAAGCGAAAAACACTTTTCATCTTCAGATAGGTCTCTGCAGTTGCAGCGTAAAGCACTTTGCCAGCAACTTGTTCATATTTGTGAAAAATGTCTTGCTGTTTTTGTGCTCATCACTTATGGAAATAAAAGGTACGCAGACGTATGGGACAGGTAGTAAATAGCAAATACAAATGGCGTCGACGGTAGTGGAAGGGCTACTTCATAAATGTGCTTGTTAACTTATAGGCGAGAGTTGCCAGTATCCTGGATCAGCCGTGCAATCTCACTGTAACTCGCAGCAACAGAAAGTTGAGCTCATTGTCAGTGAGAGATGAAACCTAAATGCGACGTGTCCCTTGTTACAGTCGGTTAGGGAGACACCAGTTCCTGCTGAATGTTAAACAAGAGAGTTTTGTATCTAATGAGCCCAACAGTATATTGAAGGGACTAACTCCTACGCAAAGGAAATGATTATGACAGTGAATTACGTATGCAATCGCTCCTTCACCTAGTACTTTTAACAAGCCCGTATTGATACGGCTAGTGAAATCTGAATGTCTATAGCATCTTATGTCAGTACAAAAGTTAAACTAATATTCAGATTTATTATGAGTATATCAAAACACTTCGTACGAAATATCCTTTAATACATTTTATGCACCAAGCAGCTTTATAAAATACGAAATGTAACTATGTTATAAGGAAGTCTAATGTTGGCAAAATCACGTTAGGCGTTCACTTCATTTGATGTTGGTTCGACTCAGGAGGATGTGTCACACTATCGCGTTTGGATATATCGCCTACCTGATGCGTACAGCTTGGTTTCCTCTTACTTTCAAATTGCTGATTGATAGTCTTTAAACGTACACTGTCCGAGCTGATTCTATACAACAATGTTACCTACAAAAGCGCACGAAGGAAGGAAACACTGCCAAGAGAATAGAGCTTGGTTGACCTGATTTCCGCTTTTCAAGACAATTTATGTAACTTCGCCCTTGTGTGTACCTTTCTAAAAGGGCCCAATTAAGTTGCAACCGCAAATAAGCGTCGACTGAGAGAGCGGGGAAAGCGAAAGCACAAATATTAGCTGTGCGAAAGCTGCAGAGGTTTCTGTGCCGGAACCTGTAGCAAACGGCTTCATCGCTAAATGAATTTATCGGAGAGACTTAAACTCGGGATAGGTTTGAAGTTGGGGAGTCGTGCGGTAGAAATTGCGGTAAGTACAGGAGAACGGGGGCCAGTGACCCCACATTTAATCTGTTTGCTATGTTCCGATCTTCAGTAGCGAAGTCGGCGGTTGAAAAGAACCTGCTCAGCCTGTGAGAGAGGGGATGTGATAAACACGTGCCCAGTAATAGCCAAAGGCACGACTCGGTGTTTACTGCCCACCGCATCGAAAAGCAACACTATCCAGGTACACAGAATCCTGCGGGAAGAACAACAGTTCTGTCACGTTATGTATACAGATGAAAACCGTCAGAAAGAGCGATCATTGTGCCTTACCACTCTGCCCATTCTCGTGTTTGCTTCAACTTACTTATTACAAAAACTGATCCGCGGAGCTCTCCGAGATGAAAGGATCTCTTGTAATTCGATGACGATCAGTTAAACGTTTCTTGACCAATACCTGCTCTGAACGCATGAACGAGTATGTACAAACAACTATGCCACAGGTGAAAAGATTACATAGCTAACACATAATAAGGAATAACAAGTACGTGTAAAACTTCGCATATAGAGGTGCAAACTTCATTAATAGAATGTAATTTGATATTGTCAGATTTGAGCAAGTTATTTATTTAATTCGCAACTGTCTTGATTGCATTTCTTGGATTGATTACCATTAACCGATTAGGACTCTTAGTCATCATCAGGAGAAAAAAATTTAAAAAAACGAAAATTCAAAATTATTTTCCAAAAGAGTTGTGTTTATGTCATGTTGTGGGTCTTTTTTTAATTTCAATACAGAGCTACATTCACTGTTATGGCTGTGCTTCTCAGAAGCGATATGCGGGTTACTCACTCCAATATGACACAGGCTCAAGACAACTGGTCCAGGAGTGTGGGTGAGTTTCAGTCGGTGGGAGGTTCTGTCCTTGAGCTAAGACAGACCGTAGAAACTCCTGTACAAAATTGACGACGCTGTGCATAGCTTTAGGTGATAATAATGAATGAAAAATGAATGACTGAATGGATAATTTTTAAAAACTCTAGAGTGGCCGAACTTGGAATTCTTTGTCATAGTGACGTTTAATGTTTGCAAAATTATTTATTAAAAATAATTTGTGGTAGAAAATAAATGAATCAAATAAAAGTAGTGAATATCAAAATAATTCAAATGGCTCTCAGCACTATGGGACTTAACGTCTGAGGTCATCAGTCGCCTAGAACTTAAACCTAACTAACCTAAGGGCATCACACACACCCATGCCCGAGGCGGGATTCGAACCTGCGACCGTAGCTGTCACGCAGTTCCAGACTGTAGCGTCTAGAACCACTCGGCCACCAAGGCCGGCCTAGTGAATATCGGTATAGATGGCCGATGTCTGACAGAAACGAACTCTGCGCGGCCAAGTGAGAAACTGCTAGATCGATGCTCGGTGATGTGAAGATATGTCCCCTTACCGAACGATTCAGTTACATTTTTCTAGTTAATAATCACAGAAATGTTAAAAGGGCCACAGGAAGCGTTTAATTTGTTATTAAATGATTTTCAAGCAAAGACACTGACACAAGGAACGACATTCACAGTACTCGATATTATGATACACGTCGCCACAGTTGCACTGATTTATGGTTTTTTACAGACCCTCACGGGGCATTAATTTTATCATATCATCGGATATGTTTTCCTTATTTTACAGAAGTGAGTGAATGAACGTACCTTTTGTTCACGAACACCAAAAGAGAGACGCCGCGGTACCGTCTAACCAGCATGAGAAAGTCGATAACTTTCGCTCTAAAAACTTTGTAGTAACCAACTGAATGTCTTCATTGTTGCTCTTCAATTAGAGATGTCAAACACACAACTTCCACTACTCTTCTCCAATAACAAAAATGTGAACATAATCTTAATGACAATAACAGTGATTCCATCGACTACGCTTAATTTCAGTTTTGAAACTGCGGTCTGTCTAGCAGAATTCCAATCGGGACAACGAAAAATATGTAGACATGTAGACATGACGTAAAAGGCCTCTATTGCAACAACGCATGAACTACAGACTGTTAGAATTTACTCTGGTAGTTTATCTAACGTAATATCCACCCCCCCCCCCCGCAATGTGAAACTTCACATAGGGAATGACTTACAAAGTTACCATATTTAATGCAATTGAGAGGTGGCTGCCTTCGCTGGCTAGCCAAATCCCACCCTTAAGAGGAGATAGAACTAGTCAAGGCAATAATGGCAGATAGGATGTAACAGCTGCACAGAGAATCATAGTCTAATTTTGCAGTAGTTGCAGAGGCTGTACTAGTTATCTATGCTTGCTCTTTATATATTGGAATTCTGTAACTGGTGGTATAAAAGACAGATGCTGGGTCATTAGGGGCAGACAAGCACGAGGCAGCGAAGTGGAATAGTAACTTTTACATTTCGGTCCAGGAACGCAGAGAGGAGTTCACGACTAGGATTCGGTCTGGGGACAAAAAGAAAGACCGGTTTTTAACATTTGGACGGCGTAGACGGAAGAGAGCTGACGTGTAACATCCCACGGTGGCCGAGTACGTCAGTGATATCGCACATGGCCGGTGGTGATAGAGGGCCACCTCGAGTATTGCGGTTCGACGACAGCTGGCACAGCTCGTGGTAAAAGTGCATTGCTACAGCAACATGTCCGGGACGGAGAGGCACAACGACTGTTCCGTTCGAACAGAAGCGGTGGCGTCCAGGACGGTCGTTCTGTCCCAGTAAGAGAAATCACTGCTTACCTAATATACAACCTCGCGCGTCTGTAATTACACTACTGACCATTAAAATTGCTACACCAAGAAGAAATGCAGATGATAAACTGGTATTCATTGGACAAATATATTGTACTAGAACTGACATGTGATTACATTGCCGGCCGAAGTGGCCGTGCGGTTAAAGGCGCTGCAGTCTGGAACCGCAAGACCGCTACGGTCGCAGGTTCGAATCCTGCCTCGGGCATGGATGTTTGTGATGTCCTTAGGTTAGTTAGGTTTAACTAGTTCTAAGTTCTAGGGGACTAATAACCTCAGCAGTTGAGTCCCATAGTGCTCAGAGCCATTTGAACCATTTTTGTGATTACATTTTCACGCAATTTGGGCGAGAAATCAGTACCCAGAACAACCACCTCTTGCCGTAATAACAGCCTTGATGCGCCTGGGCATTGACTCAAACAGAGCTTGGATGGCGTATACAGGTACAGCTGCCCATGCAGCTTCAACACGATACCACAGTTCATCAAGAGTAGTGACTGGCGTATTGTGACGAGCCAGGTGCTCGGCCACCATTGACCACACGTCTTTAATTGGTGAGAGATCTGGAGAATGTGCTGGCCAGGGCAGCAGTCAACATTTTCTGTAGCCAGAAAGGACCTCACAGGACCAGCAACACGCGGTCGTGCATTATCCTGCTGAAATGTAGGGTTTCGCAGGGATCGAATGAAGGGTAGAGCCACGGGTCGTAACACATCTGACATGTAACGTCCACTGTTCAAAGTGCCGTCAATGCGAACAAGAAGTGACCGAGACGTGTAACCATTGGCACCCCATACCATCACGCCGGGTGATACGCCAGTATGGCGATGACGAACACACGCTTCCAATGTGCGTTCACCGCGATGTCGCCAAACACGGATGCGACCATCATTATGACGTAAACAGAACCAGGATCATCCAAAAAACGACGTTTTGCCATTCGTGCACCCATGTTCGTCGTTGAGTACACCATCGGAGGCGCGCCTGTCTGTGATGCAGCGTCAAGGGTAACCGCAGCCATGGTCTCAGAGCTGATAGTGCATACTGCTGCAAACGTCATCGAACTGTTCGTGCAGATGGTTGTTGTCTTGCAAACGTCCCCATTTGCTGACTCAGGGATCGAGACGTGGCTACACGATCCGTTACAGCCATGCGCATAAGATACCTGTCGTCTCGACTGTTAATGATAGGAAGCCGTTGGGATCCAGCACGGAGTTCCGTATTACTCTCCTGAACCCACCGATTCCATATTCTGCTAACAGTCATTGGATCTCGACCAACGCGAGCAGCAATGTCGCGATACAATAAACCGCAATCGCGATAGGCTACAATCCGACCTTTATCAAAGTCGGAAACGTGATGGTATGTATTTCTTCTCCTTACACGAGGCATCGCAACAACGTTTCACCTGGCAACGCCGGTCAAGTGCTGTTTGTGTATGAGAAATCGGTTGGAAACTTTCCTCATGTCAGCACGTTGTAGGTAGCCTTGTGAGAATGCTCTGAAAAGCTAATCATTTGCATATCACAGCATCTTCTTCCTGTCGGTTAAATTTCGCGTCTGTAGCACATCATCTTCATGATGTAGCAATTTTAATGGCCAGTAGTGTATGATAGGATCGGGAGAAATCCTGATTGATATCCTTACTCGTCTCTGAATCTTGCCAACCAATTAAGATTGTTGTCAATGTCACCCCTTATATATTACGGGTACTGTGAATCACAAATGTTCAATCCTTGCAAACCCCAAAGTTGTTAATATAATAAATTCCGAATATCGTAATTTACTATTTTTCCCTCATAGCTAGTGAATCCCATGTCACAGTAAAGATGTAATACACTCGAAATTCACTCCTTATGGCCCCTACGTGACATCGCGTTATCCAAAACCCATTACGTAACTTCGCTAATCAGCACTGCGCTCTGAAATCAGCCACTGGAATCAGACGGTGGAATTTTATATATCTAGGGGAGGCCAAAGACAGCAATGTATAGCGGCACATTCCAAGGAATCATTACAGAGTCATCAGTTAGCCCTCATTATGGCCAAATGCCGTGCCTGCTCACGTGTCGTACTGCAAGAATGGAACAGTTATGTTCCTAGAGCGTGTGTGACCCTGCTTGTCTTAAGTCTGCAGAAGCACAATTCAAAACATTATTTATCTTTAAGTTATTATAACATAAGCATTACTTTTCATTTTTTGAAAGATAATAAATTACTGTTGTGAGTATTTGAAGAAAGATAAACGGGGACGATCTGTCAGCTGAGACAAAAGGAATATGTTAGTTCACTACTGTAATTAGGACCATACAAAATTGTACACGTAATATCCGTCCCTTTCAACTGCCGGCACCGTGGAACGAAGGTCTGTATACCTGCACGAACGAAGTCACGAACAGCACGTTTGAGCCATGTATAGCAGCCATTACAAAGGAGTTGCCATCCTCAAATCTCGATCCGCAAAGCAATTCCATTAGTTCAGCGAGGAGGAGGTATTCACACTTTGCCAGATCAGGGCGGTATGTTGGGTGTTTCAGAGTGGTACGGCGAGGCTTTGTCGTCTCATTGGTGGTTTTCTCACTGAGATATGACAGGGTGTTATCGCGAAACACCAAAGCATCGTGTTTTTGACTAAGTTGTCCTAACCGATGCGTTCGTCGTACGTTCCCCCACATTGATTTATTTAGCTATTTTACGCAATGTTACTTGTCTGTTAGCACTGACTATTCTACGCAAACGCAACCAGCCGATGTGTTGTCCGTCGTGAGAAGCAAAGCTTGAAATTCCCTGTTCTCGGCCCACTCTTGACATTGTGGATCTCGGAATACTGAATTCTCTAATGATTTCCGAAATGGAGTGTCCCACAGTCTAGCTCCAACCACCGTTCCGCGTTCAAAGTCTGTTAATTGCCGTCGTGCGGTCACAATCATATCGGAAACCTTTTTACAAGGACCACCCGAGTACAAATTACACGTTTCGTACCCATACAACCGCCATCTTTATATTTGCATATCGCTACCCCATGACTTCTTATCACCTCAGTATGCCTCCCCAACGCATCCCACAAGTGCCTGATGGGAATTAAGTCGTCGGTACGGTCAGTCGAGTCCATTCGCCGAATATCCTCTCGTTCCAAAGGTCTTCTTTCTGCGAAGTTCGATGTGGTCGCGCATTGTCATCCATAAAAGTGATGTCAGTGCCGAATGCACCCCTGAAAGGGGGTACAGGGGTACAAGGGATGGTACACAGTGTCAAAGTAACACTGACCGGTGTGTTTACCGTATTCAAAAATTTCGAGGTCTGTGACTTCATGCAACTTAACCTTCTCACACTGTAGGACCAGGACCCGCAATACGATGATGTTCGATAAATTTCCTTGGTGCATTATCGAGTATGATCGTTTTAGTGGTTCACGTGTTATGATGTTGCACGGGCGTAGTGTCCTCCAAGTCTATGACATGGTACACTCACCGGTCAGCGTTACTGCGACGCTGTACTGTATGGCCATGTGTGTCTTTTCAGGTGTGCATTAGGCCCTGATTTTAATTTAATGGATAACAATGCACGACTGAATTGCAGATACACGTCTGCACTCCGTCATCAGGCCATAAGTGGCTCATCGGGATCATCCGACCGCCGTGTCATCCTCAATGAGGATGCGGATAGGAGGGGCGTGTGGTCAGCACACCGCTCTCCCGGTCGTTACGATGGTTTTCTTTGACCGGAGCCGCTACTATTCGGTCGAGTAGCTCCTCAGTTGGCATCACGAGGCTGAGTGCACCCCGAAATATGGCAACAGCACATGGCGGCCGGGATGGTCACCCATCCAGTGCCGGCCATGCCCGACAGTGCTTACCTTCGGTGATCTGACGGGTACCGGTGTATCCACTGCGGCAAGACCGTTGCAGATACACATCTGGGGCATGTTTTATTAAATTCACCAGGTTAGTAACAACAAACTAAACGGAAATCGTGCGTTACCTTAACCTCGTACAGTTTTGCGATGCTTTCATATTAGCGAAGTTTCTAAATTTCAGGCAAAATCTTTTATTAGCCGTAACTCCGTAACTAAACATTTGCGGATCTATGTTTATATGAACTTTTTTCTTTAGTTTTACTTGTAGAGTAACGTATTAAAATATATGTATATCTTCGTGAGTCACCCTGTGTAAAGCGTGCCGGGTGACGTGGAGAACAGGGCAGTCGTTGACGTAATGCAGGAATGGGGCGATTTGTCTGACGTCCAAAACACATAAAAGGCATAGTCATGGTTTTCGGGGCAATGGTGGAAGAATTTCCGAAGCGGCTAAGTTTGTAAACTGTTCGCGTTGATGGCAAAACGAAGCTACACAAAACTGGTGCGGAGGCAACTGTGGTGCAGCACGGACCATAGATGACAGGGGTGAACGACCGCAGCGGAGATGTACGTGGGGGAAAAGACGTGCAAGTGACCGCCCAGAGAACCAATGGGCTACCAGTAGTGTTCAGCGAACGTTGCTGCGTATGGGCCTCAGCATCATTGACATGGCTTATGCGTCCACGGTGGCTGCTTTTCGCAGCTAGATGTCCACTTAATGGCGACAGGTGGTCTTTTCATAAGAATCACGTCTGAAAGAAAACTTCCTACAACAATCGTCGGAAGACTCCAGGCCGGAGGAGGAAGCGTTATGGTCTATGGGATGTTATCGTGGCGTTCCCTGGATGATCTCATCATTTCGGAAGGTATAATGGAACGACACAGGCATGCATCCATCGTCGGGGACCATGACAAACTCCACATGCCGTATGTTTCTCCTCGGCAAGATGGCATCCACAAGCAGGACAATGCAATATGTCACACAGCTTGCAGTGTAACTGTGTAATTCTAAGAGCATCGTTATGTGTTTACTGTCCTTCTCTGGCCATCTCGATAGGGTTGTTCGCGCTATGTATCCTCAACCGAGAAATCTAGCGCAGCTGGCCACGGTAATGCAGTTTGTGAGGCTCCAGACTCCTATCGGTACATTCCAGAACCTCACTCTCTTCCGGAACGTCTTGTAGCAGTCCTCTTTGCAAATGACGGTTATTCGGGCTTTTGGGGGGCGGTCACGTGGGTGGACACTGAATAAGCGTCCTACCATGTGGATAATCTACTTGGACGAAGGTTAGATTTTCAACCATTCATGAGACAATTTTTACGTTTACAGGTATCCTGTACGAATCATACGAAGCGTGTGGCAGAGTATATCTTTCCTTGCACCATATATTAAGGTTTCTTCTCGTTTCATACACGCATGGAGTAGAGAAATGACATCTATCTTTATATTTTTGCACTTTTCCGATGTAAAATCGAAAGCGTGATATAACCCCTAGCTAAGTAAGCGCCTCTTTCGCGTCCCACAAGGGAAGGTGCTGTCTCTGTTCAGCCGGCGGCCCGGACTAGCTCGCCCTCGGTCATTGATCACCGATAGCTGGAGGACAGCCATCCCAGGACTAGCACTGGAAGTTACGTGGTATGTGGACGCTACGAGCAACTGCTAAAATTGAATAGCATTTTGATCGAGTCAGTGTTGCCAGTCTGCTAGGGCTAATTTACACTGGTTAATTAACTGTAAATTCTGATATTACTGGTATTTGTATTATGGGCATTAGGGAGCGGTCAAAGTATAATTTTCTAAAAAAAAAAGAACTCTCTATAGCCAAGATCGCACAATTCTTCTGAAGCAAAGTCTGTCGAAACCGGTTATCGAAATTAAAGTAATATTTACGCGTTCTTAGCTATAGAAAGTTTTTTACCAAGTGAAACAGAATCACAATATGAGAAAATTCATTAAAATTATAATTCTCTGTCTAAAGTTTGGTCTTTCATTGCTGGAGACGGCATCAGAGGCTTTAACGACTCAGAAAGCAGTTACAGGCTCAAAAAAGCTGATCAAGAAGATCTGTTTATATGTATCTACATAACGGTCGGTTCAGGACGTCATCAGACTGTTGTCTAAGATCGCGGTGTCGCGCCGATGTATGCTAAACAAAACAATCATCGCCAGCTGTTCTGCACTAAAGTCCTAGACACGTCAGCGTACTTCGTGATCTTAGGCTGCAGTCAGATGACGTCACGAAAAGACCTTTGCGGCTTGTCGAGCTTGTTTCAGCCTGCATCTTATTTCTGAATTGTTAAAGCTTGTGATGATGTCTCCCGCACTGAAAGAACGAACATTGGAAATAACGAAAATACCGGCAGTGAAACCCTGCATTCTACTTTTATTTCTGTCTATCGGGTTTGAGCCCTGATCATGATTTATGAACATTGTTTGAGTCGCTTCTGTAATCTATTGTGTACTCAGCACACAAGCTCAGTTTTCCTATCTTGGTTGAAGCCACGTGCGCGGCCTCGCTCAGATTTTATTAATACACTCTTGTATGGAAGTAGCCTCAGTAACATCAATCCAGAATCGTGCTATTTTCGTTGCTGAAGGTTTATGTCTGTCTGTACCACAGCTACTTCTGTCTGTCGGATTCGAGCTCGCTTTGTAATTTATGAGCATTATTTGCTTTGGTACTCAGGGTTAACTTTACTTCTTGTTGTTGATGCCGGCTGGGCGTTGTTCTTTAAATTTTGTTTACATATTTTTCATTGTTGCCCATCTGTTTTGCAGCGATTTTTTACAGTTGGGGATGCGACAAATATCCAATAGGGAACAAGCGATAATACTGCATAACTGGAACAGTAGTGCAGTAGATCATTTAATGAAACGTCATCAGATGGTGAATGAATAACTTTAATACTATGCGTTTCGGGATAACCGATCATCAGATATGTGTAAAACAGAGGATATACAATCATAAGGAAAAGCAACAGCACAGACTCAAAAATATCCACAGCAGAAGGATACATACCAAATACATCGAGTTGTGCAGATGAACTAATGTTCTACATGACACTTAGATAACTGTCAGAGGCACAGTGGCAAAATCACCACGAAACAAATTTTTGCCGTTAGTTGGCGCAGCCTTGGAGGCGCTACCTGGCGTCAAGTGAAAAATGACTATTAATGTGCTACCCTTTTTAAAAAAAATTACATGAACTCATGTAGACAGAAAGATCAAGCCGACAACATAAATATACAAATAACTCTATTGATGGCTTATAGTGTCAACCTGGCAGACAAACATTTTAAAATAAATTTACATATGTAAAATAACAAAAAAAAACATGAAATAGAAACTTTATAGACGTTTACAATGACCTCGTTCTACTATGACAAGAACTGGGACTTAGGATCCACATAACAACTTCAGAAATTAAATACAGGATTACTGATGGCTTCAGAGCGCCAATACAACAAACATACAGACAGGAATAATTTTATTTTACATAAGTAAAATAATGAGTTTCACTTTTTTAATAATCAGACGTATTATCAGACGTATTATAAAAAAAAAGATGGGTCATGAAAAAAAATAAAATCACAATTTAATGTTTACGCTTATTATTTTGGTGCTCTAATATATGGACTGTGAAAGGATGGCGAGACTAAAATCGTTAAAATAACACTGTTCTCAGACAATCCGACCCCGATGTTCATCGCCACCGATTTTGCGACGTTGATACGACTACCAGTGGCCATGCCATATTTCGCTATCCAATTCAGTGCGCTAGCGGTGTCGTCACCGTTGCGGATGACAATTACCAGGTCGTCAGCGTACGCTTTACATCGGAAAGTGTGGCCTCGTAACGTCATACCCGTTAGTCGTTGGCGCAGGCCGCAGAGGAGTGGTTCCATGGCAACAGCGTTAAGTAAAGTGGACAGAGGGCAGCCTTGGCGTATCGATAGAGAAATGGTGAGGGGCTGCGAAGGTCGGCCGTTGACGATCACCTTGGACGTCGCGCCACGGAGTAGTCGCATGACGACAGTGACGAATGGCTGTGGGTACCGATTATGTTGGAGGACCGCTTCCAAATAGTCGTGGTCCACTCGGTCGATTGCCGCCAGTGCACCCTTCAGACGACATGCCCTCGCCAGTGAGATCAAGTCACGATATTCACTGAGTGCCGTTTGTATATTATTGTCGTCTCCTAATGACGTTTTGATCGGGTGAGATAATATGTCGTAAGGTCTGGCGTATCCGCGCCGCCAACAGTCGAGAAAAGATCTTAAAGTCGCAGTTCAATAGCGTCAACGGGCGGTAGTCCTGCAGTCGTGAGCCACCGGACGGTTTGTGAATAGGAATAATCATCCCTTCCACAAGGGCCGCAGGGAGCGGCACTTCCGGGGATAGTCGATCGCGACAGATGTCCGTCCATTGGGAGGCTAATAAATATTGAAAAGTCCGGTAAAATTCCAAGGGAAGGCCATCAGGACCCGGAGACTTGTTGACAGCTCCTTTTCTAATGGCGTCGATCACTTCTTCTTCTGTAATTTCTTCCATCAAGGCCGCTTCCATTGCCGGGGTGACGGTGCCGTAAATCGTCTGAGAGACGTCCTCCAGTGCTGTCGGATCAGCGGTCTGAGCGGAATAGAGTTGGGAATAATGAACGTAGAACGCTGTGTTTATGTCTTGTTGCGTGGTGAGGCGACGACCGTCCTCCGTGTCGATGAAGCGTATCAGCGCACGTTGGCGTCGTTTACGTTCACGAAGGACGCGGAACATTGACGGGCGTTCGCTCGGTATCCGATCCTGCGTCCTCGAGCGGATGGCTACCCCCTCTAGGTGGCGTCGCATATGAGCGGTGATCTGAGCCTTAGCACGGTGGACCGCCGTTTGTCGTTCCGGAGACGGCGCCATAGCATCGCAGTCGCGCAGTACCCTGAAGTAAAAGCCGAGTGTATGTCTACGCCAAGCAGCGTGGTCGTGACCGTAGGTTATCAACGTTCGCCTCAGTGCCGGTTTGGCGCCATCCAACCACCAGCGGATCGTTGTGGGATATGCATGGAGGCGATTTTCACACGAATGCCACGTATCCTCAACGGCTTGGCGGCAATACGGGTACGACAGGTGAGCGATGATTAATTTCCAAGGGCTGCGGCTTCTCCACACTTGTTGCCGCCGCGGGGTGCTGGCACAAATGTAAGCTGAGCTGTAAGATCCGAGAAGGCTGCAGGCCACAGTTCCGCATCCTGTGTTCCAGCGGCGAGAGAGCGTGAGACACAAATCCGATCGATACGACTGGAAGAGTGACTCGTGAAGTGTGTGAATCCCGGTCGGTGGCCGTGAAGATATTCCCAAGTGTCCACCATCTGCAGGTCCCGAATTAGCGTCTCGAGTTCCGGGCACGGATTATGTCGTGGGAGTTGGTCTCTGGGCGCCAGTACGCAATTGTAGTCACCTCCAAACACCAGACGGTCGTGGCGGCCTTGAAAGAGCGGGGCGACGTCTTCCACAAAGAATCGTGAACGTTCGCGACGTTTGTCCGTCACGGAAGGTGCGTAGATATTGATAAGGCGGACACCCAGTACTGTGAGTGCCATTACTATCTGAGCTACCCAAGCACGACTCACGCCCCGTCCTCACAGCTTTACTTCTGCTAGTATCTCGTCTCCTACCTTCCAAACTTTACAGAAGCTCTCCTGCGAACCTTGCAGAACTAGCACCCCAGAAAGAAAGGATATAGCGGAGACATGGCTTAGCCACAGCCTGGGGGATATTTCCAGAATGAGATTTTCACTCTGCAGCGGAGTGTGCGCTGATATGAAACGTCCTGGCAGATTAAAACTGTGTGACGTACCGAGGCTCGAACTCGGAACCTTTACCTTTCATGGGCAAGTGCTCTACCAGCGAAAGGTCCAGAGTTTGAGTCTCGGTCCGGCACACAGTTATAATCAGCAAGGAAGTTTCAGATTCTACAAATATTTGTAGACTGCTTTTTATTTTCAGAGCCTTAGAAAGAGATTGTTATGCGACTTCAATTGCTGAAATGTTATCTTGATTTTCTCATTGAAACTGGCTGTAAATATCTCATCAGTAGCAACCTGTAGCACACAAAAATTGCATATTTTGAAAAGAGAATAACATTTCTCGTTAACTTAAATTTTCATGCTTTATGTTCCAATGAATGACTTTTGGAGAGTTGAGAGCATGTATTTGAATTAACACTACAAGTTTTTGTTAATTGATCTCGTGTTCTTAAATTGTTTTCCCATTAGGTATTAATAAAAATCTTCATACGAATTGTGATCAGCCCTTATTTGACCTATATACTTATATGGATATGGTGTCTGTTCTTTCTGACACGCTGGTCGGTGTGGTCGAGCTGTTGTAGGCGCTTCAGTCTGGAACCGCGCAACCGCTACGGTCGCAGGTTCGAATCCTGCCTCGGGCATGGATGTGTGTGATGTCCTTAGGTTAGATTTAAGTAGTTCTAAGCTATAGGGGACTGATGACCTCAGATGTTAAGTCCCATAGTGCTCAGAGCCATTTGAACCATTTTTTTTTTCTTTCGGACATGTCAGAAAGTACAGACACCATATCCATATAAGTATATAGTTCTGGAAACGCCGGCCATGACCTTCTTCTTCTGTGCGGATGCACACATATTCCCCGAACTCTTACGGGACTTGGTAAGAATCTCTTCCACGAGTAATGAGTGTCTTGGGGTGGAACACTACGAATGTAGTGTGTGGATATAACAAGGTGAGAATGTGGTTCTCGCGGGAGGCGTGCGCGAGATAGTCCCTGCAGTCGCGCTATCCGCTGTGCCCCCGGTGGCTCAGTTTACGCCTACACAAGTACAAGGATTGGTATGCCAATTTCCTAGTAACGGTTTTTGCGGACCCGCCATATACTTGGGGTGTGTGCCGGGTGCGCAAAGATGAGCGGCGGTGCTGTCGTTGTGAAACCGACCAAGTAAAGTGATCAGCTATGGACACTATGCGAGTATGCGACCTAGGAAAAACTAACGCTTGCACAGTTCGCAAATGGATGTACTTCAAATTTTGTTTTCATATCTATAAATACATTTTTTAGCGTGCCGGAGGTGGCCCCACTATAATTTTGTTGTTATTTCATGCTGCATGGTAGGATGGCAGCGAGGTTCCTTCCGGGACAGTTATCATGTGTCAGGATGTACTATGTTTATTTTGTGAATAATAAAGGTTTCTGTTTCTCCTACCTTCCTTAATAAAAAAAACCTCATTCCTGGAAAAAAAGTGGTTCCCTTGTAAAAGAAAAAAGACGGGTGGAACGTCAGCCATGTAAGCAGGAGATCCCGGGTTCGAGTCCCGGTCGGGGCACACATTTTCACCTGTCCCCGTTGATATATATCAATGCTCGTCAGAAGCTGAAGGTATTAATATAATTAAAATTTAGTTCTTATTTCACCTGGACCTTTCACTCCCACTCAGCCTCACGCCAGTCGTGTGTACCGTTTTCCACGGACAGCAGCTCCTCTTCAGTTCTAGCACTGGGATTCATAATCAGCGCCTGTGTGGGCGGACCCTTACTGTGTGTGCGCGGACCCCGGTCCGTCGCCTCCCCGTTGGGGAAGGGCAGCGCCCGGCAGACCATCCATCGCGCGCTGCCACCGACACTCCGCCGTGAACTATCGGACCCACCCGTGACCGGACGCCATGATTTAGCGTTATTGTCGCGCGGCCGCGCTGATCGAAATAACGAGCAACCAACTTCATCCCCCAGCGCTGCGACTTATCTCAGACGTGATTCGGTTTAACGCGGCGGAAACGTCGCGCCTGGAGGCTCCGGTTTTATCGAACAGCGGTTCTGCAAGTATAACGGGGCGAGCGGGGGTGGGGTCGGGTGGCGGGCGGAGCGAAACCACGCGTGAAATTTTGTGTCCCTAAACTGTTCTGGCTGGAACGTAGCCTTAAACTTTCTACGCAGAAAGCATGACAACAGAAACTTAGCGCACAGCTAACTTAGGAATTGCGACGAGAAAACCCTTTCATACGGTAGTTGTCCTGGTGTTCATAAAAGTGTCCATTTGTTCATAAAACCGGATTTCTTGTATTATTAAACCCTTAATCTCTGTATACTAAAATAATTGTCCTGACTGATTCACCGACTTATCATCGCCCTGCCCAAACGGATATGGATAGAAGAGCGTTGATCTTATACTGCAGACACCGTTTAAGGATGGGTTTTTCAAAATCCCAGTTCTAAGGAAGTGAAACAGGGTATGAAGCTTTTTTTGACGCAATTAAGGAATTTTTGAAGCTAAAACTACGATAATTGGTATTTTCCTTATCGTTTGGATGTAAATAAATGTGTATTAGAGAATGAAAGTTTCTGAGGGACCAAGAACTCAAAAGGCAGAATTATCAAAAACCTCCGACTCCAGCTACCAGAATTCCTTTTTCGTGAAAAGTACTTTCGCTAAAGATCGTGCTTCTACGGCCTTAATTAGGGAGAAAAGTTTAGAAGTCAAAGAAAGCTATTTAACAATTACCACGAGAAATCGGCTTTCTCTGAACTGCATAGAAAAAGAAACTAATTCATATGGTTCAAATGGCTCTGAGCACTATGGGACTTAACATCTGAGGTCATCAGCCCCTATAACTTAGAACTACTTAAACCTAACTAACCTAAGGACATCACACACATCCATGCCCGAGACTGGATTCGAACCTGCGACCGTAGCAGTCGCGCGATTCCAGACTGAAGCGCCTAGAACCGCTCGGCCAAACGGGCCTGCTACTCTAATTCATTAATTTTTCAACATCTCTACTATATTTTTGTTATAATTAATACGCAAACTAATCATTGTATATGAAAAAAATACATAGCAAGTTTAATGCGAAGAAATGCTTAATTAAAGTAAATACCCCGTCAGCACTTTAATCTGCGTAGATTGGATATACTCTTTGCACAATGTGTAGACTTACACGTAAGCAAAGGACGTAACGACATGCAAATTCGATTTTAAAAAATCCCAGCAAATCCTACAGTCCACGCGAACGAATGATTGGACGCTAAGTTAGCCCCTAATAATCCTACTTTCTGGGAAGTAATTTTTGAACATGTGTCGGAATATATACTGTGCTGGTGATATGTTCCAAATTATAAGTGTGTGACTGGCTGGATTGCTATGGAATTGTTAAGTCAGGAGCAATATGAAGCTACTGAATGATCCATATGGCGTGCCAAATTTTATTAGAACCATGTTCAATTACAAGCACAACCAGCGGAAAATAAGGATATTGAACTTGCGATTATAGACGAGGCATGCAAGGGAAAACATGAGGGAGCAAACGAAAATCTACGTTCTTCACAGTACTGTGATTATGTTTAGATAGGTCGAGACTGAAAGTACAATAAAATCAGCCAAGAGTTTGAAGGAGACATAGAGAGAGTCACAAAAAATGTGAAAGGGGAATGAAGACACATAAAACTGACAATTTTTGAAGTCGTAACTGGTACTGTATTAAATTTTCGTCATAATTTAATAAAAACAATCAGTATATATTGCAAAAGAGTTTATTCTTCTGGTAACCGGCATCAGTAATAGAAAGACGGACTTCAGGCCAGTATATAACTCTGAAATTCTAAAATTAGTGCAGGAATATTAGAACTGTTTACCTTAGAACTGATCACTCGCGGAACAATGGACGGAGCTCACCCTTTATAACTCGTAGCAGCTGATGACAGGTGTCTCTTGGCACATACAACAATTCCTCTCATCGGCATCGCGCATCACAAATAGTTACATACTCGTACACGTTTTATATTTATTTTCTATCTGTGTTACTTATTTAATGCCGTATAAGGTTAATAGCTGTATTATTCCTGGCCTACTCTTTTAATTTCAGAGCTACATGTTGATCTGAAGATAGTCTTTCTATCACTGAAATCGGTGCTAGAAAAAATAAACTACATTTGTGATCTAGCCTGACTGTTTTTGTTACATGAAACTGACTAATTAAGAAGGAAGATGCGGCTAGTGTTTTGATTTCGCTTCATGTTTTCAGTGTGGAAAGGAAAATAAAAAAAGAAGTATTTGATATACACTAAGAACTTGAGAAAAAACAACGAATAAGTACATGTCACATAGTATAGAAAAAAAACATAACGTAAGCATTGCTGTTAAAATGTGGTGAAACAAGAGCAATAGCATACATGGAATTGGGCAATAAATTGCACCACATATGAGGATTTGTAAGACTAGTTGGAACCACTGAAAACTGTTATGGGCACAGTGTTTATCTTGCACTTCTTCATTCACTTTAGTGTAAATTACAGTTGTTCTACATATATCTTATGAAATTTTCTATCCATTACTGTTGATGGAAATTTCATTTTCTGGTAGCATTTATATATGCATATGTTACTGTTATGTATTAACGAATTTCATTAACAATCTCCTTAACAAATTTGCTACTTAGATCGTGGAGTACAGAAAAATCGAGTATGAAATCTCCAGCTGGTGTCTATTGCCATGAATGTACGAATTATGGAAGTTTCATCTTTAGTTCTTTATTCTAGTCAATGCAGCAAGCGATCTCCTGTAATGAGAAAAATCATTTTCCTCTGGGAAATATGAGGAGATATTTCTCCGCCTCAGCTCGTTCCGAAATAATATTTCATCGGTCGTTGCCTATACGCCAGTTCATTGATCAAAGAACCATTCGCGTCAACGAGCAACAGAAATCTCGTCTCTTCTAACAGGAATACCTTTGTTATTACATTTCCTTTGCCACGAGTGAAGGATCATCGTCTTGCAGAGAGCGGAACGCTACTCCCTTGGAGCATTTTTCATTAAACTGGACGAGAGGCTAATCAAGTAGGAACAGAAACTCAGCGATGGAACACAAAACGAGGATTCAGTGGACACAGAAGTTTACTAAAAAGCGGAATACCGATGTGGAAACATCTAAACTGAATAATTAAAGCAATATCCGAAATTCCACATGCCGTTTTACACCGACTTAACTTCGCCTTGTAAATATGTATTTCAAACTTGATTTCTAAAAGACAGATGCCTTCCTACATGGACAGAATTATTCCTTGTGTTGTCTGCGCCTTTTTTTTTTTACCTCATCATTCTCCGTTATGACACTCGACACCAATTTAAACTTAAATTAGGATATATTTTCTTCACGTGGGGTACAACAGCCGTATATTAATCGAAGGACATCATGAACGTCCACTTTGGCTGTTGTTTACTCCCGTATTTACTTTATTTAATTTCTCACGGTTGGCCAATTTCGGCCTTACATTCCATTCTCAGGTGATGTAGGTGCCAACATGTCGTAAAACATCAGATAAATTATATCAGTGGATGTGACAGTTCTCTGATTTAGAAATGTCGTGTTGTAACGTATCGACAATAATATGCATAACTATCTCACAAATTTTTGAAACATATTTTTGTTATATTGCATCGTATTAAGTATCGATATAGGTTTTGTTGTGGCGTAACAAGACAGCCACGCCACTCGGAAGTAGCCGAAAGGCACGCGTTAACTCACGCAGGCTAGTAGATAGGTCTGAAACAGGATACGTAATGAATGCTACAAAGAAAAGTACGTAGCTCGTGGAATACTTAACTTTAATTCATCCTTGTGGTACATCGCTCTTGACGATACAAGTGAGACTCTTTAGATACAAGCTATGTAATGCTAATGGCGCCTTGCTAGGTCGTAGCCATTGACTTAGCTGAAGGCTATTCTAACTATCGGCTCTGCAAATGAGCGAGGCTTCGTCAGTGTGCATCGCTAGCTACGTCGTCCGTACAACTGGGGCGAGTGCTAGTCCGTCTCTCGAGACCTGCCGTGTGGTGGCGCTCGGTCTGCGATCACTGACAGTGGCGACACGCGGGTCCGACATGTACTAATGGACCGCGGCCGATTTAAAGCTACCACTTAGCAAGTGTGGTGTCTGGCGGTGACACCACAGGTTTAATCGGTATTAGCTTGTGGAACAATCTTGCAAAACTATGTTTCAGTCTAACTTTACTATATGCACGGATATTTAAGCGTATTCCATACATAAATTGTGGTGAAGTCATTGCGCTAAGGGTACTTCAAGAACAAAGGCTGAGCATGGCAACATTGTGAGTCAAAATACTCGTTGTACACATTAACAGATACGTCACCACAAATTACGACTGCTAGTCTGTTGCAAGGCAAGAACTTTTAAGCAGCAGTGTACAGCATCTTAGTGCACGTTCCCAATTCGGAAATTCAGGAACAGCATAGTTTATATGTTTTCAATAGTTCTATGTTCCAGTGTTACCCACAGAAATTCATGACCCTGTTTCGTTCGTTAATTTTAAAGAGAACTGATTTCTTGTTGAAGAATGATTTCAATAAAAACAGTTAACTGAAACGATAACGTCAATATGTCATTTATTTAGCAAACAAATTACTGGTTTTAAACTGCCAAAAATAGAAATGTCATTGTATGATATGTTCGTCTTTGAACATGTCACAGTCAAATTGGTTTGTTATCAGTTGTAACAAAAATGATTTTCAGTAATTATTTCTAATTAGTTTCTTTTCAAAGAATGTAGCTAATAAGCTCTGTAGTAAAGAATCTGCTTGCCTCAGTCTTCTTTCAAATAATTTTGCAATAAGAAAAGACAACCTTGCATTCAGGTAATTCAGTTAATGACAAAATTAATATATAGAATTAGCCCCACCAGGTCTGGCGGCCGCAATATTTTAGATATTGTATTTATGTCAGTGGAATTAAATAACAGTAAGTTAGCTTGTGTTCTTATCCCAATGCTGAATAACAGTTAATCGTTTGGTGGATATAACTAAGGTAAGCTGTGCAGTGTTGTGTATTGTGGATGTGTTTTGTATGGGAAAAACGAAAGGCATGTCAGCCAACACTTAGATTGTCTTTAACAGTAGTGTAAATACAGGTTTACGCTACATTCTAAACCGCCAGTATTGCTGTCAGTAACGTGTTTTCCCGTTGCAGTAACAGTTCCTCAATGTAAATAGTTCCTATACACAGTTAAAACTCTAAGTCTACAACTTCTCGCAAATTTAAACGTTATGATGTTCTTGAAAGCCAAGTTAACGCGAATAGAAGCTTCAAAGTCTAAAAGAAACACTCTATGGAACAACCATAAGTGCTGTTATAGGGTAAGGTTACATGTGGCATTTCCGTTACTAAATATCTGACAAGAGAAAACGTGAGTGAGTTTACAACATCCATAGATTAATAATTGGTTTTTTTTATGTGAGGTCCGCAAACACGGCCAATACAAGCTGCAAAGTCAAAAAGATGGCTATAGGGTGTATTATATGGTGGCACCTACGGCACTTCAGAATGGCTGAAATCACCCTGTCATATGAAATAAAATAAAATAAATACACTCCTGGAAATGGAGAAAAGAACACATTGACACCGGTGTGTCAGACCCACCATACTTGCTCCGGACACTGCGAGAGGGCTGTACAAGCAATGATCACACGCACGGCACAGCGGACACACCAGGAACTGCGGTGTTGGCCGTCGAATGGCGCTAGCTGCGCAGCATTTGTGCACCGCCGCCGTCAGTGTTAGCCAGTTTGCCGTGGCATACGGAGCTCCATCGCAGTCTTTAACACTGGTAGGGTGCCGCGACAGCGTGGACGTGAACCGTATGTGCAATTGACGGACTTTGAGCGAGGGCGTATAGTGGGCATGCGGGAGGCCGGGTGGACGTACCGCCGAATTGCTCAACACGTGGGGCGTGAGGTCTCCACAGTACATCGATGTTGTCGCCAGTGGTCGGCGGAAGGTGCACGTGCCCGTCGACCTGGGACCGGACCGCAGCGACGCACGGATGCACGCCAAGACCGTAGGATCCTACGCAGTGCCGTAGGGGACCGCACCGCCACTTCCCAGCAAATTAGGGACACTGTTGCTCCTGGGGTATCGGTGAGGCCCATTCGCAACCGTCTCCATGAAGCTGGGCTACGGTCCCGCACACCGTTAGGCCGTCTTCCGCTCACGCCCCAACATCGTGCAGCCCGCCTCCAGTGGTGTCGCGACAGGCGTGAATGGAGGGACGAATGGAGACGTGTCGTCTTCAGCGATGAGAGTCGCTTCTGCCTTGGTGCCAATGATGGTCGTATGCGTGTTTGGCGCCGTGCAGGTGAGCGCCACAATCAGGACTGCATACGACCGAGGCACACAGGGCCAACACCCGGCATCATGGTGTGGGGAGCGATCTCCTACACTGGCCGTACACCACTGGTGATCGTCGAGGGGACACTGAATAGTGCACGGTACATCCAAACCGTCATCGAACCCATCGTTCTACCATTCCTAGACCGGCAAGGGAACTTGCTGTTCCAACAGGACAATGCACGTCCGCATGTATCCCGTGCCACCCAACGTGCTCTAGAAGGTGTAAGTCAACTACCCTGGCCAGCAAGATCTCCGGATCTGTCCCCCATTGAGCATGTTTGGGACTGGATGAAGCGTCGTCTCACGCGGTCTGCACGTCCAGCACGAACGCTGGTCCAACTGAGGCGCCAGGTGGAAATGGCATGGCAAGCCGTTCCACAGGACTACATCCAGCATCTCTACGATCTTCTCCATGGGAGAATAGCAGCCTGCATTGCTGCGAAAGGTGGATATACACTGTACTAGTGCCGACATTGTGCATGCTCTGTTGCCTGTGTCTATGTGCCTGTGGTTCTGTCAGTGTGATCATGTGATGTATCTGACCCCAGGAATGTGTCAATAAAGTTTCCCCTTCCTGGGACAATGAATTCACGGTGTTCTTATTTCAATTTCCAGGAGTGTACTTCAAAATAACAGCCTAGGTGTAACTTTCACAATGTATTTCAACTTGGGTATTTCTTTTTTTTTTTAAAAAAAAAAGATACACTGACGGACAAAAAGTCACAACATTAAAAATAATTAATGTAGAGTAATGAAATTTTGGGAATACATATTTCTAGGTAACATATTTTAGTGATTAATGTTGCAAGACCATGGGTTTATGAAAGCGCGAAGTAAGCCATTGCAAACGTGAAATACTGGTACATTAAATATCGGTGTAACCGCCAGAATGTTTAATGCAAACATGCAAACGTGCACGAATTGCGTTATACGGGTGCCGGGTGTTAGTTTGTGAGGTTGAGTCCCATGCCTGTTGCACTCGGTCAGTTTGTGGGGTGGAGTTCCATACCTGTTGCGCTGGGTCGATCAATAAAGGGCTGGTTAATGCTGTATGTGGATGACACTGGAGTTGTCGTCCGATGGTGTCCCATAAGGGCTCGATTGGAGCCGGATCTGGTGATCGAGCCGGCCAAGGCAACTTTTCGGCACTCTGTAAAGCATAATCGGCTACAACAGCCGCATATCGGCAAGTATTATTCTGTTCGAAATCAGCCCGTGGAGTGCTGTTCACGAACAGTAGCACGACAGGTCGAATCAACAGACTAACGCATAAATTTGCAGTCGGCATTCGATCGCTAACCACGAGAGTAACAGTTTCCCTGAATATGCAATGTAGTCGCCATTGCAGCTTATCCAAGCGACTCAGCCGTGGCTGCACGTATGCACCAAAGAAAATCCCATATCCAACAGCCACTGCTTTCCTGAACTAGCAGAGCTCGGTTGCCAGGTAAGGTGCCTATCCACCAGCTCCGACTCTCCTAGTCGACTGTTCGTAACGTCACAATGTGAGTCATGGACTCCGTGAAAATGCGCAACGCCCATAAACCTCCAGACGGCATTCATGGGATTAACTCATCTTGAGTTACCTGGCTCCTCACCTAATCAGGTCAGATAACATAAAACCTACAGTTAGTTGCTACATTTGAGTGATTATTTGTGTAAATGCCCCTTAATGAAAGTCATATTACATAGCTATGGAATAGCGAATAATAATAAAAAAACCGCTTAAGCATAAAAAGACAGTTATTTCTTCAAACTGGCCATAGGTATTTTGTAATTTTAACGGAATTCTTTCGTACTGTAAAAATCTAACGTAAGCATGTTTAAGGATCTAGAATAAAATTTTCACTCTGCAGCGGAATGTGCGTTGATATGAAACTTCCTGGCAGATTAAAACTGGGTGCCGAACCGAGACTCGAACTCGGGACCTTTGTCTTCCGCGGGGAAGTGCTCTACCGGCCCTGTATTGATTGACAGAGCGCAACAGGTACGGGACTCCACCCCACAAACTGACCAAGTGCAACAGGCATGGGACTCAACCCCACAAACTAACAGGAGAGCTTCTTTGAAGTTTGTAAGGTAGGAGGCGAGGTACTGGCGGAATTAAAGCTCCGAGGACGAGTCATGAGTGGTGCTTGGGTAGCTCAGATGGTAGAACACCTGCCCGCGCAAGGCAAAGGTCCCGAGTTCGAGTCTCGGTCTGGCACACAGTTTTAATCTGCCAGGAAGTTTCATGTTTAAGGATATTGTAAAAATATTATTTTTTGCATTGAGGGGTCGCAAGATGACCTTAGTAGTTCTACATTTATTCTAATAGTATGTACAGAGCGTGTTTCTTTTAAGTAGGGACAGAAAAATATCTTGAAAACGACGTATCGTACGAAAAAAGATTTTAGGTGGAAAGTTAATATCACTAAAGGGGACATCTGTCTGCGCTACAACCAGACACCTCATAACCAACCCTCCTGAAAAAATGGTTCAAATGGCTCTGAGCACTATGGGACTTAACATCTGAGGTCATCTGTCCCCTAGAACTTAGAACTACTTAAACCTAAATAACCTAAGGACAGCACACACATCCTTGGCCGAGGCAGGATTCGAACCTGCGGCCGTAGCAGCAGCGTGGTTCCGGACTAAAGCGCCTAGAACCGCTCGGCCACAACTGCCGGCCCACCCCTCCTGAACGGCCGGGGACAGTTTCGTATTTTTATTGGATATTCGGATTTAACGCTAAAAAAATATCTAAGGTTAACTCTAACAATTGTTTCCCATTCAATGATAAATATCAAATGTACCTTTTTTCAATTAAAAATCGACGCATTATTTTTTCGATGTATAAATATATCCTTTTTGTTCTAACTGTTCATATTTATGTTCGAAATCTACTTTAGTGTTGCAAATTTGATTGTACAGTACAGTACGGCCAGCCATTTCAACGACTGGCTAGAAAGTATGTTGGCGTGATCTAGGAGCAACGACATACATGTAATAGATTTCTCTTCACATTGGTATGGTTTATATCGGCGATTCCCCTTTGGTTTGCGTTACCATGCCTCTCACCATTGGGGTGCTTGATTTCGGTGAATCCTCCTTGCTTTCTCCATTGGGGTGAACGATTTCGGTGAGTATCCGTGGCAGCTTCGCCTGTCACAGTCAATTTACGGCTGTCAGTGCCAAAGCTACGGCGGATGGACGGAAAAGACACCGAAATCAGAAACCTGGTGACGCGGTTCGAGGGTACCCACCGAAATCAAGCATTCCGATGGTTTGCGAACTCACTGCAACCAGTTCTGTAGGGAATAGTGTTACGTTACCATACATATAGCTTATTTGGCAGAAATGTCAATGTCTAGCCATATTATTTGTGCTGTACAATCACGTTTGCAGCACTCAAGTAACTTTCAAACATCAGTATCAACACCTGGAACACAAAAGTTTGCGTTTACATCTTAAATGAAATGTCAAATCGAGCGCGTCGGTTCTTAACAGCAAAAACAGGCACACTTGATATCCGTCGATAGCGGCACCTTATACCACTAATGGAAAACAATTGTCTCAGTAAACCTAACATATTTTTTGGGTGAGAATCCGAAGCTACAACAAAAAATGGGGAGTTCTCGTTTGAAAATACGAAGCTGACCCCTCACAGGAGGGGTGGTTATGACGTGATCAGTTGTGGAACAGAACGATGTACCATACACTGATATTAACTTTTCACACAGAACTGTTTCCTCGTACGATGCGTCGTATTTGAGATATTTAGTTGTCTCAAGTAAAACAAACGCCCTTTATATGTGGAAATACCTGTTCGTTTTGAGTAGTGGCCATTGTTTCAATATTTAAGATGCTATATATGACGGTAGTATCTGTTCCCGAAAGAACACATACCGTGGATGACCATGCAGCTTTGCTAAAAACGAAATGATAATCAAATAAATATACACCCTAGCTGCAAACAGGCGTTGATGTACTTCACTGGGGACATGTTGAAAATGTGTGCCCCGACCGGGACTCGAACCCGGGATCTCCTGCTTACATGGCAGACGCTCTATGCATCTGAGCCACCGAGTGCACAGAGGATAGTGCGTCTGCAGGGAATTATCCCTTGCACGCTCCCCGTGAGATCCACATTCCCAACATGTCCACACCACTACATTCGTAGTGCGCCTAATGATGTTTGCCCATCATACTCATTACTCGTGGCAGATTAATCTGCCAAGTCCCGCACGAGTTCGGGCATAGCGTGTGCGTTCACACAAGAAGGTCAATGGCCGGGAAGCCATATTTTAACTATATAGGTGTCTATTTATCATTTCATTTCTAGCAAAGCTGCATGGTCATCCACGGTATGTGTTCTTTCGGGAACAGATACTACCGTCATATATAGTTAAAATATGGCTTCCCGGCCATTGACCTTCTTGTGTGAACGCACACGCTATGCCCGAACTCGTACGGGACTTGGTAGATTAATCTGCCACGAGTAATGAGTATGATGGGCAAGGCGCACTACGAATGTAGTGGTGTGAACATGTTGGGAATGTGGATCTCACGGGGAGCGTGCAAGGGATAAGTCCCTGCAGACGCACTATCCTCTGTGCCCTCGGTGGCTCAGATGGATAGAGCGTCTGCCATCTAAGCAGGAGATCACGGGTTCGAGTCCCGGTCGGGACACATTTTCAACATGTCCCCAGTGAAGTATATCAACGCCTGTTTGCAGCTAGGGTGTCTATTTAATTATCATTTCATTTAAGATGCTTTCGGGAGTGTGTGAGATCAAGAAACCAATTAAAAGCTAGCAGCTGATGAAGCAGCCGTGCTAGCAGGACGCTTTGTTGCGGTATCGATCGTTGGACTTAAAATAATTTTGCGGAGTGCTGCCTCTTAACTTTTCGTTGGGCTTCAAATAGTACTGGGTGAGCAAGGTGATAGTTGAGCACCCACGCAAATTTTAACTTTACTGGTGTGGCTTGAAACAGCTGAGAACTTTGACTACTTCGCTGCAGTTGTTACAGAGAATCTGTGTGATGGACTTGTTTGCTTGTTTTTGCACTGCTTATTTAGGGTAATGAACACTGTGTCTCGATTCTCAGTGAGAACCAGTGTTATCGGACTTTGGAATTTTCCAATTGAAAATCGTGACTAATGGAAAGATCAAGAAAATTTGCTCTGCAGCACTGTATTAATTATTATTTACCTTCGTTTTCATTTCTATCGATGACTGTGTAATATCACGATGCCCACGTGTGTAAATAATTTGCAGCAATCATTTATTGGATTTGTACGATAAATATCCTCTTTCGACAATATTATTAATCCCACGAGATTTATTTATGCAGTTTAGATATTTATAAATAATTTCCCTAACCTGTCTGCTAGATCATAACGGTCTAAGGGTCAGTTCTTTAGCGAAGGCATGGATTTCAGTGCTGATGTATGATTGACTTCTACGATTCTGAAGCGAGCTAAGCTAATAGTCTAAGTCGTGCACTGTCCACGCCATTAGTGAACTATAAAGTCCTTTGCAGTAGTAACTTTCGTTTAGTTCTGTGCTTGAGATTTACGTTTTCAGAAATTTATATCTCAGATTAACGCCTTTGCAAATTTACTTCTTATATCCTCCTCTGTTCGCCTGACGTGCATTATTTTGATTCCAAGGCAGTAATTCCTTCACTAAATTTACTACATTTTCCTAAACTTTGATTTTAAGTTTATCGGTTACCCCATTTCGGATACTTTTCTTTGTTTAAGTCTGCTTGTAGTTTACTTTCGTTCCATGTTTGTCATCAGCGAATTCTTACATTGCTACCTTTTTATCATTTAATTTAGTAATTGTTTCTTCGATTTACAGACTTAACAGTACTGGAGAAACCTGCGTCCTTGCGTTATGCTCTTTTGAAATCGAGCTGCTCACCCTTGGTCTTGCATTCTTGTTGTTCCCATTTGGTTGTTGTATATTATCCGTCATTCCATATAGCTTACAATTATTTTTCTGAATATTTTGGAACACCTTACGCAATTTTATATGGCTAACCGTTTTTCTAAGTCGATAAGTGCCGTGAAGGTGTCCTGATTTTTTTAAGCCTTGCATCCATTATCAGGCGGGAGGTCGGAGCTCTCTCTCCTGTGCTGGCTGATGGTCATCTAACAGGTTCTTGTCTGTATATTATTCCTGCAACAACTTCAATACGTGAGGTGATAAACAGCTTGTTCGTTAGTTCACGGATTTAGCTGCCCTTGCTACGATCGGGATTGTGGGGGAAGTTCACAGATACGGCTCCAGTCTCATACGTCCACACTAACTTTAATAATCGTTTGCTTTTCTATCACCACCAATGATTTTATAAATCTCGAAGTAACGATATCCAAGTCTTCCGCCTAGTTCCACTACTAATCTCCAAAGCTTCTTTAAAATGTGATTCTAATTCAGGATTCTCCGTGCCTACCAAACAGTCACCCATTCCACTATCTGTCCCAAAAGCAAATCCTGCTTTTTCTAGAAACCTTCATTGTACTCTATACACTGATTTGCACTCTTTTCTAAATTTAAATCTGTAATTTCTCTTACAATCTTAATTTCATCGACAGTCTAACTGACTTTTCCGTAAAAAAAAAAAAAAATACAGTTGTCTATGCACAAGACTGCAACTCACACTAGGCTTCATAAAGACTAAAAACACAAGTCAGGCAGTGACATTAGATACCTCCGAAACTATTCTCAGCCTAGAGGATGTTTTTATATTGTGAAAGCATGAAAACGAAAAAGGAATAAGTGTTAATAGATCGCATCCGAATCTCGTTCCTCTTGAGTATGACATTCTACAGTTTACCTCTTCCTGAGCACCAAGTGGAAGAGTTACTTAGAAGAGGTTTGGAAGTGGGTTAGAAAATCAAAATAAAATTAATGCGTAACTAACAAATCACTACGCTGACAGCAGAAACTACAACTGGATTCGCAGAATCGGTTGATGAGTTTTTGTGTGTAGGCTGGCTAAAGATAGAAAGATCAGTTAACAGATGCAGCGCTTTCGATAAACTAAAAGAGCTGTATAAAATGAAGTTGATACCTATATTGGAGCTGCTGTTATCTTTGGGGGAGACTGAATGACATCTACTGGTGATCCCACGAACTGGTATCTTCGAGAGATCGATATCTGAATCGGAGCAACTGCTATCTTCGCAAGATACCAGTAGACCCACGATTCTTTGAAGAATCCAAGTCCCATGTACAAAACAGCTTCATACGTCTGTTGAGTTAATCATAGTCTGCGGAATCTGTGCTCCATTTTGAGCAAAAGCAAGTTTTTCACTCATCTCAACATTTATGCTGTCATATCTCCTGAACTACACTCCTGGAAATTGAAATAAGAACACCGTGAATTCATTGTCCCAGGAAGGGGAAACTTTATTGACACATTCCTGGGGTCTGATACATCACATGATCACACTGACAGAACCACAGGCACATAGACACAGGCAACAGAGCATGCACAATGTCGGCACTAGTACAGTGTATATCCACATTCGCAGCAATGCAGGCTGCTATTCTCCCATGGAGACGATCGTAGAGATGCTGGATGTAGTCCTGTGGAACGGCTTGCCATGCCATTTCCACCTGGCGCCTCAGTTGGACCAGCGTTCGTGCTGGACGTGCAGACCGCGTGAGACGACGCTTCATCCAGTCCCCAAACATGCTCAATGGGGGACAGATCCGGAGATCTTGCTGGCCAGGGTAGTTGACTTACACCTTCTAGAGCACGTTGGGTGGCACGGGATACATGCGGACGTGCATTGTCCTGTTGGAACAGCAAGTTCCCTTGCCGGTCTAGGAATGGTAGAACGATGGGTTCGATGACGGTTTGGATGTACCGTGCACTATTCAGTGTCCCCTCGACGATCACCAGTGGTGTACGGCCAGTGTAGGAGATCGCTCCCCACACCATGATGCCGGGTGTTGGCCCTGTGTGCCTCGGTCGTATGCAGTCCTGATTGTGGCGCTCACCTGCACGGCGCCAAACACGCATACGACCATCATTGGCACCAAGGCAGAAGCGACTCTCATCGCTGAAGACGACACGTCTCCATTCGTCCCTCCATTCACGCCTGTCGCGACACCACTGGAGGCGGGCTGCACGATGTTGGGGCGTGAGCGGAAGACGGCCTAACGGTGTGCGGGACCGTAGCCCAGCTTCATGGAGACGGTTGCGAATGGTCCTCGCCGATACCCCAGGAGCAACAGTGTCCCTAATTTGCTGGGGAAGTGGCGGTGCGGTCCCCTACGGCACTGCGTAGGATCCTACGGTCTTGGCGTGCATCCGTGCGTCGCTGCGGTCCGGTCCCAGGTCGACGGGCACGTGCACCTTCCGCCGACCACTGGCGACAACATCGATGTACTGTGGAGACGTCACGCCCCACGTGTTGAGCAATTCGGCGGTACGTCCACCCGGCCTCCCGCATGCCCACTATACGCCCTCGCTCAAAGTCCGTCAACTGCACATACGGTTCACGTCCACGCTGTCGCGGCATGCTACCAGTGTTAAAGACTGCGATGGAGCTCCGTATGCCTCGGCAAACTGGCTGACACTGATGGCGGCGGTGCACAAATGCTGCGCAGCTAGCGCCATTCGACGGCCAACACCGCGGTTCCTGGTGTGTCCGCTGTGCTGTGCGTGTGATCATTGCTTGTACAGCCCTCTGGCAGTGTCCGGAGCAAGTATGGTGGGTCTGACACACCGGTGTCAATGTGTTCTTTTTTCCATTTCCAGGAGTGTATTTTTCCTACAGTGATTTAATTTTGCAGATACATTCAGTGGTATATGTGAATACCGTCTACAACTGTGGTGCGAATAGAGTCGGTAGTGCACAAGTAATAAACTGAAACGCCATGTCTATTGGCGAAGTTTCACTGCATGCACAACGGAAATGTAGTCCACGATAAACGTTTTTCATTTCATGATTTTTTGGTGCCTGTTGACGAGGAAGTTTCGAAAAGGTTTGAAATAGTTTGTAAAGTTCGTTGGTAGTGGCTTATTGTCAAATAATAGATGGTGAGTATTAGTTGGTGGTGAGTTAGGCTGCCTCAAGATATTCTAACTGTAGTACTTAAATTACTGTGTTAATCCTTCAACATATTATTATACTTCTTAATGAAAAGATTATGACAGCATTTTTCAATTTATTGTTTCGGTCAATAACAACGCGAAATACTGAATCTCAAATTTTTGTTAACCCTGGATGCAGTTGGATAGGCAACCTGAAAATGGTACCGGTTTCAGGGATCCGTGCTCCTCGATAGTCGCTAGTAATATAAAGATGATTCAGTCTTCCAACTTGTGTGGTACTTCGAACGGGACATATTCCTCTAGACTGCGACAACAGAAAAGAACTCGTTCACAGCGACTGCAGTGATGAAATTTATCACAGTGCAGAGACGTAATTCGAACTCGAAAACTGTTGAATGCTAATATGCTATGATTAGAAGTTACATAGTAATTTAAAGAGTCTCTTACTTTTTGTTACTTCTTTGTATTTTTGTGGTATTGCATCAGAAAGTAAGTCCGCTGACTGGATAAGAATCAAGTGGTGGCTTCTAAAACACTTGTTCGTCCAATTACCGAGTAGTTTTTGTCGCTCAGGGACCCTTTCCAGGTAGCAGTCAGGCTAAATCGAGGAAACAGTGAAGATCACAGAAAGAGCTGGGACATTCGTTTCAGGCTCGTTCAGCAAGCATACAGCGTAGCGGAGATGCTCATTAAAGCGTCTAGCAGGTGGCAGCAGGGACGCACTGTGCATCACATATGTCTCACAGAATTAACATTAGGAGAAAAATGTTAGAAAGTCGAGCCCATATAGACACCTGCCACCAATTATTCTCCCCTGCTATCATTGTCGAATGGAAACGGAAAGGAAGAAAGGTATATTCTAAGATACTAAAAAGGGCCATCACGAAAGAATAATACAAATGGAAAGGAAATCGGTAGATGTGATGTACATGTACACACAAACATATGACTACAGGTTTGGAAAAATTGAATTGTTTACTCAAGAGAAAGAGCTTCACAAATTGGAAAAGTCAATAACATGTCCGTTCAACTCTGTCGCTTATGGAAACAGTTATTCGGATTGCCATTGATTAATAAACGTGTTGAATGTCCTGAGGGATATCATGCCAAATTCTGTCGAACTGGCAGGTCGGATCAACAAAATCCCGAGCTGGTTCGAGGACCCTGTACGTAATGCTCCAGACGTAGGGCAAAGATCCGGAGACCTCGCTGGCCTTGGTAGGGATTGGAAAGCACGAGAGAAAGCAGCGTCAAATCTCTCCCTGTGCGGACGGGCGTTATCTAGCTAAAATGTAAGCCCAGGATGGCTTGCCATGAAGGTCAACAAAATGGGGCATAAAATATCGTCGATATACCGCTGTGCTATAAGGGGGCCGTGGATGGCAACCAAAGGTGACCTGCTATAAAAAGAAATGGCTCCCTAGACCATAACAGCAGGTTATCGGGCTGTATGGAGGGCGACAGTCAAGTTGATGTCGCACGGGACGTCTCCAGAGGCCTCGTCCCTGGTCATCAGAGCCCAGTTCGAAGCGGGACTCATCACAAAGGATAATTCTACACCGGTCACTGAGATTCCAAGCGAGAGTTGCTAATGCTTGTCCTCAGGAGGACATCCAATAACTCTGTCAATCAATGACAAATCGAATAAGTGCTTGCATATAGCAAAGGGGGTGGACCAAAGCGTTATTGACTGGCCGACTTTGAGAAGCTCTTTCTCTAGAGTAACTCATTCAATTTTTTCTTGAAACTGCAATAGTCTGTATGTACCATGTGGCACACATCAGAAGTATGTACGAGGGACGTTTGAAAAGTCCGTGCAAAAATGAAAACTACTTACGTGTTTGGGGTAACCCTTTTTATTTTTCGACATCGGCTCCTTTTAGACTCATACACTTGTCCAACGCTGTTCTAATTTGTTGATCCCTTCCGAATAATAGGAATCGTCCATGTCTGCAAAACAGCTATTAATTGCCGCAATCACCTCCTCGTTTGAATAAAATCTTTGTCCCGCCAGCCATTTCTTCAAATTGGGGAACAAATAGTAGTCCGAGGGAGCCATGTCTGGAGAAGAGCGGGGATGTGAAACGAGTTGGAATCCTGTTTCCATTAATTTTCCGACCGCAATTGCTGAGGTGTGTGCTGGTGCATTTTCGTGATGGAAAAGGAATTTTCTGCGGTCCAATCGCTGGCGTTTCTCTTGCAGATCGGTTTTCAAACGATGAATAATATGCACTAGTTTTAGCCTTTTCCAGATAGTCGACGAGGATTATGCCTTGCGAATCCCAAAAGACAGTCGCCATAACCTTTCCGGCTGAAGGACTGGTCTTCGCCTTTTTTTGGTGCAGATTCTCCCTTGATAACTCATTTTTGAGATTGTTGTTTGGTCTCAGGAGTGTAGGAATGTATCCAAGTTTCATCCACAGTGACGAAACGACGCTTAAAGTCCTGCGGATTCTTCCTGAACAGCTGCAAACCACTCTTGCAACACTTCACACGATTCCGTTTTTGGTCAAGCGTGAACAATCGCTGAACCCATCTTGCGGATAGCTTTCTCATGTCCAAATGTTTATGCAAAATATTATGTACCCGTTCATTCGACATGCCCACAGCACTAGCAATCTCACGCACCTCAACTCTTCTGTCATCCATCACCATGTCATGGATTTTATCCATGATTTCTGGAGTCGTAACCTCCAAGGGCGTCCAGAACATTAAGCATCACTTGTGCCCATATGGCCACTCCGAAAATTTTGAAACCACTTATAGATTGTTCTGATCGAAGGTGCAGAGTCACCGTAATGTTTATCAGGCCATTCGTTAGTATCCTGAGGCGTTTTTCCTTTCATAAAGTAATGTTTAGTCACCACACTAAATTCGTTTTCGTCCATTTTTTGACACTCACTCGACTTCCTCCATTCACACGAATGCCAAACACAAAGAAATAGACCAATATGGCTGAAACTTGGTGTGCGTTCTTTACAAAGATGCTACTAACTAAACATGACCTCGATATGCAAAAAAATGGCTCTGAGCACTATGGGACTTAACATCTATGGTCATCAGTCCCCTAGAACTTAGAACTACTTAAACCTAACCAACCTAAGGACAGCACACAACACCCAGCCATCACGAGGCAGAGAAAATCCCTGACCCCGGCGGGAATCGAACCCGGGAACCCGGGCGTGGGAAGCGAGAACGCTACCGCACGACCACGAGATGCGGGCTGACCTCGATATGCGCCGGTGGTGCCATCTCTCGGACTTTTGAAACGCCCCTCGTAGATCTAGACATAGATGTACGATGGGTTGTCAATATTTACTTATCATATTGAAAAAATAAATTAGCGGAACTAATTTTTTCTTTCTTTACTTGTGCGTGTCATCAGTCCTGCTAGAGACTGAAGTCATCGTGTCACAGTGCAGCAGTATGCTGCCACAGGAGCCAAAACAAGGCAAAGTCCATTGATAAAATGGAATATCATGCGGTAACTCGCTTTATGCGTGTGAAAGGGAAGAATGCTGCTATAATTCTTGCTGAGTCGGTGTATGTGTACTGGATCAATGCGCCATCATAGAAACATTGGAAAGGTGACGCTGACGCTTTCAGTGTGATCGAAGTCTGAACGACGAAGAATGGAGTGGTAGACGATCCGTCTGTGAGGTATAATGACCGAACCATGAAGGACTGCAGAAAAAAATGTAAAATCCTTGAAGTTTCAAGGCTTGTAATTTAGGGACCTAAAGTGCACACCGCTTTCATCAGTCCGTTATGAGGTCACATGCACAGAGAAACGCTTGATTTCGCGAGCACTGATTGGGAATTGGAGGTAAAGATCGACGCAGTCACCTCCCACCTGTAACGAAACAACACCAAACGCCGTATGTAGAGGCCCTCAACGCCAATTAAGGTAGACTTCAAAAATTTCACAAAGTTCTGGAGTTTGACAGATCCAGCAACAGCCGCCTCGGACGGACGAGGCTACAGCAGATGTTACGTAAGTGAGCAGTCAGACTCACTTAAGTTAGTGCACTAAAAAGGGCTTGCAAAATTTGCCTGTACGCCGGGTGATACGCCAGTATGGCGATGACGAATACACGCTTCCAATGTGCGTTCACCGCGATGTCGCCAAACACGGATGCGACCATCATGATGCTGTAAACAGAACCTGGATTCATCCGAAAAAATGACGTTTTCCCATTCGTGCACCCAGATTCGTCGTTGAGTACACCATCGCAGGCGGTCCTGTCCGTGATGCAGCGTCAAGGGTAACCGCAGCCATGGTCTCCGAGCTGATAGTCCATACTTCTGCAAACGTCGTCGAACTGTTCGTGCAGATGGTTGTTGTCTTGCAAACGTCCCCATCTGTTGACTCAGGGATTGAGACGTGGCTGCACGATCCGTTACAGCCAACCCCTGGGCTAGGGTTACTGGTGCCCATCGTACATTTGACGACTTGTAACTATGTCCATATGTCACGTACATTGTAACGAGTACTTCTGCCTAAGGATGCGACAAGAACCGAAATCTGGCACCAGCATGGTTCGCGGTCTGTAATATCATACATTACTGTGTACATCCGAATCTTAATCAATTTATAGGTTGGGGTAACAGTTTGTTATGGTAATTGGTTGTAAGTTTCATCTATGTCTCACGCTTAAGGTAGTTGGTGCCTGTCCTCTTCTGTGTTTCTTGTTAATACGTGAGGCAATAAACACTAGACCAGTATGCCAAGAGTCTCATTTCCGCTATCGTCACTATACCTACCTCTTTAGCCTAACATCAGTGTCATTCTGTACTGTCTCTCAACACAGAGACCAGGAAAATCTCAGCTTGATGCCGACGCTGTTCCATTCCTTACCGCTGCCGCTCGCGTACCTAGAAACGGATGACTAAAAATCTCTCTTCACGACTAATCTGAGGGTGAGCTTATAAAGTACGTCGCGACCCACGCCGCAATACGACAGGAGAATCTGGAATCAAATGATAAATAGAGGCCTTGTGCTCGAAGAGCGGAATATTACTGTGGAGACAACGGTGGAAAGAGTAATCCATTTTTAGTACTTTGTGCACTCTGAACGTACAAAAGGACGCTATCCGCAGGATTTAGCGACTGCCCACACACGATCTTTATTCACCTAATCTGTGTATATTACTGTCACGGCCAGCCAAAGGATCAAACCAATATGTGGAAATAAGTCGATTCACCACCGCCGATAATGGCGAAGACTCAGTCATCAGCGGGCAAGGTGGGGCTGAGTGTTTCTTGGGATTGCGACGGTGCGTTACTAACAGACGATGCTTTTTACGGGAAAACCGTCAGTGGAGCATACTACTGAAATCTCTTGGAGGCTGTCAAAATTTAGTTTCGCTGTAAGTTATTCAAGAGGGTGTTCTTGCTCCACGACGCACCAGTTCGTTCTGCACTGGACGCAGTCATACACGCTGCTCCTGTGGTCTATCAACATTCTGCCTCGCCCTGCGTATTCTCCCGAGATGGCACACAGCGACATCTCCATAGTTTGTCGGATTAGAAGACCATCACGCAGCAAGAATTTCCTGAATGAAGACGCTCTGATGTTCGAGATGGAATCTAGCCTGAGCAACCAAAATGCATAATTCTGCAGCTACGGTGTCTACCATATCGTCCATTGTTGCGAAAAAGTAATAATTAAAAGAATAACAATTCTATAATGTATCGATAATTTCATTTCATAGGAGGAAATAGTATCTTATGACACTAGCAATTCTTGCGTTTTTAACAGTTTTAGTTGGCTTATTACTTTTAACTATCTGTACTACTCCTGTTTAGCTATTTCTATGGCATTAAAGGTACGAATTATACTTTTTACACAATTCTATGCTTTCGGAAAGAGACATTGTATGATACAATTAGTAAAGTCTCCGCATTGACATGTGTAAGAACATACACGCTTGCGCCATCTAGCGTTCGCCGCTACATTGAGTCGTCTGCAAGTAATATACATTAAAGTTTCAAGAGCCTTTTTATGAAGATAATTTGTTTTGTGTTAGTTCACAATTAACAACGGTTTTAAAGCTTCCTATTAACGTTGTTCTCAATGGAATGCACTCTTTACGAAGTCTGTCGAATATAACTTTTGTACAAATATCTCTTATTTAATACACGTATGTAGCCAAGCACTCCGCCATCTTGAACACCTTCAAATACCCCCATAACGTCCGCCCTGCTCACTGATCAGTACTCGGCCCCATCTCTACCACCACATTCCGCCAACAGTGCACCTCCACACACTCCACATCATCTCCCAACGAAACATTATCTGCCTTCCCTTACCCGACCATGAAATCCGCCCTAACATATAGCCGTCGTAAGCAGATCTACACAGAACCCATACCACGTCCCCCAGTCACGGCTCTCTTCCTGTGCACTCCTCTTCACCCGCATCCTAAGAATTGGTCCGGAGCAGCATCCCTCTTCACTCTCCCAACTCCATCATCCAAACATTCGCCCACACAGCCTCTTACACACTATCCCAATTGCTACGTTGCCGTGATACCCCTTTCCCTGGCAGTCCATGCACAAGCATCACTGTACTCGTTCTATCTTAATTAGTTAACACATCGCCTTTTTACTTTTTGTTTATTCAACTGCCGATCTGTCTTTTATATTTTGTCAAACATTCATTTGCCATTCCATGACTGTCAATGTTTCAATAAATCAGCCTTTTATATTATAGCTTGTGAAACTGACAAAGTGTCTGTTTTTTGTTGTGTCGAACATTAATTTTGTCAACTGTGATATACAGTTTCGTACTACAATTTAAAATCTTTACTTTCATATGGCGGAAGAGAGACGATTTGTATCCACTGATAGAAAGTCAACCGCCCATATTGTGCGAGGAGAATGAAATGTCAATAAAGGGAAGTAAACAATTCGTTAATCTGTATAGACTTGCAACACGAAATCCCCGTTACTATCTTTTAGCAGGTCATTTAAAGACGGACGGCGTCCGAAGCGCCTAATGGAAAAATAAAAAGGTTCCACTACCATCAAGTGTCCCCTATTTCGAGACGTAATAGCCGTTTTGAATTATTTTATTAATTTTATTGAAAATGGTAGCGTGGATCTAAAATGACTTTCTGTCACTATGCTGTACTGTATGGTGACTATGTGCAGGAGGACGAACACCATCACCAACTTCTAAGGTCGTACTTTGATCTCTTCTAGGTAATAATTCAAACTTTATGACTACTCCTGAAATTGTCGTCGGATCTAATCTTTTTGCCCGCATCTCGTGGTCGTGCGGTAGCGTTCTCGCTTCCCACGCCCGGGTTCCCGGGTTCGATTCCCGGCGGGGTCAGGGATTTTCTCTGCCTCGTGATGGCTGGGTGTTGTGTGCTGTCCTTAGGTTAGTTAGGTTTAAGTAGTTCTAAGTTCTCGGGGACTGATGACCATAGATGTTAAGTCCTATAGTGCTCAGAGCCATTTTGATCTAATCTTTAATAGTTCAGATCCAAAAAAACAATGAGCTTTTAATATACAGGGTGTACAGAAGGTCTGGATGACGTATTTATTTTGATGGCATACTGAATTCAGCTGCGTATGGCTATCGACGGCGCACCATGAGATGAGAACTACTGGCTCCCACTCTGGTCTTGGCGAAAGTTCAACCGTCTGCGAAGCCTGCAGACAGGCTGTTTTACGAGCGCGGCACAGGCAGAAGGCCGGCTTCTCTGTTTACCGGTCACTAAACCCGTCAGCAGGTAAACACTTTGCCCCACCCTCCATTTGCCCCGCCGCCGCCGCCGCCGCCGCCGCCCCCGCCGCCCACGGCAGACTGAGCGAGGAGTAGCAGCAGCAGCAGCCGTTATTCTCGCCCTAGGCGTGCGGCCGCACCGCTCGCACAGATCGTTTTCCCTCCACGAAACCTCCTCCTCTCCATCCCTCCCCCTTTCACACAGTAACCACGACCATGCCGTATCCTGAAGAAACGCACACGCTGACACCCTTGCACAGTTTCCGGTGATGTGTGGGTGTTAATGCGAGCGCCATCCGCCGCAGTATGTAACAAGTGTTGCGTTGTATCGTTGGATATACCGAACAAAGGTCGGGTTTAAGCGCCAGTTGTTTGATTTTTTTTTCCTCCACCAGAGTGAATAACAGCAGCCAGTTAGTGCTTTTGTGTGTGTGTGTGTGTGTGAGTGTGTGTGTGTGTGTGTGTGTGTGTGTGTGTGGGTGGGTGGGTCCTCCTATTTGTGTGTCTATTCAAGCTTTTTCAGGCAGTCAGTTTACCGGTTATTGTGGTCTTCATAAGACGGTGGAGACGCGGAATTTATTGCAACTAGTATTACACTGCTACCTAATAATGAAGGAAATTATATTGTTCACACTTTGTAGTTTTTTTTCCTTAGACTCCTACAAATAAACTTAACAATTTATTTACCCTGAGGTAAATGCCGTGTCGTAGTGCAGCAACTCGACGTGGCATGAACTTAACAAATCGTTGGAAGTCCCCTGCAAAAATACTAAACCATGCTGCCTCCATAACCGTCCGAAACTGCGAAAAGTGTTGCCAGTGAAGGATATTTGTACGCGAACTGACCTTTCTATTATGTCCGACAAATCTTCGATGGAATTCACGTCGGGCGAATTTGGAGACCAAATCATTCACTCGAACTGTCCAGAATGTTCTTCAAACCAGTCGTGAACAGTTGTCCTCCACTGACATGACATTGTCGGTTGGGAACATGAATGGCTGTAAATGGCCTCCAAATAGCCGAACATAACAACTTCCAGTCAATGATCAGTTCAACTGGACCAGACGACCCAGACCATTCCTTGTAAACACAGCCCACACCATTACAGAGCCACTACTAGCCTGCACACTGGATTGTTGTCAGCCACACTCCAACCCTACCATTAGCCCATACCAATCAAAATCGGTACTCATCTGACCAGGCCATGGTTTTCCAGTCCTCTAGGGTCCAAACAAAAACGGTTCAAATGGCTCTGAGCACTATGGGACTTAACATCTGAGGTCATCAGTCTCCTAGAACTTAGAACTACTTAAACCTACCTAACCAAAGGACATCACACACATCCATGCCCGAAGCAGGATTCGAACGTGCGTCCGCAGCAGCAGCGCGGTTCCGGACTGAAGCGCCTAGAACCGATCGGCCACAGAAGCCGGCAGGGTCCAAACGATGTGGTCACAAGCCGAGGAGAGGCGCTGCATGCGACGTACTAGACTTAGCAAAGGCTCTCGTGTCGTTCATATCCTGCCATAGCCTGTTAACGCCAAATTCCGCCGCACTACCCCATCGTATACGTTCGTCGTACGTTCCACATTCTTTTCTGAGATTGTCTCACGCAGTGTTGCTTCTCTATTAGCACTGACAACTCTATGCAAACGCCGCTGCTCTCAGCTGTTAAGTGAAGGCCGTGGGACACTGCGTTGACGGTGGTGGCAGGCAATGCCTGAAATCTGCTATCCTCCGCACACCCTTGACACTCTGGATCTCGGAATCTCCCTAACGATTTCCGGAAGCCGGCCGCGGTGGTCTTGCGGTTCTAGGCACCTCAGTCCGGAACCGCGTGACTGCTACGGTCGCAGGTTCGAATCCTGCCTCGGGCATGGATGTCTGTGATGTCCTTAGGTTAGTTATGTTTAACTAGTTCTAAGTTCTAGGGGACTGATGACCTTAGAAGTTGAGTCCCATAGTGCTCAGAGCCATTTGAACCATTTGATTTCCGGAAACGAACGTCCGGTGCGTCTAGCTCCAACTACCATTCCGCGTTCAAAATCTATTTATTCCCGTCGTGCGGCCATAATCGCGTCGGAAATCTTTTCACATGAATCACGCGAGTAAAAATAACAGCCCCGCCAAAACAGTGCGCTTTCATACTTTGTGGTAGTGATACTACTGCCGTATGTATATTAGCATATCGCTACACTATGACTTTTGCCCCTCAGCGTAATATTTGACCAGCTCCCAGCTCCCAAATTTGCAGAGGCAAGCTGAATAAAGACATGAGTTCGACTAGGTTTTTGGTGTTCCATATATGTGGTATAAGGTCTAAATCAAAGATGGTCATTCTGCGACGCCTAGTGTGTAATAAAGTAGTATCAGTTTGGAAATTACTTAGGAGTTTATACAACGTGTGTATGAAACATATAAAGATTCTAAAATATATAATTGTAAGAACGGTAGTCTAGTTACCAGATGCTCTCTTGAATTTAGTGGTTGGCCACATGACAAAATTTTTAACAGGTGACCAGTCTATGTTTCACTTTTGTTCTTCGTGTGGTGGTTGTTTGGGAAGGTGAGCCACATTAGTTTAAGTAATGGTTGGAACACAGAATTATTTCGAGGTGTTCCTACTCGGGACTTAGGAATATTTCAGTGTAACAGTTCGGTAATTGGAAAGTATTTGGCCAGTGAGTGCCAGGGTAGGTGTATGTGAGTGAACTTATCCCTTGGATTATTCGTTACTGTAAATAGTCCTGAATGAACTTGTTTAGCTTCAGAAATTTATTTTGAATGACTTAAGTGGACTGTACACTGCATTTGATTTACATTCGTTACTACCTTAGAACGCTCTGCTTCAATCCGTTGATCTCTTATTAAGTTACTGTGTTTAAAAATCAGCCTGTGTAATGTCATCATTCAAAGTAACTTTGTGACTGATCTGATTAAAATACAGTTCCTGTGGTTAAAGTACATCATCATCTTGAGGGATCATTCCTTTAATATCTCCTTATTCATTAATCCATTTATTAATTTGCGTTGTTACATGAAATTTTAATTGATTCTGTCAGCTAGTTAACGTGCCTCATGAAACACCAGTGCTTCAATAAGGGCTTAAAGCAACACTACATCACCGAACCCCTAATTTACAGGCGAACCATATAGAAATTTATGGTCGTATACTCGCCGCGTTTGGTAGCAACTTGTTCCCATCTGTCGATTAATTTCACTTCTTTTTAATAGTTGGCAGCCCCTGTGAAGTTACAGCATTTACAGTATGAAAGAAAATGAATCCACAATGAATTAATCGCACACCTATAAAATATCACAGGCTTTATTCATTTTGTGTTATTCTCACACACAGGATCTTTTGAATTGTTTGTAACGTACGTTTTGTAATAAAACCCCTTCCATTACATTCAGTTACGAAAATAAAAAAAGGAACAAATATTGCAGCCTCTGTGAAACTGAGTCCATGAAAGTTGCTGTTATTTCACTGCAGGCGGCTGGTTATAGAAATATACGATAGTTTGCTGCTCTATTGGTAGGTAACATAATCATTATTTATTTTCCTCTTATCTCCTTTTATTTGGATGAAATTTGTTATTAGCTGAATCATAGAAAATTTCTGTAGCACTATTATGCTGGTGTGCCTCATCCACAAAACTTACCCTGCAAGGCAGTCACAGTTCTTATTATTTGAATTATGTAGAGCTGTACGTCTTTTGAAACATAAATCCCATTATAAGTACTTAGGCTTCCAAGACCGGTGTCATCTTGGAAAAAATAAATTTAGGTACTGGGCCAGGTCACCGTGAACTACCAAAAACAGCTAAATTTCCGACGTTTCTACCGACTTGCTGTGGCTCTGTGAACCGCCCTGAAGATAACTGCAAAATGTTGGTTGAAACGTCGAAGATTCAGCTGTTTTTAGTAGTTTACACTGGCGTACCCAATACCTAAAGTTATTTTATCCAAAATTAATCTCATTATCTGCTGCGTGTTTATTATTAGTTACATGTGACGATTTAAATGTGAAACTTGTTTTATTCGCGCTACTACAATATCCCGTAAGACCCAATGTAATAGAAACACAGGATAATTTAACATTACTGCCGTTTCGTCTCCTAAAGATACTAGCAAATTCGATAGTGATTTTACTTACAGAATGTAGAGTGATCTGTCAGACAGGTAATTAAAATCACGATTGGCAACAGACACCATTCAGGTAAAGGAAGACCAAACCATTAATTTACAGTCGGTGAACTAATTAGAATATTAGCATCTATTAAAACGCATTGATTGGCCTTTGGCATTGCCCAATATTGTATAAGACTATTAGCAATTTAGATTCCCTGCAGCGGTAAAATGAGAGTTTGGTTTAAACTACATGTATCTGATACAAATTAATAATTTTTCATACGTCGTCTGTAGGCCAGGTACAATGTTGTTCGTATTTTTATTATAGAATGAATTAAAAACTGTAATAAAACGTAGTATATATGGTAAAACAGCTGAACTAACACAACCTACACAGCTTGACTGGCGACAAAGGAACAACAACCACGAGTAAAGACGTTTTACCGGTATCGGTAACTGCACATGTAAAGGACAACATTTACAAGATGCAGAAGTGCTTTCAAACATAACAGATTTTTCTAGTTAGCTCTTTCTGTACCATAGAGGACGCGTTGAGTAAATATAGTTAGTAAAACAATTTGTGAATGACTTGAATGCAGCCATGTAAATATAACTTTTTGTTTTTTATATTTATTTAGTTGTATCTAAGTGTGTTGCGTTTGTTCTGTTGACACGTTACACATCATAACGTCTGTCACGTTTAATCAATGGAACCAAATAACTAACTATAACTACTAACTACTTCTGTCACCAATTTGGACCGAGCGAGGTGGCGCAGTGGTTAGCACACTGGACTCGCATTCGGGAGGACGACGGTTCAATCCCGTCTCCGGCCATCCTGATTTAGGTTTTCCGTGATTTCCCTAAATCGTTTCAGGCAAATGCCGGGATGGTTCCTTTGAAAGGGCACGGCCGATTTCCTTCCCAATCCTTCCCTAACCCGAGCTTGCGCTCCGTCTCTAATGACCTCGTTGTCGACGGGACGTTAAACACTAACCACCACCACCATCACCAATTTGGTAGTGTCGCTCTGGTGATAGGAGGCTTCATTAGGAACAGCATGACAGAAGACATCGAACCAATCCGGAGTCGTGATGCTAGGATTAATGATATATGGAAGGGTGGTGTACCAAAGACAATGTGAATACGAACACATGGTGTTTTCCGATCGGTACTTCGGTCTAGTTAGTGATTTCAGAATAATATGACGAAATGTGTGTTAGGGACCGCCATAAGCTGTTTCCACCATTTTCTACAGGTTTCGTGGTTGTTAGAAATGAGGTTTTGTTTTGTGCAGCATTTGTAAATACTCTAAGGGAAAGAAGAGCGACGCACCACTAAGGAATTATTCGAATGAGACATAAATCGATAGATGTGATGTAGATCTACGGACGAATAAATGATAACAGTTTCGGAAAAATTGATTGATTTTTTCAAGAGAAACAGCTTCACAAATTGAGCAAATCAGTAACGTTCTGGTCCACCTCTGGCCCTTATCCAAACAGTCATTCGGTGTGTCATTGATTGATAGAGTTTTTGGATACGTTCCTGAGGGACATCGTGCCAAATTACACCCACTGGCGCGTTAGATAGTCAAAATTCCGAGACGTTTGGAAGGCCCAACCCATAATGCTCCATACGATCTCAATTGGGGAGAGATACGGCGACTTTGCTGGCGAAGGTAGGGTTTGATAAGCACGAATAAAAGCTGTAGAAACTCTTGCATGTGTAGTTGGGCATTATCTTGATGAAATATAAGCCCAGGTTGGCTTGTCATGGAAGGCAACAGAAAGGGCGTAGAATAATGTGGAAATACCGCTGTGCTGTAACAGTGCCGCGGATGGAGCCAAAGGCGTCCTAGTATGAAACGAAATGGCACACCAGACCACCACTCTTGAATGTCGACCGTATGGCGGGCGACTGTCAGGTTGGTGTCCCATCGTTATCCGAGCCGTCTCCAAACGCGTCTTCGATGGTCATAGTGGCCCAGTTCGAACCTGGCCTCAGTACTGAAGACAGTTCGACTACACTCACTGATTCCAGGCCAAAGACGTGCCTGGAGAGCCCTGGACAGCGATGGGATACCAAACTGAGTGTCACCCGTCATATTGTCCGACACCCAGGAGTGGTGATCTGGGGTGCCATTTCTTTTCGTACGAGGGCTTTGGTTGTCATCGGTAGCACCATTACGGCACAGAGATATGACAACAACACTCTACTCCCCGTTCGGATGCCATTCGTGACAAGCCATAGTAGCTTAAACTTCAGAAGGAAAATGCCCGTCTTCACACGACGAGAGTTTCTACTGCTTGTCCTGCTTCCCAAACTCTACCTTGGCTGGCATGGTCGCAGGATGTCTCCCCAATTCAGAACAAATGGAAGATTACGCGGAGGGACCTCCAAGCACCTCGGGATTCTGATGATCTACCGCGCCACTTGGACGGTATTCGACATGATATCCTTCACGAGGACATCCAACAACTCTACCAATCAACGCTGAGCCGAACAACTGATTGGATAGGGGCCTTTCTTGTGTATCTCGCTCTCTGTACATTTACGTGCTGTGTAATATATTAAAGCTGTTTGGAATACATTGCTAATTCTTTAGCCACAAAATTTTACGGCGAGTAAAATGCTACATTTTTAGAACTATTTATACAGCGTGTCGAAAGTTACGCCTTACTTCGTCGTTCGTGTACCATCTTGTACCTTGAAACAGCTCTTTGACCATGGAACAACTGATACTTGCAAATGAACTGAGATTCCCTAATGTCTTCATCATTTTAGCTGTTTTGAGGGTGGAAATTGGTTTTGGTTTCCAATAGCATCTATTGCAAAATGTAATTAATTTCAAACTGCTTTTTAATAATACGTCTGCTTAATTTGTTTTTACTTATTGATTTCTGGTGTTAAGTAGAATAATAACGTAACACATAGACGATTAAATAGAATACTCACAAGATTTTTTCGACTGCAACGTTTTTAAATTTCAGTTTCGTATTTGTTTCTAGCTACGTGGCCGCGTTGTACCTTAGAATGTGTGTCCACATTTAGAAAAATGAAAATTTTCGACAGTAATTTCTTCAATCTCAGAACAAAGACTGCACCACATTAAAAATGAATGTCATCGTTTAAGACTGGAGTAACAAAATATGTTAAAGTCTTACTGCAGGACTGGGTAGGAGCTCTGAACGGTATAACAAGATATTGCACGATATCCTACTTAATACAAAAGTATAACGGAGATGCTTAGCGAAATTAAATGGGGGTTTCTGTTGCAACCATCTTATATCTTGCGTAAGTACCACGGAAGAAGATAATAAAAATTAAGGCGCATAATGACGCTCTGCACACATTTAGAATAGGACAGAGCAAAGCTAATACTGATACAATGTGCCGTTCGCGACGCACTCGATTAAGCCTCGCAGTTGTTCTTCTCTATCGTCAGGTAACTGAAAAACGTGTCAGAGTTTGAAAGTATATCTTCAGTGAAGCAGAACAGAAACTGATGTTGACTTAGAGTGCTTCTTTTCATTTGGGGTTCCAGTAGCAAATGGAAAGCACCTTCGACCCGTAACTTTGGAGGACATTATGGCCGCCTCTTACTTGGCGTCGATTTTCTCAACTGATGTAACCCAGCGTGGCGGCCATGCAACTTGAGCAATGTGGCTTGAGCGCGCCCGTTAGCAGTTATGAGCGGCGGAAGCATTTCAGGCAGCCATAAAACACGCCTCCTCAAAGGCTCCAGTAACCGCGGCCCTCACGGACGCTGGCGTTTCCCTGGCGCTCGGAGGCAATAAGCGGCCGCCCTCCACACGTGGTCCAGCTGGAAGAAAGAGCCAACTCCGTCAGCAGCACGTACCACACGCAACTAAAAAGCTGTCGTCAGCTATCTCCTAACAAACATCTGTAATGTGAGTCCCACCAGCCCCAATTAAATAGCGTAATAATCTTCAAGGATTAGTTTTAAACACGAATCGAAGTGCTTTACCGTGATTACTATGAATTATCAGCTAAAACTATAGGTTAGTGCAACCAGTGGAAACCTTGTGTCTGGTGGGCTAGTAGTAAAGGGCACAACATGAAGTAATAAAGTGACGGGACCGGATTCTGGTTGTCCAGCATATTTGCCTGCATTTTATCCATCTTTCACCTTTGAGTGACGTGAAGATCCGCCACAAACTACGCTTGGTAAACTGTAGTTCTCCTTTCCCGTGCCGCTTTTGACTGTGTGTAAATCATGGAATACTTCTAGATAAGCTCAAGTACTGTGGTATGAGTGGGACAGTGCTCAAATGGTTTAAATCATACCTAACTGGAAGAGTGCAGAAAGTTGAAATAATTAGTTCACATAATATGCAAAAAACTGGTGATTTCTCAAACTGGGGAACAATCAAGAATGGGGTGCCGCAGGGTTCAGCCTTGGGTCCTCTGCTGTTCTTAATATATATTAATGACTTGCCATTCTATATTCACGAAGATGCAAAGCTGGTACTTTTAGCCGTTGATACAAGTATAGCTATCACACCCGACAGACAAGAATTAACTGGTGAAATTGTAAACGATGTTTTTCAGAAAATCATTAAGTGGTTCTCTGCAAATGGGCTCTCATTAAACTTTGACAAAACACAGTATATACAGTTCCACACAGTAAATGGAATGACCCCACTAATTAATATAGACTTCTTTCAGAAATCGGTAGCTAAGGTAGAATATTCAAAATTTCTAGGTGTATGCATTGATGAGGGGTTGAACTGGAAAAAACACACTGAGGATCTGCTGAAACGCTTGAGTGCAGCTACTTATGCTATTAGGGTCATTGCAAATTTTGGCGATATACATCTGAGTAAATTAGCTTACCACGCCTATTTTCATTCTCTGCTTTCGTATGGCATCATATTCTGGGGTAACACATCATTGAGTAAAAGAGTGGTCATTGCACAGTATCGTGTAATCAGAATAATTGCTGAAGCTCATCCAAGATCATCCTGCAGACACTTATTTAAAGAGCTAGAAATCTTCACTGTACCCTCACAACAAATATATTCACTTACGAAATTTGTTATTAACAATCAGAACGAATTCAAAACTAATAGCAGTGTACATGGCTACAAAACTAGGAGAAAGGATGATCTTCACTACTCAAGGTCAAATCTAACTTTGGCTCAGAAGGGGGTAAATTATGCTGCCACAAAAGTCTTTGGTCACTTACCTAATAGCATCAAAGGTCTAACAGATAGCCATATAGCATTTGAAAGGACATTAAAAGAATTTCTTAATGGCAACACCTTCTACTCATTAGATGAATTTTTGGATATAAAAAGTGGGTTATTTCCCAACCCCCACAAAAAAATTAAAAATATTGAGTTTCATGTAATATTTTGTCTAATGTAATATCTTGTATAGACGCCTTTTATTAACCTGATACGTTCCACATCTTTACGAAGTGTCGTATTCATGATCTATGGAACAAGTACCATTCTAATCTAATCCAATCTAAAGAAGTTTATTGAAGTAGACTTGCAGCAGATCATTGAACCACACGAAATTGATATTACTTTTATTAATACTATTATTATTGTTTTTATTATTACGTCACAATGTATTCTTCTTTTAATTATGGATTTCAGAGCGGCTGACGGTGGAATTATGTTAATAAGACATATATCTATTAGAAATACGACTTTTGAGTAAGATATGCTGTTCTCTGTCCGTGGTAATAGTCTCCTTTTGCTACTGTGTTTACTTCACACCTTGTATTTATTAAAGTAGTAAAGGTTACCTAATATACAATCTGAGCTTAGTTTAGAATATACCAGGTGTGTCTCACGTAACCACGACCGGAAAAATAGGGGATGATCTACCCAATACTCTATCTCTGCTTAGCTCAGTGTTACGGAATGTATGTGACGTAAGGACGACTTGAAAAGAAGTCTGTGATCTACCTAATTCGCCAACTGTATTTCAAGGTATACGAAGTGCGTGTATTGTAAACACGACACAAAAAGTAGCTTATAATCTATCCAATACGCCATCATTGATTAGTTCAGTTTATACGAAGGGTTTGTGCCGTAAACACGACCACAAAATGAGGCTATAGTATACCTAATACGTTATCCTTCCTTAGTTAGCTCCATAAAGGGTATATGTGACGTAAAAACGGCAGTGTAAGGGGCCTGTAATGTATCTAAGACGGCATCTGCACTTAGGTCAGAATATGCAGAGTGTTTATGATGTAAACACGACGGGAGAAGAAGCCTGTGATCTACCAGACATGCAAACTATATGAGATGTAAACACTACGAGATGAGGAACGTTTGTTCACTGAAAGTGCCAGCGTACCCAAAAGTCGTACATGCAATACGTTCCTGTCTTATTAATGACATAAATCCACATGTCCTTCAGTTTGTTTCCAAGCGACTGAATATGCCTAAAAATTAATATGCCTATAGTGAATGCTTTACAGGTTTGAATTTCTAATCATAAATGATATTGGATGTTCAGTGTAGCTGCTAAACGTGGAAGAACTTAAATTTCCATTAGTGACGACATCTAAAACCACTATCTTCAAATGTTGCAAAATTTGAAACGCCAGTGATTTATATGTGGGTCAGATATTTTGGCTCTTTTCAAACAAATTTTCAGTCCATTAGCTATAGTATTTTACGTTAGATCGAGTATCCTATGGACTCGCACACACAGATTCCACATTACCGTTACATGTTAGAGTAGCTTATCACTGCTCAGCAAACACTGTATCACGTGTTGTGTTTGCATATAGACAAGTATTTTTCAGGTTACACACGGCGCACGGCGATGAATCACAAAATTTCAGTGTATTGACCTCTTGGGCTCCAGATATTGAGTTACGATTCGATCAAAAAAGCAGAAGTCAGTGATTAAGGAGATGATACGAATAACCTATGACAGCAACATGACAGAAATTCCTGCATTAAACATAACGTCCATGAAATATGTCCGGCGCTACTACTAAAATCCTGAAGATGACAATATTTCAATAAAATGGAAAAGGAACACAAAGATACTTGCAAAATGATGTACATAATGAATTCGGGGGAAAAAAATTCATCTGAAATTGAAAGCGTGTAGCACATTAAAAGTGCGTGCCGGACGGGATCTCTAATCTGAGACCATTGTCTTTCGCTGTCAGTTGCTGTCTGAGCACGAATCACGGCTCGACCCCACAGCTTTAATATCGCTAGTACCTTCTTCACTACTTGCTGAACTTCACAAAAGTTCTCCTGTACACCTTGAGAGACTAGCACCACAGGAACAAATGGTACTGCGGAGACAGGCTTAGCCACAGCCTAGGGGATTGTTTTCTGAATAAATTTTGTTTCAAATGGTTCAAATGGCTCTGAGAACTATGGGACTTAACATCTGAGGTCATCAGTCCCCTAGAACGGAGAACTACTTAAACCTAACTAACCTAAGCACATCACACACACCCATGCCCGAGGCAGGATTCGAACCTGCGACCGTAGCAGTCGCACGGTTCCGGACTGAAGCGCCTAGAACCGCTCATCCACCACGGCCGGCAATAAATTTTGATTCTGCAGGAGAATGTATGGGGATTTAAAACATTTTAGCAGAGCATTTGCCTGCGAAAGAAGAGGTCCAAGTTCGAATTTCGGACAGTTACACAGTTTTAATGGCCGAGAAATTTTCAAATCAGCGCACACTCCACTGCATAGTGAAAATTCGTTCTCGAATATGTAAAGGTCTGCTTTAAAAGAAAATAGATAGTCTGGACATAAATAATAAACCAATCGCCGGCCGCGGTGGTCTCGCGGTTCTAGGCGCGCAGTCCGGAACCGTGCGACTGCTACGGTCGCAGGTTCGAATCCTGCCTCGGGCATGGATGTGTGTGATGTCCTTAGGTTAGTTAGCTTTAAGTAGTTCTAAGTTCTAGGGGACTAATGACCACAGCAGTTGAGTCCCGTAGTGCTCAGAGCCATTTGAACCATTTGAATAAACCAATCAGTGGTCTGTACATATTGTTCAGGATATGCACTAAAATTACCGCCAAATGCACAGAAGATAAACAACAGAGCCAGTTGGTTACAGAAGTGGATATTGTACAATCATCATTAACAACACGTGAACTTAACTGTAAAACGGAGCAGTATGTATGAGGTACACTTTGTCTGGAATTAAAAGCTATTTCACCCCATTTCAGTGCAATCTGTGCGAAGAGCCTTCGAGATAGGAGGCATCGATTCATTCTATGACAATACAGAATCATATGTACATCAATAGTACTGCTTCCAAGAGACTTAAATAGTGAAAAAATTTTGGATTGGGAGAGCAATTAGATATGGAGATACCACTTCACCAAACTACTGGCAACCATCGTAGTGTTAAACCATCCTTAAAATGGAGATAAATGTTAACGGCTATTGGCTGAACCCCTTCATTTGCAGATAAACTTCCCTAACGAATCTCAAAACGTAGCTTAATCACGGCGACGACCATAGGGTATACCACAGTCAGTTACATCTCCGTGAAAGGAAAATATAAATTACAGCGGCTCTTAGAATAATCTGCCTTGTGTAGACTACAAGATGGCTATTATTTTTGTTGTGGTTTACAAGAGTCCACGTATTTTTTTTTTTACATTTTCGATATACACTGCCGGAAAAGTTAGTACACCATTTTAGAGATTTCCAGTTCACTCAAGGATCTATTGTTACAACAGTGCATATGGAATACATGAAATGATTACATAGACAGATGAATAACACAAGCGATTCTAAGGCACCACTGCTGAAACACCCATGCTGAAACACCTATGCTGAAAGACCGCTCTGAAACACCCACATTATTATATGTTGTAGCCTTCACGGGGGACAATCCAGGTGCTAACTGGGGCATCCAGTCGATTGTACAGATGGCGAATAGTGCCCTTGGTACGTACACCACACATGCTCGATCTGTTCTCATAGTTCCGTAAGAACTGTTGCTTTACGTTTGTGAGAAAATAAAACACCTACAGCCGTCATTATTATTTTATTTATTTTGTTGCATCCAGTTTCGACTCTGTAAAGCAACAAAATACGAGGGCAGTTCAATAAGTAATGCAACACATTTTTTTTCTCGGCCAATTTTGGTTGAAAAAACCGGAAATTTCTTGTGGAATATTTTCAAACATTCCCGCTTCGTCTCGCATAGTTTCATTGACTTCCGACAGTTGGCAGCGCTGTACGGAGCTGTTAAAATGGTGTCTGTAACGGATGTGCGTTGCAAACAACGGGCAGTGATCGAGTTTCTTTTGGCGGAAAACCAGGGCATCTCAGATATTCATAGGCGCTTGCAGAATGTCTACGGTGATCTGGCAGTGGACAAAAGCACGGTGAGTCGTTGGGCAAAGCGTGTGTCATCATCGCCGCAAGGTCAAGCAAGACTGTCTGATCTCCCGCGTGCGGGCCGGCCGTGCACAGCTGTGACTCCTGCAATGGCAGAGCGTGCGAACATACTCGTTCGAGATGATCGACGGATCACCATCAAACAACTCAGTGCTCAACTTGACATCTCTGTTGGTAGTGCTGTCACAATTGTTCACCAGTTGGGATATTCAAAGGTTTGTTCCCGCTGGGTCCCTCGTTGACTAACCGAACACCATAAAGAGCAAAGGAGAACCATCTGTGCGGAATTGCTTGCTCGTCATGTGGCTGAGGATGACAATTTCTTGTCAAAGATTGTTACAGGCGATCAAACATGGGTTCATCACTTCGAACCTGAAACAAAACGGCAATCAATGGAATGGCGCCACACCCACTACCCTACCAAGAAAAAGCTTAAAGCCATACCCACAGCCGGTAAAGTTATGGTTACAATCTTCTGGGACGCTGAAGAGGTTATTCTGTTCGATGTCCTTCCCCATGGTCAAACGATCAACTCTGAAGTGTATTGTGCTACTCTTCAGAAATTGAAGAAACGACTTCAGCGTGTTCGTAGGCACAAAAATCTGAACGAACTTCTCCTTCTTCATGACAACGCAAGACTTCACACAAGTCTTCGCACCCGAGAGGAGCTCACAAAACTTCAGTGGACTGTTCTTCCTCATGCACCCTACAGCCCCGATCTCGCACCGTCGGATTTCCATATGTTTGGCCCAATGAAGGACGCAATCCGTGGGACGCAGTACGCGGATGATGAAGAAGTTATTGATGCAGTACGACGTTGGCTCCGACATCGACCAGTGGAATGGTACCGTGCAGGCATACAGGCCCTCATTTCAAGGTGGCGTAAGGCCGTAGCATTGAATGGAGATTACGTTGAAAAATAGTGTTGTGTAGCTAAAAGATTGGGGAATAACCTGGTGTATTTCAATGCTGAATAAAACAACCCCTGTTTCAGAAAAAAAATGTGTTGCATTACTTATTGAACTGCCCTCGTAAATAAAACCGTAAGGAGGGCCGTAGGCGTTTTATTTTATTGCAATAATAAACGGCTGTCGCCTAAAAGACCTTTTGCCAAAAGAATGGACATACAAAAACTCGTTGCTTGACAAGTCGCACGAGTCTCTTCTCGTATCGTCATGTTTCACACATGCTCTACTGGAGTCCGGAGTTCGTGCTGGCCAGGGAAGTTACTGCACGTATTGCAGAGAACGTGAGTTCCGTGGGCAGTACGTGGGCGAGCATTATTCTGTTGGAACAACAAATCACATTCCTGTTGCAAGAATCGCAGAATAGCGGGTCTAATAACACTCTGCTCGTACGGAGCGCCGGTCCTGTCCAGAAACTTCAAAGGTGAACGAGGGTTGCAACTTATCGCACGTCATACTGTAGAGTTCAGATGGGATAAGGGTGTGTTGCACGAATGCACTCTACGAGACAGCGCTCCCCACGTCCACGTCGTACGTGCAAACCAACATCACTTAAGTGCAGACAGAATCTGCTGTCATTGCTGAAGACCACGGCACGCCATCCCATCCTCCAAGTGATCCTCTGACGGCACCAGTCGAACCGTGCACGACGATGCCGTGGCGTGAATGGAAGACGAGCTACAGTTGTGTGTGCCCGTAGTCCCACTACTAATAACCAGTTCTCATCAGTTCGTGTTGACACGTTTGAGCTCACAAGCCCTCTTATCTCTGCTGTGGTGGCTTTACTATCTACCGAGCGAGGTGGCGCAATGGTTAGTACACTAGACTCGCATTCGGGAGGATGACGGTTCACACACCTGTCTAGCCATCCAGATTTAAGTTCCCCATGATGTCCCTAAATCCCTTCAGGTAAATGCTGGAACGATTCCCTTGAAAAGGGCACGTCGGTTTCCTTCGTCGTCCCTCAATAGTCAGAGCTTATACTCCGCCTCTAATGACCTCATTGTCGATGGGACATTAAACTCTAACCTCCTCCTCCTCCACTGTACGGTCTGCAATTTCTGCCTGTGCTGTACGACGATCCTGGCTGTCGTCTGTGCGGGGTGGATGTCCAGAATCTTGTCTACGGATGTGAGAATGTTCACGTGACCAGTGATACAAATATAGTTGCACAACTGACGTAGCACGTCCAACTTGTGTAGCAATTCTTCGTAAGGTCCATCCCGCCACTCGGAGGGCAACAGTTTCAAACTCGCTCAGATGGCTTTAGGAAGCACCAGTGATGGCTGCTTTCTTTACACTTTTGCAATGCACTGAGGTATCTGGCTGTGAAGAGTCCCTGTTAAAGGATAGAGACAGTTGGGGCACTGGTAGCTATGGCACTACACTAGAAGTTGGCGGACGATGTTGAAACCACTAACAGTACAACTCATATCCCCAGGTGGTGCATGCGGTCATCAGATCAAAATCGGCGTCTTCTTTCAAGCTGCACTAATTTTTTTCTTTTCTTATTTTCTTTTCTTTCCTTCTGGCAGTGTAGAAGAACTGGAGGTACAATACAGTCTGCTGAACAGCCGTTTATACCTTGTGACAGTCATCTTTCGAACCCTACGTATAAACATAACAATTTATTTATATTGAAATGCCAAAATCGTGGTATACCTCCTAACATCGTGTCGGATCTCTCCTTGCCCGGTGCATTGCAGCAACTCGAAGCGGCATGGACTCAAGAAGTCATTGAATGTCCCTTGCAGAAATGCTGAGCCATGCTGCATCTGTTGCCACTCATAGTCCCTAAAGTGTTACCAGTGATGGATTTAGTGCAGAAACTGACCTCGAACTATGTCTCATAAATATTCGATGCGATTCATGTTAGATGATCTAGCTGGCCAAATCATATGCACAAATTGTTCAGAGTGTCTTCAAACAAAATCGCGAACATTTGTAGCCCAATGACATGGCGCATTGTCATCCATAAAAACTGCATTGTTGTTTGGGACATGAAGTCCATGAATGGCTGCATCCGGTCTCCAAATAGCTGAACATAACCGTTTCTGGTCAATTATCGGTTCAGTTGGATCGAAGGACTCAGGCCGTTCCATGTAAACACAGACCACTCCATTAAAGCACACTACCTTTCACAGTGTCTTGTTGACAGCATCGATCCATGACTTAGAGGAGTCTGCGCCACACTGGAGCCCTACCATCAGCTCTTTCCATCTGAAATTGGTACTTACGGTTTCCAGTCATCTATGGTCCAACCGATATGGTAAGGAGCCCAGGGGGTGTGCTGTTAGCAAAGGCACTCGCATAGGTCATCTGCTGCCATAGCCCTTTAAAGCTAAATCTGGCCGTACTGTCCTAACGGGTATGTTCGTCGTACATTCCACAGAGATTTCTGTAGTTACTTCACGCAGTGTTGCTTGTATTGTTAGCACTCACAATTCTAAGCAAACGTCGCGGCTCTCGATCGTTAAGTTAAAGCCGTTGGCCTCTGCATTCTCAGTGGTGAGAGCTGACGGCTGAAATTTGGTTTTCTCGGCAGAGTCTTGACTCTTTCGATCTCGGAATATTGAATTCCCTAAAGATTTCCGAAATGGAATATCTCATGCATCTAGCTGCAACTACCAGTACGCCTTCAAAATCTATTAATTCCCGTTGTGCCACCTTTTGCTGCGTATCACGTGAGTACAAACCAAAGCTCCGCCAATGCACTGCCGTCCTATACCTTGTGTACGCGATATTACTGCCATCTGTTTTATGCATATCGCTATCCCATGGTTTCTGTGACCTCAGTGTATATATAGTGCAGACGTTACCTGTGGTTTCCAAGGAAATGGTAGGCTTTTATTCGGAGGTTTATTGGTAACACAGATCGCCTAAGACCAACATTCCACAGAATCCTTTAATGAAACTGAACCATCTTTTTATTCGTTTGATCAATTCATGACAATCATTCATGGTGATAAGTAGGCAGATGACTAAACGAACAACAAAGCGAACATCATATTTTTTCTATTTAGTAAACGCCTAAATACTATAATTTTCACAGTACCGAAATAGTTTCCCAGAAACCTTAGTTGATTTAAGCGAAGAGCCAGTTGAAGAATCTAAGTGTGAAGTACAAATAGTGAAATCAAGACCTCCAAGAACGAACAATAACGAAGGGGTACGAAACTAGTGACAGACCATTTTTGTAAACTCTATGTGAGATACATGTGGCAGAATCCACTTATGGATGTGTTACAAAAAGTAGATTTTTGTACGTCTTCCTGCAAGGGCGCTTAATCTTTTAGTCACAGGAAAGCTGATTATCTTTTGTACTTTGTTCTGTGCCTTACTATCTTTGCATTCACGTCCAAGAGAAATCAGTTTCAATAAGGCACTATAATGATCAGTTTATTGTGAATGAGCAGAGTCGACATGTTCTGCTTTTCAGAACGTGAAGTTGATGGTAAAAAAAAGAATGCTGTTTTCAGATCCTACAGGTTAAATACATATATTGATGCACCGAGACACTGGCACTGAAGCATAGATGCTCCAGTTCAGTCACGGTTCTGATGATGAACAGTCCTTTTACATGACGAGGAAACGGTTTTCATAGTAACAAGCTTCAGTTTAGTGAAGTGGAGATCTCATGTGTATGACGTTGCGGGATCATCAGTTTCATCCAGGCGCACAACACAACCAAGTAATATGACTTACCGGGACGCATCAAAGAAGAGAAACCACTACCTGCCTAACTACCACATTTCTTCTCCACATTTCACGAAATGAGTCATCAAAAAAAGACCATGCTACAGCCAGAGGAAACTTTAGAGCAGACATGTGATGTCATTTATGCGAGTCACGTTGGAGCACACTTATTACATTGGGCTTCTGTACAGTATCTAATGAAAAATATTTAATGATGGAAAATTGCGGCAAGTATCTAGTAATATGAAAATTATGTAATGTGGATAATTCTAATGAAAGGAAATTTGGATATTGACAGTATAAAACGAAGCTAACCTTGTCGCGGAAATGCTCAGGCACAGTGGCTATACATTACGTATCGAGAATGTGTTCACGTCTAATTTATTTCACTGCACGCAACAACGAAATCTTCCAGGTAAGTTCTGTAATTAGGTCCTGATAATGTCTCACCTACAACAGACTCTCGATTCTGTTCTGCATCGGCGAAGCTGCAATGACTATGCTCTTGCGACATAATAGCTGTAAGAGTAAAGTGCTGCACTGCATGCTATAATTTACCGCTTCACATGAAACAAAACACTCGATCCACTCGTCGTTCTGTTAATTTGTTAACTATACTCTTAGCACCTATTGCATTCAAAATGTATGTCATTTAATAAACGGGAAACTATTATTATAAACGAAAAATAAAATGAAATCAGAACTTATTTAATTTTCTCAAATTTCCAAATCTAACATTTAAACTGCTTTTGATGAAATTACTCAGTCTTTTCAGCCCTACCACAGAGATCAAACAGTACTGAAGAATAACACTGCAATTAGTTTTACTTTTTATTTCTTAACTCAAAATCTCCTTTTAACTATCAGAAGTTGATGGAACTTGTTAACATCTTGGTCAAATGCCTGACAAATCGTCTCCCTTACTAAACAACCGAAATCACTGAACAACGGAAATTAACAAACTACAATTAATCGCTAAATGCACGCAAAGCAATGCCACAAATACTTTTGTTTGTTGAGTTGATTCTGCGCTAAAATCAAATTCCAAAACTCTTTCCTTCAATATTCAATTCCTAGTATTTCTCCACTTCTCAAAGTTTCTCATCTTCAAAGGGCAACCATTTGGTCTGACCCAGAGCTACTCAGCTAAATAACCGATCACCGTCACATCTCTCCCAAGATTCAATTACGACTCGCTCTCCCAGCCAGTGCAAGCTATTTCAGTCAACAATGCTTTTCATAATACTCCTAGACAATGTATCCTTTAATGTGTCCAACCCTTACAAATGTAACTGCGAAATTTAAAATTTTTCCAGTCGATATGTTACACAAACAACCGGTGAAAAATTACGTCTCAGTAAATCGATACATAACGGTAAATCGATACTTGCAAACACAGTCAACAAATTATTTTTTATAAATCAAATTTCTCCCTGATATGAGTGGCAGACAACGTTTTTTTCTAAGATTCTTTTATAATACAAGTCAAAACGATCTATAAAATGTTTCCATGTCATGCGAAGTGGGTGGCTTTCTCCTTACACAAACCTTTCAAAGTACATCGAGGACATAGCAAGATACTTATTGGTGCCAGCTGGAAAACTCGCCATTGCCCCGGTATTCATTTTTCTAGTTTTTTATCAAAAACGAAAACAAAAAATAAACTGTGTTTGACGAGTAATATCGGAAAAATTTTTATTTCCATATATTCGTGAAAACACCTTTGAAATTATGAAACAGTAGCATAAAGAAATATGCATGATGTACAAATGAACAAGTACAGTATCCTAATTAAGAAAAATAATGTAAAAACACAAATTCTCTGTAATGTCTATTTCAATCAGATTTGATTATAAACAATATCTACGGCGACGCCTCTTCGTAGCTCTGTAGACAGCTGTTGTTTTCGCCTACAGCCGTTTGCGCTTGACTGTTGAGTGTTAAAAGCGTTGCCAGGAGCCGCGGATTTTCTTAAGTAGACTTGACCTTAGGCGTGTCTTACAATAAAGAACCAATGTATTAAAAAGCCATACATTTTTTCACGCAGCTCAGTGTTTCTGACGTCATATTTCTTGCACTATGTGTCGGACAATGATATATTTGTGTAGGTACATTCAGCAGGATATGTGGACACTATCTGCAAAATATGTTATGAACAGAGTCAGTAACAAAGAAGTAATAAATTTAAACGTTATGCGCAATGCTGCATTGTTTCATGCATCTCACAATCAGTGTCTATGACGTCAAGTCACCAGATTTTTGAGTCATACAATGATATAATTTTGTAGGTTCAATCTGTGGCATATGTGGATACTGTCTCCAAAATGTGTTGCAATTTAAGTTGGTAACAAAGAAGTAATAAATTTAAACGTCATGCATGATGCGGCAGTTTTTTACTATCTCATTATTTATTACGTGATAATCTCATGAACTACAATATCCAGGTGTTTCTTACTCCCACAGCGAGTGCTACCTGATAGGAAGGGATATATGCACAAAGTGTGGTTGGAACCCTCCAGTTGTTTAGGTAGACAGTAGACATGCAGAACATACATTCTCACACACACAGACACGCATACATACGTACATTTTTTTAATCAGTGCTGGTGTTCTAAGTGGGCTCTGCAGTAAGAAAGCTTATCGAAAATTCAGATTCTTCTATCAGGGAACATGGAAACCCTGATGAATCAGAACAGTATCGAAGTCGATCGTGTAATAGCAAGTTTACTGCCAGACACCGACTTACACCACTGATGTACTCTGGAAACCACTCATGCAAAAAAAAGCAGTTCACTTTAGATTTAACTGTTTTATGGTTCAGCGTCATAAATGTTACTGGTGACCAAAGCTGACTGTGTAAACATTTCGTACGTTTTTGATAGCGTCTTAGACTTACATTTTAGTAATTTATGGCCTCACTCTTCTCTTATATTTTAATGCAAACGAATATCACTTAAGACTAAATTTAATGTGTGGCTTTTATGACATACCCTTCAGTATTTTAAAATAAATGTTTTTTTTGTTGAATTTCTAAATTGTTACATTGTTTTGAGCAGTAGGTTCATTGACAAAAAAGTAAATCGTTGGATTATATCTCGCCTGTCGTACAAATGTCGTTTACTCCAACATGTGCACATACAACTGAATGTTCTTCGTGAAGTATCTCTATATCCTGCTTCAACGCTGCGGTGTTGATGAAATTGTACGTGAATGTGTTTACCGCTCCAAGATTTGAACACTAATTTTTAACCTTCTTGGGCAATAAAATAGATGCTTGCCGAGGCGGTCTATCTATGGATGTCATTCAGATCCTGTTAGCTAATGCTTGGCCCTCTCTTTATATCCGTGTTGATGGTCGCAAGTGAACTGAGTAACTATATGAAGAAACATAGACACAGAAGTGTGTGTATGAACGATTTAGTCGACTCATACCTACTGTAAGAATAAGGCAGTAATTAGAATATACGATTAAGATTAGCTACACGCAGAACACATTAAAAGGTCGTATGTAAATATTTCGTAACTATCAAACCGTTCTTAAGCGATTTTTGTAGTTGATGCCATAATAACAACTGTGCAAATTCTTCTAATGACTCTAAACGTTGGTAGAGCTCTGAGGAGCAATAATGGAGAAGGGAAAACAATACTGTGAACTTTGGTGAACAGTCCCTGGATTAAAAGAACGAATCATTTCTCGATACTGTCATGGAAACGCCACGAGACTTTTCAGTGACTTGCATGTCGCAAGATGAGTGGGTCACGTGGACAAGAACCCATAACGCACAGTAATCTGTGTGCAAAAGCAGGATTAATATATTCTTATGCGAATAGTGAGAACAATCAGGCCAATAATAAGAGGCGGCGTTTCTAGCACTCAGTAATGTTCTATGGAAAGGTCTCGGAATAAAGCGGTTTGGTAGTAAAATACTTTCTACACTGTTGTTGTTGTTGTTGTGGTCTTCAGTCCTGAGACTGGTTTGATGCAGCTCTCCATGCTATTCTATCCTGTGCAAGCTTCTTCATCTCCCAGTACCTACTGGAGCATACATCCTTCTAAATCTGATTAGTGTACTCATCTCTTCGTCTCCCTCTACGATTTTTACCCTCTACGCTGCCCTCTAGTACTAAATTGGTGATCCCTTGATGCCGCAGAACATGTCTTACCAACCGATCCCTTCTTCTAGTCAAGTTGTGCCACAAACTCCTCTTCTCCCCAATTCTATTCAATACCTCCTCATTAGTTACGTTATCTACCCATCTAATCTTCAGCATTCTTCTGTAGCACCACATTACGAAAGCTTCTATTCTCTTTATGTCTAAACTATTTACAGTCCACGTTTCACTTCAATACATGGCTACACTCCATACAAATACTTTCAGAAACGACTTCCTAACACTTAAAACAATACTCGATGTTAAAAAATTTCTCTTCTTCAGAAACGCTTTCCTTGCCATTACCAGTATACATTTTATATCCTCTCTAATTCGACCATCATCAGTTATTTTGCTCCCCAAATAGCAAAACTCCTTTACTACTTTAAGTGTCTCACTTCCTAACCTAATTCCCTCAGCATCACCCGAGTTAATTCGACTACATTCCATTATCCTTTCTACACTACTTGTCATTAAAATTGCTGCACCAAGAAGAAATGCAGAAAATAAACGAGTATTCATTGGACAAATATATTATACTAGAACTGACATGTGATTACATTTTCACGCAATTTGGGTGCACAGATCCTGAGAAATCAGTACTCAGATCAACCACCTCTGGCCGTAATAACGGCCTTGATACGTCTGGGCATCGAGTCAAACAGAGCTTGGATGCCGTGTACAGATACAGCTGCCCATGCAGCTTCAACACGATACCACAGTTCATCAAGAGTAGTGACTGGCGTATTGTGACGAGCCAGCTGTTCGGCCACCGTTGACCAGACGTTTTCAATTGGTGAGAGATCTGGAGAATGTGCTGGCGAGGGCAGCAGTCGAACATTTTCTGTATCCAGAAAGGCCCGTACAGGACCTGCAACATGCGCTTGTGCATTATCCTACTGAAATGTAGGGTTTCGCAGGGATCGAATGAAGGGTAGAGCCACGGATCATAACACATCTGAAGTGTAACGTCAACTGTTCAAAGTGCCGTCAATGCGAACAAGAGGTGACAGAGACTTGTAACCAATGGCACCCCATACCATCACGCCGGGTGATACACCAGTATAGCTCTGACGAATAAACGCTTCCAATGTGCGTTCACCGCAATGTCGCCAAACACGAATGCGACCATCATGATGGTGTAAACAGAACCTGGATTCATTCGAAAAAATGACGTTTTGCCATTCGTGCACCCAGGTTCGTCGTTGAGTAAACCATTGCAGGCGCTCCTGTCTGTGATGCAGCGTCAAGGGTAACCGCAGCCATGGTCTCGGAGCTGATAGTCCATGCTGCTGCAAACGTCACCGAACTGTTCGTGCAGATGTTTGTTGTCTTGCAAACGTCCCCATCTGTTGACTCAGGGATCGAGACGGGGCTGCACGATCCGTTACAGCCATGCGGATAAGATGTCTGTCATCTCGACTGTTTGTGATACGAGGCCGTTTGGAACCAGCACGGCGTTCCGTATTACCCTCCTGAACCCACCGATTCCATATTCTGCTAACAAAAAATGGTTCAAATGGATCTGAGCACTATGCCACTTAAATTCTGAGGTCATCAGTCGCCTAGAACTTAGAACTAATTAAACCTAACTAACCTAAGGAAATCACACACATCCATGCCCGAGGCAGGATTCGAACCTGCTACCGTAGCGTGTAGAACCGCACGGCCGCACAGGCCGGCTTCTGCTAACAGTCATTGGATCTCGACCAACGCGAGCAGCAGTGGCGCGATACGATAAACCGCAATCAAGATAGGCTACAATCCGACCTTTATGAAAATCGGAAACGTGATGGTACGCATTTCTCCTTCTTACACGAGGCATCACAACAACGTTTCACCGGGCAACGCCGGTCAACTGCTGTTTGTGTATGAGAAATCGGTTGGAAACTTTCCTCACGTCAGCACGTTGTAGGTGTCGCCACCGGCGCCAAACTTGTGTGAATGCTCTGAAAAGCTAATTATTTGGATATCACAGCATCTCCTTCCTGCCGGTTATATTTCGCGTCTGTAGCACGTCATCTTCGTGGCGTAGCAATTTTAATGGCCAGTAGTGTATATTCACTCATGAGCGAAAATAATGCGACCATTGGTTTAATTATGTGCTGGTTCACATTTGGAGCGCTGTACGAAAGTGATTATGTGTGGCATAGATTCCAGAAGTCGTTGGTATGTTTCCGGAGTTATGTAGCAGCAGATGTCTACACACAAGTTACACAAATTCTGAAACATCACGTGCCAGTGACGTGTGAGTGCGAAGCTGCCAGCCGAAGGCGTACCGGACGTGCTTCAGTTTGTTCAGGTGAGGCGAATTTGGTGGCCAAGACATCGACGCGAGTTCTCACTGTGTTCCGTAAGTCACTGTAGCACAATTGACCTTAAGAAGCAAACATTTACCACACTAGAAACTTCCATCGCCGTCGGGGAAGGCATCTAACACGAAGGGGTGCAGGTGGTCCGCAGTAACGTTAAGTGGTAGCCCGTAATGGTGCCTTCGGTAGTACTACAACAGGTCCCGTGGAAGTCGGGGTAGATCGCCCGACAGCACAGTACTGCCCCATCGGCGTTTCTCTGTGGCGCGGAGCACATTCCGATAAGCAATTTGCCGGATTACGGCTTATCCGGACAAATCATCGACCTGACGCAACAAGAAACGTGACTGACCCGAGCAGGTGACATGTTTACATACGAGTAGATGAGCGGTCCTGTATCGATGATGCCGTTCCCACTGCAATCGTAACTGGGTCAACATGGTGGGTCCTCTACTTTTCAAAAATGTGAGCTGAACGAATGTGTTCCGGAAAACCTGTTTGCTCCTGCATTGTATGTACTTTGTCGTCAGATCTGCCACAGATCGCTGTCTATCCTGCTGTGCAAAGCAACTTCACGCGCTGAGACGGGGATGTCCTCCACTTTATGGCTCATTCGTGGTTTCGCCGAACCTTAAACAATTTTCATACGCGTTCACGACAGTAGCACACGTACACCAGACGAACTCGCAATTTCGTTGAAACCCTTTGTCAACGTCGCATACCTGAGCGAATTTCCCCATTGGCGGTCCGTATTGACGATCGAATGAATTCTGATAGGTCTCTGAACCGCTGAACTTAGTATTCGTACCGCGCCGCGTCCATGTAACACCACCAGGTGGCTTTCAAATGTTGAACATACCGACAGAAGACTTCGTATTAAATGATGTACCTCCATTATTAACTTCCGGTCTCTGTGGCCGAGAGGTTCTAGGCGCTTTAGTCCGGAACCGCGCTGCTGCTACGGTCGCAGGTTCGAATCCTGTCTCGGGCATGGTTGTGTGTGATGTCCTTAGGTTAGTTAGGTTGAAGTAGTTGTAAGTTTGGGGGACTGATGACCTCAGATGTTAAGTCCCATAGTGCTTAGAGCCATTTGACCCATTTTGAACCATTATTATCAACGAATCGTCCGCCCCGGTAGTTGAGTGGTCAGCGCGACGGAATGTCAATCCTAAGGGCCCGGGTTCGATTCCCGGCTGGGTCGGAGGTTTTCTCTGCCCATGGACTGGATGCTGTGTTGTCCTAATCATCATCATTTCATCTCAATCGACGCGCAAGTCGCCAAAGTGGAGTCAAATCGAAAGACTTGCACCGGGCGAACAGTCTACCCGATGGGAGGCCCTAGTCACACGGCATTTACATCTACGAATCAGCTGTAGATATTACGAGAAAGTTTTATCTGGTGAATTTCAAAAACAAGGGAAAAATTTCCGTCCGAGCGTTATATTCTATTCTTGTGGGTATTAAGATAAATATTCACTATTTTACAGCGAGAGTTAGCTACCAGCTAGTATTGTCAATATAGGACTACTAATGTTGTCATGCGTGACCTCAGTCAGTCTGGCTGAGATTAATAGACGAAAATATTTTGTCTCTCATCTTACTGTCGCTCTTTTCTAACGTCGCACGTACAACATTCGTCGCAAAGTGGGGCACAAATGTCAGATTTGCTCTTCACTTCGACGTGAGTCTACATACATAGGCACATGTGAGGGACGTAACAAGTATGATTTTATATGTCTTTAAAAGAATGTAAACTACAAATAAAGGGAAAAGAAGATTGGGGTTTAACACTCAGGGATCATTCGAGGCGGTGTAAGATCACGTATTAAACAACAACAGGGAAGGAAATTAGTCTCGAACTCCTCAGAGGAACAGTACTGGCACTCAGACTCACGGAAATATGGAACCCCTCAGTATGGCTGGTGCGACGGATAAAATGAAACCCACCCCTCCAGAATGAGAGTGGAAGCATCGATGTTTACGTTTCCCGTGTTTTCACTGTTCCGTAAGGTCAATGCCAGAATGGTTCTTCTAGTTTAGTCTAACTCTCGATTGTGCTCCGTCTCTAGTCTATGATTTAAATTTGTTGTCATCTGACGTTTAAAGTCCAAAGTTACGATGTCATCGCGACAGGTTCTGTCTGGAGACAGCCGTCACCGCGTCCCGCACTGTACGGAAATAGAAAATCGCTTTAATGATTCAGTCTTCCACAAAAACCACGTCGAAAACTGGGAATTCTCATGTTGTATAAATCACGTTACTATAATTAAGTCCCAAATCTGTTCCTTATTTTAATTAGGCCCGGAGTTCCGTTAATCGTTTTGAAAAGGATGAAATTTTCCAGTTCAATAAACAGCATCAAACTTACGTCGTGACAACTTGAAAATTATTGAGCACAGTGTTATACTTTTTATTTCGGTTATTTATCAAAATATTTGGCTGGATAATATTTCTAATGTTACGTATCCCATTGTATTTGCCATGAATAAGCTCCGAAAAACTTTTTTTTCCTACATCTATAGCTACATCTACATCCCTCAAGTGTACTTATATCTGTGGCGGAGGGTACTTTGATTCATTCTCCTCCCTCGCTCCTCCCTCCATCCTCCCTTTTTCCCTTGAGTAGCGAGTAGTTGTGGGAAGAACACTGGTTGGTATCAGACCGAATATCTCTAATTTTGTCTTCATGTACTATTCTCGGAACGCTCGGTCTCGCAATTTGACGGTAAACGATAACTGTCGTTGATACGATATTGCTGTGCCTATGTTATTCCGAAGTGCGATGCAATTCTCCTTTGGACATGCATGCATGTGGCACATTCTTTGCCTCTGCGGAGTCTGATACATTCTTAGTTGAAGTGGGGTAGGTGATTGTCATATTCAGCAATACTGTGATGACTTATGATTGTTGTGCTTTCGAGAAATATGCAACAATGTTGTTATGACACGAGAAAATTAATTTCGTTTAGAGTCAGATAGTTGTTTTACTTCAATTGCTCATTTAATACAAAGACAAGCTGCACTCAAACCAGTTACAGCTCAGTTCAAATTAGGTTCTGCTTAATCAAGCGTTAGCACATGAGTTTAAGCTGGATAACAGTTTGTGGGTACACAGTTTTAGTAATACGTGGACTTCTTATAGAATGGGAGGTAAATTTGGGCTAAACTTCACACAGAAACAAATAGTGGGGAACTTACAATATGAGATCTGCAGTTAATAACAACTTTCAAATCCAAGAGCATGTATTTAAAATCAACAAAGTCATCACTAAAGTGAAGGCACTCTTCGGAAGAAAGCGCAAAGAGTCACACTATGGAATAATTAGACCCCCTGACGTAACGACCGACAACTGAACAAGTACATGACCTCACCAGAGTATAGATTAACCAACAACTTGATAACACATAGCCGGCCTGAGTGGCCGAGCGGTTCTAGGCGCTACAGTTTGGAACCGCGAGACCGCTACGGTCGCAGGTTCGAATCCTGCCTCTGGCATGGATGTGTGTGATGTCCTTAGGTTAGTTAGGTTTAAGTAGTTCTAAGTTCTAGGGGACTGATGACCTCAGCAGTTAAGTCTCATAGTGCTCAGAGCCATTTCAACCATTTGATAACACATAGTGTGAAGTGTAACGACAAATGTAATATCTTATACGGAACTAAAAGACTAGCTCACATCTTCTCCCTGAACCGTTACCATTTGCCAGCGTTGCACTCTACACCACAATTTTTCAGTCTGTCTGGAAGTACCAAAACCAGCACACACTGTAATATGAAATATCCCTTCTTTATACGGAGATTCTGGCGTGAATGGAGGCACTAAGTTTACTACTGTTACGCTGTGAAAACCATAACATCCGTTTACGAAAAAACACTAGACCTAGAAACACACAAATACTGAAATGAAATACGGGAGAAGCGTAGTAGTTGCGGAACACGGATTACCCAACACTGGACTGCATCCAAGCAATAAAGTAACTAATTCTGGCTCCCACGACTGTCACAAAGAGGTGAAGATTTCAGCTGCGCCCAGTGGTACCATTCTGAAACCCTGCGTGTCAACGCTGCGTTTGTGTAGTGGTGCACAACTGCCACCTGCGATTTTCTGCAAGATTCAGCGACAGAAAAAGTGTAAAAAGGTAGCAAGTGTTGCAATCGTCTTGCATAACAAGTAGTATCTATCAGTCGCTTCTTAAGCACTCTGAGGGACAATCAGAACATTCCCTGATGTTGAAGAAGAAAAAGAAAAAGTGTTTTTTGTGTACCTCAGTGTCCGGTCAACCATTTGCTAACTTATGACAGTTCGACAATTGGCGCGTCTTCAGTGTTACTGTTTCAATCAAATGAATGCGTCGGGAATTTATGGCGAGAACTGATGCGCCAGTACACAATCAACTACTCTCGAAAAGCGGCATAGTATGATCTAAGTTAAACTTTCCCCTCCCACGTGTGGGTAACCTAACATGTAGACATGCGAGCGAAAACATTATGACCACTGCTCTCCGCGAAACTGTATTCCATCTGGTTGAGTTGAGGGTTCGTGGCGCGGTGCGAAAGTTGTATAACTGGGGCAAAGACGTATGGGGAATCATTTCAGCGACGATAGGGGCCGAAAATAAGGAAATCCGTCGTAACGGAATTTTAGAAGGGGCTGACTGTTAACGTCCATGGTGACTAGCATCTCGGAAAAGGCGAAGCTGGTTGCTCTTCGTAAGCTCCTGTCGTGATGGGTTATGGAGAATCGTTAAAGGACGGTGAAATCACAGGTAGGCGTCAAGGTGAAAATATCATTTCTACGCTGACGGTCTCGAGCCCAATCTAAGTACCACACCTGAATATTCCCGCTAAAAAATTCTTCATTTTTGGGGCCATGTAGTCAGTAGTTGCTTTATAATTCTTTAGGGTATTTTTGTCCTATCGCTGCAACTAAAAAAATAAGTGTTCTTTTTTTTTTCTCACGAGACGCGTTTCGCTTTATTGAGGTATGACATCATCAGTGGTTTGTAATTAAGTTGTTTACATTTTGATATGCTTTTAGATCGAAAAACAGTTCCTTAACAATATGTTAACGCCTGCCGCTGCGAGGACAATCCTCAATATTGCCGTGACCGCTTTCATCACGTAACTTGCTCGCCCACCGACTAACTGTACTGCGATCGACAGCAGCATCTCCATACACCTTTTTCAACCTCTTGTGGATGTTTCCCACTGTCTCCTTTTCACAGCACAGGAATTCTATGACAGCACGTTTCTTCTGACGAACGTCAAGTGTAGCAGCCATCTTGAAGACATGCTGTGGCGGCGCCACTCACGGAAACAGGTTGAACTCAGTTTGAAAACAAGCGGGAAGGATGTATCTACACACTATACACACTATAAAACTTTCACACATGCAGAATGGAAACTGTATTTTTACAAAAATAGTGTGCATTTCTCGTATAATCTTTGTGTACGTTTCTCTTATCTGTACTATTATACCTTTTATTTTTCTACATTTATTATAATATGCTTGCCGTAGTACTGTATATGCAACGTGAAGTATGTAGGACGTCTGTTTAGGTGATTGTCCTAATATTGCCAGGAGATAATATAAAATAAGGATGTTGGTCGCCCATGCCTGTAAAACAGGGTAGGCCGGGATCCGTGGCAGATCTGATGATAAAGTACAATGCTGGTGCTGGTATATTTCAGTGCGCACCGTCCAGCGCACACTGTTGAACATGGGGCTTCGCAGCACACTGTTGAACATGGGGCTTCGCAGCACACGATTATTCATGTGTTCACATGTTGACCCCAACATCGTCAGTTATGACTGCTGAGATCATCATCAAGATTGGACTGTGGCTCAATGTTGAGGTGTCACCTGATCAGGTGTACCATGCTTCACGTTACTTCAGGTCGATGACTACACCGACGTCTAGGCGAACCCCTGCTCATAACATACACCGAACCACAGACAGGCCGGTTGAAGATTAGGGGGGGGGGGGGGGTTTAGTGGGAATTATTGTGCTCCGTGGGGCTTCCATGGGATATGAGTCAATAATGTAAGACACCATGACTGCTGTGGTCTCCGTGGCTATTACCTGCATCCATTCATGTTTCATGTCTTCCACGAAAGCGATGGACACTTCCAGAAGGATAACTGCTCGTGTCGTAAGCCCGTATTGATGGTACAGCAGTTTGCGGAGCACGATAGTGAACTCATGTTGATATATTTGCCACAAAATTTGACCGATCTCAATCCGACAGAACACGTCTGGGACGCATAGGGCGGCTGCTCTGCACTAACAAAGCACTAGCCGGTAACTTAGGGGTATTGCGTCACCTGTGCGTAGAGACTTGGTGCTACATACTTCCGGAAACCTATTAAGGACCTGACTAATCCGTGCCACGCAGAATCGCTACTGTACTGAGCGTCAAAGGTGAACCAACACGCCACGTGGGACAGCCGTGCGGTCTAGGGCGTCTTGTCACAGTCCGAGCGGCACCCCCCCCCCCCCCCCCCGCACCCCCTCCTCCGTCTGAGGTTCAAGTCCTCCCTCGCGCATGGGTGTGTGTGTCGTCCCTAGCGTAAGTTACTTTAAGTTAGATTAAATAGTGTGTAAGCTTAGGGACCGATGACCTCAGCAGTTTCCACAAATTTCCATATTGAACCAACACTATATTAAGCAGGCAGTCATAATGTTTTGGTTCATCAGTATAGATAGCTAAACTCCTCAAACCTGTTACAGCCTTTGGTAGAGGGTGCATAACGCGCTAGTATGATTTCCCTCCTGTATGTTCTATTTGAGAATGATACGCGGGAAGAAAATCTGTCGGAACCCTTTGTTATGAATCAAAGTTGCTCGTAACATGAATGTGGGAGGAGGAGGTAGTAAGTTTCATCAATCACTTTGCAGTGTAGGCTGTCGGTATTTTGCTATTAAAACTCAGTGCGGTATAACGCCTTCCTTTTTTCATCGTCCATTGATCTTAATTTACAGAATGGTGGAAGTGGTTGTAGAGTACAAATTATTCAGTTACACACTTAGTAATACTAAAAACTGCTGTGACTGTTACCATTTCATCTATTATTGTCTTTTAATGGACTTGTATTGTTGTATTTTTGTGGCCTTCAGTGTGAATAGTGGTTTTATGCAGCTCTCCAGGCTCGTCTGTCTTGTGCAAGATTCTTCATCTCTGAATAACTACTGCAACCTACATCTATTTGGTAGAGACTGAAAGTTCCGCTTCACCAGTAAGGTTTTTTTTTATATTTCAACGCTTAGACCACAACCGTTTCGGACTATTACATGCCCTTCACCATGTGTGATACTGAAATTAAACAAGTGACTGAATCCTGAACTAGGGTTAGCTACAAAACAGCACATGCCTAGTCCCCTTTGTGTGGACTTCAAGTTCCACCAAGTTTCTATCTTGCATAGCTGTATAGCATACTCTGTTAACAGAAGTTTTTTAACATACGACTACGGCATGTTGGCGTGCGTCTCTGTTTGTCCTCACTAAATTAAAATTTACCAGTCACTCATTATGTAAAATGTAATAGTCTCACTCCTTATCCTACGTAAATCTTGTTGATTCGCCAGTTTTTGGTCAGCAGTTTTATTATCTTCCTGTATTCTTCCTATTTTTAATGTGTCCCTTTATTACTAGTACTGCTAACTATTGTGTACGGACTTTTGACAAGGAGGACTTTAAGGTTTATCTACCTTCTATATGTTTCAGTAACAAGATTTTTATTTTATGGGAATGTCACACGCTTATGTTCTCTGGTACCGCGCGCCGCGGAATTTGAATCCCCACCAGACGTGATGGACGTCGAAGACCCATAGACGTCTCTGCACCATCGCGCCGTAAGCTGTGGCGGCGCGCGCCTCCTGGCCCGCATTTACTGTGAGGGCGGCACAGTGGAACACGTGATTCCAGCGGCCAATAGCGGCGCCACCGATAGACTATTTAAGAGCCGGCCTCTCGCTCAGCCAGCGATCCCCCCTTTTTTATTTTTCCATCATCTGTCCAGTTCCCCCCCATCTGCCCTCCGCTGTGGTATGTCATGTTTGCTAACTTTTTAGTGCAGTGTTCAAGTGAATGTTCAGTGTTGTTCGTCTTTCCAAAGTGTTGCGAACAGAAATCATGCTGTCGCTGGGTGTGAATGTTATGTCTCTTGCGAACAGAAACCAGACTGTCGTCGTGTTTTTTTTAATTGTCTGTCTATTATTTTACCTGTCTGCTTAATATGTATTTCATTAGCATCATCATCCCTTTGTTCTTGGTTTTAAGGTCCACGTTTTTTTCCCGCCTTATTGCCATTTAAGTCTCCGATTTTATCATCTGTTTTTATTGTTTATTATCTTCATCTTTTTTAAAACAAATTCTGTAGGCTGAAGAGCGGCATACTAAACTGCTGTCAGCCCGCCCCCTTCTGGGGGGAATCGAAACTCAATATGGAAAAAAAAAAAAATTCTGCGAGCGAGTCTACTGGTTGCGTGAGTCTCGACACATCGCCTCGACAACAGACAGCGTGTTTATCGTTCTATGTTTTCGGTAATAGTGGATGTCTTGGATTCGTTTGGTTGTCTCTGTCACTCCGTTGCTTCTTGCGTGTTGTCGTCGTAAGGTCTCTCTCCATCGTCCGTCGTTGTTTCGTGTCCGTCCTTTCCGTTCGTTTGTTTGTTTGTTCGCGGGCCGCTCTCCGTTTGGTCCCGCAGCGCTTTCCAGGCCACCCCGTCACCGTTCCGGTCGCGGTAGTGTTCCTTTAGCTCATGACTATGGCACGTCGTTACACGTCGCCTTTGGCGTATCCACTAAAATAAAATTTGCACTCCACTCATGAAATAGAAAAAGAAATTCATTTAGTTTTACAGTTTTAGGCATACGCTTAAAGTCGCAGGCTCTCAGTTAGGAGTTTTACTACTGTTCTGTACGGCTCCTCTTCCGATATGTTTCTTTATTACTCGTATGTACTATAAACACTTTTCGAGCAATTGTTTTTTGTAAGTTTTTTCCTTGTGAACCATTAATTAAAATTGTGAACGACCGGGCTAGTTAGATTCACGTTATTCTTCCCGTCAACAGACGACAGTACTACTGCAAATCTAGTTTATCTGTTTACTTCTTCCCTCGTCTACGATACTCCGTGTTCTGCGCTTGCTGGTGGTACAGCGTCACCCTCAAAGCCGCAACACTAGATGCATGTATGTCCGAAGGAACAATGCACATTAATTCGGAATATCACAGGCACTCATATATCGTACTTAACCGCCGACACCGGGCAAGCGACTTTCAAGTAACCCTGTATGAGAATAAATATAACAGATGTACGAGTGCAGATTATAGACATATGGCTGACGACATGTGAAAGTTTGAGTCTGGCCGTGAGTCGTGTTCGGATAGCCAGATGGTAAGGCGGCTGCTCGCCATAAGCGGGAAATACGGGTTCGAGTCCCAGTCCAACACAAATATTCATTGTTGTCATTGCATTACACAGCTACGAATACATTTCGCGTGTACTAAATGCAAGTGACCTGGTGTTAATTCATTACCTCTTTACCCGCTGTAGTGTCTAGTGTCGCTTTGGCATTGACTTACGTTTTACTGAAGTTAGCCTGACCGCTGGTCTTTATAATGTTACATGGTACTTCTTTGTTGTTTTCTCAAGTGTGCTAGTGCTTGTAAAAATTATTATTAGCTTCGGTCTCTTCTTTATTTTCAGTATCACACCTGACGAAGGGCATCGAAGAGCCAGAAGCCGGTCGTGTTCGACGCATTGAAAAATAAAAAAAACCATACAGTTGAAGCGGGATTTTCAATCCCTACTAGAATGTTCAGCTGTGGATGCAACTCCGCCAGTATTCTTTGTTACATCCATTTGAACTTGCTAAGTTCATTAGAGCTTTGGCCTCTATCTACAGTTTTTACCCTCGCCTTCCTCCCCCCAACATGACTTGCTACTATTTGAGAATTGACGATTCCTCGCTGGTTCATGGTGTGCCCTATCAACGAATTGCTTCTTTCAGCCAGGCTGTGCAAATAAATTTATATTTTCCTTTGTTCGAGTCAGTGATCCATAAGCAGCTGTTCCGTTGCCTCTGTGCGGTATGAATCTGTTCACAGCGTTAAAGCCGATTACAGTTTTAACATGAATAAATACACTCACCAGTTTTTATAGAACGACGACGTAGTATCATTTCACTAGAAAGCGAGACGGGGTAAAAGGACTTAGAGTGTTCTGTGTTAAAAAAGCGCCGATATGTTCGCTTGTCAAAAATTTTGGCGATGAAAGTGGAATGCGGCATTTCCTGAACTGAATGGCACAAGAGGCCTCGACTTCGAAGTTACAAAAAATTGGAAGGCCACTGGTTTAGCTGGTATTAACACAGAACTGTGGAAATATCAAGGGCTATTCCTACATCTAAGAAGTCTTCACATATTTAATCAATGTTGGAGAAATAAGAAGGTACCAAAGGACTGGCTGCGAGTCGAAGTACTATCTATCTTTAAAAAGGACGATTAAAAATGTAATAACTATCGAGGAATAAGCCTCTTGGATTCAGCCCATAAATTATATGCCAAAATTCTGGATGCAGGTGTAGGGAAGCACCCTACTCACGCTGTAGTAAATTCATATCAGCCTTTCCATTGTGTGTCAGCCAGTCTGCTGTAACTAGCTCTGACGTCATAAATGTTGCGCAATACTTTAAAAATCAAGCAAATAACCTAAAATATTTCTGGCATGTCAGAAGTAATACTAAATTAATATGTGTTGAATATCAGTTCGATAACTTTAGCCATTTTCGAAATTTGGACGTTTTTCTGTAAAAATCATTGGCGCAACAGAAAAGAGCTAGAGACTTCAAAATTTATATTTAGATTCATCTTTCATAATAATTTAATAAAAACAGTACTTTGGATTTCACAAATTAAGATTTTAGTGGAAATTCATGATTTTCTGGTTTTCGTTTCAAATCTTAAGGAAGCAAGATAGATTAAGTAGGCTAATAAATAAGGCTAGGATGTTTAAATTTAAATAGGTTGGAGGTCCGCTATGACTATGAAGATGTGAAAAGTTTCTTTTGAATACCTATAAAATTGTAGCGATAGCGGATCTCAAAAGGGCCAGTTCAGAGCTCATCTACTGCGTGCAGTGTAATTAAATTAATTCTCTCGCCCAAAATATTTAACTTAGCCACGTCAAAATTTTATTATCAATACTTACCTGCGTGCTGAATGCACATTTAAATTAAGAGCTTCATCGGCCATCAGCAAGAGAAGCTATGATTTATTAGGTAACTTAAAGTGGTGCATTACTAGCCCAGCGGCTAGTCGGGAGAGCCGATTTCATCAGGCGTTCCCTTAGGCGTCCGCACCGCGGCTTTATATATAAGAACGCTGCGCGAGGAAGCAAGGCCCCAGTTCTCTCCAGACGCTGAATAACACGCCATATGTGTCGGGAGTCGCGTCGAATCGGTATCACTGCTACAAACAGCCTCGGGTGCCGTATTAAGTTACTAGAGATACGCGTAACCATGAAATCATTTCAAGTGAAGTGTTAATTCTGGGATGATTTTCATTATCTAGCTTCAGTTTGCGTATTGTCGTATTTTCACGTGCCGTCGCGGGACAGACGTTCTACCAATAATTTAGCGTGCCGTTTGATGAAACTAATCATCAAATTATGGCGAGAATTCATTTCAACATTTAATTCGGACATTTATAGTTGCATCAGCGCATTAGACTGAACTGCTCTGATAGTTAGGTTGTAAGGATACTTGTGTTTTTTTTATCTGTGACTTTGAGAATATATTCAACTATTTTCGAAAATCGGTTTTTGATTATAAATCCCGGACAATCTCCTAATTCCTCAGAGCTATAAGCTGCAGCTATAATTGTATTCTCAGATGAAGTGGGCACTAGGAATTCTAATTACAGGCTTCACGTTTTGTTAAATCACTTTCTGGATGCTAAAAAGGAATTAGAGAGCCAGTGCTGAGAACGGCGAAAGACAGCATAAATAACATTCTAAAAGCCAGGAACTGATTCAACATTCAAACATTTGAACAGCAAGCATTATTTTTCCTAAAATTCAATAACCGCCGCCCCACACAGGGCTTAGAAATATCATAGAAAGCTATTATCTTAAGAGAAATCGGGTTTCAGAAAAGACAGAAGAGTTCGACAGGGAAACCCATCTCGCTTTTTTGGATTTTGAGAAAGCGTTCTGTAATGTGAACAGAGAAATGCTGTGGAATATCATGGCTGAACGAGGTTACCCATCTCTCCTCATAAAGGCTACTGCGAATCTACACACGCTCAAATAATGGTTCAAATGGCTCTGAGCACTATGGGACTTAACATCTGAGGTCATCTGTCCCCTAGAACTTAGAACTACTTAAACCTAACTAACCTAAGGACATCACGCACATCCATGCCAGAGGCAGGATTCGAACCTGCGACCGTAGCGGTCGCGCGGTTCCAGACTGCAGCGCCTAGAACCGCTCGGCCACAACGGCCGGCATACACGCTCATCGAAATCCTTGCTGAAGTGGGGAACATAACAACAAAGCCAATGAACACAATCAAAAAGGTACGACAAGGATGTTGTATTTCTCTAACACTCATCAAGATAAAGTTATCAGCCAATAGAAAATTGAACAAAAATGGAGTTCTTTTAGATCGTGACACTAGAGTAAATGAAATTTTACATGCCGATGACCTAACTCTGATAAAGAGAATGAAGATAACTTTTACATGGAAGAGTATTAGTTTACAGTATATTACAACCTAACACTGTCGGTAAACGGAACGAAAGTGATAACATTTCAGGGCAGACTACCCGTAAGATCTAAAATAATCTCGAATAATAAAATCCTGGATCAAGTGAAATATTTTACATATCTAGCGAGGGACATCACTTAACGAATATAACGATGACGTGGACGAGAAATTGAATAAATATACTTTCATATGTGGGACCATCGTAAAATGTTTGCAGAATAAAGCGATGAAAGAAAACTATCTGAACTTCTATAAAATAATAGCAGTACCAACCCTTGTTTATGGATGTGAAGCATGGACAGCTACAAGACGTCAAGAAATGAGATTTTTAAGTAGAGTAGAAGGGTGTAAAATTGAGATAGAAAAAGAGATGAAGATTAAAGGAATGATTTGGGAATGTATAAAGAAAAGGAATAGGAGAAAATGGAAGAAACGTGTAGACCGTATGGGTGGCGAGATATCCCCGATAAAGGCTCTCAGTTATAAACGCACTGGTAGGTGAAATATAGGAGACAAAACCCGGGATGGAGCACCGTAACAGGCAACTGGCCTAAAAGTGACGTGAAGAAGAATAAGAAGAAGAAGAAAAACAAGAAGAAGCGGAATGAGAACTGAGGCATCCGGTACCCCACTTTTCTATCAGAGTCTTCGAAATAGGAGCACATTCGCCATTCTTGTCTTTCTACGGGAGGTGATTCAAAGTATACTTGCAGTCATAAGAGGCCTGTTTAGACAATAACCGAACAGTGTGAATTACGCACCAACGAATAAATTTTGAAATGTTCGGTTGGCAGGACTGCACTGCGGATTACCTTCTTTGTAACAATCTGTTTTGGGAGTGTTGACATCTCGTTAAGTTTTCGTGAGTGCAGTATATTTCAGTTTTAGTGGCGAAGTTTGAAATTTACGTTTTTCTGGAGCAACGATGCAGTGTAAAAATCGGGAAAAAACTTTTACAGAAACTACTCAGTATTTGAAGCAACCTTACAAAGATGATGCTCAGAATCGTACGCAATGTTACAAATGGTTTTCACGATTTAAGTGGTCGACAGTCAATGTATGACGATCCTCGACTTGAACTGATGGCTCATAGGATTAGAAAAATTATGTACACTGTCAAGGCGTTTTGCAACGGGTGAAAAATCGGCAAAAAGAAACTAGAGCTTTGGCGAAACAACACATGGTTCTAGCAGCAAGACAATGCGCCCGCACACTTTAACACGAAACATTTTGCCCGCTTGCTCGTATCCCCTCGACCCACGTGTTAGTTTCCCACTCTAAGGATCAGAAAAGTCTCCTTACTCGCCCGACCTGGCTCCTTGCGATTTCTTGTTATTTCCGAAATTAAAGTCAGTGCTGAAAGGACGTCGTTAATGGAGTCTTGATGATACTAAAATGAATTCGTCACATATTTTAAAGGCTATCTGGAATAAAGTTACTCAGGAGTGTTTGGCGAAACGGAAACAGCATTGGGCAAAGTGTTTGAACATGGAAGGGGAATTTCTGAAGGGAGCGAGGACTCGTATTGTGTACAATTAGTAATAAATTTAAAAAAATAAACGTCCGTTATTTTCTGAACAGACCTCGAAATTACGATACTGGGAAAAGAAAGATTGGGAGACATAGAGAGATACAAACAGTCTTTGTTTGCAGTTGGAACACCACCAAGGAGATGTTACTTAGAGGCAACTTCAACCATGCAGTGTACACGGGTGGAGGAGTATCTCTATGTGAGCGCAAGAATTATTTTACTGTCGGGTAAGTAAAAGGTGCATTCACTAAGGATGAGATGGTTTCATTTTCCAAACACTGGAAACTGTCTTCAATATTTTTATAGTCTTCTGCCCTCTATAGAAATACTACTCTGTCTTTAAGTCCTAAATTCGAGTAAACTTTGAGATGTGGGGAAAAAAGTTGTTTATCTGTTAATAAACAAATCAGGCAGTGGTGGATAAAAGGATAAGGACGGCCCACAGCCAGGCTGTAGATCGTTCTGACCCTCAATTCAGAGGATATCACAGCACGTATGGCTACTGGTCTTTTGTAAGTGCAGGTGTTCCACAGTAACGATGAAACAGATGGATCGCTGTTACAAAACGGATTGACACAGGAAAAACTAACTGATGTAGAAAATTGGTCTTGTAGTGTGTTATTCTTTAGATACCTTTACATATCTTACGTGGTGGCTGAAGTTCACAGTGGAGGCTACGGCGCTGTGGATTGTGTCACAACTAAAGGGGTCAGTGGAAGGAGGAGGCAACCCACGAGCTATTGCATGTCTTATGTTTGGTTAAACATGTAAGTTGGGAATCGCAGTGGACTTATCTGTAAATTTTTCTACCAGTTGTTACACTAATTTCTTAACTATGCAATCTGCCACATTAGTAAAAAATACATTAATGAGTTCTTGAAAACTGTTTACTTTTGACATTGTGCTTAGTGTTGTGGGTTAGTATTTCGAGAAGTTTTGAGAACAAATACGTGGCGTTCACTATTTTATATCAGAGACTAGCACCCTAGAAACGCTATGCACAAGAAAGAAAAACAAAAAACAAACTGTTACAGTAATAGGCACAAAGTAACAATGTCAGATTTTCTGTATTGATTGAAATAATACAGCTAGTGTTTGCCAGTTTTCGCTCTCGTTTCCTTTTGCATCAGAGAATCAAAATATCTCACAAAAATAAACTGCAATTCAATGTGTGTAAAACACTCAGGAAGAAGCTGTGTGACTTTTTGTTTAGTGTATAGTTACAACACTAATAAAGGAATTCTGAATTTTCATTTTCTTCGTTATTCACTTGCAGGCTTTCAAAATGGTAACGATTTATGGGAGCAAGTAACTATTTCGTTTTGGTTCGTAGGATATCATACATCGTATTGTTTGTTAACTCCAAGGTGTTAGAAATTGCGTCTCTTCCTCTTTTGTGTAATGAAACATTTAAAAAGTATGCATTCACTTGACGTTTGCCCTTCAGTGACATTGTCTCACCGTTCCTACTGCTTTTTCGGGGGATGTGGATTGCGCTTCTTCCAAAAAATAAATATACAAATACGTTTTTGGAGAGGTTCAAAAAAAATGGTTCAAATGGCTCTGAGCACTATGGGACTTAACAGCTATGGTCATCAGTCCCCTAGAACTGCTTAAACCTAACTAACCTAAGGACAACACACAACACCCAGTCATCACGAGGCAGAGAAAAATCCTGACCCCCCCCGGGAATCGAACCCGGGACCCCGTGCTCGGGAAGCGAGAACGCTACCGCGAGACCACGAGCTGCGGACTTTGGAGAGGTGAAACACGCTTAATGTAAAGGCCATAACACCGTTAACCCTCAAACACGTTTATTGTAAATTTTTCTACTGTTACAGGGAAAACGAACCAGTAACTGTAACAACTTTACAGGTGTTCATTGATATATATTACATTAACTTAGATACTGCAAACGTTACAGCTTTCCCAAAGTGATATTAACAAATGCTCCGTCTAAATACGTTGCGGTTAGACTGCTGGCAGTAATAGCTAAGAAGCACCCGCGGTATTTTCAACACCGAGTGTATTCAATGGTACGCAAGCAGTATCTGGGTCACTGTCATAAAACAGTTGGATCACCGTTTTCAGTCGCATCCTCTCCAAATATCAGTCCATCTCTTTACTCGATCACAAGATTTCGACGTTAGTGTCAGGTTGTCGCTGTGGCACGGCACTGTCTTAATCCAACGACAAGAACATCAAAATGATAAAGCAAAACAACGCTTATAGCCGGCAAATACTTCTTAGTAGTTCAAGTGGTTCAAATGGTTCAAATGGCTCTGAGCACTATGGGACTCAACTGCTGAGGTCATTAGTCCCCTAGAACTTAGAACTAGTTAAACCTAACTAACCTAAGGACATCACAAACATCCATGCCCGAGGCAGGATTTGAACCTGCGACCGTAGCGGTCTTGCGGTTCCAGACTGCAGCGCCTTTAACCGCACGGCCACTTCGGCCGGCAGTTCAAGTGGAACTACTTCTTGCCAGCATGTACTGCAGCAGAAACTGCGGGTTATAGCGAGATCAGATTAATTCTCACTAAATGAGTTTTCCACAGACTGCTACAGTTGATCACTTTGTCTTGTTTCTGGGAAATTTTTCTCTCAAAACATTATTTGCTTTAGTCTGTAGTCGAAACTTTTATTTTGCCTATTTGTTTCCTGTTCCGGTAGAAATGGCATTTCGCTTAAAAAGATCGGTGATTGAATTATTTTTGACACAGTCACTTTTTATGACACAGTCATTACCTATTTGGCCTCACAATGGCGACCTTCGATTGCTGGAGAGTGACGTGTGGTGAAGAAGCCTTCATGTCTTGCCAAACGCCAACAAGTATCTGAGATGGAAATTGTGGGGCGAAACCGGTTATGATAGTGTCATAAAAAGTGACTGTTGCAAAAACAAAGAAAATTTCGATACCCAGTACCATCATCGAGGCGTTCTCTTGCTCGGAGTCGTCATGCCAGCTTTACGAGTAGGTGTGTCGTGTCCTTGTTCTCTAGCTTGTTGATAGGAAGCCGTGTCCTGGATGCACGCAGCACAGCGATAACGAGGCTCTGTTTGCGAGGAATGTGCAATGTAGGCCAGTAGTTGTGAAAGTTCGCTGCTGATTGCAGCTGACCACAGGGCGAAATATGTGTTCCGGTGGCCGGCGTGGAAACTTATCCTCAGGTGCTGGGATTGTATGGGAAACACTGTGAAACCTGTTGGATGCTTTGCACAACCGAAGCAGAAATCAGGAAGGACTGAAACTACAAACAGAATACTTTTCACAATCGTCACTGCTGCATAGTAATAACAACACCTCAAGTAATATGACTGTAAGGGTTACAAAGTTAGTAAATCGTTCTGTATACGAATTATGGGCGAGATAAGTACCGTGACACTATTTATAAATAAGCAGTAACTAATAATGGAAAATGATGACAAGACGAATAGCAATACAGATGTGCTTAGTACTACACATAGATTTATTTAATGTTCTTATATAATATCATGTTGCTTGTGCTGATCATTTTCGCAGCAGCTGTATATAAATTACATTAGTTCAAAAGAAAAACGCCTTTTACGTACTGCACATTAAGGTTTTTTCTTTTTTTTTTTAGTTTATCTTGGACATCAAGACGCGCTTCGCCTTAATTAGAAGGCATCTTCACTGCGTGTCTTGAAATATTACACGGTTTTTTCGTTTGCACATAATGTTACCCTTTGCACTTATAGGTTATGGATTTAAAACAGTACGTTAACGCTTTTATAATAAATCAGGTAAATACTTACAGATCAGTATATGATTCATTGTTTTTAAGCCAAACAGCTTTCTCTCATGTGACAAACTGGTTGAAAGTTTGCAACTTTCCTTTTGGGCACTGTTTTCAAAATATAGTAATGTAACTGCCATTTTCTGCCTCTAGAATGTCTTTCATCTCTGTACGCGTTGCCAGCTTTCTCCGATTTTGTTTTCAATTATTTTTTCTGTGGCTATAGGTGTGTTGGTGTAAGTTCTTTCTCTGTCCCTGTGTTTGTGTGTGTGTACTTTTTTCCACACACACACACACACACACACACACACAGAACTTACGTCAATACTCCTGTAACCACAGAAAAAAAACAACTAAAAGCAAAACCTGAGAAAGCTGGTAATACTTACAGAAACGAATGACACTCCAGACACAGCAAATGATATTTAAATTGTAATATTTTGAAAACAGTGGCAAAAGGAAAACTGGAAACTTTCAACCAGTTTTTCACACGAGACAAAGCTGCTTGGTTTAAAAAATAATGATATATACTATGATCTGTACCATCTTTTCCGTTTTATCATAAAAACTTGAACGATCTGTTTCAAATTTATAGCCTATATGTGCAAAACGAAAACAATGGTGTAATATTTAAAGATGCCCACTGAAGATGCCTTGTAACTAAGGCGAAACGCATCTGGGTGTACAAGATAAATTATAAAAACCTTAATGTGCAGCACGTAAAACGCGTTTTTCTTTTGAACTACCGGTACTGTCATGTGCTTACGTAATAGCACTTGGTTGGACGAGGTTTCAATACTTGATACGTAATAGAAGAAAAAACGCAGTGTGCCTCTCCTAACACTCATTTACTTGAAAAAAATTACATGTAATTATAAACTATAATAAGAACTTAAGTAAAGAGAAAATTTGTTGTCCTGAAATCAGACGTCGTTCTGTTTTTCAGTCTGAAGACATGTTTGACGCGTGCTACGATAGTCTAATTTATGTTAAGAAAACTTCAGATATGAAATTTTTCATTGCATTGATCGCGTATATGTACACCAAGTTCCTAGTTTCGGCTGGACTAAGCTGCCATCTTTATATCAACAGTGTACAGGCTATGAAATCATACTGTGCGATAAACCACGCGTTTGCCTTTTTACCATCGTAAGAGACTCATGATAAAAAGGGTAGAACATAAAAGAATAAAGCTGTGTCTTTATGACAAGACGGTCACACTAGTATGGCCCATCAAGAAGTGCCGCATGTGTCTTCTATATAAATTGAGTACAAGTGAAGTAAATAAACACGAAACGTTGCTTCCGAATTGTATTCTTTAATCAGTGTACGTAAATTTTATGAGACAAGGCTACGAAGCGACAGAAAAGACGAAGAAGCTGTCACGTCTCAAGGCTCTGTGTGCACCAGTTAATGTTAGTCCTGACAGCCATCACTGATTGGTCGACCGAGGATATCGACTGCGGACAAATGTTTCCCTTGAAACACAGTGTGAGGATACGGACGCTTGATGCAACAGCTTGGTTCAAATGGCTCTGACCACTATGGGACTTAACTTCTGAGGTCATCAGTCCCCTAGAACTTAGAACTGCTTAAACCTAAGCTAAGGACAGCACACACACCCATGTCCGAGGCAGGATTCGAACCTGCGACCGTAGCGGTCGCGCGATGCAACAGGCAATAATAGGCTAGGACAGTACACAGCAGGTACAGCAAGAGATTTTACCGAACGAGGTGGCGCAGTGGTTAGACACTGGACTCGCACTCGGGAGGACGACGGTTCAATCCCGCGTCCGGCCATCCTGATTTCGGTTTTCCGTGATTTCCCTAAATCGCTCCAGGCAAATGCCGGGATGGTTCCTTTCAAAGGGCACGGCCGACTTCCTTCCCCATCCTTCCCTAATCCGATGAGACCGATGACCTCGCTGTCTGGTCTCCTTCCCCAAACCAACCAACCAACCAAGAGATTTTAAGAGGAACTGTAGATAATCCAGATGTCGAATATGTGGGCGAAGCTAGTTTCGAAGATACAGATATACTCAAACATCTCGTAGAATTACAGTCTAGTAATGCTTTCCACTGACGAAACTCACACGTTGCACAATATTAGAACTCTCCTTTAAGGCTGACGTGGATCAGTCACCGTTGGTCTTGAATACGTCTTGGTGGGTGAGATGTGCCTCGGAAGAAAGTTAGCATACGGCGAGCTCATCTGGATACATCGGTGAGAGCTTCCATCTTTCATCTGCGTTAAGATCCTTGTTCCTTTCGATGCAGTGCGCAACACGTGGGCCGCACAAATTACGTCATAGCCAAAGACGGAATGAGAGCCGGAGACGAAGTACGCTCCAGCGAAGAGGAGGCCGTTGAAGATGCATACCGTAACAAACGATGAAACTAGCGTTTCCAGCTGCCGCTAATTAAACTACTTCAAAATGGTTCAAAATGGCTCTGAGCACTATGGGACTCAACTGCTGTGGTTATCAGTCCCCTAGAACTTAGAACTACTTAAACCTAACTAACCTAAGGACATCACACACATCCATGCCCGAGGCAGGATTCGAACCTGCGACCGTAGCAGTCGCACGGTTCCGGACTGCGCGCCTAGAACCGCGAGACCACAGCGGCCGGCAATTAAACTACTGCCGCCACTTTCAGACGTGAGATAACAGAAAGACGCGCATAATCCACCTGGTGTAGGCTCACACCATTTCCGGGTCTGTAGACGACTTCCCTTCATTGCCTACCAACAAGTACGTGACTGGTGTTCATACCAGTGAGTCGTAGCCAGAAACACACGCAGCATGTGAAGCTGAGCGCTGGGTTCTCGTTCTGACTGAGCCGGTGGCGTCGTGGACAACACCGCGTTGTCAACGCTGGCACGGTGTGCGCTGCGATTTCGTTCGGAGGCAGGTCACGTCTGGTATTCGTTTCACGCACAGGCGTCCTGCGGCCAGCTGTTGTACCCTTCTTGGCATCGCTTTCTGGGGCAATGTTACAGCAAAGTAACGCCCCGCTGACACAGCTGCAGTACAGCCGGACTGCTTGCATGCCCCAGCCACCATCGCTCGGCTGTGAACACACCATACTCTTTCCACGATGACAACCTGTCAGACGGGAATGGAGGCACCACTCAGAAATCATTTTTAGCATGCAGTATTGGGGAACTACGTGATGGAAGCAGAAACCTACCAGCTGTTTCGAGGAGTAGCGGCATATTCTGAGAAAGATATTTTTAACAGACTCAATATACGAGGGCAGTTCAATAAGTAATGCAACACATTTTTTTTCTCGGCCAATTTTGGTTGAAAAAACCGGAAATTTCTTGTGGAATATTTTCAAACATTCCCGCTTCGTCTCGTATAGTTTCATTGACTTCCGACAGGTGGCAGCGCTGTACGGAGCTGTTAAAATGGCGTCTGTAACGGATGTGCGTTGCAAACAACGGGCAGTGATCGAGTTTCTTTTGGCGGAAAACCAGGGCATCTCAGATATTCATAGGCGCTTGCAGAATGTCTACGGTGATCTGGCAGTGGACAAAAGCACGGTGAGTCGTTGGGCAAAGCGTGTGTCATCATTGCCGCAAGGTCAAGCAAGACTGTCTGATCTCCCGCGTGCGGGCCGGCCGTGCACAGCTGTGACTCCTGCAATGGCGGAGTGTGCGAACACACTCGTTCGAGATGATCGACGGATCACCATCAAACAACTCAGTGCTCAACTTGACATCTCAGTTGGTAGTGCTGTCACAATTGTTCACCAGTTGGGATATTCAAAGGTTTGTTCCCGCTGGGTCCCTCGTTGTCTAACCGAACACCATAAAGAGCAAAGGAGAACCATCTGTGCGGAATTGCTTGCTCGTCATGTGGCTGAGGATGACAATTTCTTGTCAAAGCTTGTTACAGGCGATGAAACATGGGTTCATCACTTCGAACCTGAAACAAAACGGCAATCAATGGAGTGGCGCCACACCCACTCCCCTACCAAGAAAAAGTTTAAAGCCATACCCTCAGCTGGTAAAGTCATGGTTACAGTCTACTGGGACGCTGATGGGGTTATTCTGTTCGATGTCCTTCCCCATGGTCAAACGATCAACTCTGAAGTGTATTGTGCTACTCTTCAGAAATTGAAGAAACGACTTCAGCGTGTTCGTAGGCACAAAAATCAGAACGAACTTCTCCTTCTTCATGACAACGCAAGACCTCACACAAGTCTTCGCACCCGAGAGGAGCTCACAAAACTTCAGTGGACTGTTCTTCCTCATGCACCCTACAGCCCCGATCTCGCACCGTCGGATTTCCGTATGTTTAGCCCAATGAAGGACGCAATCCGTGGGACGCACTACGGGGATGATGAAGAAGTTATTGATGCAGTACGATGTTGGCTCCGACATCGACCAGTGGAATGGTACCGTGCAGGCATACAGGCCCTCATTTCAAGGTGGCGTAAGGCCGTAGCATTGAATGGAGATTACGTTGAAAAATAGTGTTGTGTAGCTAAAAGATTGGGGAATAACCTGGTGTATTTCAATGCTGAATAAAACAACCCCTGTTTCAGAAAAAAAATGTGTTGCATTACTTATTGAACTGCCCTCGTATTTGTCTGATCCGCTCGGTAACGCTCAACGTCCACAATAGCTCATGGAGTAGGTTGTACAAATAAATCTGACAAGCATGCTTGTGACACGGGACTTAGGGAAAGCAGGAACGGTGTTGACGGGGCCTAATCAGTTACCGTTGGTTGCACAGAAAACACATACACTTTATTTTTAAAAATCAAACTCTCAACAATCATTTATAAAAGATTTTGCTACACTGGCGGCTGAAAGCCTTATTAGAAGAATAGCAAGCTATTGTCGGCTAAAGGCCACAAGCAATGTTACACACAATAAACGGCTGAATGCCTGATTAAGAACGTTCAAAATTATTCGTCGGCTAAAGGCCAGAAGCAATTTCAAAAATACACTAAGGCTGAAGGCCTGAATTACAAGTGAGGAAGGCAATAACATGTTAAAAGATTAAGATAAATTTTAAACAATTATGGCAACTTATGCAAATAAGACGGAGCGATCCACAGACAGTGCTCCCTGGATCAACCTGAAGAAGGTGACTACAGCTGTGTAAGCGGTGAGACAGGCAGCCAAGAGTTGTACTCACGTAACAGGATGGCAACTCACACTAGGGGTAGCTTAAGCGCCGAACGACTGACTAACCAATCCGCCTAACGTCTGATCACCGGTACAACGAAAGAATATTTTTAGGCAAGGGCGAAGAGACGGACAGCACCAGGTCATCAGAAATACACCCAAGGCCGAAGGAAACACTAGGATCAAGATAGACCTCCCAAAAACATATGCACAGTACAATTCAAGAGGCTGTCGAACTACACTCCGTGTAGGACGGCACCAACACGAAGAGGAAAGGTACACTGCCGGAAAAGTACGGTAACCTCGAGGGAAGATAACAGGAGCGTTAGCGGCCACAAGGCAGAAAATACCGCTGGTTGCACATCACTAATAAGAATAATACTATATCCAAACTAACATCAAGGAGTAGAAGGCGGCTAATAGCTTCCGCCAACCTGACAGATTCCACTTGTTGATGTTGGTCTCACCGACCCTGGGAGCAGCAACACGAAAACAACAGCGAGATATCAAACAGTGGAGGTTTCAGCACTGGACACGGTTCACTCAACTCCAAACGTCCAATACTTTGATGGACAGGAAAGGAAACAAATGGAGCAAGAAACAGAAGAGAGAGGAAGATGTGATTGTAATGTAAATGAAAGTGCAATGAGCGGAACACAATGCACAGAGAATGAATGACAAATGTACTGAGGAACTTCTTTGATAAATTTCAAGAGATAATAAAATTCCATGACAACGATCGAATGCAAGACAGGTGTATGATATTACATAAAACGTATAATCAGGACGGACGCATATGGCTGAAGATTGTAAAACATGGAGAACTCAGAAGGATGACTTTACCCAGTATGAATTTTAAATGACTTGTGATGATGATACACAATGAAAAATGTTCGATTTCATTTATTTGGGAACTGATAAAATACACTCCTGGAAATGGAAAAAAGAACACATTGACACCGATGTGTCAGACCCACCATACTTGCTCCGGACACTGCGAGAGGGTTGTACAAGCAATGATCACACGCACGGCACAGCGGACACACCAGGAACCGCGGTGTTGGCCGTCGAATGGCGCTAGCTGCGCAGCATTTGTGCTCCGCCGCCGTCAGTGTCAGCCGGTTTGCCGTGGCATACGGAGCTCCATCGCAGTCTTTAACACTGGTAGCATGCCGCGACAGCGTGGACGTGAACCGTATGTGCAGTTGACGGACTTTGAGCGAGGGCGTATAGTGGGCATGCGGGAGGCCGGGTGGACGTACCGCCGAATTGCTCAACACGTGGGGCGTGAGGTCTCCACAGTACATCGATGTTGTCGCCAGTGGTCGGCGGAAGGTGCACGTGCCCGTCGACCTGGGACCGGACCGCAGCGACGCACGGATGCACGCCAAGACCGTAGGATCCTACGCAGTGCCGTAGGGGACCGCACCGCCACTTCCCAGCAAATTAGGGACACTGTTGCTCCTGGGGTATCGGCGAGGACCATTCGCAACCGTCTCCATGAAGCTGGGCTACGGTCCCGCACACCGTTAGGCCGTCTTCCGCTCACGCCCCAACATCGCGCAGCCCGCCTCCAGTGGTGTCTCGACAGGCGTGAATGGAGGGACGAATGGAGACGTGTCGTCTTCAGCGATGAGAGTCGCTTCTGCCTTGGTGCCAATGATGGTCGTATGCGTGTTTGGCGCCGTGCAGGTGAGCGCCACAATCAGGACTGCATACGACCGAGGCACACAGGGCCAACACCCGGCATCATGGTGTGGGGAGCGATCTCCTACACTGGCCGTACACCACTGGTGATCGTCGAGGGGACACTGAATAGTGCACGGTACATCCAAACCGTCATCGAACCCATCGTTCTACCATTCCTAGACCGGCAAGGGAACTTGCTGTTCCAACAGGACAATGCACGTCCGCATGTATCCCGTGCCACCCAACGTGCTCTAGAAGGTGTAAGTCAACTACCCTGGCCAGCAAGATCTCCGGATCTGTCCCCCATTGAGCATGTTTGGGACTGGATGAAGCGTCGTCTCACGCGGTCTGCACGTCCAGCACGAACGCTGGTCCAACTGAGGCGCCAGGTGGAAATGGCATGGCAAGCCGTTCCACAGGACTACATCCAGCATCTCTACGATCGTCTCCATGGGAGAATAGCAGCCTGCATTGCTGCGAAAGGTGGATATACACTGTACTAGTGCCGACATTGTGCATGCTCTGTTGCCTGTGTCTATGTGCCTGTGGTTCTGTCAGTGTGATCATGTGATGTATCGGACCCCAGGAATGTGTCAATATAGTTTTCCCTTCCTGGGACAATGAATTCACGGTGTTCTTATTTCAATTTCCAGGAGTGTATATTGGTTTAGGAATCACAGTTAACAGATATGTACAGGAAAATACTAATCACAATGCAACAGACCAAGTTCTTCCCAATGTGGCATAGCCGTTGTTGTCTTCGCTATCATCACAAATGATTGTTAGCGTAAATTATCCAAGAAATCACTTCCAGTGTACATTCCTCTTTATTTTCAATGGTTTTCCTATATAGCTTCTCAGACGTATTTCGATCAGAAGACGTCGAATGCGCCATTACAAAATCCACAACTTCTCACTGCAGTTTCTGACATTTTAATTCTGTAGCCCAAATGAAAATTTAACGAAGGATATGGAAAGTATGAGTTTGAAATTAATGATTCCCAATACATCACTAGCACTTTCAAAGGGACCATTCAAGTTTAGCTGTACGCTGTAGGTTACAATCTCTGCGTTCTGTCTGTAAAAAGATTTCAATCAAGTGAAATACCAGATTGGAACAGTATGTCGTATTGAGAGTCAATGTGGTATTCAAACGAAAGCTCTTTGTAAGTATACAGGGCGATTTTTTTTTTTTTGAGTCATCAGTCTTCTGGCCCTTTACATCTCCATCTAGTACCACCTATCATCCTGTCCCTTCTCGTTGTCAGTGTTTTCCACATATTCCTTTCCTCTCCGATTCGGGCCAGAGTCTTATCTTATCAGTCCATCTAATTTTCAACATTCGTCTATAGCACCGCATCTCAAGTGCTTAGTCTCTCTTCTGTTACGGTATTCCTACAGTCCACCTTTCACTACCATACAATGCTGTGCCCCAAATGAACGTTCTCAGAAACTGCTTCCTCAGATTAAGGCCTATGTTTGATACTAGTAGACTTTTCTGGGATAGGAATGTCCTTTTTGCCAGTGCTAGTCTACTTTTGATGTCCTCCTTGCTACGTCCGTAATTGGCCATTTTGTTACCTAGGTAGTAGCATTCCTTAACGTCGTCCACTTCGTGACCATCAGTCCTGATGTTAAGTTTCCCGATGTTCTCATTTCTGCTACTTCTCATTGCTTTCGTCTTCCTTCGTCTTACCCTCAATTCATATTCTGTACTCATTAGACTTTTCATTCCATTCAGCAGATCCTGAAATCCTTCTTCACTTTCACTCAGGATAGCAATGTCATAAGCGAATCGTATCATTGATATCCTTTTACCCTGAATTTTAATCCCACTCTCAAAACTTTCTTTAATTTCCATCATTGCTTCTTCGATATACAAACTGAACAATAGGGGCGAGAGACTACAACCCTGTCTTATCCCTTTTTAATCCGAGCCCTTTGTTCTTGGTATTCCACTCTTATTATTCCCTCTTGGCTCTTGTAGTTATTTTATTTTATCCGTCTATACCTATAGCTTATCCCTATTTTTCTCAGAATTTCGAACGTCTTGCACCATTTAGCGTTGTCGATCGCTTTTTCTAGGTCGACAAAACCCTGTGAACGTGTCCTGATTTTTCTGTAGTCTAGCTTCCATTATCAACTGCAACGTCAGAACTGCTTCCCTGGTGCCTAGACCTTTCGTAAAGCCAAACTGATCGTCACCTAACACATGCTGAATTTTCTTTTCCATTCGCCTGTAAATTACTCTTGTCAGCAACTTGGAAGCATGAACCGTCAAGTAGATTGCGCGATAATTGTCGCCCTTGTCCGCTCTTGCAATCTTCGGAATTGTGTGTATGTTATTAAAGTCAGATGGTATGTCGCGAGACTCATACATTCTACACACCAACGTGAATAGTCGGTTTGTTGCCACTTCTCGCAATGTTTTCAGAAATTCTGATAGAATGTTATCGCTCCCTTCTGCCTTATTTGATCTTAAGTCCTCCAAAGCTCTCTTAAATTCGGATCTAATACTGGATCCGCTATCTCCTCTAAATCGACTCCTGTTTCTTCTTCTATCACATCAGACAAATCTTCCCCCTCAAAGAGGCCTTCAATTACTCTTTCACGTATCCGCCCTCTCTGCATTTAACAATGGAATTCCCATTGCAATCTGAATGTTATCACCCTCGCTCTTAATTTCACCGATGGTTGTTTTGACTCTCCTATGTGGTGAGTAAGTGTTTGCGGCATCATTTTCTTATCGATTTCTTCACTTTTCACGCGGCCATTTCATCTTAGCTTCCCTGCAATCCTGTTTACTTCATTACCCAGCGTCTTCTGTTTCTGTGCTCCTGAACTTCCCTGAACATTTTTGTAGTTCCCTCTTTCGTCGAACAACTGAAGTGTTTTTTCTGTTACCCATGGTTTCTTCGCAAAAAAATGGTTCAAATGGCTCTGAGCACTATGGGAGTGCTGACTGAAGTCATCAGTCCCCTGGAACTTAGAACTACTTAAACCAGACTGAAGCGCCTAGAACCGCTCGGTCACACCGGTCGGCAGCGTTGTGCAGCACTGCCCCCTATCCGCGAGAAAGGGATCGACAAGCCCATTCGCTCCACGTGCGGCAACGTACGTCATCTGGTGACGTCGCATTTTCGACATTTGCCGTCCACTTCTGGGGTAATTCTCGACACTTGAGGACTCATATGTGTTAAATCAAATTACTTGTCTCAACGTCATCTACGTCTTTTCGGCGGTGTTTAAACGTTAATAAGAATCGGTCTGCATACATGTATTCATATTTCATTTCTGCCCATGGACCTTAGAAATACTTGTGAGACGAGGGTTTCGCGCGGTATGTGTTTTCATAAACCATACTGGCTGCAATGTTGTAATTCTTTTTCATACTAAGATTTCACAATTTACTACTTCTGTGTTGAAAAAGGAAATGATTTTGTATTTTATTTTGAACCTTAGATATTACGCGGAACAATGATTTTAGTGTCAATCGAACGCGAAGCTGATAGAAACAACTGTAGAAAGGAGCATTTGAAATGAGAAAATGTTTGGACTACTTCTTCGAGGAGGTCAAGACTTCAATCAAATTAGTTGTTAATTATGTTATTTTTCAATACTCATGACGAAACACTGCATTTAATTTCGCAATTCAGAAATTTTAGGGTGGAATAAATAACGTAGTGTGCCGTTCTGAGGGGTAACGTAATTGCCAGTTACCATAGAATAATGTGTGAGAAATTAGGTAGGCAAGTCACTTACGTGGAAATTCGTGAAATGATAAAAATACTGAATGATAACATACGATTCGTGCAGTTAAGGAATGTAATATTTATATCTTTTACCTCTCGGAAAAAATGATGAATTACTAGGAAAATACGATGTTAGAGAATCATTTGTGTAGGAAGGAAAACTGAGAGTGTAGTGTTGGCATATGCATATAACGAAAACAGTCATGCGTTCGTCATCGATAATTCCTGAACAATATCGGATATTTGCTACTAGTCAACCTTTCGTGGAGAGGTCGTGGTCCACGAAACTCTTTTGTTCCTAACGTTTCTTCCACAACTGTGGTGGCAATCTTCAGAGGCGTTGCTCCTCCGTTGAGTCTTGCCGACTTGGAAGGACTCAAAGAAGGAGTAACGCCTCTGATGATGTCCAGCGCAGTTCTGGAAGAAACTCTTCTGTTCCGAAGAGTTTCGTGGGTGACGACTTATACCCCGAAAGGCTGACCAGCAGCAATGTCATCCAGTCTTTCTGTCAATACTGTGTTTATTATGTATTAGATCTGTTCTTCCTATATGCTAGAGCATACAGTCAACTGTACAGACAAGGCTTTTCCACTAGTCTGTAGTAATCGGAAACAAAGAAAAAGTACATGAATAGTTCTCTGTCAATTCTTCGTGTCTGGTAAGTAGATTCCAGTGTCCGGGTCCTATTTTTTGAGATCGCTTCTGGCAACTGCCCAGGACTGACTCATCGTGCCAGTTGCACTAAAAAGATTGTTTTCTGATGAACAGTCAAGCTTCTAAGCTTGTTAAACCAATGAAAAGCAAATCAAAAACTAGTTATTACACAGCAAAAGCGTATAACAGCAGCCGAAAACATTTGTGCTATTGAACAGCGCATGTTATGAAATTTTCATTGCTTGTTGATACGCTGCTCGTCCTATGACACTTCAAATCTTCTTCACGAATCCTCTTTTCAATTGGTCCCTTTCTGACAACTGTAGTACGTGCTACAGCTCGAATTTCCGGCTGAATTAGTGACTCATCCGGAACTAAACGGTTCAAATGGCTCTGAGCACTATGGGACTTAACATCTGTAGTCATCAGTCCCCTAGACTTAGAACTACTTAAACCTAACTAACCTAAGGGCATCACACACACCCATGCCCAAGGCAGGATTCGAACCTCCGACCGTAGCGGTCGCGCGGTTCTGGACTGAAGCGCCTAGAACCGAAGGGCCACGCCGGCCGACTCATCCGGAACTGCAATGTGTTTTATGCGTGAAATACTGTTCGCACTAACGAACGAGAGAATTGTTCTTTCCAGCCATTTCAGTACCTTTTTTGTCGTTAAGTGACAGTATGTTGTTGCTCATGAAATTTCTGAACAGGTAAATGACTGAACTGAACTAGGAATCAGAGGCTAAAAATTTGTTTGTAATAGGGAGACATCGTCAGGTGCTGAAGTAGCGTCCCATACACAATCAAGGAAATGTAACTAGACCATTATTTTTTGCGATATGTATCAGATATGTATCGATATGTATCAGATTTACTATATGTGGGATCGTTTATACTGCGTAAAGAACAATAGATGCAGATGTCATTCATTAAATCAGTTATACATGACGTATCCGCACTAGAGTGTTGTAATATTCCAAGAACCTACGTATAGAAAAAAAAACCTGTAGACCAGCATTTGCCTATGGCATCGAGACACAGACAGCTAAGAAGACACACTATCAGGAACCACATTCAGGGGAGATGCGTATGTTAAGATGGTGTGTGGAGTCACCGCTCAGTAATAAGTCCGTAACGGATGAAGAGGACGATGAAAGTTTTGCGCCATAGCTCACAGCGCGTTTGTTTGCCTACTAGTACTACAAAAACGTCTATAAGACAATTTCCGCTAGTGCATATTCTCCGTAGAAAGCTATAGTTAAAGAACAGTTATTTGGAAACACCATAACCATACACTGTCCATCCTAACAGTTTCATGACTTACTTTATTCCTGGCGTATAAGAGAAGTTAGCGAAATGACTATGGTGAAAGCTTGAACTAACAACTGTAAACAAAGTAAACAACGCAATGATGCTCACTCGACCGGCCATTTGTGAGCAGGTAGTGTTACGCAGAGGACGTGAAATTGTGGTGTGACAACGTTGTACCACAATTCGCAATACTGCAACATATCTAAGTCAAGTAGTCAAGGCAATCTCCAGAATGTTTTGAATAAAAGAAAAGTATGTGCGAAGCTTGATCAGCATACTTTGACCTTGACCGAACAACAACAATTAAGCGTGGACGCATGCCGCGACTTGATTAAAATGCGAAACGCGGAAAATTCTTCCCTGAAAAAAAAAAAAAAAAAAAAAAGCATCACGGGGGACGAGAACCTACCGCAGAACGAAAAAGTGCAATAACGGCTAACGTTGTGTCGAGAAAGCCAACGTGCACGCAGATGCGATGTGCTAGTTCAGCATCATCCCAAAGAAGGACTTTTCTAACAGTTTCACGTGGTGATACGAACATTCTGTGCGTTGTGGTAAAGTGTAGAGAACACTTGAAACATTAAAACCCCGATCTTAATTTTTCTCTACTTTTTTTTACTAAGCTAGTCTTGAAAGTTTTTGCACTGACGAGATATGAGTGTTCAATAAATTGTAAGAGCGTTGCTCAGTTAAAATAGTGGGTAGATTTTTGCGATGGAGATTTCGAATCGTAAAGCAGATGTATCTGTTTTTAGTTATTGATGATACTGTACTATAAGTGTTTTCTAAACCATATGTATACTAGAATTATCGTATTTTTTAACGCAGACGATAAGAACCGCGGTTCAGAGAACTCAGGAATATTCATAATGATTAATAGTTGAAGAAAATGTACCCGTCGCAGGGCGGAAATAACTACAAAATCTTTCAATCTGTAAGTATTTAACACACTTATTACACTCAGTACGAACAGTCAGAGGAAATACATCAGCAAACCTACTAAAATACTGTAAATGCATAGTTAGCGTCAGCATGTCTTTCGCAAATCACACGTTGTCATCAGAGCAGATGTTGTAAACGTCCTTCCTACATTTCCAAATAAGAACGATTGTCGCCTCTTATTTCAACGCTCGCTTACATATATAAAACTTATTCACATTAATCGTTTCAACGAATAGCTGCCATCTTCTTTTACATTTCAATGAATTTACATCATACCGTCACATGATAATAGACTGAAATTACAATATCCTCCCATCTCTTTGTAGTATATGGATATGGGCGAGCAGAGGTAAGAGGGGGAGGACAATAGCACCTACTTACGTTTCCTGTTGTCAGTCAAGTAAAACTGGTGTTTAAAAAATAGCCAAGAGCATAGATTAAAGTTTTCGAAAAGTTAATTTTTCATAAGACATTCTAAAGAAAATTAATAACATTTGTACACGAAAATGACTCTCATATCTTAAAAGTCATACAAAATGTATCGACCTTTCACGCCTAATTTGCATTCAAAGCCAGGTGTCTAAAATTCCTACGCGTATAAATAATTACATGTGTATAACTAAATGAGTAACAGATCTATGACGAAGTACATTTCATAAAACAAGTACCATTAATGAAAAAAATAAGCTAAACAAGTGCATTGTTACAAGAAATTACAAACGTTGTCCCTATGATTAAAAGAGTACAACCGAATATAACTGAAAACTGTTCAAATTATAATGAAATGCTATGATATTACGGTAGCAATGCCCTTTATTGGGCCGTTCGGTAGTGCTGTGAAGATTTTAACTGCAGTAACTTCAGTGCTGTGTTGCTGGTGCCTTCGCCGTCGTTGTGTTTATTTCTTGCGTTTAATGGTGCAAAGACCATCCATTTTGTACGATTTTAAAATATGAGAGTCGTCCCCATGTGCATTTGTTTTCAATGTTTCACAACGCATTTTTACAAAAAAACATTTTAACCTTAATTTGCGCTCTTTGATATGTTTCTTAAAATACCAGTTTCACTTGACTGATCACAGAAAACCTAAGTATACGCAGAGTACGTTGTTATTCTCTTACTTAGTGACTGTTTTTCCCCCTCTTCCTCCTACCACCCTTCCATATCTCTATATAGAAACGCAGGGCTATATTGTAATTTCAGTCTTTTTATCATGTGACAATATGACGTACACTCATTGAAATGTTAAATGCTTTGATGTTCTATGTGCCTGGCTGCATTTGTGTATCTATATGATGATTTTTGTGGATTACGCACATCTGAAGATATTCGCATAGCTCACATGATGTACTCAACTAACGACTTCATTGTAGACTCGAACAAATAAAGCCTTTCCTTTCGGTCACCATTTTCTATAATGTGTTGTTCCTCGTGATGCTGTGCCTGTTATCTTCAAGGCTTTACTCTATGAAATCTTAAGCAGACGCATTCGAGTGTAAGACATACTGAAGAAGTGTGTAAAATTATAGACGATATTTATTCCTAGCCATAAATAAGTAATTGTCCAAGTATACTTCATTAATTGACTTTAATACGTACATGGAATAAATACAAACTTAGTAGAGGAGAAAACAACCCATCTTGTAGACGCTCTTCATATGTAAGCAAATGCCCGAATACATGTTGCGCGTAAGAAAACGTTGCTGAAATGTGCTAATTAAGGTGCTGTAACGACATCAGCATTTCGTTGACGGATGTGTAATGAACGTAGGAAACTTCTGTCAATAACGAAGTGGTTGCCATTTGAAATGCAGTCGCGTGGCTGAGTACCATTTGGGTTGCTGTCGCCCAGCCAGTGGAATTCAATTACTCTGAAAAGTTTAGCACTGACATTTGCATAAATAAAAGGGACCGCCATAAAATGTGCCTGCTTAAACGAAATCGTTGTCGATAAAGGTGTAGGTTTACACACAAGTTTACTGTCCAAGTGAAATTAGCGAAAACTACTTCGAAGTTGATAATAATGTGTATACATAGTCACTGCAGCAGATAATTAGTACAATAGGATGGATTTCTGATCGTATGTAAAGGCTGTAGTGGCACCAAAGTTAGTGTCCATTCCCTAGGAATCAGACAGTAACTGAAATGCTTCACTCCGTTTTCAAAACTTCCTTTACAAAGGAAGACCCAGGAGTAGTTTCCGACTTTAATCCTCGTAATACAGAAAAGACGTGTGAAATGAGTATTAATGTCAGTGGTGTTGAGAAACAGCTGAAATTGTTAAAACTGAACAAAGTTCGAAGGACCGATGGCATACCTGTGAGGTTCTATATTCAATCTGCAGAAGAGTTAGCCCATCTTGTAACTATATCGTAGATCCCTCGCAGGTGACGCCCTTTTACAACAAGGGTAGTAGAAATGATACACAAAACTATTGCCCAGTGTCTTTGATATCAATTTTTTGTAGATTTTTAGAACATTCACCATGTCAAGCAGCTCCGATCCCGAAAACATCGATCATGCACTTTTCTCACATATCATACTGAAAACTTTGAATCAAGGCAGTTAGAGATAAAAACCTGTGGAAGAGTATGTCACCTTCGTCCCAACAGCATTTCACACACTGTTGACGCTGCTGTTTACTCCCTGAAGACTAATGGTAGACTGAATTAGTGACATCTAAAAATTTAGCTCACATTTTCTCACTAGTGACGTTAGCGATGCGTCATTGTAAGAATGCCACTAAACAGCGAAACTGATCGAAAACAGTTCGAACGCCATACACTAACTACGCAAGCATACAACTCGTTAGTGTCCGAGATGTCCGAGTTTTTCAAACAGTAATCACACGTTCAGCAGCGATAGAGATGTCAAGCTGCAAGCACGGATTACCTGCTTGGTACTGCATGTGAATGATCGGATATAAGCTTCCTCATAGAGCCACTATCACTAAAATTTTTGTTTTGCTTTTGAAACATCTTTTGTAGTTTAACAAATTTATTTTCTTTATGGTACCAGATTTTGTGCCTCATTAAAACGAAACGAATTAAATAATCTTTAATCGCTTTGGTAAGAGGTACAGGCAAAAACACGAAACAATATCAATTCGGTAGAACTCTAGACGGAAGTAATATTGTTACATCTCGTACATGAAGCGGTGGCAAGTTGACATTGAGAGTCAGTGATAAAACCGGCTGCAAATGGGAGTTGACGTGATTGTATTCGTACGGTAGCAAGGTGTTGCACCTACCGTCCTCAATTGTTTGTTGAAAGTCTTTGAATATTTGTCTTCCCCTCACAGTTTTAGCCTTACAGCTTTGTCAAGTGCCATGGAAGTTATTCTTTCATCTCTTAAGACATCCTGTCACTTCTTCTTGTCAGTGTTTTCCACACGTTTTTATCCACCCGCTGATTCTGTAAAGTACGTCCTAATTTTTTACCTTACCAGTCCACTTATTTTCAACACCCTTCTACTATATCACATCTGATACTCCTCCACTCGGTTCCTATGCAGTTTCCGCACAGTCCACGAGACACTTCGGTACAATGCTTTGTTGGAAACGTTCGACCTCAGAAATTTCTTCCTCACCAGTAGTAGTTGATATACGCAACTGTTCTGTATGGAACATGCGTTTTATGATTCGCTTCTAGTTAAGAGTTTCACCCACTGGTTATCCTCAAATGGTATGAACCCAAATCTATACAGTGCAAATGTGTTGACGGAACTCACGACACCAGAGAGTACTGTACCACAATCGATAAGTCGTTCTCAAAACACTCGTAGCGCAGCAGCTGTATATGTTGGCAGTACGAACTATACCGCGGTCCGCCAGGGTTTGCAGCTGCCAAAGCATAGGGGTCACGTGTGTGGATAGCGACTGGTCGATGCCTCGTTAAATACCGGAGCACCGAGCTACGGCGGACAGTTCTTTTCAGTGCGTCGAGTCATGTACAATCTGCAGTTACCGCGCAGTTTTCAAGTTGCAGTGTTGGTCCGTCGTGTCCGAGAGTTAGGCTCTGTACGAATCAAAGGCCAGCTCTGGATTCTACATAGGCTTCACTCAGAGGAACAGTGGCAGGATTTTAATATTTTAGAAGACTTGTAATAATTTCAGACGTCTAATTGTGCTGGACATTTCACAAGAAGGAGCATCATTTATGTTATTTACTCATGTTTAATAAATATCATTTTATTATTAATTGTTGAGAATCTTTCTCATTGAAGATAACCTACGCCGTCCTCTTGCATTCCGAACAGCAAATCGTCACAGTTACTGATACCGAGCATAACCGCAAGTTTTCTTGGTAATTGATGTTTTTAATCTATTGGCTTCTGGTACGCACTCATACAGCCACGCCAACATTGGAAATAAGATTTTTACAGTTTCTTTTGATACAGCCATATGTATTGGTAAACCAGTATTCAGACCCTTAGGTGTGGGGGGAACATAGTGACATACATTTATAGGCTGAGTGCTCCACATCCTGCTGAGTGGCGCGTGGGTATATAGTCACTTAATTGCGCTTTGGTCTTCTCCTGGCATTCTGATTACCACAAGCAGTAGATTAGCAGCAGATGGAGCTATATCTGGATGTTGGCGCTGTTAACTAATACGTACAGTCTTTTGTACGTTGCTACACTGTTGGATTTTAATAGGGTTTGGAGGCTGATGGGTTGGTCCCGGCGGACGTTCAAGTCCTCCCTCAGGCATTGGTGTGTGTGTTTGTCCTTAGGATAATTTAGGTTAAGTAGTGTGTAAGCTTAGGGATTGATGACCTTCGTGGTCAAGTCCCATTTCACACACATTTGAACATTTTTTTGAGAACTGATGACCAAGCGCCCAAAGATCTGTAAGAACGTTGTCGAGATAAGTGTTTCGAGGACATTATAGTAATATGTGGTTTCGATCTCCTTCCTCTCCGGAAACACATAGGGGTGTCACGCTTATGCCGAGCCGATAAAGATATTTGTTGAAGTTCCAATGATTAAATTTCAGTCGTCCTACAACTGTCATGAAGCTCGTCGATGAATGTGTCTTATTATACAATGGTATTCTGGGAATCGCGAGATGAGTTATTGCATAGTGGCTGCCTTTGCTTTTAGATGTCCTCGAGCATTCCTCTCGTCAGTCCGATTACAATTGCTTTCTGAGCATGGGTATCATTTCGGTAAGGGCGAGTTTATCACATTTAGTAGCTCCATGCCGAGACACGTGCTTTGCTAGGACACCTAAACGCTCATTTTCCGGTATTCCGGAGTGGCCTTTCATCCATAGCACCACGATGTTGCTATACTTCCTCTCCGCCCGAAACACAACGTCGATAATTGCAGCAACTGTGGAGTTGGTGAACTATTATGATGGCTGTTTACTATCAGAAACTATGACTATCGTGTCTGCTGTGGTCGTCTGTGCGAATACCAGGGGTTCTGGAATGACCATCAGCTCGGCTGTCATAATAGTGGAGTGTGGAGCCAGCTTTTATTGGCTTTGTCGTTTGCTTTGGAGTACCCAACACGCAGACGGACCCGTCTATACAGAGGGGTCCAAAAAATGTATCCACTGTTTAAAAGTCCATAACTTGCAAACTAATAGACGGAGTTGTCTCATTTTTCGTGAAAGTGTAGCTTAATGTCCAACTTAAAGATATCACTGTAGGTGTTCGAAATGGTCACCGTTAACTTCCACACACAAACGATGCCGCTGAACTGCAGCACGAACTACTTACTGACTGCAACGTGTTCAGTTGGATATTTGCACATGAATGTACGATGGATTCTCGAAGTTCATCCAATGTGCGTGGCTTTTGTCGATAAACGACGTCCTTTAGTGTTCCCCACACGTAAAAGTCCAGAGGAGTTAGGTCTGGGAAACGTGGTGGATACTCCACAGCACCTCTACGGCCTATCCATCTTCCTGGTAGATTTTCGTCGAGATATGCACTAACAGGATTTTGGTAGTGGGCTGGGGCACCATCTTGTTGAAAGTAAACTCTTCCGTCTCCATACAAGTCCCGGATGGCAGGTAAAATAGATGTCTGAAGCTTCTGAAGGTACACCTCATTGGTACCTGTGCCATGAAAGAAGAATGACCCAATCAAGCCCCGGTAAGACAACCGACACCACACATTTACTCCTGGCAAATTCATGAAAGGTATAGGTTATTGTTAGTCAGGGCCATTCTTTTGTAGAGATTATTCAAAGTCAGATTGCGTTGCGCTAAAAATATTGTGTGTCAGTTTAGTGTTGATCAGAATAAGTAAAGAGCGAAATGTGTGAGTACGTTCAGTTCTGCTCAGCTGTTTAAAAATCAAATAACGTAAGGGGATTATCAGCACAGTATTTCACTAATTTTTCTATGGGGACGTTTCAGTATATTCGAGGCAATATAAGACAAACCATTTCTTAGTACCTTTCGTTTGCCGTTTGTCTCGTTTGTTCGTTATAGCGACAGCGGTAGTTCCAGTTTCTCATAACTGCGTTTCAACAATCGCTAAAGCAGCGACTGCCATGTCCACTCTATACACCCACTGCTGGCATTCAGCCCTCCAACAGCCACCATCGTCCTCACGTCTGAAAGCTGGGACACACAGCACCAGAGGCTACCTCCACTTCTCTGGATTGTTAGCTGGCGGACAATGGTCCTGGAGCGGAATTGCCGCGCTATGCAGACACTGACAGTGGCTCCGAACAGCGGAACCGCGCGTAATTAATTAGAGGCGCGCTGTGATGGCACGAGGGACTTAAGAGCAGAGGACACTGTGCGCCGACCAAATGCGTTACGTCACAGGCGCCAGCTCTTTAAACCAGCTTCTGTCCTGCAAATCACGTTCCACATGGCGAACGGATTGGTAATCGATAGGTGACACGGTACCGCAGAGCCGCTAGTAATCAGCGATGTACAGCTGATTTCTTTACGGTGCGATGGCTTTGTGTCGTGTAACAAGCGGGTGGCTTCAGGCGAGACTGTCATGTTAAATGGAATTTCAGACTAGTAAAACAAGCGCACCAGAGAAGGGGAAGTCCATTCAACCCTCCCTCCCCCTCCCCCCCCCCCCGATGATTCAAGCTAGTACAGTGGTTACCAACCGCGGGGGGGGGGGGGGTTGATTACCCCTAAGGGGTATAATATAGTTTTCTAAGGGATAGATGCAAAATGGTTAAATTGTTAAAGATCATCACTCTTATCAGTATCTCATAAGATTGAAATACTGATTACAACCTCTAAGTTGGCAATAATTCACGATTAACAAAATATTCCCGGCTATTATGCAACGATCCAACGTTTCGTCCACATCTGCAGAGGACATTTGCAAGGGGGCTCGTAGCTTCTTTGAATGTCAGATTCACACCCTGGTTCGCTACTGGCTGCAGCAAAATTCCGTTTATACAAGCTCACGCGCAGTGGCGAGACGTCACATGCTTTGAATACCAAAGCGCAACTGGCCGTTGTCGGTTGTTGTCGTCCGATTTTGTTGTCACCCCATGACGGAAAACTCGTATTCATTTTCTTCAGCACCGGGGTCCAGATGTCATTCAGTTTCACACCCTCCTCCTTCCTACTGAAATGGCCGGAGGTGTTTAACAATCTCTATTGCCTCATTGTACAGCCTTTCATGTATCCGCTTGTGGCTGCCAGTACTTGAATCCTCCTGTCCTCAAAGCATGTTCCGCAACAGCTAAATCTGCCAATGTACCCCACTTCCACAGTTGCTCTTGTGCCCCTCTTTTCTGTTTTTATTCGTTCCTTTTGTAGAACCCATGTACACCACCCAACCACTACACGGAATCGTATAAATTCCTGTTTTGTCTTCCTTGAAATAAAGGAACGTAGCGGTAATCTACAAAACCAAACCGGAATATAGAGGACCACCAAAGTTGGACGAGAATGCTACCAAACCGATGGAAAAATCAGGAATTTATAGGATTCTGTGTAGTTGTGGCGAGGTGTACGTGGGTACTACCAAAAGAATAGTAAAAAGAGCACAAAGACAATTGTAGAAGGGAGGAGACAGATCACCTGTTGTGGAACATGGTTTCAGCCAGGTGGCCACCACATTCTTTTTCATAGGGCTCAAGTACAGGCAGCCAGAAGTGGATATCGTGAAAAGGCATACAGAGAGGCCATAGAGATTATTAAATACCCAGAGAATTTCTGTAAGACGGAGGAGGGCGTGAAATTGAACGACATGTGGATGATAGTGTTAAAGAAGATGTGAAGATGTGTACGAGTCTTCTACAATGGGATGATAGCAATAGCGGTCGACGACAACCGCCAACGGCCAACTGTCGATCGGGTGTTCAAAGCACGTGACGTCACGTAACTGTGCAAGCACGCTTAAACGGAATTTTAGTGCAGTCGGTATCGAGCCAAGATGTGATTCGGACAAAGGAGCTACGATCCCCCTTGAAAACGTCGTCTGCAAATGGGGTCGAAAGGTTATGTTATAATGTGAAATACATTTGATTACGGCATAATAGCTCGGACTATTTTATTAATTGCGAAATTTCCGGCCGTAATTGTTTACATTTTACAATTCGCAATAATTACTTTTTTTCTAGTACTATTCTTAAAGCATGAGACAATGCGGTGGACGTTACAGCTTGTAAAACTAATGGGGGAACAGCGTCTTCCTCATACGAGGTGTGGCTAGAAAAAAACCGGACTAGTACTGGTGAAACAATAAAACGAATGCAATAAGGCTGAAACTCGCGTGGCCTGTCACGTGACTCTCGCTCCGCCTACTGCTCGAGTTTCATCTGACTCCTGCACTCAGTCTGACCGTGGCGTCTGTTTTAAGTAGTTGACGTTTTGTCTGTGCGTCGGAAAATGTTGAGTGTACAGAAAGAACAGCGTGTTAACATCAAATTTTGTTTCAAACTAGGAAAATCTGCAAGTGAAACGTTTGTAATGTTACAACAAGTGTACGGCGATGATTGTTTATCGCGAACACAAGTGTTTGAGTGGTTTAAACGATTTAAAGATGGCCGCGAAGACACCAGTGATGACACTCGCACTGGCAGACCATTGTCAGCAAAAACTGATGCAAACATTGAAAAAATCGGTAAACTTGTTCGACAAGATCGCCGTTTAACAATCAGAGCAGTGTCTGAGTTAACAGGAGTTGACAAGGATTACCGATTTACCGATTTTTTCAATGTTTGCATCAGTTTTTGCTGACAATGGTCTGCCAGTGCGAGTGTCATCATTGGTGTCTTCGCGGCCATCTTTAAATCGTTTAAACCACTCAAACACTTGTGTTCGCGATAAACAATCATCGCCGTACACTTGTTGTAACATTACAAACGTTTCACTTGCAGATTTTCCTAGTTTGAAACAAAATTTGATGTTAAAACGCTATTCTTTCTGTACACTCAACATTTTCCGACGCACAGACAAAACGTCAACTACTTAAAACAGACGCCATGGGCAGACTGAGTGCAGGAGGCAGATGAAACTCGAGCAGTAGGCGGAGCGAGAGTCACGTGACTGGCCACGCGACTTTCAGCCTTATTGCATTCGTTTTATTGTTTCACCGGTACTAGTCCGGTTTTTTTCTAGCCACACCTCGTATAGTCTACTCACTACACATATAATTTGTATTTTATGCTATCTGACTGTGACCGTAAAATTGAAACATATGCATCATGTATGCTTAAAGTGTTTCCTGAAAACGCCTTATTCGATTTCTAAGCAGCTCCCACTGTAGAGCAGAGTTGCTTCATAATACACTTCTCAACGATAAACAGACTAACAGCACAGCACAACAATAACTATGTAATGACTACTACACTACTTTAGGGCCTACCCTGCATTACTATTATTGTTATTATTATTGTGTTTTTATTAGTCCCAGCCATAAGACATAGCAGCCTGAAGTTTTATAACATCTGTAAGTTCAGAAGCAAGCAGTCCAGCAGTCAAATGATTTGCAAACCGTAGAGCCAAGTGCAGTGGGTATAGGGAACGGATGGAACAAATTTCGCTAGGGAGAGCAGTGGTGCAGGGGAAGCGTGATTTGTAACAAATGTCTACCCTAAATGTGGAATGTTACCTTCCTTTTCACATAATGAATTGTAGATGCACTCGCGATGAACTGAGAACTGCTTCATCATTCTATAAAAAAGGTTGTTAGATATAAGCAGCACCAATTGCCTAATGGACTCATCAGTTCTTGGTTGAATAAAACGCCTACAGAAGCTATGTATCATTCTTTCGTCATTTTAAAAATAAAAGTATTCAATGAAAATAATTTTTCATTCTGAAGTGTAGTTAGGCGCTAACACTGATGGTAATGGGAGGAGGGCGTAAGGTCTAATATCGGATTACGCTCAAGGGTAATGGTCCCAGAAAATTTGGAACCACTGTGCTAGTACCACGTAACATAACACTTGCTGCCTCACCTAAACTGACTGCCACAGTTCTTGTATCCCAGCCGGCCTGCATAGAAAGAGCTTGTCTCTGTTAGCGGGCGAGGTAAATACTGACAGGCCATCGGTATCCCATGTTATTATTATTAATTTTTTCTGGTAAATTCCTATCATGATAGAAGGTTGTATACATGGAAGAACCCTGGAGATACTAAAAGGTATCAGATTATATAATGGTAAGACAGAGATTTAGGAACCAGGTTTCAAATTGTAAGACATTTCCAGGGGCAGATGTGGACTCTGACCACAATCTATTGGTTATGACCTGTAGATTAAAACTGAAGAAACTGCAAAAAGGTGGGAATTTAAGGAGATGGGACCTGGATAAACTGAAAGAACCAGAGGTTGTAGAGAGTTTCAGGGAGAGCATAAGGGAACAATTGACAGGAATGGGGGAAAGAAATACAGTAGAAGAAGAATGGGTAGCTTTGAGGGATGAAGTAGTGAAGGCAGCAGAGGATCATGTAGGTAAAAAGACGAGGGCTAGTAGAAATCCTTGGGTAACAGAAGAAATATTGAATTTAATTGATGAAAGGAGAAAATATAAAAATGCAGTAAATGAAGCAGGCAAAAAGGAATACAAACGTCTCAAAAATGAGATCGACAGGAAGTGCAAAATGGCTAAGCAGGGATGGCTAGAGGACAAATGTAAGGCTGTAGAGGCTTATCTTACTAGGGGTAAGATAGATACTGCCTACAGGAAAATCAAAGAGACCTTTGGAGATAAGAGAACCACTTGTATGAACATCAAGAGCGCATATGGAAACCCACTTCTAAGCAAAGAAGGGAAAGCAGAAAGGTGGAAGGAGTATATAGAGGGTCTATACAAGGGCGATGTACTTGAGGACAATATTATGGAAATGGAAGAGTATGTAGATGAAGATGAAATGGGAGATACGATACTGCGTGAAGAGTTTGACAGAGCACTGAAAGACCTGAGTCGAAACAAGCCCCCGGAGTAGACAACATTCCATTAGAACTACTGACGGCCTTGGGAGAGCCAGTCCTGACAAAACTCTACCATCTGGTGAGCAAGATGTATGAAACAGGCGAAATACCCTCAGACTTCAAGAAGAATATAATAATTCCAATCCCAAAGAAAGCAGGTGTTGACAGATGTGAGAATTACAGAACAATCAGTTTAGTAAGCCACAGCTGCAAAATGGCAACACGAATTCTTTACAGACGAATGGAAAAACTAGTAGAAGCCGACCTCGGGGAAGATCAGTTTGGATTCCTTAGAAATACTGGAACACGTGAGGCAGTACTGACCTTACGACTTATCTTAGAAGAAAGATTAAGGAAAGGCAAACCTACGTTTCTAGCATTTGTAGACTTAGAGAAAGCTTTTGACAATGTTGACTGGAATACTCTCTTTTAAATTCTAAAGGTGGCAGGGATAAAATACAGGGAGCGAAAGGCTATTTACAATTTGTACAGAAACCAGATGGCAGTTATAAGAGTCGAGGGACATGAAAGGGAAGCAGTGGTTGGGAAGGGAGTAAGACAGGGTTGTAGCCTCTCCCCGATGTTATTCAATCTGTATATTGAGCAAGCAGTAAAGGAAACAAAAGAAAAATTCGGAGTAGGTATTAAAATTCATGGAGAAGAAGTAAAAACTTTGAGGTTCGCCGATGACATTGTAATTCTGTCAGAGACAGCAAAGGACTTGGAAGAGCAGTTGAACGGAATGGACAGTGTCTTGAAAGGAGGATATAAGATGAACATCAACAAAAGCAAAACGAGGATAATGGAATGTCGTCGAATTAAGTCGGGTGATGTTGAGGGTATTAGATTAGGAAATGAGACACTTAAAGTAGTAAAGGAGTTTTGCTGTTTGGGGAGAAAAATAACTGATGATGGTCGAAGTAGAGAGGATATAAAATGTAGACTGGCAATGGCAAGGAAAGCGTTTCTGAAGAAGAGAAATTTGTTAACATCGAGTATAGATTTAAGTGTCAGGAAGTCATTTCTGAAAGTATTTGTATGGAGTGTAGCCATGTATGGAAGTGAAACATGGACGGTAAATAGTTTGGACAAGAAGAGAATAGAAGCTTTCGAAATGTGGTGCTACAGAAGAATGCTGAAGATTAGATGGGTAGATCACATAACTAATGAGGAGGTACTGAATAGGATTGGGGAAAAGAGGAGTTTGTGGCACAACTTGACCTGAAGAAGGGATCGGTTGGTAGGACATGTTCTGAGGCATCAAGGGATCACCAATTTAGTATTGGAGGGCAGCGTGGAGGGTAAAAATCGTAGGGGGAGACCAAGAGATGAATACACTAAGCAGATTCAGAAGGATGTAGGTTGCAGTAGGTACTGGGAGATGAAGAAGCTTGCACAGGATAGAGTAGCATGGAGAGCTGCATCAAGCCAGTCTCAGGACTGAAGACCACAACAACAACAATTCCTATGGGACCAAACCGCTGAGGTTATCGGTCCATAGGCCTACACAATACTGAATCTCACTAAACTAACTTAAGCTAAGAACGACACACACACCTAAGCCAGAGGGAGGACTCGAAACTCCGACGGGGGGAGCCGCGAACTGTGGCGACGTGCCCAAGACCGCGCGGCTGTAATTGTTCTACCCTGTATTAGACCGCGGCAAAGCATGCACTACCACCCTACTTGCAGGCAGCCACTGGTTTGAACGGATACTGGGGGGAAGGGCGTAGAAATCGCAACACTCATAAAAGATTTAGAAACTAACACAAAGAGATATATTCTGAAATTAACACACAACAACGCATTCTTAACGTAGGACAGCCTCCACTAACGTAGACAAATTTACAGAGCGACATATAGTAATCACCCATAACTTCAGAACTTTAAGTGAGAACACTTCGCAGAGAGAAGAATGCACCATGAGAAATAGGTTTCAGTAACAAAACGGGTTGGCAGACCTCGGTGAATTTCACCATATGACTAGAGCTGCTCATCTCCAGTAATACTGCGAAATATTTGCGATCGCCAAACGATCGAAACGGCGATCGAATCCGTGCATCGTTACTAGACTGTGCCCGAAGTGACGACTGTTAAACATCACCGTAGAATGGCGGAGCGTACCTATGGACAAGATGCGGTTGCGGCATTTGTTGTACTTTGCAAGAAGAACTTCCAGAATCGGGCGAAGGGGCGATGTTTAGGGGTTTTGTAAGCTGGTCGGCGCTTCACTCTATAGTTGGATCACGAAGGATGGCAATCGAGTTTAGGCTTGTTCGGCGCACCTACGTCACGCATGCGTCAACCGCCAATGAGCGTGTAGTAGTGTTGTGTGCGCTCTGCTGTGATCAAAGTGAGTAATTTAGTAAATTTTTATTCCATTTGCTGCGAGCTGTCGTAGCTGATGGTGGTTGTAAGCGACAAATTCTACACAAGCAAGTGAGACAAATAATTTGCAGGATACACCTATTCATCAAGCGCAAAGCACGTGTATACGTATACCGGAACTGTCACTCGGAACCGGTGACAATACAGTCCCCATCCGTGTGTCGACCTGAGCAAACCGCCATAGTTCATGGATCGGTTTATAGTGTACCTGCGACTGAAGAAAACAGTGCCAACTTGCCGGGCAGAAAAGCGGTAGGTTGCCCTGTGCTGGGCCGTAGAACTCGCCACTTCCTTTTTGCACCAGAGGTTTCCTAACCTGGCGCAGCCTCGGCAGTTGGGGATGGCGGGATTTTCTGTGTTCGCGCGTTCCTGAAGACCAAGAAGATGCTCCGTTTGATCTCGAATCTTTTTAACGGCCAGCGCCATATTGCACAATCTATTATTTCGTCTGAAAATGACCGCAGCCGAAATCTATTTACAGATTTTGGTTCCTCTGTATTTAGAAAATTATTATGTGCAGGTTTCGTCCTTTTTTTTTTAGTTATGCTTTAATTAGCGGTTGAATTTTTAGATACCTCGAAATAAAATTGATAGGCGAATTATGAATGCAACGCAGTTTATTCCGTGTTAAAGGTTCCCTAATCTGTCACCTGATGTCACTTTCCCTCTAAGCCTGCAAGTGACCTGAATTCGCCGCTGGAGGCAGTCCACAGTGTTTCCTGTTAAGCGATATCCAGCTGATGATGCTGATCTTGTGGAGCTAACAGGTTGTGAGGATGTTGACGTTACTAGGTACTAGACGTTCCGATCGTTCCCAGACATTTTCTATGGGATTATGAACGGGTAGTTTCAAACGAGCAACGTATGCGTACAGATCTGCAAACACTGCTTTTGTCGTCTTGAAAGATAGGAGTGTTCAAGGTACAAATATCAAGAAATGAAGAAGAAAGGGCCACACGTGATCCCTAACATGAAAAAAACATCGTCATTCATGTCCACGGTAACGTGAAAGGGTGTGCGCAGTTTCACTGAACGACCTCTCGTCTGACCTATACAGTCGACACACTGCAGTTAAATGCATCATTGGGCCTTCTGTGCACTCGATGTCTTTCTTCATTTGAATAGAGGAAAGATCGTGACTCGTCCAGCTACACATTACACCTTCAGTCAGCTTCTGTCCAGTTCGTATACTATTTGACCCAATAAAGACGCGCAGGTACAGATGCAGGAGAAAATATCGGAACACCAAAAACACGACGCATTATCCTGCCTGATATGGTATAGAAAAACTTTTGGCAACAGCTTCCAAACATCTCGGATTGGATAAATGCTGGTGCCTGTGTGGTTTTCAAAGGAATCTTATACCATTATCCTGCAAAATGGTGGCAATTTCAGGTAATGATGATGGAAGTGGATAGCAATGAAGCATCCTTCTCTCCAACGTAGACCACAAAGGTTGAATGTTATTCATATCTGGTGACTGTCGCGGCCAGGGGAGATGCAACAATGTCTCCTACTGTTCGCGAAACCATTCCGGGATGGTGCAATCTATGTCAGCAGGTGTCTTGTCGTCATGGAACACAGCGTCATCATTGAGGAACAAACGTTGTGCCATGGGGTGGACCTGATCAGACAAAATGGCCACAATTCGACGTAGCATAGCAGTCATGTGGTCCATGGAGTACCACGATATGGGTGCGGAAATCATCACAGAACCGCCACCATCCTTTATTCTTCGGACGTAAACTCGGTCAGAAATTAGTGTGAAACAGGACTCATCCGACCAAATGACTTCCGTCTGTTGCTCCATAGTCTAGGTTTTGTGGTTCGGCACCAAGTTTTCTGTAACCGACATGTGCATCATTGATGAGTGGTGTTGGAATTTCAGCTCGCCCTGCAGTTTCCAGCTTATGGAGCTCCCTCCATGTTTCCAGAATGAGATTTTCACTCTGCAGCGGAGTGTGCGCTGATATGAAACTTCCTGGCATTCAGTTTGGCAGTGACTTTTCCATCTGTAGCCGTCTTATTTTTCGTTACAATTCTCTTCAGTGATCGTATGTCACATAGCTCATAAAGCAGTTTCTTTGTCACCTCTCATGTTTTCCCTCTTTCCCTGTTGTTGTTGTTGTTGTAGTCTTCAGACCAGAGATTGGTTTGATGCAGCCCTCTATGCTACTCTATCCTGTGCCAGCTTCTTCATCTCCACGTAACTACTCCAACCTACATCCTTCTGAATCCACTGACAAGGGAACCTCCCCATCGCACCCCCCTCAGATTTAGTTATAAATTGACACAGTGGATAGGCCTTGAAAAACTGAACACAGATCAATCGAGAAAACAGGAAGAAGTTGTGTGGAACTATGAAAAAATAAGCAAATTATACGAACTGAGTAGTCCAAGTGTAAGATATACAACATCAAGGACTGTGTAAGCTGAGGAGCGCATTGGTCCCTTGGTTAGAGTGAGTAACTGCGAAAGGAGAGGTCCTTGGTTCGAGTCCTCCCTCGAGTAAAAATTTTACTTACTTTATTTTCGCAAAGTTACGATCCGACCGTTCATTCATTGACGTCTCTGTTCACTGTAATAAGTTTAGTGTCTGTGTTTTGCGACCGCACCGCAAAACCGTGCGATTAGTAGACGAAAGGACGTGCCTCTCCAATAGGAACCGAAAACATTTGATCGCAAATTCATAGGTCAACCGATTCCTCCACAGGAAAACACGTCTGAAATATTCTATACGACACTGGTGACGGCATGTGCTTCACATTACAGGAATATGTTGTCGACCCACCTAACTTGCACACTTGGCGAATGGGTAAAAAGTTTCTTCTACCTTGCCCGATTTAGGTTTTCTTGTGGATGTGATAATCACTCCCAAAAAAGTGATGAAGACATACGAGTTTGTCACATAAACTGCAACAAATGAATGCAAGTTTCACAGTCGCACAGTTTTCCCTGTGCTCTGTCAAAACAGACGTTTTTAACGTTTTCAAGTTTTTCCGTGTGTAGACCGTCAAATCCTGCATGTGTCCAAGCAAATCTGAACATGTCCTGGAATTTTGGAGAGCGAAGTTGATCATGTCTGAGTGCATGAACTTTGATAAAATAAAAAATTAAAACTTTTCACTCGAGGGAGGATTGAACTAAGGACCTCCCGGGCCGTAGTCGCTCGCGGTAACCACGGGACCACGGTGTTCATCAGTGTACACGTTCCTTGATGTGGCTTATCTTGGACACGGACTACTCAGTTTGTATATTTTGCTTATTTTTTTCATAGTTCCATACAACTTCTCCCTGTTTTCTCGATTGATCTGTGTTCAGTTTTTCATGGCCTATCCCTGTGCCAACTTATAACTAAATCTGAGGGGGGTGCGATGGGGAGGTTCCCTTGTGAGTGTAATCCTTTCTTAGTCTCCCTCTACGATTTTTAACCCTCCACACTGCCCTCCAATAATAAATTGGTGATCCCTTGATGCCTCAGAATGTTTCCTACGCCGATCTCGTCTATTAGTCAGGCTGTGTCACAAATTCTTCTTCTCCCCAATTCTGTTCAGTACCTCCTCATTAGTTAAGTGATCTACCCATCTAATTTTCAGCATTCTTCTGTAGCACCACATTTCGAAAGCTTCTATTCCCATCTTGTCTAAACTATTTATCGTCCATGTTTCAATTCCATACATGGCTACACTCCATACAAATACTTTCAGAAAAGACTTCCTCACACTTAAATCTATACCCGATGTTAACAAATTTCTCTTCTTCAGATAAGCTTTCCTTGCCATAGCGAGTTTACATTTTATATCCTCTCTACTTCGACCATCATCAGTTATTTTTCTCCCCAAATAGCAAAACTCACTTACTTCTTTATGTGTCTCATTTCCTAATCTAGTTTCCTTAGCGTCACCTGATTTAATTCGACTTCATTCCATTATCCTCGTTTTGCTTTTGTTGATGTTCGTCTTATATCCTCCTTTCTAGATACTGTCGATTCCATTTAACTCCTCCTCCAAGTCTTTTGCTGTCTCTGACAGAATCACAATGTCGTCGGCAAACCTCACAGTTTTTATTTCTTGTCCATGGATTTTAATTCCTATTCCAAATTTTTCTATTGTTTCCTTTACTGGTTGCTCAGTGTACAGATTGAATAACACTGGGGATGGGCTACAAACCTGTGTCATTCCCATCCCAACCACTGCATCTGCTAGACTCTTATAACTGCCATCTGGTTTTTGTACAAATTGTAAATGGCCTTTTGTTCCCTGTATTTGACCACTGCCACCTTCAGAATTTAAAAGAGAGTGTTCCAGTCAACATTATCAAAAGCTTTCTCTGAATCTACAAACGTTAGACACGTAGGTTTGCCTTTCCTTAATCTATCTTCTAAATAAGTCGTAGGGTCAGTATTGCGTCGCGTGTTCCAACATTTCTACGGAATCCAAAGTGATCTTGCCTGAGGTCAGCTTCTACCCGTTTTTCCATTCGTTTGCAAAGAATTCGTGTTAGTATTTTGCAACCAGGGCTTATTAAACTGATAGCTCGGTAATTTTCACCCTGTCGACACCTACTTTCTTTGGGACTGGAATTATTACATTCTGCTTGAAGTCTGAGGATATTTCACCTGTCTCATGCATCTTGCTCACCAGATGGTGGAGTTTTGTCATGGTTGGCTCTCCCAAGGCTATCAGTAGTTCTAATGGCTTCCCCTGTGTGCGGCATAAATCTTCAATACGAAGATCTCTTGAAACACCAAACACCTCGACTTCCTTGGTTACGGAAGCTCCAAAAAATTGCCGACATTCGAATTCACTTAGCTCCGACATAATGCACTCACAACCACACCAGACGACTGTTCTGACCACGACTGGATCTTGCAACGTGATGAGGCCATTGCACAGCTCGTGATGAAATACAACAGCGCGATCTCAAAACTCAGATAGCATCTGCATTGATCAAGCATGCATTTCTCGTGGAGTTTCCATATTTTTGTCCCGTGTGTCTACACGCCTGGAAATGGAAAAAAGAACACATTGACACCGGTGTGTGAGACCCACCATACTTGCTCCAGACACTGCGAGAGGGCTGTACAAGCAATGATCACACGCACGGCACAGCGGACACACCAGGAACCGCGGTGTTGGCCGTCGAATGGCGCTAGCTGCGCAGCATTTGTGCACCGCCGCCGTCAGTGTCAGCCAGTTTGCCGTGGCATACGGAGCTCCATCACAGTCTTTAACACTGGTAGCATGCCGCGACAGCGTGGACGTGAACCGTATGTGCAGTTGACGGACTTTGAGCGAGGGCGTATAGTGGGCATGCGGGAGGCCGGGTGGACGTACCGCCGAATTGCTCAACACGTGGGGCGTGAGGTCTCCACAGTACATCGCTGTTGTCGCCAGTGGTCGGCGGAAGGTGCACGTGCCCGTCGACCTGGGACCTGACCGCAGCGACGCACGGATGCACGCCAAGACCGTAGGATCCTACGCAGTGCTGTAGGGGACCGCACCGCCACTTCCCAGCAAATTAGGGACACTGTTGCTCCTGGGGTATCGGCGAGGACCATTCGCAACCGTCTCCATGAAGCTGGGCTACGGTCCCGCACACCGTTAGGCCGTCTTCCGCTCACGCCCCAACATCGTGCAGCCCGCCTCCAGTGGTGTCGCGACAGGCGTGAATGGAGGGACGAATGGAGACGTGTCGTCTTCAGCGATGAGAGTCGCTCCTGCCTTGGTGCCAATGATGGTCGTATGCGTGTTTGGCGCCGTGCAGGTGAGCGCCACAATCAGGACTGCATACGACCGAGGCACACAGGGCCAACACCCGGCATCATGGTGTGGGGAGCGATCTCCTACACTGGCCGTACACCACTGGTGATCGTCGAGGGGACACTCAATAGTGCACGGTACATCCAAACCGTCATCGAACCCATCGTTCTACCATTCCTAGACCGGCAAGGGAACTTGCTGTTCCAACAGGACAATGCACGTCCGCATGTATCCCGTGTCACCCAACGTGCTGTAGAAGGTGTAAGTCAACTACCCTGGCCAGCAAGATCTCCGGATCTGTCCCCCATTGAGCATGTTTGGGACTGGATGAAGCGTCGTCTCACGCGGTCTGCACGTCCAGCACGAACGCTGGTCCAGCTGAGGCGCCAGGTGGAAATGGCATGGCAAGCCGTTCCACAGGACTACATCCAGCATCTCTACGATCGTCTCCATGGGAGAATAGCAGCCTGCATTGCTGCGAAAGGTGGATATACACTGTACTAGTGCCGACATTGTGCATGCTCTGTTGCCTGTGTCTATGTGCCTGTGGTTCTGTCAGTGTGATCATGTGATGTATCTGACCCCAGGAATGTGTCAATAAAGTTTCCCCTTCCTGGGACAATGAATTCACGGTGTTCTTATTTCAATTTCCAGGAGTGTATATACTCCTGCGATTGACATGCGCTTATAGTACAACACCGACTGAGGAGCTGTTGATGTTGATGTTTGGTTTTTGGGACGCTAAACTTCGCGGTCATCAGCGCCCATACAAAGTCCAAGTAATTACACAGTCCAATTGTTTTTAAACAGTCCAATCGAGCCACAGTCACGAATAATGATGATTATGATGACGAAATGATGAGGACAACACAAACACCCAGTCCCGAGGCAGAGAAAATCCCCAACCCGGCAGGGAATCGACCCAGGACCCGGTGATCCAGAGGCAGCAACGCTAGCCACTGGACCACGAGCTGGGGACAGACCGAGGCGTTACTGTTGACACTAGGTTTGTTACCTCTAGGCCTAGCAATAAGAAAGACGTGCACAGTACTGGCTCAAAAATGGCGAATATGATTAGGAAAAGGAGATATTAGGCCCAAGAACCACATCGAATGAGGAAATAATGGCCTGTATTGGTAGAGAATGGCAAAAAATCTGGGAAATGGCAGAAACAGGGAAGAGAACCTACCGCTTCCCTCCTAACGTGAAAGAGAGATCAAGAATGTTATGATGTCTTCCGACCAAGGGAGCCATACATTACAAGTCGGGACGTTGCCCATACCCCGCTACATACTGAAAATAAGACAACATGCCACAGATACTCGTGAATGTGAAGCAATCGTCACCTCCGACCATATCATTTGGGAATGTGACATAAAACAATATGTTGCATACCAGGATAGGAAAGTCTTAGGTAGAACAAGAGTCTACAACGTGATAAGGAATGAGAAACTGTGACATAAGCTGAGCTCTGTGACAGCTACAAGGCTGAGAGAAATGTAAGAACAGACCATACATCATGACAACGTGACGCACCACGGCAGAACATCCATCTGCAACAATCTTCCGGAAGCAGTGAGGAGGTGAGCCTTTGGGCGGATCAGAAAGGATTTTCTGAGACCCTGACAGCCATCTCCCTATCTCTACACCTTGGACTGCACAGCAGTACACTCCTGTGGATCTTGAGTTGTATCTCAATGTGCCGGGGGCCAACTATCCAGACAAATGAGAACTATAGCTTGGTTTTGAAACAAAGTACAATGATGTAGTGTAGTACAGCGATGCGTAGTGGTGTATAGTAATGTACTTCACAATTATAAATTATCCAGCAACGCCACGTAGCGTACAAGACCAGTAGCATGTACCTCCTTTATTCCAGATATTTGTGCGCCAGTTGCCCAAATGGAATATGTAGACATCTTTTAAATTATTCTTCTTCTTTTATGTAGACTTTTTCTCTTAAACAGCACAGTGCTTAGGTCTACTAACACTTTCGAAATTATGTTAATTATTTTAAGGGCTTTAGGGATAAAACAATTTTGTATCTGTTGCGATCAGTACTTTTTTTCTAGGACCTTCTTTGCACTGCTGTATAACTTGCCATCTAGAAATAAATGAAGTACTGTGAGTTTCAATGGTGATTATAAGTCTACGAAAGTAATTTTGTTGCGAAAAAATGTTACGAGACTGTATTTTGCGATTTCTGTTATTTTCGTAGTATCATCATGCTAATCTGTTGCAGAGATATTCACCCACACAAATACATGGTTTTAAACAATTACACTCGCAGGATACACCTTTTGTTTATTTATTTTATTTTATTTATTTATTTATTGTTCCGTGGGACCAAATTAAGGAGAAGTCTCCATGGTCATGGAACGAGTCAATACATGAAATTGTAACACGATATTAGAAACAGATAAAATGAAATATAAGAAACATATTCAGACGACAAGTCGTAAGTTTAGATAAAGAAAATCAACAATGTAACACTGGAATTTGCTTAATTTTCTAGTTCTTCCAGGAGCTCCTCGACAGAATAGAAGGAGTGAGCCATGAGGAAACTCTTCAGTTTAGACTTAAAAGTGTTTGGGCTACTGTTAAGATTTTTGAGCTCTTGTGGTAGCTTATTGAAAATGGATGCAGCAGAATACTGCACTCCTTTCTGCACATGTCAAGGAAGTGCATTCGACATGCAGATTGGATTTCTGCCTAGTATTAACTGAGTGAAAGCTGCTAACTCTTGGGAATAGGCTAATATTGCTAACAACAAACGACATTAAAGAAAATATATACTGTGAGGGCAATGTCAGAATTCACAGTCTATTGAATAGGGGTCGACAAGAGGTTCTCGAACTTACACCACATATAGCTCTAACAGCCCGTTTTTGAGCCAAAAATACCCTTTTTGAATCAGATGAATTACCCCGAAAAATAATACCGTACGACATAAGCGTAAGAAAATATGCGAGGTAGACTACTTTTCGTTTTGAACTGTCACTTATTTCAGATACTGTTCTAATGGTAAATAAAGCAGCATTTAGTTTCTGAACAAGATCCTGGACATGGGCTTTCCACAACAGCTTACTATCTATCCGAACGCGTAGGAACTTGAACTGTTCCGTCTCGCTTATAATATGCCCATTCTGTCTGATCAAAATATCGGTTCTTGTTGAATTGTGTGTTAGAAACTGTAAAAACTGAGTCTTACTGTGATTTAGCATCAAATAATTTTCCACAAGCCACGAACTTATTTCATGAACTACATTATTTGATACTGTTTCAATATTACACACAAGATCCTTCTCTACCAAGCTGGTGTCATCAGCAAACACTTAACAGTAACCCATTGGGACTGAACATCACTACCACTCCCAATATTGCGGAGAATTACCTTCTGCTTTCTGTTCTTAAATTAAGAGGCGAACCAATTGTAAGCTCCATAATGGTCCAACTTCTGCAGTAATATTTTGTGGCCAACACAGTCAAAAACCTTCGTTAAATCAAAGAAAACACCTAACGTTCGCAACCTTTTATTTAATCCGTCCAAAACCTCACAGACAAAAGAGACTATAGCATTTTCATTTGTTAAGCCATTTCTAAAACCAAACTGTACATTTGACAGCAAATTATGTGAATTTAAATGCCTCAGTAACCTTGTATATACAACCCTCTCGACAACTTTAGCAAACACCGATAGCATACAAATAGGTCTATAATTGTCAACATTATCCCTGTCTCCCTTTTTATAAAGTGGCTTCACTACCGAGTACTTTAATAGGTCAGGAAACCGACCACTCCTAAAGGAAAAGTTACAGATATGGCTAAGTACTGGGCTAACATACATAGAACAATACTTCAGTATTCTGATAGATACCCCGTCATATCCATGAGAGTTCTTGGTCTTTAGTGATTTAATTATTAACTCAATCTCCCTCTTGTCAGTATCATGGAGGAGCATTTCAGGTAACAGTCTCGGAACACTTTTTTCTACGAGCGCTATATGATTCCCTGTTGGGACTAGGTTTCTATTTAGTTCACCTGCTATATTCAGAAAGTGATTATTAAATACTGTACATATATGCGACTTATCAGTAACACAGACATTCCCGCTACGCACTGATTCTATATCCTCGACCTGTCTCTGCAGACCAGCCACTTCCTTTACGACTGACCATATGGTTTTAATTTTATCCTGAGACTTAGCTATTCTATCTGCATACCACATACTTTTTGCCTTCCCAATAACTTTTTTAAGCACCTTACAATACTGTTTGTAATGGGCTGCTGCATTTAGATTGTGACTGTTTCTAACGTTTTGATATAATTGCCACTTTGTTCTACAAGATATTCTTATCCCTTTAGTCAGCCACCCAGGCTGACTGTTTGTGCTAGTACCCTGTTTTGAACGTTCTAACGGAAAGCAACTTTCAAAGAGCACGAGAAAAGTCTTGAGGAAAGCATTATATTTATCGTCTACTGTATCAGCACTATAAACATCTTGCCACTCTTGTTTCTTGATAAGGTTTACAAAAGTCTCTACAGCAACTGGATCAGCTTTCCTAAAAAGTTGGTAACTATATCAACATGTGTTGCAGCACAAAAATCCTTTAGACTTAAAATTTGTGCATCATGATCTGAAAGGCCATTCACCTTTTTGCTAACAGAATGTCCTTCTAGTAATGAGGAATGAACAAAAATGTTGTCTATGGTTGTTCTACTGTTCCCTTGCACTCTCGTTGGAAAGAATACGGTTTGCATAAGATTATATGAATTAAGGAGGTCTACCAGCATCCTCTTCCTTGCACAATCCCTTATACAATTAATATTGAAGTCACCACATATAACTAACTTTTTGTATTTCCTATAAAGTGAACCAAGAACCTCCTCTAGCTTTAGCAAAAATGTTGTGAAATCGGAATCTGGGGATCTATAAATAACAACAGTTAGAAGTTTGACTCCATTAAATTTAACCACACCTGCACAACATTCAAACACATTTCCAGTGCAGTACTTTGAAACATCAATTGACTCAAATGGGATGCCGTTTTTCACATACATGGCTATTCCCCCACACCGCAAACAGCTCCTCGAAAAGCTGCCAGTCAACCTGTATCCTGGTAAAGGAAGCCTCTGAATTATCTCCTTATTTAAGAAGTGTTCAGATATACCAATAATTTCAGAGTCAACATCTATAAGCAGTTCACTAACTTTATCTCTAATACCTTGTATGTTTTGATGAAATATACTAATTCCCTCATTACTCGGATACCTAAGCTTTGTCAAAAGGGGTTCCTTTGTTAGAGAGACTTCCCTTAAGCAGGAATACCTATCAGCTGACTTCAATCTAAAAAAGGTGCAGCTCTAACGCCCACTACTGCAGCAATTTTCCCATGAGTGATCCCACCAACCCCACCTATGCTGTCACCTATAAGCTTAGCCAATCTCCCCTTCCCATACCTGTTGAGGTGCAGGCCATGTCTAGTGAAACCCGTCCTGCTGACAGACTCCACCGACACCACTGAAGTGTGACCCATGCTTTTTGTAATCAGCGCACCCCCAAGTCTCACGTTATTACGCCTGATGGCTCCTTGACGATCATCTATTGTTGTCGTACTATGTCTGGCACCTAATATCAACACTGAGTAAAATTGATTCCTTCTGTGTATATGCGTGTGTGTTCAGAATGAGGCCATTCCAGAACATAAAAGCCTTTTACGTCACGAAGTTCATCCAAGATGGGTCTTGTTACCTAGCTACCAGCCGACAGTAAGAAAGGTGAATCGTGCGAATTACTTTTCAAATATCAAAAATTCATCATGATAATGCTAGCAACATACTACAGCGTTTTAGTATACGCCAAAGTAGGTATGGACGATGACAAAGCTTATAGATGACATTGTAGTGGGGAGTGGTGAGATCACTCCTGGAAAAATTCCTGTAGTAGTTCATGTTAGAGCTGCACCCTTTTTTAGACTGAAGCCAGCTGATAGGTATCCCTGCTTAAAGACAGTCCCTCTAACTAAGCAATCACCCCCAGAGGACGTCATGTTTCCAAGTAGAGAAGGAACTAGTATATTTCATCAATATATAAGAGGTATTAGAGATAAAGTTAGTGAGCTGCTTACAGATGTTGATTCTGAAGTGACTGGTATATCGGAGCACCTGGAGAGAGATTAGATCGCAGTGTTTCAAGGAGTTCCTTGTGGGGTGGCGGAGTGGCTACGTACGTAAAAAAAAAGAAAAAAAAATTCCATCTGAGCCCACAGACTTATCACGGCATTGCATTGAACAGATATTTGAATGTTGTGCAGGGGCAGTTGAATTTAATTAAGCTAAACCTCTACACTGCTGGCCATTAAAATTGCTACACCAAGAAGAAATGCAGATGATAAACGGTTATTCATTGGACAAATATATTATACTAGAACTGACATGTGATTACATTTTCACGCAATTTGGGTTCATAGATCCTGAGATATCAGTACCCAGAACAACCACCTCTGGCCGTAATAACGGTCTTGATACGCCTGGGCATTGAGTCAAACAGAGCTTGGATGGCGTGTACAGGTACAGCTGCCCATGCAGGTTCAACACGATACCACAGTTCATCAAGCGTAGTGACTGGCGTATTGTGACGAGCCAGTTGCTCAGCCACCATTGACTAGACGTTTTCAGTTGGTCACAGATCTGGAGAATGTGCTGGACAGGGCAGCAGTCGAACATTTTCTGTAACCAGAAAGGCCCGTACAGGACATGCAACATGCGGTCGTGCATTACCCTGCTGAAATGTAGGGTTTCGCAGGGATCGAATGAAGGGTAGAGTAACGGGTCGTAACACATCTTAAATGTAACGTCCACTGTTCAAAGTGCCGTCCATGCGAACAAGAGGTTACCGAGACGTATTACCAATGGCAAGCCATACCATCACGCCAGGTGATACGCCAGTATGGCGATGACGAACTCACGCTTCCAATGTGCATTCACCGCGATATCGCCAAACACGGATGCGATCATCACGATGCTGTAAACAGAACCTGCATTCATCCGAAAAAATGACGTTTTGCCATTCGTGCACCCAGGTTCGTCTTTGAGTACACCATCGCAGGCGCTCCTGTCTGTGATGCAGCATCAAGGGTAACCGCAGCCATAGTCTCCGAGCTGATAGTCGATGCTGCTGCAAACGTCGTCGAACTGTTCGTGCAGATGGGTGTTGTCTTGCAAACGTCCCCATCTGTTGACTCAGCGCCGGCCGCGGTGGTCTCGCGGTTCTAGGCGCGCAGTCCGGAACCGTGCGACTGCTACGGTCGCAGGTTCGAATCCTGCCTCGGGCATGGATGTGTGTGATGTCCTTAGGTTAGTTAGGTTTAAGTAGTTCTAAGTTCTAGGGGACTGATGACCACAGCAGTTGAGTCCCATAGTGCTCAGAGCCATTTGAACCATTTTGTTGACTCAGCGATCGCGACGTAGATGCATGATCCGTTACAGCCATGCGGATAAAATGCCTGTCTTCTCGACGGCGTTCCGTATTACCCTCCTGAACCCAGCGATTCCATATTCTGCTAACAGTCATTGGATCTCGACCATCGCGAGCAGCAATGTCGCGATACGATAAACCGTAATCGCGATAGGCTACAATCCGACATTTATCAAAGTCGGAAACGTGATGGTACGCATTTCTCCCCCTTACACGAGACATCGCAACAACGTTTCACCAGGCAACGCCTGTCAACTGCTGTTTATGTATGAGAAATCGGTTGGAAACTTTCCTCATGTGAGCACGTTGTAGGTGTCGCCACTGCTGCCAACCTTGTGTGAACGCTCTGAAAAGCTAATCATTTACATATCACAGCATCTTCTTCCTGTCGGTTAAACTTCGCGTCTGCAGCACGTCATCTTCGTGGTATAGCAATTTTAATGGCCATTAGTGTAATTTTTGTTGTTTATAGGTCCCCTAACTCTGACTTCAGAGCATTTCTGCTCAAGCTAGAGAGGGTTCTCATTTCACTTCATTGGAATTCCCGAAATTAGTTAAATGTGGCGATTTCAACATAAATTTTGCTTGCGATTGTGCAAGCAAAAGGATCTTGGTAGATCTCCTAAATTCATTTGATCTGATGCAGACTTCGCTTTTTTTTTTTTTTTTTTTTAAGCTATGGTGCAGGGGAACTGTAGCACAGCAATAGGCAATATTTTTATTCATTCTTCATTACTATTTGGGCATTCTGTTAGTAAAAGGGTGAATTGCCTTTCACACCGTGATGCACAAATTTTAACACTAAAAGACTTGGCAGGATGTTTACAGTGCCGATAACACAGATGACAAATATAATGCTTTCCTTAACACATTTCTCATGCTCTTCGAGAGTTGCTTTCCGTTAGAACTTTCTAAACGGGGTACTAGGAGTAAAAGGCAGCCTGGTTGGCTGACTAGTGGGACAAGAATACCATGTAGAAAAAGCGGGAATTATATATAAATATTAGAAGTAGTCACAATCAAGTTACAGTTGCCCATTACAAACAGGATAGTAAGGTGCTTAAAAATGTCATTAGGCAGGCAAAGAGTATGTAGTGTGCAAACAGAATTGCTAATTCACAGGATAAAATTAAAACCACATGGTCAGTTGTGAAGGAAATGTCTGGTCAGCAGCATAATGTCCAAGATATTAAGTTAGTTCGTAGTAAAAATATTTCTGTTAAGGATAAATGAAATATATGTAGAGTATTTAACAATAATTTTCTAATTTGCTGGTGAATTAAACCAAAATTTAGTTTATACAGGGAATCATATAACTCTCTTGGAAAATGCCTCTCCGAGATTGATGTCTGTAACGCTCCTCTGTGATACTGACAAGGGGGAGACGGAGTAAATATTAGCATCACTGTAGACTAAGGACTCTCATGGATATGAAGTAGTGCCTAGCAGAATATTAAACTACTGTGCTGTACGTATTAACCCTGTACTTAGCCATACTTGTAAATTTTCCTTTAGGAATGGTCAGATTGCTGAACTATTACTCAGTGGTAAAGCTGCTTTATAAAAAGGGAGAAAGAGATAATGTAGACAATTTTAGACCTATTTCTATGCTATCAGTTTTTGCTAAAGTTATTGAAAAGGCTGTGTATGTAAGGATAATTGATCATTTTATATCATATAATTTGCTATCAAATGTACAGTTCGGCTTTAGAAGTCGTATAACAAATGAAAATGCTATATTCTCTTTTCTTTGTGAGGTACTGGATGGGTTAAACAAAAGATTTCGAACGCTAATCACATTTTTTGATATGACTAAGGCGTTTGGTCGTGTTGATAACAAAATATTGCTCCAGATGTTGGGCCATAACGGAATATGGGAAGTAGCTCACAATTGGTTCACCTCTTACTTTAACAATAGACAGCAAAAGGTCACTATTGACAGTGTTGAGAATGGCTATGATGTGGGGTCTGAGTGGGGTACGGTCAAATTGGAGTTGCCCCAGTGATCAGTGTTGGGCCACTCCTGTTCCTCATTTATATAAATGATATGCCCTCTAGTATTACGGGTAACTCTAAAATATTTCTGTTTGCTGATGACACTAGTATGGTAGTAAAGGATGTTGTGTGCAAAACTGGCTCGATTTCAAACAGTTCAGATCATGACATAAGTTCATGGCTTGTATAAAATAAACTAACCCTAAATCACAGTAAGACTCCGATTTTTACAGTTGCTGACACATGATTCAACATAAACCGACGTTTTAATTTCACAGAATGGGCATATGATTAGTGAAACTGAACAGGTCAAATTTCTAAGTGTTCAGGTAGATAGTAAAATGTAGTGGTAAGCCCACGTTCAGGATCTTCTTCAAATACTTAATGCTGCCATTTTACTATTCGAACGGTATCTGAATTAAGTGATCGTTCGACACGAAAATTAGTCTACTTTATTTTCATTCGCTTATGTCGCCTGGCTTTTTTTTTTGCGGTACCTCTTCCCATTTCAAAAGGAAAGTTTTGGCTCAGAAACAGGCAGTTCGGACAGTACGTGGTGAAGTTCGCGAACCTCTAGATGACCCCTGTTCACTAGTCTGGGTATTTTGACATTGGCCTCTCAATACATTATATTCTTTACTGTCGTTAAGAATAAGCAGCTTTCACTCACTTAATACCCGGCAGAAATCCAATCTGCATTTGGAGCGGACTTCCTTAAGTCTTCTGCAGAAAGGTGTGCAGTATACTGCTGCATCCGTTTTCAGTAAGGTACCACAAGAAATCAAAAATCTTAGCAGTAATTCACGCTCTTTCAAATCGGAAGAGAAGAGTTTCCTCATGGGTCACTCCTTCTAATCTGTTGAGGAGTTCCTTGAAAAATTAAGCTGATTCTTACGTTATTTTGTTGACTGCGTTTACTGAAACTTAGGGTTTGACTTTTTTGGGTCATAGACAATTTATTTTTATCTGTTATTACTTTTACGTTGTAATTGCGTGAACTGACACATTTCATGACCTTGGAGATTTGCTCCTCGGTTTGGTCCTACGGAAACTGACGTGTAAATAAATAAAATAAACGGTACCATCATAGCCTCCTCACATTAGGTTTGTGAGAAAGAGTCCTAGCCAACGAGTGCATTCATTCGGATGACTATGTAAAAGTCGTTATGTGTGTACTTACCACATGTTTTTCTCAATGTGCCATTTTGAATGGGATTAAAGAAGTACCTCGAGAGAACTAACGTTACTTTTTCTTAAGAGGTGGCGTATTTGTACGATTTGTCGTATTTTAAAGCTTTTATCTAAAGTTTCGAAATAAATTCCTTTAAAATGTGACTTTTATCTTCGTATGATTATTTCAACTGTTGGAACCATCCGTATAGAAGTCCCGCCATCTTTGATGATGGATTTATTTATATTATTTCGAATCTACATGTGATTTGTGATCGTTCTCCTATATGCTCCCTCTTCGTGTAAGCTTGGCAGCGATCACTAATATTCTCTTTTTTATTTTCGCCGTCCTCGGTGTAGTAGCATACCGGACCTCGACGTGCGCAGTGGTCTCTTTTTTGTTTTCTGTTTCCCTCTTCGTTTCCCTGAAGAGGCACCGAATTCCACTCACTCTTTGCGCAGTATCCCTGTTCCGACCGTCCAGTCACGGTACTCTTAAATCTGCCGGCTTTTGTGAGGCGGCTCTAGTACCACTAGCGAAAGAAAGGCTGGATTAGCGAGCTTGTCACAGCACGCCCTCTTTCCCTCGGGTTGGCTCCGCTCTCTAAACCCTTTACACCATTAAAATCTACGAGCGGTCCGCGTTTGTAATACTGATGTCGCTTTAAAGTACTCCATTCGTCGAGACCCACCTGTGAAGGACTTGTTAGCAAGTCTGGCAAGTCATTCTCTCTCACAAAAGATGAAATACCCTTTAATTATAACACAAAATTGTATGCAGAAAATTGCAGTCGTTTAATGTAAGTTATTTGCTTCTCTCGTACCGTATGGTGCATATGAGAAATAAGAAAGGATGAGGATATACCGGGTGATAAAAAAGTTAGTTTCAATTTGAAAACTTAATAAACCACGGAATACCGTAGATAGAGAGGTAAAAATTGACACGGTTGCTTGGAATGACATGGGGTTTTATTAGAACCAGCCCATATTGCTAGACGCGTGAAAGATCTCTTGCGCTTGTCGTTTGGTGATGATCGTGTGCTCAGCGGCCACTTTCGTAATGCTTAGCCTCCCAGGTCCCCAGACCTCAGTCCGTGCGATTATTGGCTTTGGGGTTACCTGAAGTCGCAAGTGTATCGTGATCGACCGACATCTCTAGGGATGCTGAAAGACAACATCCGACGCCAATGCCTCACCATAACTCCGGACATGCCTTACAGTGCTGTTCACAACATTATTCCTCGACTACAGCTATTGCTGAGGAATGATGGTGGACATATTGAGCATTTCCTGTAAATAACATCATATTTGCTTTTTCTTACTTTGTTATGTTAATTATTGCTATTCTGATCAGATTAAGCGCCATCTGTCGGACATTTTTTGAACTTTTGTATTGTTTTGATTCTAATAAAACCCCATGTCATTCCAAGCATGTGTGTCTATTTGTACCTCTCTATCTACATTATTCCCTGATTTATTCAGTTTTCAAATTTATACTGATTTTTTAATCACCCTGTATATATGTACGAGGTGTGATCAAAAAGTAATAGAAATTTTTGTTTTTCTTGAAGAATCTTGATTTGTCCATCAACGTCAATTTTGTCCCCTTCAAGACAATCCGCCTCCGATATAACACACTTGTACCACTATATGTAAATTAAAGCACTTCTGGGACTCATTTTTCATTATGGTGTTCAGCTCCTATCAGTGATACTGTTTTTATCTCCAATGATGACAAAATGACGTGATTTTATAGTTCTCTTCGTCCTCGGGACTAGAAAGAAATCACAGGGGCCATGTCCAGCGAATACGGAGGCTGAGGCAACATAAGGGTTTTGGGTTTTTGCCAAAAAATCACCAACAATCATTGAGATCTAAGGGGGAGATTATTGTGATACAATTTCCGCGAGTGGCTTAGCCACAATTATAGTCGTTTTCTTCTGATTGCTTCACGCAAACGGCGTATACCATCCAGGCAGTATTCCCTATTTACAGTACGACCGTAAGACAGTCACTCATGATGCACTACCCCCTTGTAATCGAAGGAAACATTGAGAAGGACCTTCACATGAGTTCGCATTTGTCAATTCCTTTCTTTTTTTTCGATCTTGGCTCTTCAGACAGTTTACACTGGGACGACTGGGCCTTGGGCTGAACTTCATACACATATACCCAAGTTTCGTCATATTGCGCATAACCTTCTTTGCAAGTTGTGCGTCCTTTCGCACTTCATTCAGCAGTTTCTGAGCGATGTCTGCATGACATCGTTTTTGGTCGAAACTAAACAAGTCCAGATTACCGTTCCTGCTACACGTTTCATGCCCAAAACCTCCGAAAAATTTTCCCGCATACGCCGAAGGATATGCCGACGTCATCACCAACCTCTCTGATGGTGATTCGGCGATTTTCCAGAACCATTTGTTTCCTTCTTCCACATCATCGTCAGTAACTGATGTGCTCAGGCATCCAGTGCGGTCGTCGTCTTCAAAGTCTTCTCGACCCTTTTTGAAACGGTTATACCACGCGTGAACTCTTTTCTTACTTATAGCAGATTCACAAAAGCCACAGTCAACATATCGAATGCGGTGCTGCAATTTATTCCATTTTTTCAAGCAAAATTATATGCAAATTCTCTGAGCCATTTTTTTCGAAAGTAAAAATTCGCCGAGCACTCGAAAACACATATAACCTTTTCGACTTCTAACAATGTACTAAATGTGCAAAACACGTGAAAATGCGAACATGCTTGTACATCACAATAGTGTGTTCCAAGAAGATAAAAGCGTTTTGAAAATTGGATGTATAAAACCTGCCAAACTGAAAAAAGGTCCCGTTATTTTCTGATCACACGTGGTGTGTGTGTGTGTGTGTGTGTGTGTGTGTGTGTGTGCCACGAACATCCAAGAACCAGTTGCTCGGTGAACAGCTGCTATAAACGACCATTTTTGCCGTGAGGAGAAAGAAAAGGATAAAGGAAGTTTAGGGTTTGACAAAGCATCGAAGGTGAGGCCCAGGAGGTCACGGTAGGATTGGTGCGACTGTACTTAAACTTAATTCACGAAATTAACAAGTAGTGAGAAATGAGTTTATTGTCAGTTTTGCTTTTAGAGAGTCAAAGCTAGTATTTCGAAGGCAATTTCTAAACTTTATGAGTTTATTTTCCACTGTTTAAATAATATATGTGAAAAAGTGATGGTTTTAAGCCATTGTAAAGTGTATTCGGAAGCTGAACAATACCTAGTACTATTGAGATCTCTTATAAACGCGACTCTGTGAAGATGGATGGTGAAAGAGGTGTTGTTTACAGTTTATTTCAAAAGAACAGCACATGAGATACACACTGCGTAACAAAAATTTGAAGCAGCCAGACGACATGGTCGGATGTCAATGTAACTTCATACACGCACATTCCATTGGCAAGTATGTTGAACGATGAGAGTTGCAATTCCCTGCGACAGGCACAACGGCCCCGGAGAGCATTATTGTTGTCCGTGTTTGGTGTCGTTACCAGGTTCTAGTCGACCACGCCGAGGACCGCCGTATTGTGTTCCAAGTACTTTGTAATCTCTTCACATCTGCGCCTCCATCCGAGGACGAGTTACAGACTTCCTACATCAATATGTGTCACCCTGGACCAGTGGTCGGAGACTAGAGCCAGACAGACCAGGTGTTTACTGTCTCATGCACAGGCTGTCGTTAACACAGCAACGCAAACGGTTGTCTTTTTTAGTGATGTCGTGACGGGGAAGCATGGGCTTCTGATAAATCACGTCACACTGGATTCAGGGATGAATCGCGGTTTCGCATTACCCCGCATGACCTTCGTTGGTGTCTTGGGAGTCATCATTGTTTCACGTCGTGACTATAAGCAATTGATGGTGTGCTGACGGCACAACGGTACGTGACGGAAATCCTACGTCTTCATGTGTTAGTTACCCTCTATGCGATAGTACCGATGTCCCACTTTTCAACATGGCAATGCTGTCTACGCATAGAACGTGTCTATATGAAACTATGCCAGATGTTGATGCACTCCCTTGGTCGGTAAGATGTCCACACCTGTCGCCGAGCGATCATATGTGGAACCAAATCAGACATCAACGCCGTCCCACAGCTAGTATCAAGGATATAGAGGACCAGTCACAACATTTGTTGGTCAGCCTGCCAATCGGTGCGTGCTGGGCCAGAGGAGGTGCAAAGTCTTTCTTATAATTGGGCTAATAAAACCAAGATCTTTATAAATCCGACTTGATTTTTTAAAGATTGAAATATCATTACATACGTCATCCTCTCAAACCGCGAAGTTTCATTTCGTTTCCTTGTCCTCTTTTCGATCCTTAACCTTTTTTGCCAAGCAGTATAAACTGATTTTATCTGTACACATAGTAATATACCATTTGATGGAATCATGAGTTTCTTTTTGTGTGGCAATATTTCACATTAGTAATCGCTGTATCACGATACTGAATAAACGATTTTGAATATAATGCTGACACGCAACATCTTAACAGCAGTAGCTTATTGATAAAACGCAGCTGAATGTTTTATCAAAAAACATTATAGCATATCAAATAAAGAAATTCTGACTCAACAATTAGCTAACCTACATTGTGCATCTAGTTATAATGTAAACAGTAGTTTCATATCTATTTTTTATACAGAAGTATGCCGACGAGAGGAAGACATGATACTGGAAACACATTGTATCATACTCAACAGCTCATATTTTTACAAACTGCAACATATTCTAGCTATCGCACCAGCCTACAGAAAAGAAAACTACATAATACATGGTTGCTAATGGACGGAATCTTTTTCCCAATTTGCAGCCACTTTTCTCACACAAATCCATCGGGATTTTCACTGGAAGGGCCTGAACTCTGCAACTGACTCGATCTGAACCAATGCTGAGCGTCAATTCACAAATTTTAACCATGATCATAAATTAGTAATGAAAAATCCTCAAAAGTTTTGGTGTACATATTATTGAAAATTTAAATCGAAATGAAGAAAAAAAAAAGAAAAGTGATTTTTGCACTCTGTATCATACCTGCTTCAAGATACATAAATCAGTACGTTAACATATTTTTCGTAATTGCATTCAACAAATTTATAACGAACTATATTTTGGGATACACTTTCTTCAAGAAAATAATTCCTTTTCGCAAAAGCGTGTCATACTAAAGGGGGACATTAAATTCGTTGTAGCTCCAGAAGGAATAATAGCATCTTTAATCGGAACGCTAGAAAAAAAAAAAAGATGTTCCTAACTTACCACAATGAATTTTCACTCTGTGTGCGCAGACACCAAACTTCCTAGCACTTTCAAACTGTGTGCCGCACTGCGACTCGAATCCGGGATCTTTGTCTTTCGCATGCAAGTATTCTCCCAACACTTTTTAATATCAAAAATATTTGTTTACATTTCAGGATATAAATACAGCCACTACTTCATAAAACTTTTACAGAAATAAGAAAACAATAAAGCCGCATGTGACTGATGTAGACAGAATCACAGAATACCTACCACAAGGTCTATGATCCATCATTTGAGCTCTACACTACATAACTACACTACTGGCCATTAAAATTGCTACACCAAGAAGGAATGCAGATGATAAACGGGAATTCATTGGACAAATATATTATACTAGGACTGACATGTGATTACATTTTCACGCAATTTCGGTGCATAGATCCTGAGAAATCAGTACCCAGAACAACCACCTCTGGCCGTAATAACGGCCTTAATACGCCTCGGCATGGAGTCAAACAGAGCTTGGATGGTGTGTACAGGTACAGCTGCCCATGCAGCTTCAACACGATACCACAGTTCATCAAGAGCAGTGACTCGCGTATTGTGACGAGCCAGTTGCTCAGCCACCATTGACCAGACGTTTTCAATTGGTGAGAGATCTGGAGAATGTGGTGGCGAGGGCAGCCGTCGAACATTTTCTGTATCCAGAAAGGCACGTACAGGACCTGAACCACGCGGTCGTTCATTATCCTGCTGAAATGTAGGATTTCGCAAGGAACGAATGAAGGGTAGAGTAACGGGTCGTAACACATCTGAAATGTAACGTCCACGGTTCAGAGTGCTGTCAATGCGAACAAGAGGTGACGTAGACGTGTAACTAATGGCACCCATACCATCACGCCAGGTGATACGACAGTATTGCGATGACGAATACACGCTTTCAATGTGCTTTCACCGCGATGTCGCCAAACACGGATGCGATCATCATGATGCTGTAAACAGAACCTCGATTCATCCGAAAAAATTACGTTTTGCCATTCGTGCACCCAGGTTCGTCGTTGAGTACACCATCGCAGGCGCTCCTGTCTGTGATGCTGCGTCAAGGGTAACCGCAGCCATGGTCTCCGAGATGATAGTCGATGCTGCTGCAAACGTCACCGAACTGTTCGTGCAGATGTTTGTTGTCTTGCAAACGTCCCCATCTGTTGACTCAGGGATCGAGACGGGGCTGCACAATCCGTTACAGCTATGTGGATAAGATGCCTGTCATCTCGACTGCCAGTGATACGAGGCCGTTGGGATCCAGCACGGCGTTCCGTATTACCCTCCGGAACCCACCGATTCCATGTTCTGCTAACAGTCATCGGATATCGAACAACGCGAGCAGCAATGTCGCTATACGATAAACCGGAATCGCGATATGCTACAATCAGACCTTTATCAAAGTCGGAAACGTGATGGTACGCATTTCTCTTCCTTACACGAGGCATCACAACAACGTTTCACCAGGCAACGCCGGTCAACTGCTGTTTGTGTATGAGAAATCGGTTGGAACCTTTCCTCAGGTCAGCACGTTGTAGGTGTCGCCACCGGCGCCAACCTTGTTTGAATGCTCTGAAAAGCTAATCATTTGCATATCACAGCATCTTCTTCATGTCGGTTAAATTTCACGTCTGTAGCACGTCATATTCGTGGTGTAGCAATTTTAATGGCCAGTTGTGTATTAGGTCGCCGACGAAATACATTTCACTGAAGTTCTCCTGCAAAATTTTCGAGACTAACTATACTGCAAGAATGATAGTAAGGAAAAATTGCTTATCCAGAGCTTGGGGGTTGGGGCTCCTTATTGAATTTTCACTCTGCAGCGGAGTGTGCTCTGATGTGAAAATCCCTGCCAGATTAAAACTGTGCCGTGCCGGTACTCGAACCCAGGATCTTTGTCTTTCGTTGACAAGTCCACCACCAACTTTGCTTCTGTGAAGTTTGCAAGGAAGGAGATGAGGTAAAGTGTAGACGGTTCGTGAGTCATGTTCGGGTAGTTCAGTCGGTAGAGCGCTTGCTCGCGAGAGGCAAAGATCCCAGTTCGGCACTCAGCTTTTAACTGCCAGGAAGTTTCATCTTCATAAATAATCATTAAAACTCATTAAAACTGACTGTAGCTCTGAATGGGACAAATCTCTGAGGAGTTAGCCTTAGGTATTAAACACCCGACAAATGGAAAAGCTAAATATGAAGGTTAGCTGCGAAATTTTCCTTTGGGTAATTCATTCTATTCTTTATAAAAACGTTTACATATTAAAGTGCAGTTCGTTTAGTGCACAACGGAGACAAGCATATCTCCATACTGAACTTCGTATTCTTTGCTGTTGTGTGAACTCGTGTACAAACGGTCATTATGCAGTCATATTTAAATACAAACTAATAAATATTCTGTAAATTAATTAACCCTATATCAAGGATGGAACTCATGAAACATGTAACTAACAGACCGAACTACAAACAAAAACTTAAGGTCTTAATTTTTTCTTTACGCATTTCATTACTGAAACTAACTGGTGTGTCTAGCGGGAATATGACATCCTAAAAGAGTCTTTGCAAGACAAGATAATGAAATAATAATAAAAGTTACTCCTGTAAGGAACAACGGTTACCAACCAGTACATGTAATATTGACCTAGTTTCTCCACAGGGATACAAATTTTTCTTTACCTGTACTCAGCCAACATAAAATTCTCCTGCAGGTCTTTGACGGTATATCAAAGTCTTAACACGTATGAATTCAGCGGTTCTTACACAAAGTGACGTTTAGATGTTTACAGAAAATCAAGTGCCAAGTGACATATAAAAATGCTGAAACAAATGGAAAACTTTTGTACCATTTTTCACGTAAACTAATATTTACAGAACTATATCAATAATAAAAACGTAAAACAAACTAATTCATGTGTAATTGATCAAATGGTAGAGATTGCATCCAAATGAAGGCGTTGGATTCAAAACGCAGCGAAACAATCGAAGGATGGTTATAGCTTTAGAAACACCGTATTTCTTCTTTGGCTGGTAGCATTTCTTGGAATTGTCTTCAGCAAATGCGACGCAATTTTGCTTGTCCACATCTCCCGCGTGTACTGTCCCCTGGCTATGATTTACTGAAAAACCAGCTGAATTATTTCTGATTTGTGTGATGAACTGAAAGTACTGGATATCCCGGCCAATAAATGCCATACGATCGTTTCATTTCATCTCTGATTCCGACTACAAAAGATATTAGTAATTACTATTCTTTACTTCTTTTGTCCAGCGAACAAAGACCCACCCTAGCTTTCTTATGATTACCGCTGACTTACACGGACTTGATTGCAATAGCTTTTATTAAAATACAAGTCTTCTAACAATAACGGTATGAATTATTTACGTAAGCGCTTTCAGTATACAGTAATAAATTTCGTTAGTTATAAAAGAAAAACTTCTTTTATTTGTAATATAGTGCCCTCAGCTGAGATACTTAAGACAGTTTTACGTAGCTTCAGTCCTCTATTGTTGGCAACCATTGTTATTGGCCTAACTAATTTTGCCAAATACGACACTTAAAGCCTACTTCCTCAAGAAAAAGTTCATTCAGTATTTATCCAAGGTTAAAGGCAAATAGTGGTCGTGCCGGACATACGCTGCCGAGTACGTTCACCTTACCGTTTTCGCTGTCACAGCGATCACGGAGTATTAAGTAAAAATACAGGCTGGTTGCAAAGTAAATATTAGCAACACTGTAATACACCTTTACATACAAACGAGTCCATTTCAGAGTGAAATCCGTAAGAACTTCACTAATACATGCTCTACTGGAATCTATTACTCTGATGTGTGTAGAAGAAATTTACACATTTTTGTGCACTTTTGCCCACAAATAGTTAAATACTGACATAGCATCAGTTTTGTTCCCGATTAATTGAGTTAGGATATTAATGTGTTTTTTTGGAAATAGTATCAATTTTTAATAGAAGGATTAACGATAGTAACTTTAACTTTCATTTGCTTTTGCAGTTTATTTAAATATCATTGAAACACAACGCAGTGCACTATACAAACACGATACACCACGTCACACGCGTTTTGTCCAGATTAACGAGGAAGTTTGGCTGCTTGTTCGGTCAGGTGTATGTGGCAGTCTGTTTGGCTACAGGTGGTTCCTGTGGCTGATTCCTATAACTAAAAGCAAATCACTGGCAAAAAAGTAGCATGAAAATGCAGTTTCCGTCCGCAAATTACCTGTACTATCCGCAAGCGACGTCTCTATACATTTCTAAAACTCGCCCTGTATATGAGAAAATTTTTCGAAACAAAACGCGATTTGGATCACATACTTTCTTCAAATACCCGTTTCGGCCGAACTAGGCTATCTTTGGATCTGAAACATGCTGAAAGCATATATATCATAGGTATCAGTTCTGCATATTCGACAAATAAAGATGGCCTTAATGTCAGAAACTGATCATATCAATAAAACACGTGGCCTACACTGTGATTTGTCTAGAAAACATATATTACAGCACAAGTGGCACAATGCTGTCCTCCAGCTAAAAGTGTGTTGTGGACGTGAATTGGATTCTAAACCAATTACGTCATTGGAGTACGCCTGACTAACGTAAGTAAAGGAAAGCAGCATGAATGAATTCAACTCTACATACCTCGCTTGTCTTGGTTTCATGACATTTCAGTGAACCGCAGGGCTATCTCCACAATCATTCTGATGGGGTCTAACAACGGCAGCTTCCCTGCTGATATATGACAGTTAAAATTAAGACATTGTGACATTCGTGGCTACAATAGTTGGTAAGTTAGAGATACCGATTATCTAACCACTTATTCCAAGTACCGGCAACTTAGAGAACAATTTGTCTAACCACTGAGAAGATGAAGAAGATGTAACGAAGAATAATGTGGCAGTTTTACATGTCTGGTACGTCTTATTTTAGTTATCACTGCTTGTCCTGTAACGAAGAATAATGTGGCAGTTTTACATGTCTGCTACGTCTTATTTTAGTTATCCACTTTTAAATCGACCCACAGACCTATATTGAAGTTGTGGTCACCGTTTTAATGGTAAAGATTAAATTGTGTGTATCTGCAAGAAGCGTGACTTCACAGACTTGCTTCTATGTGTTTATTGTAGCAAGATATTTAATTATTACTTCTGTGTATAGAAATTAAGTATTTCCTTTTCCTCTAAAAGTGGAGAAATATTGTTTATTAATTTTAAAGTAATATGTTCATTTTTAAGTTTAAAAAATACTTTTTTGTAATCGGTTATGCCTGTTGTTGTTGTGGTCTTCTGTCCAGAGACTGCTTTGATGCAGCTCTCCATGCTACTCTATCCTGTGCGAGCTTCTTCATCTCCCAGTGCCTACTACAACCTACATCCTTCTGAATCTGTTTAGTGTACTCATCTCTTGGTCTCCCTCTACGATTTTTACCCTCAGCGCTGCCTTCCAATACTAAATTCGTGATCCCTTGATGCCTCAGAATAAGTCCCTTCTTCTAGTCAAGTTGTGTCACAAATATCTCCCCAGTTCTGTTCAATACCTCCTCATTAGTTAGGTGATCTACCCATCTAATCTTCAGCATCCTTCTATAGCACCACATTTCGAAAGCTTCTATTCTCTTCTTGTCCAAACTAGCTATCGTCCATGTTTCACTTCCATACATGGCTACACTCCATATAAATACTTTCAGAAACGACTTCCTGACACTTAAATCTATACTTGATGTTAACAAATTTCTCTTCTTCAGAAACGCTTTCCTTGCCATTGCCAGTCTTCATTTTATATCCTCTGTACTTCGACCATCATCAGCTATTTTGCTCCCCAAATACCAAAACTCATTTACTACTTTAAGCGTCCCATTTCCTAATCTAATACCCTCAGCATCACCCGACTTAATTCGACTACATTCCATTATCCTCGTTTTGCTTTTGTTGATGTTCATCTTATATCCTCCTTTCAGGGCTCTGTCCATTCCGTTCAACTTCCAAGTCCTTTGCTGTATCTGATAGAATTACAATGTCGTTGGCAAACCTCGAAGTTTTTATTTCTTGTACATGGATTTTAATTCCCACTCCGAATTTCTCTTTTGTTTCCGTTACTGCTTGCTTAATATACAGATTGAGTAACATCGGGGATGGGCTACAATCCTGTCTCACTCCCTTCCCAACCACTGCTTCCATTTCATGCCCCTCGACTCTTATAACTGCCATCTGGTTTCTGTACAAATTGTAAATGGCCTTTTGTTCCTTGTATTTTACTCTTGCCACCTTCAGAATTTGAAAGAGAGTGTTACAGTCAACAATGTCAAAAGCTTTCGCTATGTCTACAAATGCCAAGAACGTAAGTTTGCCTTTTCTTAATCTAGCTTCTAAGATAAGCCGTAGGATCAGTATTGCCTCACGTATTCAAACATTTCTACGGAATCCAAACTGATGTTCCCCGAGGTCGGCTTCTACCAGTTTTTCCATTCGTCTGTAAAGAATTCATTTTAGTATTTTGCAGCCGTGGCTTATTAAACTGATAGTTCGGTAATTTTCACATCTGTCAACACCTGGTTTCTTTGGGATTGGAATTATATTCTTCTTGGAGTCTGAGGGTATTTCGCCTGTCTCATACATCTTGCTCACCAGATGCAGTTATGCCTACATAGTGTAATTGTTTAAGCCTGCTAATGGGTGAATAGTTTAATCACGTTGAAGTTAAAACAGAAGTAAAATACAGTAAAAATACCAAACAGCCTTGAAATTACCACTTGATCGTCATCAGAGTGTCAGCACAGACACGAAAGTAGTGTCTGTGCTGACCCTCTGATGAAGAACAACCTTGGGTCTGTAGGTAAGCTAAATGTAGACCTCTGTGCTTTCTCTGGGACGTACTACCGACATAGCAGCCTCAGACAGCCTCTACTGTGTTTGGAGAGAGAATTTCCGGCTGTGGCAGTGGCAGCGGTTGGGCGTGTACACAGCGCTCGGCAAGTAGGTCCGAGCTCCAAGCTGTGTTTGCGTTCGGGCCCACTGGCACACGGGAGGCAGGCAGACCTCGTGTACGACTGTAGGCACCCTGTACCGTGACCATGGCTGGTACGGCACTTCACGCTGAGTATCTCCTTTTGAACGTTCCAAAATAGAAGAGATACATTAACGGTTCGCCGAGACAGAATTTGAAGAACGAATCAGTCGGTCTGCAATACGACTTTTTCCCACGACATTTACACTCAACAGCGAAAACATTATGAAACCTGCCACCGGGATATTGGATGCCGCTTGTTGACATTGCAGGCACGAGTAGTAGAGCGTTTCCGTAAGATCGTACAAGAAGGTAACAGGACAAATAGAATGCTCCACTGAAGAACTTGAGCTAGGAAACCTGAGATCGGAGAAGCCAGCTTAAGGAGATAAGGGGGTAAACTTCTGTACCGCTTTATCTAGCATTACTGTTTTTCAGCTTATTTACAAGTAACATGCGTACAAATTTACATGCACTGTGCTGTTTAATTACATGTACAGCCTTTATTTCCTGCAAGGAAACAAGGAGGACAAGCCGTATCTTGTAACTGGCCGTCTGAATGGCCACCTGTACTTGAGATTCGTGCACAGAATTCTATCTGAGTTGTTGGAGAACGTACCCTAGGCTGTTCGTGAGAGGGTGTTAATACAACATGAGTGAGCACTACCTCACTTCAGTGTGGATGTCCGCAACCATCTCAGTGCTGTAGTTCCTGATCGCCGGACTGGAAGGGGAGATGCTATACCATGGCCTGCGAGGCCAGCCAAACTGAATCCCCTTGATTATTTTCCATGGGAATATCTAACGTCACTTGTGTGTGAGACCCCGGTGGATACGGAGATGGAACTACACTAGTGGCCTTTAAATATGCTACACCACGAATATGACGTGCTACAGACGTGAAATTTAACCGACAGGAAGAAGATGCTGTGATATGCAAATTATTAGCTTTTCAGAGCATTCACACAAGGTTGGCGCCGGTGGCGACACCTACAACGTGCTGACATGATGAAAGGCTCCAACCGATTTCTCATATACAAACAGCAGCTGATCGTCGTTGCCTGGTGAAACGTTGTGATGCCTTCCGTAAGGAGGAGAAATGCTTAACAAAACTTTTCCGACTTTGAAAAAGGTCGGATTGTAGCCTATCGCGATTGCTGTTTATCGTATCGCGACATTGCTGCTAACGTTGATCGAGATCCAATCACTGTTAGCAGAATATGGAATCGGTGGGTTCCGGAGGGTAAATCGAAACGGCGTGCTGTATCCCAACGGCCTCGTATCACTATCAGTCGAGATGACAGGCATCTTATCCACATAGCTGTAACGGATTGTGCAGCCCCGTCTCGATCCCTGAGTCAACAGATGGGGACGTCTGCAAGACAACAACCATCTGCACGAACAGTTCGACGACGTTTGCAGCAGCATGGACTATCATCTCGGAGACCATGGCTGCGGTTACCCTTGACGCTGTATCACCGACAAGAACGCCTGCGATGGTGTACTCAACGACGAACCTGGGTGCACGAATGGCAAAACGTCATTTTTTCGGATGAATCCAGGTTCTGTTTACAGCATCATGATGATCGCATCCGTGTTTGGCGACATCGCGGTGGACGCACATTGGAAGCGTGTATTCGTCATCGCCATACTGGCGTATCACCCGGCGTGATGGTATGGGTTGCCACTGGTAAGACGTGTTGGTCACCTCTTGTTCGGACTGACGGCACTTTGAACAGTGGACGTTACATTTCAGATGTGTTACGCCCCGTGGCTCTACCCTCCATTCGATCCCTGCGAAACCCTATATTTCAGCAGGATAATGCACGACCGCATGTTGCAGGTCCTGTACGTGCCTTCTGGATACAGTAAATGTTGGACTGCTGCCCTGTCCAGCACATTCTCCAGATCTCTCACCAACTGAAAACGTCGCCGGGCAACTGTCTAGTCACAATACGCCAGTCACTACTGTTGAAGAACTGTGGTATGATGTTGAAGCTGCATGGGCAGCTGTACCTGTACACGCCATCCAACCTCAGTTTGACTCAATGTCCAGGCCTATCAAGGCCTTTATTACTGCCAGAGGTGGTTGTTCTGGGTACTGATTTCTCAGGATCTATAAACCCAAATTGAGTGAAAATTTAATCACATGTCAGTTCTAGTATAATATATTTGTCCAATGAATACCCGTTTATCATCTGCATTTCTTCTTGGTGTAACAATTTTAATGGCCAGTAGTGTAGTTGCCAGAATTGTAGCTGCCTGTCATGTGATTTGAAACACACCAGAGATATTTGTCATTTTCAGATTCTTGTACGCCGATGTCACGCTTGCATTTCGTAAGATGCAATATAAATGGTACGTTAATTGTGAGTAATCTGAATAAAAGAGTACACAATACTCTCATTTTATTCCTGTTACCTCCTTAAGCTTGCTTCTCCGACCTTACGTTCCCCGCCTCAAATTGTTCATTGGAGCATCCTCTATGTCCTGTTAAATTTTTGCATACTCTTACTGAAACACCCTGTGTATAAGCGGAGCAGGGACGAATGGCGACGACTCGGGACGTAAATGAGAAATATCTCTGACATAAGCAACTCTGACAAAGGACGAAAGTTATGGCTCGGCGCCTGGGAACGATCATCTCGAAAACTGTAAGACAATCGGTTGTTAGCGGGCTGCTGTCGTGAGCATTTACGGAAAGTGGTTGAAGGGCAGTAGTGCGACGTGAAGGCGACATGGTTTTGGACGTCAACACCTCAACGGGGAAGTTGGAGGTTTGCCCGCTTTGTAGAGCCGGATAGGCAGTGATCAGTGACAGATCTAACGGCAGAACACAATACTGGCGCAGGATCAAGCGTTTCGGAGCACGCCGTTGAGCGTACGTTGTTGAACGTGGAACTCCGCAGGAGTCCCAACTGTGTTAGACTGGAAGGACTGCCGAATATCAGACGTGTGTACAGAAGATAGCTACTGTGTAAACTAACCGAAGAAGAGGGAGAAGTTGGTGCGATTTCTATACTAAAATTGGTAAATGTCAAAGATGTGATTTTATTGGTTGCATTTTGTTGAGATCAATTTATAGAATTATTGATTCTGGCTGAAGGCCTGGCTGAAAGCCAGGCCCTAAATCAGGTATTCTTGTGGACAGCCATTGTCAGAAACAGTTCCCCATGTGAAGATAAAGTGTCGTAGATCCCTGAAGGTGACTTTCGGGAGGTTCTAAACTGGCATTGTGCAAGGAAAAAATATTTTCGGAAAAGATACGAATATGCAAAGGAGTGGGAAACACTCAGGCCAAGAGGATTCTACTTGACAAAAAGTAGGTCGGCAATAGTGGATGTTTAAATTTTGTAGGGCAGTTACTTGCTGGTTCACAAAATTATTTTCGTAGCGGAGAGGAAGACTCAGGAGTAAGTACGTGCAACCTTTTTAATGGCTGAAACGTGGAACCCCTCTCAAAGTGGGAATTACTGGCTAATCGAGGCAGATTCTTCGGATGAAGGGAAATTGTTATTATCTTAAGTTTTTATTGGTTAGAAAATGGACTGCTGATGTCAGAAGAGAATCTAGCACTGGCAGAACCAGCAAGCATTTTGAGTAGGATAGCAGATATTCACTTCGTCTTAGAGTTGCAGCGCGGTCACTTAGCCCTAGAGTTTCTGAGAGGCAACGCTTCATCTTAGAGCTCCAAAGACCGAAGACTTCATCTTAGACTTGCATAGAGGGGGGACGCTATCCCAGAGCTTTTCATGGTGGCTGGGGCTGAACTTACAGCTTTCAGTTATCATTGCAGCCATCCTCCACTCTTAAGCCTCAGGGCAATGGTAAGAATGAGCCACATTTGCATGAGACATGATTAAGAGACCACTAAGTTGTTTGTCGTTAAGTTAAAGTCGTGATTTTCTTAATTAATTCACGAGGTTTGTTAGTTAAAATCAATAATGTTTAGGTACGCGTGCTTGTGTTTACATGTACTTTTCTGTCTTCTTTCCTTCAGTCTGTTCACTAATTCCACAATCACTGGGGCTTTACATAGACATAACTAACTATATCATCGCTGATATGAAACTTCCTGGCAGATTAAAACTGTGTGCCCGACCGAGACTCGAACTCGGGACCTTTTCCTTTCGGCTGCCTGTCTTCTTTTCCTTACTCTGTTCACTAATTCCGCAATCATTGGGGGGTTTACATAGACATAACTAACTGTATCATTGGATTTACAAATCGATTCACCTGTGCCAAAGTCTTACGGTGTTCCTTCGATTATTCATCTGTGAGGACCGGGCGTGAGTCGTGCTTCGGTAGCTCAGAAGGAAGAGCACTTGCTCGCGAAAGGCAAAGGTCCCGAGTTCGAGTCTCGGTCGGGCACACAGTTTTAATCTGCCAGGAAGTTTCATATCAGCGCACACTCCGCTGCGGAGTGAAAATATCATTCTGGATATATTATCGCATTTTCAAATCGATCCCCCTGTGCCAATGTCTTACAGTGTTCCTTTTATTCTTCACGTGAACCTTGTATCGTTACGCATATGCAAACGAGTTAACCGGTTGCCTGTCTTCTTTTCTTTAGTCTGTTCACTAATTCCGCAATCACTGGCGGGGTTTACATAGACATAACTAACTGTACCATTGCAATTTCAGTTCGATCCACCTGTGCCAACGTCTTATGGTGTTCCTTCTATTATTCTCTCGAATCTTGTAACGTTACGCATATGCGACGAGTTAATCGGCTGCCTGTCTTCTTTTCCTCACTCTGTTCACTAATTCCGCAATCATTGGGGGGTTTACATAGACATAACTAACTGTATCATTGGATTTACAAATCGATCCACCTGTGCCAACGTCTTACGGTGTTCCTTCGATTATTCATCTGAACCTTGTAACGTTGCCCACATGTAAGCGAGTTAATCAGTTGCCTGGAGTTGGTATGAGGTGAACTGTATTGTACAGATGAATTATAGCAGGCCAGAGCACAGGGTCAGCAAAACTGCCATTGCCACACCGAACGTTACTGGAGAGCCCTGGTGCTGGTACAAAGGCTTTACAGATAATGGACAAATTCCACTACAGAAAATACTGACAGTTGGTTCAAATAGCTCTGAGCACTATGGGACTAAACATCTGTGGTCATCAGTCCCCTAGAACTTAGAACTACTTCAACCTAACTAACCTAAGAAAATCACACACATCCATTCCCGAGGCAGGATTCGAACCTGCGACCGTAGCAGTCGCGCGGTTCCGGACTTCTTCTTTTTTTTTTTTTTTTTTTTACATTTAACCACATTCGAAACCCACCGCCTTGATAACTAAGGTGGGTTGTCAGCTTACTGATTTCAGTATGTCTGCAGCAAGTCATGGTCTCTTAGCCGTTGCAGATACAAATGGTTAGTTTGCGAGTAGCTGCACCGTTTCCGTCCCTAGCCACGAGGAGGCGGACCAGATCTATGCTATCACATGCTGCATGCGTGGTTAGCTGTTTCATTTACAAAGTATTATCATGTTAATAATATTCCGGACTGAGCGCCTAGAACCGCTAGACCACCGCGGCCGGCTACTGACAGTTGTCACACGCTTAGAAGAAGAGGTGATGCGCCTGAAACGGCGGACATTCAGCCAGCCCAAAAGAAGGCTTCATACAGCGCTTTGAAATTCGATAGTAAATCACAGTCAAACAATAAAGCAAATCTGAATATATCAGTCATATCATAAAAACGAAGCGCATATAATGACACAACAATATTTTCAATGTCTTTGAAACTACAGAAGTTAAAATTTCGCAGTGACTAAATATTTTTACAATGAACCTCTGAAGTAACAGCTTTTATACACTTTATGCGATATCAAAAAATTATATCTCAGATGACAGCATTGCAATACAGCTACACTCACGAAAGCTAGTAACCTTTTCTATTTATTTCTTGATTTATTGCGTTTTTTCTTTATTTTTCATTATGAAAAAGTTTGTCAGAAGATGGTATTCTCCACAGTAAAGCAGCAAACGAATGCAAGATGAAAATCTCATATCGTGTCATACAAGTGTATTTAATTAATGAATATGTTACTTTTTTAACTATTGATCACATTTTCTAATACAAAATCACGGTAATTTAAGATGTGGTTAATCGCATGTGTTATCTGACACTTCTATTCAAAATAGAGTCAAAAGACACTTCCATCACATAGGCCTAAATAATCGTTTAAACAATAATCTGTTATCATTTAATGTGAGTGTACTTGTGCAAGAATATTGGCTTATTTATTTATGAAGATACCTCTAATTATACGAGGGCATTTCGGAAAATAAGATCTGATCGGTCGCAAAATGAAAACCACAGTGCAATCAAAAATTTTATGTTCGCAACAGTTAGCCACACGTTCCAGCTACCTCTCTAAATCGTCTCCGCTCTGACTTAGAAACTTTTCGTGACGTTGTGCTTTCTGCCATTTCTCTACGCTGGTCAGCCTTTCGTTGTTTATGCCAAAATGCTGTCTTCGTAGCCAGCGGTTCATGTAAGCAGAGATGAACAACTGAGGGAGCCAATTAAGGGCTGTATTTTGGGTGACCAAACATTTCCCATCGAAACCGCTGGCATAGCTTCAGGCGAAATTTCTCACTGTTGTTTTAGGCATTTCTGCGTGATCAGTTCTCTGAGCTGAAAATACCGGTCTGAAGCGATCCACAGGCGCACTAAAGACACTGCCCAACACATCTGTGCAACGTTCCATCGGATTTTCACAGGGGTTTCCATTTCGCGCCTGATCGGACCTTACTTTCCGAATATGCCTCGTATTTATTGTGCATGGTCTGAGTGTGACCAAATGCTTTTAAAATTTATTTATTTAAATATTGTTTATATACTGGCAACGGCCTTGCCGCAGTGGATACACCGGTTCCCGTGAGATCCCCGAAGTTAAGCGCTGTTGGGCGTGGCCAGCACTTGGATGGGTGAGCATCCAGCCGCCATGTGCTGTTGCAATTTTTCGGGGTGCACTCAGCCTCGTGATGCCAATTGAGGAGCTACTCGACCAAATAGTAGCGGCTTCGGTCAAGAATACCATCATACCGACCGGAGAGCGGTGTGCTGACCCCATCCCCCTTCCATCCGCATCCTCCTCTGAGGATGACACGGCGGTCGGATGGTCCCGGTAGGCCACTCGTGGTCTGAAGATGAGGGTGCTTTTTATATATTAGTTTAGTCCGAAAAGTGGTCAAGCAGTAGCAGAATCCCTTAACTACATAGGTTTCGTGCATCTTAGACGGCTAAGTCCATTCGTGATCACAGTAAACGAAATTTTCGCCATCTCAAAATAGTTCAGAGTTCAACATGAGAACTGACACATACACAAGATAACCAATAGTAACCTATATGCTGTCTATTCTTAATACCACAATGCAATCGAAAAATTTTAGGGTACTTTAGTAGCCGTTCACCACCAAAGTACTCGTAAATCACCTGTTGTTGTTGTTGTGGTCTTCAGTCCTGAGACTGGTCTGATGCAGCTCTCCATGCTACTCTATCCTGTGCAAGCTTCTTCATCTCCCAGTACCTACTGCAACCTACATCCTTCTGAATCTGCTTAGTGTATTGATCTCTTGGTCTCCCTCTACGATTTTTACCCTCCACGCTGCCATCCAATGCTAAATTTGTGATCCCTTGATGCCTCAAAACATGTCCTACCAACCGATCCCTTCTTCTAGTCAAGTTGTGCCACAAACTTCTCTTCTCCCCAATCCTATACAGTACCTCCTCATTAGTTACGTGATCTACCCACCTTATCTTCAGCATTCTTCTGTAGCACCACATTTCGAAAGCTTCTATTCTCTTCTTGTCAAAACTGGTTATCGTCCATGTGTCACTTCCATACATGGCTACACTCCATGCAAATACTTTCAGAAACGACTTCCTGACACTTAAATCTATACTCGATGTTAACAAATTTCTCTTCTTCAGAAACGATTTCCTTGCCATTGCCAGTCTACATTTTATATCCTCTCTACTTCGACCATCATCAGTTATTTTACTCCCTAAATAGCAAAACTCCTTTACTACTTTAAGTGTCTCATTTCCTAATCTAATCCCCTCAGCATCATCCGATTTAATTTGACTACATTCCATTATCCTCGTTTTGCTTTTGTTGATGTTCATCTTATATCCTCCTTTCAAGGCACTGTCCATTCCGTTCAACTGCTCTTCCAAGTCCTTTGCTGTCTCTGACAGAATTACAATATCATCGGCGAACCTCAAATTTTTACTTCTTCTCCATGAATTTTAATACCTACTCCGAATTTTTCTTTTGTTTCCTTTACTGCTTGCTCAATATACAGATTGAATAACATCGGGGAGAGGCTACAACCCTGTCTCACTCCTTTCCCAACCACTGCTTCCCTTTCATGCCCCTCGACTCTTATAACTGCCATCTGGTTTCTGTACAAATTGTAAATAGCCTTTCGCTCCCTATATTTTACCCCTGCCACCTTCAATTTAATAAGTGACAGTAAATCACCTACATAACTGAAAAATCATACGACACGAACAAAAGTGTTTCGTGGACCACGACCTTGTACTACGATAGGTTTACTAGCAGCAAAGTCATCCTGTCGTGAAAGCCTTCATTCTGTCATCAGTTTGTCTAATGGTTTAAAAGCCATGTCATCACAGTTAAAATCGACTGCAAGAAAGAAAATCTAACATTTCCACAGAGCAGCGCAACATTTTCTTTCCCGTAGTGAGTTTTAACAGAAAATCTACATATTCTTGTTAAAAAAATATATAGTCCATGTCCGTCCCTATGTTTATTAAAGTATTGTATAGAAGTTTGGCACGTATCGGTTTAGTACATTCCGAAATCTGTTTTATTCACACTCCGTACGATACATTATTATTTCGGTTTACATGCCTAAAAAATGGGCGAATTCGCAAGGAGGAGCCGAAATTTTCGTCATGACTTGATTCCTATAGCATATCCAGAATTAGGACGCATGTCCGTTTCCTATACACACTTAGCAATTGCGAAGCACTGCCGGATACAACTTTAAAAGATAAAGTACTATGGGCTGGTTGTAACTGTTTAGTGAGGCAGCCTGCCTTAAATAAAACAATCTGCGGCCGTCGTGAGAGCAACATTCATTTTATGCGCCACACTAGCCGTATTAAAAAACAAAAATTCCGTGAAAGATGTGAAAATATCAGGTGTAATCATTGGCAAGCAGCGCTGTAGTTCTATCTTAACGTGAACACTTCTTCTTCCAGTATATTTGAAGTTCAGCTTTTCAGTGGCTTAGGTAAACTTTAAGATAATCCTGTATATAGCTTACTTTGTATACATAGCACAATTAGAGCGAAACGCTTATGATGCTGCGTGGTGTGGTGATAATCTGTGATAACGCCCGCCCACAATCTGCTTGACACCATACAGGAGTTAGTTTAGCAAGGAATGACGCGCTTACCTTGTTCACCAGAGCTTTCACCCTCAGATCTTCACCTTCCTCGCGCTCTGTCAAACAGCCTTCAAGGAACTTCCATTCCGGACGAAAATGCGCTCAGAACGTGGCTCGGCGAGTTCTTCGCCTCAAAATGACGTGTTTTCTACTGTCATGGAATCGAAAATGTATCCTACGTTCGCAGAGTGTTATAACCAGTGGAGAAGAATATAGTGATGATGAGTAACGCTTTTGATAAGTGTATCTATTGTGTTTATATATTTATGGAAAAATTCTACGAGCTTATCCACCAACCTAATATTATGGCATATTGGAAAAACAGGTCAATCGGCTAAGGACGCCAAGTTGTTTTACCTAAGGCAGGCTATATCCGTAACAGCAGTAGTTTGTATATTGGAATCTCGTGAGGGGGTATCAGGTGTTGTTTTAATGAGGTATGCTTGCATTCATTTCATATATGTATAGGTAAAATTGCATGCCCTGTATAAAACTTCTTCTCATTTCTTTCATTTTTATCTCACAGAGTCTGATGGCAACTTGAGGCGAAATGTATTAAAATGTAGGTTTGTGTAATAAAAACATTATCAAAAAGAAAAATTTATATTAATTTTAATAATTGATTTAATTTTACAAAAAACTTTAATTTCATTAAATAAAGAATTACAAAATTGTTTTATGAAGAAAAATGTGACAGTATAGCTGAATGGACAGGGAATTATTGAAAAATAGAGCTATGCAAGCCAAAGGATGTAAACACAATTCTTCCGCCGTGTGAATTATTTCCGTTTCTGTAGTCAAAAAGCTTATTTTTTACAAATATAATCCTAATTTAAGTACACTGCATATAAAAATTTGTTTTAATTTCAGTGCTCACACTTTAGAAAACACTTATGAGAGCTATAGTTTTCGTAAAATGTGCCTCTATTTACAACGTATTTATGCAAATGGTTTACAAAATTTTGGCCTGTTCGCTAAAAAGGGGCGATCTCTTTTTTGGATGATTTGAAGGAGTCCAAAATACATTGCAGAAATTAAAAATTCTTCATTGTCTGAAGAAATAGATTTTGTCCATTAGCTGGGAAGATATGAACAGTAGAATTACACTCTATGTGGAGTGCGTCTGGTTTTCAACGGAATGTACGTAATAATTTGACTTTCATTGTCTGTATTACAGATGTCTTCCTCTATCATACATTAAACGGTTTCTTCAAAATACGAAGAACTAACTGAGTCCCTCATAACCAGTGTTACTTTCTGGAAACATACTGAAAAACAGGTCTAACTGTTGTATTACCAATAAACACACGAATAACCTAAAACCTTTTCGTAGGAAAAACTTTATTAGAGGAAGAACTACGTTCCAGATGTTCTCGAAGGACATATTTCTCCACTTTTAAAACATATGTGTTGGAATTACGGATCGAACTATTTATTAACGTCCAGGATATTGCTCTTTAGTATTTAAACTACATTTTAATATAGTGAAGTTCTTCTTAAACGTTTTTATGTCGTTTACACAGTCTAGCCTACTAACAATAGCTTAACAGAGAATTTATTCATTGACAACGTTCTCAAACGACAATACGGGTAATGTATAAAGCAGTGGCTTACGTCATTAATAAAAGAAAAATGGATGACAGATACTGTCCCCAGTAGATCTGTCTCTTAAAAAATTTGCAGATAGACGAATATTCCGAAACACCTTCTAACCAGTTTCACATGACGCATGTCGAACACGTTGCAAAAATAGGTGTGTAGGCGCGTTGATGTTCCCTCTCACGTGTGTGTGTGTGTGTGTGTGAGAGAGAGAGAGGGGGGGGGAGGATGAAAATATGTGCTTGTTTGTGTATAGTAAATGAACATGTGATTCGCCTCTGAGTATTCGTCGGTATTGCAGTTTTGATATTGATCAAAGGTTAGATTATCCATGCCTGCGTATGAACCACGTCAGAATTTGTTTGTGTAAAACTGATGACACGTCCCACATCATAGCTACATTTCATTCAGCTCATCTATGGAGTTATGGCTAATTGAGTAACAGCTAAATAATTGCTCACCCTCACGTTTTCAATTACTGGGCAGTCAACATTCAGTTTGCTCTACGTACCGCTTTTTCTAACTCGTAACCGAGACATATGCAGCAGAGGTAAATCATTAAACAGTATTCTACAGGATCCGTCTCTGTGTTCTGAATTGCAGACCTCTTTTCGGTTGTTCAGTGTTGACTCCTCACTGGAAAATTATTTGGCACACTGTTTGTAATTAGCACAGAAGCATTGGCACAATAATTGTTATTAATGTCATTAATGTACTGCCGGCCGAGGTGGCCGAGCGATTCTAGGCGCTTAATTTCGGAACCGCGCTGCTGCTGCGGTCGCAGGTTCGAATCCTGCCTCGGGCATGCATGTGTGTGATGTCGTTAGGTTAGTTAGATTTAAGTAGTTCAAAGTCTAGGGGATTGATGACCTCAGATGTTAAGTCCCATAGTGATCAGAGCCATTTGAACCATCATTAATGTACTCGAAGCAGAGATAAATAGCAATACACTGTATTATTTGAGCCACATTCGTTGTATGATGTTGATTATGAAGTGTTTCCAAGATTACTGTTCCAGGCAATGGTACAACTGTAAATATCGCTCTGCTGTGAAACTGTGTATGCTGCAATCAGCACATAGTAACTTAGCAACATGTACCCAGTAGGTAACAAAGCAAACTTGACTAATGAATATGTTTGTGACAGTTCCATTTGTTACATTCAACCTGACGGTTTGCATCTGATGGTGAAATGTTATCCTCCTAAGCCATTATGTTCTAAAAGGTGAGGCAATAAGGAATGCGAACAGAAAACAATTTTTCTCTAATACACAGACTCACAGCTCTATTTCGTAACTACTGAAGCCTCAAAACGAACGAATTCGTTACATGTTTCCGAGAAAACTGACTTTCCGAGATAATATTTGTGGCACAGAGTATTTTCATTATGATGTAGACACTAATGATGCTGCAGAAGCACCTGAAGCACGTGAAATGTTGTTCAGTGATTAGGTAAACGAACTGATTATTTTAGAGCATGAGTCTGTGTGTAAATGGCAGAAAAAATCTCTTCTGAAATTTTATATATGCAACATGTTAGAGGAAAATATAAAAACACACGAGACCTGGGGCCCACCCTCTTAAAATGGGCTGTGACGCAAGACTTGATGCTTTTAATCGTATGAAGTTATGACTGTTTGCAGCGTATTCTCATAACTGTACGAGTATAGTTGATGTTAACAGTGTCCGCCCTTAGTACTGCTACGTTATTGGTTTAGTTGTGGCTTTTCAGTTTAGTTTCCCCATCTACCATACTTTGTTTAAGGGCACCACACCGTGGTTCAGGTCGAAAAAAATCGATTTTTTCATCATATTTCATCGATAGATTAATGTGTTATTGAAGTACTCTGAAAAGGATTTTGCTGAAAAATTTTTTTTCGAGCATTTAAAGAGCATTTTCCTACCACGTGTGTTTATGTGCCACGCCCAATTTTCTGTCATCCACTGTTAACTCTAAGCCATATGGAGATGCCATTATTAGCAAAATAGAATGTGTAGGCCATGTTCAAAAACGTTTGGGAACAAGGCTGAGAAAACTAACTGTTGCTATTAGAGGAAAAAAATTATAAGATGGAAAATTGTTGACCGGACACGGTCGGTTAACTAAAACTGAAATAGAAAACTTGCAGGTATACTATGGGCAGGCAGTTAGGAGAAATAAAGAAAATCTGGAGGCAATGAAGAGAGATGTTTGTGCCATGTTCTTCCATAAGTCCTCTTCTGACGATAAGCCATGCCACAGATTGTGTGCATCAGGACAAAATTCGTGGTGCAAATACAATAGGGCTCAGGCAATTGGAAAATCTTATTCTCACCAGCATTCTCTTCCTGCTGCTGTTATTAAACTTGGCTCATCCTGACTTTCTAAGGAAATGTCTGCATGGGCAGACACAGAACCCAAATGAATGTTTCAAGAGCATAATTTGGAACCGCCTTCCTAAAACTGTATTTGTAGGCATGCATACAATGAAACTAGGAGTTCATGATGCTGTTATTACATTCAGTTGTGGTAATATTGGAAAATGTTGGGTACTGAAAAAGCTGGGAATTAATACTGGTGGAAATATGATCACTAGGCTGCAACATCGATAAAATGAGGATAGCTGATGCAGACAGGTCTGCATCTAATATGGCCAAGAAAGCAAGACAAATATCCAGGAAGGTGAAGAAGAAGCTGGAAGACCTGCTAGAGGCCAAAGAAGGGCCTTCATATGCAGCAGGACAGTTTTAATTAACTGTAAGTAAGAAATTTCAAAAGTTTTTTCTTTAAAGTCAATTTCCCGTAAACTAAAATTTTCACTAGACATGCCCCATTATATCAGAAACTATCATAGATAAATGAATGAAATTTTGAGAGACTCTACATAACATAAAAAACCACCTCTGATACTACATTCATTAATATTCCCCCATTAGGAAGTTCACAAAAATTATTTTCTGCAGAAAAATTTAATATTTTTTGTTCATAAATTTAAAAAAGTATTTCTTATAAATTTTAAAATGGATCAAGCATATCTTAGTACAGTTGACTCTGTTAGCATCATGTAACATACAATAAAAATATTAAGGTCCTGCATCAAATAGTTTTTTCAGAAATGGGTCAAATACTTGCCTAAATTAACATGGGTTAGACAGGCAGGGTGTGCTCCCCTTTAAGATGATGGCGTGAACAGCGATTTGTCGTGGTGGACGTAATCCATACTTCAGAGAAAAGAAATGGTTTTTTTCAACAGGAGTGCTGACAGATGCGACACGAGGAACTGGAGAACACTTTTATTACATCTGCGATCCATCCCTTCGTCGGTGAGAGCCAGGGCTCCTCCAGGGGAGTTCGATTTCCGGTGTTTCGATTTTCACAGAAGGTAGGAAGAAGATGGAAGATGGCTGCAGGAAATTCATCAGAAACAGAACGCCTTTGACATGTTGTGTGCCAGCGGATGAGTAAGAATGGCACATACGTTTAAAAGTGAGGCTACTTCTCCCCCTCCCCGTCCCTCTCCCTCCTCGATTAGCAAATTGGAGACGCAGTTCCTTCTGTTGCCGAAACATTCTGCATCCACGAGTAGCTAACTCAACCTAGAACTTCTGTACCATCGGCCTAAGACAGGTAGAAAAAATTGGGTTAGTATAGTTGCACTCAGTGAACAAACTGTAACAAATTAAAGGTTGTTCCAGACCGCGAGCCAAACCCGCATCACCTCCTTATAGCGAACAGTCAGCTCAACCATTTCCGCATCCATCAACAGTCGCCGTGTAGACCATCCTTGTATTACCTACTCAAATTCTCAGTGTCACTCAGATTCCTTTCCAATTTACAGCCATAGGGTCTCTCTCCTATGGGAATCGTGGGAAAAGCACCGCCTTGGTAACGGAGAACTCAGAAACATCCGTGGCAATGAAATTTGAGATAGCATAGATGGTTTAGGCGGCTATTAGTGGTAAGCGGGACATCCTGGCTCGAACCTGCTCTGGCTCTTTCATGGTTCCGTACCTCTGTCGGTAAAAACAAAACACTTTTGGGAATACTGTCCGACTGTTAGACCCCTTTTTCTCAGGAATGGGTATCAAGCTCAAATTAATATCAAAAGCTAGCGTCTGCGGTCCCTTGACGGTATAAAACTTTAAGCTTCTAAGTCATCTCAATTAAAACTCGCAAACTCAATCATCAAAACCTACAGGGGTACTGCTTTTTGACCTAGAATCGTGAAGTCTGGCAAGAAGCAAGATCTCACAGTACAAGTAAAGGGAAAAACCGAAATTTTTTTCGTCTTTGTTGTCCGTCTGTCTCTCAGTCCGTCTGTTCCACATCTACACGTACATGGTTACGCTGCAAATCACATTCAAGTGCCTGGCAGAGGGTTCATCGAACCACCTTCCCATTTCTCTATTATTCCAATCTCGTATAGCGCGCGGAAGGAATGAACAGCTATATCTTTCCGCACGAGCTCTGATTTCGCTTATTTTATCGTGGTGATCGTTCCTCCCTATGTAGGTCGGTGCCAACAAAATATTTTAGCATTCGGAGGAGAAATTTGGCGTTTGGAACTTCGTGAGAAGATTCCGTCGTAACGAAAAACGCCTTTCTTTTAACGATTTCCAGCCCAAATCCTGTATCATTTCTGTGGCACTCTCGCACATATTTCGCGACAATACATAACGTGCTGTCCTTCTTTGAACTTTTTCAATGTACTCCGTCCGTCCTGTCTAGTAAGGATCCCACACTGCTCAGCAGTATTCTAAAAGAGGACGGACAAGCGTAGTGTAGGCAGTCTCCTTAGTAGGCCTGTTACATTTTCTAAGAGTAATGCCAATAAAACGCAGTCTTTGATTAGCCTTCCCCACAACATTTTCTATGTGTTCCTTCCAATTTAGGTTGTTCGTAATTTAGTTGAATATACGGCTTTTAGAATAGACTGATTTATCATGTAGCCGAAGTTAAACGAGTTCCTTTAAGTACTCATGTGGATGACCTCACACTTTTTGTTATTTAGGATCAACTGCCACTTTTCGCACCATTCAGATATCTTTTCTAAATCACTTTGCAGTTTGTTTTGATCTTCTGATGACTTTATTAGTCGATAAACGACAGCGTCGTCTGCAACAAACCGAAGACGGCTGCTCAGATTGTCTCCAAAATCGTTTATATACATAAGGAACAGCAAAGGGCCTATAACACTACCTTGGGGAACGCCTGAAATCGCTTCTGTTTTACCCGATGACTTTCCGTCAGTTACTACGAACTGTGACCTTTCTGACAGCAAATCGCAAATCCAGTCACATAACTGAGACGATATTCCATAAGCACGCAATTTCACTACGAGTTGCTTGTGTGGTACAGTGTCAAAAGCCTTTCGGAAATCCAGAAATACGGAATCGATCTGAAATCCCTTGTCAATAGCACTCAACACTTCATGTGAATAATGAGCTAGTTGTGTTTCACAGGAACGATGTTTTCTAAACCCATGTTGACTGTGTGTCAATAGACCGCTTTCTTCGAGGTAATTCATAATGTTCGAACACAATATATGTTCTAAAATCCTACTACCTTTCTTGGATATTGATGTGACCTGTGCAACTTTTCAGTCTTTGGGTACGGATCTTTCGTCGAGCGAACGGTTGTATGTGATGGTTAAGTATGGAGCTAATGCATCAGCATACTCCGAAAGGAACCTAATTGGTATACAGTCTGGACCAGAAGACTTGCTTTTATTAACTGAAGACACCTTTCTCTCACTAACGGGTAGAAGCATCTAGTTAAAATTGATGTTAGATAGTAAGGTCTATGCTCCTTTCAGTTGTAAAAACTTTAAGCTTCCAGAATGAAATTTTCACTCTGCAGCGAAGTGTAAGTTGATATGAAACTCCCTGGCAGATTAAAACTGTGTGACGGACCAAGACTCGAACTCGGCATCTTCGCCTTTCAGGGACAAGTGTTCTACCATCTGAGCTACCCAAACACGACTCACCACCCCTCCTCACAGCTTGAGTTCGAGGCTCGCTCCGGCATACAGTTATAATCTGCCAGGAAGTTTCAACTTTAAGAATCTTTGTCAATGCTGTTAAAAGATACGGCTATTTACTTCATACATTTTGAGAGCGACGAACGCACTTCAAAAAACCTATACATGAACTATCTACATGCATAATAAAATTTATACAGAAACCTTAAAGCGTAAGTGTGTACTTGGACTTGCTCTATCTTCTTTCTTTTGTCGCGGCATTTTCGTTAAATTTTACCATGAAACTGTATCGGTTAATGCGCACTCAATGTGTATTTATTGATCATTCTGGTTTCGACTTTTCACTCGTCAGGAATCCACATGTTACCTCGGAAGATGGTTACGCCGGATACTGTAGGAGTGTACATATTCTCTGTTAATTTAACTGTAGTTGCATTCACTCATTATAAACCTGTCGCAACAGTTGAGACTCTACCGAAATAAAAGGCGTCAGAGTTGTTCACTATAGAGTTTTCTTGCTCTTAAATTTTGGACTCGAAGTGCAAATAAAGTGTAGGTGTGCTTTAATGCTACGGCACAATTCTCTTAATCATCTCGACGTACACCTAAATAAGAGATTTTTAGGCAGAAAAAAACGTGAGTTTACTAGAGATATCGACGAATTCTCAAGTGATTTCTTTCATCATCTACTTTGGAAGTAACTGCAACAGAGAGCGTGAACAAAAGAAGCTAAGGTCCTAATTTTAGAAGTTGTGTGGTAATTAATGGTATCAGAAGGAAATGTTTTGTGACTGGAGGGATTTCCTTTACACTGGAAAATACAATCCAACCTAGAAACCCGGAAGAGGCGAAGATACGCATCGAAACTCCGATCTTTCGTTCCAGGAGTGCAAACTCGACGACTGGAAACTTCATAAAAAGAGACATTCTGCGACACAAATAGCTTACTTCGTGAAATTCAGTTTCGTATTCCTGAAAGCAGCTGTCCTGTTTCTAGACCGGACGGACGTGCTGTTCGAGCGTTTTCGCTAGTAAGCTTGTAAACATTAGGCAGATGTCCGGACCCAACGAGACGCCAGAATGGTTCTTAAAATAGAGAAACGAACTACGGCAAGTGACAACAGCTAGAATACGCTGATATTTTCCAGGAAAACTCGTGATTTGAAAACGTATTTCATTGTACATGCTCATGTCAACTAGCAGAAACGGGTGATACTAACAGTGCCAGAAACAAAGTAGTAAACTTTAGAAGAAGGTTTGCGTTAGGTAGGAAACAAATAAAGGGAAATAAAAACAGTAGTCGTGATCTGTTAATTTTTTACTGTTTCGGAATCACTTTCATGTAATTTCAGTTTGAGACAATTTTTTGATTTATCCATTGCTAGTGTGACGCTGAACATGGTCTTCACATCTGACATTATTTCGACGAGGCAAGGCACTGCTTGAATCGATTTCATTATATAAAAAGTCCTTCACTGCGTTCAAGTATTTGAAGAGCAGTGCATTAAATTTACTGGTCACTGTTAAACGAATGAAGCTGTTTCAAATGAACTCAGCATTTTTCACCGTGATTACGCGTTAGTGTGTATGTGTCAACGCATCGCAGTATAAAATAGAGTAGCATCCGCCGCTGTGCCTGCTGCTGCAGTCAACCATCAGCGATGCTATGCTCGCGAAGGCTGCATTCAACAAGTATTAGATTGTCGTTTGCTGTTTGATTTTATATTGTAGTGTGTTGAAGCACTTCGAAGCAGGGTAAGATTAGTATGTACCCTATGGCGTCCTTATTTTCCAACTTTAATATTTTTGAGCGCTCACCCTCCAGTATTGTTAGGATATTTGTAAAACATGTCTGACGGCCACGGTGGCCGTGCGGTTCTAGGCGCTCAGTCCGGAACCGCATGACTGCTACGGTCGCAGGTTCGAATCCTGCCTCGGGCATGGATGTGTGTGATGTCTTTTTTTTTTTTATTGCAATCAGAGCACTGGAACCCGTGCCAGCTTGAGCGCGAATGTTCACAGACAATGTGCTGACGTTATCTCAGAGTCTTAGTACGTGCAATTACAGTGCAGTCACCTGTTCGTTACCGATCACGTTGCACGTATTTTACAGTTGCTATCTAGCAACGTCTGTTTTCAGTGGGAGATATAAATCCCCAAATAACTGGATACAAATCATCATCAAATCGAAAAGTTCTGGAAGTTTTATTCCATCACAAACGGGAAGCAAAATTAATCGTTACTGAAAATCTGATCTTGTGGTTCGCGAATGCATTACATTTGGGGAGAAGGCGAGAATTTCATCATGAGCTATTCAACATTGTTCACAAAAAGTTATTAACTTGCAATAGTGGTGGAGAGAATTGCACAAATCGCAAAAAAGTGTCAATATGTGTTTAAGGCAGTGAAGATAAGTTTATAAATAATTAAAATAGATGGTATCGCACATGCCAATGTTCTACAAACAATCACGTTGGAGAAAGACAGCAGAGGGAGCCAAGGAGTAGACCGAATACTTGCGGGTAAAGAAAAAGAAGAAAAAAAACTCGAAGAAGAGAAAAACGCAGGAGAAACAAAAGTGCACAGAATGTACTACTACATCCTGTGCTTCCAGAATGAGATTTGCACTCTGCAGCGGAGTGTGCGCTGATATGAAACTTCCTGGCAGATTAAAACTGTGTGCCGGACCGAGACTCGAATTCGGGACCTTTGCCTTTCGCAGGCAAGTGCTCTACCATCTGAGCTACCCAAGCACGACTCACGCCCCGTCTTCACAGCTTTAATTCTGCCAGTATTTCGTCTCCTACTTTTCAAACTTTACAGAAGGTCTCCATATCACAGCACACTTCGCTGCAGAGTGAAAATCTCATTCTGAAAACTTCCCCCGGGCTGTGTTTAAGCCATATATCCGCAATATCCTTTCTTTCAGAAGTGCTTGTTCTGCAAGGTTCGCAGGAGAGCTTCTGTGATGTTTGGAAGGTAGGAGACGAGGTACTAGTGGAATTAAAGCTGTGAGGGCGGGTCGTGAGTCGTGCTAGGGGTAGCTGAGTTGGTAGAGCACTTGCCGGCGAAAGGCAAAGGTCCCGAGTTCGAGTCTCGGTCCGGCACACAGTTTTAATCTGCCATGAAGTTTCACCTCCTCTGCTGTTCTGCTGCTGCATATCCATCATCTGAAGAAACAGAGAATTTTCAAGGTCAGATGAAACTGGCGTTGGTGAGTTTTTAGAATGTACCTCTGAGAGTAGGTCAGTGAAGCATGCCGTAAGGCTAGGTACAAATGATTTACCTACCGAAAATTTGGCGGATACCTTGGACAGATGTCAGCTGAGGTCAGAAATTCTGTACATATATTCTTCAGGCAACAAAAAGGCACTTGGTCACAATACTAAAGAGCTTCTGTCTTAAATTTCCTCATAGAATCAGACAGAAGAAGAGAAGACAACGGTCTGAAATAATAAAACCACCCTTCAGGGATGGGATTCCTGCATTTCTTACTGTTCATTGGGATGGTGAGCTGTTGCTAGCATTGAATTTCAGGGACGCAAAAGAAAATGAATATACCAATTGATGTTACGTTAGGGATAGTAAACATCTCATTGGCGTTCCAGAACTACAAAGTAGTTCTGGTGAAGAGGAAGCGAACGCCGTTTTTAATGTATTAACACATTGAGATATTAACGACACTGTACAAATTCACTGCAGGGACACAGCTGCCTCAAACAATGACCGTCGTAATGGGGCATGTGTCTTATGTGGACACTTATGGGACAGAGAATTGTATTTTCCATGCCAACATCACTCATATAAACTTATTTTAAAGAGCGTATTTCAATGTAAACTACCACGGTTTAACAAGTAGTTCTGGCACAAAAGTATTTCAACATTTGAGAGGAGAGTGGAAAAATATCATAAACATTATGGATTTTTTTAATGAGTCAGAAATTAAGGAAATGCTAGATATTTATGAAAGTGAATTACCAACAGTGTGATGTAATACCTTCATAAGCTCTGTGTAACATTTTTTGGAAGAGACTTCGGAAAATATAGCCTCCTGGAGCACTGTGTCAAGCAAGTTGGATGGTAAGAGCCATTTATTGCTTAACATGTTTCTTCCTTGATCACAGCTTGAACTTTTCACTGAAAACTAAAAAGCAATAAGAGACGTCTCTCTTTTCATTGTAATTGTTTATATCATCCGTGGCTTCAGTGCAGTGGAGCTATAAAACCTACACATCTGGATCTCTGCTTCTTGAAAGATCTGAATCAAATGAATTGATAGACTCCACGATTTGAGAAGTAAATAGAAGGAAATTTAGTCATCATTTGCAATAATTAGCAGAACAGTTGTGTCTCTTATCGCTCTTTGATGATGGGGTAGAGGTACAAACAAAAGTCAAAATAGCAGCAGATTTTGACAGAGGTAACCTACAAGTTTAAAAGGGTTTACTCCTTTTTATGGTGAACTGAATGGGCAATTATATCGAAAGTTTAATATTATTCTGATTACTATTTATTTCAGATTTTAATTCGTTAATTTGCTTCTCCAATTGAATCTTATTTTCAGTTCAATGAAAACATTAGCCGCCTTCGTTTCAAGCAAGAGCAAAGATATGTTCTCTTGCCTGCAGATTGTGGACACTATTTTTATTCAAGAATGGACTTTGACGTTGTCCTCTTGTCTTTGCTGTAATTTATGGAGACTCGGGTGATTTTAATTAATAATCGTTCTTTATATAGATTTCTTTCCAAATTACACCACTAATTTCACATACAAATCGATCACTAGTTAAACATTGCTCGTGTTTGTATACAGTTCAGTAAAAGATATCACGAGCAAATGGCACAGAACATGGAAAATACACTTGAGAATAGGAATCATTTCCCAAAAGGCGTCGTGCAAAATATAAATAAAAGGAAAATAGTGACTAGAAGCAGAAAAGTTATTTCACAAACAAACAGAATGATTTTAGGGATGCAGACCTTTACCATCATCCTCTAAAGGATAAGACAAAAATAGTTTATATTTACGACATCAAATTGCAACTTACGGAGAGTAATACATTATTGCGTTGTCAAAGACGTCAATGAATGTAGCCCAAGCCATGTCTACATCTACATCTACATGTAGACTCTGCAATTAACACTTTTTGGCAGAGGGTTCATCGAACCATTTTCATACTACTACTCTACCATTCCGCTCTCGAATGGCGCGTGGGAAAGACGAACATCTAAATCTCTCCGTTCAACCTCTGATTTCTCTTATTTTATTACGATGATCATTTCTTCTTACGTACGTGGGTGTCAACAAAATATTTTCGCAATCGGAAGAGAAAGTTGGTGATTGGAATTTCGTAAATAGATCTCGCCGCAAAGAAAACTGCCTTTGTTTTTAGTGACTGCCACCCCAACTCGCGTATCATATCAGTGAAACTCTCACCCCTATTGCGCGATAACACGAAACGAGCTGCCCCTCTTTGCACCCCCTCGATGTTCTCCGTCAATCCTACCTGGTAAGGATCCCACACCGCGCAGCTATATTCCAGCAGAGGACGGACAAGTATAATGAAGGCTGTCTGTTTAGTGGGTCTGTCGCATCTTCTAAGTGTTCTGCCAACAAAACGCAGTAGTTGTTTCGCCTTCCCCGCAATATTATCTATGTGGTCTTTCAACTTAAGTTGCTCGTAACTGTAATTCCTACGTATTTAGTCGAATTGACAGCCCTTAGATTTGTGCGATTTATCGTATACTCAAAGTCTATCGGATTTCTTTTAGTATCCATGTGGATGGCCTCGCACTTGTCTTTGTTCAGTGCCAGTTGCCACTTTTCGCACCATACAGAAATTCTCTCTAGATCATTCTGTAATTGTAATTGATGGTCCGATAATTTTACTAGACGGTAAATGACAGCGTCATCTGCAAACAAACTCAGGGGGCTGCTCGGCTCACCTAGATCATTTATGTAAATCAGGAACAGCGGAGGGCCTATGACAGTACCTTGCGGAGCGCCAGACATCACTTCTGTTGTACTCTATGATTTACCGTCTGTCACTACGAACTGTCACCTCTCTGAGAGGAAATCACTAATCCAGTCACTCAACTGAGACGATACTTCATATACACGCAATTTGCTTAATAGTCGCTTGTGAGGAGCGGTATCAAAAGCCTTCTGGAAATCTAGGAATATGGGATCGATCTGAGATCCCTTGTCGACAGCACTCATTACTTCATAAGAATAAAGAGCTAGCTGCGTTGCAAAAGAACGATATTTTCTGAATCCGTGTTGGTTATGTGTCAATAAGTCATTTTCTTCAAGGTGCTTCATAATGTTAGGGTACAATATATGCTCCAAAATCCTACTGCAAATTGAGGTCAGTGATATGGGCCTGTAATTCAATATGTTATATTTCCTTCCTTGAATATTGATGTGATCTGTGCTACTTTCCAGTCTTCCGGGACAGATCTTTCGTCAAGTGAGCGGTTGTATATGATTGCTAAGAAAGGCGCTATTGTGTCTGCATACTCTGAAAGGAACCTCACTGGTATACCATATGGACTGGAAGACTTGATTTTCTTACGTGATTTGAGTTGCTACGCAACACCTAAGGTATCTACTTTCATGTCACTCATGCTAACAGCTGTTCTGGTTTCGAATTCTGGAATATTTACTTCGTCTTCTTTCGTGAATGGATTACGGAAAACTGTATTTAGTAACTCCGCTTTAGTGGCACCATCATCGGTAACATTTCCATCGCTATTGCGCAGTGACGGTATTGACTTTTTTTCCACTGGTGTACTGTACATCTCTTTGGGTTTTCCACCATATTTTGAGAAAATGTTTCGTTGTGGAAACTGTTAAAAGCATCTCGCATTGACGTCCGTACTAAATTTCGAGCTTCCGTGAAACTTAGCCAGTCTTGGGGATTTTGCGCTCTTCTGAATTTGGCATGCTTTTTTCGTTGCTTCTGCAACAGTGTTCTGATGTGTTTTGTGTACCATGGTGGATCAGTCGCGTCACTTATTAACTCATGCGGTATGAATCTATCTACTGCTGTCGATACTGTATCTTTGAATTTGAGCCATATCTGATCTACACTTACATAATTAGCTTGGACGGAATGGAGGCTCTCTCTTAGGAAGGCATCAAACGAATTTTTATCCTCTGTTTTAAATAGATATATTTTGCTTTTATTTTTAGTGGTTTTGGTTGATATGGTTTTCAGCGTCGCTACAATGACCTTGTGTTCACTAATACCTTTATCCGTCATGACGGTCTCTATTAGATCGGCGTTATTTGTGGCTAAGAGGTCAAGTGTGTTTTCGCAACCATTTACAATTCGTGAGGGGTTCATGAACTAATTGTTCAAAGTAATTCTCAGAGAAAGCATTTAGTACAATTTCGGAAGATGTTTTCTGTCTGCCACCGGCTTTGAACATGTATTGTCGCCAACAAATCGGGGGTAGATTGAAGTCTCCGCCAATTATGACTGTATGAGTGAGGTACTTATTTGTAATGGGATTCAAGTTTTCTTTCAACCGTTCAGCTGAATCTATCCTTTCTGAACACAGTTTGCACCTCTGCAAAAATTTCGGCAGAATTTATCTCCGGCTTTAGCCAGCTTTGTGTTCCTATAACGAAATCAGCTTCAGTGCTTTCTCTCAGCGCCTGAAGCTGTGGTACTTTTCCAACACAGCTACGAAAATTTACAACTACAACACCGACTGTTGCTTGGTCGATTCTTGTCGTTTCTTAACCGTGTATCATTTGAGATTGGAGCCCTCTTTGATCTTTCCCGGGACTGTCTAACCTAAAAAACCGCCCAGTCCACGCCACACAGCCCCTGCTACCGTGCAGCCGCCTCTTGTGTGTAGTGGACACTAGTGGACACCTGACCTACTTAGCGCAACCCGAAACCCCACCACCCTATGGCGCAAGCCGAGGAATCTGCAGCTTACACGGTCGTAGAACCGCCTGAGCCTCTGATTCAGACCCTCCACTCGGCTCTGTACCAAAGGTCCGCAGTCGGTCCTGTCGACGATGCTGCAGATGGTGAGCTCTGCCTTCATCTCGCTAGCAACACTGGCCGTTTTCACCAACTCAGATAGCCGCCGGAATCCAGAGAGAATCTCTTCCTATCCATAGCGACACACGTCATTAGTGCCGACATGAGCCATCACTTGCAGTTGCCTGTACCCTGTACCGTTCATGGCATCCGGAAGGACCCTTTCCACATGCTGTATGATTCCCCCCGGTATGCACACGAAGTGCACATTGGATTTCTTCCCGTCCATAGCTGCCATATCCCTAAGGGGCTCGATCACCCGCCTAACATGCTATTATAAGTGTAGTGTGGCCCTAAAGTCACGAAGGGGTTTTAGTTGTGACTAACGTTTTTGTTTATCATTAGTTTCCTTTGATATTCCACAGACTTAAAGAGCAAGAATGGAAGGTTGTTTAAACTTACGTGTGGAATATAATCTCATAATCAGACTGATGTCCGCTATAACAAATAAAAAAAATTATTCACAGATACAACAAATTCGTGACTTTTGGCCCACCGTGTATTAGAATCCATTATTTCTTTAGTTTCCTGCCTCACTTGTACTGTTAATTTGGGTTAATGGTGACTAGCTACGAACGTACCCATTGTGAAACCATTAACCGAGTCTCTTTGAAAGGATTAATGAAATAACATTTGCACAGCTGTTTAACTTCGAACATTCTGTGCTCTTAACGGGTCTACTATGCCCTGAGCAATTTGTTATCTTAAAATAAACAAGTGTTATTTCATTAATCATATCAAAGCCACTCGAGTAATGATTCCATAATGAACGGACATGTTCGAAACTAATCACCATGAACCCCAACAGATAGTGCGACTGAGGCAGAAAAATAAGGAAATAATAGACTGAATACACATGCTAATCCTCTTGTCAACGCAGTGCTGAAATTTGGGAACAAGAACTTTGTGTAGACATTGAGGATTCATTTTACTAGAATGAAATTTTTTTTTTAATTTCAACTTTGAAAATTGGGCAATTATTGTTTAGCTAACTGGCATTATGTGAAAGAACCAAAATATTATTTTCTGCAGCAAAATTTTCGTTTATGTTGTAAGCTTCCATTTAAATTTTTTTATTATATTATGTTTTTGATACATAGAGAGAGTAAATTTTTTGTGATCCACAAAAAACCCTTTTTATTTAAAAGACCATGTTTTGTTGTTCAAAAATGGTTCAAATGGCTCTGAGCACTATGGGACATAACTTCTGAGGTCATCAGTCCCCTAGAACTTAGAACTACATAAACCTAACTAACCAAAGACACCAGACACATCCATGCCCGAGGCAGGATTCGAACCTGCGACCGTAGCGGTCGCGCGGCTCCAGACTGAAGCGCCTACAACCGCTCGGCCACCATGGCCGGCTGTTTTGTTGTACGCTCTATTCTACACGACAGTTTAACTAACGTCCCGAATTGTAGGTTCTCAGTCTTCTCTTGCTGTGTGTCATTTTGGTTAGCAACCCTTTTTCTCGATATGCACCAAAACAAATAATCAAATAAACATTTAATGCAGTTGTACCCCATTTCAAAAGCATAAAGTTTTATACCAATTTTAAATTGATGGGTCTATACTAGCCGTTGCTCACCTCTATTTTGTGTTGTGAAATGTGAACTTGCCAATTTATCTATCATTCAGATATATTATACCTTGTTCGAATGAATTTCTTATATAAACCCAACGTTTCGTCCACTTCTGCGGATATCTTCAAGGATGATGGTAGCTTCTACGAGAGTTTGATTGGTCACGGAATTTATTCTAGCGAGACAAAGTAGACTAAAATGTTTCAACAAATGTGACTGTTCTTTCTTTCTATCTACCTTCACCATTAATTAAACAGTAATCATAATCACGCTAATTTTTTGCATTACTCATGTAAAGCTACACAAACAATTGGTTAAAATTATGCTCTAAGTTGGCGGGTGACCATTCATTTTACTTCAATAATGGAAGTGAGTAGATTATATATTCCGGTTTTAGCCTTTCTACTCTCGCATTTCATTGTGTTTGTAACTGAGGCAGAATATAATTTTTTCATGAGACTTAGTTTCTTAATTTGAATTTTAATTGCCGGCCGCTGTGGCCGAGCGGTTCTAGGCGTTTCAGTCTGGAACCGCGCGACCGCTACGGTCGCAGGTTCGAATCCTGCCTCGGGCATGGTTGCGTGTGATGTCCTTATGTTAGTAAGGTTTAAGTAGTTCTAAGTTCTAGGGGACTGATGACCTCAGCTGGTAAGTCCCATAGTGATCAGAGCCATGTGAACCATTTTTGATCTTAATGGAAGCGAGATTAAATAGCATATCCAGTGTCGAAGCAACACATTTGCTCTAGTTTTATCCATATTTTCCACTTGCAGATGTTAATTTTAACAGCCTCAGTTGCACCGTTTACCTAGAATTCACCTAGGTTTCAGTCGGGATAACCCAATCTTCTTCAGAATAACAGTAACTACCATTTGTCCATAGGCTGTTGATACTTAATATTAAAATTTATATTTATACATTTGCTGACAGGGCCGCGAAATGTTGAAGATATTTAACTTGTAGATGTGATTGATTGTATTCAATATACAGGGCGTATGCATAAAGAATTTCGTGTTTTATAAAATCACACGTTGCATCTCGGTCCCTGTAGTTACGTCATGAGATACATTAAAGAACATGGTACACAAAAAAACACTGATAAAATTTAGAGGAAAGCAAGATTAGCACAGCATAGAACACTATAAAATTATTGCCATAAATAACGGCTTCGTAGCCAAAGCAATAGATAATATGACATACAAATCCAGGAAAACTAAGATAACAAAGAGGAATTATAATGAAGAAGAGAATTTATTCACTGTTTTTTCATAGACGCAGTATAACAGTTCAATTGTTCATTAATAATAAGTTATAAGATTTATTAGGCCATAGCATAAAAAATGTGGTGTCACCGCCAGACACCACACTTGCTAGGTGGTAGCCTTTAAATCGGCCGCGGTCCATTAGTATACGTCGGACCCGCGTGTCGCCACTGTCAGTAATTGCAGACCGAGCGCCACCACACGGCAGGTCTAGAGAGACGTCCTGGCACTCGCCCCAGTTGTACAGCCGACTTTGCAAGGAAAGGTTCACTGACAAATACGCTCTCATTTGCAGAGACGATAGTTAGCATAGCCTTCAGCTACATTTGCTACGACCTAGCAAGGCGCCGTATTCAATTGATATTGAGATTCTATTAATGTATCATCAAGAGCGATGTTCTACAAATGTGGATTAAAGTTAAGTATTCCAGAAGATACGTACTTTTCTTTATAGCATTCATTACGTATCCTGTTTCAGACCTCACGCCAGCCTGCGTGAGTTTAAGCGCGTGCCTTTCGGCTTCCTCTCATTGTGTCTAGGCTGTCTTGTCTAGACACAACAAAAAATATTCCCAAAAATTCAACAATGGGATGTAAAGAAGCGTCATGCCCCAGTTGTCGTTCCTAATATGTTAGGAAACAGGGAGAAGTTGCAAAACCAGTTTCCAATAAAACATAAATATCTTCAGGCTCAACCACTTGAAAAATCAGCCGTCGCACCATGTAAGCTCGAAACTAAACACGTTATCTATAGGAAAGACAACGATTTCATAGTATTAGACAATGAAACTATATCTGTTACAGAATACATAAACCAAGTTTTGCTGGCATTACAGCATTAAAAATATTCTTCCCGGATCTTTTAGTAAATTTTTCACTGTTTCACATCACATTTTCCGATGTTTACTTCACGAATTTCGAAATTTAATATCTAATCTTCTCACAACAGAACTGTATATTTAGCATCTTCTCGCACAGGAGCAGACGCAAATGATGTAGTAAACTGTCCGCAACTGATTATGGAAAGGCAGGACCTAAATGTATGATTGAATAAATAATGAATTTTTTGTGACTAAAGGCGTTATTATTCATGTGTCCCGTGTGGCATTTTCATTGTCATTTTTTTAATCTATCTCATGGATGTCCATTGTGACAAGAGATTTTAAAATAGTTAAAAAATGAATATTGCACCGTAATGATTGTAGTAATATGCTGTGGTTAAATCTGAAATGAAAAGAAGTATATATTAAGTCATTACTTTTCTCCATAGGCGGGATGTGGCTTTTTCTAAATAGTGATTCCAGAAAGTGTGACGGTAAATGCGTATAACTAGCGTCACCAGTCAACTTCTAGGAACACTTATTACACGTCGAGTGTTAATGTGCCCCTTAGCAATATGTAATAAATTATTCAGCAGCCGCCGAGTTACATTTCAGGAAAGGGCAGTGTTGGCTGACCTTCGAGCGTGCGGCCTAGCGAAGCCGCGACAGCGTTTGCATAACTGCTTTTGCCGCTGTCTTGCTGATCCCTACCAGATTATGCCGGGCAGCGGATTTACGGGAACGTTATTGCTCCAGGAAATGGGGATTCAGGCCAGCGGGGGATGCACAGAAGAAAATGTGGAAATATTTCTTACCGCGGTTGAACTGTCGCAGAATTATGTGACTCACCTTTAAAAACGCGGCGCGATAACTTCCACGTTTAGGCCTACCACATAAATTTAAGAGTCTTACTCGATTTACTCTCTCCGTCTGTATGTGTCGTGTAAGCCACGAGGCTCCTTTCTATTACGTAGTTTCCTACGTTTCACAGCAAATGCTATATGAGATAGTTCTGCCGAGTCACATTACGTTACTGCGAATGAGTTCCGATGTCGGGAACTAACGTGTTTCACGTGTTACCATTTGTTCTCCTATTTACATATACATCTACAGCTGCAGCTACAGCCACATATACATACATATTCAGCATGCCGCCGTGTGTTAGTGATGGATGGCGGAGGGTACCTGCACACTAACAAACAGAGCGAGGGAGAAACTACACTCTGTATGCCTCCGTATGAGCCGTAATTTCTCGAATCTTTTCGTCATGTTTCTTATGCGAAAAGTACTTTGCAGCAGTAGAATCGTTCTGAAATCAGCTTCAAATGCCTGTTTTTCTTCATATCCTCAATAATTGTCCGTGAAAAGAACATCGTCTTCCCTTCAGGGATTCCCATTTGAATACATAAAGGATCTCCAGAACACACGACTGTTTATCGAACCTACCAGTAACAAATCTAGCAGCATGCCCCTGAAATGCTTTGAAGTCTCCCTTTAATCTGGCCTGGTGCAGATCTCGGACACTCGGCCAGTACTCAAGAATGGATCTCACTAGTGTCCTATACGCGGTGTCCTTTATAGATGAGCTACACTTTTCCTTTCCTACCACCATCCTTCACGCCCGTTCCGTTTCATATCGTTTTCAGAAATTTGTTGTTGTAGTGGTCTTCAGTCCTGAAACTGGTTTGATGCATCTCTTCATGCTACTCTATCCTGTGAAAGCTTCTTCGTCTCCCAGTACCTACGGCAACCTACACCCTTCTTAATATGCTTAGTGTATTCATCTCCTGGTCTCCCTATACGATTTTTACCCTTCCGCGCTGCCATCCAATACTAAATTGGTGATCCCTTGATGCCTCAGAACATGTCCTACCAACCGATGCCTTCTTCTAGTCAAGTTGTGCCACAAACTCATCTTCTCCCCAATTCTATTCAATATCTCCTCATTAGTTATGTGATGTACCCATCTGATCTTCAGCATTCTTCTGTAGCACCACATTTCGAAAGCTTCTATTCTCTTCTTGTCCAAACTATTTATCGTCCATGTTTCACTTCCATACATGGCTATACTCCACACAAATACTTTCAGAAACGACTTCCTGACACTTAAATCTATACTCGATGTTAACAAATTTTTCTTCTTCATAAACGCTTTCCCTGCCATTGCCAGTCTACATTTGATATCCCCTCTACTTCGACCATCATCAGTTATTTTGCTCCCCAAATAGTAAAACTCATTGACTACTTTTAAGCGTTTCATTTCCTAATTGAATTCCCTCAGCATCACCCGATTTAATTTGACTACCTTCCATTATCCTCGTTTTGCTTTTGTTGATGTTCATCTTATATCCTCCTTTCAAGACACTGTCCATTGCGTTCAACTGCTCTTCCAAGTCCATTGCTGTCTCTGACAGAATTACAATGTCATCGGCGAACCTCGAAGTTTTTATTTCTTCTCCATGGATTTCAATACCTACTCCGAATTTTCCTTTTGTTTCCTTTACTGCTCGCTCAATAGACAGAAATTACTCCTAGATAATTAATCGACTCGAGTCTGTCAAGCATCACACTATTGATACATATTCTCATTCTTTTTCCTATTCAGCTGCTTTACCTTACATTCTCCTACATTTAAAGCAAGCTGCCATTCATCACACAACCAGAAAAAGGTATCCCCCTACAGTGACTCAACGACGACAACTTCTGTACACCACATCGTGGTCAGAAAACTGACAAAGATTGCTGCCTACCAGTCTACCAGATCATTTGTGTATTCAGAGAATAAGAGTGGCTTGCCGTGGAGGACAACGTCCCCGATTCTGTTGCTGACATAGGGAGCTAGGAAGCACAAACAGACACATTCCTAATAGCAGCCTACAGTGGAATAGCTATGCCAGGTATGAAATGCAAAGTCTCTTTTTTTTCTAAGTAGCTACACAGATACAAATCACTCACAGGTACAAAATAAACAAAATACAACGGTTTTTGGCCGTTCAATTAAATTTGAACGATTTTCTGCAAGTACTTTGTGTAATACAATGATTCTGGTCCTTCTGTCTTCTGCAATGCCTCTTTTTCTCTCTAAGTAGGTTATAGCCCGCGGCTTTCCCCGCGTTCGAATATGTCACATTCATGTGGCACATAATTATATTTAACATACATTTAACGTACTTCACACATATTTGTATATATATTTCATCCATATCTCTAGCGAATTTAGCCCCGCAGTTTCATAGAATTCTGAGGCAACTTGTAATTCTACGCCTAACTGACTGACTTTTCGAGACAAAGGACTGTCGCTGACAAGTGTTTGGTTCTCCTCTGTTTTCCACCGCGTGACTCCAGAGAAGACATCAAACGTATTCGTGGTATTTGAGCCAGTTATCGGCATCTATATCTACATCTACATGACTACTCTGCAATTCACATATAAGTGCTTGGCAGAGGGTTCATCGAACCACAATCATACTATCTCTCTACCATTCCACTCCCAAACAGCGCGCGGGAAAAACTAACACCTAAACCTTTCTGTTCGAGCTCTGTTTTCTCTTATTTTATTTTGGCGATCATTCCTACCTATGTAGGTTGGACTCAACAAAATATTTTCGCATTCGGAAGAGAAAGTTGGTGACTGAAATTTCGTAAATAGATCTCGCCACGACGAAAAACGTCTTTGCTTTAATGACTTCCATTCCAACTCGCGTATCATATCTGCCACACCCTCTCCCCTATTACGTGATAATACAAAACGAGCTGCCCTTTTTTGCACCCTTTCGATCTCCTCCGTCAATCCCACCTGGTAAGGATCCCACACCGCGCAGCAATATTCTAACAGAGGACGAACGAGTAAAGTGTAAGCTGTCTTTTTAGTGGACTTGTTGCATCTTCTAAGTGTCCTGCCAATGAAACGCAACCTTTGGCTCGCCTTCCCCACAAAATTATCTATGTGGTCTTTCCAACTGAAGTTGTTCGTAATTTTAACACCCAGGTACTTAGTTGAATTGACAGCCTTGAGAATTTTACTATTTATCGAGTAATCGAATTCCAACGGATTTCTTTTGGAACGCATGTGGATCACCTCATACTTTTCGTTATTTAGCGTCAACTGCTACCTGCCACACCACACAGAAATCTTTTCTAAATCGCTTTGCAACTGATACTGGTCTTCGGACGACCTTACCAGACGGTAAATTACAGCATCATCTGCGAACAACCTAAGAGAACTGCTCAGATTGTCACCCAGGTCATTTATATAGATCAGGAACAGCAGAGGTCCCAAGACGCTTCCCTGGGGAACACCTGATATCACTTCAGTTTTACTCGATGATTTGCCGTCTATTACTACGAACTGCGACCTTCCTGACAGGAAATCACGAATCCAGTCGCACAACTGAGACGATACCCCATAGGCCTGCAGCTTGATTAGAAGTCGCTTGTGAGGAACGGTGTCAAAAGCCTTGCGGCAGTCCAGAAACACGGAATCAACCTGAGATCCCCTGTCGACAGCGGCCATTACTTCGTGCGAATAAAGAGCTAGCTGCGTTGCACAAGAACGATGTTTTCTGAAACCATGCTGATTACGTATCAATAGATCGTTCCCTTCGAGGTGATTCATAATGTTTGAATACAGTATATGCTCCAAAACCCTACTGCAAACCGACGTCAACGATATGGGTCTGTAGTTCGATTGATTACTCCTACTACCCTTCTTAAACACTGGTGCGACCTGCGCAATTTTCCAGGCTGCAGGTACAGATCTATCGGTGAGCGAGCGGTTGTATATGATTGCTAAGTAGGGAGCTATTGTATCAGCGTAATCTGAAAGGAACGTAATCGGTATACAATCTGGACCTGAAGACTTGCCCGTATCAAGCGATTTGAGTTTCTGAATGATTATCGACAGAGGCCTTCGCTGTACGCCAACTTCGTTATCAAGCAACGAGTAGTATGGCGCCGCATTAGAGGGCGCAGCAAGTGCCTCCGTCTGGAGTGAAGGGCTCTGTGTCTGCAGTCTCTCCGACTCTCAGTGGGTGTTCCTTGGAGCGGTTTCGACTCTTAAGTACCCGTCGTGATTCAAGTGGTGCCATTGAGACGGTGTAGTATTTTCCGTTTGTTTGGAGACGATGCCTGATATTTAGTTTTGTCTTCTGTCAAAGTGAGGCACAGCTGAAGGAGGCGCACATGGGACACTGCAACTGATAAGGAAATGTTTTATCCCGAAGGCTGGGACTACTCGCGGACTGATGGTGGCATCTGCCCGTACAACACTACCTGTGGCTTGTTTACCGTCACTTTGCTGTAAGTGGAACACCGAAGAAGAAAGCATTCGCTGAGAAACGTTTTGAAGCAAGCCTTTCTGTCAAGTGCCTCATGTGGCATTGGCTAACTACTCTCTAAATTGTTAATCATCATTCTATCTGCCCGTGTTGTTGCGGGACTCTTTCCCCGTGGTGGTGTTTTGTTATGGTTATATTTCCCTGCCACGATAAAGAAAACGTTTGTGTTTATAATTTATTATGACCCAAGATTCTCTCACTGTATACTGTTATTGGGTTTCAGAAAGTACTTTTGTACAATGTTAATGGTTCCTTAACTTGATATTACGAATATTAGATAAAGGTGAAGGTTAATAAAACCTGTAAACTGCAGCGACGGATTCCTGACTGTAAATGGGGGAAAAAAGGTCCTAAGGTCCTACGGACAGCATCCGGAAAAATTACGAATATTAGATAAAGGTGAAGGTTAATAAAACCTGTAAACTGCAGCGACGGATTCCTGACTGTAAATGGGGGAAAAAAGGTCCTAAGGTCTTACGGACAGCATCCGGAAATGCGTCGTTTCCACGGTCTCAGTTTCTATTTTTTTTTTTTTTTTAGCTAGATACTTTTTGGGGTTTGCCCTTCCACTTCCTGCTCCTCGCACTATATTGTTTCAGTACTGAGCCATGTGACATGATTGTTTTCTTCTAAACGCTTTGTGCCAATGAACAACACAAAAACGACAGATGGCACTTCATATTTTTAAAGTAATCCAAGTCAACTAATTACAGGAAAGAAATACCGAAAGGTCGTCCGCGGATCTTTCTAGACGTCAACATTCTCATCGTCACATCACCCCCACCCTCTCTTAGCGGCAGAATCTTTTTATGCAGAGAATGAGTCACTTATGTACCAAATTTGGTTTAAACTGCTCCAAGATTTCCTTAGATAAGATCTTATGTCATATCTTTTCCGGCAAATTGTCAGCCTTACGGGTGCCCGCATTGTCTTTCCAGAAAGTAAATGATACATGTGCCAGTTTTGGTACAGATTCATTCAGGCGATATGTTACTGTCTTCGCTCCCATCTCACCCCCCTCTCGCGCCCCAACTATACGGTTAAACATCATCGTGACTGTCGCCAAGAAGTCTAGAGACCCCTAAGCCTATGGATCTGATATTAATACCGGTCGTTATCGAATATTTTAACGTGTCATGTCCTCTTACCGCTACTGCCATCCTACGAGTAGTTGGAGTATATTATCCGAACAAAAGTTTTACACAATAATGAGAAATTTATATATAAAATTCGAATGAAACTGCTCCACACGTTCCTGAATTAAGATTCTGTGTCACCCTTCCAGCCATTCCCCTCCCCACCCCCACCTCCATTGGGGTGGTAGGTGGCTCTCACCCCTCGCAGAAACCTTCACGTCTGTGCCTACAACAGTTCACCACATTTCCATCATTATCGGATGACTGGAAAAGGAATGGATAGCAGACGAACAAACACATATCATTTTATTTACATTAAATTGAGTATCCTGTGTCCAAATACTGTGCTCCTCTTTAGGTCAGAATCATTTATGTCGGCGAAATTGATGTCCAACTTGACGACACAATGAGAACAGTCGTAGGCACGACGTTAAAAAGTTCCCTAGTCGTGTGTAATGTAGTACCAACAGATTTCCGACAGCAAGCAGGGGAAGGATAATGGGGATACGTAATAGCGGCTCAATGGAACACGTACTCGACCATATAATTCGTTAATGCCTCCAAGCAGATTCCAGTCTGAGATCGGATTCACTGAAACCTCTCGATGAGGCTCTACACTTTCATTTGCCGTATTTTTTATACTACTTAGTTAATATTATCGCAGAATTTCGTCTTTACTGTAGTTTTATTGTGCACTAAATGATATAATAAGGCGTCCTGTCGGGAACAGTGAATGCTTTCCTTATGTTCGATAATGTGGGGCTTACGTATTCCGCTTCAAACTCGGATGTACACAAAGTAAACCTAGCACTTCACTTTCCCACCTTCCTTCTTCTTCTTTTGTTTCCTGGCCTTTATCCCGTTAGCTGGATGAGTCACTTTAGCTCTGTCCAAATTTCTTTATTCCCTTTCAATATGTTACGCTCTCCCCACTCATCTCCGTATCTTACTTCCTCTCTCTGTCTCTCTTCCTCTCTGTCCCTCTCTCTCCCTCCCCCCCCCCCCCCTCTCTCTCTCTCTGTCTCTATTTCAAGATTTGATGTGAAAAACAGCTGCGAAGTCCTATACAGCAGACCTGTTTTGGAGTTTTCAAGTGGAGCCGACGTCATTTGCAGTCGCAGTCTTGCTAATAGAAGCGAAAAGAAGAGCTGGCTTTCGGTGAGAGCGGAAATCTGCAAGCATAGGCGCTGCGTCCCAGAAAAAGATAATCAAGTAATGGCATTCTTGAAAATTTTAGATTTTGCGTTGTGAATAGTCAACGGAGATTTTTTCAATCAACTCCACAACGTATTAGTTTTCCTTCTCCGGCCATGGTATTGCAATCAATTACTCGCTCAAAGTAAAATAACTATCAATAAGTGGCAACATTGTCTTAACGCCATTCCACAAAAACACTTAATGGGTTATATTGTTCACAGCCTATCTGCGAAAAATTAATAAACTGTTCACAGAATAAAAAGTGGTGTAAAATTTCTATCGCGAAGAAATAAATTTCAACATCTTGAGTTACATTGTGTGGGCCCGTGTGGGCCCAGGACCAGAGCAGTTTAAGGGAGGGAGCAACTCGTGAACGACGAAATAATTTTGAGAACTTATGACACTGCGTATATTTGCTTCTAGTCAACATCTATTATATGTTCTGGCATTTTTTGAAACATAAGATCTGTGTGATGGGGCTCGATTCATAATTTTTTCTAGTTTTGAGAGGATGGAAGTCGTTGCTTCCATATCCTTCCAATTATCACAGCACGGCCATGCTTGTTTATGTAAGAGAACGTGTACACGATCTTAGCAGAAATTCGTGATTTTTTATTTGACTTGTCTTTTTGTGTGCATCCTAATTATTAAACCACTTCTACGCGTTACAGAGCCATAGTTGTAGGAAGAGGAAGAAAAAGCCAGAAGCCATCTTGGTGGCACGCCTGTTGAAAACAGGTTTAATGTGAAATCAGCATGCTGTACGCAAAAACGCCAGTTTGTAGTTCTCATCTCTCCCACAGCCATTACTAGTCTGCTTACAGGGAAGCAAGTGTATTTACACTTGTAGAGAGATCAAAGCAAGGCGACGAGAAATAACAATTTTTAGTGAACTATCGTACCGCAGTCAATACATACACCAAAGAAAGTTTTGTATCACCTGAGCTCCGGAACCTGTACAGAAAATTGGAAGAGAGATCAACATACATGTAATACCGTCATACAGCGAGACCTTCAGAGGTGGTGCTCCAGATTGATGTACACATCGGTAATCTAATACCCAGTAGCACGCCCTCTTGCAGTGATGCATACCTGTATTTGTCGTAGCATACGATTCACAAGTTCATCAAGGCACTGTTGGTCCAGACTGTCCCACGCCTCAACGGCGATCCGGAGTAGATCCCTCTGAGTGGTTGCTGTGGGTTACGTCGTCTATAAAGAGCACTTTTCAATCTATGCCAGGCATGTTCGATAGCGTTCATGTCTGGAGAACATGCTGGCCACTCCAGTCGAGCGATGTCGTTATCCTGAAGGAAGTCATTCACAAGACGTGCACGATGGGGGCGCGAATTGTCGTCCATGAAGACGAATGCCTCGCCAATATGCTGCCGATATGGTTACACTATCGGTCGGAGGATGGCATTCACGTATCGTACACCCGTTACGGCGCCTTCCATGACCACCAGCAGCGTACGTCGGCCCCACATAATGCCGCTCCAAAACAGCAGGGAACTTCCACCTTGCTGCACTCGCGTTCAGCCTGACAGGGTTGCCTTCAAATACGTCTCCGAAGATTGTGTGGTTGAAGGCATATGCGACACTCATCGGTGAAGAGAACGTGATGACAAGCCTGAGCTGTCCATTCGGCATGTTGTTGGGCCCATCTGTACCGCGCTGTATGTTGTCGTGGTTGCAAGGATGGACCTCGCCATGAACGTCGAGAATGAAATTGCGCATCATGCAGTCTATTGCGGACAGTTTGAGTCGTAACACGACGTCCTGTGGCTGCACGAAAAGCGTTAATCAACATGGTGGCGTTGCCGAGCCACAATCCTTAGGTAGCGGTCATCCACTGCAGTAGTAGCCCTAGGGTCGACTGAGCGATGCGTGTCATCGACTGTTCCTTTCTCTCTGTATCCCCTCCATGTCCGAACAAAATCACTTTGGTCCACTCCGAGACGCCTGGACACTTCCCTTGTTGAGAGCCCTTCCTGACACAAAGTAATAATGTGGGCGCGATCGAACTGCGATATTGACCGTTTAGGCATGGTTGAAGTACAGACAACACGAGCCGTGTGCCTCCTTCCCGGTGGTATGACTGGAAATGATCGGCTGTCGGACACCCTCCGTCTAATAGGCGCTGCTCATGTATGTTTGTTTACGTCTCTGGGCGGGTTTAGTGAAATGTCTGAAGAGTCAAAGGGACTGTGTCTGTGATACAGTATCCATTGTCAACATCTCTCTTCAGGTGTTCTGGGATCCGGGAGGATGCAAAACTTTTTTTGATGTGTGTATATCGACCAGCAAATTTCCAGAGAGACACATTTTTCGTCTAACACGTAACTTAGAACTTAACGGTTTACTGAGCACAAAATATAATCTTTTAATGGTAAAATACAGTTGGAATGTCGTGTGACTTATCGAAGACATTTGTGCTAGTCATAACATTGTATTGGACAAGTTAAATATTTATGGAATACGTTATTCAATACATTCCAGGTTTTCTTTTCGAAGAAACAGACTGGAGAAAACTACAATAGGCCGTTTGAGTAATAGTCTAGAGAGGGACTCTGGATAATCGGCCTGGGTATAAATTGCAATGGGAGCCTCACAGGATTCGATCATTAGCCCACAATTTCTCTTGAATTATGTTAATGATCTACCATTTTCTTTGAATCAGGACGCTTAATTAATCCTGTCTGAAGATAATAGAAGTATCATTATGAAGCCTAGCGAAGAAACCTCAAAGGATAATGAAATAGCTTTTCTCAAAGTTGCCAACGGCTTTGTCGCAGTAGTTGCACCGGTTCCCCTCAGATCACTGAAGATATGCACCGTCGGGCTCGGCTATCACATGAATGGGTGTGTCGAGCGCTGTTGGCAAACGGGAAACACCAAGCCCTTGTGAGCCCAGTTGAGGAGCTAGTTGATCGAGAAGTAATGGCTCCTGACAACGGCCGGGGGAGCGGTATGCCCTGCCCTCCATTTAGACATTCAGTGACCGCTAATGGCTGAGGATAGCACCGTGGTCGGTCTGAACTGGTAGTCCTTCCAAGGCTTGTTCGGACGGACTTCAGTTTTTTGTGAAAGGTACTAACTGGGTTTTCACAAATGAGCTAGCTTTAAACTCTCAGAAAAACACAGCTTTTTCAGTTTTGTTCTGTCACAACTATCGCATCTCTGTTAACTTAGAATACTAACATTAAACAGTAAACAGACAGAAGGTTTTACGTTCTCATTTGCGCATTCCGATTAAAACTTTAAACCGGAAAATATGCTAAATCGTTTCGGATTATTTTGCGGTAAGAATAACTGACAACTTTGTGAATGTAAAAGGCAGTAGATTAACATACGACGGCTATCCACAAAGTACGTTACGTTTTGGAAGTAAAAATAAATAAAGCGTTGGAAATTTTTTTTATTATATACAGATGAAAGCCACACTTCGATACTACTTATCTACATAGTTGCCATTTAAATTAAGGCACTTATCGTAGCGATGGACGAGCTTGGAAATTCGTTCGCCGTAAAATTTGGCCGCCTGCGCCTTCAACCACGTGGTTACCTCTTCTTGAAGCTGTGCGTCGTCATCAAAACGCTGCATAGCCAACCACTTCTTCATTCCAGAATGAGATTTTCACTCTGCAGCGGAGTGTGCGCTGATATGAAACTTCCTGGCAGATTAAAACTGTGTGCGCCGACCGAGACTCGAACTCGGGACCTTTGCCTTTCGCGGGCAAGTGCTCTACCAACTGAGCAACCGAAGCACGACTCACGCCCGGCCCTCACAGCTTTAATTCTGCCAAGGCAAAGGTCCCGAGTTCGAGTCTCGGTCGGCGCACACAGTTTTAATCTGCCAGGAAGTTTCACTTCTTCATTGCTGGGAATAAGTGGAAGTCGCTCGGTGCCAGGTCGGGACTGTGCGGCGGATGAGGAAACAACTCCCACTTAAAAGATTAGAGAACTTCACGAGTGGCATTTGCCGTGTGGGCCCGGGCGTTGTCGTGAATCAGCAAGATCTTTGAGCCCAACTTTCCCCTGCGCTTGTTTTGTATTGCTCTTCTGAAATGGTTCAAATGGCTCTGAGCACTATACGACTTAACTTCTGAGGTCATCAGTCGCCTAGAACTTAGAACTAATTAAACCTAACTAACCTAAGGACATCACACACATCCATGCCCGAGGCAGGATTCGAACCTGCGACCGTAGCGGTCACGCGGTTCCAGACTGAAGCGCCTTTAACCACACGGCCACACCGGCCGGCTGCTCTTCTGAGGTTGTGCAGAGTTTGGCAATACCTTTGAGAGTTTATTGTAGTGCCTCTTTCCAGGAAATCCACAAAAATCACACCTTTTCTGTCCCAAAAGAGGTAACCACGTGGTTGAAGGTGCAGGCGGCCGAATTTTACGACGAAGGAATTTCCAAGCTCGTCCATCACTACGATAAGTGCCTTAATTTAAATGGCAACAATGTAGAAAAGTAGTATTTAAGTGTGGCGCTCATCTGTATATAATAAAAAAAATTTCCAATACTTTATTTATTTTTAATTACAAAACGTAATGTACTTTGTGGATAGCCCTCGTATTTTGAATCTTTTCATTTACCGATTGTTTACGGTATAATATTCTCCTCACTTAATTAAACAGTATTCATTGCACAGATGAAAGTAATTAAAATATTGTGTTTGTACATACACATACATCTTGCAGATATCTCTTTCAGGAAATGGTAATACTAACGACAGGCTCACTGTACATCCGTTCACTTATGAAATTTGTTACCAACGATCTACCTGAGTTCGAGAATAATACAGATATTCACAAAGATGGTACTAGAAGTAAAAATGATCATTAAAATTTAACTTCAACACAGAAATGAGTGAAATTTCCAGATATAAAATTTGTCAAAAACTTACTTACTGAAATAAAATGTATGATAGAAGACTTGTTTATAAGCGTAGTTTAATGATGGATTTCCTTAAGAAATGCTTGTTTATCACAGAGGAATTCATGAATAGAAATAATCATTTTTACAGGAAAAAACTTTAAATGGCTAGCATAAACCAAAAAGAATTGTTTTTTTTTATTTTTTTAAAATATGTGTTCTATGGTTGTGTAGTTGGCACATTCATCAGCGTAACGTATGCCAGAGTATACTAAGACATACAGCGGAAAGAGTGGCAGCTCATACGTAAAGGAGGAAGCGGATAGTGTCTCCTTAAAAGGAACCATCCCAGTAAGTGCATTAAATCGTTCATGAAAGCAACGTAAAGCCTAAATATAGATGAACGGCCGAAGATTTCAGCTGCCATCCTTTCGAGGTAAAGTACAGCGTCTCAATCGCTGTGTCACCTATCACACGTGGGAAGCACTCTCCTTAATTAGACGACTCATACTGTTACTCTCATTAACTAGACACATAGATCTTCAGACCTAACATCGCTAGCACTTTATTTACGATGTCGGATGAAAACAGAAGTTTTAAGACAAAAGATGGACTCGCAAGATTGCGCATGAAAACAGCAACCTTCATAAAGGAACATAGTGACGCATTAAGACAACGAACACACCTCCTGAGACTAAAAGTGTTGAGCTTGGCGATGGAGGTTTTGAAAATTATTGTGAATAGTTCAAAATTTTTCTAAAAGAAAATTTGTAGTTAGAGGCTAAAGACGTATTAAGAACTATAAGGGGCAGCCAAATGAAAACGAGACGGATGGAAAGAAAGTACACTGTTTATTATTTCTTCAGCAATCGCACGTAACTGTTAATACATTTATCCCACTGTGATACGTCAGTGTCTTCAAAGAAAACTTGTTGCAGTTGCCATGATTATACCAAGACGTGCAACTCTTTGTCGGAAGCAAATCGGAGGCCACGAATGTCTTCCTTCAGGACCCCGAAAATAAGAAAGTGTATGGGGGGAGATCAGGACTGTATGAGGGCCGTATAATGGCTTACCAGCGAAACTTTTGTAACGTACTCGAAACAACCTTGGAAACTTGTGGACGGGCCCATGCCTGGGTGCAATAATTGTTCCGTAGGCAAAAAAATGGTTCAAATGGCTCTGAGCACTATGGGACTTAACATCTGAGGTCATCAGTCCCCTAGACTTAGAACTCCTTAAACCTAACTAAGCTAAGGACAACACACACATGCATGCCTGAGGCAGGATTCGAACCTGCGAGCGTAGCGGTCGCGCAGTTCCAGACTGAAGCGCCTAGAACCGCTCGGCCACACCGGCCGGCTCCACAAAGGTGTGGAGTTGCCACACGTGTCTCGAATGCAGCACATGCCACGCAACACGTCCCCTCCCGTTGGGGACGGACGCCGTTGGCCGCGCAGGGCGTGGGGCCGCCCGCCACCTGTGGCGGCTTGCGCCGGGATGCGGGCGGCAGCGCGTGACGTCACAACAGCTGCGCGTCACCGCGCAGTAGCACAGCTCGGCACGGCACACGGCGGAGGCGCTCTGCGTTTCGTCCGTCACGGCCGCCCTAAATAGGCTGGTGCGTGCTTGCTGCTGCTCTCCAACAGCCATTCATAACAGACTCGGGAAGCCTACGTGGTTTATCGCAGCGTTTCTCTTGGGATACTCAATAAAGAACAGGTCCACAACACAATTCTTCGTGCCCCTAACATGTCATCTTGTTCGTATACTCGCATGGCCGCAACTAAGCCTGTGAAATGTCAACTTCTGCGATGATAAAAGAAAAATTCTCGGATCTAAAAACGGATTTGGCAGACAAAGCTACACGACGTTTCGACGTAAAACCAAGACGCTATCATGAGGTGACCTTACGTACTGTGATGTTACAGCGTTGTTCTCTGCATATATTCACCAGAAAAGTTATTGTAAATGTTTATTGTTATGAAATGGTGCAGTTTAGTTATTTTTTCTTACGAGTTTTTGTTAGTATTTTCGTTTCCATTCTAATTATCCGGGCTGTTATGCCGTGGTCGGTGGATGAATTCTGTGACAATTCCCAACGTTTCGTCTCCGACTGCGGGAGACATCTTCAACGGGGTCCGTATCTCGATGGAAGGTCCGACACACCCACTGGCTCGCTACTGACTGCCGCTAAATTCCGTGTCCGCGCGCTCCCGCGCCAGGGCGTGACGTCACGTGTTTTGAAAACGTCAGTGCAATTGGCCGCTGTCCGTCGCCGTCGATCGCCGTTGCCATCACCCAGTAGTGGACGGGTGCTACACATCTTCTTTAACACCGGCATCCATATAACGTTTAATTTCACGCCCTCCTCCTTTCGACTGAAATTATTAGGCTGTTTAGCGATTTGGATTGCCTCCCTGTAGAGCCTTTCGTAATATCCGCTTGTGGCCGCTAGTACTTGCGTCTCCTCGAAACGAATATTGTGGTTCCCTGGCTGGAAAGCATGCTCCGCAACAGCTGATCGTTCCGTTTTCTCCTCTTCTACAGTTGCCCCTGTGCTCTTCCAAACGTTTAGAAACAGTTCTTTTAGTGGTACTCCACAACTGCATGGGATCCTATACACTCCAGCTTTTCCAATGGTTTGCGAGCGTCAAATGGTTCAAATGGCTCTGAGCACTATGGGACTTAACTGCTGAGGTCATCAGTCCCCTAGAACTTAGAACCACTTAAACCTAACTAACCTAAGGACATCACACACATCCATGCCCGAGGCGGGATTCGAACCTGCGACCGTAGCGGCGCGCGGTTCCAGACTGTAGCGCCTAGAACCGCTCGGCCACTCCGGCCGGCTTGCGAGCGTCCTTGGCAGGCTTAAGGTATTCCTGTATCTTCCTGGTGCGCTTGTAAATTACGGTAATATTCCGCTTCGTCAAGATCTTCCCTATTCTTTCCGTTACATTTTTAACAAATGCCAGGAAAACCTTAGATTTTGCAGTAGCCTGTACGTTGCTATGATTTCTGCGTGGCTGCCTCTTAGCGCGTTTTATTTCGGCGGACGAATATCCGTTCTTCATTAGTGCTTTGTGGAGATGTTCCATCTCAGCGTCGAGCAACTCAGGTTCACAAATATTTCTAACTCTGTCCGCTAACGTCTTGATAACACCCCGCTTTTGTTGTGGGTGGTGGTTCCAATCCCGGTGCAAATAACGGTCCGTGTGAGTGAGTTTGCGGTATACTGAGTGGCCCGAACTACCATTTTCGTTTCTAAAAACAAGCACATCGAGGAAATGTAATTTGCCATCCACCTCCTCCTCCATTGTAAACTGAATTCTCGAGTTTATACTATTCAGATGTTACAATTTATTGTATGAGGGCAGTCAAATAAAAACGAAAGACGTAGGAAAGAAAGGTAAGTAACTGTTCGAAAGATCGCCAAACTGTTAATGCATTTATCCCGCTAGGAGACAAAACGATCAATGCCTTGATGGGAAAATGTTTGCGGATGCCTACGGAACACCGGCCGTTGTGGCCGAGCGGTTCTAGGCGCTTCAGTCCGGAACCGCGCTGCTGCCACGGTCGCAGTTTCGAATCCTGCCTCAGGCATGGATGTGTGTGTTGTCCTTAGGTTAGTTACGTTTAAGTAGTTCTAAGTTCTAGGAGACTGATGACCTCAGATGTTGAGTCCCATAGTGCTCAGACCCATTTGAACCTTTTTTTTCTGACCTTTGTGACTTGACGACAAATTCTAGCTTATACTGACTTGCTTAAGAAGGCGTGGGTTTGTACAACGTCTGATAACAGAAATGAAGCACCCAGAAGGAGAAGAGGAAACGGAACGAAAATTGAGAGTGTGTCACTTATTACGGTGATTACGAAATCAACCAAAATGTACCAAGGATTTGGCAGTCTGAGCCCATTTATCAGTATGACGTTGAACCACTCCGGCCTGGATCTATTTTGTTAGTCTCATTAATTGGTTCAAATGGCTCTGAGCACTATGCGACTTAACTTCTGAGGTCATCAGTCGCTTAGAACTGAGAACTTCGGCTCCAGACTGTAGCGCCTAGAACCCCACGGCCACTGCGGCCGTCTCTCATTAATTGGCCACATAGATCTTCATAAAGCGGTTGTACAGTCTCCTCATGCGAGCTGGCCCATAACTGGTCTTCAGATCTTTGATAGATGCACTGGAAGGAATTTGATGTCCAAGCTGGATCCACATATAATCTGCCGTGGACAGGTCTGGAAATATTGCTGCCCACAGCAGTAGCTCAGCATCATGCAGACGTTTCATAGACACACGTGCCATGCGCTGACGAGGAATGTCCTGCTACAAAATGGCACCACGATACAGCAGTGTATTCGCGTGGGGTAGCGGTGCTGTCTAGGGCTGCTTGCCACGGTTCGCGCGGCTTCCCCCGTCGGAGGTTCGAGTAATCCAAAAAATGGCTCTGAGCACTATCGGACGTAACATTTGATGGTCATCAGTCCCCTAGAACTTAGAACTACTTAAACCTAACTAACGTAAGGACATCACACACAGCCATGCCAGAGGCCCGATTCGAACCTGCGACCGTAGCGGTCGCGCGGTTCCAGTCTGAAGCGCCTAGAACCGCCCGGCCATTAAGGCCGACTCGAGTCCACCCTCGGGCATGGGTGTGTGTGTTATCCCTAGGGTAGGTTAGTTTAAGTTAGATTAAGTCTAGGGACCGATGACCTCAACAGTTTATACCATAGGAACTTAGCACAAATTTAAAAAAGGTAACAGCAGCGTAATGGGTTACACGTGAGGACGCAGGATGTACATGACGTACCGTTGTGCCACGAGTGTGCCCTCATTCATGACTATGACCTGTAGTGATGCCAGAGGGTTCCCACACCATGACACCAAGAATAGCACTGCTCTGCCTCCAACCAAAATTGAAAGAAAGGGACCTCTCTCCAGGTCACCACCACACTTCCCAAATATATTCTTCCGGGTACTGCAGAGTCGCCAACAACCATCGCTGAACACAATACGATGCTGCAGTCCACGGTTCCTGGTCATAGAGCCACTCCAAACGCACCTGTTTGTGTTGTGTTGTTACCAGCAGTCTACGCCTAGGACGGTATTCTGGCTGCTGCTAGTCCCCTGCCAATGATGCGGGATAGCAAAGAATCTGGAAGAGCTCATCGCTGCTTCCTGAACAGCAAGCACAGATATGAAAGGGCTACGACGTGTTTGGTGCTCAAAACGGCGACCCTCCCTTGTGGTGATCAGGCTGGGTCGATCTGAACCTTGGCGACGATTTGACCAACCGGCCAATAGGAGATCCACAACAAGGCTCTCTGCAGAGTCTATGAGGTGGTGTAACAGGAATGTGGAACATCTCTGTTGCTTTCACAGTGATCACGCAAAGCCTGACGATATTTACATGCCTTCTCTTCGCTACGAGGCCTGGTAACAAAACTTAACACGAAAAACACCAACGCACTCTGGTGGGCGTTCTATTTGTTACAGAGAATTGCAATTCTAAATCATGATCCTGTTCTAAGTTACACTGACATACGACCATGCTTTCTGGGTAATTTTCTGAAACAACACTGCACTAAATTCTTGATAACATCTGTAGTTATCTGTATTATTTCAAAAATGGCTCTAAGCACTATGGGACTTAACATCTGACGTCATCAGTCCCCTACACTTAGAACTTCTTAAAGCCAACTAACCTAAGGACATCACACACATCCATGCCCGAGGCAGGATTCGAACTTGCGACCATAGCAGCATATCTGTATTCTCTCCATACACTTCGAGGCCAGACTTAGTAAGAGTTTTTTCAGATTTACTCCAGTCGTCTCGGCTATTTCGCATTTGCCGTTATCAATGGTTATATGTGGTTTGGATGAAGATATCTTGCTCGGTTGCTCCCTGGATAACATCCGATAGTAGATTGCGTGCCGACATTTTTTTAATTCTCTCCATTCTCATAAATACATAATTACACAGCCTGAATACTGCAATACTCAGTTCCTACACCATCATCATCGTGCACCAGATGGGGATGCAGTCATAACAACTGGTGTTTGAGCCTTGGAGGAGAGCACTTCTCCCACGTCCGGCCATCCTGATTTAGGTTTTCCGTGATTTCCCTAAATCTCTCCAGACAAATGCCAGGATGGTTCCTTTGAAACGGTACGGTCGACTTCCTTCACCATCCTTCCCTAATACGATGAGACCGCTGACTTCGCTGTCTGGACTCCTCCCTCAAACAGCCCAACACAGAGCACATCATTTTGTCTTACGTGCAATGCAAGATGTCGATGAGCAATGACATTATGACTATTCCCCACAGACAATTTCAATGGTGCCTTTGGCATATGGAGGCAGGCGGGGTTGTAAAGAGAGTATACAAATCGACTAGAAATGAATGGGGAATCATTCTAGGGACGATATGGTCCGCAACTTGGAAACTCCCTTGACAAAGCAACTTTGACTAAGGAAAGTTTGTTGTAGCGCGTCGCGTGGGAAGGATCATTCCGCATATGATGAATATCACCGGCTGTTTGCGTACTCCTGTCTTGAGAACCTAGAGCGCTGACGAGATGTTGGACATCCGCGCTTCATAACAGAACGTGGAGACCAGAGGGTTGCCCGCACTATAAGGCAAGATAGGCGGCGATCTATTGCATGTCTGATAGATTGTTCGTGTATGCACAAATATTTAGAAGCACACTTTTCAGCCCACACTGTTTAACGAGTGGCTCAGTAACAGACGATCCCCAGGTGTTCCCATATTGACCCAACTACTGCAGTCGTCATTGGACTATCGAGATTTGAATTGTACATCAATATAAATGTGTTGCTTGAACGAATGAATCAAGTTATGTTCTACCAAGATGGTCGTATCCGGATGTTCAGTCATCCAGGCGAATGGGTGCGCGAAACATGCATCGCGCTACAACCGCAGGCCGGTAGGTAGAGAATTATGCTATGGGAGACATTCACTTATGCTTCTATGGAACCTGTCGCTTACCAAACACTATTGTGGATCACCCACATCCCTTGATGGCTGATGTCTTCAAATGGTTCAAATGGCTCTGAGCACTATGGTACTTAACATCTGAGGTCATCAGTCCCCTAGAACTTAGAACTACTTAAACCTAACTAACCTAAGGACATCACACACATCTATGCTCGAGGCAGGATTCGAACCTGCGACCGTAGCGGTCTCGCGGTTCCAGACCGAAGCGCCTAGAACCGCTCGGCCACAACGGCCGGCCTGATGTCTTCCTCGACCCCTGTGATGTCTTTCAAAGGATGCCTAAATCTACAACTATTCTCCACAAACCACAGTGAAGTGCATGACATGGCCCATTGTACCAATTATTATGGGTTTCTCCCGTTCCTGTCACGTAAAGATAGCAGGAGGAATGACTGTCCCTGTTACAACGATAGAATCGCGTTACAGTGATTTGAGTAACATCATTTTGTACTCACTTGATCATCAAATACACCTGACCTGAACCCAACTGAATACATCTGCGACGCTATCGGGTGCCAGCTCTGCGCCGGAAAACCATCGGCCTATGATTTACGGGAAATGCATTGTTGCGCATAAATGCCTGATGCTGCATAGCACAGGAAACCACACCAACCCAGATCGGTGCTGTATTGCGTTCCAAAAGTAGGCCAGCATACTTTTATGCTGGTGGTCATAATGATTTGGCTGATCAGTGCATACCCAGTCGGTCGTGACTAATGTTAAATTTGTTATGACAGTTTTACATAATCTTACGTTATTAATAAATAGTTCGCTAATGAGTCAGCAACTCAAGAAGCGAGTATTAAATGAAGGATAGGTACGTTTGTCTCGGAAGAATCACGTTAAAAAAGATAGCAAAGTCAAATGGTAGAATATGAAGGTGACTATCAGACCTGCTGCCCCAAGTGTAATTTCCTCTAATTACCTCCAGGTAAATAATATCTTACATGAAAGCGCTACTCTGAGATGAAAAGATTGTCACAGAAGAGAAGTTTGTGAAAAAAGTATATTACATGTATAGGTTGCCATCACATTCGGATAATTCCTTCGTGGAGCGTCTTTTTTTAATCTTGAAGTGTATGTGATAAGATTACGGCTCGCAACATGCAACTTGGCGTAATAGTGTTTGCTGCTTTTTCAGATCCTTAACCGAGATACTTATCGTATTTATTACGACGAGGAGTGTTTCCGTTAAGTTTCACTCTGAGCTCCGCGTTAGTGTGTTTATTGGAAGATGGAATGTTCACACTTCAATTTTGCTTGTACTGCGTTCAAGTCACCACTTTCTAAAATAGGAGCTCATAACGGCTATATCTTCTGTGATAATTGTCTCCGCTTGTCCGAGACCCTTGGTTCGACAAACAAGAGCAACCTGATATTGCGGAGGTCGGGGAAATATAGGTTGAATGATAGGGGGGCTAAGACGGAGCTCTGTGGTAGATCATTACTTAATTTCCTCTCCTTGCTCACATTTTCTCCCAAATAAACATGGAAATATCTGTTGTTTATCATGGTGTTGCTGAGACTTACAGTTTTGTTTTCGGCAGCGGATTGCTTTTAGTCACCTGTATATCGTTCCTTCTCTCCAGACTGTGTCAAATGGCGCGGTTAGGTCTACTAACGCGACAGATGTCTTCATGTTTCCTTGGAAACTAGCCTCTATAAAAGTTGTTAGGGCCAGTATCTGATCGCAGCAACTTCTGTGTAACCTGAAAGTCGCTTGCTCTTTACAAATGGGGTGCTACAGAGTCTCTGGTTTGCGACTGTCGGACTCCGAGCTAGACAATCAAGCACATTAGAGATGAAAGCCCCCTTGCGTTCCTATCAGGGGAGTTGAAGCAACCTCATGAAAGGTGATTATGTAGCTCTTGTAAGGATTAGAAACTTGGATACTGACATCTTGTTAGTTTTATATATAGTTCTGTATTTTCGTATTCTTGTTGTATATGTATACTACTGCTATATACCGACAGACACCCAGAAATGTATCATTGTTCCTATACCAAAGAAGGCAGCATCTACACAATGTGAAGAGTACCGAACTCTAAGCCTAATATCACGTGCCTCAAAAATTCTCATAAAAATAGTTCTGAAGAGAACTGAAAAGAAGGTGGAGGATAGGCTGAGTGGAGTTCAGTTTGGTTTCAGAAGGGGATTGTAAACAAGAGAGGCGATTCTGACACTGAGACTCGTTATCGAAAAGCAATTACAGAAAAATAAACCAACTTATACTGCCTTTGTAGACATGGAAAAGGCATTTGATAACGTTATCTGACAAGAGATGTTCAGAGTGCTGAGGAAAAGTGAAATAAAGTACAAAGACATCCTTGTGATACTCAGTTTCTAAGAATGAGGTGGCAGTGATTAGAAACTGTCACCAGGAACAAGAAGCAAATATTAGAAAAAGGGTAAGGCAAGGATGTGCTCTCTCTCCTCTTATATTCGATGCTTACATCCAGGAAGCTATAGACCAAGTTCGAGAAACTATTGAGGTGGGGATCAAAATTAATTGTCAGAAGACAGACTTGTTACGTTATGCAGATGATATTGCTATAGTCACGGAGACAAAAGAAGATATGAAGGTAGTACTCAGAACAATGGAAAGAATACTATGTTATCAGTATGGAATGAGAATAAACTAGAAAAAGACTAAAGTGATGATATGCAGTACAGGAGCAGAATATGAAGCTCTGAGAATGAGAATTGGAGGAGAGGAGCTGGAGATGGTAGAGGAATTTACTTACCTGGGAAGCAGAATCACAAGGGATGGTAGAAGCCGGAAAGAAATTGCGAGCAGAATACAAAAGGCCAAAATTACATTTATCGGAGAAGGAACTTACTCACCAGCAACATCGGTCTGAAAATAAGGAAACGTATCATGGAAGGTTTCGTTTGGAGTGTGGCCCTATACGGATGTGAAACTTGGACAATTGGAAGAGAAGAGAGAAGACGGCTAGAGGCCCTGGATATGTGGTGCTATAGAAGGATGATGGAAATCAGCTGGAGAGACAAAATAAAAAATGAAGAGGTGATTAGAAGAGTAGAGGAAACCAATCTCTGTGGAGGCACATTCAAACAAGAAGAGACAAACTTGTAGGGCACATCCTACGACACGACAACATCATTGGTACAATAGCAGAAGGAGCTATTGAGGGAAGGAATCGGCGTGGGCGACCAAGGGATCTCACACATGCAACAGATCATGAATGACGTTGGATGTAACACATACGTGGAAATTAAGAGGAAAGCAAACAGAAGAGAGGAATGGCGCCCTGCTGCAAAACAACCTCAGGTTTGACTGAAAGAAGACTGTCATATACCTGTAATTTAAACTGCATGTGAACCATACGAATAATTAAAATAAACAAAAACATCTTTAACGTGCATTTAATTTTGTATACGTTTGGTGACTATTAGTTCAGAGATATGCGAAAGAACTAACACCACACATATATAAAAAATACACCTTGACGGCCAGTAAGGTAATCTGCCGGGATGAGCGCGATGTGGCCAGCAATGAGTGTAGTGGACAGGAGGCCCCACGTAAGTACTGTGCGACAACTTGGGAATTTTGGGTCGACGGGTGCTTGCTGCGATGACCGTAGCGGTTAAGGCGAACGCTCGAGTAAACCGGGCAACCCGGCTTAGCGTCGCGGTCGGGTACAAATTTTCACCTGTCGGCGTTGAATGGATTTCAATCCACGATAGTGGCTGATGTCAGAATTTCTGCTTCATTTCGTAATTTAATGTTGGTTAAATTCCACCATTTAATTTTGGTTAAACCAAACTTTTATTGTCAAGTGAGGAGAATAGTCCTGAAGCACATAGTATATAATCGGTTTTTCATTAGTCTGAATAATTAGTCCAAATAATAGGCTTGTTGAACACTTAGCATTGTAGTTTCGTTAAATGCTTCCAGTATTTTCCAACGCATATACGAGGGCAGTTCAATAAGTAATGCAACACATTTTTTTTCTGAAACAGGGGTTGTTTTATTCAGCATTGAAATACACAAGGTTATTCCCCAATCTTTTAGCTACACAACACTATTTTTCAACGTAATCTCCATTCAATGCTACGGCCTTACGCAACCTTGAAATGAGGGCCTGTATGCCTGCACGGTACCATTCCACTGGTCGATGTCGGAGCCAACGTCGTACTGTATCAATAACTTCTTCATCATCCGCGTAGTGCCTCCCACGGATTGCGTTCTTCATTGGGCCAAACATATGGAAATCCGACGGTGCGAGATCGGGGCTGTAGGGTGCATGAGGAAGAACAGTCCACTGAAGTTTTGTGAGCTCCTCTCGGGTGCGAAGACTTGTGTGAGGTCTTGCGTTGTCATGAAGAAGGAGAAGTTCGTTCAGATTTTTGTGCCTACGAACACGCTGAAGTTTTTTCTTCAATTTCTGAAGAGTAGCACAATACACTTCAGAGTTGATCGTTTGACCATGGGGAAGGACATCGAACAGAATAACCCCTTCAGCGTCCCAGAAGACTGTAACCATGACTTTACCGGCTGAGGGTATGGCTTTAAACTTTTTCTTGGTAGGGGAGTGGGTGTGGCGCCACTCCATTGATTGCCGTTTTGTTTCAGGTTCGAAGTGATGAACCCATGTTTCATCGCCTGTAACAATCTTTGACAAGAAATTGTCACCCTCAGCCACATGACGAGCAAGCAATTCCGCACAGATCGTTCTCCTTTGCTCTTTATGGTGTTCGGTTAGACAACGAGAGACCCAGCGGGAACAAACCTTTGAATATCCCAACTGGTGAACAATTGTGACAGCACTACCAACAGAGATGTCAAGTTGAGCACTGAGTTGTTTGATGGTGATCCGTCGATCATCTCGAACGAGTGTGTTCGCACGCTCCGCCATTGCAGGAGTCACAGCTGTGCACGGCCGGCCCGCACGCGGGAGATCAGACAGTCTTGCTTGACCTTGCGGCGATGATGACACACGCTTTGCCCAACGACTCACCGTGCTTTTGTCCACTGCCAGATCACCGTAGAAATTCTGCAAGCGCCTATGAATATCTGAGATGCCCTGGTTTTCCTCCAAAAGAAACTCGATCACTGCCTGTTGTTTGCAACGCACATCCGTTACAGACGCCATTTTAACAGCTCCGTACAGCGCTGCCACCTGTCGGAGGTCAATGAAACTATACGAGACGAAGCGGGAATGTTTGAAAATATTCCACAAGAAATTTCCGGTTTTTTCAACCAAAAATGGCCTAGAAAAAAAATGTGTTGCATTACTTATTGAACTGCCCTCGTAGAATTTTCTTGCTAAATTATTTCTTTTGTTGTCGTCCAATATCCCACGTGTGTCACGTACAGTTTGTTGTACGCATTTTTGTATCAGTGATTCTATTTTACACGAAAGATTTACCAATTGCTGCTATTCATTTCACATTGATGTGCATGTAATAAATTCATGTTTAAGGGTATCATCAATTTCGTTGTACTGTGTGCATATTGTACTCTGCATTAAACTGCAGCATGTACCATCTTTTCAGCAGGAATACTAGTCGGAGTCAGGCACTGTTGCAGTCAGTATACACTTTCTAAGAGCTGCAGTGAGAAGAACTGATTCGCCATTCTTTGCGTGCTTTAAAGGTCAGAAGCAAGAACGACGTGGAAATTTCGCAACA